>NC_064431.1:12435000-17235000 GCF_023375975.1 Astyanax mexicanus | reverse complement strand
TAGTAGATTTTATATTTTTATATCTATTCCAATATTTATAAATAGTTTAAATAATGTTTTCCCACAGTTTTGTGAACACTGTTTCTTGTTTTTGTTTTTTAGGTGCGTGCAAGCCAGCAATAGCTCATGGTGATCTGAGCAGTAGTAATGTTCTGGTGAAGGCAGATGGTTCTTGTGCTCTGTGTGACTTTGGATGCTCAGTGGTTTTGCAGGGCTTCAGAAACTGTCCAGGAATTCAGGACCATTCGGGAGAAACAGAGGTTAGTTCTTTTTTTAACAACTTGCAGGCCATCCAGCTCTCTTCAATTCTGTGATTTGAAAAGATTTTTTTTTACTCATTCTGTTGTTAATGGTTGGCCCTATCACTGGGACCACTGGGAGGGAATTTGTTAAATGCTGATGCCACTGAAATCCATAGCTAAGAAGTCAAGAGGGCATAACCGGTCCTGCTATCACTTGGTTGGTGCAGTTGCTCTCCTTTAGGTGTGGTGAGTGATGGATTGTAAAATTATTCGGTAAAGTGATGGTTTGGAAGAGTGAAGACTTTGTGAAGTGGTGGATTACATGGATTGTGAATTGGTAAAGTGGTGGATGGACTGGTGAAATGATGAATTGGTGGAGTGGTGGACTAGGTGAATTGTGCAGTAATGGATTGTTTTGTTGCTGGATTGGTGGATTGGTAGACTAGTTGGCTTCATAGAGGGGTGGATTGTGGATTGGTGAACTTAATGGTTGGTGTTTTTTGGATTGTGGATTGGTAAAGGGGTGGTTTGGAAGAGTAAATACTTTTTGGAATGGTGGATTAAGTGGATTGTAAACTGTTGGAGTGGTGGATTAGTGGTGTGTGGACTGGTGAAATGATGGATTGTTGAGTTGGTGAAGAGGATTGTGCGGTGATGTACTGTTTCGGATTGGTTGCTGGATTGGTGGCAAAAAAAATAGGTGGTTTCTCAGAGTGGTGGATTGTGGATTGGTGAACCTAAGGGTTTGGGGGAATAATGACTTAATGGAGTTGTGGATCAAGTGGATTCTAGATTGATGGAGTGATAGGTGGTTTGTTGGATTGTGGATTGGTAAAGTGATGGTTTGGAGAAGTAAAGACTTTGTGGAGAGGTGGATTAAGTGGATTGTTGATTGGTTAAGTGGTGGATTGGTTGGTGGGTGGACTGGTGAAATGATGGATTGTGCAGTAATGGATTGTGTTGTTGCTGGATTGGTGGATTGGTGAACTAGGTTGCTTCACAGAGTGGTGGATTGTGGATTGGTGAACCTGATGGATTGGCGTGAAGACGTGGTGGATTTAGTGGATTGGTGGAGTGATAAATTAGGCAGATAAATTGGCAGAGGTGGACTGGTAAGGTGGTAAATGTTAATGATATTTCTTTCCATTTCCTGTTGGCAGGGCAGAATTCCCTTGGGAACTCTCCAGTACATGTCTCCAGAACTGCTGGACGGATGTGTGAATCTGAGCAGTGGTCAGTGTTTATTACAGGCTGATGTGTATTCTTTAGGGCTGCTGCTGTGGGAGCTGACGATGCGATGCTCAGATCTCTGCAAAGGTATAAATTCACTTAACTAAAAATATTCAAAGAAATGATGAATACTTGCTTTATGGAGAGACAAACTGCAATTTTAGTGCAAAGTTACTAATAGAGAAAACCTCACCTAAAATATCTACTTAATTAATAAACTCAATAAACATCATACATCTTTTAAGTATTTTTCTGAGAAAATGCTAAAAGTGTACTTCCATAAACTGCAAAGTGAGAAAAAACTTTAAATGTTGTATTATTTACAGTATAGTTGTGAATATTGTTAAACTTAAGTTTGATCATTTTAATTATTTGTAAAAATACTAATATCAGTGTTGATGTAGTATGTGTTTTCGTTTATGATATAATAGAGAATAATCTTTTGTTTTCTTGTTTCACATAAACTGAAAAGTCAAAATAAAAGATCTTACCACATTCTGTTCTTTGTTGTCTTTGTCCAGGTTCTCCTGTCCCAGCACATATGTTGCCTTATGAAACTGAACTGGGAACCAGTCCATCCCTTGAAGATCTTTATGCTTTGGTATCAGAGCAGAGGAAGCGCCCGAGTGTGCCCGCTGAGTGGGGCCGAGACTTTCAGGTACAAACAGTGTAGCACAGGGGGGCATTCCATGATTTGAATCCCGGCTCTTGCTGCATGGCTTCAGCAGCCAGAGTCAGAGAGAACCTAACTGACCGAGCACTTTCTGTGCCGATAAGTCACGCTCTCCCCTCGCACATCACTTTCAAGATAATTTCCTTTAGGACATGCAGTTGTAAAAAGTCAGTGGCTAGCTTCACATCATGTTCAGTATCGGAGGAGGCATTTGCTAGTCTTCACCCTCACAAGTGTTTTCTGTCTTTATTTGCAGGAATTTTCTCTGCAGGAGCTCCTCGAGGATTGCTGGGATCATGACGCGGAGGCAAGGCTGACGGCACAGTGCGCTGCCAGCAGATTATCTTCTTTACCTTTTGATCTAATTTTGTGAATTCGATTTAATTTTGATTTAGGCAAGATTTACTGCGCTTCATGTAGAGAAGTAGTGTGTGACGGTGGGGAGGAAGAAGGGAGAAAACTTATGTCAGCACCTGCGAGCAGAGGAGAACAGGTCTTATAAGGACGGAAGCTGGTGATTGGCTGAGGTATGAGTGACAGGCTTTCGAGTTTACCACTAGAACCTGAGCAGAGCTTACAGTTCTGTGGAGTTGAAGAAATTGAAGAAGTTAAAATGTTGTAATGATGTTCAACACTGTTTAAACTATCCCTGATTATTATTTAGACATTACCTGAAACTGTTTCTACTATATTTGTGATGTTGAAGACTAACTAAATGTTGCTTATTGTGGAACAATAAGCAACTCATTTATTTGAGTACCTTTTATTGTGGGACCCTCTACCCGGTTAATTGGAATTTTGTACTCTGGTTCTCTGTGCAGAAAGGGGCGTGTCATAAACACCACCCCAGGTCACTCAAGAAAAAAGCATTCAGCCCCCTTTACTCTGACCCCCCTAAATAAAGTCCAGTGCATTTAATTGGCTATAGAAGTCACTTTTAACTAATAAACATTTAACTAATAGTTTGGAGCTATGTCTCATTTAGTCTCAGTACAAAAAACATCTGTTTTATACAGGCCTCAGTGCATCATGAAGACCATGAAAATCACCAGACAGGTCAGAGGTAAAGTTGTGGAGAAGTGGGGATTTAAAGCAGGAATATGTAATAAAAACATATCCCAAGCTTAGAGCATCGCAATGAGTACTGTTCAATCCATTATCCAAAAATAGAAAAAGTATTTTACAACTGCAAACCTAACACAGATTGAGAAAGGAGAGCACTAATCAAAATTATGAACAAGTGGCAAGAAGAAAATGATTCTTGAAAAAAAGCCATGTAGGGGACACAGCAAACATGTGAAGGAATATGCTCTGGTCAGATGAGATGAAATTTTTGATGGATAAAATGGGGCAAACACTGTAGGTTTGGATTTTTTTTTCTAGATTAATAATAAAAACTTTCATTTAAAATGTTTGCATCTTCTGTATTTTTTGTGTTTACTTGTGTTGCCTTTGACTAATACAGCTCTGGAAAAATTAAGAGACCACTACAGTTTCTGAATCAGTTTTTCTGATTTTGCTATTTATAGGTTTATGTTTGCGTAAAATAAGCATTGCCTGCACTCCTGGTGCAAAAGATTCAAGCAGTTTAGTTTGGTTTGATGGCTTGTGATCATCCATCTTCATCTTTGTTATATTCCAGAGGTTTTCAATTCAGTAAAATAAAAGAAGCTCGTCATTTTTAAGTTGTCTCTAATTTTTGTTTCCAGAGCTGTATTTAAATTTGCTCGATGAACTGAAACATTTAATGTGACAAACATAGAAAAAAAAAGAAATCATGTAGAAGGCAAACACTTTTTCTCAACAATAAACATCTCCCTTTAAGTCTCTTTTATAGGTTTTTGTAACTTGTATGATTTAAATTCATGTATTGAGAAAAACTTTGTACACATACTGAGAGTAAATTAACTTTTGCTCTGTACATTATTTGTATTATTTAATAGGAAACCAAGTCCCAACTTTCATAATATGGGATTTTATAAACAGTGTATTAGCATGTTTATAATAACCAGCCTTATTAATAATATATATGTCTTTTCCTTGTACAGAATTTTTATTGACTTTTAATCTTTTCTTTTATATATTATATGTTGTTTTAATGTTAATATATGATAATTAATAACAAAAAAGAAATGTAATCAAAAACTCTTTCAATTTTATCACATAACACTTTTTTTTTAATTTAATATCACCATCAGGTTTTTTTTGTCTCTTTGACCCTTTGACCCAGGGTCACAAATTTACATATTATGTGGTGTGTCTGATCACTTATCCAATTGTATGCTCCTCAGGCTTTGTGTTATCTGTCACTGGCTGGTTGGGGCTTGAAAATGACATCACACACGCACGCACACACACACACACACACACACACACACACACACACACACACACACCTATTACCTCTGACCCTGTGTGAGTCAGTGTCTGATGAGTTGATCTGTGGTTCAGTTTCAGGATTGTTCTGATCTGATCTGGGGATTTGGACACTTTTAAAATAGTATAAATAGTATTAAGACTGTATTGTTCTTAATCTCAGTCTAATCACTCCTGTCCCACTGTTACAAAAGCAGTGAAGCCACTATTAAAAAACTGGAACATTCCCAGTAAGCTTTATCCGTCTATCATAAGAGTAATAAGTACATTATGGTAAACCAGTTCAGGGAAATCTAAATAGAACAGAATGCATAACAGCTACTCGTTTATAATTCATTTAAATGTACATGCCGCAGTTATAATGTTACATACGTTTTTATTTGAGTGATAAAATTATGAGTTTAAAATGCTGTTAGTGTGACTTAAAGCTGAAATAATTAAAACAATTAAAAATGTTTGATTACAGAGTAAAACAGACAACAGTTAAAGGAAAAATCAATAATAAATGAGAGTGATTTTGAGAATGAGCTTGTCATCTGTCCAGCTCATTTAGCCACAGTGTTGCTAAGCAGTAAATATATATGTTTCAGTGTCCAAAATGCCCGTCTCTACTACTGTAGTGTTGGTGGTTAATTACCCAACTATGGTTATCAACCTTACTGAAGCTCAGTGATTACCTGTTTAGCAGAAATATAGCTTGCCATGGCCAGACTTTAATGGCCACGGGACACTGTTTTCATGCTGTTGTGTTCTATACCTAGTAACCCTTCGGTTAGCAGCAGCACTAGCCACGTTTAGCAGCAGCACTAGCCGCTCAGCAGCAGCACTAGCCACGATTAGCAGCAGCACTAGCCACGATTAGCAGCAGCACTAGCCGCGGTTAGCAGCAGCACTAGCTGTGGTTAGCAGCAGCACTAGCCACGGTTAGCAGCAGCACTAGCCATGGTTAGCAGCAGCACTAGCCGCGGTTAGCAGCAGCATTAGTCATGGTTAGCAGCAGCACTAGCCGCGGTTAGCAGCAACACTAGCCACGGTTAGCAGCAGCACTAGCCGCGGTTAGCAGCAACACTAGCCACGATTAGCAGCAGCACTAGCCGCGGTTAGCAGCAGCATTAGCTGTGGTTAGCAGCAGCAATAGCCATGGTTAGCAGCAGCAGCACTAGCCACGATTAGCAGCAGCACTAGCCGTAGTTATCAGCACTAGCCGCGGTTAGCAGCAGCACTAGCCACGTTTAGCAGCACTAGCCGCGGTTAGCAGCAGCACTAGCCGCGGTTAGCAGCAGCACAAGCCACGATTAGCAGCAGCACTAGCTGTGGTTAGCAGCAGCACTAGCTGTGGTTAGCAGCAGCACTAGCCGCGGTTAGCAGCAGCACTAGCCACGGTTAGCAGCAGCACTAGCCATGGTTAGCAGCAGCACTAGCTGCGGTTAGCAGCAGCACTAGTCACGGTTAGCAGCAACACTAGCCGTGGTTAGCAGCAGCACTAGTCGCGGTTAGCAGCAGCACTAGCCACGGTTAGCAGCAGCACTAGCCACGGTTAGCAGCAGCACTAGCTGTGGTTAGCAGGAGCACTAGCCACGGTTAGCAGCAGCACTAGCTGCAGTTAGCAGCAGCACTAGTCACGGTTAGCAGCAGCACTAGCTGCGATTAGCAGCAGCACTAGTCACGGTTAGCAGCAGCACTAGCTGCGATTAGCAGCAGCACTAGTCACGGTTAGCAGCAGCACTAACCACGGTTAGCCGCACTAGCCGTGGTTAGCAGCAGCACTAGTCGCGGTTAGCAGCAGCACTAGCCACGGTTAGCAGCAGCACTAGCCACGGTTAGCAGCAGCACTAGCTGTGGTTAGCAGGAGCACTAGCCACGGTTAGCAGCAGCACTAGCTGCAGTTAGCAGCAGCACTAGTCACGGTTAGCAGCAGCACTAGCTGCGATTAGCAGCAGCACTAGTCACGGTTAGCAGCAGCACTAGCTGTGGTTAGCAGCAGCACTAGTCACGGTTAGCAGCAGCACTAGCTGCGATTAGCAGCAGCACTAGTCACGATTAGCAGCAGCACTAGCTGCGGTTAGCAGGAGCACTAGTCACGGTTAGCAGCAGCACTAGCTGCGATTAGCAGCAGCACTAGTCACGGTTAGCAGCAGCACTAGCCACGGTTATCAGCACTAGCCGCGGTTAGCAGCAGCACTAGCTGCGGTTAGCAGGAGCACTAGTCACGGTTAGCAGCAGCACTAGCCATGGTTAGCAGCAGCACTAGCCGCGGTTAGCAGCAGCACTAGCTGTGGGTAGCAGCAGCACTAGTCACAGCACTAGCAGCAGCACTAGTCACAGCACTAGCAGCAGCACTAGCCGCGGTTTGCAGCAGCACTACCTACGGTTAGCAGCAGCACTAGCCGCGGTTTGCAGCACTAGCCGCGTTTAGCAGCAGCACTAGCTACGGTTAGCAGCAGCACTAGCCGCGGTAGCTGGTTTTAAAACGGTAAACACGCAGACTACAGTCCGATTTACTAGCCCCTGAATGGCTAAAGAGCTAGCGGCTAATGCTAATACTACTCCAGTCTCGGTGCTGGAGAAACTTCAAGGAAACTCCTAGAATGTATACATAATGCACACTGGATTTTAAGGTGTCACATTTTGAGAAACTTAAAAGATTTTAAGTGCACCTTATAGTCCGAAAAATATTATTTTTGTATTATTTACATTTCACACACGGGAAGAATATTATTTATGTCAATATATTTTGTACATTTATTTTACATAATTTTTCCTGTATATCAACAATACTAAAACTGATCATCCAGTCAGATGTGCTGCTGACTGTGTGGGCGGGGCAGCCCTGTGGGTAATAAGTAGGATTAACCTGCAGATAAGGGGGAGGAGGAGGGGCAGGGTATAAAGATCTAGGCTAATCTGACAGTGAGAGACTAGAACCACTAAAACCATCAGAGCAGAAACACCAGACTGAACTCCAAATCTTTCTCTGGGTTTCTATCAGGGAATCGAGCAGTAAGAAGTCAGATCTGGAGGAAACGTGAGGAGCAACTTCATCAACATGACTCAGAAAAAGGTATGAATATTAATATATTCCTAAATCATTTCTAAAATATGCAGACAGGATCAGTGTGGGTTCTGACTATGATTCAATAAAGAGATTATTATGGATATCTGTAGCCGCAACATTTACCAACATCTACTTTAGTAATATTTAGAATTACACCACTTCTATTATGATGAAAAAAAAAAAAATCTGAATTTAATTTAATGTTTTTTTACTGAATATATTCATATTATATGAACATTATGTTTACTCAACCAGAAATAAGAGTAATAATTATAAGTGTTGCTAAAATTACGATTTAATCCTTTATTAGGGTTTTAGATGTATTAGAGGACCTTTAATTAAAAAACATGTGTTACATAAAATTTTTAACTTTAAAATGAGAATAAAAACTTCTGTTAAAAAAACATTCTATCTAATCAATAAAGATGTATTTGATTGCTTTGGTTATTTTGTTTCATTTACTTCTACTTTTTCTGGGAAACAGAACAGTTAAAAGTTTGGACACACCTTTTTCTAATTCAATGTGTTTTCTTTCTTTTTATATATATTTTTTAAACTGTAAATTTAATATTGAAGACATTAAAGCTACACAGGACCACATGCTGAATTATGTTGTAACAAAAACAAAAAAGAGGGTTAAACAAACCAAAATGTGTTTTAAATTTCAGATTCTTTGAGGACAGATCTGCACACTATTGGTATTTTAATCTCAGTGTCTTCATGAGGGAGAGTCACCTTGAATAGTTTTTTCAGCGTTTTAAAGGAGTTCCTGGAGGTGCTGAACAATAGTTGGTTCTTTTCCTTTAGGCTGTGAAGCTCCAGCTCACCCCAAATCACCTCATATTACCATCTCATGGCGACACCCTTGTTCACTTTGAATTAGGCTCCCCAAGTAGAGTACAAAAGAGCTAGCGCTGTGGTTAGTGGCTAGCGCTGCGGTTAGCGGCTAATGCTAATACTGCTCCAGTCTCAGTTGATCAGGTTTAGGTCAGGGGTGTGTGGAGGACAAACACTGTTTTTTTACTGTTTACTTAATTGTTTCCATGTTTTTAATATTAATCTACAATGTAGAACATAAATACATGAATAAAGAAAACAAATTAATGAGAAGGTGTGTCCAAACCTTTGATTGCTACTATATTTAAAATGTCATTGTTTATATTTTAAGCTGAATGAGTTTTGTATGAGTGCAGTGTTTATAGTTGTATCTGGTATTTGTCGTTCCAGATCGCCCCAGCCGTCAGCACTGTGTCTGGCAATCTGCCGCCCAGTTATGAAGAGGCGAACGCAGGTCAGAAATCTGTATTAATTTTTATTTTGAATAATAAATCATATTTACTTATTATATTTGAATTGAAGCCAGTGGTGTTAAAATACATTACAGTATACTGCCAAAAGTATTTACATACCTATTCAAAATCATTGAATTCAGGTGTTCCAATCTCTTCCATGGCCACAGTGTATAAAATCAAGCACCTAGCCATGCAGACTGCTTCTAAAAACATTAATGAAAGAATGAGTCACTCTCAGGAGCTCAGTGAATTCCATCGTGGAAATGTGAAAGGTGCATTGTGGCCCTTGTAAAGTTTGGCAGAGGGGGGATATTAATGTGGGGCTGTTGCTCAGAGGTTAAACTTGACCCCTAAGTTCCAGTGAAATTAACTCTTCCTGCTCAGCAGAACATACAAAAAGATTTTGGTTTGATACTCTCGACTTTGAAATGTGGAAAAATTTGACTGGCCTGCACAGAGCCCTGACCGTAACCCGATCGTTCTCATAAACACACTCTTAGACCTTGTGGAAAGCCTTCCCAGAAGATTTGCAGCTGACATCATATTAAGGAGCCACTAAACCCTAAATCACATTTTTTTCATAAATAACTGAAATGTGTTCCTTTGAAGTAATGAAACACACCAATCCTGCTTATTTTTTTATAAACCTTTCCTAACCTTTAAAAAAACGCATTTATTGTGGTACTTCCCACCTGTGCAACCTCTGAGGTTGAGCTGTGTTATAGACGAGGGTGATGTGTCCATGTACTTTGGTTTGCAAGCACATCGCTATATGTAAATCATCAATTCAATAATATCGCCCTCCTGCTGAAGTCCAACCATCTGCGTCTCACTGCTATCAGAGGCACACTGTTGCTGCTACAGCTCAGCCAATCAGCTCTCCCTCCTGCCCACCTCTAAACCCATACATCTCCCAGGACCTCTTCTTTTTGTTTTTTAGCTTTTTCAAATTTGAGCTGAGGGTGGATTCAGCAAAAATCAGGGGGTTTAGTGTCCCCCTAGAAGCTCATATGTGTGTGAAGGCTAGTGAGCTAATACTTACGGCTAGAGCATGAATTATTATTAAATACTAAACTGTACAATGTTTTGAAGTATTATTATGGTTTGTTGTACAGGATGCCCCAGCTACTGTTACGCAGACGGTTCATTTTCCTGGGAAGACAAACACATCCGGCGCATTTTTATCAGAAAGGTATTGATTATTACTAATTCATAAAGATGAAAGAATTCTGTTAAGTTCTCATTAAAAGATTTTTATTAATGAGTTTAACAATCTGTTTTAGGTTTATTCCATCCTGATGCTGCAGCTGCTCGCCACACTCGCCATCGTCTGTGCTTTTACATTCTCGTAAGTATGTGTGTGTGTTTGTGTGTGTTTGTTATGTTGTGTGTTTGTTAGGTTTTGTGCTTTGGGCTTGGTGGTGCTGAGTTTTGTGATGTAACGCTTGTTTCTCTTGTTCTTCAGGGCATCAGTAAAGTTCTATATCCAAACTCATCCTGGACACTATTCACTATCCAAGTAAGCAAGACCACACCCCTTTTATAAAACTCTCCCTGTAGGGTAATTTACCAAAGCATGACTTAAGATAAAATTTAGATTTGAGGAATCCTAGAACATGGAAAGATGACTATTGAGTCAAGTTTGCTGTTTCAGCAAAAATGTTTCAGCATTAAAGATATATAAAAGGAAAATAAACAAATAAGTACATTAACCCTAGAACACTAACATTAAAACCAAGGTGACCCTATAAAAAAGCAGAAAAAATATTTGAAAATCAGATAGTCCTTAACAGGTAATGTCCTAACAAAAAAAAATAATGCTGCTGGGAACTTTGGTCTTTGGTCCACACATTCTTGGGTCTTGTGAGCGCCTGATTTTAACACACAAACACTAACATCAGATAAATTACACCCATAAAATATGCCAGTGATATCTCTATCACTATTGTCTCTCTGCTCTGTACAAATGTCTGCTCCATACAGGTGTTTTGTACAGATGTTCTGTATAGGTGTTTCATAAATGTGTTCCTTTCAGCTGTTCTGTAGAGCTGTTCTTTACAGGTGCTCCATACAGATGTTCTGTACAAGTATTCCATATATGTGCTCCATACAGGTGTTCAGTACAGGTGTTCTGTACAGGTGTTCAGTACAGGTGTTTTGTGGGGATCACAGTTACAGACTATAGCTCTGCTATGGCCAGGCTAGACTCAATATCCATGTTAACATAATGTGTAATATTTTTAATAAATCTGATCATAAGGTAAATAATTAATAATGTGATCAAAGCCTAATAAATGTAATAGAACCAGGATAAAATTGCTTTATTGTTGCTAGGTTACAGAATGATGAAAGTAATGAAGGATTGAAGGGTCTTACTTTTATGCCTTGTCTGATTACAGCAGATCAGATTTGTTTTGTATTTTCAGAAATCCAGAATCGTTAATAATTTTAAAATCAGAACCAGCCCAAAGTCAACAACAATATTTTTATTTTCAGGCAGCTGTGACTGATTACTGGGAGATACAAGGAGTTAATTCACTTATTCTATTTATATTACTTATTTAAGTTATAAAGTGTAAAAATATAACCTCCTTTGTTTTTATATTTAATTAATTATTATTATTACATTTGTTTTGCAGTTTTCTGTTTCTTGGGACATTTCTGGCTCTGTCCTGCTGTGGAGATTTAAGGTAATTTCTTTTTTCAGTTTTTTTTTTTTTTTTTGCAGGATTTAATACATTTTTGTAAACAATCACCTGATTTTCATTCAACTGCAAAATTACAGAAGGCAGTTTCCCTGGAATCTGATTCTGCTGACAGTTTTTGTGAGTTCCTGTTAAACCCATATATTATTTTAATGTTTGTACTTTAAATTTTTATATATATTTATGTTACTTTATGTGTTTATGAGTTTTTGAATGTTTCTTCTTCTGTGGCAGACGTTGAGTATGGCCTGCATGCTCGGCTTCATTTCCAGGTAAAGAACTGCAGCACAGCGCCTTTAATAATAATAATAATAATAATAATAATAATAATAATAATAATAGCTCACTTTGCAAACCCCCAAAAAATCATTTTACACAATTATACTAACCATTTATGGCATACCTTCTTGGAAAAATATAATTTTTGAAAGGTTTGTAGACCCTGGGTGGATATATCAAATATACATTTTTGTTCATTTTAATAATATTTTAAGCGCAAGAAATAGCCACAGCATGCAGTAGTGCAGGACTGGTCTACGTATATAATTAAAAACACTGTTTTTAGAAAGTTTACAACAAGATGTAAATATACCGTTTAACTTTGAATAAAACATAAATAAAACAAATAAATACATAAAAGAAGGAATAGTGTGGTTTGGTTACTATAGAGGGTTAATATATATATAACAAAATATTACCTTTACACCTTTATTAATCAGACATCATTAGACATCAGTGTGAGCTAAAAAATGATGAAATATATTAAGTTTTTGTTGTGTTTTTTATTTATGTGGATGTAAAAATAAGAACATTTATTCGATTTAATTGAAAACATATGAACTTATGAATGTTATCTTGTCTTCATCTGCAGTTTCTATAACTCTCGCTCGGTGGTGCTGTGTTTGGGAATCACGGCTGTAGTTTGTTTTTCCGTTACGATCTTCAGCTTCCAGAGTCGGGTCAGTAAACACTGAATAATAATGACTGGGGAATTTGTTGTGATACAAAATTATGGTTTATTTTTATTTAAAGGCTATACACATAGATGCTTCATAACACATTCATAAGCACCGAATAATGTCTTTCTGAAGCAGTGAAAAGAATGATGAATACCTTATGCTATTACTTGCAGTTTTATGCCATTTTCAGCTCTGGAAAAAATAAGAGACCACTTAAAAATGATGAGTTTCTTTGATTTTACCAAATTGAAAACCTCTGGAATATAATCAAGAGGAAGATGGATGATCACAAGCCGTCCAACCAAGCTGAACTGCTTGAATTTTTGCACCAGGAGTGCAGGCATAAAGTTATCCAAAAGCAGTGTGTAAGACTGGTGGAGGAGAACATGACAAGATGCATGAAAATTGTGATTAAAACCAGGGTTTATTCCACCAGATACTGATTTCTGAACTCATAAAACTTTATAAATATAAACTTGTTTTCATGTTGTTTCACTTGTTTTGTTGTATTATTTGAGGTCTAAAAGCTAAAATCAGAGAAACTAATTCAGAAATCAAAGTGGTCTCTTATTTTTTTTTCCAAAGCTGTACTTATTTGTTTATTTTCCTACATTGCAGATGAATACTAGAGTCATTTAGATTATACAGGACCGCATAAGGATTCATGTAGTAATTTAAAAGTGTTAAACAAACCAAAATACTCTCTGGCTCTTTTATCTGGGGTGCTGTTAAATTGCAGTTTCTGAGACTGGTAAGTCTGAAGAACTTATCCTGTGCAAAAGAGGTAACTCTTGGTCTTCCTTTTCTGAAATCTGAAACATAAAACATATTCTGGTTTGTGTAACACTTTTTTGTTTAATAAATAATGCCATATGTTTTCCTCATAGCTTGGATGACTTTGGAGTATTAATCTGCAATGTACTTAATTAAAAAAACAAACAAAAAAAAACACAGTATTTATAGTTTCTCCAAACCTTTGACTGGTACTGGATAAGTAAAGCTTTGTAAATACTTATAAATGTGTTATGAAGCATCCTATACAGGTAATCTTCAAATAATTTGTTAAAAAAATGACATTAAGTCAGTCTATAAGAAACAACCATGACCCCAAATCACTAACAAAAATAAATCATTTAATATTTATTTAACATTTTTATTTCATATGCAGATATACTTACCTAAGATTTTATTTTATTTATTAATGAATATCCATTATACATTCTTGAAACACATTCCAAAACAAGTTCAGACAGAGGCAAATTACAGCTAATAATGAGGTTAAATAATGAATAGATAAAAATGATGGTTTTAACCAGGTGATTGTAATAACGATTTGGTACAAAAACAGTATCTGGGACATTCCAGGATTTTGGTACATTTCAGGGGTGGTCACTTCTGAAAATTTGATAATTTTTAGTCATATATTTATTAAATACAGGTAATAGACTATTAAAAAGTTTGATTCGTCAAGCTCAGGTATCAAAGCAGTTTTTAAAATTAGATTATGCAATATATTTGGTAACTTACAGTAACAGGGTTGCGAGTAACAGGGTTGCAAATCTAGGCTAAGTTGTGGTTTACCTCAGGAACAGATGCTAACTGTAAAATTTAGCTATGTATACAAGATCAAGGACAAACATGGTTTTATGAGTATATAAAGTAAATTTTGACTCTAAATCAAATCAAATCAAATTTATTTGTATAGCGCTTTTTACAACTGGTGTTGGCACAAAGCAGCTTTACAGAAACATGATTACAGGACAAAGAATCAGGCAAAACATTAAACATAGAAAATACATAATACAGATACCCCAGTGAGCGCGGAGGCAAGGAAAAACTCCCTCAGAGCTGCAGGAGGAGGAAGAAACCTTGGGAGGACCAAGACTCACATTTGAGGGGGGACCATCCTAACACTGGTCAAACGGCTTTTAAATTAAAATTTAAAAAGTCTTTTATACATCCATATAGGTTTTATGTATTCAGGAGTGTAATAGCGCCACTAATGGCTTGGATGTAATCAGTAGTGGAGAATAAGATGGACGATGAGCAGCTGATCTGTGGTGATGGATGGAGAAGAGCTGACTTCAGAAACTTCCATCAGTCTGGCCGGACAGGAGACGCGAGAGCCTGAGGGTCCAACATCGGTATCGGGTCAGACAGGTGGGCAGTCAGTAACTCGGAGGAAGGCAGAGAGATGGAATTAGTTTTGACTGGATTTATGCAAAACGGAGAATATTAAAACATTATCAGAGTGTGGCAAATGACTCCGGCAGAACTGAATAAAACAGCCTAACTAAAGGCAGAGAGCCAGAAGGTAACATAGACATGGAGGCACCCTGAAACACTGGCATCCACCCACTCCACCGTCCACAAACCTGAGTGACCGTGTGCAGTGGGAGAACAACAGCACCAGCATCTCAGTTTACCACAATTCCCTCTGTCCATGAACCCCTGAATCTGCAGCCTTATCTAAAGGAAAAAAAACATTAATTACCAAAAGCTAAACTAAACAAGTAAGTTTTCAGTCTAGACTTAAAGATTGAGACTGTGTCTGAGTCCCGAACATATTCGGGGATATTATTCCAGAGTTGAGGCGCTTTATAAGAGAAAGCTCTTCCTCCTGCAGAGCTCCTGTGAATTTTAGGGACTACTAAGAAACCAGCACCCTGAGATCTAAGTAATCGTGGTGGTTCATAATAGGAGATGAGGTCTCGTAAATACTCAGGAGCGAGCCCGTGTAGGGCTCTACTCATTATTAGTCTTACAATATGAGTAACAGGGTTGCGTTCACTGAGTGACACACACAACTTGGACAAACATATTTGGAAAAAAAAAACATGAAAATTGTTAGAGCACTTACTCTTGGTCTTGCCATGTGGGCAGGAATTGTCCTTGTGATGTCACTTCCTTTGTGCCAGTAGACAAATATTTTTAACTCTTTCTCTGCAGGTAAAATTATGGTAACATAATTTTGGTAACAGGGTTGAGCGCATGTTGTGGGACACAACTTAATAGCATAAAAACTGTAACATGCAATACAATGTAGACCAAAGAAGTTGTTTTCATAAATAAAGGAGATGCATATCAACAATATACAAGAGGAAGTCATTTAATTATTTAACCCAATGTGTGGGACAAGAGAAAACGGCCATTTTTTTGAGGTGGTCCAAAGGTATTCAGTCTTTTGAATAATATCTAAGGAGATTATTTTTCCACCAAATTTTACAGTTTGTCTTATAACAAGTACATTGTTCACAAAAAAATAGTCATTTAGATATTTTGGATATGTACATTTGAAATTTAAGTGGTGGGACAGGAAATGGAAATGTTCCTTCTACAAACACACACGCACACAGAATCTGACTGATCAGCAGGTTTATTCTGAGCTGATTTTGATCAGGTGAGCTGTGTGTAGATTGCTGCTCTAGGTTTGATGGAATCGTGTTACTGTGTAATTGTTGATTATTGGCTTTGGTCCAGTTTCTGGTCTTTATTTTTGGTTCTGCTGGTTCTGGTTCTGCAGGTGGACGTGACGTCGTATCAGGGCGTTCTCTTCTCGCTCTGCGTTGTGATGCTGTGCTGCTCGCTGGTGATGGGATTTGTAGTCCCGTTCGGATACGTAAGTGTCTAAAAATAAAACTAGGCCACAAAGACTAAATCCCATCAGAACCTGTTTATCCACACGAGGGAACAGGCCTAGCTCCTGACTGTAAAACTAAATATAGGGTTTATTTAACACAGTACTGCATTACCAGGTGCTCACTGGTTGTTTTTAGTAATGTTACTCTGTTACAGGTGCCCTGGATACATGCGATCTACGGGATTGGAGGAGCAATCCTCTTTACTATGGTAAGAACTGTGGAACTGTCTAGAAGAGATTGACTAGTTAAATAATCAGCATTTATATGCAGATACATATACTGAATAAACTCACTGTGAAATGCAGATGCTGAATTTTTATTTATGGTTTAATATGTTTATTTTTTTAACCAGACAAACTATTTTATTGCACACAAGGAAACATAACGAAATGCCTTGTCAGAAAATAACATCACACCTGATCAGAACGCTGGTTTCTCCCACAGTTCCTGGCCTTCGATACTCAGCTGCTGATGGGGAACAAGATGTACGCTATCAGCCCTGAGGAATATATCTTCGCTACTCTGAGTTTATACCTGGACATCGTCAACCTCTTCACCTTCCTGCTGCAGCTGTTTGGGGGTGGAAGAGAATAAATAAGCCAATATTAACGTTCCTCCATCTGCATCCATAATGTAGGAAGATCTGCAGATCTTCAGGAAGTCGGGATATTAGGATAGAAGCCTTTCAGTGATTCAGAAGACACAAAAAACCTCAGATCCACCATCGTTCCCCAGTGGACTGTTGCAGACGGTTCTTCCCCTCCTACTGGACTTTATCTGAATGTCTCAGTATTTTCATGTGAAACTGTGGGATCTGAACCTTCGGTAAAGATGATCCAATCCCTCACTTAATCCACAGAGGCGTTTGAGGACTGATTAGTGATGACGTGCTAGTTAGGATCTTTAGAAGCTCAGTTATATGTTGGACAGCAGTCTGAAGCTTCTGTTAGACCCAGTGATAAAAACTACATCGGTACCACTTTAAAACAAGACTACCTTTATAAAGGCTTTATAAATGGTTTACAATTAGTTTATTAATGGTTACTAACTAGGTTGTAAATGCCTTAAAAATAATTAATAATCTGTCATAACACATACGTAGAAAGAGCAACAATGACCTGTTGTTTGCCAAATAGTTAACCCATAGCCCTCTATATTGTTGCCCTTTCTACGTATGATAACTGATTATTAATGATTTTTAAGGCATTTACAACCTAATTAGTAACCATTAATAAACTAATTGTAAACCATTTATAAACCCTTTATAAAGGTAGTCTTATTTTAAGGTGTTACCACTAAATCTAAGATTTCAGATCATTAGTGTATGACGTGTATCTCCACTCCACCAGAAAGCCTTGATTATCAGTAGTGATGGGTCTCAGTACAGTACAATATGCAGGAGCATATTCCCGCCATCTTTAGATTTTTGATTTTAGATTTAACTGACTGAATAATAATGTCTATATTTTATATTTTTGTATATTTAGAGGCTATGAGATGTAATGTGTATCTCAGCCTCAGTCATTTCCTGTTAATTGCTATTCATTTTGAATGAAAATTTTATAAGACTGTAAATGTGTTTCCACCGGTTGGGGAAATGAATTTCTGTTCAGTAAAAGTTAAATCTAATGGTCATACAGGCATCATTTACTTTGAAATGGCAGAACCATCGAGCACAGATGTGTGATATCTGACATAAAATAATTAGTTATCCTACTTATGAATAACATATAGTACCAATCTATAGTTTAGACTCCCCTTCTCAATGTATTTGTTTTCTTTTTTTTCCTACATTGTAAATTAATACTGAAGTATTCCTTTAGACTATGAAGGAACACATAAGGAATCATGTAGTAACTTTAAAGTGTTAAACAAACCAAAATACTCATTTAGGTGCTCTAATCTGGGAGCTGTTAGCTTGTGGTTTCTGAGGCTGGTAACTCTTGGTTCTCTTCGCTGGTAACTTATCCTGTACAACAGAGGTAACTCTTGGTCTTCCTTTCCTGGGCAGACCTGAGGAGAGCCAGTTTCATCATACCATTTGATGGCCTTTGCTACTCTACCTCTTCACAGCTTTACAACTGATGCTCTTAAACACATTGAGAGAACAAAAAAAATCAAGTATTTACTTAGTAATTGACAAGTTTAGCACAGCTGTTAGCTGAAAGCGATTCCACCCACACACAGAAGAGAAGCTGGGGAACATACACACCCAGGGGAACTGAGCTTCAGACACAGCTGCGGCAAATTAACTCAAAGTAGGATACCTCAAATAAGATGGGTAATGCTAACTATACACTAGAACACTTTGAAAAAGACTCTGAAAATACTTTTAATAGATCTTTTAATCACTATTTGCAAGACTGCCACTAGATTATTTCCTAACCATGCCCTTGTGATAAAGTTGTGTATTTAAATATAATAATAGTGTACTTGCACTATATGCAGAATAATTATATATTATTGTACACATTTCATACTTATATATAATTTTTTACCTGCTTAATATGTGTGTCAGTATACTTTAAAAAAAGTATATTTTATTTGGCTGCACTAATTTTGTACTGGTGGTGTACTTAATAAAAATATGCTTACGTATTATCAATTACCGTCTATTTTCTGATCTATTTTCATACACAAGGTGCACCGGATTTTAAGCCACATTATGCAACACTAGAAAGTAACAGGGGAGTTGCCATATTTTCCTTCTAATTCAGCAGGTCTCAGCATGTAAAACTAAGCTAAATTAAGTAAACAAAACTGTAATTCTTCAAAAACAAACATTTTCAAACAAGCGCTGGATGTTAATCTTTTTCTCCCTGAAAACTGTTCATTTAGGTGAGTAAAATGCTTCCATTTATTTACAGTAAGCTTAGATTTACAGATTTCCACTAAGGCTAGCCGCCCGACAGCGCTACACTGAGTAACCCTGAGTGGTAACCTAGGGTGATTTTAGCTAGCGGTTCACCCCATGTAGCTTGTTTTAACACGATAAACACGCAGACTACAGGTTGATAATACTTACCTCTGAACGGTAAAAGAGCTGGCATGGTTAGCAGTTAATGCTAATGCTGCTCCAGCAATGCTATTCAGGGTTAGCAGCAGGCTACAGGCCGATAACACTCTGAACTGTGAAAGAGCTAGCTAGAGAGTGTTATCGGCCTGTAGCGCTTAGTGTGGTTAGCAGGTAATGCTTATACTGCTCCAGTCTCAAGTCTCGGTGCTGAAGAACTAAACTGAAACTCCTGTATAATGCTGTACTTTCGCAGAGTGGCTTTTCTGTTCCTTACAACCTGACTGGTTTTATCTAAACAAAGAAAAAGACTGACTTAATCCTTCAATCCTACTTTACACTGAATGATCGAGATTACGCAACCACAACCTGACTCCAGCAAGACTTGTGATTTTATCCCGACACTGGAAATGTCTGCGACACTAAAATCATTTGAAAAACGTTTTGGTGTAAGGTCAGCATAAGTGAACCCATCTGCCTGGCTTTAGTAATCAGCAGTGTAGCTTCCGTGTTAGACGCACTTTTACAGTCTAGTAGCCTCTGTGCTAGTTACTGCTATCTGGCAACTTTAGCTCAACTCAGCTTAGCTAAAGCTAATCAGCTACTTTATCTTAACTCAGCTCAGTTAATACTAACCAGCTACTTAAGATAAACTCAGTTCAGCTAAAGCTAACCAGCTACTTTATCTTAACTCAGCTCAGTTAATACTAACCAGCTACTTAAGATAAACTCAGTTCAGCTAAAGCTAACCAGCTACTTTATCTTAACTCAGCTCAGTTAATACTAACCAGCTACTTAAGATAAACTCAGTTCAGCTAAAGCTAACCAGCTACTTTATCTTAACTCAGCTCAGTTAATACTAACTAGCTACTTAAGATAAACTCAGCTTAGCTAAAGTGTTGTAGAAAAGAAAATGAAAGGTGGGCTAAAGCTAACCAGCTACTTTATCTTAACTCAGCTCAGTTAATACTAAACAGCTACTTAAGATAAACTCAGTTCAGCTAAAGCTAACCAGCTACTTTATCTTAACTCAGCCCAGTTAATACTAACTAGCTACTTAAGATAAACTAAGCTTAGCTAAAGCTAACCAGCTACTTTAGCTCAACTCAGCTCAGTTAATACTAACCAGCTACTTAAGATATACTCAGCTCAGCTAAAGCTAACCAGCTACTTTGGCTCAATTCAGCTCAGCTAAAGCTAACCAGCTACTTAAGATAAACTCAGCTCAGCTAATGCTAATCGGCTAAAGCTAAAGCTAACCTAAAAATCCCCACTGAAATAAAGCTGTGGCCAAACTTTTCATCGGTACTGTATATGCATAAAATTAATAATAAAATAGATTTTTTATGATGTATGTGATAGTCTAAGAAACAGACAGATTTTACAATGATTAAAAACATTTTTATTAAAAAAGGAAAAAAATGAACAGATAAACTTCAAAAAGAGCAAAACTGAAAACATTTTTTCATCAAATAAAAAACAGAGTAACAGAAAAAACAGCATCTGTGGCACAGGAAGACAAATTCACCGGCTAGCTAAACCGGATAATATCCTAAACCAAAAACAAAATAATATCAAAACACCTAAAACTCCTCCGCCCTGCAAACTGTACAATATGAGTCTTTATATAAATATGGAAGGTTTTAATAAGCAGTTCAGCAGAGAAGCCGTGTGTCTGATTAAAAATCACTACAAACCTGCTAAATTCAGAGTTCATGGACGGCTGTCGAGACTCGGTAACTGATAATCTCCCAACCCAATATAACTAAGTTGAAGAGACTTAAGTTATACTATGAAAATATATCAATTACAGATTTCACAGAAATTGCATATTTGTTTACATAAACAAACACCATGTTAGAGCTGCACAGTGGTGCTATGTTATGTTTACAGTATTGCTTTAGATAGAATTAATACAGACTGCATTATCTATATGCTAATGGGAGTAAATTAAGGCAGATCGTGTTTTGCACACACTAATGTTTCTGTACAACACCCCTCCCAACACAACACTATTATACACACTCTGTTTAATAAACTATAAACAAATATAGTTATGGATTATTTTGAAGCATTTACAGAACTGCACCACTAGCTCCTCAGTTCTTCGAGGCACATTTTCAAACTCTGAATTCTGCAGGATTGAGCTGGAATTAGTCTGCCGTTTATCTAATGAACTGCTTCAACCTTCCATTATAGCAGCTGAATGTTTTGAAACTATGAAATACGCTGAAGAAAAGCAGCAGCAAAAATAATGCACGTTGGTGTTTTTCTAATAAATAAACATTTACATGTGGGCAAACTGTCACATCAGTCTTACAATTTACAATTTCTCAATCGTGGCGTAATTTAAAATGCAAACAAAGTGATGAGACTGGGTTTGGTAGAATGGTCTGTTCCAGATAAAATAACCCAGTCAGAATTATTCAAACCCCCATTCAGAACAAGGATATCCTGAATTAGTTAATCTCAATCTAACCACTCAGAACAAGTTTATCTTAAACCCACACTCTGAACAAGTTCCTCTCAAACTCTTACTCTTCATAATACAATACATTCATAATTAAAAATGATACAATTATGATTGGGTGGATGCGCATTGCAGTAAAGAGGGTAAATTATGCTTAAATTTAAAAACTCACTAAAACTTAAAAGACAAAATATTTATTTTCAAGATAAAAATAATTGTTTGCCTTTCTTGCACCCTACAAATTTCATCCATTAAAACATTATTATTATTTCCATATCATTTAAATATTTCATCTCATCTGACAGCTGAAAAATAAATAACTAATAAACAATTAACAACACTGTGATGTAACAACTCATCATTTCATAGTTTCAAAACTCAATGTTGTGTTTTTGGATCTGTAGTGACAAAACAATTAAAACAATAAAAGAAAATTCCTTCATGAGGTGAACGGCAGGTTTGTGAATCTGTTTAAAGAACATTAGCGGTTCTATCAAACCGACAGAGAACATAAAATACAGACAGAATTAAGATAGCAAAAAAAAAAATCAAAGTGTTAAAGCCACATTTAATCTCACAGCGCCCCCTATGAAAAATAACAGACTAAAGCCTGGACCTGGTCCAATCAGGAGTGCCAGATCTAATCTGGATTTCTCTCTCTGACAGAAGATCAGATCAGGCCAGACTTCCTCAATTCATAGATGTTTTAAAAAATGTATTTACTTAATTTATAACCTAATTATCTTAATGTCCCTCAACTTCCTAGTCTCCTACTAAAATCTAAATGCACATGATGCTTTCAGCAGATGGCTTCATCATCTTTGGTAACAGACAATAGCAATATTTACGCATAATAAAGATATAAATGAAGGCTGTTTGAAGAGACTTCAGGTTATTTAAGGGAATTATACAGGTTATTTAAGGGAGTTCCACTTTACTGCAGGAACAGCCTCTACTTTATTCACAAAACTTTACACTAGACGCTGGAACATTGCTGTGAGGAGAATCTTGGGTGATTACTTCTCTTTTTCCAGCTTGTCCCAAAAGTTCCACCATTTCAGAGAACACAGTTCCACTGCTCCACAACTCAATGCTGGGAGCTTTATACCTCTCTAACCCACGCCTGACATTAGGCACCTTAGGCAGATGTTCTCACAGAATGCTTAACACAAACAAATTCACAAAAAAATCACTAATTCACTAATGGCAATGTTTTCTCAAAGAGCTATAAAACTACAAAAACCAAAACAGTGCAGTTAGAAAAAAAAGAGAAAAACGTTCCTGGGTGAAACTGCGAGTCCTGCAACGCAAAAAGTCCTAAAGTTTCTTTTCTACAAATAAAAGTTCTCAATCATCTACAGAGAAAAGAAAAATACAATGAAAAATAAACACTAGAAAACCCAGAAAAGACAGAACCGCAGCACTGCAGAAAACTAAAGAATAACATGCTAACTCTCGCTAACTCCTGCTAACTCTCACTAACTACTGCTAACTCTCGCTAACTACTGCTAACTCTCACTGACTACTGCAAACTCTCTCTAACTACTGCTAACTCTCGCTAACTCTTGCTAACTCTCACTAACTACTGCTAACTCTCGCTAACTACTGCTAACTCTCAATAACACACGCCAACTCTCGCTTTACTCTCTTGTTAACTCTCACTAAATCATACTAATTCCTACTAACTCTCACTAACTCCTGCTAACTTTCAATAACCCTCTAAGTCCTGCTAACCCCTGCTAAACCTTCCTAACTCCTGCTCACTCTCAATAACTCCAGCTAACTCTCACTATCTTTCACTAACTCTTACTGAATCTTACTAACTCCCGCTAACTCTAACAAACTCCTGCTAAATCTCAATAACTCTTTTCTTAACTCTCATTAGCACGCTCTGTTAACTCCTGTTCTCTCCTGTTAACTCTTGCTAACTCTAGCCTAGCATTGTTTTAAACTTGTTTTAACATTGTTAATGACAAAATACGGCACCAAAATCTTCTATTCCTACTAGTTTTTCACAAATAATAACATGCCAATTGAAACCAACAACACATGCCCTTCCAGAAACGTTGTATGACTTTCCTTATAATACTGTGACGGTTCTAGACAGGTATAAAGGCCTTGTCGTTTTCAGAACCTTTTATTTGGGGCACCTAAAATTGCTTAAAATCACTTCTTCACCAAAGTTCAATCATAACTGAAACTGGTTTGTGCAAAATCCTTCTTATTTCTAATTCGAGCCGAATTGCTAAAGTGAAGCTATGGAGTTTTGATTCTCTGAATTAAAGAATCACCTTTTTAGAATTGACTCTGAACAGCCAACTCTAATATTTAAATCCATTGCAGCTTTCTTTGTGAATAAATCACATAACATAGCTAGAACTGTATATATAGAAACGTAACTTGCTTAATAGTATGTTACTTTTCTATATATGTATATATTCAAAAAGTTCAGCATGTAGAAATATATCTTTATTCTACATATAGAATATATTATTATCTGTGCTCTGGAAAATTTGTTTATTTTGGTCAAAGTCTAAATTGCTGATAAACTGTTATAAACTTCTAATCTAAGATTTGCTATTGTTTTTGAAAAATAAAGTCATTTTATTTTGTCTTTTTATTAACTATATTTTACAATGGACCATATTCTTACAAATAAATAATAAAATAATGATTGTCTGTTGCAATTTTGAACAGAAATAAGTTATACAATAACAAACTAGCTTCTATAAATCATATTTGTCTACAATGTTTGTTAGATGTTTTCCATTGGGCTGAGATGAAGAAGTGGCTTTAAATGGTTCACTCTGACATGAGGCTAAAAACATCAGAACAAATTCAAAATATAATGCACTGTTCGAGTCTGAATCTGTACAAAAATAAGTTCAGCTGCTGATTGAAAAAATGAACAAATATAGAAAATAAAGGCTTTACAAAACACAACAAAAACTAAATAGAGAAAATAATGAAAGACACATTGTGTTTAAACTTTCTTCAACACTAAAAATAATTATAAAACGTTAAAATTTGCTGTTTAATATCGGCGTGTCTGTTTTACCCTTTTTGCAGATTTTTATAATTTTTTTCTTTTTGGATATTAAAATAGATCCGAAAAAAGTTCGGATCTATTCGGATCTATTCGGATCTATGCGGATCTAAAGTTTCGCTGAAGAGCGAAAAAAGACCTACATCCTTTCTTCTTTCTTTTCTACTAAAAAACAATTCTTTTCTCATTTTTATGTTTGTTTCCTGTCCTCCTCACCGTCGTCCTGGGTAACAAGTACCAATCACTTCCTGTCCCACAAGAAAAAAAGTTAGAGTTCTTAATAGTTCCAGACTTATATATACAAAATCCTAATTTCCAAATTAGAGCTGGAGACAGTTTAATGATATACTGTAGCTCATTTAAATATAATTCAATATTTAATTTATATAAATAAATTGATTTAAAATGTCATTATAGTATTATACACATGATAAAACCAAGCATATATAAAATAGAGCAAAACATTTGTGTGTAAAATCAACAACTAAAACAACTAAAAATAATCAAAACTGTTAAATTTCTCAGTTATGAACAATTCTGTATAATTAATCAAACATTCTGTATTCTGTGTTTCAACCTGAGACTTATTTGGGTTTAGACAACAGAATCGGAAAACCAAAGGTGAGGTGCATGTCCTGATAATAAAGAACCTTAGCGACTTACAAACGACTTTTGGAATGCAAATTTTACGCATTTCCCAAAAGCTTTCTTAGTCTCTAAAGTTACGAAGCAGTGTTAAGTAATTCTTAGTTGACTCATCTTCTGTATTACCAGCTGAAGACTCAACCAATGTTTATTATAAAGACTAATAAATACAGCTCTGGAAAAAAATTAAGAGACCACTTCAGTTTATGAATCAGTTTCTCTGATTTTGCTATTTATAGGTTTATGTTTGAGTAAAATTAACATTGTTGTTTTATTCTATAAACTACGGACAACATTTCTTCCAAATTCCAAAGAAAAATATTGTCATTTAGAGCATTTATTTGCAGTAAATGAAAAATGGCTGAAATAACAAAAAGATGCAGTTTTATGAATTCAGAAATCAATATTTGGTGGAATAACCCTGGTTTTAATCACAGTTTTGCAAAAATTCAAACAAGCTTGGTTTGATGGCTTGTGATCTTCCTCTTGATTATATTCCAGAGGTTTTCAATTTGGTCAAATTAAAGATTATTTTTTCCAGAGCTGTATACATTAATAACTATGACTGAACTAGTCACATAACCACACAACTCAGGTCATCATTTAAGAAAGTCCTTAAGTACGAGGTTACAAAGTTCTAAGATTTTGGCACCTTCTTTGAGATTTCTATAATAAAAACTATAATTTTACTTCATAGGTAAACCATTTATTATTTCTTCTTACCTTCTTTTCATTTGTTTTGCTGGTAGGAGAAATTGGAGTGTTCTGGAGAGTCCAGAGAGAGCTGCCCACCGTTTTCCTTTAAATAAGAAAAAAAAAAAAAGATTTTAGTCTGAAAAGACTAACAGCACAGCAGTTGCCGTGTTCTGAGAAACACAGTGCTGGTCTTACCTCGACTGGGACACTAGAGGGAGGCACTGGGAACTGTGGGATGTAAGTCCCTTGCATAGCAGTGTTTGCAGTCAGAAACTGTGAACAGCAGACACACATATATTACAGATCTGTTCTTTATTAATGTGTTATTTTAATGTTATGACTAAATCAGCTCTTCAGGTGAAGCTGATCTGTCTGAATGAGGATTTAACGACTTTCTGAATGGTTAGGAGAGAAGATACCGTGCCGGCGCTGCCCAGCGACAGCTGGCTGAGATGCTGGGCGAGGGGGCCCATCATAGAGGTGGGCTGGATGGACATGGTGTGGTCCATAGTCGGGGTCAAAACTGTCCCCTAAAAGAGAGAGACAGGGAGAAAAATACTTTCCTTGGTCAGAGTGCAGATTAAAATCATTCACCTCATCTTTACTGATAAACTGTCACTGTAGTTCTGTAGTTCTATGTGGTTCAGCACACAGTGCAGATCAGAATCAGAATTTGAAGTAGAATCAGGTTTATTTAGCCTAAATATTTATTTAAACTGTCAAAATCCCAAACTAGTTGGGAGAGTATAGAAAATTAGGTAATTTAATTTATTAATATACATCCATTACTGCATTTCTGGCCTGTTACACATCCCAAAAAAAGGTTGGGACAGAAAAATGATTTTTTTTTAAAGCCATAAAACTATAGATTTTGGACAACATTCAGACATGAGATTAACATACCGTATTTTTGTGCACGTATTTTATGTCTATATTCATATATAAGGCACACTGGATTATAAGGCGCATTTCAAGAGACACTATAAGTAACTTCTAATTCAGCAGGTCTTGCTGCTGGGTGGTGGTGGGGGAGCTATCTAAGTTAATTAAGCTAAGCTAAGTAAATATAACTGTAATAAAAAAAAACAACAAACAACAAAAAAAAACTTTTAAAGTCAAATGAGCACTGTATGTTCATTTACACAGTTTTTTTCTAGTGAAAATTGTTTATCTAGTTAAGTAAAGCGCTTTCGTTTATTTATAGTAAGCTTAGACTCCCGAATTTCTCCAGTATTAAGGCTGAAGCACTAGCATTAGCAGCATTCGTCCCACGTAGCTGTTTTGACACGGTAAACGTGCACGCTACAGGCCATTATACTCACCTTTGAGCGCTAGCTTGGTTAGCGGGTAATGCTAATGCTGCTCCAGCAGTGCTAGCCGGGATTATCAGCAGGCTACAGACCAATAATAATCACCTCTGAACGCGAAACAGCGGTTGGCAGCTAATGCTAATGCTACTTCAGCCTAAACTAAAAACCCTGTATAACGCTGTACTTCAGTGGAGTGGCTTTACTGAAAACTGAACTCACCGTCGGCTGCATGAGGTACGACTGATGATGCATCCAGGATGGGCTGTGGACCTGCGGACAGAGGGACAGACTAACTCAGAACCGGACTGACCACTAACAACATTTTATCAGCAGAACATTGTCCAGCTAATTAAGATATTTGGCCTGCCTGCAGACTCCCCAAACGAATGCGCTGACCAACATAACGAGATACAGAAGACCAGAATGACACTGTGCCCAATGCCAGGCTAGGGTGGTATCAGTACTGAGCTGAGGAGCAGTGGTTTCTGGTAATTTTTTTTACAATTATTTAGTGTATCTGGTTGATATTTGAATATTTACATTTGTTACATAAATACCATCTATAAATCACTTTCCACTCTGAATGTTCAGCACTTCATTGACGGATTGCTTCACATACTATAAAGTTTAACGATCCAACAGTTTAATTGAGCTTAGACCTGAACTCTGTTAAAGCAGCAGTCCTTTTTTCTTTTTAATTAAATGTTATAATGTTTCTGAGTGGGTAGCGGGCAAAATATTTTAATGAATGGCATCAGGATGCTCCTAAAACCAGACATAAAATTAATTTTAACACAATCGTTTAATACAGCCAAATACAGTCCAGCTAAGCATGCAAGTATAAGTGTCACTCTTGTAAAACCAGGCTAACCATGGTAGGATAAAAAAAAAAAGGGTAAATAAGGGTAAATGAAGTCATAGCCGGTGAACCAGGCTTAGATAGCTTGCTGTCTCCCTGCTAACGTTCATCTGGTTAGATTGGCTGGCTGAGTAATATTAATATGGCTAGTCTTAACTAGCTAGAACTGTAATATACATCTTAAACTGTATGGGGATTAGGGGTGGGCGATATGTCTCTAAAATAATATCACAATATTTCATAGTATTTTCACGATAACAATACTTTTGGCAATATGACAAAACACTAAATTAGAAAAAATATTTATTTTTTTATTATTACATGCAATATGATATGGCTAACTAAAATATTTTTTAATAACTTATTAAAAAAATAATAATTTTATCAGATTTGTAACAGAAGTCAATAATCCAGAATGTCATGATACAAATAATGCACTCCAAATATCTCCATATATTCAGGATTAAAGTAAAATAAATGATACTGGACAGATATAATCTGTCTCTAGTAAATATGTAATGGGAAATGAGAACAGTGTGAATTTTTCTTTTGCTAAAAACGGCAAAAATGTAGTACCCTGATGTGATAATTAGGGGTGGGTGATATGTCACGATATTTCAGGGTATAATATTGTTCACGATATTCAAATGTTTTGGCGATATTATCACGTACGATACGACACGGCACACCCCTAATGGGGATCTCTACTGATTTTGTGAATCCATTCATGGTGAAGTTCAGGATCTTTGGGGAAACTATGGAAGGTTTGATCTTTATAAGACTGATTTCTTATTGATAAAGTGCATTTGGTGAACGCATCAGTGAGGCAGCTACTTCCATCCCCCACAGCCTCGTTTTGGTAGATGATAGTAACGTAGATGAATAAAGCGTAAAATCAATTTTGCTGGTTACCCTAACAACCACGGTGGTCGATAACTGACCTGATAGGACGGCACTTGGGAGGAGAGGTACGGAGACAGCGAGGCCTGGGTGATCATTCTGTTTGGAGCGATGCTGTACGGAGACGAGTAAAACCTAAAAAAAGAAAACCTGATAACATTACGTTTAAAACTTTAATAATTAACTTTTATATATCTGCTTACATGGTTGATTCATAGCTTGTAAAAATATTTACATTTATATTTTGAAAATCTTGTGCTTCAGTTTGGCTTTTTTAAGAATAAAAGAAAAACTGCAACACAACACAGCAGATTACCCTTAAGAATCAAAATACTGCAGTACCACTTACAACCACAAGGTGTCTACTCTCAGGATTTACTCATGAAATCAAATCAATTAAAATTGAACACTATCTGAGGAATAAAGCTAAATAACACTTTGGTGAAAGACAGCAAAACACTGTCTTTTAAGAGACCACTTCAGTTTCTAAAACAGTTTCTCTGATTTTGCTATTTATAGGTATATGTTTGAGTAAAATGAACATTGTTGTTTTATTCTATAAACTACAGACAACATTTCTCCCAAATTCCAAATAAAAATATTGTCATTTAGAGCATTTATTTGCAGAATATGAGAAATGGCTAAAATAATAAAAAAGATGCAGAGCTTTTAGACCTCAAATAATGCAAAGAAAACAAGTTCATATTCATAAAGTTTTAAGAGTTCAGAAATCAATATTTGGTGGAATAACTATTCACAGTTTTCATGCATCTTGGCATGTTCTCCTCCACCAGTCTTACACACTGCTTTTGGATAACTTTATGCCACTCCTGGTGCAAAAATTCAAGCAGTTCAGTTTGGTTTGATGGCTTGTGATCATCCATCTTCCTCTTGATTATATTCCAGAGGACTTTAAATGAGTAAAATCATAGAAACTCATAGAAACTTTTTTCAGAGCTGTATATTTCTCTTTCTCTCTCTCTCTAGATGTACTCACCCGTTCTGTAAGGCTGTGGGGTCGTAGGTTAGGGTCAGTCCTCCCTGAGGGAAAATATAAGTGTTATTATAACATCATTTCAGATATTGCAGAACTGTGAATGTTTTGTTCCAAAAAATAAATAAAATGTCCTGAACTTCATCATCATCGCCCCCTTCATAACTGTCCCCATCATCACTGTCCCTGTCATTACTGTCCCCAACATCATCGCAACTGCCATCACCATCCCCGACATCACGGCCTCAGTCATCTCCGTCCCATCATCACAATCCCTATTATTAATGTCCATGTCTCTTTACCGTCCTTTTTATAACTGTCTTCATCATCACTGCCGCCAACTTCACAAATTCTGTCATTTACATCCCTGCGAGGACCATTTCTGGCATCACAGTCCCTGTCATTACCGCCCCTTCATCACTATCATTCCTGTTCCCGTTATCACTGTCCCTGTAATTAACACACCATAATCACAGTTCCCGCCATCATAGTTGCTGTCATTATCGTCTCTATCATTACCATTACTATCCATGTCATCACCGCTCCATCATTCTTGTCCCCATCATCACCACACCCGCCATCACAGTCCCCAACATCACTTCCTCAGTCATATCCGTCCCATCATCACAATCCCTATTATCACTGTCAATGTCTCTATCATTTCTGTCTTCTTCATCACTGTCCTCATTATCACTGCTTCGTAATCGTTGTGTTGAAATTACAGCCCCATTATCCCGGTCTCCATCTCTATCATTACCCGCTTCACCACTGTCTATTATTACTGTTCCTATCATCACTGTTGATGTCATCACCACCTTCATCACTACTCTCCCTGTCATTACAGTCTTCGTCGTTACTTCCCCTATTATCACTTTCCCTGTCATCACAGTTCCTATCATTACCGCCCCTGTCCTCATCGTGTTCACTGTCTCCGCTATCCCCACCCCATCATCACTGCTCCGCCCTGCCCCCTCCATTACCACCTCTTCATCAATACTGTCACTGTTCACATTGCAGTTTTTGCATGCTCACAGTCACAGAGAAACCTTCCAAAAACAGTGTGAGAGAGAGAGAAAGAGAGAGTTACCGTGTCCGTGTCTCTCGCCCACGGTCGGCCGTTATGCAGGAACTTTCCATGGTTCTGCCTCTTCTTCTGTCCACCGTCAGCAAATTTACATAACAAAGGTTCCGCCGGCACTGCAACACAGAACCTGCATCAGTTATCTGGAACATCTCTAACTGCATTCTGATTGGCTGTTTTGAAATAAATACTGTATGTAAGATCAGTGTGAATGGGCGGAGCTAAATTGCTGTAGGCTAAGTGGGTGAAAACACTGTATGTACTGTATGTTACAGCTTTAATGATATTACAAAATCAAATATGGTATAAGCTAGTGCTGGGCGATTATGGCCTAAAAAAATCTTCACTTTTCCCCAAAAAAAATCTGATTTTCGATTATAATCAAAATTTCCCCCTACTAAAAATCTAACTACAGATGACAAAGAAATGGTTAAAAATCTAGATTTTCAAGTAAAATAGTTATATATATATATATATATATATATATATATATATATATATATATATATATATATATATAATTTAACCAAGGTAAAATGGATAAACACTTCAGAAATAAGCAGGGGTTTAGGATAATTTAGATTAAAAAGATAAAATGTCTGTATGTAAAATTGCAAATACCTCGGTTTTGAAAATCGCATTAAATTCGAATTACCAAATTAATCGTAAAAAATCGTCCAGCACTAGTATAAGCAGTTCAGTTTTTGTATTTGGAAAGAACTAACAGGTTTTACATGAATCGGCCAGTTAATCCACACACACTCACATCAACACACACACTTGTTAATACACACACATATGTACCTGGCACTCCTGGAGGAGTTTTGATATATTTTCCATTAAAATGTTGAATTATTGCTTCACATTTTTCTGTGGATTCCATCCTTTAGAGAAAAAAGAGAAGATTCAGTAAAACATTCGGAACCAGGAGAACCAAGAGAACCTGGAGAACAGTACTGTGGTCTGGAACAGGAGTGTTAGAGTTAGGGGTAGAACATATAAAGATGGTGCTTAAGTGGCTACAGTAGAGTGGCGTGATTTTCACCAGAAATAACTATAAATTAGGTCCAATTATCACTATCATTGCCAATATCTTTTTTTAAATCATGCATAAGCTTTGTGGGTTATTTGTGGCAAATTTAATAATTTAAACATTTATTTATATTTATTTATATTTATTATTATTCAGACTAAGTAAAGAGGAGGGTATGAGGGTACTGTACCGCGCAAAGCCAACGCCCCTACTCGTCCCGTTGGCGTCGCGGAGAACACGGGTGGAGACTACCTGACCGAAGGACTTCAGCATGGCCTCCAGCTCCTGCTCGTCCATAGAAACAGGCAGGTTGGAGATGTACAGGTTAGTGGGGTCCTGTTCCTGCTGCTGGAAAAGCAGAAAAAAAAGTTTAAATAAACCAATGTAATTTTATGTTTAATATGTAAAAACAAGACGTATGAGAGAAGGTGTAATTGTGTATTGATGGAGCAGTAATTGGCAGAGCTGGCTGTGGGTGGAGCAAAGGTACCTTGGCCATTTGAGCTTGAACCCCCCCAGACTTCAGTGCCGTTACAGCTTTCTGTGCTGCTGCAGGACTATCGAAATCAACAAATCCATAGCCTGAGAAAACACACACACACACACACACACAAAGTCATACACACATATATATATACAGCTCTGGAAAAATTAAGATATTACTGCAGTTTCTGAATCATTTTCTCTGATTTTGCTATTTATAGATTTGAATAAAATGAACATTATTTTTTTATTATATAAACTACAGACAACATTTCTTCCAAATTCCAAATAAAAATATTGCCATTAAAAGCATTTATTTGCAGAAAATGAAAAATGGCTGAAAAAACAAAAAAGATACAGAGCTTTCAGACCTCAAATAATGCAAAGAAAACAAGTTCATATTTATAAAGTTTTAAGAGTTCAGAAATCAATATTTGGTGGAATAACCCTGGTTTTAATCACATCTGGTTTTCATGCATCTTGGCATGTTCTCCTCCACCAGTCTAACACACTGCTTTTGGACAACTTTAAGCCACTCCTGGTGCAAATATTTAAGCAGTTCTGCTTGGTCTGATGGTTTGTGATCATCCATCTTCCTCTTGATTATATTCCAGAGGGTTTCAATTTGGTAAAATCAAAGAAACGCATGATTTTTAAGTGGTCTCTTAATTTGTTTTCCAGAGCTGGAAAACTGAATTGTAATATGTGGACAGGTCAGTTCAGGGACTGATCAGTAGTACTGACGAGGACATGCACTCACTTACCTTTACACTTATTGGTGGTTTTGTCCAGGATGGCCTTGGTGGACACAATCTTACCAAACCTTCAAACACAACACAGACAGATCAGATACACATACACTCCCTCATATACACACGCACACACACGATAATATCAGGTCTATAGGTTTATGTTTACAGTATGTGTAGGCTGTGCAATGTTTCTCTCTCTCTTTCTCTGTACAGTAAACTGAACTCTCCTGCCCAGTCTCTGAAACAGGCTGATCTGCTGCTGGAGTAAGAGCAGGCCTGCAACCCGATCTCTCCGCCCTCTAAACTCCACCCACCCTCGCTCCGCTGGGTCTTACAGACCTGCTGGTTTCCTGCTCCTGTACTGGAATCAGATTAGTGCTTCTCCACCGCCCTGATCAAAACCCAAACACCACTCCACTCACTTATATTAATGCTACTGTTGTTACTATTGATAGTAATACTGCAGTTACTACTACTGATATTAATATTGATGTTATTACAATAACATCAACAATGGCTTCCTATTAAAGAGATAGATTCCAGTTTAGCTTTGCACAGCAGCACTACTAGCAGACCCAGCTTCAGCAGAGACGGGAACATTCCAGTCTGGATCCAGTGTGAATCCGATCACACTGACAGTCCTTGGTCCTATCAGCTGCAAGAGAACAATATCTGCAGATTCCACAGAACAGCCCAGTTCTTTACCCTCTAACAGATCAACAGGAGAGCTGTAACACCTGAGTCCACCTCACCTCAGACCTGAACCTGAGACCTCCTGACTGACAAAGACCCAAACTAAAATAATCTAACTGCTACAGGCTCAAATGAGACTGTCTATCTGCTACACACAAACCTGAGATCACCTGACTTTCTACAGACCTAAACTTGAGAACAGCTGACCCAAACCTGAGACGACCTGACTGCAACAGACCCACATTGGGAACATCTAACTGTTATAGACCCAAACCCGAGACCACTTAAATGCTGATGACCCAAACCTGAGGCCACCTGAATGCTCCAGACCCAAACCTCAGACCACCTGACTGCTACAGGCCCAAACAAGAGACCACCTGACTGCTACAAACCCAAATTGAGATCATTTTACTGCTACAGACCTGAACATGAGACCACCCGACTGCTACAGTCAGAAATTGAGATTATCTGACTGCTACAGACCCAAATTGAGATCATCTGACTGCTACAGACTAAAATCCAAGACCACCTGACTACTATAGACCTAAACCTAAGACCCTCCGGCTGTTACACCTGACACCTGTTAACACCTGACCCAAGCTCACCTGACCTCAGGCCTAAACCCCAGACTATCTGACCTCAGACCTAAACCCAAGACCACCTGACTACTACAGACCTAAACCCGAGACCACCTGACTGCTACAGGCATAAACCTAAAACCCTTTGACTGTTACAGACCCAAAGCTATAACACCCGAGGACACCTGACCAGAAACCACCTGACCTCAGACCTAAACCCCAGGCCAGCTAACGTCCGACCTAAACCGACCACCTGACTGCTACAGACTCAATCCAGAGACCACATGACTGCTACAGACTCAATCCTGAGACCACATGACTGCTACATACCCAAATCCAAAACCACCTGACTGCTACAGACCCAAATTGAGATCATCTAACTGCTACACAGGGGCGTCGCCTGGCCTGGGCTTCCGGGGCTTTAGCCCTGAATAATTTTCTAGTAGCCTCGAATCGTTACGCTCAGCTCAGCAGTATTATTAATGAGTGGACAAGCCACACAGATGGCCGTGTGTGAATGGAAAATCTCTTAACACCAATCATGGAGCCAGTTCAAGGATAAAGTTCTGCCTTTTAGGAGAAACAACCAATCAGCTTGCTAGTTTTGCGGAGCACGATGGGCTAGTAGGGAGTGATGTACCTGATCAGCCAATAACTATTTCCTTTTTAAATTGTTTTTATTCATTTAGGACTGCAGGACTTATTGTAAGCTATAATTAACGAAAATTAATTTAGCTAACCAGTTAGCTTGAAGCTTAATTAACTGGGCTGAGCCCCGGATCTTTACATACCCAGGCCACTCCCCTGCTGCTACATGCCCAAATCCAAGACCACCTGACTGCTACAGACCCAAACACGAGACCAGCTGAATGCTACAGACACAAATTGGGATCATTTGACTGCTACAGACCCAAGTCCAATACCAGATGACCGCTTCAGACCCAAACACAAGACCACCTGACTGCTACAGACCCAAACCGTGACCACCCAATCCCCTTTCCCGCACCCCCCACCAAACCCTGAATCCTGGACATAAAGAACCGAACTGTCGGCTGTATGTCTAACAGTGAGAGAGAGAAGCAGAGGAACAGAGAGCTACTGATTACATCACTGTGAAATTACCATCTCCTCACCCCTCCCACGCCCCCACCCGAGGGGAATCGACGGGCGGGGATGGAATATGGGAAAACTTTTCACAGCTCCACCAAAACTCCCTGAAGAACAGTAGATTAGGAGCAGGCTGAGGAGCCGGATCGGAGCGGTAAACAGTACCGGAGCAGAACTGTTTATTAAACACACTGCACTCTGGTCTGAGACCTCGTCTACGTTTCTGCTACAAAACAGAACAGAACCAGAAAAGTCTGCTATTCAGAAGAACAGCAGTGAGCAGTGTGTGTTTGAGTGTAGAGATATATATTACTCAGTTCTTCGCCGGGTCTGAAGGATTAAATAGCTCAGTTGTGACCAAGAACAGGCGGCTGGATTGTTCCATACATTAAACACAAATAGAATCACCACCATAAAAGACACTTAGAGACCCTTCAAAACCCTCGTCCCACTTTCCATTTCAGATTAAACAGAGCTCGTCTTGTGTGTGTTCCGTCTTCAGAAAGCTGAACGTTTAGACTGAAGTGTCTAAATTTAGCATCTGTATAATTCTATAAATTCCCTAAAACTCTATGTGTAAGACGTGGAATTCCCTGATCTTCTGAACTGCCTTTTTATTGTTAGGGCACTTTGTTATTACTCACTCTTTTACCCAAAAGTTGTTTAAAGTATTGTTTGTAAATGGTTCATTTATTTTACAGAAGGCTGCAATCTGCAAATAAGTCTTCAAGTCATAGATCCAACACTTTAAGGCAATTTTTATTGTGTTAAACCTACATGTACATACTGTCACATGACACTGACAGCAGCTGACAACACATTCCCGCCTTTGCGGTTTCAACTGCAATGCAATGCAAAGTCGCAGATACACAAACGTATAAAGTATAAATATGCATGTCCAGGCTACTCTGTAAATTTTGGGATGCACTAGGCTTCCTTTTTAGCCCCACATATGTCCATAAAAAAATGAATTTTAGCAACTTAGTTAGGACATTTTGCTCGACTTCTCTTGAGTCTCTGCACGGATCATCTTCATATTAGACTACATACGTCTGCTATGTTCTTGCTGGAGTGCAGGTGTGATGGGTCGAGCATTAACCAATAGGGTAACGAAATGTAGTGCTGGGCGATTTTCACGATTAATTTGATTAATTCGAATAACAGTTTGGATGGGATTTTCAAAATGAAGTTATCACAATTTTATATACAGAAATTTTATCTTTTTAATCTAAAATATCTGAAATCGCTACTCATTTCTGCAGTGTTTATCCATTTTACCTTGGTTACCAGGGACTCCCACAGACTAACGCACGGATATTTCCAGCACTGTTTCAGCACTTTCAACACAAACACCCTTTGGGATAAAGCATATATTTAGCTAGAAATAAATCCTACCGCTTATAAAAACTACAGCGTCATCGCTCTCTGGTGAGGATCTGTTATTAATTGTGGAAACAATAGTAATCTCTCCTTCAAAGTTTCTTTTGTAAATCGTTTGGTGCGTTATTTCTCAATTTTCAGTCATAAACCCGCATTCTTAAGTATAAAAGTGTCCGTCTGTGTGTGCTTTTCTCTGTGGTGTGTGTACATGAGGTCAGAGTGTGATATGAATGCATGGGCTTAAAAACAATGTTTTGAATCATTGATTCACTCAATGAGTTGACTCAACCCAAAGCGTCTGAACACCAAACGTCACATTTGTTTTACAGGCAAACCAAGTTTTAAACCATGTCTTTGTCATCTGTAGTTTGATTTTTAGTAGGGGGAAAAATCTGATTTCATTGTGGAAAAATCGAAGATTCATTTTTTAGGCCATAATCGCCCAGCATCGGAATGGTATGTGTTTACACTTTTCATCCAACCACAATCAAATTCACTCAATTTGAATGGAGAGATTTGTCTGAATAGGTTTGTTTTTTAAACAATTTGAAGCCTGAATAAACTTTCAACAGTCAAGAGCCCTAGACACAGAGAGGAGAGTGTTTACAAGATAACGTATTTTCTGAGAAGAGCTTCTTATGCAGAATAAACACTAACAGGTCCTCCCTCCACCAGAGGGCAGAAGGACTACACAGCAGAGCTCAATCAACACGCAGACTTACGGCTGGCAGAGCTTCACCAGGTCCTGGTCGGTGGTTCCGGGGTGAAGACCCCGAATGTAGAGATTCGTTTTGCTGAGTTGTTCCCCTCCCGCTGCACTGCTAGCGCTGCTGCTGTTGGTGTTGGGACTGAGGGACACCATCTGGTGGCTGGAGGACACATAGGCCTGCTGCACAGAGAACACAGAGAGACAAATTAAAAACACAGACGACAGGAAAAATTACAATAACCCAAACAAACATAAAAACTCAGTGATACAGACAGTTCTAATGTATTTCGGTTGTGTTCACACCAGACTGTGTTCATACCAAACTGTATTCACACCGAACTGTATTTACACCGGACTGTTTTTACAGCGGATTATATTCACACCTGACTGTATTCACACCAAATTCATTCCGAACTACAGTGAGGAAAATAAGTATTTGAACACCCGGCGACTTTGCAAGTTCTCCCAATTAGGAATCATGGAGGGGTCTGAAATTTTCCTCTGTGAGAGACATAATCTAAAAAAAATCCGGAAATCACAATGTATGATTTTTAAAATAATTTATTTGTGTGTTACTGCTGCAAATAAGTATTTGAACACCTGTGAAAATCAATGTTAATATTTGGTACAGCAGCCTTTGTTTGCAGAGGTCAAACGTTCCCTCTGTTGGAAACAGTGGTGCAGCTCTTTTCATGTCATTGAGCAGCTCCTCCCGTGTAGTTCTGGGCTGATTCCTCACCTTTCTTAGGATCATTGATTTACCAAGAGGTGAGATCTTGCATGGAGCCGCAGTCCGAGGGAGATTTACTGTCATGTTAAGCTTCTTTCATTTTCTAATAATTGCTGATCTTTTTTCACCAAGCTGCTTGGCAGTTGCCCCGTAGCTCTTTCCAGCCTTGTGGAGGTCTTCTAATTTAGAATAATAAGTGGAGGGGAGGTGGATTTTTTCAAAGGTGGACTAACAGGTCTTTGAGGGCCAGAATATTTGCTGATTGGCAGGTGTTCGAATACTTCATCATGCACTCATACACTGTGCTTTCCGGATTTTTTTATTTAGATTATGTCTCTCGCAGTGGACATGAAGTTGAAAATTTCAGACCCCTTTCTGATTTCTAAGTGCGAGAACTTGCAAAGTCGCAGAGAGTTTAAATGCTTATTTTCCTTACTGTATATTCATACTGGACTGTATTTATACCGGATGTTATCACACAAGACTGTATTCATACCAAACTATATTCACACTGGACTGTATTCACACCAGACTGTATTCACACCAGACTATATTTATGCCGGAATGTATTCACACTGGCTGTATTCACACTGGACTGTTTTCACACCAGACTGTATTCACACCAGACTGTATTCATACCAAAATATATTTACACCGGACTGTATTCACACTGGACTGTTTTCATACCAAACTGTATTCACAATAGGCTATATTTACACTGGACTATATTCACACCAAACTGTATTCACACCAGACTGTATTCATACCAAACTGTATTCACACTGGATTGTGTTCACACCAGACTGTATTCACACCAGACTGTACTCACACAGGACTGTATTCCTACCGGATGTAATCACACAAGCCTGTATTCACACAGGACTGTATTCGTACCAAACTGTATTCATAGCATGTATTATCAGTGAGCAGATTAACTCAGTTCTTCACCCAAATTACACTGGACTGTGTTGCTATGGGGACATTCCCGCCTCCTGAAGGAGATCAACTAAGGATAAAGAATCTGATTAGAGTTGCAGGGAGATCAGGCTTCATGTGGACAATAGGCAAATTTGTTCAGGGCAGTCGGGGTTAAGGGTCACCCCCGAGAGTTTATGGACACCCCGTCTGCTAATTACTAACCATGCTAATTACATCCTCATCCAACCAGCCCAGGGTTCTCTACTGTGTGCTGTTAGCATGCAAGCTAATACATTTCACTTCTCCAGTCAGTTGGACAACGAGAAATACACAGACAGAAAGAGAAATTAAGAGAGAGAGAGAAAGAGAAAAATAGAGAGACGTAATAAAGTGATAATGGGAACAGGATTCTTCTGGGCCAGGTCGTTATCGACACGCCAGCATCAGAAGCAGAGTAAACAGAGGTTCAAAGTCAAAGTCAAAGTCAAAGTGGTTTTTATTGTCATTTCAGCTATATACAGAGTACACAGTGAAACGAAACAACGTTCCTCCAGGTTCAATCAAAGACAAGGACCAACGTCGCTCCCATATAATCACAAAGCTTCGAGGCATTCCTGCTGACTGACGGGCAACGTCAGGATCCAGTCCAGACTCGCTCTCCCCTCTCTCGCCCCTCACACCGCTCTCGCTCCTCTCTTAGACTGAGTGAACAGCGGGTTTCTGTCTGGGTCAGGAAAGTGAGAAAAGTTCTCCCCTACTCAGCATCCTGATCCTTTGACAGCAAGCCACTATATAACCCATTCTAAAACCTTATCTGGGTCTTCTAACTGGAGCTGAATGTCTGAAGAACTTGCATAGTTTTAGAACCTGTGCTGCCTACCGGAGCACATCACTCAAAAGCATCCAGATGAAGGAGGTTCTATAGGTTTGGTCTGCATCAGTGTTCAGAGTGTTAAAACTGGCAGAACACAGAACAGAATACAGAATCTAAACCACAGACCAACATTCTGGTCCATCATTTCCGACAGATCTTACACTGAACTGATACTTTAATGGTAAAATCAGTTTGATGTGATCATTAAAAAAATAGGACCAGTAATAATAATAAATAGTTAATAAAATAATAATAACATACATCTATACATCTATAAAATACATCTATAAATTTATATTTCTATGGTAAAACAGTAAAAACAGGCCCAGATAAACTGTCAAACACAGACCACCAACATCTGTGTAGCCATGACATAGGCTACCAACAAAGATCACCAACACGCATCCTGCTGACACAGACCCCTGCCACAGACAATGATGCACAGACTACTGACGCACAAACCATGACAAAGACCACTAACACAGGCAACACAAACTACTGACACTCAGACCATGGACACAGGCAACACACAGACCATGACACACAGACTACTAACACAAAGACCATGACACAAACCACCAACACAGACAACGACACTGACCACTAACACACAGACCATGGACACAAACCACTGACACAGACAACACAGAGACCATGATGCAGAGACTATTGACACACAGACCACCAACACAGACAACAACACTGACCACCAACACAGATCATGGACACAAACACACAGACCATGACGCACAGAATACTATCACACAGGCCATGACACAGACCACCAACACACACAGACAATGAGGCACAGACCACTGACATAATCAACACACAGAGCATGATGCACAGACTACTGACACACAGACCACCAACAAACAGACCATAGACACAAACCCCCGACAACACAGAGCATGGCGCACAGACTACAGGCACACAGACAACCGACACAGACCATGAACACAGACAACACTAAGACCATGGACACAAACCACCCACACAGACAACACACAGACCATGGACACAGACCATGATGCAGACTACACACACACAGACCATGGACACAGACAGCACACAGATTATGACGCACAGATTACTGACACACAGACCATAATGCAGACTACTGACACACACACCATGACACAGACCACTGACAGATCACCGACTCAGACAACAAGACAAATTAGATCACGTTTTTCTCCCTTTCCAGGGCCAAATCTGTAATCACAACCAGGAATTGTGGGAATTGTAGTTCTAAGTCATTCAGGCAGCAGTGCGGTAACTCAATACCAGGTGCCATCTCGTTGTGTGATCGCCGCCCACTGTCAATGGGTCTTCTTTCATCTCACAACACCATTCAATTCAGGTACAGGAAGCAGCGAGCAGGTTGAGCGAGTGAGCAGAGAGAGAGAGAGAGAGATGGTGAGGGAGATACGTGTGGAATTCTGACTGTCGACCCGCAGACGAACTCTAAACCTCCGCTAAACGCCATCACAGCGTACAATCACCAAAACACAGCATTCATTCCTTCAACAGAACCAAAACACGAAAAATGCCTCTTTTTTCCTCTGGTAACAGGGAATTTGTGCATGGGGGACTATTAGGAGAGGGGATAGAAGTAGAGGGGATAGTAGAAGAGGGGACTGACTCTAGGACAGGGGATAGTAGGACGGGATTGTAGGACTAGGGATTATAGGACAAGGGATTGTAGGATTGTACCCATCTATATCCATATACATACACATCCATAGCTATATCCATCCATATCTGTATCCGACCACATCCACACCCATCCATATCCAAATCTTTCAATATCTACACCCATCCATATCCATGCCCATATCCATCCATATCTATAACCCTCATGTGTTATGTGCTATAAAAATCATCTATATTTCCAGCCCTGCCTGTTGGTTCATGCATAGAATAATACTACTACTAATAATAATAAGCACATGCAGCATGTGAACGTTGGGGCTTGCGTGATCATCCGAAAGAACAACAGTAAGTAAAACTTGCAGCAAATTCTCAGAATTTAGTGTTATGTAATTCAGCGCTGTGCCTCTCACAGAGGTGCCTTTCTCCACGAGCGTAAACAGGGCGGAGTCAGTAGGTCAAACTTCGGCCCTTTTTCCAGACTGCCACTTCCCAAAACACACACAGTCTGGTATCAGGACACACAGAGTACTCCACTCTCATACTCCACTTACAGTACTTACAGTCTTACAACCTGAACACTATTCTACTGTACAGAACTTTTATCCTGATGAAGCCTTAAATACACAACTATTCCAATATTTTATAGCTCTAGAACCACTTTTAAAAGATTCTACACGAAGAAAAACTCATTATGATTCTACACAGAATAGCTTAACATTTTACACACTACATATTACAGTGCATTATAATAATACATGAAGTGGATTTGTGTTTTTTAAGGCTTGGGGTGATTTTTAAAGATGTGTACTGAAGTGGGCGGGGTTTTCCCAAGTCTTGCCAGACCACAACAAATGACACAAGAGAACATTGGTAAAGTTCTGGATCAGTTCTGGTGTCTCTTCACATCCACAGCAGTTCAACTGCAGGAGCAACAGTCCATTAACTTTTACTGTAGGTGGATTTTGCACTGTGTTCTCGGTTCTTTCTCAGGAAAACGTGTTAAGGTTATTTTCTATAGCTAATGTTGCAGTTTGGGCTCCAATATCAGGAGTTAGTACCTGGTTCTGCAGACACACACTCTTTCACACACTTACACTCTCACACACACTGTAAACACACTGTACACGCAGACACACACACACTGTACACACATACACACTCTCACAAAGACACACAAACACTGTGCACACATTATACACACATACGGACTATAATCGATTCTGTTGTTTTAACTCGCGTGTAGCCGATGAGCACGCGCGCACTTACGCTCGCACGAAGTTAGTCACGCTTGTGAGACCCCCAACCCCCCCCCCCCTCAGAAAAACAACAACAACAATAAAATAATAATAATAAAAATGAAGAGGGGGTGTTAATTTAGGGGTGGAGGTTAAAGTTGGAAGGGGTGGGGGGGGTTGTGGGTGTAGGAATGGGCGAGGGGGGGTTTTGTTTGAGGAAAAGCCCAACTCCTGTCCGCTTCCCGAGCGCGCGCTCGCTCGCTCGCCCTCAAGGACACTGCAGCTCTCACTCCGCGCGCGCGAACAAACACAAACACGAGCTTCTCCTACAGTCCGGTTCGGTCCCGAGTTCCGCTCCGTCTTACCTTCTTACTGTTCCGGCCGGAGAAGCCGTTATACGGGCCTGGTCCCGCGCGCGGCGGCGCGGAGAGCAGCATTTCCCCCCGGAGCTCAGCGTTCCGAGCGCGCGCACTGCCAGGGCTGCCCGCTGACGTCAGCTCGGGAAGTTGAGCTCGGGATCGGGCGCGCGGGGGGAGGGGAGATTTTCCCCACCCGTATTTAGACTAGCCCCGCCCCCTGCTCCGGCATTGGGTGGGGAAAAAAACGAACACAACGTCCAGAAGAGTAAAGGGAAACTCCACCCAAATGAACACAAATATATAGTTAATTACAGAATAGTGTACAGTAATGGTCAGTGAAACGTCTGAAGCTCCAAGCCCCGCCTCCACAGAAAGTTATTACACCCAATACACTGATTGATGCCTGATACACTGTTTTACTAGAATTCTGAAAATAATTATTCACATATTATTAAAATGGCGGAAGAATACACTATTGTACCTCAGCAAAACATGAATCACACATATTTTAATTAAAATTAAAGGTACTGTTCCATAAAAATAACTATTTCTATTTTACTGATATTCAGTTGTTAGATTAACTGTGTTAGACAGGGGTGTGATGAGACACTCATCTCACAATATTTGGTTCATGAGAGCAAGGCGATATTTAAAGAATATCAAGGTTATCTCTGATTTTATGATGAATATAAAGGTTTACTCTGATTATGTATGATTTATCATATGGTAAATCATACATTCACAGTAGATTTCATAGATAGATAAATCATAGATTTCACAGTATTCTGGTACTGCAGCTGCTTTTATCATAAACCCAACAACTTCCCTCCTGTATGATCGCACATGAGTCTCTTCTGAGCTTAGAACTATTGCAGAATCCCCCCAGTCAGGGTTCTGTATTCAACTGGCAATTCCCTTTGAGGGTTATATACATATACATCATATATGTATATAATATATTATATTGTATAGTAATTTTGAGCAAATTATATAAGTACATTTTTTATTACACTGTTTGTTGTTATTCACTAGACTTTAGCTGAGGATAGAATGGTGGGCAGTTTGTGAGTACTAACTAACCAATCATGTTGAAGGAGGCGGGGCTTGCCGGAATACAGGCGGAAACAAGAAACTCCGTCCCAGTACCGCCCTCCACTAAAAGGGCCGCTTTAGAAGCTCCAGGGTCCTTGCGCCCAATGTTGAACACCAGCATCAGATAAGCTCAAACAATACATAAAACTGTCATTACCCACATTCATCTTCCTCCTTCTTCTCCTCCTCCTCATCTTCATCATCACTCCGTATAAACTCAGAAAACTGTACAGTCTCTGTAGAATCATTGGTGGGTTTAGACAGTAAATAAAATGGTCAGATTCAGTTTTACACCAAAAGAGTTAATCTCAAACCTCTCAAAGTTCAGCGTAAACAAACCCATACTGTAAATAAATTCATCTCAAACCTCCACAGTAAAAAAAATCATCTCAAACAAACCTCCTCTCAAAATAAATTAATCTCATATCTCATACCATACCTGTTCATCTCAAATCCCTACTCTGAACGAGTTTATCTGAAACCCCCACTCTCAATGAGTTCATCTCAAACAAACCCCCACTCCCAATGAGTTCATCTCAAACAAACCCCCACTCCCAATGAGTTCATCTCAAACCCCCACTCTCAACGAGTTCAACTCAAACATATCCCCATTGTAAATAAGTTAAACTCAAACCTCCACTCTCAACAACTTCATCTCAAACCTCCACTCTGAACAAGTTAAACTCAAACCCCCACTCTCAACGAGTTCATCTCAAACCCCCACTCTCAACGAGTTCAACTCAAACCCCCACTCTCAATGAGTTTATCTCAAACCCCCACTCTCAACGAGTTCATCTTAAAACTTCCATTCTTAATGAGTTTATCTCAAACCCCCACTCTTAATGAGTTCACCTCAAACACCCCATAAGGTGCAGTTTATTCTGATATATTAGCAGGATAAAGCTAATTACTACAGCTATTAACAAACACTCTCTCTGCTCCATGCTGTTTACAAGGGCGGTATGTGCAGCATTCACTGCTCACAGCCACGCAACTCCGTTTACTATGTGCACATCTGCGCTTCGTGTCTTACTGCGCTACATTTCTCCAGAATTGTAAATGCAAAGTGAACAGAACCCAACTTCTCTACAAAGAACGGGCCCAGTAGAACATTAATTGTTGATTAGGAGAAGCTGTAGGTTCAGACTCAGCACCTGGAACAGAATATTTGTATTAGAGTAATTTATGATTAATATTTGTATTATTAGGTTTTATCATATTTATATTGCATATTTTATATGGACTGAATGGTACACCTTTGTGAGGAGGTAGACAAAAAGGGAGAGAGAGACACTAAGGGTGAAAGAGAAAGAGAGAGAAAAAGAGAAGGGTGTGTAAGGGGTTAAAATGCCAGACATTCTTTAAGTGTTATCAGTGAAACCAACCCGAGATCAGATTTTCAGACACTAAAATCCAACAGCAGGTCAGACCTCAGAACCTACTGACTGTTCAGAATTCAGCGCTGTGGATCAGAACCGGCCTTCATTTACACACAACTAAAAGTACAAAAGTATCTGGACATCTGCTGCTGCTTTTGAAGGAGGAGATCAATATGTCTTATTGATCAGGTAAAGTCTGATCAGAACATGCAGAACTCTCCAGGATCTCTGGAGCTCCTCACTGAAGCTGATGGAAGGATGCAGAACAGCTTTCTAAGAATTGGTGGAACAGTCTGTGTCTGAGGATCACGTGTGAAGTTCTGTGTAATAGGGAACGGGTGCCAGGCAGTCTTCCCAGTTTAGGGAGGGGTTTTAGGCTCTTATTGTTCTGCTTCCCAGAGAAGTTTAGTTCTACAGCGCCATCAAGTGCTGAGAAGTATATTTTTTATAGTTTATTTCAGTGATTAAACAGTCAGTGTGTATCAGACTAACTCAAAATCACACCAACATTTAATTTGCATCAGCTATACGTTTAATTTCACAAGTGCTGACTAAAGGTTTGAGGATTTTGAGGTTTACTGGCTTTAAAAAGCAACAGCTGGTTTTAGAGTTAGTTTTAGTTCTCAGCTAAATGTACACACCTTATTAACAATACACAAAAGTCTTTGTCTACATTTAAATGGGTTCTAGACAGTGTGGTTATGTGCTGCTATAGTGATGTTTTGGTGTTTGCTGTCGGACATTTGTCTGCTTGTTTAGTTTTAGCATCAGCACCATGAAACTAATGTAGCTAACCGCAGTAGCTGTTAGTGAAAGCTCCATGGATTGGTGCGAGCTAATTTTGTGCTAAATTGGCTTGTGAAGAAATTTCCTTTTGAAAGGAGAAATCTGAATTTCCTAGTTATCAGTAGTAAACTTGGTATCACTTTATTTGGATGGTCCATTACAGAGGTGTCAAAAAGTGTTTGCCCCTTATGATTTCCTTTTTTTTTTTTGCATGTTTAAATGTTTCAGATCATCAAAACTGATTCGGATGGATTGATTTATTGATTGATCCCCAAAATACCCTGTGGACTGATGAAAAACTTTTGGAAGGTTTGTGAAAAGAACATCATACCTACAGTATGATTTTCAGAAAAGAACATCATACCTACAGTAAAACATGGTCTTGGTAGTGTGATGGTTTGGGGCTCTAACACTAATCTTAACATTTTAAGGCTAAATTTAGGATTAGATTTAAGTTTTAGATCAAGGTTTGGATTAGGGTTATGGTTTAGGTTTTAGGTTAGGCTTAGGGTTTGGTATAGGGTTAGGTTCTATTGTGAATCATTTATATTCATCTTAAGCCCTATCCGGACAGGATTAGTTTCTTAGGGGGGTCCTGGGGTATTTTTCTCGTTTACCGGCCATGTACGTGTTTTTCTCAAACGTCCTCTTACCTACTGTTTTTCGTTGAACTCCATGGTCCTCCGGTAATTTTATTTCCGTCCAAACACAGATCTTTCATCACCTCGCGTTTAATAAATTTGTCTACTACTACGCACCGTAATTACATTTTGGGTGCGAGTTTCCACGGAGATCCATGTAAACACAATAGCGATAGGGGAAATGGAGGAGCTACTGAACGCGATGTCACGTGACTGAGAAACCCAAAAAACTCACTGGTCCTACTGTTTTTTTTATTGCAGTCTGGAGTTTTATCACTTCAGAGTAGAAGTGTGAAATATTTTTCACAGACATCCCCTGAGAAACTTTAGGGTTAGGGCCACGTTTACACCAACAAAAGTAGGTTCCAGAACCAGAAACTTTCGTTTGCAGTGGGAACTGAAGAATAGTAGGTTCTTCCATGCAAACCGTGTTCACCACCGCTGTGCAACACCCTCTGTTGATTACATGTGATGTGACGTTTCGACGGTTCCACTAAAACTGGTAAAAATGTGGGCTGGATTGCTGAAAATCACAACGGTTCTTATAAGTCTGAACAGACATTTTTCTGGTGGAAAAACATTTTATGAAGTATCTTTACTGGACCATCCAAATAAAGTGTTACTGGAATGTGTACCTGGAACGCTCCTACAGGTTGGTTTTTCTACTGGGAAAGTTGAGAGAGCCTCACTAACATTAAGATCAGAATCCAAGATGGCTGCCCTGCACATCAACAGCAGTAAAAACAGTAGTTTTATACAGTTTATTACACAGCACTTCTGTCTAGTAGTGTCTTATTAAATCAGTCGTACACACAGCACTGTCCAACGTCTATCTGAGGACATGTTTTCTTCATGATGTTTAGATGCACAAAATACTGCTTAATGTGCTTTTAATAACTCATATTGCTAGCTATGCTAACCTGGGGCAATGCTAACATCGATAGCTGATATCTAAATGTTTAACTGGTACACAGTCAGCTCGGGTGTGATGTCATTCCCAGATTGTAAATGTACCACACATTAAATCACGTTTTAAGATTTTGATGTGTAATATGATAAAAATGTTCCTGATCTCTGATTGGAGAAGATCTTCTCTTTGGTTTCTCTTTTAGCTGAAGGTTGTGGGAAAGCAGGTGAAAGTTTGTGGAACTGGCTTTGATGTGAGAAAGTTCGGGGAGCGGGAAGCTTGGTGTCCCTGGAAGAGTCCATCAAAGCTCTGCGGTTATTTTCATTCTTAATTCCTGATTCTGGCGAGGCCACTGAGAGCAGATCAGAGGTTTCGGGTGCGAGGGGATGGATCGAGAGCGCTGGCGGTCTTTATTTACTGAGAGACTTCAAAACAATTCAAATTTAAAGAGCCCATATCCCGTATTTTACTTTTCATCTTAGTTTTCCAGTTCAGTCTGGTCTGAACCTTTAACGTTGTACAGTGTATACAGTATGTCAAAAAAGTAAGTACACCCCTCACAGTTTTGTAAATATGTTATTATATACCCTGGTGAAAAAATATATATTTAAATGTACATAAAACATACTGAGAAACGTATGCTGTAAATATACTAACAGATTTATCTACTTACTTAAAATATGTTAAAAGTACATTAATATTATGCTTTCATCAAATGTTTGAAAGTAAATTTTGATCAAAGTACAATATAGTGTATTATAAATAAAAAAAACTACTATGAAATACACTTTTAGTTGAATCTAATTCTATATACTTCTAAAATACTTATTTCCAAATATACTTTTGTACAACTTTTTAGAAAGTAAATTTAATTACTACATTGGTATTATATTAATACAGTTAAATAGTATTACAATGTATTTTAATTCTCTGTAATTATAATGAGGAAAATATAAAATATAGGTAAATTATAGGATACAGTGTTAAATAACACATTTAAATGTCAAATTAAAAATGTAAAGTAAATTTGTAACACAATAAAAATTGTAGTACAGTATATTAAAATATATATTTTTTATACCCAACAAATTATACTAGATGTGTGCTAGTTACAAAAGACAGGAACAAGAAGTAAATAGATCACATATATTTAACATCAATTCTTAGTACATTTCTAATATACTTGGTGTACAATAGGGATACAGTTGTAATACTCATTAAATGTATAACCAAGGGTACTCTAGTGAAAAAAGTAGATTAAAGTGTACTAAGCATTATTATGCTATAGTGCACTAAGGTGTTCTTTTAGCCACATTATTAATTAGTATATTTAAAGAGTGCTAAAATGGAACAACTTTTTTTTCTGTACTTATTTAACTTTTATTGCATAAAAATAGTACAAAAGTCTTATTTAAATTGTGCTAATTGTACTTAACTGTAGTAAAATTGAATTTTATATTTTAAATATACTTAAGTAACATTTAAACTAAACTTAACTATTTCATGAATGTAACCCTATATTTTAAATATGCTTATAGTAAAATTATAATACATTTAGATTTTGAGAATTACAACTGTATCACTACTATACACCGAGTATATTAGAAATGTACTAAGAATTTATGTTAAATATATTTATATTAAAGTACAAAAAATTGCTCCTTGTTCCTGTCTTTTGTATGTAGCACACTTGTAGTATACTTTGCTGGGTATAAAATATATTTTAATATACTGCAGTACAATTTTAGCGTGTTACAAATTTACTTACATTTAAATTACATAGGAATTTAATTTTCTTTCTAAAAAGTTACATGATGATACTTTAAGTGAACTACTGTAACTAACTACTGTAACTAAAAATGTACAAATGTATATTTGTAAATAAGTATTGTAAAAGTATATTGAATTACATTAAACTAAAAGAGTACCTCATAGTAGTCTACTTATTTACAATACACTATACTGTACTTTTTTAAAAAGTATGATCAAAGTTTACTTTCAAACATGTACTTTTAATATATTTTAAGTAAGTACATAAATCTGTTAGTGTATTTACGGCATACATTTTTAAAACAGACATTTTCTATATGTTTTAAATACATATTTAAGTATATATTAGGTATATAATGTTTTTTCACCAAGATATCACACTTTGATATAATGTAAAGTAGTCAGTGTACAGCTACAGTATAACAGTGTAAATTTGCTGTGCCCTTAAAATAACTCAACACACAGCCATTCATTTCTAATCTGCTGGCAATTAAAGTGAGTACACCATTACATTGCATTCTTCCCAATTAGCCATATTTCCTCCCTGCTGTCATGTGACTCTACATGTAAATTTATACTGTTATTCAAGCTGTACACTGACTATTGCACTGAATCTGGCTGCTGTTCATTTAGGATCAGTAATCAACAAATAAATAATAAAACTCACTAATGAAGGTGTTTTATTGAATGAAAAAAAGAGGTGGTGAGATCTAAGTTCTAAATGACACCAGTTCTCTATCTATTACACTCATATAAATAGTCAAAAAAAATCTTAAACTGTTAGAAAGTTCCACACGAGAAGATAACCAGAAACTTTTTAACCAGAAAAAAGAAAATCATGAAAATTGTCAGGGGTGCCCAAGCTTTTTCATATCACTGTGTTTTGTGAAGCATTTTAAATATATATGAATAACAGTGTTATTATTATTATTATAAACAGAAATAATGGTTGAATGTGTGAGCGTTGCTCTCTCCTCCCGCCAGCAGGTGGCAGTTTAAGCCAAAAGTTTTTATTTCACTGTAAGTCAGATTCTCTGAGGTAAACTGTGTCAGCCTCCTTTACTAAACAACCCCCCAGAGTTTCCTCTAGATCCAAATCCCCCAGAACAAACTCAACCCCCCGGGCCGGTGTTCTGGTTCCGGTACAGAGGCCCCAAGAACTGCAGTGGGGGTCCGGCCTCCTCCTTAGATACACTCCGCACCGATCCACTTTACACTGAAGACTTCAAAAGAACATCCTGGCTTTTGTTGCGTCTCATTGAGCGTCCGTCCTGTTTTGACAGGAAGTCATAAAAGCCCGATACGAGCTGCCCCATCCAAAATCAACAGCTGCGTCCCAAGACTCCCGGTTCTGAGACCCAGTGCTTTTGAAGCTGGTTTTATTCTTTTGCTGATGTAACCGAGACAAAGACGGCATTGTGAGGCTGTGAGATGGTTTGTGCGGCTGTTTTTCACCCAGGTTTAAATAAAAAACAGAAACACGAAGAGAACCACTGGTTCTGTGCGTGTAGGGGAGACCAGGGACAGCTGTAACCCATTTACACTGGAATAGCCAACTTGCTATATTGCTGAACTACTGAAACAATGTAGTTGTTATGTAGTGGTTCAATGAAATATGTACCGGTTGCACAATTGATCTGAACTACTAGCAGTAATAGTCCACATTGATGGAATCATTTCAAGTCACAGTGTGTGGCCACAGTGTAAAAGTCCATCACTTCCAACTGTGCAGTCTTTCTTTGCCGAGGATTTACAGGACCAGAACTGGAACCAAACTCCCTTGGCCTGAAGTAGCTCTCCAGCCAAGGTGTGAAAAGTATTCACATTTTTAGTACTTAGGTAGAAGTATAGAAAATAGGGTTTAAAATACTTCTGTAGAACTTGAAGTATCAACTCAAGCTTTTTACTCAAGAAAAAGTGTAAAAGTTTGTGACTTATAATGAATGAATATAATGTTATATTAAAATGTTAATGTTGACACATTTGGGATTTACTTGGTTCCCTGTTTCAGTCACATATATACACATTAAAATGGTTGTATTTTAGTACAATGCAAATATATTAAAGTTAAAGCTTAGTTGCAACATACCTGTGCTATGTTCTTGCTGGAGTGTGGCGGACCTGATGTGATGTGCAGGTGTGATGGATAACGTATAAACCAAAAGGGTGTCAGAATGGTATACGTTTATACTTCTCATCCCACCACAATCAAATTCACTCTATCCTGATGGAGATATTTATCTGGATAGGGGTTTTGTTTGTTTTGAACGATGAGAAGCCAGAATGAAAACAAGCTGAAATGAAACAGGATTATCAAGGCTATTTTTTTTAATGTAAGAAGTAGAGATATTTGATAACATATAAGTGTGTGAAAATGTAAGGAGTATAAGTAAAAAACTGTCTATTTGTACTTTGTTACTTGATACGTATGATCTGCAGGCACACAATGCAGAATTCATCTTTATCAGATGGGTCCTGAATTTTCTGCTTCTTGCTGTTTTTTTGTTTTTTTTTTGGCACTGAAATTAAATTTTCTCTTAGATTTTTATTTATGTTGATTATGTTTAATGATGGCCTGTCTGCTAGTTTGACACATATTCGTTTTCCATTTCTATTGTTACCTTATAAAACAGTAATTCTCAGGAAGGAATCCAAGAAAAAATGGTCTGATAGAAAAGTTAATTTTTTACCTCAGAAAACACTTTTGGTGATCACTTTCTCTGAGAGTATCAAATGTGGCTCATTTTGTTGTTAGACAAAGAAGACAGTATATTTGAGCATGTGCATTTTCCTGATTGGTGGAATTCCAGATCTTTCAACCGTCCCAGGTTACAACTTTCCCAGGTCTACCATAAACACGGACCAACTCTCCCAAACTGAGCCCTCCAAACTGGGTTTCCTGGGTTTACTCGTACAGTACCAACCAAGTCCATACAGTAAAGTTCGCACAGAGATGCTCAGTAGTGTAGCTTCAGCTATTTGGCCTTGGTTCCAGTGGGACAGGGAGCTGTTATCTGCAGGACAGAATTCAAGTTCTGGGTGGTTCCATTGGTTCAGATGTAGACTAAACAACTGTGTGATTATCAGAAGGTCGCTCCTCGATTCTGTTAATAAACTCAGAGGATTGTCCTTGGCGGGCAGCTCACGCCTTTCCCACCAAGCGCCAACCACCTTCTCAATAGAGCCAGCTGGGTCAGAACCACCCAGTCCTCTCACCCGTCCCAACCAGAAGGGCACAACACCCCCCACCAAGCTTTAAGAACCGGTCTATCCAAAACATTAACATAAATAACAGGTGTGGGTCATTTACAAAACCATCATGCAACCATTAACAAGCTAGTTACCTAAAGGTATGTTTTTTTCTGGTTGATCAGCTTGTCTTGAGTTGAATTTTTAATGTTGCTTTTCTGAGTGAATAATTGCTGTCTGATATTTTACTCTAAAAAACACTCATGCAGTGAGGAACAGCAGCAGGAGCTCCTCAGATAAAATGCTGTTCTCATTTCTCTTCAGGCAGAAGAACGAGTCAAACATTTCACTCCACAGAGCTGAGCTTCCATTACTCCAGTGTATGCTGTATCTGCTTCTTTGGCAGTGCTGTTCTACGCAGTGCTCTGCAGCGCCTCCAGCTGTTTGATGGTATGTCAAAATGCAAGTTTTAATTTCCCCTCCGGGATTCCGGTTCATCACCAGCACGAGTAAGTTACTGAAGAAAGCACATTTTTTACCTCAGAAAAACTCTTTTGGTAAAAATTTTGTGGCTACTTTTTGTCAGCAAGAAGGCAGTCTAACTGAGCACAGTGGGTGTAATCACTCTTTCTTGTTTCTGATTGGAGGAAATTAAGGTCTTACAACCGTCCCTGATCTCTACTAAACACTGACCATATTAGGCTAACAGAATACATGCTAGGGGAATAGTTACCAGAAACCCTCTCAATAAAAACCACAAAACCATCAAAACCATTGGAGATTAGAGATTGTCTAGCTCCTTATGTTTCCAGTCGTTCCTTAATATCTAGCACTTCCAGTCTGCTTAAAGTATCTAAAGTTAATGAAAAGAGAAGGGGGGAAGCAGCATTTTGTTTTTATGCTCCACAAAAATGGAACAGCTTACCAGTTGAGATCAGACAAGCATCATCAGTAGATAGTTTCAAAACTTGGTTTTAACAGTTAATCCATTTTTATTATTACACATCGATATATGTATCGATTTACATTTTTATGTTTTGATTTTCGTTACCTTTTTGTTTTAATATATTTATTTTAAAATATTACAGTCACAAATTTTGTATTTTTACTTGATATTGTTATTTTATTATTTTTTGTTACTTTCTTATGTCTTATCTTAATTGTTCATTTTACTTTACTTTTATTGTTTTTTCCTTTTCATTCTGTTTTTATTCTCTCTGTATTTACTGCACTTTGAGCTACATTTTAATATATGAAAGTTGCTTTATAAATAAAGTTTATTACTATTGTTGTTATTATTATTATTATTATTTATTTTTTATTATTTTATGTATTTAACATTTGCTAATTCTTTCACAGGTCAGAAACTACAGATCAGGATTATAATATCCTTCTAAAAGTCTGATCATGAGTAATATTACACTATTTAAATTTAGGATGACATCACTTTCTACAATTGATGTTTTTCAGGATTTCGGCCTGTTTTCCAGAGTTCTTTGGACCCTGACTGGAAAACCGCTGACCGTATTTGTGACTCACCGGAGCTTAACTGGATCTTCTTACCGTTTATTACACAATAGCAAAGGTTCACAGTAGTTAAAGGAATGAAATATTTTTGCAGGAGAACAATATTAAATCTGACTGTCCTACTGCTTCAATCAATCAAGTAATCCTAACTTAAATACTACAGACATGTGAGCTTACTTAAGCTGATCAGATCAAACTAACTCAAAAATGAATACTTTAGATACACTACTCAACTACATACACTAAGTTAATTTGTATAAGATCAACTTTTTGGCATATTTTGAGTTAAGGTGGAGACTGCAGTGATTCATTTCAATAAAATATAGTGACCTTTTGTCAGATAATTAGGTTGATCTGACTTAAAGGAACTGTGTTCATCCAACTTGTTAACTTGATTTAGAAAAGCTTAATTAAATTACGTGTTACAAATTGAAGTTTTTTTTTCCACAGGACTTTAAAGACTTTTTACATTGTGCTAAATAATTTAATCAAGATCAATATGTTTTAATATTAGTCTCTGCACATACAAACATCACTACACTGTAACCAATTGCTGTATTTTTTACAGTTAAATTATACAGTTTATAACTCTTCAACAAAGTTCAGTTGTAAAATTGTAGAAAGCAATGCGTATTGGGATGCCCTATGAGTAAAGCTGCCATCTGTATATTTAACTCTAACATTTGAGGAAAACAACTTATATATAACATTATATTTATAAAGTTATAAGTTATATCTTTCCCAGGAATTTACTGCTTTGTTGTGAGACTACACATCACACAAAAATACACATAAACATACCATATGCAGAAGCTTCCTAAATTCTACCCAATAATAGACTGTAAAAAAAACATTAAAAAAAAGTTTTTTTTAATACAAATTTATTTCAAAATTTTCCCGTTTTGTCCCCCATCACTATTGATGCCACAGCACCAGAAAGGTAAAGACTAGCACATGCCTCCTCCAATACATGTAAAGTCAGCACTGCCTCTTTTTCAACTGCTGTTGATGCAGCATTGCTGTGTAGCATCACAGCACGCTCGGGGGAAAGCGCACCAACTCGGTTCTGATACATCAGCTCACAGACACCTTGTGCTGATCGACATCACCTTTTGGAGTGATAAGGGTAAATAGCACCATCTATCCACCCAGAGAGAGCAAGCCCAATTGTGCTCTCTCAGGGCTCCGGCAGCTGATGGCAAGGTACATGACCGGGATTCGAACCAGTGATCTCCCAAACATAGTGGCAGCCTTTTTAGACAACAGCACCATTCGGAGTCCACTCAGAGTTTGAGAACAGTAAATGCTTTTTAAACTGAACAGCCAACACCCATTAAAAAAAATCAAACATTTCTTAGTATCAGTGAGGAATCTTGCCTACCGCTGCTACCTTTTCTTGGCCAGCAGCTTTGCAGTGTCTGTAATTCCAGTATTTTATTCTTCATTTACAGTAAAATTAATTATCATGTAGGGCAAACTACAGTGATATATTAGAAATAATATTACATTACTTAATTAGCAACTGCAGACCCCAAACATTTAAAGTACATATGGTTAATATAAATAATTAGTAATATACAGCTTTGGAAAAAAATTAGAGACCACCTACAAGTTTTTATTTTATTTTATCAAATTGAAAACATCTAGAATATAATCAAGAGGAAAAGTATTTTTCTTATTCAGTCATTTCTCATTTTTTGCAAATAAATGCTCAAAATGACAATATTCTTTTTTGGAATTTGGGAGAAATGTTGTCCGTAGTTTATAGAATACAACAGAGCTATATAATATAGCAACTCCAACTGAACAATTAAGCTCAAAGCTGAGTGAGTGTAAACACTACAGCCAGCCCTGAAGATTGGGTTAAATGTACCAGACTGAAGGGGGGCTGTAACAGTCCCTAAATAATCTGGTTAAACCATATAAATGTCTTTATTTATTCATTACAATTCTATTCATTCTATGCTGTATGGATTAGGCAGCAGTGGGGCATTGGTGAAACAGTGGGGGTGGAGCAGTGCCGGTGGGTGGAGCAGTTTGGGGGGTGGAGGTTGAGTCATTTATTTCATATGGCAGGACTGAAGGGGCTGTTAGTGTGTTTGCAGTAATGGGTTGGAAAACATCTGGGCAGCAGATGTGGCAGCAGTGCGCAGCTGTTTTGGTAGAAAGTAAATTGTAGGTAATCTACACCCTCAGTCCTCCACACAACAACTACACCACCCATCACCGTCACCATCGTCACACAGACAGACACAACCCAACAACAGACACACTGTTCACCAACCGAACAGATTCTTCCTTACTGAGGAGCCCAGCCAGAGTTCTACAGATTCTCTCCATAGTGTGTTTGGTTCTGCTGAGGAACTCAAACTCACTGTAGGAGGTTCTTCAGACAGACGAACAGAGCTGGGATTGTTGGGTTTGGTAAGTGTGAAACCAAAAGTTCAAAATGTTCAAAACTTTTCCAGTCAGAATAGTAAGCAGTTCTGGTAAATGGTGAATGTTCAAAGCTTTTAATCCCGCCCCCACAGAAAGTTATTTCACTGTTATTACACAATGCCTGACACACTGTTTTGGTTCTGAGAAGATTTTGGCTCTAAAACTTGTTTTTAAAATCGTATATCATTAAAATGGTGGAGGGATACATACGTAACGTGCAGGGTGTGGTGCAGCAAAAAATAGTCCCAAAGGAAAACTGTATTAGCTGAGATGTTTTCACATCTATTTTACCATCGTCATCATTCCATGGGAACTCCAAAGAGTGGTGTAGGATTACCAGCTCTTTGGGCGGAAAATAAAATGCTATGTTAGGTCATTTTCTCTTCAGTAAAGCAAGGTCCAATCCCAATTTAGCCCTTGGCCCTACCAATTAGCTTTTGTTACGCCTCTATTTTGTGTGTGCACATCTAGGGTAGGGCGTCCTGATTCTTGTTCAGTTGGAAGGGTAGCAAGAAATGTTAGGGCTTCATGACCCTTAAAATAGTGGCACAAGTGACCAAGTGAACAAGGCAGCACAAGTGACCAAAGAAACCCAAAAAGGAGTATTTTGGATTATTTTTCTTGTTAAAAATGACAAAAAACACAATATTGCCATAGTTTAACAAGCTAGCTAACTTTCCCGTTCCACCTCAAATGGCAAAGGCTGCAGCAATTAAGGTTAAACAGAAAAATAAATAAAGCTAATAAAAGTCAGCCAATTTTAGCTCCCCATCACAGATGAATAAAGCAATGGATAATAATAATTAATTGCTGCAGGTTCTGCCCCCTTTCTGAAGACAGATGATGATCTAAAGTGAACTTGTTAATTAGCTTGTTAATTGCTGAACTTTACCGCTTCACTTCTATAGCTATGTATATCTGTATCGGGTGTTTGAAGGGTTGTCTCAATTCTTAGGAGGGAGAATTTCATCCCTTCCCCTTGTTTTATGTTTCACAGGTGAAGGTTTACACTCGAAAACAAGGGGTAGAGGTACAAAAGAGAAATGGGATTGGGATTGGGTCTAGGACTGCTGTGTTTCCGACAGAACTGAAGTGAAGTGAGAGTACTCGCACCTGCTCAGCCATTAGTTCAGTGATGCGAAACAAAGTCTGAACTGAAGATGCTCCCACAGGCCTGATGACTGACAGCTCACTGTCCTTTAGCTGTGGCTCCATCCTGGCACTCCCTCCAGCTGGAAGACCCTTCTTGAGTGGCAGCTGCCACGGCAGGTCTTCAGTAAAGGCAGCAGCAGTAAAAGACCGGGTTTGACACCCTGACGTAGAACCACCACAAGAACAATGTGATTGAAAATAGTTGGTTCTACGTATTGTTTTTGGGATTGGTGGGAATTGAAGGAAATATTTGAGACAATCTGACCAAATGTTGAAGCTCAGGACCAGACCAGATAGGTAAACTGGTCAATATCTCGGCAAGAATTCTATAAGGGCGTTTTCACACCAGCACTATTTGGTTTGGTTAAAACGGACTCTAGTTTGTTTATACCCTTAGTGCGGTTCGATTGAGCAGGTGTGAAAACAGTAATCGCACTCTGATGTGGATCAAGACAACCGTTGACCAGTTAGTGGAGGTGGTCTCGGTCCGGTCCTAAACGAACTCTGGAGCGGTTCACTTGTGGTGAGAACGTGATCAGGTCTCGATCTGACCCAGCTATCAAACTTACTTCTTTTATTTTAGCTAAACGGCTGATAAGACACAGTTTAATCTGACCTATTAGCCAGATAACTCTAATTACCACAGCTATGAACAAACGCTGTCTCTGTTCAGTGTTGTTTCCGTGCACGGTCTGTGCTGCATTCACTACTCGCAGCCATATGACTCAGTTTACTACGTGTACATGTGCTAAAACTTTCAGAGTTCTGTGTTAAAGCAGCTTCACGCTGCACACATATACTTGCGCTGGTACACAGAATCTTGTTGCTTCATCTACATTCTTGCTCATGCGCCAGACAGCTCTGACCAATTAGAGGAGACAGCGTGCTTGAGCGGTTTTTTGGTGCACATTTTGGTGAGTTTAGATTTATGCCTGTGTGAAACCAAACCAAACAGAGGGAGAAAACTCTCCAAATAAACAAACTCATCAACTGATCTGCACCATACAAACCAACTACAGGTGTGAAAACGCCCTAAGTTACTGGACACTGGTAGAACAGGGAACCCTGTTGTGTCAGAACTCACCAGGTTAATCCGGGAGAACAGCGAAAGCCACAGCAGAACTGAGGGATAACTGCTGAAGCTGCAGACGTCCTAATAAGCTTAGGAAAGTTGAGGAATGTCAGGCAGTCCGACACGCGAAAGGGGGCCCAAGCTTGTGCGGGTGAGGAAGGGGAAGGGGGTGGAGGTCGATTAGGCCATTGTAAAGCAAGGTTGGACCAGTGCTCTCTACCCAAACACCAGCTATACTTGTGGTCAGGCTGAACAGAAACATGGTAATAAGTGTCCAGTAGATCTACAGGTGTCACAGTGGGACTGAGAATTCAATTCAGCATTGGACTTACATCTAGACCAGCCCACTCAGTGGTGCAAAAAGGGGGTACGCAGCGCTAGAAGGGGTGCCAAATCAATGCCGGAAAATGAATTCTAGTCGGCATTTTCTGTAAGAGCTGTTTGTTCATGTATGATAATGCACAGGGGCGTCGCCTGCCCTGGGCTTCCGGGGCTTTAGCCCCGAGTAAATTTCCACTAGCCCCGAATCGTTTCACTCAGCTCAGCTGTAATATTAGTGAGGAGTGAGGAGTGCAGAGCGTGGTGGGCTAGTATAATCAAAACACAGATCAAGGTTTGAGAAAATGAAACTATATATATGTTTAACTTGCCCTGATGTACCTGACCAATAACTATTTCATTTTAAAATTGTTTTTGTTAATTTAGGATTGCAGGATTACTCAAAGCTATAATTAAAGAAAATAAATTTAGCTAACCAGTTAGCTAGAAGCTGGATGTTGTGGATAGCCAGGATTTAGTACTATACTTAGTTTAAATGAGTTTCTTAACCCTGGTCTCCGCCCTAAAATTGTATGTTTTCCACCAGATCCAACTCATCAGCTAATAAACTAATATAATTAACTGGGCTGAGCCACGGATTTTTACATACCCAGGCAACGCCCCTGATAATACACATCAAAAAAGAGGGGGGCGCTCATAGTATGTTTGCATACACCTCAAAAAGTATGTAGTTGCACTACCATATGTTTGGTCATTTTAAAAAAGTAGGGAACATGTGTCATTTGAGACTAAGCATGCTAGCTAACAGAGCTAATGATCTCTGAACGCTGGGTTAGCTTTATTTTTCTACATTTTTCATATTCTACTGTATATTGCTGACAGCTGAACAAATCATGCATTTTTAGGCCATTTTATGTGGTTTTCAGTGGTATTTACTTTTTATTGTGTCCTTTGAGCTTTTTATATGCTTTCTTCATTGTGCATTATTACTAAACTCATTTCTTCTCTTTTATTTTTTAAGGCTGTTTTACATTACGTTTTATGCTAGAGGAAGCAACAGGGTGTTGTTGGGGATTTGTCATGCACAATTCAATATTAGAAAATGTAAATCAGGTTCTATTTTTAACTCTTTTGGAGGCCCACACACAGAGCCACCCCCCCACCAGGAATTGTCCCGGCCCTCCCTACAGCCAGTCATTACATTACATTTGGCAGACGCTTTTGTCCAAAGCGACTTACAATATTGAAGTGCAAATAATAGAAGAGGTTAAGTACAAAAATAATAGAAGTTAAAAATAAAGCATCTATAGATAGGGCCTTAAGGAGGTCAGAGGGAAATAATGGGATAGAGGAGTAGAGAAGAGGAAGAAGGAGATGAGGTTAGAATTAGTTAGTTTGTTAGAGGTGTTAGGAGAGTAAGTGCTCTTTGAAGAGCTCTGTCTTCAGGAGTTTATTAAAGATAGTGAGAGATTCTCCTGATCTGGTAGTGGAAGGTAGTTTGTTCCACCATTGGGGAACTCTGTATGAGAACAGTCTGGATTGCTTTGTGTGAATGTTTGGTAAAGCGAGGCGACGTTCATTGGAGGAGCGCAGCGGCCGGGAGGTAGCGTAAGCCTTCAGGAGTGAGTGCAGGTAGGAAGGAGCCTGTACTGTCATCACCTTGTAGGCGATTGTAAGCGCTTTGAATTTGATGCGAGCATCAACTGGTAGCCAGTGGAGCTCAATGAGCAGCGGAGTGACATGTGCCCGTTTTGGTTGGTTGAAGACCAAACGTGCTGCTGCATTCTGAATCATCTGTAGTGGTTTTACTAAACAGGCCGGGAGGCCAGTTAGTACGGCATTGCAGTAGTCGAGGCGTGAGATTACCACAGCTTGTACCAGGAGTTGGGTGGCCTGTTGCGTCAGAAACGGTCGAATTTTTCCGATGTTGTAAAGCGCAAAGCGGCAGGATCGAGCAACTGAGGCCACATGGTGCGTGAAGAGAAGCTGGTCATCAACCATGACACCCAGGTTCCTAGCAACCTTTGTCGGTGAGAGAGAGAGAGAGTCGATGGTTATGGCAAAGTTGTGTTGAATAGAAGGTTTTGCTGGTATGACCAGAAGTTCAGTCTTTGAGAGGTTTAGTTGGAGGTGATGTTCCTTCATCCATGCGGATATGTCTGAGAGACACTGTGATATTCGTGCAGAGATTGAGTGATCATCTGGTGAGAAAGACAGGTATAGCTGAGTGTTGTCAGCAAAGCAGTGGTAGGAAAAACCATGTGAGCGGATAACCCGACCTAGAGAGGTGGTGTATATTGAGAAGAGAAGAGGTCCCAGTCCCGAACCCTGGGGAACCCCACTGGGTAACGAGTGGGCTGGGTACTTGCCATGACACCCTGAACGAGCGCCCAGTGAGGTACGATCTGAACCATGACAGCGCATTGTCTGAGATCCCCATGTTCGAGTTACAGTCCATCCCAAGACACGGATGAACTGTTTGACGTGCAGTCCAACAAACTGTGAGCATGTCCAACATGCAGATCCAGCTGCTATAGCGTACTTTAGGATTTCTGCATAAGAAAGGAGATGTGGCAGAGCTACAAACATCCACAGTTACAGGAAAATACACATAGTAAAGAGGACATATTATACATATTATACACATACTTTGTACAAGTTGAAAGTTGGGTCTATGGGCACAAAATCACTCTCACATAAAGATATTTCACTAGCTTTATTATTGCCAGTTTTAGCCCCTTTCAGAATGAGCAGCTCTGTCACTTTTAGGCTATGCCTTGTATATGCTGAGAGTTTATCAAACGTTAGCTTATGCTAAATTGCAAAACTCAAACAAGCCAAATCATGCTTAACTGTGATAGAAACACAAAAACCCATCATTTGACAGCACTTACTTTTTCCTTGTCTGCTGACCTGCCACAGAGAAGTAGGTATAGAGTCCTCACTCAGAAAAAGACGGATGGTTAAATCCTGTGTGTACTGTTTGAGGTTCTTAATTTCAACCAAAATGTAAAAAATGTCAGATCTTTAACTGATCTAGTGGGTGGGGCTCTGGTGGAAGTTGATGTTGAGAGCTAGTGCGAGGGTGGTTCTATGCTAAGTTTCCTCTTTGTGACATCAGAATAAGGGAGCCAACCAAATGGCCCATAGAAACTCCTAAGACCAAACTCTTTCAGCTAATTCACAGATGGATGGATCTTTTTCACGCTTGGAGTGTTTATAGGGGCAGTCGTGACCCAAGTGACCCAAAGCTGCAGTTCTGACAACGTTCAAAGAGTATAAATTTAATAATTTCTCTCCAACCAAGTAGTCAAAGTTCTCGAGTCTCGAAAACATCACAAAACACACACACACACTTATGATATATAGTTGTGCAGTAAGGGAAGTGTGCTGGTGCTTATTTAACTTCCACAGCCAGAACCCAGAATACAATTGTGATCTTTTGGTGTTTATAAAAGTCAGAGGGACCTGACCTGACCTGCATCCAGAAACCCCACATTATACTGCTTTTTCCTACTGATCCTCCTCCTCTTCCTCTCCTCCACCTGGTAGGAAATGAGCAGTAGGAAAGGAGGAGAAGGAGAGTAGCAGTAGGAAAAGTGGAGGAGGCCAGGAACAGTAGGAAATGTCAAAAAAGGGGAGGAGAGGAGCAGTAGAAAATGTGGAGGAGTAGAGAAGCAGTAGGAAACATGGAGGAGGAAGGGAGTAGCAGAAGTTTCTGGACAGTCTAACTTAGATCTCCTGCTCTCCTCCAAACTCTCCCTCCTTTTCTCACAGAACCGGATCAGCTGTGTTTAAAACATCTGCAGGCTGAGATCAGCAGCGCCCCCAGCGACCTGGAGGAGGAATGACTGCTCCCGGTTTCTGTTCTCACCGCGCTCTGCTCTGATTGGCTGAATCCTGAGCTCCGAGAAAGAGAGCGAGAAGGAGAGAGAGGGAGAAAGAGAGAGAGAGAGAAAAAGAAAGAGAGAGAGTCAGTGTGGGTGAGGGCACGGTCTGAGCCGCTCGCGCTTCTGCTCCCCGGATTCTGAAGCATGAAGAAACCTTGAGACGCGGCGGCGCGCGAGGAGGAGGAGGAGCAGGAGGAAGACTGGGACAGTGGACAGCTAAGCCCAGACTGCTGCGTTCTTCTGGAGGGTTCGGTTCTGCAGGCTCGCAGCTCCTTCAGGCTATTTGAACTGTAGTTTTACTGCACGAGCCGGATGATGTTGCGCGTGCCCGCGGGCGCGGCGGTGGGATTGATCTTGCTGGGGTTCCTGCGCGCTCTGGAGGTGCAGCCCCCGCGCGCTGCGGACGGTGAGTACATCGGGTCTCAACTTCTCGCGCGCTCTGCTTTCTCGGCACGCGCGGGGAGACTCGCCGTGCAGCAGCTGTTGCTCTCTGTGCGCAGTGAGCTCGCGCTTCTCTCCCGGTTCTGCAGCGAGAGGCTTATAGTCTAGTTCATCTCGGTTTGGTTCAGACTCCACTGCGGAGAACTTTAATCAGACTGTAGTTAAACAACGCATACCACACACACACACACACACACACATCTGTTGCTGTTGTGATGTCACAAAGTAACCCACTCTAGTGTTATTCTCGAGAGGGGCTGTCAGTGTATAGTTCCACTTTTGTTGTCCTAAAGCACATCAACATTAACAAAAAAAACAATATAACAATATATTTTATATATAAACAATATAAAATCCACACGAGCAGCTTTGAGATGGTCATGCTGCTGCTGCTTCTCCATCTGCAGCCGGAGTCTGAGAGAGGACCGTAGGACATGCTATTTCTAGGTGGCTACAGTAGGTGGCGCTCTCTCAATTCATCACTCCCATTGTGATGCTGGCCAGCACAGGCTTCCACTGGCTGATGTATCAGAGCTGGGCATCCGGCGCTTTCCTCTAAGAGCATTGTGATGCTTCGTATAGTAATTGGAGACACTTGGAATAGAGGCGGGGTCTGACTTCACAAGTATCTCACTCGTCCTCACCCTCCTGGTGATGGCAATCCTGGGGAAATGGCAATCCTGATATATAGTATAAAACAGAGTAAAATTAGAAATAAAAAACAATAGTGAAAATGAAATGATTACTAAATCAGTTAATAATTAATTTAATGCTTAAACTAAGAGTCTTGCCCTTTATCTCTCTTTCTCTCTCTCTCTCTTTTAGCTTGTTGTGGAAGGTGTGTTTAAGTGTGTTTTCATACTGTGAAGTAATGTCTGTCTCATTTCTTGAGCAAAACTATGCTATCTCATCCTGGGACGCCAAACAGTAAACAGACAAACAGGTAAACAGAACATCTGCCTGGTTAAAATGGTTTGGGTCTCATTTGCTGATCCATTCTGACCTTCAAGTTGCTGTGGTCATCCAGTAGTCATCATAAATATTCAGAAAATCTAAAGAAAATCTGAAAGGAGTTCCAACTCTAGAACACTTAAAGGAGAGTGCCTTCCTGTTCTTCACTGTAACAAACTGTGCCTCCCTGTGTCTTTTGTCTCACTGTGCTCCGGTGTGTCACACTGTCTCACTGTATTGTGCCTCACTGTGTGTCCTTTGTCTCACTGTGCCCCACTATGCCTCACTGTTCCCCGCTGTACACCATTAAGCTTGCTGTGCTTCACTGTGTTTTTACCATTCCCTGTTGTGCCTCACTTTTCCCAGCTGTGGCTTGTTTTCACTGTACCCCACTGTGTCTCATTGTGTTTTCACTGTGCCCAGCTGTGCCTCACTGTGTCTAACTGTGCCTCACTGTGTTTTGCTGTTCCCAGCTGTGCCTCACTGTGTTTTTACTGTGCCCATCTGTGCCTCACTTTGTCTTTCTGTGTTTTCACTATGCCCAGCTGTGTGCCTTACTGTGACTCAATATGCCCCGCTGTGCCTCACTGTGTTTTCAATGTGCCCAGCCTCGTTATGTGTTCTTTCCTTAATTACGTGTCCTTTGCCTCACTGCACCAACTGTGCCACATTGTGTGTCCTTTTTGTCACTGCACCCGACTGTGTCTAACTGTGTTTTCACTGTGCCCAGCTGTGCCTCACTGTGTTTTTACTGTGCCCTGCTGTGCCTCACTGTATTTACTGTGCCTCATTGTGTTTTCACAGTTCCCCACTGTACCTCACTGTGCCTACCTGTGTTTTTACTGTGGCCAGCTGTACCTCAGTGTGCCCTGCTGTGCCTCTTTGTGTTTTTACTGTGCCCCTCTGTGCCTCGCTGCATTATTTCTCACTGTGCCTGAATGTGCCTCCCTATGCCTTAGTCTGCCTCACTGTGCCCTGCCAGATCCTCAAACCACTGGAAACCATTAACCCGTGTGCCCCCTCCAGCTCTGGCTGTGGAGACGTTTGTGTGTGTGTGTGTGAGAGAGAGAGAGAGAGAGAGAGAGAGAGATTGGTGTAAAGGTAAATTCTGAGAGTTGTATAAACTCAGACTGTGTGGGAGGAGCTCAGACAACTATAACAGAATGGGATTGTGGGATACAGACTGTCTAAACGCAGTGGTTAGAGAGAAACCTCCTCACTCAGCTTGGTTCAGTCAGTACCAGAAAGCGAACTCTGTGAGATTTACAGAGGATCAGAGTCAGATTCTTAGTGCTTTAAGTTAGAACAGTCAGAATCCAACTGACCTCCACATAACCTCTAACCTTAGACCTATGTCTGATCTCTCTCTCTCTCTCTCTCTCTCTCTCTCTCTCTCTCTCTTTCACTCTGGTATAATGTGAACATTCAGTATAGCTTGCTTGGCTGCAGCAGCCCCTGGTGATGCTTTTTTACATGGCTGGCATAGCTGGTTCTCCAATGGTTCTCCCAGAACAGAGCAGCATCAGAACAGTTTAATCCTTATTTAATCTGAAGTGAGAACCACTCCCACCAGGCTGTTGGGCTTATTGGTTGTTGGGTTGCCAGGATGTCATATAAAGCCCTAAATTGGCTCGCTCCTGAGTATTTGTAAGACCTCATCTCCTCCACAGTTTATACCACCTGCCTCAGACTAGTTGCTTACCCTTCACTACGAATTATATTGAAGTTTACATGAATTTTAACTAGCAATTATGAAAGATGGGCTTTTGGGTTGTTGGGTGTCTGGTAGGGCTGCAACTAATGATTATTCTAATGATTATTTTGGTAGTCGACTAATCTGATTATTATTTTTTCGATTTGTTGATTAGTCAACACATATTTCTGCCATGTTCTTCATCTCTAAAAACAATAGAAACAGTTGAATATGGGAATTAAAAGACATTTAAATGCTGGATGTTGTTTAAACGCAGAAAGTACTGATATTTTGGGATTAAATATGTAATCTGTTGTGTTTGGGCAATTTTGGAGACACTAAAAAAAAGTTGATTGTAATCTGTGTGAGTGAGCCATTCACCCATCTTCCATTGAGATTCTGTCCCAGGACTTTGTGTAATAAGATACTTGTAATGTAGTACTGTTACAAATTAACAATGACATTGTCGATTATATCAACAAATCATTGCAGCCCTAGCATCCGGGCTGTTGGGCTGCTGAGCCGTTAAGCAGTTGGGCTGCCAGGCAGTTGGGCTGTTGGACTGTTTGCCATTGGGCTGTTGGGCTGCTGGGCTGTTGAGCAGTTGGGCTGCCAGGCTGTTGGGCTATTGGGCTGCTGGACTGTTTGGCCGATGGGCTGCTGGGCTGTTTGGCCGTTGGGCTGCTGGGCTGTTTGGCCATTGGGCTGCTGGACTGTTGTGCCATTGGGCTGTTGAGCAGTTGGGCTGCTGGACTGTTGGGCCAGTGGGCTGTTGAGCAGTTGGGCTGCTGGATGTTGGGCTGTTGGGCCATTAGACCATTGGGCTGCTGGGTTGTAGAACATTTGGGCTACCAGCCTGCTGGTGTGTTGGGCTGCTTATTGGTTTCTGCAGTCTGGTTATGTTGCACAAATATAATTGTTTCAAGATATTTTGTACTGTTAAGATAATACCAGTATAATAATTGACACACTTTATCACTTCTCAACTAAAGCTTATTTTTCTCTTATTTTGTTATTTTGTTTAGGGTGCTTTAGACGGGTCTGAGTCTCTGCTGACTGTCCAGTGTTGGATTTGGTCCGTCTGTTTCTGAGTTTGTATGAATCTGTAAACTCTGTGCTCAGAATATCCGCTGTGGAATCTCCCACAGTGTTTACTGGAATGTTCCGGTTTGGAGAATGACTTAGTTCTCCTGACTCCAGCTTTGGTTACCCTCACGTTTTCACAGCCTACGCCTGCCTAGCGCCCACATGCAGCCAACTGTGTGGAACCCTCATGAAGGATTACATGCAGGTCTAGACACGGTATTCCTCCTCCTCTCTTCCACCATCTTTCTGCTGTCATCTTGCCATCATTCCTCTGTCCCCCACCACCTTTCCCTGCTTCCCCCACATAATCCTCTCCATGCCCCCCACTGCCTTCTGTCCGTCCCCATCGCCATCCCCAGCCTCATTATGAACCTAACTCTCCATCAACTCAACACCTTCTCCTGTTCCCTCACCATCCTTCTCCTGTCCCCCACCATTCTGTTCCTGCCCCCACAATCCTTTTTCTTTCCCCCTACTGTCTCCTCCCTGTCCCATCCTCTCCATGTCCCCCACCACCTTTACCTGTCCCCCCATGTCTTCTCCTCGCTCCCTTACCATCCTCTTCCTGCTCCCTACAATACTCTTTCTGTCCCCCATTGTCTTCTCCCTGTCTTCCTGTCTCCCATCCTTTTTTTCCTCTCTCTGTCCTGAGAGTGTCCTCGTTCAGGGTTAAGGTTAGGTTTTTGCAGTGTGTCACTAATTACACTCTTTCTAAAAGGGTGAAAAAAACTTCTTTAATGAGGCTAATGTAGAAAACTAGGGTAGGAAAATGTGTGTGTGTCACTGTGTACGTGTGGTGTCAGTGTGTATGTGTACGGTGACAAACAGTGACACAGCGATGCACCCAGTTCTATTTTTAGTGATATTTGAGGTAATATCTGGTTATAGATAAGATTCTTGGATCGTCACTTTTGTTGACTTTATTCCAGACTGTGGTTCAGTCAGTAATAACGGTGTTCCTCATTCCTGTAGATTTGGTGCTGATCTGTGCTTCAACTGTAGTTCCTGGTGTTTTTAGAGTCGCGATCCGGCCCGGTTCAGATTTTATTTCCTTGTTTATCCGAAACGGCTGTAATTAGCTCAGTTTGGGGCCAAGCTCTGCGGTGCAGATTATATCACAGCGTTTTTGTTCTTCAGTAGAACTGAAGGCACATTTAGACACGTTGGACATAATCATTCAAAAACAGCAGTTTGAGTCGAGACGATAGTTTGGCCCGGGTTCAAAGACAGAAGAACTGAGTATGTGCCTGATGTTGATTACAGCATTTGCCCCTCTTTACACAGTCACTGTGTTCTATATAAAGACATAGGATACAATATAAACAACCCAGGTGTGGTGTACACTGTGGTGCGGTGTTGTTGTGGGGTTAATCAAGTGCAGTAACAGAACACAGAGGGGTAAATCAGAACCTGTGAGAGTTTGCTCGAGGTGGCATGTCTCCAAACTTTAAATCTTGTGTTTATTTTGTGCTTTGAGGTTCTGATGTGAAACAGTTAAAGGAGAATTCCAGTGTAAAATGTACTTTGGGTGTAGTAAAACATGATTAAAAGCACTTACCTTTGTGAATAGCACACCTCTGTTCTCTCGCAGCTTTCTGAGATTCAGTAGTTTTGTGCTTTTTGCCCAGCACTCTGTACAGTGGTTACTTCGGAGCATATTTTGCCGTCATAAATCACTTTTTACACCGTTATCCAGGCTCATAGTAGCTCCACAGCTTACAGGTAGAATCCGAAGATCTCTGGCATTTAAAACAAGACATTAAGAACCTTAAAACTGCACAAGAAGCTTATTAAAAAACACTGTTTACATCCCATAGTGCTAGCTTATCACAGAAATACTAAAATACTTTGTATTATGTTCTTTAACAAAGAGTGGAGCTACTTTGAGCCTGGATAACAGTGTAAAAAGCACAAAATTACTGGATCTCAGAAAGCTGCTATAGATCTCAGAAGAGAGGTGTGGTATTCAACAAAGTTATGTACTTTTTATCATGCTTTACTCCACCCAAAGTCAATTTTACACAGGAGTTCTCCTTTAAATCTAACTTAAATCGAAATTGTAACGTAATTCTTCCCTTTAGTTGTTAAACACTAAGTTGGTGATGACCTCGCTCGGACCTGAGTCCGACCTCCTGACCCCTTCTCTGGGACCCTGCAGCTTTACTGATGCTAGGTGAGGTCGCTCTACGTCCAGCAGCTTTAGAAGCAGTTCCAGCAGTGCTATATAGCATGTGTTCCCTCTGCAGGGCCTCAGCTCGGTTCTCCGAGCAGGCTCACAGCTGGTAATGGAGGCTCTGTGGTCAGAGAAGAATTTGGATGAGCTGAAAACAAAGCAGAAAGCAGCTGAGGTTAGAATTGAGTGCCGGGTCACAGGCTGGAGTTCTGTTTGTGTGTGTGTGTTTAGAGGAGCTCGGTCTCGGCTCTGATTTTACACTTCATGACGAATCACACACTCGCGGCGCGGAGCCGAAACACCCCCCACCCCCAAGCCCACAACCCCCCTCCACCGCAGTGGAATGCCCTAAAATAAGCAGCGGTCAGTGTTTATCTGGACTAAAGCACAAATAAACGCTGGTCACCTCAGACATGCCGACCGCTGGGCTGAGGAATATTACGGACATTCTCCTTAAACGTGATTATTTCTGCGATGGGATAAAGTCTGTGAGTGGCTTTAAAATACACATCATTGTGTTTACTTGTTCTCCTATGTAGTCTCTGTATAAAATACCCCCCACTGTTCCACTGTTCCGTCTCTTTGCGAAGTATTGCCAACTCCTCTGTTCTTATTGTGTACCAAGTGCTAATGATATCCTGTTAATGATTTTGTCTCTGGTTTACTCTCTCTGTGTCATAACCTAAGTTTACTCGTAGGTTAGGTAGGAATTGGTTAAAGTCTGTTGGACTGTTTACTGATCCACTATTAAAACTCACTGTTGTTTTTACATCTGTGGGCGTCTGACCTGTCCACCAGATCTGACCACGAGGTATGATCATAGACTGTAAATAAGTATGGATAGGACGTCTCCATTCACTCTCAGTACGGTGTTTTGAAGCCAAAATATGGCCGAAATGGAAGCTGCCAATAGTCATCGTGTGACTGCCCAAACCCAACCCTCCCCCTCAATTACTCTTTGCGTTTCACCAAACAAGTTACTTAACTTAGCTAACCTGAGTTGGTTAGCCTAGTTAACTAGTTACCTAAAGTTAAGTACCTAACGCTAGGTTAAAAACCTAACCTAGATACTTAAATTAGGGAGAAGTATGAATACTAATGAACTGATGGAGAGAAATTATCCACTTACCGAACAAAAACTGCAGAGAACATTTCCCTGAGGGTCTGTTACAGCAGTCAACTGCTGAACAAGCCACTGTTTTAATTCAGAAATGTCATTTTTAACAGTAAAATCCAAAAGTCAGAAAGATCTTAAAGATTTCGCCATCTCTCATTCAGTTGAATAGAAATAGGCAGGGATAAAAGTTGTACTGGAGCCAGCCACCAGAGGGCGTAAGAGACGTAGTGGCTTCAATTTTTAAACCCTTGTCGTGCTGTCCATACTTATATACAGTCTATGGGTATGATATTGTATATTGAGGTATTTTTTGAGGTATGTTTATGTATATAAAGGTATTTTTTGAGGTATGTTAATGTATGGTAAGTTATGTTATTGTGTGAGGTTAGTATGCTGTCCTTGTTTGACAGTCATGAGCTGTAGTTGGGGGGGGGGGGGGGGTTGGGGCTGTAAGGGGAGCGGGATAGTAATTCTGAGCTCAGTGTAATTGTTGGACTGGTGTCCAAAGACTGACTGAGAGAGGAAAATTCTATATGGCAATTATGTAACAAAGTCCAGCCGGCCTTTCAAACACTGAGACTCAATTCAGACATTCCTGAATTTTTTACCTTCAGCTGTTTACCACTTTTACCACTTCACTCCACTCCACACACCAGCAACACCACACATCATCACCCCACCACCACCTTATAACAACACATACCACAACGTCACTGCAAAAAAAAAAAAACACCACCACCATAACGCTACTTCACCACTATCACCAACACCACCACCAGCACCACCCCAATTAATCGGTTGAACAACTTGGCATTGTCACCTTGGCTTGAACAGTTATATTTTTCTGGCCACCTCATGTAACATTGCCTCCATTAATTACTATATACTACATGGCAATATAAATATTTACATTTAAGTTACACTTTGTACAATACATGTGGACTGATATATCCAGAAATACGTTGTTAATGCTTAATTGAATAAAATGATTTTAAACATGAAGAAAGACGAACTAAACAATAATTCAGTCTTCATTAGACAGTATTTTATATAAGGTGCAGCAGATACCAAATAAGCATTAGCATCAGGTCTGATGGGCAATTGATAAAATATGTAGCATATTTTTCTCACTATAAGGCGCACTTATTATTCTTTAATTTCCCCAAAATCATGAGTTTGTCTTATAATCCGGTGCACCTTATGTATGAATTTTACCAGTCAGGTTTTGAAGAGCAGTAAAGTAAAGTTTTAGTTTAGTTCTGCAGCAGTACTAGCATTAGCTGCTAACCACACTAATCAGTCGCTTTTTGGACATCCAGAGGTGAGTATTATTGGCCTTTTGCCTGCTGCTAACCCCAGCTAGTACTGCTGGAGCAGCTTTAGCACTAGTCGCTAATCACGCTAAGCGCTAGCTAGCTCTTTGGCCCTTCAGAGGTAAATATTATGAGCCTATACCCTGCTGCTAACCCTGGCTAGCACTGCTGAAGTAGCATTAGCCGCTAACCACAATGCTAACTCACTGTTCAGAAATGAGTATATTGGACTGTAGTCTGTGCGTTTACCATGGTAAAATAAGCTACGTGGAACAAACCACTTTCTAATATCGCCCTGGTTTACCGGAACACTCAGGGTTCTGCTGTGCAGCTCTGTTGACTGGCATTATGTGCTAAGCACTAGTGGTTAGCCATTAATGCTAATGCTCCAGCTTTAGTGGAAATCTGGAAGTATAAGCTTACTGTAAATAAACAGAAGCAAAATGAGAGAAATCTGTGTAGATTTACATCCAGTGCTCGTTTGACTTGTCTGACTCATCTGAAATGTTTTTTGTTTAAGAATATACAGTTGAAATTACAGTTTTGTTTACTCAGCTTAGCTTAGCTTATGTTATCTTTACTGCTAAATTAAAAGGAAAACTTGGCGACACCCCTGTTCCTGCTACTAGTTACTAGTGTTGCACAAAATACACCTTTGTAAACAAAGTAAAAAAACAACAATTACTTAAGAGTTTGTTCATCTGTCTTTTATAGCAGCAAGTCATAAATACCACTCTGCATTGTGTCTTCTGGGTTACATGTTGCAGTAGGATAGTAGCTTATGTGTTTATGCTGTAGCAGGGATGTGGAATCAGGTTAGTAGCTATGTTAACATTATGCTAATGCAGTGCAATGCTAACTGGTTAAAATCAGAGTAGGATTGTAAGCCCAGACACATAAATAAAAAAAGAAACTGAAAGCAGTCTAACTGTGCGAGTGGTATGGCGTGGTACGACACCAAACCCACTGAGGTAATATGTGACGCAAGCATGCAAGTGCAAGCCCTCGCGGAATTCATTCAGATTACACTGTGACTTTTAAAATTGCATTCAGTGAGACTAATCCAATGCAACACCACAACCACTCCTTTTCTGAGGGACTCATTTCAGCCAATCAGGAACTGTTCACACACACTGAACTGTTTCAAATCCAAACCAGACGAAGTATCGCCAAACTACCACAGTTGTGAACCAAGCGGTTTTCAATTTTGAGTTTAGCTCAAAGTGTTTTTCGAACAACCAGAATAGTTGACTTTAAACAATTTAAAGGTGTGTACTGAGCTTCGCTGAATAATAAAGATGGTGGCTTGACCAATAAGTAATACTTATCTTAAATAAACATGACACATGACGGAACTTTTTCTATTTAAGGGTTCTCTGGAATAGGTTAGTGCGAGTGCGTGTGAGTGTTTAGGTATGCGTGTGTGTTTGTGAGAGTGTGTGTGTGTTTGTGAGAGTGTGAGTGTGTGTGTTTGTGGTTTGGAACGTTCCCCGTTTGAGTCCGAATGGAGCAGCAGTGAAAGAGGGGGTGTTTTTTTCAGCAGAACCAGAACAAGCTGTCCTTTGATGGCTGATAGACTTGTTGCATCACCGGCGCTGGTCCGAGAAGCTGACCTGGATATGTAGAAGCAGTTGGATCCAGCGTCAGACTGAAAGACCAGAACTGATAGAGTAACAGTCTGTGAGGAGAACCCAAGAGAACCTGAGAGAGCCAGGCCAGGCGGATCCATACTGAAGCTCAAAAAGAAAAACTGAGACTTTCAGGCAGAACTGGACCCTACACACTAAGACAAATAAGTACAGATTTGTACTTAAAAGAGTACAAAGCTTGCCGCTGGGGCTGTACCTCATATTTAGGTACAAAAAAACTTGTTTGTACACATGTTTTTTGTGCCAGTATAAATTATAAACATTATAAACATTATCATCAACTGAATATGTGTCAAGAACTTGATGATCCAAAATTGCCTGGCTTTGAAATAAAAAATGTGCAATTAAAATATATATTGTTTATTAGTAAAGTGATACAGAATACAGAATGTATCTTTTGGCTGGTTAAATGGTACAATTCTGTACTTAATGCTGTTATGAATTACTTTGTATTTCAGAGGGAATACATCTGACCCTCTGAAGACCAATATTGTACTTTTAAGGGTACAATTATGAAGAGTGCACATTGAGTACAAAAAAAGTACTTATATTGTACCTCTGTATTTTAGAGTGTATGGTTCTCTATCAGTACTGAGTCTCTTAGTAAAACATGCCCTGTAACAAATGTCTATAGTTTTTACAGCAATACTACTGTATAATGAACAAATTCAGACTATAAAACATGGATACAGCATGGTAATGTAGATCTACAAAGCATCGTAGTTGAAATTCAGTGGAGGGAAAATTCTACAGTAAACATATTTCTCCTGTGAATAATAGTACAGTAATTTTAGAATTAGTTTATTTTTTTAGCACTTTAAACAAGAATCAGTCTTGTAATTGTATATTTTTCATTAGTTACAACTCAGATCCTAGTTTTTATTATCATGCAGACAGAAAGATATGCTTATATTCTCCATAACTGTATATATATATAATGTGGCCCCTTGATACTTTTAACGATTTCCCTTTATAAATCATTGGTTGTTTGGATCAGCAATTTCAATTAAATATATCATATAGCAGATGAACACAGTGATATTTGAGAAGTGAAATAATTTTTTTAGGATTTACAGAAAGTGTGCAATAATTCTTTAAACAAAATAAGGCAGAGATCATTCTTCTTTACAAAACATCTCCAGTTCAGACAGGTTTGATGGTTTCTGAGCATGAACAGCCCCCTTTAAATCACACCACAGATTTTCAATTATATACAGGTCTGGGAACTGAGATGTTCATTCCAGAACGTTGTACTTATTCCTCTGCATGAATGCTTTAGTAGAAATTGAGCAGTGTTTAGGGTTGTTGTCTTGTTGAAGTATCCAGTCCCAATGCAACTTCAACATTCTCACTGATTCTTAAACGTTGTTCTCAAGAATCTGCTGATATTGACTGAAATCCATTAGATCTTCAACTTTAACAAGATTCCCAGTACCTGCACTGACCAGACAGCCTCACAGCATGATGAAATCACCACCAAATTTTACTGTGGGGAGCAGTAAAGTGTTTGTCTTGGAATGCTGTGTTCTTTTTCCTTTATGCATACCGCCCTCCAAATAACTAAATTTTAGATTCATCAGTTCACAGCACCTTATTCCAAAATGAAGCTTGCTTGTCCAAATGTGCTTTAGCATACCTCAAGCGACTCTGTTTGTGGCGTGTGCTCAGAAAGGCTTCTTCTCCCCTTATAACCTCTCCTTGAGCAAAGTGCGCTGAATAGCTGAACAATGCACAGTGATTCCATCTGCAGTAAGATGATGTTGTAGATCTTTGGAGCTGGCCTGTGGGTTGACTATGACTGTTCTCACCATCCTTCTCCTCTGCTTATCTGAGATTGTTCCTTTTCTGCCACTTCAGGCCTTAACTAGAACTGTGCCTGTGGTCTTCCATTTCGTTACAATGTTCCTCACAGTGAAAACTGACGGCTGAAATCTCTGAGATAGCTTTTTGTTTTCTTTCCCCTAAACCATGATGTTGAACAATCTTTGTTGTCAGGTTTTCAGAGTTGATTTGAAGCTCCCATACTGCCACTCTTCAGAGAAGATGCAATTGGCTCCTTAACCCTTTCTTATAATTGGATTTACCTGTGTATGCAGGTCAAGGGTCAATGAGCTTATTTAACAAATATTGTGTTCCAAAATTAAAGCTAAGTGCCTAAATTTATGCACCTGCCTAATTGTGTTTAAAGAATTATTGGACACTTTCTGTAAATCCTATAAATTTCATTTAGCTTATTTGAGTAAAGTTTCTTAATTAACTTTAACTCTGTGCTTATTGGCTCTCTGCCACCATTCTTTGGTCTTCTCTGCTAGCTAAGTAGCTAACGCTAGCCGCACTGCACTGAGAGAAAGAAACACTGGGAAGGAGCACTTTCCTTAGGTAGTAAGCAAATTTGTGCTTGAGGGGTTTTGGTGTCCTAATTAAAAGATGTTATTTTAAGTGTTTCTTAAATGACACTTTATGATTTACTATTTATAATTATTTATTATAACATATGACCCTAATAAATCTGTTATATTTTTTTGCCAAATTCTGTTAGATTTTTTTCTGTTGTCAGTTTTTATTAGATTTTAGTTATATTTCAGACATTATTTTTAATTGTGCTTTCATTAAAAATGCTCTGTGATGAATTAATCTGAATGAATTGTATTTAATTACACTCATCATCAATAACTTAATCTGGCTGTTTTCTGAGCTGAAATAATACTTGATATTTTATAACAGATGGATGGAGCTGTGCTGGTTAGATTAGTAGACACTGGGGTTTGATAACAGATAGACGGTGATGTGCTGGTTAGATAAGTAGGCTCTGGGGTTTAATAACAGATGGACGGCGCTGTGGTAGTAAGATTAGTAGGTTCTGGGGTTTGATAACAGATAGATGGTGCTGTGCTGGTTAGATTAGTAGGTTCTGGGGTTTGATAACAGATAGATGGTGCTGTGCTGGTTAGATTAGTAGGTTCTGGGGTTTAATAACAGATGGATGGTGCTGTGCTGGTTAGATTAGTAGGTTCTGGGGTTTGATAACAGATGGATAGTGCTGTGCTGGTTAGATTAGTAGACTCTGGGGTTTAATAACAGATGGATGGTGCTGTGCTGGTTAGATTAGTAGACTCTGGGGTTTGGTAACAGATAGATGGAGCTGTGCTGGTTGGATTAGTAGATTCTGGGGTTTGATAACAGATGGATGGAGCTGTGCTGGTTAGATTAGTAGGTTCTGGGGTTTGATAACAGATGGATGGTGCTGTGCTGGGTAGATTAGTAGACTCTGGGGTTTGGTAACAGATAGATGGAGCTGTGCTGGTTAGATTAGTAGGTTCTGGGGTTTGATAACAGATAGATGGTGCTGTGCTGGTTAGATTAGTAGGTTATTGGGTTTAATAACAGATGGATGGTGCTGTGCTGGTTAGATTAGTAGGTTCTGGGGTTTGATAACAGATGGATAGTGCTGTGCTGGTTAGATTAGTAGACTCTGGGGTTTAATAACAGATGGATGGTGCTGTGCTGGTTAGATTAGTAGACTCTGGGGTTTGGTAACAGATAGATGGAGCTGTGCTGGTTGGATTAGTAGATTCTGGGGTTTGATAACAGATGGATGGAGCTGTGCTGGTTAGATTAGTAGGTTCTGGGGTTTGATAACAGATGGATGGTGCTGTGCTGGGTAGATTAGTAGACTCTGGGGTTTGGTAACAGATAGATGGAGCTGTGCTGGTTAGATTAGTAGGTTCTGGGGTTTGATAACAGATGGATGGTGCTGTGCAGGTTAGATTAGTAGGTTCTGGGGTTTGATAACAGATGGATGGAGCTGTGCTGGTTAGATTAGTAGGTTCTGGGTTTTGATAACAGATGGATGTAGCTGTGCTGGTTAGATTAGTAGGTTCTGGGGTTTGATAACAGACGGATAGTGCTGTGCTGGTTAGATTAGTAGACTCTGGGGTTTAATAACAGATGGATGGTGCTGTGCTGGTTAGATTAGTAGACTCTGGGGTTTGGTAACAGATAGATGGAGCTGTGCTGGTTGGATTAGTAGATTCTGGGGTTTGATAACAGATGGATGGAGCTGTGCTGGTTAGATTAGTAGAAAAGCTAGCTAACATTACCGGGAAAAGAACTAAGATCTAAGAACTAAGCAGAGAGCTAGTTAACATTAGCGGCAAGCTAGCTCACATAGTAACATTAGCGGCGAGCTAGCTAACATAATAACATTAGCAGCGGGTTAGCTATGTTACCATACACAGTAAAACTAAATTGAAAAAATATTTTTAACAATAAATTATTTTAAATTATGACTACATTTTTTGGGTCTTACATTATATTTATTAAGGTTTTAAAAAGCATTAAATTTGACATTTAAAATGGTGCAAAGACAAATGCTTAGGTCACACCACAGGGGCCTATAATGCACAATAGGTAGATCAGACGGGAAGAATTCAGACACAGAGAGGGGACAGAGTTTACACTGGATCTGCACATGCAGTAAAATATCGAGTACAGCACCCCTTGCTCTCTGTATGTATGTGTTTTATTTATTAATTCATATTTAATTGTTTTTTTCTCCCTTTTTTGTTTTTAGCCTCAAAGACGTGCAGCCCGAAGCAGTTTGTGTGTAAGGACCAGGTGACCTGTATCTCTAAAGGCTGGCGCTGTGACGGGGAGAAAGACTGTCCTGACGGTTCAGACGAGGCTGCAGATGTCTGTAAGTCCAGCATGGTTATCATTCTAACTGTTCTGAACCTCCAGACTCGTTCTGGAATTTACGCATGGCTGCGGTTACTAGTTGTTTCATTTAGTGAATTTGAGTATTTAAACCTATTTGTTTTGTGATTATTTTTCTGCGATATTAAACAACCCCTTCTGATACACTTAATATACTTAATATTATTGTTTGCTTATTAAATATTGGACTGATATGATCCTTCACCTGTCGAAGGTTCAGGTATTTTTCCTGTTGTCACGTTTGCATGGGTCACTGTTGAAAGAACTGAACATGTCCTGATCACAGACTGTACAAAAGACGTGTCGCCGTTCCCATTTATTTAATGAAAATTAAGCCAAAATCTTCTGCCATGTTGGCGATCCTGAAACCTGAGTCTGCACAGTAGAAACCAGAGGAGGGAGAAAGACTGTGGAGAGACAGCCTACTCATTTAAATAAACCTGCCCCTGAGAGCTGCCTCGAGGTCACAGGCTACAGAGCGGAGCGGAGCGGAGCTGACTGTCTGTTATTGGTCCCGCCCAAAACCAGCCCTTTTACAATAACCACACCTTTTTGAATAGAGCTAAATAACATTAAAAAAAACGAATTCTGTGGGGATATAAAAATTTGACAATATAAGCAGAGGTTACACTAGCTGTTGCATTTAAATAATGGAGGTAGAATTGCAGTATATTGGAAAAAAAACTTCATTGAAAGTTGTCTGTTTTGCCATTGAAACCTATGTGGATGGGTGGGGTTACACAGCTTTCTGCAACCGAACAGCAGGGGGCGTCCGACCTGTGGTGGCTTCACTTTTGAGAGACGATGCTCTGTCCAGCTATACACAGTCTATGGTCCTGATGGTTAAACTTTAATAATGCTGTTCTTGTCATCATCCGGTTTCTGGACCTGCCTGGTGTTCCTTTCTGAAGCTTTTGAAAGCACCTGGATTTAAGTATGTAATGATGTGGGGTTGATGCTGCAGTTGGTCAGGTCTAGGTTCAGTAACAGTATGTGCTGAAAGAATGAGGTCAGCTGACTACCTGAATATACTGGATATAGACCAGGTTATTCCATCAATGGATTTTTTCTTCCCTGATGGCACAATCATATTCCAAGATGGCAATGGGCTGGAACTGTGAAAGAGTGCAGGGTCAAGCAAGCATGAGATCATCATTTTCACACATGGATTGTTCACCACAGAGTCCAGATCTTAACCTCATTGAGAATCTTTGGGATGTGCTGGAGAAGGCTTTGTGCAGTGGTCAGACTCTACCATCATCAATACTGCTGTAAGATCTTGGTGAAAAAATAATGCAACACTGGATTGAAATAAATCTTGTGACTTTGCAGAAGCTTATAGATAGATAGATAGATAGATAGATAGATAGATAGATAGATAGATAGATAGATAGATAGATAGATAGATCGATAGATAGATCGATAGATAGATAGATAGATAGATAGATAGATAGATAGATAGATAGATAGATAGATAGATACTTTATTTATCCCGAAGGAAATTTAGGAAAACAATGGAAACAATGCCACAGAAATGCATGCATGTGTGCCACAATTAATGCTAAAGGTGGTCCAACCAAATATTAGAGTATGTGACCTTTTTTTTGGCTGTGACCTTTTTTTTGGCCAGGCAGTGTATTACAATAGTTATTATAACTATTGGTTCCACCATTGAGTTATTAAGAAGGGCTATTTATTATAAAAAAAAAAAAAAAAATATTGAGAGGATTGCCAATATATTTTTATTAAGCATGACTATCTATTGCATAACTATTGCTTATTGCATAGTGTGAGCTTTTTTTGGTGTTTTTTTTAAATAGAGGATAAATCACCCTGTATTCATTGCATAGGAAAATTAATCAAGGTCAGAGCTCTATCACTGCAGCTGTGTACTGTGTAATATGAAGATAAATATCGTGGGGACGTCAGAAAAGTGTCTATCATGCTACTTACCTTCTATCGTCCGTATCGTTTCTTCAGTAATTTCATAAATTATTCATGCAAATATATAAAGTAGGCTACAATGTATTGGTGTGGTCACTTTGCATAAACTTAGTTTATATAAGTGATAATAAAGTAATCTTTGCAAAAAAAAGCTTCATAATGTGGTTTTGCGACATGACGCTGCTTTACGTTATTTGATGGACACTTTACAAAATGTTAAGTGTATTTTGATAACTGAAAAAAAAAATGGCTACTGCATCTACCTCATCTGTTTTCATTTGATGCATATATTGCTGCACTAAAAGGTAGTTATTTTCATTTGTGAAAGTTTGGTTTAATGTCAGTTCGAAATAAAGTTGGAAAAAAGGAAGCAATTATATTATTTTGTCATATAACCAGAGGTGGAAAGTAATGAATTACATTAACTCAAATTACTGTAATTGAGTAGATTTTATGAGTAATTTGTAATTTTCTTAGTAGTTTTTAAAATAGGTAATTTTACCTTTACTCAAGTACATTTTGACACAAGTAATTTACTTCACTACATTGGAAAACTCCCCGTTACTGAGTAAATTATTTGCTGAGGAAAAAAAAAACAAATTTGAGTTTTGTTCTCCGTGGCAGCGCAGCTGAACTTTTCCCAGCAGTGTTTATATGGTTAGCGGGAGGGACGCTGTGTGAATCAACTGTGCATCGATATGTGCATATTCAATATTTTTTTGTATGATTTTATGTTTTTCATGATAATTGCTTAAGTTTTTATTGGAAACATTAAACAATCTGCTTGAATGTAAAAAAAAACATGTAGATAGCAATTAAAGCATAGCAATGGTAAGTTAAAAAAAGTTAATAGTCACCTATATGACCATAACTTTTTAACAGTAAAGAAAAAAATGGATCATAGAAACCTATTCCACTTGTTCTTGAAAATGATTTATGTGGTGGTCTGAATAAATACTGCCTGAAAGGTCCAAATTATTATTTGGAATAATAATTCATTAAAAAGATTTAATTTATGATTTGTACTTTTTTACATCAAATAATTAAAAGTAACTATGTAACTTTTACTCAAAGTACATTTTAAATTGAGTAGATTTTTAGATGGGTACTTTTACTTTTACTTGAGTAGAATTTTAGCAAAGTAAAGGTACTTTTACTTAATTACAATTTTCAGTACTTTTTCCACCTCTGCATATAACTGAAAACATACTCAAATGTGAAATATCATGATATATCGTCATCGTGATATAAAAAATTCCATATTGTGATATATTATTTTTCCCATATCACCCAGCACTAGCTGTTAGCCAGCATGAAATCACATTTCACAGTAAATAAATGGTAACTTGCTCTTATTGCCTACAACACTGTGGCCAAACAGTCAATCATTACATAAAATATAACTGAATACCCAAGGAAAGATAGCCCTAGTGGGCAAGAGTGCACACTGATGGTGAGTTAGTGGTGGGGGACACACCCATTATGCAATAATAAATTATGTCAGGAACCAATAGGGAACATTCATAAGTTAATATGGTGCTACATTATTGAAGTAAAATCTACTAAGACACTGCAACTAAAGTCTTAATTTAAGTTGCGTTTAAGTTAAATAAATTGCAAATTTAATGTCTAGAAAGTTCTCTGACACTCCTTCATGTTAAATCATTACGATAATAATAATACAATTATTAAAATTCTCTAATGTTGTTTGAGAAAGTGGTGATTTTACCTTTTCCAGTGTGTATTAGGAGACTCAATGCTGGTGTTGGACTCGCTGGACTGTTTCCCAAATTACCAAACCTGGACCTGATGTACCATCTGTTCCTTTGTTTAGTTTTTAGAGTGACTCACTGATATCAGTTCAGTATGAGGTGTGACGAGTGTGTACTCATTTATATTAGAGATTATACTGGTTAAAGGTCAGTGCAGGAGCACAGGTTTATAAACACTTCAGTTCTTCAGTTCTGAGTGAAATGAACGTAAATTAAAAGAAATCATTATAACGTTAAAACTTCGTTCAAATCTCGGTCTGCAGTAGGGCTGCAACTAATGACTTTTTTAGTTGTTGACTAATCTGACGATTATTTGTATGATTAGTCGATTAATCATGGATAATTTTTGTCATGCCCTCCAATTGTACTACATTTTGATAGTTTGATATACTTATATATTACTCTAAAAATGACTATAAAATGTATATTATAGGAAACATTCACACAGGCTGGATGTTACTTTCAGGAGATTTTAGGATACTTTAATTTTTTTTACTTTTCTTACTTTTTTCCTGAGATGATTGTTTGCCAAAGAAAATAAAGTCTTTTTTATTACAGTCTGTAGTGACTATAACATACAGCTCTGCAAAAAAAAACAAGGGACCACTTTCTGTTTCTGAATCAGTTTCTCTGATTTTGCTATTTATAGGTATATATTTGAGTAAAATTAACATTGTTGTTTAAGTCTATAAACTACGGACAACATTTCTCCCAAATTCCAAATAAAAATATTGTAATTTAGAGCACTTATTTGCAGAAAATGAGAAATGGCTGAAAAAACAACAAAAATACAGAGCATTCAGAACATAAATAATGCAAAGAAAATAAGTTCATATTCATAAAGTTTTAAGAGTTCAGAAATCAATTATTTCCTCCACCAGTCTTACACACTGCTTTTGGATAATTTTATGCCACTCCTGGTGCAAAAAATTCAAGCAGTTCAGCTTGGTTTGATGGCTTGCGATCATCCATCTTCCTCTTGATCATATTCTAGAGGTTTAGTAAAATCAAAGAAACGCATCATTTTTAAGTGGTCTCTTATTTTTTTCCATAGTTGGATAAATTAATTTTAATGGAGTGGACAGAGTACAGTATCTCTATATCACTTATCCAGGTAAGTTTATCTAATCTTAGTAATGTAACTAAATTGTAACTAATGGACTAAAATGTAACTAAAACTATTATACTTTTTAGTCAAAAGACTAAGACTAAAACTGTATCAAAATCACATGTCAAAATGAACACTGTGATATACTCTTGTATTTTGCTTTATGTAGTTGCCTGCATTCAGGGAGGGGAATAATCCCTTGATTAAATATAATTGTATTAAAAATCCAAGTGCTATTGCAATTTAAATTAAACAGAAAAATAATGTAAAGGGTCTGAGTTTTTTTTAGTTTATATATTTGTCCCCTTGTACTTGTTTTAAGGTCCATACATGCGGGAGGGGGGGTGTTCCGGACCTGTGTGGATGTATAATGACTTTTTAAAATGAATTTAAAAGCTGTCTGAGCACCTTTTACCCACCCGGCAAGATGTGAACATCCTAGTGTCTGTCCACAAGGCTCTGAGCCTGCTCGTGATTTTGGCCATAACTCCCTTATTCTCTCACTTATGAGTAAAAAGAAACCTTTAAGTGTAGCAGAAAGTGATTTGACTTATATCGTGATACATATCGATATTGGCTGATATGGAAAACTATATTGTGATAAGATTTTTTTCATATTGCCCAGCTCTACCATATATGTTTTAACATCAGCACTGCAACCCGCTGAAAGAACTTGAAAACTCTCAAAAATCCTCCCCAGCGAGGCGGGGGGGGGGTCTTCCTTACTAGCCCGCCGTGCTCCGCAAAAACAGCGAGTTGATTGGCTGTTGGCAAAAGATTTTCCATTGACTCCTCATTAATAATACAGCTGCGCTGAGCAAAACGATTCGGGGCTACTGGAAAATTATTCGGGGCCAAAGCCCTGGAAGCCCAGGCCAGGCGACACCCCTGCAGGTTACAGTCGTTCAGTATCAGATCGTTCTGACGTTTGCGAGGCGGCTCTATGGACATTACTGGTCTGAGTATAAAGAAGGGTCTCTGTGTGTGACTCTGCTAAGGTTCTACAGGGTTCTCAGTATTAGGCAGTGATTTTTTTATCAGGAAACGTTCAGACTCTAAGTTCAGTTCTCTACTCTTTCTAAATGCGAGATGTTGAAGGAAGTCTTGTACTAGAAGCTGGGACTAGGACTGTCCTGAAGCTGCAGGTGGATCCTGGCTATTAAGAATTGTTCCGTCAGACGAGCTGTGATAATAAACCAGAATTAAACAGCACTGTCCCACTGGCTTATCGCGGCGCAGCTCAGAGGCAGCATGGGATTGAAGTGTAATTAGATTTAACTTCTGTTTGAAGCTTGGCCTCGGGGGAAACAACGGCGGGCTTCTTTCGGCTGGCCAAGACAAAACGGATGTTTGTGGTCCTCCGTCAAAACCAATTTCACGCTTTACAAAGTTGATCTTTTTCTTGGAGAGCTGGCTCAGTTTTACCATAAGCCTGAGTCATTCCAAACTAAGTGAAGATAGACCAAGGACAGAATAAATGAAACACTGCTGGTTTGCGCATGTAGAAGGGTCTGGGTGTTGGGGTCAGGTAGCTCTGTGGATAGTACTGGTAAGAGTGTGTCTTGGGTTGGGTCTGGTGGCTCTGTGGACAGTACTGGTCTGAGTGTGTTAGGTTGGGTTGGGTGTCTCTGTGGACAATACTAGTCCGAGTGTGCGTTAGGTTGGGGTTGGGTGGCTCTGTGGACAGTACTGGTCCGAGTGTGTTTGTATAGGGGTCAGGTAGCTCTGTGGACAGTGCTGGTCTGAGTGTGTGTTGGGTTGGGTTGGGCGGCTCTATCGACAGTACTGGTCTGAGTGTGATTGTTGGGTTGGGGTGGGTGGCTCTGTGGGCGGTACTGGTCTGAGTGTGTGTTGGGTTGGGTTTGGTGGCTCTATGGACAGTACTGGTCTGAGTGTGTGTATTGGGGTTGGGGTTGGGGTTGGGTGGCTCTGTGGACAGTACTGGTTTGATTGTGTGTTGGGTTGGGTGTTTCTATGGACAATACTGATCTGAGTGTGTGTTGGGTTGGGTGTCTCTGTGGACAGTACTGGTCTGAGTGTGTGTTGGGTTGGGTCTGGTGGCTCTGTGGACAGTACTGGTCTGAATGTGTGTTGGGTTGGGTCTGGTGGCTCTGTGGACAGTACTGGTCTGAGTGTGTGTTGGGTTGGGTTTGGACGGCTCTGTGGACAGTACTGGTCCGAGTGTGTGTTGGGTTGGGTCTGGTGGCTCTGTGGACAGTACTGGTCTGAGTGTGTTAGGTTGGGTTGGGTGTCTCTGTGGACAGTACTGGTCCGAGTGTGTGTTTGGTTGGGTTGGGTGGCTCTGTGGACAGTACTGGTCTGAGTGTGTGTATTGGGGATGGGTCTAATGGCTCTATGGACAGTACTGGTCTGAGTGTGTGTATTGGGGTTGGGTCTGGTGGCTCTGTGGACAGTACTGGTCTGAGGGTGTGTATTGGGGTTGGGTGGCTCTGTGGACAGTACTGGTCTGAATGTGATTGTTGGGTTGGGTTGGGTGGCTCTGTGGACAGTACTGGTCTGAGTGTGTGTATTGGGTTTTGGTCTGATGGCTCTGTGGACAGTACTGGTCTGAGTGTGTGTTGGGTTGGGTTGGGCAGCTCTGTGGACAGTACTGGTTTGAGTGTGTGTTGGATTGGGTTGGGTGGCTCTGTGGACAGTACTGTCTGAGTGTGTGTATTGGGGTTGGGGTTTGGTGGCTCTGTGGACAGTACTGGTCTGAGTGTGTGTTGGGTTGGGTTGGGTGTCTCTGTGGACAGTACTGGTCCGAGTGTGTGTTGGGTTGGGTTGCTCTGTGGACAGTACTGGTCTGAGTGTGTGTTGGGTTGGGTTGGGTGTCTCTGTGGACAGTACTGGTCCGAGTGTGTGTTGGGTTGGGTTGCTCTGTGGACAGTACTGGTCTGAGTGTGTTTGTTTGGTGTAAGTGGTGAAGTCAGTCTCCCATAAGCTTTTCCAACACAATGCAATCCTTTGTAATGGTGGTGGTGGGGGGGTGTTGAGTAAGCTGCAGTGTCATTCCGAACACTCTTTAGCTTCCGACACTATGATATGTGCCTTTTTAATTCATAATAGGAGACGCTAGGCTAACAATGCTAACTTATACTGTCACCAATCTCAGTGTTAGTAACCATGCCAATCAACAAGTGTACGAGAACGAATTAAATTCTCTCTTTCACTCTCTCGCTCGCTCTCTCGCTCTCTTAGCTGTGAGGGTTAGGTAAATGGGGGGATGGGGGGTCACATGCTGTGGGGCACACAGGGCCTTTATTCCTCCAGCAGGAAGTGTGTGTGTGTGTGTAAATCCAGGCAGGAGTTATGTAATCTGTGTGAGTGAACAGCAGGAGGGTGAGTGGGGTGTCCTGCAGTGTCCAGTTAAAAATCAGGCAACGCCGGTTCGGTCTGATCCACATCAGCTTTTACACAACCTAGAAGAACAGAACATTTACACTTTCCTCACTGTGTTCAAAAACTGAACTGATTACAATTATAACCATCACCTTCATAAACACAATCAACACCATCACCGTAATCACCATCATTATCATAATCACAATCATTGCCATAATAACCACAATCATCATTACCACCATCATTACATTCATCACTGCCACCATCATGACTATTATCATAATCACAATCATTGCCATAATTACCACAATCATCATTACGACTAACATCATTACCACCACCATTACATTCATCACCATCACCATCATGACCATTATCATAATCGCAATCATTGCCATAATTACCACAATCATCATTACAACTAACATCATTACCACCACCATCATATTAATCACCATCACCATCATGACCATTATCATAATCACAATCATCGCCATAATCACCACTATCATCATCGCCATAATTACTACAATCATCATTACCTCTAACATCATTACCACCACCGTCACATTCATCACCATTACCATCATGACCATTATCATAATTACAATCATCGCCATAATTACCACAATCATCATTAACACTAACATCATTACCACCACCATCACATTCATCACCATTACTGCCATCACCACCGTCACTGTCATATCTCATCACTGTCACATCAGAACCATCATCACACTATCATCATCACCGCCATCATAATCTTCACTGTCATCACCATCATCTTCACCACTACAATCATTATCACGACCATCCTCATCGCCCTCACTATCACCATTATCGCATTCATCACCATCATCATAATTACCATAATTACCATAATCACCATCATTGTCATAATCATCGCGACCTCCATCATACTAACATCATCACCACCATTACCTTCATAAACACAATCAACGCCATCACCATAATCACCATCATGACTATTACTATAATCACCATAATTGCTATCATTACCACAATCATCATCACTAATATCATTATCACCACCATCATTGCATTCACTGCCATCACCACCATCGCCATCACCGTGTCACCATCATAATCACCATCATCATCGTAATTACCATTTTCATGACCATTAGGGTCACCATCATCTCCACCATCTTCATCACTATAATCACGATCACCACCACCACCATTACTTTCACCACCATAATTGCCATCATTATCACCACCTTTATCATCATCACCATCACTATCATCCTCATCAATAACATCACATTACAACCATCATCACTATTTATCATAATCACTATCATGATCATCACCTGTATCACCATCACAACCATCCTCATCACGATCACCATTATCACATTCCTCACCATCATCATAATCAGCACCATAATCCTTATCAGTGTGTGTGTGAGAGAATGTGTGTGTGTATGTGTATGTGTGTGTGTATAGGAAGTCTCTCTCTCTGGTTGATAAGTGCGAGCAGGAAGTTGTAGAGCGGAGGTGAGGAAACTGTCGCCAATTACTTCCTCCCTCACCAGCCACTCACCAACCCACATCCCCCAACCCCCCCACTCCTCTCCATGCTTTACTGCTGTTATTACAGTACGAAAAAAGGAATATATTTTTAAAGTTGGTTTCTTTGTTTTCTCTGTTATTACATAACACCTATTTGAATCCTGCATCTCACAAATAACCCAAAGTATGAAAAAAAAACTAGAACTAATACTAAATTATTAAAAACTAACTAAAACTAAGGTCTTATAAAAAAAATTAAAGCTGATAAAAACTAGCAAACCTACTCTAAAAACGAATTAAAACTAACTGAACTGGAGTAGAAAAAGTGAAAACGAAATAAAATTAATAAAACTATATTGAAAATGAAAAAAAAAAACCTATTATAACCTTGGTTGGAGCATCTGAGGAGGAACCAGTGGTCCTCCTCAGGACCAGCAGGCCGGCTTAGAAGAACATCCAAAAGATCCTTTAAATTTGCATTTTAATTTCCAGACCAATGGTAGTTTTAAATGGTGTGAATGCACCGTAAACCCAGAAGTTGTTTGAACCCAAAAAAATTAAGTCTGTTTTACATAAAATTGGAGATTTCTAAACATCACTCAACTATTTTGAGTTAATTGAACATTTGTGGGCACATATACACTTAAACTGAGACTTATAATAACAGAGTTTAGTCTGTTGCCATTAACAGCTTCTTTTCCATTGGCTTCTGTGACAAAATCTATTTGCATACTGGGTGTGTCCAACAGCTTCTGACACTCACCATCAGTGTGTAGTGATTCACCCGGGGCTACCTTAGGTAAACTTGTAGCTCTTATATTATGATTAAATACTTGGCCTCTGTATTGGAGGCTGTAGAACAAGCATCATTTACTGAACTGTAGGGGTGTGCCATATTATATCATATGCGAAAATTAATATCGTGAACAATATTAATCCCTAAAATATCGTGCCATATCACCCATCCCTTATTATCACCTCAGGGTACTACTTTTTTGCTGTTTTTAGCAAAAGAATAAATCACACTGTTCTCATTTCCCAATATATATCTTCTAGAGAGAGATTATATCTGTCCAGTATCATTATTTTTACTGCAGTACTGGATATATGGAGATATATGGAGTGCATTATTGGTATTGTGCAGTAGTGCATTCTTGGAAAAAAAAATCCGTGTTATTGCCAGGGGTATCGTTATCGCAAAAATACCATGAAATATCGTGATATTATTTTAGGGCCATATCGCTCACCCCTACTGAGCTGCAGTAACTCTGTGTTCTCGCTGTGCTCTCAGTACTTTTAATTCTTTACTGTTTTCTTTCATCTACTTTTCTATGAGTATTTAAAAAAATAGTTGAATGAAACCAGACTGAAAGAATGAAAGAAGACTAAATACAAGTTCAGAAAAATATTAATTTTAAATATATGTGTATATGTATTTGTTAAGTTCATTGTACTTATAAATGATATTACATGAACTTAAAAATGTATTAGGTAATCGGTTACAACAAAAGTTTTGAGTTTAGTCAACTTATCGGGTTTTACAGTGTGGAAACGCTGCCAGTGGAACAGGGTTTAGGTTGAATCTGATTGGGTCTGATTAATTGCTTGAGTCTGAGTTTAGGTGCTGGTTCAGATGCAGTCTGGGATATTTTCCCGTTAGCTCTGAGACTCTCACTAAACTCAAACTAAACTAAAAATATAGTATTGCATCATTTAAAGAGCCAAAATGACGTCTTTTTCATTTCCACTTTTTTAAAGTTCCTCAGAAAAATCTAATAAAAAAGATTACACTGTATGTTAAACAATTGCAGCATTATGATTTTTTAAAATTATGATGTATGATTTATTCCCAAAGTCCCCCCCCCACTCATCCAACCATATCTGCACCCACGCCCCCTCCCCCCTGGGTATCAGGTTAATGTTGTATAATTTGCAGGTTGGCTGTATTTCCTGGCTTTAATCTGTTGGGAATGTGAGAATATTAGATGCTGCTGGTAAATAACTGTAATTACAGAAGGTGATGGATGACATAACAGTAGGCACAGTGGTGATTATGAGGTCTGAGTGGAGTAATTTACACCAGGCTGTGAAGTTTTACGCTGCTGTCCAACGTCCAACCTCCTGACATCCTGCCTCCCGCTGTCCCGCCTCCCAATGTCCCACCTTCTGTTTGTCGGATTGGTGGATCAAGGAACTTGTCAGATGGATTATTAATATGCATGCAAACAACAAGATGCACATGTTTATAACTGATTAATAACCTCCTGTTTATAATAACCTCCTGTTTATTACCAGCACTGATCTGTTACCTCCACTCCTACTCATTCCCTCCTCCTCTCACTCCTCCTCTTACTCCTTGTCTCTCTCACTTCTTCCTCCCTCCCTCACTCCTCCTCTCTCTTCTCTAACTCTGACTCACTCCTTTCTCATTCCTCTCTCTCACTTTCTCAGTGTGCCTCTCTCCTCACTCACTCTTTATACTCTTCATACACCTCCTCTTTCACTCCTTTTGTACTTCTCTCTCTCTGCTTTTCTCCTCTCACTCATTTAATTCCTCTCTTATGCCCTCTCTCGCTTCTCTCCTCTCCTCATCTCATTTCCTCTTCTTCTCCTCATTTCTCCTCGTCTCATTCCTCTCTAACTCCCCTCTCACTAATTTTTCACTCCACTTCTCTCCTAATTCACTTCTCGTCTCTCCTCCTCTCACTTCTCTCTCTCTTCCTCTCACACTACCTCTCTCGCTCCTCGTCTCACCCTCTCTCACTCTCCTCTCACTCATTTTTCACTCCACTTTTCTCCTCATTCACTTCTCATCTCTCCTCCTCTCACCCCTCTCTCACTCCTCTCACTTCTTTAACTTCTCTCTCACTCCTCCGCCCTCACCTCTCTCTCTATTTTCTTCCTTATTTCTTCTCTCACTCCCTCACTCCCCTCACTTCTCTCTTACTCATTTCACTTCTCTCTTACTTCCTTCTTAGTCCTTTCACTTCTCTCTTACTTCTCTCTTACTTCTCTCTCACTTCTCTCTTCTCTGTCACTCCTCTCACTTCTCCTGTTGCTGGTTTGCCGGACGGCACACGGCCTCGCCCCTAGGGGCCCCTCGGGTCACGTTGTCCATGTGACGCCTTATTCCGGAGCTTTCTGTTCCACAAACCCCCACCGCCGCATTTCTTTCCCCCAAAACAATGGCTGTTCTTTGGCCCTTTGGCTGTTCCTCCCAACTCCCCCTGCAGCGCTGCATGTGATCCCATATTACAACAGGCTTAAGCTCTCAACACATGCCTGCGCAAGGTGTTCACCCCCCCAACCTGACATCCACCCCCTCATTCCTGCCCCAACACCACCCACCACCTCCGCCACCTACAGCGGCGCTCAGACGTACGTCTGCGTTCCATAAAGAAATCGAAAGAAAAGATCCTTTAGAAGGTCAGATTAACGTTCTGCTCTGGATCTCTGATGCTTATGTCGCTAACATGTGTACCTTACCAATTAGCATGATGCTAACTGCATGCAGACAAATAAATATGTTCTTTGGATTGATGGACCTCCATCCATTACTTTTGGGATGTGTTGGAGTGCCAGAACTAATCATTCAACACCAGAACCGGACCTCACTGATCACTGATCAGACTCTCAAGGATAAATAAGAATGCAATCAAGTCCCCTTCATAGCACAATTATTAGGGTTCAAGCACCGAAGGTGCGTAGAACCCTATTGTTTTTGCTAAGATTTTTCTTCTTATTATTAGGGTTCAAGCACCGAAGGTGCGTAGAACCCTATTGTTTTTGCTAAGATTTTTAGGGGTTCGAGCACGTAGTGCTAGAAACCCTATTGTAATTGTTCTGATTATTATTATTATTAGGGGTTCGAGCACGTAGTGCTAGAAACCCTATTGTAATTGTTCTGATTATTATTATTATTATTATTATTATTCTTATTCTTTTTCTGCCATAGAAGTGATTGGGCAGAAGAAACCGTAAGGCCTACAGGGCTGAGACTTGGTCATATGGTAGTACTTCTCACCGCTACTCAGATTCAAAAGATGAGCCCGATCGGCCTCAAGGGGGCGCTATGGCGAAGGTCAACGCGTTAGGCCTCGTAACTGCCACGCCCTGATAGCTAGAGCAAAAATTCTTGCATTATATGATTCCTTGGTTAATGGCAAATCAAAAAGGTCAATAGAACCACTAAGCTCCGCCCACTTAGATTTTTTGCTATTTAGCATAATATGCAAAACCTACTTTTGAGAACTTGTCCTAGGGTCATTGACCAATCCTGTCATATTTGGTGTCAAACAACTCAGCAGAGTCCCAAACTTAATAATTATCGAAAAAATTGTGAAATTTGTAAACAATATGGCCGCCATATGCAAATTAATCTTACCGTAGCACACCCAAATTTACTCTAACAGCTGTAACTTTTGAATGCTTACACCTACACTAATGCCACTTTAGAACTTTGATGCCAACATGATTCTGAGGTAGCCTGTCAATCTGTGTAGACATACGCCTCCAGTGGGCGGAGCCAAAGCTAAAAATCTGTTTCTCAGGAACCGTACAAGCTACGAAGCTCTCCTTTGGCATGTATCATCTATGGCCTATGTTCTAATGTTTCACAGAAGGAAAATTTGATATGCAAATTGTTGCGATCGCTATTAGCCAATCAGATTCCAGCAAGCTTTTGACAGGCTAAACAATCACCAATCAGGACGATACTTATACCCTACATGTATATGAGGGCCTTCTATCATCCATTAAAATATGGCGTTGATTGGCCTCAAGGGGGCGCTATAGCAGAAAATCAGTTATATCTAAAGGTACAAGTGGCCTAGGCTTGTTATTCTTTTTTAGTTGTATACTTTGCTGTAGCCTTTACAACTTTGTAATTACATATTTTTACCAAAAATGCAAAGATTTTCATCAGTGGCCAAAAGAGTAAAAATTGCTCTTTTCGAACTTGTCTTTAAGTCCTTAATCAATCAAAACAAATTTGGTCTTGATGCAATCTTGAGACCCTGTAGGTAAATAATTATCAAAAAAATCTTGACATTTTAACTATTTGAGGCCCATAAACCTTGATCAAACATGTACGTGAAAGCCTTTTCAGAGTTATTTGGCCAAAACTCTGTCAAAGTTTAAAACATGCCAAAACTGTTGAAGCTACTAATTAACAATGACATTTCAAGCACATGTACCAAGTATGAGCCAAATAAGTCTTCAGTGGGCTCTACAGTGAAAAAAAAAACTATTTTCAATTTATTCTATTTATCGCTATTTTCCAACCTAAATGGACAGAAGACAGGAACCTTTCACCCTATCAACACACAAATTTATACACATATATAGACTGATAATCTGATCTTGATTGCAAATTTTCAGCCACATCGGACATGTTTTGCCTCTACAACGGCTGGAAAACTACAGGGATTTTGTAGGCCTCAAGCCTGTATTATCGCTTTTTTCAAACCTAAATGGACAGAAGTCAGGAACCTTGGACCCTATCGACACAGAAATTTACATACATATATAGACTGATATTGTGATCATGATTGCAAATTTTGAGCCAAATCAGATATTTTTTGCCTCTAATATGGCCAAAGAGCAACAGCCATTTTGTAGGCCATAAGCCTGTATTATCACTTTTTTCAAACCTAAATGGTCAGAAGTCAGGAACCTTTGACCCTATCAACACACAAATTTACATACATTTATATACAGACCACTTGATCATGAGTGCCAATTTGGAGCCCAATCGGACTTTTCTTCTCTTTGTAATAAATAGAAACACACTGATAGGGAATGTTCTGTCTTTCTGATAGAGTGATAGATTTCCAGCAGGTTATATGTGGTCTCTTGCTGCGCTCTGGTGGTCATTTGGTGAAACAGCTACAGGTGAATTATTCTAAATTAAAGCTCTGCTGAACTTATTTAATCTTGCTTGTCTTGCTTAATTGAACATATTTATCCTTCTTGTTCATGCTGGTCAGCTGCCTGGGTCATTCTTGTTTATGCTCCACCCACTTAATTTTTTTTTTTATTTGCATAATATGCAAAACTTACTTTTGAGATCTTGTCCTTGGCTCCTTGACCAATCATGACATGTTTGGTATCAAACAGTTCAGCAGAGCTTACTCCTCAATAATTATTAAAAAAATCTTTACATTTATAAACAATATGGCCGCCATATGCAAATGAGTTCTACCATGGTGCAGTAAAATGTCTTTAACACTTATAACTTTTGAATGCTTAACCTGACACTAATACCACTTCAGTCCTTTGATCATTACATGATTCTCAGATACCCTGTCAGTTTAAGTAGACATACACCCCCCCAGGGGGCGGAGCCAATGCTTGATAGCTGTTTCTCTAGAACCATACAAGCTATCAAGGTTGTCCTTGCCAATTATCATCTATGGCCCATGCACTAATGGTACACCAAATGAAAATTTGATATGGACACTTTTGTGGTCACTATTAGCCAATCACATTCCAGCAAGCTTTTGACAGGCTGAATATCAATCAGGTCAAAACTTATGTACTATTATTGATATTATTGGTTATTAATATGTGCCCTTGTCATGCCTCACTGCTAGGCTCTCCGAATGCCCACTAGAGTGCAGCAAGAGACCACATAAAACCTGCTGAACACTACAGCTCAATTTATCAATGCATTTCAACTAGTTTACTCACACCACTCATCTAGCATTGTCATTATGGTCTTTATGGTCATGCTGGTCACCTAGCTTGGTTATGCTGCCCATCCAGCTAGGTCATTCTGGTCATTCACATTGGTCATTATGGTCCTGCTGGTCATTCAGCTTTGTCATCATAGCAATGCTGGTCATCCAGCTTGGTCATACTGGCCAAACACCTTTGCCATGCTGGTCATCCAGTTTGGTGATGCCAGTCAACCGGCAACATGTTTTAAGCCTAACTGGCCTCCAGGGGCCTCTTTGTCTGTAACGCTCGAACCCCGTAAATCGCCGCTTGCGGCTATATTTATTATTATTATAGTTCTTATTCTTTTTCTGCCATAGAAGTGATTGGGCAGAAGAAACCGTAAGGCCTACAGGGCTGAGACTTGGTCATATGGTAGTACTTCTCACCGCTACTCAGATTCAAAAGATGAGCCCGATCGGCCTCAAGGGGGCGCTATGGCAAAGGTCAACGCGTTTGGCCTCGTAACTCCTACGCCCTGATAGCTAGAACAAAAATTCTTGCATTATATGATTCCTTGGTTAATGGCAAATCAAAAAGGTCAATAGAACCACTAAGCTCCGCCCACTTAGATTTTTTGCTATTTAGCATAATATGCAAAACCTACTTTTGAGAACTTGTCCTAGAGTCATTGACCAATCCTGTCATATTTGGTGTCAAACAACTCAGCAGAGTCCCAAGCTCAATAATTATCGAAAAAATTGAGAATTTTTTAAACAATATGGCCGCCATATGCAAATTAATCTTACCGTGACACACCCAAATTTACTCTAACAGCTGTAACTTTTGAATGCTTAAACCTACACAAATGTCACTTTACAACTTTGATGCCAACATGATTCTGAGGTAGCCCCTCAATCTGTGTAGACATACGCCCCCAGGGGGCGGAGCCAAAGCTAAAAATGTGTTTCTCAGGAACCGTACAAGCTATGAAGCTCTCCTTTGGCATGTATCATCTATCGCCTTTGTCCTAATGTTTTACAGAAGGAAAATTTGATATGCAAATTTTTGCAATCGTTATTAGCCAATCAGATTCCAGCAAGCTTTTGACAGGCTAAACAATGACCAATCAGGACGATACTTATACCCTACATGTATCTCAGGGCCTTCTATCATCCATTAAAATATGGCGTTGATTGGCCTCAAGGGGGCGCTATAGCAGAAAATCAGTTATATATAAAGGTACAAGTGGCCTAGGCTTGTTATTCTTTTTTAGTTGTATACTTTGCTGTAGCCTTTACAACTTTGTAATTACATGTGTTTACCAAAAATGCAAAGATTTTCATCAGTGGCCAAAAGAGTAAAAATTGCTCTTTTCGAACTTGTCTTTAAGTCCTTAATCAATCAAAACAAATTTGGTCTTGATGCAATCTTGAGACCCTGTAGGTAAATAATTATCAAAAAAATCTTGACATTTTAACTACTTGAGGCCCATAAACCTTGATCAAACATGTACGTGAAAGCCTTTTCAGAGTTATTTGGCCAAAACTCTGTCAAAGTTTAAAACATGCCAAAACTGTTGAAGCTACTAATTAACAATGACATTTGAAGCACATGTGCCAAGTATGAGCCAAATAAGTCGTCAGTAGGCTCTACAGTGAAACAATAACTATTTTCAATTTATTCTATTTATCGCTATTTTCCAACCTAAATGGACAGAAGACAGGAACCTTTCACCCTATCAACACACAAATTTATACACATATATAGACTGATATTGTGATCTTGATTGCAGATTTTCAGCCAAATCGGACATGTTTTGCCTCTACAACGGCTGGAAAACTACAGCGATTTTGTAGGCCTCAAGCCTGTATTATCGCTTTTTTCAAATCTAAATTGACAGAAGTCAGGAACCTTTGACCCTATTGACACAGAAATTGACATACATATATAGACTGATATTGTGATCTTGATTGCAAATTTTGAGCCAAATCAGATATTTTTTGCCTCTAATATGGCCAAAGAGCAACAGCCATTTTGTAGGCCATAAGCCTGTATTATCACTTTTTTCAAACCTAAATGGTCAGAAGTCAGGAACCTTTGACCCTATCAACACACAAATTTACATTCATGTATATACAGACCACTTGATCATGAGTACCAATTTGGAGCCCAATCGGACTTTTCTTCTCTTTTTAATAAATAGAAACACACTGATAGGGAATATTCTGTCTTTCTGATAGAGTGATAGATTTCCAGCAGGTTATATGTGGTCTCTTGCTGCGCTCTGGTGGTCATTTGGTGAAACAGTTACAGTTGAATTATTCTAAATTAAAGCTCTGCTGAACTTATTCAATCTTGCTTGTCTTGCTTAATTGAAGATCTTTATCCTTCTTGGTCATGCTAGTCAGCCGCCTGGGTCATTCTTGTTTATGCTCCACACACTTAATTTTTTTTTAAATTTGCATAATATGCAAAACCTACTTTTGAGATCTTGTCCTTGGATCCTTGACCAATCATGACATGTTTGGTGTCAAACAGTTCAGCAGAGCTTACTCCTCAATAATTATTAAAAAAATCTTTACATTTATAAACAATATGGCCGCCATATGCAAATGAGTTCTACCATGGTGCAGTAAAATGTCTTTAACACATAACTTTTGAATGCTTAACCTGACACTAATACCACTTCAGTCCTTTGATCATTACATGATTCTCAGATACCCTGTCAGTTTAAGTAGACATACACCCCCAGGGGGCGGGGCCAATGCTCGATAGCTGTTTCTCTAGAACCATACAAGCTATCAAGGTCATCCTAGCCAATTATCATCTATGGCCCATGCACCAATGGTACACCAAATGAAAATTTGATATGGACACTTTTGTGGTCACTATTAGCCAATCACATTCCAGCAAGCTTTTAACAGGCGGAATGTTAATCAGGTCAAAACTTATATACTATATACGGGTTATTTATATGCCCTTTTTATGCCTTGTGTTTTTTCAATTTAAGAACTGAATTTGTTTCACCAAATGCCCACTAGAGTGCAGTAAGACACCACATAAAACCTGATGAACACTACAGCTCAATTTATCAATGCTTTTCAACTAGTTTACTCACACCACTCATCTAGCATTGCCATTATGGTCTTTATGGTCACGCTGGTCACCCAGCTTGGTTATGCTGGCCATCCAGCTTGGTCATGCTGGCCATTCACATTGGTCATTATGGTCCTGCTGGTCATTCAGCTTTGTCCTCATAGTAATGGTGGTCTTCCAGCTTGGTCATACTGGCCAACCACCTTTGCCATGCTGGTCATCCAGTTTGGTCATTATGGTCTTCCAGCTTGGTCAATATGGTCAACAAGTTTGTCATCCAGATTAGTCATGCTGGTAATCTAGCTTGGTCTTCACGGTCATGATGGTCATCCTCATCCAGTTTGGCGATGCCGGTCAACCGGCAACATGTTTTAAGCCTAACTGGCCTCCAGGGGTCTCTTTGCCTGTAACGCTCGAACCCCGTAAATCGCCGCTTGCGGCTATATTTAGGGGTTCGAGCACGTAGTGCTAGAAACCCTATTGTAATTGTTCTGATTATTATTATTATTATTATTATTATTAGGGGTTCGAGCACGTAGTGCTAGAAACCCTATTGTAATTGTTCTGATTATTATTATTATTAGGGGTTCGAGCACGTAGTGCTAGAAACCCTATTGTAATTGTTCTGATTATTATTATTATTATTATTAGGGGTTCGAGCACGTAGTGCTAGAAACCCTATTGTAATTGTTCTGATTATTATTATTATTATTATTATTATAGTTCTTATTCTTTTTCTGCCATAGAAGTGATTGGGCAGAAGAAACTGTAAGGCCTACAGGGCTGAGACTTGGTCATATGGTAGTACTTCTCACCGCTACTCAGATTCAAAAGATGAGCCCCATCGGCCTCAAGGGGGCGCTATGGCGAAGGTCAACGCGTTTGGCCTCGTAACTCCTACGCCCTGATAGCTAGAGCAAAAATTCTTGCATTATATGATTCCTTGGTTAATGGCAAATCAAAAAGGTCAATAGAACCACTAAGCTCCGCCCACTTAGATTTTTTGCTATTTAGCATAATATGCAAAACCTACTTTTGAGAACTTGTCCTAGGGTCATTGACCAATCCTGTCATATTTGGTGTCAAACAACTCAGCAGAGTCCCAACCTCAATAATTATCGAAAAAATTGTGAAATTTGTAAACAATATGGCCGCCATATGCAAATTAATCTTACCGTGGCACACCCAAATTTACTCTAACAGCTGTAACTTTTGAATGCTTAAACCTACACTAATGCCACTTTAGAACTTTGATGCCAACATTATTCTGAGGTAGCCCGTCAATCTGTGTAGACATACGCCCCCAGGGGGCGGAGCCAAAGCTAAAAATCTGTTTCTCAGGAACCGTACAAGCTATGAAGCTCTCCTTTGGCATGTATCATCTATGGCCTATGTCCTAATGTTTTACAGAAGGAAAATTTGATATGCAAATTTTTGCGATCGTTATTAGCCAATCAGATTCCAGCAAGCTTTTGACAGGCTAAACAATGGCCAATCAGGACGATACTTATACCCTACATGTATCTCAGGGCCTTCTATCATCCATTAAAATATGGCGTTGATTGGCCTCAAGGGGGCGCTATAGCAGAAAATCAGTTATATCTAAAGGTACAAGTGGCCTAGGCTTATTATTCTTTTTTAGTTTTATACTTTGCTGTAGCCTTTACAACTTTGTAATTACATGTGTTTACCAAAAATGCAAAGATTTTCATCAGTGGCCAAAAGAGTAAAAATTGCTCTTTTCGAACTTGTCTTTAAGTCCTTAATCAATCAAAATAAATTTGGTCTTGATGCAATCTTGAGACCCTGTAGGTAAATAATTATCAAAAAAATCTTGATATTTTAACTATTTGAGGCCCATAAACCTTGATCAAACATGTACGTGAAAGCCTTTTCAGAGTTATTTGGCCAAAACTCTGTCAAAGTTTAAAACATGCCAAAACTGTTGAAGCTACTAATTAACAATGACATTTGAAGTACATGTGCCAAGTATGAGCCAAATAAGTCTTCAGTAGACTCTACAGTGAAAAAATAACTATTTTCAATTTATTTTATTTATCGCTATTTTCCAACCTAAATGGGCAGAAGACAGGAACCTTTCACCCTATCAACACACAAATTTATACACATATATAGACTGATAATCTGATCTTGATTGCAAATTTTCAGCCAAATCGGACATGTTTTGCCTCTACAACGGCTGGAAAACTACAGCGATTTTGTAGGCCTCAAGCCTGTAATATCGCTTTTTTCAAATCTAAATGGACAGAAGTCAGGAACCGTTGACCCTATTGACACAGAAATTGACATACATATATAGACTGATATTGTGATCTTGATTGCAAATTTTGAGCCAAATCAGATATTTTTTGCCTCTAATATGGCCAAAGAGCAACAGCCATTTTGTAGGCCATAAGCCTGTATTATCACTTTTTTCAAACCTAAATGGTCAGAAGTCAGGAACCTTTGACCCTATCAACACACAAATTTACATACAAGTATATACAGACCACTTGATCATGAGTACCAATTTGGAGCCCAATCGGACTTTTCTTCTCTTTTTAATAAATAGAAACACACTGATAGGGAATGTTCTGTCTTTCTGATAGAGTGATAGATTTCCAGCAGGTTATATGTGGTCTCTTGCTGCGCTCTGGTGGTCATTTGGTGAAACAGCTACAGGTGAATTATTCTAAATTAAAGCTCTGCTGAACTTATTCAATCTTGCTTGTCTTGCTTAATTGAACATATTTATCCTTCTTGTTCATGCTGGTCAGCCGCCTGGGTCATTCTTGTTTATGCTCCACCCACTTAATTTTTTTTTAAATTTGCATAATATGCAAAACCTACTTTTGAGATCTTGTCCTTGGATCCTTGACCAATCATGACATGTTTGGTGTCAAACAGTTCAGCAGAGCTTACTCCTCAATAATTATTTTAAAAATCTTTACATTTATAAACAATATGGCCGCCATATGCAAATGAGTTCTACCATGGTGCAGTAAAATGTCTTTAACACTTATAACTTTTGAATGCTTAACCTGACACTAAGACCACTTCAGTCCTTTGATCATTACATGATTCTCAGATACCCTGTCAGTTTAAGTAGACATACACCCCCCCAGGGGGCGGGGCCAATGCTCGAGAGCTGTTTCTCTAGAACCATACAAGCTATCAAGGTCATCCTAGCCAATTATCATCTATGGCCCATGCACTAATGGTACACCAAATGAAAATTTTATATGGACACTTTTGTGGTCACTATTAGCCAATCACATTCCAGCAAGCTTTTAACAGGCGGAATGTTAATCAGGTCAAAACTTATATACTATATACGGGTTATTTATATGCCCTTTTTATGCCTTGTGTTTTTTCAATTTAAGAACTGAATTTGTTTCACCAAATGCGCACTAGAGTGCAGTAAGACACCACATAAAACCTGATGAACACTACAGCTCAATTTATCAATGCTTTTCAACTAGTTTACTCACACCACTCATCTAGCATTGCCATTATGGTCTTTATGGTCACGCTGGTCACCCAGCTTGGTTATGCTGGCCATCCAGCTTGGTCATGCTGGCCATTCACATTGGTCATTATGGTCCTGCTGGTCATTCAGCTTTGTCCTCATAGTAATGGTGGTCATCCAGTTTGGTCATTATGGTCTTCCAGCTTGGTCAATATGGTCAACAAGTTTGTGATCCAGATTAGTCATGCTGGTAATCTAGCTTGGTCTTCACGGTCATGCTGGTCATCCTCATCCAGTTTGGCGATGCCGGTCAACCGGCAACATGTTTTAAGCCTAACTGGCCTCCGGGGGTCTCTTTGCCTGTAACGCTCGAACCCCGTAAATCGCCGCTTGCGGCTATATTTATTATTATAGTTCTTATTCTTTTTCTGCCATAGAAGTGATTGGGCAGAAGAAACCGTAAGGCCTACAGGGCTGAGACTTGGTCATATGGTAGTACTTCTCACCGCTACTCAGATTCAAAAGATGAGCCCGATCGGCCTCAAGGGGGCGCTATGGCGAAGGTCAACGCGTTTGGCCTCGTAACTCCCACGCCCTGATAGCTAGAGCAAAAATTCTTGCATTATCTGATTCCTTGGTTAATGGCAAATCAAAAAGGTCAATAGAACCACTAAGCTCCGCCCACTTAGATTTTTTGCTATTTAGCATAAAATGCAAAACCTACTTTTGCGAACTAGTCTGTGGATTTTTGACCAATCCTGACAAGTTTGGTGTCAAACAACTCAGCAGAGTCCCAACCTCAATAATTATCGAAAAAATCTTGAAACTTGTAAACAATATGGCCGCCATATGCAAATTAATCTTACCGTGGCACACCAAAATTCACTCTAACAGCTGTAACTTTTGAATGCTTAAACTGACACTAATGCCGCTTTAGACCTTTGGTAATAACATGATTCTGAGGTAGCCTGTAAATCTTTGTAGACGTACGCCCCCAGGGGGCGGAGCCAAAGCTAAAAATCTGTTTCTCAGGAACCGTACAAGCTATCAAGCTCTCGTTTGGCATGTATCCTCTGTGGCCTATGTCCTAATGGTCTACCGAAGGATATTTTGATGTGTGAATTTTTGTGGTCGCTATTAGCCAATCAGATTACAGCAAGCTTTTGACAGGCTAAACAATCACCAATCAGGACGATACTTATATTGTACATGTATATGAGGGCCTTTTATCATCCATTAAAATATGGCGTTGATTGGCCTCTAGGGGGCGCTATAGCAGAAAATCAGTTATATCTAAAGGTACAAGTGACCTAGGCTTGTTATTCTTTTTGAGTTGTATGCTTTGCTGTAACCTTTACAACTTTGTAATTACATGTCTTTACCAAAAATGTATTGTTTTGCATCAGTGGCCAGTAGAGTAAAAATTGCACTTTTCGAACTAGTCCCTGGATATTCAACCAATTAAATCAACTTTGGTCTTTTCACAATCTTGAGACCGTGTAGGTAAATAATTATCAAAAAAATGTTGGAATTTTAACTTTTTATGGCCCCAACACCTTGATCAAACATGTACGTGAAAGCCTTTTCAGAGTTATTTGGCCAAAACTCTGTCAAAGTTTAAAACATGCCAAAACTGTTGAAGCTACTAATTAACAATGACATTTGAAGTACATGTGCCAATTATGAGCCAAATAAGTCTTCAGTAGGCTCTACAGTGAAAAAATAACTATTTTCAATTTATTCTATTTATCGCTATTTTCCAACCTAAATGGACAGAAGACAGGAACCTTTCACCCTATCAACACACAAATTTATACACATATATAGACTGATAATCTGATCTTGATTGCAAATTTTAAGCCAAATCGGACATGTTTTGCCTCTACAACGGCTGGAAAACTACAGCGATTTTGTAGGCCTCAAGCCTGTATTATCGCTTTTTTCAAATCTAAATGGACAGAAGACAGGAACCTTTGACCCTATTGACACAGAAATTGACATATATATATAGATTGATATTGTGATCTTGATTGCAAATTTTGAGCCAAATCAGATATTTTTTTGCCTCTAATATGGCCAAAGAGCAACAGCCATTTTGTAGGCCATAAGCCTGTATTATCACTTTTTTCAAACCTAAATGGTCAGAAGTCAGGAACCTTTGACCCTATCAACACACAAATTTACATTCATGTATATACAGACCACTTGATCATGAGTACCAATTTGGAGCCCAATCGGACGTTTCTTCTCTTTTTGATAAATAGAAACACACTGATAGGGAATGTTCTGTCTTTCTGATAGAGTGATAGATTTCCAGCAGGTTATATGTGGTCTCTTGCTGCGCTCTGGTGGTCATTTGGTGAAACAGCTACAGGTGAATTATTCTAAATTAAAGCTCTGCTGAACTTATTCAATCTTGCTTGTCTTGCTTAATTGAACATATTTATCCTTCTTGTTCATGCTGGTCAGCCGCCTGGGTCATTCTTGTTTATGCTCCACCCACTTAATTTTTTTTAAAATTTGCATAATATGCAAAACCTACTTTTGAGATCTTGTCCTTGGATCCTTGACCAATCATGACATGTTTGGTGTCAAACAGTTCAGCAGAGCTTACTCCTCAATAATTATTAAAAAAATCTTTACATTTATAAACAATATGGCCGCCATATGCAAATGAGTTCTACCATGGTGCAGTAAAATGTCTTTAACACTTATAACTTTTGAATGCTTAACCTGACACTAATACCACTTCAGTCCTTTGATCATTACATGATTCTCAGATACCCTGTCAGTTTAAGTAGACATACACCCCCCCAGGGGGCGGGGCCAATGCTCGATAGCTGTTTCTCTAGAACCATACAAGCTATCAAGGTCATCCTAGCCAATTATCATCTATGGCCCATGCACTAATGGTACACCAAATGAAAATTTGATATGGACACTTTTGTGGTCACTATTAGCCAATCACATTCCAGCAAACTTTTAACAGGCGGAATGTTAATCAGGTCAAAACTTATATACTATATACGGGTTATTTATATGCCCTTTTTATGCCTTGTGTTTTTTCAATTTAAGAACTGAATTTGTTTCACCAAATGCCCACTAGAGTGCAGTAAGACACCACATAAAACCTGATGAACACTACAGCTCAATTTACCAATGCTTTTCAACTAGTTTACTCACACCACTCATCTAGCATTGTCATTATGGTCTTTATGGTCACGCTGGTTACCGAGCTTGGTTATCCAGTTTGGTGATGACGGTCAACCAGCAACAGGTTTTAAACCTAATTGGCCTCCAGGGGCCTCTTTGCCTGTGACGCTCGAACCCCGTAAATCGCCGCTTGCGGCTATATTTCTTATTATTATTATTATTCTTTTTCTCCTGTAAAAACAGTTGTGCAGCCTAAACCGTAAGTCATAGAGAAATGAAACTTGGTAGGTAGATGTAGGATCAGTGCATCTCGGTGGACAACAAAAATGGCACCGATTGGTCAAGTGGTGGCGCTATAAACAAGGAAATTCATTTTTCACAATTTTCTCAATAACTCAAAAACCATAAGACCTACATTCAAAATTCTTTGTTTGATGGATTCCTTGGGTCAATACCTACAACTTTCCAATTTGGACCATGCACTTCCGTCTATATAGATTTTTTGCTAATTTGCATAATATGCAAAACATACTTTTGCGAACTAGTCCTAGGAATTTTGATCAATCCTGGCATGTTTGGTATCAAAACACTCGTGAGAGCATGGCCTTCAATATTCATTAAGAAAAAGTTGAAATATGTAAACAATATGGCCACCATATGCAAATTAGTCCTTCCGGATATATGCCCCATTCACTTCAATTGTTAAATTTGGAACACTGTTTCTCAGCAACCGTGCAACCTAGCAAGCTGAAACTTTGCATGCAGAATCTGTCATACAGCCTCTAAAGGATGTTCAAAGGGCAACTTAATCAATCAACATGGCTGAACACCATCAGCCAATCAGCATTCAGCAGACATTTTGGCAGGCTGAATGTTGCCCAATCTGGATGACACTTGGCAGTTATGTTCAGGTGGAGACGCTGTAGTGACCTGCAAATTGCTGAAACAATCCGACCACTGGGGGGCGCTGTTCCAACAAATCGAATACATGTCAATCATACTATACTATTTTGACATCTAAATGTTTGTGCCATATTTAGTACAGTGGCTCTGACAAATTTGTCAATACAACTATGTTTAAAAAGTGCTTTGTTTATTCAGAACTGCTAATTGTTTGAAAATAGCAATATTGATACTAGTCTCTGGATATTTGGCCTATCACCGCCATTTCAGACTTGTTGCACACTGTAGAGTCTCTAGGTTAAGATTCAATAAAAACATTTGTGAAAATTTCACATACAATAGTGTCCAGGCATCAAGCAGTCTGAGCGTCCTTGAAATTTTCAACCTAAATTGCTGTAACTCTGCAGTATTTGCTGTAATCTCACAATGTCAAAGACCTCTGTACAATATCACTCTGATGAAGCGCCATTTAATACAGAACTAGATTTAGAATATATTTGTAATTACATGTCATATCAGAACATGCACTCCTTTGTGTCTCTTCTCAACATTAATAACAGGTGAAAGACTTTTGATAATTTCTCAATGTGACAGAGTGTCTCCAATTGTGTTACACCTTCTTACACATCACCATCCTATGCTCTAGTAGGCACCATTGTGCCAGTTGCTGTTTGATGAAGCGCCATTTAATTCAGAACTAGATTTAGAATAACTTTGTAATTACATGTCATGTCAGACAATGAACTCATTTGTGTTAATGTAAACTTGTTTGGTAAAACATTTCAGCTTGTTTTGCAAAGGTCAAAAGGTCAATCTGAACACCACTTTGTAAACATTCTGGTTGAAACCACCTGATCAATACCAATAACATGTAGACACATTTTGACTAGATCTAACTCACTTGATGAATATCCTACAAAGTTCACTAGATTGACATTACAATTACAATTTACAATTTAAGCACTGATCACGTTGAAAGGCTTCTGCTCAACATTAATAACAGGTGAAAATTTTTTAATAATCTCTAAATGTGACAGGGCATCTCCAATCATATTAGCCCTTTTTACACATCACCATTCAGTTCTCTAGTATGCACCATTGTGCCAGTTGGTGCTTGAACCCGATGATTGCCGCTTGCGGCTATATTTATTAGGGGTTCGAGCACGTAGTGCTAGAAACCCTATTGTAATTGTTCTGATTATTATTATTATTATTATTATTATTATTATTATTATTATTATTCTTATTCTTTTTCTGCCATAGAAGTGATTGGGCAGAAGAAACCGTAAGGCCTATAGGGCTGAGACTTGGTCATATGGTAGTACTTCTCACCGCTACTCAGATTCAAAAGATGAGCCCGATCGGCCTCAAGGGGGCGCTATGGCGAAGGTCAACGCGTTTGGCCTCGTAACTCCTACGCCCTGATAGCTAGAGCAAAAATTCTTGCATTATATGATTCTTTGGTTAATGGCAAATCAAAAAGGTCAATAGAACCACTAAGCTCCGCCCACTTAGATTTTTTGCTATTTAGCATAATATGCAAAACCTACTTTTGAGAACTTGTCCTAGGGTCATTGACCAATCCTGTCATATTTGGTGTCAAACAACTCAGCAGAGTCCCAACCTCAATAATTATCGAAAAAATTGAGAAATTTTTAAACAATATGGCCGCCATATGCAAATTTATCTTACCGTGGCACACCCAAATTTACTCTAACAGCTGTAACTTTTGAATGCTTAAACCTACACTAATGCCACTTTACAACTTTGATGCCAACATGATTCTGAGGTAGTCCGTCAATCTGTGTAGACATACGCCCCCAGGGGGCGGAGCCAAAGCTAAAAATCTGTTTCTCAGGAACCGTACATGCTATGAAGCTCTCCTTTGGCATGTATCATCTATGGCCTATGTCCTAATGTTTTACATAAGGAAAATTTGATATGCAAATTTTTGCGATCGTTATTAGCCAATCAAATTCCAGCAAGCTTTTGACAGGCTAAACAATGACCAATCAGGACGATACTTATACCCTATATGTATCTCAGGGCCTTCTATCATCCATTAAAATATGGCATTGATTGGCCTCAAGGGGGCGCTATAGCAGAAAATCAGTTATATCTAAAGGTACAAGTGGCCTAGGCTTGTTATTCTTTTGTAGTTGTATACTTTGCTGTAGCCTTTACAACTTTGTAATTACATGTGTTTACCAAAAATGCAAAGATTTTCATCAGTGGCCAAAAGAGTAAAAATTGCTCTTTTCGAACTTTTCTTTAAGTCCTTAATCAATCAAAACAAATTTGGTCTTGATGCAATCTTGAGACCCTGTAGGTAAATAATTATCAAAAAAATCTTGACATTTTAACTATTTGAGGCCCATAAACCTTGATCAAACATGTACGTGAAAGCCTTTTCAGAGTTATTTGGCCAAAACTCTGTCAAAGTTTAAAATATGCCAAAACTATTGAAGCTACTAATTAACAATGACATTTGAAGTACATGTGCCAAGTATGAGCCAAATAACTCTTCAGTAGGCTCTACAGTGAAAAAATAACTATTTTCAATTTATTCTATTTATCGCTATTTTCCAACCTAAATGGACAGAAGACAGGAACCTTTCACCCTATCAACACACAAATTTATACACATATATAGACTGATAATCTGATATTGATTTCAAATTTTCAGCCAAATCGGACATGTTTTGCCTCTACAACGGCTGGAAAACTACAGCGATTTTGTAGGCCTCAAGCCTGTATTATCGCTTTTTTCAAATCTAAATGGACAGAAGTCAGGAACCTTTGACCCTATTGACATAGAAATTGACATACATATATAGACTGATATTGTGATCTTGATTGCAAATTTTGAGCCAAATCAGATATTTTTTGCCTCTAATATGGCCAAAGAGCAACAGCCATTTTGTAGGCCATAAGCCTGTATTATCGCTTTTTTCAAACCTAAATGGTCAGAAGTCAGGAACCTTTGACCCTATCAACACACAAATTTACATACATGTATATACAGACCACTTGATCATGAGTACCAATTTGGAGCCCAATCGGACTTTTTTTCTCTTTTTAATAAGTAGAAACACACTGATAGGGAATGTTCTGTCTTTCTGATAGAGTGATAGATTTCCACCAGGTTATATGTGGTCTCTTGCTGCGCTCTGGTGGTCATTTGGTGAAACAGTTACAGTTGAATTATTCTAAATTAAAGCTCTACTGAACTTATTCAATCTTCCTTGTCTTGCTTAATTGAAGATCTTTATCCTTCTTGGTCATGCTAGTCAGCCGCCTGGGTCATTCTTGTTTATGCTGCACCCACTTAATTTTTTTTTTAATTTGCATAATATGCAAAACCTACTTTTGAGATCTTGTCCTTGGATCCTTGACCAATCATGACATGTTTGGTGTCAAACAGTTCAGCAGAGCTTACTCCTCAATAATTATTAAAAAAATCTTTACATTTATAAAAAATATGGCCGCCATATGCAAATGAGTTCTACCATGGTGCAGTAAAATGTCTTTAACACTTATAACTTTTGAATGCTTAACCTGACACTAATACCACTTCAGTCCTTTGATCATTACATGATTCTCAGATACCCTGTCAGTTTAAGTAGACATACACCCCCAGGGGGCGGGGCCAATGCTCGATAGCTGTTTCTCTAGAACCATACAAGCTATCAAGGTCATCCTAGCCAATTATCATCTATGGCCCATGCACTAATGGTACACCAAATGAAAATTTGATATGGACACTTTTGTGGTCACTATTAGCCAATCACATTCCAGCAAGCTTTTAACAGGCGGAATGTTAATCAGGTCAAAACTTATATACTATATACGGGTTATTTATATGCCCTTTTTATGCCTTGTGTTTTTTCAATTTAAGAACTGAATTTGTTTCACCAAATGCCCACTAGAGTGCAGTAAGACACCACATAAAACCTGATGAACACTACAGCTCAATTTATCAATGCTTTTCAACTAGTTTACTCACACCACTCATCTAGCATTGCCATTATGGTCTTTATGGTCACGCTGGTCACCCAGCTTGGTTATGCTGGCCATCCAGCTTGGTCATGCTGGCCATTCACATTGGTCATTATGGTCCTGCTGGTCATTCAGCTTTGTCCTCATAGTAATGGTGGTCTTCCAGCTTGGTCATACTGGCCAACCACCTTTGCCATGCTGGTCATCCAGTTTGGTCATTATGGTCCTCCAGCTTGGTCAATATGGTCAACAAGTTTGTCATCCAGATTAGTCATGCTGGTAATCTAGCTTGGTCTTCACGGTCATGCTGGTCATCCTCATCCAGTTTGGCGATGCCGGTCAACCGGCAACATGTTTTAAGCCTAACTGGCCTCCAGGGGTCTCTTTGCCTGTAACGCTCGAACCCCGTAAATCGCCGCTTGCGGCTATATTTATTATTATTATTATTCTTTTTCTCCTGTAAAAACAGTTGTGCAGCCTAAACCGTAAGTCATAGAGAAATGAAACTTGGTAGGTAGATGTAGGATCAGTGCATCTCGGTGGACAACAAAAATGGCACCGATTGGTCAAGTGGTGGCGCTATAAACAAGGAAATTCATTTTTCACAATTTTCTCAATAACTCAAAAACCATAAGACCTACATTCAAAATTCTTTTTTTGATGGATTCCTTGGGTCAATACCAACAACTTTCCAATTTGGACCATGCACTTCCGTCTATATAGATTTTGTGCTAATTTGCATAATATGCAAAACCTACTTTTGCAAACTAGTCCTAGGAATTTTGACCAATCCTGGCATGTTTGGTATCAAAACACTCGTGAGAGCATGCGCTTCAATATTCCTTAAGAAAAAGTTGAAATATGTAAACAATATGGCCGCCATATGCAAATTAGTCCTTCCGGATATATGCCCCATTCACTTCAAGAGGTAAATTTGGAGCACTGTTTCTCAGCAACCGTGCAACCTAGCAAGTTGAAACTTTGCATGCAGAATCTATCATACCGCCTCTAAAGGATGTTCAAAGGGCAACTTAATCAATCAACATGGCTGAACACCATCAGCCAATCAGCATTCAGCAGACATTTTGGCAGGCTGAATGTTGCCCAATCTGGATGATATTTGGCAGTTATGTTCAGGTGGAGACACTGTAGTGACCTGCAAAGTGCTGAAACAATCCGCCCACTGGGGGGCGCTGTTCCAAAAAAACGAGTATATGTCAATCATGCTGTACTATTTTGACATCTAATTGTTTTTGCCATATTTAGTACAGTGGCTCTGACAAATTTCTCAATACAACTATGTTTAAAAAGTGCTTTGTTCATTCATAATTGCTAATTGTTTGAAAATACCTATATTGAAACTACTCTCTGGATATTTGGCCTATCACCTCCATTTCAGTCTTGCTGCACACTGTAGAGTCTCTAGGTAAATGTTCATTAAAAACATTTGTGAAAATTTCACATACAATACTCTCCAGGCATCAAGCAATCTGTGCGTCCTTGGAATTTCTAACCTAAATTGCTGTAACTCTGCAGTATTTGCTGTAATCTCACAATGTTAAAGACCTCTGTACAATATCACTCTGATGAAGCGCCATTTAATACAGAACTAGATTAAGAATAACTTGACATTACATGTCATATCAGAACATTCACTCCTTTGTGCCTCTTCTCAACATTAATAACAGGTGAAAGACTTTTGATCATTTTAAATGTGACAGAATGTCTCCAATTGTGTTAGACCTTCTTACACATCACCATCCTATGCTCTAGTAGGCACCATTGTGCTAGTTGGTGCTTGATGAAGCGCCATTTAATTCAGAACTAGATTTATAATAACTTCGTAATTACATGTCATATCAGAACATTCACTCCTTTGTGTTAAGTTAAACTTGTTTGGTCAAACATTTCAGCTTGTTCTGCAAAGGTTCAAAGGTCAATCTGAATACCACTTTGTGAACATTCTGGTTGAAGCCACCTGATCAATACCAATAACATGTAGACACCTTTTGACTAGTTCTAACTCACTTAATGAATATCCTACAAAGTTCACTAGATTTACATGTGAATTTAAGCACTGATCAGGTTGAAAGGCCTCTGCTCAACATTAATAACAGGTGAAAAACTTGATAATTTCTAAATGTGACAGGGCATCTCCAATCATATTAGACCTTCTTACACATCACCATTCAATGCTCCAGTAGGCACCATTGTGCAAGTTGGTGCTTGAACCCGATGATTGCCGCTTGCGGCTATATTTATTATATATTTTTGCATATCAGGCTCTTAACATGAGCAGATTTTGGCCAACACTCAAATGGACCACAGCAGGTCTGTATCATCTCCACATGTACTTCATCTGGAGTGTGTGTGTATGTATGGAGGGGGTGACAGGCTGTGGGTGAAGGGGCGGTTCTATATTGTGTTTGGCTTTTTTTTTTTTTAAGAATTTGGCTCGAACGTGTTTGGTACTGTTGGTTCTGTTTACACACAAGCCCGTGTTGTTCTGACCTAAACAGTCATTACAGCCCACCAGGGACCGGCTCTGGTGCTGAAGAGCTCGTGACTCATCAGATCTCTGTGCTGTTTACGCTTGGAACGTGGAACCAAAGCGTGTTTGAGAGGATTCACGATGCAGTCTGTCTGTAAACAGCTGCTGTTCACCAATATGCTTGATACCTTGCATCAATATACAGTGGTGGTTGGAAGTTTGTGAACCCTTTTGAGGTTTCTGTATGTCTGCATGAATATGAATTAAAACATCATTAGATTTTCCTAAAAGTAGATAAAGAGAACCCAGTTAAACAAATTGGACAAAAAGATTATACTTGGTCATTTATTTATTGAGAAAAATTATCCAATCATCCAGACCTTGGCTTGGATATTCCATTCTAAAACATTAACTATATTTTTCTTGAACCGTTCTTTGCTAGAACAGCTTGTGTGCTTAGGGTCGTTGTCCTGCTGCATGACCCACCTGTTGAGATTCAGATCAAGGAAAGATGTCCTGATGTTTTCCTTTAGAATTATATGACATAATTCAGAATTCATGGTTCCATCAATGATAACAAACCGCCCTGGCCCAGAAGCAGCTATATAGGCCAGAATTACATTATCCCTTTACAGATGGGATAAGGTTATTATGCTGGAATGCAGTGCTTTCCTTTCTCCAAACATAATCCCCTTTATTTAAAGCAAATGGTTCTAACTGACAAGTTAATATTATTCTAATAGCCTTTTTGCTTGTCCATTATAACCTTAGCAAACTCTAGATGAGCAGCAATTTAGGGCCCTCTCTGGTGAGAATGGGTAACTGCTTCCGAGTATGCGGAAGAATCATTTCAAACTGGGCGGGTGTGATGCGGTCTCCTTTCAGAGCAGATGAATCCGATTGCAGGTTATGTTCAATCAGAGACAGAGAGAGAGTGCACAGTTAGAATCTTCACTTCAACTACACACTTTGTTTTTACTATGGGTGCTTGAGCTACTGAGCTCTGAGATTTACCCTTCTAAAGTCTCCAATGCTCCACCAGCTGCTCGCGTTCCATAAAACTGAGCCGGATCCTCTTTCAGAGGCTGTACATGCAACGTAAATATGTAAAGATGCGTGACGTGGCCAGAAGAACTCCTGCGAAAAGCGACCCGACACCCCAGTTTTTAGAATGAATATATCAGGCTTAGCAAGGATGGTCGATGATTCAGTACACTGACGCCATTAAACACAATATTTTATATTTTCTCCACTCAGAAATGCTTCTGCTTTAACTGGGTTCTCTTTATCTACTTTTAGGACTTGTGTAACAACGTTTTAGGTCCTACTTATGCAGAAATATTTGCAATTCTAATGGGTTCACAAATTTTTAAGCAGCACTATATCGGCTTATTCCAAATTAAAATTTCCAGCAGAACCACAGTGTTCTTATAATGGAATTGCTCTTCTCAGAAATCAGATGAGTCATTATGTCCCAGTTCTGACCCACTCTTACACCTTCATCTGGCCCATTTACCACCAGGGAACGATGGCAGTGACTTTGTCTGAATCTGGGTGCTGGAGTTTCGGCCCAAAATAGAAATTCAGTGCGCTGGTACCGCTGTGACAGTGTTGGGCCAGTAGTGGACCATATTTGGTCCAGAATCGAGGGTATGTGGGTTATTTTATTTCTCCACTAAAGCGATATGAGGAGCTCACACCAGAACTCCACATTTAGAGTGTAGGTGTAGTTTCCCTCAGAACGCTCAGCCTGGTGCTGCTTTTGAGTGAGGTGTTGTGTTTTGAGCTGTATCTCCTGAAGCATGGGTTCCTCAGAAATCAGCACCACTAGTGGGTTTTGGGAAAATCTGAGTAAAGATACTATATGTACTCCAGAATCAGTGAGAGAAATTTGGGGGTTAGACAGTTGTAGTTGTAGTCCCGTCCTCAGAAGGTGCTAGCTGTGCTAACAGTGCTACAGAGAGCACTAGTGCTAAAGCTCTAGGTTCAAATCCCAGCTCAGGCCGTTGTGTAAAGACTGTGTAAAGGTCATGGTGGTGTTTACTCTCAGAAGCATTATTTCAGATTTATTTTCAGAGTAGGCTGATAGAACTAGGGTTTATATGTCTAATAGTGCTTGGACCCCAATGATTGACGATTGGACCTGTATTTAAAATGTTGTTGCTGTGTGTGTTGTGTGTGTTTAGGCCTCAGTTCTGGCCCCAGGCCTCAGTGTGTGTTCAGGCCTCAGTTCTGGGTTCTCTGGTTTCTATGGGTTCTGTTAGAGTAAACAGTGAAAAGTTCTGCTTTAGCACTTCCTTTATTCCAAGTTTTAAAAAAGCCCAGATTTTTCACTCTCACAGTGCCAACCAGCCGACTCTTCCTCCTAACACTTGCCTATTTATTCCCTCTCTTGGTCTCTCTCTCTCTCTCTGTCTCTATCTCTCCCTCTCGCTCTGTCTCTGATGGTATTATCTTTTTTCTGTATTTTTATTTCTTTTTCTGCTTCTCTCGTCTCTTTTTCTTCTCCATATATTACTCAAAATTAGGTCATCAGGTGTGTGTGTGTGTGTGTTTGTGAGAGAGAGTGTTTGTGTGATTGTGTGTGTGTGTGTGTGTGTGTAAGAGGGAGAGAGAGAGAGAGCCAAGAGTAACAGTGTGGTTTTCGGGTCGAGCTGAAGAAGAAAAGACCCTTAGTTCAGCACTGCGTCAGACAGAAACCCTGAACCCACTGCTCCATCACACTCTCACACACTGTCTCACACTTTCTCACACTTGTCACACACTGTTACATAGTCTCACACCATCTCACAGTTTCACACAATGTCTCACACTGTCTCACACCATCTCACACTGTTTCACACACAGTCTTACACTGATTTACACACTGTCACATAGTCTCACACACTGACTCACACTGTCTCACATACCGTCTCACACTGTCTCAAACAGTCTCACACACCATCTCACTCTGTCGTACACACTGTCACATAGTCTCACACCATCTCACACTGTCTCACACACCATCTCACACTGTCTTTCGCACTGTCTCAAACACTGTCTTACACACTGTCACATAGTCTCACACCATCTCACACTGTCTCACACACCATCTCACACTGTCTTACACAGTGTCTCAAACACTGTCACATAGTCTTACACCATCTCACACTGTCTTACACACTGTCTTACACACTGTCACATAGTCTCACACCATCTCACACTGTCTTACACACTGTCACATAGTCTCACACCATCTCACACTGTCTTACACACTGTCTCAAACACTGTCTTACACACTGTCTCAAACACTATCTTACACACTGTCTCAAACACTGTCTCACACACTGTCTCAAACACTGTCTCACACACTGTCTCACACACTGTCTCACACACTGTCTCAAACACTGTCTCACACTTTCTCACACACTGTAACATAGTCTCAAACCATCTCACACTATCTCACACAACATGTCACACACTGTCTCACATACCGTCTCACGCAGGATCACACACACCATCTCACTCACCATTTCAAACACTGACCCACATCCTCACACACTATTTTCACACACCGTCTCACACAGTCTCACACACCTACTCTCACACACTGATTCACCCTTTCCACACAGTTTCACACCTGCTCACACAATGATGCACATTGTCTCAGACACTGTCTCACACACCGATTTACACTGTCCACACATTTTCACACACTGTCTCACACACCAATTTACACTGTCCACACATTTTCACACACTGTCTCACACACCCTCTCACACACCCATTTACATTGTCCACACAGTTTCACACACCTACTCACACACTGTCTCTCACAGCGATTTACACTGTCCACACAGTTTCACACACCTACTCACACACCAATTTACACTATCTCACAGACAATATCATGAACAGGTAGATTTGTCCCACCAAAAAATGATACCACATAAAAACAGGAACTGTTTAAAGAAACTTTTATTTTGAAAGCATGTTTTGGCAGTGTTTTGTGCTGTGTTGGTTGTGGCTCTGGGTCTTTCTTTGTGTTAAGACTTCTGTTCAGATTTAGCATGTAACCACTGCAGCTTTACTGACTTCAGCTTTCACCTCCGTCAGTGATGTCAGTGATGAGAGCAATGATTAGCAAGGATGACAATACTACTGTATAATGTCTTGTTATGGTAACTGTTGTCAGAAAGATATATGTATTATTATCTATGAATATAAATTAGATGTTGCAAAAATAATTTATTTTCAAATAAGTATAAAGTGCAATTCATTCGCTGGATGATTTACAGTGTGTCTGATATGTGTATCTGATGGGTTCTGCTCTGTCCCTCAGGTCCGCACAGCCACGTCCCACAATGCCCACCCAACGAGCACCAGTGCCAGGGAACCGACCTCTGCGTCCACATGAGCAAACTGTGCAACGGAGCGCCCGACTGCCCGGACGGCGGAGACGAGGGGGCACACTGCAGAGGTACACACACGCACACACACACACACACACACTTAAATTCATGCAGTCATAGAAATTCTATATTAATCTGGCTGTTCTATTATTCCAGAGCTCATCTCCAACTGCACTCTCGCCGGCTGCACCGACAAGTGCGCCCTCACCCGGACCGGACCGCTGTGCTACTGCCGGACCGGCTACGAAATTGGCCCAGACGGAAAAACCTGTAAAGGTCTGTCTTTCACCACCAGCATTCTGTACACTTGCACCAGTATTCTAACTCTCAGTAGTATTCCATACACTCATACCACGATTCCATACACTCGCACCAGTATTCCATACACTCACACCAGTATTCCGTACTCACACACCAGTATACCATACACTCGCACCATGATTCCATACACTCACACCAGTATTCCATACACTCGCACCAGTATTCTATACACTCGCACCAGTATTCCATACACTCGCACCAGTATTCCATACACTCACACCAGTATTCCATACACTCGCACCAGTATTCCATACACTTGCACCAGTATTCCATACTCTCACACCAGCATTCCATACACTCGCACCAGTATTCTATACACTCACACCAGTATTCCATACACTCGCACCAGTATTCCATACACTCACACCAGTATACCATACACTCGCACCAGTATTGCATACACTTACACCAATCAAATCAGTATTCCATACTCTTGTACCCGTATTCCATACACTTACACCGGTATTCCATACACTCACACTAGTATTCCATACACTCTCACATGTATTCCATACACTCAGGATTCCATAAACTGGCACTAGTATTCCATGCAATCACACTAGTATTCTATACAATCATACTAGTATTCCATACACTTGCACCAGTATTCCATTCTCACACCTTTATTCCATACACTTGCACTAGTATTCCATACACTCACACCAGTATTCCATTAACACCCACCAGTATTCTATACACTCTCACTAGTATTCCATACACTCACACCAGTATTCCATTAACACCCACCACTATTCCATACACTCTCACTAGTATTCCATACACTCACACCAGTATTCCATTTACACACACCAGTATTCCATACACTCTCACTAGTTTCCCATACTAAGACCATTATTCTATATACTTGCTCCAGTTTTCCATATGTTTGCACCAGTTTTCCATACACTTGCACCAGTATTCCATACAATCGCACCAGTATTCCATACACTCCCACCAGCATTCTGTATATTTGCACCAGAATTCCATACACTCACACCCATATTCCATACAGTCACATCAGTAGTCCATACACTTACACCGGTATTCCATACACTAGCACCTTTATTCCATACATTCTCACTTGTATTCCATACTCACACCAGCATTCCATTCTTTCACACCAGTATTCCATACTTTCACACCTGTACTCCATACACTTGCATCGGTATTCCATATAATTGCACCAGTACCCTCCAATTAAAAATGTGTCTTTATTGTCCAATGAATGACCTTTATGTTTGGACAAATAGAAATGTATGACCTAAAATGAACTCTTTTTATATTGACTTAAAAAGTAAAAAAAAAACTCTCTTTGTAAAATTGCTGTTTTGGAGATACATGTTTTTTATTGCACAGCGACAATGTACTGTACTGACTGTGTGTGTGTGTGTTATCAGATTTTGACGAGTGTACTCTGTACGGGACGTGCAGTCAGACGTGTACGAACTCGGACGGGTCGTACTCCTGCTCCTGTGTGGAGGGATACCTTCCTCAGCCGGATAATCGATCCTGCAAAGCCAAGAACGGTAACCACACCCCCTGCTGCGGGAGGCCCCGCCCATCCCAGAGTACTGCAGCTCAGGATAGGTTCAGTCAGTATAGTACAGCTCGGCTCATTAGATCCCACACCTGCAGAATCACAACCAACAGAAGCAGGAGTTCAGTCTCAATTAATTATGAGTAACATTTCCTTTGATTTCCTTTGATTCCAAAATAACAAATTTTATAACAAATAATAAATTTAAATATGACCTTAGGCTAAATTGTCATTTAAAGCTAGGTCTATCAGAATTTTACTGGAAATAATTTACCTTTTTTCTGGACTTTAGATTTCAAAGAGAAGATCTATATAAATAAAGATTATTAATAAATAAATAAATATTTGTGGTTTTATATACATTTTATATTAGTCTGTTGGGTTAACTAGCTGACCAGCTGGTCTCCCAGTATAACCAGTATGAGCTATAGTGTGACTGTTGAACCTGTTGGCTGTTCTCCAGTTCCTGTGGATCGCCCCCCGGTTCTGCTCATCGCCAACTCTCAGAACATCCAGGCCACGTCTCTGAGCGGCAGCAGCAGCAGCTTCCTCTACACCAGCACCAAGCAGACCACCGCCATGGACTTCCTGTACAGCCAGGAAATGGTGTGCTGGATCCACGTGGGCGACACGCCGGCCGGCACCCAGCTGAAGTGCGCCAAAATCCCCGGCCTGAAGAGCTTCACGGACGAGCGGACCATCAACATCTCCCTCAGCCTACACAGTGAGTACCGCCTTAATTACCATACTGTACCATACAGTGAGTACCGCCTTAACTACCATACTGTACCACACAGTGAGTAACGCCTTAACTACCATACTGTACTACACAGTGAGTTCCGCCTTAACAACCATACTGTACCACATAGTGAGTTCCGCCTTAACTACCATACTGTACCACACAGAGAGTACTGCCTTAACTACCATACTGTACCACATAGTGAGTTCCGCCTTAATTACCATACTGTACCACACAGTGAGTACCGCCTTAACTACCATACTGTACCACACAGAGAGTACTGCCTCAACTACCATACTGTACCACATAGTGAGTTCCGCCTTAACTACCATACTGTACCACACAGTGAGTACCGCCTTAACTACCATACTGTACCACATAGTGAGTTCCGCCTTAATTACCATACTGTACCACACAGTGAGTACCGCCTTAACTACCATACTGTACCACACAGAGAGTACTGCCTCAACTACCATACTGTACCACACAGAGAGTACTGCCTTAACTACCATACTGTACCACACAGTGAGTACTGCCTTAACTACCATACTGTACCACACAGTGAGTACCGCCTTAACTACCATACTGTACCACACAGTGAGTACCGCCTTAACTACCATACTGTACCACACAGAGAGTACTGCCTCAACTACCATACTGTACCACACAGAGAGTACTGCCTTAACTACCATACTGTACCACACAGTGAGTACTGCCTTAACTACCATACTGTACCACACAGTGAGTACCGCCTTAACTACCATACTGTACCACACAGTGAGTAACGCCTTAACTACCATACTGTACTACACAGTGAGTTCCGCCTTAACAACCATACTGTACCACACAGAGAGTACCGCCTTAACTACCATACTGTACCACACAGTGAGTACCGCCTCAACTACCATACTGTACCAGACAGAGAGTACCGCCTTAACTACCATACTGTACCACACAGTGAGTACCGCCTTAACTACCATACTGTACCACACAGTGAGTACCGCCTTAACTACCATACTGTACCACACAGTGAGTAACGCCTTAACTACCATACTTTACTACACAGTGAGTTCCGCCTTAACAACCATACTGTACCACACAGAGAGTACCGCCTTAACTACCATACTGTACCACATAGTGAGTACCGCCTCAACTACCATACTGTACCAGACAGAGAGTACCGCCTTAACTACCATACTGTACCACACAGTGAGTACCGCCTTAACTACCATACTGTACCACACAGTGAGTACCGCCTTAACTACCATACTGTACTACACACTCACTGTACCATACAGTGAGTACCACCTTAACTACCATACTGTACCACACACTCACTGTACCACACAGTGAGTACCGCCTTAACTACCACACTGTACCACACACTCACTGTACCACACAGTGAGTACCGCCTTAAATACCATACTGTACCACACAGTGAGTATCGCCTTAACTACCATACTGTACCACACAGTGAGTACTACAGTAATTACTGTTCTGTGCTCAGTTAGTACTACAGTAATTATTTCACAGTGCATAGTGAGTACTACAGTAATTACTTTACAGTGCACAGTAAGTACTACAGTAATTACTTTTTACAGTGCGTAGTAAGTACTACAGTAATTACTTTACAGTGCACAGTAAGTACTACAGTAATTACTTTACAGTGCACAGTTAGTACTACAGTAATTACTTTACAGTGCACAGTTAGTACTGCAGTAGTTACAGTACTCTACTGTAGTAATGGAATAGTTTGTAATCAGTAATGTCACTTTAAGCCATGACATGTCTAAATCCTGTAGAAAAACACACCTAAATACATTACAATAGACTGCAGTGGATCTGGAGAAAGGAAAATCAGCTGAAACTGCAGAATTGATCTTTTATTGAGATCGGTATTGATCTGTGATCAGTGTGTGCTGGGATCGTTGCTGCAGCACAGAGAGGAAGAGCCATTGCTGCCTTGAAGGAGATCTCCGGTGTAAAATGGACTTTTGTTGTAGTAAAACATGATAAAAAGTACTAACCTTTGATGAATAGTAGCTCCACAGTTCCTTACTAGAATTCGGAGAGCCCTGACATTTAAAACGAGGCATTAATAACTAATTAATAACTAAGTGCACAAGAAGCTACTTAAAACCCACTGTTTACATCCCATAACGCTAGCTTCAGCTCTGTGCACCGCCATTACTGTACTGATAATGACATAGACATATATACATAGATTCCACACAGCCTGCCTCCTGGCACCGGCTGCTACATTACACTATGATATGGAGGTGCTACACTATGCTATGGAGGGGCTACGCTACTCTATGGAGGCGCTACGCTACGCTATGGAGGTGCTATGCTACGCTATGGAAGCGCTATACTACGCTATGGAGGCGCTACGCTATGGAGGTGCTATGCTACGCTATGGAGGTGCTATGCTACGCTATGGAGGCGCTACACTACGCTATGGAAGTGCTATGCTATGCTATGGAAGCGCTATACTATGCTATGGAAGCGCTATACTGTGCTATGGAGGCGCTACACTACACTATGGAGGTGCTATGCTATGCTATGGAAGTGCTATACTACGCTATGGAGGCGCTATGCTACGCTATTGAGGTGCTATGCTATGCTATGTAAGCGCTATACTACGCTATGGAGGCGCTATACTAGCTATGGAGGTGCTATGCTACGCTATGGAAGTGCTATACTACGCTATGGAGGTGCTATGCTACGCTATATAAGCGCTATACTACGCTATAGAGGTGCTACACTACGCTATGGAAGCGCTATACTACGCTATGGAGGTGCTATGCTACGCTATGGAGGTGCTATGCTACGCTATGGAAGGGCTATACTATGCTATAGAGGTGCTACGCTACGCTATGGAAGCGCTATACTACGCTATGGAAGGGCTATACTACGCTATAGAGGTGCTACGCTACGCTATGGAAGCGCTATACTACGCTATGGAGGTGCTATGCTAAGCTATGGAGATGTAAACAGTGGTTTTAATAAGCTTCTTGTGCACTGTTTAAGTTATTAATGCCTCGTTTTAAATGTCAGTGCTCTCGGGATTCTAGCAAGGAGGTGTGGAGCTACTTTGAGCTGGATAACGGTGGAAAAACAATTTATCGGGCAAATTATGTCTCATGTCACCCAGTCTAAGGGTGTTTGGACAAACACTGGAACTATTCTTTCTGTTCATATTGGTGTGCTATTCATCAAAGGTAAGTACTTTTTATCATGTTTTACTACACCTATAGTCTATTTTACACCGGAGTTCTCCTTTAAGAATGTGTGTGTGTGTGTGTGTGTGTGTATGTGTGAGGTAGGTTTAGGATCTCAGTTCTGCTGAGAGCAGTGGGTTCTGGGAAGGTTCAGTGGGACGGTGGGTCGGCTCTCTGTTAAAGGGAACGCCCCTTTCCGGCTCTGTAGGGGGTTTGGGTGGAGGTGAAGGGGCAGTAGGTGTGTGTGTGTATCTGTGTGTGCGTGTGTGTGTGTCTGTGCTGTCTGCCATGCTGCTGGTGTTTACATTCCCTCAGAGTAAAGACCCTCAGAGTAAAGCGTGCCCACTGCATTCCACACACACCACACACACACACACACACACACACACACACAGTTAGTACACTCCTGTGTCTGTGCTGTAAACTGGTGACTGTGCGCGCATACTGAAAGTGTGTGTGTGTGTGTATGAGTGTGTGTGTATGAATGGACATAGCTGTGGTCCAGTGGAGCAGAAACTCGAGTCGGAACACTGGGGGCATTAATTGACTCATTGAGGTTTTATGGCGTGACTCTAACAGAGGCGTCAGTGTTTCTTCGGTTCCTCAGTGAGTCAGACTGAACCGTGGAGCCGCCAAACCCGCCACCATACTTTATTTATACCTTTAAATATACTGTACATCTACACACACTCATCAGCCAGAACATTATGACTGTATAGAGCGCTGTTCCTCCTCCATGTGCCACTAAAATAGCTCCATCTACAGGCTACTGACGGAGGTATCTGTGGTATCTGCCACGTTAATGATGTTCCAGCAGATACTGTAAGCCTCTTCATTACCTTTTCACCTGCTCTCCACCCCTTTCCACACGTTCTCTACCTGCTCTCCACCCTCTCTCCACCTGCTCCGTATCTATACATATTCTCCATCCCCTTTCCACATGTTCTCTACCTGCTCTCCACCCACTTTCCCTCCTCTCCTCATCCCCTCTCCACCTGTTCTGTATCTCCACCAGCTCTCCACCCCCTCTTCACCCTCTCTCCACCATCTCTCCACTTGTTCTTTACCTTCTCTTCACCCACTCTCCACCCTCTCTCCACCTGTTCTTCACCTTCTCTTCACACACTCTCCACCCTCTCTCCACCTGTTCTTCACCTTCTCTTCTCCAACTCTCCACCCTCTCTCCACCTGTTCTTCACCTTCTCTTCACCCACTCTCTCCACCTGTTCTTCACCTTCTCTTTGCCAACTCTCCACCCCTTCTCCACCCCCCTCTACACCCACTGTCCACCCTCTCTCCACACCCTCTCTTTCTCTTCACACACTCTCCACCCACTTTACACCAACTTTACACCCTCTCTCTACCTGCTTCTCCTCTCCACCTACTCTCTACCCTCTCTCCACCTGTTTTTCACCTGCTCCCTCATCTCCACCTACTCTTCACACATTTTCCATGCACTTTACACCAGCTTTCCATCCTCTCTCCACCCCCTCTCCACCTTCTCCTCATCTCCACCTACCCTTCACACACTCTCCACCCACTTTACACCAACTTTACACCAACTCTACATCCTCTCTCCACCCCCTCTCAACCTGGTTCTCATCTCCACCTACTCTTCACACACTCCCCACCCCCTTTACACCAACTTTACACCCTCTCTCTATCTGCTCCTCCTCCCCAACTATTCTCCATCCTCTCTCCATCCCCTCACCACCCCTGTGTTATGTATTCTCTTTTGGGAAATGAAATATTTGCTGATGATTTGCTGTTGATTACATCCTGTGCTCATTTATATTTATTTATATATATTTAATGCAGCATCCCAGTGTGTTTGGAACTGGTGAAACTTCTATTTACAGCATTAGCAGATGCTCTAAAAGAGCTTAGTCACGCTGTGGTCCAGAGAGGGGCGGGGCTTAATGTTCTAATGATGTTCTGTATTAGTGTGAAGTCAGACTTTCAGAACTTTCTTTAGAGTCCGGTTCACGGTAAACCCCAGCCCGGCCGCCGTGTGCCGGACTGAGCGCGATGTAGTCTCTGATCCGGCCTCCTGAATGAGCTCGGTCTGTAGTGGGAGAACTCCGGTCCAGCTGTTTTAGAACCGGCCCGGTTTCGGCGCTGACGTCTGTGTGGTGGTGAGTTTGTAAGGTTGCCATGGCGCCACGTGGTCGGGTCACACAGGAAATGATGTTTGCAGTGATTCAGAACCTCGGCATGCCGTCCAGATGTTCTCTCTCTCTCTCTTTAACTCCACACCTCACTCGACCCCTCCTCCACCCTTCCTGAAATGTACTGAGAAAAGTAAAGGCAGTGGTTCTGTCTAGAACCGTGGCAACTCTTTAAGTTCTTTTAATGCTTAAACAGATCCGGGTCCGGTCAGTGGAGACTTTCTTGGAGACGGATTCTTTAAGATTAGATTTCTATGATTCTGCACAGAACTAAAAGGGTTCCTGACTGATTAAGGACTGAGAGAACCCAGATTTAGTTTAGTACAGAGTTCTGTTCTGAAACACACACACACACGTACACACTCCTGAGTCTGCTGTTTCCTGCAGGAAGAGAGAGAGAGAGAGAGAGTGGGACGGGACGAGCGACGCTGGGCTGTGTTTACATTGCGGCCGAGAGGGAACCATTATCCCTGTCTGAGACAGTGTGTGTGTGTGTGTCTGAGACTGTGTATGTGTGTGTATGTCTGAGAGAGTGTGAGTGTGTGTGCGTTTGTAATGACTGAGTTCTGTTCAGGTTTATATATATATATATATATATATATATATATATATATATATATATATATATATATATATATATATCCTGCATATATAAAGTATCTGTTTTCCACACTGAGGTGTTGACAAGAAGAACCCATACGCTGGTTCTTTTCTTTACGGTTCTCTGTGTATTTTATAATACGCAGTTACTCTTTATAAACTTGGAGTACTGGTGTCTGTATGTCTGACCAGACTAGGAGGAAACATCATTACGCACCAGTAAGACCTGCTTGCTTCACCCTCAGAAGAGATGTGGCCCCAGTAGGGTTCTATAGACGGGTGCTGTTAGAAACCCTTTTTAAACCCTTTTAATACACAGCTCCTGAAAAAATAAAGAGACCACTTCAGTTTCTGAATCAGTTTCTCTGATTTTGCTATTTATGGGTATATGTTTGAGTAAAATGAACATTGTTGTTTTATTCTAGAAACTACGTATATTATCTTGTTATTTTTTGCAGAAAATGAGAAATGGCTGAAATAACAAAAAAAATGGAAAGCTTTCAGACCTCAAATAATGCAAAGAAAACAAGTTCATATTCATAAAATTTTAAGAGTTCAGAAATCAATATTTGGTAGAATAATATCTTGGCATGTTCTCCTCCACCAGTCTTACACACTGCTGTTGGATAACTTTATGCCACTCCTGGTGTAAAAAATCGAGCAGTTCAGTTTGGTTTGATGGGTTTTGTTCATCCATCTTCCTCTTGATTATATTCCAGAGGTTTTCGATTTGGTAAAATCAAAGAACTCATTATTTTAAGTGGTCTCTTGTTTTTATAGAGCTGTAGTTATAATGTTTGTTTTTGGTTTTGTTCAGAACTCCTACTTTTTAAAAATGTCCTCTTCGAGCTCTTCATTCTTTTTGCTCTTAAAGCTTCTGACTCCTGTTTACGGCTTTTCATTGTTTCGGCTCTTTATGCTTTAAGCTGTTCATACTTCCAGATCTTCATACTTCCAGCATTTCATACTGTCAGTCTTTATGCTTCCAGCTTTTTGTATTAACATCTCTCCTCCACCAGTCTTTCACACTGCTTTTGGATAACTTTATGCCACTCCTGGTGCAAAAAATTGAGCAGTTCAGTTTGGTTTGATGGCTTGTGATCATCCATCTTCCTCTTGATTATATTTCAGAGGTTTTTAATTTGGTAAAACCAAAGAAACTCTATTTCCAGAGCTGTAGTTAGTTTTTGCTGTGTTTGTTTTTAGTTTTGTTCAGAGCTCCTGCTTATTAAAAATGTCCAGTTGCCAAACTGAGTTACAGAATCAGGATTTATTAAGAAGTGAAGTAAGCTAAGCGAAGGGGTCGTGGGGGCGTGGCTTTTTGACAGTTGGCCATGCTTGGTACAGACGTTTCCGGACAAGCCTCTTAACGGGTCATGTGCTGGAATCGGCTCATGCTTCGTCACCGTCGACGTTCGTAGCGTTGTATTGCTTTCTTCTCGTCCTTTACCCTCTGCCTTGGGTTCTGGATTAGCCATTAGCCTTCGCTCCTCTGCCGGTTCTGAAGGCCCGTCTTGTTTTTCTCGCTCAGTCATGCGCCGGCCGCTCAATGTCTTTTCCAGCTGATATTTGTCGCAGAGCTTTGTGAACTCCTGGCAGTGGAGAGTGTATGGGGGGACGGGAAGAGAGTGTAGGGTGGGGGCTGGATGTTTGGTGGCTGCTCAAAGAGCTTTAAATCTTTTCAGAGCTTTAAAAGTTTCAGAGAGCAGGGAATTAAACTTCCAGAGCTTATCATCTCTCTTTAGAGACCTGTTGAGTATTTTCAGCATTTCTGACTTTTAGAATCCCGCCAGGAAAAACGACCAAAAGACCAACTGTAAAAATGTACCCTTCACTTTCCAAAAATAAGTCTGTTTACTCGCTGCAGTCAGGTCTGTACAAGTGTCTTTGAGGTAATGGAAGGAGGTGCAGAGTACATATTGGTATTAAAGTTCTGTCTCACACTTTCAGAGCTGAGAGACAGTTCCCCCAGATCCACTTTTCATCTTTCCAGCTCTTCATACTTCCAGCTCTTTATTTCTCCATCTCTTTATTCTCCTAGCTCTTTATCTCTCTAGCTCTTCATACTTTCAGCTTTTTATTATTCCAGTTCTTCATACTTCCAGCACTTTATCTCTCCAGCTATTCACCCTTACAACTCTTTATCTCTCTAGCTCTTCATACTTCCAGCTCTTTATCTTTCCAGCTCTTCATACTTCCAGCTCTTTATCTTTCCAGCTCTTCATACTTTCAGCTTTTTATTATTCCAGCTCTTCATAATTCCAGCTCTTTATCTCCCCATCTCTTTATTCTCCTAGCTCTTTATCTCTCTAGCTCTTCATACTTTCAGCTTTTTATTATTCCAGCTCTTCATACTTCCAGCACTTTATCTCTCCAGCTATTCACCCATACAACTCTTTATCTCTCTAGCTCTTCATACTTCCAGCTCTTTATCCTCCCAGCTCTTTATCTCTCCAGCTCTTCACTCTTCCACCTCTGTATCTCTTTAGCTCTTCATCTTTCCATCTCTTTATCTCTCAGCCCTTCATACTTCCAGCTCTTTATTCTACCAGCTCTTTATTTCTCCATCTCTTCACTTTTCCAACTCTTTATCTCTTAGCTCTTCATACTTCCACTTCTTTATTCTCCCAGCTATTTATTTCTCTAGCTCTTCACTTTTCCAACTCTTTATCTCTTAGCTCTTCATACTTCCACTTCTTTATTCTCCCAGCTATTTATTTCTCTAGCTCTTCATGCTTCCAACTCTTTATCTCTTCAACTCTTCATACTTCCAACTCTTTATCTCTCCAACTCTTCATCCTCCTGGCTCTTCTTCTTGCTCCTAACGCTTCTGGCTCTTCATTAGTCCAGCTCTAAATACTTCCAGCTTTTCATGCTTTTTAACTTACAGCTATTTATCGCTCAAGCTCTTCCTACTTCCGGCTCTTCATACTTCCTGCTCTTTATCCTAATAGCTTGTCATACGTCTAGAGTTTCATGCCTTTAACTTTTTATGAATCTGTCCAGCTCTTCATCCTTCCAGTTATGTATACTTCCAGCTCTTTATGATTCTAGCTCTTTACCCTTTCGACAAATCAAAGAATGTGAGGAAAAATAGAGAGCGGAACCACAGGATATCTTTAGGGTTTGTGTACTAGAGCAGATTCAGCTGATGTGTTTAGTTAGAAATGTTGGAAGGTTTTCAGGGTTCCACTCTGTTCCACAGATTCCTAATAACGTTCCTGTGTTTATCAAAAAGGGCTGAAGTGTTTTAGTATCCTGGAATGCACAGCAGAACATTCAAAACCAGGCCTTTACCTCAACCTCTGAGCTCTGATTCATTGGTCCGTTTGGTGCAGTGAAAGCTGCAGCAATAAAATTCCATCGGGCCTCTCGGGATTTGAGGACGGCTGGATGAAAGATGTTGTAAAAGGAAAGCAGGACGTTCTTCAGTTCTTGCGTGAGGCATCTGATTGTACTCAGAACTGCAGGAGACCTAAGTGGGCTGAGTTCTTTAGATCTTCCCATTTTCTTTTTATTTTCGGTGCCTTTTTTTAAATCGAGGCACTGCTGAAGAGTTTGTTTGTTGAGTTTGTACTGCTCGACCCGTCCTTCACCAAGCTGGGTTTAGCTGGGTTCTCGGTCAGTGCAGCTGGAAAAGCTTAGAAGGGACAAGGTTCTAAAGAAAAGAGCGCTTTTGGGGATTTAGCCCTCAGTGCCGTAAAGAGCCGAACGCTAGAGTGGTAGCCAAGTTTCCTTCTGTAGCTATCACATGTCTCACTCTCACTCCTGCAAGAGAACCTAAGTGTGAATGTGATGTAAATGGTGTAAATGGTGCAAATGGTGTAAAGGGCTTTTATTGTTCTCGTTTTCTGAAAAACTTGATCCCGGTTCTGTACAACTAAGAGAATATCAGATGTTGGAGAGGAAGAGGTGGAAGTGCAATAACACACAGAATGTCCAGAGATCCTCATCCCCGGGGAGGGGGGTCAGAATGGCAGGGGGTCAGTGAGGGGGTTGTTTTAAGGTCAGAACTGGAGGTCGTGTTGGAAGTCGGGGGCCATTTTTATCCTCCAAAGTGAAAAAAGTGATAACCCGCAGTTAGCCACGGCGGTTGCAGCTATTAAAACAGAGTGAACGCTGTGTTCTATATACTGTACAGAACCCTAAGAGAGAGAGAGAGAGAGAGAGAGAGAGAGAGAGAGAGAGCGAAAGAAAGGCAGAGAGACCGTAGTGTTAATACTGTGAATATTGACACAGTTCTCTTGCTTAGCCTTATCCTTTATTGTCCACCAATCTTTTAAATACATTTATTATTTATAAAAAATAAAGTAGCCTAGCTTACTGTAAAGCTTGGCATGCAGTTATGTCTTAGTCAGATATGTAAATGATGACAGCTGTGGACTGATTAGACACTGGGGGCCTTATTTTAGTGATCTATAGGCAAGCAGTCAACTGTGCACGGCGCAGCTTGATTTAGGGCGTGGCAATGTGTCTTTGCTATCTTAACAACGAGAAAACTACACCTTGCTCTGATCAAAACGAGCCAAAGGCATGTACTAATTCTCCTTCATTACTATTCATTAATCGTGGTTGTGTTTTGGGCGTACCATGAAATAAACCTAAATTAGCATGTCACTTATCAATCCCTTTAAGATACAAGAACGCTCTGACTTGGGCGGATTGGTATTTTTATTATGTATTCTCTTTACTGTTGATGCAAAAGTTGGGTGTCTGCCAAGCAGGAGTGTATGTGCTTTAAGCACATGTAGAGCTTCTGCATTGCAAAGATAGCAATGAACGTCTAAATGATGACTGTTTCTTGTCTGTCTAGGTTCATTTCAGTCAGTGGCACACTGTGATTAAAACCAGGGTTATTCCACCAAATATTGATTACTGAACTCTTCAAACTTTGTGAATATGAACTTGTTTTCTTGGCATTATTTAAGATCTAAAATATTAGATCTGAAAATGTTCTAAATGACATTTTAATTTGGATATTGGGAGAAATGTTGTCTATAGTTTGTGAAATAAAACAACAATGTTCATTTTACTCAAACATATACAGTACCTATTCAGAAACTAATTCTGAAACTGAAATGGTCCCGTAGCATAGTGAATTAGCTGCAATGGCTAACGGCTAGCTGACGACGCTAACTGTATTTCCGAGCTGAATTAATCACTGTTTTTTAATAACAGATTGATTTCTTAGTGCTGGCTAGTGTTGGTAGGATCTGTGGTTTGATATTCGATGTGGATTATGGCTGTAGTTATTTTGATATTTATGAAGTTAGTTTTTACATTCACAATGCCGGAATGCAGCTCTCTGCTCAATGCTAGCTAGGCTAATAGACTGCAGATCTTAATGGAGATGGCTAACGGCTAACCGGCGACGCTAACTGTATGTCCAAGCTAAATTAATCACTGTTTTTTTTTATAAAGATTGATTTCTAAGTGCTGTTGTTTGATATCAAATGTGAATTATGGCTGTAGTTCACTTCATTTAGTTATTATTACATTCACAATGCCGGAATGGAGCTGTTGGGCTAATCCTAGCTAGGCTAACAGACTGCAGATATTAATAGAGATGGCTAACGGCTAACTGGCAATGCTAACTGTATTTCCAAACAAAATGAATCGCTGTTTTTAACAACAGATGGGTGTGTTTGTGCTGGTTCGTGTTTGTAGATCCTGTGGTTTTATAGAATATGTGGATTATGACTATAGTTTACTCCAGTGTGTAGTTAATACCTTTACCAACACCAGAATGCAGCTGCCGGTTTAGTGCTAGCTAGGCTAACAGACTGCAGATATTAAGGGGGTTGGCTAATGGCTAACTGGCGATGCTAAACTGTATTTCTGAACAAAATTATCACTGTTTTTAATAAACAGATGGGTGTGTTTGTGCTGGTTAGTGTTTGTAGATCCTGTGGTTTAATAGTATATGTGGATTATGACTATAGTTTACTCCAGTCTGTAGTTAATACTTTTACAACACCAGAATACTGCTGTCAGTCCGATGCTAGCTAGGCTAACAGACTGCAGATATTAATGGAGATGGCTAACGGCTAACTGGCGATGCTAACTTTGTTTTTTTAAACAAATTAATCACTGGTTTAAACAGTGCATGGGTGTGTTTGTGCTGGTTAGTGTTTATAGATCCTGCGGTTTTATAGGATATGTGGATTATGATTATAGTTTACCGCAGTCTGTAGTTAATACATTTACCAACACCAGAATACAGCTGTTTTGTTTTTTTTGTAGACAAACAGCTAAAGTTTACTCAGTCAGCTGCAGACCGAAGCTGCTGGGGGTTCAGGGTAAACTGTGGAACTGGAATCTGGATCAGTGATGTGTATTGTGTTTACGTTACAGCAGGTGTTTTTGTGCAGCTCAAGCTGCGGACTGGATTATGGATCGGTAAATGGATCGGCCGCGGTCACCCGATATCCGATTCGTTAAATTACGTCAATAACGCCCCCAATACTGATATTGTTTCGGATTGGTCCCATCTCTATTTTTTAAAAGACCCTAAATATGTGCAGTCCTCCTCTCTCAGACTCGCCACCAGACAACTGACAACAAGCCCAAGGGACTCTTATTGGTGTAGTGCTGCATAGTCACCCAGAACAGGAATTTAACCCTTGACTCCCACATAATGTGGTATCTCACTGGCAGGTATTGGTGTAATCCACTGTGCCACACTACCACTGTGCTACACTACCAGAACCACACAGAACCGCTCGTATATAAGCTCAGATTCAGGCTATAATCACTGTGTATGTCTGGTACTGATCCCCACTGGTACTGATTCCTCACTGAGTGGGTCTAAGATGGTCTGAGGTTCTATGGATTCTGTGTGCAGATGTAGAGCAGATGTCGATTGATTGGCTGACAGGGAATTTTTACTTCGTGGACGACGTGGACGACCGGATCTTCGTGTGCGATAAGGATGGAGTTACGTGTGTAACGCTGCTAGACCAAGAGCTCTACAACCCTAAAGGCATCGCACTGGACCCCACCATGGGGTAGGTATCCCAACACTTTTGTCCATACAGTGTATATATATGAGTGTGTGTGAAAGTAGCCATGTGTATTGATAACATATCCGGTATGTATTTTGTGTTTTTAAACAGGAAAGTGTTCTTCACAGACTACGGTCAGATCCCGAAGGTGGAGCGCTGCGATATGGACGGACAGAACAGGACTAAACTGGTGGACAGTAAGATTGTGTTTCCTCATGGCATCACGCTGGACCTGGTCAACAGGCTGGTGTACTGGGCCGATGCCTATCTGGACTACATTGAGGTGGTGGACTATGAGGGCAAGAACCGACACACCATCATGCAAGGCCTGCTGGTGAGGGAACTCTATAATCATACTGTCAGTAGAAAAGGATTATTAGTCGACAGAGGAGACAGAGGAGTTCCTTCTTTCTACTCTGTTATCATCTCTAACGATTTTCAGCTTTGATGTTAATCAGACCTTAATGACTATCAGGCCTAACCATGATCATGTCTGATGATCACCAGCCTTAACGGTTATCAATCCCAATGATGATCAGCTCTAACAATTATTATCTCTGATGATCACCAGCCTTAAAGTTCATTGACCCTCATGATTATCAGCCCCAACGATGATCAACCCTAATAATTATCAGCCCTAACAATTTTCATCTCTAGTGAGCACCAGCCTTAAAGTTTATCGACCCTAATGTTTATCAGCCCTAACAATTATCATCTCTGATGATTAGCAGCCTTAATGGTTAACAACCCTAATGTTTATAAGCCCTAAGTATAATCAGCCCTAATGATAATCAAGCCTTAGAGATAATTAGCCCTAACAATGAGCATCCCTAATGATTATCAGCCCTAGCATTTCTCATCTATGATGATCATCAGCCCTAATGATTATCAGCCCCAATGATTATTAGCCCTTATGTTTATCAGCCCTAACAATTCTCATCTATGATGATCATCAGCCCTAATGATGATCAGCCTCTAATGGTCATCATCCCTAACAATTATCAGCCCTAATGATTATCAGTCCTACCAATTCTAATCTATGAAAATTATCAGCCCCTTACGATTATCAGCCAGAATGGTTATCAGCCATAACAATTCTCACCTGTAATGATCATCAGCCCTAATGATCATCAGCCCCTAATGATTGTCAACCCTAATAATGATCAGCTCTACCAGTTCTCATCTATGATGATCATCAACCCTAATAATAATCAGCCCTTAATGATTATCAGCCCCAACGATGATCAGTCATAACAATTCTCATCTATGATGATCATCAGCCCTAATGATGATCAGACCCTAATGATCATCAAGCCTAATGATAATCAGCCCAACGATTATCAGCCCTACCAATTCTTATCTATGATGATCATCAGCTCCAATGACTATCAGCTGTAATTATTATCAGCCGTAACGATTATCAGCACTAACAGTTATCATCTCTGATGATCAGCAGCCTTAACGGTTATCAACCTTAATGTTTCAAATGCTAATGAGTTCCAGAGTTCCTTCCTCTCACTCTTAGGGAATGGTTCTAACACCAGCGCCGTTGGCTCACTCAGAAGGTTCTCACTCGGACAAGCTTTCAGTACAGCTGCCATGGGACAACGCTAGCTGTGAAAGTGTGATTATTAATATTGATAAATCTGAATCTGTTCATTTCTGTGTTTCAGATTGAGCATCTGTACGGACTGACAGTGTTCGAGAATTATCTCTATGCCACCAACTCTGACAACGCCAACATGCAGCCCAAGACCAGCGTCATTCGGGTCAACCGCTTCAACAGCTCAGACTACCAGCTGGTGACCCGAGTGGATAAGGGCGGAGCCCTGCACGTGTACCACCAGAGACGACAGCCCCCCGGTAGTGTGCTGTCCAGTCTGATCCAAAACAACCTGGCATAAAACCTTTAGATACAGAACCACAAAATTACACCTCAAATGAATGGACAAATAGAAATGTTCTCTCTCTCTTTCAGTGCGGAGTCATGCATGTGAGGCGGATCAGTTCGGTAAGGCGGGTGGTTGCTCTGATATCTGTCTCCTGGGGAACAGCCACAAGAGCCGAACGTGTCGCTGCCGCTCTGGATTCAGTCTGGGCAGTGATGGCAAATCCTGCAAGAGTGAGTGACTCATAATTCTAATGATAATCATCCTTAACCATTATAAGACCTAATGATTATCAGGCCTAATAGTTATGTTCTCTGAGGGTCATCAGCCTTAAACATAATCTTCCCTAACAATTTTCTTCTTTGATGATCATCAGTCATAATGATAATCAGCCTTAATGTTTATCACCCCTAATGATTTTTATCTATAGTGATTGTCAGCCTTAACGTTTATCAGCCCTAAAGATAATCAGCCTTTAAGTTTGTCTTCTCTATCAGTTATCATCTATAACAACTGTTAGCCTTAATGTTTGTCTTCTCTAATGATTATCATCTATAACGATTGTCAGTTTTAATGTTTATCAGCCCGATAATCAGCCTTAATGTTTGTCTTCTCTATCGATTATCATCTATAACGAATTTCAGGCTTAATGTTTATCTGATAATTTCCAGCCCTAAGGATTATCAGCCTTAATATTTATTTTATGATTATCAGCACTAAGGATTAACAGCCTTAATGTTTATTGTCTCAGATGATTATCAGCACTAAGGATTATCAGCCTTAATGTTTATCATCTCTGATGATTACCAGCCCTGAGGATTAACAGCCTTAATGTTTATTATCTCTGATGTTTACCAGCCATTAGGATTATCAGCCTTAATGATTATCAGTCCCAATGATTATCAGCCCTAACAGTTATCATGTGTGATTGTCATCAGCCATAACGATTATCAATCTCAACCCTAAGAATTACCAGCTTTAATGTTTATCTGATGATTTACAACCGTAAGGATTATCAGCCTTAATATTTATCTGATGATTACCAGCCGTAAGGATTAACAGCCTTAATGTTGATCATCTCTGATGTTTACCAGCCATTAGGATTATCAGCCTTAATGATTATCAGCCCCAATGATTATCAGCCCTTACAATTTTTTATCTCTGATGATTATCAATCATAACGATTATCAGCCTTAATGATTATCAGCCATATCGACTATCAGCCACAATGATTATCGTCCTTAAAAATGATGATCTCTGATGAGAATCAGTCTTAACAATGTTTAGCTGTACTGATTTACAGCCCTGTTGGTTTTTGTGGGTCATGCTGGGTGAGTGTTTGATGGAGGGTGTTGCTGTTAGTAATCAGTAATCTGAGAGTCCTGGAACGCTGCGTTTTCCTTAGTGCTGATTTTTCCTGTCAGGCGAGACGTTTCTGGGGGAACCTTTTTTTCGCTCCGTCCATCATTGTTAAGTGTGTATGTTTACAGGAACACAGTGTGGAGGGTGTGTGTGTGTGTGATCAGAAAATAAACACAATAAAACCTGCTTTCCTCTGGAAGGTCTGATCTCCTCAGCATGCTGAGAGGTTATTGGTTGAGTGTTTATTAGACTGTGCAGAAGTGTGTGTGACTCATTTATACTCTGCAGAACCCGATCACGAGCTGTTCCTGGTGTATGGCAAGGGTCGTCCCGGAGTGATCAGAGGGATGGACATTAATCCGAAGGTTCAGGACGAGTACATGATCCCCATAGAGAACCTGATGAACCCCCGAGCGCTGGACTTCCACGCCCAGAGCAACTACATCTACTTCGCCGACTCCACCAGCTACCTCATCGGTCGGCAGAAGATAGACGGGACAGAGCGGGACATTATCCTGAAGGAAGGAGGTGGGTACAACCTGCTGGGCTTCGGTCCTGATAGTATAGATGTGTAGTGATGACAAGTCCAGGTCCAGAACATAAAAATCTACCCAGAGTTATGCTCTTAATAACTGGGAAACCCTGCTGCAGCTTGGCTAACGATTATCAGTCCCACTTATTAGACCTGACTTAAATAACACCTGGTGATTATTAGTCCTAATGATTATCAGCCCCAGTGATTATCAGACCTGATGATTATAAGCCCCATTGACTATCAACTCCTATGATTATCAGCCCTAATTTTATTAGACCCGATGATTATCAGCCCCCGTTATTATCAATCCCAATGATTATCAGCCCTAATTATCGTTAGACCCGGTGATTATCAACCTCAATGATTATCAGCCCTAATGATTATCAGCCCTAATGATTATCAACCTTAATGATTATCAGCCCCAATAATTATCAACCCCAACAATTATCAGTCCCGACGATTATCAGCCCCAATAATTATCAGCCCTGACGATTATCAACCTCAATGATTATCAGTCCCAATGCTTATTAGACCTAATAATTATCAGACCTGACAACTATCAGACCATAAGATTATCAGCCTCAATGAATATCAGCCTCAATGATTATCAGGCCTATTTATTATTAGACCTGACGATTATCATCCCCACTGATTGTTAGACCTGACACTTATCAACCCCAATAATAACCCCAACACTAATGATTATCAACCCTAACAAGCATCAGACCTAATGTTTATCAGACCTGACTGTAACGTAAATATATAAAAATTTTGCTCTGACTGCAGGGTGGTTCTGCTGCCTGGAGCGGATTTTTATTTTTGGTTCTGGACTTTTGCATTTGTCACCCCTGTGTTTAACTGCCCATGCAGGAGACACCTTAGACACATCTTCACTAGTTTCTTTAGGACTGATAGAACCTGTGGTAGAACCACTGTCCCTCTGTCTTTTCCCACCCCTCAGGTATTCACACAGTGGAGGGCATTGCTGTGGACTGGATGGCGAACAACTTGTACTGGACCGATGATGGACCTAAAAAGACCATCAGTGTGGCTCGGCTGGAGAAAGCTGCCCAGACCAAGAAAACCCTGATTGAGGGCAAGATGACCCACCCTCGTGCCATCGTGGTGGACCCGAAGAACGGGTACAGAATTTATATTGAAAATCCATTTCCACTAAGGAAACCAGATTGATGGTTTGATGGGGGTTTCATGATTTTTGTTGAGTTAAACTAAGCTAAGCTAAGCTAAACTATGAGTAATCTATGAGTTAAAAAGGCTCTTCTCTGGTTCTTTTCTTCAACTTTTTAGCTGGATGTACTGGACAGACTGGGAGGAGGACCCCAAGGAGAGCAAGAGGGGTAAAATAGAGCGAGCCTGGATGGACGGAACCAACCGCAACGTTCTCCTGACCTCTAAGACCATTCTGTGGCCGAACGGGCTGAGCCTGGACATCCCGCAGGGTGTGCTGTACTGGGTGGATGCTTATTACGATCGAATCGAGATGGTGTACCTGAACAGCACTGAGCGCAAGGTCAGCACATCGGTAGATATCAGCCTTTCTTAACTGACACACTGTTTACATACTGTTTATACAGTTTACTGTAGAGCTGTTCATATTTTTATTAAGTTTTAATCAGAACAGAACCTCCAGCGCTGCCACTATGATCAGGAGCTCGCTGGTTCGAATCCTGTTCATGCAGCTTGCCATAGGCTGCCTAAGCCCTGAGAGAGCACAATTGGCCTTGCTGTCTCTGGGTGGGTAGATGGCGCTCTCTCTCTTCCCACATCACTCCAAAGGGTGATGTTGATCAGCACAAAGCGTCTGTGAGCTGATGTATCAGAACCGAGTCGCTGCGCTTTCCTCCGACTTCACATGTATCGGAGGAGGCATGTGCTAGTCTTTACCCTCCTGGGGTTGGGCCATCACTAAGTGATAGAGAGAGTCCTAAAGAGTGGGTTGGGTAATTGACCTTGTAAATTGGGGAGAAAATGAGATAAAAATTTGAAATAGTGGAGGGATACATGAATGCAACAAATAGTTCCCAGAGAAAGCCAGTTAGATCATCATTGTCATTATTAGGGCTGGGTATTGTTTAAAAATTTTCAATATCGGTACCGGTACATACCTTGAATTCAGTACCGATACCCAAACAGTACTTTTTTTTATAACTTTTTCAAAATTGCAATAAAAAAATTATAATTATTCTCACACAACAGATTAAGTTAACAGCCGACATCTCATTTTCCAGTTTTAAAGAATTTGCAAAATTAAACTATACAGCTCTAAAAAAATTAGCACACCACTTCAGTTTCTAAATCAGTTTCTCTGATTTTGCTATTGATAGGTATATATTTGAGTAAAATGAAGATTGTTGTTTTATTCTATAAACTATCGACCACATTTTTTCAAAACAAATATTGTCATTTAGAGCATTTATTTGCAGAAAATGAAAAATGGCTGAAATAATAAAAGAGATGCAGAGCTTTCAGACCTCAAATAATGCAAAGAAAACAAGTTCATATTCATGAACAAGTTTTAAGAGTTCAGAAATCAATATTTGGTGGAATAATCCTTCAAAATTTGGTGGAATAATCCTTGTTTTTAATCACAGTTTTCATGCATTTTGGCATGTTCTTCTCCACCAGTCTTACACACTGCTTTTGGATAACTTTATGCCACTCCTGGTGCAAAAATTCAAGCAGTTCAGTTTGGTTTGATGGCTTTTGATCATCCATCTTCCTCTTGATTATATTCCAAAGGTTTTCAATTTGGTAAAATCAAAGAAACCTTTTTAAGTGGTCTCTTATTTTTTTATATATTAGTGGTGTCAATTACTTAAAAATTAATTAAAATCATGATCATTTTTTTGAATGCTGGAATTTCCTTGTATTATTGTGAGGGGACGGTAGTACAGAGACATTCTGCTCTGTGTTTTTTTGGTATCGAATTCTGATATCCAGCCCTAGTCATCATCATCATCATCATCATCATCATCATCATCATCATCATCATCATCATCATAATTCCATATAAGCCTGAGTGTAGGTTCACTGCTGTAATAATTAGACCTGTGTTCACTGAAGAGCTGCAGTATTAAACATCTCCTCCTCTCAGACCGTCTATGACGGAGAGGAGCTGAACCACGCCTTCGGACTCTGCCACTACAAAAACTTCTTGTTCTGGAACGAGTACCGCAGCGGCAGCATCTACAAGCTGGACCAGGACACCAAGACTGTGACGCTGCTGCGCAACGAGCGCCCGCCTATCTTCGAGATCCGGATGTACGACGCCCAGCAGCAGCAGGGTACGGTTTACGATTCCTCTCGCCGTTCTCTTCCTGACGTTCTCATCTCACCTTCTGCTGGTGGTCTTGATGCAAAAGCTCTTGTTCTGATTCAAACTTTAGTTCTGGATTCTGTACTGTGTTTGTGTGTGTGATGGTTGTGTGTATGTGTGTGTGTGTGTTACAGGTACTAATGCGTGTCGGGCGAATAACGGCGGATGCAGCAGTCTGTGTTTGGCAACTCCAGAGGGCCGATCCTGTGCCTGTGCTGAGGACCAACTGCTGGACCCGGCCGACAATGTCAGCTGTAAAGGTAACACCAGCGCTAGTATTACATACAGTACTGTGAAAAAGTATTTGCCCACTTTCAGATTGTTTTTAAATGAATTTTAAAATGTCTAGTTGTGTCTCTAGTATGAATGAATGACGTGAGACGATTTTTTATGAAAAAAAGTGCTCAGGTGTTTTTATTTAGCCCTGCTTTAGATCACTGAATTACAGATCTCTGAAGAAAAGCATGTTTTGGCTCTTGCTCATGAATATTCATACATGCAAATAGATCGACTCTGATTGGCTAACAGCACTGCAGTAGAGAACGCCTACCTGCCCTTAAGCCCACAGTCAATTTTACAGCTCTAAAACTCAAAGGATCTAAAAAAGAATGTTTTTTTTTAGAAATACAGCTTTAGTTATAAAGATATAGCCCTTAGTGCTAGTGCTAATTTAACCCTTAAACTTCACTTAACGTCAGACATGAGTGGCCCCGCGGGCAAGAAATTTTATCATGTTTATTTATGTGAACGGCGCCCACTTTGACCGGTGTTCTGTCGCGTTGAGCTACCTTGTCAAACCGTGCTTCTCTAGTGTAAATTTAAGTTCACTGTACAACATGGAATCAACCGGAGATCCGATTCAAACCTACAGTTACTTACACAAGATAGTTAACGCTAACTACCTCTGTATACAGAAGCTGTAAACAGAGTAAATAGAGCTGTTTGCTCCTCCTGTGGGCGGTCCTGAGCCGAGGTGGGCGAGGCCATGAACTCACTGGGTGACGTAGACACCTAACGTCTCTCTGATCAACTCTTATTTCTGGGTATTTTCTTTTATTAGCTACTGCAGACAATGGAAGCTGAGGAACAATTCAATATGCAGCATTCATATACAACTCAGAGAGACCTATTCTATTTCACAAAAAACAAGAAAAAGTGGATTTTAGCAGAATGATGACCTGAGTAAATATAAAAAGCAGTTTTTAAATGATGATTTAATTTATTAAGGAAAAAAGCAATCCAAACCAACTCGATCCTGTCTAAAAGTGTAACTGAATGAACTGTTATTAACTATAATTTTTGAAAAGCTGGCCTATCAAAATTACTCCGAAAGGGCATGGAAAACTCATCCAGGAGGTCACAAAGGAACCCAGAACCACATTTAAAGACCTGCAGGTCTCACTTGCCTCAGTTATGGTCAGTGTTCATGATTCAATAATAAAAAAGAGACCCAAAGGCCCGTCTCACATTTGCAAACAAATATCTTAATGATCCCCAGGACTTTGGGTACATTTTCTGTGAAATGACGAGACAAAAGTAGAACTTTTTGGAAGGTGTGTGTCCCGTTACATCTGTTGTAAAAAAAAAAAAACTAACACAGAAAAAAAAAGAACATACTAAAAGTCAAACATGGTCTGGGCTGCTTTGCTGCTTCTGGACCTGGACAGTTTGCTGTTATTGATGGAACCAGGAATTCTGCTCTCTACCAGAAAATACTGCAAGAGAATGTCCTTCCCTCTGTTCATGACTTTAAGCTCAGGTGTACTTGGGTTCTGTAGCAGGACAATGATATGCTGTGGCTTGATCTTAAACAAAGTAGCAGAATTATAATAATTCTGCAAAGAAGAGTGAACCAAAATTCCTCCACATAGATGAATTCCTACATCGAAGATTGGTGTAGAGAGGAATTGTAGTTTATAGTTTATAAACACACACAGACACTTTAATGATGGGAATTGTGGGATACGGCGGCTTTACAGTATTATCAGACAGTATAAGATAGACACATCAGTAAGTCCAAAAACTTACCTCAGTCAGAGAGACGTATCTCGACTGCAGCTTGTACAAAATGCAGCTGCTCATCTTTTAACCAGGACAAAACATAAGGACCACATTATCCCAGTGCTGGCCTCTCTTCACTGGTTATCATTGAGATACAGAATTAATTTTTAATTTTTTGTGTTGACCCACCAGGCTGTATGTAATGAGGCACCAGCTTACGTTTATGAGCTTTTATTTCCACTTGTAATGTGGCTAAGGTCCTTTGACCAGGGGTTACTGACTGTTCCAAAAACTAAATTAAAGTTAAAGGGTGACAGGGCTTTTGCCCTCTGACATCATACTCTTAACATCGACTCATGTCTTTAAGAAACGTTTATAGAAATATTTTTACTCTCTTGCCTTTTGTAGTGTATGATCACATAGTGATTATGTTGACAGTTTGTTACATTGATTCATCACTGTTTTGATCATTTTATCTACAGTTTTTTTATGTATTTATATTTTTATTATTCATTTTTTGGTCTGTAAACCACTTTGGAAGCGCTTTTTTTGGAAAAGTAATATATAAATAAAGATTGCTTACTTACTTATCACTGCTGCTGTAGGCCTCATTGTAACGGACACAGCTAATAGTGTGTGTGTGTGTGTGTGTGTGTCCCATAGCGAACCCATCCTACGTGCCACCCCCCCAGTGCCAGCCGGGGGAGTTCGCCTGTGAGAATAATCGCTGTATTCAGGAGCGCTGGAAATGCGACGGAGACAACGACTGTCTCGACAACAGTGACGAAGCCCCCGAGCTCTGCCGTGAGTACACACCACACACACACACACACGCTCACAGAACAGTACAGTAGGATACTCAGGTAATCTCCTCTGTGTGTAGATCAGCACACATGTCCGACCGACCGCTTCAAATGCCAGAATAACCGCTGTATTCCGATGCGCTGGCTCTGCGACGGAGACAACGACTGCGGGAACGACGAAGACGAGTCCAACAGCACCTGCTCAGGTACCTGCCACCACAACCAGTCACACAACTCAGTGACTGCCACCCCAACCAGTCACACAACACACCAACTGCCACCCCAAGCAGTCACACAACACACTTACTGCCCCTCCAACCAGTCACACAACACACTAACTGCCCACCCAACCAGTGAGTCACACAACATATTAACCACTCCATTCAACCAGTCACACAGCACACTAACTGCCCACCCAACCAGTGAGTCACACAATGTATTAACTACTCCACTCAACCAGTCACACAACTCACTAACTGCCACCTCAACCAGTCACACAACACACTAACTGCCCACCCAACCAGTGATTCACACAACATATTAAAGCTCACCTTCCGCGAAAATCCGATTTTTCTTGTTTTTTGTGGAATACAGTAGGTCTCTCCGAGTTGAATGTGTACACCTGCACATTAAACTGTTTTGCAGCCCCCATTGTCTGCAGGAGCTAAGCAAAGAAATCCCCCCTCCCCCCCTCCGAAAAACGGGTGAATTTTGAATTATCTTTCTGCCTACGTAGGCAGAAACTCACAGACCAGCCCACCTTGGCTCGAGAAACTCCCAGAGGCGGAGCTGAAGCGACGCAACATCACCGCTCATCAGTTAGGAGGTGGGAGGCAGTGAGCGGCAGAGCGGTGGAGGGGCGTCGCAGTGCTCCTAGCCAATCAGAGGAGAGATATTTGCATTCTGTTTGCATGTATGAATATTCATGAGCAAAGCTGGAATCCGGTCATTTTGGACACACCCCTAAAACAGTCCATTAAAAAAGAGCTATACAGAGACACCTGAGCACTTTTTTTTTACAAAAACGGCTCACATGTCATTCATTCATACTAGAGACCACAACTAGACATTTTAAAATGAAAGAAAAAAACGACGGAAGGTGACCTTTAACTACTTCTCTCAACCAGTCACACAACACACTAACTGCCACCCCAACCAGTCACACAACTCACTAACTGCCACCCCAACCAGTCACACAACACACTAACTGCCACCCCAACCAGTCACACAACACACTAACTGCCACCCCAACCAGTCACACAACACACTAACTGCCACCCAACCAGTGAGTCACACAGCGTATTAACTACTTCACTCAACCAGTCACACTGCACACTAACTGCCACCCCAACCAGTCACACAACACACTAACTGCCACCCCAACCAGTCACACAACACACCAACAGCCACCCTAACCAGTCACACCACACACTAACTGCCCCATTATGAATAGTGTTCTGTGGTAAGGATATCTGCACTGACCCCTGTCTGACTCTTCCCTCAGCTCGGACCTGCCCACCTAACCAGTTCTCGTGTGCCAGCGGACGCTGCATCCCCATCTCCTGGACGTGTGATCTGGATGATGACTGTGGGGATCGCTCGGACGAGCCGGCCTCCTGCGGTACATCTTAAACACTAAATACCGCTTTGAAAAAAATGAGACCACTTTAAAATGACGAGTTTCTTTGATTTTGCCAAATTAAAATTTTTGCACCAGGAGTGGCATAAAGTTATCCAAAAGCAGTGTGTAAGACTGGTGGAGGAGAACATGCCAAGATGCATCTATGATTAAAATCCAGGGTTATTCCACCAAATATTGATTTCTGAACTCTTAAAACTTTATGAATATGAACTTTATTCATAAACGCATTATTTGATGTCTGAAAGCTCTGCATTTTTTTTTGTTATTTCAGCCATTTCTCATTTTCTGCAAATAAATGCTCTACATACAACATTTTTATTTGGAATTTGGGAGAAATGTTGTCTGTAGTTTATAGAATAAAACAACAATGTTCATTTTACTCAAACATATACCTATAAATAGCATAATATATTGTATACTATTTACAATATGAAATGTAAAATATATAATAATGACATTTTGTGTAATTTTGCTGTTTTCAGCTTACCCGACCTGCTTCCCCCTCACTCAGTTCACCTGTGATAACGGACGCTGCATTAATATTAACTGGCGCTGTGATAACGGTGAGTGTTTGACCCGACTGTCTCACCACCTGTCTGTCTGTCCTGAGCTGTCCCTGTCTCTCCTCATCTCCTGTCTTTAGTCTGTAGTTCTGTGGGCAGGGTTTAGAGTACATCAGAGCTGTCACTGCCAATCACATCAATTATCAGATAATTCATAGATAATTATAATTATTAAAAATGAAGTAATAATAAGGTAAACAGAGTTTTAAAAACTGTAAAAATATAGCTTGAACATATATAATTAATGACATATATAAAGTTCTACATATATAATTACTGGGTGAGTGGTGGTGGCAGCTCTGCTGTGTGTTACTCTAGTGTTAGTGTTTGCTGTAGATCTGCTGACTCTCTGAATGTGTTTTTTGTTTATGACCTCATTTGTCTTTGTTTGTTGTGTGACATCATGTCCTCTTCTCTGTGCCATTTGCCCCTCCCCCTGTCCCCAATTGGCTCTCTGTTGCAGAAAAGGATTGTTTGGACGGCTCTGATGAGTTGAATTGTCTGAACCCGACCGGTTAGTGCATAGACCAACATGCACCATAAAACTATAAAAAGACCAAAATGATCTAAACTGCAGAAAAGGAAATTCATTTTAAAATTTTCATTTTAAAATGAATTTTGTTAATTAGTTATTAAATATAGAAAAGCTTCAGCAGTTATAGAATATAACTATATAAATAGAACATAGAGTACAGAGAATATAGGTGCAAACCACTTTTTTAGATAGATATACAAAAATACAACAAAAATGTTGTATGTTATGTTATGCATTGAAAGATTTTAATGATAAAAAAATATATAGGAGGTTTATAGGAGGTTTATAGAAGAGTATTTATGTAGCTAATAATGGAAATTACATTATATAGAAGTTTATAGTACAGGTAATATAGGAGATTATACAGGTAATATAAGAGTTTTTAATGGGGTTATGTAGTTCTATATACAGGTGAGGGGTTTATAAAGGTTATGTAGCATGTTATATGAAAGGTAATATGAAAGGAAATAAGGGAGGTTATAAGTTATACAGGGGCTTATATAATTCAATATACAGGTGATATAGGAGTTTATATGGGGACATTTACTATCTACTGGTTATGTAGGAGTTTATATATTTTATATAGAAGGTTATATGAAAGGTAATATGGGAGGTTACATCAGAGGTTACATATATAGCGGTTATATAGTTCTATAAACAGGTGATATAGGAGTTTTTATAGGGCCATATAGTTCTATCTACAGGTGATATAGGAGTTTATTGGGTTATATAGAAAGTTATATGAAAAGTAATATGGGAGGTTATACTGGAGGTTATACATTATACAGGGGGTTATATAGTTCTATATACAGGTGATATTGGAGTTTATGTAGGGGGTTATATAGTTCTATATACAGGTGATATAGGTGTTTATTGGGTTATATAGAAAGTTATATGAAAAGTAATATGGGAGTTTATTTCGGAGGTTATACATTATAAATGAGGTTATATAGTTCTATATGCAGGTGATATTGGATTTAATATAGGTTATATAGAAGGGTATATAAAAGGTACTGTGGGAAGTTATATTGGAGGTTATACATTAAATAGGGGTTATATAGTTCCCTATATAGGTGATATAGGAACTTGTATGTTATATGTAAGGTAATATAGGAGCAAGTTTAATACAGTGTATATAACAGGTTATCTAGGAGGTTATATAGTGAATAAGTGCAGACTCATGGTGCATGGTGTGATCTATGCAGTTTCTGTGATTGTTTTTCTTCCTTTATATCTTTATGTTGAAAAGTTTGGAATCAGAATCTGTTTTGTATTTATATGTTGTGTATTTATTGCTGATGCTGCTTGTAAGCACAGGCTTGGCTGCTTTCATAACTTTATTACTGTCATAATTAACAATAATACAATAGGCCCTAAAATAGAGCCCTGTGGGACTCCACAACATATGATAAATCTAATGGTTATTAAATAATTCACAGTGGAGGCTGCATAAGGATAAATAAAACTAAGGCTCGAGAAATGTATAGTAATATCTAAATGTATTGTATGAGTTATACATTTATTATTATTATTTTTATGAGAAAATATCAAATGATTCCAGACTTTTGAACAGAAGTGAATTTACTGTGTTTATTGAGTTTGTGAGTTTATGTGTGATTATGGAGTGCTGTAGTGATGGTGCTCCAGTCAGGGGTATGTAGGTGGGCGTGTCCAGGCTGGTGACATCACGCTGTGTTTCAGATAACGATTGCGGTGATAACAGCGACGAGGCGGGCTGCACTCACTCCTGCTCCAGCACCCAGTTCAAATGCAACAGCGGCCGCTGCATCCCCGACTACTGGAAATGCGACGGAGACAACGACTGCGGCGACTACAGCGACGAGAACAACGCCAACTGCACCAATCACGGTGAGCTTCAGACCACAGGCACTCAGAAGTAGGGCTGCAATAATTAATTCGACATAATAGGTGCCCAAAATGATACCGCAGAAAAGGAGAAATTGTTTTAAAATAAACTTTTATTTTGAAAGCGTGCTGAATTCAGCACCCGCGCCAGGAAAAGCACCACCTCTCAGAAGAGGCTGCAGGTGACGTTCCTTTTTCCTTATTTCTTACAAGTCAGCGTAGCTTAGAACAGTATCTTGAGTATTTCCATTTTCTAAGTAAAGTTAAAGCCAAGAAGATGTGGGTGCGCGCTTCCGAGAGGGGGTGCTTTTCCTGGCGGGGGTGCTGAACAACACCGGCTTTACACGCGAGGTCAGTGATAAGAGCAATGAATCGCAACAATTACAATATACTGCAATAAAAACAAACGTTTAACATTTATGTTAACAAAAATATATAAAAAAATCTCTATTAAATGTAAAGTTACATTCTTTTAATAAAAGGACACCATCGTAAGAAGGACTTTCAGTAGTCAAAATTAAAAATGTAGGACACAACGCTACTGAGTTTTTTTTTAAAGAGTGGAGAAAATGTAAATATACAACAAAACTGACATGAATAAAAAAAAAATAATAATAATAATAATAATAATAATAACAACCAAATATGTTATATTATTTTAAATAGTAGGTAATAAATTAACATGTTTCGGTTGTAAAATCACTTTTCATTGGATTTAACTAATAATAAACAGAAGTGCATAAAAAATATATATTTTGTTTTTTGTGATTAGCTGTAAATAATCCGCAAACGTTGTAAGTCATTATAGGGTGGGCTTTGATTAATTTTACCAAATGTGTCCCCCCCCATGTCAAACCCACTCCTATGTCTTTGCTGTTAACTATAAAAATTTGTAGCCACGTCAATAATCTGTAGAAGGGATAATAGGCTCACACACTCAGCTCTTACTTCTTGTCTCCTAAAATGTAAACACACTAGATAAGGGACAAGACAACACGCATACTCGCTGTACTTAAGATTATTATACATTTAAACATATTCTCAGCATTTAAATTACACATATAGGGCCCTCACGCACACCCTGCACATGACGTGTTTCTATCTTGGTGGCAGGATGTAAAGGTGCGCCACTGACTGATGAAAACCCTGACATCAGTCAGTAGTCAGCCGCCCAATCCATTGTGCACAATAAACATAAAAAATAAACAGAATAAAGATTAAAATGACATTGTTGTTCCCTTAAAGGAGCTGCTGGTGTACCTTCACAGCGTGAACGCGCAGATCAGTATCCTCTGCTGAGATGCACAAAGTGTCGCACTGTTAAGATATGAACGTGCCAAAGTCAGAGCTCACCTGCCTCTTAAAGGGAATGATGACTGCCACATTGATTGGTTTATTTCACATTATGCCCAGAACACACCCATGATTAATTAAGAGAATTAGTACACAGCTTTTGCGCATTTCAAGCTGTACAAGGTGTATTACTTGTGCCCTCACGTTACCTAAGACACAGGCCACGCCCCTAAATGCAGCTGTGTGATGCACAATTGACCGGTGCTCTGTAGGTCACTAAAATACGGGCCCAAAATAGTGTGATATATAAATGATAATTTAAAAATTAAAATACCACCTGCTCTCATCACTGGGAACAGGTCCCTATCCACCAATCAGAGCGAGAGTGATGATCGGAGTGGGAGGAGCTACATTTCAACCGAGTCCAGTTTACTAACACTCAGCCTAGATCTGTCCATCACATATTTATATCTAAATGCTAATCAGCTGCACCCACACACCCTCTTAAACACACACACAAAAACACACACACACACTCCAGCATGTGATTGGGTGTTTAATGGAGCGTCCCGCACCTCTCGCTGTGTGTAATGTAATGAGGTGGGGGTGGGGGTGGGGAGGTGTTTAGAGGGGTGCTGGGTCAGTCGAGGCTAACCGGGCAATCTGCCTGAAGAGAGAGAGAGAGACCTCAGCAGCTATTTATCCACTCTATATTCACAGCATCTCTCTCTCTTTCTCTCTCTTTCTTTCTCTCACGCTCACAAGCACTCTCTTTTCACCCTCCCGAACCAATCAGAGAGCTGCTTCAGCTCCTTCAGGTTCTGTGCTGGATTAAATCACGTCTGCACTGTATCGGACGAAGATAAACATCTTCATAGATGTATCTTACAGTTATTAAAACAGTTTTGAGTTAAATCTACAGACAAGTACATACAGTAAAATGGACACAGACAATATTTAGAGATACAATTATTTAAAAAGTGAACAATCAAACAGACAATCAGGCAGATACTGAACCTCTGATAGAGTTCCACCATTCATGGGGCGCCAGTCTTCAAGGGGAAGCTGGAAAAATATCTATCCGATTGGTGGGAAAATCGGTGGATAGTGTTGCAGACACTGTGTCTTCATGGGGAAACTAGAGAAATATTTGTCCGGTTGGTGGGAAAATTGGTGGGTAGTGTTGTTATGGGAACATAAAAAGATGGCCAAAAGTAGGTTCTACTGGAATCAGTTTAACTACAGGAAAAGTCTAGTGTTACTTTGTGTCATGCTTTCTGTTAATGTTCAAAGGGTTTCAGATACTTAGCCTCTTGCAGAGTTACTCTGGATGAGAGTCTTCAAGGGAAAACTGGAGACATATATGTCCAATTAGTGGGAAAATGGGTGGATAGTGTTCTTATGGGAACATAAAGGATGTTCAAATGTAGGTTCTACTGGAACCTGTTTAACTACAGGAAAAGTCCAGTGTAACTTTGTGTGTTGCTCTCTATTATTGTTCAAAGATTTGCAGATACTGAAGCTTTAGCAGAGTTCCACTGTTCATGGGGGACAGTCTTCAAGGGGAAACTGGAGAAATAACTGACAGTTGGTGGATAATATTGTTATGGGAACATAAGATGATCAAAAGCAGGTTCTACTGGAACCAGTTTAACTACAGGAAAAGTCTAGTTTTTCTCTGTCTTGCTCTCCATTAATGTTCAAATGTTTGCAGGGACAGTCTTCAAGGGGAAACTGGAAAAATAACTGTCCGATTGGTGGGAAAATTGGTGGACATTGTTGCTATGGGCACATAAAAAAATGACCAAAAGTAGGTTCTTCTGGAAGCAGTTTAACTACAGGAAAAGTCCAGTGTTTCTTTGCGTCATTTTCTCTGTTAATGTTCAAAGGTTTGTAGATACTGAACCTTTTACCTCTCGGTAGTTCCTCCTGGAATCAGGGGTATAATCTAGTACTTTGTCCCTGCTGATTTACTACAGTAACTGCCTCTACTGAGAAGGTTTGACACTAGCTGATGGAACATTGATACGAGGTGAGGAGGATTTGATTGTTCAGAATTTTTGGGAATAAAAAGCTGCTGAGAAGTCAGTGCACTGCGTTGCAGAATGCAGAATTTAATAGTGTCCAGAAACGTTCTGACAAAAGCCGCTATTCGTCTTAATAATCCTTCTCCTCCTCTCTGCAGCGACTCGACCTCCGGGAGGCTGCCACACAGATGAGTTTCAGTGCCGGATGGATGGGCTGTGCATTCCCCTGCGCTGGCGCTGCGATGGCGACACCGACTGCATGGACCTGAGCGATGAGAAGAACTGCGAGGGCGTCACACACATGTGCGATCCAGCCGTCAAATTCGGCTGCCGAGACTCTGGTGAGGATTTATGGGTAATGTGGTAATCCACAACCATGAATAGTTCACTGTATACAATATATTCTGATGTGCCAAATGTGCCATTTGACAGGAGTGTATAAATTGATTGTGTTTGAAGTGTTACCTCAGGGGACAGCTTCATAATGTCCACACCTGTACCTGTCCACACCTGGTATTTTTCACATTTTGTCACCTTACAACCCCAAATTTAAAATGTATTTTATTGAGATTTTAACTGATAGACCAACACAAAGTAGCACATAATTGTGAGGTGTAATGAAAACGATCAGAAGTCATTTAATGAGTCCAGCTGTGTGTAATTTAGCTTTAGTATAAACACACCTGTTCTGTGAAAGCCTCAGTGTTTTTTTGGAGAACACTAGTGAACAAACTACATCATGAAGACCAAGGAACTCACCAGACAGGCCAGAGAAAAAGTTGTGGGGAAGTTTAAAGCAGAGTTAGGTTATATAAAAACATATCCCAAGATTTGAGAGTTGCAAAGAACACTGTTCAGTCCATCATCCAAAAAAAAAATCCAAAACCTACCAAGACATGGCTGTCCACCCAAACTGACAGATCTAGCAAGGAGAGCACTGGTCAGAGAAACAGCCGAGAGGACCATGGTCACTCTGGAAGAACTGCAGAAATTTACAGCCCATGTGGGAGAATCTGCCCTAAAAAAGCCACAAATCTGGCCTTTTTTGGAAAAGTGCCAAGAAGAAAACCATATAAACCATGTAAAAATGTGTGCAGGAAAAGTATCACTGCCCATAATCCTAAACAAACCTCCCCTACTGTAAAAACGTGGTGGTGGCAGCATCATGCAGTGGGGATGCTTTTCTTCAGCAGGGATAGGGAAGCTGGTCAGAGTTGATGGGAAGATGGATAAAGCTAAAAACAGGGAATGCCTAGAAGGAAACCTGTTGGATGGAGCAAGACAATGACCCTAAACATACATCCAGAGCTACAGTGGAATGGTTTAAATCAGAGAATATTCACATGTTAGAATGGCCTAGTCAAAGTTCTGACCTAAATTCTTTTTAGCTTCTGTGGCAAGACATGAAAAGTGCTGTTCAAAGCCCTCCTTCCATTCTCGATAAGTTTAAGCTGTTTTGAAAAGAAGACTTTAATTCCAGCAAAAGGTGACTCTACTAAGTATTGATATATGAGGCTGAATACCTTTCAGAAACCATATCTCATTTTGGTTGTACTTCACATTTATGTGCTACTTTGTGTTGGCCCATCACTTAAAATCTCAATCTCAATAAAATTTACCTTTGTGGTTGTAAGGGGACAAATTGTGAAAAAATTCAAAGGGTATAAATACTTTTGCAAGCCACTGTAGAAGCTTATATTTGCAGCCATCACTGCCTCACTGACTACCATACTGTTTCTTATCGTCCTTCAGCGCGCTGCATCAGCAAGGCGTGGGTGTGTGACGGGGACAGCGACTGCGATGACAGCTCGGACGAGGACAACTGTGAGGCGCTGGTGTGTAAACTCTCGCACCACGTGTGTGCCAACGACACCACCATCTGCCTGCCAGCCGAAAAGCTGTGCGACGGCAAGGACGACTGCCCTGATGGTTCCGACGAGAAATTGTGCGGTAAGAGCGGAAAGTACTACATTACCCATACTCCCGAGCTGCAGATAGCTCTGCCCTTTTCTTCTTTTGCCAGTAAAGGAGCAGTTTGGCAGCAGTTCCAAAAAGGTGAAATTTAGTTCCAACGGTCTGGAGAACTCTCTGTCAGAGAACCGAGCTACAGCAGAGCCATCCAGGCAGTTGGAACGAAATCTGGCATAGATTTTTGCTGGTTATACTGGTTTCTCTTCTCCATGCATTGATCTTTTGTCTCTGGTTCTTCTGTTCTTAGATCTTTGCTCGCTGGATAATGGCGGCTGCAGCCACAACTGCACGGTTGCTCCAGGTGAGGGCATTATGTGCTCATGCCCGCTGGGTATGGAGCTGGGCCCCGACAACAAGACATGCCAGATCCAGGGTTTCTGCGCCAAACATCTAAAGTGCAGCCAGCGCTGCGAGCAGGACAAGTTCACCGTCAAGTGCTCCTGCTACGAAGGCTGGGTCCTGGAGCCGGACATGGAGAGCTGCCGAAGCACAGGTATGGGCTAACAGACATCCGCACTTAATGATGGGGGGGAGGGAAAGCCATCCTGACATGTCAAATCTGTGTCCCCCTGATGATCCTTTCCAGATCTTTCAGGTTTGGCGGTTCTCTTCAAAGATTTTCCACTGGGTTCAGGTCTGAAGATGGGTTAGGTTGCACCAGGATCTTGGAATGCTTCTTACAGAGCCACTTCTTAGTTGGTGTGGCTGTGTGTTTTGGTTCATTGTCATGCTGGAAGACCCAGCCATGACCTATCATGCTCTTACTGAGGGAAGGAGTTTGTCGGCCAAAGTCTTTCAATAGATAACCCAATATCATCCTATTCCTTTGAAGAAAAGCACCCCCAAAGTATGATGCTTCCACCCCCATGCTTCCCGGTTGGGACAACAGTGTTCTTGAGGTTGAACTAATCCTCTTTCTTCCTCCTAACATGGCAAGTGGAGTTCTATTTCGGTCTCATCTGACCTCCTCTGGATTATCCTGATGGTCATTGGCGACCTTTAAACAGGCCTGGACATGAGCAGTTCTGGTGTAGTGTGATGGGGTAGTGTGTTACTAACGATAATCTTAAAGACTGCGGTCCAAGTTCGCTTCAGATCATTGACCAGTTCTGGTACTGGATTTTGTTGTAGCCTCTCAAATGTGGACCTATCGTGCAAATAAAAGCTCCCGGAGATGTTCTGCAGAGTCCTGGAAAGTTCAGGGACGTGCCAGGATGGGATGGCAAGGAATGACAAAAAAGTTAAATAGAGTTCTGTTGTGGTTTCTGGTGTTGGATGGAGGAGAAAAGCTGGAGAAGGAGGAGGAGGTTTATCCTCTCGCTCAGGAAATAGTCTTGCCCAATGGTTGTTTCATTACGCAGGAAGTGGTGGTTTGGGCCAAGGCGGTTGGTTAGAGTGGGTGGGATGGATGGAAGAATGGATGGAATAGAAGTGTCAGAAGAAAGAAAGGCGGGTGGAGGCGGAGTTTGTTTTGGCTGGCGGTTCAGTGGGTGTCGTCAGTGGTTAAATCGGCCAATCGGGGATACAATTCTTTTCCTGAGAAAAATTCCAAAGAGAGAAAGTCACAGGAACATTAGCTAACTTTCGCTTCTCCCTCTTTCTGTCTCCCTCTCTCTCTTTTTCTCTTTCTCTTTTATAGATCCCTTTAAGCCGTTCATCATCTTCTCTAACCGACACGAGATCAGGAGGATCGACCTGCATAAGGGTGAGTTCAGCGTTTTGGTGCCGGGCCTGAGGAACACCATCGCTCTGGACTTCCACCTGAACGACAGTGCTCTGTACTGGACAGACGTGGTGGAGGATAAGATCTACAGAGGAAAGCTGTCAGAGAACGGGGGTGAGCAGTAAACGCCCATGTGAAAGATGGTGGAATAAGAGTGCTGATTAAACACTTAGTCATGATATTATACAAGGCTCCAGTTTAGCTCCACCCCTTATCTAGAACACCTGCTCCAGGTAATGGAGAAATGAAGGCCTTTGAAAGCATTTGATTATTAAAGGCATCTGTATCCAACATCATTCAAACATACCTGTCCAACATCATACAAACACACCTGTCCAACATCATACAAACACACCTGTCCAACATCATACAAACACACCTGTTCAACATCATACAAACACACCTGTCAAAACATCAAACAAACACACCTGTTCAGCATCATACAAACACACCTGTCCAACATCATACAAACACACCTGTTCAACATCATACAAACACACCTGTCAAAACATCATACAAACACACCTGTCAAAACATCATACAAACACACCTGTCAAAACATCAAACAAATACACCTGTCCAAACATCATACAAACACACCTGTCCAAACATCATACAAACACACCTGTCCAACATCATACAAAGACACATGTTCAGCATTCTACAAACACACCTGTTCAGCATCATACAAACACAACTGTCCATCATCATACCAACACACCTGTCCAACATCATACAAACACACCTGTCCAACATCATACAAACACACCTGTTCAGCATTATACAAATACGCCTGTCCAAACATCATACAAACACGCCTGTCCAAACATCATACAAACACACCTGTCCAACATCATACAAACACACCTGTTCAGCATTATACAAATACGCCTGTCCAAACATCATACAAACACGCCTGTCCAAACATCATACAAAGACACATGTTCAGCATTCTACAAACACACCTGTTCAGCATCATACAAACACAACTGTCCATCATCATACCAACACACCTGCCCAACATCATACAAACACACCTGTCCAACATCATACAAACACACCTGTCCAACATCATACAAACACGCCTGTCTAACATCATACAAACACACCTGTCCAACATCATACAAACACACCTGTCCAACATCATACAAACACACCTGTTCAGCATTATACAAATACGCCTGTCCAAACATCATACAAACACGCCTGTCCAAACATCATACAAACACACCTGTCCAAACATCATACAAACACACCTGTCCAACATCATACAAACACACCTGTCCAACATCATACAAATAAACATGTTCAAACATCATACAAACACACCTGTCCAACATCATACAAACACACCTGTCCAACATCATACAAACACACCTGTCCAACATCATACAAACATGCCTGTCTAACATCATACAAACACACCTGTCCAACATCATACAAACACACCTGTCCAACATCATACAAACACACCTGTTCAGCATTATACAAATACGCCTGTCCAAACATCATACAAACACACCTGTCCAACATCATACAAATAAACATGTTCAAACATACAAACACACCTGTCCAACATCATACGAACACACCTCTCCAACATCACACACACCTGTTCAACATCAAACACTGCTAGAGTTGGTTGTTAATTGTCACTGCATGTTTCTCAGCGGCGTTGACCAGCTTCGACGTGGTGATCCAGTATGGCCTGGCGACACCGGAAGGTTTGGCCGTAGACTGGATCGCTGGGAACATCTACTGGGTGGAGAGTAACCTGGACCAGATTGAGGTGGCCAAGCTGGACGGCACCATGCGCACCACCCTGCTTGCTGGAGACGTGGAGCACCCAAGGGCCATCGCTCTGGATCCCAGAGAAGGGTAGACGGGTCATTTCTGTTCTCATAAATTTGGCTCAGAACTCATTTCAGTAGATTTAAATTCCATACTTCCTTAATTCCATGTACTTCCTGACCCACAGAATCCTGTTCTGGACGGACTGGGATGCCAGCATGCCGAGGATCGAGGCGGCGTCTATGAGCGGCGAAGGCCGGCGCACCATCCATAAGGAGACAGGAAACGGAGGCTGGCCCAACGGACTGACCGTAGACTATCTGGAGCGACGCATTCTGTGGATAGATGCCAGGTAAGGCCTTCATGACGTCTCAAAAACATTATATTTACAAGAGACTGTTCCAGACTCTTCCTGATTACTATTTTTACTAGTTTCTTGCCTGAATTTATCTCCTCAGATCTGATGCAATCTATTCTGCCAAGTACGATGGTTCTGGTCTGATTGAGGTTCTGCGGGGGCACGAGTACCTCTCACACCCGTTTGCCGTCACCATGTACGGTGGGGAAGTTTACTGGACAGACTGGCGCACCAACACTCTGGCCAAGGCCAACAAGTGGACGGGGAACAACGTTACTGTGGTCCAGAGAACCAACACTCAGCCGTTCGATCTGCAGGTTTACCACCCATCCCGACAACCCCTGGGTGAGCAGTAATCTGATCATCTGATCTTAAGGGGCAGAACCCAAGCGTCTCTTTTCTGTTTCACTCTGTGTTTATTAATGGGCCATAAGAAGAACTTAGAACAGCGTCTCCTCAGTTGTCAGGTCTACTCAGTTTTCCTTCAATTCTCTTTTATTTTCCTCAGTTCTCATATCTCCTCAGTTTTCCTCAATTCTCTTCTGTTCTCCTTGGTTCTCATATCTCCCCAGTTTTCCTCAATTCTCTTCTGTTGTCCTCAGTTTTCAGATTTTAATAAATTCTCTTTTGTTCTCCTCAGTTCTCAGATCCCCTCAGTTTTCCTCAATTCTCTTCTGTTCTCCTTAGTTCTCAGCTTTTCTCAGTTTTCCTTAATTCTCCTCTGTTCTCCTCAGTTCTCAGTTTTCCTCTATTCTCTTTTGTTCCCCCCAGTTCTCATATCTCCTCACTTTTCCCCAGTTATCTTCTGTTCTCCTTAGTTCTCAGTTTTCCTCTTTTCTCTTTTATTCCCCTCAGTTCTCATATCTCCTCAGTTTTCCTCAATTCTCTTCTGTTGTTCTCAGTTTTCAGATTTTAATAAATACTCTTATTTGTTCTCCTCAGTTCTCAGATCTCCTCAGTTTTCCTCAATTATTGTCTGTTCTCCTCAGTTCTCATATCTCCTCAACTTTCCTCTATTCTCTTTTGTTCCCCTCAGTTCTTATATATCCTCAGTTTTCCTCAATTCTCTTCTGTTCTCCTCAGTTCTTCTTAGTTCCCTTAGTTCTTAAGTTCTCAGTTCTTAATTCTCTTCCTCTTTTCTTGGTTCTACTCAGTAATAACAGTGCGTCTGAATCAGTTACAGTGGTTCTTGAAAGTATGTGAACCCTTTAGAAATGTTCTGTACATCATCAAATTCAAGTCCTAACAGTATATAAAGAGAACCCTTTTAAGCAAATGAGATAAAAATCAATGTGATGACAATCAGGTGCGAGTGGGATCCCAGTTTTATTTAAAGAACATGGATCTATCAAAGTCTGCTCCTCACAACACATGTTTATGGAAGTGAATCATGGCACAAACAAAGGAGATTTCGGAGGACCTCAGAAAAGGAGTTGTTGATGCTCATCAGGCTGAAAAAGGTAAAAAACCCTCTCTCTAAAGAGTTTGGATTTCACCAATCAAACCACAGTCAGACAGATTGTGTATAAATGGAGGAAATCATTGATTAAGATCATTGTTACCCTCCCCAGGAGCGTTCAAGCAACAAAGATCACTCCAAGAACAAGGCATGTAACAGTTGGCGAGCTCACAAAGGACTCCATGGTAACTTCCAAGCAACTGAAGGCCTCTCTCACATTGGCTAATGTTAATGTTCTTGAGTTCACCATCAGGTGAACATTGATCAACAATTGTGTGCAAAAAGAACATTGCTGCTCATCTGCAGTTTGCTAAAGGTCACATGGACAAGCCAAAAGGCATTTGGAAAAAGGTTTTGTGGACAGATAAGGCCAAAATAGAACTTTTTGATTTAAATGAATATGGGTATGTTTGGAGAAAGGAACACACTCTATTCCAGCATAAGAACCTTATCTCATTTGTAAAACATGGCGTTGATAGTATCATGGTTTGGACCTGTTTTGCAGCAAGACAATTACGCTAAGCACACAAGTCATTCTATCAAAAAACTGGGTTGAGTAGATGGTGCTCTCCCCCCACATCACCTCAAAGGGTGATGTCGATCAGAACAAGGTGCCTGTGAGCTGATGTATCGGAACCCAGCGCGCTGTGATGCTACTCGGCAATGTTGCATCAGCAGCAGCAATCCAAAAAGAGGCGGTGGCTGACTTCACATGTATCTGAGGAGGCATGTGTTAGTCTTCACTCTCCTGGTGTTGGGGCACCATTAGTGATAGGTGGAGTCCTAATGAGTGGGTTGGGTAATTGGCCGTGTAAATTGGGAAAAAAAGAATAAAAAAGTATGTAACATTGGATAGTTTGCCCAATAAATAAATGACCAAGTATAATATTTTTGACTAATTTGTTTAACTGGGTTCTCTTTATATACTTTTAGGACTTGTGTGAAAATCTGATGAAGTTTTAGGTCACATTTATGCAGAAATATAAAAAAATTCTAAACAGTTCACAAACTTTCAACAACCACTTTGGGTTAGTTAGGGTTGTCCAGCAGGGTGTGATGGACGGGTGTGGTGATGTTCTGTGGCAGGGTGTGAGGAGAACGCCACTGGCAGCTGATCTCCTGACATCGGTTTACCCACAGTGCCGTCTGACAGGCATGGCGTATGATTATATATGCGTGATCAGAACAGCCTCATTAGATGAGTGGATGAGAAGCTGTTTTAATCACTTCTGACCTCATCTCAACCTGTGCACTGCCCAAAATATGTATACAGTATAACACCAGGATAGTTGATCTGATGTTTTAGGGAAAGGTTTCGATGTTTCGATGTTTTGTTTCTTTCATGGCTAGTGGTAAAATCAGACAGTCTTTTTCTATTATTTTGCACCTATTTGGAACACCATTTCAACCTACTTGCAGTCACAAGAGATACCATAGTAACCACCTCCTAAACCACAGCTTTAACCATGTGGAATAGCATATGCTTCTGTTATCAGCACCCAGCATAGGAACCCAGTATCTGATATGATAATATTGGAACTGCCCATCCACAGCCTACCAACCTGTCAGTAGTAGCTTAACTTATTCCTTAATTATTCTTCTTTCCCCTTTGTTCTCCTTGGTTATCCTCAGTTCTCTTCTGTTATCCTTGGTTCTCTTCGGTTTTCCTCATTTCTGCTCAGTTATCCTTAGTTATTCTCAATTCTCCTTGGTTTTCGTCAGTTCTCCTCAGTTTTCGTCAGTACTCCTCAGTTCTCCTTGTTTTTCCTCAGTTCTCCTCGGTTCTCCTCAGTTTTCATATGTTTTTCTCAGTTCTCTTCTAGTTCTCCTTAGTTATATACAGTTCTCAGTTCTCATTTTTATCAGTTCTCCTTAGTTCCCCTCGGTTTTCCTCAGTTCTCTTTGGTTTTCCTCAGTTCTTCTCGTTTTTCCTCAGTTCTGCTCAGTTATCCTCAGTTCTCTTTGGTTTTTCTTAGTTCTTCTCGGTTTTCCTCCGCTATCCTCAATACTCCTTGCTTTTACTTAGTTCTCCTTGGTTTTTCTCAGTTCTGCTCAGTTTTCCTTGGTTCTCATCAGTTCTCCTCAGTTCTGCTCAGTTCTCCTTGGTTTTCCTCACACTGTAAAAAATGTCCGTGAAAATTACAGTGAAAAACTGTGAAATGGCAACAGAAATAAACCGTAAAGCAAGAAGAAGCTTATTGTTGTAGAATAAACATTGAATTACCATAGATTAAAAAACTGTGAAAATTGTTAATTTTAATTGTTTTAACATGTGAAATATATGGTGAAAAGCTGAAATGGTGACAGCATTGGACAGTCATATTAAAAATAGCACATTACTGTATTATTCACGGTGTACAAACCTTAAATAAAAAACATGCCGTCAATTATATTTTTTACCATTTTAAGATGTGAAATATACACTGTAAAAAAAAATCTTGTCAAAAATACAGTGATCTTGTAAATGGCTTCACGGTAAGGTATATTATCACTTGTAAAAACAACAGTTTGAAAATGCTGCCAGTATTTCACAGTAAAATAAACAGTTGCAAATGTATACGATATTACAGTTTAATTCTTGTCAACAGTAAATTTCATATTGATAAACCGTTTTGTTTACAGTATATTCTTGTGAAAAATATTACATTATAATGTTACATTGTGAAAAGCAGGGTCTGAATGGGATGTAACGCAGCTGTCTATGGGGCGTGGCTATGTTAATTAGATGTTTAGTTCAGAGACGTCACCATGATGTAGTTTCATAGCGGTTTTATCCACCTGCCTGGGTTTTACATCATGTGTATATAAGTGATTTCACTCTGCAAGCACATCTCTGTGCTGTAAGTGAGCAGTAGTCCAGTTAATGAAGCGCTTTTGAAAAAGATAATGCTGTTTAAAACTGTATGTTGTTTACAGCGTGACTCAAAGTTATTGGACAACCACAAAAATTTGCCATAAAATTGGACAATAAATGCTGTGGAATGGATCATTTTTCACTTAAAAAGCAACAGGGTTACATTGTGAATTATACAGCTATACCATGAGCCTATATACACTTTCACCGTTATTTTAACAGTAACTCCTCTTTATTAGTACATTTTCAAACTGTTGTTTTTACAAGTGTTAATATACCTTACCGTGAAGCCATATACAAGATCACTGTATTTTTTACGGTGAAAAAATGGCAACCACAGCTGCCAGTTTTTCACCGTACATTTGACAAGATTTTTTTTTACAGTGCAGTTCTGCTCAATTCTCCTCAGTTCTGCTCAGTTATCCTCAGTTCACCTCGGTTCTCCTTTGTGTGTATTTGACATGGAAGCAATCGGAGTGATTTTTGTCATCAGCTTATGATAATATAGCCACCCCTGAGCAACACCATAGCTAACATCTGAGATACAATAGCAGTCAATTAGCAACACCACTGAAACCACCTGGAACCATGTAGCAACATTTACCACTGCTCCTTTTATTTATTTGTAAATAAATGAAATATAAGAATATTTTTATTTGAGTGATTAATGTATTTTTGTTTTTGCCGTAGCTCCTAACCCGTGTGCTGGTAACGGGGGTCTGGGTCCATGTTCCCACCTGTGTCTGATCAACTACAACCAAACCTTCTCCTGCGCCTGCCCTCACCTGATGAGACTCAGCTCAGACAACCACACCTGCTATGGTAAGCTCCACCACCCACCGCACCTACTGCTTCACCACAAAACCACCACTGTAGGCAATGCACTGGAGATGGTACTTGTGGACCCAAACATATGAGAAGGGTTCTTGAACTGGACTGTTGAGCCAAAAGTTTATTATCACTGGTGGATAGGGGTGTCACGATTTCGATATTTTATCGAAATCGATCAAAATTATGTCATGGTCTCGAGCCTCAAAGTCAAAAAGAGGATCGACAATCCCTCCCTCTAAGCTACGCAAGCACTTGCAGCATGCTACGCAAATGGCGCAGCACGCTGTAGCCGATGCCGCGGGCATTGTGACTGCTCAAAGAGCAGCCCTTTCTCCAGAGAATGTGGACATTCTCATCTTCTTAAAGAAAAGTTGTTTTGTCTAGCCTCAAATATGTTAATAGTTTTGGTACCTTAAGGAGCATCTTTCTCTCAGATAAAGTTAGTAATATATCTTTATTAAAGAAAAAAACTTGTAATGCTCAGGGACCGAGTCTTATTTTTCATGTTTAACTGTTATAGTAGAATATAGTTCAGTTTGTTAAGGCTCTAATTGTTCTATTATTTTGTTTTAATAGTGCACACTGCTACTACCAAAAAAAGCCACTAGATGGCATTACATATATATCTTAATTAAATTATTTAAATTTGACCATTAGTGCCTAATGCGGTGTATTTCAGATCACTTGTATCACTTTGCATCACTTACATCAAGCCCACCTTTTGAAATAAGATATTGTAAATTTGATGAATCAAACCAATAACTGACCGTAGACTAATCTAAAACTGGCGTAGGTCTCTCTGCTGTAAAAAAAAGAAAAATGAAAATCGAGAATCGAATCGAATCGTGACCCTAAAATCGGAAATAAAATCGAATCGAGGATTTAGAGAATCGTGACACCCCTACTGGTGGAGAATCAGGGTAAAGAAAGTCCAATCCACCCTTGGATTTTGTTCCCACTGCCTGAGCAGTTCTGCTGATGCCAAGCTATACACTGAGCTGCCCAGGCAGTAGGAAAAATGCCATATCAGTAAGGTCCAATGTTTTTGATGGAATATTATAAAAATGTAGTGATTTACCTGATATTTATTGATCGATTCTGATCAGACACATGATCAAACACATGATTTAACCAGTGGTTAATTGATTAACATGGTTAAAAAGTTAGTTTTGGTTTTCTGTGTGTAAGACTCGTCTGCAGTCAGCACAGCATTCCGAATCCAGAATCAGCTCCAGCTTTCCCTCAGCCTGATCTTAATTAATGGAAAAGTCTCTGCAGGCCAGAAGATCACATCCAACGTCTCCCAGTTGGAGAAAACAATGACTGCTGCTGCTCTCAGTGCAGCTTCGCCTCAACTTCCTCAGGACTTCTGCAGTTGCTGGAGATTAATTTCCTCAGCCTCGACTGTCAGCAGTTCCTTTAAATCTAAACCATGAACAATAAATCATATCAGAAATGTAATAAGTTACACATTCACCAATCAGCCAATAACAAACCACTGCCAGGTGAATAAATGAACAACACTGATGATCTGGCTCCAGGGGCTTCTGTAAGGCAGCAAGTGAACAGTCAGTTTATGGAGTTTATGGCGTACGAATGTGAGCAAACATCTGGAACACCATTTTAAGCTCTTGACAATACTATATTAACCTCCTAGCACATCATGGGCCTATTGAACACCCTGCACAAAGTGCATTGTGCTGATCATTGCTGTCTTTTTGTTGGCGTCTTTATGTGTTGGTGGCAGGAAATACAGTGCGCCACTGACTGATTAAAACCCTGACAACAGTCAGCTGCCCAATGCTATCTTACACATGCAGGTACGCAGTGCATGAGGCACGCGCTCAGTGCTTAACCACTCCTGCTCCTTACATACAAATGGACATGTTGCATCACACAAATGCAGCTTTTATATTAACAATAAACAGAATAAAGTATAAAAAAACATGAAGGCGCAGGTCAGTTAAGCAATGTCTGAAAACATGAGAGATATCATTTGGTTAATTGCGAACAAAGATTTCTAGTAAGAAACCATATAAAGTGGAATTATAAAATACATAGTCCGACATGTGCTATATCAAACTGTACCCAACTAGAAACCTTGGAACACTTTCTTTTTGATTTCTATAGATCAAAGGAAGTATGGACTTAATAAAAATTACTTATGATCTAAAAGTAATAAAATACGGAAAATTTTAAATTAAGCCTTACCGTATCTGAAAGTGAAATTTTTTGGTTAATAATTAGAAAAATATAATATTATATATTATAAATAGTATAATATAAACTATAGAAAACAAGTTGCAAAATTGTTATGGACAATCAAAATATCACAAGTACAAGTATTTTAAGCAGGTTATAACAGAACTCAAAAGGAAAATAAGTATGGACATATATCAGCAAAAAGAAGACAGGATTTTTTTTATTTATTTTTTATTTTGATGTTTGTAAATAATTTTGTAATATGTTGTGAATTTGGATATTGAATTGTATTGTACTGAAATGTATATTTTAATGTAATGTAAGATTTCCTGAAACAATCAATAAAGTATAAATACATACAGTAGTAGCCACCTGAGATAGAATATAATAGAATAGAATAGAATAGAATAGAATAGAATAGAATAGAATAGAATAGAATAGGCCTTGTTTTATAAAATTGATCTTTGGTGTGCTCATGTGTGTGACCTTTTGGTGTGCTCAAATTGACCTTTGATGTTGTGATAAACCTCAAATTAGTAATTTTGTATTGAATTTGTTTAGCTTTTATATAGCAATACAGTGTCTGAGATCAATGTATACTGTTTTACTCCAGTAATCAATGGCACAATTTACCCCAATGTATTTTCTTCAAAGGCACAACTTACCGGTACCCCGCACTGGGGGCAAGTTGTGCCATGAAGCTGTATTTCTTAAATACTTTATTTCAGATCCAAAGTGTCTGTTTCCAGGGATGCACCACATCCTGAAATATATGTACATATATTAGGAAGCATTACTGTCATGGTCTCGCTTTAAAGTCACTTTAAGTAAATCTGGCACAAATCACCCAACTCTCCCCTATAAATGACTGTTATTCTCAAAAAAATTAATGGGAAAAAATAAAACAACCACATGTTTAGATCCAGACATTTAATTATGCCTTATGAATATTCATAACTGCTAATATGCAAATAGTAATGCCCTCACGGCCTAAAGCATTTCATCCTGTTTAATATTAAAAAAGAATGTCTTGTGTTCTAAACCTACACACACTCACACAACAAACACACACTCACACTTTTCTCTGGCTATCTCTGTGCAGAGTCGCGTCAGTTCCTGCTGTACGCTCGTCAGATTGAGATCCGTGGAGTGGACATTTATAACCCGTACTATAATTACATCATCTCCTTCACCGTGCCGGACATCGACAACGTGACGGTGGTGGACTACGATGCACAGGAGCGCCGGATCTACTGGTCAGACGTGCGAACTCAGACCATCAAGAGGGCCTTCGTTAATGGGACGGGCATCGAGACAGTGGTCTCTGCAGGTACGTCCCACAACTGACCATCACTGACCTGCAGAGATAAAGAGATTACATGGATGACATCATACTGTACAGTGTGTGTGTTAATGTGTGTGTTCATGTGTGTCTGTGTGTGTATCCATGCAGATCTGCCCAACGTTCACGGGCTGGCTGTTGATTGGGTTTCTCGGAACCTGTTCTGGACGAGCTACGACACCAACAAGAAACAGATCAACGTGGCCAGACTGGACGGATCATTTAAGAACGCAGTGATCCAGGGTCTGGATAAACCACACTGCCTGGTGGTCCATCCAATCCTGGGGTGAGTAGCATCAAACTCAGATCCTCACTGTCCAATAAGTACACTGGATCACCATTATTTATTTCTTTTTTTTTTTTTTTCATTTTTAAATTCAGTGACCGAAGAGAATAAAAGAGAATGGATGGGGGGGAGGGGAGAGTAAGAGAGTGTAAATAGAAAGTGAAAATGCAGGAGAGTGAGAATAAGGAAGAGTAAGAAACTGAAAAAGTAAGAGAACAATTAAGAATGGGGAGAGTAAGATAGAGAGAGAGTGAGAATGGGAGAGTGAGAGAGAGAGAGAGTGAGAATGGTGGGAGTGAGATACGGAGAGTGAGATAGAGAGAGAGTGAGAATGGTGGGAGTGAGATACGGAGAGTTAGTGAGAGATAGTGAGAATGGAGTGAGTGAGAGAGTGTGAGAATGGGGAGAGTGAGAGAGATAGTGAGAAAGAGAGTGAGAATGGGGAGAGTGAGAGAGATAGTAAGAATGGGGGAGAGTGAGTGTGTAAATAGAGGAGAGTGAAAATGGAGAGTATAAGAGGGGGTAATGGGGAGACAGTAGGAGATGTAGTGAGAGTGTAAATAAAAGGGAGTGAGAAAGTGACAATAAGCTTAGTAAGAGTGATCATCTAAGAGGATGATAAGGTGAATATGCAGGAGAGTGAGAGAGAGAAGGGGGAAGAGTAAGATAGAGAGTGAGAATGGGTGAGAGTGAGACAGTGAAAATGGGGCAAGTAATAATAGGGCCGACTGGGAAAGAATGGAAAAGATTGAGAAAGTGAGAATGGGGGAGAGTTAGTAAGAGAGAGTGAAAGTGGGCAGAGTGAGATATAGAGAGAGAGTAAGAATGGGGAGGGTGATATTGGGGAGAGTTAGGGAGAGAGTGAGAATGGGGAGAGTGAGAGAGAGAATGGTGAGAGTGAAATACATAGAGAGTAAGAATAGGAGAGTGAGAATAGAGGAGAGTGAGAGAGAGTGAGAATGGGGGAGAGTTATTGAGAGAGAGTGAAACTGGGGTCAGGGAGGGAGATATAGATAGATTGAGAATAGAGGAGAGTGAAAATGGGGAGAGTGAGAATGGGAGAGAGTTAGTGAGAGAGAGTGAGAATGGGGGAGAGTTATTTAGAGAGAGTGAGAATGGGGAGAGTGAGAGACTTAGTGAGAGAATGAGAATGGGGAGAGTTAGTGAGAGAGAGTGAGAATGGGGAGAGTGAGAATGGGAAGAGAGTGAGAATGGGAGAGAGTTAGTGAGAGAGTGAGAATGGGGCAGAGAGAGAGAGAATGGGGAGAGTGAGAGACTTAGTGAGAGAGAAAATAGGAGAGAGTTAGTGAAAGAGTGAGAATGGGAAAAGAGTGAGAGAGTTAGTGAGAGAGTGAGAATGGGAAGAGAGTGAGAATGGGAGAGAGTTAGTGAGAGAATGAGAATGGGGAGAGTGAGAGAGTTAGTGAGAGAGTGAGAATGGGGGAGAGTGAGAGAGTTAGTGAGAGAATGAAAATAGGAGAGAGTTAGTGAAAGAGTGAGAATGGGAAAAGAGTGAGAATGGGAGAGAGTTAGTGAGAGAATGAGAATGGGGAGAGTGAGAGAGTTAGTGAGAGAATGAAAATAGGAGAGAGTTAGTGAAAGAGTGAGAATGGGAAAAGAGTGAGAATGGGAGAGAGTTAGTGAGAGAATGAGAATGGGGGAGAGTGAGAGAGTTAGTGAGAGAGTGAGAATGGGAAAAGAGTGAGAATGGGAGAGAGTTAGTGAGAGAATGAGAATGGGGAGAGTGAGAGAGTTAGTGAGAGAGTGAGAATGGGGGAGAGTGAGAGAGTTAGTGAGAGAGTGAGAATGGGGGAGAGTGAGAGAGTTAGTGAGAGAATGAGAATGGGGGAGAGTTAGTGAGAGAGAGTGAGAATGGGGGAGAGTGAGAATGGGAGAGGGTTAGTGAGAGAATGAGAATGGGGAGAGTGAGAGAGTTAGTGAGAGAATGAGATTGGGGAGAGTGAGAGAGTTAGTGAGAGAATGAGAATGGGGAGAGTGAGAGAGTTAGTGAGAGAATGAGAATGGGGAGAGTGAGAGAGTTAGTGAGAGAATGAGAATGGGGAGAGTGAGAGAGTTAGTGGGAGAATGAAAATGGGGGAGAGTGAGAGAGTTAGTGAGAGAATGGGAATGGGGGAGAGTGAGAGAGTTAGTGAGAGAATGGGAATGGGGAGAGTGAGAGAGTTAGTGAGAGAATGAGAATGGGGAGAGTGAGAGAGTTAGTGAGAGAATGAGAATGGGGAGAGTGAGAGAGTTAGTGAGAGAATGAGAATGGGGAGAGTGAGAGAGTTAGTGAGAGAGTGAGAATGGGGAGAGTGAGAGAGTTAGTGAGAGAATGAGAATGGGGAGAGTGAGAGAGTTAGTGAGAGAGTGAGAATGGGGGAGAGTGAGAGAGTTAGTGAGAGAATGAGAATGGGGAGAGTGAGAGAGTTAGTGAGAGAGTGAGAATGGGGGAGAGTGAGAGAGTTAGTGAGAGAGTGAGAATGGGGGAGAGTGAGAGAGTTAGTGAGAGAATGAGAATGGGGGAGAGTTAGTGAGAGAGAGTGAGAATGGGGGAGAGTGAGAATGGGAGAGGGTTAGTGAGAGAATGAGAATGGGGAGAGTGAGAGAGTTAGTGAGAGAATGAGATTGGGGAGAGTGAGAGAGTTAGTGAGAGAATGAGAATGGGGAGAGTGAGAGAGTTAGTGAGAGAATGAGAATGGGGAGAGTGAGAGAGTTAGTGAGAGAATGAGAATGGGGAGAGTGAGAGAGTTAGTGGGAGAATGAAAATGGGGGAGAGTGAGAGAGTTAGTGAGAGAATGGGAATGGGGGAGAGTGAGAGAGTTAGTGAGAGAATGGGAATGGGGAGAGTGAGAGAGTTAGTGAGAGAATGAGAATGGGGAGAGTGAGAGAGTTAGTGAGAGAATGAGAATGGGGAGAGTGAGAGAGTTAGTGGGAGAATGGGAATGGGGGAGAGTGAGAGAGTTAGTGAGAGAATGGGAATGGGGGAGAGTTAGTGAGAGAGAGTGAGAATGGGGGAGAGTGAGAATGGGAGAGGGTTAGTGAGAGAATGAGAATGGGAGAGAGTTAGTGAGAGAGAGTGAGAATGGGGGAGAGTGAGAATGGGAGAGGGTTAGTGAGAGAATGAGAATGGGAGAGAGTTAGTGAGAGAGTGAGAATGGGGGAGAGTTAGTGAGAGAGAGTGAGAATGGGGAGAGTGAGAATGGGAGAGAGTTAGTGAGAGAGTGAGAATGGGGGAGAGTTAGTGAGAGAGAGTGAGAATGTGGGAGAGTAAGGGAGAGAGAGTGAGAATGGAGGAGAGTTAGTGAGAGGGTGAGAATGGGGAGAGTAAGGGAGAGAGAGAGTGAGAATGGAGGAGAGTTAGTAAGAGAGTGAGAATGGGGAGAGTGAAAATGGAGGAGAGTTAGTGAGAGGGTGAGAATGGGGGACAGTAAGGGAGAGAGAGTGAGAATGGAGGAGAGTTAGTGAGAGAGTGAGAATGGAGGAGAGTTAGTGAGAGAGTGAGAATGGAGGAGAGTTAGTGAGAGAGTGAGAATAGAGGAGAGTTAGTGAGAGGGTGAGAATGGGGGACAGTAAGGGAGAGAGAGTGAGAATGGAGGAGAGTTAGTGAGAGAGTGAGAATGGAGGAGAGTTAGTGAGAGAGTGAGAATGGAGGAGAGTTAGTGAGAGAGTGAGAATGGAGGAGAGTTAGTGAGAGAGTGAGAATGGAGGAGAGTTAGTGAGAGAGTGAGAATGGAGGAGAGTTAGTGAGAGAGTGAGAATAGAGGAGAGTTAGTGAGAGAGTGAGAATGGAGGAGAGTTAGTGAGAGAGTGAGAATGGAGGAGAGTTAGTGAGAGAGTGAGAATGGAGGAGAGTTAGTGAGAGAGTGAGAATGGAGGAGAGTTAGTGAGTGAGAGAGAATGGTGGAGAGTGAGATAGAGAGAGTGAATAGAGGGATATATATTTTTCGGCACCTTTTTTAGAACTGCAGTGGTGGAATGTTTTCCGTGGTGAGACTCCGCCTCTCTGACTCAGACTGAAATGAGAATCAGATGTGGTGTGATTGTGTGTGATTGTGTGTGTGTGTAGTATTGTGTGTGTGAGTGTGATTTTGTGTGTGTGTGTGTAGTATTGTGTGTGTGTGTCTTTTCCACCTCCTTAGGGAAGAGCTGGTTGTGGGGGTGGAGCTAAACTCACGTTTTGAGAGATTGGTTTGGGGGGTAATGAGGGCGGAGTCTCGCTCGTAAATGTTTGGCAGGAAATTAAGGGCTTAGAGTTAAACACCCCCCGGACTGATCTGATGTCATCAAACACACTCACACACACATATACACACACACACACACACACACACACACACACACACACACACACACACACACACTCTCTCACATGCACACGGTCACACACATGCACACACACATACAAAATCACACTCATGCACACACTCTCACACACACACAGTAAGATAAACAGGCCGTTTGGCAGGACTGAATGGTTTGGGGAGCGTGTGTGGAATTCTGTCTCGGGCCGGTTTTCCGCTGGTGTCTGGGAACGAATCCTCAGAGAGAACCGGAGCCGATGTGAACTGGATGCACCGCGGCGGAACACTGACGACTTTATTCACTGATTTATTTTAATAAATGATTTTAATAATGAATAGTTCAGAATTTCAGACAGAATCTTAGCCTCCCAGTACCCAGTTACCCAGCACAGTATCAACACAGTTTCAACACAGTAACCACCCAGTAACAACACAGTCATAACCAAGTAACAACCCAGTCACAACATAGTAGCAGCCCAATCACAGCCCAGTAGCAACCCAGTCACAACTCAGTCACAGCCCAATAACAAACCCAGTAACAACCCAATAACAACCCAGTCACAACCCAATAACAACCCAGTAGCAACCTAGTCACAACTCAGTCACAGCCCAATAACAAACCCAGTAACAACCCAATAACAACCCAGTCACAACCCAATAACAACCCAGTAGCAACCTAGTCACAACTCAGTCACAGCCCAATAACAAACCCAGTAACAACCCAATAACAACCCAGTCACAACCCAGTTATAACCTTGTCACAACCCAATCACAGCTTAATTACAACCCAGTCCCAACCCAATAACAACCCAATAACAACCGAATTACAAACCAGTCACAATCCAGTTATAACCCAGTCACAACCCAATGACAGATTAATTACAACCCAGTCACAGTTTAGTAACAACCCAGCTACAACCCAATCACAATGCAGTAACAACCCAGTCACAACCAAGCTACAACCAAATCACAGCCCTGTAACAACCCAGTAAGAACCAAATAACAACCCAATAACAACCCAATATCAGCCCAGTCACAACTCAGTAACAACCCAGCTACAACCAAATCACAGCCCAGTAAGAACCCAGTAAGAACCCAATAACAACCCAATAACAACCCAGTCACAACCCAGTCACAACCCAGTCACAACCAAGCTACAACCAAATCACAGCCCAGTAACAACCCAGTAACAACCCAGTAAGAACCCAATAACAACCCAATAACAGCCCAGTCACAACCCAGTAACAACCCAGCTACAGCCAATCACAGCCCAGTAACAACCCAGTAAGAACCCAATAACAGCCCAGTCACAACCCAGTAACAACCCAGCTACAACCAATCACAGCCCAGTAACAACCCAGTAAGAACCCAATAACAACCCAATAACAACCCAGCTACAGCCAATCACAGCCCAGTAACAACCCAGTAAGAACCCAATAACAGCCCAGTCACAACCCAGTAAGAACCCAGCTACAACCAAATCACAGCCCAGTAACAACCCAGTAAGAACGCAATAACAACCCAATAACAACCCAGCTACAGCCAATCACAGCCCAGTAACAACCCAGTCAGTCAACCCTGTCCATATCCTGAACCAGTAACAGTGCTGTCAGTGTGTGGGTCCAGTCTGGAGCTCCAGCAGATCTATAATGGACTGTAACGTCCTTCACCGTTCTCAGAACGATGGTGTTGCCAGGGGCAACCCTTCAATCACCAGGAGCCGAGCTGAGCGTACTCAACCTCAAAACATCGCTACTGATCTCGCTTACAGACGTAAAGATTAGGAGCGATCTGCAGAACCTCTGTTTGTCTGTTGTTAAACTGTAGGTCGATATATCTGCAATTTGTGTGAGTTTCGTCTGTAGTTTGTTGCATCTGTACTTTATTTGTTGTAAATCTGTAGTTTGATGTATTTTTATTTTTTTGTACTTTGTAGTGTGGTATGTTTATATATCTATCTATATCTATAGTTTATTTGTAGTTTATTTGTTGTTTATCTGTAGTTGGTGTATCTGTAGTTTGGCATATCTAGTTTATTTGTACCTTATCTGTAGTTTATCTGTAGTTTGGTGTATCTATAGTTCGTAGTTTATTTATTGTTTATCTGTATATGTTTATTATTGTTTAGTGTATATGTGCTTTATTTGTTGTTTATCTGTAGTTTGGTGTATCTGTACCTTGTCATGTCTAGTTTATTTGTAGCTTTTCTGTAGTTTATGTGTAGTTTTTTTGTAGTTCATTGTATTTTATCTGTTGTTAAATTGTAGGTTGGTATATCTCCAGTTTATGTGGATTTAGCCTGCAGTTTGTTGTATCTATACTTTATTTGTTGTTAATCTGTAGTTTGGTGTATCTATAGTTCGTAGTTTTTTTGTTGTTTCTATGAAGTTTGGTGTATCTGTAGTTATGTGTATTTTATCTGTAGTTTGGTGTATCTGTACTTTATTTGTCGTTTATTTGTAGTTAAGTGTATCTGTACTCTGGCATGTCTAGTTTATTTATAGCTTTTCTGTAGTTTATCTGTAGTTTGGTGTATCTGTAGTTATGTGCACTTTATTTGTAGTTTGATGTATCTGTACTTTATTTGTTGTTTATCTGTAGTTTGGTGTATCTGTACTTTGGCATTTCTAGTTTATTTGTAGCTTTTCTGTAGCTTATCTGTAGTTTGGTTTATGTGTAGTTTATTTGTTGTTTATCTGTACTTAATCTGTAGTTTATTTGTAGCTTGGGGTATCTGTAGTTTATTTGTTGTGCACCAGGAGTGTGTTGTATCTGTAGTTTATCTGTAGTTTGGTGTATCTGTAGTTTATTAGCTTATCTGTAGTTTATCTGTAGTCCGATGTATCTGTAAGTTTATGTTTGTTTGTTTTCTGAAATTAGGTGTATCAGTACTTTATCTGTAATTTATCTGCAGATTAGATGTAGTCAATCTGTAGTTTATTTGTAGTTTGGGGGTATCTGTAGTTTATTTCTTGATGATCTGAAGTTACTCTGTTAATCTGTAATCTCGATGTATCTGTAAATTTATGTTTGTTTTTTTCTGAAGTTCGGTGTATCAGTACTTTATCTGTATCTAATTTACAGATGAGCTGTAGTTTATCTGTAGTTTATTTGAGTGTAGAGGAGTTTTAATGACTGGTTCACGCTGAGAGCACCTGAGAACCCCTCCTTCCCCATCTGCGCTCTATATCTACTAACCCCAACTTTCAAAACTTCCAGTAATCTGTACTGGACGGACGGAGATAATATCAGCATGGCCAACACAGACGGCAGCAACCGCAGCGTCCTCTTCACCAATCAGAAAGGACCTGTGGGTGAGTGGGTGTTTCCTTCACAGTCTGATTTGTGTATAGGTGTAGCAGTGTTCTGTGTTACAGCGCCTCCCGGTGTAGTGGAGGCTCATTGCACTGGTTTATCTGTGTTCTCTGTGCTGGGCTGCAGGTCTGTCTCTGGACTTTGATGAGAACCGGCTGTACTGGGTCAGTTCCGGCAACGGAACCATCAGCCGCTGCAACCTGGACGGCACCGGGCTGGACGTGCTGGAGGGGGTGAAGGGTAAACTCAGCAAGCCCTCCGCTCTCGCCATCATGGGTACGGCTGCACTTTTCACTGTTATAAACTATCAGAGTTCTAATACCAGATGTGTTTTCACACTGGATGGGTTCTGACACCTGATTAGTTCTAACTTTTGATGGGTTCTCGTGTTCCAGGTGAGAAGCTGTGGTGGGCGGATCAGGGGACGGATCAGATTGGAACATGTGATAAGAAAGATGGAGGGAACTGGAAAGTTCTGAGGAACAGCACCTCGCCCATGATGCACATGAAGATCTACAATGAGACGGTCCAGACCGGAGGTGTGTGTGTGTTTAGTGTGTTTATATCCCCTGTAATGCTGTGTTTAGGTGGTAGTTTTAGGGCAATGTAGGGGGGTTAATTGGTGTGTTGGAGTGTGTTGTGGGTAACTGGTGTGTTTGGATGTGTTGGGGTAAACTGTTGGGGGGTAACTGGTGTGTTTGGGTGTGTTGGGGTAAACTGTTGGGTGGTAACTGGTTTGTTTTTGGCAGTGAGTTGCGAGTAACTGGTGTGTGTTGGGTGTATTGGAGGTAAACTGTTGGGGGTAACTGGTGTGCTTTGTTGGGGTGAGCTGGGAGTAACTGGTGTGTTTTGGGGTAAACTGTTGGGGGTAACTTGTGTGTTTTGGAGGGTAAGTAAGGAGTAACTCGTGTGTGATTGGGTATGTTGAGGGTAAATTGTTGGGGGTAACTGGTGTGTGATTGGGTGTTTTGAGGGTAAACTGTTGGGAGATAACTGGTGTGTTTGGGGGGTGAGTTGGTAGTAACTGGTGTGTGTTTGGGTGTGTTGGGGTAAACTGTTGGGGGGTAACTGGTGTGTTTTCTGGGGTGACTTAGGAGTAACTGGTGTGTGTTTGGTGTGTTTTGGGGGTGAGTTAGGAGTAACTGGTGTGTGTTTGGGTGTGCTGGGGATAAACTGTTGGGGGGTAACTGGTGTGTTTTGGGGGGGTGAGTTAGGAGTAAATGGTGTGTGTTTGGGTGTGTTGGGGGTATACTGTTGGAGGGTAACTGGTGTGTGTTTGGGTGTGTTGGGAGTAAACTGGTGGAGGGTAACTGGTGTGTGTTTGGGTGTGTTGGGAGTAAACTGTTGGGGGGTAACTGGTGGGCATTGGGGGGTGAGTTGAGGGTAACTGGTGTGTTTTGGGGGGTGAGTTGGAAGTAACTGGTGTGTGTTTTGGTGTGTTGGGGTAAACTGTTGGGGGTAACTGGTGTGTGTTGGGGGTATACTGTTGGGGGGTAACTGGTGTGTGTTGGGGGTATACTGTTGGGGGGTAACTGGTGTGTTGGGGGTATACTGTTGGGGGTAACTGGTGTGTGTTGGGGGTATACTGTTGGGGGGTAACTGGTGTTTTTGGTGTTTTTAGGTGCTAACCTGTGCAGTAAAAATAATGGAGACTGCTCTCAGCTCTGCCTCCCAACCTCACCCACCACCCGGTCCTGCATGTGCACCGCCGGGTACAGCCTGAGGAGCGGACAACAGTCCTGCGAAGGTAAAACACACACACACACACACACACACACACACACACACAAATTTAAAGTGAGTTGGCATATGTGGGTGTGAGTTAGAGTGAGTAGGAGTGATTAAGAGTGAACGGGAGTTAGTGGGAATAGATATGAGTAGATGTGAGTGTATAGTAAGTTGGGGTTACTGTGGGTGTGAGTGAGCTAGAGTGAGTTGTAGTGAGCTGGAGTGTACAGTAAGTCGGGGTGTGAGTGAGTTGTAGTGAGTGAGAGTGAGTTGCAGTGAGCTGGAGTGTACAGTAAGTCGGGGTGTGAGTGAGTTGTAGTGAGCTGGAGTGTACAGTAAGTCAGGGTGTGAGTGAGTTGTAGTGAGCTGGAGTGTACAGTAAGTCAGGGTGTGAGTGAGTTGTAGTGAGATGGAGTGTACAGTAAGTCAGGGTGTGAGTGAGTTGTAGTAAGCTGGAGTGTACAGTAAGTCGGGGTGTGAGTGAGTTGTAGTGAGTGAGAGTGTACCGTAAGTCGGGGTGAGAGTGAGTTGTAGTGAGCTGGAGTGTACAGTAAGTCGGGGTGTGAGTGAGTTGTAGTGAGCTGGAGTGTACAGTAAGTCGGGGTGTGAGTGAGTTGTAGTGAGTGAGAGTGTACCGTAAGTCGGGGTGTGAGTGAGTTGTAGTGAGCTGGAGTGTACAGTAAGTCGGGGTGTGAGTGAGTTGTAGTAAGCTGGAGTGTACAGTAAGTCAGGCGTGAGTGAGTTGTAGTGAGCTGGAGTGTACAGTAAGTCAGGGTGTGAGTGAGTTGTAGTGAGCTGGAGTGTACAGTAAGTCAGGGTGTGAGTGAGTTGTAGTAAGCTGGAGTGTACAGTAAGTCAGGGTGTGAGTGAGTTGTAGTGAGCTGGAGTGTACAGTAAGTCGGGGTGTGAGTGAGTTGTAGTGAGCTGGAGTGTACAGTAAGTCAGGGTGTGAGTGAGTTGTAGTGAGCTGGAGTGTACAGTAAGTCGGGCGTGAGTGAGTTGTAGTGAGCTGGAGTGTACAGTAAGTCAGGGTGTGAGTGAGTTGTAGTGAGCTGGAGTGTACAGTAAGTCAGGGTGAGAGTGAGTTGTAGTGAGCTGGAGTGTACAGTAAGTCAGGGTGTGAGTGAGTTGTAGTGAGCTGGAGTGTACAGTAAGTCAGGGTGTGAGTGAGTTGTAGTGAGCTGGAGTGTACAGTAAGTCAGGGTGAGAGTGAGTTGTAGTGAGCTGGAGTGTACAGTAAGTCAGGCGTAAGTGAGTTGTAGTGAGCTGGAGTGTACAGTAAGTCAGGCGTGAGTGAGTTGTAGTGAGCTGGAGTGTACAGTAAGTCGGGGTGTGAGTGAGTTGTAGTGAGATGGAGTGTACAGTAAGTCAGGGTGTGAGTGAGTTGTAGTGAGATGGAGTGTACAGTAAGTCAGGGTGAGAGTGAGTTGTAGTGAGCTGGAGTGTACAGTAAGTCAGGGTGTGAGTGAGTTGTAGTGAGCTGGAGTGTACAGTAAGTCAGGGTGTGAGTGAGTTGTAGTGAGCTGGAGTGTACAGTAAGTCGGGGTGTGAGTGAGTTGTAGTGAGCTGGAGTGTACAGTAAGTCAGGGTGTGAGTGAGTTGTAGTGAGCTGGAGTGTACAGTAAGTCAGGGTGTGAGTGAGTTGTAGTGAGCTGGAGTGTACAGTAAGTCGGGCGTGAGTGAGTTGTAGTGAGCTGGAGTGTACAGTAAGTCAGGGTGTGAGTGAGTTGTAGTGAGATGGAGTGTACAGTAAGTCAGGGTGAGAGTGAGTTGTAGTGAGCTGGAGTGTACAGTAAGTCAGGGTGTGAGTGAGTTGTAGTGAGCTGGAGTGTACAGTAAGTCAGGGTGTGAGTGAGTTGTAGTGAGCTGGAGTGTACAGTAAGTCAGGCGTGAGTGAGTTGTAGTAAGCTGGAGTGTACAGTAAGTCAGGGTGTGAGTGAGTTGTAGTGAGCTGGAGTGTACAGTAAGTCGGGGTGTGAGTGAGTTGTAGTGAGCTGGAGTGTACAGTAAGTCAGGGTGAGAGTGAGTTGTAGTGAGCTGGAGTGTACAGTAAGTCAGGCGTGAGTGAGTTGTAGTGAGCTGGAGTGTACAGTAAGTCAGGGTGTGAGTGAGTTGTAGTGAGCTGGAGTGTACAGTAAGTCGGGCGTGAGTGAGTTGTAGTGAGCTGGAGTGTACAGTAAGTCAGGGTGTGAGTGAGTTGTAGTGAGCTGGAGTGTACAGTAAGTCAGGGTGAGAGTGAGTTGTAGTGAGCTGGAGTGTACAGTAAGTCAGGGTGTGAGTGAGTTGTAGTGAGCTGGAGTGTACAGTAAGTCAGGGTGTGAGTGAGTTGTAGTGAGCTGGAGTGTACAGTAAGTCAGGGTGAGAGTGAGTTGTAGTGAGTGAGAGTGTACAGTAAGTCAGGGTGTGAGTGAGTTGTAGTGAGATGGAGTGTACAGTAAGTCAGGGTGAGAGTGAGTTGTAGTGAGCTGGAGTGTACAGTAAGTCAGGGTGTGAGTGAGTTGTAGTGAGCTGGAGTGTACAGTAAGTCGGGCGTGAGTGAGTTGTAGTGAGCTGGAGTGTACAGTAAGTCAGGGTGTGAGTGAGTTGTAGTGAGCTGGAGTGTACAGTAAGTCAGGGTGAGAGTGAGTTGTAGTGAGATGGAGTGTACAGTAAGTCGGGGTGTGAGTGAGTTGTAGTGAGATGGAGTGTACAGTAAGTCGGGGTGTGAGTGAGTTGTAGTGAGTTGTAGTGAGCTGGAGTGTACAGTAAATCGGGGTGAGAGTGAGTTGTAGTGAGCTGGAGTGTACAGTAAGTCGGGGTGTGAGTGAGTTGTAGTGAGCTGGAGTAAGTCAGGATGTGCTCTGGTTGAAGGTGTGGGCTCGTTCCTGCTCTATTCGGTTCATGAGGGAATCAGGGGGATTCCGCTCGACCCGGCAGACAAATCCGACGCTCTGGTTCCAGTCTCAGGATCATCACTAGCCGTCGGCATCGATTTCCACGCTGGTGAGTCACACCTCTACATCATCATCAATATTATCAATAATATCATCATCAATATCATCATCAATAATATCATCAACATTACCAATATCATTACATTACATTACATTACATTACATTTCATTTGGCAGACGCTTTTGTCCAAAGCGACTTACAATAATGAAGTACAAAAGTAATAGGAATTAAGATAACCCATTTTTAGATAGGGCTTAAAGGAGGTCGAAGGGAAATAAAGGGATAGAGAACTGAAGGAGGGGAAGAAGGAAATGAGGTTAGAAGTAGTTAGTGTGTTAGAGGTGTTAGGAGAGTAAGTGCTCTTTGAAGAGCTCTGTCTTCAGGAGTTTATTAAAGATAGTGAGAGATTCTCCTGATCTGGTAGTGGAAGGTATTTTGTTCCACCATTGGGGAACTCTGTATGAGAACAGTCTGGATTGCTTTGTGTGAATTGTGTTTGGCAAAGCGAGGCGACGTTCATTGGAGGAGCGCAGCGGCCGGGAGGTAGTGTAAGCCTTCAGGCGTGAGTGCAGGTAGGAAGGAGCTGTTCTGTCATCACCTTGTAGGCGATTGTAAGAGTTTTGAATTTGATGCGAGCAGCAACTGGTAGCCAATGGAGCTCAATGAGCAGCGGGGTGACATGTGCCCGTTTTGGTTGGTTGAAGACCAGACGTGCTGCTGCATTCTGGATCATTTGGAGTGGTTTTACTACGCAGTTAGCAGGGCATTGCAGTAGTCGAGGCGTGAGATGACGACTGCTTGTACCAGGAGTTGGGTGGCCTGTTGCGTCAGAAACTGTCTAATTTTCCTGATGTTATAGAGCGCAAAGCGGCAGGATCGAGCAACCGAGGCCACATGGTGCGTGAAGGAGAGCTGGTCATCAACCATAACACCCAGGTTCCTAGCAACCTTTGTCGGTGAGAGAGAGAGAGTCGATGCTTATAGAGAGGTTGTGTTGAAAAGATGGTTTTGCTGGTATGACCAGAAGTTCAGTCTTTGAGAGATTTAATTGAAGGTGATGCTCCGTGCAGAGATTGAGTGATCTTCATGTGAGAATGACAGGTATAGCTGGGTGTCATCAGCAAAGCAATGGTAGGATAACCTGATAAAGAGAGGCAGTGTATATTGAGAAGAGAAGGGGACCCAGTACCGAACCCTGGGGAACCCCAGTGGATAGGGAGTGGGCTGAGGACAGCTGTCCTTGCCACGACACCTTGAACAAGCGCCCAGTGAGGTACGATCTAAACCATGACAGCACCATCATCATCAATATCATCATCAATAATATCAATAATATCAATATCATCATTAATATCATCAATAATATCATTAATATCATAATCAATATCATCATCAATAATATCAATATCATCATTAGTATCATCAAGATCATTATCATGTATACCATCAATAATATCATCAATAGAGGATATAGGATAACTCTGTAGTATTAACAAATGAAGTACATTATATAATACAAAGTAATAATATTGTGTCATTTGTATTAGATAATTTACAAAAGATGTATACATATACAGCTCTGAAAAAAATTAAGACCACTATAGTTTCTGAATCAGTTTCTTTGATTTTTCTATTTATAGGTATATGTTTGATTAAAATGAACATTGTTGTTTTATTCTATAAACTACAGACAACATTTCTCCCAAATTCCAAATAAAAATATTGTCATTTAGAGCATTTATTTGCTGAAAATGTGTAATAGCAGAGCTTTGAGGCCTCAAATAATGCAAAGAAAACAAGTTCATATTCATAACTTATAATTCAGTTTTAAGAGTTCAGAAATCAATATTTGGTGGAATAAGCCTGGTTTTTAATCACAGTTTTCATGCGTTTTGGCATGTTCTCCTCCACCAGTCCTACACACTGCTTTTGGATAACTTTATGCCACTCCTGGTGCAAAAATTCAAGCAGTTCAGCTTGGTTTGACTGTTTGTGATCATCCATCTTTTTTTTATTATCTTCCAGAGGTTTTCAAATGGGTAAAGGAAAAACACCATAATTTTTAAGTGGTCTCTTATTTTTGTCCAGAGCTGTATACGTTTATGAATATCATTGACATTTCATAAATCTAAAAGTGTGAGTGAAGGCCAATACACAGCACCCCCTAGTGTACGAACTAAAAAAAGGTATTTATTAATTTTGAGCTAAAGGCCTAAGTTTAGAAATGTGAGTATTGATCAATAATCAGTACAGCCTCCTGAACTCTTCCAAACCTCTACTGGTGGTTCTGCTGGCGGTTCTGAACCATGAGGAGTTCTGTAGTACTGTACTTCAGTATTGATTATTGATATGTATGATAAATTATTATACATGATGCTCTCAGTAAGTTCTGTGTTTATGGATCTGTAGATAATGATACGATCTACTGGGTGGACATGGGCCTGAGTACCATCAGCCGAGCCAAGCGGGACCAGACCTGGAGAGAGGATGTGGTCACCAACGGGATCGGCAGAGTGGAGGGCATCGCCGTGGACTGGATTGCAGGTTCAGAACTCACATAAACACACACACACACACTCTGTGCTGTCTGTAAAGGGTTAATGGGAGTGTGTGTTTGAGCTCTTGAGTGTGTGGTGCGGTAATGTTTGGATGGCGTATCTGGGACGATAAGGCCGGATCGCTGGGTAAACACTGGTTGTATAACGGCCTTCGGCTCGGCCCAGTTCCCTCTAAAGGATTTATACCCAGTCTGTCGCACGGATTCAACCAACAGCCAAACAGCAAATCTCAGCCTGCAGAGTCCGAGCTCTACTCTCAGCTACTGAAATGAATACATTTACTAATACATTAATACCCTGTTAATTATCCCATTTACATTACTGTATGTGTGCATATTAATTTATATTAAATATTAACTTTAAAGGGAAAATCTAATTTACTTTACGTTTGAGAAATGGGCCAAGTGTAAGTTCTGTTCAGTGTTATTTGATACCGGGTCTAGAAAGTAAAACTGCCCTGGGATTTTATTTCTTTTTTCTTTTTTTCTCTTTTATTAGAGTACACAAAAAATCATGTGTTCTGTATAAAACTAAGAAATGGTCTTCTGACTCCAAACAATAAATAAATAATCATGTTTTGTAGAATAAAATACAAGATATAAATATATATTTATATATACATTTTATAATGTATTCTACCAGTCAGGATGTAGGGAGTAGGAAAGCCACTCCACTGAAGTTATACAGGAGTTTTAGCGGTTAGCCACTATTGCTAATGCTACTGCTACTGCACCCAACTTTAGTGGAAATCTGGAAACCTAAGCTTACTGTAAATAAACAGATGCGCTTTACTCACCCAAATAAACAGTTTTCAGGAGAAATCTGTGTAGATTAACATCCAGTGCTTGTTTTACTTTAAAAGAAAATGTTTTTTTTTTAAGAATTAAAGTTAAGAATTTAGTTTACATAGCTAAGCTTTACAGGTCTGGCTGCTGGGTGGCGAGACCCGTAAGGCTTAGCTAAGTAAACTAAATTCTTAACTTTAATTCTTAAAAAAAAACATTTTCTGAATGTTAGAATTAGAAGGAAAACATCCTAACACCCCTGTTCCTTACTAGTGTTGCATAATGCATTTTATAATCCAGTGGGCCTTATGAAAGCCTCATGTATTAAAAATACGGTAATAATGAAATAATAATGATGAAGAGCATTTCCATACACACGATGTGAGGGGATCTCAAGGGATTGAGACTAAACAGCTGTGTAGCCTTAAGAAAACCACTTATCAGTGAAGCTAACCGGAAAAAAGAAGCATAAAGATTGAACTCTGCTGTGTGTGTGTGTGTGTGTGTGTCATACCTGTCAAGTTTTGGACTTAAAAATAAGGGTTTTTTTCCACCGCCCCAACAGGCCAAACGAGGGGAATATATATATATATATATATATATATATATATATATATATATATATATATATATATATATATATATATATATATATATATATAATATATTTTTTTATTTATTTAATAGATTTAAAATTGAAATTGAAGGGTGCACAAATTTACAAAAAGGGCATGGATCAGATATATTCCATAAGTAAATAATAGTCCTAAGGGGCCTACACAATTAATAATCTTTCATTAATACTTCTTTCTATCGTTCAGTCCACTCCTGATCAGTTCAGTTAATTTCAGCCCTCTCCACATTTTCTCTCTCTCCAGCTCAACCATCTCTTCTACCCCTTCTAAATAATACATTACACCACAATACTTGAGATTTAAACAAATTCTAACAAACCCTAAAACTAGCCCTGAACTAATAGAGTTTGGAAATGATAGTTATTGGCTGATCAGGCACATCAGGGCAGGGCATTATATATATATGTAGATTTTTCTCAAACCCTGAATATCTATCTAGCTAATTCTAAAGTTAAGCTAACTGAGTCACAAGCTGTATTTTATTAAGCACACAGTGGGTTTAATTTATGTTTTGATTCATAGAAGAGTCTTTTTAACCAGCTATCAGAAACAATCTCATCACAGTTTACATGGTTAATTACCTTTCTTTTAGAAAAATCTCCGTATATCCAGATTAGTTTTAACGACAGCTGCTCCGACTAGCTGCCTGAACTCACAGCGAGGGGAGGGGCGGGGCTTCCCGCACACTAAACTGCGCTCCGCAAAACCAGCTAGCTGATTGGCTGTTTCTCCTGAAAGGCGGGACTTTCTCCTTGAACCGGCACCACGATTGGTTAAGAGACACACAGCGGTCAGGGCATTGTCGCCTGTGGCCTATATATTTTTTTATTTAGTATAATACGGGAAATTTACGGGAAAATACTAATACGGGAGGACGGCGGGAAAGAGGAGTAAAATACGGTAGTTTCCCGGCCAAAACGGGAGACTTGACAGGTATGGTGTGTGTGTGTGTGTATGTGTGTGTGTGTGTGTGATTTAGCTTAGCTATGGTGCTTCCCCTGATGGAGCGTTATTCACCCTCTTGGTGTTGGGTTGGATGGTGGATAAGGGTCTCCATCCAAGAGTTATTGTGTTATGGGAGAACCACTGCTTTTTTGGTAGTTTTTGATGGTCTCTCTTGTGTTAAATAAAGCTTACATAGTATAAAAAGTATTCTGTGGTATAGCTTACATTTTATAATGCTTCATAGATACTTTGGTATATATTTTTTTTGGGTGAAAGTCAGAAAATACACAAAAATAAATTCAAACCAACTTAAAAAAAATATTAACAATTTAATCAACAATTGTTAATTCAACCCTATAGTGATGAATTAACAATTTTAAAATATTAACACTGATAAGAGGTACATAGGGTTAATATATGATTCCATATGGTGTTGAATTAATTCTAAAAATGTAACTCTTGTGGTAGAGTCATTTTAATACTATAGTGAGTGGGACCATATGTTATCTAGGACAGTGTCAAATTAAACTCTTACAGAGTTAATTTGACACTGTCAATTTTGCTGCGTAGTTTCTACTGTGCAAGCCTGTGGGGGCGGGGCTATGATCTGGGGTTGTTGCAGTTGGTGAGGTTGGTATTTATTTATTTATTTGTGTATTTCTGCTGTTTGGTTGACGTTTAGGGAATATCTACTGGACGGATCAGGGCTTTGATGTGATCGAGGTCGCCAGGCTGAACGGGTTGTTCCGGTATGTCGTCATCTCACAGGGACTGGACAAACCCCGTGCCATCGCCATCCATCCAGAGAGAGGGTAAGCTCACACACACACACACACACACACACACAACCACTATACACCAGGGGTCTGCAAGCATGAAACATCTGGCCCATGAGGTTGTTTGATCTATAATGAATGATAATGAAAAAAAAAATTATAAAAACATTGCTTTTCTGGCAAGCTTTTGTTTACAATCCTCCCCGTCTCTCTGTCGCGCTCAGTGTGACATTTGTTTCCACCCGTTCTCTTTTTTCCTCCTGTTCTCGGGCTTTAAATCTCCTTGTAAGGCCGTTTTTTTCCCGGCCGTGTCCCAATTCACTAGCCGGGGCAGCGGTAGTGTATTGTACCACGACCCTGACGACACAGGTTAGATCCCGCGTGAGGAGCGGTGTGTTAATTTATTTATTTTTTCCTTTCTTCTTGGGTTTACCTGCTTTGAATTAAATTGTTCTGCAATTGGGTTCAACAACCCTCTGGGCTGGAGAGCTACTAGTCTGTAGCACTCCATCCCATTACACTTTATTTTCCAAAAGCCGCCTCGTAATGGCTTGCTATACACATGCACATTATAACAGTCTAAATCTGTCTAATTCACTGTGTGTGTGTGTGTGTGCAGGTATCTGTTCTGGACTGAGTGGGGTCAGTACCCACGGATCGAGCGCTCCCGATTGGACGGCACTGAGCGGGCAGTTCTGGTGAATGTCAGTATCAGCTGGCCCAACGGCATCTCCATCGACTACGAGGTACCGGTGCCAACACACACACACACACACACACACACACACAAAATCATGCAGCAGAACTGAGTCTGGATAAATATATTTTAAGGCTGTTTGGTGTATCATGATTAAAACACTGCAATACATGGACAATATCAGACTGTTGTCCAATCAGATTCTGCATCTGATTACTGCACTCTGGCTAGTCACATGATCTCTGTAGATCTGCACTATGTTAAAATTCAGTGTTGAAATATAATTAATTATAAAAATATATATTTTTAATAGTCATGTTTTTGCGTACAGGACCATTCAAAACCTGCTCACTCCTTCTCATTCAAAGCTTTTATGTTTTTCTTTTTTTCCTACATTATAAATGAATACTGACGTCATCCAGACTAAGAAGGAACACATAATGAAATCATGTAGTAACTTAAAACAAACCATGTGTTAAACAAACCAAAATGCTCTACTGTGAAGCATTTAGTTGCTCTTATCTGCAGGCTCTGTTAACTTGTGGTTTCTGTGGCTGGTAACTCTGATAAAGTTATCCTGTGCAACAGAGGTAACTCTTGGTCTTACTTTTCTGGGGTGACCCTGATGAGTGCCAGTTTCATCATAACGTTTTGATGGTCTTTGTGGCTTTACTTTCTTAAAGTTTTTTTTTTTCCTACCTCTTCACAACTATACAACTGATGCTCTGAAACACATTAAGAGGCAGAAAATTCAAGTAATTAACTCTTGATAAGTTCAGCACAGCTGTGAACTGAAAGCCATTCCAGGTACCTCTACCTTGTAAAGCTGACTGAGAAAATACAAGAATGGATGACTTTAGTATTATAATCTACAATGCAGAACATTTTAAAATAATAAAAAAAAAATACCACTGAACTTAAGGTGGGTCCAAATTTTGACTGGTACTGTATTAATCTAACTGATCGCTGCTGTAATCATCTGTCTGTCTGTCTGTCTGTTTGTCTTGCAGGAGGGTCTGCTGTACTGGTGCGACGCCCGCACTGATAAGATCGAGCGGATTAACCTGGAGACTGGGGAGAACCGGGAGTTGGTTCTAGCCAGCAACAACATGGACATGTTCTCCGTCTCCGTGTTCGAGAGCTACATCTACTGGAGTGACCGGTCAGTAGGGCTGCAATGATTAGTCGATATATTCGACAATGTCGATTAAAAAATGTGTCCACTTCAAATGTTCATTGCCGATTAATCGTTAACGCTCTGGGGTCTACTAACTCACCAGCATGTCAAATTGGAAGTATCCCAATGTTTTAATATTTTTGCAATGATACTGGTGGAATTCTCTTTTCAGCATCTGCCTCTCATCTGTAATTGGTGGATCTGTGCTTCCACCTGTTTTAAATAAAACTGACTCATAGACTTTTATATGTTTGTGATGACTTTAAATGCAAGGTAAAATAATCTGGCACTGAAATCTGGCAATGAAAATGTCAACCCTTATTCATAGCCTCATACGTTCAAAATGTAAGATTTTATAAATTAAAAATAACTTTAAGAATTGAAAGTGTAGGCTCTACAGGTTTAAAAAAGTTTGAACAGTCTTTCTGTGTTGTATTATTGCAAAGATATTAACACAAAAACACAATAAAATTACGTATTTTCTCATTAAATATCAGCACTTTCCACATTTAAAGGAAACTGTTCTGGACGTTTGAAGGACATTAAAAACCATGTTTAGCTGTTAGCTGTTAAGTGAGAGAATGCTTTAAACAGGAGCCGTACCCACAGCAAGCAGAGATAGAGGGCATGGCAGAAATAAAAGCTGACTAATGGGAAAAATAATCGACAGATTAGTCGACTACCAAAATATTTCTCTCAATTACCACAGTAACAAACTGACCACAGTGTATTTCTGTGTGGTTCTGTGCAGAGAGAACTGACGCGGTTCTGTAATACTGTATAACGTTACTAAACTGAGAATGAAAACTTATACTACAGCTATTTTACTGTACAAACTAATGTGTCACATTTAGACTTAATTTGTGTGTTTGTTTGTTTGTTTGTTTGTTTGTTTGTTTGTTTGTTTGTTTGTTTGTTTGTTTGTTTGAATAGCACTCACTCTAATGGCTCTATAAAGAGGGGCAATAAACACAACGCTACAGACTCCGTAACTCTGAGGACAGGTCTGGGTGTACAACTGAAAGACATCAAAGTGTTCAACAGAGCCAGACAGCAAGGTGAGCTCTCTCCTGCACTCCTGCTTACACTCTGTATGTGCTTACACTCCGGGTGTAGTCTGGGGGTATAGGTGTAGTCTAGTTAAAGTAAAGGTGTAATCTAGATGTACAAGTGTAGTCCTTGTGTAGTATACGTGTAGTCAGGGTTAGTCAGGGTGTAGTTTGTATCAGGTGTAGACTAGGTTAAGTCTATGTATAGTACGTGTGTAGTCTGGGCATAGTCTAGTTATAGTGCAGATGTAGTCTGGGTATGATCTAGTTATAGTACAGGTGTAGTCTGGGTATGGCCTAGGTGTGGGCTAGGTATAATATGAGTGCAGTACATGTGTAATTAGAGCATAGTACAGGTGTAGTCTGGGTATAGTCTGGATTTAGTCTAGGTATAGTCGGGGTATAATACAGGTATAGCCTGGTTATAGTCTGGGTTTAGTCTTGGTGTAGTTATGGTGTAGTACAGGTGTAGTCTGGGTAAAGTCTAGGTATAGTACAGGTGAGGTCTGGGTATAGTCTGGGTTTAGTACAGGTCTGGTCTGGGTATAGTACAGATATATAGTCTAGGTATAGTACAGATGTAATCTGGTTATAGTCTGGGTTAAATTTAGGTGTAGTTAGGGTGTAGTGCAGGTGTAGTCTGGGTATAATACAGGTGTAGCCTGGTTATAGTCTGGGTTAAGTCTAGGTGTAGTCTGGGTATAGTCTGGGTTTAGTCTAGGTGTAGTTCAGGTTTAGTTTGGGAATAGTCTGGGTTTATTCTAGGTGTAGTCTGGGTTAAGTATTTGTGTAGTTTGGTTGTAGTCTAGGTATAGTACAGGTGTAATCTGGGTATAGTCTGGGTTTATTCTAGGTGTTGTCTGGGTTAAGTAATTGTATAGTTTGGTTGTAGTCTAGGTATAGTTCAGGTGTAGTCTGGGTATAGTTTAGGTATAGTCTAGGTATAGTACAGATGTAATCTGGTTATAGTCTGGGTTAAATTTAGGTGTAGTTAGGGTGTAGTCTGGACCCTCAGTGTTATTCGGATGTCCATGTTGTTCTACATTACCTTTTTTAAATTAGTGTTAATTGTGTTGTATTAGTGTATAATTGAAAGATAAATTTGATCAGTTATTAATTAGTATTGTGTGTATTATATAATCTTTAGGGACGAATGTCTGTAAGGAGAATAACGGCGGCTGTCAGCAGCTGTGTCTGTACCGTGGTAACGGGCGGCGGACGTGTGCCTGTGCTCACGGGATGCTGACGGAGGACGGGCAGAGCTGCCGGGAGTATGACGGGTATCTGCTGTACTCAGAGAGAACCATCCTGAAGAGCGTTCACCTGTCAGACGAGCACAACCTGAACGCTCCTATTAAACCGTTTGAAGATCCGGAGCACATGAAGAACGTCATCGCTCTGACCTTCGACTACCGCGGGGGCGGCGGCAAAGGAGCCAACCGGATCTTCTTCAGCGACATCCACTTCGGCAACATCCAGCAGATCAACGACGACGGATCCGACCGCAGGACGGTGGTGGAGAGTAAGTGTGTCTTATTATATATATTTTCTTTTTTTTTGTTCACTCCGCAAAATGTAATCACTTTCTCCTCCTGCAACTTTCGACGTAGAACCACAGAATTTAGCAGGATCGTAGGAGCTATACAACGTACAGTTTTCTTACAGCAAACTGTCCATAAACTTTTGTTAGAGATTTCAATTATCTTTACTGTTTACATTTTTGTTGCTAGAACCGTGCTACGGTATACACGTAGAACTTCTTACGCCATTTCATTCTCTCTCTCTCTCTCTCTCTTTTTCTCTATTTTCCTCTCTCTTTCTCTCTAGCTCTGCTTCTATCTCTATTTCTCTCTTTTTCTCTTTCCTTATCTCTCTCGCTCTACTTCTTTCTTTCTCTCTTTTTCTCTCTCCTTCTCTCTCTCACTCTATTTTCTCTCTTTCTCTCTATTTTTTCTTTATTTCTCTCTTTTTCTCTCTCCCGTTCTACTTCTTTTTCTTTCTCTCTATTTTTCTCTTTTTCTCTCTTCTTCTCTCTCACTCTACTTCTCTCTTTATCTTCTTTTCTTTATTTCTCTCTTTTTCTCTCTCTCACCCTACTTCTCTCTCTTTCTCTTCTTTTCTCTATTTCTCTCTTTTTCTCTTTCTCACTCCTCTTCTCTCTCTTTTTCTCTAAGTTTCTTTATTTTTATTTTTCTCTCTCCTTTTCTATCGTGCTCTACTTCTCTCTCTTTCTCTCTATTTTTCTCTATTTCCCTTTTATCTCCTTCTCTCTCTCTTGCTCTACTCCTCTCTTTCTCTCTACTTGTCTGTCTTTCTCTCTACTTGTCTGTCTTTCTATCTAACTGTCTGTCTTTCTCTCTACTTGACACAATCTCTCTCTTCACTTCTCTCTCTTTCTACTTTTCTCTATTTCTCTCTTTATCTCTCTCCTTCTCTCTCTCACATCTGCTTTTAGCCAAATGTTTTTGTACTCTACACCACATAACTATTTAAGATACAACTGGATGTAAGACATTTATTTATTTTTATTTTTTATTTTTTCAATGTTAGAAGCTTTCTTTTCCAAGCCAACTTAAAATTCATTATTTACATTCCTTCTTCATTATCTAATCAGTGAAAGATGATATAAGAGATTTATCTCTTCAGAGCTGCTGATTTATCTCTTTACTTCTGATCCCAACCCACCTCCCTGCTCTAAAATCTAAAATATGGAAAATATTTATAATCAAGAAATTTATGTCATGTGATTATATAGAGGTCTTTAGACTCAAGAGACTTGAGAGCGCAGAACAGGGCAGAGTCTACAACCACACATATACACACAAACACACACTTTAGCTTCTTTTGAAGTTTCACTTTAATCATATTAATAATTCATGAATCAGCTCTGAACAGCAGTTAATGAGTCCAGTGTTCTTTTACAACAAAATATTATAGAACAAACAGTTCTGTTCTGTTGATTCTTTCAGCACAGCATGTCTGACCTGTTTTCATTCAGTCCTGTAAAGAGTGTTTGCTCAGATTGATGGAAGACACTTAAACAGTACTGATACTGAAACAGATCTTTATAAAACCATCAGAAAACTAAGATCTCAAAAATCTCTAAGATCTGTTTGAACATTTGTCTGGTGAAACAGATGTTCCTCCTTTCTATCCAGTGATAAAACTCTAAAGAAAAACATGTTATAAATAGTTCACTTGCTGCTATATACAGCTCTGTAAAAAAGGAAGAGACCACTTCAGTTTCTGAATCAGTTTCTATGATTTTGCTATTTAAGGCTATATATTTGAGTAAAATTAACATAGTTTTTTTATTCTATAAACTACAGACAATATTTCTTCTAAATTCTAAATAAAAATGTTGTCATTTAGAGCATTTATTTGCAGAAAATAAGAAAAGGTCAAATTAAAAAAAGATGCAGAGCTTTCAGACCTTAAATTCTGAAAACAAAACAAGTTCAGATTCAGAAAGTTTCAGAGTTCAGAAATCAATATTTGGTGGAACCTGGTTTTCATGCATGTTCAGCTTGGTTGGATGGTTTGTGATCATACATCTTCCTCTTGATTATATTCCAGAGGTTTTCAATTTGGTAAAATAAAAAAAATCTTCATTTTTAAGTGGTCTCTTATTTTTTTCCAGAGCTGTAGATCCATTTTAGAGTCATTTTATAAAGAACCATCTGCAAGATTGTTTTCAACCAGGCAACAAACAGTTTTTGTTTACATTTATTATGATTCCTAGAACCCTAGAACACGTTTGTTTTGGAGTGTATGTAAAACCCTGACAGGTTGGAGTGGTCTTGGCATGGCAACACTATGAAAAGTATCTATCATTCACATTAAAAAACACACTATATTAGTCACGAGCCAATAAACACACTTGTTCCAAAATCCAGGCTGCTGATTGGCTGTTTAAATTGCATTTGTTTGTATGGTAGTGTTTAAGGCAGTGCTCTTTTATGAGTGTTTTGATCTGTTACAGTCTGTAAATACACTTAAACCAAACCAAACAAATCCCAAAATGTCATTAAAATGAAGTAGACAAAATTACTGTTATATAAGATATTAGTGCTAAAACATTTTGAACAAAATCCAGCATCAACCAATACCCACTTCACTATGCATATTGTAATATGATCATATCTGATTCTTTGCTTAACTAACTAAACTGTGTGAAATTGAGCTTTACTGTAGAACATATTACCAGGTGTTGTTTCTGTACAGTGGTGGTTTATGAAAACCTCAATTATAAACGGAAATAAACATACATTTTCTGTCCAAACCCACTGGTGATCCTACAAAAGATTCCTGAGTTTATATGGAATGATAATAATGATGGTAAAATAGTGGGACATCTGAACTAATGCAGTTTTCATTAGGGACTACTTTTTGCTGCACTACTTCCGACATATATCATGTATCCCGCCACTGAGTTAATGATATGCAATTTTAAAAACAGGTTTTAGAGTCAAAATCTCATCAGAACTCTTCTCAGAACTTGAGTCAGGCCTTATGAGGCAGTGTATTCATAACAATTGTGTAATAACTGTACTAACTTCCAGTGGAAGCTTTATTCTCCACCACTGTACACAATTCTGACTGAAAAAAAAAAAAGAAAATTTACTTTAAAAATTTTGCAACTTTCTAAATTTGCATTTTTTAAGTAAATTTAATTTCAGGTACATTTAAGTAACTTAAACTCAGTTTCAAGACTTAAATATTTATATTTACTATAATTCCTGAAATCCTTTTTAAAAGAATGTATTACATGCCATACATGTGTTGAGTGCAATATGTGTGTTTTAACTAAAAAATATTTACATTTCAGGAATTATAATATATTATGAATAAAAAATTATTTTAGTAATATAAATAAAGTTATTGTAATTAGGTAATATTGTATGCAGTTATTTAGTAAAGGTTACCATAAAGGATTGATTCAGCAAAAATAAATTAAGTAAAAGTTACTTACAGAAAGGATTGACTGAAATTCAGTTCACTTATTTACTCTATGTAACATTTAAGTCTTGAAACTGAGTTGAAGTTACTTAAATTGATCTGAATTAAATTTACTTAAAAAAAGCAAATGCAGAAAGTTTTTTTAAGTACCTTTTACTCAAATTTTATTTCAGTGTAGAATCCACAGTTGTTCCACTGTTGGATCAATTGGTTACTCTTAAAGTATTAATTATGCTGGCGGTTGTTCTCTGCAGCCACTTGTTCGGAAAAGTGTCTTGAGTTCTTTCCTGAACTTTTGCGACATAAAGACGTAGAGGATTGGGTTCATGACCGTGGAAGAAGTGGCCATGACCCGAGCAAAGGTGGCGAACGGTCCGTACCGCGGTGAAGGCCCCATCGCTAAACTCTGATCCGAAAGCTGGGCCAGCATCAGACCGTAGGAGGGCAGCCAGCATAGAGCAAAAGCCAGCACCAGCAGGACCGAGGTGTGGGTCACCTGGTTCTGATATTGTTCCAGTCGGTCTGTTTGACCCGTCCGACCCTGTCTGGCCTTCCTTAGAAAGTGGTATATTTTCCAGTAGGCAATCACAATGACCCCGAGTGGAAGAGCGAACGCAAACAAGAAATGGCAAACTCCGTACGCCAGCTGACCAGAGTCGGAGAGAAAGTTAAAGCAGATCAGGTCCTGTCTGGTTGTTCGTACCACATTTCCAGGTACCAGGGTCCGCCAGGCGAACTGAGGAATTGCTAAAACAACAGCTGGCGCCCACAGCAGCCCTGTGGCCACTTTCATACGGCCATCCCTCCGCCAACGGTATGCCTTGGTCGGATGGACCACGATAACATAGCGGCTGAAAGCTAGGGCTGCTAGCGTAAAGGCACTGGCAGAGGTGCACATAGCTCCCAGGAAGCTCACAGCTTTGCACATGAAGTCTCCGAAAGGCCAGTGGCGAGTGGCTATCGCAACTGTGTGATACGGGACACAGGACAGGAGCAGAAGATCTGCCACGCTCAACGACAGCAGGAGAATGTCTGTTCCGTTGGCATTCGTTTGTTGGACTCCTCCGGGTGCAGCTCCGCTCGTCTGCCGGATCCCACCTTTCATCGTCCGGCAGATGATGACGATGACCAGGACATGCCCCACCACACCTGTCACCAGGATGAAAGTGTCCAGAATGGGTACCAGCACCCGCTCGACGTCAGTTGGTCCTGAGATGTTGCTGACGTCACCAGGCCCTGAGACATTGCTCGTATAGTCTGTGGGAACGTTTTCCATGACTGCCACAGACGTTAACGAGTCCCCATTCTGACTTTTCTTATTCTGAAGCTTGTACTTTTCCGCTAACCTGACGCTCTTAACAAGTTCCAAGGTCGAAACCTATAAATCAGAACACTTCCCTGTAAAGTCCAGGGCATCAGCTGTAAGCTTTTTATTCCCAAGCTGTGAGAGAATTCCGGAGCCTGATTTCCTGTTCCACCCTGTTTAACCAGGACCGCAGAGACACGACAGCGCTCCTGCTAATCGATATTTACAACCGCTGTAAAGCATTGATAAAACACCTCGCTGGAGTGATTACAGCAAAGTCAAACATACCGAAGTCCAAAGCGCATTCCCAGAGGGGTCTGTTCTGCACAGGGGAATGCAGTACCCTGTGTTGCAGTTCTGTCCTCTGAGTCCAGTTTAGTGTCCGAACTCATGTCGACTCCATGGGTCGACTCGTCCCCTGTCTCCGCAGTGCTGTGTCCGACTGGAGCACAGATAGACAAGGCTGAGGCTGGAGAAGATAAGAGGTGAAGTCTCTGGCTGTGAATGTTCACAGTTATTCCAAATTCCCCGTCTGTAAAAAAAAAGTAAACCTGGTGGTCAGTCCACAACAGTGGTGAAGAGTCGTCTGTCCATTCATTAACCTACAGATATCATCCAGCCTGGACAGAGAGAGACAGAGCGTCCGGACCTGCCGGCGGATGAGCGAGCAAGCAAGTGAGCGAATGAGTGTGTGACAGAAGCCAGATGTCCTTTGAACTCTGCTCGGTGACAACGGTCCATAAACAGGGAAATCTGTTTGGCCAGTGGTTTAGTTGCTCTCCACCTATAAAAGCGTCTCTGAAGCTTTACGGGTCACATCCCGCCGCAACTCGCTTTACTGTGTGTTCACTGCGGATAAAAGCCAACGCTGGACTTTGTACCTCCTCGCATCATTTCCTTTGTCTTTAAAAATTATAAACACAAGAAGACTGTGCTTCTGAATTTAATGAGAAAGACAGTTAAATCTAATTTATAATATAATCAAGAAAATACATCTGCACCTAACCCTAACTACACTCACACCTGGCTTTAGAGCATCTAAATCTGCACTTACTGTATGATATTAATAATGTAAAATGAAACAGAATTTATTGTAATAGTATATAAAGTTAATTACAGGTAGACTTTATGTATGTTTGGGTTTATTTTAATGTTACATAGATTTAATTACAGGTGCACACTTACTGATCACTGACTTTGGACCCTATTTTAGCAATCTATAGGCAGTATTTTCAGATGTATTTTCTTGATTGTTGTGGACTTCAGGAGAACTCACACACTGCACACCCCTCTGTTCATCAACGGAACTGCTGTGGAGAGGGTGAGCAGCACCAAGTTCCTGGGTGTGCACGTCACAGAGGACCACTCCTGGAGCACCAACTCAGCGTCACTGGCCAGGAAGGCAAATCAGCGTCTCTACTTTCTCCGCAAGCTGAGAAGAGCTGGAGCCCCCACCCCCATCATGACCACCTTCTACAGAGGGGCCATCGAGAGCATACTGACCAGCTGTTTCACCGTGTGGTACGGGGCCTGCACAGCATCCTGCCGCAGGACCCTCCAGCGCATCGTGAGAGCAGCTGAGAAGATTGTTGGCACCTCTCTCCCCTCCCTTCAGGACTTGTACAGCTCCCGCCTCACACAGAAAGCCCTCCGTCTGGCAGGAGATCCCTCTCACCCACTACACAGCTTCTTCAGCCTGCTGCCATCAGGGAGGAGACTGCGGAGTCTCGGGGCGAGGACCAGCAGACTGCGAGACAGCCCCATCCATCAGGCTGTGAGGATGCTGAACTCTCTTCCTGCTCTACCCCCCATCCCAATCCTGCCCCCAGCACACACTCAATCAGCATCCTGAACCCCCCCCACTAATAAAGTACTGAAACTCTGCACTACAATGCACAAAGTACTGGTCCCTTCCAAACGGACTTGCACTACACAACACCTGCACTACTGATATACTTGCACTGTCTATACGCACTTTAATTCCACTTAATTAAACTGTGAACTTTAAGGACTTACGCACCCATTCACTTTACCAGCCTTAAGCTATATACCATATACCGTATTTGCACTACTGTAATTTACTATTTTTACTGTCATTCCATCTCAATCACCATCAATATTGCACTATTGTCTTACGTATGTTTATTGTGTCTTGCTGTATTGAACATATAGTGTCTCCCACTCTTTTATATTATAATTATATATCTATTTTTTACTTATTTACTTATATTTATATATCTATTCCTCCCCCACACCACTGCACCTTGTTTTTGTCTCATGTATGTCTATTTGTGTCCCTGCTGTATTGTACACATAGTGTCTCCCATTCTCCTTTATTATATCTATTATCTGTACTTGCTGTAAAATTGGGAAGGAGAGTAACGTAATTTCAATTCTCTGTATGTCCTGTACATATGCAGTATTGACAATAAAACTACTTGACTTGACTTGACTTAATGTGTCTTCGCTATTGTAACGATGGGAAAAGTTCACCTTGCGCATTTTGAAATGTGCAAAACTCATGTACAAAGTCTCACTAAGTCATGGATATGTTTTAGGCATATTATGTGTATCAGGTCAGTATTCTAGTGTTATATAGATTTAATTACAGGTAGACACTTTTACTGACCAGTGATTTTATGTTTATTTGGATTTATTATTCTAATGTTACAGAGAGTTATATATAGAGTAATTACAGGTAGACACTTTCACTAAACACTGAATATATTTGGGTTTAGTTTTCTAGTGTTATATAGAGTAATTGCAGGTAGACACTCTCACTAAACAGTTTTTTATGGGTTTATTTGGGTTTAGTAATCTAATGTTATATAATGTCAATTACATGCAGAGACTGTCACTAAACACAGACTTTATTTGGGTTTAGTTAGGTTTTGTATTCTAATGTCATATAGAGTTAATTACAGGTAGACACTGTCACTAACCACTGAATCTTTCTGGGTTTATTTTGGTTCAGTATTCTAATGTTATATAGAGTTCTTTACAGGTAGACACTCTCACTAAACACAGATTATATCTGGATTTATTTGGGTTTAGTATTCTAATGTTATATAGAGTTAAGTACAGGTAGACACTGTCACTAACCACTGCCTCTTTCTGGGTTTATTTTTGTTCAGTATTCTAATGTTATATAATGTTAATTAAAGGTAGACACTCTCATTGAACAATTATTTTATTTGGGTTTAGTTTTCTAATGTTATAGAGTGTTAATTACAGGTTGGCACTCTCACTGACCAATGACTTTATCTGGGTTTATTTGGGTTTAGTATTCTAATGTTATATAGAGGTAATTACAGGTAGACATTCAAGGATTCAAGGAGATTTTTATTGTCATTCGCATCACATGTGGTACATGAGGTGGAATGAAATTGTGATCTCACGATCCAGTTTTACACCCAAAGAGCTGTTATTAATAGATATATAGATAAAAAAAAGAATACAATAAAATAAATAGAATATATCATATATACAAAAAAAAATAAATAGAGAGTAGAAGGTTCAGCAACATGAAGTCCAGAGTGCAAGTGTGCTATAGCAGCATGATAATGTGAATTAGAGCAGTGGAGATAAAGTGTCTCAGTGCAAGTAAAGTGACCATGTTTGTAAACAGTAAACAGTAATTTGTCCTTGGTGTCATTGCAATGTGTTGTTAAGTGGAGTTTAAGAGTCTTACAGCTTCCGGAATGAAGCTGTTTCTGAGTCTTGTTGTTTTGCACTTAATGCTCCGCAGCCTCCGGCCTGAGGGGAGTGGGACAAAAAGTGCGTGTGCTGGGTGGGTGGGATCCTTCCTGATGCAGGTGGCCCTTTTCCTGCATCTGGAGGAACAATCCTCTGTGCAGCCTTCACCACCCTCTGCAGTGCTTTCCTGTCTGCAGCAGAGCAGCTTCCATGCCACACATTGATGCTGGAGCACACAACGCTCTCCACCACACATCTGTAGAAGGAGGTGAGGACTACGCTCCCGAGTCCAGCTCGTCTCAGCCTCCTGAGGAAGTAGAGCCACTGATGTGCCTTCCTGACCAGAGTGGAAGTGTTGTTGCTCCAGGTGAGGTTGCTGGTCAGGTGCACACCCAAGTACCTGTAGCTGTCAACCACTTCCACTGCAGATCCTCCAATGTGCAGGGGGAGGTGGGCATGCTTGCCCCTTCTGAAGTCCACAATCATCTCCTTTGTCTTTTTTACATTGATGCAGAGGTTGTTTTCTCTGCACCAATCCTCCAGGTGTTCCACCTCCTGCCTGTAGCTGGACTCATCTCTGTTTGTGATGCATCCAACCACTGCCGTGTCGTCCGCAAACTTCACAATATGACAGGCTGGATGGAGAGGTGAGCAGTCATATGTGAGCAGTGTGAACAGGAGGGGGCTCAGCACACAGCCCTGAGGGGAGCCAGTGCTGAGGATTATGGAGGGGGAGGAGATGTTGTGAATCCTCACAGACTGCGGCCTGTTGGTCAGGAAGTCTAGGACCCAGTTGCACAGGGAAGAGCTCAGTCCAAGTGAGGAGAGTTTGGTTATCAGTGTCTGAGGAATCATGGTGTTGAAAGCAGATGTGAAGTCCACAAAGAGCATCCGAACGTAGGAATCCTTCTGCTCCAGGTGGGTGAGGGCAGTGTGGACCACGGAGGAAATGGCATCCTCTGTGGATCGGTTCTTCCTGTATGCATACTGGTGTGGATCCACAGTGATGTTGATGGTGGCTTTGATGTGGGTCTGAGCCAGTCTTTCAAAGCACTTTGTGACTATCGGAGTGAGGGCTACTGGCCGGTAGTCATTCAGACCTGTCACTGTGGAGCTCTTGGGGACCGGGATGATGGTGGCGGTCTTCAGGCAAGTGGGGACAGCTGCCTGGATGAGGGACGCGTTGAAAATGTCGGCCAGGACGTCCGAGAGCTGGTCTGCGCAGTCTTTTAGCACCTGTCCGGGGATGTTGTCCGGGCCGGCAGCTTTCCGGGGGTTAATCCTCCTCAGCGTCCTCCTTACTTCTGCTGGTGTCACACTGAGGGGCTCCTCTCCTGGTGAGTGTGGGAGTCTGGTGCTGGGGGGTGTGTCAGGGTTCTCAAAGCGGGCGTAGAACGTGTTGAGAGCCTCAGGCAGGGATGGGTCTTTGGAGCTTTGTGCAACGTTAGATTTGTAGTCCGTGATGCACTTGATGCCCCTCCACATGCTCTGTGGATCCTGGGAGGAAAAGTGTCCCTGGATTTTCTGAGCATATGCAGCTTTTGCCCTCTTAACTCCAGCAGTCAGCTCTCTTCTAGCCCTCCTGAGTTCATCCGAGTCTCCAGGTCTGAAGGCAGCATCCCTGGCTTTCAGCAGGGAACGCACCTCTGCGTTCAGCCAGGGCTTCTGGTTCGGGTAGCAAGTCACAGTCTTGGTAGTAGTGACATCCTCCACACACTTGCTGATGTACCCGAGAACAGCAGATGTGTATTCCTCCAGATCCAGCTCCCCCTCACACTCAGCAGCCTCCCTGAAGACCTGCCAGTCTGTGCAGCCGAAGCAGTCCTGCAGCACAGCGGCGCCGTCACTGGGCCACACCGTGATGGTTTTCTGTGTGGGTTTTGAGCGTCGTAGTGGGGGGTGGTATGCAGGGACCAGCATGATGGAGATGTGGTCCGATAGCCCGAGGTGGGGGCGGGGGAAGGCTTTGTAAGCGTCTTTCACATAGGAGTAAACACGGTCCAGCGTGTTATTACCTCGCGTTGGAATGTTCACGTGTTGGTAAAACCTCGGCAGCGTGTTCTTCAGTTCTACGTGGTTAAAATCCCCCGCTACCACGTAGAACGCGTCCGGATGCTTGTTCTGAAGCGAGCTGATGTTGTCATAAAGCTCCTTCAGCGCGTTGTTAGCATTAGCATCCGGTGCTATGTAAACAGTGTCATGTGGAGTATAACCTGTTCTAGTGATGTAAGTGCCTACTGCGCATGTGTGAATCAGACTTTATTCACCCGTTCGCGAGCTGGGAGGCTCGCACCTGGTATTCAATAAAGAGCAATGCTTCGTTTACAACCTGCCTGACGATTTGGAGTGATTATTAGCGGCGATAAACGCCACATGGTGTCAGAAGCAAAACCGTGGTGAGCCGACGGAGAAGTTGGTCGTGTGTTTAGAGGAGGCTGGAGAGTGTGTCGCGATGGCGAAGTTTGCTCCACCGGAGCAGTTTGATTTTTCCAAGCCAGAAGCATGGCCGGACTGGAAACAGAGGTTCACCAGGTACCGCGTGGCTTCCCTGCTTACGGCGGATGAGGAAACAGTGCAGGTAAATGCCCTGATTTATTCGATGGGAGCTGAGGCTGAGCACATATTCAAGTCATTCACGTTCGAGAGCGAGGGAGATGCCAATAAATACTCTGTAGTTATGGCCAAATTCGACGAACACTTTATTCCGAGACGCAATGTTATATATGAGCGTGCAAAGTTTCACTCAAGAGTTCAACTTTCGGGCGAAAGTGTAGAAGCATTTGTCAGGCAGCTGTACGAGCTAGCTGAAAATTGTGATTTTGGAGCTCAGAAAGACGAGCAGATGCGAGACCGCATAGTGATTGGAATTCGTGACAAGCAAGTGTCACAAAAACTGCAAATGAAAAGTGATCTAACACTGCGGACTGCAATTGAAATGGCCAGGCATTGTGAGTTAATAAAAACGCAGAATACAGATGGAGGAAAAGGTGCTGAGCAAGTGGATGATGTAAAATCAGTCAGAAAGACAGGAAATAGGAGAATGGGGAATGTAGCAAAAGTAAACAAAACAGCGAAAAAAGGAGCATGCACAAGATGTGGGCGAAATCATGCGGGCCGGGAGCAATGTCCTGCAAAAGGAAAAAAATGTCTAAAGTGCAACAAAACTGGACACTTTGCTGCAGCATGCTATTCAAAGGCAGCTGTGCAGGAGATTACTGAGGCTGATGAGGAAGACACGATGTTCTTAGGATCGGTTGAGCTAAAACAAAGCAAAGACGCTTTTTTGGTAGAGGATGAGCCACCTTGGCGCACAACTTTAACTTTAGCTGGTACGCCAGTTTCATTCAAAATTGACTCAGGCGCCGACACTTCAGTAATGACTGAAGCCACATATGAAACATTAGAGAACAAGCCCAAGCTCTGTGCAGTGAAAAATACCCTACAAAGTCCTGGAGGAATGGTGGCCACCAGAGGGCAGTTTTTAGCTAAAATTAAGGCTCGTGTCAATGGCCAACTACGGAACTGCAGCTTTCGGGTAGTAGTGGTCAAGACCAATGGAGAAAACCTTCTTAGCAGAACTGTGGCAACTAAATTGTGCTTAATTAAGCGCATTGACGAGATCAGTGGTGGCCTAGGCACCTTAAAAGGAGAACCAGTAAAAATCACCCTGAAAGATGGGGCACAGCCGTACAGTATCGCTACACCACGACGGGTTCCCATTCCCCTACTCCCTAAAGTTGAAGAGGAGTTAAAGAGAATGGAGATGATCGGCATAATAGAGAAAGTGACCGAACCGACCGAATGGTGTGCGCCCATGGTAGCAGTAATGAAAAAGAATGGAAAAGTAAGAATCTGCGTTGACTTAAAAAGACTGAACGAGAACGTGAAACGTGAGAAGTTCATTTTGCCTACCTTGGATGAGATATTGCCCAAGCTAGCAAAAGGTACAGTGTTCTCCAGCTTAGATGCTGAGAGTGGGTTTTGGCAAATCCCTCTGGAGGAAAATAGTGCGCGCCTGACCACCTTTATCACACCCCTTGGTAGATACTGTTTCAGGAGGCTACCCTTCGGGATTACTTCAGCGCCTGAAATTTTTCAACGGAAAATGTCAGAGCTGCTGCAGGGGCATGATGGGACTGTCGTATACATGGATGATATTTTAATATCAGGAGAAACCCAGGAAATTCACGATCAGAGACTAAAGAGGGTCATGGAGACCATAAGAGCTGCATGCCTAAAGCTCAACGAGGACAAATGTCGGTTAAGCCAGCCAGAACTGAACTTCCTAGGACAGGTGGTGACCAAAGATGGTATAGCCCCTAACCAAGAGAGGGTCAAAGCCATAACCGCAATGGAACCACCCCAGAACGTGAGTGAGCTGAGACGGCTGCTTGGAATGGTGAACTATGTTGGGCGGTATTTACCAAACCTCTCCACTGTGTTGCAACCACTCAATGAACTGCTTAAGTCTGAGCGAGATTGGTGCTGGGGACCACAGCAAGACAGAGCATTCTCAGAAGTGAAACAGCTAATTTCATCAGCGCCTGTCTTAGCATTCTTTGATCCTGCAAAGTCAACTGTTGTTAGTGCAGACGCTAGCAGTTATGGGCTCGGAGGAGTCCTCCTGCAGAGCCATGATGGAGCACTCAAGCCTGTTGCATTTTGCTCGCGCACTTTGACTGATGCTGAAAAAAGATACGCTCAGATAGAAAAAGAGTGCCTCGCAGGAGTGTGGGCCTCTGAGCGTTTCTACCAGTATCTTTGTGGCTTAGAGAGCTATAAGTTGCTTACAGACCACAAGCCACTAGTAACGCTCATCAACTCAAAAGACCTAGATACCACACCTCTACGTTGTCAGCGCTTGCTCATCCGGTTGATGAAGTTTAATCCAGTTGCAGAATATGTTCCAGGGAAACACCTAGTTGTTGCAGATGCCCTATCTAGGCAACCTTTGGTGGACATCCCTCCAGGTGACCTAGAAGCTGAGGTGAAAGCATACGTAGACTCAGTGGAGGAGGATCTACGAGTGAGGAAGCCAACCATTGAACAGATAAAAGACAAGACAAGAACAGATGGAGAACTCCAGAGTGTCCTTAAGTACGTACAAAATGGATGGCCGGAACACTTGAAGAGTGTAGCCGTGAAAGCGACTGCATACTTCAAACATCGTGGCTCACTTAGTGAGGCCAGCGGCATGCTGCGACGCGGCAAACAGATTGTAATCCCTGAAAGCATGAGAGAGCACATGCTGCACAAGATTCACGAGGGCCATCAAGGCCTCACCAAATGCAGAGAGCGATATAAGGGTGCAGTGTGGTGGCCTGGTATCGCTGGTGCAGTGAAAAAGCTTGTGTCGTCATGTAAACACTGCAATATCCACAGGCCGAGCCAGAACAGAGAACCGTTGATTACCACACCATGTCCAGATCTACCTTGGCAAAAGCTCGCTGCCGATCTGTGCGAAATCAAAGGTCGTCATTACTTGATCGTGGTAGACTACTTTTCAAGATGGCTCGAGATCCTAGATTTGCCAAAGACAAATTCTGACACTGTCATACAAAAGCTGAAAAGTATCTTCACACGCTTTGGAATTCCTGAGGAAGTTATGACAGATAACGGTCCTCAATTCTCCGCGGAACAGTTCAGATGTTTTGCAGCTGAGTACGATTTTCAGCATGTTACTTCAAGCCCTCATTTCCCACAATCCAACGGCATGGCGGAACGAGCTGTAAAGACTGCAAAGTGGATCTTAAAGCAAGATGATCCCCACCTAGCTCTCCTGAGTTACCGCTCAACCCCAACAGAGCCAACAAGGGAAAGCCCCGCTAAATTGTTGATGGGACGAAAAATACGCACAACACTTCCAGTTCTAAAAGAGAACCTGCAGCCCATGTGGCCTGACCTAGAGACTGTTAAAACAAAGGATGCAAAAGCGAAACAGTGTTATGAAAAGTACTACAACCGCAGGTACTCTACCAAACCCCTTCCACCACTAGCTATAGGTGATAGAGTTAGAATGAAGGTTGACGGAGAAAAGGCCTGGACAACCACAGCAACTGTGAAGTGCCAGGATGCTACGCCACGCTCATTTACATTGGAGACTGGGCGGGGCGACACACCCCGGAGGAACCGACGTCACATCCAGCTGGTGAATCAGGAGCTGCCCTCACTTCCAAAGGTGGAGGTATCTCAGCCGGTGGACCAACAAGGACAGAGTGTGCCAGTAAAGCAGGACTTAAGCATCACCAAGAGTCATCTTCCTGCTGATGCCCCTGGTTCTCTTCAACCCTTAGTTCAAGTCACCACCAGGTTTGGGAGGACTGTTAAACCAAACCCCAGGTATGCTAGTTAACTGAGATGATGGACACTAAGGGCAGTCTGGTAGTCCACCCACACCCATAGTCAGTTACTGTTGTTTGTTAAAAAAAAAAAAAAAAAACATTCCAATGTTAAAAAAAAAAATAGAAGGAGAAATTTTTCTTTTTTTTTTTTTTTTTTTTTGCATCGGATTAGACGAACGACAAAAACAAAAAAAAAAAAAAAAACACAGAATGTGTACATTTTGCTTGTTTTTGCATGCTATGTAGTTGGTTTGGTTTTGTTTGAGTACACTTGGACTGAGCGACGTGAATGTTTGCTTGAAGAGTTGCTGTTTGTGTTCTGTGTTCCCGTGTTTACATGGAGGGGGAGATGTCATGTGGAGTATAACCTGTTCTAGTGATGTAAGTGCCTACTGCGCATGTGTGAATCAGACTTTATTCACCCGTTCGCGAGCTGGGAGGCTCGCACCTGGTATTCAATAAAGAGCAATGCTTCGTTTACAACCTGCCTGACGATTTGGAGTGATTATTAGCGGCGATAAACGCCACAAACAGCAATCACAAACACCGCCGAAAACTCACGAGGCAGATAGTGAGGACGACACTTTACAGTCAGCTGTTCTGTCGCCTCGGAGCAGTGGCTGTTTACCAACACGCAGTTTGTGCACCAACCTTTGTTTATGTAGACGCACAAGCCGCCCCCTGACATGCTCACTGACCACTGACTTTATCTGGATTTATTTGGGTTTAGTATTCGAACGTTATATAGAGGTAATTACAGGTAGACACTCTCACAAAACTTGAACAAACTAACAAAGAAACTTCTAAACACTAACTTAAATTTACTTTGGGTTCAGCATTCTAATGTTATAGGTATGCTAGTGTTAACTGTAGTATAAATAGCACTGTATATAGTATTGTATATGTTTTATGATATAGATTATTGTTTGTATGGTTTGAGAATGACTTCTCCTTCACATTTCTTTTTTACTTTAGTGAGTGTTTACTGAGGTGCTCTGCTCAAGACATTTAGAAGAGTGCAGTTCTGGCAGTGTCGGGTCGCCGTCAGGCCCAGTAATATTTTCCCTTCCCTCCGGTTCTGTTATTCAGTTCTGTTATTTTCAGTCTCTGAACTTTTTCTGGACCTGCAAGCACTTAATTCTTCCACTGCTCTGCTCATGACCCGTTTATGTAATTGAAGCCAGGCACGCAGAGTCCCGCCTCTGCTCAGAACCGTGGCTCGGCTCTGGCCCGGGCTGTGCTGGCGCTGGGCGACGAGCTGAGCTGAAAAATGTGGGGGGGGAAAGCAGCCAGAATTCTCTTCCTCCTCACCAGAACCACTGGCGTGAGGAAGCTCAGCTTTGGGAAAGTGCGCAGCATGAGGATTGGAACACTTCCACATACAGACTGTAGCTCGGCCTAGGTGGCAGGGTGGCAGGGCGGGCGGGACAGGCATTCTTAAACAGAGTGACCTCAGCACAGACAGCAGTGACGCATTATTAAAGATAATCAGAACAACAGCTGATTACACCTAAACACATCTGCAGTGTTATAAACATGACCACCCACCTCTTTTTATCTACAAATGGAGATCTGGTCAGTGGAGGAACATACTTCTTCACTTTTTGGCAGAATAACCAATAGAAGCACTTCAAAATTGCTTGGAATAAAATAAGAAAAAACAATTGTCAGGCTGAAGTATACAGACTTGTGGGCTGAGGTAAGTGAGCGTGGGTGGCAAGCATATATTAGACTGGTAGAGGTAGGTGCTAGGGGTTTTATAGCAAATCTGCCACAGATCTGCCACAAATCTGCCACAGATTGCTGGCTAAATTCGGATTTAGTAGCTGTATGTTAAGGACAGTCGTGAAGGAGTTGTCGGAGGCCCCGTCCATATGAATCCAGATATTTATAAAAATAGAGTTTTTTTGTCCACACAAGCAGAGTTTTCCAAAATATCCCTGTCCACACGGAATTGCCTTACCTGTCAAAAATGCTGAAATGAACAGGGATTCTCTTGTCACTCCTCAGCAACAACTACTTCCTTTTCAAGATTGTCCCACCAGGTGCTTGTTCGTCCAGACCTGGTCCAAAATCTCTGTTTGCAGTAAGGTTTGTACCTCCATTACCTCCGCTGTGTTAGGTAATGTGAGAGTAACATTAAATTAAGCTGTAAACATGTTATTAATTTGCAAATCACAGTTTCAGGCTCATTCTCAACAGCTAAAACTTGTTGTGTGACATCAGCTTTTTCAGAAAGCTTTGTTTCCCTGTCCACACGGCTCTGCTGGTAACGGAGTTTTCAAAAATCTTCACCCTGGAAGGCGTTTTTGAAAAGCTCCGTTTTCAGTGTTCGAAAACTCAGTTTTCGTGTGGACAGAAGGCCAAAACAAATACTAATATTTTAAAAATATCCAGATTTGTGTGGACGGGACCTAAGAAGAACTGTGGTTAGGTGGGGAAGGGAGTTTGTTAAAAAGTGCTTCAACAGCGAGCTTGGTAAGCCTTCCATAATTGTCGTGGACTTAATTTTGTGAGACACTGATGAAGTAAGGTGCCTACCTGATGACCCCTGTGAAGAGCTTCCAATGTATTTGGTGTTTATGGATGAAGGGGATAACCTGGGTGTTGGTGATAGGTGTGTTTTTCCTCGCTGTTCTTGTAGTAATTTGTCACATACCTTTCGCTGTAGGTCTGAGTCCTTGGCTGTTGAGGCAATGGAACATGAACTTAGTGTTATACTGTTCATCTGGATCCTTGTCGAGCCAGTATCAGATCGTTGTGTTTGTGGTTGTTAGTTGGGTAAGTAATACATCCTGGCTATGCCGCATGCATAACTCCAGTTGTTAGGTGTAGGGTTTATCATCTTCCTGTATTATTTTACTTTTTGTCACATCACATGTCCAGAAAACTTGGTGTCATGGTGTTGGTCTTCCTTACATTCACTTTGACATCCAAAGTTACGTTAAAGAGGTCCTGTAACCAGTGGCCCAACCTTTTCTACAGAACAATGCTCGTCCACATACTGCTGCCATCTCAGGAGCTTGCCTTGAAAATTCTATGACAGATGCTATGCCATGGTCAGCCATTACTATTCATGCTGCATACTCCATGCTGAGACTTCTGTATATCTGTACGTGTAGCTCAATAAATGTTGCCCGTATCAGTCTAAAAAATCTTCAATAATCTATTGTTTATGGTAACTTTTATCTTCCTCTTCAACAGCACGGCAATTCCACACTTCCTTCTGGATGCAGCTATAGTTTTAATGATGAGTGTATAATATATTTTACGGTTAATATAACTGTAATTACTGTACAAGGGCAGCAGCAGTGTGTTTATATCTGAGAGTGTAAAAGTGTTTGGACGCTGAGTCAGTTAGTGCTGTGTCTGTGCTGCAGATGTGGGCTCTGTGGAAGGCCTGGCGTATCACCGGGCGTGGGACACGCTCTACTGGACCAGCTACACCACCTCCACCATCACCCGGCACACAGTGGACCAGAACCGTTGGGGAGCCTACGACCGCGAGACCGTGGTCACCATGTCCGGAGACGACCACCCCAGAGCTTTCGTCCTGGACGAGTGCCAGAAGTGAGTTATTTTGGAGATATTAATCCCATCTGGGAAGAGTTTACAGTAGATCTTGGAACACTGCTGTGAGGAGGATTTGATTGTATTCAGCACTGAGGGAGTGAGAAAGTATCAGTTACCAAAGAAACAACACCGCCCAAAGGGAGAGGGCTTTATGCCCCTCTGCACTGCAAAAATGGTTTTAAAGAAAAACACCTAAAGTGTGCCAACTAATAATCTTTATTTCACATTAAAAAAATCATATTTCTTATTTATTTTAGATATTAAATGTTCTAAGAATTCCAAACAAATGTTGTGCTAAATCACATCTTCAGTTAGTTGGAAAAAAAGCTCTGGAAAAAATTAAGAGACCACTTCAGTTTCTGAATTAGTTTTTCTCTTTATAGGTATATGTTTGAATAAAATTAACATTTTTGTTTTATTATATAAACTATGGACAACATTTCCAAACATCTCCCTAATTCCAAATACAAAAACAGTCATATGAAAAAGTTTGAGCACCCCTATTAATCTTAATCATTTTTAGTTCTAAATATTTGGGTGTTTGCCATTTCAGCCATTTCAGTTTGATATATCTAATAATTGATGGACACAGTAATATTTCAGGATTGAAATGAGGTTTATTGTACTAACAGAAAATGTGCAATATGCATTAGACCAAAAATTGACCGGTGCAAAAGTATGGGCACCCTTATCATTTTATTGATTTGAATACTCCTAACTACTTTTTACTGACTTACTGAAGCACAAAATTTGGTTTGGTAACCTCATTGAGCTTTGAACTTCATAGCCAGGTGTATCCAATCATGAGAAAAGGTATTTAAGGTGGCCAAATGCAAGTTGTTCTCCTATTTGAATCTCCTCTGAAGAGTGGCATCATGGGCTAATCAAAACAACTCTCAAATGATCTAAAAACAAAGATTGTTCAACATAGTTGTTCAGGGGAAGGATACAAAAAGTTGTCTCAGAGATTTAACCTGTCAGTTTCCACTGTGAGGAACATAGTAAGGAAATGGAAGACTACAGGGACAGTTCTTATTAAGCCCAGAAGTGGCAGGCCAAGAAAGATATCAGAAAGGCAGAGAAGGTTTTAACTGTTTTTAACTATTGCAGTGATCCCTGGGACAATATATCCTCCTTAAAATACTTGACTGTACCTGAAGAGCTTAAATGCCATAAATACAGAGAAAAACAGGGTTTTATTTGACTGGTAGTATATTTATATTTTTATCACTTATATCTCATGATTGGTGTATACTCACTATAGTGTAGTGTTCAGTCATTGCTGTTCTGTGTGAGCAGTAAACGCTCTGCTGGAACCAAATCACGGCCATTTGTATGCAGAGCTAAATTCCTCCGCTAGACATGCGCGATGTGACCGGAGTGCTGATCACTCCAACGTCTGATTCATACTGGAGTCCGAGCAGCAGAGGTCAGCCCACAAACCAGTGTCCCCATTCCCACCCTGAGATTCCCCATTTACTGCTTAAACCAGGAGTTTAGATCAAAACCACATTTAAAAATTTAAATATCACAAAAAGATCAACTGGACAAAACTAGGGCTTGGCTAGGGTTTAGCTTTAGCACTGGAGCTATAAAGCTAATGTTGCTAACAGGTAATAGAAACTTATACACCAACAGTTAGCACTAGAGCTATGAGACTAATGTGGCCAAAAAGTAATGGAAGTTTATAACCCAACAGTTAGCACGGGAGCTACAAAGCTAATGTAGCTAATAGAAAATAGATGCACTTACCCCATTGATTAGGTTTGGGGCTATGAAGCTAATGTAGCGAACAAGCAATAAACACTTATAACCAACCAATTAGCACTGGAGATACTAAGCTAATGTAGCTAACAAGCAATAGAAACTTATTACCCACCAATTAGCACTGGAGCGACACGAGAAATGTAACACATAATAGAAGCCCATACCCAACCAATAAATACTTTAGCTACAACACTAATGTAGCTAACATGTAATAGTAATTTATAACTCACTATTTGGAACTAGAGCTATGAGGCTAGTGTGTCTAACAAGTAATGGAGGCTTATACACTATCAGTTAGCACTAAAGCTACGAAGCTAGTGTGGCTAACAAGTAATAGAAGCTTATACGTCAGAAGTTAGCACGGGAGCTACGAGGTTATTATGGCTAGCAAGTAATGGAAGCTTATACCCCAACAAACAGTTACGACTACAAGTAATGTAGCTAACATATAATAGAGCTCATACCCAATCAATAATTACTTTAGCTAATGTAGCTAATATGTAATAGTAATTTATAATCCACCATTTAGCACTGGAGCTACGAGGCTAATGTGGCTAACAAATAATGGAGGCTTATACACTACCAGTTAGCACTGAAGCTACGAGGCTAGTATGGCTAACAGCATGTATGGCAACAGAGGCTTAGACGTTAGCAATTAGCAATGGAGCAATAAGGCTAATAAAGCTAAAAAAATAATGGCAGCCTTACCAAACAATTAAGACTGGAGCTACATTAATAATTTAGCTAACAAATAATACCCAAGTAATAGAAGCTTATACACCACCAATTAGCACTGGAGGGACTGATAATGAAAGCCTAGACCCAACTAATAATTACTTTAGCTACAAAGCTAATGTAGCTAACATGTAATAGTAATTTAGAACCCACCAGTTAGTACTGGAGCTATGAGGCTAGTGTGGCTAACCATAATGGAGGCTTATATGTTAACAATTAGCAATGGAGCAATAAAGTTAATATAACCTTGGAGAAAGGAAGGTTTAGCCTATACCCCACAGATTAGCATTGTGCTAACTACATATCCTCATACACTGGACTATTAGTTTAACAGAAAGTCACTCGGTACTCTCTCCTGTGTTTAGTCTGATGTTCTGGACTGTTAGTTTAACAGGAAGTCACTCAGTTCTCTCTCCTGTGTTTTATACACTCGGTTCTCTAGCCTGTGTTTAGTCTGATGTTCTGGACTGTTAGTTTAACAGGAAGTCACTCAGTTCTCTCTCCTGTGTTTTATACACTCGGTTCTCTAGCCTGTGTTTAGTCTGATGTTCTGGACTGTTAGTTTAACAGGAAGTCACTCGGTTCTCTCTCCTGTGTTTTATACACTCGGTTCTCTAGCCTGTGTTTAGTCTGATGTTCTGGACTGTTAGTTTAACAGGAAGTCACTCAGTTCTCTCTCCTGTGTTTTATACACTCGGTTCTCTAGCCTGTGTTTAGTCTGATGTTCTGGACTGTTAGTTTAACAGGAAGTCACTCAGTTCTCTCTCCTGTGTTTTATACACTCGGTTCTCTAGCCTGTGTTTAGTCTGATGTTCTGGACTGTTAGTTTAACAGGAAGTCACTCGGTTCTCTCTCCTGTGTTTTATACACTCGGTTCTCTCTCCTGTGTTTAGTCTGATGTTCTGGACTGTTAGTTTAACAGGAAGTCACTCAGTTCTCTCTCCTGTGTTTTATACACTCGGTTCTCTAGCCTGTGTTTAGTCTGATGTTCTGGACTGTTAGTTTAACAGGAAGTCACTCGGTTCTCTCTCCTGTGTTTAGTCTGATATACTGGACTGTTAGTTTAACAGGAAGTCACTCGGTTCTCTCTCCTGTGTTTAGTCTGATGTTCTGGACTGTTAGTTTAACAGGAAGTCACTCGGTTCTCTCTCCTGTGTTTACTCTGATGTTCTGAACTGTTATTTTAACTGGAAGTCACTCAGTTCTCTCTCCTGTGTTTAGTCTGATGTTCTGGACTGCTAGTTTAACAGGAAGTCACTCGGTTCTCTCTCCTGTGTTTAGTCTGATGTTCTGGACTAACTGGAACGAGCAGTCTCCGAGCATCATGCGGGCGCAGCTCTCCGGTTCTAATGTTCTGGTGATCATTGGGACGGACATCCGCACGCCCAACGGCCTGGCCATCGACCACCGGTCTGAGAAGCTGTACTTCACCGACGCCACACTGGACAAGATCGAGCGCTGCGAGTATGACGGCAGCCATCGCATCGTAAGTAAATTAGCTCCTTTCCGATTGGCTGTCCGGATTTAGGCCATATTTAGACATCAGTCCAGCCTGAAACACTCCTTATAATGTGAGAGGGAGGGGCTAAATTGCAGTCAGCTGAATAGAATGTATTGATAAATGCATTGATTTCTGTGACATCACAACATTAGTTAATTCACAACTTTTAAAGAGTACATATTAAATGCTAACAATAAATACTTTCCACTTTTAAGTGTATGCCGGGTAATATGTTTCTTCAAGGGGCATCTTTGTGTTCCTGTGGTATATGTAGGAAGTAAAAAAACATGTAGGCTGTTTAGCTTTTAATATATTTTTATATTTTTGTGTTTATTTTTGTGTTAATTGTAAATGGCATAACTATTTAGTCATGTAAGAATTGTACATTATAATTTGATACCTAGCCATGTTGGAAATAGGCTGGGCGATATGGATCAAAAATATCTCGATATATCTCCTGTGTGTGTAAAAACACCCCCAAATGCACACACATCTAATTGGCTGACGAGCATCTTTGGTGATGTTTACACGCACAGGATTGGTTTTGAAAGTTTCCTGCACCGCAAAGCACCCACTGTGAAGGCTATTAAACTTATTGACCTCAATGCAGAGTTCTCTGTCTGTTGGAAAATTAACACTGCTCATCACCCTGAACACACCATCCACACTGTAAAACATGGTGGTGGCAGCATCATGCTGTGGGGATGCTTTCTTCAGCAGGGACTGGGAAGCTGGTCAGAGGTGATGGGAAGATGGATGGAGTTAGATACAGGGAAATCCTATAAGGAAACCTATTGGAGGCTGCAAAACACTTGAGATTGGGAAAGAGAAATAGGATATTTTGTACGAAAATATTGAAAGTGATAATTCTTAAAAACTCGAATTATCGCCCAGCCCAAGTTGGAATTACAGTATGCTTGTGTCACAACTCATGCTGCGTCAAAAAATTGTAGTTTTCTGTAGTTCTGGTACTGGTTGATAAGAGTGTGAGCTGTAATCTCTGCAGGTGATTCTGAAGAACGAGCCGGTTCACCCGTTCGGTCTGGCTGTTTATGGGGATCAAATCTTCTGGACGGACTGGGTCCGCAGGGCCGTGCTCCGAGCTGGCAAGTTCTCCGGCTCCGACATGAAGGTTCTGCGTCCCGACATCCCCCAGCAGCCAATGGGAATTATTGCTGTGGCCAACGACACCAACAGCTGTAAGTGTGACCAAACTCTGGATCTGATTCTGGAGCAGTAGTGGGAGAAGTTTTTTTTATAGGTCAGCTGTCTGTGTTTTGGGACACCAAACTTTTTTACAATATACACTTTATTTAATTTTAGATTAACATTTTTTATTATCTCACTAAAAAGTAACCAGAACTATTTTCATTTATCACATGATTAAATATCAATAAAGGTATTAGTATTAGAATGATTTGCTGTGATTATGAGCAATTCAGTGAGATTAAGTGCAATTCGGAGTAATTAAAAGCAATGGATTTTGAGTGAAACAAAGTGATTCTGAGGGATTTAGAGTGATTCAGTGTGATGTAGAGAGAATTGTTCTGAATCAGTGGGATTTTAAATGATACAAAGTGATTCAGAGGGATTTAGAGTGATCCAGAGTGATTCAGTGTGATTAAAAATGATTATGAATTATTATACAGAGAGATTATGTGTGATTTAGTGTGATTTAGAGTGATTCAGTGTGATGTAGAGAGATTTGTTGTGAATCAGTGGGATTTTAAATGATACAAAGTGATTCAGAGGGATTTAGAGTGATTCAGTGTGATTAAAAATGATTACGAATTATACAGAGTGATTCAGTGTGATTCAATGTGATTTAGAGAGATTCGGTGTGAATCAGTGATATTATGAGTGATACAAAGTGCTTCCGAGTGATTTAGTGTGATTAAGAATAATTAAGAAATATACAGAGTTATTTAGGCCCGACATCCCCCAGCAGCCAATGGGAATCATTGCTGTGGCCAACGACACCAACAGCTGTAAGTGTGACAGAGCTCTGGATCTGGTTCTAGAGCAGTAGTGGCAGAATTTTTTTTTGTGTTTTTGGACACCAAACTTTTTTACAATATTCACTGTGTTTAATTTTAGATTAACATTTTTTATTGTCACACTTAAAAGTAACCAGGATTATTTTCATTTTTCACATGATTAAATATCAAAAAAGATATTAGTATTAGAATGATTTGCTGTGATTACGAGCGATTCAGTGTGATTCAGAGTAATTACAAGCGATTTAATACAAAGTCAATACAGAGTCATACAAAGTGATTCCGAGGGGTGATTCAGTGTGATGTAGAGAGATTCGTTGTGAATCAGTGTTTTTTTTAGAGAAACAAAGTGATTCAGAAAGATTTTGAGTGATTCAGTGTGATTAAAAATAATTACGAATTATACAGAGTGATTCACTGTGATTCAATGTAATTTAGAGAGATTCGGTGTGAATCGGTGGGATTATGAGTGATACAAAGTGCTTCCGAGTGATTCAGTGTAATTAAGAATGATTAAGAAATATACAGAGGGATTTAGTGTAAATCAGTGGAATTTTGAGTGACACAAAGAATCCGAGTGATTCATTGTGATTCAGAGTTGGGTTTGGTGGGTTCGGTGGGCTTAGTATGGAATTTGCTGGGTTGTAGATAATCTAAACCAGTCAGAAGTGATCACAGTGGTGGATACATCAGAACTTGTATCGTAATTAACCTTTGTGACTTTTATTTCTTCCTTAATTAACATCAAGGTAAGCAACGCATCATTATATAATATCCAGAGGTGTCCCCAAACTTTTGATAGGCAGCGCTGGTTTGTAGGTTTAGTCGACAGCTCATATTTCATACCGTGTGCGCATTTCATCTTCTTGTGTGTGTGTGTGTATGTGTGTGTGTGCGTGTGTGTGTTCACCTCTCGTCAAAGTGTCTGCACTGGGTAATTAAGTGACAAAAGTAATCTCTGTAACTGACGGGACGGAGCAGGACTCTATATAGCCCAGAGAACCTCACTATCCCAGCCTTCAATCAATAACCTTCACAGCACTGCCCACACCATCTACATCATCCGCCACTCAGTCAGCCAGACTCCGCCTTCTCTGGCTCACTTCCACGTGCTTCACAGACCTCTAGATGTTGCAGCTTGTCCAGAAATGCATGTGTACAACTAGCTGTCCATTAGTGCAAACTCAGAGCCTGCTTTTTATTTATTGCAATAGAGTAAATTTGAAAAATATAAAGTCCTGCTTTTCTTTACATCTCCATTGCTCGCTGTGATGATTCCTTTAAAGCTAATTTATGTAAATAGCTTTAATAGCTGTATTCTGATTGGCTGCAGCGCCTCGGGAAATACAGACTATGCATGATAGTGAGATCTGGTGGAGCTCAGGTTGGTGTAAAGTACAGAGAAGTGAGGGATTATGGTTATTTTTAGACTGACTGAGAGTGTATTAGCAGGTGTGTGGAAAAAAACACTTTTTTAAATATTTATATTATTTACTGTATTTTAGTCTAAAGGTTAAGTGAGGTTAGCACTGACTGTACAGATTTTTTTCTCTTTTTGAGCGTGCTTTTATCTCAAATTTTTGTCCGAGTGAAGGACCATTTTTGTTGTGTCTCAGAAGACCCACCCCCCCCACGCCCCGCCCTCGTCCGCTATCACACACTCGCTCTTCTGGAACTGTGGAAAATCCCATTTGGGAAGTGTCAGACTGGATTACTGCCTGCCTGATGGAGCACTGTATTACTGCTGCAGCTGTGTGTGTGTGTGTAAATCTGCAGGTTACAGTGTGTTTAGTGTCATCTCTTTTTCATATGGTGTATAATGGTGTAACCACATTTTATAGGTAGAAACATACTTGCTGTTATATATACTTTTCGTACCGCTATGTTAACTTTACATTTACAGCACAGCCAGTTGTCTAAACAAACGTATGGCAAAACAGCAGGTATATATCTAGCCTTGAATATGCATAATATATACATCTCCGTGTGTGTGTGTGTGTGTGTGTAGGTGAGTACTCTATGTGCCGGGTGAACAATGGCGGGTGCCAGGATCTGTGCCTGCTGTCGTCAGAGGGCAAGGTGAACTGCAGCTGCCGTGGAGACCGAAAACTTCTGCAGGACAACACCTGCGTCTGTAAGAGAGCACCACCCTCACGCTTTATCTCCTCATCTCCACCTCCACCCAACACCACACATCTGCACCCCTACCCCTCAACACCTTCACCTTCACCTTTACATCATCACACTTATTTCGACACCACCAACTTTTCACCTTCACCTCCACCCTCGTGTCCACCTTCACACCCTAACCTCCACCTTTACTCCATCACACTTACACACCATCACATTCACTTCCATCCTTACACCTCACTGCGACACCGCAACCATTTAATGTTCATCTTCACACCTCCACCTTCATGTTCACCTTCACACTCTTACCTCCACCTTTTTTCCTTCATCTTCCCACCTCCACCCTCATGTGCACCATCACACAATCACCTCCGCCTTCTTCTTCTTCTTTTACTTCTTCACACCTACACACCACCACCTCCCTACTTTTACACCCCTACCTCCCTACCATCACACCTCCACCTCTCAACACCCTCACCCCCACATTTACACCTTCACACTTCACCTCGACACCACCACCATTTCACCTTCACACTCATGTCCACCTTAACGCCCTTACCTCCACCTTTACTCCTTCAAACCTACACACCTGCCACCTCCCTACTTTCACACCCCCTCTTCTTACCTTCTTACTTTCACACACCTCCACCCCTCAACACCCTCACCTCCACCATTACACCTTCACACCTTACCTCGACATCACTACCTTGTCACCTTCATCTCTAGATAGATAGATAGATACTATCTATCTATCTATCTATCTAGAGATGAAGGTGACAAGGTGGTATCTAAATTCAAGAAACCTCCACCCTCATGTCCACTTTCACACCCTTACCTCCACCTTTACTCCTTCCATCCTACACACCTCAACATCTTCACACCTCACCTCGACCCCACCATCTTGCCACCTTCATCTCCACACCTCCATCCTCATGTCCTCATGTTCATACCCTTACCTCCACCTTGACCCCTGATTCTGATGGTTCTGTTGGTTCTGTGTTCCTCAGCACTGAACTCCTCCTGCAGTAGTATCAATGACTTTGAGTGCGGGAACGGAGACTGCATTAACTACACCCTCACCTGCGATGGCACCGCCCACTGCAAGGACAAGTCTGACGAGAAACAGTCCTACTGCAGTAAGTGTGTGTGTGTGTGTGTGTGTGTGGTTATGCATAGTTTGCTCCAGTGTAATGAATCACATTACTGTCGATAGATAAGTGATGAATGAGTGTGTGATAACACTGTGTGTGTGTGTGTGTGTGTGTGTGTAGGTAACCGGGACTGTAAGCGAGGTTATAAGCGGTGTGTGAACGGACGCTGTGTCCGACTGGTCTCCTGGTGCAACGGACGTAACGACTGTGGGGATAACTCAGACGAGCTCTTCTGTAATGGTGAGAACAATCAGATCAAACAATAATCAATATAAGATCAGAGAATACTGACTAAGATCACTAAATACTGTTTGTCAATTGTAGTATATTAAATGCTTGTTGATGTTTTATGATGTAACATGCTTAATAATGTACGCAAATGTGTGTGTGTGTGTGTGTGTGTGTGTGTGTGTTCTACAGCTACATTGTGTCCGGCGGATCAGTTCCAGTGTCGGGACGGTCGGTGTATTTCTAACTCCAGCCGCTGTAATCAGGTGGTGGACTGTGAAGACGCCACTGACGAGATGAACTGCAGTAAGAGACTATGCTCTAAACCCAGCTCTATACCAGCACTAAACCCAGGCCTAAACACAGATCTAAAACCTGCTCTAACCCAGCTTTATAGATACTCTAAATCCAGCTCTAGCCAAGCTTTATACCAGCTCTAAACCCAAACATATACTCAGCTTTTATCTACAGTAGCTCTAAACCGAACCCTAAACCCAGATTTAAACCCAGCTCTAAATCTAGCTAAGCCAGCTGTAAACCCAACTATATACTCAGTTGTATGCCAGTTCTAACCCTGCTCTAAACCCAACAATAATCTCAGTTCTAAACCCAGTTGTGAATCAACTCCAAACCTAACTCTACATGCAGCTCTAACCCTAACTCTAAATCAGCTTTGAACCAGCTATAAACCCAGCTGTATACCAGCTCTAAACCCAACCCTAAACCCAGTTCTAAATGGGGCTCTAACCCTAACTCTGAATCAGCTCTAAACCAGCTATAGACCCAACCCTAAACCCAGCTCAACATGCAGCTCTAACCCTAACTCGGAATCAGCTCTAAACAAGCTATAAACCCAGCTCTATACCACCTCTAAACCCAACTCAAACCTCAGCTCTATATGCAGCTCTAACTCTAACTCTGAATCAGCTCTAAACCAACTATAAACCCAACCCTAAACCCAGCTCAACATGCAGCTCTAACTCTAACTCTAAATCAGCTCTAAACAAGCTATAAACCCAGCTCTACACCAACTCTAAACCCAACTCTAACCTCAGCTCTACACGCAGCTCTAACCCTTAACTCTGCATCAGGTCTAAACCAGCTATAAACCCAGCTCTACACCAACTCTTAACCCAAGTCTGACCTCTGCTCTACATGCAGCTCTAACTCTTACCTCTGAATCAGCTCTAAACCAGCTATAAACCCAATCCTAAACCCAGCTCAACATGCAGCTCTAACCCTAACTCTAAATCAGCTCTAAACTTGCTGTAAACCCAGCTCTAAACCCAACTCTAAACCCAGTTCTAGACCCAGCTCTGCATCTTTTCTAATACAGCTCAGCTCTAAACCCAGCTCCAAAACAGCCCTAGGCCCAGCACTAAACTCAGTTCTAAATCAGCACTAAAACCAGGTCTAATTTTTTTTTTCATCAGTTTATTTTACAGATCTTTGGGAATAATAAGAAAAGGGCAAAAGGGCAGCTGGCAGTGACAATAATATTGATGACAATGATGATGATGATGATGATAAAGGGTTTGGGCTGCTCTTCCTCTTTAGGTGCGACAAACTGCTCCAGCTACTTCCGGTTGGGGGTAAAGGGCGTGACCTATCAGAGGTGTGAGTTCACCACGCTCTGCTACGCCCCCTCCTGGGTGTGCGACGGCGCCAACGACTGCGGGGATTACTCTGACGAGATGAACTGCCCAGGTAACCCTGCCCACACAGTCATACCTGTGCTCAGGTGTGGTGGATAACATCAGCAGATACGACATACATATAAAATACAGTCTTGTGCAAAAGTTTGGAAACCCTTTTTATCTATATTATTATCTCTCTCTTTCTCTCAGGTCCCACAGATCCCAGTAAGAGGAAGTGTCCCCCCAGTTTCTTCGCCTGTCCGAGTGGACGCTGCATCCCCATGACCTGGACTTGCGATAAGGAGAACGACTGTGAGAACGGAGCTGACGAAGTGAACTGCGGTCAGAAGAACTTTGTGATATTACTTTATTACGATATTCACACAGAGTGACAGTCGGAAGCTCATCCTCTTCCCGGCCGTGTTTCTGTCTCTACAGATAAGATCTGCACCGCAAATCAGTTTGAGTGTGGGAACCACCGCTGCATCTCTAACAGCTGGGTGTGTGACGGGGCTGACGACTGCGGGGACGGTACTGATGAGGACAGCAGATGCAGTGAGTTCAGAAATGTCAAATAATTATAAAATAAAGAACTTTATTAACTTTATTAAGGGGTCAATAAAGCAGACATTGTCTCTCTCTCACTCACTCTGTCTCTCTTACTCGCTCTGTCTCTCTTGCTAGCTCTGTCTGTCTCTGTCTCGCTCGCTGTCACTCTGACTCGCTCTGTCTCTATTACACACACTTCACTCTCTCGCTCTGTCTTACACTCTCTCTCTCTGTCTCTAACTCTTTTGCCCACTCTGTCTCTCACACTCTCACTTGATCTGTTTCTCACTCTCTTGCTTGCTCTGTCTCGCTCTGTCTCTCTCTCTCTCGATCTGTCTCAATTGCTCTCTCTGACTCTCGGTTTCTGTCTCTTGCTCGCTCTGACTCTCTGTTTTACTGGCTCTGTCCCATGCTTGCTCTGTCTCTCACTCTCACACGCTCTGTCTCTCTCCCATGCTCTGTCTGTCTCTCTCGCTTGCTCTGTCTCTCAGACGCGCTCTGTATCTCTCTCACTTGCTCACTCGCTCTGCCTCCTGCTCCCTCTGTCTCACTTGCTTGCTCTGTCTCTTTCAATCGCTCTGTCATTGTCCCATGCTCTATCTGTCACTCTCCTACACGCCATCTGTCTCTCTTGCTCGCTCTGTATTTCTCGTTCGCTCTGTCTTTCTCGTCCTGTCTCTCTTGCTCGCTCTGTCTCTACCATTCGGCCACTCTCTCTTTTTCTCTGTCTCTCTTGCTCTGTCTTTCTTGCTCGCTCTGTCTCTCTCTCACTCGTTCTGTCTCTCTTACTCGCTCTTTCTTTTTCTCACTTACTCTGTCTCCCTCTCACTCGCTCTGTCTGTCTCTCATTCGCTGTCTCTCTTGCTCGCTTTGTCTTTCTCTCTCATTTGCTCTGTCTCTTACTCGCTCTGTCTCTCTCTCTCACTCCCTTGCTCAATCTCTCTTGCTCACTCTGTCTTTCTCACTCAATCTGTCTCTCGCTTGCTCTCTCTGACTCTCAATCTCTTGGTTTCTGTCTCTCTTGCTCGCTCTGTCTCTCTCTCACTTGCTCGGTCTCTCTCTCGCTCTGTCTCTCTCATTTGCTCTGTCTCTCTCTCGCTTTCTCTCTCTCTCACTCGCTCTCTCTCTCGCTCTGTCTCTCTCATTTGCTCTGTCTCTCTCTCGCTCTCTCTCACTCGCTCTGTCTCTCACTCGCTCTCTCTCTTTCTTGCATGCTTGCTCTCTCTATCTTACTCACCCACTCATAAAATTGAACTGGGTTGGCAAGTCTGATAAAGCTGTGGGGGTTGTGTTTGAACTGATCTGATATAATCTGATCTTTCCTGTCTGATTTCTCAGAGAATAAGACGTGCAGCCCAGATGCCTTCCAGTGTCCCGACTCCCACAAGTGTGTCCCGCAGCGCTGGGTTTGTGACGGGGACCGGGACTGCCCAGACGGAGCTGACGAGAGCGTGAAGGCCCGCTGCAGTGAGTCCTGCCCACAACTTGTGCACATTGTGCTTTTATAAGTTTTATTTTGATGGTTTGGTATTGGACAGTGTGCTGTAGGGTTCAGTAGGGGCCACTGTTGAGCTCTGCAAGGTTTGTCTTCATTACTGCAGACTGCAGACTGACAGTAGCAGTAAATAGAGATATCTGATTATTGATTCTAATCACTGGAGGTTATTTATTGTATTTATTGTGTTTATTTATGTTCTTCCTCTTCAGCATTTAAGAACACGTGTGAGGCAGGAGAGTTCATGTGTCAGAATAAACAGTGTATACCCAAACACTTTGTCTGTGACCACGATAACGACTGTGGTGATGGATCAGACGAGTCTGTGGAGTGTGGTGAGTCTCTCATGTCTAACATTTCTCACTTAATGATTTCTGACAACATAAATGTTACACTCAAGTTTTGATCTAAAACAAAACAGCTTGCTGTGAAAGGTGCTGTTAGTGTCCATGGTCTGGACCTAGGGGCCAAAATTTGGTCCAATCAGAATAGGCGGTCTTGGCCCGCATAGATTTGTTTGCAGTGTTGAAACTAGTGATTCCATACATACAACAAGCATGAAATAAAAGCATAAAACATAAAATATCAAGGTTAGCAAACATGCAGGTATATTTAGGAGGCCAAGACTTAACCAAGAAAAAAAACGTCTGCTTTTGAATGATCAACTAACAACTGAACAGGCTGGTATTCAGGCTATTCTAGTACTAGTTAAAGCCACTAGGGGGCGTTAGAACAATGTGAAATGTCTCAGGTCTCATTTAAAGCTATACCACCACATAAGGTACTAACAAATTATGTGCAATGTGAATTACAAATGTAAAAATATAAAGCAAATGTTTATTATTGTTTATTAATGTTTATTATTATATATTTATATACTAAACATGGAACAGAATGCTGCAAAAATGAATTCAACAAAACATCACTCAACAAAAATGTGAAAATTAGAAAGTAAACGCAGCAACCTCATGCCTTCACACATCTGCACCAATTCTATGAGGCTTTAACAGAAAAAAAACCTTCTCAAAATCAGGTGCCTGCTCCTATTGTTCACTGAAACACTATTTTGAACAGTCCACACTTTCAGACCACTTACAGAAAGTTAAGGCAGGTTATTGTTTGCAATTAAACAATAGAAGAAAAAAAAGATGCAAGTTCATCCACAGTGTAGTGTATTGTAATGTAAACTGCCTGGCCAAAAAAAGTCTCCACCTGGATTTAACTAAGTAAATGATGTGGGGTTGATGCTGCAGTTGGTCAGGTCTAGATTCAGCAACAGTATGTGCTGAAAGAATGAGGTCAGCTGACAACCTGAATATACTGAATATAGACCAGGTTATTCCATCAATAGATTTTTTCTTCCCTGATCACACAAACATATTCCAAGAAGAGAATGCCAGGATTCATGGGAAACCGAAATGAAAACAAGCTGAAATGAAATAGGAGTAACAAAGCTGGAAAAGTAAGTTCAGATAATTGGGCAATAATATTAGGATTAGTAAAAAGTTGTCTGAAAAATAATTACTCCAGTAAAGTATAGATAACCAACATTTCTACTTAAGTAATGTAACAAAGTGTTTGTACTTTATTTCCTGACACCTCTGTTTACAACTGACTCTGTTTCTAACGTTCTAACACTTTCTGTCTGTCCTCATCTGTCTGTGTGTATAAACAGAATACCCGACCTGCAAGCCCAACGAGTTCCGCTGTGCTAACGGCCGCTGCCTGATCCAGAGCTCCTGGCAGTGTGACGGCGAGTTCGACTGCCACGACCAATCAGATGAAGCCCCCAAGAACCCCAACTGCAGCGGACCAGGTACTGGCTCAGTAGTACTCTTTTTCTTACTGGATAAACAGAATTTAGACCAGTAACTCAGTCTATATCGCACATTTTAAGAGTTGAATGGTATCTTCTGTTTTTCTGACTGTCTGTCTCTCTTTCTGTCTGTCTCTCTTTCTGTCTGTCTGGAGCAGAGAAGAAGTGTAACGAGACGGAGTATACGTGTCGTAACGGAAAGTGTGTTAACGAGACGCTGCTGTGTGATTATTCGGATGATTGCGGGGACGGCAGTGACGAGCTAAACTGCTTCGTTAACGAGTGTCTGAACAGTAAACTCAGCGGCTGCTCTCAGCTCTGCGAGGACCAGAAGATCGGATTCAAGGTAAGCAGATCTGATACCTGCACCCTGGTATGGTGTTTTCAAGGTGTTTGCTATGATGTTGCTAAACAGTTGTATTGGTGTTCTAGTTGGTTGCTATGGAATTTGTTGTAGCATTGCTAAGCAGATGCTTTGGTGTCCCAGTTGATTGCTATGCCATTACTTAGTTGTTGCTGTGGTGTTGCTAAGCAGATACTTTGGTGTCCCAGTTGGTTGCTATGCCATTTCTTAGTTGTTGCTGTGGTGTTCCTTGGTGTTCTAGTTGCTTGCTATGGAGTTTCTAGGTGGTTGCTATGGTGTTGCTTAGCAGTTGCTTTGGTGTCAAAGTTGCTTGCTATGCAGTTTCTAGGTGGTTGCTACGGTGTTGCTAAGCAGTTGCTTTGGTGTCGTAGTTGCTTGCTATGGAGTTTCTAGGTGGTTGCTACAGTGTTGCTAAGCAGTTGCTTTGGTGTCGTAGTTGCTTGCTACAGAGTTTCAAGTTAGTTATCATAGTCTTGCTAAGCTGATGCTTTCGTTTCCCAGTTGGTTGCTATGGCATTGCTTAGTTGTTGTTTTTGTGTTGCAAAACAGTTGCTTTGATGTCCTAGTTGGTTGCTAGGGTATTTCAAGGGGCTCGTCATAGTGTTAATTAGCAGATGCTTTCGTGTCCCAGTTGGTTGCTATGGCATTTCAAAATTGTTACTGTGGTGTTGCTAAGTGGTTACTTTGTTGTCCCAGTTGGTTGCTATGCCATTCCTTAGTTGTTGCTGTGGTGTTCCTTGGTGTCCTAGTTGCTTGCTATGGAGTTTCTAGGTGGTTGCTACGGTGTGGCTAAGCAGTTGCTTTGGTGTTTTAGTTGTTTGTTACAGAGTTTTAAGTTGGTTATCACAGTCTTGCTAAACTGATGCTTTGGTGTCCTAGTTAGTTGCTATGGAGTTTCTATGTTGTTGTTTTTGTGTTACAAAACAGTTGCTTTGGTGTACTAGTTGGTTGCTATGGAGTTTCAAGTTGGTTGTCATAGTGTTGCTAAGTAGATGCTTTGGTGTCCTAGTAGTTTGCTATGGCATTACTAAGTTGTTGCTGTGGTGTTGCTAAGCAGTTGCCTTGGTGTCCTAGTTGCTTGCTATGGAGTTTCAAGTTGGTTGTCATAGTGTTGCAAAACAGTTGCTTTGGTGTCCTAGTTGATTGCTATGGAGTTTCTAGGTGGTTGCCATAGTGTTGCTAAGCAATTGCTATGGTATTCTTGTTAGTTACTGTGGGATCGCTAGGCAGTTGATGTTCTGTTCCAAACAGTGGATGCTGTTGTGTTGCTATGGTTTCCTACGCTATTTGCTATTTACTGGTTGCCAGGATTCTCTAGGTTGTGTTGCTACATTTCAGCTCATTTACCCAGATGGTTGCTAAGGTGTTGTTGGCCGATTGTTAGACGGGTGTTAGATGGGTGTTGCTAAGCAGGTGACACGTTGTTATTGATCACGCTCTCTTGTGTTTTGTGTTCTGTTCCCGTCTTGCAGTGCAGGTGTTACCCCGGGTTCCGGCTGAAGGATGATGGGAAGACGTGTGTGGACGTGGACGAGTGCACCAGCACCTTCCCCTGCACCCAGCACTGCATCAACACCCACGGCAGCTTCCACTGCGTCTGCGCAGACGGGTACCAGCTCAGCCTCGCTGACCCCACCATCTGCAAGTCCGTCTCCGGTACGGGTTCAGTTCTAAACACTTCTGCCGGAGACGAGTTCAGAACCTGCCTGTATGTGCTGGAATCACATGTAGTGGAGGTGGAAAATCGTAGTCTGGATGGTCTGGATAATCAAAATCTGTTGCAGGATTTGTAAAGACTGCTTGAAAAGCTGCTGCAGCCTGTTGGAACAAAATGTATTTTCACCTTATAAATCTAAACAAAATCCCTTCCTGAACTTCCTGAAACGTCCAGAACTTTCCAGGTCCAGAATAATTCACACCAGGATTTAGTTGGACTGCATAAAATGATCTGATGCAAGCTGTTGAAACAAAATTCTGGTGCCAAATTTCCTTTTCTAGATCCAAATTTGCCACATCGCCATCAAAAGCAGAGCTGTTCAGACAGTCTGAACAAAAATCTGAGGTGGATTCTTACTATTTGAACCTGGATTTACCAGTTTGGACTGCCGGAAAGTTCCAGATTTTTCCAGGTACAGAAAATCCAGGATTTACTTTGGACTTCTTGGAATTCTGAGCAAATTTTCCCTTTCTGGACCCAATTTTGCCACCATGGCCCATCAAAAGCAAAGCCATCCAGTCTGACCCAAATCCCGGGGGCGTTTTTTTACTTTTTGAACCTGGATTTGCCAGTTTTGACTGCCTGAAAGGATCTGATGCAAGCTGTCGGAACAAAATCCTGGAGTAGATTTTCCCTTTCTGGACCCAAATTTGCCACCATGGTCCATCAAAAGCATCAAATCCTGGATCGAATTCTTAATTTTTGAAGCTGGTTTTGCCAGTTCAGTCTGTCTTGCTTGATCCAGGACCAAAAACTTGTTCAGGCTGTCCGGGCGGATTTTCCCGCTCTGGATCTGAGTTTGCCACCATACCTCATTAAAAAATGTTACGACAAAGTGACTACAGTCCACCCCCAGTTTATATAAATGTATATAAATGCAAAAAAACCACCACAATCGTTGGGGGTGGAGTCAAACTCAGAAGAAGAAACAATTCCTATCACCATTATGTGTATAAATCCTTGAATATCTCACAATCGCTCTCTTTACTCTCTCTACTTCTCAGAGGAGGAGCCGTTCCTGATCTTTGCGAACCGGTACTACCTCAGGAAGCTCAACCTGGACGGATCCAATTACACTTTATTAAAGCAGGTCAGATATTAACATTCTGTCAGCCGTGCTAAAAAGGTATATTCTACCAATATACATCAGCAGTTATATATATATATATATATATAGTGTACATATATATATATATATATATGTGGTATGTTTATATTTGTGTGTGTTGACAGGGTTTAAACAATGCGGTGGCGTTGGACTTTGACTACAGGCAGCAGATGATCTATTGGACGGATGTGACGACTCAGGGAAGCATGATCAGGAGGATGCACATTAATGGCACTAACCTTCAGGTAACATATTCGTAACCTTACGATGTCACATTCTTAACAATCACTAAAAAGCTTTGAATCAACTAAATGCATTTTAATTGTATGAAATATACAATTATTTGCAATTATACAGCTCTGGAAATAATTAAGAGACTTCTGAATCAGTTTCTCTGATTTATAGGTATATGTTTGAGTGAAATGAACATTGTTGTTTTATTCTATAAACTACAGACATTTCTCCCTAATTCCAAATAAAAATATTGTTTTAAAAGTTTAAAAATCAATATTTGGTGGAATAACCCTGTTTTTTAATCAGTTTTCATGCATCTTGGCAACTTTATGCCACTCCTGGTGCAAAAATCCAAGCAGTTCAGTTTGGTTTGATGGATTGTGATCATAAATCTCCCTCTTCATTATATTTCAGAGGTTTTCAATTTGGTAAAATCGTAAAATCAAAGAAACTCGTCATTTTTAGGTGGTCTCTTTTTTCCAGAGCTGTATATACACAAGCAGTGGCAAAAATGCATTCCCAAATTGTTGATATGTAATATGTAAATGATTACAGGTGTGATCTGATTAGACACTGCATCTCACCATATGAGGGTGTAAAAGTGCTCCCCTACTATCATATAAAAAAATACTTTCAGAGGCAACTTTTGGGTAGTGTGCCTCTTGGTGAGAGATTGTCGGGACCTGTATGCCTCCATGCCCAACCGTATTTTATTTTGTATCCTGTGTTTCAGTTGCCTCCTCTCAGCCTTCTTTCAGTTGTAAGGTTTCCCCAGTAAACTAATGCTTTTCTTTTTGGACCAAAGCCAAGAACAGAACAGTATATTTGTGTAAACATTATTATACCATTTATTATACTTGAAGTTTTGTATACACTGTAATTAAATATCATACATAATCAATATTTATTATTATGTCAGATATCAATGGTAAATGATCAAAGCTGGAGTGGAGGTCAGTGTTTTATTAAGTTCTTGTGCTTTTGGGTTCTCTGTAGGTTCTTCACCGCACATCTCTGAGTAACCCAGATGGGCTGGCGGTTGATTGGGTGGGAGGGAACCTGTACTGGTGTGATAAGGGGCGGGACACTATCGAGGTGTCTAAACTGAATGGAGCATACAGGATGGCTCTGGTCAACACCGGACTGAGGGAGCCGAGGGCTGTGGCTGTGGATGTTCGACACGGGTATCAGACATCTTACATTTACACTTTTATTCATATATTAGAAAATAATTAATATACATAATTGATATACTGTCATTTTTTTGCTATTTTCTTATATCAATATATTATTATGTACTATCATACTACAACTAAAATTATAAAAAAATTATTTCATGTTGCTTTTGGTGCTTTTAGATTTTATTATTAATGAAGTGATGGATAGGTGTTCTCTGCTCTTATGCAGATTAAACAATGAATTCATTAATAACAGATAAAAATACAACATTCAGAATCTAACTGGTTTCTCAGGTACCTGTACTGGTCCGACTGGGGGGATAATCCTCACATCGGGCGGATTGGGATGGACGGCAGTAACCGCAGTGTGATTGTGGAGGACCGGATCACCTGGCCCAACGGACTCACACTGGACTTCATCAACGACCGGATCTACTGGGCCGACGCCCGCGAGGACTACATCGAGTTCTCCGACCTGGATGGAACCAACAGACACACAGGTCTCTCTCGCACACACACACATACACACACACACCCTCCAGGCAAATTTATACTTACTTCTGTGTTGAACCTATGCTGTACCCAACAGACTAGACTACGTGTACACTACGCTGCAGCCTATGTGTACCCTGTACATAGCTACGTACCCAGCTCTGTAGCCTATGCCTTTCCTGTCCAATACTGTAGCCTACGCATACAATGGTCACTGAAGTGCAGCGCTATACAGGAGTTTTAGTTTAGTTCTCCAGCACTGGGGCTGGAGTAGCATTAGCATTTGCCGCTATCCGCTATTTCCCCGTTCAGAGGAAGGATTATTGGCCTGTAGCCTACTGCTAACCCCGGCTAGCACTGCTGAAGCAGCATTAGCATTACCTGCTAACCACGTTTGCTATTTCCCCATTCAGAGGTGAGTATTATTGGCCTGTAGCCTGCTCCTAACCCCGGCTAGCACTGCTGGAGCGGTTAGCCACTAATGTTAATGCTCCAGCCTCAGTGCTGGAAAAATGTAGTAATCTAAGCTTAATGTAAATAAACAAAAGCGCTTTATTCACCCAAATAAACAGTTTTCAGGAGAGAAATCTGTGTAGATTTACATCCAGTGCTCATTTGACTTTAAAAGAAAATCTTTTTTATTACAGTTTTGTTTATTTAGCTTAGCTTTACTTAAGTTAGTTAGCTACCCCCATCACCACCCAGCGGTGAGAACTGTTGAATTAGAACTTCCTTATAGTGTCTCTTAAAATACTCCTTAAATCCAGAGCACCTCATAGTCCGAAAAACACGATACACATGGCGCGACACAAACAGCAGCAGCTGTGATTGGTGTGCTGAGCCACTTGTTCCCACCCACACCTTCACGGTTTAAACTACAGAGCAACGCAGAGTCACAAACATATGAACGCAAAAGTACAAATGTGCCCCGCTGCATAGCATACTTATGTAGGCTACGCCATAGTTAATCCATTGACTCAACGCAGAAGCGTAAATTGGTCTTTATACTTACACACACACAAAAACACACACACTGTTTAAAAAAACAAATGTCTGATGGGGAGCCAGAAAATGGCTTTTAAAGAGAATCTGGTGCCCCCTGCTGGAAGAAAATGGAACATTTGTTTTCTTGCAGTTATGAACTGTGTCCTGACAGTGATCTAACAACAATAATTTTTTGGGGAAAAAAAATCATTGGTTCCGTTAGTTCTGTTATTAAAGCGGGTCTGTGCTCTGTGTCCCCTCCGCAGTTCTGAACCAGGACATCCCGCACATCTTCGCCATGACCCTGTTCGAGGAGTTTATCTACTGGACCGACTGGGAGACCAAGTCCATCAACAGAGCCCACAAAACTCTCGGAACCAACAAAACCATGCTGATCAGTACCCTGCACCGACCCATGGACATCCACATCTTCCACCCTTACAGACAGCCTGAGGGTGAGCAATACACACACACACACACACAAACACTATACATGTTAACTATTCCATGGTGTGAGTGGGCGGAGCTGTGTGTTTAGTTGATTCAGGTGTTTATGAGGGTGTTTATTCTCTGCAGTGACGAATCACCCATGTCAGACGGATAATGGCGGCTGCAGTAACCTGTGTCTGCTCTCTCCGGGCGGCGGCTACAAGTGCGCCTGCCCCACCAACTTCTACCTGGCAGCTGATGGAAAGCAGTGCTTATCCAACTGCACCGCCAGCCAGGTACGCAGTCCCGCCCCTAGAGACCCTGCCCCGTACAAACCCTGCCCTGTACAGACCCCACACATCCCAAAGGGATCTGTCTTTTGGTGTTTTTTATTTTGTTTTGATCTGAAGTTGATAGAAATGTTCTTCTCTGCAGTTTGTTTGTAAAAACGACAAGTGCATTCCATTCTGGTGGAAGTGCGACACAGAGGACGACTGCGGGGACCGCTCGGATGAGCCGGCGGACTGTCGTAAGTCCATCTGTTCTTCTCCACATTGGTCAGCCAAGAGATAACTGGTCTTAGGTATTGAGGCTAATGTAGCTAACAAGCAATAAAAGTGTATACTTCAGTAATAGCACTGGAATAATAAGGGCTAATGTAGCTAACAAGCAATAAAAGCTAATACCTCACAATTAGCACTGGAGTAATGGGGCTAATGTAGCTAACAAGCAATAAAAGCTCATCCATCACTAAATAACACTGGAGTAATTATGCTTAGGTTGCTAAAATCTAATAGAAACTCACACATCACTAATTAGCACTGATGTATTGAGGATAATGTAGCTAACAAACAATAGAAGCTCATAAATCACTATCATCACTTGAGAAATAAGGCTAACATAGCTAACAAGCAATAGATGCTCATACTTCACTATTACCAATGGAGTAATAAGGCTAATGTAGCAAATAAGCAATATAAGCACATACTTCACATTTAGCACTGAAGTAAAGAGTCTAATGTCACCAATAAGTAATAGAAGCTTATACTTTACAATTAGCATTGGAGTAATGAGGCTAATGTGGCTAACAAAAAATAGAAGGTTATACCTCACTAATTAGCACTGGAGTGATGAGGAAAATGTAAAATCAATATGTAACAAGCAATAGATGCTCATACTTCACTATTGCTAATTGAGTAATTAGGCTAATGTAGCTAATAAGCAATAGAAGCACATACTTCACATTTAGCAGTGAAGTAAAGAGGCTAATGTCACTAATAAGTAATAGAAGCTCATACTTCACTATTAGTACTGGAGTAATAAGGCTAATTTAAATTAGCTAACAAGAAATAGAAGGTTATACCTCACTAATTAGCACTGGAGTAATGAGGCTAATAGAAGATCATACTTTACTATTAGCACTGGAGTAATGAGGCTAATAGAAGATCATACTTTACTATTTGCACTGGAGCAATGAGGCTAATGTAGCTAACAAGAAAAATAAGATCATACGTCACTATTAGCACTGGAGTAATTAGGCTAATGTAGCTAGCAAGCAATAGAAGCTCATACTTCACTGTTAACTCTAAAGCAATGACGCTAATATGACTAACAAATAATAGAAGCTTATACCTCATTATTAGCACTGGAGTAATGAGGCTTATGTGGCTAACAAGCAATATACTGTAAGCTTATAATTCACTATTAGCACCGCAGTAATTAGGCTGACAAATAATAGAAGCTTATACCTCATTATTAGCACTAGAGTGATGAGGCTAATGTAGCTAACAATAAATAAAAGCTTATAATTCACTATTGTCTCTGGACCTGTGAGGCTAATGTAGCTAACAAGCAATAAAAGCTCATATATTACTACTTAGCACTGAAGTAATGGGGCTAATGTAGTTAACAAGCAATAAAAGCTCATACATCACTAATTAGCACTGGAGTAATGAGTCTAATGTAGCTAACAAGCAATAGCTGCTCATACTACACAATTAGCACTATATTAATGAGGCTAATGTAGCTAAAAGACAATAAAAGTTATACCTTACTAATTAGCACTGCAGCAATAAGACTAATGTAGCTAACAAGCAATAAAAGCTCATACTTTACTAATTAGCACTGGAGTAATAAGGCTAATGTAGCTAACCTATGAGGCTAGTGTATCAATAAACAGCCACACAGTTCTTCACTATTAGCACTGAAATAATGAAGCTAAAGTAGCTAACAAGATAAATAAAAGCTCACACTTTACTATTAGCATTGGGGCAAATAAGTTGATGTACCTAACATGCAAAAGAAGCTAATTATTTACTAATTAGCACTGGAACTATTTGCATGTCTAAATCCTAACTAGTGTTTTTTGTCTTGCAGCTGAGTTTAAGTGCAGACCAGGTCAGTTCCAGTGTAAGATGGGTATCTGCACCAACCCGGCGTACATCTGCGATGGAGACAACGACTGTCAGGACGGGTCAGACGAGACCAACTGCGGTACTGTGATCATATTTGCCCTTACTGCATTAAATACATCATTATTTACAGTTTATAGTTTATAGTTTAAAGGGACTGGTCAGACAGGGGTCACATGAACACTGTAAGAAGTACAAACATTTAAAAATATTATTTATTATCAGTTATTAATGATTTATTTTTCTACAGATATCCACGTGTGTTTGCCCAGTCAGTTCAAGTGCACGAATCCGAGCCGCTGCATCCCCGGCATCTTCCGCTGTAACGGTCAGGACAACTGTGGAGAGGGAGAGGACGAGAAGGACTGCCGTGAGTCTCACTGCTGACCCCCTGACCCCTCTAAATATTTATTTCATATAATTACATATTAACATATTTAATATTTATATTATTATACATCTAAACAAACACTTCTCTGTCTCTGTAGCGGAGGTGACGTGTGCTCCTAATCAGTTCCAGTGCACCATCACTAAGCGCTGTATCCCACGGGTGTGGATGTGCGACAGAGATAACGACTGTGTAGATGGATCAGACGAACCTGCAAACTGCAGTAAGATAACCTCACACTACCTCACCTTATCTCACTTCACCTTATCTCACCTTACCTTACCTCACCGTATCTCAATTTCCCTTATCTCACCTTACCTCACCTTATCTTACTTCTCCTTATTTCACCTCAACCTCACCTTATTTTATCTCACTTCCTCTCCCTTGAGCTCCCCTTATCTTACCTTACCTCAACTCACCTAACCTCACTTCACCTTATCTTACTTCCCCATATCTCACCTTACCTCACCTTAGTTCACTTCTCCTTATCTCACCTCAACCTCACCTTACCTCAACCTTACTGCACTTTATCTCAATTCACCTCACCTTACCTCACCCCAACCTTACCTCACTCTATCTCACTTTACCTTATCTTACCTCACCTCAACCTTGCCTCACCTCAGCCTTACCTCACCTTACCTAATCTCACTTCCCTATATCTCAAATTCTCACCTTATCTCACCTTACCTCACTTCTCCTTATCTCACCTCAACCTTATCTCACCTCACTTTATCTCACTTCACCTCACCTTACCTTACCTCACCTCAACCTTACCTTACCCCAACCTTACCTCACCTCATTTCACACATCACCTTAACTTACACTCACCTCACTGTACCTTACCTTCACCATACCTCACCTTCACCATACCTCACCCAAACCCCATTTCACCTCACTGTACCTCACCTTCACCATACCTCACCCAAACCCCATTTCACCTCACTGTACCTCACCTTCACCATACCTCACCCAAACCCCATTTCACCTCACTGTACCTCACCTTCACCATACCTCACCCAAACCCCAATTCACCTCACTATACCTCACCTTCACCATACCTCACCCAACCCCCATTTCACCTCACTATACCTCACCTTCACCATACCTCACCCAAACCCCATTTCACCTCACTGTACCTCACCTTCACCATACCTCACCCAAACCCCAATTCACCTCACTGTACCTCACCTTCACCATACCTCACCCAAACCCCAATTCACCTCACTGTACCTCACCTTCACCATACCTCACCCAAACCCCATTTCACCTCACTGTACCTCACCTTCACCAAACATCACATTACCTCACCTTAGCTCACCCCATCCAGCACACAACGTTTTATCAGAAAAGTGTCAGCTCTGACCCTCTCTAAGACTCTCTACGTGGCTCCCCCTGTCTGCAGCTCAGATGACGTGCGGTGTGGACGAGTTCCGCTGTAAGGATTCGGGCCGCTGTATTCCGGCCCGCTGGAAGTGTGACGGGGAGGACGACTGTGGAGACTCGTCTGACGAACCCAAAGAGGAATGCGGTGAGTCAGTATAAATATAATAAATATAATCTGCTTTTTATGTTTACAACACAGTTCTAAATATACACTTGTTCAATATTAAACATATTTATTAATTTCTGAAACTCCTGAATTATTATTTATCAATATTGTTTAGTCATCAAAACAAACACAATCATGTATTTCAGTATATATACACTACCAGTCAAAAGTTTTAGAACACCCCTAGTCGAGTTGAGTCAATTACTGAAAATTAAAAAAAAAAAAAAACTTTTTTTACAGTAAACTGCCAAGAACATTAAGGAAAGCAAATTAATTAAAACCTTAAAAAAAGTAATTTTAGTGTTGTATTATATATTGATATATTGTAAAAGTATGTTTAAAAAAACAAAAATATATCATATTGTTATAAAAAAAGAGGAGCAAACAATTCATTGGTTAACAGCTTACATCTGGTAAGCGGCAATGAAAATAAACTGAGCGTTAGAAATGGATTTAAAAAAAGTCAAGTTACAAAATCTTTGTCTGTAGTAAAGTTTTGGCTCAGCTTAACATTGTACTAGGTCTCAGTTTCAGCAGTGAAAACAAGATTTAGAGGTCTGGCAGATGAAGTGCAGTAGTAAAGTCATTGCTAAGATGAGAAAATAAAAAAGCAGACATCAAAAAAAATACGGTGTTCTAAAACTCGCTGTAATGCAAGAATTGTGAATATTTATTTTTTATTGTATATATTTGTCATAATGTTAATCTGGCAGTTTTTCATTTTTAAAGATAAATTTGATGATGAAAGGTGTGTGTGTGTGTGTGTGTGTGTAGATGAGCGGACTTGTGAGCCGTATCAGTTCCGCTGTAAGAATAACCGCTGTGTTCCGGGCCGCTGGCAGTGTGACTACGATAACGACTGTGGAGATAACTCAGACGAGGATGACTGCGGTAAGAACCTTCATCACCCACCCGAACCCTCAGCCGACTGTTCCACATACAGCCGTTACGCACAGAATTATTCACACAGCAAAAAACGATTTAAACCACGTTACTTACTCGTACTGAGTGTGATTTATTTGTTGCTTTTTACCAGCAACAAAGTTTAATCTGTGAAAGAACTCATCATACTTTTACTATTACCAGTTTAAAAAGCAGCATGCAGTGGGGCTGTGTCTCAAATCACTCCCTCTCCACTATGTAATGCACTCTGAAGGTTATGAACTAGCAGCACCTCCACTTAGACAATGTCTGATTTGTCTGATCTCCGGTCAGTTATGTTTAGCAGTTATTTAAAAATGTTTAGGTCCACTTTTTAAAGTAGCGCACTACATAGGGAATTGATGTGATTTGAAACGATGCTGCGCGGTGTGTAATGATACTAACTCTGCAGTTTCAGACGGTTCTGCTCTAATCATTGGAGAGGTTCTCCAGCTTCATCTCTGTCTGTTGTGTCTCAGTCTGGATGCTGATACCACTCAAAATTAGTAGGACACGTTTCCATGGACTGCATAGATGAGCCAAAACATTAAATCAGAGTTTTACCCTCTCATGGAGCTCAGAGTGGATCCGATTGAGTATTACTGTGGATCGGTTGTGTTTATTTGCATGTTTATCATAAATATCCACCAATCAGAGATCAGATCTGTGTTCTCACACCTCTCACTGCATTTTATCCTCATGCCTCATTTCTCACCGGCACTCTGGCGCCACACAGAGGTAGGTCTCACCACTGATCCATCTGATCTGATCCGGTTTAGGCCGGTTCAGTCCGGCTTATTTCGGTTCAGAGCAGATTTAACGCTTTCAGCAGAAAATTACATAATTTCTGATTTTACTATTCCATATTTTAATTTATATACCTGCTTTGACCTTAATCACTCTACCTTTTCCTCCTGTTCCACCTCTTCCTCCTTCTCTTCCTTCTCCTCTTCCTCCTGTTCCTTCTGTTCCTCCTCCTTGTCCTCGCCTTTCCCCCTTTTTTCCTCGCCTTCATCCTGTTCTTCCTTTTCCTCCTGTTCCTCCTCTATCTTTTCCTCCTGTTCCACCTTCTCTTCCTTCTTCTCTTCCTCCTGTTCCTTCTGTTCCTCCTCCTCCTCTTCCTCCTCCTCGCCTTTCCTCCGTTTCCTAGTCTTCCTCCTGTTCTTCCTCTTTCTCCTGTTCCTTCTCTTCCACCTCCTCCTCATTTTCCTCCTCCTCGTCTTCCCCCCTTGTGCTCCTCCTTCTCCTGTTCTTTCTTTTCCTTTTCGTCCTCCTCTATATCCTGTTCCGTCTGTTCTTCTTCCTATTCCTCTTGTTCCTTCTGTTCCTCATCATCTTTCTCCTCCTTGTCTCCTCCTCATCCCCTTCCTCTTGCTCTTCCCCCTTGTCTGACTCTTTCTGCTCTTTTTCCTCCTCTGCCTCCTCCTCCATCTTCTGTACCTCCTCTTCCTTTTCCTCCTCCTCTTCCCTTTCCTCCTCCTCTTTATCATCATCCTCTTTCTTCACCTTTTTACCCTCCGTCACTCCTGCAGCTCCTCTGTGGTTATTATTTATTGATCTCCTGGTTGATCAATTCTGTGGGATTGTTAATGAAGAATTTAATTAAGCCATTTTTAAATGAATATTGACACTCAGTCTCTCTCTCTCTTTCTCCCTTCTCTCGTTCGCTCGCTCAGTGCCGCGGCAGTGTTCGGAGAGTGAGTTTGCTTGCACTAACGGGCGCTGCATCGCCGGACGCTGGAAGTGTGATGGTGACCATGACTGTGTCGATGGGTCGGATGAGGTGAGCACTGAAGTGACTGCAGGTGTTCTACTGGGTCAGGGACAAACTGCAGAACTACAGGATAATAGAAACCAACAACATCATACTGACACCACCCTAAATATACTAACCCCCGCTGTGTGTGTGGGTGTGTGTCTGTGTGCAGAATGGCTGTGATGTGAAGTGTGACAGTGATGAGTTTCAGTGTAAGAATGGACACTGTATTCCATTCCGCTGGCGCTGCGACGCTGACCCCGACTGTATGGACGGCAGCGACGAGAAGAACTGCAGCAGCGAAGGTCAGTCTCTCTTAATATATTGCCCATACACAGGTTTTTACTGTAATATATAATTATGTAGTAATAATAGGAACTCCCCACTGAACTGGGAAATATCAAGCGCGGGTAGTGGGTAATGCTAATGCTACTCCAGCAGCGTTAGCGGGGGTTAGGAGCAGGCTACAGGCTGATAACACTCCCGTCTAAACAGGGAAATAGCGGTTAGCGGCTAATGCTAATGCTACTCCAGCCCCGGTGCTAAAGAGAACTAACCTGAAACTCCTGAATAACACTGCAATTTTGGCTTTACTGCTCCTTACAACCTGACTAATTATTTTAAATTGAAATATTTTATTTGCGCCCTATAGTGTGAAAAATACAGTAATAATATAAATTATATATCCCTATATAGAATAGTAACACCACTATAACCTTGTATAGAATCTCTTTTGGGACTTCTAACTGTTCAGAAAAAGCCATCTGACTGTTATATGAATACTGATCCTGTGTGTGTTTGTGTGTGTGTGTGTGTGTGTGTGTGTCTCAGTGACTCGGCAGTGCCCCTTGGAGTTCCAGTGTAATAATACGCTGTGTAAGCCGGCGGGCTGGAGGTGTGACGGGGAGGACGACTGCGGGGATAACTCGGACGAGAACACGGAAGACTGCAGTACGGTTCCGGTTCTGTTCAAAAATCTGAAAATCAGAAACATAAGCAATAAGATTAATATTTTAAATTATGACTCCAGTTAGGAAATCCAATGTATAATTTTTACATTATGCTGTGATTAACCTAATAAATGAAAGATTATCATTTGTTTTAAGATTCCCGTCTGTAACTTCATTAATAATGTTTCTAATCAGGCTGTAAGAATATATAACATATGTTTTTAATATTCTCTGTCTTTCAGAGAGGTTCCAGTGTCCCCCGACCCGGCAGTTCCGATGCTATAATGACCGCGTGTGTCTGCCAGTGTCAAAACAGTGCGACGGCATTGACGACTGTGGAGACAACAGTGACGAGCTGAATTGCCGTGAGTTCCGCCCACTTCCTGTAACTGTAATTAATTACTGTATTTCTGTGTGTGAAACCACACAGCTCTTTATAGAGCACTGCAGTCATTTTGTCATTTTGTAGTCGGTGTCATGTTTTTATGCACATATTTGGTGTTTACACTGTGTTTAAACTCAATTTCTCAATGGGCAGAACGAATACCCTCTTAAAAACTTCACATTCTATCACATCTTGTGGTAAATAAACATGTTCAGAACCCTGTATGTTTTATTCTGTGTAGATGCACTGGATCCTCTGAATTACAAGATTGTTTAAGAGTCGTAATTATTAGACAATTAGACTAATGCTACAGCGCACTTAACTGATATCGCAGGACATAAGCACAAATCACGAGCAGACTATCAGAGATATAACACTCCAGCTCTGGTTGTATCACCTTATGGATTATTATACTTCTTCACGGATCATCATTAGTGCATTCAAACAGGTGAGAGCCACTTTCAGTCTGGTGATGTTGACCAGTGTAGCCGTGTTAGAGTGTTAAAGCTTACAGGTAACAGGTAATAGATAGAGGCATAGAGAATGATGGAGGCAAGTTGTTTTGAAAAGCTCATTCATTCTTCAGTCTACCCTGAGAAATTCAGCTTAGACACAGAACACCAAATAACACCAAATAAGGGCATAGGAGGACTACAAAATGATGCACAACCAGTAATGTTATATGTTATCTGCTGTTGAATGTAAAACATTTCAGTATTTATTTAATTATTCTTTTTCCTCTTCAGAGACGCCCTCGACCACCTGTGGTAAAGATGAGTTTACCTGCAGTAATGGGAAGTGTATCAGCTCTAATCTGCGCTGTAATTACTTTAATGACTGTGGGGATTACGGCTCTGACGAGATCAAGTGCGGCAAGAAAGGTGAGTGAGCTAACAGCGCTAATGCTAATGTTCCCTTCAATTCTTAGACAAAATATAATACAGTGGTGCTTGAAATCTTTTTTAATAGTTCTGCACAAATATAACCTAAAACATTATCAGAATTTTAAACAAAGGTTACTCTAAGAGCAAGGAGTGTAATAGTCGGCAAGCTCACAAAGAACCTCAGCGTAACTTCTAAGCAACCGAAGGCCTCTCTCACAATGGCTAATAATGTTAATGTTCATGAGTCCACCATCAGGAGAACACTGAACAACAATGAAGTGCATTGCAGGCTTTTACACAGAGAAAGCCACTGGTCTTGTTCGCAGTTTGGTAAAGATAATGTAGACAAGCCAGAATGCTATTGGAATAATGTTTTGTGGATGGATGAAACCAAAGTATAACATTAAACCAAATGCTAATGTTTGGAGAAAGGAAACACTGCATTCCAGCATAATAACCTTATCCAATCTGTGAAACATGGTGGTGGGGGTATCATGCTTTGGGCCTGTTTTGCTGCATCTAGACCAGGACAGTTCGCCTGCATTAATGAAACAGTGAATTTTGAATTATATTGAAGAATGTGAAAGGAAAATGCCAGGATATCTGTCTATAAACTAAATCTTAAGAGAAGGTTGGTCATGCAGCAGGACAACGACCCTAAGAACACATGTTGTTCTACCTAAGAATGAATCAAAAGGAATAAAGTTCATGTTTTGGAACGGCCATGTCAAAGTCTTGACTTTAATCCAGTCGAAAGTTATGGAAGGGCCTAAAGTGAGCAGCTAATGTGAGAAAATTTACCAACATCCCAGAGGTGAAGCACCCGAAATGCAGAAATCTAGAAATAAAAAGGTGCTGTATCTAATAGTTGTAGTTAGAAAGTGATTTACTGACAGAGCAGTTCTCTTCCAATTAATTTTTTTATTTTAAATCACAAGTGAAATAATGTGTAAATACTCGCGCAGTAGGCGGAGCTTCTGAGATCTGTTTGTGGTTTTATAGATTTTCTTTTTTTTTTATCAGTCCTCTTCAAATTAGGATTTTCTGTTCATATTTTAAAGCTGAGGTTGGGAAATGTTTACACAGATCATGTCTGTTGTAAAAGTTTAAAAAAGGCAGTTTTAAAGGAGTGTGGATGAAGAGAGGTTTAGGGGAATGTTTAGGGGAATTGGAACGAGGCCCAGAGAGCAATATTAGGGCTGTACACATGGAGCCCTCTGATTCCACTGGCCCGATTCTGGTGTAAATCTGTGTGTATGTGTTGACTTAGGACACTTTTGGGAAAGAATCTTAGAATACACACCAGCAAAATGGGGACGGCTTGGGAATTGGGGACAAAAATGCCGTCCCCAATTTGTTTACCTATATAGATGTGTTCAGCATGCTCCAGAGTGCATTTCCACCTTGAAATCTCTTTTCTTTGGACCCAGTTCTGGTGTAAATCTGTGTGTGTGTGTGTGTGTGTTTACAGACTCGGCTCTGAATGAGTGTAATCAGGACAGGAGTGTGTGTGGTGACGGGGATGAGGCTCACTGTGTGGTAAACGGAACCGATTCCTTCTGTTCCTGCAAACCTGGATTCTACAGAACCACCCAGCAGATCTGCACAGGTACAACTTTCTTTCTCTTTGTCAGACGTGTTCATTCTCTCACCAGTATTCACCAGTATAAACAGTAATTGTGAGTGGGTGTGATCTGTGTGCAGATGTGAACGAGTGCGGGGAGTTTGGGATCTGTTCCCACATCTGTAACAACACCAAGGGCTCCTATAAATGCAGCTGCCACCGAAACTTCAACCGGGTCAACCACACCTGCAAAGCTGGAGGTCAGTCTGTACTAGAAACCCACACCTTGCAGCTACACCCTAAACCTGCACCCTGCAGCTACACCCTAATCTCCCACCCTTCATCCTTAATGACATGCTTCAGCTACACCTTAAATCCTAAACCCATGCCCTGCACCTATATGACTGTGTTAAACCCGTGTGCTGTCTCCAGTGTTCTCAGAAGTTCTGATGGCTGTTTTTCTGCTGCAGGTACCGAGAGACAGGTTCTGTATGTGGCTGATGATAATGAGATCCGCAGTCTGTCTGTGGAGAACGAGAACTGGATATATGAGCAGGCGTTCCAGGGCAACGCCAACGTTCGAATCGACGCCATGGACCTGCACATTAAACGCAAGCGTGTCTACTGGACCAACTGGCATACAGGCAGGATCTCCGTTTATGAGTGGCCTACCACCGAAACGGCCTCGCCCAACTCCCACCGTAACCGCAGACAGACCGAGTCCAGAGTGACCGATCTGGAGGTGAGAGTTCAGAGGGGCTGGAGGGTCTATCTGTTAGCATTAATTATCTTACTGGGACTGAATGGGTTTGTTTGGATGGTGAATTCAGTGTTCCTCCGTTTTTGTTTTTTTCATCCCCTGCAGATTCCGAACCTGAAGATGCCGCGTGGAATCGCAGTGGACTGGGTGGCTGGAAACATCTACTGGACTGACTCAGGCCGAGACGTCATCGAGGTGGCTCAGATGAACGGACGCCATCGCAAGACTCTGATCTCGGGGATGATCGATGAGCCCTACGCCATCGTGGTGGACCCAACCAGGGGGTGAGAAACGTTGTGTCGGATGAGTCTGTTCATTCAGAGCCCTTGTTAAGATCTCATTTAAAACTTGCATTTATGAAAACATATCCTGACCTGTTTTGATGCTACAGAACGATGTACTGGGCAGACTGGGGCAACCATCCCAAGATCGAGACGGCAGCGATGGACGGCACCATGAGGGAGACACTGGTGCACGAGAACATCCAGTGGCCCACAGGTCAGTAGGAGCTGCAGAACTGGTACTAGATCATGTTCTATCTGTCTCTAGTCCAGTCTAGTCCAGTAATCGGTCTCTCTCTCGCTCTCTCAGGTCTGGCGGTGGATTATTTTAATGAGCGGCTGTACTGGGCTGACGCCAAGCTCTCTGTGATCGGCAGCGTGAGGCTGAATGGGTCGGATCCGGTCGTGGCTGTTAACAGCATCAAGAACAGTTGAGTCAATACCAGAGATAATCTACATGAACTAGGCCTAGTCTTCAACCTGTCTTTAAAGTGCAAGTCATCATTTATAACTGTTGTCTTTAATTTATGTAAGAAATTATGATTATGATGATGATGAAATTTTAAAATATAATCCAGTGCCACTAGACGCACAGATGGGTTTAAGTGATGGACCAACACAAAATAGCACATAACTGTGAAATGGGATGAACATTGTAATCAAATAAAATCTAAAAACGTTCAATCAATCCAGTTCAGCTGTGTAATTTAGTCACAGTAAAAACACACCTGTTCTGTTAAGGCTTTAGTTGATTGTTAGAGGAAACCAGTGACAGATTGAGCAAGGGGAGCTCTGATCAGAGAAGTAGTCAAGAGGCCCATGGTCACTCTGGAGGAGCTGCAGAAATCCACAGCTCAGTTGGGAAAATCTGTCCACAGGAGAAAGGAAGAGTGGCAAGAAGAAAACTATTGTTGAAATAAAGCAAAAAACATGTGAAATGGCAGTTATCCACAGTTTTCCACAAGCCATGTAGGGGACACAGCATAAATGTGAAAGAAGTTGCTGTGATCAGATGAGAACAAAGTTGAACTTTTTGGCCTAAATGCAAAGCACAATGTGTGGCGGAAATGTAACCAATGTGAAACTTGGTGGAGGCAGCATCACATTCTGTGGGGATGCTTTTCTTCAGCAGGGACAGGGAAACTGATAAGAGTGATTGGGAAGATGGATGGAGTTAAGTACAGAGCAATTCTGAAAAAAACTCTGTTGGAGTCTGTAAAAGAGTCTGCAAAGCAAAACTATGTCTTATTTTCGCTCCACTTCACAATGTTGTGCTACTTTGTGTTGTTCTTTAACCTAAAATCTCAATAAAGTTAATTTAGGTTTGTGGTTGTAAGGAGACAGAATGTGTGTGCTGTTTCTTTCCATGTTCTTTGTTGAAAGGTTATTGTATCATACAGTGTCCGATTTACTATCTGGCCCTGGATTCATCGTCTCTTTGCTTAATACCTGAAAGTCATAAAACTATAATTAAATCAGATCACAGGAATATTAGACTCACAACTTTTAAAACAACCGGTGTAAAAAAATGCTTGTGTAAAATCAAGAAAATCTTCTGCTAAATCAAGTGAAATTCTGGTTGGCATGTTTATCGTACATTATCTCTCTGTCACTCACTAACTCCTCCCACATAGATCTGCACCACCCCTTCAGCATCGATGTCTATGAGGACTACATCTACGGCATCACCTACCGCGACAATATTGTCTTCAGGGTCAACAAGTTTGGCAAGGGCAACGTGGAGAACCTGACCACCGGCATCAACCACGCCACCGACCTGGCTCTGTTCCACAACTACAAACAACCTGACAGTGAGTACTCGCCTGCTTCATAGACCAATCAGAGTCGCTGTAGTAAACATCAGTACGAGATCTGAGTGTACACTTTTAGTTTACCTCACAAGTGGCTTTTCCTCCAAGATTAATCTGAATTTTTTTGTTTGTGTGTGTGTGTGTGTGTGTGTTTTATAGTTACGAACCCATGTGACAAGATTAATCTGAATTTTTTTGTTTGTGTGTGTGTGTGTGTGTGTGTTTTATAGTTACGAACCCATGTGACAAGATTAATCTGAATTTTTTTGTTTGTGTGTGTGTGTGTGTGTGTGTGTGTGTGTGTGTGTGTGTTTTATAGTTACGAACCCATGTGACAGGAAAAAGTGTGAGTGGCTTTGTCTGCTGAGCCCCAGTGGTCCAGTCTGCACCTGCCCCAACGGTCACGTTCTGGACAACGGCACCTGTGTGGAGGTCCCGACACCCACACCTGTCGGTGAGCCTTTGGCTAAAGAAACAAACACACACACTTATATATTAGTGTATATTGATGTTATCTGAAAACCTGTAAAGAACGTCACATATTCTGTTCTTTTGATATACCGTATTTTACGCACTATAAGGCGCACTTAAAATCCCTTAGTTTTACGTTAATATTTGTCGTTGGAATGTGTTTTAGTGGAAAAAACCCACATTAAGTATTTAGACTATGGCTCTTAAGTAAGCTGGGTTGGCTCTGTGGTTCTGGAGTAACTCTGTCCTGCTAGTTTTCCTGCTGTATCACACAAACTCGTCTCAGTCAGGGCAAATAGTTAGTTGATTAGTTAGTTGTTTATTTGAATCAGGTGTGTTGTAATTAGTATAAACTTATGACTGTAATAAAATACTATGCTAGCTCTTTGGCCATTCAGCTAATGCTAATGTTCATGCTTTAGTTGAACTTTGGAAATCTAAGCTTACTGTAAATAAACAGAAGCACTTTACCCAAATAAACAGTCTCAGGAGAGAAATGTGTGTAGATTTACATCCAGCACTCATTTGACTGACTCTAAAATGTTTTTTTTTATTACAGTTTTGTTTAGTTAATTTAGCTTAGCTTTACAGGTCTACAGTTGCATTAAATGCGTTTATAATGCTGTGCACCTTATGTAAAAAATAGACTGGAAAATAGACATTTATTGATAGTGTGCCTTATAAATCACTCCATATGTGAATTTAACATAGAACCTGTGGACAAAAATCTAATGTTTTTGGGCTCCCTGTACAAGCCCCACAGCTCCATGGGTGTGTTATCTGGGATACAGCTGTGTGTGAACACCTGTACCTACTCAGTAGAAGGACTTACTTTTGATCACTTTCTCTCTGTCTGTCTCTCTGTCTGTCTATCTCTCTCTCAGCACCGATCGCACCGTGCCCTCTGCAGTGTCTGAATGGAGGCAGTTGTGAGCTTAACGCCAGGAAACAGCCGAAGTGTCGGTGCCAGCCTCACTACGGGGGCGAACGCTGTGAGATTAACCAGTGCCGGGATTACTGCCAAAATGGAGGAACCTGCACAGCGTCCCCTACAGGTACCCTGTTACACTACAGCTCAAACGTTTGAATCATATTGAAGTGCTACGCTGTTAAAATAGCAATTCGACAAAGTCAGAGGTCACCTGGTTTATTTCATGTTCCACCCAAAACACACACATGATTTATTAACAGAATTACTACACACCTTTTGCGCGTACTTTTTCCTGTCATTACGATAGCAAAGACACACGATATGGCTCTTCTTCAGTCTACAGTCAAAGTTTACTCTTATTGTCTGGTATAACAGTATTTAAAGGATTTACAGAGATTCATATTTTGTTTTGTGTTTTGTGCATCTCAGGTGCTCCTACCTGTCGATGTCGGACGGGCTTCACCGGACCCAACTGTAACCAGCGCACCTGCCAGGACTACTGCCAGAACGGAGGCAACTGCACCGTCAGCCGCGGCAACCAGCCCACCTGCAGCTGCCCCAGCGACGTACTGGGAGACCAGTGCCAGTTCCGTGAGTACCACAGCAGCACAAGCTAAAGGTTATCAGTAGTATCTATGTGGAGGAACAGTGAGTGATGCCACAGCCATCCATCAGTGACTGTGAGTCCCAGAGAGCAAAACTTTCCTCTCTCTTTCTATGTGGGTAGAAGGGTCTTTCTTCTCCTCCCCATCAATCAGCATGGGCAATGCTGACTGATGAAACCCAGCACAGACGTGTATTAACTAAAACAAGCAGAAGTAGCAGTTAGCATTTAGCATTTTCCTCCAAGCGTCTTGAGCTCTCCCAGTGCTGGTAGCATAATTCCAAGGAGCACTGATCAATCCATCATCCAAAAATGGAAAAAATATTCTACAACTGCAAACCTACCGAGACGTCCCGAGACATCCTAAACAGACAGATGTAAGGAGCAAGGAGAGCACTGGTTAGAAATGCAGCCAAGAGGCCCATGGTCACTCTGGAGGAGCTGCAGAAATCCCCAGCTCAGGTGGGAGAATCTGTCCACAAGAAGCTCAACAAATCTGGACTTTATGAAAGAGTGGCAAGAAGAAAACCAGATTGACAGATAGAAAGACATAGGAAGCGTTGATTGCAGTTTGCTCCAAGCCATGCAGGGGATGCATCAAACATGTGGAAGAAGGTTCTGTGGTCAACTTTTTGGCCTAAATGCAAATCACTGTGTGTGGCAGAAAAGTAACACTGTTATACTAAGTAACTATATAGGGGATATAAATACGTTTGAAGCCACTGTAAACAAGCTTAGTAGAAGAGGTGAGTGACGGTGTTTTCTCTCGGGTCCTGTAGGTATGTGTGATGGTCTGTGTAAAAACGGGGGGTCATGTCTGCAGTCCAGTGACGGGTCCCAACAGTGCCGCTGTCCCCCCCGCTACATCGGACAAACCTGCGAGGTGGACAAGTGCCATTACTGTCGGGACGGAACGTGCATTCCCACCAACAAGAACCAACCCGACGGAGACGTTACTTGCAGGTACACACACACCCACACCTACACACACACTCACTCACACACACATTCAGATACACACACCTGTATATGTGAAGCGTTCCGATGCTGGAGTGGACTGGTGTTAACTGGTTGAAAACTGGTGTTGTGTTGCAGATGTTCTAACGGTCTTGTTCAGGCCAGCTGTTATACCTGTGAAGGATACTGCGCTAATGGACAATGCTCTCTCAGCCCTGCAGAACTCCCTCAGTGCAAGTATGTAACACACACACACACACACTCATAAACCTTGTATCTCTAAAAACAATACTTTATAGGGGAAAAAACTTCCAATGCAAGTCAATGGAAAAAGATTTAATTCCAAGTCATTTTGGATGATTTTGGTCCAATCATCATAAAAAAAACTGTCAGATTTACAATATGGAGAAAATATTTTTGCATAATAGTCAGTAGACAATAAATAATGTGAATCATCATCTTTCTGTATATACAGCTCTGGAATTAATTAGGAGAACACCTCAGTTTCTGAATCAGTTTCTCTGATTTTGCTATTTATAGGTATTTGTTTGAGTAAAGTGAACATTGTTGTTTTATTCTATAAACTACGTACAACATTTCCCCTAAATTCCAAATAGAAATATTGTGGTTTAGAGAATTTATTTGCAGAAAATGACAAATGGCTGAAATAACAAAAAATATTATTTTTAGACCTCAAATAATGCAAAGAAAACAAGTGCATATTCATAAAGTTTTAAGAGTTCAGAAATCACAATTTAATCACAGTTTTTATGCATCTTGGCATGTTCTCCTCCACCAGTCTTACACACTGCTTTTGGATAACTTTTTGCCACTCCTGGTGCAAAAATTTAAGCAGTTCAGTTTGGCTTGTGATCATCCATCTTCCTCTTGATTATATTCCAGAGGTTTTCAATTTGATAAAATCAAAAAAACTCATTATTTTTAAGTGGTCTCTTACATTTTTCCAAACCTGTATGTGGTGTTATCTACATTGTAAATTAATTTGAAGGACTGTATATAACAAAAACTGCAGGGGATCAACTACTGAACATTGTGGATCTCTAATGTATAACTTTCAGTGGGGGTCAATGTTACAATCTTGCATTCTAAGACTAAGGCCCAATCCAATTTTACCACTTAGCCCTACCTCTCTGTTTTGTTTGCGCACACCTAGGGGTTGGGTATCCTAAGTCTACTGGCTCAAATTTAAGATAAAAACAATATAATGAATAACTAATAAATTCACATTACAGAGAAAAACAGCAAAATATATACTAATATTAAAGGTCTGTTCCTGGTTTATAGGTGTCCCCCTGGGTGGGAGGACCACCGCTGTGCGACCCGCTCCCCCAGTGTGATTGCAGAATCCGGAGGCCGTGAGTACTGACTCCCCTACACTGTCCAAGATCAGTGCTGTTTCAGGGGTTCTGTTAATTAAATTAGTATTTTAGTCTCTTTAGAACCTCTGAAAAAGATTTTTGATAGGGTTAAAAGGGCAATAAATGCCTATTTATTAGTTTAAAAATACAAATAATTATCCAAACTGCAGACTGATCACTGCTGATTCAATCAATCAGTATTCACTTGATGATCAATAATCCATAATTCTGACTGTGTGTGTAGGTACAGCATCCATAGTGATTCCTGTGGTGCTGTTGCTGCTGCTGGTGCTGCTGATTGTTGGGGCCATGCTGTGGTACAGGAAGAGGATGCAAGGGTGAGTGTGTTGATAAAGAACTGCCCCCTTCATAGATTAGCTCCACCTACTCAGCATACAGCAATTAGGCTCCACCCATTCATCCTACAGCAGCTTATCCCCACCCATTCATTCTACCGCAGTTTAGCCACACCTATTGAATAATAATGGCTTCTTCTGTTCTCCTCAGGTCTGGCAAATGTGGCGCCAGTCTGCCTGGGTAACGATTGTTGGGGTTTCTGTTTCATGTCGTGTTGTGTCTTTGTTTTTTCTTTTTGACCCCCCCCATTGCCCCCAACCCCCTGAACGATTCTGACCCAGAGGGGGAAGGAGGTGATCTATTCAAACACAGTGAGAGGAATAGATCCAGCTCTGTCAGAACCGGAGAACCGGTCCCGTCACTTCTGACCAGGGCTGGTTCTGATCTGTCCTGTGGGGAACGTGTCGTCTGTCCAAACCCAGTGTTCATCAGAACAAGACAGCGTAACAGTGCTAGATCTGGGGCAGTTTAGCTCCACCCCCTCAATCTACATAAATGTAGCTCCACCCCCTCATTCAGTTTAGTTCTTACCCCCTCTGTATACAACAGTTTAGTTTACTTGTCCTACCTACACCAATTTGGCTCCCCTCCCCTCATTCTACAGCAAATTAGCTGAACACCCTCAGTTGTACAGCAGTTTAGCCCCACCCCCTCAGTCAACAGCAATTTAACCCCACCCCCTCAGTCTACAGCAATTAAGCTCCACCCCCTCAGTCTACTGCAAGTTAGCTCTACCCCCTCTGTATACAACAGTTTAGTTTTACATGTCCTGCCTACACCAATTTGGCTCCCCTCCCCACAGTCTTACAGCAGTTTAGCCCCACCCCCACAGTATAAAGCATCTCAGCCCCACCCTCTCAGCCTACAACAATTTAGCCCCACCCCCCCAGGTCTACAACAATTTAGCCCCTCCCCCTCAGTCTACAACTATTTAGCTCCACCCCTCAGTCTATAACAATTTAACTCCACACCCTCAATATTACAGTAATTTAGCCCCACCCACTCAGTCTACAGCAATTAAGCCCCACCCCTCCAGGTCTACAGCAATTTAGCCCCACCCCCTCAGTCTACAACAATTTAGCTCCACACTCTCAATCTTTAAGTAATTTAGCTCCACCCCCGAGGTCTACAACAATTTAGCCCCACCCCCTAAGTCTACGACAATTTAGCTCCACACCCTAAATATTACAGTAATTTAGCCCCACCCCCTCAGTCTACAGCAATTTAGCCCCACCCCCTAAGTCTACGACAATTTAGCCCCACCCCCGTAGTCTACAACAATTTAGCCCCACCCATGTTGCCTACAGCAATTTAGCCCCCCCCTTAAATTTTACAGCAATTGAGCTTCACCCCTCAATCTTACAGTAATTTAGCCCCACCCCGTCAGCATACAGTAGTTAAGCTCCACCGCCTGAGTCTACAAATATTTAGCCCCACCCTTGTAGTCTACAGAAATTTTGCTCTACCCCTCAGTCTACAAATATTTAGCTCCACCCCTCAATCTTACAGTAATTTAGCTTCACCCCTCCGTCTTACAGTAATTTAGCTCCACCTCTTAGTCTTACAGTAATTTAGCTCCACCCCTCACTCTTACAGTAATTTACCTCCACCTCTTAGTCTTCCGCAATTTAGCTCCACTCTATCAGCCTACAGCAATTTAACTCTACCTCGTCAGTCTTAGAACAACTTGGTTTTACCTGTCCAATTTACACCAATTTAGCTCCACCTCCTCAGTCTACAGCAATTTTAACTCCACCTCTTCAGCCTAGAGCTGTTTAGCCCCACCCATTCAACCTACAGTTCCTGTGGATGATTTGTAGCAGTGTTTATCCTGCATGCCTAAAACACCTCCAAACCATAGTCCCACCCCTCACCTTATAGCTCCACCCCTCACCACGTAATACCATGTAATATTGTGTAATATTAAGTAATATTGAGCAGGTCAGGTGTGATTGGCTGGCTGGTGGGCGTGTGTTCCGGTGAGCTCTGGGTTTAGGCTGTTTGTGAGTTGTTGTTTTAATGAGGCTGTTCCAGACTGTGACTGTTGGTGGCGCTGTTGTGTTGTGGCTGATCTCCGTTCTGCTGCTATGCTGAGGTAATGTGTACATCTAGAACCTGTTTATTCTAAACATAAAGATCTCGGTTCCTCTCTGCGGTTCTTCAGGGCTAAAGGGTTCCAGCACCAGCGGATGACAAACGGAGCGATGAACGTGGAGATCGGGAACCCGGCGTATAAGATCTACGAGGGGGAACAGGACGACGACGTGGGAGAGCTGCTGGACACAGACTTCACACTGGACCCGGACAAGGTGAGGCGGGTCTGATGGTTCTGAAGGTCATTTATTAAGAAATAAACAAAATGCCAAAGTGTAGAATTTAAACCATTATTTTACACTGGGGCTATAACATAGCTTGCACCCCATCAATCAGCATGGAGCTACCTGTAGGTCAACCTTATGCATGCTTCAATCCTATATACAGTCAGGTCCGGTTACATCATCTAGGACCACACCTAAGATAGAAATTTCAGGGCAAGGGTCAACTTCTCTGTTACACATACAGTGTTGAAAAAAGTGTTTGCACCTTTTATTATTTCTTATTTTTTGCATGTTTGTTCCTCCTAAAAGTTCAAGATCATCAAACAATTTTTAATATTATTCAAAGACAACACAAGTAAACACAAAATGCAGTTTTTAAATGAAGTGTTTACTATTAAGGGAGAAAAAAAATTAAACCTACATGACCCTGTGTGAAAAACTCAAAGCAAACTCAAGGCCTGCAATGTGCCAAGACGAAAAGCACTGCTGAGTAAGAAAAACACTAAGGCTCGTCTTAATATTGCCCAAAAACATTTTGATGATCCCCAAGACTTTTGGGAAAATACTCTGTGAACTGATGGGACAAAAGTTGACATTTTTGAAAGGTGTGTGTCTCATTACATCTGGTGTAAAAATAACACTGCTTTCCAGAAAAGAAACACCATACCTACAGTAAAACATGGTGGTGGTAGTGTAATGATCTGGAGCTGTTTTGCTGCTTCAGGACCTGGATGACTTGCTTTGATAAATGGAACTATGAATTCCGCTGTCTACCAAAAAGACCTGAAGGAGAAAGTTTGGCCACTTGTTTAAAATAAGAACAACAGCCTACAAGCCACACTGTTCAAGTTTTGAGTTCTGATCAATCAAACTGACCTGTCTGACCCTGAACACGCTCTGAAGTGGCGACAAACCTGATCTAAATATGACTCTTCCGTTTTCTCTTCCAGCCGACAAACTTCACGAACCCGGTGTACGCCACGCTCTACATGGGAGGCCAGAACAGCCGTAACTCTCTGGCGAGCACCGACGAGAAGAAGGAGCTGCTGTCCCGGGGAGACGAGGAGCCGCTGGTGGATCCGCTGTCATAGACTGTTCTAGACTCGCGGTCCAGAACATCCAACACACCCCCTTTGCCTTTATCCAGTAAAAATCGAGCAGGAGGAGCAGCGCCGATTCCGCGTGAACACTGTATAAATGTATAAATGAAGGACTACTTTTGTAATTGATCGCAGTATTATATTTTCTTCTTTTGGTCCGAAACGACGAACGGTGACTTACAACAAAAAAAGCTACATTTTCTACACGATTTTTGAATTTTCCTTTTGAATTTTTTTGTCATCCCACCCTTCTACCTTAACTAGCCTCTACCTCTCAGCAAAACGGAATCGGAAGAAAACGCAGTATTAAAAAAAATTGGAACAAATTAAATTTTTTTATTTTTGTATGAATTGTATAGAGAAACGAATATTGTTCCATCTCAGTAGTGCCAACTCGTTCTAGATCACATTGGGGGGGCGGGGCCAGAACCGAGCCGAAGTGTCTGAGTCTGTACAGCGTCTGTACAGCACCTGTAAAATCTCACTTCCATATTTAGCATTTCTTTATTTTATTCCATAGATGTACGTTCTAGCATAGCCACGGCTTTTACAGTTCCTACACCGCAAACACAAAACTACACCTGCAGGAGAACGCGTTGTTTCCTTTTGTTTGTTCGTTTGTTTGTTTTTTGATTAATATTGTAAACGCTAATACAAAAATAACGGTTGAGCAGAAGAAGAGCAGTCAGGAAAGTTTGAGTCACGTTCTAACGGAAGCGCCATGGTTCCGTACTGTTCCTGCGGTTTGTGCATTCATAACCCAGAGTGCTGCCATTATCAGTCTCGGTCAGGGGGCGGAGCTTAGTTTAACGGGTTTCAGTTAAGTGAGAGTGTAAAGAATGCTTGGTTTTATCGCTTTCACATTTTTGCATTTTTTGCTTTTTCATCCTCACTGCGTGCACTCTTACAAATAACGGTTCCTCAGAGGTTCTTGGTCTGGATGTGATTTACATAATCTAGAACCTCGAGTGTGAGAGTTCAGAGTTATATGAACTTTAAAATTACAGATCTTAACATTTATAACGTTCACAAATGTGGTTGTCTGTTGAAGGGTCCCTTAGGACTTACACATTCTCAGACTGGTTCTAAGTGTTCCAGAGTTCTGTATTTCCAATACAGGTTCTGTGACTCCACTGAACCCTATTTAATACATGGCAGAGAACCTTTTTTTAAAGTATAAAACTGTAAATGTTTCAAATTCAGTTGGACCTTTTTTCCTAGGACATTTTTGAAGCAGGTTCTAGGCAGTCCAGTTATTTGCCCCACATGTACTTTACCTTTTCAGGAAAATGTGAAAAGGGTTCCACAGTTCCAAAAAAAGGGTTCTAATGCTTGGTTGGGATTTGAAAGATTGTCTGTGGGTCTGTCTATAATCATTAGCTTTGCTAAAGAACACTTTAACCATGTTTAAAAGTGTACGGGCCGAGAATATCTTCTTTAGGAAGCCAAATATGGTTCTTCTACCTTAGGGTTCCTGTTTGGTTCCGTAGTTTTGAGTGTGGGCGTGGTCTTGCGTTGCTTCTGCATGGGGCAGGTCAGTCGTGTCGGTGAAGACAATGTTTCTGTTTAAAGTTCTGCTCTCAGATTCTCAGTCATGTGTAAGGAAGTATAATCACGCCACTTTCAGTTCCGTCGAGAACCGTTTCCCGGTTCGGTTTGCTCATTTCTGCGCAGTCGTATTTACAGATGAGCGCTTTTATAGTACGAAGTGCATGGAGGCTCAAGCGTAGTTCTGGGACGAGAATAATGTTTAATTCTGCTGGAGTTCTTTACAAAATAAATAACATTTGTTATAAATAAAACAAAACACCTTAAACCTGCACAGCCTCAGCGTCTCCTTCACCTGCTTTCCTGCATATGGTCCGTTTATATCAGTTCTGTAATGTAGAGATAGCGTGAAGAAATCCAGATCTATAAATAATAAACCCCATAATAAAGGGCTGTCGGGAAGGCATTAGCCTAAAAGCTACAAAAGCACCCTATCTGTTCATTTCACCAGAGCTTCAGAAACAAGTTTCCCTTTTTATGTTTTGTTTGTAAAACTTCCATATTTTGTGTTGTGTGCAACGGTGTGAAAAGTGTTCCTATTCATTACTCAGGTAATAAAGTATAGATAATAGGGTTTAAAAATACTTTTGCAGAAGTTACAGTATCAACTCAAGCTTTTTACTCAAGTAAAAGTATAAAAAGTACTGGTTTCAAAATTACTCAAAGTATAAAAGTAAAAGTAATATAAGGAGAAAAAATGCCATTAAGAACAAAAGCTTAGGCCGCACTACAGGGATTTTCTAAAAGCCATAATGAATATAATGTTACGTTAAATTGTTAATGTTGATAAATTTGGGATGCACTAGGCTCCCAGTTTCAGCTGCATATACAGCTCTAGAAAAAATTAAGCACTTCAGTTTCTAAATCAGTTTCTCTGATTTTGCTATTTATAGGTATATGTTTGAGTAAAATTAACATTATTGTTTTATTCTTTAAACTACTGACAAACATTTCTCCCAAATTCCAAATAGAAATATTGTCATTTAGAGCATTTATTTGCAGAAAAGGAGAAATGGCTGAAATAACAAAAAAGATGCAGAGCTTTCAGACCTGAAATAATGCAAAGAAAACAAGTTCATATTCCTAAAGTTTAAGGAGTTCAGAAATCAATATTTGCTGGAATAACCCTGGTTTTTAATCACAGTTTTTATGCATCTTGGTATGTTTTGTTGGATGGCTTGTGTTCATCAATCTTCCTCTTAATTATATTCCAGAGGTTTTCAATGTGGGAAAACAGAGTTGTATACCATTTTTTTTTTTGACCAATTTTTTATTACTTTTGATACCGTTATTAGTTTTACAATGAGTCAACAACACAAAAAAACAAACAGCAAACAAAATCACCCTCCCCGACCCCTCACCCTCCCCGTCCCCCTCACCCTCCCCGTCCCCCTCACCTTCCCCGCCCCCCCTTCACTCTTCCTTGCCCCTTACCGCACCCTCCCCTTCCCTAGGTGTGTTGATGGATCATCATACAAACAGAGATCAACCTATCGGACAGTACAATATAGAAAAAAAAAGAACAAAATAAAACATTCATATAAGCCATTAAGGGATTAATAAAGCCTCCATAGCTTGTAGTGCATCTTTCCAGGCAATAATAGTTCTTTGTTTGGCACCATGCATGCGGGCAACTGACAACTCCATTGAAATTATATCAAGCGCCGTCAAAATCCACTGATGGCGTGAGACATGATGTGGAGGGTTCCATGTATTTACCAGCACCTTTTTCGCTGCTGTTAGAGCACAAAGTAAAAGTCTCTTCTGTTGCACTGAAATGGTAAGTGAGGAAAAATCATTCAAAAGAAAAACAAGCGCGGAGCATGGAACATTATGGTTCAATAGAGCTGTGAGATCCATGGAGATCTGGCGCCAGAATTTATTAACTTCATCACAAAACCAAAAATAATGCAAAAAAGTACCAAGCTCCCCTGAAGAGCATAAATTACAAATTGGAGACCGCGATAAATGCATATGAAATCGTCTTTTTGGTGTAAGGTAAAATCTATGTAGAAATTTCCAGTGTATTATTTGGTGATCAGGATTCTTTGAAGATAGACTGATAATTTCCCACGCCGAATTCTCAAAAAAATCCGGGTCTTCTAAATCTAGATCCTTTGCCCAAATAGCAGCCAGCCCAAGCTGCTTATATGAGGCTCTGATTAAAAAGGTATAAATATTTGAAGCAGAGGAAGATTGGCTACTGGGATAGATCACTTCAAGCATTGGGTGGGGCTTTAGTACACAGTTTAGAGAGGTTCTGTGTGGCCAAAGAGCCGATTTAAGTTGCAGATACCTAAAGAAAGTGGATCTAGGTAGATTAAATTGCTCACTGATGTCTTGGAAAGACCTTAAGCCATTTTCATCACAGATATCACCAAGCGTAGAAACTCCCCTGCTCTCCCATTGGGGACAAACAAAGGGAGCATTTCCTATTAACAAATTGTGATTACGAAAGAGTGGAGAGTGCTTGTGCCATTTCACATGCGAGTTTGATTGCCTAACAGTTGTTCGCCAGGTTAATATAAGGTGAGAGATTACTGGTCCAAAATATAATTTACAATGTCTAGTTGGAATTTCACAGAATATAAGATCCTGTAACTTATAGGGAGCTATGAGAGCCTCTTCTACCGAGCGCCAAGAACTCTGTGCTTGCGGGTTCAACCATGTTGACAAAGGTTTTAAAGTAAAGGCTTGAGCATATTTCTTGAAATCCGGAAAAGCAAGACCACCATCTGCCTTACATCTCTGTAAAGTGGACAGCTTTATTCGAGGTCTTTTGCCATTCCAAATATAAGTAGACAATATCTTTGAGAATGTATCCCAACAGTTTATGGGGGCGGGCAGAGGCAGCATATAACTGAAGAAATTTAATCTAGGTAAAATATTCATTTTTACCACTGCAATCCTGGCATGCAAAGAGGTAGGCAAATGTGCCCAATTAAGTGCATCTATCTTAATTTGTTTAAGTATCTTGCTAAAATTTTTAAGGACAATCTTATTTACACAGGGATATATGTCTACCCCCAAATACCTAAAATGTTTCACCACAGGAATGTGAGTTGGTAGTGAACTAGGTTCGAGATCAAAGTTCAAGGGAAGGAGCAAAGATTTATCCCAATTTATTTTGTAGCCTGAAATCTTTCCGAAATCATTAAACAAATCAAGCAGGGCTGGGATTGACAAAATAGGCCTGTCCAAAAATAACAAAATATCGTCAGCATAAAGGGAAATATAATGATGGGAATCCTTTACTGTAATAGGTGAGCTAGGCATCAATTTGCGCACTGCTTGAGCGAGGGGTTCTAGTGATATTGTAAAGAGAAGGGCTGACAAAGGGCACCCTTGACGAGTGCCCCTCCCTAAAGAGAACGGAGAAGAACATTTATTACCTGTAAGGACCATTGCAGAAGGGTTTGCATATAATATTTTGATCATAGAGATAAAGCGCGCCCCAAAGCCAAAGTGCTCCAATGCAGACCACAAATAAGGCCATTCCAGCCTGTCAAAGGCCTTCATAGCATCAAGTGATAATACGGCCCAATCCGTCATCGACGTGTCTGCAGCGTGAATAATGTGCAGAAGGCGTCTAATATTGTCAGCCGCTGAGCGTGACTTTATAAAGCCTGTCTGATCACAGTAAATTATTACGGGCATAAGAGATTCTAAACGACTGGCCAATATCTTTGCAAATAACTTGATGTCTACGTTTATAAGAGATACTGGCCGATAGCTGCTGCAAAGTGTTGGATCTTTATCTTTTTTAAGCAGTAATGAGATTAAAGCTATATTTACATCTTTATGAAATTCACCCTCATTTAAAGAATAGTTAAACATTTCTAACATCAAAGTTCCCAGCTCCTCCCAGAAAAATAAATAAAACTCGGCTGGTATCCCATCCAAACCTGGTGACTTCCCTTTATTCATCTGATAGAGGGCCTTTTTCAATTCCGAAAGAGAAATATCTTGATCTAAGTGAGATGTCTGTTCCGTGGAAAAATGTGGTAAATCTAAGGATTGAAAAAAGGAAGCAAAATCCAGAGCTTCACTTGAGATTTCAGATGCATATAGCTTTGAAAAGAAACTACAGAAAACATTATTAATTTGTGTTTGATCCGTAACAAAGACTCCATCATGCGACTTTACTGTTATACTTGAGAGTTTTTCATTACTCCTGAGCTTCTGGGCTAACAGATGACTAGGCCTACTTCCATTAACATAGTAATTTTGTCTGACTCGCTTGATAAGGAATTCTGCTCTTTCTCTCAGTAAAATGTTTAGCTCGTTTTTAATGACAACTATTTGTTTTGACCTAACATCAGAGAAGGAGTACTGATTGGACTTTTCTAGAGCATCAAATTTCATTTCAAATTCGGATATCTTCTGTCTGCGCCATTTCTGCCGCCACGAGGCATAAGCAATAGAATTATCTCTAATGAATCCTTTCAGCACTCCCCACAAAACTCTTGGATCGTCCACTGAGCCCTGGTTAAAATGAAGGAATTCTGACAACTTACTCCTAAATTGAGAGCAAAAATCCTCATCATATAACAAATTTGTATTAAAGCGCCATCTAGCCACTCGACCATGAAATGTAGCAATACGTAGTCTAGCAAAAACACTATGATCAGAGAGACATTGGCCAGATACATATAGTACTAATCTCTGAGACGAGGGTGCTGGATATGAACAAAAAATCGATTCTAGAATAGGATTTGTGTCTTGCAGAAAAAAACGTATATTGCCTAGCAGTCGAATTAAAATGTCGCCAGCAATCGAGCAGAGATAGAGTGGATATACAATGCTTAAGTTCTAAACTAGAAGCTAACTGATTATGAGAGAGGTCGCTCCTTGGTCTATCTAAATGATAATCAATCACTGCATTCATGTCAGCTCCCACCACAAGCTCAAAGTCAACTAGGTTATTTAGAAAATTTAACAGAAAAGGAAAAAAACTGGGATCTCTAGGAGTGGGAGCATAAACTGATACAAAGGCTATTTTCCGGTTTCCCACCATTGTAGTTATATATGTAATTCTCCCATCTTCATCACTTCCCGGCCATGCCAAAACTTCAAGCTGTTTTTTAGTGAACCAATCTTTGGTCGACTTTGCCGCATGAGCCGGTGCAAGATCCTGTTGAAATATGAAGTCTTCTTCGCCGAACTGTTCCTAAACAGACAGAATCAGGAACGTTTCCAGAACATCTTGATATACGGCAGCATTGACAGTCTTCTTGAGGAAGCAGAGTTTCCCTACACCTCGAGCGGACATGCATCCCCAGACCATAACGCTCTGGGGAAACTTGACGGATCTTTTCACGCACTCGTGGTTGTAGGTTTCGCCACCACGACGCCAGACACGAGGACCTTGGTCACCGAAGGAGATGCAGAAGCGTGATTCGTCACTGAAGACCACTTTCTGCCAGTCTTCAGCAGTCCACTCGCCGTGTTCTTTGGCCCACTTCAGCCGTTTCTCCATTTGTTTCTTGTTCAGCACCGGTTTTACTGCTGGAACGCGAGATTTGAAGCAGAGTTCGCGCATACGACGGTAAGTGGTTGATCTGGAGACGTCAGCGCCGGTCTGCTTGTTCCACAAGTCGGTGAGCTCGGAAGTGGACTTGAACCGGTTGCTGACTGCGATCTTTCTCAGCTGCTTGTTGTCGCGAGCAGAAGTTTTCCGGACGCCGGAACAGTTGGTGCGCTTGCTGCAGTTTTTCTTGAGAGCTTTGCAGACGGCTGATGCCGAGCTGCTCAGCAATTTTAGTTTGGGTCAAGCCTTGTTGGCGAAGGGCTTGAATTTGAGCCACTATTCCGGTTGAGAGGTTACCATGCTTACCCATGATTGATTTTACAACTTAGAAATTCTACTCAACCCTGACTTTATACTGCACAGTGAACACTCTTCACAGAAAACAAAAAATCGAGCATTTATTCTAATTCAATGAAACGGTTTCTCCATTATTCTAATTCAATAAAACAACAGTGTCACAGTTAAATGGCCTAAATGGGCCTTTTGGAAAGCTCAGCTGAGCAATTTTTTTTCCAGGTAACAAGTTCTGTGATTAGTCTAACGAGTAGGACAGGTGCAGTGAACACCTGATTTGCTTTCTGCACAAAAAATGCATTCAAAGAATTTCATGATTGCACTATTTCAAATTATTCTAATTCGTTGACCAGCACCTGTAATATCAAACAATTACACACCAACTACACACCTTTCAGGAACATTAAGATCAACACAACCCATATCCCCCTGAGAACACGAACAGAATAGGACTGGGTATCGAACAGACCCACGTCCACAACCCCCTCCCCAACTTAAGGTCCGTGGCAGCGACATTGACTTAGCTAGCCGCCAGGTTGGTTCAACACGACCATCCCTCTTAATGTCTCAAATATAAACAGAAGGAGTGAGTCCCATCTATAAAAGTAAAGAGATCATATAAAAAGAGAAACCAAAATAACTATCGGTAACATATCAGCGCACACAGCTGTTGATAACTGGGTACCAGCCTGATTCAAGAAGATGCAGGGGCAGCCGGCAGGAATCGCTGGGCTTCCTCAGGAGTCTGCAATAAATGCGATTCTCCGTTTTGAATCACCTTCAGAACCACTGGGTAAAGGAGGAAAGACTGAACTCCTGCCTCCCTCAGAGCCTTCCTCACTGTGGTGAAAGCGCTGCGTTTCTTGGCCGTCGCCGGAGAGAAATCCGGGAAAAAACTCAGATGCGCACCGTTCCAGGTCGGACGACCCGCGCTCCTACTTTCTTTAAGTATGAGGTCTCGGTCGTTGTACCTGAGCAGGCGGAATATGAAGGCGCGGGGTCTTCTGCGATCCATCGAGACCCTGGAGTAGATACGGTGGGCACGCTCAACTTCAAACTCCCGGCCGGACAACCCTGGTAGCCAGACCTGGAGATGCTTTTTGACGAAGCCGATAGGGTCGTCCTTCTCCGCTCCCTCCGGTAGACCGAGAATGCGCAGGTTGTTCCGGCGGCTCCGGTCCTGCAGATCAACCACCATCCGTTCGAGGGTGACTAGACGCTCAGAGTGCTCCAACAGAAGTTTCTTCTGCTCTCTTTGCTCGCCCATGAGGTAGTCTAACTTTGAACACACACTTTGAAAAGTAGTCATGTGCGTAGAGAATTCTTCCCGCATAGCAGAAAACTCCGCCATTATCGTCTGCTCCAGCCGCACGAGGGGATCCGCCATGTTGTACTGAGGCGATGGTGAGTTAGATTTCACCTTCTTTTTTGTCGGCGATGAATTCGGGGAAAAAGGCAGCTGTTTTCTGCTCAAAGACATCATTAGCTCTGCTGGTGGCTTAAACACGGCAACAAAATCAGTATCCAACTCGATAAATCATAAAAATGAGGGATGTCGCGAGAGCTCTAGCTAGCTACGACCGAGTCCATGTACGTCGTCACGTGACTCTCTGAGCTGTATACCAATTTAAAAAGAATGCATTTTAGTACAATGTAAATATATTAAAGTTAAAGCTTACTTGAGAAATTTCGAGACTTGGGAAAGTTCTTTTGAGTCTCTTCAGACACAGATCATCTTCATACTAGGCTACATATGTCTGCTATGTTTTTGCTGGCGTGTGACATAACTTGATGTGCAGGTGTGATGGATCGAGTATAAACCAATAGGGTGTCGGAATGGAATATGTTTATACATCTCTACATCCAGTCACAGTCAGATTTACTCTGTCTGGATGGAGAGATTTATCTGGATAGGGTTTTTTTTTTAATGATGAGAAGCTTTAATGAAAACACGCTAAAATTAAATAGGAGTATCAAGGCTATTCTTTTTTTTATTTAAAGAGTAGAAAGTTAAGATATTTGTGTGAAAATGTAAGAAGTAGAAGTTTTAAAAAGTCATTTGAAAAAGAATTACTCCAGTAAAGTATAGATAACCAACATTTCTACTTAAGTAAGATAATGCAGTATTTGTAATGCAGGATTTTTACTGTGTGGATCTGGATTCTTCTCTGCTATTTTCATTTCTGAGAACAGTTTCTGAGGGTGAGGAAACATCTGGAAACACCTGGATCAGATTTGCCTCAGGTAAACCAAACAATTTCTCCTAAATAAATCCAGTTTTATTCTTTATATCAGAGATCATAATCTGTATTTAGAAGCTGTTTATTTCACTCTGAAATTAAATAACTGTATAATTTACAGATCAAAATTACATTTAAATATTCAGAACTTACATTCAGAACTTATAGATGCAGCAACTAAACAGAGAAACACACACACACAAACACGTTTTAAAAAAGCAAAAAAAATAAAGTATAAAAGTATATTTTTTGGGTTAAGGCACAGAGTAAACATACAGTAAATCTCTCTCAGTGTTTTTAAGATGAAATAACAGAAATTAGGAAACCCCCTAATACTTTAAGCTTTTTTTTTTAAACTAAGAAAGCTTCTTTTAGAACTCAATTCTAACTCAATTCTCTCATATTTTACAATTCCCTGGAATGAATGAAAAAAACAGCAATTAAACAATGTACAAAAGTAGTACCAGCAGTAATGGATCCCACTGTATTGCCGTATTTTTCGCACTTTAAGGCTCATTGGATTATTAGGCGGACTATCAATAAACGTGTATTTTCTGGTCTATTTTCATACATAATGCACACTGGATTACAAGGCACATTTTTGCGACACTAGTAACTAGTAGTAGGAACAGGGGTGTTTCTATGTTTTCCTTCTAAATTTAGCAGGTGTAAAGCTAAGCTAAGTAAACAAAAATGTAAGTTAATTCTTTAAAAAAAACCTACACGGACTCCTGAAACCTGTTTACTTGGGTGAGTAAAGTGCTTCTGTTTATTTACCGTAAGCTTAGATTTACAGATTTCCACTAAAGCTGGAGCATTAGCGGCTAACTGCTAACCATGGTTAGCTGCAAATGCTACCCGACAGAGCTACACACACTGAGGAACGCTGAGTGTTCTGGTAAGCTAGGGTGATATTAGCTAGCGGTTTGTGTCCCACGTAGCTTATTTTGACATGGTAAACACACAGACTACAGTCTGATATACTCACCTCTGAATGACAAAAGTGCTGGCGCTTAGCACGGTTAGTGGCTAATGCTAATACCTCTCCAGCAGTGCTATCTGGGATAAGCAGCATGCTACAAGCTGAAAATACCAACCTGTGGATAGCCAAAGAGCTAGTGCTTAGCGTGGTTAGCAGCTAATGCTAATATCGCTAAAGAACTAAACTGAAACTCCTGTATAACGCTGCACTTTAGTGGAGTAGCTTTACTGCTCCTTACAACCTGACTGTTAAAATTCATACATAAGACGCACTAGATTAAAAGGCGCACTGACGAAATTACATGATTTTAAATCCGCCTTATAGTGTGAAAAATACAGTACACAGAGCTGCAGGACAAGGAGCCGTACTGGAGTCTTTACTCAATGCCTTTGGCCTTCAGCTCCTCCCTCACTCTCTTCAGGTAGTCTGGGTCTGGGTAGCCAAAACTGTAAAGAGAAAGAGGAGATCAGAGGCAATAGTATATATCTGCAGAACCAGAGACTATGTTTATCGGTGACACTGCCACCACGCTAAATGAATGACTTACTACTCCTTAATATAATATCACCACCTTAGCTAACTCTTTACAGATTTAAAGTCTTATTTTGACCCAAATATTACCAATTCAGCTAACTACTTACAGATTTAAAGGCTTATTTGGGTGAAATAAGCCTTTAAATCTGTAAGTAGTTACCTGAATTGATAATATTTGTGTGAAATTAGCCTTTAAATCTGTAAGTAGATAGCTGAATTGGTAATATCTGGGTGAAATTAGCCTTTAACTCTGTACGTAGTTAGTTGAATTGGTAATATTTGTGGGAAATTAGCCTTTAAATCTGTTAGTAGTTAGCTGAATTGGTAATATTTGGGTGAAATAAGCCTTTAAATTTGTAAGTAGTTAGTTGAATTGGTAATATTTGGGTGAAATAAGCCTTTAATTCAGCTAACTACTTACAGATTTAAAGGCTTATTTCACCCAAATATTACCAATTCAGCAAACTACTAACAGATTTAAAGTCTTATTTCACCCAAATATTACTTTGTCTTTGAATTTGTTGTAGAACTTCCAACCACATATCAGAGACATAAGAAAGACTTCAAACTAACTTCAGGCTACTCTAGTGTCTATTAGAGCTGGGTGATATTGTAAAAAAAACTCAATATTCTTCAAATATATGAGCAATTCTCAATTATGATTACGATTCACGATTTTCAGTTCCTATATTTAAAAAAATGTAAACAGACACCACCATTTAAAATAAGGCATAACTATTGTTCCCTTTAAATTTAATCAGAATTTTTTTCTTGTCTTTTTTTTACGAATAGTAAGCAGCCCCCTTCAAACTTACATGCAGCTTTTATATTAATCAGTAAAATTGAACATTTTGTTAAGGGGTTAATAAACAGATGCTTAGTTACTTGAGTGATTAATAAATTTACTATAAAATTAAAGTATCAGACTCAAGTGTGGCTGCTCAGTTTATATATACTGGCCAATTGCGAGTGTTTCCATTTTTTAAGCCTCTGATTGGACAATTCTTATCTGGTAAGCTGACTGTAGTTAAAATTTATTTGATATGAGGGGGATTTTTATCTTTACAAAAAATGCCTTCTCACAAGAACTTGAGTTAAAGCTCCACTAGGTAGGATTGAGATAATAATCAATAATCAAAAATTCAATAATCAAGGAAAGCCTACCTAGTGGGGCTTTTTAAAGTGAAAGCAGATTTCTCACTTTCACTGCTTTACACCACAGACTCTATACCACCAGGCATGATGCCAAAACAGTCACACTGTAAGAGTCCTATTCTATTGGCAATACAATGATTTTTTTTTAACTGAAATTGCTGACATGTCTACAAGTATTTGGACATCTCATGTATACTGTAAATGTTTCAATTAAGATCATTTCTGAGATTCAGTTGCTCTTACTACTGCGGCCCACCATTCAAACTGGTTTTATGGTGGATGTCGTTCCAGATCACGGTGTTTTGTTGTCCGGTAGTGATGGAGGTCCCGACAGTAAAGATCAGCCTCTGATTGAACGCTCTATTCAGCAGCTCCAGAACCTGCCGTCCCTCCCGGTTGTCGGGCAGGTAGGCGTAGCGATGCGTCCCACTGAAATACATCCCGGGGTTCGGATGCTCCGCCTAAGTAATAAAATTATAGAAACAATAATTTGTGTTTATTAAAATCTGCTCTTACAGTTTATCTTTACACTCGGCGTAACAGAACATCACCCAGCTCTATAGGCAGAACCATGTCTCAGTCCAACCCTGATACCATACTGACCTGTTAACATAATTAACTGGAAGCAAGTGAAAGTGGGTTAAAAAGTACATATTAATATGTGGTGAAGGGGGTGGGTGTGGCTTAAAGAAAAACAAGAATGTCAGAGGTGAACTAAGTGTCAGATGTTGGTGTGGCTTAAAGCACAAATTTAAATAAGGTGTTAGACGTGGGTGTGGTTTAAAGCTGATATCATGTAAGGAGCTGGAAGCAGGTGTGGTTTTAGCAGAAAGCTTCTAGCATACATTAAAGTGAGGTGCTTAAAGTGGAAGTGGCTTAAAGTAGAAAAGAGGGAGTTGGAAGTGACATAACTACAGTGGGGAAATATTTTTTAATTTGACAAATATTTTTTAAGTTGACAGATACAGAAAATGAACAAAAATTCAGAACTAAAACATGACTGTACTTTTCACACTATAAGGCACACCAGATTATAAGGTGCATTTTAAGAGACACTATAAGGAGCTTCTAATTCAGCAGGTCTTGCAGCAGGGGGTAGCTTACTAAGTTAAAGTAAAGCTAAGCTAAGTAAACAAAACTGTAATAAAAAAGTTAAACGATCACTGGATGTTAATCTAATCCTAAGGAATTCCAGGATGATGCTTGACAATTTCAAGTTTGAACTCCCTCCACAGATTTTCTGTACGATTAAGGTCTGGAGACCAAACCAAAAAAACACTTAAACCACTCCTTTATTGCCTTGGCCATATATATTGGCAAACTTTAGATGAGTCTGTACATAAGCATTCTTAAATAAATCTCAATCCATTAGACACAGTGTGTAACTAATAGTATTCTAATAGACTGGTCTCCTAATAGACTGGTCTCCTAGCTCCCTTGAGATCATTAACAAGCTCCCCCATGTAATTCTGTGCTGATCTCACTTGTCTCTGAATCATCCTTACTCCATGAGATGAGTTCTTGCATGGAGCTCCAGAGTGAGGCCAACTGACTATCTGAATTTTTGCGCCAGTTTCTGTTAATATTTTTTTTATTATAGACATGTCTTTGAAAGAGGGTAAACTTACAAAATCAGCAGGGGATCAAATAATTATTTCCCCAGTGTATGAGTTAAGTGTCAGGAGTATGTGTGGCCTAAGCATATACTTTAAAATTAGACCCAAAAAGTGGGCGTGGCTTAAAACAAAAAGTGAGAGAAGTGAAAGAAGTGAGAGTGCTTTAAATCATAAAAATGTAGGCGATAAGAGTGGGTGTGGTTAATACAAGCTTGTTGATTGGCTGGTTTTGACAACACTATTAAGAATTAACGTATATTTTTCCACTCCTGGATGATATAATATATTATTATTAATTAATAATCTGAGGTTTTAAACATTTTTATTACTATAATGCTGAATTCTTACGGTCTGAGTTCCTCCTGGTATGACATAACTGATCTCGATGGTCCCGCAGTCAGGGTATCCTGGCAGTCTGTCTCTGAGTGGCCTGTGGGTCATCTTCCCTGCAGGCTGGTTTCCTCTCAGCGTTCCGTAGATCTTCTTACACAGTGGGCAGATTTCCCCAAGGCTCTTCACTGAGCCCTCCAGACATGCTCTGCAGAACCCGTGACCACACTGCAGCTTCCTCCGCTCAGTAACTTTATCCAGACAGATCGGACAGTCCTCATCCCCTCCTTCGTCTGATCTCTTGAATAAACTGATAACCCTGTCCATCTCTTCCTCACAGACTGTAATAAAGAAAACATTTATTGTAAATACATTGATGTCCAGCTGTCCACGTTACAAAACTGAATTTCAAATCATTTGTTTTCTTATTACTAAAATTCCATTTCTGAAAAAAGTAGATATTATATGCAATTGATTTTACAACTGTTCATAGTTCAAACAAAAAAGCCCTAAAAATATAATTAATTCAACATTTCATTTTATTATGTATGTATATATATTTTTTTCAGCCATTTATCATTTTCTGCAAATAAATGCTCTAAATTACTATTTTAATTTAGAATTTGGGAGAAATGTTGTTTGTAGTTTGTAGATTTAGAATCTGTAATATAGGCTATAAAATATATATTATAAATTAAGAGACCACTTAACCCTCACTTGTCAAATAAAGATCTTTATTAAATTCGTTTTAAATAATACTACTTAAATTAGTATTATTATAAATTATTTTATCAAAGATTGTCTTTATTTGATCTATTTTAATCTGTAAATCTGTGTACGTTTGCTGAATCACTGACTTTCTATATAAAACGTGTTTTGATTAAAGGTAGTTCCCGGCGGAGGGATATGCGCAGGGTGTGATGCGGGTCCGGACAGGGTAATTCCCACAGTATTCCTGCGCAGTCATTTCAGCGTTTCGTCACGTGGCGCCAAAGAACTGCTTTGTTAACTTTTTTGCTCAAATTCTGTGCGGGTTTATTCGACGTTTTCTTTGATGAAGACAGTAAAAATGATACAAATCTGAGGTAATGTTTAAAGTTGTGGGTCTCCTGGTTAAATCTGAGCTGTTTCTTCACATTTAAACTGTAGTTAGTTTGGTTAACTCTATACTGGCTGTTACTGCGAACCCTCAGCCCCCCTCCTCTGCTGCAGTTCAGGATCAGAATCAATTCTGTATTTAATCATCTGATAATCTGATAAATAAAGTGTGTTTCTTACCCGGACTGATGAGAGTCGGTGGTGTAGAGATCAGTTCTGCTCTCCGCTTCAGTCTGATCCTGTGTTTACAGCGCTGAGAAGAATAAATGAAACTGAAACTGATCTGAGCAGAGGATGTAAAGCTGGATCAACACTGGGCTCTGACCCTTGGATGGATCACACGCCAAAAAAATTGATAAAAAAAATTAAATAAAATTAACCCGGTATGCCACAGATTTTTTTTTATTCACCACCAAAAAGTGAACTAGCTGCATAATATAACCCTAAAGCAACACATAAAAAATTGTGTCATTTTTTTGTGACCACAAAAAGAACATTACAAAAATTAAAAGGATGGTGTAATAACCAAAAGTGTCTGAGGGCAACATCATGCCACGGGGGGTTAAATAAACACTTTTTAACAGATATACAAACAGGAAATAAAGGTTTTATCCCCATTTCTCATCTATGATTTCTGTAAACAGCAGTAATGATCAGATCTGGTGTTAAGACTTGATTACCTTATCGGCTTCTGCTTTTAGTTCCAGTTGCACCAGTAACCTGAAATTCACTAAAAGAAAACATTAAAGCTCTGCCCACCGTTGTCACTAAATCATTTTAAACTTTTAATTTTTAAACGCTTTCAGACACATTTTATCTTTTACCTTTTTAAATTTAAAATAATTTAGTTTTCTTATTATTTTTTTATTTTTATATTCTTTTAATCTGATTTTTAAAAATTGTTTCTCTTATCCCTTCATTTTGAAACCAGATTAATTGCTGGTTGATACAGATTGAGTTTAATACATGGGTTTAATAAGATTTCTACTTCTTAAATAAATATTAATAGTTTTTGTGTGTGTGTAGAAAAGAACAATTTAGTAACAAATAAATTGTCACACAAGACCAGGATAGTGAATCCAAACGCAGGTTTATTTGACAAAAACAGACAATAATCCAAGCAAATAAGGCAGACGAGGGAATTCCAAAAATCGAGGTCTTAGACAGAAAAAAGGTCATATAACAACAACAACAAGATGAGATAAACGCTTCGAATTGCAGGAAAACTGACAAGACGTCGCAAAAAGGCATGCGTGAGAGAGACTTAAATAGCACACTGATTACAAGGTGAGATCAAGTGAGACTACTAATACTGAGGCGAGAGCGACCTCCTGTGGCGTGGAGGCGCATTACCACGGTCACTGGTGACATAAATGGTTTACATTATTATTACATTGTTACATGAAATTCATTGTGGACAGACTGTTTTGCATACTTTATTGAGGAATGGATTTACTGATAGAATATATCTGGTCAATGCCCTTTAAAAGCTGCATATGTAGGAATGTCCACAGCAATTCTGTGCAACAAAGGTAGGCCTATCAGATTCTAATCATCAAATTGTAGATTGTAAGTGGTTCACAGGTAGTTATTTTAGATTTCTTGTAAACTTGTCTGGATACTGAACCTCGGTTGGGCCAGTGGGATGGCTCGAAGCTGGCAACGAAAAAATTCCCTTATTTTTAAATCCAAAACTTGACAGGTATGATGTGTTATGTGTGGTATTAGTTTAACCTGATTAAACTTTTTTTTTTTCTTTCAAATTCTCGCCTGTATTACAGTGAGGACAGGAGCGCCCTCTCCTGCTGGCTTTACGGTACAGCACTGTGACCCAGTCGGTCTGGTTAGTCCAGCTGTTGTTTGGACTTTACCTGTCTGAGCTGCAGGTGTGGTGCGTGCCCAACCCGATCCTGTGAACAACACTTTCTCATCAGATTACAAACTATTATCTTATGACCTTTGGCATGTACGTGTACACGACCAAGAGACAAACTGGAAAATTCTGATTGCTAAAACGCTCATCTCTCATCTTATATTACATTTCATTTTATCTCAGATGTTTCTTAAAAAATTGATTAGGAGACAAAAAAGGACAGATGGAGGATTTACTCTCTATACATATTAAATCTGTATTTTTATTTCAGAATAAGCAGCAAGAACTACAGAATCATTCAGAAATTCAGGACTAAATATAATTGTTTTATATATTTAGTTAAGATACAAAACAAAAACTCCCCATATCATCAAGAGAAACAATTTTATACAAAATATATAATATAAAAATGTTACTCCAGAAGTCTTCAGGTTTATTATTAACTCATTCTGAACTCCTGCCCTTAGTAAACCAGTATTGTTTTGGCAGGTGTCAGCTTAACACTGAACTAAAACTCAGGAGATTACAGTGTCTTACAGTGTAAGAATTATGCTAAAATCTTGTTTATTTCTCCATTTGATCTGTATTATCTCTAAGAAAATACTTAAGATATAAACAAGTGTAAAATTACAAAAGTTCAAAATAATATTAACATTATTTAACACCATAAACAACGACTAAAGTTAATAAGGAAAATCATGATATTTAGCATAAGCCTTAAACTTAATTTTGTCTGTTTTAATCTGTTTTTCTGTTTTTCAGAATGAGAAATAACCATTTAAGGTAGGAGTAAACCAAATATTTAGCAACATCCAGCAATATTAAAGCCAAGACTAGATGAAAGATGAATAATATATTTATTCAAATAATTTAATTCTATTTTTATTCCCTTTTTTCCATAATTTGGAAAGGCAATTCTCCAATCCCTATCCATATAAACTCCCCCTATTACTAATAATACTCCCAACACTAGGAGGATGAGGAGGGTGAAGATGAGCGAGGAACGTCTCCTCCGATACACTGGATCCCCAGCTCATCACCCAACAGACGCCTGTGCTGATAGGAGTGATAAGGAAAGAGAGCACCACCTACTGTAAACACTCAGTGAGAACATATTAAACCGTACTCTCTCGGACTCCGGCTGCTGATGGAGAAGCAGCATGATCAGTGATTCCAAACAGCACTTCTCCAATCATGAGAAAAAAAGTCCACTGGTCCACTTGGAACCCACTAGAATAGATTATCATTTTAAATTACTTGATCAAATCACAACCAGGTGAGATGTTAAACATGTAATAGTTTTTAACTCTGTAGATCAAGAAAATGTAGGCTTTTTATATGTATGCAATGTTCGTCAAAATAGGAATACTCTGTGAAAACCTGCAAAAAACTGTTGGCTCCTGGTTTTTGGTTCCTGTCAAATGTTTTATTTTGTTCTAAGGGATAAAACTGAAAAATATATCCATGCTTTTACCTATTCATTAATATTATCCTGTAAAATTATAACAGTGACAGAACTGCAGGGTATCTGAAGCTCCTGTGAAGCTCTGAATCGACGTCCAGATAAACCCAGTTGGTCTAAACTGGAAACTCGATGCCTTTGGCCTTCAGCTCCTCTTTAACTCTCTTCATGTAGTTGGAGTCCGGATAACCGTTTCTGTGTCAATAGAAGGAGTTCAGAGTTATTAGAGTTGATTTAGTGTGATTTATGAGAAAATTATAGAACTCTTAAAATAATTATGGTCACTCTTACCCTTCAGGGCCTCCAGTCGTGTTAGTTTTATGATGAATGTCATTCCAGATAACAGTGTTCTGTGCTCCAGTGGTCGTGGACTTCCCGACAGTAAAGATCAGTCTCTGATCAAAAGCTCTGATCAGCAGATGCAGAACCTGCCGTCCTTCAGGACTGTCAGGCAGGTAAGCTCTGCACTTTATCCCACTGTAGGGATGCCCAGGGTTTGGATGCTCATCCTAAATAAAACCAGAGGTAACGTGAGCAAAACTCAATATCAACAGTCTAGCTCTGGTAGAGTGTTTTCAGAGACCTGATAAATGTACAGGAGTTGGACAATGAAACGGACACACCTGTCATTTTAGTGTGGGAGGTTTCATGACTAAATTGAAGCAGCCTGGTGGCCAATCTTCACATTGCACCAGTAAGAGCAGAGTGTGAAGGTTCAATTAGCAGGGTAAGAGCACATTTTTGCTCAAAATATTGCAATGCACACAACATTAGAGGACAAATTGTTGCTGGCGCATCTGTGACCACGACAGCAAGTCTTTGTGATGTATCAAGAGCCACGGTATCCAGGGTAATGTCAGCATACCACCAAGAAGGACGAACCACATCCAACAGGATTAACTGTGGACGCAAGAGGAAGCTGTCTGAAAGGGATGTTCGGGTGCTAGAACCACGGCTGCCCAAATCACGGCAGAATTCATTGTGCACCTCAACTCCTGTTTCCACCAGAACTGTCCGTCGGGCCAATAAATTATTGTGGTCTAAAACAAGGTGTTTCAGTTTCATTGTCCAACCCCTGTAAATAACACTGGTAAGTATTAGTAAATTAGATTACGGTTACCTAAAATTTTACATAGGCCTGGACAATAATTTGATATCTGTATTTATCGAGATAAGAAACGTTTTATTAATGCTGATATCATTTTTGTGGTATTTCTATATGTATTATTTACAGAATCACGGACAGACTAAAATAAAATTTTCAGACAGTAGTAGCAGGTACATATTTCCATTGCATGGATTCTTCACAGTTTTTCGGAGGCCATCGTATATTTATATCAATGTGGAAATTATATCGTATCAACTGAAATTAAGGAATTATGAATATATGAAATTAAATGTGGCCATATCATCCAGCACTTATTTTACATAATGCAATATTAATATGCAATAAAAATTAAAGAAAAAGATCTAACTGTATTTTGTCACCACAAATCTACTCTTTTCAGTTTAGTTAATTATTGCAGCAGTTGACTAATGCTTAGGTCACACAACATGATTTAGCTAGTTTTTTTTTCAGTCCTTAACTGTTTTTTTGTTGATTGTTGACAAAATGTCCCAGAAAATATCTGGTATGTTTAATATCTGATCCAGTTGGCATCTGGGAGTCAAGAGAAGTTGCTTGCTACAGCCAAAGCGATCAAGTAGAAAGAGAACCATGGCTACAAATCACATATTACGCATGGCCAGAGCCTGTTTATGGAGAGCCTGCCCACTTTTTATTGCCCCTTTATATCAGAACAAAGGCAAAATGAAAGAGAGTCCTCTATTAATGGGGTGAATGCAGCTAAAAACTAAAAACTTAAACAAGTGCTGAAGTTACAGACAGAGATTATTATTATTATTAGTTCTTGCATACGTTTAGTTCTGGCATGTACTTGTGAACAAAACGTGTTTCTGTAGAGAAGCCTGGATTTCGTATGAAAATCATATAATTCGTGAATCTGTCTCTCAGATTGGACATGTAGTGTAAAAGATTTGCCATGTAGCTACAACAAATATTCACCAGGCATAATGTTAGTCATTTTTACATTTTTAATTCTAGGTGCCAGTATTTCTAGAAGAAATGTAAGAAAGATAATCACATATCTTTACAGTTTTTCTAAACACATTTTTAATAATGATGAATTCTTACCGTCTGAATTCCACTGGGAATATCATAAATAATCTCAATCGTTCCACAGCGAGGATAACCTGGAAGATCATATCTGAGCGTGCTGTATTTCATCTCCCCCTCAGGTTGGTTTCCTGTCAGCATCCCATAGCTTCTCTTACACACGGGGCAGATTTCCCCCATGCTCTTTGCCGCCCGCTTCTGACACACTCTGCACAACCTGTGACCACACTTCAGTTTCACTAGGTCAGAAAATGATTCCATGCAGATTGGACAGTCATCTTTATATTTACTTTTATTACTTTCTTTCTGTTTAGAATTCTTATGTCTCTGATTATCATTGGTCCTCTGTACAGTTTCTGGTCTAATCAGAGATGCAGTCACCTCCGGTTGCTTTGGGAATGGTAAATTTTCTGTACTAATGAGTGTCTTTGGCTCGTCATCAAACCCTGGATCTCTGTCCATGCTCTGGTATGCAGGATCTGACTGCTCTGCATTTTTGTCCTCTACACCAACAAGGCGATGTCTCTCCAGTGCCTCCACCACAGTCCTCTCCTGGTCAGGGACACTCACTGCAGACAGAACAACCTCTAGGTAGAGCTGCATGAAGTCCTTTAGGGCGTGACTTTCCTGATTGACAGGCTGATTATCTCTGGACTGTATTGTCACTTTAGCAGAGCCGTGCGAATGTTCATCACAAAACTGAACTCCATATTTCTGTTCAATATTAAGCAGATGTTTCTCAAACCTCTTCTTCATCACTCTCCAGTGTGTCTCGTTCATCAGGATTGGATCTGTCTTCAGTTCTGAGGTTCTAGACGTCTGTCGAGATGCAACCTCTCCACTATCCTCTGAATTCAGTCGACTCTGAACTCCTGATACGGTATTTTTTGACCCAAAGAGCCTGCATCCATCTACTGACATCATTAACACCATTTTAGCCTCGTCTGATTGAATATTACGCACCACGTTTTTTGCTATATCAGAATCCAGTTGAGTTTGGGGGATGGTGAGAGACTGTAGACTGGTTGTACTGGTCTGGTAGAGGTCCATCAGTTTATCCTTGGCTTTTCTCACAGAATCAGGCCTGGTCTGATCCTCAGCAGTAACTGAAACTGAAACCTCTGCATCTATTTTAACTCCAAACTTGTCCTGGATTTGGTTGATCTCCTTTTTGTAGGCTTGGCTGAAGTACCAGTAATGGTGGAGAGGGGTGATAAGGGCAGGTAAAGCTACACTGGGCCCTGAGATCTCAACAATTGAATCATTTCTTACTGCACCAGTATTCATCCCAGCTTCAGATCCTTCAACAATTTCACAAACCTCTCTGTAGAATCTCTCAGCTTCAGCTAAAGATCCAGAAAATGATAGTTTGTTTCCAGCCTGGTATTTCCCCATCCTCTTCCGAAGCTCAGTCTGAACTTCCTTAGGCCATTTGTCTAAATCGATGACTGCATTGACAAACATGTCCGCCTATAAGCATAAAAAAACAGTTTAAAACTTAGTAACGTGAGTGCCAGTGTCTGAAACAGTGTTAAAAATGATTAATCATATAATAAAACTAAATACATGTCTGTGGAAAGCACTGTTTATACTATGTTTAATCAGCTCTGATCCCAGATAATTGTAAAAACCTTACTTTTAAAGCCCATGGAAAATATGAATTTTATTTCTAATTTAGTTAATTTCAAGGATTTCAAAATCACAAAATCTATCATTGACCTTCGTTCAGTTTCACCCAAAAGAGCAATTTGGCCCTTCTGGTCCTCCCGTGTAAATGTATAAAGTATTTCCTATGAATATCTTCCCAAAGTCTAATATATCTCTTCTGCATTTTACCAGCATCACTTTACTCCTAATGAACAAATTGACTGGTATAAAAAGTCAGGCTGACTTCAGCAGAATCTTGACCAATCTCATAGCTAACGAAAGAGCTTGTCCCATTCAAGTCTGAGCAAATGGTAAGCTGTCGCTTAGCAACAACCTTAGTGATCTAACCAGTAAGCTTTCCAATTCACCAAAACTGTGTTTAAAACTGCTCCTTGTTACAGACATTGTGCACTTTTTAACAGTGCATCATGGTACATTTTATTCAGTACATAGTTCACACTTGAACACCCACAAAATGTAGTGTAAAGACGATGTACGCTAGAATTTACAATGTCTTCCGCGGGACCAAACCGGTGCCTGTGAGCATCCAGGGCATGGATATTGAGATATCAGAAAGAAAGAAAGAAAGAAAGAAAGAAAGAAAGAAAGAAATATAAATATATATATATATATATATGTTTTTTTGTTGTTGTTGTTTTTTTTTCTGACCTGTTTCTCTGTCCTTTCCTCTGTACTGCTGTAACATTGTAAATTTCTCCACTGGGGGATTAATAAAGGATTATCTTATCTTATCTTATCTTATACCATAATGCAGTCCGGTAGTGTTGTGCCAGATGGCCTCAGAGTGATACAAATGAAAAATTGTTTGTTGGTTTGTTGTCACCTAGTCAGTTCACTATATAGCAATTTTAATATAGTGAATAGTGAAGGAGTTAATGAGTGAACCATTCTGATCACAGCACACAACCACACAGTTCTCAAAAAAGTCTGAAGAGTGTAACTGGCAATTTGTTAGGCATGTTTTATCATATTTCTGCTTTGTATTAAGCCCGGTAAATCAGACCTCTTGCAGTCTCCTATATCTCTTGGAGAAAACATTTGTTAAATTAAAATACTTTCCTAAACGTTTTACCCACTGTCTCTATTTTTGAAGGTGAGTTTCTGTTGGGTAAGAGAGGCATTTTTAGGTATTTAGAGCTGTAGTAAGGGGTGTGCCCACTCTAATAATATTAACCTGTTGCAGGTAAGGAGATGGTTTTGCCTGGTCAGCAACTTTTGCCTCTTTGTCTCCTGATCTGTAAAGATCCTGTAGAAGAACAGAGCAGATTAGATCATTCTACATTCAGCACATACAGAACAGAACTGATATCACAAATCAAGAATAATCAACCAACAGTTTTATTTATTAACTCCACAAATGTTCTGAAGAGCCAGGTTCATACAGTGTTCTGCAGGTCCTGTGTATCTCAGTATAAACCTTTTAAATTCTCTTTTCTGCTTAAAATGTCCACTGTCAAACCAATTAATACATTTCATTTATACCTCCTTTTCTTTCTGCTGTTGATTCAGTTCTGCAGTTGGATCATTAAGCACCAAAAAAACACAGAGGTGATTAAAGTCTACATTTCCTACAGCAGCTGTACTTGAAAGATTTCCAGCAGGGGTATTACTCGGATAAACACCATGTATATTAAAGTCTTGTTCCTGTGAGAGAAAGGTCTCTTGTGGATTTAATCATCTGCTTATTTACAGAAGTCTGTTTAGTATGATCTGTAAATCTTTTAAAGACTTCAGGAGTCACAATGATCTGTATTTACAAAAGAATCTGTTTATTTGAGACAGGCCACACAGCCACACAAGGACAGCACAGTTTAATAATCAGACACAATACAGTAAATGATCCGGAGTTATCCCTAAATGCTCATGGTCACCTCCTGCTCCTGACCAGTTCATAAAGCACAGTCTGATGCAGTCAGTGAGTCTACCCGTCACCAGGACTGTAAACTATTATTAAAAGCCTAGGTAATTGAAATGTTTAGTATAAGGTGCGCATGTGTTACTCACCTGTGAGTCTGGTGTTTGTGCTGATTTTTTTATTCCAGATCTGTAAAGATCCTGTAGAAGAAAAGAGCAGATTAACTTATTCTACATTCTGAACTGAACTGATATCACAAATAAAGAATAATTAACAAACAGTTTTATTTAAAACTTATTATACATGTTACTGTATATTATCAGGAGTGAACCATCATTGTGTAATGAAAATAACTCCGCAAATGTTCTGAAGAGCCAGGTTCATACAGTGTTCTGCAGGTCATGTGTATCTCATTATAAACCTTTTAAATTCTTTTTTCTGCTTAAAATGTCCACTGTCAAACCAATTCATAAATGTCATTTATACTTCCTTTTCTTTCTGCTGTTGATTCAATTCTGCAGTTGAATGCTGAAAAAAAGAATTTTTATTAAGTTAAAATGTCAGATACCAAAGTTTTACACTATATTTAATTAATTTAGCTACAGGATTATATGCTGCCATTATAAAGTACTAAAACTTGTCTTGGGCTTGTTTGTTTAGGTTCAGCATCCTCAACCTGGAAACCCAGATGGATTATTGGATATACAGTAGATGTAATTAAAGCAGTTACTCACCACTGAGTCTACATTTCCTCCAGCAGCTGTACTTGAAAGATTTCCAGCAGGGGTATTACTTGGATAAACACCATACAAACTATTGTTTGATGCCTGTGAGAGAAAAATCTCTTTGATCATCTCCTCAAATACAGAAGTCCATTCAGTATGATCAGTAAATCTTTGAAAGACTTTAGGAGTCACAGTTATTATCTTTATTAACAAAAGAATCTGTCTATTTTCCTTATTTCATTGATCTGTTTATTTGAGAAGATTTAGATTTCTAACATACAGCCTTGACTTCAACCCCGCATGATCAAGATCTAACTGAACCCTCCTGGACACATCCTCTGTACCCACAATAAGCACATCTATCTTGTCCTCATTCAGCCTGAGAAAGTTCTCAGACATCCATGCTTTAACTGCTGAGACACAATTAGTAAGATTGACCAGTCTCCCAATGTCATTTCTGAGTATCATCAGCATAGAAATTAAAAGAGACATTAAAACTGCAAATGAGGTCACCCAGAGGGAGCATGTACAAAGAAAATAACAAAGGACCCAAAATAGAACCCTCTGGCACCCCACTAGGAAGAGGTGCTAATGCAGACATCCTACCCCCATCCGACACTACAAATGACCCATTTAACAAATAAGAGTGAAACCACTCTAGTGCCATCCTAGAGATCCCAGCCCACTTGTGCAACCGTTCTAGTAGGATACCATGATCAGTGGAATTGAATGCTGCACTAATGTCTAAAAGAATTAAGATAGAAACATCGCCTGCAGATGAGATTATTCTACATTCAGCACAAACTGAACAGAACTGATATCACAAATAAAGAAAAATAACAGACAGACAGATGTTACTGTATATTATCAGGAGTTAACCATCACTGTGCAATAAAAGGTAACAGAAATGTTTAGTATACGGTGCACATGTGCTTCTCACCTGTATTGTTGTTGGTGAAGGTCTTACTAGTTTCCTCATATTCAAGCGTTTAGAAACCACGGCTTTGTGATTGACGGGGGCAATGTCAAGTTCGGGACTCTGGGGAAAGACAAGAGGAAGGGTTGCAGGTGGAAGAACAAATTGTGTATGCTTAGCAGTAAACATAACAGTGTATTGTATGTTGTATGTGTTTATTGTCTATCGTGTTGATGTTTTGTTTGTTTATGTTTTTTACGTAAGCCCGCCAGCCAGAAGAAAGGTCTGGGTCTACTGGTTGAGGCAGGGCTTGGTGTTTAAATAGTCGGGGGGATTTTTTGTGTGGAGTTTCTTGAATGTGGGTTGTGTGTATGTGGACACGCAGCCTCTGACACTAGCTGGCAGATGTTATGCCAGAATAAACCAGCTGGAACTGAGAAATCATGACAAGAAGGCTATGTTACTTCCTGACCAATGATAACACTTTCCTTTTTACACAGTTTTTATTTTCTCGTAATTCCACTTGCCAGTGTGAACCCATAATAAATCACTTAATGTGTCAAATCGACATGTGAAGTCAGACCTGATCCTTGCAGGGTAAAGCCTACCCTCCTTTCTGAGTTACTTCTTATACCAATGCTGCTGCAAACCAGAACACATCGTCACACTTTCACACAACCCTGAACAACCCTGCGACTAGTACACTTCAATTTAAAAGTCAACTAAATATGAGGGCTGTGTTCCAATATGATCTTCTATGCTTTAAAAAAACCTGATGTGTATCAGTCCTAAATTAAAAAGTACAGGATACAGGATTAAATAATTAAACGTTTAAAAAAATAAAAATATAAATTTTAAAGGTGAGTTTCTGTTGGGTAAGAGAGGCATTTTTAGGTATTTAGTGCTGTAGTAAGGGGTGTGCCCACTCTAATAATTTTAACCTGTTGCAGGTAAGGAGATGGTTTTGCCTGGTCAGCAACTTTTGCCTCTTTGTCTCCTGATCTGTAAAGATCCTGTAGAAGAAAAGAGCAGATTAGATCATTCTACGTTCAGCACATACTGACCAGAACTGATATCACAAATCAAGAATAATCAACCAACAGTTTTATTTAATTTAATTTAATTTAATTAACTCCACAAATGTTCTGAAGAGCCAGGTTCATACAGTGTTCTGCAGGTCATGTGTATCTCATTATAAACCTTTTAAATTCTTTTTTCTGCTTAAAATGTCCACTGTCAAACCAATTAATAAATGTCATTTATACCTCCTTTTCTTTCTGCTGTTGATTCAATTCTGCACTTGGATCCTAAAAAAAATCATTTTTATTAAGTTACAATGTCAGATACGAAAGTTTTACACTATATTTAATTAATTTAGCTACGTCATTATATGCTGCCATTATAAAGTACTGAAACTTGTCTTGTGCTTGTTTGTTTAGGTTCAGCATCCTCAACCTGGAAACCCAGATGGATTACTGGATATACACTACAGACCAAAAGTTTGGACACACCTTCTCATTCAATGTGTTTTCTTTATTTTCATGAATATTTACATTGTAGATTCTCACTGAAGGAATCAAAACTATGAATGAACACGTGGAGTTTTATATATATATATTTATATTTATATAACATGTTTTATATTCTAGTCTCTTTAAAATAGCCCCCCTTTGCTCTGATTACTGCTTTGCTCACTCTTGGCATCATTCTTTCAATGAGCTTCGAGAGGTGGTCACCTGAAATGGTTTTCCAACAGTCTTGAAGGAAGGAGTTCCCAGAGGTGTTTATTAGCACTTGTTGCCCCTTTGCCTTCACTCTGTGGTCCAGCTCACCCCAAACCATCTGGATTGGGTTCAGGTCCAGGTACTGTGGAGATCAGGCCACCTGCTGCAGCTCTCCATCCCTCTCCTTCTTGGTCAAATACACTCTTAAATGATGGCCACTCGCTTTTCTTCAGTTAGCTGATTGGTTCTTGCTATCATATGAATTTTAACAGTTGTCCAATAGGACTGTCGGCTGTGTAGCAACCTGACTTCTGCACAACACAACTGATGGTCCTAACCCCATTGATAAAGCAAGAAATTCCAATAATTACCCCGATAAGGCCTGATAAAACCATTTCAGGTGATCACTTTTTGAAGCTCATTGAAATATGCCAAGAGAGTGCAAAGCAGTAATCCGAGCAAAGGGGGGCTATTTTGAAGAAACTAGAATATAAAACATGTTTTCAGTTATTTAACCTTTTTTTTTTAAGTACATAAAACCCCACATGTGTTCATTCATAGTTTTGATGCCTTCAGTGAGAATCTACAATGTAAATATTCATGAAAAAAAAGAAAACGCATTAAATGAGAAGGTGTGTCCAAACTTTTGGCCTGTAGTGTATAGTAGATGTAATTAAAGCAGTTACTCACCACCGAGTCTCCATTTCCTCCAGCAGCTGTACTTGAAAGATTTCCAGCAGGGGTATTACTCGGATAAACACCATACAAACTATTGTTTGATGCCTGTGAGAGAAAAATCTCTTTGATCATCTCCTCAAATACAGAAGTCCATTCAGTATGATCAGTAAATCTTTGAAAGACTTTAGGAGTCACAGTTATTATCTTTATTAACAAAAGAATCTGTCTATTTTCCTTATTTCATTGATCTGTTTATTTGAGAAGGACAGTGCAATTTGATAATCATACACATTACAGTAAATAATCTAGAATTAGCCTTAAATGCACATGGTCACCATGGTCAGTAGCTCCTGACCAGTTCTTAAAGCACAGTCTGTAAGCAAATCACTCAGGGATAAGTGCATTTCTATTTTAAAGTCAACTAAATACGGAATTTATGGAAAGGAGTCGCCATTTTTCTAAATTGTGCATCCATGTATCTATACAATAATCTTATTATAGATCCATCTATGTATCACAGAATAAAAATAGTTACAAAGCTTATTGAATGGGAAACACTGTACAGTATAAACACTGACACAACAGCCAATCACATCAAACTATGTCCAGTAGATGAAATATTGTAGTGCAGTGGATTATAGCATTCTCTTTTGCCTCCTCCCCTATTAGTAACTGTAACATATGTTATGTACTTAAGAGACACCCGTAGTTAAAAACTCACACGTGTGTAATGATGCATGTGAACTAGAAGGCAGAATAATAAAAAAAGCCAACTGAACAAAACGGTGGTCTCTTGTCCATACATTACATGGTGTCAGAATAAAGCACAAAAATAAGAAACTAAAATTGCACAACTATAGCCGCCTTCAGCGCTGTGTTTGTAAGGCAATCTGGATGAAAATTGGAGACTATGGGAGCATAAATTTGACCTGTCTCTTATCGAGTGGCATTGCTGAAAAGTCTGAGAAAGTGCAGTGCGCCACCTTTCAGCACGTTGTAGGAGAAGATGCAGTGAAGGTCTACAACACGTTCCATTTCAATGAGGCAGAAACAGACAAAATAGACGCGCTAAAAGACAAGTTCATAAACAGAGGTGGGAAAAGTACTGAAAAATAGTAATTAAGTAAAAGTAACTTAACTTTGCTAAAATTCTACTCAAGTAAAAGTAAAAAGTACCCATCTAAAAATCGATCACTATGAGCCAATAAGGAACGTGCCCTACATTCACCATTTGTTCTTCACAAGAGCTCCGGGTCCTGCTGAAAGCATTAACGCGTACGTCACAGTCCTGAAGAACAAGGCAAAAGACCACAAAGGCCATATATATCTGTTGTGCTAATGAAGTGACGTCCAGTCAAGTGAAAGTAAGTAAGTAATCTTTATTTATATAGCACTTTTCCAGAGCAACTCACAAAGTGCTTTATAGATTACAGAAAGTATATCAAAATAGATCAAATAAGCAAAGACAGATGCATCAATGTAACAAACTGTCAGCATAATCACAATTTCCATACACTACAGAAAGCAAGAGAATAAAAATAAGTCTTTAAACGTTTCTTAAAGGCATGAACCGATGTTGACAGTCTGATATCAGTAGGGAGATCATTCCACAGTCTGGGAGCATAAGCTGCAAAAGCCCGGTCACCCTTTAGCTTTAATTTAGTTCCTGGAACAGTCAATAAACCTCGGTTGGAGGACCCTAAAGACCTTACATTATTAAGTGGACAGAAATGTAAGCTGGGGCCTCATTATGTACAGCCTGGTAGATCAACAGTAACATTTTTAAATCAGTTCTGTATCTCACTGGTAACCAGTGAAGAGAGGCCAGCACTGGAGTAATGTGGTTCTTACGTTTTGTCCGGGTTAAAAGACGAGCAGCTGCATTTTGTACAAGCTGCGGTCGAGACACGTCTCTCTGACTCAGGCAGGTGAACAGGGCATTAAAATAGTCTAATGAGACAAAGGCATGAATAAGTTTCTTAGTGTCCTAAAAAGGTCAGGAAGTTTCTGGTCTTGCTGATGTTTCTAAGCTGAAGGAAGCATGATTGAAGTAGCTTTTTCGTATGACCAGTAAAATTTAGATAGGGATCAAAAATCACACCCAGATTTCTAACATACAGCCTTGACTTCAACCCCGCATGATCAAGATCTAACTGAACCCTCCTGGACACATCCTCTGTACCCACAATAAGCACATCTATCTTGTCCTCATTCAGCCTGAGAAAGTTCTCAGACATCCATGCTTTAACTGCTGAGACACAATTAGTAAGATTGACCAGTCTCCCAATGTCATTTCTGAGTATCATCAGCATAGAAATTAAAAGAGACATTAAAACTGCAAATGAGGTCACCCAGAGGGAGCATGTACAAAGAAAATAACAAAGGACCCAAAATAGAACCCTCTGGCACCCCACTAGGAAGAGGTGCTAATGCAGACATCCTACCCCCATCCGACACTACAAATGACCCATTTAACAAATAAGAGTGAAACCACTCTAGTGCCATCCTAGAGATCCCAGCCCACTTGTGCAACCGTTCTAGTAGGATACCATGATCAGTGGAATCGAATGCTGCACTAATGTCTAAAAGAATTAAGATAGAAACATCGCCTGCAGATGAGATTATTCTACATTCAGCACAAACTGAACAGAACTGATATCACAAATAAAGAAAAATAACAGACAGACAGATGTTACTGTATATTATCAGGAGTTAACCATCACTGTGCAATAAAAGGTAACAGAAATGTTTAGTATACGGTGCACATGTGCTTCTCACCTGTATTGTTGTTGGTGAAGGTCTTACTAGTTTCCTCATATTCAAGCGTTTAGAAACCACGGCTTTGTGATTGACGGGGGCAATGTCAAGTTCGGGACTCTGGGGAAAGACAAGAGGAAGGGTTGCAGGTGGAAGAACAAATTGTGTATGCTTAGCAGTAAACATAACAGTGTATTGTATGTTGTATGTGTTTATTGTCTATCGTGTTGATGTTTTGTTTGTTTATGTTTTTTACGTAAGCCCGCCAGCCAGAAGAAAGGTCTGGGTCTACTGGTTGAGGCAGGGCTTGGTGTTTAAATAGTCGGGGGGATTTTTTGTGTGGAGTTTCTTGAATGTGGGTTGTGTGTATGTGGACACGCAGCCTCTGACACTAGCTGGCAGATGTTATGCCAGAATAAACCAGCTGGAACTGAGAAATCATGACAAGAAGGCTATGTTACTTCCTGACCAATGATAACACTTTCCTTTTTACACAGTTTTTATTTTCTCGTAATTCCACTTGCCAGTGTGAACCCATAATAAATCACTTAATGTGTCAAATCGACATGTGAAGTCAGACCTGATCCTTGCAGGGTAAAGCCTACCCTCCTTTCTGAGTTACTTCTTATACCAATGCTGCTGCAAACCAGAACACATCGTCACACTTTCACACAACCCTGAACAACCCTGCGACTAGTACACTTCAATTTAAAAGTCAACTAAATATGAGGGCTGTGTTCCAATATGATCTTCTATGCTTTAAAAAAAACCTGATGTGTATCAGTCCTAAATTAAAAAGTACAGGATACAGGATTAAATAATTAAACGTTTAAAAAAATAAAAATATAAATTTTAAAGGTGAGTTTCTGTTGGGTAAGAGAGGCATTTTTAGGTATTTAGTGCTGTAGTAAGGGGTGTGCCCACTCTAATAATTTTAACCTGTTGCAGGTAAGGAGATGGTTTTGCCTGGTCAGCAACTTTTGTCTCTTTGTCTCCTGATCTGTAAAGATCCTGTAGAAGAAAAGAGCAGATTAGATCATTCTACGTTCAGCACATACTGAACAGAACTGATATCACAAATCAAGAATAATCAACCAACAGTTTTATTTATTAACTCCACAAATGTTCTGAAGAGCCAGGTTCATACAGTGTTCTGCAGGTCATGTGTATCTCAGTATAAACCTTTTAAATTCTCTTTTCTGCTTAAAATGTCCACTGTCAAACCAATTAATAAATGTCATTTATACCTCCTTTTCTTTCTGCTGTTGATTCAATTCTGCACTTGGATCCTAAAAAAAATCATTTTTATTAAGTTACAATGTCAGATACGAAAGTTTTACACTATATTTAATTAATTTAGCTACGTCATTATATGCTGCCATTATAAAGTACTGAAACTTGTCTTGTGCTTGTTTGTTTAGGTTCAGCATCCTCAACCTGGAAACCCAGATGGATTACTGGATATACAGTAGATGTAATGAAAGCAGTTACTCACCACTGAGTCTACATTTCCTCCAGCAGCTGTACTTGAAAGATTTCCAGCAGGGGTATTACTCGGATAAACACCATACAAACTATTGTTTGATGCCTGTGAGAGAAAAATCTCTTTGATCATCTCCTCAAATACAGAAGTCCATTCAGTATGATCAGTAAATCTTTGAAAGACTTTAGGAGTCACAGTTATTATCTTTATTAACAAAAGAATCTGTCTATTTTCCTTATTTCATTGATCTGTTTATTTGAGAAGGACAGTGCAATTTGATAATCATACACATTACAGTAAATAATCTAGAATTAGCCCTAAATGCACATGGTCACCATGGTCAGTAGCTCCTGACCAGTTCTTAAAGCACAGTCTGTAAGCAAATCACTCAGGGATAAGTGCATTTCTATTTTAAAGTCAACTAAATACGGAATTTATGGAAAGGAGTCGCCATTTTTCTAAATTGTGCATCCATGTATCTATACAATAATCTTATTATAGATCCATCTATGTATCACAGAATAAAAATAGTTACAAAGCTTATTGAATGGGAAACACTGTACAGTATAAACACTGACAGTTAGCATCTATCACAACAGCCAATCACATCAAACTATTTCCAGTAGATGAAATATTGTAGTGCAGCAGGGTTTAGGGAGCATAAATTTGACCTGTCTCTTATCGAGTGGCATTGCTGAAAAGTCTGAGAAAGTGCAGTGCGCCACCTTTCAGCACGTTGTAGGAGAAGATGCAGTGAAGGTCTACAACACGTTCCATTTCAATGAGGCAGAAACAGACAAAATAGACGTGCTAAAAGACAAGTTCATGAATCGCTATGAGCCTATAAAGAATGAGCCCTACATTCACCATTTATTCTTCACAAGAGCTCCGGGTCCTGCTGAAAGCATTGACGCTTGCGCCCCAGTCCTGAAGAACAAAGCAAAAGACTCCAAAGGCCATTCAGGTGCTGAATGCAATGTCTTCTCAGCAAAAGTCTACAAGTCTCTCAGGTACAAAACGAAGCTTCAAAAATCAGCTTGCAAACTGCTCACAAATTCTGGCCACCACAGGTTACCGATGGGAAAGCTGACACAAAAATTGTAAAACTGAATTTCACATAGTTGACAGTGATGTAGCAGCAATATTAGGTTTGTCAGACGTGAGATGTTTGGTGAGTTTAAAGGGGAATATGAAACCACAACTGCAAATAACATTCTGAAAGATCATAAAATCTCAGCTGTAATTCATTCACCAAGAAAAGTCCCGATTGCCCTTAAAGACAAAATTATCGATGAGCTCCATTAAATGGAGAAAATGGGTATAATCAACAGCTGGGTAAACAGGTAAACAGCTGGGTCACAGTGGTGAAACCACACAAGTTCAGGATATGCATTGATGCCCAAGACCTAAATAAGGCAATAAAGTGAGAGCACTACCCACTGCTCACAGTGGAAGAAATGGTTTCCAGCATGCAAAAAAAAAAAAAAAAAAAAAAAAAAATTCTATGCTAGTTGCCAATAAAGAATTTTGGCAGATCCAACTTTATGATGAAAGCTCGAAGCTCTGCACATTTATCACACATACTGGAACTTCCTTTCGGGGTCTCTTCAGCTTCGGAGGTATTTTAAATGTCCATTGCACAGATGACCGAAGGCGTTGGAGGTCATGGACGATATCTTAGTCTGAGGTAAAAGAACATGACTGCAGACACATACAGGTGCTGACAAGGCCAAGACAATGATTTCTGAAACTTAACAAACACAAGTACTAGTTTGGAACACAAATCCGGTACATCGGACATATACTCTCTGCAGATGGTCTCAAGCCAGATTCGGTGAAAGTGAAAGCTGCATATACACCAGAAAACAAGCAGGCACAAATGAGATTCATGAGCATGATCCACCTCTCAGAAAACTACTCAAGCATGACACTCAGTTACAATGCTCCCATTCTAAAGCTCTATGGTGCGCTGCAGTGCGAACAAGAAAAGTTCTGCCGCTTTAAATGAACACTTTCAAAATTAAATCCTTCTCTGTAGTTTATCGGTTTTGGTCCGCATTGGACAACGTCTGAGTCCGGATCCGGACCGCAGTCCGCCTATTAGTGACCTCTGCTCTATGATGTAAAGAAGCCTGTAACGCTATCTGTAGAAGCGAGCTCAGAAGGCATTGGAGCAGCAATACTCCAGGATGGAAAGCCAGCGGGTTATGAATCTTGTGCACTTACTGACACACAACACAGATATGCACAGAAGGAAATACTGGACATTGTCTATGATTGTAAAATTACACCAGTATGTGTATGGCAAAGAAATTCAGACTGGAAGTGACCACAAGATGCTAGAGACCATATTCAAAAAGCCGCTGCACAAGGACCCACCAAGGAATGTTTCTCAGGCTTCAAAAATATACTCTCTGTGTCAAATACAGACCAGGCAAAGAAAGGCCCATAGCAGACACAATTAGTTGTGCACATCTGAATGAACAGACTGAAGACTTGATAGGTAAGGATCTATTAGAGAACTGGCTAATAGTGAAATCAGTTAATAAAAGTAAAGAACAAAATCCATAAATCACTTCTTAGAGGTGTAAAATGCAAAGAAAGAGCAAGGGACATGTTGTATTGGCCTGGCAAGTCAGTTCAAATAAAAGACTTTGTGTCACAATGTGCTGTGTGCAATGGCAATTATGACGAAGAGGACTGTATAGGTGTAGCTCAGAAGTAGTGATGTACGCCTTAGGGTGTCAGGGCTCAGTTAACTTGTCTTTACTGACATCTTCGATAACACAACAGCACAATTAAGAACCATAACTGCTGGCAGGTGCGGGTTGCACACTAGTTGTGTGAATGTAGGTATGTGTGGTCAATAACAGAAACAAGCAGAAAACTAAATATCATCATAAGTCAAGTAAGCAAATATATGCAAATTAAGTGTGTAAGTGCTATAAGGAGATCTCCCTTTAACGGCCTGATATTGCACATGCATTAACAAATAAATGGGAAAATAAAAACCATTACATTTACTGGTTCTTTGAATTACAGTGCAACTATATAAATAACTGTTATTTGGAATGACAAATCAAAGCAGTAGTGTTAACATTAGCATTAGTTTAGCCCAACTGCACACCGATTAGCTTAACTTATAAAGAATAAAAACAACTGACCAAAGTTGGTGAATTGCTACATAATAGCTCACAAGGCCAGTAGCATTTAGGCTTACTCACAGTCTGTCAACGACGCACACAATTTACAACACTTCGACTGAAGACAGCTCAGCACACTGTGCCCCTGCTTCAATCCTATATTACATCCTGGAGCTTAGATTCTTTGCCCAAACCCGATCCCGACCCGGGTCGGGCTGAGATTTCCCACCACATTCCTCGGGCCGGGTCGGGTCGGGCTCCAGAAAATAGTCTGAGATGTAGGCATCTGTTTTTTAACTATATTTTTATTTTATATAAAGCTCTGGCGTGATAATCACAGTGTAGCTAAGTAACCAGGTTTTATTGTTAACATAAACAAACGAAATAAGGAAAACTGAAAATTGAAAAAACATTTTTGTTAACTGAAACTAATAAAAAATGTTTCCAACTGGAACTGTATTGTGTGTTTATAAAACTAACTAAAACAAATTGAAATTACTGATAGAATACCCTTCGTTTTCATGTTTGTTAATATATTTATAAGTGCTGTTTTCACTCCAGCAGTTTTATATCGGGCGGTGTTGTAACGATTCTGCTCGCGAAGCCGAGACGAATTCTGCAGGGAGTCAGATTTGGCGTCACAGTGGCAGCGCACGGCGCGCTCTAGCCGCGAAATAACGGCAGAAAACACGTAGGAATCTGCTAAATTCTGTATGGGATTAGAATATGAGCGTGAGGGAGATAAAAGCAATAAGCTAAACACAGCTATAAATCCATTTGAGAAGCAGCTGTGAGAACCTTTACCTGTGAGTAGCTCATATACCTGAACATCTCAAGCGGGAGGATCAACTAATAAATCTCTGTCTTCCTCTCTCTCTCTCACTCTCTCTCACTCTCTCACTCATAGTTGATCATTTTGGTGAAAATGTGTGAAACTTGTAGAGTTTATTGAGTTTTTTAGTTGGTTCTCAGATTGAGCTCTCTGATATGATGTGTAAAAACTAATACAAATGAGCAAAGCCACTCTGAAAAAATTATTACTCCAGTATTCATGTAAACAATGCATTGCGTATTAATAATATTATATTGCTATATATTATAAATATTGAATTAACTATATATGTTGCATACACTATGTGGACAAAAGTACTGGGACACCTGTTCATCCATAGATTTTTCTAAAAGTAAAGTTATTCAATAGATTTTATCCTGCTTTTGCTGTTTTAACTGCCTCTACTGTCCAGGGAAGATTTCTACTAGAGTTTTGATTTTGGACTCATGTTGCTGTGAGGATTTAATTGCATTCATAGATGATCACCACTCCCCTCTACATCCTCAACTCCCCAACTGGTCACAGAAGTACTGCATGCAGCTCCACCATTCTGGAGAACACAGTTCCACTGCTCCACAGCTTGAATAAGTAACTTAAATTAATGCATTCATTAGAAGAGGTGTCCACAAACATTTGAACAGAGCATGTAGGCCATTGTTCTTGTAGGCTGGTGCTGAGATGACCTTTGCCTCCTCCATAAAGTGACAAAGTACGCAGCAGCGGCTGTGTCTGAAACGTTAGAAATTCTTCCTACGAATGCATGATTTTATGGGAAAAAGACTCCAAGTCATGTCTTAATCGAAGTGTAATAATGTGTAAATACTGTTTTATTGAACAAATATGCTAATAGTTAATGATAACACAGCTAAACACTTGTATCTAGCAGTGAACTGTCGATACACTGACAAACATCAGGAAGTATTGTCTCTTTAATACAAAGACCTTCATAATAAAATGCCTTCTAAAGGCCAATATTATTAAATAATGTGATAATCTGATGAAGTGATAAGTGTGTGTAGGTTGTGTTTCTTACCCAGAGTGATGTGAGTCGGTGGTCTTAGTAAAGAGATCAGAGCCGCACTGCTCTCCCTCTGATCTGAGGAATAAATGAAACTGATCTGATCTAAGGTTCAGAAGCACCTCCCACGCCTCAATTCACCTCAGCTTACATTAGTAGATCCTGTCCGAGGAATTTTTGTACTCTGCATGAAGTAATATTGTAATGTAATTAATCTTTATAAGTGTGAATATAATGATAATATACAGTGTTGGAAAATAAGTATTTGATAAATAAGTATTTGCTAATTTTTCCCTTCTACAAAGAATGAAGAGAGCTGCCATTTTTTATCGTAGGTACACTTCAACTTTGAGAGGCAGAATCTAAACCAAAATTGTATGATTTTTTAAATACTTTTATTGTATTAAATACATATTTGACCACCTACCAACCACCAAAAATATGTCTCTCACACACCTGTTAGTTTTCCTTTAAGAAGTCCTCCTATTCTGCACTTATTACCTGCATTAATCAGTTTAAACTCTCACACACTCAATCAATCACACTCAACATCTCCACCTTGGCCAAGACCAAAGAGCTGTTTATGGACACCAGGAAAAAAACTGTAGACCTGCACAAGGCTGGGATTGGCTACAGGACCATAGGCAAACATCTTGGTTAGAAGACAACTATTATTAGAAGGCGCTACTATTCGAAAAAAGAAAAAACACAAGATGACTTAATCAATACAGATGTATCTATAGCGCTTTTTACAGTTGATACTGTCACAAAGCAGCTTTACAGAAACGTGGTAGCAGGACAGAGGATCAGAGAAAACACTGAACATACAACACAGAACCCCCAGTGAGCAACGGCAAGGAAAAACTCCCTCAGAACGGGAGGAGGAAGAAATAATACATAAGGATAATATGTAAGTTCTCTGGTCAGACAACTTAATTTTAAATGTTAAAATGTCATTATACATCCATATAGGTCTAAACTATTTAGGTAAATAGCCACACCAGCAGTGGAAGCAGTTAAAAAAATCTAATTAGAGTTCATATAACTTTAATTTAATCGGTAGTGGAGAGTGAGCAACTAGTCCCAGGCACGTGGAATAAACTGGACGATGAGCAGCTGATCTGTGGTGGGTGATAATTAACCTGGCATCCAGAAACATCTATCAGTCTGGCTGGAAAAGTGAAAAGAAGACCTGAGGGTCGAACATCCATCAGTATCGGGTTAGACATGTCATGTCAGTAACTAGGAGGAAGACAAAGAGATGAAATAAGGTTTGATTGAATTTATGGAGAGCAGAAAATATACAGTATGTAACATTATCAGAGTGTGGCAAATGACTCCAGCAGATCTGAATAAAACAGCCTAATTAAAGCGAAGGAGAGACAGAAGGTAACAGACACGGAGGCACCCTGAAACACCGGCATCCACCCACTCTACCGTCCACAAACCTGAGTGACCGCATGCATTGGGCAAACAACAGCACCAGCATCTCAGTTTACCACGATTTCCTATGTCCATGAACCCTGGATCTGCAGCTTGTATCTAAAGGGAAAGTCTAAAAGATTGAGACATTAGATATGTGTTTATCGAATGCTAGATCTGAATCTATATTAATGCCAATATTTTTAGCTGCTGAACCAGGTGTGATGGAAAAGTCGGCCAGATTTAACAAAGTCTGATGATTTATTTCTAGCAGCTTTGGGGCCTAATAGGAGAACTTTTGGTTTAGCACTATTTAATAGGAGAAAGTTGTGTTACTTCACTAAGATGATTTCACATCTTTTACACAATCCTCAATTTTCTTTATTCTCACTCTGTCATCAAGTTTGGCTGATATAAAGTGCTGCGTGTCATCAATGAAAAAAAAAATAATAATGTCATGTTTTCTAATGACTTTGCCCAGTGGGAGCATGTGTAATGTAAATAGTAACGGTCCTAAGATAGAGCCTTGTAGAATTCCATATCTCACCTTTGTATAACTGGAAGTTATATCATTTACCCATACAAACTGATAACGATTGGTTAAGTATGATTTGAATCATGATAGGACTGTTCCAGTTTGGAATCTTCAATGGTCTGGGGTCTCCTTGTGGGGTAAGGGTGATTTTGAGAAAGGTCAAGAATCAGCCCAGAACTACACGGGAGGACTTGGTCAATCATCTAAAGAGAGCTGGGATCACAGTCTCAATTAGAAGAACACTCCGCCATAATGGATTAAAGTCCTGCAGGGCATGCAACGTCCCACTGCTAATGCAAAATTATTTTTTTTTTAATCATAAAATGTAATTTAATGGATTTTTTCTCTGTCTCACAGTTGAAATGAACCTATGATTGAAATGACAGACGTCTCCATTCGTTGTATGTTGTAAAACTTGCAAAATTGGCAGTGTATGAAATACTTATTTTCACAACAAAACTATGTGAGTGCAATAATAGTGTGTAATGATAAGTTTAATGTGAAAAACTGTACTCACCTTTTCAACCATGGTCTAACCCAGACCAAATAATAATTTAAAACTTAAAATTTCAAAAACAGTCAATTCAATCTATAACTTTACTCTGCTTGCTTGCTGGATAGCAAGGGAGGTAACGTTACACAGCTTACCACAACTAAAACAAAGACAATACCAGAAACTAAAACTCACAGTCAGAAGATGCGTTTAGAATCCAGATTTGTGTAAGTTCTGTTCAAATAGCTTAAAAACAGTCAGTCAGCTAGCACGTTTTTAAGGCAAGCTGATTAAATAGCACACTAAGGCCCAAACAAACCCACATATTTGTGTTTTGCTTGTTAAAAAAATTGACCACTAGCTATATTACTATTTAATGTGTAGTGTTTTTATGACCATTATCTTCATAACAAGCATAAAAAATTGTTAGTAGTTTGTCTCAGTAGCTAGCTAGCTAGCTAGCTAACATCCCATTCCAACTTAAATGGTGCAATAGACTGCAGAGGCTGCAGCAATTATGCTGAAACCAAAAATATAATTAAAATAAAATAAAGATAATTAAAGCTAATTTCAGCTCAACATCACAGAGGAATTAAAGAATGGACAATAATAATTCATTGCAGCACCACCTGCTCCCTTTCTGCAGACATACAATGCTTTAAGTTAACCAGTTAACTCTATTTAACCCCCAGATAGGTTGCTGATCGTTAGCTCTTCACTGCTATAGCTGGCGGGTGTTTGGGTTGTCCCAATTCTTACGGGAAGAAACTTCACCCCTTTCTCTTGTAACTTTTTTTTCAAGAGGAAAGGTTTACACTTGAATACAAGAGGTAGGGGTACAAAATAGAAACGGAATTGAGTCTAAGGCTACCGCAGCTTCTAACCCAAAGCAAAATGGTAAAAATTTGAAAAACAAATGACCAACTTATGACCAAAGTTATACGTTTTTAATACAGTACTGTTGTGTAAAAAATTGAGATAATTTTAGGGGGAAAAGTAGTTTTTTAGACATCAATTATATGGTTTATTTGATAAGAAGTGTGGAGAATCACACGGTCCAAGCTGCTTGAGGTCTAGTGTGAAGTTTCCACAATCAGTGATGGTTTGGAGAGACATGTCATCTGCTGGTGTTGATCCACTGTGTTCTATCAAGTCTAAAGTCAGTGCAGTGTTTTCCCACAAAATCTGCCAGAACACTGCCAAAAGTATTGGTCTTATATGATATTCTAATTTTCTGAGAGACTTTTTCAGAAATTTTCTGATTTTTGGGTTTTCATTGGCCGTAAGACGTAATTATCAACAATAAAAGAAATAGACGCCCTAAAATAGACCACTCTGGGTGTAATAGGCAATTTTACCAAAGATAGCCATACAGCATCATAGGGAGATAAAAGTCAATCTTGCAAAACAAATGGTTGATTATTTTAGGAATTTGATTATTGCTACTGCTGCAATATTAACCAATACATGTGAGAACATGAAAGTTTACCAATAATTTCTATTAGATCACTGTTTGGGTTATTGGATCTGGTGTTTACTATAAGCTTTTAAGGCACCACTTTTGGGTATGTGTCACTGGTGTTTTCATAATCATGTTTATTTTTCTAATTATATAAAGCCAATATTCTATTATTTTATAGAATATAAAAAAAACATAAGTGCAGAGATTTTATGTGATCAGTTTTATTATTTTTTTTATATCAGTGATTAAAAATTAATACCACAAAAAAACACAAAAAAACCCAACTAAAGGTTTAAAATTCATGATAATCATAAATCAAGACCTGAACCTGAATCTTATCTATGATTTTTTTACGATGTGGAACAAAAAGCATTCTAAACAAAATAGATAAATTTCATATAAAATTAGAGAGCACCCAAAAATGTTTGTGGCCAAAACAAAAACCAAACAAAATGAAACGATTTGTCTGAAGGCTAAAAACAGAACACGTTTTGTTTATCAATTTTAACTAAAATGCTGCAATATGACTTCCCATTATTTAGCTATGGTTCAGTATGAATTATTTGGTCCTTTTTACTTATGTGGCCAAACACACATTATTTTCATTATTTTGTTTTCGGTTACCAAATATTCAGTGCATTCCTATCTAATCTAAATCTAATGTAAAAACGAAAGCCCATACAGTCACATATTTACTGATAACACTGAATAATTTTAATAATCATAGAACTGGAGGGTTTCTAAAGGTCCTGAATCTGAATCTCTACAGAAGGTAGGAGATCAAAGCCCTATAACTGAGATCACTTTAAGATCCAGATTTCCAGATAAACCCAGTCAGTCTAAACTGGATTTTTTTACTCGATGCCTTTGGCCTTCAGCTCCTTTTTCACTCTCTTCAGGTAGTCTGGGTCCGGGTAGCCGTAACTGTGTGAACATAAAGAGACCATTACTGAAAGAGTCATTACTTGTCAATTTATGGTAATAAAACAGCATCTCTGTAAATTATTATTTCACACAACAATCAGGCTTTCTTATTTCTGTGGGCCTCCGGTCATGCTGGTCTTATGGTGAATGCCGTTCCAGGTGATGGTGTTATTTGCGCCGGTGAACATGGACGTCCCAACAGTAAAAATCAGTCTCTGATCAAAAGCTCTCTGGAGTAGCTGCAGAACCTCCTTTCCTTCTGTATTGTTGGGCAGGTAAGCCTGACGCCGTGCTCCGCTGTAGGGCTGTCCAGGGTTTGGGTGCTCATCCTATATAATAATAATAATATAAAATTACAGCTTAGCTATGTGACCTCAAACAAACTAGAGTTTAGATTCCCTGCCCAGGCTGGTATTTTTATGTTTTATAAAGCTATGGCATAATAATAAAATATAGCAAAGTAACCAATCAATAGTTAGAATGTTATAATCACGCTGCTCTGGGGCGCATTACACACTTGTCCACATTACGCACTTGAATTGCAGCGCTGTGTGTAGCTGTTCTTACTAAACATTTTTCTTAAATAGTTCAGTGTTTTAATGTTAATTAACATAATTCTGAAAATGTTTTTTTACAAGCTCTATTTACTAAAAAAATGTCAGGTTTCAATCTGGCTCGAGCTCATAATGACAGTTTATGGACTGGTTCGGGTCGGGCTCGGGCCGGGTTGAGCTGTATTTTTTGGGCCCGACTTTATATATAAATATATAAATGTATATATATATATGGTTCGGGTCGGGCTCGGGCCGGGTTGAGCTGAATTTTTTGGGCCCGACTTTATATATACACTCTAAGAAATATAAGTACAGATTTGTACTTAAAAGAGTACAAAGCTTGTCGCTGGGGCTGTACCTTATATTGAGGCACAAAAAAGTACCTTTCAGTGAAAGTCCTTTTTTGTACCCATGGTTTTTGTGGCAGTAAAGATCATAAAGATTATAAACATTATCATCAACTAAATATGGCTCAAAAACTTGATGATACAAAATTGTCTGGCTTTCAAATAAAAAAATGTGCAATTTAAATATATATTGTTCATTAGTACAGTGATGCAGAATACTGAATGTACCCTTTGGCTGGTTAAATGGTACAAATTTGTACTTATTGCTGTTAGAAATGACTTTGTACTTCAGAGGGAACAAATCTGACCCTGTAAAGACCAATATTGTACCTTTGAGGGTACAATTATAAAGAATGTACCTTCGAGTACAAAAAAGTACTCATATCGTACCTCTGTTTTTTAGAGTGTATATCTCGGGCCGGGTAGGGTCGGGCTCCAGAAAATAGTCTGTGACGTAGGCATCTGTTTTTATTTATTCTATATTTTTATTTTATATAAAGCTCTGGTGGGATAATCACAATATGATTAGTAACCAAGTATTATCGTTAACGAAAACGAACGAAATAACGAAAACTGAAAGTAAAAAAAAAAACATTTTCATTAACTAAAACTAATAAAAAGGGTAATTAAAAGTAAAAAAGCTAACTAACTGGAATTGTATTGAATAAATAGAATATCCTTTGTTTTCGTGTTTGTTAATTTATTTATAAGCACTGTTTCCACTTCAGCAGTTTTACAGCGGGCGGTGTTGTGCTGATTCTGCTCGTGAAGCGGAGCCGGATTCTGCGGAAATGGTGCACATTTCTAGCGCAAAAAACGGGGCAAAAGAGTCTAAAAGCAGAGAGGGTGCGCATTTTTAGCGCAGAAAAACGGGCCAAAGAGTCTTAAAGCGGAGAGGGTGCGCATTTTTAGCGCAGAAAAACGGGGCAAAGAGTCTAAAAGCGGAGAGAGTGCGCATTTCTAGCACAGAAAAACGGGGCAAAGAGACTAAAAGCGGAGAGGGTGCGCATTTTTAGCGCAGAAAAACGGGGCAAAGAGTCTAAAAGCGGAGAGGGTGCGCATTTTTAGAGCAGAAAATGGGGCAAAGAGTCTAAAAGCGGAGAGGGTGCGCATTTTTTGCGCAGAAAAACGGGGCAAAGAGTCTAAAAGCGGAGAGAGTGCGCATTTCTAGCACAGAAAAACGGGGCAAAGAGACTAAAAGCGGAGAGGGTGCGCATTTTTAGCGCAGAAAAACGGGGCAAAGAGTCTAAAAGCGGAGAGGGTGCGCATTTTTAGAGCAGAAAATGGGGCAAAGAGTCTAAAAGCGGAGAGGGTGCGCATTTTTAGCGCAGAAAAACGGGGCAAAGAGACTAAAAGCGGAGAGGGTGCGCATTTTTAGCGCAGAAAAACAGGGCAAAGAGTCTAAAAGCGGAGAGAGTGCGCATTTCTAGCGCAGAAAAATGGGGCAAAGAGACTAAAAGCGGAGAGGGTGCGCATTTTTAGCGCAGAAAAACGGGGCAAAGAGTCTAAAAGCGGAGAGGGTGCGCATTTTTAGAGCAGAAAATGGGGCAAAGAGTCTAAAAGCGGAGAGGGTGCGCATTTTTAGCGCAGAAAAACGGGGTAAAGAGTCTAAAACTGGAGAGAGTGCGCATTTTTAGCGCAGAAAAACGGGGCAAAGAGTCTAAAAGCGGAGAGAGTGTTCAGTTCTAGCGCAGAAAAACGGGGCAAAGAGTCTAAAAGCTGAGAGAGTGTTCAGTTCTAGCGCAGAAAAACGGGCCAAAGAGTCTAAAAGCTGAGAGAGTGTTCAGTTCTAGCGCAGAAAAACGGGGCAAAGAGTCTAAAAGCTGTCATAATTAAGGAGTTTAATATTAAGAGATATCATGAAATTAAACATCAATTTGAAAAATCTTAGTTTACACAACACTGTCAAAGATAAAGATAAGTCAAGTAAAATGGTGTGTAAATGAAAGTAATCAGGAAAAAAGTATTATTTAAAGTGGTATATTTCATTATTTGTTTTATTATAGAGTCTGTGGCCCGTGATTCAAATATATTTCTCCTTCTGGCCGCCAAACAAAAAAAGTTTGGACACCCCTGCTCTAGTGTATTGGATCAAAGTTTTTTTTTCTGTAGACTGTAACCTGTGCTCTTACAGTTTACAGTTTTAATAAGAATAAATTCTTACCGTTTGCTTTCCACCTGGAATGTCGTAATAAATCTCAATGGTGCCACACCCATAATAACCTGGGAGATCATATCTATGTGTTCTGCAACTCATCGTCCCTTGAGGCTGGTTTCCTTTCACTTTCCCGTAGATTTTCTTACACACCGGACACATTTCCCCAAATATCTTTATGGACATTTTCAGACAGTCTCTGCAGAAACCATGACCACACTTCAGTTTCACCTGGTCAGTACATTTATTGATGCAGATTGGACATTCATCATCATATTTGCTTTTATCACTGTCTTTCTGTTCAGAGTTCATACTGACTACTTGTCTCAGATCATCTCTTGTCTTCTCTACAGTTTTTGGGGAAGACTTTGATCTCGGCCGAGTTGCATTCAGGGCCCATTGTTTTGGGTGGAGTAAATATTTTGTTTTAATTTGTGTCTTTTTTACGTCATCAAACCAAGGCTCTCTGTCCATGCTTTTGGTTTCAGCCCTGGTTGGTTGTCTCTCCTGAGCTTCCACCACAGTGCTCTCCTGGTCAAAGACACTCACTGCAGACAGGACAACCTCTAGGTAGAGCTGCATGAAGGCTCTGAGGGCGTGGCTTTCCTGATTGACAGGTTGATTATCTCTGGACTGTATTGTCACTTTAGTGTGACAATCGTGCGAACGTTCATCACAAAACTGAACTCCATATTTCTGTTCAATATCAAGCAGCTGTTTCTCAAACCTCTTCTTCATCAGTCTCCAGCGCGTGTCGCTCATTAGGATTGGATCAAACCTCAGTTTTGAGGTTTTAGACATCTGTCGAGATGCAACCTCTCCACTGTCCTCTGAATTCAGTCGACTCTGGACTTCTGATATGGTATTTTTTGGCCCTGAGAGAACACAACCATCTGCTGACATCATTAAGGCTATCTTAGCCTGGTCTGGCTGGATATTATGCACCAAATCTTTAACAATCTTAGAATCCAGTTGTGTTTGAAGGATGGATACAGACTGTAGACTGGTTGTACTGGTCTGGTAGAGGTCCATCAGTTCATCACTTGCTTTTCTCACAGAATCAGGTCTGGTCTGATCATCAGCAGTAACTGAAACTGAAACCTCTGCATCTATTTTTACACCAAACTTGTCCTGGATTTGGTTGATTTCCTTTTTGTAGGCGTGGCTGAAGTAGCAGTACTGATGGAGGGGGGTGATAAAAGCAGGTAAAGCTCCACTGGTCCCAGTATCATTTCTTACTGCACCAGTATTTATCTCAGCTTTAGGTCCTCCAACAATTTCACAAACCTCTCTGTAGAATCTCTCAGCTTCAGCTAAAGATCCTTGAAATGACAGTTTTTTTCCAGCCTGGTATTTACCCATCCTCTTCAGGAGCTCAGTCTGAACTTCCTTATGCCATCTGTCTAAACTAATGACAATCATGTCCACCTACAAACAAAGTAAATAGAAAACAGAACAGAAAATCAGTGTTAAAAATAGACGTAAATGCATAGTGCTTTCTGAGGAAAGCCCTGTTCATACTATGGTTAATCAGCTCTGAATAATTTTAATACAAATTAATGCATCCAATTGATTCTCAATTGATTTTATTTACCTATGTATGTAGAGTACCGGTCAAACGTTTGGACTCAAGTTTTTTATTTTTTTTATTACATCATTAATGAATACTGAAGTCATCCAGACTATGAAGGAACACATAACGAATCATGTAGTAACTTTAAAGTGTTAAACAAACCAAAACCAAAACATTTAGGTGCTCTTATCTGGGGCTGATAACTCTGATAAACTTATCCTGTGTAACAGAGGTAAATATTGGTCTTCCTTTCCTGCGGCGGTCCTGATGAGAGCCAGTTTCATCACAACGTATTTGATGGTCTTTGCGACTGCAGTTGAGGATACTTTCAAAAGTTCTTGATTGTTTTTACTTAAATAGGGCCATTCACTGTATATCAACTCTATTTTTTCACATCTTCAAACTGATGCTCTCAAACACATTAAGAGGCAAGAAATTCGAGTAAAGTTCAGCACAGCTGTTAACTGAAAGCCATTCTTGGTGACTTTACCTCATAAAGCTGACTGAGAAAAACGCCAAAATGTGCAAAACTGTGATCTAAGCAATAGATAGTGCTTTGAAGAATCAAAAATATAAAATATCTAAAATATTCTAAATTATTATAAAGCAATAACCTCTAGTGTGGGAGTTTAGTATTAGAGGTTATGAGGTATGAGTTTAGTATTTTGTGGTTACAGATTTGTTTTAAAAAAAAACTTCAGTTTTATTGGTTTAGTTATATATGCTTCATCTCTGCAAGCCCAGATGTCCATATATTGTATATGGTAAAAATATGTTAAATAAGTTAAAAAAAAAAAAAAAAAAAAGGAAAGGATGTTAAAAAAGACATATTTTCCATATAAATAGTACTTAATACACACACTCTACCTCAGGCATGTCCAGTTCCTTCTTATCCTCTGAGAGTTCTGGCTTTAGTGGTTCTGGTTCTGTGTCACCCAGCAGAAAGTGCACCACAGCGCTTTGATTAAGCTCCTTAAATGTTAAAGTTGCAGTTTTCATCTGCTTTAAAACATCCAGAGCTGAGAGATAAAATAAAAAATAAAACAATTACTGAGAAAACAACAGAAAGAGCAAATCGAATCTAAGGCATAGTACACAAGTATAAATGCTCACAGCTGTGTAGGGCACTCATGCAGTCTATTATGCCATAAACTCAATGCAGAAGTATAATTAAAGCTTGATTAGTTGAAAGACTACTGCTGACACATAGAGACACACTCTAACTCAAATGTATATTGCTGCTGCTACTATCAGATTTTGACTATAAGGCACACCTAAAATCCTTGTATGAATTCTACCGGTAAGGTAGTAAGGAGCAGTAAAGCTACTCCAATAAATTACAGAGTATAAGGGAGCTAGCGCTGCTAACCGAGGCTTGCTAGCACTGCTAACTGCAGCTGGCTAGCACTGCTAACCACGGCTAGCGCTCATTCTTTGGACAAAATGCTGGAATTCTAAGCTTACTGTAATTAAACAGAAGCACTTTACTCACCCAAATAAACAGTTTTCATGAGAGAAACTGTGTAGATTAACATCCAGCGCTCGTTTCAAAGAAAGAAAATTGTATTTAAGAATTCGATTTGTTTACTTGGGTGCTCCCCCCAGCTTCCCCATTAGAGGGGAACATGACGACACTCTTGTTCACTTCGATGTAGAAATCCTTACTAGTAACGCTTAATGTGCCTTATAATCCAGAGCGCACCTTCTGTAAGCCTTATGTATGAAAACAGACCAGAAAATAAGACGTTCATTAATAGTGTGTCTTATAATCCGGTGCGCCTTACAGTGGGAAAAATACTGTACTGTGGCAATAATAAATAGCATACTGTATCACATTTTTTGCACAAAAATGTTTATTAACCTCTTATGTGTCTATAGTTTTTATTAGTAATTTTCCTGTCTAGTTTAAATTAGTCTATAGTATTTAATAGGGGTGTGACGAGACACTAATATCACAAAACTAGACGAGACACGATACTGGGTTCACGAGAACGAGACGAGACGAGATTAAAAAATAAATAAATTACAGAAAACTTCAAAAATGAAAAATGGCTTAAAAACTAGAGTTTTATTTGACAAAATCATATAACGCAAACTTAACAGACTGGTTTCTCTCACACATTTATTTTATAAGAAATAGAAATAAGAATAAGAATAAAAATTTAAAATAAACCTTTTCTAGGTCTTATATAGTGCAAACAATATGTGCAAACCACAACCAGTCATATTAAGCCTATGGTTTGTGTTTTTTTCTCCTTAATCTCTTGTAATTTAACTATGCATAACCATAACCAGTCATATTAAGACTGTGCTTGAAGTGCAAACACTGACAGATTTTCTTTTTTTAAGTACAGTAATACAGAGCTAAGGGATTAGCAAAACTACCTATTAAACAGTCACGTGTACAATTTATTTACAGTATTTATATATGGTTTGGGTCTTGTGTCTTGTTGTTTCCACTGGAGCCAAAATGCAGCCAGACATACAACTTAAAAGTAGCAGAAGCATCTTCTATACAAATGCCCGAATTTTCCTCTTCTGCTTAGAGCTGCTCTCACTGCTCAGCCACCAAACTCGCTGCTATCGCTACTGTGTTGCCAGATCCCTCTTAAAAAGTCCACAGTTGACTAGAAATATCGTACCACGAGATCTCGTCACACCCCTAGTATTTAACTCATGTTGTATAGTTTTTATTTGACTGGGTTACTTGTGTGTTGGTAAGAACTCAATTTTACTGGCTATTTACTGTACATAGAACAATAAAACTCTTTAATCTTGAATCTATACAGTATTGAATCATTACAGTATTTCAAAAAGAGGCTCATTGTTTTCACCATGTGCAGAGCAGACAGTGCTTATATTTAGTTAAAACTCTGGGTCAACAAAAATGTGACCAATTAAAATAATGGAAAAGTATCAGTATCAGTTTCTATAACTTTGATTAACACAGTGTATTTGCTGCACCCTGAAAACAACTTTTGATGGAGTTATCTCCACCTCTGCATGATTGTGATCATATGTTAGCTGAAGCTTATTAATATTGTATTTCTCTTTCTCACAGTAAAACAGTGTTGAATTAAGCCAGCTCTGAAGAGCTTTTTGCAGCAGCGCTCTCCATCTCTCTGGAAAAGGTGCGGCCCACTCCACCCTGATATCCAGCTTAGCAGTGTCCAGGGGGGCAGAGGGCTGTGTCCCAATATGATACCCTTTTCTCCAAAAATCACCTGATGTGTATAAGTCCTGTAATTAAGAAATTCAGCCAGGCTCAGATCTCATCTTTTGTATGAGAAAAATGTATTACAGTAAGTATATATTTTTTAAGTATGCTTGGACATGAACATGGAAAAGTACATACTTTTTAAAGTTAAAATAAGTACATTAAGCTATATTTAAACAACAAAAAAGCATTAAATTATGCTTTTGAATTGCTTTTTTTTCGTACAACTTTTGTGAACTAGTAGATTTAAGTACTTGTTTTTTAAACATCTTGAAGTGTTTTGTAAATGTAATATTTTGCATATTGATGCACATATTATAGACCTTAATGCTACTGGAAAAAAAATAACACTAAAGTGACTTTAAGCAGTATTTAATGCCATTATATATATTTTCTATCAACACAATGTATCATTTAAATTATACCACAGTTAGTTCCGACCCTGCAATGTGATTGGCTGAGAGGTGTTTTATGAGTGCCGTAATCAGCCGGTAATGCACTCTAACCAAAGCTCTCCATGTATTACACCATATATATATATATATATATACTTTTTAAAATTAAAAGAATATGTACTTAAATACATACTTAATATATTATTTTAGAACAACATATTGCAACTTAAGTTAATTCAGTTGTAATTAAACTATATTTTAACACAACATAAAAGCATTAAAGTGTTTTGAGTGTTACGCCCTCGCTATGTTTTCTTGTGTTTTCCCCGTTTCCTAGTGTGTTTCTCTTGTACTTTTCCATCACGTGTGTGTAATTTGTAGCTACGCCCTCGCTCTGTTCCCCTGTGTTTCTCCTGTAATTTTCCGTCACGTGTGTCTAATTTGTAGCTCCGCCCCTCGTTACCTGTTTCCCCAGGTGTTCAGTGTTTCATGTTACTATAAATAGCCCTCCTCTGCCACCTTGTCCTCCGTCGGTCTTTGCACCTTCCCCTGTTGTTTTGTCTTGCCACATTTCTAGTAGTTATTGCCACGTTCCACAGTTCTTTGTTTAGTAGTTATTCTCTGTTTATTTCTCTGGTTGGTTTCCTTGTTTATTTCTTATTTATATTTACGTTTATTTCCTAGTCACGTTATTTCTTTGTTTTGTATTTATTCACGTAACTTAGTTATCCCTGTATATATCCCTAATCCTGTTTGTTATTATCGGTTTTACGTTTCTCCCTGTTGTTTGTTTATGTACATATTTATATTCGTTATTCCCCTGTTTGTTTATTTGTTTATTTGTTATTTATTAAAGTATTGTTCTTACCCGCTTATAAATCTGCCTCCCGTCTCATCCCAGTGTCACATAAAGACCGACCATATGGATTTTGCTGGATGCAAGCTGGCCATCCGTCACGCTCCCTTTGGGACCTCGGCGCAGGATAATCCGAGGCCTCGAGGCCGAAGAAGGCCTCGGTCACGGCGCTCTAAGAGGTCCCAGGATCCGGAGGATTTTCCTGGGGGGGGGGCTAACGGTTGGGGCCATCGGCCTCGCTCCTAACCGCGAGGTAGGCAAGGCGGGCAGAAACGCGGGCTGTGAGGACTATTTCTGGGATTACGTGGACCTCCTCGCAGCCGCGTCCAGTTCGGAGGACGAGTTGTACTGTCCGACGAGAGCCCGCTTGCCGCCGCTTGCGGAGGCTATCCTCCACCCGCCTCCCAGGGCGCGCTCCACCTCGGCGGCTCCGCAGCTAGCTTCAGCGGCTAACCAGCTAGCATCTCTGGCGGCTGCAGCTCCAAGCTTCTCCAAGGCTACGCGGCTAACTCAGCTAGCATCTCCGGCGGCTGCAGCTCCAAGCTTCTCGACGGCTCATGTTTCTTTGGCTGCTACGGCGCTCTCCTCTCCAGCTGCAGCGGCATCTGCTTCTCCTACGGCGGTCTTTGCACCTTCCCCTGTTGTTTTGTCTTGCCACATTTCTAGTAGTTATCGCCACGTTCCACAGTTCTTTGTTTAGTAGTTATTCTCTGTTTATTTCTCTGGTTGGTTTCCTTGTTTATTTCTTATTTATATTTACGTTTATTTCCTAGTCACGTTATTTCTTTGTTTTGTATTTATTCACGTAACTTAGTTATCCCTGTATATATCCCTAATCCTGTTTGTTATTATCTGTTTTACATTTCTCCCTGTTGTTTATGTACATATTTATATTCGTTATTCCCCTGTTTGTTTATTTGTTTATTTGTTATTTATTAAAGTATTGTTCTTACCCGCTTATAAATCCGCCTCCCGTCTCATCCCCGCGTCACATTGAGTGATTTTTTTAACTTCTGCGAACTTAAGTAAATTTAAGTATTTGTTTTTTAAACTTTTTAATACATTTGAAGTATATTGTAAATGTACAACTTTGCATATTGATGCACATACTTTACACCTTAATGCTACTGGAAAAAAAAAACATACACTAAAGTGACTTTAAGCATTATTTAATGCCATTAAATATATTTTCGATCAAAACAACGTATCATTTATATTATACCACAGTTAGTTCCGACCCTGCAATGTGATTGGCTGAGAGGTGTTCTATGAGTGCTGTTATCAGCTGGTAATGCACTGTAACCTAAGCTCTCCATGTATTACTCCACCACAGGTAACTTAGCACTTACAATCCAAACAGCACAGCTACAAACAGAGCAGCAATGAAACTATTTTAACTCATGGAGTGCTATTTTAACAGATCGTATATCTCTTCCTCTGTAACTCAAAATCATCCAAAAAACAGTGATAATGGAACTGTGGTATAATCACAATAATACATTTGAGGTACTGACCTACGACCGCAGCGCCAATATCACATGTTATAGTGTATTATTGCTTAAGCATATTACTTAAAAATACATTTTAAGGAAATACAGAAAAAACATATTTAATGTGTATTTTCATAAAGAATATTAAATTGAAAATGCACTTTAGTATTCTTTACCTATTTTAAACATACTTTTAATGTTCTTAGGTATACTTCCTTGTCACAACGGATATCATATTTACTTTCTGGACCTGGATTACTCACCTCTATCCAGCACACAGAAACCCTTTCCATAAACTCATTCAGACAGAGTTACTGATTCGCTGAGAGTGATTTATATTATAAACCATATAAAATCTTTATTATTTAGTCAGTGTGCACAAGATGAAGCTGTTACTCACAACAGGGAGGTCTGAAGACGCTTCTAGGGGAGTCTGATGCTGAAGGTCAAAGGGGTAGTGCTGAAAAAGACTGGGGTATATATTGGTCTAAAAAATAAAAGATTTACAGTGTGTAAATATAAAGTTTCATCATCATAAAATATAAAATAAAGTATTTACATTAGACAGTATATATATAGGACTTTAGGACTCCTGTCCTTTCTTTCCTTGATTTGTTTACTTACCTATGTGCTTCTGGAGCACATGGCTTTGCTTTGTTATTGTTCTGTCTCTACCCTAGCTCCACCCTAGCCATTAGTGTTGTCACCTTGTGTCTTGTTTGTAACCCCGCCCCCTTGCTTCCTTCTCCAGGTGTTCTTTACTCTCCTCCTGTTCATACGCCCCATTGTTTAAGAGTTTATTGGTTGAGTCTTTCGGTTCCTTGTACATTTGGTTCTTTGTATATTTGTATCGTATATTTTTAGTTTTGCCTAGTCTTAGTTCTTGTCTCTGTAAAAGTAATTATCCCAGTCTTTTTTGAGTTATTTGCGTAACTCATGTTTGTTTTCACTTTTTCTTTTATTTATCTTGGTTGTTTAAATAAACCTTATAATTGCCAAAAATATAATTTTAAAGCTATGGAAACTGGATACTCTACCTTCATTAAAAAAAAAAAAGGTTTACAGAAGTTGCAAATATGTTGTATATTGAGAGGCTCAGATATGTGTTGTCTGAATGATCTAAAGAAATTTGTAAAAAAAAAAATAAAAAAAAAAAATAATAATATATAGAAAATATAAAACCCTATTTTGGAGTAACTAGCCAATATGCATGACCATTAGGTTTTTCAGTGCAGACTTTTTTCTTTTTTTCTTTACCATTAATCAGATTTCTGGATGTACAGTCCCCTCCAAAAGTATTGGAACAGTAAGACCAATTCCATTATTTCTGCTGAAGACTGAAAACATTTAGGCTTGACATTAAAAGATGAATATAAGATAAAAGATTTATTTTTCATATACTTTTTTAATATTTAAAAATAAATATTTTCACTGTAACAGTTTCAGAGATTAAGCTCCTAAAAACTCCTGCAAAATGGGCCTGAGTGCATTGAATATTATACATTAAAAAATGTAAACATTTAGTACAGGAAATGTACATATAACCAGTTATGTGTGATACTCACATAAGAATCAATATCCATAAACTCGACGTCGTCTGCCATGTTTGTTTCCTGCCCACGGCTACAGTTCACACTGTTATCCGGAACAGGAAACAAGCAGAGTGTTTATACGTACACTAATAATACCATCATCTACATATTAATTCTTATTATAAGCAACCAGTTAAGATACCTGATTTAGAAATGGTCCAGGAAATTTTAAATTCTATACACAAAGTTACTGGGACACCTGTTCATTGTTTTTTCTGAAATAAAGAGTATTACATAGAGTTTATTATATCAGCTGGTGCTGACCTTTGCCCTTCTCCATAAAGTGATAAAGTATGCAGTAGCGGCTGTGTCTAAAACGTTAGAAATGCTTCCTACTCAGGCAGGATTCTAAGGCAGGAAGGATCCAGTCATGTCTGAATTGAAGTTGATTTATCTGACCTTCTGTTTTATTAAACAAAGATCCTCATGGCTAATGCTAACACAGCTAAACACTCATAGCAGTAAACTGTCCATACATACTCTGACAATAAGACTGTGTGGGCATCAAGGCATCAAGTCAGCATTTCTTGCGTTTCAGACACAGACAATAATAGGAGCCATCATTGGCCTTCTCACTGGATGTCAGGAAGTTTACATTCAGCTGATCTGCCTTATATACACACTAAGAAATGTAAGTACAGATTTGTACTTAAAATGGTACAAAGCTTGTTGCTGGGGCTGTACCTTATATTAAGGTACAATAAAGTACCTTTCAGTAAAAGTCCTTTTTTGTACCCATGGTTTTTGTGCCAGTAAAGATTATAAAGATTAAAAACTTTATCATCAACTAAATATAGCTCAAAAACTTGATGATCGAAAATTGTCTGGCTTTCAAATAAAAAATGTGCAATTAAAATATATTGTTTATTAGTACAGTGATGCAGAATACTGAATGTTCCCTTTGGCTGGTTAAATGGTACAATTTTGTACTTATTTCTGTTAGAAATTACTTTGTACTTCAGAGGGAACAAATCTGACCCTGTAAAGACCAGTATTGTACCTTTGAGGGTACAATTATGAAGAGTGTTGAAGAGTACAAAAAAGTACTCATACCGTACCTCTGTTTTTTAGAGTGTATTTAACTGGGGACGATGTGAGAGACATTAGTTAGCAGAATTACACTGCAATTGATCGTCCTCTTTACACTATAGCTCTGTCATAGCCATTCTTAAAATTATTATTATCATTCAGAAACTTGACTTTCACTCCAGTGCTGTGGGTTGTGTTCAGCTTTCTCCACACAGAACCACAGCCATGTTAAATCTGGCAGAATCAGAACTGGAACATATATATCAAAATGTTTTTACTCCAAACATGCACTACCATTTTTTTTCTGTTTCATACACTGTTTTAAAAGCTTTTCATATAAAAACTACTACATAACTTTTTAAATAATTTATTTACATTAAGTATTTTACATACATAAAAAACATTACATAAAACACAAATGAGCTCCAGTGGTTGTGCATCCCTGCTGACACCTGGCAGCACATACTTGTTTTAGTTTTTAAATCGTATTGAAATTTAAAACACGTCAAAACATCCAAAACAAATACAAATTGATTATTGTATTATATGTAAAATAAAAGGTGTGCATATTTGCTTAAAAATGGCTTATATTTTGGTACTATAAACTTGCTTTTAAGGATGTATTCAGTTATATTATATTTAAAAATATATACAATTTAATGTAAAATAGAATTTACAGATTTTGCGTAAAATGCAACTGCAATTTTATAGCGGCATTAGTGACACTGCTGACCGGGCTTAAACATAAACATATGGTATCCCATGCAGCCTTAATTTTTTTTATTGGTGTGCTGAATTCTGTCATGTTGTCTTTACTTAAACTGCAATACAATATGCAATGTTTCTGTAACATGTTTCATTTCTAAACATAATACACACACACAATATTGGGATGTACAGGGGTATGAGAAAGTTTGGGCTGCCCTAATCGTTTTCACGATTTGTCTTAATAAATCATAGTAAATGGTTATAATAAATGGTTGTTCGGATCAGCAATTTCAGTTAAATATATCACATAGCAGATGAACACAGTGATATATGAGAAGTAAAATGACGTTTATAAGATTTACAGAAAGCATGTGATAATTCTTTATACAAAATTAGGCAGGTGCATAAATTTAAGCACCTTTATCATTTTAATGATTTGAATACCTTTAGCATTAATTATTGGAACACAAAATTTGGTAAGCCCACACTTTTCCATACCACTGTACACAATGTAGCAAACAGTGACACAAACCTTAGTGCTGGTCCAGACTTTCAGGTGTGAAAACGCCCTGTTGGGGAAAAGGCCCCATCAGGTTCAGACACAGCTGAGCTATTGATGTGTTTTTCCTAAATTCCTCTATTTATATCTGAAACCTATATACATGTGTGTGTGTGCACATATGTGGGCATGGTCTATTAACACATGCATTTTATTCTGAACACAAATATAGTATATTTTTGGGTGTTAACACAAAAAGAGTGATAAATGTCACACAAAAAACTAAATTATAGTTGTAGGTGACTCTCTGTGGTCAGATTGACCTGATTATATAAAAATGTACGGGCTGCCCACAGTCGTTAAGAAGTTATTAATTAACCCCGAAAGTCTAACATTGAAAATAAAACTAACTTTACTGTGGAGTTAAAACAGCAGAATGGAACTGCTATGTCATTTAAGGTGGAATGAACAAATCACCCTAAGCAACCTCTGCAATATAAATTGCAGTTTTTACTCTAAAACTAGCTTATGTTATAGTGATCTGTTTATTTAATGAGATGAAGGTGTTTTGCTATAGAAATGCTATGTAATGTAATTATTACTTATTAGTATACAGCAGAATCAATACAAAAACATTTTTCTATTAAACTGTAATTAACTCTCCCACTGGCTGTTGCTGCTAAACCCTATCCAAACGCCCCCCTCCACTGCTGGAGTTCAGGATCAAACTGAATACCACATTAAATCATCTGATAATCTGTGTGATAATGTGATAAGTGTAAGTTGTTTTTTACCTGGACTGATGTGAGTCGGTGGTGTAGAGATCAGCCCTGACCGGCTCTCTGCTTCAGTCTGATCCTGTATTTACAGCACTGAGGAATAAATGAAACTGAATCTGATCTGATCTCAAGTTCTGAAGCACCTGCCACACCTCCCCTGGATCCTGGATCCTGTCCGAAGGTACTCTGCATATACTGATATTAAACAAAGCAATCCGACCTAACTTTTATTTTAAAGACACGTAGTGCAATAATACATGGTGTAAATGTTCAGCTAATGTACAATATCTACAGGGGTTGGACAATGAAACTGAAACACCTGGTTTTAGAGCACAAAAATGTATTGTCCCGTCAGACAGTTCTGGTAGAAACAGGAGAGTTGAGGTGCACATTGAATTCTGCTGTTATTTGGGCAGCCGTGGTTTTATGTTTTTTGGATACAATCCTGGTTAGAACCCTAACATCCCTTTCAGACAGCTTCCTTATGCGTCCACAGTTAATCCTGTTGGATGTGATTGGTCCTTCTTGGTGGTATGCTGACATTACCCTGGATACTGTGGCTCTTGATGCGTCACAAAGACTTGGTCACAGATGCGCCAGCAAGACGTGCACCAACAATTTGTCCTCTTTTGAGTCACCCATATGTCACCCATAATGTTGTGTGCGTTGCAATATTTTGAGCAAAACTGTGCTCTTACCCTGCTAATTGAACCTTCACACTCTGCTCTTACTGGTGCAATATGCAATTAATGAAGATTGGCCACCAGGCTGCTCCAATTTAGCCATGAAACCTCCCACACTAAAATGACAGGTGTTTCAGTTTCATTGTCCAACCCTTGTATTTACTGTAAAGCTAGTACATAAATGTGTACAATATTCTCATTCACTGCTTTAATGACAATATATATTTAAGTAAGAAGTTAATTATTGTAATAATTAATTTGTATATGTGCAAATATAATAATGACATATGTAACTGAGTACAGTAATAATATAAAGATAAGTTTAATGTGAAAAACTGTACAGTCACCTTTCTAAACATAAATGAAATGTTGGACAAAGCTTTAAAACGGCTAAAATTTTAAAAACAGACTGTTCAATCTATAGGTTAATATCTAACTCGCTAGATAACTTATCTATTCTGCTTGCTTACATTAGATAGCTAGGGAGGTAAATGTTACACATCTTACCACAACGAAAAATAAAGGCAATACCAGAAACCAAAACTCACAGCCAGGAGATGCGTTTAGAATTCAGAGTTGTGAAAGTTCTGTTCAAATGGCTTAAAAACAATTAGCCAGCTAGCATGTTTTCAAGGCAAGCCAATCAAATAACACACTAATACCCAATCCCATTTTACCCATCACTGGCAAGATAAGCGCCCAAAGAAACCCACAAATCTGAGTATTTATAATATTTATATTTCAAATAAATTATGAGAACCACTAAATTACCATAGTTTAATGTGTAGTTTCAATGTTTCTTATGTTCATTTTCTTCATAACATGCATAATGGTGTGTCTCAGTAGCTAGCTAGCTAACTTTCCTGTTCCATCTTAAATGTAGTGACCAATGTCGGAGGCTGCGGTCCCATTAGCAGGACAGCCAGCTAGCATGCCTTCCTAGCTAATCCTTCAGGACATCAAGAAAGCAGATGTTCCAACCAGTCCTTGACAGTCACGTGTGTTTACCACACATAACGTCACCAAACGCCATTTTTTAGGGTGTTAGTGACACTGATACATGACTAAAACTAGCTATAACCCTATCTCTGCTGCATCCAGTCTCATACCTCATACTATTACATTACAATAAGATAATATTACAGATATTATCTTATTTACAGCACAAGTATTTACACCTGTAAAACCTCTGAAACTAGGCTTTAAAACCTACAAACATTTATGTAATGAGTTCAGGACTTAATTCCATTTCAGCTGAAGCTCCAGAACACAGTCTGTACATCCTAACATTAAAGGAAAGCTGCTGTAATCAATGAAAATTGTGTTTAGCACTGCAGACTTTACTGTTTTTATATATAAAATATCTGAATACAGGTGGACAGGCCTGAACAAATGTGAGGGACTATTATTATTATTATTATTATTATTATTATTTAGGGATCTTTTATTTACACTATTTACACAAATCTCTGTACATATTTGTCCAATTCTTTAATAATATTTGATTTTAAGAAGCTTTCGACCCAAAATCTTCTTAAAACTAGGGTAAACCTGTATTCATAATCATTTGGTCTAATAACTGTTTTTGTGAGAGAGTTTTTAAAGGTTCAGGATGAGCTCTGAATCGTGGAAATGAGTTCAGTGAAGGTTGCTGTCATCATGGAAAGCTATATAAAATAACTAAGTCACATTTTATTTTGACATATATAGGCATAATAAATTTGCCTAAGTCACAATCTTTACATAGACCACTATCTATGTACAATCAACCGAACTGATTAGTTGAGGGTGCAGATGGGTTTACGATGACCCTAGAGCATCATAACCCATACAAGTGAAAACATGAAATTTTACAAAGAATTTTCATTATATCACTGTTTAGGTTGTTGGATGTGGAAGTTTACAAGGTACCACTATTTGGTTTGTGTCACTGGTGTTCACTGGTGTTATCGTGACCATGTTCATTTTTCTCTTTATATACAGCCAATATACTATAATTTTATAGAATATAAATAACCATAAGTGCAGTGATTTTATATATGATAAATTTTATTTGTTTTCTTTATATCTTTTCACATTTCCATCTCACATAGTTCACAAATCACAAACAAGCACAGGAGTACATATAATATTAAACAAAGAATTAAAATTTAACACCACAACCATTCAATTTAAACGGTTTAAAATGTACGATAATCATGATATAAGACCCAAACCTGATTTGTCTGTTTAAATATTTTTTCTGATTTTCAGAATGTTGAAATAAAGCGATCTAAAGGACAAAAAAGCACAGAAATTGATCGAAACAGTAAATTCCACTTAAAATTTGAGATGCACTGAAACTATTTTTGCTCAAAAAATAAAAAAAGCGTTTTGTTCATCAATTCTGAGTTCAGTTGAGTACAAACATCCTACCAAAATGCTGAAATATGACTTAACATTATTTAGTCACGGTTCAATATAAATGATTTGGTCCTTTTTACTTATGTGGCCAAATACAATATTATCAATTACATTTTCGGTTCCCAAATATTTAGTGCATCCCTACCTAAAAGTGATGTAAAATTAAACCCCATACTGTCATCTTTTTATTGATTACACTGAATAATTATAATAATCACAGAACTGGAGAATTTCTGAAGTTCCTCTGAATCTACCGCATGTAGGAGATCAAAGCCCAATCAGTGATGAGCCTCTGAGATCCAGATTTTCAGATGAACCCAGTCAGTCTAAACTGGACTCTTTACTCGATGCCTTTGGCCTTCAGCTCGTCTTTCACTCTCTTCAGGTAGTCTGGGTCCGGGTAGCCGTAACTGTGGAGTGAAACAGCAGTTCATTTCTGTTCATTTTACAGTAATTTATGAGTAAACTGTAAAATGTTTTTTCTCTAAATAATTATTTCACACAACAGTCAGGCTTTCTTACTTTTGTGGGCCTCCATACATGCTGGTCTTATGGTGAATGTCGTTCCAGGTGACGGTGTTCTGTGCTCCGCTGGTATTGGACATCCCAACAGTAAAGATCAGTCTCTGATCAAAAGCTCTCTGAAGCAGATGCAGAACCTCTTTTCCTTCTGCATTGTTGGGCAGGAAAGCCTGGCGCTGTGTCCCGGTGAAATATTTTCCAGGGTTTGGGTGCTCATCCTATACAATAATATACAGGATTTATACACTTTTCAAACAATACATTTTTCATGACTTTTTAATGACTTTCTGATGCCTTCGCAACAAATTTTAATGACCATACGATCTTTTAAAAATCAGTACAGACACGGCAAATAACTAAATTAATCGAAAACACTTTAAAATGTCACATTTTACCAGCTGAATAACATTTTTGCATATTTCGCACACCCCTGCATTATTTGTGTCTGAATGAAGCCAGACAGCATTAAAACAGCATTTTACTCTCATGGTGTGAATTTACAGTTATAGCTGAAGCTGAAACTCCAGTCTGAATAGGACCTGCATAGACAGATAGCTAATGCCAAGAGATAGGGGTGTGACGAGACACTAATATCACAAGACGAGACAGGATACTGGGTTCACGAGAACGATACGAGACGAGATTTAAATTTTTATTTTTTTAAGAAAATGTCAAAAATGAAAAATGAGATAAAAATAAAACTTTTCTAGGTCTTATATAGTGCAACCACAACCAGTCATATTAAGCCTATGGTTTGTGTTTTTTCTCCTAAATCTCTTGTAATTGAACTATGCATAACCATAGTCAGACAGACAGACAGACACTTTATTCATCCCGAAGGAAATGTAGGCAAAATGCAGCCAGATATACAACTTAAAAGTAGCAGAAGCATCTTCTATGCCAGGGGTATTTAATTAGAATTCAGTATGGTCCAGTTACAGAAGGTCCAGACCGATTGTTAACTTGTGTTAGTGTTATGTTAGCGCGCTCAGCGTGACTTTAATTTCCGCGCGTTCTCGTTTTTCCGCCCGTTCCCGGGCTCCCTATTTCCTTATAAAGGCGTTTTTTCACGTCCGCGTCCCAATTCAACAGCCAGAGCAGCGAAACACGGGATCCCGCGTGAGGAGCGGTGTGTTTATTTATTTATTTTTTCCTTACCGCGTCTGCACAGATCTGATTGACTGAAGAGAGCGTTTGGTGATCTTACCCCACACGTGATTGGTCTGTGATTTACTGCGCCGCAAAGCGGGTATACAATTAAATCCTTCTCAGTAGGTTTGGGTCCGCATTGGACAACGTTTGTGTCCGGACCCGAACCGCGGTCCGCCCAATAGTGACCTCTGTTCTATGCAAATGACCAAATTTCCCTCTTCTGCTGAGAGCTGCTCTCTGCTCAGCGATCACACTCGCTGTATCGCTACTGTGTTGCCAGATCCCTCTTAAAAAGTCCACACTAAATTGTTTTTTCTTCCCGAGAGACAGGTTTAAGCTTGACGAGATCTTGTCACACCCCTACCAAGAGATGTCACGGATTTATCCAATTCCATCCATATCCAACATTTAATTATTTTTAAAAACCAAAACAGTCAATAAACATAAAAAAAATAATCATCAATGTTCTGGGTATTTTTCCAAAACGTATCCAGGCCTGGAAATTGCTATTATTAAACTCCGTGACTTTTCCAGGTTTTTCATGAACAGATGAACCCTGAATATAAAACAGCAGCTCAATTCTGTAATCTCAATCAATGGTTATATATCTAAGCTACTTTCCAAATCGCAAAAAACAAACTTAAAACTGGGCCAATTTTATAATTAACATTGCTATCAAAGAATTTACCTCATGTTATGAATATCAGCTTTAATTCTATACATGTTCTTATATAATGTATGTCTTATTGTTTTCTAATGCTTTGTACACATAAACATTGTCTGCAGGTGGTAAACCTCACCGGGCTAAACTCATTGACAAGTTTGTAAAAAAGAAATATGTTTAAAAAATAACCTGTGCCCTTACAGTTTACAGTTTTAATAACAATAAATTCTTACCGTTTGCTTTCCCCCTGGAATGTTGTAATAAATCTCAATGGTGCCACAGCCTTCATAACCTGGGAGATCATGTCTGTAAGTTTTGTTATTCATTGTCCCTTCAGGCTGGTTTCCTTTCACTTTCCCGTAGATTTTCTTACACACCGGACAGATTTCACCCATGCTGTTTACTGACAAACCCAGACATTCTCTGCAGAAGCCGTGACCACACTTCAGTTTCACTTTGTTAATAAATTTATCCATGCAGATTGGACAGTCGTCATCTTCACTTTTTTCATTTTCTTTCTTTGTAGAGGCTTCTGGGTCCACAGAAGACCCCGGTCCAATTGCAGAGGAACTTGCTCCCTCCAGATGCTTCCAGTTGTGTCTTTTAAATTTTTGAGATTTTTCTGAGTAGTTGATTAATTTTTTTGTCTTGTCATCAAACACAGGCTTTCCGATCACCTTCTCTATATCAGCTATTGCTGGGGCGAGATTCCTCGGCAGTCCAATGAGTTTCCAGATTCCGATTTTCTCATCTACACCAACAAGGTGGTGTCCATCAAGCTCATTCTTCAAATTATTTTCATCCAAAGGAACAGAGAGTGGACAGGTGATCGCAGACATTGAGATCTTCTGGTAGAGATGGATGAAGGCTCTGTGGGCGTGGCTTTCAAGATTGACAAGCACATTATCTTTAGATTTTATCGTCACTTTTACCTTGGTGGGATCTTGAAGAGGCTGATTAAAAATGTGGACGCCATATTTGTTTTCAATCTCGGCAAACTGCTTACGAGAAGTTTTATTCATCAGCTGCCAGAATGCATCACTCATCACGATGGGATCTGGAGTGTCTTTGATGTCCATTTCCAAGGTAGAGCTTCCTGATGTATAATTGCTGTCAAGCTCCATTTTACTAGCTGATCCACTGCCATCTGATGTTCCAAACACCTGACCAGACTCTGAATTCAGTCGACTCTGAACTCCTGATATGGTATTTTTTGGCCCGGAGAGCATGCATCCATCTACTGACATCATTAACACCATTTTAGCCTGGTCTGATTGAATATTACGCACCACGTTTTTTACTATATCAGAATCCAGTTGTGTTTGAGGGATGGGGACAGACTGTAGACTGATTGTACTGGTCTGGTAGAGGTCTGTCAGTTCATCACTGGCTTTTCTCACAGAATTTGAGAAAGAGGTCTTCCCAGAGGTCTGATCCTTTGCAGTAACTGAAACTGAAACCTCAGCATCTATTTTAACTCCAAACTTGTCCTGGATTTGGTTGATCTCCTTTTTGTAGGCGTGGCTGAAGTACCAGTACTGATGGAGGGGGGTGATAAAGGCAGGTGGAGCTCCACTGGGCCCTGAGTTCTGAGGGATCTCAACACTTGGATCATTTCTCACTGCATCAGTATCCATCTCAGCTTCAGGTCCTCCAACAATTTTACAAACCTCTCTGTAGAATCTCTCAACTTCAATTAAAGATCCAGAGAATGACAGTTTATCTGCATTCTTGTATTTTCCCATCTTCTTCAGGAGCTCAGTTTGAACTTCCTGAGGCCATTTGTCTAAATCGATGACTGCACTGACAAACATGCCCACCTACAAATGTAGAAAAAGAGTTTAATACAAAGACAATCCTGATATCTACAAAAAACAGATACAAGAGGTTTTCACAGTCTGAACCGATGTTGATGTGTTTGTTGCACACTACTTTACTACATTCTCTCATCATTACCTACATGTGCAGAGTCTCCCTATACCTCACACTGATTGGTTTTAGAAGGCCGTGCAATGGAAAGTGGCATCTTATATAAGTTGCCTTTTCAGGTGTTGTGCCAAATTCTTTATCCCTGCAGGAGTCCGCCTCCCAAAGTGGGCAAATTCAGAGGGAAAATTAAGTTCAACTCTGCTCAACCTAAAGCAAATGAACAGTAACACACTGGGGCTATTGGTGACTCCCAATTAGAAAACAACTTCTCAGATTCATTCAAAACGCCACCCCACTTAACATTTGTTCCTTTTACTAAATGGAGGTAATTACATTTTTGCTGATAATAAAGTATCACCAACAGTCAGTAAGACAACCTCTCTCATATCAAAAATACAACAATTCTTTAGTATTCAGTTCAGTATATTTAATCAATATTTTACAGGAAAGTTTCTCTCTGAACAAAAAGGAAGATGGAATGCTGCTCTACTAAACATCAGCAGATTCTGAGTAAGTAAATATGTACAACTTTCTTTAAAATGATATACAGTTAGGCCCATAAGTATTCGGACAGTTACATAATGTTCATGATTTTGCACTGAATGCCACCACACTTGATATAAAATTAAACAAATGAGATGTAACTGAAATGTAGACGTTCGGGTTTAAAGGCACACTAGGTAGGATTTCCTTGATTATTGAACTTTTTAAAGAAGTGAAATTACAGCTTCAAACTCACTGTAGCGCTACATTAAGGTGTAATAGGAGGAACAGTGGTCCTTTCGTGTCTGTGCCGGAGCTCCTCTGACCTCAAACCAGACTCATTTGAACGAATACTTGCAAAAGTATTCGGTCCCCTTGAACTTTTCAACCTTTTGCCATATTTCAGGCTTCAAACATAAAGATATTAAATTATATATTTTTGCTCTGTGATAGTCTCAGAGTTCTGTTTAAAGCACAAGAGCATCATGAGGACCAAAGTTTAAAGTCGGATTTTGATGCAAAAAGATTTCCCAAGCTTTAAACATCTCAAAGAGCACTGTGCAAGCGATCATATTGAAGTGGAAGGAGTATCAGACCACTGCAAATCTACCAAGACCTGGCCGTCCCTCTAAACTTTCAGCTCAAACAAGGAGAAGACTGATCAGAGATGCAGCCAAGAGTCCCATGATCACTCTGGATGAACTGCAGAGATCTACAGCTGAGGTGGCAGACTCTGTCCATAGGACAACAATCAGTCGTACACTCCACAAATCTGACCTTTATGGAAGAGTGGCAAGAAGAAATAAATTTCTCAGATATCCATAAGAGGTCTTGTTTAAAGTTTTCCACAAGTCACCTGGGAGACACACCAAACATGTGGAAGAAGGTGCTCTGGTCAGATGAAACCAAAATTTCCAAAATATTTGGACAGAATCCAGACCTGAATCCAATCGAGAATCTGTGGAAAGAGCTGAAAACTGCTGTTCACAAACCGACGCTCTTCATCCAACTTCAATGAGCAAAATATTCAGTCTCTCCATTTGCAAAACTGATAAAGACATACCCCAAGCGTCTTGCAGCTCTAATCACAGCAAAAGGTGGAGCTACAAAGTATTAACGCAAGAGGGCTGAATAATATTGCACGCCCCACTTTTTAGTTTTTTATTTCTAAAAAAAGTTAAAATATTCAAGAAATTTCGTTCCACTTCACGATTGTGTCCCACTTGTTGTTGATTCTTCACAAAAAATTACAATTTCATATCTTTATGTTTGAAGCCTGAAATGTGGCAAAAGGTTGAAAAGTTCAAGGGGGTCGAATTATTTTGCAAGGCACTGTGTATATATGTTTGTATATATAAATACTGTATGTATAAAAATTCACTAACACTGTACCTTTGGTGTGGGTACTACTGGGAGTTCTGGGTTCAGTGATTCTGGTTTTGTAGTCACAGGTTTTGTAGCCGCAGGTTTTGTAGTCACAGGTTTTGTAGTCACAGGTTTTGTAGTCGCAGGTTGTTTGTCCTCCTCCACAAAGTGCACCACAGCAACACTGTTATTTTTTAATGTTAAGGTTGCAGCTTTCTCCTTTAAAACATCTAAAGCTGTTAAACAACAAAAAAGTGATTATTAAGCAAAGTCCACATTGATTCAAAAGATTGTTTAATTAATTGTAAAGCTTAAAGCACATTATTATGCACTGACTACTTTTAACATGGCACAACGTGGTTACGTCACCCACAGAAAGAAAGAAAAAGTAGGAAGGGCAATAAGCAATTATTCAAAGCTCCTTTTAAAGTAACATTTTGTGACTCATTAATTGCTTTAGGTCTCTGACATTTATTCAATTTTTCTGAGATTTTCTGGTTAAGAGAGGCTCTCCTCTCGGACAGCTCACAGACAAAGTTAACAATCAAAGAAATTCCATAAACATATGTTCTTACTTTAGATGAAGAATAAGCATCAACATGTGGTTAACCTTTTCTGTTTTCTGTTATTATTAATAATAGTTCTATGCATTCCATTTATTTCTGATGTTTTAGGTTTTTGCTATGGATTATTGAATTTTATTTTAGTAGTATTGAGATATTTAGGCAGGTATTGTATCAAGTTGTAATTTTGGTAGTGTGAACAACAGTATTTGTTACAGTTTTTTGCTATGCACAATAAGAATTTAAAAAATAAAACTGTTATCTTAAAAGGAAACCAGTTGGTTGATCATTCTTATTAAGTAAAATATCTTATTTTCTCTTGAGTATTTATAACTGATCTTTAACTAAGCAAAAATATGAATACTCAATTACTAAAATATTTTATATTTTAGAGCATTAATGAGCATTGTTTATTCTTCCCAAAGGCATTTCCAGACCAACACTTCCTATGTTATGAGACTATAGTGCTAATTAAAAGCAGCAGCAAGGCTAAACTAAACACAGATCTTTAGATCAGACACGCCCACTATAATCTGAACAGAGGGATCACCAATCAGCTCCTACACATGTAAAAAAAATAATCTGGACACAGTTACAGTCCAGATTAAAAGAAAAAGAAAAAAATAAACTCAAACTGCATTTTTTATTTACCTTTTTTTAAATTAAGCAATTTAGATGCACTTTTTGAAAAGCACTATGTAGTTTTACATATTGCAATATTAAGAAGTACCAACCTATTTGCCAATCATCATTGGTCCAACATGTTACAATATTAATAATAAAATGTGTATTATTGATTGGAGTAAAAGTAATGACATTGCATGGGGTGATGTGCCAATTGATGATGCATCATGACACAATGGAAAAAACTCTGTTACTATGAAATTTCATGCAGTTGCACTGTTTGAACACCAAAGGTCGGAATTCCGCTAGTGTGAGCCAAAGAACCAGTTAGTGTGAACAAATGGTTGCAAACGCATTTTTAATGTCAGTCACTTTAAACCAATCAACAGCTAGAGTTAGCAGTTTTAATGCAGACATGGTGCAAATTTAGACATCAGACACTCTATCTTCACAAGCCAAAAGGAGTAATAGATTTAAAAATAAGATATCTCCTGTTACCTTCAAATATACTAACATTTTTAATCCTTGGGGTCAATTTTATCCCAACAATTTTAACCTCCTAAAATAATTATTATATAATACTTAAAAGTAAAGTAAAGTTTATGTCACATATTTGTTATATGTGACATTAACATTATACAACTAGAACACATTATGCGACTATGGAGAAATATTTACATCAATGTAAAATCTTATTGATTTACCTAAAATTGAAAATAGAGACTTTTTGAAGTTTTAATATTTTTATATTACGTCCAAGTACACATTTTTGTAATCTAAAACATTTGGAATTAAAAAAAAATTATGTTATCAAGAACATTAACATGTATTGTGTTTGGGGAAAATTTGACACCAGGACTGAATAAATGACATTCAACCACAGTCACAAGAGCCTGGATTGTAAACAAAGGGTAATCTCTGAACCCACTTTTTCTATACATCCTGTATTGCTGCTAGATTATCAACCTCATCAGTCCTGCCATGTTTATCTGCTATCAAAGGGTATGACACAGAGAAGACGTGCGATTTAGAGACTGACATGCTTGTTTTGCTTCAACTTTTGACTGATGCAATCTTGCCACAATGATCAACCCAATGTAGACTCGCAAATAAATTAGATCCAAATCTACCTACACAATAAATATATCCCATCCCCTTTAAATTTGTAAAGTATATCTTTTTAATTGATAGTGTTATGAAAAACCTAAATGCTGATTTTTTTCTTGGACGTGGCTGACGGTGTATCTGGTGAGGCCTGGAACTATTTTGATGACATTAGCAGAAGTTGTTTAAGTGGGATAACAGACCATAATAACTTATCAATTTTGAAAGGTAGTGTTTTTGCAAGTGGTTGAGAGGGTCTACAGTAAGAGGCTCATTCTCATCGAGGCTTGTCCCGATCCGATATTTGGATTGGATCGGCCGCCGATATTTGCAAAAAATGCGTATCGGTATAGGATCGGAAGGCACGAGAAAATGCCGATCCATACTCCCGATCCATTTTTTTGAAAGTCCGTTAGCTCCCTTTATGAAGAGTTTTTTTCTTTGAATTTAATAAAGTTTTCTCTCTTAACATTATGATGTTTGCTTGTTGTGTTTTTAGTATCATTATGCTTATTGTAGTATCACATCTCAACTAGAGGGTATGGGTAAATTTCACAATTATTTGCAAATAAAGAAGTTTATGAAACATGTTATGTTTCTTATGTATGCAACTAAAAGGTAAAACTGTGTGAAACGTAGCTTAGTTTGATAATTTTATCCAAAATATTTATTATATTATGGTTACATTACTAACACAGGAGCAGGCTGACACCTGAGCATATTGAAATGCTCGTCTTTGTAAAAAAGAATCTCCCCATCATGCTCGGACTGCAGGCGGGGCAAACAGTGGAAATTGAAGGGAGTGTGTAGATGGGGATGGAGCAGCAAAGTGTGGAGGAGATTGGGGAATAGAAGGCATTTTGCTTTTAAATAGTTTACAATATTTGAAATGATTTTTTTTTTAAAGCTTTGGTTTACACTTGTTCAAGAGCACTGATGAGTACAGCACTCAAGAGTTCTGATGCTGTTAATAGACTATTTTCTACTCAGTTTGTGTGTTTTGCTTTTGTAATACAAATTACAAAATTACTGATGCCATTTCTGTTTGTTATTTATTATTTTGTCTATTTTGAGTTTATTAATTGCTAAATAAACAGGTCAGTTTCTCCTTACCAAACATTGTGTATTATTCAAACACACCTAATTCAGCTGGCTACTAGTTATCAAGAGTAAAACGCTTTTCAACATGAGTTTGACAACAAAGTAAGTTGGCTAAATAACTTTCAACTTTAATACATGCTCGCATAGGCCGGTATCGGTATCGGATCGGAAGTGCAAATAAATATCGGTATCGGATCGGAAGTTCAAAAAGCTGGATCGGGACATCCCTATTCTCATCAAAGAAGGATTTCTCATAATCAGGATCCTCCTGATTATTGTGAGAAAATTAAAATGTGAACTATAAGTGTATCTTTACACTTACTTTATGCAGTACTGCATAAAACACTGAACATTGTGAGATGTGGCTACTGCACATTTCTACATTGTGATAACGATACTAAGACAATATATTGGTGAGCGCTATCAGAGTGTCATAAAAATTGGATCAAAGCCTATGATCATAAAATTATATTTAAAAATTGAATTCTTACCTTTTGATGGCGTTATTTCCATCTCTGCATGGTTTCCATCAGATGTAAGTTGAAGCTTCTCAATTGTGTACTTCTCTTTCACACGCTCAAACAGTATAGTACTAAACCATGTCTGAAGAGCTTTCTGCAGAAGTGTTTTCCGCTTGTCTTGTGGTGGTGGTGGGCTCCACTCCACGTTAATATGCAGCTTTGCAGTGTCTGGAGGGGCCGAGGGCTTCGTCCGACCTGTTGCTCCAGCTTCTCCTGGTTTAGATGTGTCCTGTGACTGAAAACAGCAGGTATAGATTAGGCCTGGACAATATATCGATATTGGTATTTATCGCGATAAGAAATGTTTAAATAACGGTGATGTCATTTTTGTGCTATATCGATATGTATTTTTTACAGAATCTGTACCAGCCAGGCTGTTTTTTACTGCTGTCAGTTCACTGCAGAGCTGAACACAATCAGCCTCTGTAGCCAGGCTACGTCAGTGCGTGAAGATGTAATCACACAGGCACGTAGCCAGATAGGCTGGGCTAGGCTAGGCTAGGCTAGGCTCGGGTCCGCATCTAAAATATCCCGCGCTGGAGCCGAGCGGAGCCGTCCCTAACCGAGCGGAAATCAGGGCACGCTGCGCTCTGCTCTACATCTAGAATGTTCCACGCTAAAGCTCCGCTCGGCTCCAGCGTGGGATATTTTAGATGCAGAATGAGCGCACCTGAAGCTTCCACAAATAGACACTAATTCAGTGTTGTGGAAATTGTTCGGCTTTCAAAGGTCTGACAAACTTCAGACTTCAGCTTGCTCCAAATTGTTCCAGAGAGTGGAGCCGACTAGCAACGGTACTACATCTAATCTGTTCCACCACCTCGAGCAATTTCACTACATACATTATTTTCCTTATTCTGGCTGAAGCGATTTTATAGTTTATGTTGTAACTAACTTATTTATATTTGATAAAGCCTATAGGTTTGATTATTTGACAGGAATATCATGTTCCTTTTATGTATATAAAGGCTTTTTATATTATTTTTCCTGGTTGAAGCACTTTTGTTTTGATCTGTTAAATTTGTTTACAAAAGTTTAAGAAGCCTCTGTTGTAATTTAAAGTTATTTATATTGGTAATAGGTATATAGGTTATAGGTTTATAGGGCTCTGAGAGCAGAAAAATCTGCCGGAGGCAGGGAGGGGTCTCTTAAAGAAACACTGCACATATATCTTGTAATAAAAAATAAAAATAGAAAATCTGAAAAGTGGCTAAAGATTTTCCTGTTTTTACCATATTTTGATCATTACATGTTCAATTGAATAATTTTATATCAACAACAGGAGCTCATTATCTACTGCAGCCAATCATCTTAACAGACCTTTCAAAAAAAAGGTGGAAACTGTGGAGCAGCCAATCAGGTTATTATATCTTATTCAGGATAAAACAGTTGGTATCGGTATCGGTACTCTGTATCGGCCGATACCAGGAAAGCCGGTATCGGTAAGGAAAAAGTGGTATCGGTGCATCCCTACTGGGTACAAATTCAAATACAGGTCAACTTATCTATAATTTTATCTAGTAATTGAATTCATTTAAATATATATATATATATTTAAGTAATTTAGTCATTTAAAAGTAATTTAAATATATATAATCTAATCAGGCTAAAACATTTTTGTTTTGTATAGTGTTTGATATCCACATTATCAGTACACATGTGCATTTATATGTGTTTCAAATAATCACATTTTCTATACCTTTTTCTAAAATGCAAACAAAAAAAATCCAAAAAAATGATTGTATTTATTTAACAGCCGACATGAGTAATGTCATTCTCATACTGTCACCATGTGTCAGGGTGCGTGAAGGAAGGACGAGGAGAGCGGATGCAAATGCGAGTGAATTTATTACACAAATAACAAAAGACAAAAACAAACAAATAAACTGAAACTAAACTGAAAACAAGAAACATGGGGAACAGAGACGCAACCACAACAGGCCAACAAAGCACAAGAACCGACACGAGGGAAAGGGAGCACGGACTATAAATAGTGTAACACACACACGGGAAACAGAAAACACCTGGGGCTTAAGGGGCGGAGTTACAAATGAACACAGGTGAGGGCAAGAAACACTGAGGAACACGGATCACGTGGGAGACACACTCACAGTCACAAGCAGAGACAGGCACAGAAAAGGTAAATAAACACAGAAACACGAGAACAGACAGGGACCACGTGACAGAACCCTCCCCTTAACGCGCAACTCCTGGGGCACGAAAAAAACAAACCCCCAGGAGCCGGTCAGGAGAGGGTGGAAACCAAAAAAAAAAAAAAAAAACACAAGACTAGAACAGAGGACACCTGAGAGGAGACTGAGCAGAAAACAGGGACTGGACATTACTGGGCAAAGGGACCGGAATGAAAACAGTAATAGGTACAGAAACAAACACGGTGACAGGGACTGGAACAGAAAAACCACCAGGGACAGGAACTGGAACATAGACAGAGACAGGAACCATAACAGGAAGAGACAGGGGCACGAAAAACATAGATGGGTGCCCAGGACTGGCAAAAGTCTGTGGAAATGTCTGTGGGACCAGCCTGGGCACAGCTCTAGAAAATAGTTCAGGTGGCCTCGGAGCAGGCCTGGAAAGGTGGGGCCTGGGAGTGGGCGTGGTAACGGGAGCCACGGCCACAGGAGTAGGTGCGTTGACCGTAGGTCCGCCGGTGAAGTCCGGCTCGGAGAGCGCTGGATCGCCGCTGAAGTCCGGCTCGGAGAGCGCTGGGTCGCCGCTGAAGTCCGACTCGGAGAGCGCTGGGTCGCCGCTGAAGTCCGGCTCGGAGAGCGCTGGGTCGCCGCTGAAGTCCGACTCGGAGAGCGCTGGGTCGCCGCTGAAGTCCGGCTCGGAGAGCGCTGGGTCGCCGCTGAAGTCCGGCTCGGAGAGCGCTGGGTCGCTGCTGAAGTACGACTCAGAGAGCGCTGGGTCGTCGCTGAAGTCCGGCTCGGAGAGCGCTGGGTCGCCGCTGAAGTCCGGCTCGGAGAGCGCTGGGTCACCGCTGAAGTCTGGTTCGGAGAGCGCTGGTCCGCCGGTGAAGTCCGGCGCGGGGAGCGCTGGTCCGCCGGTGAAGTCCGGCTCGGAGGGCGCTGGGTCGCCGGTGAAGTCCGGCTTGGAGGGCGCTGGATCGCCGGTGAAGTCCGGCTCGGAGGGCGCTGGATCGCCGGTGAAGTCCGGCTCGGAGGGCGCTGGGTCGCCGGTGAAGTCCGGCTCGGAGGGCGCTGGATCGCCGGTGAAGTCCGGCTCGGAGGGCGCTGGGTCGCCGGTGAAATCCGGCTCGGGACCGTTCAGGAACCAGGGCGGACAAAGGCATGCAGGAGGCAGAACTGCCCCTGGAGGCAACGGCCGACGGGCTGGTGTAGGGAGGTAATCTCCCTCCTCCTCCTCCGAGCTGGACGCAGGTGTGAGGAAGTCTATATAATCCCAGAAATAAGACTCCTCACAACCTGCGTCCCTGCCAACACGGTGCGCCCCCCCAAAAAGTGCTCCCCCCTTGAGAGGATCCTCCTCAGGCGAGCGGGAGCGCTGAGAACGCCGCTGCCGTCTTTTCCTCCTCCGGTGCCGGCTAGCTGAGGAGTTAAGAGAAGGCTGCTCCTCCAGCACGCCGCGAGAAAGGGAGGTGCGGCGGATCGCCAATCTGGAACCCAGGTAGAAGCCACTCGCTGCATCCATTGTTCGGTCGGTTCTTCTGTCAGGGTGCGTGAAGGAAGGACGAGGAGAGCGGATGCAAATGCGAGTGAATTTATTACACAAATAACAAAAGACAAAAACAAACAAATAAACTGAAACTAAACTGAAAACAAGAAACATGGGGAACAGAGATGCAACCACAACAGGCCAACAAAGCACAAGAACCGACACGAGGGAAAGGGAGCACGGACTATAAATAGTGTAACACACACACGGGAAACAGAAAACACCTGGGGCTTAAGGGGCGGAGTTACAAATGAACACAGGTGAGGGCAAGAAACACTGAGGAACACGGATCACGTGGGAGACACACTCACAGTCACAAGCAGAGACAGGCACAGAAAAGGTAAATAAACACAGAAACACGAGAACAGACAGGGACCACGTGACACCATGATAGGTTCCATCTTTTTGGATCTTTTTGAAACAAATTGTAAGCATGTTTGTGGCGATCAATTGTTTTTGCTTTAACTACATATATTTTTTCTACACAAATTGCTTTATGCATTTTAGTTTTAAAAGTTATTTTAAAAAATAGCAGCATTAAATTGATTAAATTAAATTTAATTATATCAGTGGTGTCAATCACTTAAAAATGAATTATAACTGTGATTCTTTTTTAAATGCTGCTGGTGGGGCAGTAATAATAGTGTAGTGTGGTTTAGATCAGGCAGACTACAGCTTTTTTACTGTATTATAATATCTTAGGAGAGAGCTTTTTTAGACCTGTCAGCACTAAAATGTAAAAATGTGTTTGTGGAAAATAAAGATGTTTGTTTTAGTACTTATTTAGTATTTTTATTAGTCTGCTACCCTCTCTCTTTTGGAACTTTTTTATTTACTTTTTTTTATAATAACAGGTCAGTGTATGCTACATTTGTGTGATAACGGTAGTCTTCGTGTGCAGTCTACAGATACTAACCTGTGTGGGGTCTGGATAAAAAAATTTTGGAGCTCCATCACTTTTTTGCTCATTACTAAGTGATCTGTACATGTCCACCTATAAGCAAGAGCAGATTACATATGGTATATTAAACATACAGCACACACAGGAAACAACTGATATAAAAAATATTTATTACACGGTAAACTTTTTATAAAATAATTTGATTTTACATGATTAAAGCAAGAAAGCAAATAAATACGATGTGCTGCATGAACACAGTTACTCTCTATAAGTCTATTTGTAATCTCCTCACATTCATCAAAACCCTTAGTTGTGGATCATACCTGTGGTAACAAAGTACCTACTCAGATCACACTTTTGTAATAACGGTAGTCATTGTGTGCAGTCCATAGATACTAACCTGTTTGGGATCTGGATAAAAATGTGTTTTTGGAGCTCCATCACTTTTTCGCTCGTTATCAAGTGATCGGTACAGGTCCACCTATAAGCAAGAGCACATTATATATGGTATATTTAACACACAGCACACACAGAAAAGAACTGATATAAGAAAATATTAATTACATGGTCAGACTTTTTGTAAAATAATTTGATTTTTTGAATTTGACACAATTAAAATAATAAAGCAAATGAATAAACTGTGCTGCATGAACACAGTTACTTTCTATAAGTCACTTTCTATTAATAATCTCTTCACAGTCTTCATTTCAACCCTCAGCTGTTGATATCCAATTACCTACACAGACTACAAAGACATAAGGCATGATGAGGAGCCCTCAGTAGGGCTGCCACCTTTTAGAAATGAAAATAAGGGATGCCCCAAAAAGGGCCATGTGGGGTGTGAGGCCTGCAGAAGGGGTATGTTTTATTTTGTGCTGGTGTTTATAGTAAACACATTTTTTTATAAAGTTAATTCCAGTTTAAATGAAATCTGTTTGTGTGAAGTGTGCAACAATGAACTTTTAAAATTAGAACTAAATAAATTGAGAACTTAAATTAATTTATTAATTTATAACTATAGGGACTCTCTTTGACTCTCTTATGGGGTGTAAGATAGCAATGAGTATCGCAATGCTTCTTGCGCACGGTGTAAGATAGGTCCCTAAATGTTTTCTCTTAACAAATTTATTTATTTATGAGTTAATTTAGGCAGTAAAAACATCAATAAAAAAAATGTATCCAAAGTGAAACTTGCCATAAAATGTCACTGGCTCAATAGATGTTTATATAATGTGATTCTCACAATACAACTCAAAATGAACAAATTAACTGCATTGCACTACTTTACACTAACAACTACACCATAACATAATGCTCCTGATTGCTTTATTCTAAGTAGCTATCATTAAATACAAAAATACATAAACTCATACTCTGTCTCAAAAGGCCAGAGAATTAAATATTGTATTTGTTTTTATTAAATAAGCTTTGGTTAACAGATATTATATCTGTGTAATGGCAACAACACAGAGGTATAATACTGTACATATAACAATACATGGGTTAAAGTTTATATAATGCGATACTAAAATCAAAATCATATATTATGATTTTGTTTAAAGCAAATTATTGGAAAACTCATAGTATTAAACACACTATCATATTTACAAAATCTAAGTTACATACACAGAGCAGAGTACAACACTGCTATATACTGGGGTTAAACACAACATTAAATGAACGACTTATGACACCAATTTTTACACGTTAACTAATAATGACAAATCGCTACTGTGTTCTTGAGACATAATGCAGTACAATTAAATATAGAATCATTTGTGTAGCTAATTGCTGTGGCTAAACTACGGCTAAATAAATGTTACTCTGTAAGCAAAGATGAAATTAAAATGTAATCGCTAACCTCTGGAGTGTGAGACTGAACATTCCCATTATCACTTGTTACAGGGACATCCACGGATTTGTGCTGGACCAGTTATGAAAACAAAAAAAAAAGTTAATACAGTACGTATTTGCACAGTGACACAATTTTTTGCAGCTTTAATTCAAGATTTAAAAACAATTCTGTTTAAAAATTACAGCCATTTAACACACTCCTCCATTTTACAAAAGTAATGGGACACTTCGCTGGTGAAATCAAATACACCTCTATAGTTTTGGGGTAATGAACTGGGAATATGTGGCTAATTTAGTTCTTTCGCTCAAGAGCTTTTAGCTTTTTCAGTGTAATTGATTTCTATTAGATTAGCCTTGTAGCTCCAGTGCTAAATTAAAGAACCACACTACAGATGCCAAACACGTCTAGGCTGATCAAATACACCTGGGATAAATGGAAAACATGTTTAAATGTAGTTATTTGTGTAGTAAACTGTTCTTTTAAAGCTGTGAGGATCACCTATTTATTACTATGATTACTGAGAATAAATTGTCAGTATCGTTGAATTAATTACCATTATTTAACTTTAAACACAGAAATTCAAAATGAAAATACCTGTTAAGTTAAAATTCTATCAGACAGTATGATGAGTTACTAAAGTTATAGTCTTTTAAAGAATAAATTCACTCTTAGTATCATCACTCTGATCATCCTTTATTTGTCCATATGCACATTTAGATTTAGATCCAGTCAGAATCTATATATACATATATATGTCCTTCAGCGCTAACAGAGGTTCAGCGCTAACAAAGGTTCAGCGCTAACAGAGGTTCAGCGCTAACAGAGGTTCAGCGCTAACAAAGGTTCAGGGCTAACAGAGGTTCTGCGCTAACAGAGGTTCAGCGCTAACAGAGGTTTTGCGCTAACAGAGGTTCTGCGCTAACAGAGGTTCAGCGCTAACAAAGGTTCAGCGCTAACAGAGGTTCAGCTATTTTTTCCAGACAGTTTAAATAAAGGTTGATTGAAACCGAACCGATACCGTGGCCCAAGAACCGCAATGCGAACCGAACCATGGCCACACTGTACCGTTGCATCCCTAGTTGTGCATCATACCTGTGGTAACAAAGTACCTACTCAGATCAGTGAATGCTGCACTTTTGTAATAACGGTAGTCTTTGTGTGCAGTCCACAGATACTAACCTGTGTGGGTTCTGAATGAAAATGTGTTTTTGGAGCTCCATCCCTTTCTGGCTCGCTATCATGTGATCTGTAAAGGTCCACCTATAAGCAAGAGCAGATTAGATATGTTATATTAAACATACAGCACACACAGGAAAGAACTGGTATAAAAAATATTAATTACATGGTCAGACTTTTTGTAAAATAATTTGATTTTACACAATTAAAATAATAAAGCAAATGAATAAACTGTGCTGCATGAACACAGTTACTTTCTATAAGTCACTTTCTATTAATAATCTCTTCACAGTCTTCATTTCAACCCTCAGTTGTTGATATCCAATTACCTACACAGACTACAAAGACATAAGGCATGATGAGGAGCCCTCAGTAGGGCTGCCACCTTTTAGAAATGAAAATAAGGGATGCCCCAAAAAGGGCCATGTGGGGTGTGAGGCCTGCAGAAGGGGTATGTTTTATTTTGTGCTGGTGTTTATAGTAAACACATTTTTTTATAAAGTTAATTCCAGTTTAAATGAAATCTGTTTGTGTGAAGTGTGCAACAATGAACTTTTAAAATTAGAACTAAATAAATTGAGAACTTAAATTAATTTATTAATTTATAACTATAGGGACTCTCTTTGACTCTCTTATGGGGTGTAAGATAGTAATGAGTATCGCAATGCTCTGTTGGAAAAAAAAAAATGGTTGGTATCGATGCATCACTAGTATATAATTTTTTTAATGCTTTTTTTTTTTTTTTTTTTTTTTTAGTTTGCGTCCCTCTCAAAAGGCCAGAGAATGAAATATTGTATTTGTTTTTATTAAATAAGCTTTGGTTAATATATATTATGTCTGTGTAATAGGGGTGTGACGAGACACTAATATCACGAGACGAGACGAGACACGATACTGGGTTCACGAGAACGAGACGAGACGAGATTAATTTTTTTTTTTTTTAAGAAAACGTCAAAAATGAAAAATGAAAATTGAAAACTAGAGTTTTATTTGACAAAATCATATAATGCAGGGGCGGCACGGTGGCGCAGTGGGTAGCACCTCCGCCTCACAGCAAGATGGCCAGGGTTCGATTCCCGGCTGGGGCGACCCGGGTCCTTCTGTGTGGAGTTTGCACGTTCTCCCCGTGTCTGCGTGGGTTTCCTCCGGGTGCTCCAGTTTCCTCCCACAGTCCAAAGATGGCACGTTAGGCTGATTGGATGTCAGATACAAATTGCCCCCTAGGTGTGAGTGTGTGAGTGCATGTGTCTGCGTGTCTGTCTGTGTCTGTCTGCCCTGCGATGGATTGGCGGACTGTCCAGGGTGTATCCTGCCTTCTGCCTGATGCCTGCTGGGATAGGCTCCAGCACCCCCCCGCGACCCTTAATGGATAAAGCGGTTGATAATGACTTGACATATAATGCAAACTTAACAGTCGGGTTTCTCTCACACATTGATTCTATAAGAAATAGAAATAAGAATAAAAAATAAAAATAAAACTTTTCTTATATAGTGCAATCAATAAGTGCAAACCACAACCAGTCATATTAAGACTATGGTTTGTATTTTTTTCTCCTAAATCTCTTGTAATTTAACTATGCATAACCACAACCAGTCATATTAAGATTATGCTTGAAATGCAAACAGAGACAGAATTTTTTTTTTAATACAGTACAGACTAAGGGATTAGTACAACTGCCTATGAAACAGTCACGTGTAGGATTTAATTACAGTATTTACATATGGTTTGTGTTTTGTTGGTCACTCTGTTACCATTTATTGTTTCCACTGGAGTCAAAATGCAGCCAGACATACAACTTAAAAGTAGCAGAAGCATCTTCTGTGCCAGGGGTATTTAATTAAAATTCAGTATGGTCCAGTTAGAGAAAATTTCGACAGGCCAAGGTCCGGACCGATTGTTAACATGTGTTATAATTAAGTGCTATATCCTGTAAGGTTGCTTGAACTGAATAATAATAATAATAATAATAATAATAATAATAATAATAATAATAATAATAATAATAATAATAATAATAAATGCCTCTCTGGTCAGATTTTGTATACATTCCTAGCCTGTCTCTCTGTCGCTCTCGGCATGACTTTAGTTTCCTCCCGTTCTCGGGCTCCCTATTTCTTTTTAAAGGCGTTTTAAGTACAACCAAATATAAAATCTTTTTTATAGCTAATTGCTGTGGCTAAACTAAGGCTAAATTAAGGTTACTTAGTAAGCAAAGGGTCGCTTACCTCTGCAGTGTCTGACTGAACTTTCCCATAATCACTTGTTGCAGTGACATGGGATTTGTGCTGGACCTGTTATAAAAAAAAAAAAAAAAGTTAATACAGTCATATCCAAAAGTATTTGCACAGTGAAACATTTTTTGCAGCTTAAATTAAAGATTTAAACACAATTCTGTTTAAAAATGATCACCATTTTACACACTCCTCCATTTTACAAAAGTAATTGGACACTTCGCTGGTGAAATCAAATACACCTCTATAGTTTTGGGGTAATGAACTGGGAATATGTGGCTAATTTATTTCTCTCACTCAAGAGCTTTTAGCTTTTTCAGTGTAATTGATTTCTATTAGATTAGCCTTGTAGCTCCAGTGCTAAATTAAAGAACCACACTACAGACGCCAAACACGTCTAGGCTGATCAAATACACCTGGGATAAATGGAAAACATGTTTAAATGTAGTTATTCGTGTAGAAAACTGTTCTTTTAAAAGCTGTGAGGATCAGCTATTTATTAGTATGATTATTGAGAGTTAGTTGTCAGTATTATAGGTATATAAATTACCACTATTTAACCTTAAACACTGAAGTTCCAAATGAAAATACCTGATAAGTTAAAATTCTATCAGACAGTTTGATGAGTTATTTAAAGTTGTAGTCTTTTAAAGAATAAATTCACTCTTCGTATCATCAGCACATCTGAAACATGTCAACATCTGGATCTACATACATACAGTTAATATCTACCTGATCCACTATTGAAGAACCTCCATTGTTCGGTTGTGACTGAAGGTTCTGCAGAGGATTCGGAGTCCCCTAATAAAAACACATAGATTTGCATTACAGTATTAAACTCTGATCATCCTTTATTTGTCCATATGCACATTTAGATTTAGATACTAGCTACTGATCCAGTCAGAATCTATATATACATATATATGTCCTTCAGCGCTAACAGAGGTTCAGCTATTTTTTCCAGACTTCAATCCAGCCACGACCAAAAAATGGAAAAAATTTAATCCATAAAAAGATGACCAGACGGGACTCCCTTTCTTATGTACCCAGAGACGATTAAGCTTCATCATAAAGGAGAAACGTTGCTATTTTGCAACCCTCAAGAAGCAAAGGATTTTCTACAATCACTTCACCCACTCCCAGTTGAGATGACCGATAAGGAAACAGTAACTTTTTCATATTACAAGTGTGGAAAGAGGTATGGAGCTAGCCACACTACAACACACTGTGGGTTTCGAGCCGACCTCTCAAGAAACTACAAATATATATTTGTGTTTTACAGACCTATAGAAAATGTATCTATGAGACCTGTACATGTTCTATATGTTCTCATTTGATTTTTTTTGCATACATAGTTTGTTATCCCCATGGCAGCAACACTCATTCTATAGCAACATTACACAATACTTAATATACTTTATTTTATTTACTACTAGAGTTGATTTAACTTGAATTTAGTATGCCAAGATCAAAAATTAATGTAACCTCATCCTTAAATATATTATCATTTAATGTTAATGGTCTTAATTCAGTGTTTAAACACACAAGAATTTTAGAATACTTGCATCAGAAACGTGTCTCTATAGCATTAATACAAGAAACACATCTAAAACAAAATGACATACATCATTTTCAAAATAAATACTATAAGCCACTTTCTCGTCATCTCATAAGAAAACAAAAGGAGTGGTTATATTATTAAGTAAATTGTAGAAAAATCTGGAAAAGACCAAGAAGGTAGATTCACATACATAAAAATCAGAACTGGTATGATTAAAATAATACTGGCATCTGTTTATGCCAAAAATGAATCAGATAAAGAATTTCTTATTTCTTATAAATCAGATAAAGAATATCCACAATTGCTTACTAGAATTTTCTGATTCTTATCTTATAATTGGAGGGGCTTTCAGTATGGTACTTGATCCTAAATATGATAAATCATAGTCTGATATCTCCATTTCTTCATCCACCAAACTCTTAAAACAAGTTATAGAAGATCTGTATGTCATTGACTTATGCCGCTTACAACATGACACTATAAAAGAATATACATTTTATTAAAATAGACACAAATCATACTCTAGGATCGATTATATATTTACCAGCCCGTCCCTGAATTTAACCCAAGTAACGATCTCTATTTTTACAATCTTACTATCAGATCATGCAGCTGTATTTTGCACCATACCCCTGTCCGGATTTCCTAAATCCACTAGGTGGCGCCTCAACACATCAAAATTTCTAAAATTTCTAAAATCTGAACTGAAACTGAAACTTATCAATTAATACGACTCCAAATACCAACCCCCAAACGCTTTGGGAAGCAACTCAATGTTATATAAGGGCACTTTGTATATTCTTCTCATCTAATCTTGCTAAACTGCAACGACAATAGCTCATTCAATTAGAAACTACTACTTAACTAATAGAAAGCCAACAAAACATATCTTTTTCTGATAAAAGAAGAATTAGGCTAAATGCTATTAAAGAAGAATATAAAAATATAACGACTAGTAAAAAATAATTTAAACTACACAGAACAAGATGTAAATATTATACTGATGCAGAACGACCTAGCCATCTTTTATCACTGAAACTCAAAGAATGTGAAACTTGATCTAATATAAATGAAATTATTGATAATAATAAACAAACTACTACTGATCACTCGAAAATCAATGAAACATTCCCACAGTTTTATGCAGATCTATACAAATCAGAATACACCTCAGATATATCACACTGTGTCAGATTCCTTAATCAAGTACATTTACCAATTATTTTATTTATTTTATTTAGATAAAGACTGTCTAGATTCTCCCCTAAACTTACAAGAAATATATGAAGCTTTAAAATGTTTACAAATGAACAAATCTCCTGGAACAGAAACTTAAAATTTGGGACCCAGCTGGGAATATAATTTTAGATTCGTTCAACTATGCGATAGAAACCAAAATGTTCCACAGAGACAAAAGAACAGCATTAATAACTCTTTTACTTAAAAAGGAAAATATCCTTTATTATGCACAAGCTACAGGCCTATCTCTCTTATCAATAGTGATCTAAAAATAGTTGCAAAAACATTATCTGAATAGAATCTAATACCTCACCTAATTAACGAGGACCAAACTGTTTTTTTAAAGGGGCGCTCAGCATTGGATAATATACGAAGACTATTTTATGTTCTACACAACACACACTTGCTCTCAGATACCTGTGCCATATTCTCTCTTAATGCTGAGAAAGCCTTCGACAGACTAGATCATTCTGGCTTCGGCTACATATTTATAAATATGATACAGACATTATAATGTTTACCTACTGCATCGGTAATTTCAATTAGAATGGGGAACCAGACAAGGCTGCCCGTTATCTCCAAATCTGTTCTGTCTCTCAATAGAACCTCTTGCACAAGCAATTTGACAATCAACAATATCTCTCATTTCTATTTATAATAACTTTATATAATTATATGCAGATGATAAACTTATTTTTTTAGATAACCTAAATGAATCAATTCAAATTACAATGAGAGAATTTATTACATTTAATTCAATCTCAGGATACAAATAAACTCGGCGAAATCAGCTTTAATGCCTTTGAATAACAGCCCCCAAAATATTAATATTAACATCCCCTCTACAATTCCTGTTAAACATCCATTTACATATTTAGGAATCGATATATACCCTAGTGTACATACTACTACTGTTACGCCCTCGCTATGTTTTCTGGTGTCTTCCCCGTTTCCTAGTGTGTTTCTCTTGTACTTTTCCATTACGTGTGTCTATTTGTAACTCCGCCCCTTCCCAGGTGTTCTGTGTTTCATGTTTAGTATAAATAGTACTTGTTAATCTATGTTTGCTGTCGGTCTTTGCACCTTCCTCTGTTGTCTGTCACGTTCACGTTTTCTCATTGTGTATTACGCCACGTCATCGCTCTTTCTATGTTATTGTGTTCTTACGTTCTTGTTTATTTCTAGTTTATATTTTGTCACGTTTATTTCTAGTCTTGTTATTTTCCTTGTTTGTACATAATCCACGTATTTATCCTTGTATATATTCCCTAGCCCTGTTTGTTCATTTCTGTTTAGCTTAGCTCAGTGTTGGTTTTCCCTGTTTGTTTATGTACCTATTTATATTCGTTATTCCCCTGTTTGTTTATTTGTTTATTTACCTATTATTTATTAAAAGTCTTATGTCTTACCCGCTTAAACGTCCGCCTCCCGTCTCATCACCACGCGTTACAGAAAGACCGACCGTCATGGACGTTTATTCGGGAAACCCTGAGAAGGGTATAGCTGCAGCCTGGAGCACCTCCAAAGGGGAGGAACATACCACCAAATAGGCGGAGCCTACCTCCAAGTAGGATGGTGCTTGGTGTTACGCGTTATGGTGTTTTTCACGACGTTTTGTGCTTGTAAATAACCCTAAAGGTTAATTAATTAATCTATTTTGTTTATTAAATGTTTATTTATTTAAAAATGCATTTTCTAAGAGTCTAAAAGCATGTTGTGCACATTGCAACCACATTTTATTTATTTAAAACGTTTAAACTTTTGCCATGCTGTGAATTTTTCAAATTATAAAATAGTAAAGATCTAAATAATAAAGTCAGTTGTTTATTCATAGCCAATAATATTAAAAATACATACACACTACACATATTTTTGTTATATTGACATTTAAGAAATATAAATAATCATTCATTGTTGACTAATATATTTATTGACATCCATGAGCCTATTAATCACGGAGGACTATGTTTGTGGCATTCGGCAGAGAAATGGAGCTGTGTTGAGTGAGGTCTTCGTGCTTTACGATGTAGACTTTTATATAATATAATATAATATAATATAATGTGATAGTACATTCTATATAACATTAAATTTGATGTAATAGAATAATAGTAATAATAATCACGGAAGACTTTTATTATGACATTCGCCGGAGCCGTGGTGAGAGAGGTCTCGCGCACAAACGCGCGCCCAGTCTCGAGCCGGATACTGTTGGTGGACTTCCCACTTGGAGGTAAGCCCCTCCCCTTTGGAGCTGTGGACTAGTGATGGGCAGATGAAGCCTCATTGGGTGTATGGCACATTTCCCAAACTGTATCGACACTGTGTTGAAACTGTGTTGCTGTATCACTTAATGGCGACATCTGCTGGACTAAGAAAGTCATTGCAAGCAACTGCGCGAAGAAATGCATCGGTCACGTGGTTTTCCTTAAAATGATACGCGGTCTGACACAGGGGTTCGCCTTGTTTGCTCGGTGCATGCGCTGAAGTTTCAGTGTCGTCAGACCCATCGCTACCAAACGATACAGGAAGTGTATCGGTCACGTGGTTTTCCTTAACTTGATACGCGCACCGACACGGGGTTTCGCCTTGACAGCTCGGCGCATGTGTCGAGGTTTCAGGGTCGTCAGACCCATCACTACTGTGGACTTCCCATTTGGAGGTAAGCCCCTCCTCTTTGGAGGTGCTCCAGTCTGCAGCAATACATACTTGGAAACCCTTGGGTTGGATCCGGGCTGGCCATCCGTCATGCCCCCTTTGGGACCTCGGCGCAGGAAAATCCGAGGCCTCGAGGCCGGAGAAGGCCTCGGGCTGGGCGTTCTAAGAGGTCCCAAAAATCGGAGGATTTTCTTGGGGGGGGGCTAACGGTTGGGGCCATCGGCCTCGCTCCGAACCGCGAGGTAGGCAAGGCGGGCAGAAACGCGGACTGTGAGGACTATTTCTGGGATTACGTGGACCTCCTCGCAGCCGCATCCAGTTCGGAGGACGAGTTCTACCCTCCGACGAGAGCCCGCTTGCCGCCGCTTGCGGAGGCTATCCTCCACCCGCCTCCCAGGGCGCGCTCCACCTCGGCGGCTCCGCAGCTAGCTTCAGCGGCTAACCAGCTAGCATCTCCGGCGGCTGCAGCGCCAAGCTCCTCTACGGCTACGCGGCTAACGCAGCTAGCATCTCCAGCGGCTGCAGCTCCAGGCATTTCCACGGCTACGCGGCTAACGCAGTTAGCATCTCTTGATTCCACGGGTCAAGTTTCTCTGGCTGCTACGGCGCTCGCATCTTCTACGGCTGCAGACCCAGCTTCCACGGCGACCGCCGAGCAGCGCTTCCAGTCACCCGTAGCGGCAGCAGATCTTCGCTCCGGGGTTCCCATGACAACGGCGCTACACTGTACTGCCACTGCCACCCCGGAACCTGAATACGCTGCGGTGAAATTAGGTCAAGTCTCCGTGCAGTCTTCAGCAGCCCGAGTCGTCACACAGACACCTACAGCCCAAGGGTCCAAGTCGGTTCATGTGAGTGTTCCTGTGTCAGCGGTGCCCGCCACCGCCAATGTTCCTGTGCCAGCGGTGCCCGCCACCGCCAATGTTCCTGTGCCAGCGGTGCCCACCGCCCATGCTACGATGCCAGCGGTGCCCACCGCCAATGTTCCTGTGCCAGCGGTGCCCACCGCCCATGCTACGATGCCAGCGGTGCCCACCGCTCCTGCTACGATGCCAGCGGTGCCCACCGCCTATGTTCCTGTACCAGCGGTGCCCACCGTCCATGCTACGATATCAGCGGTGCCAGACACCGTCCATGTTCCTGTGCCAGCGGTGCCCACCGCCCATGTGCCGATGCCAGCGGTGCCCACCGTCCATGTTCCTGTGCCAGCGGTGTCCACTGCCCATGTGCCAAAGCCAGCAGTGCCCACCGTCCATGTTCCTGTGCCAGCGGTGTCCACTGCCCATGTGCCGAAGCCAGCAGTGCCCACCGTCCATGACCCTGTGCCAGCGGTGCCTACCGCTCCAGCGCCGACCACGCCGCCAGCCCCAGCTGCTCAAGTCACCGCGCCGTCAGCTCCTGCTGCCAGAGATGCCGCACCGCCAGTGTCTACTGCCCGAGTCGCCGCACCGCCAGCTCCTGCTGCCCGAGTCGCCGTGCCGCCAGCTCCAGCTGCCCAAGATGCCGCACCGCCAGCTCCTGCTGCCCGAGTCGCCGCACCGCCAGCTCCTGCTGCCAGAGACGCCGCACCGCCACCAGCTCCTGCTGCCCGAGTCGCCGCGCCTCCAGCTTCTGCTGCCCAAGCCGTCGCGTCGCCAGCGAGGCCCGTCACCACACCCATGCCCAGTCCCGGCGCCCAGGACTAAGTTTTGCCCCAAGCCTCGTGTGCCCAGGTCTGCCCCAAGGCCCCCGGACCCCAGCCCAAGAACTTTGCCCAGGCTGGCTCCACGAACTACCCCTATGACTTTAGCCAGTCCTGGGCATCCCCAGGTCTTTCTGGTCCCCATGTCGCTCCCCGTTATGGTTCCTGTGTCGGTCTATGTTCCTGTTCCTGTCTTGTCTGGTTTCTGTGTACCTGTTCCTGTCACCGTCTTCGTGTCTGTTCCTGTCAATGTTTTGGTTCCCGTTCCCATGTCTAGTCCTGTCCAGTCACCTGTCATGTCTCACGTCCAGTCATCGTCCCCTGTCCAGTTCCCCGTCCAGTCTCGTGTCTCGCCCAATGTCCAGTCTCCAGTCACGTCCCCGGTTCAGTCTCCTTTCTTTGTCCAGTCTCCTGTCCAGTCTTCAGTTCAGTCTCCAGTTCTGCCCCATGTTAAGTTTCAGGTCTCGTCTCTTGTGTTTCCCGGCCTCTCCCCGCCGCCGGCCCCCGGGGTTCGTTTTTACGCGCCTCGGGAGCTGCGCGTTTAGGGAGGGGCTTCTGTTACGCCCTCGCTATGTTTTCTGGTGTCTTCCCCGTTTCCTAGTGTGTTTCTCTTGTACTTTTCCATTACGTGTGTCTATTTGTAACTCCGCCCCTTCCCAGGTGTTCTGTGTTTCATGTTTAGTATAAATAGTACTTGTTAATCTATGTTTGCTGTCGGTCTTTGCACCTTCCTCTGTTGTCTGTCACGTTCACGTTTTCTCATTGTGTATTACGCCACGTCATCGCTCTTTCTATGTTATTGTGTTCTTACGTTCTTGTTTATTTCTAGTTTATATTTTGTCACGTTTATTTCTAGTCTTGTTATTTTCCTTGTTTGTACATAATCCACGTATTTATCCTTGTATATATTCCCTAGCCCTGTTTGTTCATTTCTGTTTAGCTTAGCTCAGTGTTGGTTTTCCCTGTTTGTTTATGTACCTATTTATATTCGTTATTCCCCTGTTTGTTTATTTGTTTATTTACCTATTATTTATTAAAAGTCTTATGTCTTACCCGCTTAAACGTCCGCCTCCCGTCTCATCACCACGCGTTACAACTACTAAAACAAAATAACCTGACAATTTTTGATAAGATTGAGTCTGACTTAGAAAACTCTTCGGACCTCCTTACAAGGCAATATTGCCATAATTAAAATGAATATAGTGCCACACTTAAATTTCTATCTTTAAATCTGACCACTTTCTCCTCTCACTAATTTTTTTGCCAAATTGTATTTAATGACATCCAGATTTATATGGGATAACAAACTGCCAAGAATTAAGTTATCGACACTACAATTACCAAAACTCCATGGAGAATCATTGATTCTAAATTAATTAACCCCCACCGACTGCAAGATTTAATATTCACTAATCCTGGCCCAAAAAACATGAAGTTACGATTTGGAAACATTGTATAAACATTTTGGAAACATTGTATAACACTTTTAGAATCTGGTCCAATACAGAAAAGTATATAAAAGGAAAAGACATAAATAGGAAAATAATACCACCAACACAAAAAAATCAGTACCACTGTAAAATAAGACTACCTTTATAAAGGGTTTATAGATAGTTTACAGTTAGTTTATTAATGGTTACTAATAAGGTTGTAAATGCCCTAAAAAAACAATAATCAGTTATCACACATACGCAGAATAGTGAACCCACAGCCATCTATATTGTTGCCCTTTCTACGTATGTGTTATAACTAATTATTAATGATTTTTAAGGCATTTACAACCTAATTAGTAGCCCTTAATTAACTAATTGTAAACCATTTATAAAGGTAGTCTTATTTTAAAGTGGTACCAAAAAAATCTGTCTCTCCACTCCACTATAATAATTACAATATTTTAGGAGATAAAAAAAAACTTTCATAGAACCTGCCTGGTCATCAAAAGGCATTAACACATGTAAATATATATATGACAATAAGAGATTTACTTCATTCCATTCTCTAAAAATCTCTTTCAATCTTTGAGTCTCATCTTACTTTGTTTATTTTCAATTAAGAGCAACACTCAAGGCATATGGCGTCCCAAGGAACACTTCTATTCCCAATCATCCGATTTTAGAATGGATTTCACCAACATTACCCTCAAAAGGATGTGTTACAAAAATATACTCTATCTGTTATAACTATATGGAACAAAGAATTAGAAATGTTAGGATTATCCCCGGATTGGGGTACAATCTGGGCAAATCTTAATTTGACGTTGAAAAATCGAGCACACCAGCTCATTCATTTTAAGTCTATACATAGAGTATACCTTACACCATATAAAAGATACAAAACTCTTGACACACACTATTGCCATATTTGCAAAAAAAAATACGCCTGGTACACGTTTTGGGAATGTCCTCTAATGGAAATCTTTTGGTGTCATGTTAATTTACGATTATTAGAATTTGTATAGATAGAATTTGCTTCCAATCTATGTTTATGCCTACTGAATGATGACTTTCATATGACTCAAAGCAAGCAACTCTTTGCCGGATTCACTGCTGCAAAAAAGACCATCGTCTCAACTAATCTCATTCATACAACCAGACTCGAATATACTGCAGCCCAACTTTACAATGCCAGACCTAAAACTGTTGAATTATGGCATTTGTTCAAGCTACTTTTTACAGAAAATTTACACAAAGAGTGAATGTTGCATAACTGCCCTTTCTTTTTGTCTCTAAGTTTCTGTATATTTCTATTGAATTCTTATGCATGTAAATTACTTTTGCTGCGGCCCCCCTACTCCCTCCCTCTTGTGTTTTCCCCAGTCCCATCCCAAAAACTGCAATAAAATTGTTAATAACCAAAAATATATAAAAGACAAAGAATATTTTACATGTTTTCTTCTGGGTTACTTTGCTTTCTAGTAATAAACAGGTGGGCTCTGATATACCCCTGATATAAACGGTATTAAACTGTCCAATAGTCTATGAATCAATTATTCAGTCAGTGAGCATGTGATGGAGCTGTTACTCACAACAGTAGGGTCTGAAGGCACTGGGAGAGGCTGCTGGAAGTTTGGTTTGCGGAACGGGTCCAGAGAGGGGTATAAGTTGGGCTGGAAAAAAGGACACTTTTATATTTTTTACTAGTATATATATATACATAAATATATAGCATATATATATATATATATATATATATATATATATATATATATATGCTACTGCTCCTCCTACAGTAAAACAGTCTGATTCAAACTGTTTTATATATTTTTACCTTATATTACAGCCCTTTTACACACAGTTTATCTCAAACACTTTGCACTGTATAAAAGGTTCTGTACTACTTTTACTAAATAATCAAAATAATAAATAAATTACTCAATTACTGATATAATCAATTCTGACAGTGCTGAGAATCAGAATGTATGAATGAATTTTTACAGTTATTAGTATAATGAACAGAAAGAAGTGTTACAATTCTATCACAATTACTGATAACCTACACAAGCACAACTATTGACCAAACTGTATTAAAACTAATTTAACATCAACTTCAGATAGAACACGGAATCAGCATAATCAGCACATGTTATGTTGGTATTTACCTGCTGATTTGTCGTATTTGCAGAGGGAAGGGGCTGACTAATAAAAGGTTGTGGTTGTATTGTGACGGCTAGCTGTGGCTGGAACTGTGATTGACAAGAGTACAGTGTTAGTGTTAGTACAGTAGAGTGTTTTATATGGGTGCATTATTATACTATTACATTAAATAAATTTGGGGGTTATAATAACAAAATGAGATTCCTGCTGATTAAATATCTCAATTATTTTGTAGAACTAGATCAGTTACTTACCCCTGAATTAACATCTGTGTTTACAGCAGCAGCTGCATTTGGATCTCCAGTAGAGGTAATGGAATCTTCACAATCCATATTAACGTCCTGTGAGGGAAATGTAGTTTTTAGGTTTTGTCATCACCTCATTTACAGAAGTGTGTTTAGTACAAGAATATTTACACAGCAGGTAAAATGCCCCAAATCTGATGTACAGTTACAACAAAAAGTATGTGAACCCTTTGGGATTACTTGGATTTCAGCATAAATTGGTCATTAAATGTGTTCTGATCGTCATCTAAGTCACAACAATAGACAAACACAGGCTGCTTAAACTAATACCACACAAAATTATATCTAAGAGCTAATTGGAGCCAGGATATGATGAGATTGGATGTGTTGGTTAAAGCTGCCCTGCCCTATAAAAACACACACCAGTTTTGAGTTTGCTGTCATTAAGAAGCATTGCTTGATGTGAATCATACCTCGCACAAAAGCGCTCTCAGAAGACCTACATTCAAGAATTGTTGACTTGAATGAAGCTGGAAAGGGTAACAAAAGTATCTGTAAAAGCCTTGATGTTCATGTGTCCACGGTAAGACAGACGGTCTACAAAAAAAGTTCAGCACTGCTGCTACTCTCCCTAGGCGTGGTCATCCTGTAAAGATGACTGCAAGAGCACAGCGCAGGATGATCAATGAGGTGAGGAAGAATCCTAGAGTGTCAGCTGAAGATTTACAGAAATCTCTGGCACATGCTAACATTTTTGTTGACAAATCTACAATCAGGAAAACATAAAACAAGAATGGAGTTAATGGGAGGACACAACGGAGGAAGCCACTGCTGTCCAAAAAAACATTGCTGCACGTTTGAAGTTTGCAAAAGAGCACCTGGATGTTCCACAGCAGTACTGGCTAAATATACTGTGAACAGATAAAACCAAAATTGAGTTGTTTGGAAGGAACACACAACGGTATGTGTGGAGAGAAAAAAGGTACAGCACAGCATCATCAAAATCTCATCCCAACTGTGAAATATGGTGGAGGGGGCATCAATGGTTTGGGCTGCTTTGCTGCCTCAGGGTCTGGACAGATTTCCGTCATCAACGGAAAAATTAATTCCCAAGTTTACCAAGACATTTTGCAGGAAAAATTAAGACCCTCTGTCCACCAACTGAAGCTCAACAGAGGATGGATGATGCAACAGGACAACGACCCAAAACATTGGGTAAATCAACAACTGAATGGTTTTAACAGAAGAAATTACGCCTTCTGGAGAGTCCTGACCTCAACCCAATTGAGATGCTGTGGCATCATGTTCTCGAGAGAGTGATTTACACCAGATATCCCAAGAATATTGCTGAACTGAAACAGTTTAGTGAAGAGGAATGATCCAAAATTCCTCCTGACTGTTGTGCAGGTCTGATCTGCAACTACAGGAAATGTTTGGTTGAGGTTTTTGCTGCCAACGGAGGGTCAACCAGTTATTAAATCCAAAGATTTGCATACTTTTTCCACCTCACTGTGAATGTTAACATGTTGTGTTCAATAAAACCATGCAAGCGTAATATTTTAAGCTTATACCAAGTATATTTTGGTATTAGTTTAAGCAGACTGTGTTTTTTTATTGTTGCGACTTAGATGAAGATCAGAACATATTTATTTACTGTATTTGGCCGTATACCAGCTAACAGAGAATGTTATAAGAATTTTTTGCAAAGTTTTCCAGGAAGGTTAGTCTGTTAAGTTATAGAAATAATATTTCAAAAATAAATGTTCTGAAAATGTGTGACATAATAATGGTTTGTATCACAACGTTATTTGAACGTTTTACACATATCATTTCCAGCTAGACGAATACCAACATTATGGAAATGTTAAAAGTAACATTACCAAAACTAAAAATTAAAACATTGACACAAGTGATGTTGCAGCGACATTACCAGAACATTTAAATACATTACATAAAACGTTTTCCAAGAACATCCAGAAAACTTGACTGATAGTACGTTCTAAAAGCGTTAACTGAATCTGCAGGCTGGAATGCATTCTTGGTGATAGCTCCTGTGATGCTGGAGGAGATGAAACTGAAGCTAAAGCTCTTTAGCACATGAGTTTCAGTTTAGGAGTGTGAACAGTTCAGATGACCTTAAAAAGATCCTTAAAAACAGCCTAAAATAAACATCAGATTTGTAAGAAAAAAGGATTTGGCCCACTTTTACATGATGTGTGACTGTGATCTAGTCACAGTTATTATCTCTGATGGCACAAGATATAGATTAATAAATGTAAAATCTACCTCACTCTGCTGTTGGGAATCTGCAACATAAGACTGGCGGCCCTCCGCAGAATCCTACAGAATAAAAACACAGATCTGTATCACACTCTTCTCTCCGACAATCAGATCAACCTGCTCCAGTGCTCAAACTGTCCTTCATTTACATACTGTATTACATTGCATGTCTAAATGTATCAGTAGTGGGATATTCTAAAGCAGCAAGATCAGTGTGCCAAATGCCAAGAATTTGTTTACAAATTTTCACTTTACAAAATCAACTAAATATGTTATTTTTATATGATGGATTATATTTTATAGAGGTTAATTATATCACTTATTTTCCTATTTTCTTAAATTATTTTCTTCTATTCCATTTACATTTTTTATATATTTAATTTAAATGTAGATTTCACATAAATTCACTAGATTATTATGAATCTATTTGCTGTAACAATTTCACAAATAAGGCTCATAAAAAACCCTCCTGCAGAACAGGCCTTAGTGAGGTTATTATAATATCATACATCACTGACATCTGCCGATCACATCAAATATTGTAAATTTCAGTAAATTAAATATATTATATATAAATAGTTACATTTGTTACTCACACAGACCTGACACTTTTCAATGTCCGCCATTTCAATGTCCGCCATGTTTTTTTTCCTGCACACGTCTACAGTTCACCCTCTAATCTGGAACAGAAAACAACTAATGTGTTTACAGGCACACTAATAATACCATCATCTATATGTTTTAACATATTATTAGTAATCAGATAAAATATCAGATTTCAACACATTCCAGGTTACACAAGTGCTTACATACACATCACCTTACCTATTTATAATATTATACTATACATCACATACACAACACATTACAACCTCTTACACTACATAAATCTTATTATTAGATATTTAAGAAGAGTATTTAGATAAGATATATTTAAGATATTTTGATTCTAATAAAGAATGCAGCAGCAGAAGTACACACAACATATTTAGAAACAAATCTGATTAAATACCTGTTTACGAACCTACACATGTCTTCATATGAGTTTATATGGAGTGATGATGATGGTAAAACATCTGATCTATTACAGTTTTCTTTAGGGACTATTTTGCCATACTACATACTTTTGGCATCCCTCCACAATTGTAATATGTGTAAAAACAGGTTTTAGAACCAAAACTTTTTCAGAACTCTAGGTGGGTACACTAAACCCACCTAGAAGTGTGATGGAAGGTGTTCATTGAAATGATTCATAATCAATGACGTGTGATGATTCATAAACAATGACGACTATTAATGATATTACTTTTTGTTCTATGTGATGATAATGTGTACTGAACTGAACATTTTACCCTCAGTGAGCATTTCTGAAATGCTGAGTGAGAGTTTTCTCTATCTGGCGCCAGCAGTATGTGTCTGTGTGTGTGTGTGTATTAAAGGAATGTACGTCACAGCTGTCGTGTCTACAAGCCCTGGCGCCAGGGCCATCTTCCTCTCCTGCTTGCAGTATTTTGAGGACCAGCCTGAGATGCTCACTAAGGGATTATGTCATATCACATGTCAGAAGAAGTTGACGTGTCACAATGGTGGCACTGTGCCCATAATTGGGAAAGCAAGATAATAAGGGTGGGGTATAAAGAGAGCTTGGCACGCTTGCAAGGCAGGAGTTCACTCTGTATTCATTACGTGTGGCTTCTCAATAAATCTTGTTACTCATTCTGATCAAGACTCAGAGACTCTGAAAATTTCTTTCTTCCTGTCATTATTTTCCACCACAATTTGGCGTCACGGAACAGGATGAGCATGGTCTTGCGATGGAGGGGGAGAGACTAGCACCTGCCGAGGACGCTCTCCAGCAAAACAGCTGGGCCCAAGAAGCAAGGGAAAAATTCCACAGAAAAAAGGACAAGTACCGCGGGGGTAAGTGCAGCCTCTCACCCCCCATTCGCAAATCCAGGCCTCATCGACAAACATTGGTGGTGAGTGACAGGTTAACTAATTTACTCATTAAGGAAATTTTAAATGTAAACAATTGTTCTTAAATTAATTTACTCCCCTCCATCCTTCCTTCAGCACTCCGCCCTGGACAGTGTATAGTTACATGACGGTGTACAAGACTAGCCTGGTCGTGAGGCCTTTATTGATGTATGTAAATATATCTTTAAAGTAAAGAGAAGACTAGCCTGGTCGTGAGGCCTCTATTGATAGACGTGTCATTAGAGTATAGGTCCCGGGACCGTGGGGAGGAGTGCATAAAATAATACTAATAGTACAGGGTACTGATTGTGTATTAAGCAGGGATAGAAGAAGGAAGGTGAGACGTGATTATTGGGGCTAAATTACTCTGAGTCATTAAAATCGAATGAGAGAACAAAATGGGATCCCAAGTAACTAAAGAATTGAAACTTAATCCAAAAATTCATGATGCAGCTCTTTTCAATCAAATGAGCCAAGACTATATGTGTATGTCTGTGCGTGTGTGTGTTTATGTAGTGTTGTTCAAAGGTTTGGAATCATTAGCATATAAACCCAATATACATATATTAAAGTAGGGCAGAATATTGAGCCATGCTGGTACTGTTCAATGTAACAATGTAACATGCTGTAGAATTCTGAGGATGACAGTTTAGTGAATATGTGAGACAGCTTCATGTTTGAGTAGTAGTGATGAGTTATGTACAAATGTCCACATTGTGAAAGTCATCCCTGATTGAAACAGAAAAGAGATGAGGATTCCAGGCTTTTGATACAATGTGTGTGTGTGTTTCTGCGTGTGTTGAATAAAGCAGTGAGAGAGATAGACAAAACATCTCTTTTCTGCTATCTTCTATCACATTTGGTGTGCGTGTGCGTGTCTGTGTGTGTGTAAGTGTGTATGTTTCTAACATTTGTCTAACTCTGATATTCTATAAGCGAATCTAATGATGAATATAATGTGTGTGTGGCTGTGTCAGAATCGCTCCCTATTCCAGAAATAGTGCACTATATAGTGTGTAAACCATTTTTGGAGTACTGTTTAAAACCCCAGCAGTACATTCTATTCCCTATATAGTTCACTATGGAAAACCTAATGCATCACAAAATTTAGAAATTTCAAAATATACTATAATGCAATGCAGTGCTGTTGTATTAGACGTCCTCAGAGCAGGACAAACATGGTTTATTGTTTGGTTGTTCCATAATTCGTTTAGTAAATAGAAAATGCTACATAGTGAAAGAGTTAATGAGTGAGCCATTCTGAACACAGCTTCTGTCTTCATGTGGTTTAGGCCTTTTCTATTCTTATTATTTTCTTATTGAGACTGACTTCAGCTCAGTCTCAGCTGAATGAGATTTAAAGAATACACATATCTAATTTCTCTAGTGGTTCTCGTGTATCTCAGTCTATGCTGATCTTTTGATTCTCTTAATGAGGATGGTAGATTTTAGAAACCAGTAAGAAAAGACCTTACTTTCTTTGGAAAGGTTTAATTTGACAAACTTAATATTGTATCTATTACGAGCTGCAGTGAATTGGGTCTCTCTTTCTGACTTTTAAACAAGGAGACATCAGATGTTTTTAAAAAAAAATATATATATATGGAACTTTCTGTTTTGCTTTCCATATGTTTTCTATTTCTCGCAATGAAGAACTTGCTTGCATATTCTTGGCTATATTTTGAGTCCCCATCAGAGCACAACAATATAATGTTAATGTTTATACAGTTTAGAAATATCAAGCATTGTTTGGCTGGAAATAATTTTTGTTTTAGTTATTTCATGAGGCTAAACAATTTTTAACCATGTTAGAATTCCTTTCAGGATTTCTTTTTTATTATTATTTTTTTTCTTTTAAGGTTTTTTTTTTGGGAGGGATTTTTCTCTTTTGACTGATTGTTGCTCAGTGCTGTTTTCTGGGTGTTTGAGAAGGCGGGGGTGGTGCTCATCACAGGAGTTTTGACCCTCAGAGACAGGGTCCTCTGCAACAGTACTGTGAACATCATCTGAACCAGAGCACTTCATGAGGAGAGTCTCAGATGAGAGACTGTGTTTGGTCCAGCTGTCGGTCGATGGCTGGACTGCGTCTTCACCGGACCTGCTGTGATTGAAATGTTACAGCACTGGTCCAGGAAACTGGTTTCAGATCTGGAAGAACTGAGCGATCAGAGACCGCTTCAGACAGCACCTGCTCAACCATCAACACCACCCACCCCCAGCAGCCAATCAGCCCAGTGGATCCACCCCTCAGCCTGAGCCAGCAACAGAGACGTGAGACCAGATTTTTTATTTTTATGCCTGTTTACTTTTTTCCATTAAAAGGAGTGATTTTATTTAATTTTTGATGTTTATGCCTCATGTAGAAAATGTTTGGTTAAACTTTAAATCTGGTGGTGACTCAAATTATGACTGTTTTACCTTTCTTTTTAAGAAAAAAAAGGGAGGTTTTAGCTTTTTTTGTTTCTCTTTTAACCCTTATATTGTGTTAGAAAGCTGTTTACACCTGTGGTGTTCGCGGGTCAATTTTGACCCGTGATTTGAAAATGCTTGAAAATGCTTAAAATCACCAGTTTTCTTCCAATATTGTTTTTCAACTCATTGTTGGCTTAGTATACATTCATATAAATGGAACCAGTGTGGGAAATTTCTTTAGTTGGCTCCACAGACACAGTGTTTTAAAAAGTACCACTCGTTTTTGAATGCAAAAACTATTTAAATTCACAAAAAATATTTGTCATACTTATAGACTGAGTAATTAGAAACTGTAAATGTGTTATAGACCTATATTAGAGTACACCTACCAAAGAAAAAAAAATATTATTTAAAATTATTAACAATAGTGACATCTTTGGTGTTTCGGGTCAAAACTGACCCGCATAGATAAATAGTAGGATAAAGACAACAAGTGTTCAAATTTCTTTCCATAAAACCAACTTTTATTTAACCATAGTAATTAACCAAGCAATTTAACTTTAACAAATCAACAATGACCAACAACAGTGTGTGTGTGTGTGTGTGTGCGTGTGTGTGTGTGTGCACCTGCATTAACCATAAACTGAACATTGAAAAATAATATGATGTTAGTGCAGGTGAGTCACTCTGAATGAACTTATGAACTTATGAACCATGAAACTTAGCATCAGAAACTTTAACTGTGTGTGTGTGTGTGTGTGTGTGTGTGTTTGTGTGTTTGTGTGTGTGTGTGTGTGTTCAAATGCATGAATCACAGTATTTGATGGTTATTGTGTGCTCCGCGCAAATGAATTTCTTGCATGTGTGGCAAGTGGTGTTGGACTTCCTGTCCTTTTTGGTGGGGCAGGACTGGCACCTCTTCCTCTTGCTGCTCCTGGAATCTCCTCCCTGGTTTGTATCACAGGATGATGATGTGAGTGTTGGCTGAAGCCCTTTCACCAAATGAACAGACGCTTCGGTTCGGGGCAGCCTCTTTCGTCTTTCGATTTAGGGAGAAACCAGAGACTTGCCCAACTCCTCCAGCAAAAGCCTCCTCTTGAAAGGTTTTTCTCCATTCCATCCTGGATCTATTTCAGTCCACACTACATATGCGTTGTATGCCGAAACGTCCAGCATGTTGTAGAACACAACCACTGGCCTCCTTTTTGTCCCCCGCTTGCATGTGTATGTGCCGGTGACCTTGTCCAGGTTGTGAACACCGCCTTTGTTCTTGTTGTAATCCAGGATCATGTCTGGCTTCTTGTCCTCCCTACTGCTCACACCAGCATCCCTGTGGAGAGTTGACATCAGAATGACATTTTTGTTTTTTTTGGGACAGTAGGAGACAACTGTGGTTCTTTCTGAGAATGCAAACTTGGATGAGAGAGGAGCCCTGTCTTTCGTTCCAAGAAGAGCTAAGGGAAGCTCAGGTTTGTTCTTCCTGACTGTTCCCACCATCGTCAGCTTCCTCTTTAGAAGCTCTTGCGCAAGGTCATAGGAGGTAAAAAAATTATCACAAGTTATGTTGTGCCCCCGAAGACCCTTGGTCATGTCCAGGACGACCCGCTTGCCCTGGTTCTTCTCTGGCACTCCGGTGGCAGATTTTCCGGTATATATTTGCATATTCCATGCATAGGCAGTTTTTGCATCACATGCTGCCCATATTTTGATCCCATATTTTCCAGGCTTGCTTGGCATGTACTGCCTGAAGGGACAGCGGCCTCTGAAAGGGACTAGCCGTTCATCCACTGTCACCTCTGGCCCAGGATTGTACACAAAGGGTACATTTTCCACCCATTTGTCCCAAACCTCCCTGATGGGAGCAAGCTTGTCATTCTCACAACGAGCAACTCTGGTCTCCCTGTTGTCAAAACGTAGCACTCTTGATAACACATGAAAGGCTTGAAGGGACATTGTGGCACGAAAAATAGGGCGTCCTGACTCACTATCCCATAAGCTGGCCGTAGCTTCATTACAGGATCTGGACACCCCCGCAAGAAGCAACAGTCCCATGTGCGCATCTAGCTGTGTTTTGTCCATCTCCGTCCAGCTATCACCAAACACTCTTCTCCCTTCCATGTTGGTCATCTCAAGTAGGATACTCTGAATAGGTCGTGGAAAGAACAGTTCAAACGTTGACTTGATGTCTTGGGCGTGTGACACAGCGTATCTAGTAGGCCCTGGAGTCATTCTGAGGATGTTTTCCATCGGTGCCCTGGCTTGGGTTTGAGGAGGGCTTGATAACCATGAAATGTCACCTTTTTTTTACTTGAAGACCTCTCCTTGAGCATCTGTGACATCTGGGTCCTCCTCATCAGATGTTTGGTCTTGTTCAGGGTCATACTGAACATCATCCTCCTCCTCAGACACATCCTCCTCAGCTTCACTTTCCTCTCTCTCCTCAAGATCACCATCATTACCAAAGATATGATCTAGCACCTCATGAACAGAATACATTTTGCTCATGTTGACTGATAATCCTACAGAAATTCAACTAATAATATCCCACCCAAACCCTCTTTATATGTGCCAATGTTTGTTTATAAACAATGTATCAATATGCTGTGAGAAAGTTTTAGTTCATGTGGGTAGTGGTGTTTGTGTGTGTGTGTATGTGGGCCAATGTTTGTGTGCCTGTATGCATTTTCTATATGTCTCTGTGTCTGTGCATGTGAAAGAAGCTTGTGTGTGTGTGTGTGTGTGTGTGGGTGGGTGGGTCATAATTGGGCATATTGGGCCACAATTGATCCTCAGAGCAACCCATAGCTTTAAGGTGATGCATAAAACAGCCAGTATTCTCTGCCGGGTCATTTTTGACCCGTAACACCACAGATGTAACTTTTTTTTTTTGAGACCTTTAGAATTTACTAAAAAGGTAAAAATGTATATTTCTGCATTCAATCAGGTGTGTCTGAGGATTAGATGAAGCCTCATTCCAGAACAAAAAAGCAAATGGTAATTTTTACACATTTAAACTTGAAAACGGGTCAATTTTGACCCGAACACAATAGAAGGGTTAAATAGTGTTTCTCATCAAAAACTTTGATGAATTAAAAATAATATCTAGTTCAGGGAAAAAATCTTTAATTTCATTGTAAACAGTAGCCAAACATGGTTGCTGGGCAGATTAATACATTAGAGGCCTATCACACATTGGCCCTCAATTTTCACTGGAAAGTTTTTTTTTTTTTTAGGTTTACATTATGTAATTTATGTTGCCTAATGACTATGATTTGTATAAAACATTTTTAATAACAATCATCTCCATTAAGGCTTATGTAAGGGAAGTTGTTTACTGGCTTTTGACAAAAATTAATACATATAAACTCAGATGTAGTTGTAACTAGCTAAAGTAACCAAGCATGCTGGCTTAAATAAAAATCAACCATTTAAAATCTTATTAATACATCAATGTAGACTATCAACTACAAAAAGAGCTTTGCTTGCTCCAAAAGTTTTTAAAAAAAATATATATAGGGTAAGATAGAAATCTTTCTCTTATATGTGCATTAATATTAATGCTAAATTAATTCAATATATATAATAATAACTAGCTTGCTAAACCACCAGCTAACAGTCTTGCAACTATGCCAAACAAGTGAAACTTAAATATGTTTTTATTTTTTGCAATTAATTTACAGGTAGCACAGTTCGCAAAAATATATATTGGAACTGAACAAGGAAAATAAATATTAGGCCAATAACTTCAAACAAGACCACTGCAGCTCATAGCTTCAAAATCACTGTCATAGGAACTAGTTAGTCTAAACTTAGGTGGACCATGCCTACAACAGCTTGTGGACACAACTCCACACACATTAAAATTCTAACATCAGCCAAATGTTTTTAGACTCAAGTTAACAGATGGATATTCTGAACAATGCTTTAAGGATTTCTGAGTATGTGTAAAGTTGAGGATTGTTTGTCTACAGATTGGCATTAAGAATTTTGGCACATAACAAACTATTTTAAAATAAATAAAACTAAGATTAATCTGAAGTGCACAAATAAGTTTTAGATGTGCTTCAAAGGAAGAACTGGGTGATCCCTGATGGATATAAACCGATAGAGAGTTACAAATCTTTGGTGCATAAATACAGAATGCAACGCTAAATGTTCTCAACAAATGAGCTGGAATTGTCGATCTGTCAGGAGTCCTGATATATACTTAGCTGCTAAGCAGTTAAGAGATTTTTACACTTTTTACACTAAATGAATATTAAAATCCAATCTACATAATCTTCTCTCTTTTTTTATGTGTGTGAGTTAGAACTGTAGCTGCAGCATTTTGACCACGATGTAATTTGTAAATTGTAGAGAATAATAATTGTAATCCAGAGAATAATGCATTACAATACTCTAATCAAAACAAAGGTGTAGATCAGCTTCTCAGCATCTAGTGTAAGAAAATGTCTAATTAATGTATAAAAAATATATACATTATTGTGGTTGAAGATTAAATTAGACAATGTGAAAGGTTAAAAGAAAATAAGAAGGCATTTGATAAATAAATGTTGAGACTATGTATTCTATAGTCTAGAGCGAAAACAGTGACAATGTTGAAAAACATTGACTTGATTTTAACACTTTTAAACTTCATGTTGTAATTCTGGAAAAAAAAAAAAAAAAAAAAAAAGAGAAAGTTAATGTAGTAAAATTTGTTTATGAATCTTCTCAGATCCATGGTGGGCATGACGAGGCAGGGAGAGTCCGGCGTGGGGACTGGTGTGCAATAGGCCCCAGCATGTCCACAGCTGAGATGAAGAAACACTTGTTCTCATACTCTGTATGCGGACACTTGTCATTACTCCCGGGGCTTCTTAGGCGTTATGTAGACCATCATGGAATCTTGGATGATTCCATTTGGTCTAGAAGGGGGGAGTGAAGGGTGTGATTGGAGATAACCACACCTTTACACTCTTATTCTTAAATGTTTTATACATTTATATATACAGTTATTATTTTTACTGTTCACTTTATAATTCACTTAATAACCTTATGATCTTTGCTCTCTTTTTAACTGTCACGGCGACACAAGGCTTTGGAGGTTGTTTTTACTTTTTCAGGAATCAGGAAGGTCAGAGTGTTTTCATCAACAATGAGAGCTGTGAGGAGAACGTGACCCTGAGTGGCAGAGAAGCTTCACTGCTGTTCTGCTGTTCTGGGACCAGTGCATATGAACTAGGAGACAACAAGTTATCTGAGTGAAGTGCTGGAAACTTCTCCTCAGATAGCCAGAAGATCTTTCCATCCACTCTTTTCCTCTGTCTCATCTTCTCACAGACTTTAGGACACTTAAGGACTGTCTGCTGTGTTCATGAAGGACACAGTGCTGAACAACATCATGATAAGAACTTGTTGCTCAGACAGGCTGGAGCTAATCACGTCATTAAAACTGGACAACATGCTGTTAACTGGACTCTGCTGACGTAATCATATTGATAAGTTCTGTACAATCACATGTCATTTGCAAAATGTATAACTGCTTGGATGAAGTATGAGGAATTCTCTCTGGCCCTCGACTGGCTTTAGTTTATTTCTTTCTTCTCTCTCTCTCTCTCTCTCTCTCTCTCTCTCTCTCTCTCTCTCTCTCTCTCTCTCTCTCGCGCGCGAATGTGTTGACCTATCGAGATTTTATTTGTTGATGTACTTTTACTCTTTTCTAATATATATCTATTAATTTTTGTTCCGCCATATGCAGAAGAAAGGCCAGTTCCTGCAAGTTACAGTAGATACAATAGAGTTAGATACTGCATTTGGGCTAGACCGTTTGTTTAATGAAGATAAAGAAAATTAGCAGTAAAAAGAAAATTTCATTATTGATTCAGAATCAAAGGGGGGAGTGTGATGGAAGGTGTTCATTGAAATGATTCATAATCAATGACGTGTGATGATTCATAAACAATGACGACTATTAATGATATTACTTTTTGTTCTATGTGATGATAATGTGTACTGAACTGAACATTTTACCCTCAGTGAGCATTTCTGAAATGCTGAGTGAGAGTTTTCTCTATCTGGCGCCAGCAGTATGTGTCTGTGTGTGTGTGTGTATTAAAGGAATGTACGTCACAGCTGTCGTGTCTACAAGCCCTGGCGCCAGGGCCATCTTCCTCTCCTGCTTGCAGTATTTTGAGGACCAGCCTGAGATGCTCACTAAGGGATTATGTCATATCACATGTCAGAAGAAGTTGACGTGTCACAATGGTGGCACTGTGCCCATAATTGGGAAAGCAAGATAATAAGGGTGGGGTATAAAGAGAGCTTGGCACGCTTGCAAGGCAGGAGTTCACTCTGTATTCATTACGTGTGGCTTCTCAATAAATCTTGTTACTCATTCTGATCAAGACTCAGAGACTCTGAATATTTCTTTCTTCCTGTCATTATTTTCCACCACAGAAGTACAGAACTACAGTAAGGGAAACATATCTATGCAAACACTTTTAATAACAATAACAATCTTCTGATCCAATCAGCTGTGTTCTGGTAAGCTGGTGCTTAGATGCCCTTTGTGCCCTCCATAAAGTGATAAAGTAAACCGTAATGATAGGAGCCAAATATGAGTCTTCTGGTTGGTCTGAGAGTGAAGGTTTATATTTTTAACTGGGGCAGCTTTAAGAGGCCTTTATTAGCAATTCAGAGTTTTTGTCTGACTGAAAGCAAAACATAGTATACAACATCAATAAAACATTACATAAAATGTTATACTTATAAAAGTTTATACAACACAAAAATATTGCTAGGGACAACTACATATCTACACAAATATCTCTAAAAACAAATAATGCTTGAAAGGTTTCATATTTTTTGCTTTTAAAGAGGGCTGTATTAGTTTAAAATAATGTTCCACTTCTTTTGCGTAAAATTTATTAAAATAATTATTGATAATTTGTATTTACATTATCAGTATGGAATTTAGCCTTAAATAGAGTCCTTTTTTGCATGTATGTGGGTATTTATCTCAGTAATTTTTCTAAATACCTTTTGTTTTTGTGCAAAGCTGTTGCCCAAACAGGTGAACGACAGTATTTGGATTCCATTCTGTACTATTTAAAAATAAATTAATAAAAAATCTGTTCATGCAATGCACAAAAATCATCTGGGGGTCAAATTAGCAAAAATATAGATATACCTATAAAAATATGAACCTACATTTATTCAATACATTTGTTTAGATGTATTGTTATTTTGTTGATTATATTGCATTAAGTATCAGTATACCATTGTTTTATACTATGAACGTTTTTGATTTAATGTTTTAGTATACTGGTTCATACTAGTAAAACTGCATTACAGAGATGTGTATGATGCTATTTTTTTTACAATTGAGTATTTGTGATTAAATAAAGGTAAAAGCTGTTTCAAATTAATTTGCAGTGCCATTATGGTTGATTTATCTTTTGTCTAGAACCTGCTTAGTGTTACACAGATAAAATCTGAGTTAATCTGATTTTAAATAACTCTGATTCAAATTATCCGTTCCACCTTAAATGGTGCAGCCATACCATTTGCATTTAAGGTGGAACGGACAATTCCAAAAGACTTCGTAAATGAGTTTGTAAACAGACTTACCTTATTTTCTAATTGCTCTTCCGGTATGTTTATATGTATTTTAGACTATTTCTATTATTAAAAAAAAGGTATTTTGGTTTATTTTTAATTATTTCTTGCTAGTTTGGTTAGCTAAGCTAACCTGCTGAACCTGTGTTGCTCTGATAGAAACGGGCTGCTGGCTAATGCTATCACTTTCGTTTCTTCAACAGGAGAAATTCTGTGCGGGTTTATTCGACGTTTTCTTTAATAAAGACAGTAAAAATGATACAAATCTGAGGTAATGTTTAAAGTTGTGGGTCTCCTGGTTAAATCTGAGCTGTTTCTCCACATTTAAACTGTAGTTAGTTGGGTTAACTCTCCTAACGTTACTGTCTGTTACTGCGAACCCTCAGCCCCCCCTCCTCTGCTGGAGTTCAGGATCAGAATCAATACTGTATTTAATCATCTGATAATCTGATTAATAAAGTGTGTTTCTTACCCGGACTGATGAGAGTCGGTGGTGTAGAGATCAGCTCAGCTTTCCGCTTCTGTCTGATCCTGTGTTTACAGCCCTGAGAAGAATAAATGAAACTGAAACTGATCTGAGCAGAGGAGGAGTGTCATGCAGATTTATGAATATTTGGTTTAATATCAATACAGTGTGTGTTTGTATCCACAAAGTAGTTGTTTAAATTTAATTTACCGTATAACATTATTTTTACAATAAAAAATACTCTAAATAAATAAGGGCTGCATGTTAATTATCAAAATATTTCAACTTTAGTGTCGACTAATTAGTCATTTTTAACAGCACTACACAAAGTGAAAGCTTTGCCAAACACAATATATTACAAATTTACCTAATAAATCCCATCACATTCACAAATACAGTGGTGTGAAAAGGTTTGGGTGCCCCTGATAATTCTCATGATTTTTTTTATAAATCATTGGTTGTTTGGATCAGCATTTTTTTAGTAGAATATGTCATATAGCAGACAAACACAGTGATATTTGAGAAGTGAAATTAATTTTATAGGATTTACAGAAAGTGGGCAATTCTTTTTTTACAGAATTAGGCAGGTGTGTAAATGTGGGCACCTCAACAGAAAAAAAATACATCAATATTAAATAGATCATCCTTTTGCGGCAATAACAGCCTCGAAACACTTCCTATAGCTTCCAATGAGAGTCTGGTTTGTAGTTGAAGCTATTTTGGACCATTCTTCTTTAAACTACCACTTTAAATCACACCACCGATTTTCAGGTCTGGGGACTGAGATGATCATTCCAGAACATTGTACTTGTTCCTCCGCATGAACGTCTTAGTAGATTTTGAGTCATGTTTAGAGTCGTTGTCTTGTTGAAGTATCCAGCCCCGGAGCATTTAAACTGATTTTTAAACGTTGTTCTCAAGAATCTGATAATATTGACTGAAATCTATGAAACCCTCAACTTAACAAGATTTCCAGTACCTGCACTGATCACACAGGCCCACAGCATGATAAACCACCACCAAATCTTACTGTGGGTAGCAAGTCTTGGAATGCTGTGTTCTTTTTCCGCCATTCATACTGCCCTCCAAATAACTCAATTTTAGTTTCATCAGTCCACAGAACCTTATTCCAAAATGAAGCTGGCTTGTCCAAATGTGCTTTAGCATACCTTAAGCAACTCTGTTTGTGGCGTGTGCGCAAAAATGACTTTTGTATTACTCTCCCATGCAGCCTGTCCTTGTATAAAGTGCGCTGAATAGTTGAATGGTGCACAGTGACTCCATCTGCAAGATGATGATGTAGGTGTTTGGAGCTGGTCTGTGGGTTCACTATAACTGTTTCCACCATCCTTCTCCTCCAACTTATATAATATTTTTCTTGACCTGCCACTTCAGGCCTTAACTAGAACTGTGCCTGTAGTCCTCTATTTCCTCACTATGTTCCTAACAGTGGAAACTAACAGCTGAAATCTCTGAGAGAGCTTTTTGTATCCTTCTCCTAAACCATGATGTTGAACAATCTTGGTTTTCAGGTAATTTGAGAGTTGTTTTAAGGCTCCCATGTTGCCACTGTTCAGAGAAGATGCAAAGAGAAAAACTTGCAATTGGCCACTTTAAACCCTTTCTCATAATTGGATTTACCTGTGTATGTAGTTTAAGGATCAATGAGCCTACCAAACGAAATTTTAGTTACAATAATTTGTGATAAATTTATTCAAATCAATAAAATGACAAGGGTGTCCAAATTTATATACCAGCCTAATTTTGTTTAAAGAGTTATTGCACACATTTTGTAAATCCTAAAAACTTCATTTACTTCTCAAATATCACTGTTTCATCTGCTATATGATATATTTAACTGAAATTGCTGATCAGAACAACGCTGATAAAGTTTTTTAAGCATTTATAGAGAAATTAAAGGACCGTTAAGGCTAAAATGTTCTGTAGTAATTTAACATGATCAGGATAGATCGTCAGATATTAATAGCTCAGATATTATGCTAAGTTTACTGGCAGCTCATGTCAGCAGAGCTTTAGACAATATTTTCTTAGTTGAATTGTGCAGTGCATCATGGAAATCTGTGTGGGATGTAGCCCTGAATCTGCTCACCGCCATTCCCCCAATCCCATTTCCCTACCCTGGTTGCCAGGTACAGACAACAACACACAAACAGATAGAGTGTATGGCAGAAATAATCGTCGACTAATGGACTAATCAGAACAAAAATTGACAGATTAGTAAACTACCAAAATAATCAAAAGAAGTTTAATAACACACTTCTAAACCTCATTTTATCAATTAAAGATCATTCTTCATTTAGCTATCTACATATAAATATCAAGCTACTTAAACAAGTCCAAGAATTCCCTGTCCACTCTTAGCATAACCCAACCCCTTTAAGAAAGTAATCAATGACATCATCAGTGACATTCAACCTTTTATACTGTTTTATTTTTTTTTCCAAGAGACTGAAGACACTTGCAATCAGGCAATTAGTCCAGCAATTAGCAAAATAAATATTAATCTCATTTTGTCGCCATACTTAGCTGAAGTAAAGTTAAACTATCCACTCTGTCATGGTAAATTATCATGGTAATTAAAATAATTGGTACCACTTTAAAATAAGTGTTTATAAAAAGTTAATAAAGGAGTTTATTCATTGGTTTTAATTAAGTTGTAAAAACGTTTAAAAACATTAATAAAACACTTACAACACAAATAAAAACAAAAGATAAAAAAATTACTTTTTTAACATATGCAATAGAATAAATTAATAAAGTTTATAACAGAAATGTTAAAGACGACTTATGGAAAAAAAAAAAGTAATATGAGCATTCGGAAAGACCTGAACTATTCATTACCCCTTTGTAAAGGAGCTTTATTTTCAATTGGTCCCAAATAATTTTATAATGACCCAAGGGGCTTAGCTTGGAATAGGAATAAGTGGGGGGCTATAAAAAATTTTTTTTTTCTTCTCACATTTCGGATTTTTAGGTTTTTAATAGCAGTAGTATTGAAGCGTGTTAGCCTGAATGCTAATTGTTTTCTGAGCTGAATTAATGTCTGATGTCCGATATCAGAATTATGTTACAGTGCTGGTTAGATATGGTTCTGCTGTTTGATATGATATGATATAATATGATATGATATGATATGATATGATATGATATGATATGTGTGTGATGACTTCACATTACTCTGTTCTTCATTTTTAAGGGTTAGAAAACTTTTTCAGCTTTTATCCCTTCATTTCGCGATTCCGTCTGTGTTTTCTGCCTCATGGGAAACACAGGACCCCCGAATGTGTCTCCTAGGAGAAAAAGTCCACATGATGGTCCACATTATGAAACATGACAAACATGAAAATAATTGTTTCTTTTATTTTGTATCATATAAAACAGGGAAATGACTGAAGCAAACTGCAGCGTCAGTGCAGGAACACACCATCAAATACTGAAATTCTCAAATGCATCTTCACATTTTGTAAGTGACAATCTTTATATACATCTGCCCAGATCTCTCAGAAGTCCTTATCGGACTGTTGTGCTGTAAATCAGAATTATTTTATGTTACATTTGAACTACAGTATTAATCAGTCCTGTACTGGTTTTGTACTCAATCTCTACCTCTCTCTCACTGACCGGTCTGTCCTGTTTCAGAACAGGTTCAAGATTTCCTCTTAAATATTTCCCTCCAGTCACATGATCTGGTACTTTCTGAGATGCTTTGTTTTTTTCTGTGTCAGGGGAGAGTAGAAGAGTAAAATTACTTCCTTGATATTTGATGCTTTTATTACAGTCATTTATTTCAAGAAGAAAAGTCCAAACATCATCATCAAACAACATGTGCAGTACTCTGTGTTAATCATATAATAATGGGAATAGGACATCACATTTATTTACCGTTGAATCGGTTTTAAACCCAATCCTGAAAGAACACCTGTATTTTAAAGTTTTAAAATCAGCTTTTATTGATTAAAATGTTAGGTGATTTATTTGTTTACTGGCAGAATTGGGCAGCATAGGACTCACTGCAGGTCATCAGACTTTCAAATATTATATTAAATCAAGGTTGTTGTGGGGTGGAGTGGGATGATTGTGGGGGGTTGGATGGCTGTGGGTGGATGAGACTTTAAAGGGTAAAATAATAATATTAATAAGATAATATTATTAAAGCATACTCTGAAATATTTTTCATTTATACTTTACTGATATTTTGAGTTTAGAAATAGCATATTTATCAAAAAGAAAAAAGTTATAAAATAAAATTATATAAAAACGGAAATAGATCAGACCACTAGATGGCAGAATTGGACAACACTGGATTCACTGAAGGTTATGCCATTACCCACCTGTAGATTTGACTGTCATTTAGTGACTAGCCTTTAAAGACGCCAACGTTACAGAATAGTCCGTTCCACCTTAAATGCTGCAGGGTTGCATGCTGGAATCTAATAAGGCGCCCTGCTGGCACTGCTATACTATTTAAGGTGGAACGGACAGTTACACTCAGAAGCTTCATTGTTACAGAGCAGCGTGGTGTAATAACGTCAGATAAATTCATAAATAAATGTTGTTTATTTAGAACTTCTTTTGTCATCGATTATACATCGGATTAAAGATTTCGTGATTACTTTAAGTATAAATGTGAAAAAAAATCTACATGAATGATTAATGAGATTAATAAAAATAACCCTGTACTGTAATTCATTTCCCCTAAAAAAAATAAATTTGCTAAACAAACTTCTGCAATAGTTTGTCCTTGTGCGAAATGTAAAAATAATAATGTATAAAATGGTAAATCAAAAGTAGGTCAGATATAGTGTTTTATTTCTGTACTTTCTGTACTTCTGCTGTATTTGACCACTAGATGGCACTGTGGGGCAATACGTACTTACTACAGGCCAAGCCAACACCCACCTGTGGATACAGTGTTCATTTTAAGAGCCAACAAATATATATCTAATAAACAAAATTTCACGAGAACCTGTCTAAAGGTACTTACTTTACTCAGTACTTTTTATTGTTCCGTTATTGAACAGTACATTATTATCAAATAAAACAATGACCCTTCATGGATCTGGATATTTAGATTTATTCATTCAGCACTATTGTCTGTTAGAAATTACGAGCATTGCCCATCAACTCATACTGGAATAGGGCAGTGTTCTAGGTGATCTGTACCCAAGTCTACCATAGGAAAGGCAGTGTTACACAGCACTAATCTTCATTATAAACACATTTATACAGTTCAGTAGGATTTGGTTGTGTTCCCTTTAAATATGTCTCTCAAAGAAACATGTCTCAGCACAAATTAAAATCTCTCTTTAAATAATCTTTTATGAGATTCTGATCTGGAGTCAGTAACCTGCTCTGTGTCTGATCACCCTTCCCTTGTAAAAAAGCGGTATATTTAAATATTATAATAGTGTACTCAAGAGTCAAGTCAAGTCAAGTCAAAAGACTTTTATTGTCATTACATCTGATTGCAGGTACACAGTGTAAGGAGCACAGGTACACAGAGTAACGAGTGCAGGCACACAGTGTATCGAAATTACACAGGGATAGAAACATTTTGGTCTCTGTGTGCTGAGTGTGTGTTAGAGCTTAGATCAGGCCCGAAAAACGAATACTATTTAAAATCATTTTTGGGCTGTTTAAATGAGCGAAATCCATTCAGATGATGTTATAATAAACACTGCAACACTGAAGAAGCATAGACCTATTATTTAAGAAAAATGTTTATTAAGATCTCCCTGTCTACTCTAATATAATTAACAATGTCTAAGAATATAAAACACTTTCTAAGCAAACATTTTTTTTTATTTTGAAAATAAATTGCAAAACACATAAAACAATAATAAGGCTATGCGTGGAGGAGCTTATATGTGCGCAATAGCATCTCCCATTAATGTGTAGAGGAGAGTAAAACATTTAGGAGCATTATCCCGTGTACTATACAGAAAAAAAGCACAATATATACAAAATACAATGGATTACACTTACACAATAAACATACATTATTGTGCACGGTTTTGAATTTGTTTTTTATATGATATATGATTAATTGTATTGCAGGATGTATTAATTATCAACATCATAATTTCCTTCCAATCAATCATATCCTTCAAACATTTCCCAATAGATTAATTTCCAGGATATAGCTTTTATAGTTTTAAAGAAAGCAAAACAATTCAATGACTTCTTGAATGCACCCTGACCACGCCCCCTTTTAATGACGCACATCTTCAGGCTCGCGCGAGATCTGAGGCGGTATATAAAGGCCGGGCGCCGGTTTGCCCTCTCGTTCGTCCTCAGTGCAGGATAACGGAGAAATAATCCAGATTTACCGCGTTTTAACAACATTTACCATCTAGCGACACCATTTTCACCCCGGACACTCGAGCTGGAAGAAGATTAGAAGGTTTTCTGCGAGGGAGAGACACTCAACGTGAGTAAATTTTGGGCTGTTATCCAATAGTTAGCATTTAAAGAGGCTACTGAAGGTAGCTTCTCAGTGGAATTATCCAGTCCACCTTAAATAGTTCAGTATCCGCTGCTATCTCCGTTCTGAAGCCTGAAGCTGCTGTACCTGCGGCTCGTTTTAAGGTGGAGCGGATAATTCCACGCATTAGCATCGTGTTACAAAATGATGTGGTGTTCTAATGTCAAATAAATCAATAACTGATTTAATTTATTCCAGAAATTGCTTTTATTATCATATGAAAAGCTCAAACTAAGTGTTTTATGGTCATTTCAGCTCTAAATATGAAAGTATATGTAAGTGAAGGACATTGTATTAATATTTAATCAGTGTGTACAGATCAGGGTTTTAAGTTAATATTATATAATCTAAAGCTATGGACTCAAATTACATATCTTGCGATTATACTATACTGATTATTTTGGCTCAGAAGAATAGCTGCATATAATATTTACAGAATTATGTTGTTTAAACTATTAAAATAAAAAAAAATATTTAAAGAGTAAAGTAATATTTCCTCTAGGTCATAACACATGATACAAAATGCAAAAATCTGGTTGTTTATATTTTTAACAACAAATATAACAAGTGAACTATAAGCCTATACAACATAATTACTACGAAACAGTGAACAGTCAGATACATTTATGCATGTAGAATTCTCTACAGATACATACATAAAACATTTATACACAATACAAATACATCAGCTAACCTTTACTTATAGAACAACATATAAAACAAAAGTTTTTTTTTAATAATTAACTCCTACAGAACTACACAGAGAGGATGTATTAGGTTTTTATTGTAGAAAGCAGTCTTGTATAATAATGTGCACAAATTCTTCTCTATATTCTCATATAAATCCATAGACACATAACAAACACTTTTTCAGAAAACCATGTATATATTAATGTATTATAATACATATTGTATACCCTGCAACACTGAAATATCAACAGGTAATAAGAGGTCAATAAACATGTTATTACTATATTATATTTGAGTAGTTTCTGTAGGTCATAGTAAATTGTGCTTCCACTTTGCATTTTTTTTCAGCTCTGATGCTGAACTGATATGGTAAATACATTAATATAAAACTGATTTAATCCCTATAGTGATCTGTGTGAGTGGTGTATGCTGGAGTGTAGACTGTAAGCTGGTGCTGTGCTTTTATGGGTCAGGCGAGTTTAATCAGATAACGGATGCCTGGTCTGATAATCTGATTGTCTGATAGTGTTGCGTGAGAAAGCAGAGCTGCAGGCTGTGTGCACTCAAACATATCTTGTCATGCTTATGACAACAATGTATGATCACTTAACTTCCCCAGCGATGACTATGATCATAACAAGTGACTGTAATATGTAATATGTTTCAAACATTAAATAAGATGTAGAATAACTTTATAAAATAGTTCGTTTAGGGCAATAATTGTGAATCTAAATTTTAAATGTTGAAATTTTTTTGTGTAACATGATGAGTGACCGTTGTTCTTTGTATTTTGTTGGAGTTTGATGAAGTGTGGACAAATACAAATGCTTCAAGATAACGTTAAATAGAATTTTCTTAATGTTTTTTGTTAAGTTGTTGTTTTGAAAACAGTGGTAGTTGTTTAAAATGTGACTGTTGTTGTTACAACTTAGTTAATACTGTTTTGTTCCCAAAGGGCGTTTACGCATCCAGAAGCTTTAAACACAATATGATAAGTACACACAGGAAAATAGAGAATAGAAATACAAAGTGTATAATATAGGTATTATACGTTATTATTATTATTATTGTTGTTGTTATTAAAGAATAACAGTATAAGCATAATATTGATATTCTATTACTCTTTCATTATGTATTGACTTGTAGTTTAAAATGAAATACAGCTCTATATTGTTTTAACCAGAGTAAAAGTGAGAAGAAAATAGAATAAAGCGTTTATTATAAAAGCCCTGTGCTGGACTGGGCTCCTGTTCCATCCATTTATGGGCATGTCTCCGGTGTGTGGTGGATTAGTGCCAGATGATTTCAGCGGTGGTGAGTCTGCGCAGTGTAGAGTTACAGTAAAGAGTCTGGCGATATTTCAGTATTTCGTCATTTGTACGTAATCCTGCTTCTTATTGTTTAGAGGTGTAAAACTTGCCCCAGGCCAATTCCTCACGCACAGAGTCACGGGACACCTCACAGAACCAGACCATTACGACTCCGCCCCATTACGACTCGAGGGTGTGGAGTTCAGCCTGGCTGACACCAGATTTTTCCATTAACCTACCAAAACATTCTAATGTAAATTCTACACAATCATGTTCTGCTCAGTCCTTAACCTTGAGCAGCATTCAACACCCTGTTCTGTTGGCTGTGACAAGAATGTATAGAGATGAGCTTTATTCTGATTGGCAGTCCTGTCTTATTCTGCCTCCTTTTAAACAACATTCTGAGATAAAACACTCTTTATAACTTCATTAAGGGGGCGGGGCTAAGCTGCTATAGACAGTTATATCTAAATTGTATATAGACTTCCTTAACCTTCCAAAACCTGTGAATGGGAAAACCGATTTATTTACTTACTTATTTATTTATCTTTAACAAAATGTGCACATCACTAGGGGTGGGTGAAAATATTATTGCGATATATCAGGGTATTTATACGATAATTGTGTTCTTGGATGATGTGCTCATGATGACAAACACTGAAAAATATTTATTTTAAGAACATAGTATTACAACCAAAGTACAGATAAATAGGTAAATATACATTTGTTATTTACTCTAAGTAAATAACATGGTATTAAAAGAGAGAAATTAATTACATGTAATAAATTGTTCATTAAAATAGTACAGTTTTTTTCATGATCTTACACCATTAAAATGTGTATTTAAATAGACAGAGGGCATGAATCGTTTTTGTATTTAAAAATGTCTGGGTCTGACAGTTTTTTTTTTTTTTTTTTATAAAGTAGAAACCAGTTCTAAACAGAAACTGGACCCGTGTCTGATTACAGGATTAGACGCTGATGATCAGATGATGCACAGCTCTGATTAGGCAACTTTGGGAAAACCAGCAAAGCTTCCTGTTATTATTTCTGAATATTATAGTAACAGTAGGACCAGCTAAATTCCAGCATTTATGGTATGGCTGAGCTTTAACAGTAAACTGAGCATCATAAAGTAAACATTTATTCACAAGAGTAGAGCTTAATGATTTGGCCCAAAAGTTATTATGATATAATTTCAGTATCCCTATGAACATTTATAAAATTCACTAAGAACGGATGTCTGTCTCCAAAAAAAAAAAAAAAAAAGATTTTACAAGTTGAAGTAATGCACCCAGTATTTATTCCGGCTGTGAATTGGCGAGAACTTGACCATGTGAAATGTATCACAATACAGGGGATACTATTCAGTACATCAAAATACACTGTGATACTGTAATCAAGGTGATGTATAGCGGTTATTTAATTTAATGAAAACAGTCATGTTTATAAAATCTAAGTAAATAAAAAGATTAATCTGATCAGAAGAGTGAAATATCTGTATTAACACAGTACAAAACTATCTAAGCTATCAGGTGGGTGGGTTTTAAACACACAAACACTGTTGGACACCAATCTTTACACATAAACTAATCTAAAGTAATTAAATCAATACTGTGTCTTATTTTAATCACCCCTAGTATTTATTTAATGTCAGTCTGTAATAATAATGGAAATATATGATTAAACATCATATTTCTGTTATTTAGGCATTTTATATCCAGATATACATATGATTATCATATCATAATATGTAGAAGAAAATAATGAATTAGTTGAGGAACAGAAAAATAAAATTATTGTGAAACAGAACTGTGGCTTAATTAACCAAAAGGACATGCATACATGTAAAAATAAAACAGATAAGATAATATTTTTAAAAATGTAAAGATTTTAACACGACTAAAAGTGTAAACCTATTCATTACAATGTTCAAGTGTAGACAACATTTAGTAAATAGCGTTACGCGTAACTCCATAGTCCGGTTTCTTCATGCGAGCTGTGAGGAAATTGAGGTCAGAATAGTCAGTTTGCAGTGAGGAAACCTTCCTGTGGATTCAAGACCACTTCCACTACTCCAGTTCTGTCTCAACTAAACAGAACCAGACCATCACAGCAGCTGGGAAAACTGGTTAGCATAACCTTGACTAGCACTGTCTGTATAACCACAATGCTCGGCTTGTAGCAGGAAAATAAATTCTGACTTATTTCTATCTTATTTTCTCATGTTTTTGTTGTATTTATTTCAATGTTAATATATTTTTCAATTGATTTGTAATTTGATTAATTTATTTCTCTTATTTCCTCAGGCTAGGACAATCTGTTATGGACGCTATAATCCGCTGCCCGTTCCTCTCCCGCGTCCCCCAGGCGTTCCTGCAGCAGGCCAGGAAGTCCTTGGTGAGCTACGCGGTGAAATGCCCCGTCATGATGGACCTCGCCTCAAGGCCTCTGGTGCGAGCTGTCTGCTCCTCCTCCACCAGCTTCCAAAAGTCTCAGGACACCGTCAGCAGCACCGAGGGTGAGCTGTTTTGTTTGCTTATTCAGTTTACAGTTAAACTGGTGTAAATTGAATCAGGGAACAGTTTCATTCTGTTTGAATACTGTTTTAAGGCTTTTTGGGAAATCCGGTATTGGAAGCAGATGTATAAGATTGATTTTGAACTATAAATGAATATTTATCAACAGGGAAAATGTAGCATCACAGTACTGAAAGGCAGCTTTCATAAACCATGAGGAGCAAGTGAAGTGATTTAGAAATAGTATAATTTCAGTATATTGTTTCTGCATTGTCACAAAGCAAGCCTGTAATGTCTGGTAAGGCAAATAAATCACATTTATTTTTGATAAATACTGATAAAGTTCATTTGTATTATTATTATTATAAAATCGCATAACATGAAGAAAATTCCAGTATTTTGCAATATATAAAATAAAATATAAAATAAATATATAAAAAAATACAGTTTGTACACAACGTGTCACTGTGCAATTTAACCAGCTGCTTTTACAGCCACTTTGGTATCTATTTTGAAACATCTAAGATTTCAGAAGTGTGTTAGAAGTGTGTTGTCTGTGCTTTTACAAGTATATTACAAATGCATACAAATACATATGTTGTAACATAGTGATACAAGTGATATTGCTTCATCTATTATACACTTTATATATATATATATATATATATATATATATATATATATATATATATATATATATATATATTTAATCGTCTGCTCTTTGAAGTGAAAGCACAGATGAAATATTTATATAAGCTCTCAGTTTCTATACAGAAGTGGTCAACTTTCTTTTCCACTTTCTTTAGAACCAAAAGAGGCACCAAAAATGCCATCCGCTCACCCAACGGTTCCAGCAGGTCAGACTTCCGCCTCCAAGTGCCCATTCCTGGCTGCTGAGATGGGCCCGAACAGCAGCGTGGTGAGGCAAGCCAGCCTGGAGCTGCAGGAGGACGTGTCCGAGGTCCGAACGGTCCGCAAAGGTTCGTAATGTGTGGAAAAAGCACAGTTAGTTCTTAATGTTTCTGCCTGTATGTGTAAATTTTAGTAGGAAAATTAAGAGAATTTTTTTTTATTATTATTTTTGGTTGTTTGTTTTGCAGATGTGCCTGCCTCTGAGCTTCAGCCCCTGGTGAATGATGCTAAGACTGGTGGGAACCTGATGAAGAAGCTCATGAAGCAGCGTCCCACGTCTGTCTCTCACCTGCTGCAGGAGAACATGCCCAAAAGTAAACAGACAACCTTTTGTACTGTATATTGTACATGTTAGGACTAGGGGTTCTATTCCCAACTTTTTGAAAATCTAATCAAATGTAGTTTATCAAACTGATTTATTCATCTTCAACTGCCTGAGTCTCTGATAACTGCTCCTGCCTTTTTCAGCCATCTCCAACTTCCGCTACGACCAGTTCTTCGAGAAGAAAATCGAGGCGAAAAAGAACGATCACACCTACCGCGTCTTCAAAACCGTGAACCGCCGTGCGACTGAGTTCCCAATGGCGGATGATTATTCGGAATCTCTGAGCAGCAGGAGAGACGTGTCTGTGTGGTGCAGCAACGATTACCTTGGCATGAGTCGCCATCCTCGTGTCGTCCAATCTGTGATGTGAGTGCTCTTCTTCTGCTGTTTGATTTATTTATTTTATTATTTTTTTATTTATTGTGTTAAAAATGTAAAAAAAAAAATTGATAATTTATTATATTAAAAGACTAAATCTGTCATTGTAGGGATACTTTACGAAGGCACGGCTCCGGCGCAGGGGGGACTCGAAATATATCGGGGACGAGTAAATTCCACGTGGCGCTGGAGCACGAGCTGGCGGATCTACACGGGAAGGACGCAGCTCTACTCTTCACTTCCTGCTTCGTGGCGAACGATTCTACGCTGTTTACACTGGCCAAGATGCTGCCAGGTAATGTACCTGATCTGCTTTGTGGATCTAGTCTCATGATACACAATTTGACTGTCAGAATATTTATACTTAAATCTTTAAATATCCTACGTTAAATTGAAAGACTGCAGTTCTGATCCTGTTCTGTTCTCTCTGCAGGATGTGAGATTTATTCGGACGCTGGTAATCACGCCTCAATGATCCAGGGCATCAAGAACAGCGGCGCCAAGAAGTTCATTTTCCGCCATAACGACGTCCAGCACCTGCGTGAGCTTCTGGAGAAGTCTGACCCGTCCACGCCGAAGATCGTGGCGTTTGAGACGGTGCACTCGATGGACGGTGAGTGATCCGCCAGGCTGGGTTTTAAATTAACTCTGGCTTCAGATTTTCTGAGTTAAGATGTTCCTCGGCCTCTTAATCACTTAAGTGCCCTTGCTGTAGGTGCCGTGTGCCCGCTGGAGGAGATGTGTGACGTGGCTCATGAGTTCGGGGCAATCACGTTCGTGGACGAGGTTCACGCTGTGGGACTGTACGGTGCAAGAGGAGGTGGAATCGGAGACCGGGACGGAGTCATGCACAAGATGGACATCATCTCTGGAACACTTGGTGAGTTCCCAGTGGCCTTTTTTTAGTGGTGTCTGAATATAATCAGACTGGGTATCTTGTGCTACCGCACGGGTTTACTGTTTATTAGAAAAAAAATCAGTAGTGCACAAAATTACTTGAGATCATCATACACTATACAACACTAACCTGCTGCTGAGCCAAACCAAACATAACCCAATATCGATATAAATACTGTACAAATGCCAAGAATCAATTATTCAGTCTTACCAACATGTAGCTATATAGGCACATATTTTAAAGCTCCACTTATACTTATACAATTCCATGTTCTAAAGTTCTAGTTAGGACAAACTAAAGCTAATCCAGCAAGCTACCCATCAAGCCATCTGCAACTTTCATCCACTCTTCATTTTCCTCCAAACCGTCTACACATTACTGTACTAAAAATTCTCTCTCTCCCACACACATAGCTGATGGCCTGTTTCCTCAGCTACACTTTATTTAGCTCCTATCCTCCATTAAACTTAATATTCTTTTTTTTAAAAGCATCAAAACTATTGAGATAATACAGTAAAATAATAACTATTATATCAATACACTGGTCAGCCATAATATTATAATCACCTTCTTGCTTCGTATTGTCAATATAAGTGATGTAATGTTACTATTATTAACAGCATTAATCCTAGATTTTTGTATTTATCATTTGATAATTTAAATAATCAAATTAGTGTTATTTTTTATTTTTTTATTTTTTTTCCAAGTACATAGAAATAATGTCAAAGAGTCTGTTATATATCAGGATTCATTATAGATTAATTAAGATATTTTACTTTAAAAGTAGAAAGTAGTCAACAAGGAAAAATAAGAGATGCATTGATAATATTTTTTATTATCGCATTGCAGAACTTCTAATCTAATCAACACCTTTCCACGGCCCCCTTGAGTGCTGCCCAGCTCAGCTGTCCCTTCATTATTAGTGTAAATAGGCCGTGAGGTTGTGGACATGACAGGGTGGTTCTGCTTTTGTCAGGGAGCCCTCGTGGGACACTCGAGGGACAGGAGTTGTTCACCTGTTGCCTGGAGACCTGCACTCGTTCTGCTCTCGTTAATCCCCCTCTTTCTCAAAGCTCCTCCGTCAAAGCTCTTTCTTCAAAGCTCTTGGCAAATACTCCAGACCATGGCGTCCCGGAGGGTCAGGTCCAGATGACCGAGGGCTTTCATGCTCATTGAATAGAGTCCTCACAGTCTCTCAGTCTCTTCTCTGGTCCGTCTCCGGCTCGAGGTTAAAGCCTGTGAAGGCTTCAGTTAAAGAAGAGCAGTGTGTTATTTACAGGAGCGTTTTGTTCTGATGACCCCGGACTTCGCCCACTAAAACGGCCCAGAAACGGCACAAAGAGCTGTAAAACGAGCTTCCTGGAAACCCAGCCTAACACAACACAAAGAGAACGCTCAGGTTTCTCATTCAGCAGTACAATACTACAAAAAAGCTCTTTAAACCATCACTGATTGTGGAAACTTCAAACTAGACCTCAAGCAACTTGGACTGTATGTCTCTCTTCCACTCTTCCTGCAGACTCTGGTCCCTTCATTTCCAATTGAAATGTTAAATTTATTGATGTTCAGTGATGGTTTGGAGAGTCATGTCATCTGCTGGTGTTGATCAACTGTGATATATTATCGAGTCCAAAGTCAGTGCAGTGTTTTCCCAGAAAATCTTGCAGCACTTCATGCTGAAAGCCTCTGCTGACCATTTTTATGGAGATGTGGATTTTCCAGCAGGAGTTGGCACACTGCCCAAACTGTCAAAAGTACCAGTTGATCTTATATAATATATTCTAATTTTCTGAGGCACTGTTTTTTCGGTTTTCATTGCCGTAAGCCATAATCATCAATAATAAAAGAAATAAATGCCTAAAACATCTATATAATATGAGTTTCACACTTTAAACTGAATTACTGAAATAAAGGAACTCTTGAATGATATCCTAACTCCTCGTCTTTTTTTGTTTCTATTAACAGGAAAGGCGTTTGGTTGTGTTGGAGGCTACATCGCCAGCACCAGCGCTCTGGTGGACACAGTTCGCTCGTACGCCGCCGGCTTCATATTCACTACGTCCCTCCCGCCCATGCTGCTGTCCGGCGCCCGCGAGTCCATCCAGGTCCTGAAGAGCGAGGAAGGCCGCATGCTCCGCCGCAAACACCAGCGCAACGTCAAGCTGCTGCGCCAGATGCTGATGGACTCCGGTCTCCCTGTCGTCCACTGCCCCAGTCACATCATTCCGGTCAGGGTAAGTACACTGTGTGCTGAACGGGTTTTTATTTGAGTTGGAACAGCCAGAACTGCTTTACAAGTTAAGTAAAAAGTGGGATCGATTGAAGATCTCATCAGTACTTGAACACTGACTTGACTGTACATTTCATTACAGAGAGTTTAAAAAGAAAAACTGTTTGATGATGTGCAGGAAAATTTGAACAAAAATAATACTATGCTTGAAACAGCCTTTCAATAGTAGAATCTGCCACTGCTGATGCATTTTTGTAAGACATGTATCGTGATGTAAATTTTTGCCATATCGTCCAGCCCATATCTCATGATGCTTCTGCATCAGCAGCCGGAGTCCGAGAGAGTACAGTTGGTCATGCTCTCTCTGGGTGGGTATGTAATTACCATTGACATGCTGTTAGCTGATCTTTATATGGGGATCTGGCGCTTTCTTCAAAGCGTGTTATGATGCTGCATTGATTGGCTGCAGTTGTAAAAGAGGCAGAGTCTGGCTTCACAAGTTTCGGAGGAGGCATGCGCTCGTCCTCACTGCCCTGGTGTCAGTAACATTGCAGTGATGGTGGGGGGAGTTCATATGAATGGGGATATTGTAGAGAAAATGGTTAAATAAAAAAAAAAATGTTTTCAAATCTAAAACAAAATAGTCATACAATTAGTACTGTGTTTTTTGCTTGTTCTTCCTCCAAGTGACGTTAATATCTTGAATATCAACTAAGAACTTATGTTAGCACTTTTCTACGGACGTGGAACCTGCATGGTTTTGGTTCGCAAACTAAATTGCAGTTAATTGCAGTGAAACTGTTAAACACGGGCTGGTTCGCTGAAAAGCACCACAGTTCTTATAAGCCTGAATGGAACTGTTTTAAGAACCAGAGTTCTCTAGGTAGTAAAGCGCTAAGTGTGACTGACCCTTGTTTTGTTATGTTTTGTGCTGCAGGTGTCGAATGCGGAAAAGAACACAGAGATCTGTGACATCATGATGAGCCGCCACAACATCTACGTCCAGGCCATCAACTACCCCACCGTGGCTCGCGGGGAGGAGCTCCTGCGCATCGCCCCGACGCCACACCACACCCCCCAGATGATGCAATATTTTGTTGGTAAGCTATTTTTTTTTATTATTAATTATTTTACAAAGCAAAAGATGGTGAAGAAGAACTGTTTGTTTTAGCAACATCCTAGCAACACCATAGCAACCACCACATATACCATAGCAACCACCTAGCAACACCTTAGCAACCACAATGGATACCATAGCAACACCTTACCAACCACCAAGCAACACCTTAGTAACGACTTAGGAACCACCATGGATACCTTAGCAACCACCCAGCAATGTCTTAGCAACACCATAGCAACCACCATGGATACATTAGAAACACCTTAGCAACCACTTAGCAACACCATAGCAACCACCACAGATACCATAGAAACCACCTAGCAACATCTTAGCAACCACTTAGCAACACCATGGATACCTTAGCAACCACCTAGCAACCACTTAGCAACATCATAGCAACCACCAAGCAACACTTTAGCAACCACTTAGAAACCACCATGGATATCTTAGCAACACCATAGCAACCACCCAGCAATCGCTCAGCAACACCTTAGCAACTACTTAGCAACACCATAGCAACCACCATATAAACCTTTGCCAAACCTATTATCCACCTAGCAATCGCTTAGCAACACCATAGCAACCAGCCATGAATCAGCACTGCAATCACACACTGTTTCTGCAGGAACTTGCAAACAATTTTTAAGTTATGTTACGATATCACACATTTGTCTGCTGTTCTCCTAAAATTGGTTCTCTACCTTGTCTTCGGTCTCTCAAACAATCCCGTCACAGACTTATTAAAGATAATTCACTGTCTTTCTTTCACAAACAAAAACTCCCTGAACTCCCATCCAAAGTTCTCAGATTTCTCCTCAAAGATATATTACTGATTACATGGCCCAAACAAGCAAAAAAGCAGAACTGTTGTGGTATAAACGAGCTGAATCACTCTGGTCTCACACACACAGTTCTGTGAAATTGGCCTCAGTTCACCTCGCTGGCAGTTCAGAACACTGATAAGCTCTTTAGCATGAAGCAGGGAAAGCCCTGAACTGTGGCTCCCAGCAGCACAGCACGAGATTAGAAAATGAGAGTCTGGACTAAAGCCAGGTGTGATCAAGAAGAAACCTCTTAATACCGGGCAAAGCCACCACCTACCTGCTGCCAACTGCACAATATGTTCCCTGTTGAGCAACCTGGGTTAAATGACACCAGCAGTTCTAAAACGAATAATGAAAGAAATAATGAACTCATACAGAACTAAAGGATTTATACTGAAAGTAAAATATAACTGCAATACATGTGGAAGTCCTCTATTTAGAAATTTACTTGATTTAAAAGTACTCAAGCATTTGGAAAGTAGAGCCATAATCAAGCCAAGTCATGGTATTTTTAATGTCCTATTATCATTTTATAACAAGACTGATTAATCAGTTCACAAATGCATAAATACACAAAAGCTTAAACTTAAAGCTCTACTTAAAGGAGAAATCCGGTGTGAAATAGACTTTGGGTGTAGTGAAACACGATAACGAGAATGAACTCTTGTCAAATAGCTCACCTCAATTTGGCTTCAGCATTTCAAAATACAACACTTTTAGCCGATGCTCTGAACAGGCTTACAATGCTAGCAATAGGAGCATAGACTTGCTCAAGCAAATGAATTGCTCTTTTTACACTATTAACCCCGATCCTACCTATTTTAATAAACCATCTATGCATTTTTAAAGTTGTAAGTGTCTCTTTTTAAATGTCAGGGCCTCAAAATTATTCTACAAATGAAGTGTGGAGCTACTTTGACCTTCTTAGTAGTGTATAACAGTGGTTTCTTTGCATGGGCAATGCTATGCCCCTATCACTAGCCTTGTAAGCCTGTTGCAAACATCAGCTAAAAGCTCTATATTTCGGAATGCTGGGGGTGAATGGAGGTGGGCTATTAGACAAAAGCTTGTACTCATTAGCATGTTTCACTGCAATCCAAGTTTATTTCACACCAGATTCCTTCTGTAAGTACAGACACCAATTACATTTACTTCTGTACCATCCACATCTGCTTCATCCATTTTAATAATTTGGTTTAGCATTACTCCACTTCAAAAAAAACATTGTAATAAATCTCGCCCCTCTTTTGTTTTTCCTCAGATAAGCTACTGCAGACCTGGAAGGAGGTGGGTCTTCCGCTGAAGCCGCACTCCTCGGCGGAGTGCAATTTCTGCCAGCAGCCGCTGCACTTCGAGCTGATGAGCGAGCGCGAGAAATCCTACTTCAGCGGCCTCAGCCATCCCATATCAGCCTGCGGCTAACCACGCCCCTTCACCCCGCACACATTCCAACAAGCTGTCTGAGATCATGTTGGTCTTTTATAAGTGTAACTTATTCAGATTCATATTCCATGTATCAGATTCTATATGAAATAAATTGTGCAAATTTAACGTTTCTTCTGTTTCACTGCATTTTATTTGATTTTAAATAAATTGAGGAAACCTATATAAAGTGTGTGTGAATGGAGGGGGGGGGGTGCAAAATCGGAGTACAGTTACTGTTTATATGTTAGTAAGAATGCTATCCCTTTTAAGCTTATTAACTGCAAGCGTATGAGCATTTTCAGGGTCTAGAACAGGGGTGTCCAAACTTTTCTTGTTGGGGGCCAGAAGCAGAAATATATGTGCAGTCACGGGCCACAGACTGTCATAAAACAAATAATGAAATATACCACCTTATAATAATACATTTTCTTGATTTAATATCATTTACACACCATTTACTTGAGTTAATATCTTTAGCTATCTTTGACCGTGTTGTGTAAACTAAGATTTTTCTTAATATTATTATACTCCATTATTACGGCAACTGATTCCTGACTAATTAAACATGAACTCTTCCCTCTGAACTCAGTTAAAAAAAGTAATTTTCCATTTCTTTGGAGCTGCCATGTACCCGCAAAAGCTCAGAAAGATTAATGTAGGAGGAAGGAAAAGAGATGGAGTATTTTAGATTGGATTTATGTGATCGTGACACCTAGCGTTCAAACTTTGAATCTCACAATATAAAAACCTGCTTAATAGCGTGCCAACTTTAATTTTATTTCCAAAATACCTCGCAAACCATTCCAAAAAAGGAAACTGGCCTCAAGTGGCCGCGGGTCGTAGGCGCACTTAGAATTCTTAATTTTTTCCAAAAATCGTCAGTGCGCTTTATAATCCGGTGAGCCTTATGTTTGAATTTTACCCATATACTGTGTATAGCTGGACGGAGCATCGTCTCTCAAAAGTAAAGCCTCCACAGGTCGAGCGCCCCCTGCTGTTTGGTTGCAGAAAGCTGTGTAACTCCACCCATCCCCATAGGTTTCAATGGCAAAACAAACAACTTTCAATCACGCTTTTTTTTTTTCGAATATACTGTAATTCTACCTCCATTATTTAAATGCAGCAGCTAGTGTAACCTCTGCTTATATTGTCAAATTTTTATATCCCCAAAGAATTCGTTTTTTAAAACGTTATTCAGGTCTATTCAAAAAGGTGTGGTTATTGTAAAAGGGCTGGGTTACATCTAGCTGGGGTGGGACCAATGACTGTATGGGCGGGACCATAGACTGTGTGAGCCCTGTGGAGGCAGCCCTCAGGGGCGGGGTTATTTAAATGAGTAGGCTGTCTCTCCACAGTCTTTCTCCGTCCTCTGGTCTCTACTGCGCAGACTCGGGTTACAAGATCACCAACATGACGGAAGAATTTGGCTTCATTTTCATTGAATGAATAGGAACGCCGACACGGCATCCATCTTTTTAACAGTCTCTGATTTTACCAGTCAGGTTGTAAGGAGCAGTAAAGCCACTCCACTGAAGTGAAACAGAAGTTTCAGTTTAGTTCTCCAGCAGTACTAGCACTATCTGCTCGGCCGTTCATAGGTTAATATTATCTGCCTGTAGTCTGCTGCTAACCCCGGCTACTCCAGCAGTGCTAGCATTAGCATTACCACTAGCGGTTAGCCGCAATACTAATGCACCAGCTTTAGTGGAAATCTGGAAATCTTAGCTTACTACAAAAGTGCTTAGCTCACCCAAATAAACAATTTTCAGGATATAAATCTTTGTAGATTAACATCCAGCACTCATTTGACTTGTGCATTATAATCTGGTGTGCTTTATGTATAAAACAAACTAGAAACTAAGTGTTTATTTATAGTCCACCTTATAGTGCGAAAAATAGGGTAAACACAAATTTTAAAGATACCTTTGATTGATCAGTTATTGAATTGAACATGTAAACTTTAACTTTAACAATCAAACTTTAACAATCTGAGAAACTTAGAAAAAAACAGGAAAGTATTTGAATTATAACATTTAAAGTACAATGTCTGACCAAAAAAAAAAAGGTTACACACACTAATATTTCGTTGGACCGCCTTTAGCTTTGATTGTGACATGCATTCACTGCGGCATTGTTTCAATAAACTGCTGCAATAACACAAGAATTATTTCAATCCAGTGTTGCATATTTTTTTTTTACCAAGATCAGCAGCAGCATTGATGATAGTAGAGTCTGACCACTGCACAAAGCAGCACTTCTCCATCCAGCACATCCCAAAGATTCTCAATGAGGTTAAGGTCTGGACTCTGTGGTGAACAATCCATGTGTGAAAATGATGATCTCATGCTCCCTGAATCACTCTTTCACAATTCCAGCCCCATAAATCCTTACATTATCATCTTGGAATATGATTGTGCCATCAGGGAAGAAAAAAGCCATTGATGTGGTCTATATTCAGTATATTCAGGTAGTCAGCTGACCTCATTCTTTCAGCACATACAGTTGCTGAACCTAAACCTGACCAACTGTAGCATCAGCCACACATCATTACATACTTAAATCCAGGTGGCGACTTTTTTTTTTGCCAGGCAGTGAATGACAAGTGATTAAGAAAACACAAACATAGAAAAACTAGGATTCTGTTTAGTTTCAGGTTCTGGATGAATCAAGTAAGTAAAAGTGAGACGCTGAGCTCAGTAAGAACAGGAAGGTCAGACCTTATTTGACTTTTCCTTTCCCTGAAGTCAGCACTGCAGGACGGGACTTTTATTTAACCACATCTCAAAAATAAAAAAAACAGCTGATCAAGCCTGGAGTCGACCCAGTGACCCAGTTCCTCCTCAGACTCCTGCTTTTACCCTTAGAGTAGCGGTTACTACACCAGCATCTGTCCTGACCCACAACTTTCACACCCAGGAAATGTATATGTGTATATATTTATTTAATAAAATACTGCAGTGTAAAGTAGGTCAGTAGAACATGATGCTGCTGTGTGAAGAGGAGACGAAAAATAAACATCATTATCTGTTTTTTCTTGGAAAAAAAAACATAACTGTAGATGAGCGTCTGCACCGCTACCCAAATTACTAGCAGATAAATATTCAACCAAACGTCCCCAACGATCCAGACCATCCAACTACTATACTTATATTATAATGTATAAATGTATTACAATTATAAATTTATAATTAAGTGATGAATAATGAAGTCATCCAGATGGAACCATGTAGTAACTTAAAAGTGGTAAACAAACCAAAATACTCCTATCTAACTCTGATAAACTTATCCTGTCCAACAGATGTAACTCTTGGCCTTACATTTCTGGGGTGGTCCTGATGAGAGCCAGTTTCATTTCATTTTTCATGGTCATTGCGATTGCACTTGAGGATACTTTCAAATTTCTTACAATTTTTCAGACTGATTGACCTTTATTTCTTAAAGTAATTTTCTTGGTTGATTAGTTCTTGCCATAATATGGACAAGAAAATTATTATATGAACATATGAACATTACTCAGCTAGGGCTATTCACTGTATACCAACTCTACCTCTTCACAACACAACTAATGCTCTAAAACACATTAAGAGGACAAGAGATTCAAGCAATTAACTCTAGACACAGCTGTTAACTGACAGCTAATCTAGGTGACTCTACCTCATAAAGCTGAAGAGAAAATCCAGCCAAGATGTGCAAAGCTATCACTAAGCAAGAGGCCTATTTTGAAGAATTTAAAATATAAAACATATTCTGGTTTATTTAACACATTTTGTTTATTTTTTGTTTATTGTTTTATTGTTTTTTTCATAGTTTGGATTACTTTAGTATTAATCTACAATGCAAAAAAACATTTTGTTTAGTAATTCAGTTAAAATGTGATATATAAATGTATTACACACAGAGTGATCTATTTTAAGCATTTATGTCTTTTATTGTTGTTGATTATGGCTTACAGCCATTAAAAACCCCAAAATCAGTGTCTCAGAAAATTAGAATATTATTAAGACCAATTGGTACTTTTGGCACTGTGGGCAGTGTGCCAATTCCTGCTGGAAAAAACATGTTTAATGGACAACTTTAATGGAGATGCGGATTTCATTTTCCAGCAGGACCTGGCACACTGCCCACACTGCCAAACGTACCAATTGGTCTTATATAATATTCTAATTTTCTGAGACACATTTTTGGGTTTTAACTGGCTGTAAGCCATAATCATCAAAAATAAAATAAACGTTTAAAATAGATCCCTCTATGTTTAATACATCTATATAATATATGAGTTTCACATTTTGAAATGAAATAAAGGAACTTCTCAATTATATTCTAATTTTCTGAGATGCACCTGTATTCACACATTAATTTATAATAAAAAGTGTTTTATATGTTGAAAAAAAACATATACAGTATATATCCAGTTCGTTTACAATGGCTGTTATAAGCTGAACTGTTTTTAAAATGAGCCACAATACAGTAAAGTATTTTTAAAGCATTTCCAAAAAAATCACATTATTAAATAAAGCTACAAACAGCAGAATTGTTGCACAAGATACAAGGTTTTAGCATGACATGACTGCGATGTGAATGAATATGTATCATAAACACATTGCTGACACAAATGTGCAAACAGCTAGTAGTAGAACAGTACTACCAACAGAATAGGACTCTCTGGTACGAAGCCGAATGCCAGTCTTGGGCTATAGAGGGGTATAGAACTGTGGAACTGTGTTCTTTGGAATGATGGAGCTAATACTTTTGGATGGTTTCTCAGGGGTCTGGATACAATCAAATACTCCTCACAGCAATGTTCCAACAACTGTGTTAAGCCTTTCCAGTGGAGAAGAGGCTTTTCCTGCTGCAGATGTTCAGGATTCTGTGTTGTTAGTGGATGTAGGTGAGGACAAGATAATAGAGATGGCCCTCATTTCAGATACAATAGCAGGTAAAATTGGAGAGTGCCGTGAAATGTAGGCCAGAGCGATCAGCGCCGGTCCCAATACCACAATACACCCACCGTAAACTGGGTCCCCGGCTGATTGGACGAACGCAGGACAGACAGGAGGACTCAAAGGGGGCAGACTAAAGTCTGAAACCCTCTCAAATCTGAAGACAAGTCGCAGACTAGTAAACAGACTAAGATTTTACAAAGACTAATTGCAAGACTGCAACAGAAGCATGATGGGAAATACGTTTACATACAATACTTATCACAATTTAAATTACGAATAATGTGTATATATTAATACTGTGATTTATCAGAGACTCACAACTTTTGTCCGCATAAACAGTTTATTTTTCTGCCACATTGTTAGTTCTTGATATTTTTTAATAGAACACATTTTAAGCTTCTTCTTTTCCCCATTTTTTGCTTCAACACTGTAAAGCAAATAATCACACTTTCACTGCTATACATTTTCTTTTGCTTTAGATTTAGACCTAATGCAATAAAAGAACACCATTCTATGCCCCTGTTGCTAACATTGTATGCCTGTTGGGAGCATTGGCTAAAGGCTCTGTATTTTGGAATGCTGGGAGTGTATTTTGGAAGTAGGCTGTGGCGTTGACACAATGCTCAATTGGTACTAATGGGCCCAAAGTGTGCCAGGAAAATATCCCCCACACCATTTCAGCACCACCAGCCTGAACCGTTGATACAACGCAAGATGGATCCATGCTTTAATGTGGTTGATGCCAAATTCTGACCCTACCATACACCAGAATATCGCAGCAGAAATCAAGACTCATCAGGCCAGGTAACGTTATTCCAATCAGTCTGTGTGAATTGTAGCCTCAGTTTGCTTCAACCTTGTAAAGCAAATAATCACAGTTTCACTGCTATACATTTTCTTTTGCTTTAGATTTAGACCTAATGCAATAAAAGAACACAATTCTATGCCTCTGCCGCTAACATTGTATGCCTGTGGGGAGCATTGGCTAAAAGCTCTGTATTTTGGAATGCTGGGAGTGAATGGAGGTGGGCTATTCAACAAAAGTTTGTACTCATTATCATGCTTCGCTACACCCTAAGTCAATTTCACACTAGATTTCTCCTTTAAACACTGCTCGCTTATTTCCGCTACCATGCTCTGTTTTCACTCATGCAAAATCCAAGAACTCTAAGGAACACTTTACATGCACTGAGAAATCTGATTACCGAGCTAAAATCCAGCTCTCTTTATCAGATTTCTGACTGTAGTAATCTGGTTGGGTTGTTCAGTGTTGGTGAAACCAGTTGGCGGTTTCTTTTTCTAAGAAAGTGACTCACACTCTCTCTATAACCTCTTCTGCATTTTCCCACCAAAACACAGCCGGGTTAGCGCTCTGCCCACACGTCTGATCTTCTGACCCGCCCACAGTGTGAGTCACGCCAAATTCTGACCCTACCATCCACCAGAATATTGCAGCAGAAATCAAGACTCATCAGGCCAGGTAACATTATTCCAATCTTCTGTTGTCCAGTTTTGGTGATTCCATGTGAATTGTAGCCTCAGTTTCCTGTTCTTAGCTGCAGGAGCTGCACCCGGTGTGGTCTTGGTCTTTTGCTGCTGTAGCCCATCCACCTCAAGGTTTGACGTGTTGTGCTGATGTTCAGAGATGCACTTCTTCTGCAGACCTCAGTTGTAACAAGAGGTTATTTGAGTGACTGTTGCCGTTCTATCAGCTGGAACCAGTCTGCCCATTCTCCTCTGACCTCTGGCATCAAACAGGGCATTTGCACCCACAGAACTGAACTACAGCTCACTGGATTTTCTTTTTTCAGGTCATTCTCTGTAAACCTTAGAGATGGTTGTGCATGAAAATCCCAGTAGATCAGAAGTTTCTGAAATATTCAGACCAGCCCGTCTGGCACCAACAACCCAACAACCATGCTACATTCAAAGTCACTTAAATCACCTTTCTTCCCTGCTCTGATGCTCGGTTTGAACTGCAGCAGATCGTCTTGGCCATGTCTACATGCCTAAATGCATGCCTAAATGAGTTGCTGCATTTTGATTGGCTGATTCGACATTTGTGTTAATGAGCTGTTGGACAGGTGTACCTAATAAAGGGGATACAGTGAGAGTATGGTGAAGTGAAAAGTTAGATTTTTATAGTTAGAAATTTGTAATGTAGGGGCGCCGAGTGGTCCAGCGGTCTAAAGCGCTGCCACTATGAGCAGGAGGTCGCCGGTTCGAACCCCAGCTCATGCAGCTTTGCCATCAAGCTGCCGGCGTCAGAGGGAGCAAAATTGGCCCTGCTCCCTCTGGGTGGGTAGATGGCGCTCTCTCCCCACATCACTCCTACGGGGATGTCTGCAGCACAGGGCGTCTGTGAGCTGATGTACTGGAGCCGAGCCGCTGCGCTTTCCTCCAAGCGCGCTGGCTGCTCGGTAATGCTGCATCAGCTCGAAAAGAAGCGGTGGCTGACTTCACATGTATCGGAGGAAGCATGTGCTAGTCTTCACCCTCCTGGTGTGTTGAGGTATCACTAGTGATAGGGGGAGTCCTAATGAATGGGTTGGGTAATTGGCCGTGTAAATTGGGGAGAAAATGGGAAAAAATTAGAAATAAAATTATTAAAAAAAAAGAAATTTGTAATGTAGTTAAAGTAAAATAAATCACCTAAAATGCACAAAAATGTTTGACCTTTTGAGGTTCAGTGGTCACTGAAAGAACCCTCCAAGTTATGATAAAATAAACAATTCTTTTTGCCATTTGTAAATTGCTTAAGAACAGATTATTTTCTGCAGAACTGGGTCTGGCCCTGCTAACACTGATGTTCTGACAAGCACTGTGTATATTTTATGGCATATTAGATATTATAATGACATTTTTGAGCACATAAACTGACTGTTTTGCACCCAATCAAGGAAAACTTTCCAGCAGCTCTCGTTATAAAACAATATAAAACACCACAGTGGTTTTAGAAAACACTGCTTAGTGCACAGTGCTTTCTCAGAGAAGCCTGATTTAGTTTATTGGTTTGTAATTAGATCATTGAATCTGACATTTTAAAAGAAAACTCTTTGTGCAGGAAAGGGTTAAATACAGTATTACTGCGAGTGACTGGAGAATAGACTACAGTACAGTGGCGGATGAAAAGCTGACCTCTTCTATATTTAGTAGAAAGCAGGGTGATGGTGGTGGGTGGGGTGTTGATGAGGCCCGGCTCGGTGATGCTGTGTACAGTATTGTTCTGGTCTCTGGGCTCGGCCTCCGTTTCCTGGAAGAGGATAGATGTTTGTCATGAAAGTAGAACAGACAGGGACTCTGTTAACCCCTCGGGGGACGAGCAGCTCCATCCAGAGCCACGCTAATTAAATCTGCCCACCTCAATCACAGCTAATTAACCTCCAAGCTCCGCCTCCATGTGCAGAGGGCACGCAGGAACCTGTACTGTCACATAGCCCTGAAGAGTAAAGAGTAAATAAGTGAATAAATATATAATTAATACTATAAATAAATATAAATAAATATTTATACCATTAATATTGCATAGTGTTCTGTACATGTTGTGAACACTTTCTCTTTATTTGCATAATTTAGTGTATACAGTCAGTGAGTTTATGCGAATATCTGTAAATAAACAATAGTTGTGTATTAAAGATGTTTTTATTAAAAAGAGAAAAAAATACAGCACTGGAAAAAAAGAGACCACTTAAAAACGACGAGTTTCTTTGATTTTACCAAATTGAAAACCTCTGGAATATAATCAAGAGGAAGATGGATGATCACAAGCCATCAAACCAAACTGAACTGCTTAAATTTTTGCACCAGGAGTGGCATAAAGTTATTCAAAAGCAGTGTGTAAGACTGGTGGAGGAGAACACGCCAAGATGCATGAAAACTGTGATTAAAACCAGAGTTATTCCACCAAACATTGATTTCTGAACTCTTAAAACTTTATGAATATGAAAATTTTTTTCTTTGCATTATTTGAGATCTGAAAGCTCTGCATCTTTTTTGTTATTTCAGCCATTTCACATTTTCTGCAAATAAATGCTCTAAATGACAATATTTTTATTTGAAAAAATCAAAAAACACATTGAATGACAAAAGGTGTGTCCAAACGTTATACTGTTACTGTATATGTAAAGTATATTAAACTCATCCGGCAGTAAAAATAAAAGTATTGTTTCTGCACTGAGCACAGGAACTTTATTGCAGCTTCAGATTTAAACTTCCTGTTTTACTTTAAACACTGAGAGAGTGGTTCACCTCACACTGACCAAACATTTCTACAGTCCTCCAGTCAGCCTGTAAACTTTAACATCTGTTTTTCTGCTTCCAGTATTTTACACAATAATACAATTTTATACAGTAAAAAAATTGTTTATTATTTATTTTGCAATAAAAAAGTAAGAAACTAAACCCAAAATACAAGTTTAATAGTCTTACAAGCCATGTTTTAATAGAAAGGGGTGGTATAGAATATCTCCATTCTGTGAAGGTTTTTCTGATGAGCACCAAGACAGGACCAATTCCTAAACAAAACGATACAATGTACAGTTCTGGAAAAAAATAAGAGACCACTTAAAAATAAAGAGTTTTTTTTTTATTTTACCAAATTGAAAGCCTCTGGAATATAATCAAGGGTAAGGTGGATGATCACAAACCATCAAACCGAGCTGAACTACTGGAATTTTTGCACCAGGAGTAGCATAAAACTATCTAAAAGCAGTGTGTAAGACTGGTGGAGGAGAACCTGCCAAGATGCATGAAAACTGTGATAACAAAACAGGGTTATTTATTTGTATTATTTGCGGTCTGAAAGTTCTGCATATTTTTTTGTTTTTTCAGCCATTTCTCATTTTCTGCAAATAAATGCTCTAAATGACAATATTTTAATTTGGAATTTGGGAGAAATGTTGTCTGTAGTTTCTAGAATAAAACAACAATATTCATTTTACTCAAACATATACCTATAAACATGAAAATCAGATAAACTGATTCAGAAACTGAAGTGATCCCTTAATGTTTTTTCAGAGCTGTAAATCAAATATATAAAAATACTTTATTTAACCCAAAAGAGCCCATGGGGAGCCTTTAAAAGGTGTGTAAAGTTCCTTTCATTGCTTTGTCCTTTATTTTAACTTGATGAAGTCCCAAAAGAACATCCTGAGACCAATGCTACAGGACAGTATGTGACTGTGTGTTTGTTCCTCTCGCGTTATTTACAGAATGTATTAGTGCTGGAGATAAAACTAGATACTTTTAACAGTGTAACTTTAGCTTTTACAGCTCTGTTCCAACCATTTTAACAATTCAGATGCTTTAATGAAATGTGTAACTCCCCGTAGAATTAGTTCTGACCTGATTTCCAGTACAAAATACAGCTAAAATATGGTTTATAAAATTGTTGTTGTACCATTTATGTTAAAATATTTACAGTAGTGTACTTTGTTATCACAATTTGACAAAAAAAAACATGAATGATCTGCTCAATTATTTTAACTAATTAAATTTGAACTGGGTCTGGCCTCTTATGGGTAAAACAAAGCTTGTAAATGCAGGCAGTAAATGTGATTATTTACTATAATTATATTACTTACTATTTTTTACTGTATGTTCTGTTCAAGCATTTAAAAAAATGCACTAAAGTCACCAACCTAAGCTAGTTTTTAGGTTGCATTACTTTAATTTAAACCAAATCATACAGAATATTGTATATAGTGAATTGTTTACAGTATATATAGTATTATTTTAATAATCACAGCACATATTGTTGAGAAAACATACTTTACTGGACGTTTCCTTTTTAAACAGTGGAGTTAGAGCTGAAACTGGACTCATCAAATTCTGACACTCTGATTCACATCAAAGTGAGAGATGCTGTTTTATCAGCTGAGGTGATCACATGACCACACACCTGTTCTCACACCTGTCCTCTAACAAAGCAGTTCTGAAATTCCTGAATTCTTTCAGAGCTTATTAAAATTATTCACATCCCACTGCAGCCTTCTTTTATCGTTCTGCTGTTTTTTTCTCTCTAATCTCCTCACTGGAATGCAGTCATGTGACCTTGCTGGTCAGACTGGCTGAAGCCGCCCAGGCCTGAAGGGTAAATACTCTGTATAACCAGCAGCACTGTTTATATATTAAACACTACAAACTGCACGAGCTACTTTAAATGACTCATTTTTAAAAGAGTGATAAAATATAAATTATTTTTACTTCTAAATGAAATTAATTTATTGTAAACACTGTTTAAACAAAGTTTATAAATGTACCATACACTGCCACATATAGAATACAGTATATGACAAAAACAGCCTGTTTTAAATACACTGTTGTTATGACGTCACAAAAACAACAAGGTGTGTATGTATGTTCACATTTCCAAATACAAATTCATCCATTTTTACCCTACACTATTTTACTCTATAGCAGCTTAACTTGCCTATACTGCTTTTAGTAGTTTAGTCCCACCCATACAGCAGTTCACCCTACATCCATATAGCTCTAACCATTTATCCTACAGCACTTTAGTTTAGCACCACCCATCCATCCTATAATAGTTTAGCTCCACACATTCAGCCTACTGTAGTTTAGCTTCACACATTCATCCTACAGCACTTTAGTTTAGCATCAACCATGCATCCTACAATAGTTTAGCACCACCCATTCATACTATAATAGTTTAGCTCCACACATCCATCCTACAAGAGTTTAGCTCCACACATTCAACCTACTGTAGTTTAGCTCCACTCATTTAGCCTACAGCACTGTAGTTTAGCTCCACTCATTCAGCCTACTGTAGTTTAGCTCCACTCATTCATCCTACTGCAGTTTATCTCCACCCATTCATCTTACAGTAGTTTAGCTCCACTCATTCATCCTAAAGCAGTTTAGCTCCACCCATTCATCTTACAGCCGTTTAGCTCCACTCATTCAACCTACAGTAGTTTAGCTCCACACATTCAGCCTACTGTAGTTTAGCTCCACTCATTCAGCCTACAGCACTGTAGTTTAGCTCCACCTATTCAGCCATCTGTAGTTTAGCTCCACTCATTCAGCCTACTGTAGTTTAGCTCCACTCATTCAGCCTACAGCACTGTAGTTTAGCTCCACCTATTCAGCCATCTGTAGTTTAGCTCCACTCATTCACCCTACGCTAGTTTAGCTCCACCTATTCAGCCATCTGTAGTTTAGCTCCACTCATTCAGCCTACTGTAGTTTAGCTCCACCTATTCAGCCATCTGTAGTTTAGCTCCACTCATTCAGCCTACTGTAGTTTAGCTCCACCATTTCATCCTACAGTAGTTTAGCTCCACTCATTTAGCCTACAGTAGTTTAGCTCTACCCATTCATCCTACAGTAATTTAGCTCCACCCATTCATCTTACAGTAGTTTAGCTACACTCATTCATCCTACAGCAGTTTAGATCCAACATTTAGCCTGCAATAGCTTAACCCTTAACCCTTTACAGGACAGCCAATCAAAATGAAGCTGATGCTGTACTGTACTGGTTTCCAAAGTTGAATGTTCCTGATGATGCTCCAAAAGACACGATTCCATCATTCTGTTCTCTGTTCAGAAGACTCCCTGTCTGTTTTTCCTTTTTCTTGTCCACTTATCTGAGTGACTTCATGCCGGACAGGAAGTGTGTTATGCTGGGATATCAGGAGGAGCTGTGGGAAGGAAATGCCGGAGTGCTTCATCTGCTGAGATGGGAACCAATCTTAATTAACTGTCCCTTAATTAAATCTCTAACCTATACCAGAAGAGGGCGGGGCAAGTTAAATCTTAATTCTTTTTTTGTGCTTAAGAATTTAAGAAAAGCCTTTAATTATATGAATACCCTGCTTAAAAAGCCGGAAAAAACATGTGCTATACTGGGAGGCTAGCTTGTTTTCTAGCTCTTGACCTGCATAGGATAATTTTGTTTTGGTCAGTCTGTGTGTCTCTGATCAGCATTAAATTGAAATGAAAGTGCAAACTCATGACTTCTTCCTTAGGTGACGCTAAAGTGGATTATTCATATTTAAGTTTATGAGTCAAGTCAAGAGGCTTTAATTGTCATTACAACTGAGTACAGGTACATAGTGTAGTGAAATTACGTTCCTCCGGAACCATGGTGCAACATGGAACAATAAGCAATAGACAACATAAAGTGCAGGAGTGACGACAGTGCAACATAAAACTATAACACTGAATAACAATTAATACAATAAATACAAGATGAGACAATTTAAAAAGACATGACAGTGCAGTACCGATACGGTATAATAAAGTGTATAATAAAGTGTATAATGAGGATAAGGTGCAGAGATGTGTAACATAGTGTAACATATAGAACATATATAATCACAGCAGTTATTGAGGTAGATAGTTTAGTTTTGAGAGTGGCAGCAAATATTGCTGATAGGGATAAAGACATTTCAGTCTCTGTGTGCTGAGTGTTAGTGTGTGTGTGGGTGAAGTTAGAGTTGCAGATGTTTGAAGAAAGTTTAAAGACGCAACTGATGTATCCTTCCCATTTCTCGGTTACAGTTTTCTTTGGACATACAACACACTAATTTTGTGACTCAGTTGCATAACAGCAGCACCTCTCCAGTGATATCACCACAAAGCCTCGTCAGACTTTTCCATATTTGTTACTAACAAAATATTGACACCTACCAAGGACCCGCCCCCTTTTGTAACTGCAGGTTAAGGAGCTGACCTGTGCAAGTGACCTGAAACGTCCAACCAAAAATGCTGACAATTTTAGAACAAGTTTTGGAATATTTCTCTTAGTCCACTCATCATTAAGTTAAAGCTTATACACTGTAAACAACAGCAGAACCTACACCTAGCCCTAACTTGAGTTTACATTAAGATAATATTATATCTGAGATGTTGTAGATTGCTCTATGTTCCACCAGGATCTTTTAGTAAACTGGTTTTACATGTTTAGGTCACATACTGAATATCACGGTTTTGACATCAGTTAAGCTCTCGTACATCAGCACCGTTTATTCCCGCAGTAAACATCTTGGATCTGTTTTTGTTAACCCACGCAAGCAGACCTAAGATCATCACTCAAACACTGCTGTTATTTATATTAGTCTGTAAGAAAACAGAGAGAGCACTAAGCATTTATGTTAGCATTAGCATTATCATCAGCTCTGTTTCTATTAGCTTATGCAAGCAGAACTAAGATCATCACTCAAACACTGCTAGAGTCCTGACCATTAGCATTAGCATTAGCATCAGCTCGGTGTTGCTCATTTTATTGCGATGCACCCCCTCCTACAAGAGCATCAACATCACCACCATTACTTCGGTTTTCCACTGGAGCCACCAAAACATGAGTCATCACACCTCATATGTGGACATCTTTTTCAAGTGTTTGTCCTCTTTACTGCAGTAACAGCCTCTACCTTACTGAAAAGCCTTTATCCTAGATGTTGTATCATTGCTGTGCGAAGGCTTTGATTGCATTCAGTATATATATTGCTGTATATTCATACAATATACAGGCAAACACATAATTTTTTGTGTGGTATTAGTTTAAATAGTGACCGATTTATGCAGAAATCCAAGTAATCCCAAAGGGTACACATGGTTTATTTTCTTGCAACTGTACACTTTTAAACCATGGTAATATAGCTAGTGGTTCTCATAATTTCTAACAAGGAAAAATATGTAATATTTAAAAATCTTAGTTTGAAGGGTCATTTAGCTCTAACACTCCCCTCTACAGTTTGAGCCTAACAAAAATCAGGACACCTATGTGAACACGCAAACCCTTTAGTGGTAGAGCCAAGGGGTGAAATGGGATTGGGCTTAAGTTGGGCATTTAATAATGTTGACTTAAGGACAAAATGTTGGTTTGTTTCGTCTTTGCTTGGGTGGAAATGTGAGTTGGCTCAGTGATTCAGTTAAAGTGTCAACTCTTTGGTGAACGGCTCGTTACGCCTGCCCGGCTCTGGATACGTGACCTGAGGCAGGTACTCCACTCAGGAGCTGCCAGAGTGTTTTTTTTTTTTGTTTAGTTTTATTTGTCTCGGTAGACATGCAGAGAGTGTGTGTGTGTGTGGGGGGGGGGGGTATTAATACAGAGGTCACGTCCACACAACCACCCGCACATACCATGCCTTCTTACACTTAAACTGCCCCTGATACCTTTCACTCTCACTGGCCCTCAGTCAGACAGGCCGGACGCTCGGCCTTGAACTTCGAAGGACGTTCTGAGCTGGGTGAAGGTGGGTTCAGTGGGATAGTCTATTAGTGTATTTGTCCTAGTTATTTATTTAATAGGGGGAGTTTTAAATTTCACTCTAGACACGACCTCCAGATGCACTGTAAACTCCACCCACATGTATCTGTGTTCAAATACTTTACTGACCTTTCCTTTCTCCTGTCTGATATCCTTAGTCCTGCTGATCTGTATTCATTTGTGTTAGTAAATCTACTGGTAGAGCTGACTGGTACCAGATCAGCAGATTCTAAAAATTTGTTTGTGTTTTGTTACATTTAATTTGGTTAGTTTTGTTTGATTACACACTGCAGTTTACTGACTGAGTGCACTTAAGGACTTCACTATATTCCGCCATAATAACCTATGTCAGTTAATTCTCCCTATACTATACGATTATTGGTTTGTAGAATGCTGTCAGTTTGGTGAATTGTCTTTCCAGCTGTTGTGCTGAATTCTCCCTCCCTTCGTACAGTGGTATGAAAAATGTTTGGCACCCCTGATAATTTTCAAGATTTTCCTTTATAAATCATTGTTTTTTCGGATGAGCAATTTCAGTTAAATATATCATATAGCAGATGAACACAGTGACATCTTAGGAGTGAAATTCAGTTTTAGAAAGGATTTACAGAAAGTGTGCAATAATTCTAATGTGTAAACACAAAATTTGTTTGGTAAAATCATTGACTCTTGACCTACATACACAGGTTTGTAGGTCCAATTATTAGAAAGAGTTAAGGTTGCCAATTGCAAATTTTCTTATCTTTGAATCTTCTCTGAAGAGTGGAAACATGGGAACCTCAAAACAACTTTTTTAAATGACCTGAAAAAAAGATTGTTCACGGTTTAGAGGAAGGATACAACAAGCTTTCTCAGAGATTTTAACTGTTAGTTTCCACTGTGAGGAACATAGTGAGGAAATGGAAGACCACAGGCACAGTTCTAGTTAAGGCCTGAAGTGGCAGACCAAGAAAATCTCAGATAAGCAGAGGAGAGGGATGGTGAGAACAGCCATAGTTAATCCACAGTCCACAGTGCATCACTTTGCAAGGAGAGGCTGTATGGGAGAGTAATGCAGAAGAAGACTTTTCTGAGCACACGCCACAAACACAGTCACTTGAGGTATGCTAAAGCACATTTAGACAAGGCAGCTTTATTTTGGAATAAGGTGCTGTGGACTGATGAATCTAAAATTGAGTTATTTGGAGGGCGATATGCATGGTGGAAAAGGTGTTCTCTGGAACGATTGAGCACCGTTGGTGATGGTCCAACACACTGACCTCACCAATATTTATCTTGTTGCTCAATGCAATCAAAACCTCACAGAAATGCTTTTACTCTAGGGGAAAGTTCTCTACAGGCAGTAAAGACACGTAGTCCAACAAAAGCAGGATAAACTCTTTTTAATCCCATTGATTTCAGAAGAAACAGAAGAGCAGAAGAGCAGGTGTCCCAATACCTTTGCACATCAAGTCTAGTGTTTATTTTGTTTTCACCCATATAACAAAGCTGGAGTTATCAGATTTTTGATAGAGCATGAATGCTGCATTCTCAAGCAGCATTACTTGAACCCCAGCTAAGGAGAACCAGCCTAGTTAACCAACAATAGCTCCGTTTTTTTATAGAACATTCCTTTGGACACAGAGTGTTCTGTCAGTGTAGTTCTAAAATGTTACGTCACTCAAACACTTTTATTTACTTTATGTCAAAACTTTCTTACATCTCTCTGACATTCCACGTAACTGTTTTATCTGCTGATCTTCTAGGGTTAGGGCAAAACGGTCTGTTACTGCATCCCACTCTGCATGACTTAATCTTAAACAAACCCCCATTCTGGATGAGTTCATCTCAAGTAAACTCCCCCTCTGAACAAGTTCATCTCAGACAAACCCTCACTCTGAATGGGTTAATCCAAAAAAAACACTCTGAATGTGCTCATCTAAGACAATCCCCCAATCTAATCTAATCTAATCTCAAACAAACTCTCACTCTGAGCGAGTTCATCTCAAACACATACTCTGAATTAGTTTATCTCAGACAAACCCTTGCACAGAATGAGTTCATCTCAAACAAACTCCCACTCTGAATGAGATCATCTGAAACAAACTCCGATTCTGAATAAGTTCATCTCAAACAAACTCCCACTCTGATCAAGTTCATCTCAAACAAACCCCCACTCTGAATGAGGTCATCTCAGACAAACCTCCACTTTGAATGAGTTTATCTAAACAAACCCCTATTCTGAACATGTTCATCTCAAACAAACTCCCACTCTAAACAAGTTCATATCAAACAAACCCCCACTCTGAATAAGTTCATCTCAACAAAACCCAATCTGAATAAGTTTATCTCAAACAAACCCCCACTCTTATATATACAAACTCTCACTCTGATTGAGTTTATCTCAAATAAACATCCACTCTAAACAAGTTCATCTCAAACAAACCCCCACTCTGAATAAGTTTATCTCAAACAAACCCCCACTCTAAACGAGTTCATCTCAAACAAACCCCCACTCTGAATAAGTTCATCTCAACAAAACCCCAATCTGAGTAAGTTCATCTCAAACAAACTCTCACTCTGATTGAGTTTATCTCAAACAAACGTCCACTCTAAACGAGTTCATCTCAAACAAACTCCCACTCTGAATAAGTTTATCTCAAACAAACCCCCACTCTGAATGAGATCATCTTAAACTCCCATTCTAAATGAGCTCATCTCAAACAAACATACTCTGAATGAGTTAATCTCAGACAAACCACACTCAACAAACTAATCTCAAACAAACTCCCACTCTGGACAAGTTTACAAAAAAAAAACTCTAATCGAGCTGATCTCAAACAAACCCCAACTCTGAATGCATTATATCAAAAATTGAACACTAACTACCATTACTTTTGGTTGTCTTTAGTTATTTATGACAGATTTTACTAGGAAATTACCTTCTTTTCCACATCCTGTAAATTTCCAAGAATTTCCCCCCGGGGATCAATAAAGTATCTATCTATCTATCTATCTATCTATCTATCTATCTATCTATCTATCTATCTATCTATCTATCTATCTATCTATCTATCTATCTATCTATCTATCTATCTATCTATCTATCTATCTATCTATCTTTTATAGCGTTATAGTACTGCTATAGCGTTTCCAGTGCAGCTGTTATAAACTCTTGTTTAGTTTCTGACGAACAGCCATAAAATGACTAATTATTATGTTACATGCTTTCTGGAAGCAGGACGTGCTTATTTTCCAGCACAGTAACATATATTAACAAACACATCCTACATCATACAGTATAAAACTATTATAAATTAATCTCACAACTGATCTAAAATTTATTCAAATAATAAAAATGTTGTGAGAGTGAGGGAGAGCAGTTTCCTGGTTGAAACAGTCGTTCTTCTCTCAGATCTGGATTGCTGTCAGGTCAGACCCGTACCCTGCTGCAGGCCAAGAGGGACTGATTGGATCAGTGGAGGCCTCTGTATACACTGCAACTGTCACGTAGTCTCCTCATCCTGCAGACCAAACCAGCAGCTGTCTCTGGGGGTGGAGTGAGCGGACGCTCTATTGTGAAGAACACAACAAAGAGAGATGAACCAAATTGTGTACTAATCACAAATACACTCACTGATGATGTTGAAATGTAACGAAGCTTTATATGCATGAGTGGAATATATATAGAGCTCTGGAAAAAAAATAAGAGACGACTTAAAAATGATGAGTTTCTTTATTTTACTTAATTTAAAACCTCTGGAATATAATCAAGAGGAAGATGGATGATCACAAACCATAAAAACAAGCTGAGCTGCTTGAATTTTTGCACCAGGAATGGCATAAGGTTTATCCAAAAGCAGTGTGTAAGACTGGTGGAGGAGAACATGCCAAGATGCATGAAAACTGTTATTAAAGACCAGGGTTATTCCACCAAATATTGATTTCTGAACTCTTAAAACTTTGGGAATATGAACTTGTTTTCTTTGCATTATTTGAGGTCTGAAAGCTCTGCATCATTTTGCTCTAAATGACAATATTTGTATTTGGAATTTGGGAGAAATGCTGTCCATAGTTTATAGAATGAAAAAAAAATCAGAGAAACAGATTCAGAAACTGAAGTGGTCCTTTAATTTTTTCCAGAGCTGTATGTAAGTGAAGACAATATTAAGCCAGGCGGACACTGTGCGATTTTAGCCCGATTTTAAGCCCGATCTGGTCGGATGCGACTGAATTTCATGATCGGGCCGAATTTTAGCTTGATCGTGCGTCGTTTGTCGTGCAGTGTGAGAGGGGAAGCGATGTCCGATTAATTGCCCATACGAGCTGCGAATGAGCAGTCGGACGCGACCAGGGATTTCTGACATGCCAGAAATTTTGGTCGCTTGTCTCACAGTGGGAGCTGTTTTGCGGGCCGATTTCTTAACGTCACGACCTGTTTTCCCAAAAATCTGCACAGTAACTATAAATTATTATTAGTCATATTTATTTCTGTCAGTTATAAGGATTTATATTTATGTTCGGTACACAGACTTATAGCTTAATATAGCAGACACAGGCATTCTGCTGTTTAAGAATTTCAACAGATGCTTATTCTCAGTCAATAGCTGGAGTTAAAAGATAAATTAAAAGAGAAAATAACTTTGACAAACATAAATTTATTTTATTTCACTTTGCTGTTATATCTGAAAAATAAAGCACATTGTCAGCCTCTGGTGCTGCCCGTCAATTATATAAAACTTAAAACATGCACAGAAATATAAAGCTATATTTTATAATTCGTTTCTTTTCGCCAGGGCAAATTTATTAAAATCTCGTCCAGTGCTCCAGAATATTAGCCACGCAAAGCCAGCTTAGCGCAGCGCGCGGCATTGCCCGCATAATAACCTCTGTCTTCTAAAATAAACGTTTTAATAAATAAGGTCGGAGAACTGTAGTAAAATTACTAAAGCTAATAAATGTACTGATAATTAATCAAGATAAATCAGACAAAATGCGCTGCGCCTCTCTCTCGCTCTCTTTCGCAGCGCGGAGCTGAATTCAGCGCGAGGCTACAGATAATATAAAACTCAGTTCAGTTGAATAAAAATAAGTAAGGGCCTGTAAGTACAAGCAAAGGACCTGTAAGTAAATATAGTAAAATATAAAGTATAGTTTGAGGTTTTGGTGAGCTGTTTTCATGATTTGAAACTGAAACTAACTGAAACTTTGATTATTCTGCAGAAAGCCTGGGTTATTTTAAACGAATTTTTAATGAGTTTATATTTTATATTTTTTATTTATTCATTTAAATCATTTTTCTTCTTTTATTAATCAAATCATTAAATATATATCTTCATAAGATATAATATTTTTCCCTTTTATGTCAATTTTTATGATCTTTTTTTAAGGTCCTATTTTTCCTTTTTTACGTATATATTTTATTCGTCTATAATAAATGTCAGTTTTTATTCCTATTTTTTATATATATTATTAATCCCTTTTAAACTGTTAATGCTCAGCGGCACTGTAAATGAGGGTCCCTATCCAGTGTGAATAACCGATTGCTTGTTTAATATTCAGTGTTGCAAAACCAGTTTTTACATAAACAATAAACAGAATAAAAAATAAAATTATTTTATTTTATTTAAGCTGCTGGTGTTTCTTTCGCAGCCTGACGCGCAGTCATTTTTCTATGCGCTCTCCTTCTGTAAAATGGACAACCCGTAGAGTCCACGTCGCCTCAGCCACCTGCGAGTCCATGTACGTCTCTTCCGTGGACTTTCAGCGCACAACAGGGCACAAATAAGCACAAATAAGCACTTTCTTTTGCAAGGCGACATGTTGTGTTGAAGCGAGAGTTTGTACGCAAAGAAAGCTCCGCCTACGGGCTGCGTTTAGACGTGCAGTGTAAGCTCCCCCGTCGCAGCAGGTCAGTCGGACCGTACAGTGTGTGCAGATGAATCGCAGGCGTTGTTCATACACGACAAACGATTCAAACGTGCTGTTTGAGCTCTCCAGAACGCATCCGATTAAAAAAATCGCACAGTGTCCGCCTGGCTTTAGAGTGAAAGAATAAAAGATTATTGGAGAAAACTGTTAAGATAATAGCAGGCTCTAGTATCTTGCTGGGTGCCTCTAGCCTGAATACAAGATGAGATGCCGTTGGGTGTAGGGGCATACTGGTTCTGTATGGAATCTTACAGCACATTTACCTAAAGATGTTGCAGCTTTAAGCCTATAAATCATTTTAGATCTACACTCGTAGATTAATCCTATCAGTGCTTTATTTGTGATACAGTAAATCTATTAAATGTGCAAACCAAGGAAGTATTACAATCTGAGCTTCCAGGAATTCCTGGTAAACCCTTGCTGTGTGTGGCGTGCATTATCCTGCTGAAAAATGGCAGTTGGAACTTTTCCAATAAAGGTGACACATGTGGCCGCAGGAAGTCCTGACCATATTTTATTTTTTCATTTCTGCAGTCTGACCTACATTTACTTTAATCTTAAGAAGAGAGAGAAGAGGTCGTACTCGACCAGTTTCACTGCGAAATGGGGAAGCTAAACTGGGAAGTCCCTTTGTTTCTAAATACTGTACGTTACTACAGTGCTGTTTTTAGCATTTCTGTTGGAGATGTTAACTATGGTATGAGTGGTTGTGAATATATGAGAGGTGTGGATATACATTAAATGGGTATGTATGAATTGGTACTTCATGGTCATCAGTTTGGTATTGATGGAGTTACACTTATACTATTTAAAGGACCAATATGTAACTAATCTTCAGTAGTAAATGATAAAATTATCAGGATGTATCATCAGATATTAAGAAAACAATAAAAAAAACAGTAAAAAAAAGCACTGGCAGCTCTTTTCAGCAGGGCTTCAGCAGAACGTTCCTATTTTAAGTTTTTGTTCCGTCCCGGAGTTTTGTGTTGGTTCTGTCCTCTGACTCCTCCTGCTGCTTGTTCCCTAACACTAACTCCACCCTGCGAGGTTGCCAGCACCCACACTACACTACAGCGATCTGCGCTGCAGCAAAGGAGCTAGCTAGCAGCTGAGCTGGTTCAGTTAAACCTCAGCCGCTACACAGCCTAAAAAGCATCAGCATGTCTCCGAAAATTTTAGTGACCAAAGAAGGAATCTAACAAGAGTGAATATTGGCGAGAGTTCGAACTTAGAGCTCAAATAGACTACAAGACCGACCTAGAGCTGATACTTTTCTCCTGAACAGGTAAGCTAACTGGCTAGCTAATTCAGTCAGGTAATGTATCCTCGGGACCGCGGTGCAGCCTCGCCGACCGCGGCGCTCCCTCGTGTAAAATACAGTCAACATAACGCTTAAAATGGGTGATAGAAGAGTTTAGAATTGCTGTATTTCTCCTCTCTCCTCTCCCTCGTACTCTTATATTCTCTGCCTCTCCTACTAGTCTAAACTTTGTGTAGATTGTGTAGATTCAGCCTGCTGAATTTGGCAACCCGAGTAACCTTTGTGGCTGGGGAGGGGTGGGCGGGGCAGACTACTCTCTGTGGTGTTTTGAAATTGGACTGCTGTAGCCATTTCACACGCTCGCTCTCATTTCCTACAGAATGTACCTTTAAGGAACCAAGGATTCCTTAAACAGGGGTGTCCAAACTACGGCCCGTGGGCCATTTGCGACCCGTTTCCTTTTTTGGAGTGGCCCGCAAGGAATTTTAGAAATAGAATGAAAGTTGGCCCGCTGTTACGTACTTGGGCTCCTCCGCTGTTAAGCAGGTTTTTATAATGTGAGATTCAAAGTTTGAACGCTAGTTGTCAGAAACGGGCCAAAGAGTCGGAGAGCGTGCACATTTCTAGAGCAGAAAAACGTGGCAAAAAAGTCTAAAAGCGGAGAGGGTGCGCATTTCTAGCTCAGAAAATCGGGTCAAAGAGTCTAAAAGCGGAGAGAATGCGCATTTCTAGCGCAGAAAATCGGGCCAAAGAGTCTTAAAGCGGAGAGGGTGCGCATTTCTAGTAATAAAAAAAGTTTGGACATCCCTGCCTTAAAGGAACCTTTAAGGAATCATAACATTCAGCAGTCAACACATATGGCATCACATCAATGTTCAAAGTCGCAGGCGCAAATATACCAGGTGAAAAAAAATTAACCAGCGTGTTTTAATATTTTGCGTGTGTAAATTGACTTCACACGAGTGCAAATGTGACACTCACAAGCAAAAAAAGGGAATTGTGTGTGCTCTAAACAAAATATTGCTCCCGAGCTTCTTTTTCCTCTTAATTTCACAGTTATCCTCGCGTGAGGCTTTTATGCTCAAGTGTTCAAAGGGGTGGTTTTGGCTGATATCTCCAGGGTTTGTGACAGACCTCCTACTATCAACTCTTCTGCTGTCCTTCTTTGCTCGCTCTTTGCTCGACTCTGGTGATATCAGCCAATAGCATTCGCTGAGGGAGGTGACCCTGACTCCACCCTCCACCAACTGTCAAAACCACCCCTTTTTACACTCGCACGCAAAAGCCTTACTTGAGCAAAATGAGCCGCTAAGGCAGTTTGCATAGCATGTGAGGACAACTGACAATTTGAGAGGGAAAAAAACAAGAAAAAAATTTGCACTTGCAAGAAGTTAATTTACACATGCAAAACGTTAAAACATGCTGGTTTTTTTTTTCAGCTGGTATTTTTGCCCCCCCGACCTTTGACATTGATGTGACGCCATAAACACACACACTCTAGTGAGAAGCAGCAGCCAGTCACGCACAGCCACCTGCAGGCCTGCATCAGGCACTAAGACATTTCTAATGCTAATCTGGGCATACACTCAAACACACATTTACACAAACACACACCAGGGCAGTTCAGAATAACCGATTTAGCTGATCTTCATAAATTTAGACTGTGGAAGAAAACATACGCAAATACTGAGAGAACTGAAAGCTCTGCGTAGGTTCTAGCGGGAAACTCGAAATCACGCCACTTTTTTCAGCCAATCACCAACTCCCACCTGTCCTTAAAATACCTCCCTCATACCTGTTCTCCCCTGCTTGCAGACGCTGACATACGTTTTCGGGCGCCGGTCGTTGCCGCGTGGCTTCATGGTGTTTCTGCCATTTGTCATTACCTTGCTCTCAGTTTGCCGTTTTCGCCCGTCTGCGTGGCTGCTCGTTCGTAGTTGGCTCGATTTCCTGCTCGTAGGATCCATGTTGGTTTGTATTGCTCTCTGTTCTGTCGCTGGCGTTTTGTTTGGATCCTCGCTGTGTTTGCTGTTGGCGGTCTGGGTTCCTGTTTTGCTGGATCACGTGACCGTGTCGCGCTTTCCTTCGAGGCTTGCTGCTCCGATGCTTTGTCTCGGCTCGCAGCCGTGTGCTGAATCGTGCTGGTTGTTTCGGCTCAGTGTCGATTCTGTGGCGTTCTGGTCTAGTGCTGAGGCTTTTCTCGGCGGTGTTCGGATAGTTGCTTGGTGTTTCTGCGTTTTCCACGGCTCTGTCCGGTGCCTGTGGCTGAGTTTGTACGCTTCGCACGAGAAGTCTGGGCTGGATGGCTGTTTTTAAACCCGCTCCTGCTGGCACCCGATAGTTTTAGCCCCGCGCCCGCCCTCCGTTTTTTACGTTTCTGCCGCTCCGCACGCCTGCTTGTGTTGCTTACGTTTAGTGCTCGAAATTAACTTGGGTTTTTTATTGAACCAGCAATGTGGCGCTGATAGCCTGCTCCCTTCCTACTGTCCACACACACACGCCCACGCCTCAGCGGAGCTGACCCTCCAGGCACTGCTTGCAAAATGTTTCGTTCATGCAGCACCAAAACCTAATTTGATCGATGATAAATAAACTTAGTGTAGTGATGGGTCTAATGACCCTGAAACCTCGACACATGCGCCGAGCTGTCAAGGCGAAACCCCGTGTCGGTGCGCGTATCAAGTTAAGGAAAACCACGTGACCGATACAGTTCCTGTATCGTTTGGTAGCGATGGGTCTGACGACACTGGAACCTCAGCGCATGCACCGAGCAAACAAGGCGAACCCCTGTGTCGGGCCGCGTATCATTTTAAGGAAAACCACGTGACCGATGCATTTCCTCGCGCAGTTGCTTGCAATGACTTTCTTAGTCCAGCAGATGTCGCCATTAAGTGATACAGCAACACAGTTTCAACACAGTGTCGATACAGTTTGGGAAATGTGCCATACACCCAATGAGGTTTCATCTGCCCATCACTAACTTAGTGTACTTGGTTAATCCTCGTTCGTTGTGATCTCATTCTCGCGACGCTCCTATGGTTCGTTTATCGGTCTTGGGCTTTACTGTTGCTGAATGTTATTGATGTGTCGTTCGCGATCGATCCGGCTCAGGAGCCGACTCTTCGAAGTCACCTATTGGAACCGGCTCTATTATGGGTGCCGTTTTCTCCATTTTATATACCTTCGTATTTTACACATTAATTTAGAAGCACTGTATTTGATATTTGTATTGTGGCACTTTTTTTGTTATGGAGCTGCTTTAATACTTTTTCGTATTGGGGGATTGTATTGACTGTTTCATTTGTTTTAAGTTATTTTGTCGAAGTGGCGCTATTTTGTAAATTTCATAATTGGTTGTAATACGTTTTTTATTATAAAGCATTGTTATGCAGCTGTTTTGCTCGTCGCAAGTGCCTATTGCGCTGCTTCTTATCTCGGACCATGGGCGTGGTAGTGGGGGGAAAAGTGGACCTGACTACCCAGGGCCCAAGTAGGGAGAGGGGCCCAAAAAAATCCTGATTTATTCATTTTTAAGTGGTATTTTTATTATTGAATTGAGCCCTCTAATTAACTATTTATTAATTAATCTATCAAAAATTATTGATAACATCTACTGAGAGAATTAACTTTAGTTACAGTCCTCTCAACATATGGGACATTCTGGGAGCCCCCTCCTGGAGGCGCAAGATGGTTTGGTCCGCCCGACAGCGACACGGCTACAGGTGTACCGTCAGTGAGCCCAGATTAAATCAAAAATAATTGTGATCATGATTTTTGCCATATATTTTTGCCAGAGATTGTAGCTTAAAACTTTATTAATGCTTTTTATTTTAGATAAATACCGCTTTTTTGCTCACGTTCTTCATGTACTTGATAGGGGCCCACTGACATTGCGAGTGTACAGGGCCCAGAATTTGCTGCTACGCCCCTGTCTCGGACCGTACCCGTTCAATTGTTTTTCCGTACTCGCTTCCGCGCTGCTTATTGTCTCGGGCCGTGCCCGCTCTAATGCTTTAATGACTCGCTGTCCGCGTTGTTTACCTCGGGCCGTGCCCGCTCTAATGCTTTGCTGTACTCGCAGCCCGCGTTGTTTCTTATCTCGGGCCGTGCCCGCTCTGCTGGTTACTGTACGCGCAGTCCGCATCGTTTATAATCTCGGGCCGTGCCCGCTCTGTAATGCTTTAATGGTTCGCAGTCTGCGCGGTTTCTTATCTCGGGCCGTGCCCGCTTTAATGGTTTGCTATACTCGCAGTCCGCATCGTTTATAATCTCGGGCCGTGCCCGCTCTAACGCTTTGCCGTACTCGCAGTCCGCGTTGTTTATCTCGGGCCGTGCCCGCTCTAATGCTTTACTGGCTCGCAGTCCGCGTGGTTTATTATCTCGGGCCGTGCCAGCTCTAATGCTTTACCGTACTCGCAGTCCGCGTTGTTTGTTATCTCGGGCCGTGCCCGCTCTAATGCTTTACTGGCTCGCAGTCCGCGTGGTTTATTATCTCGGGCCGTGCCAGCTCTAATGCTTTACCGTACTCGCAGTCCGCGTTGTTTATTGTCTCGGGCCGTGCCCGCTCTAATGCTTTACTGTACTCGCTGTCCGCGTTGTTTATTGTCTCAGGCCGTGCCCGCTCCGCTGCTTGATTGGACTCGTGTCCGATGCTGCTTGTATAAGAAACACTCGGATGTACAGTACTGCACAGGTTCTCGATTACGTGATTCGTGGACTGCACTGACTCCGTACCTGGTCTAATTCTGGTGATTTGCTGCCTTTTATTGGGTTAATTTTGTGTTGCCTGTGCTATGTTTTGTTTTATGATTGGCATGTACCTTTCTTGCAGAATTTCTACTTTTACGATGCCGTGTTTTAACATATTAATCAACGCCGTGGGCAGCGGTTGCTATTGCCTTAGAACTTTTTTTGTGGCCGAAGTTTTGCGCGTTTACCGATCACGGATTGCTTTGACGTACTGCTGTGCAAATTTCGTGCCTCAATGTTAAGTATCCGATCCGGTTTGTCGTTGCTTTATGTCTTATGGTTTGTGCTGATGTTACTTTCCCTGGTCCTTTGGTTTTGGGGGTGTTCTCCAAGGACAGCATTTGGTGCTTCCTGACATTTGTTTTGACATTAATTTCGCTTCCCCTGTTATATTTGCTTTGTTCGCATCATGAATTACAAGGTGTCAAATAACAATCATCAGTAAAATGTTATAGCAGTCAATGATAATGGAAAGTCTTTTAATTCTCGGGCCGTGCCCGCCCTAATACCCACTGGACTCGTAGTCCGCGCTGCTGCGATCACGGGCCGTGCCCGCTCTATTAACCCTGGACTCGTAGTCCGCGCTGCTGCGATCGCGGGCCGTGCCCGCTCTAAATACCCACTGGACTCGTAGTCTGCGCTGCTGCGATCGCGGGCCGTGCCCGCTCTATTAACCTGGACTCGTAGTCCGCGCTGCTGCGATCGCGGGCCGTGCCCGCTCTATTAACCCTGGACTCGTAGTCTGCGCTGCTGCGATCGCGGGCCGTGCCCGCTCTAATAACCACTGGACTCGTAGTCTGCGCTGCTGCGATCGCGGGCCGTGCCCGCTCTATTAACCCTGGACTCGTAGTCTGCGCTGCTGCGATCGCGGGCCGTGCCCGCTCTAATAACCACTGGACTCGTAGTCTGCGCTGCTGCGATCGCGGGCCGTGCCCGCTCTAATAACCACTGGACTCGTAGTCTGCGCTGCTGCGATCGCGGGCCGTGCCCGCTCTAATAACCACTGGACTCGTAGTCCGCGCTGCTGCGATCGCGGGCCGTGCCCGCTCTAATAACCACTGGACTCGTAGTCCGCGCTGCTGCGATCGCGGGCCGTGCCCGCTCTAATAACCACTGGACTCGTAGTCTGCGCTGCTGCGATCGCGGGCCGTGCCCGCTCTAATAACCACTGGACTCGTAGTCCGCGCTGCTGCGATCGCGGGCCGTGCCCGCTCTAATAACCACTGGACTCGTAGTCCGCGCTGCTGCAGTCGCGAGCCGTGCTCGCTCTTATACCCTCACCCATCTTGTTCGGGATACCTGATGTCTGAGTAAGTAATTTATGTACATATATATCTATTTATTTATATATATATATTTAATCTATTTAATTGCAAACAACTGGAGGCGGTTGTAAGATTTTTATACAGACGTCAAATGAATATACTGTTATAACGTACTGCCACGACCGCTCGCGCTCGCTCAAATATCCTACTCCTTATGCTAGATATCAACACGGGCCGTGCCCGTTCCTATGCTCATTAGACTCCTAGTCTGAGTTTTTTCTGCACAGCGGGCCGTGCCCGCCCTTATAGCCTTTGGACTCGTAGTCCGCGTTTTGCTGCGACGGCGTCCAAAAGTTGTGCCCCTCAAAGGCTTAATGTATTGTTAGTACGCAGTGTTTTCTCATGCTAATCACGCCAACGTTACGCTTATCATACGCTTCTAAAATAGCCTCAAGCAGTATACAAGTACTTTTGTATACAACGAACCTAATAAATGTATGCTATCAAAACATGAGCGCAACTACTGTAAAGCACACGTACTCAGCAAATAACACTTTAATCTTGAACACCTTATTCAAGCTTGTTTATAACTGTTTTCCTTCCAGAATACGTGAACCAGGTAAAGGATCCTCCTGTGGGTAATTATATCTTTTTATATTTTTGGGGATAGGCTCCGCCCCCGCCGTACAAGTACGGCAGGATCTGCGAGGTTCCAGACGCGGCGGACCTGGGCTTCGACGGGGCTTTCGCCAAAGACTCTATATACACTATATTCACTATTACTAATTGTCATACGTGTTTATTGGGATTAAATCTTTCTTGCTGCACTTTGTTTCTAGAGTTTTCCTGCTATAACATGCATTACAGCAGAGTACAGTATATTATGGTGTAATGCAGTGCAATACAGTATATTATACCACAGTTAGTTCCGTGATTGGCTGAGAGGTGTTTTATGAATGACATTTTCAGCCGGTAATGCACTGTAATCAAAGCTCTCTATGTATTACTCCGCCACATACAGGAGACCTAGCAACAATGCAGTGCTAACAATCCAAACAGAGCAGCAATGGAACTATGTTTATCTTAATTTATATACACTGTAAAAAGTGAAGCATGGAGCTGTTCATTCAAGCTAATAAATATGATTGAACACATAGTACAATTATTGACTTTATTGTGAAACTCAACCTTTTTGAATTTTGATGTGTCAATTTTGATTCAGACTAAATTAATTACAATTCTGAAGGAAATAAACCAAATGTTTTGGTTCCACTGAAATCATACTCGAAGAAAAGAGGTAAGGATGTAATATTTTTAATTTGAATCAAACATGAATTGCGCATGCGCACTGTGGAGCACGGGAGAAGTTGTAGAGAAGTGCTTCAGAGCACTGATGGAGAGAGGGAGAAAGTGCCTGAACGCGCTCGCGAGAGAGAGACTGAGAGAGGGAGAAAGTGCCTGAACGCGCTCGCGAGAGAGAGAATGAGAGAGGGAGAAAGTGCCTGAACGCGCTCGCGAGAGAGAGAATGAGAGAGGGAGAAAGTGCCTGAACGCGCTCGCGAGATAGCAACGCATGCTTATGGTATTGTGGCGTCGGGACTGGAGGGGGGGCAGAAGGAATTATGGGAGCTCACCCTGTTGGGGGAAGTGGGTGTTTTTCTGCGTGTTTATGTTACTGTTTATCCCAGAGTTTCATGTCATGTTTTATTATCACTGTTCTAGTATTATTCATGTAGTTATCAGTTATGTGGTTGTTTTGTGCCTCACCCTTTGTGTGTTTTCTGTGTGTGGGAGTGGGGTTAGCTGCGTTGGAGCTGTAGTTAGTTTCACTTTCAAAAGTGGAATCCCATGTAAATCCAGCTCTTAGTGTCCTCCTCAGAGCAAAATAAAAAGAGCAAGAGAGCACTGAAACGAATCTCGCTGGTAATCCGTCCTCTTCCACGCCACAGTAACTTCTGGAACTTCTGAATATGCTGCCATGTTTTTTTTTTTTAAGGTCGGTTCAATTTAAATGTATTAGTTTGGTTCCGAAACTGAAATGTAAAGAATTTAACTTGGATCAAGGTGAATAATTAATATTGGGTCGAGTGAAGTAATATGGTTTATGTCAAAATAAAATAATCAGGTTGTAACAATTGACTTTATTTAGATTGAGTGAAGTCAAATAGTTTAGATGCAACAAATGGACATCAATTTTTTTAATTTGAGCAGGGCTACACTTTTTACAGTGTAGGGACTTGAACCCAAGACCCCAGGATGGGGGCTTTTTTGTGTATGGGTACAGAAGTCAAAAACCAGATTGGGTTCATTCTGGTCTGCAACCTTTTCTCTCTTCTACCATACTGATTCTGACCCAGGCCAAGTAATTATCCAGTGAGCTGTACAAGAACCAGACAGAATCCAGCCTGATAAAAGGGATTTATAATCAGTGATGTATTAAAGCTTTGTTTACTTTTTCACTAACTATCTTAAAGGAAGTAATTATTGCAGAAATGCTACTTCTGTTTCTGGAGGCCATATTTCACTTCAGATTCTTTCCCTGTTGTTGCAAAACCGTGCAGTAGGTTTTGGGTATGGGTGGCTATGGGAGTGGATATAGATGTGCATGGACTAAAGGGTATGGATGTGTATGAGAATTGTTTTTTTTTTTGTGCAAGGTTATGGGTGAGTATGTGTATAGGTTTTTGCATGCATCTTTCTATCTTTCTACTTGTTTGTGTGCTTTGGATCATCGTCCTGCTGCAAAACCCAAGTACATCTAAGCTGATGTCCAGACATTCTCTTTCAGGATTGTGTGGTAAACAGCAGAATTCCATCAATTCCATAAATTGCAGCATGTTGTCCAGGCCTAAAAGCAGCAAATCAGCCTCAGATGTTTGACTACTATGATGACTACTTAAGCTTCGAGCAGTAACAAAAAACATCTCAGTTCAGAGATAAAACGGTTCTTAATGCTACGCTTCTAGCAGTAACCGTTTCAATAGTTTTTTACCCTAATAACTGAAATCATCATTTAAAAAAGTGATTTTTATATTTACTGAGATGATCTTAGTCTAATTTTAAAGTGTGTTTGATAATCTAAATATGTATCTATGACAAAAAGACAAAAACAAAAGAAAAGAGGGCCAATACTTTTTCAGGCCCCTGTATAAGGATATTTTTTTGCTAATGGGTTTGGGTGTATATGTGTGTTTTAATCAGAGCTTAATAAATCTTTGTTTACATTCTGACTTAATATCATGCAGGAACTAAATTTTGCAGTAACTCTTCTTCCTGATACTGGAGGTGATTTTTCACTCCAGTGTTTTTCCCTGAAGTCATAAGAAAGATTTTTAAGTAGGAAACATGCTAATGCTTTAATCGGATACTCAGCTGAAGGAGTTGTAAACAATGGGCTGGATGGAGGACTGGAATGCTGCCAGGGGTACAGTAGAGTACAAGAAGAGTGTTTGTTTGGTTTGGAATGAGGGATGTGATAATCTCACGCGATCCTGGCCTTACTGGGAACTCAACACTGTTTAGTGGAATGTGGAGCGTGTTTGGGTCGGGCTGATACAAGGAGCTGCGGGAAATCCTGAAGTTCTGAGGCCTGGAAACACCCAGATACTGTCACCACAATCCAGACCATAATAAACACAATATATCTGGTTATGGTACTAATCTAATAGAATCATATAGAATTATACATACTGTCAGTGCTTGAGAGTATTTAATTAAATGTAATCAGTAAAAGTAATTGAAGGTGTTTGTAGTCTGTAAAGTTTATATTTGGAATGACATTTTATTTTTAGCCCAGAGATCAGAACAATACAGACACACAAACCCACCCCCCCATTCACCACCACCCTGCTTTCTCATAAGTAAAGAAAATATCAGCCTTTTATTCTATACTATACTATACTATACTACACTGTACTTTACTGTACTATGCTATTCTATGCCACTCTACACTATGATCTACTGTTCTGCACTATACTATGCTATATTGTGCTGTACTGTATTATACTACATTACAATATACTGTACTGTAGTTACTATACTATACTATAATATACACTGTAGGGTGCATTTCTGTATTATACTTTACTCCAATGTACTGTAATATACTGTAGTACACTATGCTATAATACACTGTACTCTTATGTACTGTATTATTCTTAACTCTACTACACTACATTACTGTGAATTATACCATAATATACTGTTCTCTGCTGTAATATACTATACTATACTGTACTGCACTATGAGAGCTTCTGTCTACAAAGCTTCTGTTTTCTTTAGGTTTAGAAGTGTTTTTTTTTAGAATATCCTTTTTCCATATTAATTCAATCAATGCCTAAACCCCTCTCCCCAAATAACATCACCTAACCTCAATGTACCTGAACGCTGAATGTCCTGAAAGGCATTTCAGAAGGCAACTGGACCAGACTGTCAACAACTAAGAGCAACTTCCCTTTAATTTATGATTTCCTTAACTTAACTTTAATTTATGATTTCCTGTCTATATGTGAATGAACTTGAAATATAAATCTGAACATCCAGCCTCCTGACTCCTGAACCTGACAGACTGAACTGTACTTTTCTGTGTGTGTCAATAAACTCAATTTTGCATTTTTGACAATTATGCTATAATATACTGTATTATATCTAATCTGTACTTAAATGAATTAAAGTAATATGAAAAAGTTTGGGCCCTCCTGAGAATTGTTATGATTTTCAGTTTTAACAAATAAACACAGTAATATTTGAGCAGTGAACTGAAGTTTACAGGATTTACAGAAAGTGTGCAATACTTAATACAAAATTAATTTTATTACATTTTTAATACATTTGGGCACTTTTCAACAAAAAAATGACATATATTATTAGTAGATCCTCCTTTTGCAGAAATAACAGCCTCTAAACTATTCCTTTAGCTTCCAATGAGAGTCTGACTTCTGGTTGAAGGTATTTTGGAATATTCTTCTTCACAAAACACCTCCAGTTCAGTCAGGTTTGATGGTTTTCGAGCATGAGCAGCCCACTTTCAGGTCATTTGAGAGTTTTGTTTTGAGGCATGTTGCCAATCTTCAGAAAAGATACAAAAAGCAGAAAAACTTGCAATTGACCACCTAAAATCTTTCTTATAATTGGATTTACCTGTGTATGTGGGTTAACGGTTGATGAGCTAACCAAACTAATTTTGTGTAACAGTAATTAGTGCTAAATGTATTAAAATCAATAAAATGACAATAGTGCCCAAATTTATACTCCTGCCTAATTTTAATTAGGAAAAACATCAAAACTTTTTTTATACCAGTGTATTTCTATATTGGGTGACTTTAGAGTAGAGCATTACTTTTACATTCAATACCTTCCATGTATTTGAAGATCAATACTATAGTACTTTTACTTAAGTTGAGGCCTAAAGAAAGGACTTCTGCTTTTATTGCAGTAACATTTTACCCTCAGTATAAATACTTTAATTAAAAAAACATGATCTGAGCACTTTGTTCAGTACTGGATGTTGTGAGATTTGGCTGTATAATTCATGTAGGAATCCTGTGGTATACAAGGTAAACCTCAGGTCTTATATAATCGGGTTTAATTAAACCATTTTCCCAATCATAGGCCTCCTGAAAGAAGCTTCTAGAAAGCTATATTCAGACTGTGCACCACAAACTATGCATACAATTATGTTATATAACTGATATGTCAGCATGGTGTTGGGTAAGCAGGTCTGGACGGGGATTATTGTGAGGTATGGTGTTTAGAAAGCTGAGCTCATTGCCCCACTGAGATAAGATAAAGGCCTTAGTTCAAGACCATCACCATGAACCCGCCCACTCCCGGACCCTGGTTTAATATTAACTCCGCCAAAGCATCAACCAGCTAGGTCACTGTGGAGATAAAGGTCAGCAACAAAGAGGGTTGTGACATACTAATTTGCATTATTTTTACCTTACTTATAGTTATTAACTTTTAATTTGAAGTTGGAATTAGATTGAATTATTTTATAAGAAGGAACAATGTAAGAAAAAGGAACAAAGGAAACGCCCTGTTTTAAGCTGAGTTGGAGTTTGAGTCCTTTAAAATCACATATTATTAAAATACGTAGGCAATATGCGTAAGTAATATGAAGGGTGGTGTGCGCTGAAAAGTAGTCCCAACTGCCCACTTGCACATTGTGAGTTTGAAAATTAAAAACAAACCCAGTCTGATGAACCTACAGCAAAAGGAAGTGTAAAACTTTGTTTACTTTTTTACTAAGAATCATAAAGGAAGTTAAAATTATAGTAATTATACTTCCTGTTACTTCTTTCACTCCAGCTTCTTTCCCTGCAGTCATAAGACAGGGTTCTTTCACCCTAAAATTAGGAAACTTGCTGTTTACTTATGGTGTATTCAGGCTAATGGTATAATCAGGCTAACAGTATTCCCTGGGAAACAGCATAACCAGGCTAACAGTTTAACCAGTTCAGAAATATAATCAGGCTTGAGATATAATCAGGCTAATACAATCCAGCTAACCGTATAACCAGGCTAACCGTAAAACCAAGATACCTGTTTAACCCAGGAAACAGTATAACCAGGCTAACAGTTTAATCAAGGTAACAGTATAAACCAGGCTAGACATATAATCAGGCTAATGGTACAACCCGGTTAACCATATAACCAGGCTAGCAGTTTAAACCAGGTAACCAAATAACCAGGCTAACAGTACAACCAAGCTAACAGTTTAACCAGGCTAGAAATATAATCAGGCTAATGGTACAATGCTGCTAACTGTATAACGAGGCTAACTGTAAAAACAAGCCAACAGTTTACCCTGGAAACAGTATAACAAGGCTAGAGATATAATCAGGCTAATGGTACAAATTGGCTAGCCGTATTATTAAGCTAATAGTTTACCCAAGCTAACAGTTTAAACAGACTAGAAATATAACTAATCAAGCTAATAATACAACCGGAGTAACCGTATAACCAGGCTAACGGTACAACACGGCTATAGTATAACCAGGCTAACAGTATAAACAGGCTAATGGGTACAACACAGCTAACAGTAAAACCAGGCTAACAGTATAAGCAGGCTAACGGTACAACACGGCTAACAGTCTAAACAGGCTAGAGATATAATTAGGCTAATGGTTCAACCCGGCTAACTGTATAACCAGGCTAACAGTATAACCAAGCTAACAGTTTAACCCAGGTAACAATAACCATACAGCATAACCAGACTAACAGCATATCCATGCTAATGATATAATAATTCCGGCTGAGTTTGTGATAAAACGCCCCATGTTAAGTTTGATTTTTACTTTAAAATGGTGGAGGGATATATATGAAAAATGCAGGCTGTTGCGTGACAAAACATAGTCATAAAAAACCTGAATCAGATTTACAATTTTTATAGTTTTACATTCATCAACCTTAATTTTAACTGCAATACAATTTTTTTTTATCATTTTAATAAGTTTGCCCTGTTTGGAAAGGCAATTTCCTAATCCCTGTTCATTTAAACTCTTCCTATCCCTGAAATAGTCCTGACACTAGGAGGGTAAGGATGAGTGCATGCCTCCTACGATACTTATGAAGTCAGACTGTGCCTCTTTTCGAACTGTCACCAATCAATGCACCATCCATAGGTAGCATCATAATGCACTCAGAGAAACAATTAGGGCATTTTTTGTATTTTAAACCCCTCATTGTTACTCTGGCTTTTCTGGCAGCCGTAATGTGAAGCAGCTGCGGTATTTCTAATCCAGTCTAATCATTTAAATGGATTATGCGTAAGCTGCTGGACATCAGGCAGCAGCCACACACCTCCAGCCGTCCAATCATAAAACACACCTTATCACTGTGACTCGGAATCAGGAAATTACCTTTGGTGTACAAACAATTCCCATCTGCCATCCCATAAAAGGTCAGGTTATCATTTGCTGAATAATGGCAGTGTGCCAATACAAAAAGTTACTGTACCCAACGCTTAAAATCCAGTTACACCAGCTGGTTATCCAGAAAATATTCCCTATGCTGGTCAAGAGCTAGTTAATGACTTAGCCTCCCAGCATAGGGTGTGTTTTTCTGGATGACCAGCTGATCTTAATTTGGGTTTTTCAGCAGGAACTAGTTTTTTTTATTAATTTAAGGATGATTCCACTGATTTTGGTGGATTATGCAGAGTGCTGGATGTGGATGTGGCAAAGTGTTATACTCATTAATGAGGACCTTTAAAAAAATTGCTTCAATGTTTTTATACTCAATTCTTTGTACCATACTTGCTTATTATACAGCTTTGGGAAAAAAATAAGAGACCACTTAATGATGATGTTTTGTTCTTAATTTTACCAAATTGAAAACCTCTGGAATATAATCAAGAGGATGATGAATGATCACAAGCCATCAATTTGGTAAATTTGGGAGAAATGTTGTTCGTAGTTTATAGAATAAAACAACAATGTTCATTTTACTCAAATATATACCTATAAACAGCAAAATCAGAGAAACTGATTCAAAAACTGAAGTGATCTATTGATTTTTTCCAGAGCTGTAGTAACATGATCAGGTGATAAGGTGAAATGCTCTGTTTTGAGTTGTAATTTGAATTTTAAGTCCTTAAAATCACATATCTTTCAGTTGGTGGAGGGATGCATGCAATATTCAGGGTGTAGCAAAAAATAGTCCCTAAAAATGGTAAAAAAAAAAAAAAAAATGTATAAGTACAGATTCTACACTATTCTTTAGTCATTTCATATAAACTCAGAAAACTGTTGTAGGATAGTGGTACTTAAATTAAATTACTTATCGTAAATGATTTCTTGATTTCTAGTTACATATTTTTCCTCCATAATAGATGTGAGAGGAAATATGATATTTTATTGGTTGGTATGATTTGTTCCTGTCCACTTGCACATGGTGAATTAAAGAATGAAGACATATTAAAGATCAGTTCCTCATACATGTTACTAACTTTAGAATGAGGAAATAAACCTCTGTGTAGAAACACTTTCCTTCCAGAGAGCCAATAAAATGTAATGTAATAATTAGCTCCATGAGTAGAGAGTGTGCCAGTACATTAAGTTACTTTACAAAGGGAAAAAAGAACATTCCACTAATGTTTGAAAAATAAAATATAATAAAATTCTCTGGACAATTAAACTAACCTGTAAACAGAAAATCATTACACCAAATGGACACTGCGTGATATCTGACACACTGTGTTCTGAAATGTTCTGATTCTGTATTTTGGCTTTAAAACCTGTTTTTTTAAATCACATATCATTAAAATAATAGTAAATAAACATGTTGACATTATCGTATACTCTATATTAATAATTATTTATACAGTTTAAAGCATGTACTCTATAAAACTGACGCGGAATTATAAGTTATTTTACAGTTTAAAGCATGTACCATATAATACTGATACTGAAGTATCAGTTATTACTCATTATACCACAGTTAGTTCTGACCCTGCAATGTGATTGGCTGAGAGGCATTCTATGAGTGACGTTATCAGCCAGTAATGTACTGTAGCCGATCTCTCCATGTATTAATCCACCACATACAGGTAATCTAGCAACGATGCAGCTCTTACAAATCAGCAGCAATGGAACTATTTTAACATGCAGAGTTTTTATAACCAAACAAATTGTATTTTCTCACCCTCTTTAAAGCTGATGTCCATAAGTTTGGGGATTTGGGGGATTGGGGGCCCTCTCTGGTGAGAATGGGTAATTGCACAGAGCATGTGGAAGAATCATTTTAAACTGGGCTGGTCTAAATTCAGAGCAGATGAATCCGATTTCAGGTTATGTCCAGTCAGGGAGAGAGAGAGTGGGCTCAGTCAGAAATTTAACTTCAACTACACACTCTGGCTATGAGTGAATGAGCCTTTCTGAAGTCTCCATTGCTCTACCAGCTGCTGTGCGTGTGCAGTAGTAGTGCAGAAAACGAGCCAAAGAGTCTAAAAGCGGTAAGAGTGTACTGTTGTAGCACAGAAAACGAGCCAAAGAGTCTAAAAGCGGCGAGAGTTTACAGTTGTAGCGCAGAAAACAAGCCAATATTTTGTTCCTTCTCCACTCAGAAATGCTTATGCTTTCAGCTTAGAAACAAAATAATATGGACTGCCACTTTAACTCAAAACCTTTCAATAAACTGCAATAATGGAAATGTGGTATAACTAAGCAATAATACACTTGAGATTCGTGCTATAATGTGTAATATTGCCACTGTTGTACTGATCTACGGCACTCCCTCTCATGTATTATTGCTTAATACACCGTGCCTGTGAACTTTATATTAGTTTATATTAGTGGGCCTAATTCAGCGAAACACTGACGAAGGAAGGTGCCTGCCTGATGACCCCTGAGAAGAGCTTGCACTGAAGTTTGTGTTAGAGTTTGGATGAAGGGGATTGGTGTGGTCCTGCTCTTGTAATAATTTGTCTCATGAGTTTTTGTAGACGTCTGAGTACTTGGCAGTTGAGGCAAGGACCATGAACATAGTTCACTATGCTTCTGGATTCTTGTCGAGCCAGTATCAGATGGTAGTGGTTGCTGTGTTCTGCTCACGCAACTTATAATGTGATTTATTGTGTGTGATTGTGCTTAGGTAAGTGTGTTGTTGCCATAGTTAAAGGAAGTGAGCTTAGATTAAGGAGGGATTCTGTTTGTTCATAGGTTATTTTTTGGTAGGTCTGTTACTTGGCAGTTGAGGCAATGGACCATGAACATAGTGTTAGGCTGTGCTTCTGGATTCTTGTCGAGCCAGTATCAGATTATGGTGGTTTTGCTATTGTTGTTAGTTGAGTGAGTAGTAGATCCTGGCTGAGCCCTATGCATAACCCCAGCTGTTAGGTGCAGGATTTGTCAATTTCCTGTATTATATTACTTGATATCTAGTTAAGCTAGTGACTGCTGTGAAGAGAACAGTTGACAACAGAGGAAAGACCCTGTGACAGCATGGAAAGACAGCTGACAAGAGGGAATAGACCCTAACGGTGCTGCCATGGGCTGGCAATCCATGGTAGCAGCCACCATGGTTAACCATGTGTGTGCAACCAAGCAAGCTACATTGAGAAAGAAAAAAGCAATACCCCAGGAGTCAGCGAGAGCAGGGGTGGAAGATGACTCACAGGCGGATAAAATGGTTACGGACTCTGGAACGGACATGACTACGAGAAGTGGGTTAAGCATAGAGGCAGGTGGGATGGTAAGTGGAAAGGAGTTGCTGACCTGTGTGTGTGGGTGGAGCAAGGTCACATCAGTGAGAGGGCTGAGGATACACCAAGGAAAGATGAGGTGCTTGAGTGAAGGAGTGCAGGGGCCCCGCATTGAACAATACTTTGAACAGAATTGTTTGAGTCAGTCGGCTGAAGTCCAGCGGCAGGTTACGTGCCACAGTCCGCAGGATATCAATACCTTTGATACTAGGGAGGCTAACTTAAGCACAGAAGGAGTGGAGGATGAAGGAGGTGTTGATAGGTCAAAGGCTAAGGGAAAGCAGATGGGTAGGGAGAAAGGAATCGGTCAAAGATCCAAAGTTAAATGGCCAGGCACAGGAGACACGATGGCATGGAGGAGTATTAATGATGATTTGAAAGGTATGCTTGAGGGTTTGAAGGGAACAGCAGAGAGTAAATTGAACAGGCTAGGTAAAGTCATTTATGATTATGGAATGGCAAGATTTGGTGTTGTGCAGAGGAACGTAAAGTGTCAAGATGTAGTTAAATCAAGGCGGCAGGTAGAAATAGAAAAACTGGTTAAGGAATCAAGGTTACTCAGAAAGAAGTGGAAGAAGGGGAATGAGGCAGAAAGAGAGGGCATTGAGTTATTGCAGGAGGAGTTGAGAAGTAAGTTGGTAAAATTGCGGAGAGCAGAGGCTATGAGGAAAAGGAGGAAGAAGAAGGAGCGTGCTAGGATAGAGTTCTTTAGAGATCCATTTAGGTTTGTTAAGAGTCTGTTTAGTAAGGAGAAATCAGGAAATCTAAAGGTCGGAAAGAGGGAGTTGGAGGAGCACTTTAAGAGTGTTTACACAGAGAAGGAAAGGTCTAGCGACCTGGACCTACCAGCAGACATGCCGCCGTTAGGTGATATAGAGTGGAAAATGGATGTTAACCCCCCTAGGTGGAGTGAGGTTCAGGAGGTGGTGAAGGCTGCAAAGGCAGGTTCTGCCCCAGGGCCAAATGGGGTTCCATATAGATTATATAAAAGTGCACCAGATGTTTTGAAGTTTCTATGGAAACTAATGGCTATAGTGTGGAAGAAGGGGATTATTCCAAAGGAGTGGCGCAGAGCAGGTGGTGTTCTTATCCCAAAAGAAAAGGATTCTGTGGCTATTGATCAGTTCCGTCCCATAAGTTTGTTGAATGTGGAGGGTAAGATCTTCTTTAGTGTGGTTGCACGTAGACTAGCAACGTACCTGAAAAGAAATAATTTAATTGATACGTCTGTACAAAAGGCAGGAATTGCAGGTTTTTCTGGTTGCATAGAGCATAATAGTATGATTTGGCATCAGATTCAAACAGCAAGAGCCGAGAAAAAGGATCTACATGTGGTGTTTTTAGATCTGGCTAATGCTTTTGGTTCGGTACCGCATGCATTGTTGTGGAAGGCATTCAATTTTTTTAGGGTTCCAGAAGAGATTTCAAGGTTAGTTAAAGCCTATTTTGAAGACATACAGTTTTGCTTTAGTGTAGGGGAGTGTGTCACATCTTGGCAACGACTGGAAATAGGTATAATGGCAGGTTGTACAATTTCACCGCTAGCGTTTACGATGGCAATGGAGGTGATTATTAGGGCTTCTAAGTGGGTCGTAGGCGGGGAGAGGCTGCATGATGGCACCCGGCTCCCACCAGTTAGGGCGTTTATGGACGATATGACAACATTAACGACCACGGTGCCATGTACCCGGCGACTGCTAGGGAAGTTAAATGATAATCTTAGGCTGGCTAGGATGAAAGTTAAACCGAGCAAGTCTAGGAGTGTATCAATCGTTAAAGGGAAATTGATACAAGAAAGGTTTATGATGGAGGGAGAAGTCATACCATCTATATTGGAAAAGTCAGTTAAGAGTTTAGGTAGGTGGTATACTGCAGCACTGAATGATAAAGAGCAGGTGGAAGGGTTGAGGACAGAAATGGTGGAGGCCATTAATAGAATTGATAAGTCTTTTCTGCCAGGTAAATTAAAATTGTGGTGTCTGCAGTTTGGTTTGTTGCCTCGTCTAAGGTGGCCACTTACAGTTTATGATATTCCGATTTCTGAGGTTGAGAGGTTAGAAAGGGTTATGAGCAAGGCTATAAGGACATGGTTGGGGGTGCCGCGTTGCCTTAGTAGTGTGGCGTGGTGTGGGAGAGGGATGCTGGAACTGCCGTTGACGAGCTTGGTTGAGGAGTTCAAATGTGCTAAGGTAGGACGTGAAATGCAGTTGTTGGGGTCAAAAGACGGGCTGGTTAAAGCAACAGCACCAGTGACTAGGTCTGGGAGAAAGTGGAATGCTCGAGAAGCTACTCAAGCCGCAAGGAGGGCACTGGAGCACAGGGATGTTGTGGGGCAGGTGCAAAATGGGAGGGCAGGATTAGGTTTAGGTGATTCTTGGAAAGCATTCGGCAAGGCCACATCACCTGAGAAAAGGCGTATGGTTACAGGGTTTATTCGTGAGCAGGAGGAGGAAGCAAGGAGGGCAAAAGCAGCAGGGCAGAGTAAACAGGGGCAGTGGATGAGATGGGAAAGTGTAGAGAAGCGGAGAATCACCTGGCGAGAGTTATGGGGATTGGATACAGGCCGTATAAAGTTTCTTTTGGGAGCTACATATGATGTTCTGCCAACGCCACAAAACCTTGCTCAGTGGGTGGGTGAGGATCCAAGTTGTAAGCTATGTGCAGGAAGTGGCACGCTGAAGCACATTTTGTCGGCATGTAAGGTGAGTCTATCCCAGGGGCGCTACACATGGAGGCATAATCAGGTACTTAGATCTCTTGCAGGTGCACTTGATAAGAAACGGTTAGAAGTTAATAACATGCCCGTGGTAGGTTGCAGTAGGGTAATCACGTTTGTGCGTGAGGGGCAGCATAGTGGAGAAACAGCACAGTGCTTGAAAACTGCTGGTAAGTGGGCCAATGCACGAGATTGGAAGTTATTAGTGGATGTAGGTAGTAAACTGCAGATCCCAGAGTGCATTCTGGTTACAAATATGCTGTTTTCATAACTACTAACTAGGGTAATCTGATTATGAACATTTTTTTGAGTGCATGCAAACACACTCCTTTTGACATAAACCTATGACCTATAATTTTAATGATTTATATAAAAAAGCAGCAGTTTATATCTTGTAATACAGTGGTATTAAAATATATGTCAAAGAAGACGGTGATAAACATTGCTGAGCTGTTTCTGCTGAGTTAATATTATATTCTGTTCTGCTAATGTGGATCAGAGGTTATAGATTCTCCCAGCTTTCCTGAGAACGTTCCAGCTCACTCACCTACGACACACTTATGACAGTGGACTGTCTATTCCTTTATTTCTCAGGTGAACTAAAGCAGCGTTCACACAGCAGGTGTAAAAAAAGTGCCCAAATCTGGTCTTATCGGTTACATATGACATATGTGGCAGTGTGAAAAGCAAAACACAGTTCATATAAACAGGAAATTGAGTAATTGAAAATTCATATTGGGAAGATTAGAAATAAAATAGGATAAAATTAGAAATATATTATTTATAAAGATAAAAAATTAACAACTTTTGTTATTGAAGGCCTTTTCCTACTGCAGGGTGAATTCTGAAAACAATAAACACAGTCAGTCAGAGTTTAGTCATGGCACTAAACCTCCAGGATCTCGCTCACCCCATTGTTTCACTGAGGCATTTTAAATGTTTGTGGACGGTCACACTCTCTCTGATTTAAAGCACATGATGACCTCTGCAGCTACAGCGGTTAACCTGACCAGCACTGAGCTGCTCTCTGGTGGGGAGGGTACAGGGGGTATCAGTTCTGGAGTTCCATTAACCATTTAGGCGCTGCATCCTCATATCGATATTTGACCCTTTGGCCTCATATGGTGACACTGTCCATACCATCTATTGGTCATATTACAACTTTTTTCAATTGATTGGAAGCAAGATGATGAGAAACATTGGGACAGGTAAAAATTCTCAATACATTTTGTTTGTTCTATAAAAACCTAGAATTCAGTTTTTGGATTAATCGGGCCCAGCTAAAAGTTTAAATAAACTACCGTCCCCATATGAGCACATGATTGTGTTTTTTTGTTTGTTTGTTTTTTGCAAAATAGCTTCCTGTACAAGTTAAGTTTATTATACTTGTTATATCCTGGTCATTCCAAATAGCTAGGAAAAATGCACACCAATTCCTGATATAAGACATTTGCCATAATTCGATTCAGAAGGAAAATGGAATCCTCTCTTTAGACTTCCTGGTCACCAGGTAGGGAATAAAGGTTAGTTCGATATATCAGCAGCTTCCTTCTCTAAAAACAGTTCAGACAGTTCCTAAACATCTGCATTAATCATTATTACACTTCCTGTGAATATCTCACAAAACAACGACTTTTATCACTTACATTGGATGGTTGGTGTAAAAAAAAATTATACTAAATAACAATAAAACGCCATGGCAAATAGTTCAGAAATCATTATTTGGTGGAATAACCTTGGTTTTTAATCACAGTTTTCATGCATCTTGGCATGTTCTCCTGCTTCGGTCTTACACAGTGCTTTTGGATAACTTTTCAGCCACTCCTGGTGCAAAACATTGAAGCAGTTCAGCTTGGTTTGATGGCTTGTGATCATCCATCTTCCTGTTGATTATATTCCAGAGGTTTTCAATTTGGTAAAATTAAAGAAACTTATCATTTTGAAGTGGTCTCTTATTTTTTTCCAGAGCTGTATGTATATTTTAACTGAGCTTCTGAGAGCAACCCATTCTTTCACTGTTTAGAAGCAGTTGCTATATAATCTATTATACTGTATACTATTCTATATACTCTGTTAGTATAATACTATTTATATTTATCACCATGATCTGCAGTACTATACTGACACCTAGCGGACAGGCATTCTATTACAGGTATGAAAGATTTTGGCTTTTTAAAAATTAAATATCTCCACAAATGAGTTTTCACTAACATCATTTACATTATACAAAATGAAAACTGCATCACAAATCCTAATATCTAATTAAAATGATCTGAAATTAGATTATAATTAGTCAATATAACATAAGAGAGCACAGTTCTGAAAAGAACACTTAGCTTGGTAGGCTAAAATGTATTTAATACCGTTAGCTTAGCATAGTTAATAGCAAATAAGCACCCGTCTTATTACTAGAAAACTTACAAAGAAGTATAAATGTACAACATTTAATCCCAAATGTCCTTGTGTTTCGGGTTTTTGTGCTAAACCCATTAACAAGCCCCCAGTGCTAAACACTAACTAGCTATGGTAATAGACCATTCAATGTTTTTTTTTCTTCCTACATTGTAAATTAATACTAAAGTCTTCCAGACGTGTGTGTAGACGTGTGGTAAACTTTAGTGTTAAACCAACTAAAATAGCATTACGCAAGCATTTGATGGCCTGTGTGTCTGCACTTGAGGATACTTTCAAATATTTTTTTCAAGTATGTTTTTAGTTCTTGCCATAATATGGATTAGAACATTACTAAATTCACTGTATACCAACACTACCTCTTCAAAACCTTCACAACTGATGCTCTCAAACACATTAAGAGGCAAGAAATTCAAGTAATTAACTCTTAACGAGTTCAGCACAGCTGTTAACTGAAAGCCTCAATTCTAGGTGTCTTTACCTCATAAATCTGACTGAGAAAATGCAGCCAAGATGTGCAAAACCCATCTATGCAAGAGGTGCTACTTGGAAAATCTAAAATATAAAACATATTCTGGTGTTTAACACTTTTTGACTAGTTAGAATGATCATTTAAAAAATCTACAATCTAAGCACTAGACTTAGTTTCAGATGTTTAAAAAAATATACACACTATATACACACTATATATAGATATATATTTAGTTTGACACTAAAACACATAATTCAAATAGTTACTAATCTGAACTAAAGACAAGACTACTTAAAATATAATTAGTGGTACCTTAATTTAGTATGTCATTAAATGTTTAGTCAAAAAATACAGTGGAATGAAAAGGTTTGGGCACCCCTGATAATTTCCATGACTTTCCTTTATTAATCATTGGTTGTTCAGTTCAGCAATTTCAGTTAATTATATCATATAGCAGACAAATACACCTGTGTATGTAAGTCAAGGATCAATGAGCATACCAAACATATGTTGTGTTCCAATAATTAGTGCTAAAGGTGTTCAAATAATTAAAACAAAATTTATGCTCCTACCTTATTATTATTTTGTTTAAAGAATTATTGCATGTTATGTAAATCCTAAAAACTTCATTTAACTTCTCAAATATCCCTGTGTTCATCTGCTATATGATATATTTAACTGAAAAAACATTTTCATACCATTTTATATACAGATATCTGCAATGCCAATGTTAAAATGGCCTGCCATAATCTGATGCCTGTGTAGCAGGACAGACTTAAAAGTCCTACAGTGAGCTTTCTCACTTTATTTGAGAAAGAAAATCTGCAGTCTCCCCAGCCCACTGTGGATAAGTCTGGACACCTCTGGTGTAAAACCTCCAGTGACTGTGGAGCAGTGGAACAGTGTTCTCCAGTGTGATGGAGCTCAATGTAATAGACAGGGTTTCAGCTAGATTTGTGTCTCTGTTAGAAACTCACCTTTATTTAACCCTGTGATCAAACCATTGTTTTATTATGTACAGAAGCAATATGCTTCAATAAAAAAGACCATTAATAAATTTAAATTAAACGATAATTTTACTCAAATGTTTCTGAAATATGGATGCATAAAAACAAACAGTGTAAGTGAAAAGGTACAGTTAAAAAAAATTACATCAATCAACACACTCACAACCCAATAAAAGAAAAACAGAAAGAGAGCGAGGGAGAGAGAGAGAGAATCAAGGCGAGGGAGTGAGAGCACCTCTGGGTGTCCTCTCCCCCATTTAGTGAAAGTAATTATACCTTTGTGCAAATTATACATAAATCATAACAGAAATTTATAAAAACTCCAGATTTGCTACAGTAAATCCATGATCACTACAAACCCCATGACTGGGGTCCTGACAGCGGTAGCTAACCAGTACCAGGATCATCTCCAACATAAGAATCAAAATTTGGTCAAATCAAAAGAGGTGGTCTCTGTCCGAATCAGCTGAACCATGGTACGTTTTGTCTGCAATGCTTAAGTTAGTGTTCTTGAGATGCTTTGAACCTTCCGACCCATTAAAGCCAGTTGAGACAGTCTATCTTCAGCAATTAAACAATAGAAAAAGAAAAAGAAGTGGTGTTGTGCCAAAATCTGACTCCCCTTGGCATGCAGACATGGCCTCCAGCACTAAGTGTACAAAAGATTACTCTGGTGATTCCATCTTAATCACCCACCATCACTATTGCACTCTTGTCTTCTGTCTCACGTATGTCTATTTGTGTCCTTGTTGTACATATAGTGTCTCCCATTCTTTAATATTATATATCTATTTTCTGTACTTGCTGTAATTTTTGGGAAGGAGTGTGACGTAATTTCAATTCTCTGTATGTCGTGTACATATGCAGTATTGACAATAAAACTACTTGACTTGACTGCATCTGCTGTAACTGTAGATTAATCCGTACTTATAAACAAAACAAAAGGAACAAAATGAATCCTCATTCTGCTGTGTGACACACCTACACTCAAAGGGAGTCACATTCTGGCAGCAACCCAGAATTCAGCATAACACCTGGAAAGGCAACTTTCCAAATTGATAACATTCTAAAATCAATCAGTGTAAAGTATAGAGAGACTCCGCACTCATAGATCATAGATGATAGATGATGTATTAAAGTTCATTAGTGTGCTCAGTCATTAAACTGCAGTGTGAATCCAAACCAGATAGGACCTTATGTACAGTATACAATCTATCAAACACATCAAGCTTCATCTGAACTTTAGTTCAAACATTTAGGTGGAAAAAAAAGGTCTGTAAACACGTCCGGTCCTCATATGTCTCCGTGATCTTTTGAATGTTTTAAAGTCTCTGAGTCTAATGATGAAAGAGAATTAAATGAGAGTAGGAAAAGTTCTTCTGACTCGTATCTTGAGTTTTTCACCATGTAGAGCAGGAATGCGATGGCCTCTTCTGGTTTGCCTGTGATTTTACACCATGTGGAGAAAGCTATTTGGGGGAGGGGTTACTAGAACTTGGCCCAGATAGCTTATCATGTAGTGTCTCCCAAAAAAGCTCAGGGTCACTCCCCTACTCCTCCACAGCAGTAGTCAACAGAAAATCTCTCACCCTTCAGCGAGTCCTGCAACACCACAAAAACACCTCGACCGCACAGAAGAACCAACAAAACTCTGTATTGACAGGCACAAATGTATGCAATAATAGTAATGATTAAAAATATAACAAAATAATAGGGTGATCGGCACTTATTATTAAAATATAAAATTATAATAATTAAATTATCTTAAAAAAGGATAGAAATGTCTTATGTTTGGGTCAGGGCACCTTCAATCACTCCCATCATTTAATGTTTTTGGATTCTTTTAACCTTTAAGCTTATTAAAGATAAATAAGATATGAGCTAACTAACAAGTAAGAATTCAAGTTCAACCACACAAGACTGACTCTCACTGAAATACCGAAATACCACATAGGTGTCAGTCAGTGAACTTAGTGTGTTCGGCAGCGTTAGAGCAGATTATGAGTATCTGCAGTTGTTCTGTAGTAAAGTTATAATATAGTAGGAGTGTTGGAGTTCAGCAGCAGCAGATGTTGTTGGTTCAGTGAGCAGCAGCAATAGCTTAGCCAGTTCACAGTACCCTTGTACTGTTATTCCAGTACCTCCCTATAAAGAGCTTTGGTTTGTGTGTAAACTTGTGGGCGAACTAATTACAAGTAGGGCTGAATGAAACTGACATTGCAACATCTTTTTTTCTCCCACAATATTTATAATAGTGTGACATTAAACAAGATACAGAAATTAGAACCAGATTGTCAATGATCCAACATGTGATTATATAAATAATGCACTCTGTGTGTCCAATACTGGAGTACAATAAATGAAAATGAGCAGATATTATCTGTCTCTGGTAGATATTTCATTTTCATTTTGCATTGAGCAAGAGCAGCTAAAGAGGTTTACCAGGTTATTGTGCATGCCCGCAATGTGATGACTGTGATACTGAAATGATATTGGTCTATTTGCCAAACAGGAGTTAGGCCTAGTGTTACACTATCCCTCATTTTCCTGTCACAATTTCCTTTCAATGGAAAATCTCCATTCAAAAATGGCTGTGTAGTCCAAGATTATGCTTAAAGCCTGACTGGGGAAACTGCTCCTAAATTGCAAAGCCCTAGTTTACAGTGTTTAATTTGACACTTAGATCAATAGGTTCGTCCAGATTCCTGGAGCACTTATGGTTCTTTAGTCCAGTGGAAAGCCTGAAGGTCCGCCCACACTCCGGGCAGCAGTATGGCTTCTCTCCAGTGTGGATGCGCTTGTGTTGGTGTAAGTTGCTGGTGTTATTGAAGCTCTTGCCGCACTCCGAGCAGCTGAATGGCTTCTCTCCGGTGTGAACTCGCTGGTGAGCCTGGAGCTGGTCGTTCCGGCTGAAGGTCTTGTCGCAGTCCGGACAGGGGAATGGCTTCTCCCCGGTGTGAAGGCGTTGGTGCGACCGAAGGGCGCTTCCCTGAGTGAAGGCCATCCCGCAGTCGTTGCAGACGTACGGCTTCTCTCCAGTGTGAACTCGCTGGTGTACCTTGAGGGAGCCACCCTGTCGGAAACTCTTGCCGCAGTCGCCACAGACGTATGGCTTTTCCCCGGTGTGAGTGCGCTTGTGTGCGTTGAGGTCACACTGGTTCTTGAAGGCTTTGTCACAGTCGCCACAGACGTAAGGCCGCTCACCGGTGTGGACGCGCTCGTGCTGCTGGAGGTAGCCCAGCTGGCTGAAGCTCTTGTCGCACTCCGAGCACTGGTACGGCTTCTCTCCCGTGTGAATCCGCTGGTGCGCACGGAGATTCGCCTTGTCTCTGAAACATTTTCCGCACTCGTCGCAGGTGTACGGCTTCTCTCCGGTGTGTATTTTCTGGTGTAGTTTCAGGCTGCTCTGCTGACTGAAGCTCTTGTTGCACTCTGTGCAGGAGTATGGCTTCTCTCCGGTGTGAATTCTCTGGTGTATTAGAAGGTATCTCCACTGACTGAAGGCTTTCCCGCACTCACAGCACAGGTAACTGGTCACCTTGTTGTCAATTCGCTGTGCAAGGTGGAAGGTACTAGAAGACATCTGCAGAGCATTGAAGATTTCGGACTCCATGTTGGACTCCATGTTGGACTCCATGTTGGACTCCATGTTGGACTCCATGTTGGACTCCATGTTGGACTCCATGTTGGACTCCATGTTGGACTCCATGTTGGACTCCATGTTGGACTCCATGGTTTCCTCCTTTACAATGATCTTCTCCACACTGGGCTCAAGATTCTCCTCCTTTACAGTGGTCTCACCCACCATGTTGAAGTCCTTCACAATGGTCTTTTCTACGCTGGACTCATCCAGGTTGGGTTCCACAGTCTCCTCCTTCACATTCGACTCCATATTCTCACAAACTTTCCTGTTGTCAGCAGTGTAATAAATCTCTCTGGCTGGTAACAGTAGATGATTGGTAACAGGGTATTCACCATCTCTGAAAAAGAAAAAAAAAAAAAGAAAAGAATTAAGGTCAATTTGAAATGCAGTGACAGTGCATTGGCCAATCAACAACCACTCTGGCAGCAGGAATTTACCCCTGCAACGATTAATTATGTAACGTTAAAACATTTATTACTTGAATTTATCACTATTTTTTTTGCTTTACTTTTTGATTTATTCATAGACAAATATTATATACACATTTGAAACTGTAATAAATCATTTATTTTACATTTTGAACAAATGTAAAATTCCAGACTGAATTTGATTTGAATTTTATTTCCTGCTGTAATTTTATAGATACGGACATTTCTGTGTGAAATATATTTGCATGCTTGGAGTGGTCGAATATGGTTTGTGTGACACTGCTGTAAATATGTATACGTTCTTATGGATGTATTTATTATAAAATGCTTATTTCCTAAAGTAAAAACATATTAACCTAGCCCAATCTGGAGAAGGCTGTCACATATGTTTCACATTTGAATAATTTTAGATTTAATAAATTGAAACATTATTACCAGACTATTTTACCTAGAGTATATACACTAAATGATCGGTTAGTAATTATTAACGAATAATATAAAGTTCAATAGTAACAACTTGTAGAAACGTATTAATAACAGGGGCTGATAGATAACGTTAGCTAGGTTAACTAACTGGCTAATCATCTGTCTTGGGGTGATATTCCACAATAAAAGTCCTCAGGTTAAAGCACATTTCTGTGCAGAGCTGTGTAACTGTTAAAAGAATGAACCCTGGTGAAAACTGAGAGAGAAATGGAAAAGGGAAAATAAGAATTAAACTTGGTAAAAGGAGAGTTTGGAGGTGCCAGAAGGGGAAAAACTTACAGAACCGATACCAGCAGGCTGTCACTCCCCCGGACCGGGCCCGGCTCAGCTGCAGTTCTTACAGCAACACTATAAGTTAACAGCTGCTGATTTCTGATTTTTATATATATTTAGAGTTCACACGAGCCTGCCCGTTAGTGCTGTCTACACGCGCCTGTCGGAATGGCGAGCCCGGCTCTTTAAATGCTTTGTTGTCGGAGCGACGCGAACAATGGCGGAACACACCGCCAGCTAATGCACAAGTACAGAGCAGCCCTGTCAAAATAAAAGCCCTCAAGCGGAGTGGGCGAGTTGAGTCTGGATACAGACGTTCGCTGTTAAAACGTGTCCAATAATAATATTCTCTCAAAATAATCATATACCATTTGTTTCATTTATATTTTTACATGTAATTATTCATTTTATTTTATTAGTCTCAAGGAGCAGACGTTTTATATTTATTGGAGGCATAAAGGGTATCCATTCCCCCACTATGCTACAGAGGGCGCTGTGGCCGCTAATGATGATGATAGTGAACTTAATGGTTAACATCAATGGCAGTTACAATATACAGTGAAAAAAATAATTATATCAAAATGTCTGAATGATTTGAATTAGTTGTTAAATCTTGCTGAGCAGCAAAATACAGTTTGAGAAAATAAAAATAAATAACTAAACATTGAGGACACACTGACTTTGACAAAGGTATACTGCTTAGTATAATATTCAAATTTAATTCAATAATTTAAATGCTCAGAAATTGTGAGAGATGTTAAAATTATTTTTACACATATTTTTATTAATTTTATTTCATTAGTCTGGAGGCATTAATGGTGTCTATTCGACCATAGTGTTCTAGAGGGCGCTGTTTACTGCTTTTTACTGTGAGACCTAATTAAACGTATATTCCAGAGCCCCTAAAGTGACATCAGGTAAAGTCGTGATCACGCATTATATTTTTTACATGATTTTACCTTAGGGGCTATGTAGTACTTGCTTAAAATGTATGAAAAAATACATAAAATAAAAGAGAAATAAAATAAATAAATAAACAAATGTATTCTCTACTAGTTGAAATGCAACACTTAAATGTAAGTTTTTACCCATATATTTGTTTTAGGAAACCACAGGTGGGCACCAAATAATAGAGGATATAAGAATCATATTAATGATGATGATGTCAGTAAACCTAAATTAAAAAAATAAAAAATAAAAACATTGCAGCCGCAGTGACTTTTATTAAGGTCTATTGCATGATATAATATGTTTATTAGAATAGTTAAAATGCTGAAGACTTTTAATATAACGGGTAAACCGCGGTCTGCAGCCCCGCCTCTTCCTGAGCAGCAGCAGCAGCAGCGGGAGAGCAGTAGTGGCCGGCTCAGGGCGCTGATCTGCGGCTGCAGCTGCTCTCTGATCCCGCGGGGTAATCTGGGATGGACGGGGAGGCGGGGGAGGTTTTCCCCGCGGAGGTTCTGCTGTTTGAGGACGGGTTCTCCGCGGAGGACTCGGTCTTGTGCTGCGGGCAGGTGTGCACGGTGCGGCAGGTGTTCAGCGCGAGCCTGGGGGTGGCGGCCTCAGTTTGGGAGGCGGTGAGTTCAGCGCGCGCTGCAGGAGCAGGGTGGTCTCTGTGGGCTTAAATAGTAGAGCCTAAAGCACCGCGTGCTGCTCACGAGGAACAGATCACCAACTGCAGTCTCACACTCTTACAGTCACTTATATACACCCTGATTAAAAACAGCATGGCCAGTTTAGTTTAGCTCTTGACCTGTAAGTTATAGAGTTTGTGTTGAAATTTGTAGGTTTAGCTGGAATAAAAGCATGATCAATGACCGCAGTGCTCCCCCAGCATGGCCAGACCACCATAGTGGTTGACCAGCATGATCAGTATCAAATGTTACACACACTATGTATACCAGTATGGGCCATTCCACCAAATGGATGTCATTTCAGTCCCCAGGAAAATCCGTGTATAAATGTGCACACTAAATACATTATTGTTAAGCATAGTGGCTTGTACATAGACCTAATTGCAAAAGTAAGATCTGTTTTTATATATAAAAAAAATAATAAAAACTACTTAAAACACTAAAAAATAGCATTTGTTACCTGTCCCCACTCTTTAACTATAAACTTTACCATGTAATATAATTATTAAAATCCTTCAGAGATTTTTTTGTATTATTGTTGTTTGACTTAAAACCCTCTCTATGCTTTATATATTTTTTTCATAATAAATCCATAATGTTTAAGTTAAAATACACATTTTAGTCCTGTTACCGAAAAACATTACCCCATCTGAAATATCTGATCATGGGAAGACCATGGGACGTTAAGTTTCTTCATTTGTTTTTTTCTGTGTATTAGATCTTATTGTAACTAAGAATGAGGAGGTCAATCTTAACACTCATTACTGTTGCCTAAATTAATTCTTAAATCTTATTTGTTTATTTTTAACATACAAATTTAGGGAAAATCACTAGAATGTGCTCAGTGTCCTCGTGCTATTAGCATAGCCGCCATTTAGCTATGTTTCAGGTTTTTGCTAATTCTGTGCTAAAAACTCAGTCCTGTTACTTTGTCATTTTACTCAAAACATAAAAAGCTATTAACAGTAGTGATTTTTTTGTCATAAATATCAATTATTTGAACATGTAGTCAACCGTTTATTTAAAATAAAGACTTTCTTGAGAGAAAATCAAAGAAATTAGTGGATTTTAAGTTAGATTCTGATAAGAAAACAGCTAAAAAAAAAAATAGTTTAATTTGGAAAAGTTATAACAAGCAAATCGCACCCATTTGGTGGAATGACCCGTATATCTGATGGAAGTCTCTGGAAGTCGGGCCTCCCTGTCACCCACAAGTATAAGTAAGGTTTTTGACAATTAACTTTTTGTGCAGCGGCAACCACAGCCTGCCAGACACTGTTCAGAGAGGTGTACTCTTTTTCTTCACCGCAAATCTCCCCTTTAAGAAATGCCCACAAGTTCTCAATAAGGTTTAGTTCAAGTAAGGAAGGGGCCATGTCATTATTTCTGCATCTTTAAGGCCTTTACTGGTTAAACCCGCAATGGACTACCGTATTTTTCGGACTATAAGGCGCACTTAAAAACTTTTAATTTTCACAAAAATTGACAGTGCGTCTTATAATACGGTGCGCCTTTTGTATGGATTTTACTCGTCAGGTTGTAAGGAGCAGTAAACACACACTCCGTGCAGCGTTATAGAGAGTTTCAGTGCTATACAGAGTCCAGAGCCGTGCAGCTCCGAGGCTGAGCAGCAATAGCATTAGCTAGATGCTAGCCGCTAAGCTAGCTAGCTTATTCACTGAGATCAGTATTATCTAAATTTTACTCGTCAGGTTGTAAGGAGCAGTAAACACACACTCCGTGCAGCGTTATACAGAGTTTCAGTGCTATACAGAGTCCAGAGCCGTGCAGCTCCGAGGCTGGAGCAGCAAATAGCATTAGCTAGCTTATTCACTGTTCAGAGATCAGTATTATCTAAATTTTACCCGTCAGGTGTAAGGAGCAGTAAACACACACTCCGTGCAGAGCCGTGCCGCTCCGAGGCTGGAGCAGCAATAGCTAGATGCTAACCGCTTAGCTAGCTAGCTTTTTCACTGTTCAGAGATCAGTATTTTCTAAATTTAGCACTTTTAATACTGCTGGAGCAGTATTATTAGAGTTAGATGCTAATCGCTAAGCGTTCACCGTTCAGAGGTGAGTTATCGGCCTGTAAGTCTGTGCTGCTTTGCCTGGCTAGCATTAGCTAGATGCTAAGCGCTAACTCTCTCAGAGGTGAGTTTTATCAGCCTGTAATCTGCTTGTTTACCGTGTTAAAACAAGCTACGGGGGACGAATCGCTAGCTAATATCTCACTGTCTTACCAGAACACGCAGGATTGTAACGCTCAGTGTAACGCTGTCGTTTAAGTTTGGGTTAACTTTACTAGTTTAGGTGACTAGCTAGCGTGCTAGCGGATAGCTATGCTAACGCTGGTGCAGCAAGCCTTAGTGGACATCTGGAAATCTAAGCTTACTGTAAATAAACTGAAGCACGTTACTCACCCAAATAAACAGTTTTCAGGAGAGGAATCTGTGTAGATTAATATCCAGCACTCGTTTGACTTTGAAATAGCTAGATTTGTATACTGAGACGCTCCACCGGCAAGCGACCACCCCCGGTGGGGGAAGGGAAACATGGCGCCACCCCTGTTCACTTTGATATAGGCACCCTTTCTAGTGTCACTTAACGCGCCTTATAATGCGATGCGCCCTATGTATGGAAAAATAGCAGAAAATAGGCGTTCTTTGATAGTGCGTCTTATAATACGGTGCGCCTTATAGTCCGAAAAATACGGTACTTTAGTGCATGCGATGGAGTATTGACCTGCACAAAAATCATGGTCTTTGTAAAATGCTGATTTTTTCCTTCCTTTTACTACAAACTGGCAGTAGGTTTGGGAGTTGATTTTAAGTCTTCATCTTAAACTCAAAAAGGTCCATCTAGCTTATCTTCAGTAATACTTACACAATAGTGGCGGTATGAATTCAGCATTCCTTATCTTGGCCATGTCTCTGAGCACTAAATACCTTGTACTTCTGGGCACTATGGGTAGGTTGTAGTTCTGGAATATGACAGCACTGGAGGATAATGAGTTCCTGGTCACTTCACGTTTGATTATTCTCAAATCTTTGCCTTTTTTTTTTCTCAACACTCTTCTTGCGCAACAAAACGTTTGATGGTTCTGTGATCTCTCCCCATTATCATAGCAATTTTTTTTTTATATATATTTTTTCTAGTTTTTCCCATTTTCTCCCCAATTTGCACAGCCAATTACGAAACCCATTCATTAGGACTCCCCCTATCACTAGTAATGCCCCAACAGACCAGAAGGGCAAAGACTAACACATGCTTCCTCCGATACATGTGAAGTCAGCCACCGCTTCTTTTCGAGCTGGTGCTGATGCATCATTGCCGAGCAGCCAGCGCGCTCGGAGGGAGCAAAATTGGCCCTGCTCCCTCCGGTTGGGTAGACAGTGCGGCTCGATTCCGGTACATCAGCTCACAGATGCTCTGTGCTGTGGACATCACCCTTAGAGTGATGTGGGGAGAGAGCGCCATCAACCCACCCGGAGGGAGCAGGGCCAATTTTGCTCCCTCTGAGCGCCAGCAGCTTGATGGCTAAGCTGCATGAGCGGTGGTTCGAACCTGCGACCTCCTGCTCATAGTGGCAGCGCTTTAGACCACTGGACCACTCGGTGCAGTCTTAGCAATTTTAAGAGCGTTGTATCCCTCTGAAAGATTTTTTAAAATATTTTTGACTTCCTAGAGTCAGCGCCTTTAAAAGTCTTTAAGAAGCTGCCTAATAATTATGCACACCTTGATATAAGGTGTTGATAGTCTTAGGCCACAACCTCCCTAATTACACAAATACACATAACCAGATATGCTTAAATTCAATAGACATTCAAGTTTATACAACTTGGAGTTGGAAAATATGCAAATAAGTGATGATATATAAGGGAGTTTTTCTTTGCCTTTGTTGCTCACTGCAGGTTCTATTTTGTATGTTCAGTGTTTTGTCTGATTCTCTGTCCTGCTACATTTAAGTAAAACTGCTTTGTGACAACATCAGTTGTAAAAAGTGTTATATAAATAAACTTCATTTGATTAGATTTGCTTTATATACATTGCTGTACAGATACTGTAGGTCCCTAATTCTAGTATTCTGCTGTATATCATTTCTCTCAGCAGTGAGTTTGTGTTAAGTGTTAAAAATTTCAGATCCCATTAGAACAAACACAGCTAAATATAAATACAGTACTGGAAAAGCACAGTGATTTTTATTTGTGTTTATTCTAATATTTGTATTCAACAAATTTCATTTGTTAGATTTAATCCCTAAACTGGCCCTGTGTCATTTATACTAAAGTAATATAAACCTATTACTTTGTCACTATGATCTGAGGCTGGCTTGTTTAAGTCCTGGGTTATACTGCTTCTCCATCAGCAGCCGGAGTCTGAGAGAGCACAGTTGGTCATGCTCTCTTATGGTGGGTAGGTGGTGCTCTCTCCCCTCATGAGTGCATTGTTATGCTGTCTAATGATGCTGCATTGATGGCAGTTGGAAAAGAGGTGGAGACTGACTTCTAGTTTCAGGATTGCAGTGCATTACAGTGAGAGAATTGAGAAAACAAATATCTATATAAATAGTATAATCTTTGAATTAACTATTTTCAATCTATTTTTGTTATTTTCTTGGTTTTAAAAGAATGTGTTTTTTTTTATTCCTCAGGCGATCCACTTGTGTCGGTACTTTGAGAAAACATCTCTGGATTTGAAGGGAAAGCGAGTGATCGAATTGGGAGCCGGGACTGGTTTTGTGGGTATACTGGCTGCCAAATTAGGTGAGTTTTAGCCCTGATATACTGTTTACTCTGTTAATTCGACAGCATAGATGGATAATTATGTTATTATATTATGTAGCACACAGACATAGATTAGAATATATAGTAAATATATATGTATGGAAAAGGGAAAGTTACAGTGACATGCAAACGTTTACCCATACCATAATTTCTGTAATATTGTAAGATAGTTTACAGATTTGTTCAGCTTTTTGCAGACAGGGTATTTGTTGGTATTTAATTAAACATATTCTACCTTCTACCCATGTTCCCTGGGCCACTGGCTACAGCACAAACCCATAGCATGATCTATCTTTCCCTATGGTTAACAGTTGCAGAGGTGTTTTTCTTTTCATATCACACCTTTGATCATTGAGTTAGATTTTAAATTCCACAGCGGTTATTTTCTCTATTAAAGCTCTCTGTTAACTCCTCATTAAAATATTGTAATTTAAAAAGCATTAAAACTACCCTGAGATATTATAATACAGTTTAAAGGCTCTATTCTTCTACGCCAAAACCAAACTACATGAAACTACAATATTATTACTGCCTCCCTTTCAATAATACAGGGAAATACCAACATGTATTTTTTTAAAATCATGATTAATCAAGGAATTTTGGTGTGATTTAATACAATAAATTTTAAAAAGATTTATATAACATATATAAAAATATTTTAGTTTTGCCAATCTAACACAGATTAATTTATTGTCATTTAAACACCCATTTAGCTTAGTTTTAAGCAGACAAAAAAGAAAAAATTATTTTGTTATTATTCTGATCTATTTTTTAATTGATTACCACCACTAATCTAAAGAGCAAAAAGTGTAATTCTCACCACACTACACTTGATTTTGTTCTCCAGTGTTCCCTATTTAATTTCTGCCTTTGTTTTCCACCACAGGAGCGTGTGTGACCATGACAGACCTTCCTCTGGTTATCCCACAAGCCGTCCAGAACATCGAGGCCAACACCCCACCGACCGGCTGGCCTGCAGAAGCTCCGGTGGCGGTTCCACTGAGCTGGGGCCGGGACCAGCAGAACTTCCCCTCAGACTGGGACTACGTACTGGGCACTGATATTATCTACATGCCGGAAACGTTCCCCCTTCTGCTGGACACACTGGTTCACCTGTGTGGGGGCGGAGCCACAGTGTACCTCTCGTCGAAGATGCGGCAGGAACATGGCACTCAGGACTTTTACGATCACTGGCTGCCGCAGAGGTTCGAGGTGGAGCTGGTGCAGAGAGAACCGGAGGAGAACATTAATATTTATAGAGCAGTTCTGAGACCGAGCAGCTAACAGAATACACCCTCCGGAATACGCCACTCTATGACCTTTAATTTTATCTAATGGGACCTATGTTTGGTTTTGTGCCTGTGCTCGTTGCGATATTGTTGAAATAATATATTTTCTAGCTTTAATATGAATGCTATTTGTATTCATTATGACATACAGGGGTTGGACAATGAAACTAAAACACCTGTCATTTTAGTGTGGGGGGTTCATGGCTAAATTGAAGCAGCCTGGTGGCCAATCATCATTAATTGCACATTGCACCAGTAAGAGCAGAGTGTGAAGGTTCAATTAGCAGGGTTTTGCTCGAAATATTGCAATGCACACAACATTACGGGTGACATACCAGACTTCAAAAGAGGACAAATTGTTGGTGCACGTCTTGCTGGCGCATCTGTGACCAAGCCAGCAAGTGGGATGTAACAAGAGCCACGGTATCCAGGGTAATGTCAGCATACCACCAAGAAGGACAATTCACACCCAACAGGATTAACTGTGGATGCAAGAGGAAGCTGTCTGAAAGGGATGTTCGGGTGCTAACCCAGATTGTATCCAAGAAACATAAAACCACGGCTGCCCAAATCACAGCAGAATTCAATGTGCACCTCAGCTCTCCTGTTTCCACCAGAACTGTCCGTCGGAACAATAAATTATTGTGGTCTAAAACCAGGTGTTTCCGTTTCATTGTCCAACCCCTGTAGGTGTTTATAAAGCAGCAGGCAGAATAAATTCTCTGCCTGAACCTATTCACACCTCACCCATTTCAGTGGATGACGTTTAATATATGCAATGTACTGTTACAAATGGCAACATAATGCCATAATTTATGCTATTTATTAATAAAGTATTAATAAACCTAATATATTCCCTCATGATTGCTGTCTGTCAGTGGTTTAGGACATCAATTCGAAAACTGTTTGTTTGCATTAAGCTAAACCTGTAATGGGCTCACATAGAGAGAGAGACCACGGGTCCATATATAGAGTATAGAGTCTGACCACTTTCTGTTCCCCTGTTATATCACTGTAAAACACTGTGAGTGAGTTCTATACAGAGACTGTAAAAAAGATGGACGCCGTGTCGCTGTTCCCATTCATTCAATGAAAATGAAGCCAAAATTTTCCGCCATGTTGGCGATCCTGAAACCTGAGTCTGCGCAGTAGAGACCAGAGGTGGGAGAAAGACTGTGGAGAGACAGCCTACTCATTTAAATAACCCCGCCCCTGAGGGCTGCCTCCACAAAGCTACACACAGTATATGGTCCCACCCATTCAGTCATTGGTCATACCCCGTCTAGGTGTAACCAAGCCCTTTTACAATAACCACACCTTTTTAAATAGAGCTGAATAAAGTTTTAAAACATGAATTCTGTGGGGATTTAAAAAATTGACAATATAAGTAGAGGTTACACTAGCTGTTGTATTTAAATAATGGAGGTAGAATTACAGTATATTGGAAAAAAAACGTCTGTTTTGCCATTAAAACCTATGGGTATGGGTGGAGTTACACAGCTTTCTGAAACCGAACAGCAGGGGGTGCCCGACCTGTGGTGGCTTCACTTTTGAGAGACGATGCTCTGTCCAGATATAAACAGTCTATTTTCCTAAATGAATGGGGGCGAATGGAGCTAAAATATAAAAACTTTAAATTAAAAATAGTGACTAACTACTTGTTCTGCGTATATTACATTTTAGAAAGTACAATAAGGTATTTTGCTAAAAAGCAAAGAAGACGTGCCTGTGTATTTTCATTTTCAGTAAACACAAAGTGAGTGGAAATGGAGGAGCTACTGAACACGATGTCATGTGACCCAAGAAAGCCAATTAACTCCTTGGTTCTCCTGTTTTTTTTAATTGCACTCTGGATGCAAGAGTTTTATCACTTATCATCTTGCATGAAGATCAAATCAAATTTATGACAAATTTATGACAAAAACCATAAAATTCCAATGATATACCGGTAAATGCTATAAAATACCAGCTAATAACATCCATGAACACAGGAGTTCTTGCTTCAACACATCGATTTTAAGGACTGACTGTTCACTTGCTGTCTAATAATGTATATACCATCCAGTTACAAGAGCAACTGAAACCAGATCATCAGCATAATTGGTTTTAATGTTATGGCTGATCATTTTCATCACTCAGTAAACAGACAAAACAGCAATAAGAGAGTGTTTAGAGCTGGGAGAGTGAGTATATGTTAGTACTGGTGGAGCTCTCTCTCTCTCTCATCCCCTCATCCGCAGGGCTCTGCTGATCACTGAATTTCTGTTCAGAGAGAAAAGCCTGTTTGTTCCGCTGTGGAGTTCCAAAGAAAGGCTGCTGCCCCCACCGCCACGCAACCGCCGCTCTATCAGCCTATTGCTCCATCCGACAAAACAACAGATCTTTATCTGCAGCGTGATGCAGCTCGACCTGCGATCTGTATCACCTGAACCCTGCTGAAGTAATAATGCAGGTTACTGCTGATCTGGATCTCATGGTCTCAGTAAATCTACTGTAGAACGTATGGATCCACATGGGCAGCAGATCTAGTAGACGACATATCAGTAAAGTATTCAGACATAGTAAATCATATTCTATATAAACTGACCCCAGTACATACACAATTTTACACATATTTATATTTTATATTTTATACCTTGGTGTCAGGAATCATCGTATGCTTGAGGTGTTTGAATAGCTCCGTTATTATGACGTCACAATAAGGAAATGTGCATAAAACCACCCTTGAGCCACCCCTCACCCGTCTATCCCCACGGCATTCTGTTTAAGAGCCTCAGACAGATAATCCAGCAGACTTTGTCTGACATAGGGATCCGTACCTACTGTCTGTGGGAAGTCAGCAAATGAGGAAGTTGTAAGTACTTTCAAATAAGGAGTTTTGTGCTTCTAATGCAGTTAAGCATCAACTACCTTGTTAGTGTTTTGCCATTTCATTTAGCACAAGCTATCACTAATCTGTGGTAAACACTCAACATACCCATGGTGTGGAAATCTTAATTGCATAAAAGTGACAGAGCCCTTAAACGGGTCATTCTTATAGGGACTGAAACTGGCAAGAATAGAGCTGGTAAGGACTTTGTATGTGTCCGTCCTGATGCTTTGACTGTTCGCATGACCCTACAGCATACCCGCTCTCCAAGCTACTGATTGCTCTCACCTGTTTATCTGTTTATTTTTACCCCTCATTTCCGTCTGTTCCCTGCCAAGTATTACAGTTAGTTAACCTAGCCTTTCATACAACACATTTTCTTGTTTTGTCTATCCATTACTCTCTCAGTGTCTCAGAAAAGTAGAATATTATTTAAGGTACTTTTGGCAGTGTGGGCAGTGTGCCAAGTCCTGCTGGAAAAATTAAATCTGCATCTCCATAAAGGTTGTCAGCAGAGGGGAGCATGAAGTGCTGTAAGATTTTTCGGGAAAACACTGCACTGACTTTGGACTTGATTATAACACAGTGGACCAACACCAGCAGATAACATGTCTCTCCAAACCATCACTGATTGTGGAAACTTCACACTAGACCGCAAACAGTTTGGACTGTGTTCCTCTCCACTCTTCCTTCAGACACTGGTCCCTTGATTTACAAATTAAATAAAGATTTACTGATGATCAGTGATGGTTTGGAGAGTCATGTCATCTGCTGGTGTTGATCCACTGTGTTAAATCAAGTCCAAAGTCAGTGCAGATTTGTTTTCCCAGAAAATCTTACAGCACTTCATGCTTCCCTCTGCTACTGACAACTTTTATGGAGATGCACATTTCATTTTCCAGCAGGACTTGGCACACTGCCCACACTGCCACAAGTACCAATTGGTCTTATTATATAATACTCTACTTTTATGAGAAACTAATTTTTGCTTTTTCATTGGCTGTAAGCCATAATCATCAACAATAAAAGAAATAAAGCTTAAAATACATCAATCTGTGTGTAATACATCTATACAATATATGAGTTTCACGTTTTGAACTGAATTACTGCAATTAACTTATGATATTCATTTTTTTTATTTCATAACAACTCATTATGTTCCAACAGTGTTGATGATGACACTTGTTGTGTGATTTTTAGTCCAATCACATCATCAGCTTGCTTTGTTGATCTAACAATAGAGCTCCTAAACCTGCTGAGCTACACATTCACCATGGGCCACTGTGTACCCCCCACTTTACACACACATACTCTGACACATTTGTGTGTGTGTGTGTGTTTGTGTGTGTATTGGTATGTAAGGATGCCTCCCAGTTGCTCATCCCTGCTCACTTTCTTAGAAAGTTTCCTCCAAGCCAATAAACACATCATTCCTGAAGGTTCTTCATTAGAATTGTGTTTTGATTGGATGTTCTGTGTAGTGAGAGTCTTCATCACTAACACACACACAGCTAGAGGTGGGCAGCAGGTGGGCGGAGTCAGGCCCATGAGGGAGGGGCTGTAAAAACACACTCCTCTTCATATGAAGTGGCTGAGTCTGCAGTATCCCCGCCTGTCCGTCAGCAGGAGCTCCACACCAGCATCTCACCCGCCTGAAGGTAACAGCATCTAATCAATCTGATCATAGTTATATCAGTAGAGGATGAATTAGTATGATATTCATATGATCATGTGTGTAATTACATGTTTATAACTGGCCATGCTAACTGGTAATGCCATCAGTCCACTGGACAAATGGTTAGGGTGGAATTGTCTTAAGTTTGTTTAAATTAATATTTCTAAACATTTTATATTTTCAAAATTGTTTTCAGCCTTAATTCTCAATAGAATATTTTTTTATATTTGTTTTATATATATTTTTATGATAATATATAAAATGTGAGACAGTGAAGTGTATATATATATATATATATATATATATATATATATATATATATATATATATATATATATATATATATATATATATATATATATATTAATTTATACATGTCTTTTTACGATAATTGTATATATTTTAATGTGTATTTTTTCAATTCAAATAAAGAAATCCAAAAACATGGAATTCTGGGATGGAAGAGAGAGGCATGCATCGCCATATGGAAAGTACAGAACTGTTCCTGGGTGGAGCTCATCCTCACACATGTATGTACAGATATTAATGGAGTTAATTAATATTAATTCAGTATTTTTTATTTTAGGTCAATGTAAAAAAGGAATTTTTCTATTGGTCCATTTATCTTTAAATTCTGATACAATATAAAAACAACCTACATTCACATTTTGGAGGTAAATAGAAAAATAGAAAATGTGAAAGAATTAATATTAATAAATATTTACAGACTGACATCCCAAATTGCCATGGTACAGGACTTGTATGTCATGTCCCATGACTTTTGTCATGTCACACAGAAGCTACAGAACGTTGCACTGACCTGTGGGATATGTGGGCGGGGTCTCCTGCATTGACTGTAAAGGTGAATTCTGCCAGAATTGAATGTCATTAGTCAATGTTTATGCAGACAGCTCTACCCACACACCAACGGCCACCATCATTACCACCATCTACACTGTTCACTGCATTATCAAAAAATAGCTAAATTGATAGATGAAAATGTACACAAAAAAATTATGCATTAGGTTTCCTTAAGCAATACAAGACAGCATATTACATCAACACAATTAGAGCCAAATTAGAGCCAAAAAGAACTAATAGACACACTGAAATGTTAATTTTTCATTTATCCCTTTCAGACCTGAATTATATTCCAGTGATGGGAACATATAAGAATATAAGAATGCTATTTTTTGTGCTGATACAAAACAGGACTGTTATATTTTTACATAAACTCTATATTTAAAATTAAATCCAAATAACTAAACTATTTAAATGCTTTTTAATGTCTATTGCATTGGCATTTATGTTTAGATTGACCTTTTTAATTTCACAAACTATCCCTTAACAGTAAAATAAACAATAAAAAAGTGTTCTAAACCACAAAATAATTAAAAAGCAGCTCTTACTTTGCTTCATTGGCTATAATGCTGCCATGCACTAATGTCTTGAGTTGCTGTGTTTTTTATAGTGCAGTAGGCGGGGCTAAAGTACTGTTTTATTGGCTGGTAAACTTTTTTATTGGGGGTAAATTGTCTACTCTGATGGACAACAGGCCTTAATAACTGTTATGTACAACAAAACACAAAAAAAGAAAATACGTGGTAAACATTGTAATGGATATAGGGTCTGAAAGGGTTATTTACTGTGCCAACAACAGCCTGTCAGGCAGCAGAAACCTTACGGAAGAAGAGGACACAACAGCAATCCATAAAGAAAAGATCTAAAACATTCAGATAATACATTCAGATAATACATAAGCAAATAGTTATATCAGTAAAAATCTTCCTACTGCAGGTGTTGACTGTTAGGATCAGGATAAAAGCCTCCAATTTGAAAGTTTTCTGGAGTGTATTGTGGATGCATTATGATTCAATAATATGGAAATAATGTACACATTTACATCTAGGATCATCCATAGATCACTTTTTTCCTCCTGGAAAGTAATCAAGCTGACAAGGTTCAGAAAGCAGGTTAAGTCCAAAGATAACAGTTCCATCTGAGGTCACTCTGTGGCAGATTGCCATCTGAAAATGTACAAGATAATTATGTATGAACTTTGACTTTGTACTTTGTATCTGTCTTTCCTTGCTTGTAGATATCCTAGCAAGACTCCTGCAGCACCCAACCCAGAGCCCAGAGCTGAGTACCAGGGCTGGATGAGTCAACCAAGCAGTTGGATGATTCCAGGGTCGAGAACTGCTGGGACTATGAGAGACTATGTAAACTGGACTGACATAGCACCTTCATCACGCTGTCCTCCTGAAAATCTGCACTGCCCTCAAGAGTTAGCTACTACATACAGTGGTCAGGAGAGAGGTTTAGACGGACAGAGTGTTCTATCAGACCGACACAGAGAAAAGGAGAGGCTGGTACAAAGAGGGGAGTTGGCAAATAAATGGCAAACTTGCAGTTCAACTCTTCACCGAAAAGAAAAGGAAAAACTTAGTGCCAACAGTTTTCGAGAGCTGGAGGCTTGGGCCAACCGTTATTACCACTCTCTGCCCAGACAAAGGCATCTAGAAGCAGGGAAGTGGAATGCAACTCAGAACTTTCCGGAATGTGAAAGGATGTCAAGGCCTGCAAGGAAGATAGTTGGTCCAGAACCCAACCAACTGCCCCCTGCAAACACTTCTGTCCCACATAATCAAGAAAAGAGCAACCTCAATAACAGACTGAGGGCTCAGTTGGAGGCTTGGAAGGCACAGCAACTACCTTCTTATGTACCAGCAAAGCAGAGTCCTTCAAGGAAGAATACAGTCCTGAGCCAATCTTTCAGCCATCCCCCAAATTACATGTCCCCACCACCATACAGTGGTCCACAGGATACAAACATCATGCAGGTACCTGGACAATGCACAGCAAAGGCCAGGGCTGAACCCATGATGGAGTACAGAGTTGAGAGCAGACCGGTTACCTCTGCATTTCCTGTGCCAAGAACATCAGATCATTCCTTTGTCCCCTCGATGGAGGGAAGACAACACATAGCACATCCATCAAATGATGGGATCTCAAGAAATTTAGATTTGACTTACCCTGAAGCAGATCAAGCCAGGAAACAGCAAATGCTGTTAAGCACACTTGCGAAATCCCTTGCTGTTAAACAGCAGGCAGTCCAGAAGCAAGAGGCTGCCATGCCACAAGAATCATCACATCAGATCTCTGAGAAAAATCAGATGTCCTACTTGGATGATGCGCTCCCCCAGCAGTGCAAACCCAAAAAAAGAAGAGGTGGAGAGACAGTGTTTTGCTTGGTCTCTCGTATGGGTGAACTAGCTGGATTGTCCAGTTCCCCTGATGAACCACTCAAATCCCACTCGCTGCCTCTTCTAAACGTCCCAACTCCTGGAGGTACAAAAGCAAAGCAGAGTTGTGAAAGGCAGCAAGAAAGCCAAGAGCCAGTTAAGCTGGCAGATGAAGTCGATTCTGAATCTTTGATGCCCCATAAAGTAGAGGAAGTTATATCTGAAAGAAATCAAGACAAGACTTCTGAGCATATCTTAACAGATCAGGAAGTTACCAACAAAGAAAGACTACAGAGAGAAATTCAGGAGACTTTGTTGGCAAAACATACTGTAAAACAATGCTTTCAAACTATCAAAGAAAGTGAAGACCCTAAAACCAGTGTACCTTATAAGGTAGAAGGAAGTATTGATCCTTGTGTATCCTCTGAATCTCCTCTAGCACCTGAGACAACCGAGAGCCTGGTGGCACCACACAGTAATCAAACCACAGTAAAATTCCCTGTATGGAAGGAACCAAAACGGCACAACTGCTCAAAAGAAAAGCCAAACAAAGATATTAGTAATGTAGGCCAAAAAGAAGAAGCAACTGACGCACAACCAAAGCAATCAGAAGTCAGACATAATATTAACACAATCAAAGACAAGAACAGAGGTCTTGTGGTCATAGATGCTACTTGCGTTGTCGTTAAAGTTGAGTTCATCTTTCCTCCTGAAAAGGAGCATGTCCAGTACGTGTGTTCACGTTCAAGTGACTCATATGAACACAGCTCAGAATCTCTGAACCTTCAAGTCCAAAATGATGACCACAGTAACAATGATACAATAGGTGCAATGGAGAAAAGTTCTGTTGCAAACAATTTGCAGGAAGTTCACGTGCAAATCCAAGAGAAGGACGATGATGATTTGAGGAACAGAAGTCCAATAAATGTTTTGAGTGATATAGTTCTTAAAGATCCAAACCAAATTCCAAATGAGGTCATTTCTGAAAATGAAACTCTCAAGGAAAGAGCAGAAAGGATTCTTGGAATTACATTCCAGAATTCCAGCAATGAAGGGCATACACTGGATGAGCTGCCTCAAATGTCCGAAACAAAAGAGGATCTCCAAAGAATTCAAGAGGAGCCAGGGGGATGTTCTGTAGCTGAAGTTGATGTTGTCAGGAACACGGACAGTCAGTTGATTGGAGAGGAATCATCTGATAATCTTGAACCCCCAACAAAGGAGACCTCAGGGTTGATGACGAGTACCGAAGGGATTCTAGAAGAATCGGAGGTGAATCTTGTAGATAGTGTAAAGACACTTCAAACACATGAGGTCATTGCAGTTACTAAACAGGAAAATGAAGACACTTCAAAAGACGATAAAGCTATGCTGCAAGAAATTTTTACAACACAGAATACAGAAGCTGAGTCAAGATCCAATTCTGACATTGAAACTATCCAATATCTGAACAATAGTTTAGAGGGCAAAGTCAACAGATGTACCTCTAATGAAACATGTGGCACAAATGTTCTCCTTTTATCTTTCTTTGATGACTGTGTGGAAAAAACAACCCGGTCTTTCCACCAAGAAGGTAGTCCCAGAGAGGGTAATCCATTGTGTGAAACAGGTGATGAAAATAACACCTACTCAACCCTCCCAGATGATTTGGTTGAAGACAGTTGTAAGATTCATACCCAGGAAGAAACTCCAGGTGAGGGCATTCTCTCAAATGACCTGCAGATTCTTTGCCCAACCCTAATTCAAGACTTACCTGAGGAGGGTGACTCTTTATTAGAAATGGGTGACAGCTATGATGAACACAATGAATCATTTGACAAAGAAGGAACCTCCAGAGACAGTGGGACTTCAAATGCAACTGATGATGTAGGCAATCAAATGGAAACCTTTATGGAGACTGCTGGTGAATTCATTGGGCAAAGAGATGCTACCAGCCTTTCAGATAAAAACGATGACAAAAAGAATACCTGCTCTCTTCTTGGCCACTCTGTAGAGGGCACAATTGAGCCGGAATTTAGCCAAGAAGGTACCCTCTTTAATGAACCAGATGACCTGCAGAACATTTGTCCATCCGTTCTTGGCAAATCCTTGGAAGGCCCTAGTGAAATAGTTATTCAAGAAGCTCCTAGTTCCAAGGAGGACGTCCCGTCAAATCCATTTGGAGAGAAAGATCCAGGGGAGTGCATTCCCTTAGATGAAATGGATAGCATTGAAAATGTACGTTCAGGCTTCTTTGATGACCATGTAGAAGACAATTGTCAGAGATACTGTCCAGAGCAAAGTATAGAGGATGCCAACGAGTCAAATAAAGCTGTTAGTAGCTCTGTGAAAGATTTGAATGATCAAGAAAGTAAACCCAAAGAAAGTTCCCAGTCAACTGAACAAGATGATGCCAGCGTTCCTGGTCTAGTTCTGCATCTTGACTCTAGCAAACCATATAGCAAAGAGGGTGGGCTCATGGAGGGTAACCTCTCAGATGAAGCAGATGGCACAAGGATTCCTTGTCCAATTTTTTGTAACTCTGATGAAAATAAAAGTCAGCTGGTAACTGAACAAGAAGACAGTTACCAAGCATTTGGAACCTCAGATAAAACCGATACTGTACAGAACCTTCATGGAACTCTTCATGGAAGTTTTGAGAAAGACTTGCTTGAGTTGTCTTGCCAGGAAAGCAGATCCAACACGGATAGCCTCTTGAATGAAACAGAGGATGTGAACATAATGGACCATGGAGATATCTCACTTCTGGCACTTTCAGCACTTTATTGTTCCACTCTGCATGAACAAGAGTCAACTTCCAAGTCACCTCCTGAATCTCTGTCACCCTGTTCTCTGTCACCCTGTTTGTCTGAATCTTCTCAAAAGCTGAACAAATGTTGTTTATTGACACCATCACTTCTTGAGACTTCTTGTTCAAGTTCACAATCTGAACATCAGAATGAATTATTGTCGCTTTTCTCTTTTCAAACTGACATCAACCCTTCAACTCTACCAACTCCAGATTGTTCTGATCACTCTCGACTTCTGGAGAGCTGCTCTCAGACTGGTAACATTCACTGTGAGGTCTGGTCTCCAACTTCTTCCACGTCAACAAAATGCATGAAAAAGCAGTATCCCAAATCATTGTGGGACGCAGTGAACCGCATTCGTAAACACACCGCACCTGATTCAGAAACCGAAGACGAGGAGAGCGGAGTTGAACTTTGGGAACAAATGGAAAACACCGTTGTGGAAGATCACTTAACTGATGACACGGAGGTGCAACTGCAGGAATCTGTCCTGGAAGAGGGAAGAATAGGTGACATTATTGAACGTAATGATGATAAAGAGCAAAATTCACCAGCAAAAGTCTCCATCGTATCTGATATGTATCTGGTAGATGGGACTATCGAGAAAGGCATTCCATTAGAGGAACAGGGACATTTGGACGAGGTCGAGAGGACAGTAGACGTAGGTCAACCTGAAGATGATACTCTGTCCAGCAGCAGCCTGGACAGTCACGATTCAAACAACACAGTTATTGAGGGAGAGGGAAATGAAAAAATATTGGAAAGTGATACAGAAGAAGATGGGAACAATGAGGAAGTACTTCAGACACCTTATTTGATCAATAAGAATAAAGGAATTTCCAGTGAAAAGCTGGATTTATCCAGTGTCTTGGAGGAAGATGACAACTGTGAGATTTCTGCGGTTTTCAAAGATAAATAAAATGCAAAATATATATATGTTATTAAGTTATTCTTATTTATGTGATCTATAGATTACTATGGGAGATGCCTTTCAATTAGTTTACTTTTAAATTAAATCTTTGGTTGTCTAGATGGGGGTTGTATATTGTAATAGATATTTTGTCAAGTGAAATCTTCAAATCTTTAATCTAGAAATCTAATATTTCTAGTTTTTTATTAGATTGCATTGTAAACACATTTAACTATTAATATTGTTTTTAGAAATAATGCTTTAAACAAACAAATCTTACTGCACTGTAAATATATCTTATGTTGCTTTTTGCTTCGTCTATTAGATATAAAAAGTCATATAATCAATAGTCATTAAGTTGGATTTTTTTAACAGTGGAATAGAACACTTTAATGGATAAATGAAGCATAAAATGAAATAAATAAAATACAAAATAAATACCTTAATAAAAGCATATGTTTTTTAAAATATCAAAATATCAACAATCAAGAATTGGAGATTATGGATATTTGTGTCATTTTTTTGCAGTCTTCAACAACCCCCATGTAAGTATTTATGTGCTTTTTTCTACATATTAAACAATATGTTAAAGATGAGTTATTAGTTTTTAGCTCAGCGTCAGACTATGTGATCATTTGCTGTGAAGTAATTTTCAACCTGACATGAATTTTTAATTTATAAAATCATGCTTTTAACTAATTAACTACTGAATTTTCACCACTTTATCTGTTTGCTGTTTTATTGACAAGTAAACCAGATAGATATGGATATTAGTTAAAAACAACAGTGTGTTTAGAAATTGTTTATATAAACATCCTCTATATATGTGTAAATTACTGTTTAAACCCACAGTATGTGCATTTTAATTGTTATTATACTGTAAATGGCAACGTATACATGTGTCATGTGCTTGTGTATAAATAACAGTATTGTAAAAAAAAAATCATTATTGCTTATAAACATTGTTATTTGTGTGTTTTTTTTTTAGTGTGACATTTTCAAGATATAATACTGATTGCATCTAGCGTGTAAATCTTTTAATCATCTGGTTGAACCGGTCTGATGCCTGAGTGAGTAAGGCCCAGCTGACAGTGTCTGGAAAATTTTCATCAGAGCTTAAAATAGAGAAAGAGACTTACAGATCAAACAAGACTGAACAACCAGAACAGATTTAATTATAAAGAATTATATGAAGCACATTCCAAACATAAAGCCTTAAATACACATGAATAAAAAACAAGAAAAACAGGAATATGAATGGATAAAAAAATAAATAAAATTGATATAATATATAATAATATAAAAAATTAGTAGCAGAAAAAGTATCAGAATATAAAAAACAACAACATTTTTTTCACTTCTGGAGCAGTAGAACAATGTGTATCAGACACTGTTGGTTTTCACTTAATCAAATTAATTAGATCAATTAGTAGATTTTTGTTGAGTGTTTTAATGAGGAGCGTGGAGTTGGTTTCTTACTGGAACCTTCTGGTCCACCTTAAATAGACCAGCAGCGCCTAAACATCTTTACTGCTGGACCACTGTCACCACTGCGGAATTAAGGTGGAACTGAAAATTAGAATATTTAAAAATGTAAATAAAAAAATAAAAATAATAATTAGAACAACAGGAAATTGAATGAACAAGGATTCAATACTAACTGAAATTTATATAAATTTTAGTTATAGTATAAAAAAAACCTACGGTGGCTGAGAAAGCCCAACGCAGTGCAAATTGAAAAGCGCTGCAAAAGCACAAAACACATCCATCAAAATTACAACACAGGCGCAGCAAATAGAAAAACGCGCTGCAAAAAGTTGTGTTGTGGTTCCATTTGCAGCGCGTTTTTCTATTTGCAGCGCGTTTTTCTTTTTGCAGCGCGTTTTTCTATTTGCTGCGCCTGTGTTGTAATTTTGATGGATGTGTTTTGTGCTTTTGCAGCGCTTTTCAATTTGCACTGCGTTGGGCTTTCTCGGCCACCGTAAAAAACAATATGAGTAGCAGAAAAAGTATCTGAATATAAACTTAAGGTAACAAACTATCATAATAAATAGTTTAATATACACTATTATCATGCATCATCAAATAATATAACACATTAATATATAATATGTATATTATATAATAATATATAATATAAGCAGAAACAAACGCAGTAAACAATAATAAAATGTACCAATAAAAAGGTATCCTAACACGCAGCAGGAGAAAAGCAACAGGTTTAATTCGCTGCTCTTGTGACTTTTATTGTGAAAAACAAAAGCGCTTCCGATAGAAGTCCTGGAGAACCCGTGTGTTCTGTGGTATTTCTCTTCAGTCGAGTAGAACACTGTAACCTTCTGTCCGAGCAGAACCAGAACCACCTTAAATCAACCAGAACTGGACTTAAAGCACCTGGATCAATGAGCAGAACCCGCGCGAGCTTTGTGCACAGGTAAGATCACCTGGTCTCGCGCTGAATGAGGATTATTACTAAACACCTTTAGTTAGTTAACCTGGCTAGATCAGATCATTTAATACAGATAGGGATTTTTAATGCTTAATGTAGAACATTATGTGTCAGGTCATACAGGTCTTCACTGAATCGAGTTAATCAGATTTTAAAGGTTTTCAGTTTTGTTCAGTGTTTTAATGAGGAGACTGGTTTGGTTAGCTGCTTCTTACTTTAACTTTCCGGTCCACCTTAAATAGAGCAGACGCGTCTTCACACCGCCACAGTTCTGCACTACTGTAGTAGCGTGAACTACCGGATTTAAGGTGGAACGGGGAATTAGAATAAGACGTTGGAGAACGAGAAGTCCACAACTCCAGCTCAGATTTAATGACTTTTTAGTTGGTATGTTCTTTAATTTAAGGTGGAATTTGTGGTTTATTTAAATATAAATGACTTGAACGGTGTTTACATTTAAGGAGGTCACTGGCGTTAAATGGTTAATTAGCCTTTAGCCGGGTAGCTATCTTATCATTAATCATTTCCCCAAGTAGGGGAAAATATTATAAAATCAAATAAAATAGAATTATAGCTACATTTATGGTTTAAACAATGCTCGTAATATTATACAATAGAGAATGTGTGCTCATAGTAATGACAGTTTTTGTGTGGGTTATAGGTAGAGGTGGAATATATGATTATTACCAATTATCTTAATAATAATTATTGCTGTTTAACCCTCTATGTTGCCCTCAGGCAACAAACAACCTTTTTTGGGTATTACACTGTCCCTTTATTAAACGTAAAAAGTTTATTTAAACGCCTATTATTACTGTCTTGTTTACATTTACCTCCTAAAACAGGTATTTGTAATTTGTTGCCTCAGGGCAACATTTCTTTTTATCATGCTAACGCAGTGGTTCGTGAAGTTTTTAAGTGAAATATAAACACAACAAAAACTGGGCAGATTCTATTTTGACTTTTATAAATATCATGCTATAGAGGGTTAATTTGAGGGATTGCAATACAATCTGAATAAGTCACTGTAGCCTGTATAGGATAGTATTAAGAATTAGCAATTCTAAACTCCTCGTTTTGGTATTAGATGTGTATCAAATAATATCATGCTGAATCTTGTATATTGTTAAACTTATACAATTTTAAAGTAACACAAAAAAATAAAATAAAATAAAATTATTAATATACAGAACCAGTCAAAGTGTGGAAACACCCCTCTTAAACAAACTAGAATATTTTTTATACTTTCTTGTTGTAGCCGCATTTTTTAAGTGTACTTTAAGTAGCCACATTTTTTTGAGGGCAAATTTGGTGCTTTCTCAGTGGCTTTTTGAGGTAGAGTCACCTGGAATAGTTTTCTCTTTGTCTTAAAGGAGGTGCTGAACAATTGTTGCTGCTTTTTCTTCATGCTGTGAAGCTCCAGCTCATCGCAAATCACCATCTCAGTTGGGTTTAGGTCAGGGGATTGTGGAGGCTAAACACTGTTTGTTCATTACTTATTTCCCTATGTGCCCCTTTATATATTTTTATGTTGTTAATATTAATCTGCAGTGTAGAAAATAAATGAAATTAAGAAATAAAGAGAAACACTGAATGAGAAGGTGTGTCCAAATTTTGAATTGGAATATACTTTAATATTAATCAGCAACACATCATATTTAAACTGTGGGACTGTATTACTCATCCAGGCACAAAGATCAGATTGGATTGGTGTCAGCTGATACTCAGCATTAAAGTTCTTGAGTCAGTTTAAGGGTATAAATACTGGATCAGGACCTTCCTGTTTGCATTTATTTCCAGGTCTGATTATTGTGTTATTTGGATATTGTGGCTCATTGGATTCTGAGGTAGATAGGTGGGTGGGTGTGTATGTGGGCGGGGGCAGAGTGTCGTTAGTGTTATCAGTGGGTGAATGGGCTGGTGTGTGCAGATAGTAAGAAGTGCATTAGAAGAGGTATAAGTGTTTATCCTCCTCAAAAACACACCAAACAATAATTATGCCGACTGTGGATTTACTTTAATCTTTTGTTAAATAGAAACCAGGCAAAACCTGTCCCTACAAAGTGCTCGGTTCACTTACTTTACTAAAATAAACACCACTCATTTGTTTTTTTTCATAATCACTGATCAGGACATTTTATTCAGTCCTTACTGTATACTGAAATTGTACAGAATGTTTTTTTTCTTTGTTTTTGTGATGTTAGAAAATAAATACATGAAAACAATGTAAATGAAATAACGCAACCCGGACTGCTGCAAAAGTTGATTTGCAGTTCTGTCTCATGCAGATATCTACGTACCATACTTTTCCCATTGAGGTGCACCGGATTATAAGGTGCATTTTAAGAGACACTGTAAGGAACTTCTAACTTTGTCCCATGTAGCTTGTTTTAACATGGTAAATGCGCAGGCTACAGTCCAATATAGTCCCCTCTGAACAAAGAAAAAGCTAGCACGATTATTGGCTAATGCTAATGCTAATGCTGATCCAGCAGTGCTTGCAAGGGTTAGCACCAGGCTACAGGCCAATAATACTCGCCTCTACATAGCAAAAGAGCTTGAGCTTAGCGCAGTTAGCGGGTAATGCTAATACTGCTCCAGCAGTGCTAGCCAGGGTTAGAAGCAGGCTACATGCTGATAATACTCACCTCTGAACAGAGAAATAGTGGTTGGTGGCTAATGCTAATGCTACTCCAACCCCGGTGCTGGAGAACTAAACTGAAACTCCTGTATATCGCTGTTCTTCAGTGGAGTGGCTTTACTGCTATTTAATTCTTGGCTGGTAAAATTCATACGTAAGGCAAACTGTAATAAAAGGTGCACTGATGATTTTTGGGAAAATTAAAGGATTTTAAGACTTTTAAGAGTCTTACCACAAGGGGATGTAAAGTGCTGCGAGTTTATCATACAGGCATGTCTAGCAATCATTGATCTCTCACCAGGAGGTATACTATCCAAAAGTATCCTAATTTCTCAGAGGCTATTTTTGGTTAGTGTATCTCCTGGTGAGAGATTGCTAGAAGTACATCTACGACACACACAGACATTTATTTTGCCCAGTTGACAGACTTTGAGAGGGGGCAGAAATGAGGGAAGCAGGATGTCTGTTTTCACATATTGCCCACGAGTTAGACCATATGTCAACCAGATTCAGTAAATAAAAACGTGATAAAAAACAAACTAATAATATCTAAAATGTGAAAAAACTTGTATAACTATATAAGAAACCCTCACCTTTTTTATTTTCTCCTTTCTCTCACGCAGCCTCTTCCTTTAGAGACGCCCCCTCTGACTGAACCGACCAATGAAGACACACCAAGACTCAGACCTCCTGGAAGGTGAGGATTACATAACTAATAACAGATAACACACACACACACACACACACACACCTCATTCTCACGCTTAAACTGGAAGAATGCCAATATAAATATTACTTGAAACCCCTATAATACCAGCCTGCAGAGAGATCGTCTCACTTACAACAAACAATGGATTTAAAAGGAGGTCCAGTTCTAAAATTTGAACGATTAGTTTCAACTCTGTTTTTAACATCTGGAAGGTACTGGATAGAGCTGTGACAGCTTGTTCACTGGTGTTCTGTGGGTTGGGGTGTTGATGTTCTGTGGGTTGGGGTGTTGATGTTCTGTGGGTTGGGGTGTTGATGTTCTGTTGGTTGGGGTGTTGGTGGTCTGTTGGTTGGGATGTTCTGGTGGTCTGTCGGTTTGTGTGTTGGCGTTTTGTGGGTTGGTGTGTTGGTGTTTTGTGGGTTGGTGGGTTGGTGTTTTGTGTGTTGGTGTTTTGTGGGTTGGTGGGTTGGTGTTCTGTGAGATGGGGTGTTGGTATTTGTGTTCTGGTGGTCTGTGGGTTGGTGTGGTGGAGGTCTGTGGGTTGGTGTGTAGGTGTTCTGGTGGTCTGTTTTTTGGTGTTCTAGTGGGCTGATATTTTGGTGGACCAGTGTTCTGTTGATTTCTGGGTTTATCTAAAGAAAATTCCTTTTGTGAACAGTAATTACCTGCAGAATCTGATAATTACTGCTTTAGTGAGTGTTTTAATATTAGGTCACATGACAGCTAAGCAGAGTAAAGCAGAGTGTGCCATTCCTCTTCCTGCTTTGTTGTCGTTATACTGCTACAGTGTTATAAAGTTCAAGTAAACAATTTTATACTAGATCAGTATGTTGTAGGCCTCAGTGCAGCTGGTTAAGTTTATACATGTTTAGAATTGATTTAGTAGTTATTGTATTGATATAAATCATATTTAATACTATTTCCGTAATGATAATGCTTCTATCCGGTACAGCAGTACAATGAAAGTCAAATAATCTTGTTTTATGGACTTTTATGTTTAAAGAGAGAGTATCTCCGGTTCTGTTAGTGAGTGTGTAAGGAGTAGCAGGAGATGAGGCTCTATAAACAGGGCAGTATAGTGATTTTTGAAGGAGGAAATGGCTCTGATCATGTTCTGAGCTTTATGGGATGCTTGCTTTATGGCTCCCGGTTTCAGAACAGTATATTCCGACCTGGCTGACCCGACTGACCTGGCTGGCCTCTCTTCAGCAGCTCGGAATGTCAGAGTGTGCAGAATTGCATCATCTCAGGTGGTGCAGGTGGTGCAGGTGGGACGTGATAAGGTGGTTCAGCAGCAGGATATGATTATTGAAGAGCTCCTCAGTCGTGATCCGGATCGTCTCAGAAAGGTTCTGGGTGACTTAGGAGAGCTGGGGGTGTGCAGGTCAGGCGTTGGGTCAGATGGAGGCATTTCAGATGTCTGGTAAGCCCTGAGTTTCATCACGCGCTGGCAGCAGTGCCTGTGTTCAGTCAGCGGCCATGCGTCAGTAGATGATTGGCTGTAACTGAATTGCGTAAATCTGGACAGTCTGAACTGGAAGTGCTGGAATTAAATGTGCACTGGAACAGAGATTTTACCCCATTTTAAGTATTATTCATTCTAATTGGTCTGTTTTTTCTGTTTATTCATTTATTCTCAGTTTGTTTTTTTATGATTTAAAAAAAGAAGCTGCTTGTCTGTACACAGTGTCAGAATTTAACAATAAATAGATCAACAACTAATATAAAATGTAATTACTGAATATTTTATCTATAACTTCAGTTTACATTAGGTTGAAAAATAATAAGGTTTTATTTTATTTTATTCTCCTGTAAAGTTATTTTATTTAGGAAGATGACTTTTTTGTTTCAATTGAATAATCGAACAATAATAATAATAAAAAAATGGCACAATTAAGCTAAATTTTAAAATGAGTCATCACACCACTTTGTGTATTCTACTTACATTACTTTATTTTATTACAGTGTATTTTATTTTATGTTTCTATTCATTTGTGGTGCCTTAAAAAATAAACTAGAAATTAGACTAACTATAAGCAAAATAAAAGTAATCACAAGAAATTCTGCTAACTAATACTGCAAAAATATTTATATCTGTATTTGTTGTTTACTGTATGTTTGTATTGTCCAGTTTTGTCAATTTTCTTTTTAGTTCTAGCATGTGAGTCTCTAAAGTAACCATTAGTGTTTACGACTCCAATAACCACTGGTGTATCTTTGGCTTTATAACTGGACATTTTATAGATGTTAGGATTTTAACACTTTAACCCCACAAATCATCCCTTACCAGGTTTAGCTTTATAATAAAACACATTATTGTAAGTTGTAGATGTGAGTGATTAACCCAATTTTATGAACTTCTACCATATTTTTGGTAACTAAATTTATTCAACTAAAAAAAGTCAAAAAACAACTTTAAGTGAAAAGATGAATAAAAAAGTATACTGGACATTTTATTTCACTCGCATGTGACTTAAGTAACTCTGCTTTGTTGCTGTGTCTGCTTGGATATTAAAATGCTGAGTGTTCAATATATATTTAAAATTGTATATTTTATAATTGCTTTGTTTTATAAAGCAAGACAAATGTATATTTACATCTATTTAAATCATACCATCATAGAAAAATTAAGTCAAAATTATTGAAAAAATATCTTTCACTATATGTTTTATTTTGCTGGGTTTCTGTTTTGGTTACAACATTTATTTCAGTGTATTTCTACTAAATTTGGCTAAAAATTTGAGATAATGTATTTAGATGTTTATAAGAATCTGTACATTCTGATAATCTCAGTATAACATATAATACAAACAACATTACACTACATGCATGTCTATTTCCTCTTTTCAGATTCCTCTCCTCAGCAGAATGGGGTCGTCCAGTCAAGCCCCACCCACTACAGCACCATCGCCGCCTCCCCTTCCTCTCAGGAGGAGCCCATTTCCACCTACTTTGAGGAGAAAATCCCCATTCCAGATGATGCCACACAGGTTGGGTACTCCACACGCACTGGGGTTATTTTTTACTGCTTCATACGACAGTGCTGACTCAAACAAGGGGGAGGAGTTAACTGTTAGAATATCTCCGCCCACTATTACATCGCAGCGGGGACATCCTCACTATGTTATTATCCATTAGGGAGAATTATGAAAGTTACAGAACTGAATTATTTTTAGGCCCTTGGAGGCATGTAGAGTTATAACAGTTAAAGCAGCATTCAGTAAGATTTTTTTTTCCTTTAAATCGAAAGCAGCAGTATTCCTGAGATGGGAGGGGCTGAATATTATAATTAATGGTGTCAATGTCCTGGTACACTAATTCCTACAGTGTGTAATATGTTCATTCCAAAACCAAAGTGGTCTGGTAGGTTTGTTGGATGTAATGACTCTCTACATTTTGAGTGTATTCCTAAATGAACAAAATAATGAATTAATCAGATAATTTATTTACATTAACCTGCATTAAAAGCACTTTTCCACATTCTTTGTGTAATTACACATTCTCACCAGAGAGGTCTCCAAATTCCGAAATCCCCACAACACACAGACTGTTGCTTTAAAGCTTCAATTTAAAACAGACGACAGTTATTGTTTTAAAAATATTAATTTAAAATGTGTGTTTGAGTGTGTAAAAATATTTGTGGATCCTCTCTGTCCTGTTATAGATTTTCAGCTTCCGGAAGCTGTGGGCATTCACTGGGCCGGGCTTTCTCATGAGCATCGCTTATCTGGACCCGGGGAACATCGAGTCCGATCTGCAGTCCGGGGCCAAAGCTGGGTTTAAGGTGAGGGAACAGTTATTACATATATATGACTGACTTATAACTTCTCTTATTACAGAAGTGAAATTATGTAATCACTTCCTGTACTCAAATCCTGTTCCAAACACCTGCACCCTTTATACACACTGTTTAGTATACTTTTTAATATATGGAATTTTACACGTTGTAAACTAAAATGTAAATAATAAATGTGCTGTTACTTTTGTGTATGCCACATTTTATGTGTTATTTTGAACTTTGGGCTACATACATTTTTCAATTGTGTTAAGCAGATAAACAGTAATTTTAGATTATAGGGGACATATTACGCAAAACTCACTTTTTGTTTGCTTTTGTATTTCTACTTCAGTCTCAATTGCCCCTATAAACACTCCAGAGAGCCGAAAAAATCCATCCATTTTTTGTGTAAATCGATTGGAAGAATCATATTACAATCGAAAGTTTTGCAACACATTTTTCTATGAGTTGTTTGCCATGACAGAATAAGAAAACATGTATAGAACCACTCTGGCATTACCTATCAACCCCCACCAGAGGCAAATACCATTTCAGCCTGCTGGTTGAGAAGCTCAGACAGTACACAGCGGGGTTAGCCAGCAGACTTCATCTGATGGAGGGATCTTTAGCAAGTCAGAGTGGGTCTGTGGCAAATCAGCAAACAATGAGTTTTGTATTTCTATCGCAGTTAAGCATGAACTAGCTTGTTTGTGTGATATACTTTAAGCGTATACATGGCATGGTCAGCAACAGCTTATTTGCATAAAAGTGACAGAGCCTTTCAATGGCTCATTCTGAAACGGACTGAAAATGGTATAGAGCTGGTGAGATCTCGTTATGTGAGACTGATTTTGTGCAAAGACCTTCATGAACATGTTTTACATAGCCCATTGACATATTCTAACTTGTGTAAAAAGAGGTATAATATGTACCCTTTAAATCATGCAGGATTGACCAGCTTCAGTAAACATGTGTAAATATTTTGCCTGTAATTACAGTATATAACGGTTAAACTTTTTTTCTTTATTAGCTGCTATGGGTGCTGCTGGCGTCCACCATTATTGGGCTGTTGCTGCAGCGGTTGGCAGCTCGGTTAGGGGTGGTCACTGGGATGCACCTGGCGGAGGTGTGCAACAGACAGTACCCCACTGTAAGTTAACCTAAAATAATCAGATTCATCAGATTCGTCATTTTTTTAAATATTGATTATTGATTAGATTCACACTCCGTCCCTGTGTTTTTCCTGCAGGTGCCACGGATCATCCTATGGCTGATGGTGGAGTTGGCGATCATCGGTTCAGACATGCAGGAAGTGATTGGCTGTGCCATCGCCTTCAATCTGCTCTCTGTTGGCAGGTAATGATTACTGTGCATCATCAAATATACTCAAAATTTTAAGGAGAACTCCGGTGTGAAATAAATTTGGGTGTCTTAAAACGTGATAAAAAGTACTTACCTTTGTTAAGTAGCCCACCTACGCTCTCCTGCAGCATATGTAACCATCCAGCACAAATGATTAGGTAGGATAGTTGAGCAGATTGCAAAAGTATTTCCTTGGAAATGCATGAATTCCAGCTGTTACTAAAAATATCTGGCTGATATTAGAATGCAAAAAAAAAACAAAAAAAAATTACATAAACATTGAGCAAATGCTTTATTATTCATGAGGACTTTTTATCATGTTTTAATACACCCAAAGTTCATTTCACACCGGAGTTCTCCTTTAACACATCGCCCCCTACTGGGACCTTTTTGTTCTTTTTGGAAAAACACTTTTTAGTTTCAGTTTAAAACATCAGCATTATGCATGCTATCTATGCATGCTATGTATGTATGTATGTATGTGTGTATTTGTAATCATGTGATCACAAATCAGAGCTGATCACATAATTTTCAACGTTGTTACTCCACAAGTTCACCATAGACTAGTACTATATATAATTGAGTTTTCTCAGTAACTCAGCAATAATTTATTTATATTAAAAAAATACTGTAAAAAGGTCTGGTCTAAAACTAGTGTGCCAGGCCTAAACCACACTACACTGCTGTTACTGTCTCCCTCCCAAAAAATAAGCTCAATTACTTGCATAAAAAAATCATCATGATCTCAATTATGATTAATGACAGAATTGTTGTTGTGTGACATTTTTTAATTTGTTTATTTAAGAAAAGAATGTAAGTCATTTATTTGGCTATTTAGTCGTTATTAATTTTGTGATAAAAATTGTTCTGCACTGAGAGTGTGTGTGTGTGTGTGTATGTATGTATGTGTGTGTTTGTTTAGTTATTAGTAAATTAATGATTTTTTTTAATTTCATGTTTTTAATTTCATGTTTTTGTTAATGTTCATGTTTGTAGGATACCGCTGTGGGCTGGAGTGCTAATCACCATTATCGATACGTTTGTATTCCTGTTCTTGGATAAGTACGGTGAGTTTTTGAAAGTGTAAAAATCTGATTTTTGTTTGTCTATAAATATATTTTGTATGTTTTATAACATCTGGCTGTTCCCCAATGTCAGGTTTGCGGAAACTGGAAGCCTTTTTTGGAATCCTGATCACAATCATGGCCCTCAGCTTCGGATATGAGGTACAGTAAACAATTTCAATTTAAAAAAGTGGGGTTTTAAATTAGCTTAATATCTATGAGTCTGTTCATGTATTCTGTTTATAATGAGACAGGATAAACCCATCTAAAATACTGTGAACTGTTAGATGAACTAATAAATCTAGAATTCTTTGATAGTCTGTTACAGCAATAAACAGCATAAACCCTGTTTCTTCCCCACGCGTCATTTTTTTATTACAGTACTGCAGACTGTGCTAGAACATATGACCTATGAGTAGAACCTGCTTACAGTACGGGTGTGTTCTGGTGGTTACAGTACGTGATGGTGGCCCCGAACCAGGGTGAGGTTCTGAAGGGGATGTTTGTGCCGTACTGCGAGGGCTGCGGACCCGTGCAGTTGGAGCAGGCAGTCGGGGTGGTTGGTGCTGTCATCATGCCTCACAATATCTACCTGCACTCAGCCCTCGTTAAGGTAAGAACACTAATAAGTTATTTAATAATATGCTGTACACCAGAGTTTCTCAACAAGTGGGCCATGAGGGTCCAGAGTGGTCCACAGACCATCCTTAGGGGCAAGCAGTGGTCCATAGTGGGTCGCTACTTGTACATGACCAGAGCATGACACACAAAATATAGATCATTTGAACTTTCCTTACAATAATAATATGACCCTGCATATTATGTCTGTCGTGCCGGGCTCTGTTTACTCCTGTGCTAACTGTGAAGTTACACACATACACACAGGAAAATTTCACTTATGTGCGACACATTTCATTGAAAACTGTGCAGTGGTTCGAATCCCAGCCATGCAGCTTGCCCTGAGAGAGCACAATTAATTAACTGCATAATTTGCACACTGTCTTGTTATTTATTATTCTTTGTCTGTATTGTGTTGTATTGTCTGTCTGCACTTTTGTACTGTTGCACTTATTGTTCTGTCTACACTGTGTTTATGTGCACCATGGTCCCTGGAGGAATGTTATTTCGTTTCACTGTGTACTCTGTATATAGCTGAAATGACAATAAAAACCACTTTGACACGTTGACTTTGACACTTTGACACAATTGGCCTAATTGCTCTCTCTGGGTGGGTAGATGGCACTCTTTTTCCTCATCACTCCAAAGGGTGATGTCGATCAGCACAAGGCATCTGTGAGCTGATGTATCGGAGATGACTTCTAATGTATCAGGGGAGGCATGTGCTAGTCTTCACCGTCCTGGTGTTGGGGCCTCTCTAGTGATTGGGGATATACAGCATATACAGAGTAGCAGCTAAATGGGTGGGACAATCAGTCTAGCTAAATTGGGAGAAAATTAGAAAATCTTTGGGGGGGAAAAAAGAAAACTGCAGTGGGTGATTTTTCAAATCATAAAAGTATAAGTGAAAAAATGATGAGTAAAGATCGAAAGCTAAATCTTGTTCATGCTATAAACATTATATGAGCGGGGCTCCGAGTGGCCCAGCGGACTAAGACGCTGCCACTATAATCAGGAGATCGCCGGTTCGAATCCTGTTCATGTAGCTTGCCATCAGCTACCGGAGCCCTGAGAGAGCACAATTGGCCTTGCTCTCTCTCCACATCACTCCATCACATAGCTGTTGAGCTGATGTATCTGAACAGAGTCGCTGCGCTTTCCTCTGAGCGCGCTGTGATGCTACTCGGCAATGCTGCATCAGCAGCAGTTCAAAAAGTGGCGGTGGCTGACTTCACATGTATCGGAGGAGGCATGTGCTAGTTTTTACCGTCCTGTTGTTGGGGCATCACTAGTAAAAGGGGAGACCTAATGAGTGGGTTGGGTAATTGGCTGTGTAAACTGGGAGAAAATGGGATAAAAAAAAAATTTATAAAATTATATATATACAAAAAAAAAAACATTTATATGAGCATAATTGAAATTTGTCAAAATAAATATCAGTTTGAGAAATGTCAGCTGTGGGTGACTGATGCAGACAAAACAACAATTTTAATAAATTAAAATAAATAAGTCAAAAAAATTAAACTGTGCTGTTGTTGTTGGGTTCAGTCTCGGCAGGTGGATCGAAACAATAAGAAGGAGGTGAAGGAGGCTAATAAGTATTACTTCATCGAGTCCAGCATCGCCCTCTTCGTCTCCTTCCTCATCAACGTCTTCGTGGTGGCGGTGTTCGCCGAGGCCTTCTACGATAAAACCAATATACAAGTGGTAAGATTTACACATCTGTGCTGTAATTATTTTAATTCTCTTTAATTTTCTGCTGACAAGCTCTATGTAGTGTAATTTTACTAAAATTAAACAGGACTATAATTATAATCTATTATTGTTCCATTTTGCTGGCTTTTTTGCAAATCTAAAAAAAAAAAAATAGTCATTTTGGTTATAAACATATTTTCCCAATAAATATTATCAAGCAGATTTGAGATATTTAAGATATTTATTTATTATCTTATTATTATTATTATTATTATTATTATTATTATTATTATTATTATTATTATTATTATTATTATTATTATTTGTCAGTTGTTACTGTTCCAAGATCAGTCTGGATGATGTAAAGATAACTTGATCCTTCTTTCTCCGGTTCTGTAGAATCAGCAGTGTAATGAGAGTGGGAGTCCACACACTGACCTCTTCCCAACCAATAATGAAACCCTGCAGGTCGACATCTACAAAGGGGTATGTCTCTTCCTGTCCGAGCTAATTTATTCAAAATATACACTCAAAGATGCCAACAAAGATGAACCATGTGAACGTTTTATTGTTTTTTTGGAATGGTGGAAAACCTTTAAACTGTTCTGAGTAGTACCAGGTATCACTGAGTCGATGGGTTCAGGTCTTATAATGAGTAAAAAATATCATTTTCTGTACTGAATAATAACAAATCAAATCAGATGTATTAATGTAGCACTTTTTACAATTGATGTTGTCTCAAAGCAGCTTTAAAAAATTTTAGCAGAACCAGAGAATTAGACAAAATATTAAAGGTAGAACGTAGAATCCCCAGAGGAACCATGGCTCACATTCACATCCTTCTAATCCACTAATCAACTGTCCTCTTAATACTATATTATAATATTGTCTATTACGAGTTTGTTATACAGTGGCATAAAAAAGTATTTGAACCCCAACAATTTTTTTTAGTTTTTGCTTTTTTATCATACTTATATTTTTCCGATTTTCAAACATACTTTAATATTAGACAAAATATTTACCTGAGTACATATAAAAAGCACTTTTTAAATGATAAAAAGAAAAAACTAGAAAACAATCTAGCCCTATGTTGCACCCTAAACCTAATAACTTAGTTGTTTAAATCTTGCAATCAAGCTTTACCGGTAACTGGTAAAGTCTTTTACATATCTGTGGTACAATTTTGGCCCACTCTTCTTTGCAGAATTGTTTTAATTCAACCACATTAGAGTTTTTCTTAAGCATGAACAGCCTGTTTAAGATCATGACACAGCATCTCAATTCGACTTTGATTAGGCCACTCCTAGTCCATTTTTTAAATTAATTTAGAGGTGAACTTGTTTGTGTGCTTTGGATCATTGTCCTGCTGCAGAACCCAAGTACGCCTGAGCTTGAGGTCATGAACTGATGGCTGGACATACTATTTCAGGAGTTTCTGGTAAACAGCAGAATTCCTAGTTCCATCTATTATAGCAAGTTGTTCAGCAGCCCCAGACCATCACACTACCACCACCATGTTTTACATACATTATAATGTACTTTTTTCTAATGTACTTTTTTAGAATGTATGTGTTAGTTTTATGCTGATTGTAACGGGACACACACCTTCCAAAAAAAGCTTCAATTTTGTCACGTCAGTCCAAAGAATATTCCCCTTGTTCTGGGGATCGTCAAGATGTTTTTGGCAAATGTGAGATGGGCCATTGTGTTCTTTTTGGGCAGCAGTGTTTTTTTTCTTGGAACTTTCCCATGGAGACCATTTTCAACCAGTCTCTTTCTTATTATTAAATCATTAACACTGACCTTAACTGAGGCAAGTGAGGCTCTTTATATGTCTGGCCTTAATCAGGCCTGGTTGTGAATAGTAAAAAAAATGAGCTTTTCCAAAAATGTGATTAATTACAGTTAATTTATGGGGGGAGCAAACACTTTTTCACACAGGGCTAGACTGGTTTGGATAATGAAATCATGATTTAAAAAGCGTTTTATATTTTTTTCGGTTATATTTGTCTGCTGTTAAATTTTTGTTTAAATAATTTAAGTATGACAAAAATGTAAAAACAAAAGAAATCTGTAACAGGCAAATACTTTTTCATGCCACTGTATATATAAAAATTCATATTTATTACTTCATATTTTAACCTTAAGACCTAAACTTTTGTCTTGTGTCTGTATGCAGTATATATGGAGCTAATATATGTCCAATTTAAGCCTGGCAGTTTCGTAACTCAACACAGCGGGCAGTAGGTGGTGCTAATATCATAGTGTGGTTCTGGCTGCTCATGCAGGGAAAATGAGTTCATCACAGCATCCTGTATATGAGTCTAAAGTGGAGTAAATTCATACACAGAACAACCTGTAATAAATACGACCTATACAGGGAATTAAACATTGTGAAAAACCATTGCATCAAATGTCTAACGCTAACACTACGATATTAATAACTCCGATTATAACCTTAAAACAACAGAATATCAGAAATCAAGTTAAATCTTAAAGAAGCTCACATAAAATAAGTTATGTAGTTGTCTAGTAGTCTTAAAATACACTGCTACATTGTTCTAATGCTGCTGCAGTGTTCTCGTGTGGTACGTGTCTATCTGTGTTTGTTTTGGATCTAAAAATAGTTTGTGATTGGTTCTCCTGGGGTTTACATATATACAGTGCATCCGGAAAGTGTTCACAACACTTCACTTATTCTGCAAAGTTTGTAATCCATTTTGAAATAAGGCTGTAACATTATAATCACTTTTCTTTTTAAAATTCTACACACAATTCAACAAGGACAAAAGTGAAAGTGAAATTCATGGACACTTTATGAATAGTATGTCTATAAGACTTTGCTGACATTACAGTGCATTCATAAAGCATTATAAACATGGCTGTAAATATTAAGGAAAATGTATAAGACATTATAGCTAAGTTTGTTGTGCATTATGAATAGTAGTCATAATGCATCATTAGCTGTGGTTGTATAATGATATACAGCTCTGGAAAAAATTAAGAGACCAGAGTCAGTTTCTCTGATTTTGCTATTCATAGTTTCATGTTTGAGTAAAGGCCTTCCAAATTCCAATTTAAAATATTGATATTCAGAGCGATTATTTGCAGAAAATGAGAAATAATGCACAAATATAACCTCAAATAATGCAAAGAAAACAAGTTCATATTCATAAAGTTTTAAGAGTTCAGAAATCAATATTTGGTGGAATAACCCTGTTTTTTAATCAGAGTTTTCCTGCATTTTGGCATGTTCTCCTCCACCAGTCTTACACACTGCTTTTGGATAACTTTATGCCACTCCTGGTGCAAAAATTCAAGCCGTTCAGTTCGGTTTGATGGCTTGTGATCTTCCATTTTTCTCTTGATTATATTCCAGAGGTTTTCAATTTGGTAAAATCATCATTTTTAAGTGGCCTCTTATTTATTCCAGAGCTGTATGTGAATATTAAGAACCATAACAAATCATCTACTTACTATTTATTTATCTATTTACTTATAGCTACTCTTGAATTATACTTATGTCAAGTATTATAATAGGTTATATTAATGTATAATGTATTAAAGTGTGTCGTTGTAAACTCCAAGTAAAATAACAGATGTCTAACGTGGGATTAGATTATTAATAGTGATGGGTATGATATTTCAATCCAGATGTGTAACATATTACAAGTACAGCTCAAAACTCACAGTGCATAATAAACATGTATATTATGTGTTGTACATTTTGATAAATATGTAGAACCATGTTTGTAAAGCCTGGTAATGCATTGTCATGTGTTATGAGTATGTGTATAAATTCTAATAGACATACCATTCATAGAAAGTGTTATAAATTTTTTTTAAGTAACATGTACATCAGTATTCACACTCTGGATGAATGGGTGCATCCTGTTTCCACTGATCATCTTTTAGTTGTCTTGATAACTTGAATGGAGTCTTTGGTAACTTTGGTAAATCCAGTTGATTTGACATGATTTGGAAAGACACACAACTGTATATATAAGGTACAATTCTGCAGCATTGAAGTTCCCAAAGAGAACAGTGACCTTCATCATTTGCACCTCCAGAACTCTTTCTAGAGCTAGAGCATCCCCTTACCAATGGGATCCCTACAGTAAAGCATGGTGGTGGCAGTATTATGCTGTTGGGCTGCTTTTCATCAGCTAGAATTGGGAAACCAGTCAAGGTCAAGGAAGAAAGATGAATCCAGCAATCAATATAAGGAGACACCCTTGAAGAAACCCTACTTTAGAGTGCTCTGGACCTCAGACTGGGGTAAAGGTTCGCCTCCAACAGGACAACGACCTTAAGCACACAGCCAATATAACGCAGGAGTGGCTTCAGGACAACTCTGTGAATGTGAATGAATTCTTGGGTGACCCAGCCAGACACCAGGCTGTGCACCAGTACTCCCCATCCAACCTGATGTAGCTTGAGAGGTTCTGCAAAGAAGAATGGGAGAAACTGCCCAAACATAAATGTGCCAAGCTTGTCGTATCATACTTAAGAAGACATGAAGCTGTATTTGCTAAACAGAAGATCAGAATTAGCTGTTTAGTATATGATTAATAAGACTGTGACCCAGCATGTTACTAATCTGATAAAAACAAAAATATTGGAATAGTTACTGTCTGCTTCATTCATAATAAATATTTTGGGGTAGAATTCCCTTTAATTATTTCTTAACCCCTTTTTTTGATGCTTTATTAAAAAAATAGTTGGTTGCACATTGAGCTTTTTCTTGATTCTGTATTTTATATATCCTGCTAACTGCTGTGTGTTCTGTTGCAGGGGGTGGTTCTGGGCTGCTTCTTTGGACCTGCTGCTCTGTATATCTGGGCTATTGGGATTCTGGCTGCTGGACAGAGCTCTACCATGACCGGCACGTACTCCGGTCAGTTCGTTATGGAGGTATGATCATTTTTTTATCATGTGTTTGATTATTTGCTGTATTATACATTTTAATAAATCTGTTGATGATGTAGTTTTGGACTATTTCTTCAGGGTTTTCTGAATCTGCGCTGGTCTCGGTTCGCCCGGGTGCTGTTGACTCGTTCTATTGCTATCTTCCCCACTCTGCTGGTGGCAATCTTCCAAGATGTCCAGCATCTAACGGGCATGAACGACTTCCTCAATGTCCTGCAGAGCATGCAGGTGGGTCTGTGTTATTTTTTGCAAACACTTAGTCTGATCTCTTCTGTTTGATCTTTGCTGTCTGGTCTCTTTAGTTTGATCTCTTCAATCTGATCTTGTCAGTCTGATCTTGTCAGTCTGATCTCTAGTTTTTGATATCTTCTGTCTAATCGCTTCTGTATTATCTCCTTATTCTCATCTTTTCAGTCTGATCTCTTTAGTTTGATCTCTTCAATCTGATCTCTTCAATCTGATCTTGTCAGTCTGATCTTGTCAGTCTGATCACTTCAGTCTGATCACTTCAGTCTGATCACTTCAGTCTGATCACTTCAGTCTGATCACTTCAGTCTGATCACTTCAGTCTGATCACTTCAGTCTGATCTCTTCAGTCTGATCTCTTCAGTCTGATCTCTTCAGTCTGATCTCTTCAGTCTGATTTCTTCAGTCTGATTTCTTCAGTCTGATCACTTCAGTCTGATCTCTAGTATTTGATCTCTCTTGTCTAATCGCTTCTGTATTATCTCCTTAATCTCATCTTTGCAGTCTGATCTCATCTGTCTGGTCTATTTAGTCTGATCGCTTCTGTCTGATTGCTTCTGTCTGATCACCTTAGCCTGACCTGCTCTATTACTGACATTTCTGAAAATGAATGAATGAATACAGAGCCAGTACAGGGGAGCTGCAGGATAGTACACACAGTTCATTTACATACACAGTAACATAATCACTTTAATTTTAAGTAATAAAAGGAAACATAGGAAATAAAGGAATAAATGAAATAAAAAAAGAATAAATTTGTCCCTTTAAATGGTATGTGGCAATGTAGTCAGCATCACGCTGTACCTTCCCTTTCTCTCTTGGCAGTTTGACTATTTTAACATTGAGAAACTGGTCCTGATAATTAGGAATTCAGAAAAGGGTTTATATATCCACAAATTTTATACAGAATGTTTGAATTAAAAATGATTCATGTCTTTCATCTTTAGCTTCCGTTTGCGCTCATCCCGATTCTGACGTTCACCAGCCTCACCTCCATCATGAACGACTTCGCTAACGGACTGTAAGTATGACTATAACTGTTATCATATATACATATATATAAATATTCTAGGATGGTATTGTATATTATAATATAAGAAGTTGGTGTTTAGAATAATCAAATATTGATAAATGTTTGATGTCTGATGTGTTTTTGTTTTCTGTTCTCAGAGTGTGGAAGATTGGTGGGGGCATGACCATCCTGATGGTCTGTGCCATTAATATGTATTTTGTGGTGGTGTACGTGACCGCCCTCAACAGTGTCCTGCTTTACGTTCTCGCTGCCCTGCTTTCCATCGCTTATCTGTGCTTCGTTGGCTACCTGGTGAGTGATGGTGCCTTGCGTATTTAGCCTACATCAGTTTTGCTCCACCCATTCTGCTTACAGCAGTGTAGATTTACATATTCATTCAGGCTACAGCAGTTTAGCCCCACAAATGTATTCAGCCTACAACTAATTTAACCCCAACCATGTATTTAGCCTACATAATTTTAGCGCCACACATTCAGCCTACAGCAGTTTAGCCCCACATTCATTGAGTTTACAGCCGTTTAGCTCCACCCATTAATTCAGTTTACTGCAATTTAGCCCCACATACACTGATCTTACAGCAGTTTAGCCCCACCCATTAATTCAGTTTACAGCAGTTTAGCCCCAGCCATGTATTCAGCCTACATAATTTTAGCTCCACCCATTCAGCCTACAACAGTTTAGTCCCACATATTCATTCGGTTTACAGCAGTTTAATCCCACCCATTAATTCACTTTACAGCTGTTTAACCATTAATTACATTTACAGCAGATTAGCTTCACCCAAAATTTTTAAAAACATTTTAGCCACACCCACACATTCAGCCTTCTCCAGTTTAGCCACACATATTTATTCAGCCTACAGCAGTTTAGCCACACCCATTGATTAATCTTACAACTGCTTAGCCACACTTAATTCAGTTTATAGCAGATTAGCTCCACCCATTCATTCATTTTACAGCATTTAGCCACACCCACACATTCAGCCTACATTTAGCCACACATATTTATTCACCCTACAGCAAGTTTAGCCCCACCCATGTATTTAGCCTACATAATTTTATCTCCACCCATTCATTCAGCCTACAACAGTTTAGTCCCACATATTCATTTATTTTACAGCAGTTTAGCCCAACCCATTAATTACATTTACAGCAGATTAGCTCCACCCATTAATTAATCTTACAACATTTTAGCCACACCCACACATTCAGCCTTCTCCAGTTTAGCAACCCATATTTATTCAGCCTACAACAGTTTAGTCCCACATATTCTTTTATTTTATAGCAGTTTAGCCTGACCCATTAATTCATCTTACAGCTGTTTAGCCACACCCATTAATTCAGTTTAGAGCAGTTTAGCCACACCCACACATTTAACCTTCTGTAGTTTAACACCCCCATGGATTAAGTTTACAGCAGATTAGCTCCAACCATTAATTCATTTTACAGCATTTTAGCCACACTCACACATTCAGCCTTCTCCAGTTTAACCACACATATTTATTCAGCCTACAACAAATTTAGCCACACCCATGTATTTAGCCTACATAATTTTATTCCACTCATTCATTCAGCCTTCAGCAGTTTAGTCCCACATATTCATTTATTTTACAGCAGTTTAGCCACACCCATTAATTCACTTTACAGCTGTTTAGCCACACCCACACATTCATTAATTTTACAGCATTTTAGCCACACCCACACATTCAGCCTACGCCAGTTAAGCCCCACATATTTATTCAACTTACAGTAGTTTAGCTCCACCCATTCAGCCTATAGCAGTTTAGATCCACATATCCAGGCAGCCTACAGCAGTATAGTCCCACCCATTTAGCCTACAGTAGTTTTATCCCACCCATTCATTCAGCATGCAGCAGTTTAGCTTCACCCATCATATTAGTTAAGAGTTTTAGCATGGATTATTTGTTCAATTAGTTGAAATGCAGGGCAACCAATCAGAAGAATTTATGGTGATGTATGTTATTTTCTGTGTGTCCTGCAGTCGTGGCAGTGTCTGATTGCGCTGGGCGTATCCTGTCTGGACGTTTGTGGCAGGGTAAGGAACCCACCCACAGTTCTGATTGAAGAAGAGCCTGAGTTTGATTCTTAAACCAGGCGAGCGGTCCGAGCTGGTCTGACCCGGTCCGATGCTCATGGATTTTATTAAAGATCAGAGTGATTAATTATGCACCTTTTTTATAAAGAACATTCCTGAACAGCAGATGGGGAACCGGTGCACGTTCTGTGTATCTGGTACCGCTTGTGGCTCTGTTGGTTCTGCTCAGCCGCTGAGATCCTGAATGAAGTTGTTCAAAGAAAATAATATGGATCCAAAAAAAAAAAAAAATAAGGATCAATATTTTTTGTGGCTGTGGAAAGGTATTATTAATATTATAAAGATGATAGAAGATAAAGATAATCAGCACATAAATTAAAGTATGAACATGAGGTATAATAACACAGGATACAGTTTTACACAGGATACACAAGATACAGTTTTAGATACTTAAAAGGGCAAAGTCCAAAAGTTTTTCAAATATTTTTTTTTATACTACACTGGAGATAAACAAAGTACACAAGGGCGGTTACCAACGTTTACTGTGCAGTGCAGTAAATTAAATATTAGATTTTGCATGTGCTAAAGAGAGTTATCAGTTATATACTACTACTACACTACTTCTACTACTACTTCTAACAATAGTATTATTATTATTAATAATAATAATATAAATTAGTTCAGTCACACTGCATAAAAATCTTATACTTAGTCTAAACATAATAATTCTTCTTTATATATTTAATAACAAAAAGGATATATGATTTATTATAAGCATATTTCTGGATATTTTCATTAATCTTGTTTCACATGTTTCATCCAAACTTATTCCATATCCAGGCACCTAAACGTTTTTTATTTATTTTATTTTCTGTTAATCAGCTAGCTCTTTAACACAATATTATAGAGCTGAGAGAAATCTAAATTAATCCCTCCTAGTCATCCATTCTGCTTTATTTTTAATTAATCTTAATTTTAAAGATAGATGATATTAAATACTGTGGGGAAAGTATCTAGAAACAAACTTAAAATCATATATTATTATTATTATTATTATTATTATTACAGTCTCACAGTGATTATTATTAATTATAATATATGAATTGTAAATTGTAATTTGCTAATCTTGCTGATTTTTCCCCCCGTTATTTTCCGTTCTGAAGAGCTGAACACTATCTAAAATGCATTCTCTCCGTTTCAGATATTTGTTCTCATTTAAATAATACTAAACTACTGAAGCTCCACATTACCTCGTAAACTGGTCCGTTACTCCGCCCCTCCTTTACTGCAGTAGTGCCTTTGGATTTGTGTTCTGATGGATGTCTATTCTCATTTAATATAACTGTGAGTTGATCAGTAGGAGAAATATTTTAGTACTTAGTACATATTTCCATGTGGGCTTTTTCCACAAAAATTGATCATTTCTCTTATAAACTGTGATGTTCTTTATCTTCATTGTCTGATCAAACCCTACTGTGTGAACATTGATGGTGAACCCAACAGGCAACACTTCCTTATCCCTGATAATAAAGCAAAAATAACTCTCATTAAAATAATCTGGCTCAGACCAACACCTCGTCCCCCGCTGCAGCTCGATAACACTGCTGTTATACAGTAAGTGGTACTAATGTAAAGGGGAATAAATAAACAGTCTGCTGCACTGGCCTCTGTTTGTGGGGGAAGATTTGCTCACATGTTCTTGAAATGATAACTTTTTAATATTATAATTATTGCTACTGTTTATGACTACTGATAAAGTGATGCTGGTGTGTCCTATGTGTAGTTCTCTAAACCAGTATGTATAAGCTCTTGTGTTGATCACGAGGTGCTCCTAAATAAAATGTCCAAAATAATGAAGCTACAGTGTACGAGCCATTAGGATGCTTTATTTAATTCTATCATTGTTCATTAAAAAACATCACTGTGAAATCTGTCTGTTCTAAACCAAGCAATAAAACACAGAATACATACTGGATTTATGTATTTATTATCTGTGGTGTTTATTACATTTAGTAGCTACATTGTAACATCTATTAAAAAAAGGAAGAAGAAAGGGAAAAAAAACTGAATTGGGACTCACAATTGCAATAAAAAGAAAATCACGTCTTCCTGTCATCCGTATTTTTTTGTGCATGTTAAAATGCACTGTCCTCAATGTATGCTGTCTGTTCCTGAAAGATGTGATATAAATAAAGCTGGTCTGTCACATTTTGTAGGTGACTTTTACTTTGTTGGGGCTAAATAAAGTGCTAACATCATCTAATGTATGTTTTATCTTGATTTTCACTTTACAGGTGGATGGGATCACATAATTTAACAGTTAATATCCTAACAGTTACTGTATTAATGTGGGTAAGGATGATTAGGGATGTCCTGATCCAGTTTTTAGATTATGTTGGTCTCTCTTATGTTTCCTCTAAACTAAATTAGGGTTCAGCGCATAAGTATGGCGGCGGGCCAGATATTTTCCAAGCCACAAAAAAAAAAGTGTAATGGAATAGAGTGCTACAGACTAGTAGCTCTCCAGCCCAGAGGGTTGTTGAACCCAATTACAGAACAGTTGATCTCAAAGCAGGTAAACCCAATAAGAAAGGAAAAAAGTATTAAATAAATGCGGGATCGAACCCGTGTCTTCAGGGTCGCGGTACAATTCACTACCGCTGCCCCGACTAGTGAACTAGGACGCAGCTGGAAAAAACGCCCTCATAAGGAGATAGGGAGCCCAAGACCAGGCGGAAAAACAAGAACGAGCGGAAATGAAAGTCAACAGGGGAGAAATGTAAACAAAAACTCACCAGAGGAGCATTTTATTTTATTTTTTTCATCATCGTTCAGTATAGTTCAAACAACCTCTCGGGCCATCTCGCCCACAGACCACCTATTGCTAACCCCTGCTTTAAACTGTATGGTTAAAGAACTGCTGAGAACTCTCCTCATTGCTGCAGCCTGCAATAATGTCTGTTAATGAGGCCTAGAGGGCACCAGCGGACGCTCTGTTAGAACACAGCAGTAAAAACAAAGGATCTGAACTGAGTTGCATTTAAAACAGAAATTGGTCTAATTTCACTTTTTTGGGTTGGATCGGGACATCCCTAGTTGTTGTTATTTTTATTATTATAATTGTGGGAGATGCAGAGTTACGCAGTAAAACTCTGTGGGGATCGGTCTGTAGGACGAAGTCTACGGCGAGCTGTGGGAGACTGTGTGGACACTAACATCTGTAATGCTGGCCGTTTACGATCGATCGCCCTTTGTAACGCTCCCTCTCTCTCTCTTAGATTCAGGTGGGGCAGGCTCGCCACATCGATATTTACCTGCTGAGTAACATGGATGGTGACGGTCTAGTGGAGAATTAGCGGAACGTAAGGAACACTCTGTTTTACTGCTGTTTTATTCTGTACTCGTCCCGTACTCGTCTCGCCAGGGAACTGGAGCGTCGGACAGCTGGACGCTCACCAACCCTCTGTGTCCTCACGCTAAATAAGTGACCTTACAGGTGAAGCAGCACAGCGTTCCAGCTGTTCTAGCTTTCCTCTCAGGGAACGACACACTATCTATATTGATAACGATGATGATAATAATGATGTCATCTGCCTCCTCAAGTGATGTGTTCAGGAGAGAGAGAGTTCTAGATAGCAGTAATGTTCTACACTGCCTGGCCAAAAAAAAAGTCGCCACTAAAAAAAGGTCACACAATTTAATTTTAAATTGGACCATCTTTAGCTTTGATTGCGGCACACATTCGCTGCGGCATTGTTTTAAAAAGCTTCTGCAATGTCACAAGATTAATTTCAATCCAGTGTTGCATTAATTGTTCACCAAGATCTTGCATTTTACGTTATGAAACTATTCGTCAAATACAAATGGCAAGAAGAGTTGGACCAAGAGCTTTGCAATAAACTGCGTGAAATTCAGCCATCCTTAAAGGTCTCATTCCGCTAAAATCCATTTTTTTCTTGTTCTTTGTGAAATACTATAGGTCTCTCTGAGTTGTATAAGCATGCTGCATATGAAACTGTTTCTCAGCCTCCCTTGTCTGCAGTAGCTAGTAAAAAAAAAAGCTTCAGAAAAACGAGTTGATCAGAGAGACGTTCGGGTGTCCAGTCAACCAGTGACTTCAGGGCTTGCCCACCTCAGCTCCCCAGAATACAGCATTAGAAGCTATAGCTAAGGTGGAGCTAACAGCTCTGTTTACTCTGGTTACAGAGCTAGTTAGCGTTAGATATGTTGTGTAAGTAACTTAAGGTTTACAGTACGGAGGCACGGTTTGACACGGCAGCTTAACTCAACAGAACACCGGTCAAAGCGGGCGCGTTCGTGTCAGATTTTATGATATAGAGCGGACTCTGGGGCTACCAAGTCTGAGGTAAGAGGTTAGTAGCCATAATTTAGCTGAAAAAAACCTTATTAATGGCGCGGGGAGGGTCGCGGGGGCAATTGCACTGCCGCGGGGAGACCGGTCGAGCGTAGGGGGTTATTCGCGCTGCTGCGGGGAGACCGGCGTCACGACCGAGCGTAGGGAGTTATTCGCGCTGCCGCTGGGAGACCGGCGTCACGGCCGAGCGTAGGGAGTTATTCGCGCTGCCGCTGGGAGACCGGCGTCGCGGACGCGGGGGTTATTCGCGCTGCCGCGGGGGTTATTCGCGCTGCCGAGGGAAGACTGGCGTCTGACGCTAAGCGAAGTTTAATGGTTAACAAGGGTTAACTTTAAGGGTTAACAAAAAACGGCTCACATGGCATTCGTGCATACTAGACACCACAACGAGACATTTTAAAATGAATGAAAAAACGATGGAATGAGACCTTTAAGACGGACAATTTACACCACAACTCAAGATCAAATCTGCATAGGTCACTCAAATCTAACACAAAAAAATACGAAATACCATCTTGTCAACCATGCAACATCTGCTAACAATGAAACACATTCTCACCGATTGTCCAGCCTATAACCGTATAAGGCAATCTACTACAAAGAAGATAACATATATAGCAAGATATATTTCCCTTATCGTGCTACAACCTTTGAACAACCAAGTGTATGCCACAAATAGGCAAATATGTGCTGAAGTGGCAATAAAACCCCAACAACCAACCAACCACCAAGATCTTGCATTGATGTTGGTAGAGTCTGACCGCTGCACAAAGTCTTCTCCAGCACATCCCAAAGATTCTCAATGAGGTTAAGGTCTGGACTCTGTGGTGAACTCTCTCAATCCATGTGTGAAAATGATGATCTCATGCTCCCTGAATCACTCTTTCTCAATTCCAGCCCCATGAATCCTGACATTGTCATCTTGGAATATGGCCGTGCCATCGGGGAAGAAAAAAATCTATTGATGGAATAACATGGACTATATTTAATATACTCACTTAGTCAGCCGATCTACGGTGGCCGAGAAAGCCCTGCGCAGTGCAAATTGAAAAGCGCTGCAAAAGCACAAAACACATCCATCAAAATTACAACACAGGTGCAGCAAATAGAAAAACGCGCTGCAAATAGAACCACAACACAACGGAAGTGAGTCACAACACAACGGAATTTTCCCGGGGGACCTTAAAAGATGCTGTACCAGCTGTATACAAAGGACAATAAGTGGCAAACAAGCTTCTGAAAAGTAAGTTATGTTTATTACCTGTGATTACCACGGTTGTGTGCGTATTATTAAAAGTTCTGCTTCACAAAACGCCTTGTTTGTCACTTATTGTCCTTTGTACACATAGTGAAGTCCGAGACGTTACTGAAGACGCAGCTTAGCTGGTACAGTATCTTTTAAGGTCCCCCGGGAAAATTCCGTTGTGTTGTGACTCACTTCCGTTGTGTTGTGGTTCTATTTGCAGTGCGTTTTTCTATTTGCAGCGCGTTTTTCTAGTTGCAGCGCGTTTTTCTATTTGCTGCGCCTGTGTTGTAATTTTGATGGATGTGTTTTGTGTTTTTGCAGCGCTTTTCAATTTGCACTGCGTTGGGCTTTCTCGGCCACCGTAGATATCAGTTACTATTGTCCATTATTATTATTGTTACTTTAGAGGAAACAATAATAATAATAATAATAATAATAAAAAAACATTTTTATATTATAACCACATGTGGATATACACTGGCCACTCTATCAGAAACATCTACCCTATTGATGCACTCTGTAACCCCTCCCCCCTGATTTCCACCTCATTTTTTACCACAGACACCATTACGCATCACTATACTTGGACCAGAATGAGGATAATAACATGTGAAATGCATGTGAAATCAGACTCTGCTTCTTTTCCAACTACCACCCTCTAATGTAAGTGTTTCTGATAAACAGGCCAGTGGGTGAAGCAAAATTATAGGTGTTTCTGATCTAAAGTGTTACAGAATATTACAAGAGGTCAATTTAAAACTCCAGAGCTAAAAAGGACCAATCACAATCTGTCCTCTGTCCCCGCCTCCAAGAGCCAAGTCTGTTTTATGGCTTTTCCTGAGAGAACCGTTTAAAATGGCCAGTGGATCCAATCCCAGTTTCGTTCGGTGCTTTGTGAAGAGTTTGTTTCCAAAATGCATTAAAACCAGTTTAACCAGTCTGCTCTAGGAAGTAATGAAACGCAACTATTCAGTGCTGAAAGATAATGAATTTATGATCATAGAAACACAGATACAGCTCTGGAAAAAAATAAGATACCACTTTAAAATGACGAGTTTCTTTGATTTTACCAAATGGAAAACCTCTGGAATATAATCAAGAGGATGATGGATGATCACAAGCCATCAAACCAAACTAAACTGCTTGAACTTTTGCACCAGGAGTGCAGGCATAAAGTTATCCAAAACCAGTGTGTAAGACTGGTGGAGGAGAACATAATAAGTGACAATATTTTAGAAACTGATTCAGAAACTGAAGTGATCTCTTATTTTTTTCCAGAGCTGCATGTGTTTTACTGAGTTTTATGATGCATTTTGGAATTAAATTGATTATTTTTTTTTTTTACTATTTTTAAATATTTTTATTAATGTTTTGTAGCTGTTTAATTTTTTAGATATGGGCTTTTGAATTTCTTATGCAAAATGAGATGTACAGTGTATTTTACTGCAGCAGTTTACAGTAATTTATTTCAGAATTTATATTTAAATCTGATTAGATTTAAGGGATGTTTAGTTTGACTGAAACATGCAGATTAAAAAGCTGCTTACATTACCTAACAACAAGTGCACTATTATTAATATTAGTATTATTCTGAATAATTTCATATTGAATTTGTGGTCTCCCACAGCTGAGCTGCGACTGAGATAAAAAAAAAAAAAAAAGCTGTGTGCAAAAAAAAATGAGCAACCCTGATTGTGTATAATAATGTATGGTGGTGTCGATGTTCTAAATTAAATATCTAATATTTAGATTAAAATCTAAAATAAATAAAAATAAGTGAATAAATCCTTTACAGAACAATTTAATATGTTTTTTCCTCTCTAAATTGTAGAGAGTTAATATTTATTCACTTATGACGTGGACATTTCTGTTTATCAACTTTACATAACATTTTTTAATTTCAGCAAAAAATAATCTGCTAATCATTTAGACTTTGTTTAACAAACAGTGCTGTTAAAAAATATTTATTTTGTTTTTGCTTTTTTATTATATGTACATTTTTCAGATCAACAAACACATTTTAATTTCTGACTACGAGAGTCTGAGCAAATATGAAAAGTTTTTTTTTTTTATGAAAATTAATTTTATTAAGGAACAAAATCTATTAATACCAATCTATTCCTATGTGAAAAAGTATTTGCCCCCTAAATCTAATAATTTGGTTGTGCCACCCTTGGCGGCAACAACTGCAATCAAGGAAAACCGATAACTGACAATGAATCTTTCACATCTCTGTGGAGGAATTTTGGCCCACTTTCTTACGCAGAATTTTACTCTGCCACATTGGAGGGTTTTTGAGCATAAACCACAAAAACCATCATACCTTGGCATCTCAATCAGACTTGGACACGGCCACTCGAAAACCTTCATTTGAGTTTTTTAAGCCATTGTGAGTTGGCCTTTCCGGTGTGCTTCAGGTCATTGTCCTGCTGCAGAACCCAAGTATGTTTGAGCTTACGGTGACAAACTGTGGGAATGTCTCAAAGACAGACATTCTTCTTCAGGGTTCTGTAAGGGCTTAAATACTCTTTCATGGCACTGTGTATTGAGGACAATCGTCATATTTTACAAAAAGTCTGAAATTAACTAGAAATTAAATTAATGAATTAAAATGGCATACATAATAAAATCAGTAAAAAAAATAAAAATAAAAGTAAGAATGACCAAAATATTATGATAAAGTAAACATTCACAACACAAAGTGAACACTGTAGTTGTATATTGTGTGCAGGGGTGTGTTTCTATGCACACACATCAGTTTGATCAGGGGTGCCCACACTTTTGCACACAGCTGTATTTGTGCACTTGAAATCATGGGGAACAAACTAACTGTTACAGAACAGAATGTTTAACCCTTTAGTGTCCTTCTATTCACACGTCTGAATCTGGTGTACTTTTTTATTTCATTAAAAATGAGAAAAATTAGATTAGATTTTTTTTTTTTTTTTTTTAGTTTTGTTGACAAAAACAAGCTGTTTCTTCACAGCCTGCACTCCCATGAGCTTATCAATGACTGATTTATCAATCAAATGTATATTTATCCTTCTTAATTTGTTGATCGAGTCCATTTCAAAACCTACAAGTTTCAAACCTCTCTGATTAAACCCAGTTACTGCTTTTTTTATTTGCTATGTTGTCGTTTTGTTTTGTCTGATTTACTATTTTATAATCACATGCTGTTCAGAGATGATGTTTAAAGATGTCTGTTTTATATTAAATCTGATTATTAGATTCTTTTATTTATTAGTTCTGATTGAATGTGTCAGAGCTGTGATTATGCTCAGTGAAAAAAATACACCAGTCTGATCAGTAATTCTTCAGTGGTTTTATTTCCGTACCATCATCAGCCAAAGATCAAAATCATTCCACAGATTTGACACATCACTTGTCTTGTCTTGTTGTAAACATTACTATAATGTTTAAGTAATGTTTGGCCATATTTTATATTTTTCTTTCTTTTTTTTTTTTGAATGAATGTTTCAGGGGTGTGTTGGAAGCTGTATGTGAGCAGTGTATGCCTTATTGTTTTGGCAGAATTACCAAGAACATATTTCAATTCTAATGCAAAATAAAAACACAAATACTCTTTTTTCTCATTACTGAATCCATAAATACTTATATATGTGTAATACACATAGTGCTGCACACTTCTATTATAGTTCTACAACTCAAAGAAATAGAAAATATCCTAAGGTTTAAATTAATCAGTGTAAAAATATTTATATTTTCGGTACTATAATGTTTACAAATTATACTCTACTCTCCTAGATTACACTCATACTCATAACATAATTACTGACCAAATCAGGACACTGTGGGTTGTTTGTAGGCCTGTCACAATAACTGTGTTACCGATGTATTGTACATTAAATCATATATACTATATATATATATATTTATATAAAAGATTGCATAATTGCTCAATTATGCTATTATATTATATTAATGTCAATTATATAAAATGGTTTTAAAATAATAATTGGTTTAAAGTTTAATCGCAATTATTTCTAACACAATATGTCCTCCAACCAAATACAATTATAGTGACAGGCCCGCTTTTTTACTTTCTGAACTGGATTCTGCTGCTTTCAGTCCAAAATCGTCCTGACCCGCGCCTCACTTCTCGTCTGGGTCTTTTGGGGCGAGGTATTCTTTATACATGGAGTACATCACACCTGGAACACAGGAACAGATACGGTGAGGTACAGGCGAGGGAGGTGATGACATCACAAATAAAAATACAGCACAGCTGTATTATATGTACAGATGCAACAGTTACCACAGTTACACACTGAGCCACACTGACATTCCTAATGTACAGCAGCACTAACAGCTGTACAGAAACTGACCGTAAAGTGTTACATCATCAGGGGACGGCTTGAGAATACCTGTCCACACCTGTAAACTTTATGAGGTGTTATCTTGTGAGTGAGGTTAATTGAACAAGGGTCATGCACTCATGTATGGTAAGGCCAAGTGAATTATAGGAGTTTGGAGTAGTGGTGCTGGGTGGTATGACCAAATATATTTTCACGATTCTGTCAGTTTCACAGTATATCACAGTATATTTTTATTCTTATTTATTTATAGTTTTTTGTCTGTGAGGTCTGTGACTTACTGTACTGTTAGAAGTACATATAAAACACTAAGGCTTTAAATTAAGGCTTTGATCAGTATATGGTTTACTTTGTTACTTTGTTACTTATGGTTTATATTAAGAAATCAGACTTAATTAAAAGAAATACAGCTGAAGAATGTAGACAATAGACCTTAAAAAGAGATATGCTGACAACTTTAACACGACTTCCTTTAGAAAACAATTTTAAATATGTCTATAAACACTATAAATGGGCCTGAAATACTTATGATTTAAGCATTCAAAGAAAGTTCGACAAATTTAATATCAATTTACAATATGTTATTGATGCCATTAGAGGCAATAAAGTATTTAAATAGCTGTTTATCACATTTCTCCTGGTTCTCCAGTTAACAAATACATTCAGTTCAGTATGCATTAATATTATTAATAATGTAGAATGAAGGATATATTTAAAAGGGCTATAGTTACTCCTATTGCAAGGAGCAGCAGAAGATCCAGGAGTTCTGTTCTCATTTTTCTCCAGGCAGGATGAAGCGTTTGATTCCTTTAGAGCTGAACTACCATTAATCCAGTGTGTTAGCTTTTTATTCTAACTGGCTAGCGTTAGCTTCCAAGCTCTGCTATTGTGTTTCTTCAGCAGAATGGGGGGATGTATGTGAAAGATGCATACCAGTTATAATTTCCCATCCGATACACTGGATGAACCCATATGCTGCCCAGAACTAAGTTGGAGTGAGTCTTATAGTGGGTGCAGAACAATAGAAACGTCCATTTTTGAAGTTCATTAAACATCCGCATATCACGCAAGAGACCCTGCCCACATATCCCACAGATCAAGGCAGGGTTCTTTAGCTTCCATAGTACATGCCAAAAGGTCAAGGGACATGATACTAGAGGCTGTCCCAAGACAGGTGACATGTCAGTGTTATTACCGAATAATATGAATCAGATAATAACAAAAAGCAATATATTTTTATATTATGTTTTGATTAAGGGTTTATTTGTTTTGTGTTTAAATGATTAAAAATACAAAAGGAGATTTAGATAACCAAAGTGCTTATAGTCCTTACCCAGTGTCATCGCTCCAACCACGAAACCTTGTGCTCGGACACGCATGTGAATCAGATGTACGGACATTTTGGTGTCGCCTCTGGATTTCAGCTTATACAGTCCGTACGCCACGACTGCCAGGAATCCAGCCATGCCTGCAGCAGAAAAACACTGTATTTATACAGAGAACAGACCACCTGCAGTACAGTTTACAGGCCGATTCAGTTTTGTTGCACATAAAACTAATTTAGTCCTGTTTCCATCAGAATAGACCATGAGCCAACCAATGGAAACGTTTACAAGCCAATGAAACAGTAGCTTAGCCCAGCCCACTGCAAAGGAAACAAACAGTAACTCAGACATTAGAGCCTGGCAGCACTAGAACCAATAGACCACAAGCATTAGGCCATGTATCATTTATACCCTAATACACATCACTGATCAATATCTGATAGACAATGATGCCATAACAACAATACCAATATTTTGTCTGGACGATATACTGGCCCAAGATTTAAAGTGATAAACGATACATTTGTCATTTTAATACAATTTTAAGCCATGGATCTAAATATAAAATAGTAGCATAATAATGTAAGTACACTCTTAAAAATCAATTAACTGTTATGTACTATAAAACTCTGATACTCTGAAGGAATTGGAATTTAAACATTTTAAAATATCCTAATAAAATAAAATAAATTCTCCTTGATAAAAAAAATACAAGGGGTGAGCACAAATTACTTTCACATTATTAATGCAAAAAAAATAAAATACCATACTGTCTCTGTAATGTAACAAATCATATCAGGAAATAAATTCAGATAAAACACTGTACACCGGTAGTCACGTACAGGAGAGTGAAGCAAAGTACAAAGCCTTTTATTTGAAGATTAGATTAAATTTAGATTAAATCTAGATTAGTTTTGGTAACTGCAGAACACTGATATACAGAAATGTCGAAGTTTCTGCTTCAAAATCTTAAAATGTGATGGCATTTACATAGACATTCACCTACCGATTGGCACGAATGGCGACTCCTTCGCTTTTCGCACCAACTTGGAGGACTGCGCCTCATCGGTGGCCCAGTTTCGGTCTGCAGACATACTGTTCAATTTATCTGTTGGGAAAAACAATCAAATCAAATTTCACAATGAGATTAATATAATAACAACTATAATAAACAACAATATGCTGATTAATATTAGTGATGTCCTGATCCAGTCCTGATTATTTTAATCTGTGATCATTTGCCCTTTGATGCCCTGTAGACTCAATTAGTGTATATTATTCCCAGCCTGCAGTACTGTAGTCAGAATATACAGCTCTGGAAAAAATTAAGAGACCATTTAGTTTCTGAATTAGTTTCTCTAATTCTACTATTTTAGGTATATATGTTTGAGTAAAATGATCATTGTTGTTTTAATTTTAATAAACTACGGACAACATTTCTCCTAAATTTAGAATAACAATATTGTAATTTAGAGCATTTATTTGCAGAAAATAAGATATGGCTAAAATAACCAATTTTATACATCTTAGCATGTTATCCTTACACACTGCTTTTGGATAACTTCAAGCAATTCAGTTTGGTTTGATGGCTTGTGATAATCTATCTTCCTCTTGATTATATTCCAGAGCTTTTCAATTTGGTAAAATCAAATAAGCTCATAACTTTTAAGTGGTCTCTTATTTTTACAGAGCTGTATTATGTAGGTTGACTGTGTTGACTGGTATTAAATAATACTATTAAAACCAGAACCTCTCCAAATATCAATTACATTTGATGAACTCTATTTGATCTACTTATCCAGCATATTTTTTCAACTATAAGATTTTTCTTAACGCGGTAATAAAGTAAAGGCACAGCCAATATTATACAACACGTCATATCTCAGTTATTGTCCTCCATGACCTTTCACAGAGGCAGAATGTTGACTGCTGAGAGGAATTGTCCGTTCCACCTTAAATTAGACAGCGGTTACAGTTCTACCGGCTCAGGCGCCAGAATGGAAATGTGTGACCTTTAAGGTGGAAGGGAAACATTAAAACAAGACGCCAACGTTACGTATACTAACATTACTTACCTTAATAGCGTCTAATAACGTTATATTAACTACAGCAGTCCTTAACAAACTGCGTTAAGTTGCTAAAATGTAAGTTAACGAATAGCGACCGGCACGGCTTCTGATGCTAACGGTTAGCATCAGGAAGCTAACCAACGTTAAAAGAACGAAAGCGAGCCACAACAACAAAACAGCGTTAAAACACACCGTAAACACGGCAAACACGTATTATTAATAATAAACACCATATTACATTTATCCACAAACTCCAGCTGTTGTCTGCCTTAAACTGCAGCAGCTCTGCTTATTATTTAGCCAGAGAGTTCTTCTTCTTCTTCTTTCCAATTTTATGGCGGTTGGCAGGCCAATTACTGGCGCATTACCGCCATCTACTAGGCTGGAGGGTGAATCAAGACTTCAGGACAGTGACTACTTTGTGGGAAAAAAAAAAAAAAAAACTAAATTAAATTATACAACCCAATAGACTTCAAGAACAACAAAACATATTTGTGCACTAATCCCATCCCTGACCCATATATAAGTAAACCCTTTAAAGAAAAATCCTTGTGACCCTTCACTCTGAGTGTGTCAAATAATAACTGTCTCTGCTCAGAATATTCTTTACAGTGTAATATCACGTGCTCTGGCGTTTCCCTTTGTGTGCAGTATCTACATAGCCCCGTGTCATGCTTCTGAATCAGCTGTAAGGAAGAATTCAGTAAAGTGTGACCTATACGAAGACGAGCCAACACCACTTCATTTCTTCTACCCGACCCTCCCATTGAACTCGAACCAACCCCAGGCTGAATGTTAAAAAGATGTCTGCCCTTAGATTGTTGTGTCCATTCATTCTGCCATACTGCCCGAACATGCCTCTTAATAAGAACTTGAATCTCTCCTTTCCTTAGAGGGATGACAAGGTCACACTCCTGGTGATTTAAACATTGTTTAGCTATCCCATCTGCCATTTCATTCCCCTCCACTCCTACATGTGCTGGTATCCACAAAAAGCTGACATGTATGCGCTGCATTTGGAGTCTAAACAACGATTGGCATATTTCTAGAAGTAGGTCTGGCCTACAGGAGGACCTTCCAGTACGTAGACTCTGGAGAGCTGATAAAGAGTCAGAACATATGACCAGACTCAAAGGGCAAATTTCCTCAACCCACTGCAAGGCCAGCACGATAGCCACAAGCTCTGTTGCAAACACTGACAAATTATCAGACAACCTCCTACCAATAGTAACTTGAAAGTCTGGAACAAAGACAGCTGCCGCTGTAATTCCTGATATAGGTTGTTTAGATCCATCTGTGTAAACTTGCAAAACATTAAAATAAGACTGTGCCAAATATCTTCGAACCATAATAGAATACACAGACCTGTCAACATCTGCAGACAGCTGGTCGTGTATAGACAAATCAACAACAGGTTCTGGAAACAGCCAAGGAGGAATTACTGGCCTAGGTACTGTTGTACACAGCGTCAAGTTCCTTAAACCCATACCCTCAGCCTCTCCAGTACCCAGGCATCCAAAACTCCTAGAGATCCCATGCATGTCGTCTACACAGTCGTGAATAACCGTAGACATTGGATGACTGCGCTCATGTCCTCTTACATTGACCCAGTAAACAGTGGATAAAGCCAACCTCCGTAACTGCAAGGGCATCTCCCCAGTCTCCACCTGCAAAGATACCACAGGGGACGATTTCACTGCTCCACTGCATAATCTTAATGCCTGAGCTTGAATCAGGTCCAGTTTTTTAAGAGTGTTTGTAGATGCAGACCTATACGCCACACAACCATAATCAAAAACTGATCTCATCAGTGCTCTGTACATATAAAGGAGTGATGATCGGTCAGCCCCCCAGTCACATCCAGATAGGCATTTAAGAACATTAAAAGCACTTTTACATTTGTCCATTATTTTACTGATATGAGTTTTCCATGTCAGTTTAGTGTCCATCCACATACCTAAAAATCTGACTACCTTAACTTCCTCTATCTCCAAATCATATAAGCGTAGACCCAAAGAAGTAGATTTTTTTCGGTTGGAAAAACACATAGCCTGTGTTTTTGACACAGACAGCTTAAAACCCCAATCATTAGCCCAGCACTCAGCCAGAGAGTTTAGTGGGAGGAACCCAAATCGATTTGGAACGAGGGCGAATGTCAATTAGCACCCTGGTCCCTACATAGTGCACTACATTAAATTAGTCACAAAAGAGTTTGGCTTTTACAGTTAATTGGTACAAACTCTTTAACAATAATAATTTATTATTCACACTAGACTGGTGGGTTTTATGTACTCTTTGAATTATAACATTATTTTTCAGTTAACAATAAATTGTGTGCACTAGGGAGGGCACTTGCGAGGCATTTGAAATTGAGCCTTAAAAGTGAGGAAGTTTTTTTCGCGTGTAGACTATTAACTATTTTACTAATCACTAACAATCAAATAAGATAAGACGTTTGATAAAATAAGACATGAAAAACAAAACGGACACTGCTCTACTTCAAAAGTGGCTGCTTTAAAACAGTTTAAAGTGACGTATGAAGTTCACTAGGTTGATAGTTATTTGGGATTGAGCCGTTTGAGTCACGTAGACTGGACTTTATTATATGAGACAGATAGATAATCATTGTAAATTCTCTATATAACATTATATATATGTACAGGTTTAAATATATTTTAAATACTTTCAGTGAAAGTTTTTTTGTCCTACGGATGTGAGAGTAAAGTGCCATACTTTGATTCTATATACAAGGTTAATATTTCTGATTGTATAGATAATATAATTCAGTTTTCCATCAATATATATAAAAAAGATTGTATCACAAGCTTGTGTTCCAGCTTGTATCACAGGTGTATCACTTATATTGTTTAGGCGCGCGTGTGTGTGTGTGTGCGCGCGTGTGTGTGTGTGTGTGTGTGTGTACTGGGTCTCTGAATGCTGTGCGATATTAGTGTCATCTTGTGGTCATCTGCTGGTACTACACCACAGAAAATACAATACATACATACATTATCTTGATCATTATAATCTAAAACCCGGATTAAATGAAAAATAATTCCAAAAAATCGTGGAACAGTAATTTTGATACAAATAAAACAGGTCCCAATTTAAACACACAAGAAAACATTTAACTAAGATACGAGGAGTGAGCTACAACAGAACTACAATTCCCAAATCCCAGTTCCAATGCCTGTGCCTGGGATGCGTGGTGGTGACGTCACCCTCGCCTCAGCTTTTGTAGTCCGATTTGGGAAAACGCTCATAAATCTGTATTTAGACAATAAATTATAGAAATGAAAAAAAAAATATATAAATTATATAAATTTATATATTTATATAAATTTATATAATTTATATATATATATTTTTCATTTCTATAAATGTGCTGTAATTATAATACACCAAAATAAGTATAGAAATGTAGTCAGTAAGAGTGTCTACCTGTAATAAATTATCTAACTATATTCTAACGTTACATAGAATTAAATACAATGCAATATAGGGTTTATGAATGTTAAAGAGGGTTATTATATGTTTTGTCTGGATTACGTTGTTAACAGATGTTGTATAGAGTTGGTCTAATGTTATATACTAATTTGATATAATGTTATTTATTAAGTTGGTCTAATGTCATACAGAGAGTTTACAATGTTAATTAATTATGCATAGTTCATCAATGTTATCTAGAGTTAATTGATGCCATACATAGTTAATCAATATTATATACAGTTCATTCTTGTTATATGCAGTAAAATCTAGTGTTATAAACAGTAAATCCAAATGGTATATAGGGTTAATGCCAATGTTATGTAGAGGTAATGAATGTTATATAGAGTTTATTCTAATGCTAATGTTATACAGGCTTCATTGTAATGTTATATAGCATTAATTATAATGCCATATAGGGTTCATGCTAATGTCAAAAAGAGTAATGAATGCTAGATGTAATTCTGATCTTAACTCAATTGTTATATAGGGTGAATTCTACTGTTTAGAAGGTTAATGCTAATGTTATACATAGTGAATTCTAGTGTTATGAAGAGGTAATACATGTTATATATAGTTAATTTTAGTGTTTTATTCTAATTCTAATTCTAATGTTATATAGGGTTCATTCTGATTCTAGTGTTATATAGCGTTAATTCTAATGTTATATAGAGTTAATGAATGGTATATAGTGTTAATTCTAATGTTATATAGAGGTAATAATTTTAGTGTTTTATTCTAATTCTAATTCTAATGTTATATAGGGTTCATTCTGATTCTAGTGTTATATAGCGTTAATTCTAATGTTATATAGAGTTAATGAATGGTATATAGTGTTAATTCTAATGTTATATAGAGGTAATGAATTATATGTAGTGGAACTTTGGAAAGCTGGTGGACTCCTCCTCTGTCCCAACATTTTTGGCCACTTTAGCGCGCTCGTGCGTACGGCGGGAGGAATGCGGGGCAGGCGCGCGCTGTAAAGAATGCTGCTGCTACTCCCACTTCCGCTGGGTCCAATCGGGGCGGCGCGCGGTTTCAAGGCGCCCCAGAAGCTCAAAAACAAAGGTGTTCCGCACTGAACGCGCCGACAGAACCAAACTCGCGCGCGATTATCGGACTTTTCTCGCTGTAAATCGGCACTCGGTTCGCTCTGTTCCGCTGTTGGCTCGGCGGGAGTTCGGTTCGGGTGGATGTTTATCTCCGGTGCGGGGGGCTTGAAACCGGTCGCTGCCCCATTTCCTCGCTTGTCGCGCGGCTCCGGGATTCTCCATGTTGGAGCGAAACCGGGCAGAATCCCCGTATCTCCGCGCGGCCCAGTAACGTCACGGCGCTCTGATCTCTCCCGCGAGCCGAACCGAGATCAAACGAACCGACCCCCGAAGCGCGAGCCGCAGCAGGTGATGCGCGGTGTTTGATGCGCGGCAGCAGCGCGAGGAGGGAAGCGCCGAACCGGCGGAACCGGACCGGACCGGACTCGGGGATTCGCGCTTATTAGATGGAAAGTTCGATCATCACACAGGTGCACAGAGAGGATATTCAGCTGCCCAGCAAACCAGGTGAGTACCGGAGCCGCGAGAACCACAATAACAACAACAACAACAGCGGCGGAGGCGCGAGCTCCTGTTATTGTGGGTAGCGGTGCGGCTGGACGATACGGACAGCAGCTACTGAGCACGATACTTTACTCCACAATATTAACCACGATATTCATCTCCACACACTGTTGTAAACAAAGCTAATAAACGCGCAGTGAAGAAAGGAGGGTTTGTGTAGGGTTTTACTGAATATCTGGCAAAATAGGTCTTTAAAACGATTTAAGGCACTTTTATTGTTTGGCTGAATAATTTGCACCAAACCATGAAGTTATTAGTTTTGAATTCCAGCCATTAATGCATTTTTAATGCTGTTTAATTTATTCAATGGTGCAAAAAAAAATGTAACATGAAAACCATGTTTAGTTTCAGTGTTTGGTACAGTGTTTCATTTTGTACAGTTTCATTTTTGTCCAAAAATCATAAGTGCAATTTCAGTGCATTTTTATTTGACATTACACTAAATTAAATTTGGCAGATGCTTTTATCCAAAGTGACTTACAATAGTGAAGTACAAAAGTAATAGAAGGTAAAAACAACTTTAGATAGGGCCTTAAGGGGGTCAAAGGAAAATAATGGGATAGAGGAGTAAAGGAGGGGAAGAAGGAAATGAGGTTAGAAGTAGTTAGTGTGTTAGAGGTGTTAAGAGAGTAAGTGCTCTTTGAAGAGCTCTGTCTTCAGGAGTTTATTAAAGATAGCGAGAGATTCTCCTGATCTGGTAGTGGAAGGTAGTTTGTTCCACCATTGGGGAACTCTGTATGAGAACAGTCTGGATTGCTTTGTGTGAATGTTTGGTAAAGTGAGGCAACGTTCATTGGAGGAGCGCAGCGGCCGGGAGGTAGCGTAAGCCTTCTGGAGCGAGTGCAGGTAGGAAGGAGCTGTTCTGGCATCACCTTGTAGGCGATTGTAAGAGTTTTGAATTTGATGCGAGCAGCAACTGGTAGCCAGTGGAGCTCAATGAGCAGTGGGGTGATATGTGCCCGTTTTGGCTGGTTGAAGACCAGACGTGCTGCTGGGTTCTGGATCATCTGGAGATGTTATTTCTTTGGTGACATATGAGATCCACTATTGGTTCTGCACAGGATAACATTTAGAACGGTTCTAGATCATTCATACGGGTTCAGAAGCGAGTGAAGGATCAGGGATTGTGTGTAGAACCATAAGAATCTCAACAATTATTTGCATACAAAAATCCTTTTACAAAATTACATTACCTGTTTTGAATTGCTCTTACAAGAAAAGGGAATTTAATTAAAAAAAAGTAAAGATATTTTTGCTGTTTTTAGCTAAACAATTTTGATTACCAAATGTATGGTGAATCCGTAGTATATAGAACTCATTATAATTGCATAATAGTCTTACAAGCAGTGCACTGCAAGGGGTTTAAAAATAAGTACACAAATGATATAAAATTATATTTTATGTAATGCTTTATCATGATAGGAATAATGCTATATTACACACCTGCTCTTCTAAATATTCCCTCCAAAATCACCCTCTCCAACACCATGTGTTGGGAATAGGGGTGGGTGATATGGTTCTAAAATAATATCACAATATTTCATGGTATTTTCGCGATGACGATACTCTTGGCAATATGATAAAACACTAAATAAAAAAAAAATATTTCAAGAATACACTACTGCAGCAAAATGAAAATTACATTTTATTATTGCTTACATATTGCACACCCCTATATGAGACATTAAAAAAAAAACAAGAATTTTATCAGATATGTAACAGAAGTCAATGATTCAGAATGTCTTGATACTAATAATGCACTCCATATCTCCATATATCCAGGATTAAAGTAAAATAAATCTGTCTCTTGAAGATATAAAATGGGAAATGAAAACAGTGTAAATTTTTCTTTTGCTAAAAACATAAATAATGATAATTAGGGGAGGGTGATATGGCACGATATGTCCGGGTATAATATCAGTCATGATATTGAAAAATGTTGCCAATATTATTGCGTACGATACAATATGGCACATCCCTAGTTGGGAAGGCTTTACATTAGAAGTTGAGGAGTAGTGAGGAGTATTTAATTATATTGATCCCCCAGATAGTGAGAAGTTCTTCTACTTTAACCCGCCCCATCCAAAACTATTAGATGGAGCTTTATCGTTCTAGAGAACACGGTTTCACTGCTCCACAGCTTAGAGGGCCATTTTTGATGAAAGCACTTTTAAAGGACTAGAGTTTACAGATGAAACTCACTCTAAATTGGTCGATTCTTATTGTGTTGTTGGTTAATTTGATGGTCTTCTGTTCTACCAGTGGAGTCTAGTAGCTGAATGTGCCCACATACCACTGACTGAACAATCCTGATTGGATTGGATTTTCTGTTTAGTGTTCTACAGATTAAACTAATAACTGTGTTAAGACTAGTACTGTGCTTCTGAGTTTACTAATTCTCAGAAATGTTATTGTCTCCTCAGGCCAGGTGAAGAAATCTTCTCCCAAGAAACCTCGAAGCCGGAATATCTTCAAAGCACTTTTCTGTTGCCTCCGAGCACAGGATGCCCCCCAGCCGCCACTGCCACCTGCCCAGGATAACCTGCTGCCCCCTGAAGAGAATGGGACCATTGCCAAGGTAAAAAATCTACTTCTCTAGTTCTCAATTTATCTAGATGTCTAATGGACTCCATTTTGACCCCAGTTCTGCATCACATTGTCAATAAATGGGAACATAATTGCCTTAATTTCTCCTTTCTATGATTTAAATTTTAGAAAAATAATCTCTTACTGACCCAAACTGCACTCCGACTAAGCTCACACTGATTCAGGAAAAAAACATAGCGCATCCAACAAGAACCAAAGCCTGGTCCAACTTTATACAACTTTTATACAATCTATCTATCTTATAGATAGATAGATAGATAGATAGATAGATATATAGATAGATAGATACAAATAGAGAACTCTCAGTATCTGAGTAAAAGAGGTAGTGCAGTTAAAACAGTGCGAACCAGTTTTGCAGTGCAAATAGAGCAAGGTTGACTGATGACAACCATAATAATAGTGCAAGTACGAAGATATGTGAGCTAGCTGTGCAAATATGCAAATATGTAGTGGACAGTAATGTGTACAGTAAAGACTGTATAGTGGTGTGTAATATAATAGGCATAGTTATGAAAAGTTAAGTATATAATATGAAAATAAATATTCTATATATAGTGTTCACACAGAGTATGCATATAAAATAAAAAGAAAAGAAAATAATCATGTAAGAGCTAAAATTTAACACTCATAGTGTTGATTTAGTTGATATAACACTGAAAAATTTGCTTTGTATGATGGGAAAATGTGTGTGTCATAAGTGTGTGGGGGTGGTATGGTTTTGGTAGTTGATATGGATCTTGATTTCTGTTTAATTAAAAGTAATATTTTCTATTTTTTTTCTATCCCCAGATTCCAGGGAGCAGCCTGCTGCCCGAGGTGACGCCGGAGGACCAGGGAAAGATCTGTGTTGTTATAGATTTGGATGAAACTCTGGTGCACAGCTCGTTTAAGGTGAATAATGAAACGCTCTTTACAACTAAAACACTTGCACAATTCACACGGACACAAACATTCAGTGACAGTATGCGCTTCTTAGTCACGTCTACACTGTAACCCAAAGTCTTTTGTTGCTCAAGCAAAAAGACTGTTTAACTAATTTTAGCACAGCAAACTAAAACTCTGTGACACCTTTTCATTCAGGCAACTCAATGGACACACCCCCATCTCTGCAGACACACTCTCAGAGATGCCCTATTACATTATTTTTATAGTTGTACCCTATTTTACACTAGTAGTTTATTTACTGTCCACTGTTTACATCTCTAAAATGTGCACTGCTAAATTATATTATTATATAACTGTGTTATATAATTCCACTTTCTGTATGACTGACATCAGTTATCTTCTAAATATGCACAGCACCTGGTGTTCATTGTTGTTTTACTGTGTTTAGCTGAACTCTATTACACACACACTAAAAAAGATTCTACTTGTATACTTTATACTTTATTGTATTTTTATATCTATCTTTTTATATCTTATTCTTTTTTGTAATGTATGTGTACTATCTATATCTGCTGCTACTGGATGTCCAGAATTTCCCTCTGAGATCAAGTATCAAAGTATCTATCTGTCTATCTGAGGTGCACCTCCCCAGAAATGTAACTAAGGATTCTGTTAAATTGTTGGGATTTCTTGCTTTAACAAAGCCACAATATCATTATCAAATTTCTGTATATATAAATAACTGTATTTTCTCTTCCACAGCCAATCAGTAATGCTGACTTTATTGTTCCAGTGGAGATAGAGGGAACAACACACCAGGTAAGATCTGATCATGCTTTTTTTTTTTTTTTTTTTTTTGGAATGTCATGTCAGCATGAATGTGATGACACCTGTCTTTTGTAATGTCCATTGAAGCTAAAGAGCGCTGCACTACCATCCGTTACCATTCACTGCGCTGTCCACTGTGGGTGGTAATATTAGCCTTTTATGGTGTATTCCCATTACAAATGTGACACTGCCTGGATTGAGAAATGTTAAATACCCACACAAATTCAGAGAGCAAACATCCCCACCATCTGCACTATCGGACCTTAACATAATTCACCTGGCCTTCCCATAAACACACTGACCAGTGTTCAATTAACCTCACTCACAAGATAACACCACAATTTGGACAGGTGTTCACAACACTTGATGTAGCAATACCAGCTTACATATTGTGTCCTATGACTTTTAGCAAATCCCTGTATATACAGCTAAGGGAAACAATAAGAGACCACTTCAGTTTCTGAATCAGCTTCTCAGATTTTGCTATTTATAGGTCTATGTTTGAGTAAATTGAACATTGTTGTTCATTCTATAAACTACAGACAACATTTCTCCCAAATTCCAAATAAAAATATTGTCATTTAGAGCATTTATTTGCAGAAAATGAGAAATGGCTGAAAAAAAAAGATGCAGAGCTTTCAGACCTCAAATAATGCAAAGCAAAACAAGTTCATATTCATAAAGTTTTAAGAGTTCAGAAATCAATATTTGGTGGAATAACCCTGGTTTTTAATCACAGTTTTCATGCATCTTGGCATGTTCTCCTCCACCAGTCTTACACACTGCTTTTGGATAACTTTATGCCACTCCTGGTGCAAAAATTCAAGCAGTTCAGCTTGGTTTGATGGCTTGTGATCATCCATCTTCCTCTTGGTTATATTATATTATATATACAGAGGTTTTCAGTTTAGTAAAATCAAAGAAACTCATCCTTTTTAAGTGGTAATTTTTTTTTCCAAGAGCTGTATTCCTAGTATTTATATGAATGGGAATTGGACTCTGAATAACCTGTGTTTTCACTCTGGAACCTGTAGACCTGCTTTTTGGCCTCTGCCAGATTCAAGTAATCCAGGATAGGCTGTTTTCCACCAGCGTGGCCTATTTTTGATTACTTGTTTCTGGAGGTGGTCTCTCCTCTGCAGATCCTCGTCCACATTGCCCCCTGAGATGATGCCATCATCAGTGTTGTTTTCTTTTTCTTTTTATACATCAGAAGTTTCTGAATTATTTTAAACTCCTCTGATTGTAGAGTATACAAGTGTTGTGTAAACTGTACCATGTGGTTCTGGTTCTCAGGTGTATGTTCTGAAGAGACCACATGTGGACCGGTTCCTTCAGAGGATGGGAGAGATGTTTGAATGCGTGCTGTTCACTGCCAGCCTTGCCAAGGTAGTGGAAGTGCTTTTACACTGATCAGCTGCATGGAAGTACAGTAGTGTTTCCTCAAATGTTCTAAATATAAAGAAAAGAACATAAAATAGATCTGAATAGCCATACACTGTACATCAGGTTATACACTCTAAATGTCTAGCTGGGAAAGGTGTCAGACCAAGGATGGGAGATATAACTAAAAATCTTATATCTTGAGATGCATGGCAATATAAGATGTAATAAGATAAGACTAATAATGAGAACTAATAACTAATAAGAATAAAACATTCTTGGACAATATATGTTGCAGAAATTATTGTGCTGAACAATGTTGTTGTCATTTTATGCCATTGATATATAGATAAAACAAAATGATACCAATGCATTTACATTATTCTGAGAATTTTTAGATATTACAATTGTTTTATAATTTTATAAACAAATCAAACATAAATACAATAAAAAACAAAATCGACATACCAGATTCATACCATTCATTTTATGAATGGTATGAATTCCCACTAGTAAAACATAATGGACAACATTGATGCAAGCAAAAATAATTATTTTTAATATTAAACTTAATAAAGTAGCACTTTGACACTTGATTGTATGTTTCTTGTCCAGTAAACCGCCCTGGAAATGGTGAAATAAAGTCATCAATCTGCTCCTTTACGAAGTTTCTACAACATTATTTACACAACCTAGTCTCATCCCTCAAGAAACCAAACCTTTTCAGAATTATAAAACACAATATTAGTATATAATACCTAGTACTTATAATTTGTATCCTAAATGAAATAATACAAGGTAATACAAAAAACATAGAATAATTTTAAATATATCAGTAATTACATTTTATTGCCCAGCCCTACGTCAGATCGTTGTAACCCTGTGCTGTTGCTGTTCCAGTACGCTGATCCGGTCACAGACCTGCTGGACCAGTGTGGAGTGTTCCGGACTCGGCTTTTCCGAGAGTCCTGCATCTTCCACCAGGGCTGCTACGTCAAAGACCTGAGCCGGCTCGGACGCCAGCTCAGCAAAACCCTCATCCTGGACAATTCTCCAGCTTCCTACATCTTCCACCCCGAGAACGCTGTGAGTAGAAACGGACAGAAGTGTTGGGAAACCTGCTTATTCAGTGTTTCTTTTCAAATCAAGGGTATTAAAAGAATTGAACATGCTTTTGTTGGTGTAACTGTCTCTACTGACCATAGAAGACTTATTACCAGATTATTACTAGATTCTGAAGTAGAAGTATTGCTGTGAAGATTTAATCGCATCCTCTGATTTGCCTCAATATTACCCTACCTAAAAGAAACACTGATATTGATTTATTGTCCAAAAGTTTGTAGATACCAGTGTTTCTTCTGAAATCAAGGGAATTGCTGGGAGTTACTCTCTATTTACTGCAGTGACAACCTCTCATCTACTGGGAAGACTTTACACTAGATGTTGGAACATAAGCTGTAATATAAAGGTGAAATATAAAGGTGATTGTATTCAGAGAGGGAGAGCAAATGTGTGCAAAAAGTGTCTGGTCAAATACTGATGGCACAGTTCCACTGCTCCATAGCTGCTCCAAAGCTGGGGGCTTTATACCCCTCTAGCCCACGCTTGGCATTAGTTGGAATGCTGTTGGCAGGTTTTTCTATTAGTTCCAAAGCAGAGATCTCTATTCAGGGTTCAGACAGTCATGAAAAAACTGGAAAAGTCATGTAATTTGAAAATATCAATTTACAGGCCTGGATAAGCTTTGGAAAAATAAAAATACTCAAAAAAGTTTTGGAAAAGTCATGGAAATTTGGCCTACAATTCTTTTGTGTTTCCGTTTATCGATGAAGAAAATCTATTTTGAGTTAACAAATACGTCAGCTCTGAGTTAATTCAGTAATTTAGCCTGTACACAATGGAGCTCTCAGGATCTTACACATATTTTATTATTAAAATTGTGTTTTAGATTCATTTTAGGCCTACTATAATCTATGATTTCAATGATAGTTTTAGTTGATTTTGCTTTTATTATCCATGTCTGCACTGTTTTAAAAATTGTATGGTCATGAAAATTTGCCTTAAAGCAGGGGTGTCCAAACTTTTTTTGTAGGGGGCCAAAGACTCTGTAAAAAAACAAATAATGAAATATAGCACTTTAAATAATACTTTTTTCCTGATTATTTCATTTACAAACCATTTTACTTGACTAACTGTCTTTATCTTTGACAGTGTTGTGTAAACTAAGATTTTTCAAATTGATGTTTCATTTCATGCGACTCTTAATATTAAACTCCTTAATTATCACAACTTTTAGACTCTTTGGCTCGTTTTTCTGCGCTAGAATTGCACTCCCTCTCCGCTTTTAGTTTCTTTTGCCCTGTTTTTCTGCGCTAGAAATGCGCACTCTCTCCGCTTTTAGACTCTTTGGCCCGTTTTTCTGCGCTAGAAATGCGCACCCTCTCCGCTTTTAGTTTCTTTTGCCCAGTTTTTCTGCGCTAGAAATGCGCACTCTCTCCGCTTTTTGACTCTTTTGCCCTGTTTTTCTGCACTAGAAATGCGCACTCTCTCCGCTTTTAGACTCTTTGGCCCGTTTTTCTGCACTAGAAATGCGCATCCTCTCCGACTCTTTGGCCCGTTTCTGACACCTTGCGTTCAAACTTTGAATCTCACATTATAAAAACCTGCTTAACAGCGGGCCAACTTTCATTCTATTTCTAAAATACCTCGCGGGCCGCTCCATAAAAGGAAACGGGCCGCAAATGGCCTGCGGGCCGTAGTTTTGACACCCCTGCCTTAAAGGCATGGAAAAGTCATGAAAAAAAAATTATGGAAATGTATTGGTTAAAAAGTGAATGAACCCTGTCTTCTATTGGCATCACTTCTTTTCTACAGTGACTAGATAAGCTGTAATGACCTTAAGAAATTTCACATTTGTGTTAGCAATGACCGCCACTTAAAATAACTGAATGCTGCATTAATTCGAAGGAGTTTTCTCATGTAATGTATTATGATGTGCATTAAGTTTTTTTCTTAATTAAATAAATTAAAGTGGGGTGAGATTCTTAATGGTCCTGTTCTGGTCCGTTTGTGTGGTCAGGTGCCTGTGGTGTCTTGGTTTGATGACCTGGAGGACACGGAGCTGCTGAACCTGCTGCCTGTGTTTGAGGAGCTCAGCGCAGTGGACGACGTCTGCGCCAAACTGCGGCAGCTCCGAGAACCGTGACCGGACCTTCTCCGCCTGCGCCGGTGCCCCTGTCGACCCGCCGACCCGATGCACTCAGCACCAGGAGAGCCTTTAATGCCTCTACAATGCCTTATCCTGCAAAACACCACCTACACACTCCCACAGAGGCACTGACACGTCACAGAGAGAAAAGAGAGAAAGAGAGAGAGTGTGTGTGTGTGTGTGTGTGTGTGTCTGTGTGTGTGTGTCTGTGTGTGTTTTTTGTGTGTGTTAATATTCCATTCGATTATCTTGTTTGGAAACAATCAGACATGAGCAGACGTTAATACTCCCGAGCCGTTAGTCCTCATACAACTCCTCGTACATCACGTACGTCATTTAGCACCAACCATAAACCTCAGTCCAGCCTGTGCCCTGTATATTACACTGCAGAGGATAGAAAATAATAATGGTAGGAGAAATTATCCATTATATAGTTTATAGTGTATGTAATATTACTCAATCAATTAATCAACTAATCAATCAGCCAGTCAAACTTTATTTATCACTTTTAACCTTCATCAACACAGCCAAACATGTACAACTTAAAAAAAATTTAGTTAAGGAAAAATTAAGTAAAACATTTTAAACAAACAAATAAAAACTTTAATTTTGATTTAATTGACAACTGTAAAAAATAATTTTAAATGATTGTAATTTAGAAATTTCCACACTTTTGTTAAATGGCTTAAGATAAAATTTGCCAGATAAAGTTTGGAGCAAGCAAATTTCCCTACATTTCGTTTCTTAAAATTGAACCAAGTGGTTCAGCAGTTGTTCATGCTCTCTCTGGGTGGTACAGTAGGTGGCGTGCACTCCCTTCATTTCTCTTATTGTAATGCTGGTCAGCATTGCCGTCTGTTGGCTGATGTATCAAAACTGGACAAATCTGGCGCTTTCCTGATGTGATGCTGCAGTTGATTTGCAGCAGTTAAAAAAAGTGTCTGACTTGTGCACTTGACACAACTAGTGTTGGGACCACTGCAGTGATGGGAAAGTTAATATGAACGAAGATTGGGTAACTGGCATTAAAACAAAATTAGAAACAAATTAATTTTAAACAATTACATCAATTTATAAACATGTAAGATGATTTCTCTCACCAGTATATACATTTCTTTGCAGTGTGTAAAAAGTTTTACAGTAAGTTTTACACAAATCCTTCACTCCTGCCTGTCACATGATTCAGTTATTATCATCTTTTTTTTTACACCATCATAAAAAAAATGATTCGGATCAGAAGAAGCCTTTACTCTTCTGTGCTGTGCCTTTAGAGGGAAATTATTATTATTATTATTGATTTTATTCCGTGATTTAATTTTCGCCTTTCTGACGTGCATTACTTTAATTAAGTATTTTTAAGTCATTTTTACTACTGAGGAAGTTTAGCCCTGTGTGTTTGTGTTACTGGGTTTACTGGGACCACAGTGGCCATAGATGGTTAGGGACCATCCCCAGTAATTGGATAATTGGTGTAAAGGAAGGGTGACCATATGTTTAAAATTTATAGCATTAATAAAACACTAGATTTAAAAATGAAGCACAATTTTATATCAACCCCCACCACACACATTTTGACCAATTTGCCTTTGCAGGTCTAAGACAGACTGGCTGAATGGTTCTGACCATGGAGGGTAACATTTACAAACCGGGCTGGGCCTGGTTTTCTCAGCATTGTTAGTTAACCGTACTTGGGGCCAAAGAACCGTTCAGTGGGAGGGATAAACAACATTTGGGTTTAATGATTGGCTAGCTAGCCCTTGCTAAGGCCTCGCTATGGTAGGCTAGTAGCCGGCATGCTAAAACTGTAGTGGTGATGTGGAATGAGGCTATCATGCTAACACCTGTAACCTGTGTGCTAGCACTGCAATATCAATGTAGGATAAGACTGGTAGCCAGCGTGCTAACACCGCAGTAGTGAGGCTGGACAGCATTCATAGCTGGGTTGCTAGCACTGCTAGCACTGTACTAGCGATGTGGAAAGTTTGCGGAAAGATAGTGACACAGCAAAAGGAAAAAGAAACTGTAACGTAAGCGGTCTAATGGATCCTTTGTAACCGTTAGTAACTGCCCAAGCAGTGGTAAAGCAGCCATGGAAATCAAAGGATATAATTATTGAAGGTGCTGCCAGTTTTATAAGATTAGAACAGAGAGATCTGTTACTAGACGCAGAGTTAGACCTTTAAAATGATATAAAGTGATTATGCAATGGTTTATTAATCGCATAATTTAATAGTGTTTTTAAATATGGTGCCATAAATGGGTGCTATACTTTTTCATACCGCAGGCTGCGCAGTGTTCTTTGTTTATTCTGTTTATTACAGAAAGTTTCCCAGATCAATTTAATTTTAACTCACAAAATCCCAGTTCAAATCATTTTTATTTTGTTTTGATATCAATTCATTTAGAGATATTGGACATTTTCAGAGAATTAAGTGTTGTAATTGTTTAGGCGTTTTCATAAAGAATGAATTAAAAGAATTAAAGTTTTGTCCAAAACAGGCAAGTTTTACAAATCAATCTCAGGTATATATAAATCATTTTTGGATCATTCAAATGAAAATTCTGAATTCAGAATTCCCAAATCCAGCACAAAATAGTTTAAACAAATGTTTAGCAGTTTTATAAAGTAAAGAAGCACATATTTAGGGTTTCTTTTTTGTGTTTTTTTAATTTAGCAGGTAAACATCCTAAAAGTATTCTGAACTGTATTCTTAATATGTATAATAATAAGTATACATATGCAAATACAACCCCCTCTCCCCAAACATGCCCATCTTATCCTGACAAAAAGCTCAGTGTTTTATTTTTTCTTTTTAAGAATATGCCTTTAATAGTAACCTCTTCACTCATGCTTTTAATTTGTTTATCCATTATCTGTTAAACATGGTGGTGGTAGTTTTCTCACAGTGTTGACTGATTGGAGGCAGTGCAGACTTATGCGTTTACCAAAGTTCTGAAACTTTGTGTTTGATGTTATTACATGGTGTTTTTTATCTGCATGCTGTGACCTTATTATTAAAAAAAAAACATACAAAATAAAATTCTAATTTTTCCATTTTAAAGCGCTTAATGGTAAAAACCTTAATCTAAGACACTAACTAACTGGTAAAGTGGACCAGAATGCAGTGTAATAAGTGTACCATGACCAGTTCCACACCTTCATAAATATGGAAAGCTGAATACATGGGCACTTTATAGCACATTCATAAGCACTGCACTGTGTCAGTTTAAAATAAAAATACATGATTAAGTATTTATGATCAGCTGATGTGAATGTTACAGTGTTTACAATAAAAGTAATTGACACTGTGAAGACCTTAGAACACCTTAAACTTAAAAAAATATATATAACAGGCATTTGTCCATTTATAACACTTAATGAAGTATTATAGAACACCTTACCCATATAATACACACTAAGTGGCCACTAAAAAGTTTTTGTACACCTGCCAATTCCAATTATGCCTTATTCAAAGTGTTAGAATGGAATAATAGCATGCTTAGTGCTGAGATAAGCTGTTCATTAATACTGATGTAGTGCTGTTCAGTGCTTAGGCATGTGTTATAGAGTGTTAATAGAAAGTGTTGCTCCATGTTTATTTAGTTTATAAAGCTCTGCCATCTAACAGAGTGTGTCCAATCTGTTTTGGTCTGAGTGAGGTGTGTGTGCTGAAGTTTCTGCTGGTCAGAGAAGCTTTTTTAGATGAAAGGAAATTTTACCAAACCAAATATTTTTTACGTGATTTTTTAACGTTTTTCCCTCCTGCTGCCTGACGTTTATTGGAAGTGCTTTTGATTTTTGAGGAGGTGCTTTAATTATTATTTTTTTTTATTAGCCCACTTTTGTCCTTTTTCTACAAACAGCTGTATTTTATTTTAATCTGTTTGTTTTTTTCCCAGGTATTTGATATATATATATATATATATTCCTTGTTGGGTCAGATGTGAAATGGTAATATGTTGCATCTTTAAAGACACTGATTTATTGATGTCTTTGATTTGAATTGTTTGCGGCAATACAGTGTGGCTACAGTGTGTCAGTAATTCAGGAGGTGACAGCATTAAAATCTGACTGATGTTTAAACAGTAAGAGCTGTGGTGTGCCTGATTTTAACGAAATGCCCATAGAAAAGAATGTGATGCGTCCCTGAGGTGCAGTACCAGCATTAACCAGAGGAGGCATTGTTTCATGAAGTGGCATGATATGGGTTTTTTTTACATTAAACAATAACACCTCAGCTGTTGTAATGTTTTTTTTTTTATAAAATTGGACCTAGTTTAATCAGCACAGAAAAATGTGTGGAAAAGTAAAAGAATGCAGCTTCCCTCTTCATTAATGTAAAAGCCTCAAAAGAACTTTTTTTAGTTAGTAAATCCTTTTATGAAATATGGTACGTAGATGAGTTAACGCAAGGTTAACATAATGCAAACGTTAAGATCCAGCACACCCGGCTCTCTCTCTCGGTCAGGTGAAGGCGGCGCTGCTCTGTTTACTGATTGTGGTGAATGTGATGTGAACTCTGATGCGCCCCAGTGGTCTGGAGGATGGGTGACGTGTTCAGTGTTGTGACGCGGTGCAGCTGGAACTCCTGGCCTCAGAACAGAGCCTCATTTGTGTGTTCTGGCCTTGTTTTTGTTCCGGACTCGTTCTGTCGGACCAGAGTTCAGACCATAATGTTGCCAATGTGTGACTCTATGCAGATCCAAACGTACAGTACAATGCAAAACAGCCGTTAATGTCCAGTCTGTTCATGTTTAGTCCTAGATACTGTTTTAAAAAAAAACTGTCGTACAAAAAACCAGCGGTCGTACACATGCTGGATGTGACTCGGTTCTGGTTTTGATTATTCCTTTGATTTTTTTAAATTAGGAAATTGGCAATAAAGGTATTATTGATTTATTTTGTCTTTGTCTTTATTTCAGCATCCTGTATTGTTTTCTACAATGTATTCAGCACCACTCAGTTTAGACATCTTATTTAAAGTTTTTTTTCTTTATGTTTATTATTTTCTACATTATACTGTAGATTAATATTGAAGAAATTAAAAACTATGAATGAGCACATGAAATTATGGAGTAAAAAAAAGTGTTCTTCAGACCTAAAAGGTGCACTGATGCTCATTGAGGCTCCAACATTCACAGATACCACAGAACACCTTTAGAGGACTTGTAAAGTCCAGGCCTTGACCTAGCAGAACTGATTTGTCAGGGGGACTACACATTTATAGGGCAGGGGCTTTTAATGTAATGGCTTCTATTTAAGTTTAAATTGGTTTATCTTGTTTAAGTGTATAATCAGTGGGGCAGATGGTATAAAACCAACTGCATTTCCCAATAATTAAATCTTCAGTTCAAGTGAATATGCAATGTATCACAAAAGTGAGTACACCCCTCACATTTATAAACATATTTAAGTATATCTTTTTTTATGGGCAACACTGACAAAATGACACTTTGACACAATGAAAGGTGTATTAGTGCAAAGTCTCGAATATCTGGCAAAAAGCATTCCAGTGGCAAGCTGTGAAGCTCTAGTAAACTCCATGCACAGAAGAGTTACGGCAGTTCTGGAAAATAATGATACTTCAAGAACTTTCACGTAGGGGTGTACTCACTTTTATTGCCGGTGGTTTAGACATTAATGGCTGTATATTGAGTTATTTTGAGGGAAGAATAAATTTACACTGTTATATAAGCTGCACACAGACTACTTTTCATTGTGTCAAAGTGTCATTCTGTCAGTGTTGTACCATGAAAAGATTGTAATTAGGATTTATGTAGAACCTGTTAGCATTAGCTAAAGTCTTCAAATGTTTATGTAAGTCATTCACCTGACTTGTGGTTTGTGTGCTTTAGTCCGGTGGAGGAGTGGGGGTGGTGAGAAACCATAGGATTTTAGCTCTTGCTCATGAATATTCATACATGCAAACATGTTGTTTCTGATTGGCTAACAGCACTGCGACGCAGCGAGACGGACAACAGTTAGAAACATTTTAAAATAAAGACGTTTTTACACAATAATAACGTGTAATTCCCTGCTAAGTGCAGTTCAGCCATTGACCTAGTCTAAGAGTCTCTGTAAAACGCGGAATCCACCGGAGATTCTATGTAAACCTGTGTAAACAAAAAAAGGCGGGTAGTCCAGGTCCAGAAAGTTTAAGTCCACCAGGCAGTTGGAACAAAACCCTGGGGTGGATTTTAACTTTTAACTAGTGTAAACAGAACTGTTTTGAACATACACCTACCTATTTCAATTGTGCTTTGCTGGTGGTGTTCCATAGACAAATTCTAATAATTTTTAGCTCTGAAATACTGGACAAGATATTTGCACAAATAATATAGGAACAAATATGCCATGCTGTTTCTAGTGCTGTTAGCTCCTGTCTAATGAGACGGCATCGCTGCGTGGCTTTAGCGCTGCCTGTGGGTGGTCCCGAGCCAAGATGGGCGATGCTAATTTACAGGTTGACGTAGACACAATGCTTTTCCTGATTGACTCGCTTTTCTAAATATTTTCTTTTACTAGCTACTGCAGACAGTGGAGGTTGAGGAACAGTTTCAAATGCAGCATCATAAACAACTGAGAGAGACCTATTATATTTCACAAAGAACAAGAAAAAGTGGATTTTACCAGAAGGAGACTCTTAATAACGTATAGGGTTTGTTTGAATGGTTAAAATTGTGTTAGTGTAAAAATAATGTATAGATTTTGTTTGATATTTTACAGTTGTTTACATCCTTAGTGGTGTAGGAAAGCATTTATGTCACAACGTCTGTTAATTCATGCTGCGTCGAAAATGTCACTGTGCTTGACTTCACATGGTGCTTCATGGTGGGAAAGTCGTTTTTCCGATAAAACAGACACCCAATTATTGCAGTATGACCTATTACTGTTTGGAATGTTTGAAAATGTCTGTTGGACCAGTTAGAGTTAGCTGTTAGCTAAACTTCTATTGCTAGCAACAGGTAAACATATCTGTAAAACTTGTTATCATTAGAAAAAGAAATCGGGTAGTCTGTTAGTAACGTTAGCAATGGGTAAAAATGCCTGTAAAACTTGTTAGCATTAGCTAAAGAAATGAGGTAGTCTGTTAGTAACGTTAGCAATGGGTAAAAATGTCTGTAAAACTTGTTAGCATTAGCTAAAGAAATCAGGTAGTCTGTTTGTACTGTTAGCAATGGGTAAAAAAGTCTGTAAAACTTGTTAGCATTAGCTAAAGAAATCAGGTAGTCCGTTAGTACTGTTAGCAATGGGTAAAAATGTCTGTAAAACCAGTTAGCATTAGCTAAAGAAATCAGATAATCTGTTACTACTGTTAGCAATGGGTAAAAATGTCTGTAAAACCAGTTAGCATTAGCTAAAGAAATCAGATAATCTGTTACTACTGTTAGCAATGGGTAAAAATGTCTGTAAAACCAGTTAGCATTAGCTAAAACATCCGGTAGTCTGTTAGTAATGTTAGCAATGGGAAAAAATGTCTGTAAAAACATGTTAACACGAGTTGTCCCCCTGTCACAGGGGGACGTAGGGCCCTCGCACAACAGCGCAAATCGTACCGGGCCAAACCGAGAAACCGGTAAAAGTAATTTTTAGGTCTTATTGAGTGTGCCAATTTTCAAGAGTTTTCTATCCTGTTAAACATGTGAAATATCCATTTAAAATTCAGGTGGCGCTATGGCGCTGTTAAAATACATGTATTTGAAATTCTAATTCTACATCAAACAACAGCCTTAGATAAGCAGGCTGGTCAAATTTTGTGAGTTTTTCTCCGTTATAACCTCCTCAAAACACCTGGCATTACCTAGGTTTTCACCTCCTGTTTTGATGTGGGATCTCAAAAATTCAACCATCTGCCATTTCGTCCTCGTTTGAGATATCGACTATTCCTTCACAATTTATCATCAGATATGTTCAATGTTTATTTTTACCAAATACCAAGAGAATTCATCAAATTTGCTAGGAGTAGTTTGACAATGTACACAAAAAATGTGTGTAAAATGCAGATATTTCAAAATGGCCGACTTCCTGTTGGGCGGAGTCAGTCCTACCAATGCTGAAAATGTGTGTAATGATGTCTTTTGTGTTTTTGCCAAGTTTCATGAATTTTCAATAATCTGTTTTCTGACCATGTCATGGTTTCACTTTGGTTTAGTGTTGCGTCTCTAGTGACTCAATTGCTCGCCATTGGGTCACCGTTTTACCGATCAACTAATCCTTTGGCAATTATCATCAAATATGTCTGTTGTTCATTTACAGCGAAATAAGAGGTAATCTGACAAAGACTTTAGGAGCAGTTTAAATTAGTTTGTGAAAAATTTGTAAAAATATTACAAATTCCAATATGGCCGACTTCCTGTTGGGCGGAGCTAATACAAGCCAATTGCAAATATGTGCAGGGTCATACTATCTACGATCCTACCAAAAGTTGAGAAGATTAGACAAATTTTGACACATCCACAGCTAATTTATTAAACGAACCAATTAGGGGGCGCTGTAGAGTCCGCTAGCTATACATGAAAAAATTGTCAAAATATTTGTAAAGTGTTTTTAGGTCTTATGCAATCTGTCAATTTTCAAGAGGTTTTGAGCATTCCCGTAATGTCAAATATGCATTGAAACCTAGGTGGCGCTATAGAGCCAATGAAATACGTATATATGAAATTTTAATTTCAGATCAAAGTACTGCTTAAATCAAGCAGGCCTGTAAATTTTTGAGAGTTTTTAACCTTTTTAACCTCCTCAAACACCTACTAACACCAGAATGTATTCACTTCCTGTTTTAACGGGGCATCTCAAGCAATTCAACTGTCCGCCATTTCGTCCTCGTTTAAGATATCGACTATTCCTTCGCAATTTATCATCAGGTGTGTTAGTAGTTTATTACTGACAAATATCAAGAGTATTCAACAAATTCCCTAGGAGGAGTTCGACAAAGTATGCAAAAAATGTGTGTAAAATGCACATATTTCAAAATGGCCGACTTCCTGTTGGGCGGAGTCAATCATTCCAATACTAAAAACGTGTCTTATGATGTCTCTTGTGTTTTTACCAAGTTTCATGATTTTTCAATAATCTGTTTTATGACTGTGTCATGGTTTCACTTTGGTCTAGTGTTGCGTCTCCATTAAATTAATTGTCCGCCATTACGTCATCGTTTCAGCTATCGACTATTCCTTCGCAATTTATCACCATGTATGTCTGGAGCCTATCCATACCAAATTTAGAGGTAATATGACAAAGACTCTAGGAGGAGTTTGAATGAGTTCGTGAAAAATGTGTAAAAATTCCACAAATTTCAAAATGGCCGACTTCCTGTTGGGCGGAGCTAGTACAAGCCAAAGGGTAATATGTGCGGGATGATAGTTTCTATGTTGTTGTCAAAAATCGAGAATATTGGAGAAATTTTGAGACAGCTACAGCTAATTTAATGGCCTAAACAAAATAGGGGGCGCTGTAGAGTCCTCTAGCTACACATGAGAAAAACGACAAAATATTCCTAAATCATTTCAAAGACTTATTGAATCTGCCAATCATCAAGAGGCTGAGAGCTTTTCATAAATATGATATAAAATAGGTGGCGCTAGAGAGCTGATGAAAGACGAATTTACGAAATTCCAACTTACGGTCAAAGTATGGCCAAGGCCAAATAGCTCTGTAAAATTTTAGGAGTTTTCAAACATCCTAACCACTCCGAATCCCAGCGGGAAACTTTTTATTTTGCAACTTCCTGTCAAAATGGCCGACTTCCTGTTGGGCGGAGTCAAATAAAACCTAGTGATTCTTGTTGTTTATGAGGAGGTCAATGAGCGTACCAAAGTTGGTGCACGTTGGACAAACTTCATCCCGGCCACTGCCGACGTTTGGGGGCGCTATAGAGCTCCTGAACAACGCCAAAGTCCAGCCTCTATGGAACTTTAAAATTTTCGCCGAGCTTGAGGCCTGTGCCAAAATGCGTGAGTTTTCGAGCATCGGAAATGCCTCAAAAATGGACGCAAAGAGGCAGAATAATAATAATAATAACGAGTTGTCCACCTGTCACAGGGGGACGTACGGCCCTCGCACAACAGCGCAAATCGTACCGGGCCAAACCGAGAAACCGGTAAAAGTAATTTTGAGGTCTTATTGAGTGTGCCAATTTTCAAGAGTTTTCTATCCTGTTAAACATGTGAAATATCCATTTAAAATACAGGTGGCGCTATGGCGCTGTTAAAATACATGTATTTGAAATTCTAATTCTACATCAAACAACAGCCTTAGATAAGCAGGCTGGTCAAATTTTGTGAGTTTTTCTCCGTTATAACCTCCTCAAAACACCTGGCATTACCTAGGTTTTCACCTCCTGTTTTGATGTGGGATCTCAAAAATTCAACCATCTGCCATTTCGTCCTCGTTTGAGATATCAACTATTCCTTCACAATTTATCATCAGATATGTTCAATGTTTATTTTTACCAAATACCAAGAGAATTCATCAAATTTGCTAGGAGTAGTTTGACAATGTACACAAAAAATGTGTGTAAAATGCAGATATTTAAAAATGGCCGACTTCCTGTTGGGCGGAGTCAGTCCTACCAATGCTGAAAATGTGTGTAATGATGTCTTTTGTGTTTTTGCCAAGTTTCATGAATTTTCAATAATCTGTTTTCTGACCATGTCATGGTTTCACTTTGGTTTAGTGTTGCGTCTCTAGTGACTCAATTGCTCGCCATTGGGTCACCGTTTTACCGATCAACTAATCCTTTGGCAACTATCATCAAATATGTCTGTTGTTCATTTACAGCGAAATAAGAGGTAATCTGACAAAGACTTTAGGAGCAGTTTAAATTAGTTTGTGAAAAATTTGTAAAAATATTACAAATTCCAATATGGCCGACTTCCTGTTGGGCGGAGCTAATACAAGCCAATTGCAAATATGTGCAGGGTCATACTATCTACGATCCTACCAAAATTGGAGAAGATTAGACAAATTTTGACACATCCACAGCTAATTTATTAAACAAACGAATTAGGGGGCGCTGTAGAGTCAGCTAGCTACACATGAAAAAATTATCACAATATTTGTAATGTGTTTTTAGGTCCTATGCAATCTGACAATTTTCAATAGTTTTTGATTATTCCCCTAATGTCAAATATTCATTGAAACCTAGGTGGCGCTATAGAGCCAATGAAATGTGTATATATGAAATTTCAATTTCAGACCAAAGGACCACGTAAAACAAGCAGGCCTGTAAAGTTTTGTGAGTTTTCATCCATTTTAACCTCCTCAAACACCTACCAACACAAGAATGTATTCACTTCCTGTTTTAATGGGGTATCTCAAGCAATTCAACTGTCTGCCATTTCGTCCCCGTTTAAGGTATCGACTATTCCTTCGCAATTTATCATCAGGTGTGTTAGTAGTTTATTGTTGACAAATATCAAGAGTATTCAACAAATTCCCTAGGAGGAGTTCGACAAAGTATGCAAAAAATGTGTGTAAAATGCACATATTTCAAAATGGCCGACTTCCTGTTGGGTGGAGTCAGTCCTACCAATACGGCAAACGTGTCTAATGATGTCTCTTGTGTTTTCGCCAAATTTCAGGAATTTCCAATCATCTGTGTTCTGACCGTGTCATGGTTTCACTTTGGTTTAGTGTTGCATCTCTAGTTAATCAATTGCCCGCCATTACGACACCGTTTCAGCTATTGACTATTCCTTCGCAATTTATCTCCACTTATGTCTGGAGCCTATCCACGCCCAATTTTGAGGTAATCTGACAAAGACTCTAGGAGGAGTTCGAATGAGTATGTGAAAAATGTGTAAAAATGTCACAAATTCCAATATGGCCGACTTCCTGTTGGGCGTAGCAAATGCATGCCTATTGGTAATATGTGCGGGATCATGTTGTCTATGTTTCTACCAAATATCATGAATATTGGAGAATTTTTGAGAAGGCCACATTTAATTAATTAGCTAAAATAAATAGGGGGCGCTGTAGAGTCATTTAGCTACACACAAAAAAAATGACCAAACGTTTCTAAATAATTTTGAGGCCTTATTGAATCTGCCAATTATCAAGAGGCTGAGTGCTTTCCATAAATGTGATGTAAAATAGGTGGCGCTAGAGAGCTGGTTAAAGATGAATTTACAAAATTCGAATTAATTCTCAAAGTACGGCCTACGCCAGATAGGCCTGTCAAGTTTTATGAGTTTTCGAACATCATAACCCCTCCAAAACACCACGGGAAACTTTTTATTTTGCGACTTCCTGCCAAAATGGCCGACTTCCTGTTAGGCGGAGTCAAACAAATCCAAGTGATTCTTGATCGGTATAATGAGGTCAATGAGCGTACCAAAGTTGGTGCACATTGGACAAACTTTATCCCGGCCACTAGCAACGTTTGGGGGCGCTATAGAGCTCCTGATCAACGCCCAAGCCCAGGAACTGTGAAATTTCAAATTTTTCACCGGCTTTGATGTCTGTGCCAAAATTCAAGAGTTTTCGAGTATCAGAAAGGCCTCAAAAATGGGCGCGAAGTTTAAAAATAAAAATAACGAGTTGTCCCCCTGTCACAGGGGGACGTAGGGCCCTCGCACAACAGCGCAAATCGTACCGGGCCAAACCGAGAAACCGGTAAAAGTAATTTTGAGGTCTTATTGAGTGTGCCAATTTTCAAGAGTTTTCTATCCTGTTAAACATGTGAAATATCCATTTAAAATACAGGTGGCGCTATGGCGCTGTTAAAATACATGTATTTGAAATTCTAATTCTACATCAAACAACAGCCTTAGATAAGCAGGCCGGTCAAATTTTGTGAGTTTTTCTCCGTTATAACCTCCTCAAAACACCTGGCATTACCTAGGTTTTCACCTCCTGTTTTGATGTGGGATCTCAAAAATTCAACCATCTGCCATTTCGTCCTCGTTTGAGATATCGACTATTCCTTCACAATTTGTCATCAGATATGTTCAATGTTTATTTTTACCAAATACCAAGAGAATTCATCAAATTTGCTAGGAGTAGTTTGACAATGTACACAAAAAATGTGTGTAAAATGCAGATATTTCAAAATGGCCGACTTCCTGTTGGGCGGAGTCAGTCCTACCAATGCTGAAAATGTGTGTAATGATGTCTTTTGTGTTTTTGCCAAGTTTCATGAATTTTCAATAATCTGTTTTCTGACCGTGTCATGGTTTCACTTTGGTTTAGTGTTGCGTCTCTAGTGACTCAATTGCTCGCCATTGGGTCACCGTTTTACCGATCAACTAATCCTTTGGCAATTATCATCAAATATGTCTGTTGTTCATTTACAGCGAAATAAGAGGTAATCTGACAAAGACTTTAGGAGCAGTTTAAATTAGTTTGTGAAAAATTTGTAAAAATATTACAAATTCCAATATGGCCGACTTCCTGTTGGGCGGAGCTAATACAAGCCAATCGCAAATATGTGCAGGGTCATACTATCTACGATCCTACCAAAATTTGAGAAGATTAGACAAATTTTGACACATCCACAGCTAATTTATTAAACGAACGAATTAGGGGGCGCTGTAGAGTCTGCTAGCTATACATGAAAAAATTGTCAAAATATTTGGAAAGTGTTTTTAGGTCTTATGCAATCTGTCAATTTTCAAGAGGTTTTGAGCATTCCCGTAATGTCAAATATGCATTGAAACCTAGGTGGCGCTACAGAGCCAATGAAATACGTATACAAGAAATTTTAATTTCAGATGAAAGTACTGCTTAATTCAAGCAGGCCTGTAAATTTTCGAGAGTTTTCAACCTTTTTAACCTCCTCAAACACCTACTAACACCAGAATGTATTCACTTCCTGTTTTAATGGGGCATCTCAAGCAGTTCAACTGTCCGCCATTTCGTCCTCGTTTAAGATATCGACTATTCCTTCGCAATTTATCATCACGGATGGTAGTAGTTTTTTGCTGACAAATATCAAGAGTATTCAACAAATTCCCTAGGAGGAGTTCGACAAAGTATGCAAAAAATGTGTGTAAAATGCACATATTTCAAAATGGCCGACTTCCTGTTGGGCGGAGTCAATAATTCCAATACTAAAAACGTGTCTTATGATGTCTCTTGTGTTTTTACCAAGTTTCATGATTTTTCAACCATCTGTTTTATGACCGTGTCATGGTTTCACTTTGGTCTAGTGTTGCGTCTCCATTAAATTAAATGTCCGCCATTACGTCATCGTTTCAGCTATCGACTATTCCTTCGCAATTTATCGCCATGTATGTCTGGAGCCTATCCACACCAAATTTAGAGGTAATATGACAAAGACTCTAGGAGGAGTTTGAATGAGTTCGTGAAAAATGTGTAAAAATTCCACAAATTTCAAAATGGCCGACTTCCTGTTGGGCAGAGCTAGTACAAGCCAATGGGTAATATGTGCGGGATGATAGTTTCTATGTTGTTGCCAAAAATCGAGAATATTGGAGAAATTTTGAGACAGCTACAGCTAATTTAATGGCCTAAACAAAATAGGGGGCGCTGTAGAGCCAATGAAATACGTATACAAGAAATTTTAATTTCAGATGAAAGTACTGCTTAATTCAAGCAGGCCTGTAAATTTTCAAGAGTTTTCAACCTTTTTAACCTCCTCAAACACCTACTAACACCAGAATGTATTCACTTCCTGTTTTAACGGGGCATCTCAAGCAGTTCAACTGTCCGCCATTTCGTCCTCGTTTAAGATATCGACTATTCCTTCGCAATTTATCATCAGGTGTGTTACTAGTTTATTACTGACAAATATCAAGAGTATTCAACAAATTCCCTAGGAGGAGTTCGACAAAGTATGCAAAAAATGTGTTTAAAATGCACATATTTCAAAATGGCCGACTTCCTGTTGAGCGGAGTCAATCATTCCAATACTAAAAACGTGTCTTATGATGTCTCTTGTGTTTTTACCAAGTTTCATGATTTTTCAATAATCTGTTTTATGACTGTGTCATGGTTTCACTTTGGTCTAGTGTTGCGTCTCCATTAAATTAATTGTCCGCCATTACGTCATTGTTTCAGCTATCGACTATTCCTTCGCAATTTATCACCATGTATGTCTGGAGCCTGTCCACACCAAATTTAGAGGTAATATGACAAAGACTCTAGGAGGAGTTTGAATGAGTTCGTGAAAAATGTGAAAAAATTCCACAAATTTCAAAATGGCCGACTTCCTGTTGGGCGGAGCTAGTACAAGCCAAAGGGTAATATGTGCGGGATGATAGTTTCTATGTTGTTGCCAAAAATCGAGAATATTGGAGAAATTTTGAGACAGCTACAGCTAATTTAATGGCCTAAACAAAATAGGGGGCGCTGTAGAGTCCTCTAGCTACACATGAGAAAAACGACAAAATATTCCTAAATCATTTCAAAGACTTATTGAATCTGCCAATCATCAAGAGGCTGAGAGCTTTTCATAAATATGATATAAAATAGGTGGCGCTAGAGAGCTGATGAAAGACGAATTTACGAAATTCCAACTTACGGTCAAAGTATGGCCTAAGCCAAATAGCTCTGTAAAATTTTAGGAGTTTTCAAACATCCTAACCACTCCGAAACCCAGCGGGAAACTTTTTATTTTGCAACTTCCTGTCAAAATGGCCGACTTCCTGTTGGGCGGAGTCAAATAAAACCTAGTGATTCTTGTTGTTTATGAGGAGGTCAATGAGCGTACCAAAGTTGGTGCACGTTGGACAAACTTCATCCCGGCCACTGCCGACGTTTGGGGGCGCTATAGAGCTCCTGAACATCGCCAAAGTCCAGCCTCTTTGGAACTTTAAAATTTTCGCCGAGCTTGAGGCCTGTGCAAAAATGCGTGAGTTTTCGAGTATCGGAAATGCCTCAAAAATGGACGCAAAGAGGCAGAATAATAATAATAATAACGAGTTGTCCCCCTGTCACAGGGGGACGTAGGGCCCTCGCACACCAGTGCAAATCGTACCGGGCCAAACCGAGAAACCGGTAAAAGTAATTTTAAGGTCTTATTGAGTGTGCCAATTTTCAAGAGTTTTCTATCCTGTTAAACATGTGAAATATCCATTTAAAATACAGGTGGCGCTATAGCGCTGTTAAAATACATGTATTTGAAATTCTAATTCTACATCAAACAGCAGCCTTAGATAAGCAGGCCAGTCAAATTTTGTGAGTTTTTCTCCGTTATAACCTCCTCAAAACACCTGGCATTACCTAGGTTTTCACCTCCTGTTTTGATGTGGGATCTCAAAAATTCAACCATCTGCCATTTCGTCCTCGTTTGAGATATCGACTATTCCTTCACAATTTATCATCAGATATGTTCAATGTTTATTTTTACCAAATACCAAGAGAATTCATCAAATTTGCTAGGAGTAGTTTGACAATGTACACAAAAAATGTGTGTAAAATGCAGATATTTCAAAATGGCCGACTTCCTGTTGGGCGGAGTCAGTCCTACCAATGCTGAAAATGTGTGTAATGATGTCTTTTGTGTTTTTGCCAAGTTTCATGAATTTTCAATAATCTGTTTTCTGACCATGTCATGGTTTCACTTTGGTTTAGTGTTGCGTCTCTAGTGACACAATTGCTGGCCATTGGGTCACCGTTTTACCGATCAACTAATCCTTTGGCAGTTATCATCAAATATGTCTGTTGTTCATTTACAGCGAAATAAGAGGTAATCTGACAAAGACTTTAGGAGCAGTTTAAATGAGTTTGTGAAAAATGTGTAAAAATATTACAAATTCCAATATGGCCGACTTCCTGTTGGGCGGAGCTAATACAAGCCAATTGCAAATATGTGCAGGGTCATACTATCTACACTCCTACCAAAATTTGAGAAGATTAGACAAATTTTGACACATCCACAGCTAATTTATTAAATGAACAAATTAGGGGGCGCTGTAGAGTCCGCTAGCTATACATGAAAAAATTGTCAAAATATTTGTAAAGTGTTTTTAGGTCTTATGCAATCTGTCAATTTTCAAGAGGTTTTGAGCATTCCCGTAATGTCAAATATGCATTGAAACCTAGGTGGCGCTATAGAGCCAATGAAATACGTATATATGAAATTTTAATTTCAGATCAAACTACTGCTTAAATCAAGCAGGCCTGTAAATTTTCAAGAGTTTTCAACCTTTTTAACCTCCTCAAACACCTACTAACACCAGAATGTATTCACTTCCTGTTTTAACGGGGCATCTCAAGCAGTTCAACTGTCCGCCATTTCGTCCTCGTTTAAGATATCAACTATTCCTTCGCAATTTACAATCACGTATGTTAGTAGTTTATTACAGACAAATATCAAGAGTATTCAACAAATTCCCTAGGAGGAGTTCGACAAAGTATGCAAAAAATGTGTGTAAAACACACTTTTTTCTAAATGGCCGACTTCCTGTTGGGCGGAGTCAGTCTTACCAATGCTAAAAACGTGTCTTATGATGTCTCTTGTGTTTTTGCCAAGTTTCATGAATTTTCAATCATCTGTGTTATGACCGTGTCATGGTTTCACTTTTGTTTATTGTTGCTTCTCCATTAAATTAATTGCCTGCCATTACGTCATCGTTTCAGCTATCGACTATTCCTTCGCAATTTATCACCACGTATGTCTGGAGCCTACCCACGCCCAATTTAGAGATAATCTGACAAAGACTCTAGGAGGAGTTTGAATGAGTTCGTGAAAAATGTGTAAAAATTCCACAAATTTCAAAATGGCCGACTTCCTGTTGGGCGGAGCTAATACCAGCCAATGGGTAATATGTGCGGGATGATACTCTCTATGTTGTTGCCAAAAATCTAGAATATTGGAGAAATTTTGAGACAGCTACAGCTAATTTAATGGCCTAAATAAAATAGGGGGCGCTGTAGAGTCATCTAGCTACACATGAGAAAAACGACAAAATATTTCTAAATCATTTCAAAGACTTATTGAATCTGCCAATTATCAAGAGGCTGAGAGCTTTTTATAAATGTGCTATAAATTAGGTGGCGCTAGAGAGCTGATGAAACACGAATTTACGAAATTCCAACTGAAGGTCAAAGTTTGGCCTAAGCTAAATAGCTCTGTAAAATGTTAGGAGTTTTCAAACATCTTAACCCCTCCGAAACCCAGCGGGAAACTTTTTATTTTGCAACTTCCTGTCAAAATGGCCGACTTCCTGTTGGGCGGAGTCTAATAAATCAAATTGATCCTTGTTCTTTATGAGGAGGTCAATGAGCGTACCAAAGTTGGTGTACATTGGACAAACTTCATCCCGGCCACTGCCTACGTTTGGGGGCGCTATAGAGCTCCTGAACCACGCCTAAGTCCAGCCTCTATGGAACTTTAAAATTTTCGCCGAGCTTGAGGCCTGTGCCAAAATGCGTGAGTTTTCGAGTATCGGAAATACCTCAAAAATGGACGCAAAGAGGCAGAATAATAATAACGAGTTGTCCCCCTGTCACAGGGGGACGTAGGGCCCTCGCACAACAGCGCAAATCGTACCGGGCCAAACCGAGAATCCGGTAAAAGTAATTTTGAGGTCTTATTGAGTGTGCCAATTTTCAAGAGTTTTCTATCCTGTTAAACATGTGAAATATCCATTTAAAATACAGGTGGCGCTATGGCGCTGTTAAAATACATGTATATGAAATTCTAATTCTACATCAAACAACAGCCTTAGATAAGCAGGCTGGTCAAATTTTGTGAGTTTTTCTCCGTTATAACCTCCTCAAAACACCTGGCATTACCTAGGTTTTCACCTCCTGTTTTGATGTGGGATCTCAAAAATTCAACCATCTGCCATTTCGTCCTCGTTTGAGATATCGACTATTCCTTCACAATTTATCATCAGATATGTTCAATGTTTATTTTTACCAAATACCAAGAGAATTCATCAAATTTGCTAGGAGTAGTTTGACAATGTACACAAAAAATGTGTGTAAAATGCAGATATTTCAAAATGGCCGACTTCCTGTTGGGCGGAGTCAGTCCTACCAATGCTGAAAATGTGTGTAATGATGTCTTTTGTGTTTTTGCCAAGTTTCATGAATTTTCAATAATCTGTTTTCTGACCATGTCATGGTTTCACTTTGGTTTAGTGTTGCGTCTCTAGTGACTCAATTGCTCGCCATTGGGTCACCGTTTTACCGATCAACTAATCCTTTGGCAGTTATCATCAAATATGTCTGTTGTTCATTTACAGCGAAACAAGAGGTAATCTGACAAAGACTTTAGGAGCAGTTTAAATGAGTTTGTGAAAAATGTGTAAAAATATTACAAATTCCAATATGGCCGACTTCCTGTGGGGCGGAGCTAATACAAGCCAATTGCAAATATGTGCAGGGTCATACTATCTACGATCCTACCAAAATTAGAGAAGATTAGACAAATTTTGACACATCCACAGCTAATTTATTAAACGAACCAATTAGGGGGCGCTGTAGAGTCCGCTAGCTATACATGAAAAAATTGTCAATATATTTGTAAAGTGTTTTTAGGTCTTATGCAATCTGTCAATTTTCAAGAGGTTTCGAGCATTCCCGTAATGTCAAATATGCATTGAATCCTAGGTGGCGCTATAGAGCCAATGAAATACGTATATATGAAATTTTAATTTCAGATCAAAGTACTGCTTAAATCAAGCAGGCCTGTAAATTTTTGAGAGTTTTTAACCTTTTTAACCTCCTCAAACACCTACTAACACCAGAATGTATTCACTTCCTGTTTTAACGGGGCATCTCAAGCAATTCAACTGTCCGCCATTTCGTCCTCGTTGAAGATATCGACTATTCCTTCGCAATTTATCATCAGGTGTGTTAGTAGTTTATTACTGACAAATATTAAGAGTATTCAACAAATTCCCTAGGAGGAGTTCGACAAAGTATGCAAAAAATGTGTGTAAAATGCACATATTTCAAAATGGCCGACTTCCTGTTGGGCGGAGTCAATCATTCCAATACTAAAAATGTGTCTTATGATGTCTCTTGTGTTTTTACCAAGTTTCATGATTTTTCAATAATCTGTTTTATGACTGTGTCATGGTTTCACTTTGGTCTAGTGTTGCGTCTCCATTAAATTAATTGTCCGCCATTACATCATCGTTTCAGCTATCGACTATTCCTTCGCAATTTATCACCATGTATGTCTGGAGCCTATCCATACCAAATTTAGAGGTAATATGACAAAGACTCTAGGAGGAGTTTGAATGAGTTCGTGAAAAATGTGTAAAAATTCCACAAATTTCAAAATGGCCGACTTCCTGTTGGGCGGAGCTAGTACAAGCCGAAGGGTAATATGTGCGGGATGATAGTTTCTATGTTGTTGCCAAAAATCGAGAATATTGGAGAAATTTTGAGACAGCTACAGCTAATTTAATGGCCTAAACAAAATAGGGGGCGCTGTAGAGTCCTCTAGCTACACATGAGAAAAACGACAAAATATTCCTAAATCATTTCAAAGACTTATTGAATCTGCCAATCATCAAGAGGCTGAGAGCTTTTCATAAATATGATATAAAATAGGTGGCGCTAGAGAGCTGATGAAAGACGAATTTACGAAATTCCAACTTACGGTTAAAGTATGGCCAAGGCCAAATAGCTCTGTAAAATTTTAGGAGTTTTCAAACAACCTAACCACTCCGAAACCCAGCGGGAAACCTTTTATTTTGCAACTTCCTGTCAAAATGGCCGACTTCCTGTTGGGCGGAGTCAAATAAAACCTAGTGATTCTTGTTGTTTATGAGGAGGTCAATGAGCGTACCAAAGTTGGTGCACGTTGGACAAACTTCATCCCGGCCACTGCCGACGTTTGGGGGCGCTATAGAGCTCCTGAACAACGCCAAAGTCCAGCCTCTATGGAACTTTAAAATTTTCGCCGAGCTTGAGGCCTGTGCCAAAATGCGTGAGTTTTCGAGTATCGGAAATGCCTCAAAAATGGACGCAAAGAGGCAGAATAATAATAATAATAATAATAAACGGACCAAAAACAATAGGGCTTTGCACCTCCGGTGCAGGCTTCGCCTGCGCCTTCGGTGCTCGGGCCCTAATAATAATAATAATAATAATAATAATAAACGGACCAAAAACAATAGGGCTTTGCACCTCCGGTGCAGGCTTCGCCTGCGCCTTCGGTGCTCGGGCCCTAATAAACGGACCAAAAACAATAGGGCTTTGCACCTCCGGTGCAGGCTTCGCCTGCGCCTTCGGTGCTCGGGCCCTAATAATAATAATAATAATAACGAGTTGTCCCCCTGTCACAGGGGGACGTAGGGCCCTCGCACAACAGCGCAAATCGTACCGGGCCAAACCGAGAAACCGGTGAAAGTAATTTTGAGGTCTTATTAAGAATGGTAATTTTCAAGAGTTTTCTATCCTGCCAAAAATGTGAAATACCCATTTAAAATACAGGTGGCGCTATAGAGCTGTTAAAACACATATATTTGAAATTCTAATTCTAGATCAAACAACAGCCTCAGATAAGCAGGCCGGTCAAAGTTTGTGAGCTTTTCTCTCTTATAACGTCCTCAAAACTCCTAGCATTTCCTATGTGTCAACCTCCAGTTTTGATGTGGCATCTCAAACATTCAACCGTCCGCCATTCCCTCCTCGTTTAAGATATCGACTATTTCTTCACAATTTATCATCAGATATGTTCAATGTTTATATTTACCAAATACCAAGAGAATTCAACAAAATTTCTAGGAGTAGTTTGACAACATACGCAAAAAATGTATGTAAAATTCAGATATTTCAAAATGGCCGACTTCCTGTTGGGCGGAGTCAGTCCTACCAATACTGAAAACGTGTCTAATGATGTCTCTTGTGTTTTTGCCAAGTTTCATGAATTTTTAATCATCTGTGTTCTGACCGTGTCATTGTTTCACTTTGGTTTAGTGTTGCGTCTCTAGTCAATCAATTGCTCGCCATTACGTCACCGTTTTAGCGATCAACTATTCCTTTGGCAATTTTCATCAACTGTGTCTGATGTTCATTCTCAGCTAATTTAGAGGTAATCTGACAAAGACTTTAGGAGCAGTTTAAATGAGTTTGTGAAAAAAAGTGTAAAAAAATTACAAAATCCAATATGGCCGACTTCCTGTTGGGCGGAGCTAATACAAACCAATTGCAAATATGTGCAGAGTCATAGTATCTACGCTCCTACCAAAATTTGAGAAGATTAGACAAATTGTGACACATCCACAGCTAATTTATTAAACGAACGAATTAGGGGGCGCTGTAGAGTCTGCTAGCTATACATGAAAAATTTGTCAAAATATTTGTAAAGTGTTTTTAGGTCTTATGCAATCTGTCAATTTTCAAGAGGTTTTGAGCATTCCCGTAATGTCAAATATGCATTGAAACCTAGGAGGCGCTATAGAGCCAATGAAATACGCATACAAGAAATTTTAATTTCAGATCAAAGTACTGCTTAATTCAAGCAGGCCTGTAAATTTTCGAGAGTTTTCAACCTTTTTAACCTCCTCAAACACCTACTAACACCAGAATGTATTCACTTCCTGTTTTAATGGGGCATCTCAAGCCGTTCAACTGTCCGCCATTTCGTCCTCGTTTAAGATATCGACTATTCCTTCGCAATTTATCATCACGGATGGTAGTAGTTTTTTGCTGACAAATATCAAGAGTATTCAACAAATTCCCTAGGAGGAGTTCGACAAAGTATGCAAAAAATGTGTGTAAAATGCACATATTTCAAAATGGCCGACTTCCTGTTGGGCGGAGTCAATCATTCCAATACTAAAAACGTGTCTTATGATGTCTCTTGTGTTTTTACCAAGTTTCATGATTTTTCAATCATCCGTGTTCTGACCGTGTCATGGTTTCACTTTGGTCTAGTGTTGCGTCTCCATTAAATTAATTGTCCGCCATTACGTCATCGTTTCAGCTATCGAGTATTCCTTTGCAATTTATCACCATGTATGTCTGGGGACTATCCACTGACAATTTAGAGGTAATCTGACAAAGACTCTAGGAGGAGTTCGAATGAGTTTGTGAAAAATATGTAAAAATTCCACAAATTCCAAAATGGCCGACTTCCTGTTGGGCGGAGCTAATGCATTCCGATTGCTAATATGTGCAGAATCATATTGTCTATGTTTCTGTCAAAAATCGAGAATATCTGAGAATTTTTGAGAAGGCCACGGCTAATTTATTAGCCGAACCAAATAGGGGGCGCTGTAGAGTCATCTAGCTACACGCGACAAAAATGACAATATATATCTAAGTCACTTCGAGGCCTTATTGAATCTGCCAATTATCAAGAGGCTGAGCACTTTCCAAAAATGTCATATGAAATAGGTGGCGCTAGAGAGCTGATGAAACACGAATATACAAAATTTTAATTTACGGTGAAAGTTTGGCCTAAGCCAAATAGCTCTGTAAAATTTTAGGAGTTTTCAAACATCCTAACCACTCCGAAACCCAGCGGGAAACTTTTTATTTTGCAACTTCCTGTCAAAATGGCCGACTTCCTGTTGGGCGGAGTCAAATAAAACCTAGTGATTCTTGTTGTTTATGAAGAGGTCAATGAGTGTACCAAAGTTGGTGCACATTGGACAAACTTCATCCCGGCCAATGCCGACGTTTGGGGGCGCTATGGAGCTCCTGAACCACGCCCATGTCAATGCTCTATGGAACTTTTACATTTTCACCAAGTTTGAGGCCTGTGCCAAAATGCGTGAGTTTTCCCATATCAGAAATGCCTCAAAAATGAGCGAAATGATCAAGAAGCGTAATAATAATAATAATAATAATAATAACGAGTTGTCCCCCTGTCACAGGGGGACGTAGGGCCCTCGCACAACAGCGCAAATCGTACCGGGCCAGACCGAGAAACCGGTGCAAGTAATTTTAGGGGCTTATTAAGTGTGGCAATTTTCAACAGTTTTCTATCCTGTCAAATATTCATTTAAAATATAGGTGGCGGTATAGAGCTGTGAAAGCACATGTATTTTAAATTTTAATCCTACATCAAAGAACAGCCTCAGATAAGCAGGCCGGTCAAATTTTGTGAGCTTTTCTCTGTTATAACTTCCTCAAAACACCTAGCATTACCTAGGTGTCAACCACCTGTTTTGATGTGGCATCTCAAAAAATTCAACCGTCCACCATTTCGTCCTTGTTACAGATATCGACTATTCCTTCACAATTTATCATCACATATGTTCAATGTTTATTTTTACCAAATACCAAGAGAATTGAACGAATTTCCTAGGAGTAGTTTGACAACATATGCAAAAAATGTGTGTAAAATGCAGATATTTCAAAATGGCTGACTTCCTGTTGGGTGAAGTCAGTCCTACCACTACTGAAAATGTGTCTAATGATGTTTCTTGTGTTTTTCCCAAGTTTCATGAATTTTCAATCATCTGTGTTCTGACCGTGTCATGGTTTCACTTTGGTTTAGTGTTGCGTCTCTAGTGAATCAATTGCTTGCCATTACGTCACCATTTTACCGATCAACTAATCCTTTGGCAATTTTCATCAAACATGTCTGATGTTCATTCACAGCTAATTTAGAGGTAATCTGACAAAGACTTTAGGAGCAGTTTAAATGAGTTCGTGAAAAATGTGTAAAAATATTACGAATTCCAATATGGCCGACTTCCTGTTGGGCGGAGCTAATACAAGCCAGTTGCAAATATGTGCAGAGTCACAGTATCTACATTCCTACCAAAATTTGAGAAAATTAGACAAGTTTTGACTCATCCACAGCTGATTTATTAAACGAAGGAATTAGGGGGCGCTGTAGAGTCCGCTAGCTACACATGAAAAAAATTATCACAATATTTGTAAAGTGTCTTTAGGTCTTTTGGAATCTGACAATTTTCAAGAGTTTTTGAGCATTTCCGTAATGTCAATTATTCATTGCATCCTAGGTGGCGCTAAAGAGCCAATGAAATACGTATACATGAAATTTAAAATTTTAGATCAAAGGACCGCTTAAGTGAAGCAGGCCTGTAAATTTTCGTGAGTTTTAATCCTATGTAACCTCCTGAAACACCTACCAACACCACAATGTAATCACTTCCTGTTTTAATGGGGCATCTCAAGCAATTCAACTGTCCGCCATTTCGTCCACGTTTAAGATATCGACTATTCCTTCACAGTTTATCATCAGGTATGTTAGTAGTTTATTACTGACAAATATCAAGAGTATTCAACAAATTACCTAGGGGGAGTTCGACATAGTATGCAAAAAATGTGTGTAAAATTCACTTATTTCAAAATGGCCGACTTCCTGTTGGGCAGAGTCAGTCCTACCAATACTAAAAACGTGTCTTATGATGTCTATTATGTTTCTGTAAAGTTTCATGAATTTTCAATCATCTGTGTTCTTACCGTGTCATGGTTTCACATTGGTTTAGTGTTGCGCCTCTAGTAAATCAATTGTCCGCCATTACGTCACCGTTTAAGCAATCAACTATTCCTTTGGCAGTGTTCATCAATTGTGTCTGATGTTCATCCACAGCTAATGTAGAGGTAATCGGACAAAGACTTTAGGAGCAGTTTAAATGAGTTGGTGAAAAATTTGTAAAAATTTAGCAAATTTCAAAATGGCCGACTTCTTGTTGGGCGGAGCTAAAACAATCTAATTGCAAATATGTGCAGGGTCATAGTATCTACATTCCTACCAAAATTTGAGAAGATTAGACAAATTTTGACATATCCACAGCTAATTTATTAACCATACAAATTAGGGGGCGCTGTAGATACTGCTAGCTACACATGAAAATATTATCACAATATTTGTAAAGTGTTTTTAGGTCTAATGGAATCTGATAATTTTCAAGAGTTTTTGAGCATTCCCGTAATGTTAAATATGCATTGAAGCCTAGGTGGCGCTATAGAGCCAATGAAATATGTATATATGAAATTTCAATTTTTGATCCAAGTACCACTTAAGTCAAGCAGGCCTGTAAAGTTTCGAGAGTTTTCAACCTTTTAAACCTCCTCACAACACCTAACAACACCAGAATGTATTTACTTCCTGTTTTAATGGGGTATCTCCAGCAATTCAACTGTCCGCCATTTCGTCCCTGTTTAAGATATCGACTATTCCTTCGCAATTTATCATCAGGTGTGTTAGTAGTTTATTACTGACAAATATCAAGGGTATTCAACAAATTCCCTAGGAGGAGTTTGACAAAGTATGCAAAAAATGTGTGTAAAATGCACTTTTTTCAAAATGGCCCACTTCCTGTTGGGCGGAGGCAGTATTACCAATACTAAAAACGTGTCTTATGATGTCTATTATGTTTCTGTAAAGTTTCATGAATTTTCAATCATCTGTGTTATGATCGTGTCATGGTTTCACTTTGGTCTAGTGTTGCGTCTCCATTAAATTAATTGCCTGCCATTACGCCATCGTTTCAGCTATCGACTATTCCTTCGCAATTTATCACCATGTATGTCTGGAGCCTATCCACGCCCAATTTAGAGATAATCTGACAAAGACTCTAGGAGGAGTTCGAATGAGTTCGTCAAAAATGTGTAAAAATTCCACAAATTTCAAAATGGCCGACTTCCTGTTGGGCGGAGCTAATACCAGCCAATGGGTAATATGTGCGGGATGATACTTTCTATGTTGTTGCCAAAAATCGAGAATATTGGAGAAATTTTGAGACAGCTACAGCTAATTTAATGGAATAAACAATATAGGGGGCGCTGTAGAGTCCTCTAGCTACACATGAGAAAAACGACAAAATATTTCTAAATCATTTAAAGGACTTATTGAATCTGCCAATCATCAAGAGGCTGAGAGCTTTTTATAAATGTGATATAAAATAGGTGGCGCTAGAGAGCTGATGAAACACGAATTTACGAAATTCCAACTTAAGGTCAAAGTTTGGCCTAAGCCAAATAGCTCTGTAAAATTTTAGGAGTTTTCAAACATCTTAACCCCTCCGAAACTTAGCGGGAAACTTTTTATTTTGCAACTTCCTGTCAAAATGGCCGACTTCCTGTTGGGCGGAGTCAAATAAAACCAAGTGATCCTTGTTCTTCATGAGGAGGTCAATGAGCATACCAAAGTTGGTGTACATTGGACAAACTTCATCCCAGCCACTGCCGACGTTTGGGGGCGCTATAGAGCTCCTGAACCACGCCAAAGTCCAGCCTCTATGGAACTTTAAAATTTTCGCCGAGTTTGAGGCCTATGCCAATTTGTATGAGTTTTCGAGTATCGGAAATGCCTCAAAAATGGGCGAAAGTGTCCGGAATAATAATAATAATAATAATCCTTCCAAAAACAATAGGGCTTTGCACCTCCGGTGCAGGCTTCGCCTGCGCCTTCGGTGCTCGGGCCCTAATAACGAGTTGTCCCCCTGTCACAGGGGGACGTAGGGCCCTCGCACACCAGTGCAAATCGTACCGGGCCAAACCGAGAAACCGGTAAAAGTAATTTTAAGGTCTTATTGAGTGTGCCAATTTTCAAGAGTTTTCTATCCTGTTAAACATGTGAAATATCCATTTAAAATACAGGTGGCGCTATAGCGCTGTTAAAATACATGTATTTGAAATTCTAATTCTACATCAAACAGCAGCCTTAGATAAGCAGGCCAGTCAAATTTTGTGAGTTTTTCTCCGTTATAACCTCCTCAAAACACCTGGCATTACCTAGGTTTTCACCTCCTGTTTTGATGTGGGATCTCAAAAATTCAACCATCTGCCATTTCGTCCTCGTTTGAGATATCGACTATTCCTTCACAATTTATCATCAGATATGTTCAATGTTTATTTTTACCAAATACCAAGAGAATTCATCAAATTTGCTAGGAGTAGTTTGACAATGTACACAAAAAATGTGTGTAAAATGCAGATATTTCAAAATGGCCGACTTCCTGTTGGGCGGAGTCAGTCCTACCAATGCTGAAAATGTGTGTAATGATGTCTTTTGTGTTTTTGCCAAGTTTCATGAATTTTCAATAATCTGTTTTCTGACCATGTCATGGTTTCACTTTGGTTTAGTGTTGCGTCTCTAGTGACACAATTGCTGGCCATTGGGTCACCGTTTTACCGATCAACTAATCCTTTGGCAGTTATCATCAAATATGTCTGTTGTTCATTTACAGCGAAATAAGAGGTAATCTGACAAAGACTTTAGGAGCAGTTTAAATGAGTTTGTGAAAAATGTGTAAAAATATTACAAATTCCAATATGGCCGACTTCCTGTTGGGCGGAGCTAATACAAGCCAATTGCAAATATGTGCAGGGTCATACTATCTACACTCCTACCAAAATTTGAGAAGATTAGACAAATTTTGACACATCCACAGCTAATTTATTAAATGAACAAATTAGGGGGCGCTGTAGAGTCCGCTAGCTATACATGAAAAAATTGTCAAAATATTTGTAAAGTGTTTTTAGGTCTTATGCAATCTGTCAATTTTCAAGAGGTTTTGAGCATTCCCGTAATGTCAAATATGCATTGAAACCTAGGTGGCGCTATAGAGCCAATGAAATACGTATATATGAAATTTTAATTTCAGATCAAACTACTGCTTAAATCAAGCAGGCCTGTAAATTTTCAAGAGTTTTCAACCTTTTTAACCTCCTCAAACACCTACTAACACCAGAATGTATTCACTTCCTGTTTTAACGGGGCATCTCAAGCAGTTCAACTGTCCGCCATTTCGTCCTCGTTTAAGATATCAACTATTCCTTCGCAATTTACAATCACGTATGTTAGTAGTTTATTACAGACAAATATCAAGAGTATTCAACAAATTCCCTAGGAGGAGTTCGACAAAGTATGCAAAAAATGTGTGTAAAACACACTTTTTTCTAAATGGCCGACTTCCTGTTGGGCGGAGTCAGTCTTACCAATGCTAAAAACGTGTCTTATGATGTCTCTTGTGTTTTTGCCAAGTTTCATGAATTTTCAATCATCTGTGTTATGACCGTGTCATGGTTTCACTTTTGTTTATTGTTGCTTCTCCATTAAATTAATTGCCTGCCATTACGTCATCGTTTCAGCTATCGACTATTCCTTCGCAATTTATCACCACGTATGTCTGGAGCCTACCCACGCCCAATTTAGAGATAATCTGACAAAGACTCTAGGAGGAGTTTGAATGAGTTCGTGAAAAATGTGTAAAAATTCCACAAATTTCAAAATGGCCGACTTCCTGTTGGGCGGAGCTAATACCAGCCAATGGGTAATATGTGCGGGATGATACTCTCTATGTTGTTGCCAAAAATCTAGAATATTGGAGAAATTTTGAGACAGCTACAGCTAATTTAATGGCCTAAATAAAATAGGGGGCGCTGTAGAGTCATCTAGCTACACATGAGAAAAACGACAAAATATTTCTAAATCATTTCAAAGACTTATTGAATCTGCCAATTATCAAGAGGCTGAGAGCTTTTTATAAATGTGCTATAAATTAGGTGGCGCTAGAGAGCTGATGAAACACGAATTTACGAAATTCCAACTGAAGGTCAAAGTTTGGCCTAAGCTAAATAGCTCTGTAAAATGTTAGGAGTTTTCAAACATCTTAACCCCTCCGAAACCCAGCGGGAAACTTTTTATTTTGCAACTTCCTGTCAAAATGGCCGACTTCCTGTTGGGCGGAGTCTAATAAATCAAATTGATCCTTGTTCTTTATGAGGAGGTCAATGAGCGTACCAAAGTTGGTGTACATTGGACAAACTTCATCCCGGCCACTGCCTACGTTTGGGGGCGCTATAGAGCTCCTGAACCACGCCTAAGTCCAGCCTCTATGGAACTTTAAAATTTTCGCCGAGCTTGAGGCCTGTGCCAAAATGCGTGAGTTTTCGAGTATCGGAAATACCTCAAAAATGGACGCAAAGAGGCAGAATAATAATAATAATAATAATAATAATAACGAGTTGTCCCCCTGTCACAGGGGGACGTAGGGCCCTCGCACAACAGCGCAAATCGTACCGGGCCAAACCGAGAAACCGGTAAAAGTAATTTTGAGGTCTTATTGAGCGTGCCAATTTTCAAGAGTTTTCTATCCTGTTAAACATGTGAAATATCCATTTAAAATACAGGTGGCGCTATGGCGCTGTTAAAATACATGTATTTGAAATTCTAATTCTACATCAAACAACAGCCTTAGATAAGCAGGCTGGTCAAATTTTGTGAGTTTTTCTCCGTTATAACCTCCTCAAAACACCTGGCATTACCTAGGTTTTCACCTCCTGTTTTGATGTGGGATCTCAAAAATTCAACCATCTGCCATTTCGTCCTCGTTTGAGATATCGACTATTCCTTCACAATTTATCATCAGATATGTTCAATGTTTATTTTTACCAAATACCAAGAGAATTCATCAAATTTGCTAGGAGTAGTTTGACAATGTACACAAAAAATGTGTGTAAAATGCAGATATTTCAAAATGGCCGACTTCCTGTTGGGCGGAGTCAGTCCTACCAATGCTGAAAATGTGTGTAATGATGTCTTTTGTGTTTTTGCCAAGTTTCATGAATTTTCAATAATCTGTTTTCTGACCATGTCATGGTTTCACTTTGGTTTAGTGTTGCGTCTCTAGTGACTCAATTGCTCGCCATTGGGTCACCGTTTTACCGATCAACTAATCCTTTGGCAATTATCATCAAATATGTCTGTTGTTCATTTACAGCGAAATAAGAGGTAATCTGACAAAGACTTTAGGAGCAGTTTAAATTAGTTTGTGAAAAATTTGTAAAAATATTACAAATTCCAATATGGCCGACTTCCTGTTGGGCGGAGCTAATACAAGCCAATTGCAAATATGTGCAGGGTCATACTATCTACGATCCTACCAAAATTTGAGAAGATTAGACAAATTTTGACACATCCACAGCTAATTTATTAAACAAACGAATTAGGGGGCGCTGTAGAGTCTGCTAGCTACACATGAAAAAATTATCACAATATTTGTAAAGTGTTTTAAGGTCTTATAGAATCTGACAATTTTCAAGAGTTTTTGAGCATTCCCGTAATGTCAAATACGCATTGAAACCTAGGTGGCGCTATAGAGCCAATGAAATACGTATATATGAAATTTGAATTTTTGATCCAAGTACCACTTAAATCAAGCAGGCCTGTAAAGTTTCGAGAGTTTTCAACCTTTTTAACCTCCTCAAACACCTACCAACACCAGAATGTATTCACTTCCTGTTTTAATGAGGTATCTCCAGCAACTCAACTGTCCGCCATTTCGTCGCCGTTTAAGATATCGACTATTCCTTCGCAATTTATCATCAGGTGTGTTAGTAGTTTATTACTGACAAATATCAAGAGTATTCAACAAATTCCCTAGGAGGAGTTCGACAAAGTATGCAAAAAATGTGTGTAAAATGCACTTATTTCAAAATGGCCGACTTCCTGTTGGGCGGATTCAGTCTTACGAATACTAAAAACGTGTCTTATGATGTCTCTTGTGTTTTTGCCAAGTTTCATGAATTTTCAATCATCTGTGTTATGACCGTGTCATGGTTTCACTTTTGTTTAGTGTTGCGTCTCCATTAAATTAATTGCCTGCCATTACATCATCGTTTCAGCTATCGACTATTCCTTCGCAATTTATCACCATGTATGTCTGGAGCCTACCCACGCCCAATTTAGAGATAATCTGACAAAGACTCTAGGAGGAGTTTGAATGAGTTCGTGAAAAATGTGTAAAAATTCCACAAATTTCAAAATGGCCGACTTCCTGTTGGGCGGAGCTAATACCAGTCAATGGGTAATATGTGCGGGATGATACTTTCTATGTTGTTGCCAAAAATCGAGAATATTGGAGAAATTTTGAGACAGCTACAGCTAATTTAATGGCCTAAATAAAATAGGGGGCGCTGTAGAGTCATCTAGCTACACATGAGAAAAACGACAAAATATTTCTAAATCATTTCAAAGACTTATTGAATCTGCCAATTATCAAGAGGCTGAGAGCTTTTTATATATGTGATATAAAATAGGTGGCGCTAGAGAGCTGATGAAACACGAATTTACGAAATTCCAACTTTAGGTCAAAGTTTGGCCTAAGCCAAATAGCTCTATAAAATTTTAGGAGATTTCAAACATCTTAACCCCTCCGAAACTCAGCGGGAAACTTTTTATTTCGCAACTTCCTGTCAAAATGGCCGACTTCCTGTTGGGCGGAGTCAAATAAAACCAAGTGATTCTTGTTGTTTATGAGGAGGTCAATGAGCGTACCAAAGTTGGTGCACGTTGGACAAACTTCATCTCGGCCAATGCCGATGTTTGGTGGCGCTATAGAGCTCCTGAACCACGCCAAAGTCCAGCCTCTATGGAACTTTACAATTTTCGCCGAGTTTGAGGCCTGTGCCAAAATGCGTGAGTTTTCGAGTATCGGAAATGCCTCAAAAATGGACGCAAAGAGGCAGAATAATAATAATAATAATAATAATAATAATAAACGGACCAAAAACAATAGGGCTTTGCACCTCCGGTGCAGGCTTCGCCTGCGCCTTCGGTGCTCGGGCCCTAATAATAATAAACGGACCAAAAACAATAGGGCTTTGCACCTCCGGTGCAGGCTTCGCCTGCGCCTTCGGTGCTCGGGCCCTAATAATAAACGGACCAAAAACAATAGGGCTTTGCACCTCCGGTGCAGGCTTCGCCTGCGCCTTCGGTGCTCGGGCCCTAATAAACGGACCAAAAACACTAGGGCTTTGCACCTCCGGTGCAGGCTTCGCCTGCGCCTTCGGTGCTCGGGCCCTAATAAACGGACCAAAAACAATAGGGCTTTGCACCTCCGGTGCAGGCTTCGCCTGCGCCTTCGGTGCTCGGGCCCTAATAATAATAAACGGACCAAAAACAATAGGGCTTTGCACCTCCGGTGCAGGCTTCGCCTGCGCCTTCGGTGCTCGGGCCCTAATAACGAGTTGTCCCCCTGTCACAGGGGGACGTAGGGCCCTCGCACAACAGCGCAAATCGTACCGGGCCAAACCGAGAAACCGGTAAAAGTAATTTTGAGGTCTTATTGAGTGTGCCAATTTTCAAGAGTTTTCTATCCTGTTAAACACGTGAAATATCCATTTAAAATACAGGTGGCGCTATGGCGCTGTTAAAATACATGTATTTGAAATTCTAATTCTACATCAAACAACAGCCTTAGATAAGCAGGCTGGTCAAATTTTGTGAGTTTTTCTCCGTTATAACCTCCTCAAAACACCTGGCATTACCTAGGTTTTCACCTCCTGTTTTGATGTGGGATCTCAAAAATTCAACCATCTGCCATTTCGTCCTCGTTTGAGATATCGACTATTCCTTCACAATTTATCATCAGATATGTTCAATGTTTATTTTTACCAAATACCAAGAGAATTCATCAAATTTGCTAGGAGTAGTTTGACAATGTACACAAAAAATGTGTGTAAAATGCAGATATTTCAAAATGGCCGACTTCCTGTTGGGCGGAGTCAGTCCTACCAATGCTGAAAATGTGTGTAATGATGTCTTTTGTGTTTTTGCCAAGTTTCATGAATTTTCAATAATCTGTTTTCTGACCGTGTCATGGTTTCACTTTGGTTTAGTGTTGCGTCTCTAGTGACTCAATTGCTCGCCATTGGGTCACCGTTTTACCGATCAACTAATCCTTTGGCAATTATCATCAAATATGTCTGTTGTTCATTTACAGCGAAATAAGAGGTAATCTGACAAAGACTTTAGGAGCAGTTTAAATTAGTTTGTGAAAAATTTGTAAAAATATTACAAATTCCAATATGGCCGACTTCCTGTTGGGCGGAGCTAATACAAGCCAATTGCAAATATGTGCAGGGTCATACTATCTACAATCCTACCAAAAGTTGAGAAGATTAGACAAATTTTGACACATCCACAGCTAATTTATTAAACGAACCAATTAGGGGGCGCTGTAGAGTCCGCTAGCTATACATGAAAAAATTGTCAAAATATTTGTAAAGTGTTTTTAGGTCTTATGCAATCTGTCAATTTTCAAGAGGTTTTGAGCATTCCCGTAATGTCAAATATGCATTGAAACCTAGGTGGCGCTATAGAGCCAATGAAATACGTATATATGAAATTTTAATTTCAGATCAAAGTACTGCTTAAATCAAGCAGGCCTGTAAATTTTTGAGAGTTTTTAACCTTTTTAACCTCCTCAAACACCTACTAACACCAGAATGTATTCACTTCCTGTTTTAACGGGGCATCTCAAGCAATTCAACTGTCCGCCATTTTGTCCTCGTTTAAGATATCGACTATTCCTTCGCAATTTATCATCAGGTGTGTTAGTAGTTTATTACTGACAAATATCAAGAGTATTCAACAAATTCCCTAGGAGGAGTTCGACAAAGTATGCAAAAAATGTGTGTAAAATGCACATATTTCAAAATGGCTGACTTCCTGTTGGGCGGAGTCAATCATTCCAATACTAAAAACGTGTCTTATGATGTCTCTTGTGTTTTTACCAAGTTTCATGATTTTTCAATAATCTGTTTTATGACTGTGTCATGGTTTCACTTTGGTCTAGTGTTGCGTCTCCATTAAATTAATTGTCCGCCATTACGTCATCGTTTCAGCTATCGACTATTCCTTCGCAATTTATCACCATGTATGTCTGGAGCCTATCCATACCAAATTTAGAGGTAATATGACAAAGACTCTAGGAGGAGTTTGAATGAGTTCGTGAAAAATGTGTAAAAATTCCACAAATTTCAAAATGGCCGACTTCCTGTTGGGCGGAGCTAGTACAAGCCAAAGGGTAATATGTGCGGGATGATAGTTTCTATGTTGTTGCCAAAAATCGAGAATATTGGAGAAATTTTGAGACAGCTACAGCTAATTTAATGGCCTAAACAAAATAGGGGGCGCTGTAGAGTCCTCTAGCTACACATGAGAAAAACGACAAAATATTCCTAAATCATTTCAAAGACTTATTGAATCTGCCAATCATCAAGAGGCTGAGAGCTTTTCATAAATATGATATAAAATAGGTGGCGCTAGAGAGCTGATGAAAGACGAATTTACGAAATTCCAACTGAAGGTCAAAGTATGGCCAAGGCCAAATAGCTCTGTAAAATTTTAGGAGTTTTCAAACATCCTAACCACTCCGAAACCCAGCGGGAAACTTTTTATTTTGCAACTTCCTGTCAAAATGGCCGACTTCCTGTTGGGCGGAGTCAAATAAAATCTAGTGATTCTTGTTGTTTATGAGGAGGTCAATGAGCGTACCAAAGTTGATGCACGTTGGACAAACTTCATCCCGGCCACTGCCGACGTTTGGGGGCGCTATAGAGCTCCTGAACAACGGCAAAGTCCAGCCTCTATGGAACTTTAAAATTTTCGCCGAGCTTGAGGCCTGTGCCAAAATGCGTGAGTTTTCGAGTATCGGAAATGCCTCAAAAATGGACGCAAAGAGGCAGAATAATAATAATAACGAGTTGTCCCCCTGTCACAGGGGGACGTAGGGCCCTCGCACAACAGCGCAAATCGTACCGGGCCAAACCGAGAAACCGGTAAAAGTAATTTTGAGGTCTTATTGAGTGTACCAATTTTCAAGAGTTTTCTATCCTGTTAAACATGTGAAATATCCATTTAAAATACAGGTGGCGCTATGGCGCTGTTAAAATACATGTATTTGATATTCTAATTCTACATCAAACAACAGCCTTAGATAAGCAGGCTGGTCAAATTTTGTGAGTTTTTCTCCGTTATAACCTCCTCAAAACACCTGGCATTACCTAGGTTTTCACCTCCTGTTTTGATGTGGGATCTCAAAAATTCAACCATCTGCCATTTCGTCCTCGTTTGAGATATCGACTATTCCTTCACAATTTATCATCAGATATGTTCAATGTTTATTTTTACCAAATACCAAGAGAATTCATCAAATTTGCTAGGAGTAGTTTGACAATGTACACAAAAAATGTGTGTAAAATGCAGATATTTCAAAATGGCCGACTTCCTGTTGGGCGGAGTCAGTCCTACCAATGCTGAAAATGTGTGTAATGATGTCTTTTGTGTTTTTGCCAAGTTTCATGAATTTTCAATAATCTGTTTTCTGACCATGTCATGGTTTCACTTTGGTTTAGTGTTGCGTCTCTAGTGACTCAATTGCTCGCCATTGGGTCACCGTTTTACCGATCAACTAATCCTTTGGCAGTTATCATCAAATATGTCTGTTGTTCATTTACAGCGAAATAAGAGGTAATCTGACAAAGACTTTAGGAGCAGTTTAAATTAGTTTGTGAAAAATTTGTAAAAATATTGCAAATTCCAATATGGCCGACTTCCTGTTGGGCGGAGCTAATACAAGCCAATTGCAAATATGTGCAGGGTCATACTATCTACGCTCCTACCAAAATTTGAGAAGATTAGACAAATTTTGACACATCCACAGCTAATTTATTAACCGTACAAATTAGGGGGCGCTCTAGAGTCAGCTAGCTACACATGAAAAAATTATCACAATATTTGTAAAGTGTTTTAAGGTCTTATAGAATCTGACAATTTTCAAGAGTTTTTGAGCATTCCCGTAATGTCAAATATGCATTGAAACCTAGGTGGCGCTATAGAGCCAATGAAATACGTATATATGAAATTTGAATTTTTGATCCAAGTACCACTTAAATCAAGCAGGCCTGTAAAGTTTCGAGAGTTTTCAACCTTTTTAACCTCCTCAAACACCTACCAACACCAGAATGTATTCACTTCCTGTTTTAATGAGGTATCTCCAGCAACTCAACTGTCCGCCATTTCGTCGCCGTTTAAGATATCGACTATTCCTTCGCAATTTATCATCAGGTGTGTTAGTAGTTTATTACTGAAAAATATCAAGAGTATTCAATAAATTCCCTAGGAGGAGTTCGACAAAGTATGCAAAAAATGTGTGTAAAATGCACTTATTTCAAAATGGCCGACTTCCTGTTGGGCGGATTCAGTCTTACCAATACTAAAAACGTGTCTTATGATGTCTCTTGTGTTTTTGCCAAGTTTCATGAATTTTCAATCATCTGTGTTATGACCGTGTCATGGTTTCACTTTTGTTTAGTGTTGAGTCTCCATTAAATTAATTGCCTGCCATTACATCATCGTTTCAGCTATCAACTATTCCTTCGCAATTTATCACCATGTATGTCTGGAGCCTACCCACGCCCAATTTAGAGATAATCTGACAAAGACTCTAGGAAGAGTTTCAATGAGTTCGTGAAAAATGTGTAAAAATTCCACAAATTTCAAAATGGCCGACTTCCTGTTGGGCGGAGCTAATACCAGCCAAAGGGTAATATGTGCGGGATGATACTTTCTATGTTGTTGCCAAAAATCGAGAATATTGGAGAAATTTTGAGACAGCTACAGCTAATTTAATGGCCTAAACAAAATAGGGGGCGCTGGAGAGTGCTCTAGCTACACATGAGAAAAACGACAAAATATTCCTAAATCATTTCAAAGACTTATTGAATCTGCCAATTATCAAGAGGCTGAGAGCTTTTCATAAATATGATATAAAATAGGTGGCGCTAGAGAGCTGATGAAAGACGAATTTACAAAATTCCAACTTACGGTCAAAGTATGGCCTAAGCCAAAAAGCTCTCTAAAATTTTAGGAGTTTTCAAACATCTTAACCCCTCCGAAACCCAGCGGGAAACTTTTTATTTTGCAACTTCCTGTCAAAATGGCCGACTTCCTGTTGGGCGGAGTCAAATAAATCAAATTGATCCTTGTTCTTTATGAGGAGGTCAATGAGCGTACCAAAGTTGGTGTACATTGGACAAACTTCATCCCGGCCACTGCCTACATTTGGGGGCGCTATAGAGCTCCTGAACCACGCCTAAGTCCAGCCTCTATGGAACTTTAAAATTTTCGCCGAGCTTGAGGCCTGTGCCAAAATGCGTGAGTTTTCGAGTATCGGAAATGCCTCAAAAATGGACGCAAAGAGGCAGAATAATAATAATAACGAGTTGTCCCCCTGTCACAGGGGGACGTAGGGCCCTCGCATAACAGCGCAAATCGTACCGGGCCAAACCGAGAAACCGGTGAAAGTAATTTTGAGGTCTTAATTGAGTGTGCCAATTTTCAAGAGTTTTCTATCCAAATAAACATGTGAAATATCCAATTAAAATACAGGTGGCGCTATACCGCTGTTAAAACACATGTATTTAAAATTCTAATTCTAGATCAAACAACAGCCTCAGATAAGCAGGCCGGTCAAATTTTGTGAGCTTTTATCTCTTATAACTTCCTCAAAACACCTAGCATTACCTAGGTGTCAACCTACGGTTTTGATGTGGCATCTCAATAATTCAACAGTCTGCCATTTCCTCCTCGTTTGAGATATCGACTATTTCTTCATAATTTATCATCAAATATGTTCAATGTTTATTTTTTACCAAATACCAAGAGAATTCAACAAAATTTCTAGGAGTAGTTTGACAACATACACAAAAAATGTATGTAAAATGCAGATGTTTCAAAATGGCCGATTTCCTGTTGGGCGGAGTCAGTCCTACCAATACTGAAAACGTGTCTAATGATGTCTCTTGTGTTTTTGCCAAGTTTCAGGAATTTTCAATCATCTATGTTCTGACCGTGTCATGGTTTCACTTTGGTTTAGTGTTGCGTCTCTAGTCAATCAATTGACTGCCATTACGTCACCGTTTTAGCGATCAACTATTCCTTTGGCGATTTTCATCAACTTTGTCTGATGTTCATTCACAGCTAATTTAGTGGTAATCTGACAAAGACTTTAGAAGCAGTTTAAATGAGTTTGTGAAAAAAGTGTAAAAATATTACAAATTCCAATATGGCCGACTTCTTGTTGGGCGGAGCTAATACAAGCCAATTGCAAATATGTGCAGAGTCAAAGTATCTACGCTCCTACCAAAATTTGAGAAGATTAGACAAATTTTGACACATCCACAGCTAGTTTATTAACCGTACAAATTAGGGGGCGCTCTAGAGTCAGCTAGCTACACATGAAAAAATTATCACAATACTTGTAAAGTGTTTTAAGGTCTTATAGAATCTGACAATTTTCAAGAGTTTTTGAGCATTCCCGTAATGTCAAATATGCATTGAAACCTAGGTGGCGCTATAGAGCCAATGAAATACGTATATATGAAATTTGAATTTTTGATCCAAGTACCACTTAAATCAAGCAGGCCTGTAAAGTTTCGAGAGTTTTCAACCTTTTTAACCTCCTCAAACACCTACCAACACCAGAATGTATTCACTTCCTGTTTTAATGAGGTATCTCCAGCAACTCAACTGTCCGCCATTTCGTCGCCGTTTAAGATATCGACTATTCCTTCGCAATTTATCATCAAGGATGGTAGTAGTTTATTGTTGACAAATATCAAGAGTATTCAACAAATTCCCTAGGAGGAGTTCGACAAAGTATGCAAAAAATGTGTGTAAAATGCACGTTTTTCAAAATGGCCGACTTCCTGTTGGGCGGAGTCAATCATATCAACACTGAAAACGTGTGTAATGATGTCTTTTATATTTTTGCCAAGTTTCATGAATTTCCAAGCAGCTGTATTCTGACCATGCTAATGTTTCTATTTGGTTTAGTGTTGTGTCTCCATTAAATCAATTGCCCGCCATTACGTCATCGTTTCAGCTATCGACTATTCCTTCGCAATTTAGCACCACGTATGTCTGGAGACTATCCACAGACAATTTAGTGGTAATCTGACAAAGACTCTAGGAGGAGTTCGAATGAGTTCGTGAAAAATGTGTAAAAATTTAACATTTTTCAAAATGGCCGACTTCCTGTTGGGCGGAGCTAATACATGCCAATGGGTATTATGTGTGGCATCATAATATCTATTTTTCTACCAAAAATCTTGAACATTGGGGAAAATTTGAGACAGCTACCGCTAATTTATTAGCCTAAACCAAATAGGGGGCGCTGTAGAGTCATTTAGCTCCACATTAGAAAAACGATTACATTTCTCGAAATCATTTAAAGGCAATATTGGGTCTGCTTATTTAGAAGAGGCTAAGAGCTTTCTATAAATGTCATATAAAATAGGTGGCGCTAGAGAGCTGATAAATTATGAATATGAAAAATTCCAATTTTACATCAAATTACAGCCTATGCCCAATATGCCTGTGAAATTTTATGAGTTTTCGAACATCGTAACCCACCCAAAACACCACGGGAAACTTTTTATTTTGCGACTTCCTGCCAAAATGGCCGACTTCCTGTTAGGCGGAGTCAAATAAATCCAAGTGATTCTTGATCGGTATAATGAGGTCAATGAGCGTACCAAAGTTGGTGCACATTGGACAAACTTTATCCCGGCCACTAGCAACGTTTGGGGGCGCTATAGAGCTCCTGATCAACGCCCAAGCCCAGGAACTGTGAAATTTAAAATTTTTCACCGGCTTTGATGTCTGTGCCAAAATTCAAGAGTTTTCGAGTATCAGAAAGGCCTCAAAAATGGGCGCGAAGTTTAAAAATAAAAATAATAATAATAATAATAATAATAATAAACGGACCAAAAACAATAGGGCTTTGCACCTCCGGTGCAGGCTTCGCCTGCGCCTTCGGTGCTCGGGCCCTAATAATAACGAGTTGTCCCCCTGTCACAGGGGGACGTAGGGCCCTCGCACAACAGCGCAAATCGTACCGGGCCAAACCGAGAAACCGGTAAAAGTAATTTTGAGGTCTTATTGAGTGTGCCAATTTTCAAGAGTTTTCTATCCTGTTAAACATGTGAAATATCCATTTAAAATACAGGTGGCGCTATGGCGCTGTTAAAATACATGTATTTGAAATTCTAATTCTACATCAAACAACAGCCTTAGATAAGCAGGCTGGTCAAATTTTGTGAGTTTTTCTCCGTTAGAACCTCCTCAAAACACCTGGCATTACCTAGGTTTTCACCTCCTGTTTTGATGTGGGATCTCAAAAATTCAACCATCTGCCATTTCGTCCTTGTTTGAGATATCGACTATTCCTTCACAATTTATCATCAGATATGTTCAATGTTTATTTTTACCAAATACCAAGAGAATTCATCAAATTTGCTAGGAGTAGTTTGACAATGTACACAAAAAATGTGTGTAAAATGCAGATATTTCAAAATGGCCGATTTCCTGTTGGGCGGAGTCAGTCCTACCAATGCTGAAAATGTGTGTAATGATGTCTTTGGTGTTTTTGCCAAGTTTCATGAATTTTCAATAATCTGTTTTCTGACCATGTCATGGTTTCACTTTGGTTTAGTGTTGCGTCTCTAGTGACTCAATTGCTCGCCATTGGGTCACCGTTTTACCGATCAACTAATCCTTTGGCAATTATCATCAAATATGTCTGTTGTTCATTTACAGCGAAATAAGAGGTAATCTGACAAAGACTTTAGGAGCAGTTTAAATTAGTTTGTGAAAAATTTGTAAAAATATTACAAATTCCAATATGGCCGACTTCCTGTTGGGCAGAGCTAATACAAGCCAATTGCAAATATGTGCAGGGTCATACTATCTACGATCCTACCAAAATTTGAGAAGATTAGACAAATTTTGACACATCCACAGCTAATTTATTAAACGAACCAATTAGGGGGCGCTGTAGAGTCCGCTAGCTATACATGAAAAAATTGTCAAAATATTTGTAAAGTGTTTTTAGGTCTTATGCAATCTGTCAATTTTCAAGAGGTTTTGAGCATTCCCGTAATGTCAAATATGCATTGAAACCTAGGTGGCGCTATAGAGCCAATGAAATACGTATATATGAAATTTTAATTTCAGATCAAACTACTGCTTAAATCAAGCAGGCCTGTAAATTTTTGAGAGTTTTTAACCTTTTTAACCTCCTCAAACACCTACTAACACCAGAATATATTCACTTCCTGTTTTAATGGGGTATCTCAAGCAATTCAACTGTCCGCCATTTCGTCCTCGTTTAAGATATCGACTATTCCTTCGCAATTTATCATCAAGGATGGTAGTAGTTTATTGTTGACAAATATCAAGAGTATTCAACAAATTCCCTAGGAGGAGTTCGACAAAGTATGCAAAAAATGTGTGTAAAATGCACGTTTTTCAAAATGGCCGACTTCCTGTTGGGCGGAGTCAATCATATCAACACTGAAAACGTGTGTAATGATGTTTTTTATATTTTTGCCAAGTTTCATGAATTTCCAAGCAGCTGTATTCTGACCATGCTAATGTTTCTATTTGGTTTAGTGTTGTGTCTCCATTAAATCAATTGCCCGCCATTACGTCATCGTTTCAGCTATCGACTATTCCTTCGCAATTTAGCACCACGTATGTCTGGAGACTATCCACAGACAATTTAGTTGTAATCTGACAAAGACTCTAGGAGGAGTTCGAATGAGTTCGTGAAAAATGTGTAAAAATTTAACATTTTTCAAAATGGCCGACTTCCTGTTGGGCGGAGCTAATACATGCCAATGGGTATTATGTGTGGCATCGTAATATCTATTTTTCTACCAAAAATCTTGAACATTGGGGAAAATTTGAGACAGCTACCGCTAATTTATTAGCCTAAACCAAATAGGGGGCGCTGTAGAGTCATTTAGCTCCACATTAGAAAAACGATTACATTTCTCGAAATCATTTAAAGGCATTATTGGGTCTGCTTATTTAGAAGAGGCTAAGAGCTTTCTATAAATGTCATATAAAATAGGTGGCGCTAGAGAGCTGATAAATTATGAATATGAAAAATTCCAATTTTACATCAAAGTACAGCCTATGCCCAATATGCCTGTGAAATTTTATGAGTTTTCGAACATCGTAACCCACCCAAAACACCACAGGAAACTTTTTATTTTGCGACTTCCTGCCAAAATGGCAGACTTCCTGTTAGGCGGAGTCAAATAAATCCAAGTGATTCTTGATCGGTATAATGAGGTCAATGAGCGTACCAAAGTTGGTGCACATTGGACAAACTTTATCCCGGCCACTAGCAACGTTTGGGGGCGCTATAGAGCTCCTGATCAACGACCAAGCCCAGGAACTGTGAAATTTCAAATTTTTCACCGGCTTTGATGTCTGTGCCAAAATTCAAGAGTTTTCGAGTATCAGAAAGGCCTCAAAAATGGGCGCGAAGTTTAAAAATAAAAATAATAATAATAATAATAAACGGACCAAAAACAATAGGGCTTTGCACCTCCGGTGCAGGCTTCGCCTGCGCCTTCGGTGCTCGGGCCCTAATAATAACGAGTTGTCCCCCTGTCACAGGGGGACGTAGGGCCCTCGCACAACAGCGCAAATCGTACCGGGCCAAACCGAGAAACCGGTGAAAGTAATTTTGAGGTCTTATTAAGTGTGGTAATTTTCAAGAGTTTTCTATCCTGCCAAAAATGTGAAATACCCATTTAAAATACAGGTGGCGCTATTGAGCTGTTAAAACACATATATTTGAAATTCTAATTCTAGATCAAACAACAGCCTCAGATAAGCAGGCCGGTCAAAGTTTGTGAGCTTTTCTCTCTTATAACGTCCTCAAAACTCCTAGCATTACCTATGTGTCAACCTCCAGTTTTGATGTGGAATCTCAAACATTCAACCGTCCGCCATTCCCTCCTCGTTTAAGATATCGACTATTTCTTCACAATTTATCATCAGATATGTTCAATGTTTATTTTTACCAAATACCAAGAGAATTCAACAAAATTTCTAGGAGTAGTTTGACAACATACGCAAAAAATGTATGTAAAATTCAGATATTTCAAAATGGCCGACTTCCTGTTGGGCGGAGTCAGTCCTACCAATACTGAAAACGTGTCTAATGATGTCTCTTGTGTTTTTGCCAAGTTTCATGAATTTTTAATCAACTGTGTTCTGACTGTGTCATGGTTTCACTTTGGTTTAGTGTTGCGTCTCTAGTCAATCAATTGCTCGCCATTACGTCACCGTTTTAGCGATCAACTATTCCTTTGGCAATTTTCATCAACTGTGTCTGATGTTCATTCTCAGCTAATTTAGAGGTAATCTGACAAAGACTTTAGGAGCAGTTTAAATGAGTTTGTGAAAAAAAGTGTAAAAAAATTACAAAATCCAATATGGCCGACTTCCTGTTGGGCGGAGCTAATACAAACCAATTGCAAATATGTGCAGAGTCATAGTATCTACGCTCCTACCAAAATTTGAGAAGATTAGACAAATTGTGACACATCCACAGCTAATTTATTAAACGAATGAATTAGGGGGCGCTATAGAGTCCGCTAGCTACACATGAAAAAATTATCACAATATTTGTAAAGTGTTTTTAGATCTTATGGAATCTGACAGTTTTCAAGAGTTTTTGAGCATTTCCGTAATGTCAAATATGCATTGAAACCTAGGTGGCGCTATAGAGCCAATGAAATATGTATATATGAAATTTAAATTTTTAATCAAAGGACCGCTTAAATCAAGCAGGCCTGTAAAGTTTCGTGAGTGTTCAACCTGTTTAACCTCCTCAAACACCTACTAACACCAGAATGTATTTACTTCCTATTTTAATGGGGTATCTCAAGCAATTCAACTGTCCGCCATTTCGTCCTTGTTTAAGATATCGACTATTCCTTCGCAATTTATCATCACGGATGGTAGTAGTTTATTGCTGACAAATATCAAGAGTATTCAACAAATTCCCTAGGAGGAGTTCGACAAAGTATGCAAAAAATGTGTGTAAAATGCACGTTTTTCAAAATGGCCGACTTCCTGTTGGGCGGAGTCAATCATATCAACACTGAAAACGTGTGTAATGATGTCTTTTATGTTTTTGCCAAGTTTCATGAATTTCCAAGCAGCTGTGTTCTGACCATGCTAATGTTTCTATTTGGTTAAGTGTTGTGTCTTTATTAAATCAACTGCCCGACATTACGTCATCGTTTCAGCTATCGACTATTCCTTCGCAATTTAGCACCACGTATGTCTGGAGACTATCCACAGACCATTTAGTTGTAATCTGACAAAGACTCTAGGAGGAGTTTGAATGAGTTCGTGAAAAATGTGTAAAAATTTAACATTTTTCAAAATGGCCGACTTCCTGTTGGGCGGAGCTAATACATGCCAATGGGTATTATGTGTGGCATCGTAATATCTATGTTTCTACCAAAAATCTTGAACATTGGGGAAAATTTGAGACAGCTACCGCTAATTTATTAGCCTAAACCAAATAGGGGGCGCTGTAGAGTCATTTAGCTCCACATTAGAAAAACGATTACATTTCTCAAAATCATTTAAAGGCATTATTGGGTCTGCTAATTTGGAAGAGGCTAAGAGCTTTCTATAAATGTCATATAAAATAGGTGGCGCTAGAGAGCTGATAAATTATTAATATGAAAAATTCCAATTTTACATCAAAGTACAGCCTATACCCAATACGCCTGTGAAATTTTATGAGTTTTCGAACATCGTAACCCACCCAAAATGTCACGGGAAACTTTTTTTTTTGCCAATTCCTGCCAAAATGGCCGACTTCCTGTTAGGCCGAGTCAAATAAATCCAAGTGATTCTTGATCGGTATAATGAGGTCAATGAGCGTACCAAAGTTGGTGCACATTGGACAAACTTTATCCCGGCCACTGGCAACGTTTGGGGGCGCTATAGAGCTCCTGATCAACGCCCAAGCGCAGGAACCATGAAATTTTAAATTTTTCACCGGCTTTGATGTCTGTGCCAAAATTCAAGAGTTTTCGCGTATCAGAAAGGCCTCAAAAATGGGCGCGAAGTTTAAAAATAAAAATAATAATAATAATAATAATAATAATAAACGGACCAAAAACAATAGGGCTTTGCACCTCCGGTGCAGGCTTCGCCTGCGCCTTCGGTGCTCGGGCCCTAACGAGTTGTCCCCCTGTCACAGGGGGACGTAGGGCCCTCGCACAACAGCGCAAATCGTACCGGGCCAAACCGAGAAACCGGTAAAAGTAATTTTAAGGTCTTATTGAGTGTGCCAATTTTCAAGAGTTTTCTATCCTGTTAAACATGTGAAATATCCATTTAAAATACAGGTGGCGCTATAGCGCTGTTAAAATACATGTATTTGAAATTCTAATTCTACATCAAAGAACAGCCTTAGATAAGCAGGCCAGTCAAATTTTGTGAGTTTTTCTCCGTTATAACCTCCTCAAAACACCTGGCATTACCTAGGTTTTGACCTCCTGTTTTGATGTGGCATCTCACAAATTCAACCATCTGCCATTTCGTCCTCATTTGAGATATCGACTATTCCTTCACAATTTATCATCAGATATGTTCAATGTTTATTTTTTACCAAATACCAAGAGAATTCAACAAATTTGCTAGGAGTAGTTTGACAATGTACACAAAAAATGTGTGTAAAATGCAGATATTTCAAAATGGCCGACTTCCTGTTGGGCGGAGTCAGTCCTACCAATGCTGAAAATGTGTGTAATGATGTCTTTTGTGTTTTTGCCAAGTTTCATGAATTTTCAAAAATCTGTTTTCTGACCGTGTCATGGTTTCACTTTGGTTTAGTGTTGCGTCTCTAGTGAATCAATTGCTCGCCATTGGGTCACCGTTTTACCGATCAACTAATCCTTTGGCAGTTATCATCAAATATGTCTGTTGTTCATTTACAGCGAAATAAGAGGTAATCTGACAAAGACTTTAGGAGCAGTTAAATTAGTTTGTGAAAAATTTGTAAAAATATTACAAATTCCAATATGGCCGACTTCCTGTTGGGCGGAGCTAATACAAGCCAATTGCAAATATGTGCAGGGTCATACTATCTACGATCCTACCAAAATTTGAGAAGATTAGACAAATTTTGACACATCCACAGCTAATTTATTAAACAAACGAATTAGGGGGCGCTGTAGAGTCTGCTAGCTATACATGAAAAAATTGTCAAAATATTTGTAAAGTGTTTTTAGGCCTTATGCAATCTGTCAATTTTCAAGAGTTTTTGAGCATTCCCGTAATGTCAAATATGCATTGAAACCTAGGTGGCGCTATAGAGCCAATGAAATACGTATATATGAAATTTGAGTTTTTGATCCAAGTACCACTTAAATCAAGCAGGCCTGTAAAGTTTCGAGAGTTTTCAACCTTTTTAACCTCCTCAAACACCTACCAACACCAGAATGTATTCACTTCCTGTTTTAATGAGGTATCTCCAGCAACTCAACTGTCCGCCATTTCGTCGCTGTTTAAGATATCGACTATTCCTTCGCAATTTATCATCAGGTGTGTTAGTAGTTTATTACTGAAAAATATCAAAAGTATTCAATAAATTCCCTAGGAGGAGTTCGACAAAGTATGCAAAAAATGTGTGTAAAATGCACATATTTCAAAATGGCCGACTTCCTGTTGGGCGGATTCAGTCTTACCAATACTAAAAACCTGTCTTATGATGTCTCTTGTGTTTTTGCCAAGTTTTATGAATTTTCAATCATCTGTGTTATGACCGTGTCATGGTTTCACTTTTGTTTAGTGTTGCGTCTCCATTAAATTAATTGCCTGCCATTACATCATCGTTTCAGCTATCGACTATTCCTTCGCAATTTATCACCATGTATGTCTGGAGCCTACCCACGCCCAATTTAGAGATAATCTGACAAAGACTCTAGGAGGAGTTTGAATGAGTTCGTGAAAAATGTGTAAAAATTCCACAAATTTCAAAATGGCCGACTTCCTGTTGGGCGGAGCTAATACCAGCCAATGGGTAATATGTGCGGGATGATACTTTCTATGTTGTTGCCAAAAATCGAGAATATTGGAGAAATTTTGAGACAGCTACAGCTAATTTAATGGCCTAAATAAAATAGGGGGCGCTGTAGAGTCATTTAGCTACACATGAGAAAAACGACAAAATATTTCTAAATCATTTCAAAGACTGATTGAATCTGCCAATTATCAAGAGGCTGAGAGCTTTTCATAAATATGATATAAAATAGGTGGCGCTAGAGAGCTGATGAAACACGAATTTACGAAATTCCAACTTAAGGTCAAAGTATGGCCTAAGCCAAATAGCTCTGTAAAATTTTAGGAGATTTCAAACATCCTAACCCCTCCGAAACCCAGCGGGAAACTTTTTATTTCGCAACTTCCTGTCAAAATGGCCGACTTCCTGTTGGGCGGAGTCAAATAAAACCAAGTGATTCTTGTTGTTTATGAGGAGGTCAATGAGCGTACCAAAGTTGGTGCACGTTGGACAAACTTCATCTCGGCCAATGCTGATGTTTGGTGGCGCTATAGAGCTCCTGAACCACGCCAAAGTCCAGCCTCTATGGAACTTTACAATTTTCGCAGAGTTTGAGGCCTGTGCCAAAATGCGTGAGTTTTCGAGTATCGGAAATGCCTCAAAAATGGACGCAAAGAGGCAGAATAATAATAATAATAATAATAATAATAATAACGAGTTGTCCCCCTGTCACAGGGGGACGTAGGGCCCTCGCACAACAGCGCAAATCGTACCGGGCCAAACCGAGAAACCGGTAAAAGTAATTTTGAGGTCTTATTGAATGTGCCAATTTTCAAGAGTTTTCTATCCTGTTAAACATGTGAATTATCCATTTAAAATACAGGTGGCGCTATGGCGCTGTTAAAATACATGTATTTGAAATTCTAATTCTACATCAAACAACAGCCTTAGATAAGCAGGCTGGTCAAATTTTGTGAGTTTTTCTCCGTTATAACCTCCTCAAAACACCTGGCATTACCTAGGTTTTCACCTCCTGTTTTGATGTGGGATCTCAAAAATTCAACCATCTGCCATTTCGTCCTCGTTTGAGATATCGACTATTCCTTCACAATTTATCATCAGATATGTTCAATGTTTATTTTTACCAAATACCAAGAGAATTCATCAAATTTGCTAGGAGTAGTTTGACAATGTACACAAAAAATGTGTGTAAAATGCAGATATTTCAAAATGGCCGACTTCCTGTTGGGCGGAGTCAGTCCTACCAATGTTGAAAATGTGTGTAATAATGTCTTTTGTGTTTTTGCCAAGTTTCATGAATTTTCAATAATCTGTTTTCTGACCATGTCATGGTTTCACTTTGGTTTAGTGTTGCGTCTCTAGTGACTCAATTGCTCGCCATTGGGTCACCGTTTTACCGATCAACTAATCCTTTGGCAATTATCATCAAATATGTCTGTTGTTCATTTACAGAGAAATAAGAGGTAATCTGACAAAGACTTTAGGAGCAGTTTAAATTAGTTTGTGAAAAATGTGTAAAAATATTACAAATTCCAATATGGCCGACTTCCTGTTGGGCGGAGCTAATACAAGCCAATTGCAAATATGTGCAGGGTCATACTATCTACGATCCTACCAAAATTTGAGAAGATTAGACCAATTTTGACACATCCACAGCTAATTTATTAAACAAACGAATTAGGGGGCGCTGTAGAGTCTGCTAGCTATACATGAAAAAATTGTCAAAATATTTGTAAAGTGTTTTTGGGTCTTATGCAGTCTGTCAATTTTCAAGAGGTTTTGAGCATTCCCGTAATGTCAAATATGCATTGAAACCTAGGTGGCGCTATAGAGCCAATGAAATACGTATACAAGAAATTTTAATTTCAGATGAAAGTACTGCTTAATTCAAGCAGGCCTGTAAATTTTCGAGAGTTTTCAACCTTTTTAACCTCCTCAAACACCTACTAACACCAGAATGTATTCACTTCCTGTTTTAATGGGGCATCTCAAGCAGTTCAACTGTCCGCCATTTCGTCCTCGTTTAATATATCGACTATTCCTTCGCAATTTATCATCACGGATGGTAGTAGTTTTTTGCTGACAAATATCAAGAGTATTCAACAAATTCCCTAGGAGGAGTTCGACAAAGTATGCAAAAAATGTGTGTAAAATGCACATATTTCAAAATGGCCGACTTCCTGTTGGGCGGAGTCAATCATTCCAATACTAAAAACGTGTCTTATGATGTCTCTTGTGTTTTTACCAAGTTTCATGATTTTTCAATCATCTGTTTTATGACCGTGTCATGGTTTCACTTTGGTCTAGTGTTGCGTCTCCATTAAATTAATTGTCCGCCATTACGTCATCGTTTCACCTATCGACTATTCCTTCGCAATTTATCACCACGTATGTCTGGAGCCTATCCACACCAAATTTAGAGGTAATATGACAAAGACTCTAGGAGGAGTTTGAATGAGTTCGTGAAAAATGTGTAAAAATTCCACAAATTTCAAAATGGCCGACTTCCTGTTGGGCAGAGCTAGTACAAGCCAATGGGTAATATGTGCGGGATGATAGTTTCTATGTTGTTGCCAAAAATCGAGAATATTGGAGAAATTTTGAGACAGCTACAGCTAATTTAATGGCCTAAACAAAATAGGGGGCGCTGTAGAGTCCTCTAGCTACACATGAGAAAAACGACAAAATATTCCTAAATCATTTTAAAGACTTATTGAATCTGCCAATTATCAAGAGGCTGAGAGCTTTTCATAAATATGATATAAAATAGGTGGCGCTAGAGAGCTGATGAAAGACGAATTTACGAAATTCCAACTTACGGTCAAAGTATGGCCTAAGCCAAATAGCTCTGTAAAATTTTAGGAGTTTTCAAACATCCTAACCCCTCCGAAACCCAGCGGGAAACTTTTTATTTTGCAACTTCCTGTCAAAATGGCCGACTTCCTGTTGGGCGGAGTCAAATAAAACCTAGTGATTCTTGTTGTTTATGAGGAGGTCAATGAGCGTACCAAAGTTGGTGCACGTTGGACAAACTTCATCCCGGCCACTGCCGACGTTTGGGGGCGCTATAGAGCTCCTGAACAACGCCAAAGTCCAGCCTCTATGGAACTTTAAAATTTTCGCCGAGCTTGAGGCCTGTGCCAAAATGTGTGAGTTTTCGAGTATCGGAAATGCCTCAAAAATGGACGCAAAGAGGCAGAATAATAATAACGAGTTGTCCCCCTGTCACAGGGGGACGTAGGGCCCTCGCACAACAGCACAAATCGTACCGGGCCAAACCGAGAAACCGGTAAAAGTAATTTTGAGGTCTTATTGAGTGTGCCAATTTTTAAGAGTTTTCTATCCTGTTAAACATGTGAAATATCCATTTAAAATACAGGTAGCGCTATGGCGCTGTTAAAATACATGTATTTGAAATTCTAATACTACATCAAACAACAGCCTCAGATAAGCAGGCCGGTCAAATTTTGTGAGTTTTTCTCCGTTATAACCTCCTCAAAACACCTGGCATTACCTAGGTTTTGACCTCCTGTTTTGATGTGGCATCTCACAAATTCAACCATCTGCCATTTCGTCCTCGTTTGAGATATCGACTATTCCTTCACAATTTATCATCAGATATGTTTAATGTTTATTTTTACCAAATACCAAGAGAATTCAAGAAAATTTCTAGGAGTAGTTTGACAATATACACAACAAATGTATGTAAAATTCAGATATTTCAAAATGGCCGACTTCCTGTTGGGCGGAGTCAGTCCTACCAATACTGAAAACGTGTCTAATGATGTCTCTTGTGTTTTTGCCAAGTTTCATGAATTTTTAATCATCTGTGTTCTGACTGTGTCATGGTTTCACTTTGGTTTAGTGTTGCGTCTCTAGTCAATCAATTGCCCGCCATTACGTCACCGTTTTAGCGATCAATTATTCCTTTGGCAATTTTCATCAACTGTGTCTGATGTTCATTCTCAGCTAATTTAGAGGTAATCTGACAAAGACTTTAGGAGCAGTTTAAATGAGTTTGTTAAAAAATTGTAAAAATTACACAAATTTCAAAATGGCCGACTTCCTGTTGGGCGGAGCTAATACAAACCAATTGCAAATATGTGCAAAGTCATAGTATCTACGCTCCTACCAAAATTTGAGAAGATTAGACAAATTTTGACACATCCAAAGCTAATTTATTAACCGTACGAATTAGGGGGCGCTGTAGAGTCCGCTAGCTACACATGAAAAAATTATCACAATATTTGTAAAGTGTTTTTTAGATCTTATGGAATCTGACAATTTTCAAGAGTTTTTGAGCATTTCCGTAATGTCAAATATGCATTGAAACCTAGGTGGCGCTATAGAGCCAATGAAATATGTATATATGAAATTTCAATTTTTAATCAAAGTACTGCTTAAATCAAGCAGGCCTGAAAAGTTTTGTGAGTGTTCAACCAGTTTAACCTCCTCAAACACCTACTAACACCAGAATGTATTTACTTCCTATTTTAATGGGGTATCTCAAGCAATTCAACTGTCCGCCATTTCGTCCTCGTTTAAGATATCGACTATTCCTTCGCAATTTATCATCAAGGATGGTAGTAGTTTATTGTTGACAAATATCAAGAGTATTCAACAAATACCCTAGGAGGAGTTTGACAAAGTATGCAAAAAATGTGTGTAAAATGCACGTTTTTCAAAATGGCCGACTTCCTGTTGGGCGGAGTCAATCATATCAACACTGAAAACGTGTGTAATGATGTCTTTTATATTTTTGCCAAGTTTCATGAATTTCCAAGCAGCTGTATTCTGACCATGCTAATGTTTCTATTTGGTTTAGTGTTGTGTCTCCATTAAATCAATTGCCCGCCATTACGTCATCGTTTCAGCTATCGACTATTCCTTCGCAATTTAGCACCACGTATGTCTGGAAACTATCCACAGACAATTTAGTTGTAATCTGACAAAGACTCTAGGAGGAGTTCGAATGAGTTCGTGAAAAATGTGTAAAAATTTAACATTTTTCTAAATGGCCGACTTCCTGTTGGGCGGAGCTAATACATGCCAATGGGTATTATGTGTGGCATCGTAATATCTATTTTTCTACCAAAAATCTTGAACATTGGGGAAAATTTGAGACAGCTACCGCTAATTTATTAGCCTAAACCAAATAGGGGGCGCTGTAGAGTCATTTAGCTCCACATTAGAAAAACGATTACATTTCTCGAAATCATTTAAAGGCATTATTGGGTCTGCTTATTTAGAAGAGGCTAAGAGCTTTCTATAAATGTCATATAAAATAGGTGGCGCTAGAGAGCTGATAAATTATGAATATGAAAAATTCCAATTTTACATCAAAGTACAGCCTATGCCCAATATGCCTGTGAAATTTTATGAGTTTTCGAACATCGTAACCCACCCAAAACACCACGGGAAACTTTTTATTTTGCGACTTCCTGCCAAAATGGCAGACTTCCTGTTAGGCGGAGTCAAATAAATCCAAGTGATTCTTGATCGGTATAATGAGGTCAATGAGCGTACCAAAGTTGGTGCACATTGGACAAACTTTATCCCGGCCACTAGCAACGTTTGGGGGCGCTATAGAGCTCCTGATCAACGACCAAGCCCAGGAACTGTGAAATTTCAAATTTTTCACCGGCTTTGATGTCTGTGCCAAAATTCAAGAGTTTTCGAGTATCAGAAAGGCCTCAAAAATGGGCGCGAAGTTTAAAAATAAAAATAATAATAATAATAATAAACGGACCAAAAACAATAGGGCTTTGCACCTCCGGTGCAGGCTTCGCCTGCGCCTTCGGTGCTCGGGCCCTAATAAACGGACCAAAAACAATAGGGCTTTGCACCTCCGGTGCAGGCTTCGCCTGCGCCTTCGGTGCTCGGGCCCTAACGAGTTGTCCCCCTGTCACAGGGGGACGTAGGGCCCTCGCAAAACAGCGCAAATCGTACCGGGCCAAACCGAGAAACCGGTAAAAGTAATTTTAAGGTCTTATTGAGTGTGCCAATTTTCAAGAGTTTTCTATCCTGTTAAACATGTGAAATATCCATTTAAAATACAGGTGGCGCTATGGCGCTGTTAAAATACATGTATTTGAAATTCTAATTCTACATCAAACAACAGCCTTAGATAAGCAGGCTGGTCAAATTTTGTGAGTTTTTCTCCGTTATAACCTCCTCAAAACACCTGGCATTACCTAGGTTTGCACCTCCTGTTTTGATGTGGGATCTCAAAAATTCAACCATCTGCCATTTCGTCCTCGTTTGAGATATCGACTATTCCTTCACAATTTATCATCAGATATGTTCAATGTTTATTTTTACCAAATACCAAGAGAATTCATCAAATTTGCTAGGAGTAGTTTGACAATGTACACAACAAATGTGTGTAAAATGCAGATATTTCAAAATGGCCGACTTCCTGTTGGGCGGAGTCAGTCCTACCAATGCTGAAAATGTGTGTAATGATGTCTTTTTTGTTTTGGCCAAGTTTCATGAATTTTCAATAATCTGTTTTCTGACCGTGTCATGGTTTCACTTTGGTTTAGTGTTGCGTCTCTAGTGACTCAATTGCTCGCCATTGGGTCACCGTTTTACCGATCAACTAATCCTTTGGCAATTATCATCAAATATGTCTGTTGTTCATTTACAGCGAAATAAGAGGTAATCTGACAAAGACTTTAGGAGCAGTTTAAATTAGTTTGTGAAAAATTTGTAAAAATATTACAAATTCCAATATGGCCGACTTCCTGTTGGGCGGAGCTAATACAAGCCAATTGCAAATATGTGCAGGGTCATACTATCTACGATCCTACCAAAATTTGAGAAGATTAGACAAATTTTGACACATCCACAGCTAATTTATTAAACAAACGAATTAGGGGGCGCTGTAGAGTCTGCTAGCTATACATGAAAAAATTGTCAAAGTATTTGTAAAGTGTTTTTAAGTCTTATGCAATCTGTCAATTTTCAAGAGGTTTTGAGCATTCCCATAATGTCAAATATGCATTGAAACCTAGGTGGCGCTATAGAGCCAATGAAATACGTATACAAGAAATTTTAATTTCAGATGAAAGTACTGCTTAATTCAAGCAGGCCTGTAAATTTTCGAGAGTTTTCAACCTTTTTAACCTCCTCAAACACCTACTAACACCAGAATGTATTCACTTCCTGTTTTAATGGGGCATCTCAAGCAGTTCAACTGTCCGCCATTTCGTCCTCGTTTAAGATATCGACTATTCCTTCGCAATTTATCATCACGGATGGTAGTAGTTTTTTGCTGACAAATATCAAGAGTATTCAACAAATTTCCTAGGAGGAGTTCGACAAAGTATGCAAAAAATGTGTGTAAAATGCACATATTTCAAAATGGCCGACTTCCTGTTGGGCGGAGTCAATCATTCCAATACTAAAAACGTGTCTTATGATGTCTCTTGTGTTTTTACCAAGTTTCATGATTTTTCAATAATCTGTTTTATGACCGTGTCATGGTTTCACTTTGGTCTAGTGTTGAGTCTCCATTAAATTAATTGTCCGCCATTACGTCATCATTTCAGCTATCGACTATTCCTTCGCAATTTATCACCATGTATGTCTGGAGCCTATCCACACCAAATTTAGAGGTAATATGACAAAGACTCTAGGAGGAGTTTGAATGAGTTCGTGAAAAATGTGTAAAAATTCCACAAATTTCAAAATGGCCGACTTCCTGTTGGGCAGAGCTAGTACAAGCCAATGGGTAATATGTGCGGGATGATAGTTTCTATGTTGTTGCCAAAAATCGAGAATATTGGAGAAATTTTGAGACAGCTACAGCTAATTTAACGGCCTAAACAAAATAGGGGGCGCTGTAGAGTCCTCTAGCTACACATGAGAAAAATGACAAAATATTCCTAAATCATTTCAAAGACTTATTGAATCTGCCAATTATCAAGAGGCTGAGAGCTTTTCATAAATATGATATAAAATAGGTGGCGCTAGAGAGCTGATGAAAGACGAATTTACGAAATTCCAACTTACGGTCAAAGTATGGCCTAAGCCAAATAGCTCTGTAAAATTTTAGTAGTTTTCAAACATCCTAACCCCTTCGAAATCCAGCGGGAAACTTTTTATTTTGCAACTTCCTGTCAAAATGGCCGACTTCCTGTTGGGCGGAGTCAAATAAAACCTAGTGATTCTTGTTGTTTATGAGGAGGTCAATGAGCGTACCAAAGTTGGTGCACGTTGGACAAACTTCATCCCGGCCACTGCCGACGTTTGGGGGCGCTATAGAGCTCCTGAACAACGCCAAAGTCCAGCCTCTATGGAACTTTAAAATTTTCGCCGAGCTTGAGGTCTGTGCCAAAATGCGTGAGTTTTTGAGTATCGGAAATGCCTCAAAAATGGACGCAAAGAGGCAGAATAATAATAATAATAATAACGAGTTGTCCCCCTGTCACAGGGGGACGTAGGGCCCTCGCACAACAGCGCAAATCGTACCGGGCCAAACTGAGAAACCGGTAAAAGTAATTTTAAGGTCTTATTGAGTGTGCCAATTTTCAAGAGTTTTCTATCCTGTTAAACACGTGAAATATCCATTTAAAATACAGGTGGCGCTTTAGCGCTGTTAAAATACATGTATTTGAAATTCTAATTCTACATCAAAGAGCAGCCTTAGATAAGCAGGCCAGTCAAATTTTGTGAGTTTTTCTCCGTTATAACCTCCTCAAAACACCTGGCATTACCTAGGTTTTGACCTCCTGTTTTGATGTGGCATCTCACAAATTCAACCATCTGCCATTTCGTCCTCGTTTGAGATATCGACTATTCCTTCACAATTTATCATCAGATATGTTCAATGTTTATTTTTACCAAATACCAAGAGAATTCAACAAATTTGCTAGGAGTAGTTTGACAATGTACACAAAAAATGTGTGTAAAATGCAGATATTTCAAAATGGCCGACTTCCTGTTGGGCGGAGTCAGTCCTACCAATGCTGAAAATGTGTGTAATGATGTCTTTTGTTTTTTTGCCAAGTTTCATGAATTTTCAATAATCTGTTTTCTGACCATGTCATGGTTTCACTTTGGTTTAGTGTTGCGTCTCTAGTGACTCAATTGCTCGCCATTGGGTCACCGTTTTACCAATCAACTAATCCTTTGGCAATTTTCATCAAATATGTCTGTTGTTCATTTACAGCGAAATAAGAGGTAATCTGACAAAGACTTTAGGAGCAGTTTAAATTAGTTTGTGAAAAATTTGTAAAAATATTACAAATTCCAATATGGCCGACTTCCTGTTGGGCGGAGCTAATACAAGCCAATTGCAAATATGTGCAGGGTCATACTATCTACGATCCTACCAAAATTTGAGAAGATTAGACAAATTTTGACACATCCACAGCTAATTTATTAAACGAACCAATTAGGGGGCGCTGTAGAGTCTGCTAGCTATACATGAAAAAATTGTCAAAATATTTGTAAAGTGTTTTTAGGTCTTATGCAATCTGTCAATTTTCAAGAGGTTTTGAGCATTCCCGTAATGTCAAATATGCATTGAAACCTAGGTGGCGCTATAGAGCCAATGAAATACGTATATATGAAATTTTAATTTCAGATCAAACTACTGCTTAAATCAAGCAGGCCTGTAAATTTTTGAGAGTTTTTAACCTTTTTAACCTCCTCAAGCACCTACCAACACCAGAATGTATTCACTTCCTGTTTTAACGGGGAATCTCAAGCAATTCAACTGTCCGCCATTTCGTCCTCGTTTAAGATATCGACTATTCCTTCGCAATTTATCATCAGGTGTGTTAGTAGTTTATTAGTGACAAATATGAAGAGTATTCAACAAATTCCCTAGGAGGAGTTCGACAAAGTATGCAAAAAATGTTTGTAAAATGCACATATTTCAAAATGGCCGACTTCCTGTTGGGCGGAGTCAGGCTTACCAATACTAAAAACGTGTCTTATGATGTCTCTTGTGTTTTTGCCAAGTTTCATGAATTTTCAATCATCTGTGTTATGACCGTGTCATGGTTTCACTTTTGTTTAGTGTTGCTTCTCCATTAAATTAATTGCCTGCCATTACGTCATCGTTTCAGCTATCGACTATTCCTTCGCAATTTATCACCACGTATGTCTGGAGCCTACCCACGCCCAATTTAGAGATAATCTGACAAAGACTCTAGGAGGAGTTTGAATGAGTTCGTGAAAAATGTGTAAAAATTCCACAAATTTCAAAATGGCCGACTTCCTGTTGGGCGGAGCTAATACCAGCCAATGGGTAATATGTGCGGGATGATACTCTCTATGTTGTTGCCAAAAATCGAGAATATTGGAGAAATTTTGAGACAGCTAAAGCTAATTTAATGGCCTAAATAAAATAGGGGGCGCTGTAGAGTCATCTAGCTACACATGAGAAAAACGACAAAATATTCCTAAATCATTTCAAAGACTTATTGAATCTGCCAATTATCAAGAGGCTGAGAGCTTTTTAAAAATGTGATATAAAATAGGTGGCGCTAGAGAGCTGATGAAACACGAATTTACGAAATTCCAACTTACGGTCAAAGTATGGCCTAAGCCAAATAGCTCTGTAAAATTTTAGGAGTTTTCAAACATCCTAACCCCTCCGAAACCCAGCGGGAAACTTTTTATTTTGCAACTTCCTGTCAAAATGGCCGACTTCCTGTTGGGCGGAGTCAAATAAAACCTAGTGATTCTTGTTGGTTATGAGGAGGTCAATGAGCGTACCAAAGTTGGTGCACGTTGGACAAACTTCATCCCGGCCACTGCCGACATTTGGGGGCGCTATAGAGCTCCTGAACAACGCCAAAGTCCAGCCTCTATGGAACTTTAAAATTTTCGCCGAGCTTGAGGTCTGTGCCAAAATGCGTGAGTTTTCGAGTATCGGAAATGCCTCAAAAATGGACGCAAAGAGGCAGAATAATAATAATAACGAGTTGTCCCCCTGTCACAGGGGGACGTAGGGCCCTCGCACAACAGCGCAAATCGTACCGGGCCAAACCGAGAAACCGGTAAAAGTAATTTTGAGGTCTTATTGAGTGTGCCAATTTTCAAGAGTTTTCTATCCTGTTAAACACGTGAAATATCCATTAAAATACAGGTGGCGCTTTAGCGCTGTTAAAATACATATATTTGAAATTCTAATTCTACATCAAAGAACAGCCTTAGATAAGCAGGCCGGTCAAATTTTGTGAGTTTTTCTCCGTTATAACCTCCTCAAAACACCTGGCATTACCTAGGTTTTCACCTCCTGTTTTGATGTGGCATCTCAAAAATTCAACTATCTGCCATTTCGTCCTGGTTTGAGATATCGACTATTCCTTTACAATTTATCATCAGATATGTTAAATGTTTATTTTTACCAAATACCAAGAGAATTCATCAAATTTGCTAGGAGTAGTTTGACAATGTACACAAAAAATGTGTGTAAAATGCAGATATTTCAAAATGGCCGACTTCCTGTTGGGCGGAGTCAGTCCTACCAATGCTGAAAATGTGTGTAATGATGTCTTTTGTGTTTTTGCCAAGTTTCATGAATTTTCAATAATCTGTTTTCTGACCATGTCATGGTTTCACTTTGGTTTAGTGTTGCGTCTCTAGTGACTCAATTGCTCGCCATTGGGTCACCGTTTTAACGATCAACTAATCCTTTGGCAATTATCATCAAATATGTCTGTTGTTCATTTACAGCGAAATAAGAGGTAATCTGACAAAGACTTTAGGAGCAGTTTAAATTAGTTTGTGAAAAATTTGTAAAAATATTACAAATTCCAATATGGCCGACTTCCTGTTGGGCGGAGCTAATACAAGCCAATTGCAAATATGTGCAGGGTCATACTATCTACGATCCTACCAAAATTTGAGAAGATTAGACAAATTTTGACACATCCACAGCTAATTTATTAAACAAACGAATTAGGGGGCGCTGTAGAGTCTGCTAGCTACACATGAAAAAATTATCACAATATTTGTAAATTGTTTTAAGGTCTTATAGAATCTGACAATTTTCAAGAGTTTTTGAGCATTCCCGTAATGTCAAATATGCATTGAAACCTAGGTGGCGCTATAGAGCCAATGAAATACGTATATATGAAATTTGAATTTTTGATCCAAGTACCACTTAAATCAAGCAGGCCTGTAAAGTTTCGAGAGTTTTCAACCTTTTTAACCTCCTCAAACACCTACCAACACCAGAATGTATTCACTTCCTGTTTTAATGAGGTATCTCCAGCAACTCAACTGTCCGCCATTTCGTCGCCGTTTAAGATATCGACTATTCCTTCGCAATTTATCATCAGGTGTGTTAGTAGTTTATTACTGAAAAATATCAAGAGTATTCAACAAATTCCCTAGGAGGAGTTCGACAAAGTATGCAAAAAATGTGTGTAAAATGCACTTATTTCAAAATGGCCGACTTCCTGTTGGGCGGATTCAGTCTTACGAATACTAAAAACGTGTCTTATGATGTCTCTTGTGTTTTTGCCAAGTTTCATGAATTTTCAATCATCTGTGTTATGACCGTGTCATGGTTTCACTTTTGTTTAGTGTTGCGTCTCCATTAAATTAATTGCCTGCCATTACATCATCGTTTCAGCTATCGACTATTCCTTCGCAATTTATCACCATGTATGTCTGGAGCCTACCCACGCCCAATTTAGAGATAATCTGACAAAGACTCTAGGAGGAGTTTGAATGAGTTCGTGAAAAATGTGTAAAAATTCCACAAATTTCAAAATGGCCGACTTCCTGTTGGGCGGAGCTAATACCAGTCAATGGGTAATATGTGCGGGATGATACTTTCTATGTTGTTGCCAAAAATCGAGAATATTGGAGAAATTTTGAGACAGCTACAGCTAATTTAATGGCCTAAATAAAATAGGGGGCGCTGTAGAGTCATCTAGCTACACATGAGAAAAACGACAAAATATTTCTAAATCATTTCAAAGACTTATTGAATCTGCCAATTATCAAGAGGCTGAGAGCTTTTTATAAATGTGATATAAAATAGGTGGCGCTAGAGAGCTGATGAAACACGAATTTACGAAATTCCAACTTAAGGTCAAAGTTTGGCCTAAGCCAAATAGCTCTGTAAAATTTTAGGAGATTTCAAACATCTTAACCCCTCCGAAACTCAGCGGGAAACTTTTTATTTCGCAACTTCCTGTCAAAATGGCCGACTTCCTGTTGGGCGGAGTCAAATAAAACCAAGTGATTCTTGTTGTTTATGAGGAGGTCAATGAGCGTACCAAAGTTGGTGCACGTTGGACAAACTTCATCTCGGCCAATGCCGATGTTTGGTGGCGCTATAGAGCTCCTGAACCACGCCAAAGTCCAGCCTCTATGGAACTTTACAATTTTCGCCGAGTTTGAGGCCTGTGCCAAAATGCGTGAGTTTTCGAGTATCGGAAATGCCTCAAAAATGGACGCAAAGAGGCAGAATAATAATAATAATAATAATAATAATAATAAACGGACCAAAAACAATAGGGCTTTGCACCTCCGGTGCAGGCTTCGCCTGCGCCTTCGGTGCTCGGGCCCTAATAAACGGACCAAAAACAATAGGGCTTTGCACCTCCGGTGCAGGCTGCGCCTGCGCCTTCGGTGCTCGGGCCCTAATAAACGGACCAAAAACAATAGGGCTTTGCACCTCCGGTGCAGGCTTCGCCTGCGCCTTCGGTGCTCGGGCCCTAATAACGAGTTGTCCCCCTGTCACAGGGGGACGTAGGGCCCTCGCACAACAGCGCAAATCGTACCGGGCCAAACCGAGAAACCGGTAAAAGTAATTTTGAGGTCTTATTGAGTGTACCAATTTTCAAGAGTTTTCTATCCTGTTAAACATGTGAAATATCCATTTAAAATACAGGTGGCGCTATGGCGCTGTTAAAATACATGTATTTGATATTCTAATTCTACATCAAACAACAGCCTTAGATAAGCAGGCTGGTCAAATTTTGTGAGTTTTTCTCCGTTATAACCTCCTCAAAACACCTGGCATTACCTAGGTTTTCACCTCCTGTTTTGATGTGGGATCTCAAAAATTCAACCATCTGCCATTTCGTCCTCGTTTGAGATATCGACTATTCCTTCACAATTTATCATCAGATATGTTCAATGTTTATTTTTACCAAATACCAAGAGAATTCATCAAATTTGCTAGGAGTAGTTTGACAATGTACACAAAAAATGTGTGTAAAATGCAGATATTTCAAAATGGCCGACTTCCTGTTGGGCGGAGTCAGTCCTACCAATGCTGAAAATGTGTGTAATGATGTCTTTTGTGTTTTTGCCAAGTTTCATGAATTTTCAATAATCTGTTTTCTGACCATGTCATGGTTTCACTTTGGTTTAGTGTTGCGTCTCTAGTGACTCAATTGCTCGCCATTGGGTCACCGTTTTACCGATCAACTAATCCTTTGGCAGTTATCATCAAATATGTCTGTTGTTCATTTACAGCGAAATAAGAGGTAATCTGACAAAGACTTTAGGAGCAGTTTAAATTAGTTTGTGAAAAATTTGTAAAAATATTGCAAATTCCAATATGGCCGACTTCCTGTTGGGCGGAGCTAATACAAGCCAATTGCAAATATGTGCAGGGTCATACTATCTACGCTCCTACCAAAATTTGAGAAGATTAGACAAATTTTGACACATCCACAGCTAATTTATTAACCGTACAAATTAGGGGGCGCTCTAGAGTCAGCTAGCTACACATGAAAAAATTATCACAATATTTGTAAAGTGTTTTAAGGTCTTATAGAATCTGACAATTTTCAAGAGTTTTTGAGCATTCCCGTAATGTCAAATATGCATTGAAACCTAGGTGGCGCTATAGAGCCAATGAAATACGTATATATGAAATTTGAATTTTTGATCCAAGTACCACTTAAATCAAGCAGGCCTGTAAAGTTTCGAGAGTTTTCAACCTTTTTAACCTCCTCAAACACCTACCAACACCAGAATGTATTCACTTCCTGTTTTAATGAGGTATCTCCAGCAACTCAACTGTCCGCCATTTCGTCGCCGTTTAAGATATCGACTATTCCTTCGCAATTTATCATCAGGTGTGTTAGTAGTTTATTACTGAAAAATATCAAGAGTATTCAATAAATTCCCTAGGAGGAGTTCGACAAAGTATGCAAAAAATGTGTGTAAAATGCACTTATTTCAAAATGGCCGACTTCCTGTTGGGCGGATTCAGTCTTACCAATACTAAAAACGTGTCTTATGATGTCTCTTGTGTTTTTGCCAAGTTTCATGAATTTTCAATCATCTGTGTTATGACCGTGTCATGGTTTCACTTTTGTTTAGTGTTGAGTCTCCATTAAATTAATTGCCTGCCATTACATCATCGTTTCAGCTATCAACTATTCCTTCGCAATTTATCACCATGTATGTCTGGAGCCTACCCACGCCCAATTTAGAGATAATCTGACAAAGACTCTAGGAAGAGTTTCAATGAGTTCGTGAAAAATGTGTAAAAATTCCACAAATTTCAAAATGGCCGACTTCCTGTTGGGCGGAGCTAATACCAGCCAAAGGGTAATATGTGCGGGATGATACTTTCTATGTTGTTGCCAAAAATCGAGAATATTGGAGAAATTTTGAGACAGCTACAGCTAATTTAATGGCCTAAACAAAATAGGGGGCGCTGGAGAGTGCTCTAGCTACACATGAGAAAAACGACAAAATATTCCTAAATCATTTCAAAGACTTATTGAATCTGCCAATTATCAAGAGGCTGAGAGCTTTTCATAAATATGATATAAAATAGGTGGCGCTAGAGAGCTGATGAAAGACGAATTTACAAAATTCCAACTTACGGTCAAAGTATGGCCTAAGCCAAAAAGCTCTCTAAAATTTTAGGAGTTTTCAAACATCTTAACCCCTCCGAAACCCAGCGGGAAACTTTTTATTTTGCAACTTCCTGTCAAAATGGCCGACTTCCTGTTGGGCGGAGTCAAATAAATCAAATTGATCCTTGTTCTTTATGAGGAGGTCAATGAGCGTACCAAAGTTGGTGTACATTGGACAAACTTCATCCCGGCCACTGCCTACATTTGGGGGCGCTATAGAGCTCCTGAACCACGCCTAAGTCCAGCCTCTATGGAACTTTAAAATTTTCGCCGAGCTTGAGGCCTGTGCCAAAATGCGTGAGTTTTCGAGTATCGGAAATGCCTCAAAAATGGACGCAAAGAGGCAGAATAATAATAATAACGAGTTGTCCCCCTGTCACAGGGGGACGTAGGGCCCTCGCATAACAGCGCAAATCGTACCGGGCCAAACCGAGAAACCGGTGAAAGTAATTTTGAGGTCTTAATTGAGTGTGCCAATTTTCAAGAGTTTTCTATCCAAATAAACATGTGAAATATCCAATTAAAATACAGGTGGCGCTATACCGCTGTTAAAACACATGTATTTAAAATTCTAATTCTAGATCAAACAACAGCCTCAGATAAGCAGGCCGGTCAAATTTTGTGAGCTTTTATCTCTTATAACTTCCTCAAAACACCTAGCATTACCTAGGTGTCAACCTACGGTTTTGATGTGGCATCTCAATAATTCAACAGTCTGCCATTTCCTCCTCGTTTGAGATATCGACTATTTCTTCATAATTTATCATCAAATATGTTCAATGTTTATTTTTTACCAAATACCAAGAGAATTCAACAAAATTTCTAGGAGTAGTTTGACAACATACACAAAAAATGTATGTAAAATGCAGATGTTTCAAAATGGCCGATTTCCTGTTGGGCGGAGTCAGTCCTACCAATACTGAAAACGTGTCTAATGATGTCTCTTGTGTTTTTGCCAAGTTTCAGGAATTTTCAATCATCTATGTTCTGACCGTGTCATGGTTTCACTTTGGTTTAGTGTTGCGTCTCTAGTCAATCAATTGACTGCCATTACGTCACCGTTTTAGCGATCAACTATTCCTTTGGCGATTTTCATCAACTTTGTCTGATGTTCATTCACAGCTAATTTAGTGGTAATCTGACAAAGACTTTAGAAGCAGTTTAAATGAGTTTGTGAAAAAAGTGTAAAAATATTACAAATTCCAATATGGCCGACTTCTTGTTGGGCGGAGCTAATACAAGCCAATTGCAAATATGTGCAGAGTCAAAGTATCTACGCTCCTACCAAAATTTGAGAAGATTAGACAAATTTTGACACATCCACAGCTAGTTTATTAACCGTACAAATTAGGGGGCGCTCTAGAGTCAGCTAGCTACACATGAAAAAATTATCACAATACTTGTAAAGTGTTTTAAGGTCTTATAGAATCTGACAATTTTCAAGAGTTTTTGAGCATTCCCGTAATGTCAAATATGCATTGAAACCTAGGTGGCGCTATAGAGCCAATGAAATACGTATATATGAAATTTGAATTTTTGATCCAAGTACCACTTAAATCAAGCAGGCCTGTAAAGTTTCGAGAGTTTTCAACCTTTTTAACCTCCTCAAACACCTACCAACACCAGAATGTATTCACTTCCTGTTTTAATGAGGTATCTCCAGCAACTCAACTGTCCGCCATTTCGTCGCCGTTTAAGATATCGACTATTCCTTCGCAATTTATCATCAAGGATGGTAGTAGTTTATTGTTGACAAATATCAAGAGTATTCAACAAATTCCCTAGGAGGAGTTCGACAAAGTATGCAAAAAATGTGTGTAAAATGCACGTTTTTCAAAATGGCCGACTTCCTGTTGGGCGGAGTCAATCATATCAACACTGAAAACGTGTGTAATGATGTCTTTTATATTTTTGCCAAGTTTCATGAATTTCCAAGCAGCTGTATTCTGACCATGCTAATGTTTCTATTTGGTTTAGTGTTGTGTCTCCATTAAATCAATTGCCCGCCATTACGTCATCGTTTCAGCTATCGACTATTCCTTCGCAATTTAGCACCACGTATGTCTGGAGACTATCCACAGACAATTTAGTGGTAATCTGACAAAGACTCTAGGAGGAGTTCGAATGAGTTCGTGAAAAATGTGTAAAAATTTAACATTTTTCAAAATGGCCGACTTCCTGTTGGGCGGAGCTAATACATGCCAATGGGTATTATGTGTGGCATCATAATATCTATTTTTCTACCAAAAATCTTGAACATTGGGGAAAATTTGAGACAGCTACCGCTAATTTATTAGCCTAAACCAAATAGGGGGCGCTGTAGAGTCATTTAGCTCCACATTAGAAAAACGATTACATTTCTCGAAATCATTTAAAGGCAATATTGGGTCTGCTTATTTAGAAGAGGCTAAGAGCTTTCTATAAATGTCATATAAAATAGGTGGCGCTAGAGAGCTGATAAATTATGAATATGAAAAATTCCAATTTTACATCAAATTACAGCCTATGCCCAATATGCCTGTGAAATTTTATGAGTTTTCGAACATCGTAACCCACCCAAAACACCACGGGAAACTTTTTATTTTGCGACTTCCTGCCAAAATGGCCGACTTCCTGTTAGGCGGAGTCAAATAAATCCAAGTGATTCTTGATCGGTATAATGAGGTCAATGAGCGTACCAAAGTTGGTGCACATTGGACAAACTTTATCCCGGCCACTAGCAACGTTTGGGGGCGCTATAGAGCTCCTGATCAACGCCCAAGCCCAGGAACTGTGAAATTTAAAATTTTTCACCGGCTTTGATGTCTGTGCCAAAATTCAAGAGTTTTCGAGTATCAGAAAGGCCTCAAAAATGGGCGCGAAGTTTAAAAATAAAAATAATAATAATAATAATAATAATAATAAACGGACCAAAAACAATAGGGCTTTGCACCTCCGGTGCAGGCTTCGCCTGCGCCTTCGGTGCTCGGGCCCTAATAATAATAATAATAACGAGTTGTCCCCCTGTCACAGGGGGACGTAGGGCCCTCGCACAACAGCGCAAATCGTACCGGGCCAAACCGAGAAACCGGTAGAAGTAATTTTAAGGTCTTATTGAGTGTGCCAATTTTCAAGAGTTTTCTATCCTGTTAAACACGTGAAATATCCATTTAAAATACAGGTGGCGCTTTAGCGCTGTTAAAATACATGTATTTGAAATTCTAATTCTACATCAAAGAACAGCCTTAGATAAGCAGGCCGGTCAAATTTTGTGAGTTTTTCTCCGTTATAACCTCCTCAAAACACCTGTCATTACCTAGGTTTTGACCTCCTGTTTTGATGTGGCATCTCACAAATTCAACCATCTGCCATTTCGTCCTCGTTTGAGATATCGACTATTCCTTCACAATTTATCATCAGATATGTTCAATGTTTATTTTTACCAAATACCAAGAGAATTCAACAAATTTGCTAGGAGTAGTTTGACAATGTACACAAAAAATGTGTGTAAAATGCAGATATTTCAAAATGGCCGACTTCCTGTTGGGCGGAGTCAGTCCTACCAATGCTGAAAATGTGTGTAATGATGTCTTTTGTGTTTTTGCCAAGTTTCATGAATTTTCAAAAATCTGTTTTCTGACCGTGTCATGGTTTCACTTTGGTTTAGTGTTGCGTCTCTAGTGAATCAATTGCTCGCCATTGGGTCACCGTTTTACCGATCAACTAATCCTTTGGCAGTTATCATCAAATATGTCTGTTGTTCATTTACAGCGAAATAAGAGGTAATCTGACAAAGACTTTAGGAGCAGTTTAAATGAGTTTGTGAAAAATGTGTAAAAATATTACAAATTCCAATATGGCCGACTTCCTGTTGGGCGGAGCTAATACAAGCCAATTGCAAATATGTGCAGGGTCATACTATCTACACTCCTACCAAAATTTGAGAAGATTAGACAAATTTTGACACATCCACAGCTAATTTATTAAATTAACAAATTAGGGGGCGCTGTAGAGTCCGCTAGCTATACATGAAAAAATTGTCAAAATATTTGTAAAGTGTTTTTAGGTCTTATGCAATCTGTCAATTTTCAAGAGGTTTTGAGCATTCCCGTAATGTCAAATATGCATTGAAACCTAGGTGGCGCTATAGAGCCAATGAAATACGTATATATGAAATTTTAATTTCAGATCAAACTACTGCTTAAATCAAGCAGGCCTGTAAATTTTCGAGAGTTTTCAACCTTTTTAACCTCCTCAAACACCAGAATGTATTCACTTCCTGTTTTAACGGGGCATCTCAAGCAATTCAACTGTCCGCCATTTCGTCCTCGTTTAAGATATCGACTATTCCTTCGCAATTTACAATCAAGTATGTTAGCAGTTTATTACAGACAAATATCAAGAGTATTCAACAAATTCCCTAGGAGGAGTTCGACAAAGTATGCAAAAAATGTGTGTAAAACACACTTTTTTCAAAATGGCTGACTTCCTGTTGGGCGGAGTCAGTCTTACCAATACTAAAAACGTGTCTTATGATGTCTCTTGTGTTTTTGCCAAGTTTCATGAATTTTCAATCATCTGTTTTATGACCGTGTCATGGTTTCACTTTTGTTTAGTGTTGCTTCTCCATTAAATTAATTGCCCGCCATTACGTCATCGTTTCAGCTATCGACTATTCCTTCGCAATTTATCACCACGTATGTCTGGAGCCTACCCATGCCCAATTTAGAGATAATCTGACAAAGACTCTAGGAGGAGTTTGAATGAGTTCGTGAAAAATGTGTAAAAATTCCACAAATTTCAAAATGGCCGACTTCCTGTTGGGCGGAGCTAATACCAGCCGCTGGGTAATATGTGCGGGATGATACTTTCTATGTTGTTGCCAAAAATCGAGAATATTGGAGAAATTTTGAGACAGCTACAGCTAATTTAATGGCCTAAATAAAATAGGGGGCGCTGTAGAGTCATCTAGCTACACATGAGAAAAACGACAAAATATTTCTAAATCATTTCAAAGACTTATTGAATCTGCCAATTATCAAGAGGCTGAGAGCTTTTTATAAATGTGATATAAAATAGGTGGCGCTAGAGAGCTGATGAAACACGAATTTACGAAATTCCAACTGAAGGTCAAAGATTGGCCTAAGCTAAATAGCTCTGTAAAATTTAAGGAGTTTTCAAACATCTTAACCCCTCCGAAACCCAGCGGGAAACTTTTTATTTTGCAACTTCCTGTCAAAATGGCAGACTTCCTGTTGGGCGGAGTCAAATAAATCAAATTGATCCTTGTTCTTTATGAAGAGGTCAATGAGCGTACCAAAGTTGGTGTACATTGGACAAACTTCATCCCAGCCACTGCCTACGTTTGGGGGCGCTATAGAGCTCCTGAACCACACCTAAGTCCAGCCTCTATGGAACTTTACAATTTTCGCCGAGTTTGAGGCCTGTGCCAAAATGCGTGAGTTTTCGAGTATCGGAAATGCCTCAAAAATGGAGGCAAAGAGGCAGAATAATAATAATAATAATAATAATAATAATAATAATAAACGGACCAAAAACAATAGGGCTTTGCACCTCCGGTGCAGGCTTCGCCTGCGCCTTCGGTGCTCGGGCCCTAATAACGAGTTGTCCCCCTGTCACAGGGGGACGTAGGGCCCTCGCACAACAGCGCAAATCGTACCGGGCCAAACCGAGAAACCGGTAAAAGTAATTTTGAGGTCTTATTGAGTGTGCCAATTTTTCAGAGTTTTCTATCCTGTTAAACATGTGAAATATCCATTTAAAATACAGGTGGCGCTATGGCGCTGTTAAAATACATGTATTTGAAATTCTAATTCTACATCAAACAACAGCCTTAGATAAGCAGGCTGGTCAAATTTTGTGAGTTTTTCTCCGTTATAACCTCCTCAAAACACCTGGCATTACCTAGGTTTTCACCTCCTGTTTTGATGTGGGATCTCAAAAATTCAACCATCTGCCATTTCGTCCTCGTTTGAGATATCGACTATTCCTTCACAATTTATCATCAGATATGTTCAATGTTTATTTTTACCAAATACCAAGAGAATTCATCAAATTTGCTAGGAGTAGTTTGACAATGTACACAAAAAATGTGTGTAAAATGCAGATATTTCAAAATGGCCGACTTCCTGTTGGGCGGAGTCAGTCCTACCCATGCTGAAAATGTGTGTAATGATGTCTTTTGTGTTTTTGCCAAGTTTCATGAATTTTCAATAATCTGTTTTCTGACCATGTCATGGTTTCACTTTGGTTTAGTGTTGCGTCTCTAGTGACTCAATTGCTCGCCATTGGGTCACCGTTTTACCGATCAACTAATCCTTTGGCAATTATCATCAAATATGTCTGTTGTTCATTTACAGCGAAATAAGAGGTAATCTGACAAAGACTTTAGGAGCAGTTTAAATTAGTTTGTGAAAAATTTGTAAAAATATTACAAATTCCAATATGGCCGACTTCCTGTTGGGCGGAGCTAATACAAGCCAATTGCAAATATGTGCAGGGTCATACTATCTATGATCCTACCAAAATTTGAGAAGATTAGACAAATTTTGACACATCCACAGCTAATTTATTAAAAACACACGAATTAGGGGGCGCTGTAGAGTCTGCTAGCTATACATGAAAACATTGTCAAAATATTTGTAAAGTGTTTTTAGGTCTTATGCAAACCTGTCAATTTTCACGAGGTTTTGAGCATTCCCGTAATGTCAAATATGCATTGAAACCTAGGTGGCGCTATAGAGCCAATGAAATACGTATACAAGAAATTTTAATTTCAGATGAAAGTACTGCTTAATTCAAGCAGGCCTGTAAATTTTCGAGAGTTTTCAACCTTTTTAACCTCCTCAAACACCTACTAACACCAGAATGTATTCACTTCCTGTTTTAATGGGGCATCTCAAGCAGTTCAACTGTCCGCCATTTCGTCCTCGTTTAAGATATCGACTATTCCTTCGCAATTTATCATCACGGATGGTAGTAGTTTTTTGATGACAAATATCAAGAGTATTCAACAAATTCCCTAGGAGGAGTTCGACAAAGTATGCAAAAAATGTGTGTAAAATGCACTTTTTTCAAAATTGCCCACTTCCTGTTGGGCGGAGTCAGTCTTACCGATACTAAAAACGTGTCTTATGATGTCTCTTGTGTTTTTGCCAAGTTTCATGAATTTTCAATCATGTGTGTTCTGACCGTGTCATGGTTTCACTTTGGTCTAGTGTTGCGTCTCCATTAAATTAATTGCCTGCCATTACGTCATCGTTTCAGCTATCGACTATTCCTTCGCAATTTATCACCATGTATGTCTGGGGACTATCCACTGACAATTTAGAAGTAATCTGACAAAGACTCTAGGAGGAGTTCGAATGAGTTTGTGAAAAATATGTCAAAATTCCACAAATTCCAATATGGCCGACTTCCTGTTGGGCGGAGCTAATACAAGCCAATTGCAAATATGTGCAGGGTCATACTATCTACGATCCTACCAAAATTTGAGAAGATTAGACAAATTTTGACACATCTACAGCTAATTTATTAAACGAACCAATTAGGGGGCGCTGTAGAGTCCGCTAGCTATACATGAAAAAATTGTCAAAATATTTGTAAAGTGTTTTTAGGTCTTATGCAATCTGTCAATTTTCAAGAGGTTTTGAGCATTCCCGTAATGTCAAATATGCATTGAAACCTAGGTGGCGCTATAGAGCCAATGAAATACGTATATATGAAATTTTAATTTCAGATGAAAGTACTGCTTAAATCAAGCAGGCCTGTAAATTTTTGAGAGTTTTTAACCTTTTTAACCTCCTCAAACACCTACTAACACCAGAATGTATTCACTTCCTGTTTTAACGGGGCATCTCAAGCAATTCAACTGTCCGCCATTTCGTCCTCGTTTAAGATATCGACTATTCCTTCGCAATTTATCATCAGGTGTGTTAGTAGTTTATTACTGACAAATATCAAGAGTATTCAACAAATTCCCTAGGAGGAGTTCGACAAAGTATGCAAAAAATGTGTGTAAAATGCACATATTTCAAAATGGCCGACTTCCTGTTGGGCGGAGTCAATCATTCCAATACTAAAAACGTGTCTTATGATGTCTCTTGTGTTTTTACCAAGTTTCATGATTTTTCAATAATCTGTTTTATGACTGTGTCATGGTTTCACTTTGGTTTAGTGTTGCGTCTCCATTAAATTAATTGTCCGCCATTACGTCATCGTTTCAGCTATCGACTATTCCTTCGCAATTTATCACCATGTATGTCTGGAGCCTATCCATACCAAATTTAGAGCTAATATGACAAAGACTCTAGGAGGAGTTTGAATGAGTTCGTGAAAAATGTGTAAAAATTCCACAAATTTCAAAATGGCCGACTTCCTGTTGGGCGGAGCTAGTACAAGCCAAAGGGTAATATGTGCGGGATGATAGTTTCTATGTTGTTGCCAAAAATCGAGAATATTGGAGAAATTTTGAGACAGCTACAGCTAATTTAATGGCCTAAACAAAATAGGGGGCGCTGTAGAGTCCTCTAGCTACACATGAGAAAAACGACAAAATATTCCTAAATCATTTCAAAGACTTATTGAATCTGCCAATCATCAAGAGGCTGAGAGCTTTTCATAAATATGATATAAAATAGGTGGCGCTAGAGAGCTGATGAAAGACGAATTTACGAAATTACAACTTACGGTCAAAGTATGGCCAAGGCCAAATAGCTCTGTAAAATTTTAGGAGTTTTCAAACATCCTAACCACTCCGAAAACCAGCGGGAAACTTTTTATTTTGCAACTTCCTGTCAAAATGGCCGACTTCCTGTTGGGCGGAGTCAAATAAAACCTAGTGATTCTTGTTGTTTATGAGGAGGTCAATGAGTGTACCAAAGTTGGTGCACGTTGGACAAACTTCATCCCGGCCATTGCCGACGTTTGGGGGCGCTATAGAGCTCCTGAACAACGCCAAAGTCCAGCCTCTATGGAACTTTAAAATTTTCGCCGAGCTTGAGGCCTGTGCCAAAATGCGTGAGTTTTCGAGTATCGGAAATGCCTCAAAAATGGACGCAAAGAGGCAGAATAATAATAATAACGAGTTGTCCCCCTGTCACAGGGGGACGTAGGGCCCTCGCACAACAGCGCAAATCGTACCGGGCCAAACCGAGAAACCGGTGAAAGTAATTTTGAGGTCTTATTAAGTGTGGTAATTTTCAAGAGTTTTCTATCCTGCCAAAAATGTGAAATACCCATTTAAAATACAGGTGGCGCTATAGAGCTGTTAAAACACATATATTTGAAATTCTAATTCTAGATCAAACAACAGCCTCAGATAAGCAGGCCGGTCAAAGTTTGTGAGCTTTTCTCTCTTATAACGTCCTCAAAACTCCTAGCATTACCTATGTGTCAACCTCCAGTTTTGATGTGGCATCTCAAACATTCAACCGTCCGCCATTCCCTCCTCGTTTAAGATATCAACTATTTCTTCACAATTTATCATCAGATATGTTCAATGTTTATTTTTACCAAATACCAAGAGAATTCAACAAAATTTCTAGGAGTAGTTTGACAACATACGCAAAAAATGTATGTAAAATTCAGATATTTCAAAATGGCCGACTTCCTGTTGGGCGGAGTCAGTCCTACCAATACTGAAAACGTGTCTAATGATGTCTCTTGTGTTTTTGCCAAGTTTCATGAATTTTTAATCATCTGTGTTCTGACCATGTCATGGTTTCACTTTGGTTTAGTGTTGCGTCTCTAGTCAATCAATTGCCCGCCATTACGTCACCGTTTTAGCGATCAACTATTCCTTTGGCAGTTTTCATCAAATATGTCAGATGTTCATTTACAGCAAAATAAGAGGTAATCTGACAAAGACTTTAGGAGCAGTTTAAATGAGTTTGTGAAAAAAAGTGTAAAAAAATTACAAAATCCAATATGGCCGACTTCCTGTTGGGCGGAGCTAATACAAACCAATTGCAAATATGCGCAGAGTCATAGTATCTACGCTCCTACCAAAATTTGAGAAGATTAGACCAATTTTGACACATCCACAGCTAATTTATTAACCGTACAAATTAGGGGGCGCTGTAGAGTCAGCTAGCTACACATGAAAAAATTATCACAATATTTGTAAAGTGTTTTTAGATCTTATGGAATCTGACAGTTTTCAAGAGTTTTTGAGCATTTCCGTAATGTCAAATATTCATTGAAACCTAGGTGGCGCTATAGAGCCAATGAAATACGTATACAAGAAATTTTAATTTCAGATGAAAGTACTGCTTAATTCAAGCAGGCCTGTAAATTTTCGAGAGTTTTCAACCTTTTTAACCTCCTCAAACACCTACTAACACCAGAATGTATTCACTTCCTGTTTTAATGGGGCATCTCAAGCAGTTAAACTGTCCGCCATTTCGTCCTCGTTTAAGATATCGACTATTCCTTCGCAATTTATCATCACGGATGGTAGTAGTTTTGTGCTGACAAATATCAAGAGTATTCAACAAATTCCCTAGGAGTAGTTCGACAAAGTATGCAAAAAATGTGTGTAAAATGCACATATTTCAAAATGGCCGACTTCCTGTTGGGCGGAGTCAATCATTCCAATACTAAAAATGTGTCTTATGATGTCTCTTGTGTTTTTACCAAGTTTCATGATTTTTCAATCATCTGTTTTATGACCGTGTCATGGTTTCACTTTGGTCTAGTGTTGCGTCTCCATTAAATTAATTGTCCGCCATTACGTCATCGTTTCAGCTATCGACTATTCCTTCGCAATTTATCACCATGTATGTCTGGAGCCTATCCACACCAAATTTAGAGGTAATCTGACAAAGACTCTAGGAGGAGTTTGAATGAGTTGGTGAAAAATGTGTAAAAATTCCACAAATTTCAAAATGGCCGACTTCCTGTTGGGCAGAGCTAGTACAAGCCAATGGGTAATATGTGCGGGATGATAGTTTCTATGTTGTTGCCAAAAATCGAGAATATTGGAGAAATTTTGAGACAGCTACAGCTAATTTAATGGCCTAAACACAATAGGGGGCGCTGTAGAGTCCTCTAGCTACAAATGAGAAAAACGACAAAATATTCCTAAATCATTTCAAAGACTTATTGAATCTGCCAATTATCAAGAGGCTGAGAGCTTTTCATAAATATGATATAAAATAGGTGGCGCTAGAGAGCTGATGAAAGACGAATTTACGAAATTCCAACTTACGGTCAAAGTATGGCCTAAGCCAAATAGCTCTGTAAAATTTTAGGAGTTTTCAAACATCCTAACCCCTCCGAAACCCAGCGGGAAACTTTTTATTTTGCAACTTCCTGTCAAAATGGCCGACTTCCTGTTGGGCGGAGTCAAATAAAACCTAGTGATTCTTGTTGTATATGAGGAGGTCAATGAGCGTACCAAAGTTGGTGCACGTTGGACAAACTTCATCCCGGCCACTGCCGACGTTTGGGGGCGCTATAGAGCTCCTGAACAACGCCAAAGTCCAGCCTCTATGGAACTTTAAAATTTTCGCCGAGCTTGAGGTCTGTGCCAAAATGCGTGAGTTTTCGAGTATCGGAAATGCCTCAAAAATGGACGCAAAGAGGCAGAATAATAATAATAATAATAATAATAATAATAATAATAAACGGACCAAAAACAATAGGGCTTTGCACCTCCGGTGCAGGCTTCGCCTGCGCCTTCGGTGCTCGGGCCCTAATAAACGGACCAAAAACAATAGGGCTTTGCACCTCCGGTGCAGGCTTCGCCTGCGCCTTCGGTGCTCGGGCCCTAACGAGTTGTCCCCCTGTCACAGGGGGACGTAGGGCCCTCGCACAACAGCGCAAATCGTACCGGGCCAAACCGAGAAACCGGTAAAAGTAATTTTGAGGTCTTATTGAATGTGCCAATTTTCAAGAGTTTTCTATCCTGTTAAACATGTGAATTATCCATTTAAAATACAGGTGGCGCTATGGCGCTGTTAAAATACATGTATTTGAAATTCTAATTCTACATCAAACAACAGCCTTAGATAAGCAGGCTGGTCAAATTTTGTGAGTTTTTCTCCGTTATAACCTCCTCAAAACACCTGGCATTACCTAGGTTTTCACCTCCTGTTTTGATGTGGGATCTCAAAAATTCAACCATCTGCCATTTCGTCCTCGTTTGAGATATCGACTATTCCTTCACAATTTATCATCAGATATGTTCAATGTTTATTTTTACCAAATACCAAGAGAATTCATCAAATTTGCTAGGAGTAGTTTGACAATGTACACAAAAAATGTGTGTAAAATGCAGATATTTCAAAATGGCCGACTTCCTGTTGGGCGGAGTCAGTCCTACCAATGTTGAAAATGTGTGTAATAATGTCTTTTGTGTTTTTGCCAAGTTTCATGAATTTTCAATAATCTGTTTTCTGACCATGTCATGGTTTCACTTTGGTTTAGTGTTGCGTCTCTAGTGACTCAATTGCTCGCCATTGGGTCACCGTTTTACCGATCAACTAATCCTTTGGCAATTATCATCAAATATGTCTGTTGTTCATTTACAGAGAAATAAGAGGTAATCTGACAAAGACTTTAGGAGCAGTTTAAATTAGTTTGTGAAAAATGTGTAAAAATATTACAAATTCCAATATGGCCGACTTCCTGTTGGGCGGAGCTAATACAAGCCAATTGCAAATATGTGCAGGGTCATACTATCTACGATCCTACCAAAATTTGAGAAGATTAGACCAATTTTGACACATCCACAGCTAATTTATTAAACAAACGAATTAGGGGGCGCTGTAGAGTCTGCTAGCTATACATGAAAAAATTGTCAAAATATTTGTAAAGTGTTTTTGGGTCTTATGCAGTCTGTCAATTTTCAAGAGGTTTTGAGCATTCCCGTAATGTCAAATATGCATTGAAACCTAGGTGGCGCTATAGAGCCAATGAAATACGTATACAAGAAATTTTAATTTCAGATGAAAGTACTGCTTAATTCAAGCAGGCCTGTAAATTTTCGAGAGTTTTCAACCTTTTTAACCTCCTCAAACACCTACTAACACCAGAATGTATTCACTTCCTGTTTTAATGGGGCATCTCAAGCAGTTCAACTGTCCGCCATTTCGTCCTCGTTTAATATATCGACTATTCCTTCGCAATTTATCATCACGGATGGTAGTAGTTTTTTGCTGACAAATATCAAGAGTATTCAACAAATTCCCTAGGAGGAGTTCGACAAAGTATGCAAAAAATGTGTGTAAAATGCACATATTTCAAAATGGCCGACTTCCTGTTGGGCGGAGTCAATCATTCCAATACTAAAAACGTGTCTTATGATGTCTCTTGTGTTTTTACCAAGTTTCATGATTTTTCAATCATCTGTTTTATGACCGTGTCATGGTTTCACTTTGGTCTAGTGTTGCGTCTCCATTAAATTAATTGTCCGCCATTACGTCATCGTTTCACCTATCGACTATTCCTTCGCAATTTATCACCACGTATGTCTGGAGCCTATCCACACCAAATTTAGAGGTAATATGACAAAGACTCTAGGAGGAGTTTGAATGAGTTCGTGAAAAATGTGTAAAAATTCCACAAATTTCAAAATGGCCGACTTCCTGTTGGGCAGAGCTAGTACAAGCCAATGGGTAATATGTGCGGGATGATAGTTTCTATGTTGTTGCCAAAAATCGAGAATATTGGAGAAATTTTGAGACAGCTACAGCTAATTTAATGGCCTAAACAAAATAGGGGGCGCTGTAGAGTCCTCTAGCTACACATGAGAAAAACGACAAAATATTCCTAAATCATTTTAAAGACTTATTGAATCTGCCAATTATCAAGAGGCTGAGAGCTTTTCATAAATATGATATAAAATAGGTGGCGCTAGAGAGCTGATGAAAGACGAATTTACGAAATTCCAACTTACGGTCAAAGTATGGCCTAAGCCAAATAGCTCTGTAAAATTTTAGGAGTTTTCAAACATCCTAACCCCTCCGAAACCCAGCGGGAAACTTTTTATTTTGCAACTTCCTGTCAAAATGGCCGACTTCCTGTTGGGCGGAGTCAAATAAAACCTAGTGATTCTTGTTGTTTATGAGGAGGTCAATGAGCGTACCAAAGTTGGTGCACGTTGGACAAACTTCATCCCGGCCACTGCCGACGTTTGGGGGCGCTATAGAGCTCCTGAACAACGCCAAAGTCCAGCCTCTATGGAACTTTAAAATTTTCGCCGAGCTTGAGGCCTGTGCCAAAATGTGTGAGTTTTCGAGTATCGGAAATGCCTCAAAAATGGACGCAAAGAGGCAGAATAATAATAACGAGTTGTCCCCCTGTCACAGGGGGACGTAGGGCCCTCGCACAACAGCACAAATCGTACCGGGCCAAACCGAGAAACCGGTAAAAGTAATTTTGAGGTCTTATTGAGTGTGCCAATTTTTAAGAGTTTTCTATCCTGTTAAACATGTGAAATATCCATTTAAAATACAGGTAGCGCTATGGCGCTGTTAAAATACATGTATTTGAAATTCTAATACTACATCAAACAACAGCCTCAGATAAGCAGGCCGGTCAAATTTTGTGAGTTTTTCTCCGTTATAACCTCCTCAAAACACCTGGCATTACCTAGGTTTTGACCTCCTGTTTTGATGTGGCATCTCACAAATTCAACCATCTGCCATTTCGTCCTCGTTTGAGATATCGACTATTCCTTCACAATTTATCATCAGATATGTTTAATGTTTATTTTTACCAAATACCAAGAGAATTCAAGAAAATTTCTAGGAGTAGTTTGACAATATACACAACAAATGTATGTAAAATTCAGATATTTCAAAATGGCCGACTTCCTGTTGGGCGGAGTCAGTCCTACCAATACTGAAAACGTGTCTAATGATGTCTCTTGTGTTTTTGCCAAGTTTCATGAATTTTTAATCATCTGTGTTCTGACTGTGTCATGGTTTCACTTTGGTTTAGTGTTGCGTCTCTAGTCAATCAATTGCCCGCCATTACGTCACCGTTTTAGCGATCAATTATTCCTTTGGCAATTTTCATCAACTGTGTCTGATGTTCATTCTCAGCTAATTTAGAGGTAATCTGACAAAGACTTTAGGAGCAGTTTAAATGAGTTTGTTAAAAAATTGTAAAAATTACACAAATTTCAAAATGGCCGACTTCCTGTTGGGCGGAGCTAATACAAACCAATTGCAAATATGTGCAAAGTCATAGTATCTACGCTCCTACCAAAATTTGAGAAGATTAGACAAATTTTGACACATCCAAAGCTAATTTATTAACCGTACGAATTAGGGGGCGCTGTAGAGTCCGCTAGCTACACATGAAAAAATTATCACAATATTTGTAAAGTGTTTTTTAGATCTTATGGAATCTGACAATTTTCAAGAGTTTTTGAGCATTTCCGTAATGTCAAATATGCATTGAAACCTAGGTGGCGCTATAGAGCCAATGAAATATGTATATATGAAATTTCAATTTTTAATCAAAGTACTGCTTAAATCAAGCAGGCCTGAAAAGTTTTGTGAGTGTTCAACCAGTTTAACCTCCTCAAACACCTACTAACACCAGAATGTATTTACTTCCTATTTTAATGGGGTATCTCAAGCAATTCAACTGTCCGCCATTTCGTCCTCGTTTAAGATATCGACTATTCCTTCGCAATTTATCATCAAGGATGGTAGTAGTTTATTGTTGACAAATATCAAGAGTATTCAACAAATACCCTAGGAGGAGTTTGACAAAGTATGCAAAAAATGTGTGTAAAATGCACGTTTTTCAAAATGGCCGACTTCCTGTTGGGCGGAGTCAATCATATCAACACTGAAAACGTGTGTAATGATGTCTTTTATATTTTTGCCAAGTTTCATGAATTTCCAAGCAGCTGTATTCTGACCATGCTAATGTTTCTATTTGGTTTAGTGTTGTGTCTCCATTAAATCAATTGCCCGCCATTACGTCATCGTTTCAGCTATCGACTATTCCTTCGCAATTTAGCACCACGTATGTCTGGAAACTATCCACAGACAATTTAGTTGTAATCTGACAAAGACTCTAGGAGGAGTTCGAATGAGTTCGTGAAAAATGTGTAAAAATTTAACATTTTTCTAAATGGCCGACTTCCTGTTGGGCGGAGCTAATACATGCCAATGGGTATTATGTGTGGCATCGTAATATCTATTTTTCTACCAAAAATCTTGAACATTGGGGAAAATTTGAGACAGCTACCGCTAATTTATTAGCCTAAACCAAATAGGGGGCGCTGTAGAGTCATTTAGCTCCACATTAGAAAAACGATTACATTTCTCGAAATCATTTAAAGGCATTATTGGGTCTGCTTATTTAGAAGAGGCTAAGAGCTTTCTATAAATGTCATATAAAATAGGTGGCGCTAGAGAGCTGATAAATTATGAATATGAAAAATTCCAATTTTACATCAAAGTACAGCCTATGCCCAATATGCCTGTGAAATTTTATGAGTTTTCGAACATCGTAACCCACCCAAAACACCACGGGAAACTTTTTATTTTGCGACTTCCTGCCAAAATGGCAGACTTCCTGTTAGGCGGAGTCAAATAAATCCAAGTGATTCTTGATCGGTATAATGAGGTCAATGAGCGTACCAAAGTTGGTGCACATTGGACAAACTTTATCCCGGCCACTAGCAACGTTTGGGGGCGCTATAGAGCTCCTGATCAACGACCAAGCCCAGGAACTGTGAAATTTCAAATTTTTCACCGGCTTTGATGTCTGTGCCAAAATTCAAGAGTTTTCGAGTATCAGAAAGGCCTCAAAAATGGGCGCGAAGTTTAAAAATAAAAATAATAATAATAATAATAAACGGACCAAAAACAATAGGGCTTTGCACCTCCGGTGCAGGCTTCGCCTGCGCCTTCGGTGCTCGGGCCCTAATAATAACGAGTTGTCCCCCTGTCACAGGGGGACGTAGGGCCCTCGCACAACAGCGCAAATCGTACCGGGCCAAACCGAGAAACCGGTAAAAGTAATTTTAAGGTCTTATTGAGTGTGCCAATTTTCAAGAGTTTTCTATCCTGTTAAACATGTGAAATATCCATTTAAAATACAGGTGGCGCTATAGCGCTGTTAAAATACATGTATTTGAAATTCTAAATCTACATCAAACAACAGCCTTAGATAAGCAGGCCAGTCAAATTTTGTGAGTTTTTCTCCGTTATAACCTCCTCAAAACACCTGGCATTACCTAGGTTTTCACCTCCTGTTTTGATGTGGGATCTCAAAAATTCAACCATCTGCCATTTCGTCCTCGTTTGAGATATCGACTATTCCTTCACAATTTATCATCAGATATGTTCAATGTTTATTTTTACCAAATACCAAGAGAATTCATCAAATTTGCTAGGAGTAGTTTGACAATGTACACAAAAAATGTGTGTAAAATGCAGATATTTCAAAATGGCCGACTTCCTGTTGGGCGGAGTCAGTCCTACCAATGCTGAAAATGTGTGTAATGATGTCTTTTGTGTTTTTGCCAAGTTTCATGAATTTTCAATAATCTGTTTTCTGACCGTGTCATGGTTTCACTTTGGTTTAGTGTTGCGTCTCTAGTGACTCAATTGCTCGCCATTGGGTCACTGTTTTACCGATCAACTAATCCTTTGGCAATTATCATCAAATATGTCTGTTGTTCATTTACAGCGAAATAAGAGGTAATCTGACAAAGACTTTAGGAGCAGTTTAAATTAGTTTGTGAAAAATTTGTAAAAATATTACAAATTCCAATATGGCCGACTTCCTGTTGGGCGGAGCTAATACAAGCCAATTGCAAATATGTGCAGGGTCATACTATCTACGATCCTACCAAAATTTGAGAAGATTAGACAAATTTTGACACATCCACAGCTAATTTATTAAACAAACGAATTAGGGGGCGCTGTAGAGTCTGCTAGCTATACATGAAAACATTGTCAAAATATTTGTAAAGTGTTTTTAGGTCTTATGCAATCTGTCAATTTTCAAGAGGTTTTGAGCATTCCCGTTATGTCAAATATGCATTGAAACCTAGGTGGCGCTATAGAGCCAATGAAATACGTATACAAGAAATTTTAATTTCAGATGAAAGTACTGCTTAATTCAAGCAGGCCTGTAAATTTTCGAGAGTTTTCAACCTTTTTAACCTCCTCAAACACCTACTAACACCAGAATGTATTCACTTCCTGTTTTAATGGGGCATCTCAAGCAGTTCAACTGTCCGCCATTTCGTCCTCGTTTAAGATATCGACTATTCCTTCGCAATTTATCATCACAGATGGTAGTAGTTTTTTGCTGACAAATATAAAGAGTATTCAACAAATTCCCTAGGAGGAGTTCGACAAAGTATGCAAAAAATGTGTGTAAAATGCACATATTTCAATATGGCCGACTTCCTGTTGGGCGGAGTCAATCATTCCAATACTAAAAACGTGTCTTATGATGTCTCTTGTGTTTTTACCAAGTTTCATGATTTTTCAATCATCTGTTTTATGACCGTGTCATGGTTTCACTTTGGTCTAGTGTTGCGTCTCCATTAAATTAATTGTCCGCCATTACGTCATCGTTTCAGCTATCGACTATTCCTTCGCAATTTATCACCATGTATGTCTGGAGCCTATCCACACCAAATTTAGAGGTAATATGACAAAGACTCTAGGAGGAGTTTGAATGAGTTCGTGAAAAATGTGTAAAAATTCCACAAATTTCAAAATGGCCGACTTCCTGTTGGGCAGAGCTAGTACAAGCCAATGGGTAATATGTGCGGGATGATAGTTTCTATGTTGTTGCCAAAAATCGAGAATATTGGAGAAATTTTGAGACAGCTACAGCTAATTTAATGGCCTAAACAAAATAGGGGGCGCTGTAGAGTCCTCTTGCTACACATGAGAAAAACGACAAAATATTCCTAAATTATTTCAAAGACTTATTGAATCTGCCAATTATCAAGAGGCTGAGAGCTTTTCATAAATATGATATAAAATAGGTGGCGCTAGAGAGCTGATGAAAGACGAATTTACAAAATTCCAACTTACGGTCAAAGTATGGCCTAAGCCAAATAGCTCTGTAAAATTTTAGGAGTTTTCAAACATCCTAACCCCTCCGAAACCCAGCGGGAAACTTTTTATTTTGCAACTTCCTGTCAAAATGGCCGACTTCCTGTTGGGCGGAGTCAAATAAAACCTAGTGATTCTTGTTGTTTATGAGGAGGTCAATGAGCGTACCAAAGTTGGTGCACGTTGGACAAACTTCATCCCGGCCACTGCCGACGTTTGGGGGCGCTATAGAGCTCCTGAACAACGCCAAAGTCCAGCCTCTATGGAACTTTAAAATTTTCGCCGAGCTTGAGGTCTGTGCCAAAATGCGTGAGTTTTCGAGTATCGGAAATGCCTCAAAAATGGACGCAAAGAGGCAGAATAATAATAACGAGTTGTCCCCCTGTCACAGGGGGACGTAGGGCCCTCGCACAACAGCGCAAATCGTACCGGGCCAAACCGAGAAACCGGTAAAAGTAATTTTAAGGTCTTATTGAGTGTGCCAATTTTCAAGAGTTTTCTATCCTGTTAAACATGTGAAATATCCATTTAAAATACAGGTAGCGCTATACCGCTGTTAAAATACATGTATTTGAAATTCTAATTCTACATCAAACAACAGCCTCAGATAAGCAGGCCGGTCAAATTTTGTGAGTTTTTCTCCATTATAACCTCCTCAAAACACCTGGCATTACCTAGGTTTTGACCTCCTGTTTTGATGTGGCATCTCACAAATTCAACCATCTGCCATTTCGTCCTCGTTTGAGATATCGACTATTCCTTCACAATTTATCATCAGATATGTTTAATGTTTATTTTTACCAAATACCAAGAGAATTCAAGAAAATTTCTAGGAGTAGTTTGACAATATACACAACAAATGTATGTAAAATTCAGATATTTCAAAATGGCCGACTTCCTGTTGGGCGGAGTCAGTCCTACCAATACTGAAAACGTGTCTAATGATGTCTCTTGTGTTTTTGCCAAGTTTCATGAATTTTTAATCATCTGTGTTCTGACTGTGTCATGGTTTCACTTTGGTTTAGTGTTGCGTCTCTAGTCAATCAATTGCCCGCCATTACGTCACCGTTTTAGCGATCAATTATTCCTTTGGCAATTTTCATCAACTGTGTCTGATGTTCATTCTCAGCTAATTTAGAGGTAATCTGACAAAGACTTTAGAAGCAGTTTAAATGAGTTTGTTAAAAATTTGTAAAAATTACACAAATTTCAAAATGGCCGACTTCCTGTTGGGCGGAGCTAATACAAACCAATTGCAAATATGTGCAGAGTCATAGTATCTACGCTCCTACCAAAATTTGAGAAGATTAGACAAATTTTGACACATCCAAAGCTAATTTATTAACCGTACGAATTAGGGGGCGCTGTAGAGTCCGCTAGCTACACATGAAAAAATTATCACAATATTTGTAAAGTGTTTTTTAGATCTTATGGAATCTGACAATTTTCAAGAGTTTTTGAGCATTTCCGTAATGTCAAATATGCATTGAAACCTAGGTGGCGCTATAGAGCCAATGAAATATGTATATATGAAATTTCAATTTTTAATCAAAGTACTGCTTAAATCAAGCAGGCCTGAAAAGTTTTGTGAGTGTTCAACCTGTTTAACCTCCTCAAACACCTACTAACACCAGAATGTATTTACTTCCTATTTTAATGGGGTATCTCAAGCAATTCAACTGTCCGCCATTTCGTCCTCGTTTAAGATATCGACTATTCCTTCGCAATTTATCATTAAGGATGGTAGTAGTTTATTGTTGACAAATATCAAGAGTATTCAACAAATTCCCTAGGAGGAGTTCGACAAAGTATGCAAAAAATGTGTGTAAAATGCACGTTTTTCAAAATGGCCGACTTCCTGTTGGGCGGAGTCAATCATATCAACACTGAAAACGTGTGTAATGATGTCTTTTATATTTTTGCCAAGTTTCATGAATTTCCAAGCAGCTGTATTCTGACCATGCTAATGTTTCTATTTGGTTTAGTGTTGTGTCTCCATTAAATCAATTGCCCGCCATTACATCATCGTTTCAGCTATCGACTATTCCTTCGCAATTTAGCACCACGTATGTCTGGAGCCTATCCACAGACAATTTAGTTGTAATCTGACAAAGACTCTAGGAGGAGTTCGAATGAGTTCGTGAAAAATGTGTAAAAATTTAACAATTTTCAAAATGGCCGACTTCCTGTTGGGCGGAGCTAATACATGCCAATGGGTATTATGTGTGGCATCGTAATATCTATTTTTCTACCAAAAATCTTGAACATTGGGGAAAATTTGAGACAGCTACCGCTAATTTATTAGCCTAAACCAAATAGGGGGCGCTGTAGAGTCATTTAGCTCCACATTAGAAAAACGATTACATTTCTCGAAATCATTTAAAGGCATTATTGGGTCTGCTAATTTAGAAGAGGCTAAGAGCTTTCTATAAATGTCATATAAAATAGGTGGCGCTAGAGAGCTGATAAATTATGAATATGAAAAATTCCAATTTTACATCAAAGTACAGGCTATGCCCAATATGCCTGTGAAATTTTATGAGTTTTCGAACATCGTAACCCACCCAAAACACCACAGGAAACTTTTTATTTTGCCACTTCCTGCCAAAATGGCCGACTTCCTGTTAGGCGGAGTCAAATAAATCCAAGTGATTCTTGATCGGTATAATGAGGTCAATGAGCGTACCAAAGTTGGTGCACATTGGACAAACTTTATCCCGGCCACTGGCAACGTTTGGGGGCGCTATAGAGCTCCTGATCCACGCCCAAACCTGTGAACAATGTAATTTTAAATTTTTCACCAGCTTTGACGTCTGTGCCAAAATGCAAGAGTTTTAGAGTATCAGAAAGGCCTCAAAAATGGGCGCGAAGTTTAAAAATAAAAATAACGAGTTGTCCCCCTGTCACAGGGGGACGTAGGGCCCTCGCACAACAGCGCAAATCGTACCGGTCCAAACCGAGAAACCGGTGAAAGTAATTTTGAGGTCTTATTAAGTGTGGTAATTTTCAAGAGTTTTCTATCCTGCCAAAAATGTGAAATACCCATTTAAAATACAGGTGGCGCTATAGAGCTGTTAAAACACATATATTTGAAATTCTAATTCTAGATCAAACAACAGCCTCAGATAAGCAGGCCGGTCAAAGTTTGTGAGCTTTTCTCTCTTATAACGTCCTCAAAACTCCTAGCATTACCTATGTGTCAACCTCCAGTTTTGATGTGGCATCTCAAACATTCAACCGTCCGCCATTCCCTCCTCGTTTAAGATATCGACTATTTCTTCACAATTTATCATCAGATATGTTCAATGTTTATTTTTACCAAATACCAAGAGAATTCAACAAAATTTCTAGGAGTAGTTTGACAACATACGCAAAAAATGTATGTAAAATTCAGATATTTCAAAATGCCCGACTTCCTGTTGGGCGGAGTCAGTCCTACCAATACTGAAAACGTGTCTAATGATGTCTCTTGTGTTTTTGCCAAGTTTCATGAATTTTTAATCAACTGTGTTCTGACTGTGTCATGTTTTCACTTTGGTTTAGTGTTGCGTCTCTAGTCAATCAATTGCTCGCCATTACGTCACCGTTTTAGCGATCAACTATTCCTTTGGCAATTTTCATCAACTGTGTCTGATGTTCATTCTCAGCTAACTTAGAGGTAATCTGACTTGACTTTAGGAGCAGTTTAAATGAGTTTGTGAAAAAAAGTGTAAAAAAATTACAAAATCCAATATGGCCGACTTCCTGTTGGGCGGAGCTAATACAAACCATTGCAAATATGTGCAGAGTCATAGTATCTACGCTCCTACCAAAATTTGAGAAGATTAGACAAATTGTGACACATCCACAGCTAATTTATTAAACGAATGAATTAGGGGGCGCTGTAGAGTCCGCTAGCTACACATGAAAAAATTATCACAATATTTGTAAAGTGTTTTTAGATCTTATGGAATCTGACAGTTTTCAAGAGTTTTTGAGCATTTCCGTAATGTCAAATATGCATTGAAACCTAGGTGGCGCTATAGAGCCAATGAAATATGTATATATGAAATTTAAATTTTTAATCAAAGGACCGCTTAAATCAAGCAGGCCTGTAAAGTTTCGTGAGTGTTCAACCTGTTTAACCTCCTCAAACACCTACTAACACCAGAATGTATTTACTTCCTATTTTAATGGGGTATCTCAAGCAATTCAACTGTCCGCCATTTCGTCCTCGTTTAAGATATCGACTATTCCTTCGCAATTTATCATCACGGATGGTAGTAGTTTATTGCTGACAAATATCAAGAGTATTCAACAAATTCCCTAGGAGGAGTTCGACAAAGTATGCAAAAAATGTGTGTAAAATGCACGTTTTTCAAAATGGCCGACTTCTTGTTGGGCGGAGTCAATCATATCAACACTAAAAATGTGTGTAATGATGTCTTTTATGTTTTTGCCAAGTTTCATGAATTTCCAAGCAGCTGTATTCTGACCATGCTAATGTTTCTATTTGGTTTAGTGTTGTGTCTCCATTAAATCAATTGCCCGCCATTACGTCATCGTTTCAGCTATCGACTATTCCTTCGCAATTTAGCACCATGTATGTCTGGAGACTATCCACAGACCATTTAGTTGTAATCTGACAAAGACTCTAGGAGGAGTTCGAATGAGTATGTGAAAAATGTTTAAAAATTTAACATTTTTCAAAATGGCCGACTTCCTGTTGGGCGGAGCTAATACATGCCAATGGGTATTATGTGTGGCATCGTAATATCTATGTTTCTATCAAAAATCTTGAACATTGGGGAAAATTTGAGACAGCTACCGCTAATTTATTAGCCTAAACCAAATAGGGGGCGCTGTAGAGTCATTTAGCTCCACATTAGAAAAACGATTACATTTCTCAAAATCATTTAAAGGCATTATTGGGTCTGCTAATTTAGAAGAGGCTAAGAGCTTTCTATAAATGTCATATAAAATAGGTGGCGCTAGAGAGCTGATAAATTATGAATATGAAAAATTCCAATTTTACATCAAAGTACAGCCTATGCGCAATAGGCCTGTGAAATTTTATGAGTTTTCGAACATAGTAACCCACCCAAAACACCACGGGAAACTTTTTATTTTGCGACTTCCTGCCAAAATGGCCGACTTCCTGTTAGGCGGAGTCAAATAAATCCAAGTGATTCTTGATCGGTATAATGAGGTCAATGAGCGTACCAAAGTTGGTGCACATTGGACAAACTTTATCCCGGCCACTGGCAACGTTTGGGGGCGCTATAGAGCTCCTGAACCACGCCCAAACCCATGAACCATGGAATTTCAAATTTTTCACGGGTTTTGATGTCTGTGCCAAAATGCATGAGTTTTCGAGTATCGGAAAGGCCTCAAAAATGGGCGCAAAGTTTGTAAATAAAAATAATAATAATAATAATAATAATAATAAACATTCCAAAAACAATAGGGCTTTGCACCTCCGGTGCAGGCTTCGCCTGCGCCTTCGGTGCTCGGGCCCTAATAATAACGAGTTGTCCCCCTGTCACAGGGGGACGTAGGGCCCTCGCACAACAGCGCAAATCGTACCGGGCCAAACCGAGAAACCGGTGAAAGTAATTTTGAGGTCTCGTTATTATTAGTGTGGTAATTTTCAAGAGTTTTCTATCCTGCCAAAAATGTGAAATACCCATTTAAAATACAGGTGGCACTATAGAGCTGTTAAAACACATATATTTGAAATTCTAATTCTAGATCAAACAACAGCCTCAGATAAGCAGGCCGGTCAAAGTTTGTGAGCTTTTCTCTCCTATAACGTCCTCAAAACTCCTAGCATTACCTATGTGTCAACCTCCAGTTTTGATGTGGCATCTCAAACATTCAACCGTCCGCCATTTCCTCCTCGTTTAAGATATCGACTATTTCTTCACAATTTATCATCAGATATGTTCAATGTTTATTTTTTACCAAATACCAAGAGAATTCAACAACATTTCTAGGAGTAGTTTGACAACATATGCAAAAAATGTATGCAAAATTCAGATATTTCAAAATGGCCGACTTCCTGTTGGGTGGAGTCAGTCCTACCAATACTGAAAACGTGTCTAATGATGTCTCTTGTGTTTTTGCCAAGTTTCATGAATTTTTAATCATCTGTGTTCTGACTGTGTCATGGTTTCACTTTGGTTTAGTGTTGCGTCTCTATTCAATCAATTGCTCGCCATTACGTCACCGTTTTAGCGATCAACTATTCCTTTGGCAATTTTCATCAACTGTGCCTGATGTTCATTCTCAGCTAATTTAGAGGTAATCTGACAAAGACTTTAGGAGCAGTTTAAATGAGTTTGTGAAAAAAAGTGTAAAAAAATTACAAAATCCAATATGGCCGACTTCCTGTTGGGCGGAGCTAATACAAACCAATTGCAAATATGTGCAGAGTCATAGTATCTACGATCCTACCAAAACTTGAGAAGATTAGACAAATTGTGACACATCCACAGCTAATTTATTAAATGAATGAATTAGGGGGCGCTATAGAGTCCGCTAGCTACACATGAAAAAATTATCACAATATTTGTAAAGTGTTTTTAGATCTTATGGAATCTGACAATTTTCAAGAGTTTTTGAGCATTTCCGTAATGTCAAATATGCATTGAAACCTAGGTGGCGCTATAGAGCCAATGAAATATGTATATATGAAATTTCAATTTTTAATCAAAGGACCGCTTAAATCAAGCAGGCCTGCAAAGTTTCGAGAGTTTTCAACCTGTTTAACCTCCTCAAACACCTACCAACACCAGAATGTATTTACTTCCTATTTTAATGGGGTATCTCCAGCAATTCAACTGTCCGCCATTTCGTCCTCGTTTAAGATATCGACTATTCCTTCGCAATTTATCATCAGGGATGGTAGTAGTTTATTGCTGACAAATATCAAGAGTATTCAACAAATTCCCTAGGAGGAGTTCGACAAAGTATGCAAAAAATGTGTGTAAAATGCAAGTTTTTCAAAATGGCCGACTTCCTGTTGGGCGGAGTCAATCATATCAACACTGAAAATGTGTGTAATGATGTCTTTTATGTTTTTGCCAAGTTTCATGAATTTCCAAGCAGCTGTATTCTGACCATGCTAATGTTTCTATTTGGTTTAGTGTTGTGTCTCCATTAAATCAATTGCCCGCCATTGCGTCATCGTTTCAGCTATCGACTATTCCTTCGCAATTTAGCACCATGTATGTCTGGAGACTATCCACAGACCATTTAGTTGTAATCTGACAAAGACTCTAGGAGGAGTTTGAATGAGTATGTGAAAAATGTTTAAAAATGTAACATTTTTCAAAATGGCCGACTTCCTGTTGGGCGGAGCTAATACATGCCAATGGGTATTATGTGTGGCATCGTAATATCTATGTTTCTACCAAAAATTTTGAACATTGGGGAAAATTTGAGACAGCTACCGCTAATTTATTAGCCTAAACCAAATAGGGGGCGCTGTAGAGTCATTTAGCACCACATTAGAAAAATGATTACATTTCTCGAAATCATTTAAAGGCATTATTGGGTCTGCTAATTTAGAAGAGGCTAAGAGCTTTCTATAAATGTCATATAAAATAGGTGGCGCTAGAGAGCTGATAAATTATGAATATGAAAAATTCCAATTTTACATCAAAGTACATCCTATGCCCAATAGGCCTGTGAAATTTTATGAGTTTTCGAACATCGTAACCCACCCAGAACACCACGGGAAACTTTTTATTTTGCGACTTCCTGCCAAAATGGCCGACTTCCTGTTAGGCGGAGTCAAATAAATCCAAGTGATTCTTGATCGGTATAATGAGGTCAATGAACGTACCAAAGTTGGTGCACATTGGACAAACTTTATCCCGGCCACTGGCAACGTTTGGGGGCGCTATAGAGCTCCTGATCCACGCCCAAACCTGTGAACAATGTAATTTAAAATTTTTCACCGGCTTTGACGTCTGTGCCAAAATGCAAGAGTTTTCGAGTATCGGAAAGGCCTCAAAAATGGGCGCGAAGTTTGTAAATAAAAATAATAATAATAATAAACGGACCAAAAACAATAGGGCTTTGCACCTCCGGTGCAGGCTTCGCCTGCGCCTTCGGTGCTCGGGCCCTAATAACGAGTTGTCCCCCTGTCACAGGGGGACGTAGGGCCCTCGCACAACGGCGCAAATCGTACCGGGCCAAACCGAGAAACCGGTAGAAGTAATTTTAAGGTCTTATTGAGTGTGCCAATTTTCAAGAGTTTTCTATCCTGTTAAACACGTGAAATATCCATTTAAAATACAGGTGGCGCTTTAGCGCTGATAAAATACATGTATTTGAAATTCTAATTCTACATCAAAGAACAGCCTTAGATAAGCAGGCCGGTCAAATTTTGTGAGTTTTTCTCCATTATAACCTCCTCAAAACACCTGGCATTACCTAGGTTTTGACCTCCTGTTTTGATTTGGCATCTCACAAATTCAACCATCTGCCATTTCGTCCTCGTTTGAGATATCGACTATTCCTTCACAATTTATCATCAGATATGTTCAATGTTTATTTTTACCAAATACCAAGAGAATTCAACAAATTTGCTAGGAGTAGTTTGACAATGTACACAAAAAATGTGTGTAAAATGCAGATATTTCAAAATGGCCGACTTCCTGTTGGGCGGAGTCAGTCCTACCAATGCTGAAAATGTGTGTAATGATGTCTTTTGTGTTTTTGCCAAGTTTCATGAATTTTCAAAAATCTGTTTTCTGACCGTGTCATGGTTTTACTTTGGTTTAGTGTTGCGTCTCTAGTGAATCAATTGTTCGCCATTGGGTCACCGTTTTACCGATCAACTAATCCTTTGGCAGTTATCATCAAATATGTCTGTTGTTCATTTACAGCGAAATAAGAGGTAATCTGACAAAGACTTTAGGAGCAGTTTAAATGAGTTTGTGAAAAATGTCTAAAAATATTACAAATTCCAATATGGCCGACTTCCTGTTGGGCGGAGCTAATACAAGCCAATTGCAAATATGTGCAGGGTCATACTATCTACACTCCTACCAAAATTTAAGAAGATTAGACAAATTTTGACACATCCACAGCTAATTTATTAAATGAACAAATTAGGGGGCACTGTAGAGTCCGCTAGCTATACATGAAAAAATTGTCAAAATATTTGTAAAGTGTTTTTAGGTCTTATGCAATCTGTCAATTTTCAAGAGGTTTTGAGCATTCCCGTAATGTCAAATATGCATTGAAACCTAGGTGGCGCTATAGAGCCAATGAAATACGTATATATGAAATTTTAATTTCAGATCAAACTACTGCTTAAATCAAGCAGGCCTGTAAATTTTCGAGAGTTTTCAACCTTTTTAACCTCCTCAAACACCTACTAACACCAGAATGTATTCACTTCCTGTTTTAACGGGGCATCTCAAGCAATTCAACTGTCCGCCATTTCGTCCTCGTTTAAGATATCGACTATTCCTTCGCAATTTACAATCAAGTATGTTAGCAGTTTATTACAGACAAATATCAAGAGTATTCAACAAATTCCCTAGGAGGAGTTCGACAAAGTATGCAAAAAATGTGTGTAAAACACACTTTTTTCAAAATGGCCGACTTCCTGTTGGGCGGAGTCAGTCTTACCAATACTAAAAACGTGTCTTATGATGTCTCTTGTGTTTTTGCCAAGTTTCATGAATTTTCAATCATCTGTGTTATGACCGTGTCATGGTTTTACTTTTGTTTAGTGTAGCGTCTCCATTAAATTAATTGCCTGCCATTACGTCATCGTTTCAGCTATCGACTATTCCTTCGCAATTTATCACCATGTATGTCTGGAGCCTACCCACGCCCAATTTAGAGATAATCTGACAAAGACTCTAGGAGGAGTTTGAATGAGTTCGTGAAAAATGTGTAAAAATTCCACAAATTTCAAAATGGCCGACTTCCTGTTGGGCGGAGCTAATACCAGCCAATGGGTAATATGTGCGGGATGATACTCTCTATGTTGTTGCCAAAAATCTAGAATATTGGAGAAATTTTGAGACAGCTACAGCTAATTTAATGGCCTAAATAAAATAGGGGGCGCTGTAGAGTCATCTAGCTACACATGAGAAAAACGACAAAATATTTCTAAATCATTTCAAAGACTTATTGAATCTGCCAATTATCAAGAGGCTGAGAGCTTTTTATAAATGTGATATAAAATAGGTGGCGCTAGAGAGCTAATGAAACACGAATTTACGAAATTCCAACTGAAGGTCAAAGTTTGGCCTAAGCTAAATAGCTCTGTAAAATTTTAGGAGTTTTCAAACATCTTAACCCCTCCGAAACCCAGCGGGAAACTTTTTATTTTGCAACTTCCTGTCAAAATGGCCGACTTCCTGTTGGGCGGAGTCAAATAAATCAAATTGATCCTTGTTCTTTATGAGGAGGTCAATGAGCGTACCAAAGTTGGTGTACATTGGACAAACTTCATCCCAGCCACTGTCTACGTTTGGGGGCGCTATAGAGCTCCTGAACCACGCCTAAGTCCAGCCTCTATGGAACTTTAAAATTTTCGCCGAGCTTGAGGCCTGTGCCAAAATGCGTGAGTTTTCGAGTATCGGAAATGCCTCAAAAATGGACGCAAAGAGGCAGAATAATAATAATAATAATAATAATAATAAACGGACCAAAAACAATAGGGCTTTGCACCTCCGGTGCAGGCTTCGCCTGCGCCTTCGGTGCTCGGGCCCTAATAATAATAAACGGACCAAAAACAATAGGGCTTTGCACCTCCGGTGCAGGCTTCGCCTGCGCCTTCGGTGCTCGGGCCCTAATAAACGGACCAAAAACAATAGGGCTTTGCACCTCCGGTGCAGGCTTCGCCTGCGCCTTCGGTGCTCGGGCCCTAATAAACGGACCAAAAACAATAGGGCTTTGCACCTCCGGTGCAGGCTTCGCCTGCGCCTTCGGTGCTCGGGCCCTAATAAACGGACCAAAAACAATAGGGCTTTGCACCTCCGGTGCAGGCTTCGCCTGCGCCTTCGGTGCTCGGGCCCTAATTAGCTAAAGTCTTCAGGCAGTCTGTTAGATACTACTGTTAGCCACAGTTTTAAAAAAGCTGTATTAATCAACTTGTTAAAAAAAGAAGTTTGCATTTTACACATACTCCCTCAAACTCCACAAGCAAACCACTTTTATTCTGTTCAGTTACCTAAAAGTAACATTTTAGGTTAATCTATTAAAAACTTTTTAGTTTTATCCAATTTATTTTTAATTAACATGATTAAATATGCCCTCCAATTAGTACAATATAGTTAAATTAGTATGTAATGCAATATATCTTAAATAATCTGTTTACATGGTAATTGTATTGTTTAACTAGATATAACATCTGGGGTAAAGGTATACCTAAAATCCTGTAGAATCTATGTAACATTTTCACCATTACTTTCTTTTCATGACCCTACAACCTTCAGCTCACCTTCCCTGAGATGACTTTAAAGAAACAATGATGTAATTTGTAAATAACATGTTGTCTACAATAATTTGGCAGTCAAATAACCCTTCGCTCTATTCATCCACTGTTCTCAGAGCTCCATTGTGGCACATCTCTGTCTATCTCTGTATCTGGAGAACCTTTAGAACAAAATCAGAATCAGCCAGAATATTTACTAACGTAAAATTAACTACAACTGAGACTAAATAACTAGATACCTATAACTATAAAAATATCAAATTGATTTCCAAAAGTATGTAAACACCAACACTTTTGACTGAGTTCATCTCATACCTTAACTCTGATTGAGTTAATCTCAGGCAAACACCAACTCTGACACAAACAAACCCCCACTCTAAACAAGTTCACCTCAAACAATCCCTCACTCTATAACAAGTTTTTTTTCTTCAAACAAACCCCCACTCTAAACAAGTTTTTTTTCTTCAAACAAACCCCCACTCTAAACAAGTTCATCTCAAACAAACCCACCTCATCTCATACCCCAACTCTAAATGAGATCATCTTAGACAAACCCCCACTCTGAACAAGTTTGTCTCAAACAAACCCCCACTCTGATCGAGTTTGTCTCAAACAAACCCCCACTCTGAACAAGTTCATAAAAAAAAAAAAAAACACCTCATCTCATACCCCAACTCTAAATGAGAAAATCTTGGACAAAGCCCCACTCTGAACGAGTTTGTCTCAGATAAACTCACCTCATCTCATACCTCAACTCTGAATTACTTAATCTAAAACCAACTCCCACTCCGAACAGGTTTGTCTCAAACAATCCCCCACTCTGAACAAGTTAATCTCAAACAAACTCCCTAATCTCATACCCCAAGTCTAAATGAGTTTATCTCAGACAAGCTCCCATTCAGAACGAGTTTGTCTCAAACAAACCCCCACACTGAACCCCCCCCCCCCTCATTTCATATCACAACTCTAAATTAGTTAATCTCAGGCAAACTTCCACTCTAAACAGGTTCACCTCAAACAACCCCCCCCCCCCCCTTAAACAATTATTTTCTAAAGCAATCCCACACTCTGAACATTACATCTCAAACAAACCCACCTTATCTCATTCCCCAACTCTAAACTAGTTAATCTCAGGCAAACTCCCACTCAGAACGAGTCTGTCTCAAATAAATCCCCACTCTGAATGAGTTTATCTCAAACAACCCCCACCCCCACACTGAAACCCCACCTCAATTCTGAATATTATGTGAAGTTGTCTGTAAATAATGTCACTGTTCCTGATTTTGCAGGTGATTTGAATGCTACTCAGTGCTGACATTGGCTTGATTTGCCTTCTGACTCTATCGCTGCTTCTGTCTTCCTCCTGATTGGATCAACAGATAGATGGGTTCCAGTTCATGCAAATGTAATCAAATCCAGACTCTGAGACTCTGTTACAGAGGAGGAAGAGGAGGAGGAAGAGCCGGCGGTGACACACTGTTCACCCGCCTGTGCCTAGTGAGGAGCGCCCATCAGAAAACTCACCTCGACTTTTGTCCAATTAAGATCTGCAATCAAACATTTCAAATCTCAGGTATCTCTCACTTTAACCATCTCTGTGACCTTTAATCTAGATAGTTTCTGGTTTGTATCTCTGGTGGAGGTCAGATTTGGTGGGACCAGTGGGGTGAAGGGGCAGCATTGGTGGGCTATAGCCTCCATCCTGCAGTTTATGTATTATTCCAGATAAAAAAGATTCTCTGTGTTCTTAGTAATGTTGCTGAATTGATAGTTAATGTATTTTATTTTGTGAACATAGAACTATTGGTACCATTATATCTTTTTAAGGCTCAATCAACTTAAATAAAAATGTTGGATTCTTTATACACTGAAAAAATGATGTGTACAATTTTATTTAAAAAGGTTCGCAACTTTCTGTGAACTGAAATTCAGTCAATCCTTTCTTTTTGTAAAATTTACTTTACTTTACTTGCTCTGCATACAATATTACCTAATTACAATTACTTAATTTATACAATATTACTCAAATAATTTATGACACATAATATATTATAATTCCTGATTTTTTTTATATTTTTAGTGAAAACACACATTATTACCCTGTCTCAACACATGGATGGCATGTAATACATTCTTTTTAGTATACTAAAACTAAAAAATAATGTATTATATGCCATCCATGTGTTTAGATGGTGAGACTTGGTCTGTTTACAAAATAAATCTTTGAGATTATGTAAATATTTGAATGTGTGTTTTAACTAAAAAAAAAATTAAATCATTATCATTCAATAATATTGCATAAATGAGATCACTGTAATTACGTAATATTGTATGCAGAAATTAAGTAAAGGTTACTAAAAGAAAGGATTGATTCAGCAAAAATAAATTAAGTAAAGTTTACAAAAAAGAAAGGATTGACTGAAGTTCAGTTCACTTATTTACTCTGTGTAACATTTAAGTCTTGAAACCAAGTTGAAGTTACTTAAAGTTATCTGAAATTAAATTTACTTAAAAAAAAGCAAATGCAGAGAGTTGCGGAACCATTTTTAAGTAAAATTTACACTACATTTTTTTCAGTGTAGTGTAGAATTAAATATTGTATGCTGATCTGCAGTAATAAATACAAGATATATTTCTGATCCAAATTCAGAGTGAGATTTATTGATTAATGGAGTGACTCAGAATTTGATGTCCATTTAGATCTAACCCAACCTTCATTTTTAATGATGCTGAATTTGTACTTTTATAAACGTATGAGACTATTCTTAAAATTTCAGATGTTCTGTATAAATAAACATGTATTTAACCTGATTCATGGTAGAGGTGTATAGATAGAAATATCGAGATACAGTATGTTCTCCATAAATAGTGTGATAAACACTGTTATTGTGATAAACAGTGTACTTTTTGCATTTTGAGAAATCAGATTTATCCAGATTCTTGCTTGTTGCTGTAAATGACCTGCAGGTCAGTTTCCTTCTCAAAATTGCTGGACACATCCAGGTAGCTGCGCAATAAAAATAGCAATCTGCCAAATCCAAAGTGCACCTGACTCTTAAAGGGAATCGCAAATGACACAAGCTAATGGATTTTTTTCATGTTATGCCCCAATACACACCATAATTAATACAAAAAAAATTGTACATACTTTTAGCACATTTTAAGGTGCACAAATTGCACTTTTCCCACCGTTGTGAAAGCAAAGACACACTGACACGCCCTAAATGAAGCTGTGCTGTGCATGGTTAAAGGCATGACTAAAGATCGCTAAAATAGGGCCCCAGTATTGGTTGAACCATAAATAGGTTCTCTGTATCAGAAGGCTAAGCATCTCTCATGTTTCTAATGGTTATATACAGAATCAGAATCTGTTCCAACTAAAGAACTAAAGAACTTAAGTGTAAAAACTACAAATATTATTCTGTATGATTCCCAGAACATCACCCCTGATCTGCTTTATTCATTCTACATTCTACAGTAAATGTGTGTGACTGGGACAGTTCTGTTTGAATACGGATGTGCGAGCAGGAAATCTTCATATATGCAAATACCCTCTCTTCCAGAGGAAGAGATGAGGCTCTATTCTGAATCTGTGGGTAGGAGGCCATAAATAACTGGAAAAATTAAAATGATTATTATTATTTTTAGCAAGGCCTTTAGGTAGGTATGTCACTATAGAATGTCAATAATATAATTTTCTGCTTTTATTTCAAGGACAACATATTAGGACCAAATGATTTAGAACCAAATCATTTATTATGGTGACCGGCCTACAGTTAGAGGTTAAACTTGTCTCACACTGTTATTAGAAACCAAATCAAATTCAGAAATGACTGTGTTTACATTCTGTTCTCAGGCCAGGATCTAGAACCCACTAATGAACCATGGAGCAGACCTTCAGAGCCGTCAATCAAACCCCCGGCATCCTCATCTGGAGAATCGAGGTGACAGTTACACCGACAAAGTGTCATATCTTGGGCTGTAGGGTGTCAATATATAAATATATATATTTCACTGCTGTCCAATGAAAAACAAGTATCTTCATTTTTGCCAATTTTTAGTTTAGTACATAATTTAAACACACAAACTGTCCCTTACAGTGTGCAAAAAAAATCTTGATGAACGTTCCAATAAAATACTTCAAAAACTATTTTTACATTAACTTCGTTTGAAAGTTTAGAAGGTTTTTTCTCTCTGCTGTAAAGTTGCTGTTTTTAAGATATTTGTTTTTCATTGTACAGCTGCAATATATATTCAGATATCTTTATATTATACCTCTTTATATTATAAAAATATTACTTTAAAATGATGTACTGTTAATGCTCAAACTGAAGCTAAGCTAATTACATACACACCAATAAGCAAATTATGACCACCTTCCTAATATCGTCACTGTCCAATGAAAAACACTTCCAAAACAGCAACTTTACAGGAGAGAGAAATTTATTTCAGGTAATTTTGAAGAGTTTCTATTGGTCTGTTCATCAAGAAATTTTGGCATGGTGTAGTGAACTTTTCATAGGACAGCAAAATGCTGCTACTCCATATGCTCTCCATTATACACATTTACCTTCATCTGTTCTTAATGTTTTGGCTAATCTGTCTAATTATTTTTTTAAATTGAATTACTTTATAAATGACAGATATTTTTGCTTTTTACCCTGAAAAGATGATTTTTATTGTATGTCTGTTTTTTACTGTTATTGTCTATGTAACATTAAAAGCATTCCTGTTTCTGTTTGCTTTTATATGTTAATCAGAAAATGGAGCTGGTTCTGGTTCCGGAAAAATCATATGGGAACTTTTATGAGGGTGACTGCTACGTTCTGCTGTGTGTAAGTTCCTAAGGGTATCAAGAACAATTCTCTTAAGTTAAATGATCGTTTAATGCCTAGTTTAATTATTTTATCATTTAGTACACTTTTTAAAATAAAGGTTGTAAGTATTTCTAAACATTTTACACATGAAAATGTGAACCTAGCTCGGTGTGTTTCTTGCATTGTATTCTGTACACTGAAGTTCACTGTAGTTTCGCGACTGGGTGCACTAAAGGACTTTACTACAACCTGTCATCATCACCTATGTGGGTGGAATCTCCCTTTACTTCACACTGATTGGATTGTGGACAAGCATGATGTTATCTATCTGACAAGTTGCCTTTTTCAGGTGTTGTGCCAAATTCTGCCTTCCTTCTTGAATGACTCCCATCAGCAGATTAAGTGTAACAGACTCCACTCAGACATTGTAAATAAGGCTTAATCTACGGTTACAGTAGATACATGAATCAGCAGCATAGTCTGTTGCACCTATACTGCTGCATGATGCGCCTGCACACCAAGGGATGTCAGATTTCAGCACAACACCACTTTTTATTTTTCTTCTTCCGTTGTTTAATGGGTGAAGACAGACTGAATCAAATTTCTTTAATTAGTCTGAAAATCCAAACTGTTAAAAAAATGTGTTCACACTGCAAATGAACCGGATCATGATTCAGCTGATCTGGACCCAGACCTCCTCTTTTGGTCGGACCAATTTTTTGAAATGGTTTGCAGCACCCTTTATGAAGTGTTGGTTCTGTAAATTAGAACTCAGCTTTATTACAGACAAGAACTATCCATTAATCTATCCATCAGGTGCTCAGTGTTTGCATTGTTTATTCTGCCACAGTCTGTGTGTGTGTATTTGTGTGTGTGTGTGTGTTTTGCATGTGTTTTGAATGGTCAAATATGACACAGAAAAATAATGGCTAATCCCTCCCCTCTTCATCACTCCTTCTCTCTCTACTAGACTAAAAAAGTGGGCGGGTCCCTGTCGTACGACATCCACTACTGGATTGGTTCTGAGTCGTCTCAGGATGAGCAGGGGGCTGCTGCGGTGTACACCATCCAGCTGGATGACTTCCTGGGCTCAGCTCCGGTCCAGCACCGGGAGGTCCAGCACCACGAGTCCAGCTCCTTCTGCGGCTACTTCAAACAGGGCATCATGTGAGAGATCATATAGCCTCTCTGTATTTAACTACCTTCACACTGGGGTTGAGGGAGTGGGATTGGAACAATCTACACACGTACAATTGTTTGCATAATATTTATGTTATTATTATTTGATTCAAAAATGCAATCATTTATTATTATGTTTATTTATTATTAATTTAATGAACAATTAAATTTGTCTAATGCAACAAGTGCAGCTCGATATCAGGGAGGTCCTCTGAGATATTTTGGCATTTTCTTTTCTGTACAATAAGTGGCATTTAATTGGTTAAAGGGCCACTTAACCCTTTCTCCACCACCATCCCCATCTATTTATATATATATAAAAAAAACACACACACACACATGGATAACTCGCACTGGATAAACATAGGATTATACTTCAGAAATGAATACTGAGAAATAAAGCAACAAATAAGTCAGCAAAAAGAACTGTGAAAGAAACCTCTCACACATTCACCCGGACATTTCCCGCATCAGGCGTACGTGGGTATCCCCTCTGTTTTTTTTTTTGAAAAACTGTGGGCTGTGCTTAGAGTTAGCGAGGCAGCAGCAGCCTGCAGGGGTCGGTATCATTAATTGACTGATCTGCATATTATACATACAAAAGTACGTATTAATGTCATTCTCGCCTATAGCAGAGTTGAACCTGTGAGGACACTGCAGAGACAGAAATAAGCCTTATAACAGTGTTTTTTAAAGGTTAGGAAAGGTTTCTAAAATGTTAAGCAGGTCTGGTATGTTTTATTACTTCAAAGGAACACATTTTAGCTATTAATGGAAAAAATATGGATTAGGGTCTACTGGCTCTTTAATAGAATTTGGCCTCTGGTGCTACAGAAACATTGAAACAGTTTTAGCCAATTTACCTGGTTCTAAGGGTGGGACCACAAGGGCATTGGCCCTAGCTCAAATCTCATTGGCCCCCTGAAGTGCCCCTGTTCTGTTACTCATCCAACCTTTGCGGAAAAGGAATAATCGGATTATAGATGTATGCAATTTTAATGCCCAAACATTAGTCCAGTGTGATTAAAGCTTTAGTTCATGTAAAAAGTAAAAAGCTTTTAAAAATGAATAAAATGCTGCATTTTCTCACATGCTGTGTGTGTTTAAGAGCAATTCATCTATGTACAGTAAAAATGCAAGTAAAATTGGGAAGAAGATTTTTAATTATTTTGAGTTAATTATTTTGTGCCATACCTTTTACACAAAACTATAAAATCTGTAATCAAAATTGTAGATCATGCAGCTCTGGAAAAAAAAAAGAGTAAACAAAGAAAACAATATATCATATATCCATAAAGTTTCAGAGTTCAGAAAGCAATATTTTGTGGAATAACCTTGGTTTTTATTCACAGTTTTCATGCATCTTGGCATGTTCTCTTCCGCCAGTCTTACACACTGCTTTTGGATAAGTTTGTGCCACTCCTGGTGCAAAAATTCAAGCAGTTCAGCTTGGTTTGATGGCTTGTGATCAACCATCTTCCTTTTGATTATATTCCAAGTTTTAATTAGGTAAAATCAAGGAAAAACATCATAATTAAGTGGTCTCTTTTTCAGAGCTGTAGATGTATAGAAGCAAAATCCACAAAAAATCCTTAATGAAAGCAAAGACTACCAAAATCTAAACACAAATAATATCAAATGACTGTAAAGAATAATAAACTAACCAAGAATATTTTAAAATAGATATTGTATATATTTGTTTCTGCTTTCAATTTGCAACATAAACTTTTATCTTTTTGTGTAAAACCTATTAGACCTGCTACTGCTAGTCACAAGTGATACTCCCAACAATAGGAGGGTAAAGACCAGCCCATGCCTCTTTTACTACATGTGATAACCAATGATAACAATGAAGCAGGCAGCATCACTACACACTCGGAGGAAAGTGTCTTATACCCAGCTCTGATGCAGTCATATGAGTCGGATGAATAAAATAAAATAAATTAAATTAACATTTTTTGTATTTTAGATATAAAAAGGGTGGAGTGGCGTCGGGAATGAGGCACGTTGAGACGAACAGCTCAGATGTTCAGAGGCTGCTGCAGGTGAAGGGGAAGAGGAAGGTGACAGCTAAAGAGGTGAGGAGAATAATCTACAGATAAGCACTGCTGATCACACAAACACTGCACAGTAGAGGAAATAAGATGTTTGAAATATTTTTTTGACTAGTTAAGATCCCTACACCCAGCAATACAGGACAAATCTGAATAATAGAACTTTTTTAATGGGTGGATTATTTTTGTTTTGTTGTGTTTAAGGTGGAGATGAGCTGGAACAGCTTCAATCTGGGTGATGTTTTTCTGTTGGACATCGGAAAGACCATTATCCAGTGGAACGGGCCAGACAGCAACAAACAGGAACGAATGAAGGTACAGTATTTGTACTGTGGTATCCAGTGTTAATGAGGTATATATTTAGAGTATCTCACAAAAGTGAGTATACCCCTATTTTTTTTTTAAATAAATATTGTATCATATCTTTTCACATGACAATACTAAATATATGTCACTTTGATACAATGTAAAGTAGTCAGTGTACAGCTACAGTATAACAGTGAAAATTTCACACACAGCCATAAAGATTCAAACCGCTGGCATCAAAAGTGAGTACACCTGTAAGTGAAATTGGCAATATTTTGTGTGGCCACCATTATTTTCCAGCACAGCCTTAAGTCTCTTGAACATGCCACTGGAATCCTCATCCACTTCCTCATGATGACCTTATGAAGCTAGTGTGGCTTTTTTGTGCATCAACTTCAGAAGAGGCTAGCTTCTAGAACAGTACCATGCAAAAGTTGATGCAGTGTGTGGAGTGTGGTCTGAACACTGCAGGCTAACCTCCCAATTCTTCAAGCTCTGCACCAATGCTGGCAGCACTCATGCATCTATTTTTTAAAGCCAACCTCTGTATATTACGCTGAAGAAATGGGCTCAACTTCTTTGGTCAAGCCTGACGAGGCCTGTTCTGAGTGGAACACCTGAGACCTTGTATCACTAACAGTCACATGATACCAGAGAGCGAAAATGGCTAATTGGGCACAATTGGGCCTCGCCATTTCACTTAGAACTGTACTCACTTTTGTTTCTAGTGGTTTAGACGTTAATGGCTGTGTATTGAGTTACACAGCACAGCAAATCTATATTGTTATATAGACAAGCTGCACGCTGACTACTTTACATTACGTTAAAGTATAATATCTTCAGTGTTGTCCCATTAAAAAGATATAAAATAAAATATTAACAAAAAGGGTCTACTCACTTTTGTGAGATACTGTATGTCAGTGAGTTTCCCATAATGCTGTTTTGTGTTGACCTGTAGGGGATGCTAATGGCGAAGGATATTCGTGATCGTGAGCGAGGTGGCAGGGCTGAGATCGGGGTGATCGAGGGCGATGCTGAGAAGAACTCTCCTCTTTTAATGGAGGCTCTGACCAGTATCATCGGTGAGCGACCCGCTAAACTGCCCAGCGGGACGTCAGACGACCAGGCTGACCAGCAGCAGATGGCCCAGGTCACTCTCTTCCAGTAAGTTTACAAGAAAAAGCTGTGTTTTTGTGTCTGTATTTGAATGAATCCTACATTTTTTATCAGTTTCTTTAATACAAAGATCGATTATTAATTAATTGATCTTATTATTTTGATTCAGTAACTATTATAGCAGAGCAATATGCAGAAAATATATATTATGATATATATTGAGAAACTCTACTTGAACATTACAAATTGGAATATAACAAATCTTATATATGTATGAATGTTATGATATACAGCTCTGGAAAAAAATAAGAGAGCACTTTATTTTCTGAATCAGTTTCTCTGATTTTTCTCTTTATAGGTATGTGTTTGAGTAAAAATGAACATTGTTGTTTTATTCTATAAACTATGGGTAACATTTTTCCCAAATTCCTAATAAAAATATTATCATTTAGAGCATTTATTTGCAGAAAATGAGAAATGGCTGAAATAACAAAAAAGATGCATTGCTTTCAGACCTCAGATAATGCAAAGAAAACAAGTTAAACAACATAATTATCTTGGCATGTTGTCTCCTCCACCAGTCTTACACACTGCTTTTGGATAACTTTATGCCACTCCTGGTGCAAAAATTCAAGCAGTTCAGATGGCTTGTGAACATCCATCTTCCTCTCGATTATATTCCAAAAGTATTCAATTTGGTAAAATCAAAGAAACGTATAATTTTTAAGTGGTCTCTTATTTTTTTCCAGAGATGTATGTAGGTGATTACAATATTAATAAGTTAATAAGTTAAAAGATCAGTTTATTGGGGAAGACTGTACATGAATGCTGAATTGGTGAAAAATCTGGTGATTGGGCAGACCAAAAAAGTGTTAAAGTCTGTAGTCTGGTGAAGAAACCCTTGCTACGTATGGATGAGCATTATCCTGATGAAAAAAGATCCTATATTAAGATGATTCAGGTCCAGTCCACAGTCCACGACACCACAGCAAACAAAACCAACAGTGGCTGGCTGATGGATGCTGGATACTGGGTACTTCTCTCAGTCCAATCAAGCGCGCTGTCTTAAACTCTGTCAACTAGCCAAAATGTCTTTTCTAGTGTACTGTAGAGGCATGTGTAGCAGTGTAGAAGTGTGTAGAAGTGAGGTAGCTTCTGAGAGCATGTTTATGGTGGGGGTGCATTACTTCTTGTCAATACACACTAGGTTCATAGAGCAAAAAAAATAGGTTTCCATGTGTTTGTACTATAATATGTGTAGTACTGGTACTATTACCATGTGTGTGTACTGTGCAGTGTCTCTGATGCTGATGGAGAAATGAAGGTCATGGAGGTTGCCACCAGACCGCTGGTACAGGATCTGCTCAACCATGATGTAAGTTACATTACATATCAGAACATTTGGCAGTCTCTTGTCGAATTAAAGTAGTATGTTTGTAAAGTAACATAACACTACCGTTCCTTTTTGCACTATAAGGCGCACTTAAAATCCTTCAATAAAAAAATGCCTTATGTGCACCTCAAGTTTTAACGAGCAGTAAAAGCCACTCCGCTGAAGTGCAGCGTTATAGTTTAATTCTGTAGTTTAGTTGTCCAGCACTGGCACTCGAGACTGGAGCAGTATTAGCATTAGCTGCTAACCGTGCAAAGCGCTAGCTCTTGGGCCGTACCGGGGTGAGTATTATCGGCTTGTACCCTGCTGCTAACCCTGGATAGCACTGCTGCAGCAGTATTAGCATTAGCCGCTAACCGCGCTAGCTCTTTTATCATTCTGAGGTAAGTATTATGGGCCTGTGGCCTGCTGCTAACCCCGGCTAGCACTGCCGGAGCACCATTAGCATAACCCACTGACCCTGTTAGCTATTTTACCACGGTTAGCTTTACCCGTTAACTGCGGTAAGCGCTAGTTAGCTTTTTCGCTTTTCAGAGGTGAGTATATCGGACTGTAGTCTGCATGTTTACTGTGTTAAAACAAGCTACGTAGGATGAACTGCTAGCTAATATCGCTCTGGCTTACCAGAACACTCAGGGTTCCTCAGTGTAGCTCTGTCGGGCTAGCCTAAGTGGAAATCTGGAAATCTAAGATTACTGTAAATAAACAGAAGCGCTTTACTTACCCAACTTAACAGTTTTCAGGAGATAAATCTGTTGATTAACATCCAGCTCTCATTTTAAATAATGTGCCTTATAATCTGGTGTGCCTTGTGTGTTAAAATAGACCCGAAAATAGATGTTTACTAAAAGTGCGCCTTATAATCCTGTGCGCCTTATAGTGTGAAACAATATGGTATTAAAAATAAAGGTTCTACAAAGGGTTCTTTAAGCAATACTACAGAAGAACAATTTATATAAAAGGTGAGAGTTTTTTTCACCCTGTAAACATTCATTATAAATTCAGCTCTTTTTAACAACTATGATTCTTACTTGAACACAAAGTGCTTCTACTACAGCATCGCATAAAAAACCCTTCATAGCTCCTTAACTTTAATGTAGTATATGGTTTACTGTTCTGAAATTTAAAAACAATGGACATAACTGCTGGATTGGATTTGGATCAGTATGTGGTTCTGGTTCTGTGTGTCTCTGAGCTGTAGAGGTGCTATATTCTGATCGGTACTTCACTGTGTTTCAGGACTGCTATATCCTGGATCAGGGCGGAGTTAAGCTGTTCGTGTGGAAGGGGAAGCGAGCCAACAAGGCCGAGAGACAGGCGGCCATGTCCAGAGCTCTGGTCAGATATTTATAATTATATACATTCACTCCACATCTATCTATTTAACAAGTTCTGAGGAGAGCAGAGAGTCCTAAGCATATTTTGTTAATGAACATCAATTACAGCTATTAAAAGCAACAGTTTGTAATAGACATATTATGTTAATAATATTTTTAACATATTTTGAGAAAATTATACTAAATTTATTTATCTGATTGACTGATTAGCCTTCTCTTGGCATATGGTTTATTGAGTTATAAGTGTTATAAACAGTTAATAAAACTGGTAATAAAACTTACTTAATTTTTTGTTGAAAGTTGAAAAAACAATATTAGTAATATTTGTAAACCATTTAAATATATATATATATATATATATATATATATATATATATTTTTTTTTTTTTCTATTTAACAATATAAGATACTCATCGTTTATAATACAAAACTAGACAGAACAATAGAAATTTAACAGTGTCGACTAAATTCAGAGTGTGGAATAAAACAAAGCGATAGAAACTCAAATTCTATAGTACAAAAATACAAACTCAACGGTTACAGTATTTTGTTGCTGTTCAATAAAAAAACGTAATTTTTGTTGATTTTTTAGTTTACCACATAATTTGAACTCACAAACTGTCCCTAACACTGTGTCAACATGTCTTGATGAATGGACCAATAGAAGTTCTTTAAAATGACTGAAGTAGTTGTTTTAGAGATACATGTTTTTTATTGAACAGCGATAATATACAGTAAGATAAATTGTATAAAAATATATAATTTAACTGTTATAGTACAGAAAATAGTACAAAATATTAGAAACTCAACTGTTACAGTACAGAAATAGGACATAACATTATAAAGTCCACAGTTATAATGAAAAAGTACAACTAATAGAGTCTTAGGAGAACAAAAATAGTAGAATAACACACAAACTGCAATTATAACACAAAATACTACAAATATTAGAAAATCAACTGTTACAGAACAAAACTGTAATAAATAATGAAAACAGTTATAGTACAATAATATTACAAAATTATTTAAAGTTGTAGTAAGTTGTAGTTAACAATAATTCTTACTTACTTACTTAATTCTTACTCTTCTGTACAGACCTTTGCAACAGTAGTTATTATCTAATATTTTTCATGTATTTTTAGTTTTGTCTTCTACAAGAATTCATTATTTTATTTTATTTCATTTCATTTTATGTGTTTATTTTCTTTTCTTCTGCCTTTTATTATTTTATTTAATTGTATTTAATTTACTGTTTCTCATGCAGGAATTCATTAAGCTAAAGGGTTATCCTCACACCACGAACGTGGAGACGGTGAACGACGGCGCTGAGTCTGCACTATTCAAGCAGCTTTTCCAGAGCTGGACCGTCCAAAACCAGACCAAGGGCCTGGGCCACACCCACACTGTGGGCAGAGTGGGTAAGTGGGTAACTCGGAGCAGGACGGGTGGGTGGGTGTATATGTGAGGGATAAGTGATAAAACATAGATAGGGTGAGCACAAATTATATGTAAGAGAGAATTCTGTTAAATATGAAATATTACACACCACAGCTGCACAATATTTTGTTTTAACATGTGCAATAGCCACATGCTTTTTATAAGACATTTTAAGAAATGACTGAAACAATTCTGTTGTTTTTTTCCCCTATTATACATATATCAATAATAACATAGTAACATAACTAGATATATAGATAGATAGATAGATAGATAGATAGATAGATAGATAGACAGACAGACAGATACTTTATTGATCCCCGAGGGGAAATTCTAGACATCCAGCAGCAGGTATGTACACAAAGTTACAAAAAGATAAGATATAAAATACATATAAATACAATAAAATAGAAAATAGAATGTACACTGTAAAAGTACAGTCTTTAGTGTGTGTGTAATGTAGAATGAAGGTAGTGCAGTTGAACACAATAGACAGTGAACACCAGCTGATGTGCATAAAGTGAGGATAACTGATGTCAGCCATACAGAAAGTGCAAATACAGTTATATAAATTAAAATTTATAAAAAATTAAATTTAGCAGTGCAAAAGATCAGTAAACAGTAGATGAATTAACTAGTGAATGAACTACTAGTGCACAATAGGGTAGAACTGTAATAATAGTGTTATAGACATCAGCAAGTCTGAGAGTGTGACCATAGATGGGGGTGTGTCCATGTGTGGCCAGAATTGCCGGAATTAAAAAGTGTCACAGAGTCTTCAGTTTGCTGTGCTGAGAGGAGTTGAACAGTCTTATGGCCTGAGGGACAAAAGACTTTCGGAGTCTGTCTGTGGAGCAGGACTGGGACAGCAGTCTGCCGCTGAATGAGCTCCTCTGCCTGGTGATGGTGCCGTGCAGAGGGTGGTGAACATTGTCCAAGATGTTCAGCAGCTTGCTGAGGGCTCTCCTCTAATAATAAACTAATAAAAAAATAAAAAATCTTTCAGTAAAGAATGCCCAAAGTAGGCTGATTATGTAATAATGTCTCCTCTCTCGTCTGTCAGCTAAAGTCTCTCAGGAGAAGTTTGATGCCTCTCAGATGCATGTGATGCCTGAAGTAGCAGCTCAGAACCGCATGGTGGATGATGGCAGTGGACAGCTCCAGGTACGGGTATCACTTTTAGCAGTAATAGAGATATGTAGTAGCGGAAAACAGAAGAACAACGTATAAAAGAACAGCAGACACATTATAAAAGAGATACATTTTTGGAAACTTTTTATAATACAGCCCGTGTTTTAGAGGTTAAGTACTGTGTACGTATTGAGTGATAACGGTAAAACACTGTACACTACATAATACAACCTGCTCCCTGTTGTTTCTGAGTACTTACTGAGTAAGTACTTTGTACTTAGAGAGTAAGAACAGTACAAATCAGGTGAGGTGTGGGTTTATTAACCATTAATATAAAACATTGTTGTTTCTGTGTATTAATGAATACATTTTCTTTAAAAAATGACTGTGTAGTAAAACAACTCCAAATGATCCAGAATGCAGCAGCACGTCTGGTCTTCAAACAGCCAAAACGGGCACATGTCACCCCGCTGCTCATTCAGCTCCATTGGCTACCAGTTGATGCTCGCATTAAATTCAAAACTCTTACAATCGCCTACAAGGTGATGACAGAACAGCTCCTTCCTACCTGCACTGATCACTCCTGAAGGCTTACGCTACCTCCCGGCCGCTGCGCTCCTCCAATGAACGTCGCCTCGCTTTACCAAACACAATTCACACAAAGCAATCCAGACTGTTCTCATACAGAGTTCCCCAATGGTGGAACAAACTACCCTCCACTACCAGATCAGGAGAATCTCTTGCTATCTTTAAGAGACTCCTGAAGACAGAGCTCTTCAAAGAGCACTTACTCTCCTAACACCTCTAACACACTAACAACTTCTAACCTCATTTCCTTCTTCCCCTCCTTTACTCCTCTATCCCATTATTTCCCTTCGACCTTCTTTAAGCCCTATCTAGAGATGTTTTACCTTTAACTTCTATTACTTTTGTACTTGACTATTGTAAGTCGCTTTGGACAAAAGCGTCTGCCAAATGTAATGTAATGTAAAATCTCAGCATTCCCGATTGTGTTATTGAAGATATATCAATATATTATTGTATTTTAGTCCTGACATTACAAACTTTGCGTGTTTTTTCCTGCTCCACCCTTGACAGTTTTAAAAGCATAAATCAAATTCTATATTTGTTCCAGCATTTAAGTATGAGTAGGACCCAATAAGTATTTTGTATTTACTGATTCATAGAGAACAGTTGCACCATAAATGTTGTGAAAGTACAAGGTAAGTTTCTGAAAGTTACCTAGTTGTTACACTCTTGTTCATGGTTGTACTTTATTTATACCTACAGTTAAGTAGCTGTAGGACCTATATATAGTATTTTGAATGTACTTGGTTCACCCAGAGAAGTTACACCATAAGTAAAGGGAATTTACCCTCTAAAACGCGGGCTGTATTATAAAGTGTTACCAAATTTTTTATTTATACAATAAAAAAATCACATTACAGAACATCAGGACATTAAGCATGGGTCTCGTTGTATTGATAAAATAATTAAAGGTTATTCTGCTGGTCTTTGCTTTGATGTGGCTCCAGTGTATAAGATGTAATAGTGGAATAATATGTTAAATCAGAATACGATGAAAATAAACTGGTTTAGTCTGTAATTATTTGTCTGTTCTCACTGTAAGATCTGGAGGATTGAAAATCTGGAGCTGGCTGAAGTCGACCCAAAAACGTACGGCTATTTCTATGGGGGCGACTGCTACATCATCCTCTACACCTACGAGGTCAACAGGAAGAAGAGCTACATTCTGTACATCTGGCAGGTACAACCTCATCCAATCAGCTTCCTGCATTATGAGATGTAGAATAATTATTCATAAATTATTTCACCATTACAGTCTGTAACATCCATTCACTAAGCTGCAAAGACAGCCCATTTTTATTTCACATTTTTGTATATATCCACCTGTTTTGGGCCTATTCCTATACAGCCTACAGCCGTTCAGCCCTAAAAAAGTAAAAAAAAATTATAACATTTGAATTCTGACTGAAAAAAATGGCTCATTTAGCAACAGAAGATTATCACTAATTAACTGGTAAACCAATTTGTAGGCCTGTTAAATGTTTTAATAAAAATATAAATTAATTGGACTTTTCTTGCTAAGTACATAGTCAATAAAAATGATTGAATTGGGGCTCCGAATGGTCCAGTGGGCTAAGCACTGCCACTATGATCAGGAGATCGTGGGTACGAATCCTGTTCATGTAGCTTGCCATCAGCTGCCGGAGCCCTGTGAGAGCACAATTGGTCTTGCTCTTGCTCTCTCTGGGTGAGTAGATTTCTTCCCTCATCACTCCAAAGGGTGATGTCACTCAACAAAATGCGTTTGTGAGCTGATGTATTAGAACCCAGTTGCTGCACTTTCCTCCGAGTGTGCTGTGACGCTACTCGGCAATGCTGTATCAGCAGCAGTTGGGAAAGAGGCGGTGGCTGACTTAACATCGTATCAAAGGAGGCATGTGCTAGTCTTCACCCTCCTGGTGTTGGGACATTCTTAGTGATAGGGGGAGTCCTAATAAGTGGGTTGGGTAATTGGCTCTGTAAAATAGGGGCGAAAATGGGATAAAAATTAGAAGTATACGTTTAATTGTCCTAATTTGTTCAGGGGCGACATGCCACCCAGGATGAGCTGGCAGCTAGTGCATTCCAGGCAGTAACTGTTGATCAGCAGTATGGTGGGGAGCCCGTCCAAGTGAGGGTCACTATGGGCAAAGAACCCCGTCACTTCATGGCCATTTTTAAAGGCAAGCTGGTCATTTTTGAGGTGAGTAAATATTAATTCATTCCTGGAAATGAACTAGACTTAAACAAAAGTTATGCATTCCAGTCGAAAACAATTTAAAACACTTTTATTAGTAAACAGGAAACAGCTAAATTATATATCTTTTAATAACCACACCTTCATTTTCAGGGTGGGACCTCCAGAAAAGGGGGCTTGGACCCAGAACCCCTCGTCCGTCTATTTCAGATCAGTGGTACAGATTCTACCAACACTAAAGCTATCGAGGTTCCGGCCCAGGCAGCATCGCTTAACTCAAACGATGTTTTCTTGCTGAAGAATCAGGGGACCATGTACCTGTGGTATGGAAAGGTGAGCTGCCGTGATCAAGTTTAATTGAGTTAGGTGTGATACAGTGCCTGTACTTTCACTAGAGTGCAACTCCTGCTCTTTTAATTAATTTAGATTATGATAAAGTACCTGAATTCTCATGTCAGGATTGACCCAGGTAGGGAGACGAGGAGACGACGTAAGTTCAAGTGCAAGTTAGAATTTAATAACTAAACAACAAATAAACAAGACGGGTAAACACGGAACAATGAAATGAATAAGAAAACCAACGTGATGTAAAACTAACATAAACAAACAAGAGATACTATAAAACTAGGTAGGATAAACTAAAACAGGGCAAGGGAATAAACTAGGGAAAACACAGGGAACTTAAAAATAACAAAGGATAAACAAAAGATATACAAAGATATACACTAAGGAGGGAACTAAGGAGCACGAGAGTAAACCAGAAGATAAATATAAACTACAAACAAAGAGGGAGGCTATACGAGGTAAACAAATAAATAATGTAACAAGACTATGAACAAAACAGAGCAGAGACAATAACAAAGAGTAAACAAGATAAACAAGGAACTATAACAAGACGGGATAAACAGAGAGCAGGAAACCAAGGAGCGCAGGAAAGAACACAAGAAACAGAGGTACGACAAACAACAGGGGTTAGTGCAAAGGCCGACGAAGGACAAGTGGCAGAGGAGGGCTATTTAACACACAAGGGAAGTGGAAACACCTGGGGCTAGGGGGCGGAGCTACAAATTGACACAGGTGGAAAAGTACTGGGACAGAACACAGGGGCACAGGTCACGTGGAACACACACAGGCACGAGGACAGACAGGACATGACATCTCACTTTAATACAATTCCTGCTCTTTTAAATGATTTAGATTATGATAAAGTACCTGCATTTTCACTTTAATACAATTCCTGCTCTTTTAATTGAGTTATCACACAGTACCCGTACTTTACATATAGTACATTTTTTGCTCTTTTATTTGAGTTAGATTGTGATACAGTGCCTGCATTTTCACTCTAGAACAATTCCTGCTCTTTTAATTGAGTTAGGTTGTCACACAGTACCCATACTTTACATATAGTACACAGTACCTGTACTTTCTCTATAGTATTTGTAATTTTAATTGAGTTAATTAAGAGTTTGAGTTAGATTGTGATACAGTAGTTTTTCTATAGTACAGTATATGCCCTTTTAATTGAGTTTAATTGAATTAGATTGTAATACAGTACCTGTATTTTCAGTATAGTGCTTTTGTTCTCTTGAGTTTGAGTTGAGTTAGATTGTGTAATACAACTCATTTTGTGCAGGGGTCGAGTGGAGATGAGAGGGCTATGGCTAAGGAGGTTAGCACGGTTCTCGGCCGCGGCTCGTTCTCAGCAGAGATTATGGCTGAGGGTCAGGAACCTGCAGAATTCTGGAACCTTCTAGGTGGAAAGGCACCATATGCCAATGACAAAAGGTAAATATAAAGGTAAAAAGGCTGAATGGGTGTGTCTGAACAGCTGAAGGCATAATAAAGGAATAATATGTTTATTTTATACAAATGAATGCTGATGTTCAGCAGCAACTACCAATCAGAAAGCAGGTTTCCGAATTCCCCCAAAACCCGCCTCCCGTCTTTCTCATATCCAAAATGCAATACAATTTAATTGTTTAGTTTAGTATTTGTAATTACTATTTTTCCCAGGGCCATTTCCCTCTAAAAATGTATTACAGTATTTTTTTTGTTAGTGAATGAATAAAGCCTGTATCCACTCATTTGCTGCGTAGCCAATGGCCGGCGTTTTATCATTTTCCTTGTGTATGCAGCGTTAGCAGTTTAGTTTTCATACATGGACTGTAGGCTTCAACAGTGTGTTTTATGACTTTGCCAGTATTTAAATTTCTTCATTTTAATAAAATGAGGAAAATGCAGTTTTCAGTGATTTAGGACTTTTAAACCTTAAAGCTTCCTGATGAATATAATATACACTTCATTACTGATCCAGTCTAACAGAAGCATCTTTGTTGTCTTCCACTAAAGGCTACAGCAGGTCGTTCAGGATCATCAGCCCCGCCTCTTCGAGTGCTCCAATAAAACGGGCCGCTTCATCGTTACGGAGGTGACAGACTTCACTCAGGATGACCTCATTGAAGATGATGTGATGCTTTTGGACACATGGGATCAGGTATATTGTATATGGATGTCTCTTATTCTTCACTTTGGGGGTCACAGATCTAGGTAAAGGTCATTTACAGTGTGTGAAACTACCTCCACCATGTTTAGAAGCTGTATTTTACCCTGGCTAGCTCTCAGTGTAAGTTTAACCCTCCTATTATGTTCATTTGTCAGAACCAGCAGTAGTGTTCCCAGGTCATATTGACCCATCGCATGTTTAAACATCCAAAAGATATCTTAAAAAAATTCTAACAAGAAGTGTAAATATTTCAATACTAACTCCATTGCTAATAATCAATAGTTAGTGCAATCATGTTCCTTACCTCTAACAGGTAATGGTTAAATTGGGATAATTCACAAAAAATACATGTTCAAACTTTTTTAATGTTTTCCTACTTTATTACTTTTAAAAAGCCCAACATATAAAACAATAGTTTTACATAACATTGAAACATATCATTGCAATTTTGTTTTTGTAGGCAGTATATTTGAGATGAACCATTTTCATATTATATGTTGATTGCACTAATTAAGGCAAGCAGAAGAAGTTTTATACTAAAAAATACTTTTAGCTCTTCTTCCTAGATCTTCAAACTTTAAAACGGGTCAGTTTGACCCAGAACATAACAGGAGGGTAAAGATGCTCTGCTTCTAACTGGTGCTCTATTACTCCACCTATAGGAGACTCAAAGGAGACTCACACCTCAGTACACATACACATATACTAGGAAACACACTGTCATATTACAGAAGCAGGGGACAGTCTTTTAGGCCTGTGTGTGCCTCGTTTGTAGCATTAGCCATAATTTGTGTACCAGTAATTTGACTGAAAATGATTCCCATGTAAAATCAATTCAAATCAGTTGGCTGTATTGGGCCAGTCCGTCTCACCGCTGGTCTGTTTCAGGTTTTCCTCTGGATTGGAAATGAAGCAAATGAAGTGGAGCGGAAAGAGTCTGTGGTCACGTGTCAGGAATACCTGCGGACCCATCCTGGAGCCCGCGACTGCGACACGCCCATTCTGCTGGTGAAGCAGGGGTTTGAGCCCCCCACATTCACCGGCTGGTTCACCGCCTGGGACCCTACCAAGTGGAGTGTGAGTTTGATCACATCGTATTGATTCTATAATGTCCTTTATTCAGAATTTACAGAAAATGATTAGTATATACTGCAGTTTCTCACCCTTGTAGAAGATACTGCAGATATTACTGTAATTAAACATTTACTGTACACTTTAGTTACAAACACAGTATTGATTGTATCGTAGATAAACAAGATCATCAAAACTAAGAATGAACACATGTGGAGTTTTATGTAATTAACAAAAAAGGTGAAATAACTGAAAACATGTTTTATATTCTAGTTTCTTCAAAATAGCCACCCTTTGCTATGATTACTGCTTTGCATACTCTTTGCATTCTCTCAATTAGCTTTAAAAGGTAGTCACCTGAAATGGTTTTCCAGCAGTCTTAAAGGAGTTCCCAGAGGTGTTTATCACTTGTTGGTCCCTTTGCCTTCTTCACTCTGTGCTCCAGCTCACCCCAAACCATCTGGATTGGGTTCAGGTCAGGTGACTGTGGAGGCCAGGTCATTTTTTGTTAAGTACATAAAACTCCACATGTGTTCATTCATAGTTTTGATGCCTTCAGTGAAAATTTACAATGTAAATAGTCATGAAAAAAAAGAAAACACATTGAATGAGAAGGTGTGTCCAAACTTTTGGCCTGTACTGTATATATGGAATAAAAAAATAAGAGACCACTTTAAAAGTTTATTTGAGTTGACCAAATTGAAAACTTCTGGAAAATAAATCAAGAGGAAGATGGATGATCACAAGGCATCAAACCAAACTGAACTGCTTGTATTTTTGCACCAGGAGTGCAGGCATAAAGTTATCCAAAAGCAGTGTGTAAGACTGGTGGAGGAGAACATACCAAAATAACCAGGGTTATTCCACCAAATATTGATTTCTGAACTCTTAAAACTTTATGAATATAAACTTCTTTTCTTTGCATTATTTGAGTTACAAAATGTGTGTAGAGCTGTATATGTTTGTATTATGTGTTTCTGACACATAAAAAAAATCCAACATATAATTTGCACTATTTGATTTATTTTTATTAATAAATCCTTAATAAATTATATTCATGTGTTGTGGCAGGATGGGAAGACATACGAGCAGCTGAAGGAGGAGCTGGGGGAAGTGACATCACTGGAAATAGTGACAGTATGATATCTTCAATAAAATGAAATACTTTTTTGCATTCTTACTGTAAAAATAAATGCACATGCAGTTCTGATTGTTGTTTACTGATCAGGAGATGAAGGTGAACCAGGTGAGTGAGGAGAATAAGACCTACCAGCTGTTTCCTTTTGAGGATCTGATCAATAAAAACGCAGACGAGTTACCGAAAGGAGTCAACCCATCTGAGCGGGAGGTGAGGAATCATACAGCACCGTCCAATAGGAAAATATTAGACTGAAACAGACTTTTAAACTAGAACAGTATATAGAATTGAAACTGAAGTTTAATCTTAAACTGGAATGAATAATGAATCAAATTTGTTTTTAACTAAACCTGAATTTTGAACTGACTGATTTTTGTTTTAATAAAACAAAATTCTTAAGTCTTAATTTACTCAACTTTTTAAACACTCATTTTTTTAATACTAACATTAAATTCGAGAAAATATTTTGGAACTGAATTGAATTTGAAGCTGATTGTCATTTTTAAATTATACAGATTTGTTTACCTAATATCTCTTCTCTTTCACAGAAACATCTCTCAGATGAAGATTTCCAGTTCATATTTGGAATGTCCAAAAATGAGTTTTCCAGTTTGCCGCAGTGGAAACAGCTAAATATCAAGAAGAAAAACAAGATGTTTTAAAATATGACTCTGAGTACATATTATAACGCTACTAGATCAGAAAAAACTCGTAAACTTGTAGAAACATATGTAACTACTGTAACTACCAATGGTTGCAAAGGTTGAGTACAACAAATGTGCCAAATAAAATGTAAGTGACTTTTTGTATAAAAAAAATAAAACATAAAGAAAATGCAGAACCACTTAAAAAATATTTTTTCACATGAAAGTTTAGAGTAGTAATTACACTTAATTTAAATAAGCATCATCAGCAGGCTAACTTTGTATTTGCTCTGTATAGATAAAACAGACTGGAAAAAAATCAAATGAAGATGTAGAAATGGTGTTGAATCTATTAAACATCTCGTGAAAATGATTTTTGTTCATTTTGTGTGCCGTGTGTGTCATAATATGTATCGCTTGGTATCAGCAATGAAGTATAAAGGGTGATTTTTTTTGACACCCCTGCCCTGTTAGTAATGAGTAGCTATATTAAAATTAAATTAATTACATTACATTGAATTAGAGAACAATGCAAAATTTTAACATGAGTCACTTGCTATAATGGACATTATAATTCTATATAAATTGTCTGGATGATATATGGTCTCAGACATAATTGCGAGGCCATGTTGTACCACTGATACAATAATAACATGATAAAGAAATAATGCTTTGATTAATATTATGTATTTATTGGAACTGGAATATAAAACGTTTAAATATCCGAAATGTATAAAAAATAACATAAACAAAACACTGTTTTTAAACAAAGTTTTTTACGTTATTAGGTTTTTATTTTTATGTAAACATATTGGGCAATATTGAGGTCATGTTCATGTATTGTATCCTAAATCAGTAACATAATTATTGTAACAGGCCTACATATACAAAAATTCTTTTTTAAACATGAATCATATTTTGGATTATTTAACACTTTATATACATAATTCCATATGTGTTCCTTTATAGTTATATTATTTATAGTTATAGTTTATAGTTATAGATATTTTTTATATTAATCTACAATATACAAAATAATAATAAAAAGAAAAAAACACTGAATTAAATAAATATATTTAAACATTTTATAATAAAAAACATTTGTTAACCTATTTAACATACTTTAGTAGAATACCAGTTTAAAACATTTCTTATTTTAACATGAGTCACTTGTTATAATGAACATTATAATTCTATATAAATTGTCTTGATGATATATGATCTCAGAAATAATTGCCATAAAAGAATTTATTGTCATTTAAGGCCATGTTGTGGCACTGAAATAATGATAACATGATAAAGTAATAATGCATTGATTTACATTATTTATTTATTGGAACTGGAATATAAAACATGTTTAAATATTCTACATTTATGAAAATAAAACAAAAAACAATGTTTTTTATGTTAATATGACCTAATTTTTAGGTAAACATATTGGACAATATTTAGGTTATGTTTATATATTGTATAGTAAATCAGTAGCGTAATTATTGTAACAGACCTACATATAAAAATGTTTTTTATTAAACATGAATTATATTTTTGATTATTTAACATTATTCAACAATATAATAATAATAATAATAATAACAACACTAAATGAAATAAATATAATTAAATATTTAATAATAAAACCTTTTTTTTTTTACTTTTTTAACATACTTTAGTAAAATGTCATATGTTAAATGTAAGTGATTGACAGGTGATGTAACACGTAATGCTAAGCAGGCTCCGCCCCCAAAACACAGCACTTACCCGAGACCGTACAGCAGTCTGACAACGCAGGCCCAGAACTGCGGGGTTTATCCGCTAAACTGAAGACATTTACAACTGGTGAGTCACGCTGAGGCATATTTATACATCTAAATAACTTATATTACATATATAAACATTTAAACAGCCTTATCTGATCAGAAACATCGAGAAAGTTCGCTGTGTGCACGGAGCGGCAGGAGCAGCCTGGTTACCAAACACTCACAGAGCTGACGTGCTAAAGCTAACGAGCTCAGGCTAAGCTAAACTAGAGAGTCTGAAATCTTACAGCTGAAATAAAAACAGTATAAATTATGTTTATTAATATTACTGAGGTAAACAATGCTGTAAAGGTTTATTACTGTTGATGTTCGATGTCTGGGTCAAATACTTTTAATTGCTGTCAAATACAATTCTATAATAGTTAGCGTTATTAGCTAAGCTAAAAGAGCTAGCGTTAGCTAAAGCACCATATCAGCGTCTGGGTTAACGCCCACAAACCAGATCAGAGTTCTAGATTATTCCTTTTACAGGTCAAACATATATAAATTACATGTAACGCTGTGCTCAGTGTTTAGTGTCTCCTATTTAAAGTAGATACGGCGTCTGTGTCAAGTCTGAGGTTCTTAACAGGACTGTTATTTTTCGAGTTGTAAGTTAGCGGTCTAGCTAACTAGCTATATAGTTACGTTCCACCTTAAATGGCGCTGTAGATACATTGGGGAGCTTGATGCATTTAAGGTGGAACGAACAGTTCGAAACGGAAAATTAAGAAAGCTCAAACAGGTCTGTCTGCACACAACGAAAACGAAAGTGTTTAGTAAAATGGTAAAGGGAGATTTAGTGTTTAGTAAAATGGTAAAGGGAGATTTAGTAAAATGGTAAAGGGAGATTTACTGTTTAATAAAATGGCAAAGGGAGATTTAGTGTTTAGTAAAATGGTAAAGGGGGATTTAGTCTTTAGTAAAATGGTAAAGGGGGATTTATTGTTTAGTAAAATGGTAAAGGGGGTTTAGATTTTTTATAAAATGGTAAAAGGGGATTTAGTGTTCAGTTAAATGTTAAAGGGGGTTTAGTGTTTAGTAAAATTGTGAAGGGGTTTTAGATTTTTTATAAAATGGTAAAAGGAGATTTAGTGTTCAGTTAAATAGTAAAGGGGGTTTAGTGTTTAGTAAAATGGTAAACAGGGATTATTAGCACATTTCAGGAATTATCTAGTAGAATTGCTGGATTCCTCTTTGTAATATACCTCTGTGCTTTACTGTATTGCTGTGTGATTATTGGTTAATAAAAGTGGGTTTATGTAACTGTATTAGTGTGGTCAGAGGCCACCTCATGGGCAGAGTTTTATATTGCTTAACACACACTTAGAGCTTGAGCACAGAAATAAGTGAGCACTGAACTCACACACACATTTTGTGTGTGTGTATATATACACACTGTCTGGCCAGTAGAGCAAACAGGTCTCTGCATGGGTGCTTATGCTTCAGATATCAACAAATTATTTAACTCTAACTAGTGAGTAGCTTCTTATTTGTTAAACAACTATGTAGAAAGACATGTGACTGAAAAAATGCAAGAATCTTCATGACCATTGATCTTAAATATTTGTTGAAATCAGATATAAGTAGAGAGGGGCTGAAGGGATGTACCCATTATTTTCTTGTCCCTAAGGTACAAGCCTGTGGAGGCAGTACTATGATCTGTGTTTGCTGCAGTTGGTCAGATCTAGGTTCAGCAATGACCAGGTTATTTTATATCAATGGATTTTTTTCTTCCCTTAAGCCACATGCATATTGCAAGATGACACAATTAATTAAGCTTAGATTGTGAAGAGTGGTTCAGAAAGCATGAGAAACCATTTTTACACATGGATTGGACACCATGTGTGCCATCCAGACCTTTTCGCAGTGGTCCAAATCTCCCATCATCAATACAAGATCTTGGGGAGAGAATGAATGCAACTCTGGACAGAAATTAATGTGGTGACATTGCAGAAGCTTGGGGAAACTGTGCCACAGCGAATGCGTGTTGTAATTAAAGCTCAAGGTGGTTATTAGAATAATAAAAATTATAGTGTGTGTCCATTTGAGGTCTGCCAGTATATGTATGCCTGGCCAAAAAATTCTTTTTTGGGCATAGAGTTTACTAGAACTTTACAGGTTGCCTCTGGACTCCTCTTCCACACCTCCATCATAACAAACATTATAGAGCGGGGGATGTTGGAGGTCTTATGCTTCTCCACCTTCGTTTGAGGTTGCCCCACAGATCCTTAATAGGGTTTAGATGTGGTTTCTTTAGCACGGCGGTGGTCGTCTTGGAGGTGTGTTTGGGGTTGTTGTCATGTTTGAATACTGCCCTGTGGCCCAGTTTCTGAAGGGAATGGATCATGCTCTGCTTCAGTATGTGAAAGTACATGTTGGCATTCCTGGGTCCTTTAGTGAACTGTGGCTCATTGCAATCATGCAGCCATTTCCTTAGTCTGCTTGTGTAAATCATTAAGAGGCTTCCTTCTGAGATGACAGCAATGCAGATCAATTTGATGCAGTGTGTGGTGTATGGTCTGAGCATTGACAGGCTGACCCCCCACCCCTTTAAGCTCTGCAGTAATGCTGGTAGCACTTATTTTTTTTAAAAGCCAACATATAGTTTCACGGTGAACTTCTTTGGTCGACCATAGTGAGGATTGTTCAGAGTGGAACCTGACCTGTCCACAGTATGGTCTTCGCCAGTGTGCTGCAACTCTGTTTCAGAGTGTTGGGAGAACTTCTTATAGCCTAGACCATCTTTATGTAGAGCAACACTTCTTTTTTCAGATTTTCAGAGAGTTCTTTGCCAGGGGGTGCCATGTTGAACTTCCACTTCACTCCACTTCAACTTCTCCAGTATGTGAGAGCGATAATATGAAATTAACATACCTCCTCCCCTCTGAGACCTTATAACACTAATTAATCACATGACACCAGGGAGTGTAATGGCTAATGGGGCAAAATTTGGGTTTGGGACTCAATTTTGTTGTCAGTGGTTTAGACATTATTGTCTGTATGCTTGAGTTACAGCAAATTTACAGTTATGTCTGCACACAGATTTTTTGTATCAAATTGTATCAAAGTGTCATATCCTCAGTGTTGTATCTTGAAAAGATATAAGAAAATATTTATGAAAATGTGAGGGGTAAGCTAGGCAGACACTGTTTGATTTTAGCTCGATTTTAAGCCAGATCTAGTCACATGCGAATGAATTTCATGATTAAGCCGAATTTAGGGTTCATCCTGCGTCGTTTGTCCAGCAGTGTGAGAGGAGATGCTATGTCCAATTAAGTGCCTAAACGAGCTGTGAATGAGCAGTCAGATGCGAGGAGGGATTTCTGACGTGCCAGAAATTTTGGTAGCTTGTCTTACAGTGTGAGGTGTTTTGGGTTCCGATTTCTTAATGTCACAACCTGTTTCATGAAAAAAATCACTGCAAATATACCCATAAAAAAGCTTTTCTTCTCAAATGATGGCCTTTCTCATATGGGTATCTTGCTTGTGGGTGTATGAAGAAACTTTTTTGAGGAGAAGTCCTTAAATTATATGCACAGCAGGTCATGAAAACCCTTAATATCATCCATCTACATCTAATATAAATGAAGACCGTTACATACTGATACTGGATATTTAATTAACCAGCAGACAAAATCCAAGTCACTGAATACACATAGCAAGTGGACAATGCTTCAGACATTCCTACACACATGTACACTAAAGTAGCATAATTTCTCCAATTCTCTCTGTAAAATAGACTAACCATAGAGTTTACCTTATTTCAGCCACTTGCGAGTCCATGTACGTCTTCTTTTTCATGGAATTTCAGCGCACAACAGGACAAGTTAGCAAAGCTATGCCGAGTGCTTGTACGCAGAAAGAGCTTTGCCTACAGGTTGCATTTTGATATGCAGTGTGAGGCCCTATGTTGCATGTCAATCAGACCATTCAATGTGATGGTCCCGATTAAACAGCGTCCACAGTGTCTGCCTGATTTACTCACTTTTGTGAGATACAGTGTGTGCACATACTGATATGCTGAATGTGGATATGGACCCCTCTGAAGTATCCATTGACCTCTACATTGTCCTAAAAGTCTGTTGTTTTGTATGTAGGTAATTTCCAGTGACCACAGGAAAGAAAGATGAACGTGTTTGATCGCAACATCAACTTTGATGCCCTCTTCAAATTCTCTCAGATGTGAGTATTTCCACTAAACACGTTTTCTTATTTCCTCTGATTGGTTGCTGTGGTTGTTGTCTTTGATTGCAGCACTGGATGGCATCCTGGAACAAGATGGAGCTCTTCAGGGTTGGTCATTTTCCAGCCTGAATCAGTAATCTGCTAGAAAATAGGAAAATCTCTGATTTGGTGCATTTTTCTTTTGCATGCCGTGTTTTTCTCTGTTAAATTCTACAGACATAAATGAGGAGCTCCCAGCCACAATATGGATTTAAATTACATTGCTGTTTACTGCAATTTTATTTAATCTAAAAAAAAATAATATATTTAAAATTGGCATATTTAAAAAATAAATTCAAACAAACTTGCACTTTATTGCAGTTTCTGGACTGTAGGCTGATTTTGGTCAGTCATGCTAAACTATGAGCAATTAAAGGTAAAAGGTTAAAGTATGCTCTGTATGCTATAATGTTAGAGTCACGGGTGTTTTTCCAGATCATTATCAAGCAGCACACACACACACATACACAGCTTGTCTAGTCTCTGTAGAAGAGAAGTATTTCCAACAGAATAGGAGACTCTCTCCACAAACACACGCACATCCTTTAGTCTTTATAGTAAAAGCCAGATCCAGAGAAGCTGCTGCTGTTTTACCTGGACCTGTTTTAACCTAATTTTACTACTGTTTGTTATTGTCTGTTGTAAATTCAAATCATTGGGTCCAATTTAGTTAATCTTTGATCTCAGGTCTGTTTAGTTTCTTTAGAGGATGATTTCCAAAGTAAACTTTGGGCTCTGAGAACACACACTTGTTTCCACAGTTGGACTTAAAATTATAATTAATAAAATTATATTAAATTGATCTGATTTGTTTTGAGCTGCGGACAGGTACATAAGTTTTTAACCCACTTAACTACGTTTTTAGCCCTTTCTATTTCAAATCAATAAGCTGCTCCTACTCACACTTAAAGAGCCAATATTAAATAGAAAATAGGCACAGATCAATTAAAATCAATTCTTACCATTAGTCAAAAACAGAATTAAATAAATTAAATAAAGTGCATTAACATGAAATGTAAACATGAATATTATTCAATCATCTCAACCAATAAATATTGCTAGCTAGTCACATACTTTAAGAAAATACCAAATTTATATTACACTGTGCTTTGCCTGCTGACTGTCTTTTTGTCTTGTTCATCATACTCATCGCTGAGGCCAAAATCGTCCCAAACTGCGTATTTATAAGCTGACGGCGCCTCTTCAAATTTCCTTTTCTCCCTTTCGCGTTCATTCGCCATGATCACACAGCTGTTTTGTTTAATTAGCACAAAATTCGGATTGGTTGTTGCATGTTTGTGGAGAGACACGCCGAGAGAAGTATAAAAAAAAAGTCTCCCCTGGGTCATAAGCAGTCCTGATATAACTGCAGGGCTGTGCATTCAGCACCATGTACAGCACGAGAGCATTCGTTCGCTTTATTAGTGCGCACACCGAAATATCAGATATCATAAAATACAGAGAACCTTTGCATCCCAAATATATATATATATATATATATATATATATAACATATATATATATATATATATATAACATATATATATATATATATATATAACATATATATATATATAACATACATATATATATATAACATACATATATATGTGAATGAAAATTGACACTTTCGGATAACCAACATTTAACAACATTGAATAACATTTTACACTCACTTCCTGTCAGACACAGACAGCAGTGAGCTCATAAGGATAATAAATATTGCAGGCATATAAAAGGCACCAGTATGCTCCCTATAGTAATGTGTAGTCTTGGGCACATCCTGTTGCTTCCTAACAGGAAAATGTACATGTTTGTACAGAGTTAATGCTGTGGATGGACAAACTGTCTGCAGGACTGTCAAACAGTGAAGATCACAAATCAAATCCCCTGCAGGGACAGTTATATTTATTAGACCCTGAATATGAACCGTGCTGTCGATAGCACTTAAATGGAAGGTGATTATTTGATGAGATATAGTCATTAAAGTATTTAATTTTGTCTCTTCTCTCAGCTCCCGCTCCACTCAGCAGCACCTGAAGAATGTGTACGCCAGTTTAGCTGTGTGTATGTTTGTGGCAGCAGCCGGAGCCTATGTCCATGTCGTCACAAGAATTTTTCAGGTAAGTTCTTAACTGTACCTCATATATCCGTATCTCCACCAGGGCTGGATTTCCTACAACATAAACACTTTCTACCAGTTCTGATATGCAACAATACTACAATGTTTTTGGGGGAAACTAGTATGTTTTTTCTGACTTCTCTCCTTATATATTAGTAGCAGGGCACTGCTAACTGGACTGTCCAAATAAATCTTGAAATTCAAATATTTACCAAATCCAATAAAAAAATAAAATGAATAAAAGGCCATTAATTAAAACTTTAATTCATTGAATAAATAAATAAATTTGAATACTGCAAAGCCTGTAGTTTTTTTTTTCTCTGGTGGGGGTGAGGCACAGAGGCATTTATTATTTACAAAGTGGTCTCCCAACTAGTTTGAAAGCTGGTTTGTAATGCTGTATGCACTTATTTACGTATTGAATCTGTTTTATGTAATGTATATATTTCTTCAGGGTGGGCTTCTCTCCATGCTGGGGTCTCTGGCCATGATGGCTTGGCTTGCGATGACTCCTCACAGCCCTCAGACTGAGAAGAAGAGACTGGGCATCCTCGCCGGCTTTGCTTTCTGCACAGGTCTGTGACTAGGTTTATTAAAAATGCATATATTAAATTGTATGTATATATTATTGCACTAAACAATTGTCATTTTATGCTACCGGTATAGAGATACCAGTGTAATCCTACAGTTACACCCTTTAAAATAGCAATATAGAGCAAAAAGAAAAAAAATCTGATATTAAAAACATTTATTTTATTTTTTCATGCAGGTGTTGGACTCGGACCTGTGATGGATTATGTCATCACCATCAACCCCAGGTAACTCCCTCAAGAGTTTTTTTTTTTTTTTTTTTTTTTGCTTTTTGGTTCTCGGTTTTGGTGCTGGAGTGCTGCTGCTCTGTATGTCGTCATGTTTTCCAGCTCTTACACTCCCAGTTCACCTCAGGGACTGGGTTGTTCATTTATTCACTGGTTGCATCAGAAATGAACTTCAGCACTGTGCTCGGGAACCACTGCTGTAGTATTTGTGTCCAGCAGGTCGTGCTGTTGAGCAGCTGCATCTGTGATTAAGTGTGTGCTGGGGTTCATTTACTTAAATTAATAGAGCCCTTCCAACCAATAACCATATAACAACCATTTCTCTCTTTTGTTTTCGTTCTTTCGTTCTTTACTATTGTAAGTTACTATTTTTTTTTTATTATAAATTAAGAAAAGCATGTTTTAGTCTTTTTTTTTGTATTTAAAGTGGTTTAAAAACAAAACAATACAAGAAAATAATTAATTTCACCCAAAAGCAGAACTGAGACTTGAAATTATGGAACAATATTTGTTATAGTTAACTATTTGTGGACAATATCTTGTCCCAGAAATAATTGCTATAAGCAACATTATTGTAATTGTAAGGCAGTGTTTCCCAACCACATTCCTGGAGACAAACTCCCCTGTTGTGCCTTATTTACCCCTCCTGTGTTAATTTCGGATAAGTTGTGTTAATGGTTTAATTCATTATCTTTGGAGCAGGAAAATACTAAAATATGAGGGCAGTGTGGACCTACTGAAACAGGGTTAAAAAAACACTTTTAAGATCAGTTTAGTTCACGTAATAGCATAATAATATATCTACCCCCTTTGGAATGGGTACGGTTGGTGGAAAAAATAAAGAGGCTGGGTATTCTGTATAGCCTCACCTTAATTAACTTCATAATAACAATGGAAATTTATTATAGTCATGTTTTGTTTTTTGGGATGGAATGTTGTAAAGGTGCTTAAGCTTTTTTATTAAATGCTTGAAACCAGGATTCTCTCTTACTGTCATCATGAGAGGCTCCATCTTTTGGATCTTGTTGGAACAAACAATGAGTTTGATTGTGGTGATGATTAACTGCTTACACTACAGATCTTTTTTTTTTTCCTAAACAGGAAAAAATTATGAGAGAGAGAGTTCCTATTGCAGAGTGTGATTTCAGTTCATATATTTTTTTTATTTGTTTGCAGTATCATCATAACTGCGTTTCTGGCCACCTCTGTGATCTTCACCTGCTTCACCCTGAGTGCCCTGTATGCCCAGCGCCGGAGTTACCTGTTCCTGGGAGGTAAACAGAACTCTCTGCCTCCTTCTTTAAAACATCATCTGACTATAATTAATCTGGCCGAGTGTGATTTAAGCTTTACCTTTTATTCTGACAGTGAAATTATAAAATATAATATTTATATATATATATATAAAACATTGTCAGAACAGTTTAGAAGATTGAGTTGAGAGTGAGGTTAATTTCTCCTGTGTTCTCTGTAGGAACGCTGATGTCCGGACTCTCTATTCTGCTGCTGCTCTCCTTCCTCAACATATTTGTTGGATCAGTCATGCTCTTTAAGGTAAAATTAAACATCATTTAAAACGTCCTTTAAAAACTCTTTAGAAAAGAGTTGGATGATGATAAAGAACTTAGAGGAAGTAAATTACAGTTTTAATGGACAGTCACACAGACAAGATTAGAGAATGAAAAGAGGCACTTAAGTAAAAATCAATGGCAGCACTGTGTTTCAGAAGAGTTAAAAGGGGGGGGGGGCACAGCTGCTGTGTTCACAGATTCTTATATACTCTAAGAAATTACTGTTTTACAGGTCTATAGAGAAATGTAGACTAAGCACAGAGCCACAGTGACTTTAGACTTTTAGGGACAGTCTTCCAGACAGGGATTAAGCCTGGTCGTGGACTACACAGCATTCTGAATAGAAATATTTTCCATTAAAAGTAAAGCTTAAACCCTGTACAGGAATCCAACCAATAAGCTGTATTTTTTTTTTTATTATCTCCATTTAAAATGTTGTGTAGTTCAGTGTTAATTTTATTGACGAATAATTTTCGTCATAGTTTTCGTCAACAGATTTTTGTCAAGACGAAAACGAGACGCTAACTAAATAAAAACGGCGTTAAAAAAACAAAAACGAGACGAAATCAACTGGCATTTTCGTCAACGAATAAAAACGAGACGAAAATGTTTGGCAGGGACGACGGGGTAGTCAACCAATCAGTACCTGTCTCTCCTGCAGCAGTGCGGCCGTAAACTCTCAATTACGGGACTCGACTGGAAGACTATGACTAAAACTAAATCAAAAATTAACACTGGTGTAGTTCAACACTAGGCTTAATCCCTGTCTGGAACACTGACCCTTTTAAAAGAAAAGCAGAAAAACCTGTTTGTGTTTGTTGAATCAGCTTATTTGTTTTATTCAGTTTCAGTTTTGCTTTGTATTGTTGTAAATGTAGTTCTGCAGTCTACTCAACATACTGGATTTATGCTGTAATGTTGCATTTATTTTGATAAATTCTTCCAATATTGAAAAAAATCTGCATGTTTTTTCTTTCAGGCTCACGTCTACATTGGTCTTGCCATCATGTGCGGCTTTGTGCTGTTCGACACTCAGCTGATCATTGAGAAGGCAGAGATGGGAGATAAAGATTACATCTGGTGAGAAAACACATTCTACTGTCTGATCTACTGACCACAGCTGCTCACAGATCTAACATTAATGAGTGAGTTAATGTAATTAAGGATCGACTGAAGACTGGTTTATACTTCTGCTGAGTCAACACAGTGCCACTGTGTAGCCTGATCGAGCACCCTACACAGCAGGGCGTTTATATTTCTGAATTTGTGTCTCCACGACTCTGCGTTGCTCTGCAGTTCAAACAGTGAAGGCGGGAATGTGTGTGCAGGACCAATCACAGCAGCTGCTGTCTGCGTTGCGTAGTTACAATTCTGGGGAGGTGGGTGTGGGCTATGGCGAAGGGGATACGCGTTAGCGTGTTAATTTCACATAACCTGGTATAAGATAAAGGAGAATTAGTCACTAGTTTTAAATTTGTAGTCTTTACTACCTAAAACCTGGTTAACTAAGTTAAATCAGATTTATTTTGATTACTTGATTTCAATTATTATAGTCAATATTATGAATGGATTAACCTGATTGTCCAGCCTAATTTTAATTCTTTAAAGATTGTTAAACCTGATGACTCTGTCAGGTTTATATTTATATTCGGATTATATTTTTGTAAACTTTCATAACCTTTATTTTTCTGTTTGCTGAAGGCATTGTGTTGATCTGTTCCTGGACTTTGTGACCATCTTCAGAAAGCTCATGGTCATCCTCGCCATGAATGAGAAGGTACCTTTCCTGATAAATCTCACTTGCACTGATATAAATCTGTTGATTTACACACTGAATGCAGTCTTTAGTCTGTAGCTGTGTTCCAAAGTCTAGGCTGCAGTGGAGGTAGGGGGCGGGGCCTCGGTAGAACTGTCCTATGAAGACTCCTTCTCTGTGAACTATTGGTCACACATGGAATTAATAGACCAACAAGGTTTCATGGTAAAATCATACGTGATTGACACATTGCAGAGAGAAACTTTTTATTTTAATTTTTGTCCAGTTTTTGTGGTGATGCTTTTCTTTTCTCTCTTTGCGTTGGATGTGCAATGTAGTCAGGGGCGCAACTACATAATTTTTGGTGTGTATGCAAAATGTAGTATCTGCACCCCCCTCTCCCGGGGGGAGAGACATGCTTTAAAATCATCAGCGTCCTTTTATTACTTTCCCACCGCGCTCAGCAAATTTATTTGGGGCTTTGATTTGGCGCCCCCTCTAGTGCAGCGCCCCTATGCGTCGCATAGGCTGCATACCCCCTTTTTGCGCCACTGAATGTAGTAGAAGTAACTGAGGGAAGTGAAGGATACATCAGTTGCGTCCTTCGTCCTACGAAATTTCTCAGCTGTATACACAATGTCATTCATTTTGGAACAGCTTAATACAACATAGTTGCAGAGAAAAGCAGCTCACAGCCTAGGCTTTGGAGCACAGTTGAGTGTATATTTGGGATGTGTCTTTAGGTTTTGATGAATTCTGAATCTTTTCTGCTTTTATTTTCAGGACAAGAAGAAGGAGAAGAAATAGAGAGATCTGAACAGAACAGAAAAAAAAAATCTGTGATTTGTTTGCGTCAGAAGTGAATCTGACACATTCATCCTAACAGCTTCATTCTGAATTTGATTCTGTTGATTTTGTACTTTATATGATATGGTGTCTTAATTTTGTTTAAATTACAGATTTAGGCTGTGTAGTAAAGTGAACAGATGTGACCTGGGTTTAATGTTTTGGCGGTTTGTACTTTGCTGATTTTGAGTTATTTTGGCAGTTTAGAGTTTTTGAGGCGGCCGGACGTAAATGAAATTATTTTTTTTTCCCCTCTTCCTCCTTTCTTCCTTCTGACTCTGATTAACACTTTAATGTAATTCCGTATTTTTTTTTTTTTAGTCTGTACGATAAGCAGAGCATAGAGTGAGGTCTTATTGTAAATATTGTGAAGAATCTGACTGCAGTTCTAACTTTAATAACTCATTCGTGCTCAATTTCTTTAATTTACATTTCTTTAATTTTTATTACTGCAGTACGAAGCCCCTCCTACTGAAATCCAGCAAATATGAAGGTGGATTTCTCTCTATCGTTCTGTTTCAGTTTTATTATTATTGCAGCTGCTGGACACGCCAATATTACAAAGTCCAGCACTCAGGCAGTGAGGGACGTGCTTATCGTCACTGCTGGTAAAGGGTGAGGTATCTAGGTTGTATTTTATTAATGGACGTCCTACTGACTAACGATATTAATAAATAGTGCCACAGTTTGCTGATCGCTCGTTTGGATTCACTCTGATTCTGTTCACAAAAAGACTTTTTGGTAAAACATTTTGGTAGAGTCTATTATTAGGCCTGTCACAATTACCATTATAGTTAGGCCTTTTAATTTGACCAAAAGTAATTGATAGGACAAATATATTGATTTAATAATGTAATTACAGGCATTAAATATTTAATTATTAAGAAAATGAATTAAAAAATATTAAACTTTTATTAGATTATTATTTATGTTAACGGGCTCTTCTTACTAGCTAAAAAAAATAATTATTAGTGGCAACAATAATGTATATTATACATATATAATACACCAAATTATTGTGGCAGGCCTGCTTATACCTGTGAGAAACTGTGTGTGTTTAAATAAAACATGAGCTTGAGTCCTAGGGGTGGGCAATACAACAAGATAGTATAGTATTTTGATACTTCTCAAGATAAACAATAAATATCATGACCCTTTTTAAGGATTACATAAATGTCCAATATCATTTGTGCAATATTTCAATAAATTCGCTTGCTGCAACTCAAGTTTTCAATTTCTGAATAAGATTAGTTCAAGTACAGATAACTTGTCATAATATTAAAACATTGTCATATTGCCCACCCCTACAAAAGCACTGAAGAAGTCTGTTTATCATTTTATATAAAAATTATTTACATAGCACATCTGAGCTGCTGATGATGAATCTATGGATTACTGTTTTAATTTAATAATAAAAAAAAACCTTGCATCTTTTTGAGGCAAGGTTTCCCTTTTAAACTCTGCACAATAATTCATGTAGAAGACAGATCCATGCTGAGATTTTCGGTTGGTTTGTTATAAAATGCTCAGTTCTAGGGCTGCATGATATATATATTTAAGCATCACATAAGGCAGTGAAATTAAACACGTCATGTTGCAACGTTTTGATTCTTGACACAAGAAGTAGTGTTGTAATTTTCTAAGAGAACAGCGCTGTCTCTGTGTCTGTGTGAGTGACCGGCTGCTGCAGCCTGAGAAGCTGGACGGGGAGTGGGCATAAACTTAAAGGTTAACTGCATAGCCTCCACATGGTTGGGCACGTGATTGTAAACACAGCAGCTTGACAGCCTGTTAAAAGCTGTGCACCTCTGTCCGGCACAGTTTTGCGCAGATATTTCCAGTAGCAACCAAAATCACGCTTGTAATCTGAGGAAAAAAGAGCCATTTAAATTAAATATTATTGTTGTTTTCTGTTTTTCTCGGGTTTTAAGTGATCGTCTGACTCGAAAGTGCTGATTCAGCTCTCTGTCATTCCGGCTCTCTAACGCATGACATTGCACCGGTGGGGCGGGGCGGGTGATGTTTAAGGTCCTGCGTTGTTTAATGTCACGATAGTCAAAAAGAAAAAACAACATTGCAGTGACAATATATATATATTTTTTATCATGCAGCCCTACTCTGTTCTATATAGTCTTACCCAGTTCTGTATTATCTGATTACAAACTCTCTCTCTCTCTCTATATATATATATATATTTAATATTGCGTATCATGGTGGAGTGATGCATGCTGCAGGGTGTTGTATGGCAAAGAAATAGTCCCTGAAGGAAACTGTTAGACCAGATGTTTGCTTCAGGCTCATTCTCACATCATATACTTTTATTTAATTAAAAATAAAAATGCAAAGTAAATATGGATGCTTTTAAACTGAAATTACATCAAATGCAAATATTAAACTGTAGGTCTATTAGATGATAATCATGATTTATAGTTTATATATATATAATATATTTGCACTGAAATGTTAAAAATGTTCAGAAGTTTCAATGAATCCTCTTCTTGTGTAACAGCATGATTTTTCAGCTTTACTGCAGAAGCGTCTTCAGTGAGAGCGTTAAGGTTTGGCAGGTTTTGATGCAGGTTCTGCTGGACCGCTGTTTGGACGCGTCCACTTGTTTGTTCAGACTTGGTTGAGACGTTTCACCACCGACAGCAACATCCTGGTACTGTGTAAACAGTCACTGCGGAGTGTGTGTGTGTGTGTTTCTCACAGCAGGATGGCAGGCAGGGTGCCCACAGTGATAGAGAGTGCCAGCAGGTGGCGCAGTGGCGTGTGGCTGTGAGCGATTGAGATGCGGGGGGGCCGAGGACCGTTACATAGGGGTGTGTTACAGCAGCTGATGCAGACAGAGCCGACCCGGCCTGGCGAACAGAAGGGCTGGTACCCAGCCGACGCGATCAGGCAGGTGGTGTACGAAGCACAAGCTTTACGATATGAAACTCCTGATAACAAACAAACAACACATTTGAGACAAACTCATTCAAAATAAGAGGTTCTGAGATCATGAACTCATTCAGAACTTGTTCAAAGTAGGGGTTTGTTTGAGATGAACTGATTCAGAGTGGGGGTTTGTTTGAGATGAACTGATTCAGAGTGGGGGTTTGTTTGAGATTAATTGATTCAGAGTGGGGGGTTTGTTTAAGATGAACTGATTCAGAGTGGGGGTTTGTTTGAGATGAACTGATTCACAGTGTTTTTTTTTTTTTAGATGAACTGATTCAGAGTGGGGGTTTGTTTGAGATGAACTGATTCACAGTGGTTTTTTTTTTTTAGATGAACTGATTCAGAGTGGGGGTTTGTTTGAGATGAACTGATTCAGAGAGGGGGTTTGTTTGAGATGAACTGATCCACAGTGTTTTTTTTATTTTTTAGATGAACTGATTCAGAGTGGGGGTTTGTTTGAGATGAACTGATTCACAGTGGGGGTTTGTCTGAGATGAACTGATTCACAGTGTTTTTTTTTTTTAGATGAACTGATTCAGAGTGGGGGTTTGTTTGAGATTAATTGATTCAGAGTGGGGATTTGTTTGAGATTAATTGATTCACAGTGGGGGTTTGTTTGAGATGAACTGATTCACAGTGGGGGTTTGTTTGAGATGAACTGATTCACAGTTTTTTTTTTTTTTAGATGAACTGATTCAGAGTGGGGGTTTGTTTGAGATGAACTGATTCAGAGTGGGGGTTTGTTTGAGATGAACTGATTCACAGTGTTTTTTTTTTTTTAGATGAACTGATTCAGTGTGGGGGTTTGTTTGAGATTAACTGATTCAGAGTGGGGGGTTGTTAAAGATGAACTGATTCAAAGTGGGGGTTTGTCTGAGATGAACTGATTCACAGTGTGGGTTTGTTTGAGATTAATTGATTCACAGTGTGGGTTTGTTAGAGATGAACTGATTCAAAGTGGGGGTTTGTCTGAGATGAACTGATTCAGAGTGTTTTTTTTTTAGATGAACTGATTCACAGTGGGGGTTTGTTAGAGATGAACTGATTCACAGTGGGGGTTTGTTAGAGATGAACTGATTCAGAGTGGGGGTTTGTTTGAGATTAATTGATTCAGAGTGGGGGTTTGTTTGAGATTAATTGATTCACAGTGGGGGTTTGTTTGAGATGAACTGATTCACAGTGGGGGTTTGTTTGAGATGAACTGATTCACAGTTTTTTTTTTTTTTAGATGAACTGATTCAGAGTGGGGGTTTGTTTGAGATTAACTGATTCAGAGTGGGGGGTTGTTAAAGATGAACTGATTCAAAGTGGGGGTTTGTCTGAGATGAACTGATTCACAGTGTGGGTTTGTTTGAGATTAATTGATTCACAGTGTGGGTTTGTTAGAGATGAACTGATTCAAAGTGGGGGTTTGTCTGAGATGAACTGATTCAGAGTGTTTTTTTTTTAGATGAACTGATTCACAGTGGGGGTTTGTTAGAGATGAACTGATTCACAGTGGGGGTTTGTTAGAGATGAACTGATTCAAAGTGGGGGTTTGTTTGAGATGAACTGATTCAGAGTGGGGGTTTGTCTGAGATGAACTGATTCACAGTGTGGGTTTGTTAGAGATGAACTGATTCACAGTGTGGGTTTGTTAGAGATGAATTGATTCAGAGTGGGGGTTTGTTACAGATTAAATTATTCAGAGTGGGGGTTTGTTTGAGTAACTAGTTCAGAGTGGGGATTTGTTTGAGATGGACTGATTCAGATTTTTTTCAGAATGGTGGTTTGTTTGATTGATTCACAGTGGTGGTTTAAAAATAATTTAAAACAAGTTCTTCCTAAGAGCTTGTTTAAAAGTTGGGGATTGTGATAATTAACTCGTCCAGAATTAGGGTTTAAGATGATGAACTCTTCTGGAGTGGGGGGTTTAAAATGATTAATTTGTCCATTGTGGGGGGTTTAGGGTGACAGTGGTGATGAATGGAATCCTCGATCACATTACTAAACACTAACACGTTTTCTCAGTTTATATGGAATGATGAAAATTAGTAAAGTAAAAGTAGAGAAGTAAAGAAGTACATTTTAAATTCTTTCTGCTGATTTTCTAACTTTTAATTGTTTTTAGAATGTGGTAAATGTAGAGCTATAGAATGGGGTGAACTGATGCTGGTGGCACTGGTGGATTTTGACTTGTGATTAATGGATGAGTGAAGAGTGTTGAGGGAGATGAGTGAAGATAATATTCATGAGCGATTTATATTCCGCCCTCAATCAGCCGGAGGGCTTTGAACGAGAACCTGAGGCATGCTGTGATGGTGGCGGGGGGACTGCTGGTACGATGGGTGCTGATTGGTCTATTGTGATCGGTGCCAGATGCAGTAAATAAAGAGTGAAACTTGCCGTGAGCTCCGACTATCACCTCCTTCTGACATGCATCCTGGATATTGGCCGTGCAGTTAACGATGAAGTTGGGGGAGGAGCAGTCGTTATTCAGCAGCATCTCCTCGCAGTGGTAGCACTGCATCTGCAGCGGCCAGACTGAAACACACGAGAGAAAAAAAAGTATAAGTATAACTTTTATTCAATTAAACATCTTCATGCAGACAATCAGACTGGAAGGAGTTTTTAGAATTTTCAGGAATTCCAGAATTCCTTGAGACAAAACACCATCAGACACTTCAGCTCTTCAAATACTGTTCAACTTCAGTTACACTACTTAAACAACGAGTCAGACAATCAGAATGAAGTACCCAGAATACCAATCATTCAGCACTCATTGCTAAAAATGTCAGCCAATCAGGACTCAGTACCCAATATCCAAGCCAGTGCCAGTACTCTGTTCCTAGAATGCTAACCAATCAGAACTCAGTACCCAGAATGCCAGCCAATCAGAACTCGGTATCCAACGTCAATAAATCAAAAATCAAATTAGAATACCAGCCAATCAGCAACAAGTACCTACCAATCATAACTCCATTTACAAAGTCAACTAATCAGAACACAGTCTGATCGCCAGCCAATCAGTATCTAGAACGCTGAACAAGACTAGAATCCTAAATGCTGTTGAACTCTAAACACTATTAATCTCCATTTACACCACTGACAGTCAATTGTAGTCAGAATTTGATCTAACTCTTTGATTTAACTCAGTACTAAATAGTCTCAGTCATAGAGTTAATCTCATACATTATAGACAATATAGAAAAAATGATGGACTTGCCCTTTAAGAGTGTGAAAAAAAAACAATACCACGTTTACCTGCATTTATTACTGTTTGTTAATAATAATTTAAAGGTGTGTAAAGACTCGAAGCAACAGGGGGGATCCACTGGAGTAACAGTAACTGTCCCCCAGGGGGCGCCACTGCATCACTTAACCTCCCCACAGCTCGTTTACAGTCTAAATGCTGTTTACTCCACACCAGACCAATCATCATATACTGTACCTCAGACCTGCAGCAGGAAAACAACAACTGGCAGAACTGATCATCACGACAATGTTCCAACATCTTCAGTACTTAAGAATCAGTTCAATTAACTGATTACTGATTATTTACATATTCATATTTAAGCTCTCCTCAAAATTACAAGACAGTTGTGTAACAAAATGTTCAATCGAATTATTATTAAGGAACCAAATTAATGAAAAATAAATTTGGACTAATTTAGACAAATTTGAGGGGAAAATACATATTTACCAAATTCTGAATAGTATGTAATATTTCCCAGTGTTCATAATTTTTATACTTTTTAGTAACTTGTTATGCTGAGAGAACACATTGAACCAGAGACATGAAAGAAAGCTTAAGAAATGTAATCTCAGCTACGTCACCTTATCTTTAATCAATCACCAGCTTCCACCTGTCTTTAAAAGGCCTCCAATCACACCTGTCTCCCTGCTTTCAGAAGCAGCTGATTCAAATTTCCTCTCCACCCTCTTCACCTCCACCAGGTTGGTACCATCCAGTTGTCCGGGGGTCTGGCTCCACCCCTGCCTTCTAAAAACGAAAGGATCTACAAGGGTCCAAATCCAGCGAGACGAGACTTTACTTCAAATCAAAAACTTTTTCTATAAACACTGTTTCTGATTTTGTCACCATTAAAATTTCTTCTTACATTCTCACCTCTGGAGTTTCCTGGTAGAACTGAAGCGAAGCCTCGCTTTAATGGAATTTTCCATTCCACCTTAAAAGAAGATATCCAGCTCTAGTCAGGAGAACTTCAGCCTTGAGCTTCAGGTTTCAGACTGATCCTCACTATCAGTGCCACTTACACCACCCAAATCATCATCCACATCACCATCATCCACACCACCCATCATCATCATCATCCTCAACTACACCACCCAAATCATCATCTACATCACTATCATCATCATCCTCAACTACACCACCCAAATCATCATCCACATCACCATCATCCACACCACCCATCATCATCATCAACCTCAACTACACCACCCAAATCATCATCCACATCACCCATCACCATTATCGTCAACTACTTCATCCACATCATCATCTACATCACTCACACCATCACCATCATCCTCAACTACATCATCCACATCATCATCTACATCACCATCATCCACACCATCACCATCCACATCACTCATCACCATCTTCCTCAACTACATCACCCACACCATCACCACCCATATCACCATCATCCCAACCTTCCATCCCATCCACACTTCCCTTAATACCAACCAAACCATCATGAATCACCATTCCCACTAAAATATCCACACCATCATCCACACCATAACCCACAGCATCATTCAAACCATCTCCATCACTATTTACCACTACAATCCGTACTACCATCCTTCCACAACACCACCCTCCACCCTGACCCACAGCATCATTCAAACCATTACCGATCACACCATCACCTCGCCATACTCTACACCCTCGCTATACGCACCATCATCTTCAATCCACTACAATCCACACAATCACCATCCTCCACACCACCACTATCCACCATGACCCACAGCATCATTCACATTATTCAGTCGCCTACACCAGTAATCCAAACCATCACCATACTCTACACCCTCACCATCACTATCACCAATACAATCCACACCATCACTATCCACCACTACAATCTGCACCACCACCATCCTCCACACCACCACTATCCTTTATGACCCACAGCATCATTCAAACCATCACCATTCACTCCATCACCTCCACCACTACCAGTATCCACACCACCACCATCACCTTACCATAATCTACACCCGCACCATCCGCACCATCACCACTACAATCTACACAATCGCCATCCTCCACTCCACCATGACCCAGAGTATCATTCACATTATCCACATAATCGCCTCCACCAATAATACATTCAAATCACCATACTCTGCACCCTCACCATCAATTCCACTATTACAGTTCACAGGATCCACATCACCACCATCAACCATTACAATCCACACAACACCTCCACCACTACAATCTACACCCTCACTATTTACACCATCACCTCCACCACTACAATTCACACCACCACTATCCACCAGGGTCTACCACATCATTTACACAATCACCTACACCACTAAAATCCACACCATCACCTTACCATAATCTACACCCTCACCATCCGCACCACTACAATCCACACTATCACCATACCATAATCTACACCCTTACCATCCGCACTCCACCACTAAAATTCACACAATCACCATCCTCCACACCACCACTATCCACCATGGCCCAAAGCATAATTCAGATTTTCCACAAAATCGCCTACACCAGTAATCCACACCATCAAATCACCATACTCTACACCCTCACTAATACAATCCACAGAATTCACACCATCAACCACTACAGTCCACACCAACACCTCCACCACTGCAATCTACACCCTCACTATTCACACCATCACCTCACCATACTCTACATCCACGCCTCACTATCCACATCACCCCCATCCTTTATATCACCCACACAAACACCCACCATAATGTACCACCATCCATATCACCACAATCACCCACATTATCCACACCATCACCATCACTCTACTCTCACCTCCACTCACACCACCAACATCCACACCACCCTACTTTTTCATCACCCAGCTGTGTGTCTGCTGTCCATCTCTCAGTGGAGTGTATGGTGAGTGCGTAATTACGCAGACTACTCCTCCTCCCTACTCAACTTCCAACTTATACAGCTGCAGGTGTGTGTGTGTGTTTGTGTGCGTGTCAAGTCAAGTCAAGAGGCTTTTATTGTCATTACATCTGAGTACAGGTACACAGTGTGATGAAATTACGTTCCTCCGGAACCATGGTGCAACATAGAACCATAGAACCAGGATTAAGGATAGTTACCTGAGGTGAAGGTGTATCCACACAGAGCGGTGAGGAGGAGGAGGAGAGCGCGCATGTTTCCTCGAGCTCCATTAACAGCGCGGTGGGTGGCGTCCAGACGGCCGGAGAGAGGAAGCGGCGCCAGCTAACGTCCTGCTGCAGCGCGAGCCGGACACCTCACTGAGGAGCAGCGCGAGAGCCAGTGTGTGAGAGTGCGTGCGTGTGTTTGTGCGAGTGAGTGACTGAGTGCGTGCTGGAGAGGGAGGGGAAGAGTCACAGTCTTCACAAGTTACACACAGCTTCAATACGAGAGAGAGAGAGAGATTGAATGAGAGAAGAATTGAGCAAGATGGAAACAGAGACTAGAAAAGGGACTGAGCAAGAGAGAAAAAAATCTGAGAAATGGATTGAGCAAGATAAATCTGATTGAGATAAGTATTAAACAACAGATTGAGTGAGGAAGAGGTGGAAAAAATTGTGGGAAAAAGACTGAGTGTGAAAGAAAGAGAGACAGGACAGGTTAAGAGGACTGACCGAGAGAGATCATATTTAGAGAAGAGAAAGCAGTGAACGCAGTGGAGAGAGCGATAACAGAATAAAAAAGGGTTGAGCATAAGAGAAAACAGATTGAGAGAAGGAGTAAGTGAGAGACAGAGAGAAAGAGATCAGACTGAGAAAAGGAAAGATAGCAAAAGAGATAACATATTGAGAGAAGAGATAATCTTAAAAGAAGGATTGAGAGAACAGATTGAAGGAAGAGAGGGTAGTGAACTCATTGAAGAGAGAGACGAGAATAAAAAAGATTGAGCAAGAGAGAAAAAAACTAAAAGAAGGATTTTAGCAACAGAGAGATAAGGATTAAGTGAGAGCGAGAGAGAGAATGAGAAAGGAATAGAGAAAAAAGAAAACAGATTGAAAGAAGGTTTGAGCAACAGAGAAAACACATTGAGAGTAGTGAGTGAATGAGCAAGAGAAAGGGAGATATTGAATTGAGAGAAGATTTGAACGCAAGAGAGAAAAAGCAGAACGAGAGAAAGATTAAGTGAATACGAGCAGATTGACAGAAGAATTGAGAAAATGATTGAGTAGAGAATGAAGATGAACAATTTGAGAGAATAATTAAATGAGAAATCAGAATGAAAAAAGGATAGAAAGAAAAAGAGAGAACAGATTGAGAAAAGAGAGAGCAGTGAACACAATGGAGAGAAAGATAACAGATTAAAAGAAGGGTTGAGCAATAATAGAGAACACATTGAGAGGAGTGAATGAGCAAGAGGGAGGGAGATAATCAATTGAGAAGATTTGAACATAAGAGAAAAAGAGCAGATTGAGAGAAGGATTGAGCGACAGAGAGCAGATTGACAGAAGGATTGAGCGAGGGAGAGAACACATTGAGAAAAGGGTTGAGTAAGCAAGAGAACAGATTAAGGGAAGAGAGGGCATTGAATACAGTGGAGAGATTAAAAGATAGGAGAACAAACTAAGAGAAGGATTGAGCAAGAGACAGAAGAGACTAAGAGAATAATTAAATGAGAGATCAGACTGAGAAAAAGATGGAGAGAAAATAAGAAAGCAGACTGAGAGGAGAGAGAGCAGTGAACAAACAATGGACAGAAAAATAAGAGATTAAAAGAAGGATTGAGCAAGAGACAGAGAACACATTAATAGCAGTACATGAATGAGCAAGAGGGAGAAAGATAATGAATTGAGAGAAGTTTTGAACACAGGAGAGAAAGATCAGAAAAAGAGAAGGATTGAGCGAACGAGAGCAGAGCAGACTAATAGAGGGATTGAGCGAGAGAGGGGAGGAGAGAGCAGTGAAGACATTGTACAGAGCGATTCTGAGTAAAAGGGTTTATTTTAGTTTATTTTGAATCATAAATTAACAGAAGCGTCCGGAACACACAGCGCTGTATGGCTTCATCTGAGTCGTGGAAATGCTATTTACACATAGCACCTTCAGATACTATTTACACACACACACACACACACACACACACACACATACACGTACACACACGTACACACATACAAAACCTTCAATCAGCAGAATTAATGAAGAATTAAAGACATAAAAAAACAAAAACAGTAAATAACAACAATAAACAGTAATAATAATAACAGCAGTGACACGAACAGCAAACAAAATCAATCAAGAAATAAATAATAATAAAAAAAACAATTAATCCGGGCTACAAACTACAAACTACAGAAATAACGAGCGAACTATCAGCTACACCATGCGGGAGGAGGAGTCCGGAGTATAGACCTCGGATCGAGGAAACCCGTCTTGTTATCATAATGAAGATTTTATATTAAGTGCAGTTGAGTCATATAAACCACCTCAGATTTACTGAACATACACCTCTCTATCCACTCAGTCAGATTCAAGTCATTTCCAGATGTTTTTATTTGGGTTAAAGAGACGTATCCTTCATCTTCTTCTTCTTTATCCTCCATTTATTTTCCTTTATTCATTTCCCTCCACTGAAATTTGTGTGGGTTTATGAATTAAAATCAGTCAAAAATCATCATAATTAATTTGTACGCCATCAGGAATATCGTGTGCGCGGCAGAACAGAAGGCAGGAGGAGCCCACAGCTCTCCTAAAATAACCCTGCGGTTCATCTGCTGAAGTTGGCTGAAGACTATGATGGATAATCGACATCCTATTTTAAGAAAGTTCTGTGAACAGAGGAATCCAAAACAGAACTTAACTTTATTTAGTTTTAATAAAAAAAGTGTTACTATGGTTGGAAAAAAACAAACACTACATTCCCATTCCATCTGTTAAACATGGGGGCGGAAGGAGTGTCACGGCTTGGGGCTGCATTGCAAGTTTAGGTCCAGGATGTTCTGCCTTTATTGATGGGGCTGTGTATTCTGGATTTGCAAATTCTACAAGAGCAAAAGGTCAGGATGTGAGTCTGTGAACTGAAGCTTTGTCTCTACACTGTTAAAAGAATACATTCCTTGAGGAACTTCTTAAGGTACTTTCAGGAACCTTCAGAAAACATTTTTCTTCTTAGTTTCAAACCCATTAAAGTTCCTAAATTAACTTAACTATATACCTTAAACAGTGTAAGCAGATCAGGCAGCATGACAATGACCCCAAACACACAAGTATATCTCCACAGAAACGGTTAAAAAGAGGTTTTGGACAAGTTCAGGACGGTTTCTGGGAATGTAAGGAAATAAAAGTGAAAGAAAACGAAGGATTTTGTCTCTTTAATACAAGCCAAACCTCTAGAAAAGACCTAAAATAATCTAGACTGCAGCATGATATTATGATTTATGAAGACAGCACCTTTAGCAGCTGATAAACAGCGAGCACCTGCTGGACTGGAGCCAGGTGGTGGATTATCTGCTGCTCCTCAGGGTCGCTAAGAGTCCGATTCTGATAAATAAAGGAGTTTTTATAATTCACAAGACAAAACACAACATTATGAGAGTTACAGAGAATACCGAAATCAATACAGGTGATGGAAGCTGTGTGTGGATCAATACTCAGCCTTGCCGAGGTGTAAAAAAAAAAAAACTTCAATTTCCAAAACTGTACACCTGAAACCCAGAAGCCCCCAAGAGACAGACCCTGTTTATTTAACTACAGTACACCAATCTCACAGAGGAACTCCAACACAATTCTCAAACTTCACATCTGACCTTCATTCAAAACGGATCCATCTCGAACTACCACTCTTTAGTTAATTTTAAACCCCCAATCTGAATGGGCTCATCTCAAACAAACCCACTGAAACACTGAACACTTATGGACAGAATTTTGAGAAATCTGTGGACTTGCCCTCTACAATTTCTAGTGAATTTCTAGTGAATCAGAATGAAGGACAGAACCATCTTTATGTAACCGTAAAACTGCCAAAAAGAACCAGAACACTGGAACAAAACAGGGAGACATCACACATCTGCTCTGCTTCCTCACAGGCTAACGGAAAACTAACTAAAAAAATTCAGAAATCACAAACTTGCAACTGTTTACTGACGACTGTAAAAAAAATGGGGTTTTTTAAGACGAGCAACACAGTATTGCTCAGCATGGCTCTGGGGGGCGGAGTTACGGTCAGTATAAACAAACACTCACACCCTATGAAACCCACAGCGTATCAAAAAAAAAAAAAAACTGAAACACTCGCCCGTCCATCATAAAACAAATCGGAGCGGCAGTGATTCGGACAGCGGACCAATCAGCATTCAGACTGAAGTTTGGTTGCGTTTGTAGTTTGTTAAACCGTAGTGTTTGGTATGATGTGGATCACAGAAGCTCATTGGGTTCGTATCAATCACAGTGAAGGTAAAGAATAAAGTGTAAAGAGTGGTACCGACCAACAGAACCCAGATCAGAACTACTCAGAGACTCCGCCCACTATTTCACAGAGCCCCTCCCACTCTTACTTTATATTCCCTACAGATCAGATACTGATCATCCAGGTCATCCAACCTGGTCTAGGGATAAGGATTAAGGATTATGAAGGATCAAGGCTTTTATTAGGACCAAAGTAAGGATTAAGTTAAAGGTTGACATTACATTTAAAGTTAGCACCAGGTTTAATTTTTGGGTTAAGATTAAAGGCAGAGTTTGAGGTTGGGTTCAAGTTAGAATGGGTTAAGATCAGTGCTTAAGGTTTAGAGTTAGATTAGGATTAAGTTAGGGGTTTAGGTTTAGGGTTGGGTTCAGAGTTTGGTGTTGGACTTGGGTTTAAGTTTGTTTGAGTTAAAGAAATTAATTAATCTTCATTTTATTGGTATTTACTACAAGCACCAGTAGCAGGTTTATGGTTAGGCTTAGAATCAGTTTAAGGGTTTGGGGAAATTAAGTTCATTTACTTAATATTTTAATAGATAGTGAAGAATCTTCAGAACGTCTACAGTGCCCCATTCAAATAATGTGTTACCTAGTTTTGTGGTGAGTTTTATAAATCCAGACTACCGTATTTTTCGCACTATAAAGCGCATTTAAAATCCTTTAATTTTCCCAAAAATTGTCAGTGTGCCTTTTAATCTAGTGCGTCTTATGTATGAATTTTACCAGTCAGGTTGTAAGGAGTAGTAAAGCCACTCTGCTGAAGTTTCAGTGTATTTCTCCATCATTAGCATTAGCCGTTACTACTATTTCCTCGTTCAGAGGTGAGTATTACATACCTGTCAAGTTTTAGATTTAAAAATAAGGGATATTTTCCTCTGTCCGCTTAAAGCCGTCCCACCAGCCCAACGAAGGTTCAGTATCTCTTTTAAAACAGGTTTACAAAAAATCTAAAATAACCACATGTGAACCACTTACACACTACAATTAGATTATCAGAATCTGAACATGTTGTGGACATTCCTACATATGTCATTCTTTTAATACAGCCAAATTAAATACCCTTTTCTATATATTTTTTTTAATTTAAGATTTCATGTCTTTTTTGTAATAAATGCACTCTTTTATATGATATATTTTTTATTTATTTAATGGATTTAAAATTGAACAAAGAGTGCACAAATTCTGCAAAATGACTGTTGGTGACCTAAAAATGGTATTATGAGCTTTTACTAAAAGGACATGGACCAGATATATTCCATCAGTAAAAATTAGTCCTAAGGGGCCTACACAATAATTTTTAATTAATACTTCTTCCTTTTGATCACTCCACCCCTGATCAGTTCAGTTAATGTCGGTCCTCTCCACATTTCTAGTTAAACTGAGTCACAAGCTGTAATTTTTTTATTTTAAAAGGTTTAATCTGTGTGTTTTATTTCGGAGTATTTTTAAGCAGCTATCAGAAAAATCTCATCACAGTTTCCATGATTAGACTACCGTTACCTTTCTTTTAGAAAAATCGCTGCATGTATGTTTTAACATCAGCAGCTCCAACTAGCTGCCTGAACTCACAGCGAGGAGGGCGGGGCTTCCCCACACTGACCCTCCTTGCAAGCTGATTGGCTGTTTCTCCTGAACTTTCTCCTTGAACCGGCTCCACGATTGGTTAAGAGACACAGAGCGGTCAGTGCCCTGTATCCTCAATAATATATATTTTTTTACTTTAATAAAATACGGGAAATTTACGGGAAAATACTAATACGGGAGGACGGCGGGAAAGAGGAGTAAAATACGGTAGTTTCCCGGCCAAAACGGGAGACTTGACAGGTATGGTATTATCAGCCTGTAGCCTGCTTCTAACCCTGGCTAACACGGCTGGAGTAGCATTAGCATTAGCCGCTACCCGCTATTTCCTCGTTCAGAGGTGAGTATTATCGGCCTCTAGCCTGCTCCTAACCCTGGCTAACAGTTAGCAGCTAATGCTAATGCTCCATTCTATTGCTGGAGAAATGGAATTCCAAGCTTACTGTAAATAAACTAAAGTGCTTTACTCACCTGTTTTCAGGCGAGAAATCTGTGTAGATTTACATCCAGCGCACGTTTGACTTTAAAAGAAAGTATCTTAATGGTTTTTATTCCAGTTTTGTTTACTTAGCTTAGCTTTATTTCACTTAGTTAGCTACTCCAGACCTGCTGAATTAGAAGTTCCTTATAGCCTCTCTTAAATGCACCTTATAATCCAGTGCGCCTTATGTATGAAAATAGACCAGAAAATAGACGTTCATTGATAATGCGCCTTATAATACGGTTCGCCTTATAGTGCGAAAAATACGGGGGGAAAAAATAAGACTTCTAACTGAGTTCCACCAGTATATCAGCCTGTTGTACTGATTTAGTTCATCAGTAATCGTTTTTAAATTTCACATTGATGGGATTCTAACTCACTTATGATCACAAAAGCCAAAACATTAGACAGCACACCAGAACAGTGTTCTATATCAAATTCTATAAATTCTCTATAAAGAGAGCTGATTGGAAAAGACAGAACCCAAAACTGCAAAAAGAACTGCAGGTAGCTCCGCCCCCTATGCTACAATATTGGTGTTATTTAAGGCTGTGAGTTTCTGCTGTTTATCAGACACCAAAGAAGGGATAGATCAGACATGCACTGATAATCAATTACTGAGAAGAAAAAAAATCAATTTATCAAATCCACAAAATTATGATTTCAAGTTTTGAGTTGGTTGATACGCCATTATATCAATTTTGTTTTTCTCTGTGTACTTTACAGTATACTTTACAACAAAGTCATTTGACTATTTTTTTTTAGAACAAAATAATATATTTTAATTCAAATAGCTGTATGCAAAAGTAGCTAAACATCAGCAAATATTATACTAGCAAACATTGCTCAGAAATATGAAAACTCCCCTTTTTCTGGCCTACTTTACTTAAGTTTAAAACTCCATTTTGAACAAATTGTACTTTGTGTATGTTGGCGCTCCTACAAAAAATCAACGATCTGAGAAAAAAAAAACAAAGACATGCTGCTCAACTAGACTGGACAAACAAACGTGATTCCAGTAATAAACAATATGCAAATCTTGTCGGATTTTGAACTAATATAATGTAATTCCGCACTCTCTAGTGCCCTCCAAGAGGATGGAGGTTATTGCAAAAGCAGCTCTTTTCACCAAACATTCCCAAAAAATAACAGCACAAATTGGACGAGTAAGAAGGTGTGATAAAAGGTGCTAATTGTCTGATTTCTCTGTAGCAAAAGTTTCAACACAAGCCTGCTTCTCCCAGACCACACAAACTGGGAATTCCTTTAAGCATATGATGCTCCTGACCAATCAGCACTTCCCAATCACTTATCTGCCCATATAATTATCTTTAAATCGATTGATCAGGGTCCGTTATAAGATGCCACCATGCTCTGAGATGCTACGACTTGAGAGACATCATGCTCTGAAAGACAGCATGCTGTGAGAGATGCCACGTTCAAAGAGACGAGATGTTTAGAGAAACCGTTCAGAATTCTTTTTTCTGAAAGACGAGATATTCTGAGAGTTTGAATGTCACGTTTGTAGAGAAACCTCGCTCAGAAAGATGCGACACTATAAGAGTCGAATTGTTAAGAGACAAGTCGTTTGGATAGACGAGACATTCCGAGAGACGCCACATTCTGAGAAACTAGGCGTTCAAACAGAATGCCATGTTCTGAGAAACTACATGCTCTGAGAGACACCACTCTCTGAGAGAAAAGACGTTCTAAGGGTCTAATTGTTCAGAGAGACAATATGTTCTAACAGATGGCACACTCAAAAGAGACAAGATGTTTCGAGAGATGCCACACCTCGAGAGGCTCGATGCCCTGAGTTATGTCACGCTCTGATGCCACACTTGTAGAGACACCAAGCTCAGAAAGACGCGACACTATAAGAGTCGAATTATTCAGAGACAAGTCGTTTGGAGGGATAGCACATTTGGATAGATGAGACATTCTGAAAGACGCCACGAGATGAGATGAGACGTTCAGAGAGAATAGCATGTTCTGTGAGAAGCCATATTCTGAGAAACTAGGCGCTCAAAGAGAATGTCATGTTCTGAGACGATACTTTCAGAGAGATGCCATGTTCTGAGAAAGGACATGCTCTGAAAGGCACCACTCAGTTCTAAGGGTCTAATTGTCCAGAGAGACAATAGGTTCTGAGAGATGGCACACTCAAAAGAGACAAGATGTGTCGAGAGATGCCGATGGCCTGAGTTATGTCACGCTCTGAGACATAACACTCCAGGAGATGCCACACTTGTAGAGACACCACGCTCAGAGAGACGCGACAATACAAGAGTCAAATTGTTCAGAGATAAGTCGTTTATAGAGACAGCACGTTTGGATAGATAAGACATTCCGAGAGACATATTCTGAGATGAGACGTTCACAGAAAACTGCATGTTCTGCGAGACGCTATATTCTGAGACACGAGGCGTTCAGAGACACCACATTCTGAGATGAGACGTTCAGAGAGACATCATGTTCTGAGAAATGCCATGCTCTGAGAGGCACCACTCTCTGAGAGAAGAGATGTTGTAAGGGTCTAATTGTTCAGAGAGACAATACGTTCTGAAAGATGGCACACTCAAAAGAGACAAGATGTTGCGAGAGATGCCACGCTTCGAGAGGCTCGATGCCCTGAGAGATGTCACACTCTGAGACATAACACTTCAGGAGATGCCACACTTCAAAAAACGCCACGATTTGAGAGTTGCCACCTTCCATCAGTGGTTGGTGATGCAATTGATTATGCCACTACCTGCCAGTGAGCTATCACATCATGTTGGAGACTGAGGTTCAATTCCTGGTCTGGGTGACTGGGTACTGCACTACACCAACAAGAGTCTCTAGGCAAGACTCCTTAACACTACAGTGACCAACCTTTATCATTTTTGAGTAACTTTGTAAGTCACTATGGATAAGAACATCAGCAAAATCCTGTAAACATAAATGAGAGATGCCACACTTCAAGAGATGCTCGGAGACGAGATGAGAGGATTCCCAGCAGGTGTGATAAGACCATGCAATTTCTGTGTGTGTGTTTTCAAAGGTCTTTTTAAACAGTGAGAATTGTGTGTCCATGTGTGTGTGTGTGTGTTTAATGTATATTTGTTGCTTTTGATAGTCACTGTCCGTCAGTCATCCTGAGGAGATCCGTTCAGCAGGAAGTTCAGGTTGGATAAGACCAGAAGGGACACGTGAGGGGTTCGTTTTTCAGGGAATAGGGTCTGAAGGTAAATCACGGACAATGTCTGTCAGATCTGTTAAACCTTAAACTTCCTGCGGGGAAGCTGGGTCCAGGCAGCAAGTCCCATCCCAGAGTTCTGTTCCGGACCTCTCTGGAATCATGGGATGTGCTTTAAGCAATGCTTGAGACTCCATGATCACTGATATCAGAACCTCGGGTCATCTCCTGTTTTTTGGACACTGAATTGTAATGAACTATAGGGTAAACAAACGTTCATCATCCATAAGACGCCAGTTGGTCAGATTCTGGTCTGACGTTCTCTTCAGCCCTGGCTGCCGCAGGACGACAGACTGTCGTACAGAGAGTCGCTGAGGGACTCTGGTGTTTCCAAAGCTTGAGGACGACTGGGAGACAGGATGTCATCAGGACGCTCCTTCACCAGTTCCAGGCCGCCTTCCTTGGGCATCTCTGGAGCTCCGTGGGTCCGACTCTTGCGCTGTCGGCTCATGCCCATCTGCGGCGGCAGGGGAAGGCTTCTGGGGTCGGCTTCATGAGGAGCCTGAGGGACACCTTTGTTCAGACTCTAAAGAACAGAGGACACAAAACATAAGAGAGAAGATGTTAAAGGACACTTTAAGGTTCTAGTGCTGTAAAGAAACATCAAGAACAGAACTGCCAACTCTGGAAGTTGAAGAGATATTGAAGGAGGAGTAAATTAAGAAAATAATTGTCTAAAACATTGTAAAAGAGAGAGAGTATGATGAACCTTTCAAAAGTTTAAAGCAGTCAATGCTTCTTGTTATTCCCACCTTCAACGGTTTAAAAAGCGGAAACGTGCCACCAGCTGTGAGTGATTGTGTGTGCATGACCACACGAAAAATCTTTGTTGACGACCTATTTTTCATGATGAAAACGAGACGAAAACGAAATAAAAATTAATTTTTGAAAACGAAATTTACTACACTTTTCATCAAATAATAAAACTAAACGAAAATGTCAAAGACTGACGAATGGGGGAAATTATTTGTAAAAAATGATATTATTGAGCAGTGATCAGAACACAGCCGCTCCACACAGCATCCTTATGACCGGTGTTGTGCTGAATTCAGCACCCCCGCCAGGAAAAGCACCCCCTCAGAGGAGAGGCTGCCGGTGACATTAATATTTTTCTTTATTTTTTACGAGTCAATATAGCTTAGAACAGTATCTTGCGTATTTTCAATTTCTAAGTAAAGTTAAAATCAAGAAGACGTTGTGTGCGGTGCTTTTCCTGGCGGGGGTGCTGAATTCGGCACAACACCGGTTCTCTCCCCCTCTGAACCCCTAACTCTGAACACCACACAGCTGATCTTCTCCCAATTACTGAATATACATCATTTATAGGAAAAATTCAGCTGCGCTACCATGAAAAACTTAACTCTAAATATGTGACCTGTGTCTCGTCTCCAAGATATTTAGAAAGTTGAGGTTGTTCAGATTTCTGAAGGCAGGTGACACAGGTAACACACGTAATGCAGCCCCGTTAGCTAGTTAGCTAGCTAGTTAGTTAGTTATCTAGTTAGTTTAGCTAGTTTGATACGTCTCTGGTTTAGTGTTAGCGATTTGTTTAATGTGTAAAAGGGATCTGTGTAATCCATCATCATTAGCTTAAGTGTTCCTGTTACATTAGACACAAACATCCCTCTTCCTGGAGCTGCGAGACACAATTCCTACAGTTTTTACTGCATTTTACATTCTATTACACTAACAGGTAATGCACGTTAGCCATGTTAATCCGTTTAAGATCTGTGTAGCTGCATATGAAAGAGCTATACACTGCTGTTACTGGGCTGGATGAGTTTTAAATACACTTAAGTAATGTAAGCCTAGTCTATTGAAAACTGTACTGCAGCAGGATGGTCTCATTTTAGATACTCAGATACTGTATTTGTCCAACCAGCTTTACAGCTCACTTGCTTTAAAACTTTTTAATTTAAGCATTATTTAAATGCAACAAAAGTTAAAGGCTATTACTTTAATACACATTAGCAGAAAATAAATCTAAAAAAAAAAAACAACAACATAAATATAAAATAGAAAAACAATAAAAATATGTAATACATACTTCATTAGTCAGTAAGCTAGTAGGGGTGAGATTAAAACAAGACGATATTTCTCGTCAGGCTTAAACCTGTCTCGCAGGAAAAAAAAGAGTTAAGTGTGGACTTTTTAAGAGGGATCTGGCAACCCAGTAGCAATAGCGATAGAGTGTGGTGGCTGAGCAGTGAGAGCAGCTCTCAGCAGAAGAGGAAAATTCGGGCATTTGTATAGAAGATGCTTCTGCTACTTTTAAGTTGTATGTCTGGCTGCATTTTGGCTCCAGTGGAAACAATAAACAGTAACAGAGTGACCAACAAGACACAAACCATATATAAATACTGTAAGTAAATCCTACACGTGACTGTTTCATAGGCAGTTGTACTAATCCCTTAGCTCTGTATTACTGTATTTAAAAAAAAAATCTGTCTCTGTTTACACTTCAAGCATAGTCTTAATATGACTGGTTATGGTTATGCATGATTAAATTACAAGAGATTTAGGAGAAAAAAAAACACAAACCCCAGGCTTAATATGACTGGTTGTGGTTTGCACTTATTGTTTGCACTATATAAGACCTAGAATTTATTTATTTATTTATTTATTTATTTCTATTTCTTATAGAATCAATGTGTAAGAGAAACCAGTCTGTTAAGTTTGCGTTATATCAATTTGTTAAATAAAACTCTAGTTTTCAATACATTTTTTCATTTTTGACGTTTTCTTTCAAATTTTATGTTTAAATCTCGTCTCGTCTTGTGAACCTACTATCGTGTCTCGTCTTGTGATATTAGTGTCTCGTCACACCCCTAAAGACTAGACTAAAATTTTTTGTTTTGTTTTCGTCTACTAAAACTAGACTAAAATTAATAACAACCAAAAGATTAAAATGTGTCTAAACTGTTATAAATTTTAGTCAAAAGACTAAGACTTAAACTAATTTAAAATCACCTGTCAAAATGAACGCTGCTCAACAGTTAGCCTGTTATATGCTATGTTATATCGCTAAATAAAACTGCTAATGCGTCACCGGGCTCTGTCAATTTTGCCACAGGAATAAAAAATGAATGTGTTAAAATTTCCAGATTAACTGCATGTGTAAACACGCTACTGATGACATTATATACACATATTTATATATATATATATATATATATATATTTGTGTATGTTCGTGTTTAGCTGGATTGGTGTCTGATTCTGGGCGGTGTGTATTTTGTGTGGAGAGAGTATTCAGGGTCAGAACTAGGGGCGTTAAAAGCGCTGGTAGCGTTTCGGCGCTGCTGGGAAAGGTGGAAGAATTTTTCACCTTGTTTTATGCAACAGAGTCCATTTGCCAGGTACCGTCCAGCACTAAACACTGTCCATCAGCTTTACCTGCTCTCATCCTGACAGTTGCCACAGCAACCGCTGACCAGCTGAGGAAGCGGTGCAGGTTAATCTTCGGTATTTTGGCTGGGGTGCCCGAGGCGCCGCGCAGTACGCCCCTCTCAGATCTGCTCATCCGGCTCCAGAGAAGTGAAACGGAGGGATTGTGTAATTAATCTCGGAGCGGCAGGAAAAAAAGGAGCCGCCAACGTTTCCCGCTCTGCGTTCCACCGAGCCGCTGACCCTCGGTGTGTGCGTGTGTGTGTGTGTGTGTGTAAAAGTGTGCGCACATATAAGCCTCCTCACTAAAGCCTTTCAGCGCCGGGTGTCGGAGGGGTCAGTGCTTTTATAGAGCCTCACAATGAGCGCATTTAGTAAACACCCTGCTGAGGACGGACTGACACGTTCTTTATCGGGAAAATAATTAATAAATGCGTGGCGTTGGCGGCTGGCGATGCTGTCGGCGTTCGACAGGAGCTTTCTTATGACTCACTCAGTTTAGAGAGAAAGCGTTTATTCCGCTGATGGAGAGCCAGTTCTGACATGAGTGAAGTCGAAGTCACTGAAGTAGTTTCATACAGTTATCATAAAAAAAAAATGACTATAGACTTGAGACTGCCATGGAGTGGCAACAGTTGTTGTCAAGAGTTACACGTCTAGAAGGACTGGTACAATGCCAGATCACTTTTAATCTTTATGACAGGGAGGCACCTTTTATACAGCCCAACAACACAAAAAGATCCAGTATCAACACTCAATATTCAAGCTGCATGAGATGGATTACTGCAGGACCCCATTAGGAACCTCTACAACTCCACGCCGAGACGTCTGGCATGTTACAGCTCAATAAATATTATCCAAATCAATCTAAATGTTTACTGTATTTAGGGGTGAGCGATTTGGCCCTAAAATATTATTACGATATTTTATGGTATTTTCGCGATATCGATACTTTTGGCAATATGACAAAACACTGAATTAAAAATATAGATTTCAAGAGTACACTACTGCAACAAAATGAAAATTACATTTTATCATTGCATACCTAACTGAGATATTAAAAAAAAATGTAATCAGATTTGTAACAGAAGTCAATAATCCACAATGTCATGATACTAATAATAATGCACTCCAAATATCTCCATACATCCAGGATTAAAGTAAAATAAATGACACTGCACACATATAATCTGTCTCTAGTAGATACATAATAGGAAATGAGAACAGTGTGATTTTTGTTTCTTTTGCTAAAAACAGTAAAAAAAAAAAAAAAAAAAAAAAGTAGTACCCTGATGTGATAATTAGGGGTGGGTGATATGGCACAATATTTCAGGGTATAATACCGCTCCCGATATTAAAAAAATACGATATGATATGGCACAAACCTAACTGTATTTTACAAACTATGAGACACACCGTATTATATGGTGCACTATCAATGAACTTCTTTTTTTACACATAAGGTGCACCAGATTATAATGCACATTTTAAGGGACAATAGAACAGAATACAATAGAATAGAATAGTTTTATTGTCGCTGAAAAAAACAATGTTAAGAACAATGTTAAAACAGTGAAATGCAGTTTAGCGACTTGCTCTTTCTAAGGCAGCGATTAAAAACAAATAATTTAAAAATATATTAGCACCATATCAGTAAAAATAATTCAGAACAGTATATTAATACTGAATACACTGCAAAAAAAATAAATCTTAGCAAGTGAAATTATATAGTTTCAAAGCAATAAATCTTATTTCTTGCTCTGATGAGAATGTTTAGTCTTACTAAGCATTGTAAATGTGAGATTTACATATTTTAGAAATAATTATCTTATTCAGTCTTACTTAGAATTTTCACCTTATTTTAAGTCATTTGAACTCAAAATAAACACAAAGTCACCAGTCAAGTTTTTTGATACTTGTGTAGAAATTTAAGCAAAATATTTTTGCTTGATTTGAGTCTTACTTCACTCATTTTGAGGCTTTGTCATTGCTTATTTTAAAAATACTTTTTTTTTTTATTTTGCTTACCCCATTGGCAGATTGTCTTGCTTAATTTAAGCATTTATGTCTCAATTTGAATACATTTTATCTAGTTTTTGCCAATGGATTTTTTGCAGTGTAAAATGTAAAATATAAAATATGCCATAGTAAGGAAAAGGGTTGCCATGTTTCCCTTCAAATGGGGGAAGCTGAGAGAAGCACCAAAAATAAGCAAAACTGTAATTCTTAAAAAAAAAAAAAAAAATCTTTCAAAAAGTCAAAAGAGCACTGGATGTTAATCTTCACAGATTTCTCTGCTAAAAACTGTTTATTTGGGTGAGTAAAGTGCTTCTGTTTCCTTACAGTAAGCTTAGATTTCCAATATTTTCAACAGCAGTGCTAGCCACAGCACTAGCCACTATTAGCAGCAGTGCTAGCCACGGTTAGCAGCTCTTAGTGATAATAAATGGCACCGATCCTGAGTGCTCCGGGAAGCCAGGGTGCTATAAGCTAGCGGTTCTTCCCATGTAGTTTGTTTTAACATTGTAAATGCGCAGGCTACAGTCCGATATACTCACCTCTGAACGACGAAAGAGCTAGCGCTGCAGTTAGCTGCTAATTCTAATACTGCTCCAGCCTTGGTGCTGGAAAAGAACTTTACTAGACTCCCTTATAATTCTGTATAATTCTCTAATTCAGCGGAGTGGATTTACTGCTCCTAATAGCCTGACTGGTAGAATTCATACATAAAGGTGCATAAGAGAAAATTAAAGGATTATAATTGCGCCTTATTGTCTAAAAAATATTGTAATTATTTATTGTTCCTGGTAACTTTTATCTTCTTTCTGAATAAAAACTGCAATTTTTTTGGCTTTAATTGAATCAGCTGTAGCCACAGGAGTATAAGAGCACATACCTACACTCTAAGTGAATTTAGAAAAGGGTTTTTTTTACTTGTTCCTCTGGTTCTTTAAGCTGTAACATTTCTAAGCCTTGCAGAACCTTTACTACAGAACCTTGCAGAACCCTGTTCAATGTAGGCGAGCGTATCAGAGATGTTATGGGATCTATAAAGAGAGCTCGCTCTGCCGAGACTGAGCCGCCGGCGTATCGCTGGGCGCTTTTCTCTGTGGGGAATGATCAAGGACCCCGATGTCCTTTCACTGTAGGGTTCCGTTAAATAATGTATGCTGAGCGGGGCTTTCAGCGGCTCTCCGCGGTTCTCCGTGCATAAAAGAGAGAGCCTATCTGCTCTGGAGAGTGGAACACACAGAGTCAAGAACTGCTGATTGTACTTTGTGTGAAGTGACCTTCATAGTTTCTGAATAAGGCTGCTATTAGCGCCGTCTTTAGCGCGCCGCTCAGCAAGGTGGATAGAATCACAATGGCTGCGTCGTCGCCGAAAAGGACTTTAAGAACCCGTTAACAATAATGTTCCCTGAAAGTGCTCGATTAATACGAACAACAATTTTGATTGATTTTCGCTCAGCTCAGCCTGAAAAGCTCTCGACCCTGTTGAGCGTATAGCTTAGCACAGCTTAGCAACTGCTAACAGGAAGCCACTTCTATTCAAAGAACAAAGAATATATTAATGAATCAGTATTTTCTGGATTCTGCGTCCGTTTACTTTTTTAGTCGTCTGTTTGACATATGGAGACCCTTGTATTATTTGTATTATTTTAGAGTTAATTCTGCTGCCCCCTGTGGTCAATAAATTACAGATTGAGAGTTTGATCACAGTGGACTTGTAGAAATATCTTCTGCGCTTAAAAATTTGATTACAAACGCCCCCTGCTGATAAACTGCCCCCAAAAGAGTAAAGTCATGTAATATTTACAGCACTCTGACTGTGAACAAACAGATTTTCTGCATTTTATTCCACAACAGTGGAAAATATGAACTGTGGCTACAGATTCAGCAGAAAAAAAATCGTACAAAAACGCTACACTGGGGCTCAGAGTGGCGCTATGTTAACACTTTACTATAAGGGTGAATATGTATTAAACTACAGGGGATTTAAGCTGCTACAGCCTCTAGAAACACTGTACTGATTGATAGTTATACAGGTTTAAGTACATTTTTAATATGGGGTTGCCAGGTTTCTGATTCTGCATGCTCATTAGGGTACATTAAAAAAGCAGTCACGTGGAAATAACGAATTAGTGAGCTATGTTAACTTTGAGTTGTTTTATAAATAACTGCCACATTCAGAAACTATATGATATGATATTTTAAAACTGACAGTAGACAATCTTATATGGCTGTGTATGTTCAAGAACTTTCCAATAGATTACGCATATTTATACAGGGGTTACAATTTAATATGTTACAGTATATTGTTTTACTGACATTATTTAAATCAAATTTTGACGGGATTCGTTTCTCAGGGGGTCCTAGGGTAATTTTTTCTTTTATGGGGGGTCCTGTGTGATTTTATTCACGTTCGGACCGACCATGTATGTGCTTTTCTCAGACGTCCTCTGAGACCTCTGTGGTCGTCTGGTAATTTTAGTCCGAATGCACATCTCTGAGTAGAATCCATATCACAGAGCAGTGAGTGGAAATGGAGGAGCTACTGAACTAGATGTCATGTGACCGAGAAAGCCTAAAAACTCACTGCTTCTGTTTTTTCAATTGCAGTCCGGACGCAAGAGTTTTTTCCAGATGCAATCATTATTTACAGACATCCCCCTGAGAAACTAATGCCGTTCGGATAGGACTATAGCATAAAAAAAAACCCCACACCATCATATGTATAAAATCGGAGTAAAAAAAACGTGGCCTAACCACTTCTGACGCCGATCTTTACATCTAAAACAATAATTAAAATCAATACCGTGTTTTAAAAAAAAAATCAAGTATCAAGTATTACAAAACAAAATAGAGATACAATATAATGTCTATATTTTTTTACACCTCTATCATTTTAGAACTAAATATTGGTTCAAATGTTGAATTCCTGGCAACCCAAGGAGACACACAGACAGACATAGTGCTTGTTGTTTCACTCACCCGTCTTGATGGAGTTCCCTGGCTGGGAGGCTCCATGTTCTCCTGCAGGTACACGTCTGTAGATCCTGCTGACCCTCTCAGGTTAGGAAAAGTCCAGTTTTTGGTTGGTGGCGTCTGCAAATGAGCTCCATACGCATCAATATCTGTAAAAACACAAGAAGGTTTACAGTCAGTTACTGTCACCCAGCCAAGTTCTAACAGACAAAAACTGTACTAATGGAAAAGTATGGATACATATCACAACATAACTCAATTAATATATCAGAAACTGTACTAAAGCAAAAGTATGGGTACTATAGCACAAACTAACTCAATTTAAGGAGCAGAAAATACTGAACTAAAGTGAAAGTATGGATACATATCACAACATAACTCAATTAAAATATCAAAAACTGCATTTTTAAAAAATGTGGGTACTTTACCACAATCCTGCTCAATTTAAGGAGCAGAAAAAACTGTACTAAAGTGAATGTACAGGTACATATCGCAACATAACTCAATTAATATATCAGAAACGATATTAAAGAAAAAATGTGGGTACTGTATCACAATCTAAATTTAAGAAGCAGAAAAAATGAAAAAAAAAAAGTGAAAAGTGAAATTATGGTTACATATCACAACATAACTCAATTGAAAGAGAGACTCAGAGACTTTACTACAGTAAAAGTACGGGCACTATGCCACAATCTAACTCAATTTAAGGAGCAGAAAAATACTGTACTAAAGTGAAAGTATGGATACATATCACAACATAACTCAATTGAAAGATCAGACACTTTACTACAGTAAAAGTACGGGCACTATGCCACAATCTAACTCAATTTAAGGAGCAGAAAAATACTGTACTAAAGTGAAAGTATGGATACATATAACAACATAACTCAATTAAACGATCAGAAACTGTACTATAGTGAAAGTGTGGGTAATATACCACAAACTAACTCAATTTAAGGAGAAGAGAAAAACTGTCCTAAAGAGAAATATGGATACATATCACAACATAACTCAATTGAAAGATCAGACACTTTACTACAGTAAAAGTACGGGCACTATTTCACAATCTAACTCAATTTAAGGAGCAGAAAAATACTGTACTAAAGTGAAAGTATGGATACATATTACAACATAACTCAATTAATTGATCAGAAATTGCACTATAGTAAAAGTGTGGGTACTGTATAACAATCTAACTTAATTAAAGGAGCAGGAAAAAAACTGTACAAAAGTGAAAGTATGGATACATATTACAACATAACTCAATTAAACAATCAGAAATTGCACTATAGTAAAAGTACGAGTACCTTTTTACACAAACTCATTTTAAGGAGCAGAAAAAACTGTACTAAAGTCAAAATATGGATACAGATCACAACATAACTCAATTAATAGATCAGAAGCTGTTTTATAGTGAAAGTATGGGTACTATATCACAACGCAGGTCAATAAAAAACAAAAACTGCACTATAGTGAAAGTATGGTTACTATAATACAATCTAAATCAATTAAAAGAGCAGAAACTATACTAAAGAGAAAATATGGACGCATATCAAAATATAACTCAATTAAATACTGGAAAAAATGTGGAAGTTTGGGTACTATACCACAATCTAACTCAATTTAAGGAGCAGAAAAAAATACTAGTTGAAAGTATGGATGCATATCACAACATAACTCAATTAAAAGACCATCAACTGTACTATAGTAAAAGTGTGGGTACTATACCACAAACTAAATATAAGAAGCAGAAACAAATGTGTAAATTGAAAGTATGCATATATTACAACTTAACTCAGTTAAGGGATCAGAAACTACATTAGTTAAGTTATGTATACTGTATCACCATCTAATGCAATTTCACATCATAACTCAATTAAACAATCAGAAACTAATGCGTGGTAACTGTATCACAATCTAACTCAATAAATAACAGAAACCTTACCATATTAAAATTATGAGTACTACACTACAATCTAAATCAAACTGTACTATAGTAAAAGTGTGTGTACTGAATCACAGTCAAGCTCAATTAAAAAAATGATTTTTATATTTATATACTTGATGTCTAATTTGTTTATTTAGATTTAATTTGAAGTCAATTAAATCAGAATGTTACTTTCTCACTCCCAGGTTTTCTAATACTCTGTATTTGTAAACTGGGCTACACAGGAAATGAGGGCCACCTTCAGGGTGCGTCTGCGTGAACACAGAGGCTGATTGAGTGATTGGACGTGACGGGGTTAAGCGTCAGATGTGTGTGTGTGTGTGTTCTGAAAGGTGTAATCAGAGCTCTGCATGGATTACTGTGTTCGTCTGCAGGAGACAGAAAGCAGGAACACTCGTCGTTTATGAAACGCTCTGATTTCATTGGCAGCGGCATAATGAAGCTCGCGCCGCAGCTTTTAATGATCCTTTGATTACAGTCTTCCAGTAATCAATAGTGTCAAAACACTCTCTGGGTTAATGAATGGGTAGCGGAGTCACACTGAAATACAAGCGCCTGCCATCAATTCATTATTTCATTTGAAAGAAAAATAATAACGTATGAATGAATGACTGGGCGGGAGCCAGCCGACTCAAGTCTCGTCAAAAGGCTACGTTCACATTACCAAGCTGAACAGACTCAAATCTGTGTTTTTGCTCAATGTGGCTCAGATCAGATTTTTTCATGGCTGTGTGAACGCGCCAAATCCGATTTTTTCAAATGAGATTCTGAGTCACTTGAGTCATATGTGGTCCTAAATCGGATATGTATCCGATCCATGGACAATGCGACATGAATGTTGTTTTGCTTTTATGTATTAGCATTAGTGCTACGTGCTTCTCTCTCGTACCCACACATCTCTTGGTGCAGCTGTGCAGCTATAGCTAAAAAAAACAGCAAAAGCAAACCACCTGGCCTTTTTTCTCCTCCTCGACCAGAGCATGTACTTCAGACCAGCTGTTTGGTGTTTCTCCACTCCAGCAAAAGATGCTCCACATATGAGCTGCTAACTTATCCATTTCCCTTATAAAGCTATGAGTCGTCAAATATGACGTTTTTTGTTGTTGGTAGTGAAGAAGGAGACGTTTATACACGTATCAATGTGCGCATGTGAGGCAATGTTTCAGGGACAGATTCGTTCACATTACACACAGATACAGCTCACTTACATTTCACATTTATGAATGTGAACCGTCAAGATAGCCGAATCAGATTTAAGCAAAAGATAACAAAACCACATGCTGCATACACACTGCAGGCAGGCCAATCCAGTACCTTTACCCTCTTCTTCCACATGCTTGCCTTTGTGGTTCTGATTTGTCCCCAGTAGAGAATGTGTGGAGATTTTGAAATGGATCATGAGATATAGACCAGGTTATTCCATCAATGGATTTTTTCTTCCCTGATGACACGGCAATATTCCAAGATGACAGTGCCAGAATTCATGGGGCTGGAATTGTGAAAGAGTGATTTAGGGAGCATGAGATCATCATTTTCACACATGGATTGAGAGAGTTCACCACAGAGTCCAGACCTTAACCTCATTGAGAATCTTTGGGATGTGCTGGATGGAGAAGACTTTGTGCAGTGGTCAGACTCTACCATCATCAATGCTGCTGCAAGATCTTGGTGAAAAATTAATGCAACACTGGACTGAATTAAATCTTGTGACTTTGCAGAAGCTTATTGAAACAATGCCACAGAGAATGTGTGCAGGCAGTGTATGCCTGTAGTACTGAATACATGAATTTATTATATATTTACAATAAAAAAAAGCTTAAAATGAGCAAGCTTTGAGCAAAATTTGATGTTATCTATGTTATTCTATAAATTCACACTTTTACTAGTCCTTCATTTAGTGATAGAAACCCAGATGTTTAAAGTCAATCACTGGCTATTAAATAAAATTTTAAGCCTCCTTATCTGGCACCCAGCCATTCCGTACAGAAACTTTTTTTAATGGGGAAAAAAATAAAAAGGAAATCTCAGATTTCCTGGATATGACTCCTTTAAATTTTTCAGCAACTTCAGGAACAGAAGTGAGAGCAGTACCTTCATGGATGGTGCTGGAGAGGTGCATAGCAGGTGCCTTAGCCTCCAGAGGAGAACCGTAGAGAACACATGGGTTCACTTCGTCTAAAGATGAGAGCTCCCTCTCAAGAGTCCGGGCTTTCCGTGGTGCTTTCAGCAGTGCTCCCTGTTTTCCCTGAGAACAGAAGAAGCCCTGATCTCCCTGGGGCTTCGGAACGCCTTTCCCTGCAGCGCTGCTGGCGTAGTCGGGCAGGGGGAACGTGCCGATCCCGCTGTCCAGAGTCCGCATGGAGGAACCAGACCCTGGAGGAGAATAATAGGAGAACAACAGGATCAGAAATGCTCTCAACAACCTCAGTTTCAATGACTGTTACTTCCTGTTTACTGACTGTTTATTAAGAAAATATCAATAGTGTATTGTATCTCAATATTGAGTGCTGTAGTTTTGCAGTGCTGTATCGATTCTCAAAAATAGTATAACAGAGTTTTAATTATTACATTACATGTAAAGATTGGTGTCAGAAGTGGTGTGTTTATAACTTCCTGAGACCCAGGCATTTTCTTGGTCTGAATTTTGTAAAAATGCTTCTAGCTATTTGGGATTAGCAGGACCTAAAAGTAGAACAACAAACCTTTGTCTTTGCACAGGAAGTCGTTTTTGCAACAAAAAAAATGTCCTCATATGGGGACAGTTGTTTATTTCAACGTTAAACATTATCATTGCCATTTGCGATCAGAAGAACCCAATTAGTCCAAAAACAGCATTGTACCTTTGATCAGAATTTGTATATGTCCTTTCTTTTTATCTGTACTGACTATAAAAACTTTTGACTGGGATTCCTGCAACCTTGTTTTCAATCAATTAAGTATACTGTTGTCAAAGGTTGCTGCAGAGAAGCAGAAATGTACGTCCCCATACGAGGACGTCGGGTCTTAAGAGGATATATTGTCGCTGTTCAATGAAAAACAAGTATCTCAAAAACAGCAACTTCACAGGACAGAGAGAAAAACCTTCTTAACTTTCAATGGAAGTCAAAAAACTGTAAAAAGAGTTTATTTCAGGTAATTTTGGAAAAATTCTATTGGCCCATTCATCAATAAATTTTGACACAATGTAGGGGACAGCTGGTATGTTAAAATATCGAATAAAATGGAGATACTTGTTTTTCATTGGACAGCGACGATATATACCAATCCATCAGTCCATCCACGTAAATGTTGGCTCATCCATTTAACTAGCCATTCATCTATTTTTCGGTCTGTATATCCATCCAACCATCCATCCATCCGTCTGTCAGTCTTTATATTCGTTTGCCTGTCTATACAGTGAGGAAAATGAGTATTTGAACACCTAAAAAGTTCACTCCCACTCCAATTATTATTCTAAATTAGAAGCACCTGTTTGAGGTCGTTAGCTGCATAAAGACACCTGTCCACCCCACACAATCAGTAAGACTCCAACTGCTAACATGGCTAAAACCAAAGAGCTGTCCAAAGACACCAGAGACAAAACTGTGGACCTTCAAAAATTTCAGACCCTTCCGTGATTTCTAAGTGGGAGAACTTGACGCAGGGTGTTCGAATACTTATTTTCCTCATTGAATATCTACTACCCATCCATTTATTCAAATGAATGTTGGCTCATTCATTCAGTCAGTCATCCATCTATCTTTCAGTTAGTATATCTGTCTATCCATCCATCCATCCATCTATCCATCCATCGGTTAATGCTCAGTAAGAAGTTCAGAAGGGTACCCCTACTGCAAATTTGATATAGAAAATGTAAGATATTATATATTGAGGTTTTGTTATGCTAGTTACAGTAGTGCTGGTTACCGAATTCTGATTGGAAACTGGCAGCGTTATGTATTATATTCCACGCTGTGGCTCTTTTATCCACATCCATGTAATAAATTACTGCCGCTTTTTTTCTGCAGAAGGTTTGAGCGCATATCGGCTCCTGAGGTGTAAATTAAGTGACAGGCTCCACAACAGCAGCACCGTCGCGGCGTACCCGGCGCCTCTCGGGGGACCTCGCGCCCTCAGGGACCAGATCAATCAGGTGAAGACGCAATTACAATCTGTGTCACAAACTAACAAAGAACGCCATGTGTGATGAGTTCCCAGGCGAAGGTTAGAGTCCCGTCACGCGACGGCGGCTGGAGAAAGCGAGCGAGGCTTTCGGAGACTTAATTAGGATCTCACCAGTGAAGTGCTGCGAGCTGATAGACTCCGCCAGGCTCTCATCTGATGTGATTTCATCGCGGCTGACCATGTCTGAACCCTGAGGGATGGAGAGAAGACGGCGGCGTATGAAACATTGTCAGTCTGCTGGACCGCATCACCAGATTAAGTTAAAATGCACTCGAAGAATATTTACTTTATCCATCTCCTCCCGGCTGCGGGTGTGACTGATGTTGTTTTGCTGGTGGCCGAAAACAGGACGAGATCTCTTGGAATCGAAGGAAAGACGTCGGTGGACTATTCCAAAACCCGGAGCGCCTCTCTCATCCACCCTTCAATAGAATAAAACACAATAAAATCAGTATTAGCATATATATCACCATAACACACACAAACAGGACTCACAATCCATCTGTTTTTTAGTAAGGGTCTGTGAGGGTGAGTGAGGGTCTGAGATAAACTTGTTTAGAGAGGGGGACTGTTTGAGATTAACCCCTTCTGAGTGAGAGTTTGTTTGAGATTAACTTGTTTAGAGTGGGGGGTTTGTTTGAGATTAACTCATTCAGAGTGGGGGTTTGTTTAAGATTAACTAATTTAGAGTGGGGGTTTGTTTGAGATTAACTAATTCAGAGTGGGGGTTTGTTTGAAATGAACTAATTCAGAGTGGGGGTTTGTTTAAGATTAACTAATTTAGAGTGGGGGTTGTTTGAGATTAACTAATTCAGAGTGGGGGTTTGTTTGAAATTAACTAATTCAAAGTGGTGGTTTGTTTGAGATGAACTGATTCAGAGTGGGGGTTTGTTTGAGATGAGCTCATTCAGAGTGGGGGTTTGTTTGAGATGAATGTATTCAGAGTGGGGGTTTGTTTGAGATCAACTGATTCAGAGTGGGGGTTTGTTTGAGATCAACTGATTCAGAGTGGGGGTTTGTTTAAGATTAACTAATTCAGAGTGGAGGTTTGTTTGAGATTAACTAATTCAGAATGGGGCTTTGTTTGAGATGAGTTTACTTAGAGTAGAGGTTTGTTTGAGATTAACTAATTCAGAGTAAAGGTTGTTTAAGATGAGTTTATTTAGAGTTTTTTTTTTAGATTAACTTATTCAGAGTGGAGGTTTGTTTGAGATTAACTAATTTAGAGTGAAGGTTTGTTTAAGATGAGTTTATTTAGAGTTTTTTTTTAGATTAACTAATTCAGAGTGGGGATTTGTTTGAGATGAGCTCATTCAAAGTGGGGGTTTGTTTGAAATGAACTCATTTATTAAGGGTAGGACCATCACCTGTTCAGCAGCTGTTGCATGAAGTTGTCAGCCGTCACTCCTCGGTACATTAGCGATAGCTGACCCTGTGATGGGTCCATAACAACTTCACACGAGTGCCCCCTCCCAGGACGATCCAGAGCGATGCCCACCCTATTCACATACGTCCTTTCTTCTTCCAAGGCCTTCCTTAAATCTTCTGCTTTCTCCATGAGCTTGGAGATGTTTAGGCTCTCTACCACCTTCCGGGGTCCTCCTTTGGCCCCTGAGGCATCCTTGGCTGCAGAGGAAGAAGAAGAGGATGACGACACATTAAGCTTTAGCTTGGACGTTTCGGGTTTACGATTAAGCGCAGGGAGCTTGCTCTTCTTCAGGCCGAACCAGCTGGCAATCCCGTTGGACGTCTTCTGTTTGGTTTCCGGAGGTTGGCCTCGATCTTGTTCCTGCAGCTTAAGCATGTTTTCTTCTATTCCCCGCATCACCTTCTGCTCAATGGCGGACTGGTGAGCGTGAGACGCTGCAGACGGTCGTTTCTCAACGGTCTTAATGTTTGCTGACTCTGCTCCAGGTCTCGGTGGAGGGGGAGGTGGGAAGTTTTCCATGTGAGTAAAGGTTTTTTTCTTTCCGGGTGTGAGCTTGGACTTGTCGTCAGTGCGGGATGGATGCCTCTGGGGGTGGGGGTGCTCGTCTTGGACTGGTTTCATTCCTCGAGGGTAAGATGAGGAGGCACTGCCTGTCTTGGATGGGGACTTGGAATGTGCTCTGGTAGGGCTGCTTTGAGGACTTGGGACTGTTTTGCTGTGGTGGGGAAGAGGATTGGGGCACTTGGCATAGCTTCGCATCATTACAGGGGTTTCGCAAGACGCTGTTGATGACATACCCATTCTGATCTTTTGACCCTCTGCTTTCACAATGTAACTTTTGTCTCCTGATGAGGTTATGCCTATTGGCTTGGTGCTTTGTTCATGAGAAGAAGAAACAGGGCCCTTGGCATAATTGCCTAAGCTTGTTTTAGGGTACGGTTTTCCATCAAGGGAATCTGTATACTTTGAATGTCTCTGCTCCATTGAGATTCGCTCGCCGTGTCTCTCCGCAGTCTTGCTTCTTTCACCGTTCCCTGCTGCAGTTTTACCAAGGTTACTTTGTGCTTCCCTCTTGTCCACAGCTTGTTGTTGCAGATCCTCTGTGCTCTTTAACTTGCCGAGGGCTGCCAGACGTTCTTTGAAAGGGTGATAACTCGAATCGTTCTGGGGTTTACCAGAGACAGCTCTTTTTGGGAGTGGTGGTTGCCTGTCACTTCTTTTAGCCGCAGCTTGAGACGGAGAAGACGTGTCATGTTTTTGAGCAGAGGCTTGTTCTGGAGGTCCTCTCTCGTGACATCTGTCTTTCATACTGGAATAACTGGTCCTCTGAGCCTTGTTTACCGCTGAAGATGTGGATGGCAGGCTAAAGTGATGCTGGGGTCTTTGCCAAACTGGACTCTCTGTGTCAGTGTCCTGGTCTGAGGTGTCAGAAGGAGAGTCACCGGTGGTAGCTGATGAATCTGAGGTTTTGAGAGAGGGGGGACTCAGAAGCCTTTCATCTCTCAAGCTCATTTTATGCTTGTCGGAAATCTCCATCTCCTCTGGGGTTATTTGAGCAAAACCGTTAACGGAATCAGAGAGAGAGGCAGAGGGATCTAAAATATTTTCATAGTGAGGTACCGGAGCACCTTTCGGGGGTTGAGAGGAGGCTTGATTCGCTCCTTTGGAAACTCTGCTCGGCTTGGGAGCCGAGTGGCTGCTGTAAACTTGTGATTCCTTCATAGAGACAGACAAACAAGTGTCTTCGGGCTTTGGTGGAGAAGTGGGGGCAGAATGCGTACTGGGGTAGGTGTCTGTTTTGGAGGTGGAGGGTGGTTTATCTCGCTCTGCTGTTGTAGCTTTGCGGGACATCACAGGTGATTGATACACCTCGTAGTTGTTTCTACAGGGGATCTTTGAGTTGCGAGTAAGTTGGGGGCTCAAGCGCAAGGCGTTGGCTGCTGGCGTGTTCTCCGCCATCGAAGGTATTTTGAGGAACTTGAGCAGCTTTGACGGCGAAGAGACTGGAGAGGGCTTGGATTCACTAAACGAGGAGGGAGGAGACGTTGGACTGTGTGCAAACTTGCCTTTTCCTGAGGCCTGCTGCTGCTGTGCAAATGCTGAAGTTGTTGGAGAATAGGACTCGAGAGAAACTTTCTTGGAGATGGAAGTTTCATTGGAAGAGAAGACTCCATTGCAGACTTGGATTGAGGTCTCATTCTCACATATTGCAGAATCACCAGAAACCTCCAGATAGCGACACTCGTCAGCTCCATTGTCTCTTGTTGTTAGTAAGCCAGTGTCAGCCTGCCTGCTATCTTGGGGGCCACTGTTAGCACCTTTTGACTTGGTAGGTGATATTTTGATATCCTTATCTTTGAAGTCGCTCTTCTTTGGTTCCTCGCCTACCTTGCTGTGTGATTCAGAGGAATCAGCGACCAGAGACGAAAGATATGAAATAGAAGCTTTTGTCCCTGACTGGGAGAAACTACTAATGCTTGCTCTACTCTGAATGACTGTGGGTTGGTTTGTTTTGTCTATCTCTATCTGAGGATCTGTGCTTTGTGCCGAAGCTCTGTGCTCATCAGAACACTTCTGGCCTTGCGTATCAGCCTCTCTGCTGGAATGTGCTTGGCTACACCTAAGCAGACTGTCCAAGCTGCTTCTCTGAGACAGAACACGACAGGACGGACAACCCCCGTGTCTCGCGGACATACGGCCATCTTGTGCGCCTTCCCCGTTGGCGTATTCATGAATGTCTGAATCTGAACTGGAGTGCCGGCAGTGAGGCTGGCGTGGTGCTGGAGTCACCACAGTCGTCTCTCCTGGCAATACTGCCTGTCCGTGATAGTAGTAGCAAGCGGACGGATGGAACTTAAGTGGATCAGACTCCTCCAGCTTTCGCAGAACCTCAAGGATGTGTGCTTTCTTCTTGAGGAATGGAGACATGGCTTCCATGGATGAGGCAGAAGCTTGGGCAGAGCCTCCTGTGCCATTCTGTGTGCCTTCGTTGTTACCCTTAAAAGAAGAAAAATAAAATTATATTAAATAGGAACTGCTGAAATTTGCAGGCTCTCGAGATCTCTCAAAACACCAATATTACACTTATGATTTACCCAAACAAAATGTATTCAATTGACGACTTTTTGTGAACACTCTTTCCGATGACTAAGACAAAAAAAAAAAAAAAAACAGGCATGTGGGGAAAAAACAATGGCTGAATCATTTAGCACTTGACATCTAACCAAAATACAGTGGCAGTAAAATGCCACAGGTACATAAGTGGGCAGGGATTTTAATTATGCATTAGATTAGATGAGTTTCCTAGTAACATTTACTGTGGAGCACTATATGGACAAAAGTATTGAGATACATGTTAATTCACTGTTTCCTTGCTTTTGTTGGATTGTCTCTGCTGTCCCACCTTGTTTCTAACTTATCCTATGCAAAAGTATTGGACAGAGCATCATCATTCCAGAGAACACTGTTCCACTGCTTCACAGCTTAATGTTGGGGCATCATACTTCATTAGGGTACACCTGGTTTCAGTTGGCATGGCACCAACAGGTTTGTACTTATTTATCTGCTCCAGAGCGTCCAATTCTATTGGTAGTACTTCTATTGCACAGGGATCTCCCACCCAGAGAGAGATGACAGTTGAAATTTCTTGGATTCCCAGTCCCTGACAATGTGTTAGGCTTGTCATATTTTAACAGTCTTAAAATAACAATAACATTGTTTAGTGCAATTATTTCTGGGACAATGTATTGACCAAACAAATGGCTTAATGTGACAGCCCTACAGTGTGTTATGATTGATTGCTTTGGTTTTGAATCAAAATGTAGTTTATGGCAGTGTCATGCCTATAAATATGACTACCAGCACATGAAAAAAGACATGACTGGAAAAAAAACAACAACAACAGAATATAAGTAAAGGAAATTTGCTGACAGTAATCTGAGAGATAATGCAGATAACAGTTCCTGTTATATTTAGAGCGAGAAAGCACTCTTAAAAATGAAAGTCATTTGTTTATGCTAGAGTTTACAGGGGGTCTGTTCTGATTGCTTCATGGGGGGTGAAATTAGGTCATGAAATTGTAAATGCATCGCAAATAAAGTGCTGTATAAAATGATGTAGAGCCATTTATATTTCAGGCATAAGGTACACAGCCTTCTGGAGCTGTATAATACGTTATTAGGGTGTAAAATCTGACTTTTATGACTTTCATTAAATGTAGTGCCCTATATGGAGGTGTATGGTTCAAATCGAAGCACATCTCATGGCCAGTTTGCTTACATGAGTTACTTAACTAGCCAGAGCACGGGTTTTCAAACTTTTCAACTTTGCAACTGAAGTCAACTTAATCCATCACAAAATGTTCCACAGCCCACATAAAAATGTAATCTTTTGCTTAAATTTCATTTAAAAAAACATATACAGAACAAGCAATATAGCATATCAGCATAACGGATAGTCATAAAGACCAATCTTAGGTAAAAAAATGATCTGAGTCACAAGGCCAATCACAGTCATAAAGATTAGGGTCTTAAATAACATCCTCAGTCATGAAGATTGACCTCAGACTCAAAAACTAATCTCAAAGTCACAAAGACAGATCTTAGTCATAAAGACCAGTCTTAGTCACATAGACCAAACTCAGGGTCATGAAATCAGAATTTTAGAATCATAAAGTCTCATAGTCATAATGATCAATCTCAAAGTCATAAAGACTGATCTCATGAGTCATGAAGACCATTCTTAGTCATGAAGGCCGATCTTAGAGTAATGAAGATCACTGTCAGTCCAGTCATAAAGACTGATCTCAGCGTTATAAAGACCAATCTCAGTCATGAAGACCACTGTCAGTCATACAAACTGATCTCAAGAGTCATGAAGACCAATCTCGTAGTCATGAAGACTGATCTCACAGTCATAAAGACAGATCTCAGTCATAAAGACCATTCTTATAGTCATGAAGACCGACCTCAGTCATAAAGACTATTCTTATAGTCATAAAGACTGATCTCAGAGTTATAAAGACCATTCTCATAGTCATAAAGACTATTCTTATAGTCATAAAGACTGATCTTAGAGTTATAAAGATTGATCTTAGTCATGAAGACCATTCTCACTGTCATGAAGACTGATCTCAGAGTCATAAAGAACAAACCGAAAAGTTTGAAGCTCCAGACCAAACAAGGTAGGTGTGAAAGAACCTGTAGATCCTAGGTCTTCAAATCTGGTTGTTAAATGCAACTTCCAGTCCTGGATCTTTGCTCTAGTTGGAATGCACTAGTTGATGTTGTTGATTGGCCAGCTCTAGTCACACCCACCAAGGATTAGCCGGTCAAAGACTGAAAACTAAATTCAAGATCCAGATTTGAACACCTCTGGTTGGTTAGGAGGTACAAGGCTCTTCTTGCTAAACCTGAAATAAATTCTGCGGCTTTGCTGAAAACAAAACCCGAGCTGCAGTCTGCAATAAATTAATACATTAAAACAGATATGCAGTCGTTCTGTTTTGTTTACAGGTTGACTCTCGCATAAATTAAGGCATCAAACATTTTAATTACCAGATTCGTACTTCAATCAGTGAGTTGATTAATTTAGTTGTTTTGTGACGTATGAACAGGAGAGGGTCTCGCTGTTTTTACAACGTCTTAATAACTCTTAGAATTTCAGGAAATCAGAGTGACTCTTTCTTCTTCTTCTTCTTACTTATTTTTTTTTCGTCGATGGATAGAAAACAAGCTTAAACCAGATCGAATTCAAAGCATCAGTCATTCACCTCAGAAACGTTTCTTCAGCAAACAATTAAAAATGCATCATCGCCTCGACGCAGTGCTGGAAATGAGTCTGAGATGTAAGCAAAGCCAGCGCTGACTGAGCATTTCAAATAAGCCTAGGTTTGATAAAGTCGTCCGCCGAGGCCTTCGGACAGCTAATCCCCCGCGCCGCACTCAGACGCCGCCGCCGAGCGATGGCCGAGATTAGGCCGGAGCCACGTTTCCACTGGCGGAGGAATAAATGTGCGAGTGAGTGGAGAGGGAATGAGGTAGAACGAGGAGGAGCTGCTTTAGTTTCACATGACTGCTCCACCCGGAGCGACCGGCTTTATCTTTAATTAAAGAAGCAATTAATTCGGTAATCGGCTGGAGAACGGGCCCTCTGCTCCTCTCCCGGCTTGTTTTGGCTTCTCCAGACTGAAGGAGCCAATCTGTTAAATTGGTGCAGCACCGGCAGCGGTGGCCTCGGGGGATTATTAAATTACGACAGGTGTTGATGGGAAAGCAGGAGAGAGAAAAAGAAAAGAAGGAAGAAAACAAACAAATCGCTGGTGTTTAGAGAAGTATTTAGAGGAGATGATGAGAAATTAACGTTTTTTTTTCAGGTCTACCTCAAACTCAGTTTCTGAATCAGTTTCTCTGATTTTGCTATTTATAGGTATATGTTTGATTCAAATTCAAATTCAAAACAAAAATAGTCATTTTAAAGCATTTATTTGCAGAAAATGAGAAATGGCTGAAATAACCTCAAAAAAGACCTCAAATAATGCAAAGAAATAAAACAAGTTCATATTCATAAAGTTTTAAGAGTACAGAAATCAGAATTTGGTGGCATAAATCACAGTTTTTTTTATGCCTCTAGGCACGTTCTCCTCCACCAGTCTTACACACTGCTTTTGGATAACTTTATGCCACTCCTGGTGCAGGCTTGTGATCATCCATCTTCCTCTTGATTGTATTCTATTAAGTTTTCAATTTGGTAAAATCAAAGAAACTCATTATTTTTAAATGATCTCTTATTTTTTTCCAGAGCTGTATGTTGTAGAGTGCCTTCTCATCTAACTTTCAGTTTGGGTTAAACCAAAATAGCAGGTGGGAAAGGTGCCCTAAACCCATGGTCCAGACCAACGGACCACACTTTAATAATAACTATATAAAGACTGTAGTTTGTAGTGTGTGTTGTACTGGTGCAGGGTGCTGCCTGTGGTACACCTCCCATGGGACACTGTTCAACTATGGTTGACTTTCTCAGTCCAGCAGTGACACTGAGGTGTTTAAAAACTCCAGCAGCACTGCTGCTGTGGTGTCTGTACACTAATGCCAGCAAAACACACACCATGCCAATCAGTGCTGAGAATAATCCACCACGAAACACCCAAAATACATTGGTTGAACAATGAAACTGAAACACCTGTCATTTTAGTGTGGGAGGTTTCATGGATAAATTGAAGCAGCCTGGTGGCCAATCTTCATTAATTGCACATTGCACCAGTAAGAGCAGAGTGTGAAGGTTTAATTAGCAGGGTAAGAGCACAGTTTTGCTCTAAATATTGCAATGCACACAGCATTATGGGTGACATACCAGAGTTCAAAAGAGGACAAATTGTTGGTCACGTCTTGCTGACGCATCTGTGACCAAGACAGCAAGTCTTTGTGATGTATCAAGAGCCACGCTATCCAGGGTAATGTCAGCATACCACCAAGAAGGACGAACCACATCCAACAGGATTAACTGTGGATGCAACAGGAAGCACTAACCCGGATTGTATCCAAAAAACATAAAACCTCAGCTGCCCAAATCACGGCAGAATCCAATGTGCACCTCAACTCTCCTGTTTTGACCAGAACTGTCCGTCAGAACAATAAATTATTGTGGTCTAAAACCAGGTGTTTCAGTTTCATTGTCCAACCCCTGTACAGCTGCCCTGTAGTGGTCCTGGTGGGTCCAGGCTGAAAGCAGGATCATAATGAAGTATGTAGAGAAACAGTTACAGGACCACAGTCTGTAATTATAGAACTAAAACGTGTCCTATATGATCAGTGGAGCTGAAAAAATGGGTAATGGGTCAATGGTGAGATTGCTGTATCTTATAGTATATATTTTCAAAGCTTATGTATTACGTACTGATGTGCGCATGAAGGATGCATTAGCATCACGATACCCTGAGCTGAACGACGACTCCAGTGACTGCAGCTATATATTATTATGTATACGAGTCATTTTGGATGCAATTTGACCTCCTGATGCACTCGCTCTTCTCCACACCTGAGACGCCTGATGAGCTCATATATATGCATCTTGTTTATGCAGCCTACGCCGGACAGAGGGGGCCGAGCGAGGGGCGGGGTGCTGGAGACATCTGCATGGTTGAGCCAGACGAAGGGGTGATGGAGTGGAGGGGGGAGGGGGGTGGCATACATGCAAACGAAGTCCGTTCCATGCTACTCTTCTGAGATGAGTGATGAGCGATCGGGGGTTAAGTTTTTGCAGAGCTGAGGACGTGGGATGAAGCGATACCAGTCTGGCACCAGAAGAGAGAGCGTGACGCCACCGGTCAGCTCGGGTCAGCTCGATTACAATGATCTGACAGATATAACAGATGTAAATCCGCTATGATCCAGTGCAAACCAGCACGGATACTGCAGTGTTTAGGAGCTTCACTTTTAAAAGGTAGTAAAATTTTACCATTTAAAAGAAAGAGAAAAAACAGTGTAGTTACCAGTGATGGGAATAACGGGTGTTGAAATAAACTTTTGCGCATTAAGACAAAGGTGCAAGTGTGTGTGTGTGTACGTTTTGTGTGTGTGAGTCTCAAGGGAGGGGAGGATGAGATAACCACCTAGACAATGATTGTTGTCTTTGCTGTCGTGGACTTTATTTATCTGGCTTATAAAACACACTCTGAGAAGGTGGGGGCCAGGGAGTGGGGGTTACAGGGGCAAGTAACACAAAAGTAACGCAATAGTTATTTTTACTGGTAACTAGTTACTTTTGTAGTGGAGTAACTAGTAACTATAACTAATACTTTTTCAAAGTAAAGTGCCAAACACTGGTAGCTACTGGAACATGTAGCTTGCTGGTTGCTGGATTTTTTATTGTGCAGGACTTAAAATAAAAAATAAAAATAATGTTGCCTGCCAGTGAATCTCAGAAAAGCATCTCAAGACAGCATTAGGTTCAATTCAGGTGACTAAACATACAAACATACAAATAACAGCTGATAACAGCAGTTCGAATCCTGTTCATGTAGCTTGTCATTGGCTGCCGGAGTCCTGAAAGAGCACAATTAGACTGCAGGGTAGACTCAGGGTAGACGGCACGCTCTCTCTCTCCCTACATCACTCCAAAGGGTGATGATGATCAGCACAAGGAGTCTGTGAGCTGATGTATCAGAACTGAGTCCCTGCGCTTTCCTCCAAACGCACTGTAATGCTACTCAGCAATGCTGATGAAAAGAGGCGGAGTCTGACTTCACATATATCGGAGGAGGCATGTGTTAGTCCACAGCCTCCTGGTGCTGGGGCTTTACTAGTGATAGGGGGAGTCCTAATAAGTGGGTTGGGTAATTGTTTGTGTAAATTGGGGAGAAAAGAGAATTTAAAAAAAAGAAGAAGAAAAAAAAACTTTACTGTACAAAACAGATACTTCATATTAACCATGTCCAGAAGCAGCATCAACTTCTCTGATCTCAGAGGTATCTGGGACGAACCAAAGTTGGATGCTATAAGCTCTGAACTTAAGACCAAAAGGACCATCCAGATTGTTTTCAGCAACAAATTCCAAAGCCAGGTTCTGTCATTGAGATCTACATATGCAACATGGGCAACACATGCTGCCTTCAAGACGTCTTCTATATTTTCCAGGGCATCCTTGCATTTTTTTAACAGGACAATGCAAAACCACACACTGCACACATTACAAATGCATAGCTCATAATCATAAAAATGATGAGTTTTTCTTTGATTTTACCTAATTGAAAACCTCTGGAATATAATCAAGAGCAAAATAGATGATCACAAGCCATCAAACCAAGTTGAACTGCTTGAATTTTTGCTCCAGAAGTTGCATAAAGTTATCCAAAAGCAGTGTGTAAGACTGGTGGAGGAGAACATGTCAAGATGCATGAAAACTGTGATTAAAAACCAGAGCTATTCCACCAAATATTGATTTCTGAACTCTTAAAACTTTATGAATATGAACTTTTTTTCCTTTTCTTTGCATTATTTGAGTCTAAAAGATTTGCATCTTTTTTGCTATTTCAGCCATTTCTCTTTTTCTGCAAATAAATGCTCTGAATGAAAATATTTTTATTTGGAATTTGGGAGAAACATTGTCTGTAAGTTTATAGAATAAAACAATAATGTTGGGGACTTCCGGTTTAGGCAATGTAGGGGGAAGTTCGTTTGAGGATCTGCTCCGTTTGATTTATTTTAAAACGCTGTTTTACCGAGTCTGATCAATTTTTATTTGACCGTCATCGGTTCTCCTGAACTCAGACCATAATTTGGTACAAATGTCACGGCAAACCAGGCAGGGAAAGGGAGAAACTTTCAACCCTCCGACGTCCACAGCAGCAGCGACAGCTAAAACAACCTCGACTAGCATGGCGGACGCTAACGCTCCTATTACTATTGCAACCCTGGTCGCTGAGCTGGAGAAACACCGCAGTAGCCTGACTGTGGACCTCACCGCTTCAATGGAGAGGTCGTTGGAAAACTCTCTAAGCACTATTCAAGTGTCATTGGACTCTATTAGGGCTGCAGTGGAATCTCACAGTCAGAAATTCTCTGTCATAGAGAGCACACTTTCTGAACACAGTGACGAGCTAGCAAGTATGGAGTCGAAGCTAACGGAGCTACTGAAAGAGAATGTCACACTGACTTCCAAGGTAGACGACCTCGAGAACCGCTCCAGACGTCAGAACCTGAGAATTATCGGCTTGCCTGAAGGATCCGAAGGTCAGTCACCATCTACTTTCATCTCTCAGCTACTTGTTGAGATTATGGGAGAGGAGATCTTCCCACAACCACCGGAGCTGGACAGAGCGCACCGAGCATTGGTCGCTAAGCCGGCGCAAGGAGAGCGACCTCGGGCTGTGATTGTCCGCTTTCACCGATTCCAAGAGAAGGAGCGCGCTCTCCGCTGGGCGAGAGAGCATCTAAGCACCATGTATCAGGGCAAGAAGATTTTGTTTTTTCCTGATATGAGCTCCAGTCTGGCTCGGAGGCGTGCAGCTTTCAAGGGGATCAAGGCTAAAATGTACAAGGATGGTGTAGCTTTTGCATTACTCTACCCCGCTCGCCTTCGGATCACCCTTGGTGGTAAGCACAGTTTCTTTGAAACGCCAGCTGAGGCTGAAGCTTTCTATCTACAGCAGGCTAAGCAGACATGACTGATCAGTGTTTAAATCGACATGATGCTTTGGAGCTCCTGGTGTAAACAAAACAGGAACAAAGTATAAGTAGTTCTGAATCTGATGACTGAAGTTGTGACTTTTTTTCAGACTCGGACAATAGCAGTTTCGTAACCTTTTATAGGAGCTCGTCCCAGTTAGTTAGTTAAGGTAGTTTAGTTGTATCGGAAGCACATTTCGTTGGGACCTGCGGCACGCTTCTTCGGAAGGACGAGCATAGGTTTTTGTTTTTGTTTGTTTGTTTGTTTGTTTGTTTTTTCTTCTTTTGGTGCAGCTTCTAATGCTGCTTTGTATATTGTTCTGCCGTTTTCATCGTGTGTTATTTTGGGGATGTTTATGTAAGTTGGTCTGCGTGGAATTTATTTATTTTTGTAATTACAAAAGGCACATAACAAACGTACAAGAAAACGGTGGTGTACTATTTAAAGTTCCATTTGATCATATGATGGTACATGTCAGGAAACTACAGTAATACTGGAACTACAGAGCTCTCTGTTAGATTAGTCACATGGAATGTTCGAGGCTTAAATGGCCCAGTGAAACGATCTAGAGTTTTCCAACATCTGAAGATGTTAAGGACAGACATAGCATTCCTTCAAGAAACGCATCTGTGTTTAAAAGATCATATTAGACTTCGTAAACCATGGATAGGACAGGTGTTCCACTCGTCTTTCGACTCAAAATCTAGGGGTACTGCGATTTTAATTTCTAAAAAAATAAATTTTTTATTGGAAAAAACAATATCAGACAAAGGGGGACGTTACATAATTGTCCTGGGAAAACTTTCTCAAATACCTGTTATATTGGTTAATGTATATGCCCCAAACTGGGATGATGCTCAGTTTATGACTAAACTTCTGTCTTCCATTCCTAATTTGGATACCCATCACCTTATTTTTGGAGGTGATTTAAATTGTACTATGAGTCCATATCTCGATCGGTCTAACCCCATTTCTATTAATCTCTCTAAAATGGCCAAAATAGTCAAATCGTTTATGAGCGACTGTGGTTGTGTGGATCCATGGCGTTTCTTTAACCCAAGCTCTAAAATTTACTCTTATTTCTCTCATGTCCATCAAGTGTTTTCAAGAATTGATTATTTTTTCTTAGATAAAGTATTGCTATCTAGCGTAAAGGCCTCAGAGTATTCCGCCATAGTTATCTCAGACCATTCACCCCTATCTCTCGATCTCTCTTTCCCTGTAAAACGGCTAAATAATCGGACATGGAAATTTAATACATTACTTCTTTCAGATAAAAAATTTTGTGAATCTATTACTACATCCATTAACGACTTTCTGCAAACAAACCAATCTAACTCAGTTACCCCATCTTTGCTCTGGGAAACACTTAAAGCAGTTCTTAGAGGAAATATAATTTCTTACAGTACTTTTCATAATAAACAGCGTATAAACTCGCAGCAAGAATTAGTTAATGAAATGCAAGATATTGACAAGAAACGGGCAGTTCAAGATACCCCAGAACTTCGTAAGGAAAGGATTAAAGTTCAATCTCAGTTTGATCTACTTACAACTAACAAAGCTGAGCATAATATACTACGCTCAAAAACTACTTTTTATGAACACGGAGATAAAGCAGGCCGTCTTCTTGCTAATCAACTTAAACGTCAGGCAGCCTCAAGGCTGATTCCACAAATTCTCATACAGTCAGGTCAGCTTACAACTTGTCCTTTAGAAATAAATGATGCGTTCGTAGCTTATTATCGCAAACTTTATACTTCCGAACAACCCCAGAATTTGATTGAAATGGAGAAGTTCCTGGGAACATTAGAAATTCCAAAAATTGAACAGGATGTGTTAGCAAATCTTGAGTTGCCATTAACAATTGAAGAAATAGTAGAAAGTATTAATTCAATGTCTAAAGGCAAAGCACCTGGGCCAGATGGTTTCAGTATTGAATTTTACCAAAAATTTGTGAAACAATTAGCCCCCCTTCTTCTTGAAATGTTTAACGCGTCTTTTTTAACCGGAACTCTCCCTCCTACACTAACGCAAGCATCGATTTCTCTTATTTTAAAGAAAGACAAAGACCCGTCGGAGTGTGGGAGTTACCGTCCAATTTCCCTTTTGAATGTCGACGTTAAAATTTTAGCTAAAATACTTAGTAAGCGTCTTGAATCGGTCATGCCATCTATAATAGCTGAGGATCAAACCGGTTTTATTAGGGGACGTCAGTTATTCTCTAATATACGCCGTCTGCTTAATATTGTACTTTCCCAGTCTTCCTCTTTACTTCCAGAAGTGGTGATTTCATTGGATGCTGAGAAAGCTTTCGACAGAGTTGAGTGGAATTATTTATTCGCAACTTTAGAGAAATTTGGTTTTGGTGGAAATTTTGTTTCCTGGATTCGTCTTTTGTATAAGGCCCCTCAGGCTAGAGTACATACTAATAGCTGCTATTCAGAATATTTTCCTCTTTCACGAGGAACGCGCCAAGGTTGCCCTCTTTCACCCCTTTTATTTGCATTGGTTATTGAACCTCTCTCTATAGCTTTAAAATCGTCAAGGAATTTGCGAGGAGTAGTTCGGGCGGGGGCTGAGCACAGAGTCTCCTTGTACGCTGATGATCTTCTATTATATATCACAGATCCTGTGGGCTCTTCTGATCATTTATTAGAGATTTTAAACAAATTTGGTTCTTTTTCAGGTTACAGACTTAACCTCAACAAAAGTGAGTGCTTTCCACTCAACTCTGCCGCTAAAAACATCCAACAGGGAGCGCTACCCTTCCACCTATCTCCTGGAAGCTTTAGGTATCTAGGAATAAATATCAGTTACTCTCTGTTAGCACTTCGTAAGAATAATTTTGATAAGCTAGTAGATCAAATTAAGGCAGATTTACAAAGATGGTCTCAGCTCCCACTCTCTGTTGCGGGTCGAATTCAGTCTGTTAATATGAATGTATTACCCAGATTTCTATTTCTTTTTCAGTGCCTCCCTATTTTTTTAACAAAGGCCTTTTTTACCATGGTGGACAAGATAATACTGTCCTTTATCTGGGCAGGCAAAACTCCTAAGGTTAAAACAAGTGTACTTAAGGCACCTCGACTTAACGGAGGATTGGGCCTTTTTAACTTAAAATATTATTACTGGGTGGCAAATATACAAAAGGTTTTATTTTGGATTCATAAACCGGAACAAGATTGGTGCGAAATGGAAGCATATTGCAGTCAAAGCACATCCCTTTCAGCTCTTATATGCTCACATCTTCCGATAGCAGTTACACAATATTCATCAAACCCAGTGGTTGTCTCCACAGTCAAAATTTGGACACAATTCCGACAACATTTTAAACTCAGTAATATGTCTTTATATGGTCCTTTACTTAATAATCATCTGTTTATCCCTTCTAGAATTGACTCTGTCTTTAACCTTTGGAATAGATTAGGCATCTCTCAGTTTAAAGATATGTTTTTTGGGGGGGAGTTTGCCAGCTTTGAACAATTATCTGTCAAATTTGGTTTGCCCCGTAATCATTTGTTTCGATACGTTCAGGTTCGTAGCTTTGTCAAAAAATATTGCCCAACATTCCCTTATTTGCCTCCTCAAGATTTATTGGATGATGTCTTAAAAAATCCGTATAATTTTACAGGTATTATCTCCAGGTTATACAAACATTTACTACTGCAGGGGGATTGTCCCACAACCAGAGTTAGATCTGCATGGGAAAGGGAGTTGGGAAAAACGTTTCAGGATGCTTGGTGGGAAAAAGCTGTATACGAAGTTAATTATCTTTCGTCTTGTGCTTATCTTAATTTTATACAGTTCAAAGTTTTGCACAGAATGCATTTATGTAAAACAAGATTATCTAAGTATACCCCAGGAATGGATCCTAAGTGTGACAGATGTTCAGTGGCATTAGCTGACCTTACTCACATGTTCTGGTCTTGCTCAAAACTTCAAAATTATTGGTCCAGTTTTTTTAAAGTGATGTCTGAATCTTTGGACGTTTGCATAGACCCCTGCCCTTCAATAGCCCTATTTGGCGTCCCACTAAATTACTTAGACTTATCTAACTATAAATTAAATGTTTTGTCTTTTTCATCTTTAATAGCTCGGAGACGTTTACTGTTACACTGGAAGTCTCCATTGCCACCTTCAGACCTCATGTGGTTATCTGATTTAATGTCCTTTCTGAAACTGGAAAAAATCAAATTTACCCTAAAAGGTTCAACTCACAAATTTTACCGAACTTGGCGACCTCTTCTTCATTATTTTGACCAATTACCACATCTGTCTATAAACTGACTGATTCTTGAGAGTCTCTATCTATTTTACTATTATTATTATTATTACTTTTTATATAAATCTATTCGATCACATTGTGTGCCTACTATATTCATTGTTACTTTTTCTTTCATTAATATAATTGTTATTTTAAATATTATATAGTTTTTATTCACATTTGTATGTTTTATATTGTATTTCATTGTTTAGTCTAAAAACGCTGCTTATTTTTTTTTTTTTTTTTTGTATTGTCTTAGACCAACATAGGGGGAGGGGGGGGGGAGGTGTGTGTGAAAATGTGAAAATGTTGTGTAGAAGAAAACGGATGTTATCATTGTTTTTGTTATTATTTGCACTGTGACTTAATATAATGTCCCATAAAAACATATAATAAAAAAAAAAAAAAAAAAAAAAAAAACAATAATGTTCATTTCACTCAAACATAAATCTATATGTAGCAAAATAAGAGAAACTGATTTAGAAACTAGAAGGGGTCTCTTAATTTTTTCAGAGCTGTATATGTAAATTGAGATGTACGTACCTTTTACTTTAAGCAAAAAAAATCTGCCAATAAGGTAAGCAATTTTTTTCTTAGTAAGATTTATTTAAGGTAAGCAATCACAAGGCCTCTAAATGAGTGAAATCAAACAAAAAAGTCTTATTTTTTGGCCTAAATTTGGACACAGGAATCAACATAACTTGACACGTGGCTTTTTTTTTGTGCTAATTTTGATTGTGAAGTTACTTCAAATAAGATAAAATTCTAAGTAATACTTAAGATAAATTTTTACTGAAAATAAGCAAAATAATCGTACGGTTCCAAGACAAAATTCATACAATATCAGAGAAAAATATTAGATTTATTCCCTTGAAATTAGACAAGTTTACTTGAAAAGATGTTATTTGCAGTGAAAGCAATGCAAAACCAACATTATAAAGGCATGGCTGTTCTGGACTCGTCTGCCTGAAGTCCTGACTTACTGTAACACACCTTAAGAGATTTTTTTTTTTAGGAAGAATGTGATTAAATGACACCAGGTTTTAATAGATATTCTTACTTTGCTAATGTTAATTCAGCATGGCGCTGTGATGTACAGAGTAAGTACTGCGATACTCTCAGCACTAAAAGACGAATAGACACAATAAGCGAAGGTGTAATAAAGAAAAAAACAAACATCTGAGAGTAAAAGAATGACTTTGGAGAAGTGAGAGATGGTACGTCTGTGTTTAGACGGAACCACAAAAATCTATATTCAATTTGACACCTCTGTCCCTCCGCCCCCTCCAACCAACCCATCACCCCCCCCTCACCCCAGCTTGCTCCATCAAGAGAAAAGCAATCAGTGGACTTTAGGGCTGAAATGATTGGGTGAGTGTGTCTTGCTCTTCTTTAAAGGACATTTGTCAGCAGGACACCACCACTCCTCCTCCTCCTCAGGGCGAGAGACACCGGACTGACCCACAACACAGAGAGAGAGAGAGAGAGAGAGTGAGAGAGAGAGTGAGAGAAAAAGAGAGGGAGAGAGAGAGACAGAGAGCCGGGGGGGATACTTAAGAGACTGAGGAGTGGTGTAATTTCAGTGCAGTAAAAGATGAGTGTAAAGAAAGGCGGTGATTAAAAATAAGTGTGTGTTGATGACCAGCAGCTCCATCTTCAATCAGGGTTATCTTTCAGAGCAGCAGATCAATGGCCGGACTGGTTGAGAATTCCATTAAGAAGCTCCAGCCGTGTCTCCAGGGGAACACTGACCAATGACAGCAATCACAACACACACACACACACACACACACACAGAGAGCGGATCTCGATCAGCTTCGTAGTGTAAACTCTGAACTTGTTTCACACACACACACACACACACACATACACACCTGTAATCAATATCAAGGTACATGATGATACAGTGTACTGTGGTGTAAGATTATATATTCCAAAATAATATAATATATCATTATAATAATATTAATAATAATAATAATAATAATAAACAACTTAACTAAATAATAAGAAGTAAGGAATTGCAATTTAACCTAGGGATCCACTGAATACCTGACAATCAAAAATATCTGTGTGAAAATGGCAAAAAAGCACAGTGTTTGGCCAAATGCGGTGGCTTGCACATTTTGTCACGTTGCAACCAAATTTAAATGTATGTTATTGAGATTTTAGGTAATAGACCAACACAACATTTTACAAGTGGAATAAAAACGATCTACGGTTTAAAAAAAATTTAGTCAACGAAGTCCAGCTTTGTGTAATTTAGTCTCAGTATAAATACACCTGTTCTGTAAAAGCCTGAGTGGTTTGCTAGAGAACATTAGTGAACAAACAGCATCATGAAGACCAAGGAAGTCACCAGACAGGTCAGAGATAAAGTTGTGGAGATGATTAAAGCAGGATTCAGTTATAAAAACATATCCCATGCTTTAAGCATCCCAAGGAACACTGTTCAATACATCAGAACCAAAAAATTAAATAAGTATTCTACAACTCCCAACCTAAAAACACATAGCCACAGTCCAAACAAACTTAAAAATCAAGCAAGGAAAGCACCGGTCAGAGAAGCAGCCAAGAGGCAGCAAACATGTGAAAGAAGGTTCTGTGGTCAGATGAGATCAAAGTAGAACTTTTGGCCTAAATGCAAAGCGCTATATGTGGCAGAAAAGTAACACAGCTCATCACCCTGAACACACCATCTCCACTGTGAAACATGGTGGTGGCAGCATCATGCTGTGGGGATGCTTATCTTCAGCAGGGACAGGGAAACTGGTCAGAGCTAAATCATAAAAGAAAACCTGTTTGAGCTGCAAAAGACTTAAGACTGGGAAGCAGATTCACCTTCCAGCAAGACAATGACCCTAAACATGAAGCCAGAGCTACAGTGAAATGGTTTAGATCAAAGAGTATTCGTGTGTTAGAATGGCCCAGTAAAAGTCCTGACCTAAATACCACTGATCTTCTGTGGCAGGACATAAAAAAATTGCTGTTCACAGATGCTCTTCATCTAATCTGGCTGAGCTTGCGCTGTTTGTAAAGAAGAAGCAGCAAAAATCTCAGTTTGACGATGCACAAAGCTGGTAGAGACCCCAAAAACTTTGAAAGTTGGCTCTACCAAGTGTTGATATAGTTTTTTTAATTGATTGACACCCCTAAATAAGATATTTACAAAAATGTAACCTTACTGTTGTCAGATGCTGTAGCTGCGCTCAAAAATGGAATTAGGGGTGTCACGATTTCGATATTTCATCGATATCATGTCATGGTCTTGAGCCTCAAAGTCAAAAAGAGGATCGACGATTCCCTCCCTCTAAGCTACGCAAGCACGCGCTACGCAAATGGCGCAGCACACTGTAGCCGACGCGGACATTGTGACTGCTCAAAGAGCAGCCCTTTCTCCAGAGAATGTGGACATTCTCATCTTCTTAAAGAAAAACTTGAAAATATAAAAATAACAGTTGTTTTGTCTAGCCTCAAATATGTTAATAGTTTTGGTACCTTACGGAGCATCTTTCTCTCAGATAAAGTTAATAATATATCTTTATTAAAGAATAAAACTTGTCATTCTCAGGGACAGAAAAAGTCTTAAAGTCTTATTTTTCATGTTTAACTGTTATAGTAAGATAGAGTTCAGTTTGTTAAGGCTCTAATTGTTGTTTTATTTTGTACATGACTGTTTTAATAGTGCACACTGCTGCTACCAACAAAAGACACTAGATGGCATTACATATATATCTTAATTAAATTATTTAAATTTGACCATTAGTGCCTAATGTGGTGTATTACAGATCACTTGAATCACTTTGCATCACTTATATCAAGCCCACCTTTCGAAATAAGATATTGTAAATTTGATGAATCAAACCAATAACTGACCATAGACTAATCTAAAACTGGCATAGGCCTCTCTGCTGTAAAAAAAAAAAAAGAAAATCGCGAATCGAATCGAATCGTGACCCTAAAATGGGAAATAAAATAAAATCGAGGATTTAAAGAATCTTGACACCCCTTCAAGGAATTTCGTAGCCAAAAGCAAGCACAAGCACATTCTAGTAACACTGGCACAAGGGGGCGCTAGAGCAGCAGCCACATTGTATTATAGAGCCAGCCTTTTTTCCAGTCAGCTTCCATGGCACTATGATTTGTCCTCTATTGCCCCCCTCCTGCAGTACTGACTGTTTTTTTATTTGCGGGCATCCACATACTTTTGGACATTCTGAGTGATGCACTACACTGCTGCATGCTCTGCAGCTCAGACATCTCTTTTTCTGTGGGTGTGTAATGTGTGTATTGTCCACTTGTCAATCAGACTCTAAATAAGTGGAAGATAATAAGCGTGCTGTTTTAGCGTTCTAACATTCTGCAGACCAAATCAGCGACAGTGAAGAGAATAAGAATTGAAGCGACATCGTGCATTTTACATTTTATATATCAGCTACTCAATTATAAATAAATTATAAACGGAGAGAGAACGCAGAGTCGGGTCACGACTGCAGAACGCTCTCCGCCTAATACAGCGATCATAAAAATCAATACATAAAAATAATAATACGCCGCTTTCATTTACAGAGCACAGCGGAGGAGAGGAAGTGTAGGATGTGTGTGTGTGTATTTGCCTGTAGTGTGTGTGTGTGTGTGTGTGTGTGTGTGTAGCTGGCAAAGGGTTACAGCTATGGGTACAGAACCAGCCCTGCAGCTGCACCCAGAACCGAGCAGCATAAATCATTTTTTCATATCTGTGGCAAAATCTTAACAAATTTACTTTCCTATGCATCACACTTAGTGTAACACACACACGCACACACACACACGCGTGCGCGCGCACCCAGTCTGATGATGATGTGAGATAGTGTCGGCTCATCTTCTGCATGTGTAAACATCTGCCTCTATAAAACCCAACATAACCAGAATGACCTGAACTTAGAATCTGACTTTAAGAGTTTATATTACAAAAAAAATCCTGGATGTTTATAATATTACACATGTATTAAGTTAGTAGCTTCTCATTTGATAACATTTGATAGACAACCATGTGTAAAGACGCATCCTGTGGTGATGGAAAAGTTGTTTATCTGTTTCAGAAGAGTCAAATTATCGGCATTTAATAATTTCAAGCAGAGAAAACGTCCAAGGAGATGCGGAAACTAATAAACACGGGTAAAGAAATGTATTTTTTTTTATTATTTTACCTTAATAAAAATTGAAAAACAATGGAAAAACATCATTTTCGAGGAAGAAATGTGGTCAGGAAAAACAAACACGCATGACAGGGCAGTCAAATTTAATGCTTTTTAAGACGTCAATAAATATATATATATTTTTTTCATAATTTTATTTCAATTTTTTCTCATTTTCTCCCCAATTTAAACGGCCAATTACCCAACCCACTCATTAGGACTCCCCCTATTACTAGCAATGTCCCAACACACCAGGAGGGCGAAGACCAACACATGCCTCCTCCGATACATGTGAAGTCAGCCACCGCTTCTTTTCGAGCTGCTGATGATGCAGCATTGCCGAGCAGCCAGCGCGCTTGGAGGAAAGCTCAGCGACTCGGTTCTGATACATCAGCTCACAGATGCCCTGTGCTGCAGACATCACCGTAGAAGTGACGTGAGGAGAGAGCGCCATCTACCCACCCGGAGGGAGCAGGGCCAATTGCCTCTGAACGCCGGCAGCTTGATGGCAAAGCTTAAAGAGCGGGGGTTCGAACCTGCTCTCCCGCTCATAGCAGCAGCGCTTTAGACCACTGGACCACTATCCCTGGTAACGTTAGTTGGCTCGCTTTAGCTAGCTAAAGTTAGTATGTTAGCTAACTCGCTGCTAATGTTAGCTAGCTCTACACTAATCTTAGTTCTCTCCATGGATTAGATCAGTGGTTTTCAACCTGTGGGCCGCGGCCCACCAGTGGGCCGCAGACGTAGCGCAAGGGGGCCGTAGGCCAAAATTATTATTATTATTATTATTTTTTGTTATTATTAAGTATTTTTTCTCCAAGAAATAGATTAGTTCAGCATATTTCAGATAGTTCAGCATATTTAGTTAGTTTATTTGCAAAACGTGTTTAGTTTGAGGTTTTTTTTGGCGTAGTACAGTCACATGACACGCAGCGCTAGCTAGTGAATTGACTAGCTAGTTAGTTAGCTAATTCAGTCTGAGTGAAGCTGTTGTCTTGTGTACGCATCATGGATAAATGGTTAAAAACAGGGTCTTTGACAACAAAGGACCCTGAAGCTGGACCATCTACAAGTGAAGCAGCCACTGTATCTGTTCCTGAGAGAACCAAGCATAAACTGAAACGGAGAAAATACAGCAGTGAGTACCTAGCACTAGGCTTTACGTGCACAGGAACAGAAAACGAGCCGCTACCACTCTGCGTTGTGTGTTCGGAGGTCTTGGCGAATGAAGCGTTGAAGCCAACCAAGTTACGTCGACATTTGGAGACTAAACACAGCGAGTATGCATCTAAACCTGTGGAATTTTTTGAGAACAAGCTTAAAGAATACCAAAGCAGGAAAAAGACCCTTGAATTGGCCTTCTCTGGAACCGATAATGCTAAAGCTGTTGAGGCGTCCTACCGTGTTGCGCAGCTTATAGCAAAGGCTGGAAAGCCACATACGATTGGGGAGAGTTTGATTTTACCTGCTGCGAAAGAGATGGTTAGCGTGATGTTGGGAGAAAAACCCTGCAAGCAACTGAATCTCATATCACTTTCTGACAACACAGTTGAACGACGAATAAATGAAATGGCACATGATGTAACCCAGCAGCTTATAAAGAGAGTTCGAGAGAGTCGCTTTTATGCAATACAACTGGATGAATCTACTGACATTGCAAATCTTTCCAACCTTCTTGCATTTGTGAGGTATGAGCATAACCGTGAAATATTTGAAGACATACTATTTTGTAAGCCTCTACCCACCAAGACAACTGCTGAAGCTATTTTTGATGTTTTGAATGCATTTATTGTGTCGAACGGAATTGAGTGGTCCAAATGTGTGGGAGTTAGCACTGATGGAGCAAGGGCAATGATGGGACAACGCAGCGGAGTCATTGCGCGCGTGAAAGCTGTAGCACCGCTGGCGACTCCTGTCCACTGCAGTTTACACAGAGAAGCATTAGCTGCCAAGAGAATGTCAAGAGACCTTAAAATTGTGCTGGATGAGGCAGTGAAGATAGTTAACTTCATTAAGAGTCGGCCACTCCAATCCCGTTTATTTCGTGTTCTATGCGAGGAAATGGGCAGCAGTCACGTTCAGCTTCTTTTACATACTGAGGTAAGGTGGCTTTCTCGCGGCAAGGTGCTGGCTCGACTTTTTGAATTGAGGGATGAAGTAAGAATTTTTTTTATTGGACTCAAACTTTGAACTTTCAGACCGCTTCACTGATTTTGAGTGGCTTGCTAAATTGAGTTACCTCTCAGACATTTTTACCCACTTGAATGGACTCAACCTTAGCCTTCAAGGCAAATCAGTGACAGCGTTTCACGTTCAAAACAAAATCGAAGCTACAATAAAGAAGCTGGACATGTGGACCAAGCGTGTGGAACAGTCAAACTACGAGTCATTTGACAATCTGTCAGATTTTCTGACAAAAGAAAATGCTTCTCTGCCGAATGCGGTTTCAAGACCGATTGTTGAGCACCTGCAAAGTTTGAAAATGCAGCTACGTGATTACTTTCCAGCTCTAGACGTTCATTTCAGCTGGATAGAAAATCCCTTTGTCGACATATGCCAAGGAGCCATCGCAAGTCTGAGTGCATCTGAGGAGGACCGCCTTATTGATCTCTCTTGTGACAGTGCTTTAAAATTTATTTTTTCACAAAAGTCCTTGGTAAATTTTTGGCTTCATGCTAGGTCAGAGTACCCTGATCTTTCAGACAAGGCAGTGAGATTCCTGATGCCGTTTCCCACAACGTATCTCTGCGAAACTGGATTTTCTATGTTGGTGGTACTCAAGACCAAATACAGGAATAGGCTTAATGTTGAGCCAGACCTCCGTTTGCAACTTTCTGAACTTCAGCCTGACATCCACCACTTGGTAGCTGGCAAACAACATCAGCCATCTCATTAGGTGAGTGACAAAAAGTGCTGTAAATGGTTAGTTTCTTTTGTTTGTGTGATTATGCAGTCAGTTTCACAAGTCACGTGGATGGTTGCACTGTATTTGGTTTTAAACGGCAATAAAAATAATCTGGGGGGCTGTAGAAAGTTTTGGGCTGGGTTAAGTGGGCCTTGGGTTGCAAAAGGTTGGGAACCCCTGGATTAGATGTTTACGGTATGCCACTGTGTTTTTTTCCACCGGCATTAAACGGACCATCTGGAAATTTACCTAGAGCAAATTTACAGTAAACTTAAAACATTTTAAGACTTTTTAAAGAACCCTGCACGATCGTGATCAGTGATGACTTCACTCATCATGCCTAGTGTCTAACGTACAAGCCTGTGGGGGCGGGGCTATGATCTGGGATTGCTGCAGTTGGTCAGGTCTAGGTTCAGCAACAGTATGTGCTGAAAGAATGAGATCAGCTGACTACCTGAATATACTGAATATAGACCAGGTTATTCCATCAATAGATTTTTTTCTTCCCTGATACCCACACCAATACCCATCCATACCCAACTACCCCTGTGGTCATTAAACTAGCTTTACAAAAATAAACAATATTCTTACCTTGACCTTCCCCTGAGAGCTGAAGGTGGTCAGTTTTTCTGTGCCGGTGGTCAGGGCATCCACGCTGTGCTCTGGACAGGCTACCGACGGCAACTGCACGGAAAAACACATAAAAACAAAACGTCAAAAGTCATGGGACAGCAGTTTATACACAAATTGATCAGAGGGCAGCTTAGGAACACCCACACCAGTATAAGTTGATATCTTGTGATAAAGCCTGGGTAGAAGTTAAACATTTTGATATCGATACTTTTTTCGATACCTTTTTCTAATTTGTTACCAAAAAATACAAAAATGATAGTTATCCTTACACAATGTATTTATTTAACAGCAGACATGCATAATCTCATTTTCATATGAGCATGTATATGGCGTTTTATTAAGAAGAAAAACAAACGCATTACTTAAACAGTGCTTAAAATATAAATAATTTTCCCAAAGCATACTGCTGGATGAAGTTTAGTTTTAAATAGTTCTTTTTTTTATATATCAGCATAAGATTGGCAACATTTAATTATATTTATCTTAGCTTAGTATCAATCACTTAAAAATGTATTATACTGTATGTTTGTGAGGGGACATTAAGAATAGTGTTCTGTGGTTTAGGCCTGGCAGACTAGATCTTTTTTTTTACAGTATGTTAGTTTCTCAGTAGAGACAGAGTGAGTGAGAGAGAAAGAGTGAGAGACAGAGAGAGAGAGAGAGAGAGAGAGAGAGAGAGAGACAGAGCGAGTGCCTTAAAGGCTTTAGTATTGACAGTGTGTCGACAGTTTAAAGGAAAATGAAATGCAGATGAATCATTCGAAGTAGACCCAGAATTTAGAGCACTTTGACATGTAAACCTCGCTGTGATATCAAATTTTGCTATCAAATTTCTGTGTGTGCTTTCCTTGTTTATGTGCGTGCTCGCTGCTACTGTGCGCGCCAGGGCGGCATCACGTTTTTTTTTTTTTTTTTTTAACCTCACTATGCCCGCTAGGCAAGTTTATGTATTGAAAATAAGCACTGATTTTTCTTTAGATTTAAGTTGCTGCCTTGTTGGTATTAAATTTCGATACCCAGCCCTACTTGTGATCGAGGTTAAACACTAGCTAATGTGCTCATGGGAAAGTTACATGAATTATTTAAAAGCACGTTATTATAATTTAAATTTTATTATAATTAAAAAAAAAGTTAGTTTTCTTCAAATTTCCCCCTAGTTTTCCGCTAATAAATGCAACAGATGTCCACAACTTTATATATTTGGTAATTTGAACATGAACTGGTACATTCATCCATGGTTCTTGTACCATTTTGAAAGTCAAATTTAATAGATAGATAGATAGATAGATAGATAGATAGATAGATAGATAGATAAAGTTAGTATGTTAGCTAGCTTGCCACTAAAGTTAGTACGTTAGCTAGCTTGCTGCTAAAGTTAGTATGTTAGCTAGCTTGCCGCTAAAGTTAGTACGTTAGCTAGCTTGCTGCTAAAGTTAGTATGTTAGCTAGCTTGCTGCTAAAGTTACTATGTTAGCTAGCTTGCCACTAAAGTTAGTATGTTAGCTAGCTTGCCACTAAAGTTAGTATGTTAGCTAGCTTGCTGCTACAGTTAGTATGTTAGCTAGCTTGCTGCTACAGTTAGTATGTTAGCTAGCTTGCTGCTAAAGTTAGTATGTTAGCTAGTTTGCTGCTACAGTTAGTATGTTAGCTAGCTTGCTGCTAAAGTTAGTATGTTAGCTAGCTCGCCGCTGAAGTTAGAATGTTAGCTACCTTGCTGCTAAAGTTAGTATGTTAGCTAGCTTGCTGCTGAAGTTAGTATGTTAGCTAGCTCGCCACTGAAGTTAGAATGTTAGCTAGCTTGCTGCTAAAGTTAGTATGTTAGCTAGCTCGCTGCTGAAGTTAGTATGTTAGCTAGCTCACTGCTAAAGTTAGTATGTTAGCTAGATCGCCACTAAAGTTAGTATGTTAGCTAGCTCACTGCTAAAGTTAGTATGTTAGCTAGCCTACCGCTAAAGTTAGTATTTAACTAGCTCGCCGCTAAAGTTAGTATGTTAGCTAGCTCGCCGCTAAAGTTAGTATGTTAGCTAGCTCGCCGCTAAAGTTAGTATGTTAGCTAGTTCACCGCTAAAGTTAATATGTTAGCTAGCTTGCTGCTAAAGTAAGGGTTTTAGCTAGCTTGCTGCTAAAGTTAGTATGTTAGCTAGCTCACCGCTAAAGTTAGTATGTTAGCTAGCTCGCCGCTAAAGTTAGTATGTTAGCTAGCTCGCCGCCAAACTTAGTATGTTAGCTAGCTTCCCACTAATGTTAGCCAGCTCTCCGTTAATCTTAGTTCTCTCCCTGGATTAGATGTTTACCTTGGGCCCTTGTGTTTCCCACCAGCATTAAATGTAGCATCTGAAAATTGAATACCTACAGCAAATTTACAGTGAACTGAAGACAATTTAAGACTTTAATTACCCAGATTTTAATTTAAGACATTTTAAGACGTTTTTTTTAAGGACCCGCGGGAATCCTGTAATCATAAAATGTTGCATCAGGGGATGGCTTGGGAACACCTACACCTGTGTAAGTTGTGGGGTACCATCTTGTGAGTGAGGCTGAATGCTGGCCAGTGAGCTCATGGCAAGGCCAGGTGAATTATAGGATTATAAAAATATTTAAAACTTTTCTACGAGGTGAATTTGAGAAACATTACGCATTTATTTTTTTCTGATTTCATTTTCACCTTTCTCTAAGGTAAACAAATTGGGTGGAAAAAAAAAGCAACAGATGTATATAAACATTTGCACGTTCCCTGGACCAATCGGAGCGCGCACGCAAATCGGATCCGACTATTACATATTCCGCTCAGCCGCTCGCTCGGTCGTCCCAAAACACAGCGAAATTACATTAGTCTGATACGCTAGTCTCTTTCAGCCCAATCTCTACTTGAGGTAATTAGATTGCGGGTCGAAAGATAGCATCAGATTTCCCTGCGCTTATTACATTCCCACAATGCCGGCGCTGGCGGGAGGGGTGCCGGGTGCCAGCTGCCTCCACCAGAGAGGAGAGTCTTTTATCCTCCGTGAAAAAAGGCCCTCAGAGCGCGGGCGAGCGGCGGGCGAGTGAGTGGCTGCAGAGGATTTGGGGAGGTTTCAATTTCGCCGGGCGCTACCAAAACCTGCCACTGTACCCTCCCAGCAATTACTGCCCAAATCTGTTTATATTAAAAACAGACCCACGGACCTGCTACCACTCTCACTCACTCTCTCTCTCTCTCTCTCTCTCTCTCTCTCTCTATCACACTCTTTCTCACACACTCTCTTACTATCTCTCTACAGCTTTCTCTCATACACTCTCTCTCTCACTATCTCTTACACACACTCTCTCTCTCACTATCTCTCTCACTATCTCTTACACACACTCTCTCTCTCTCACTATGTCTCACACACACTCTCTCTCTCACTATCTCTCTCTCACTATCGCTTACACACACTCTCACTAACTCTTACACACACTCTCTCTCTCACTATCTCCCTATGCCTCTCTCTTTCACACTCTCTCTCACACTCTCTCTCTCTCACTATCTCTTACACACACTCTCTCTCTCACCATGTCTCACACACACTCTCTCTCACACTCTCTTTCACTAACTCTTACACAAACTCTCACTAACTCTTACACACACTCTCTCTCTCACTATCTCCCTATGCCTCTCTCTTTCACACTCTCTCTCACACACTCTCTCTCTCACTATGTCTCACACACACTCACTAACTCTTACACACACTCTCTCTCACTATCTGTCTATACCTCTCACTCATTCACTCTCTCCTTCTCTCCCTCTTTCACTATCTCGCTATACCTCTCTCTCTCTCTCTCTCTCTCTCTCTCTCTCTCACTATCTGTCTATGCCTCTCTCTCATACACTCTTTCTCTCTCCCTCACTCTGTATGAATTTCTCTCTCTCTAATTCTGCATGACTGCTTCTTCCCCTCTCATTCATTATTTGCTATCTCTCATACTCTCTCACTCTCTTTGTATGACACTCTTTCACCCCTCTAATTCCTCATGACTTTCTCTCTCTTTCTCACTCTGACTCCCTCTTTGATTTCCTCCCTTTCTTACTCTTTCACTCTCCTACTCAGTTCAGTTTAACAGATCAACAGTGCTTTATTAACATGAATGTAACAATCAACACTATTGCCAAAGCATAAAACAGAAAACAAACAAGAATAATAATCATAATTAATAATAATAATTAATTAAAAGAAAGATTACAAACATACAATTACAATTACTCTCTCTTCACATCTCTTTTTCTCTCTTTTCCTCTCATTTATGACTCTTGCCCTCTTTCTCACTCCCTCTTTCGCTCTCTCTCTCCCACTATCACCCTCTTTTTCTCTCTCTCTTTCACCCATCTAAATGTGCATGACTCTCCCACACTCTTTCACCCCTCCATTCTTCATGAATTTCTCTCTCTCACTCTGACGGTTTCTCTCTCATACTCGTTTTTTTAAACTCTCTCGCACACTCTCTCTTTCACCCCTCTAATTCTTCATGACGCTCTCTTGCACTTTCTAGCACTTTCTCCCGCACACTCTCTCTTTCACACCTCTAATTCTTCATGACGCTCTCTCGCACTTTCTAGCACTTTCTCCCGCACACTCTCTCTTTCACCCCTCTAATTCTTCATGATGCTCTCTCGCACTTTCTAGCACTTTCTCCCGCACACTCTCTCTTTCACCCCTCTAATTCTTCATGACGCTCTCTCGCACTTTCTAGCACTTTCTCCCGCACACTCTCTTTCACACCTCTAATTCCTTTTTACTCCCTCTCTCGCACACTCTCTTTCACACCTCTAATTGCTCATGACTCCCTCTCTCACACACTCTTTTTCACACCTCTAATTCCTCATGACTCTCTCTCTCGTACTCTCTTGCACTCTTTTTCACACCTCTAATTCTCATGACTCTCTCTCCTACTCTCTCGCACACTCTTTTTCACGCCTCTAATTCCTCATGACTCTCTCTCTCGTAGTCTCTCGCACTCTTTTTCACACCTCTAATTTCTCATGACTCTCTCTCTCTCGTAGTCTCTTGCACTCTTTTTCACACCTAATTCGTCATGACTCTCTCTCTCGTACTCTCTCGCACAATCTTTTTCACACCTCTAATTCCTCATGACTCCCTCTCTCGAAAACTCTCTTTCATCCCTCAAATTCATCATGACACTCTCTCGCACACTCTCTCTTTGAACACTCTAATTCCTCATGACTCTCTTGCACTTTCTGGCACTCCCTTTTGCACACTCTCTAATTCCTCATGACTGTCTTGCACTCTCTCGTACACTCCCGCTTTCACCCCTCTAATTCCTCATGACTCTCTCTCTCACACTCCCTTTCACACCTCTAATTCCTCATGACTCCCTCTTTCGCACACTCTTTTTCACACCTCTAATTCCTCGACTCCCTCTCTCGCAATCTTTTTCACACCTCTAATTCCTCATGACTCACTCTCTTGCACACTCTCACATCTCTTTGAACCCTCTAATTCCTCATGACCATCTCTCGCACTTTCTAGCACTCTCTCTCGCACACTCTCTTTCACCCCTTTGATTTCTCATGACCATCTCTCGCACTTTCTAGCACTCTCTCTCGCACACTATCTCTTTGAACCCTCTAATTCCTCATGACTCTCTCTTGTACTCTCTCGCACACTCTTTTTCACACCTCTAATTCCTCATGACTCTCTCTCTCTCGTACTCTCTCGCACACTCATTTTCACACCTCTAATTCCTCATGACTCTCTCTCTCGTACTCTCTCACACACTCTCTTTCACCCTTCTAATTCCTCATGACCATCTCTCGCACTTTCTAGCACTCTCTCTCGAACACTCTCTTTCACCCTTCTAATTCCTCATGACCATCTCTCGCACTTTCTAGCACTCTCTCTCGCACACTCTCTTTCATCCTTCTAATTCCTCATGACTCTCTCTCGCACACTGTGACTCTCTCTCTGACTTTTCACTCTCTCTTACTCTTTCACACTCTCCTGCTCTCTTTCTACACCTCTTCAATTCTGCATGACTGTCTCTCTCTTTCTCTCCCATTCATGACTTTTTTTTCTCTCTCTCTCGCTATGAATCTGTCTCTCTCACTCTCTCTCTCCCTCCCTCTCTCTCTTTCCTTCTCTTTCTTCATGACTCTCTCTCACACTCTTTCTTTCACTCCTCTAATTCTGCAAGACTCTCGCTCTCCCTCCCTCTCCCTCCCTCTTTTATTCTGCATACCTCGGTGGGCTGATGATGGGACAGGAGGCAGATAATGGGACAGGGGGCATATAATGGGGTGGGGGCAGGAGGGCAGGAACGAGGGCAGATTGGGGGAATAATAATAACAGAAGGAGCCGCAGTGCCGAACCCTCGCGCCGTTGCACCCACTCCGAGCTGGAGCGCGAGAGCAGGATAAAAATGCATGAGAAGGGCGGGCGAGGGGCGAGATAGCATTGTCTGCGGCGAGGAAGGAGGAAGGGCAGGGGAGTGCTGCCCTCTGAGACGCACTTCAAAGACATCGACACAAAGAGACGGGTCACCACCGCCATATCAAAGCTCCCGCGCCGTAATAATCCACTATAAAACACTCTGTTTCCAGGAGCACGCGAGGGTGCCGGGGTGGAGGGGGGGTGCACGAATGGGCACTCCTCCATTTAGCTGAGAGAACGTCCAAACACACTGAAACATCTTCATCAAAGACTTCCAGCCATTCATCTCCATCACAAACAAACACACTCTTCATTACGGAGCTATTAATCTGAAACCCCACCCTCAGCTCACACACTCTAAACTACCTGCTATACTCCTTTTCATACTGGATAATAAAAAATGCTATTTAAACTGATTAACAGTCCATTAAAAGCTAAAGTCTCAAGGGCCAAATCATTTTTTTTCACACAATACAGAAGCCAGATCACAAGAACCATTCAACACCTTCTCTTCCAATCACCTGACTCATCAGGACCAATCACGTTACACCAATACGTGGTCTCAGTGACAGCGATAATCATTCCTGAAAGCACAGTGGCAGTGGTTCTGCCACCTTTCCCATCACAACATCAACAAGACCAAACTATGATAGAGGACCGCTGTGAGGATGCTAGTAATGGACCCGTCTGGATTGCAACCCATATACAGCTCTAGAAAAAAAAAAAAAAAAAAAACATTTCAGAGACCACTTCAGTTTCTGAATCAGTTTCTCTGATTTTGCTATTTATATGTATATGTTTGAGTAAAATTAACATTTTTGTTTTATTCTATAAACTACGGACAACATTCTCCCAAATTCCACATAAAAATATTGTCATTTAGAGCATTTATTTGCAGAAAATGAGATATGGCTGAAGTAACAAAATAAGATGCAGAGCTTTCAGACATCAAAAAGTTCATATTCATAAAGTATTAAGAGTTCAGAAATCAACATTGGTGGAATAAACCTGGTGTTTAATCACAGTTTTCATGCGTCTTGGCATGTTCTCCTCCACCAGTTTTACACACTGCTTTTGGATAACTTTATGCCACTCCTGGTGCAAAAATTCAAGCAGTTCAGCTTGGTTTGATTGCTTGTGATCATCCATCTTCCTCTTGATTATATTCCAGAGGTTTTCAATTTGGTAAAACCAAAGAAACTCATCATTTTTAAGTGGTCTCTTATTTTGTCCCAGAGCTGTATACTTGGCTGAAATCCTCTAAGCAAAAAGGTTTCAGTCAAATCCACACTGCCATGTGTATTCTTCTCCGGGCATTTTTCGAAAACATCCCATTTACTCCTCAGTTCCCTAAAAGTAGAAAAATATAGGATATCTTTATTATTGTGTAAAGTTTAAAGGACTATTAAGGATTTTATTTTCAGTACTAAATGATAAAATAGACAGGATCTGTCATCAGATATCAAGGAGACGAGCAAAGTTCAATCATTGGCATCTCTTCTTAGCAGAGCTAAGTCCAGTATTTTATTACTTTATTTATTTATAACTGTGTGGTACGCCCTGGAAATCTGTGTGGGTAATGGCCCCTTCTCTGACTTCTCTTTCAACACCAACTCCACCCCCGAGGTTGCCAGGTTCAAAAATACAACAGCAGCCATGGAAGCTAGCAAACAAACCTTAGCAACAACACAGCCTAAAAACAACCCGCTCCAGTTTTATTGTTTATTTAATTGGACTGTTTTAGCCATTTCACTTGCTCGCTCTCATTTCCTACTGATTGCTCCTTTGAGTCAAAATTTTAAGATAAAAAAAAATATGTTTTGTTCATGACAGCATTAATATGAGGGTTGTAAAACAAGCAGAATTGCAAGATAAATTTAAGGTTGGTTGCAACTGGCCAATGAATGAAATATAAGGAACGTGGAAATGTTTCCTTCCCTTCAATTACTATTTACCTCCTGTTTCTCAGAAAAACAGAAGAATAAACCCCACCATGGCTCCTGCCCCTTCCAATTTACCCCCCACCCCTGTGTTGCCCACAACAGGTCCTTAAGCTCTGCCTGCTGCACATTATTCCCAGTTTAAGAGGCAGCAGGAGTCCCAGGGAGGCAGCTTACCCTGATTTATGCTTCAAACTCCAGCTGGGCATGATGTGTACCTAGACCTGAATGATAACTGTTTTTTTTTCCATATCGATATATTGTCCTAGAGGTAATTGCCAATAAATTATATCATGTCAATTTATCTCAAACTCATTCCCCACTCACACCTTACTTTATCCCCAAATTACACTCACCCCCAACTCACTTCCCACCACATACTCTACTACTCTACTACCCTACTTATCACCAACCACTTCCAAACCTCTTACTACCAACTTCCCACCTCATCCCCAACTTCCCCCACCTCATCCCCAACTTCCCCCACTAATCCCTAACTCCCTACTTACCCCCAACTTCACACCTTGTCCCCCACTCATCACCTACTATCCCATTCATCCCCAACTTGCCCCATTTCCCACCACATCCTCTACTACCCTTCTTATCCCCAACTTCCCCCACTAATCCCCAACTTCCCACCTCATCTCTAACTTCCCCCACTAATTACAAACTGCCCACTCACCCGCAACTTCACACCTGTCCCCTAATCACCACCTACTATGCCACTCATCCCCAACTTATCCTAAACTCCCCCACACACCTCCAACTTCTCACCTTGTCCTCTACTCCCCTACTCATCACCTACTCTCCCACTCATCCTCAACTTATCCTAAATTCCACAAACCCAAACTCACCCCCAACTTCTCAGTTCATCCCAAACTTCCTGCGCTCATCTCCAAAACCTCCACTGACCCCCAACTTCCCATCGTGTCCCGAACTCCCCCAATAATCTACTACCTACTCAACCTCTGATACCCCACTCACCCTCAACTCATCCCAAACTCCCCCACTTATTCCCAATTCATCCCAAACTCCCCCTACTAACTCAAACTTCCAATCTTACCCTTACTTTTCTACTCACCCCCTACTACCCCACTCATCCCCAAATCCCCCATTCATCCCCAACTTCCCACCTCATCTTAAACTTCGTCCAGTCATTCCCAACTCATAGCAAACTTCCACTTACTCCCAACTCCCCATTTATCCCCAACTTCCCACCTCTCCCAAACTCCCTCACTAATCCCCTACTCAACCCCTAATTCCCCACCTCATCCCCAACTCCCTCATTCATCACCACCTCATCTCCAACGCTTCCTCAACTCATCCCAACACCCCCACTCAGCCTCAATCTTCCATCTCGTCCCAAACTCCCCAACTCACCCCCTAATCCCCCGCTCATCCCAAACTCCCTCACTTACCAAAAGGGTTACTTAACATTTTAAGTTAAATGTATATTTTTCCTTTTCCTCTGTAAAGTTGCGGTTTTGGATATATGAGTTTTATTTTCATGACAGCGATGATATGAGGCATTTTATGTCACTAATATAATAATCATAATACACAGCCTCCACGTGGCCTCCCCCACAAGTAGCTGAAGAGTAGTTGCAAGGTTGCATGCCCTTCAAGCGAAAACAAATGTCTTCACATCGTCCACAGACCAAAGCCTCAGCGCTAGCGCTGCTCCAGCTTAATATCGAAGGTCTCACCACTGCCAAGGTTGACATCCTTGAGCAAATAGCCATTAAAAACCATGTGACTGTGATCACCCTGCAGGAGACCCATGTGGACAACAAGAACATCCTGAAGGTTCCTGGGTACACCTTGGCTGGTAATATTGCTAGCAAACACCATGGCATAGCAACATTCGTCCGCAAAGGCATGGCCTGGTCAGCTGCCGGACAATCTCCAGAGGGTGCAGCGGTAGAATGGCTATCAACAAAAGTGCATGATACCACAATCATCAACATCTACAAACCACCACCCAGCAGACTGGTCCCATCATCCCTGCCAGACATCCCAGCCCCTGCTGTATACGCTGGTGACTTCAATAGCCACCACACAGACTGGGGATACTGCAAATCCAACAGTGATGGTGATGTCCTGGTAAACTGGGCCTCAGCTGTGGATGCAACACTCCTATATGACCCAAAGGAGCCATGCACATTCTATTCTGCCCGATGGAACAGTACCACCAATCCTGACCTGGCATTTGTGAAATGGAACAACATCCAGCCACTTCCTGTAAGACGCACCCTGGATATATTTCCCCGGTCACACCACCGACCATCACGATGCCTATGACTCGTACTGTAAGATGCTGCTGGCTGCCGCCAAGAATAACATCCCCCTGCTGGGACAAAGATTGTGAAATCCTTCTTTGTGCCCAAACAGAATCGCAGACCAGCGAAGACAGGGACAAAGCAGCAGATAACCTGTTCTACAGGCTAACTGAAAAGCGTAGGCAACGCTGGACTGAGACAGTCGAGTCAATCAACTTTACACATTCCAGCCGTCGGGGGTGGCAGATCCTGAACAAGCTGACTGGTAGGTCAACAACTCCCGCACAGTGTCCTATCACTGCAAACTCCATCGCGTCACTCCTGTTGAGTAATGGCCTTTTCCCCAATGCAGACAAGGACTTCGCTCGACAGACATCAGGTAAGAGTCCATGAGCTGCTTAGGGCCCCAGGATGCGATTCCAACCTATCTAACAACTTCACAACCCAAGAACTTGAACTGGTATTCCAATGCCTGAAGACTGGCAAGGCACCAGGCATAGACGGCATCCATTCTGAGTACATAAAACACCAAGGCAAGAAAGCAACTGACTGGCTCTGTTCCTTTCTCTCTGCATGCCTCCGGTACTTAAAGCTGCCCAAGATCTGGCGTTGTGGTGATAGCCCTCCCGAAACCGAACAAGCCAAGCGATGACCCAAAGGGATACCGGCCCATCTCACTTCTGTGTGTTCCTTACAAGCTTCTTGAGCGTCTCATCCTGGCACGCCTCACCCCAGTGATTGACCCCCAGTTGCCCAAAGAACAAGCTGGTTTCCGAAGTGGCAGATCAACAACAGATCAGGTGACCCTCCTGTGCCACGACATAGAGGAAAGCTTTCAGGCAGGTGAGAAAGCTGGTGCTGTTTTCCTGGACCTGGACAGCTGCATATGACATGGTCTGGCTGCGTGGGCTACATATGAAGCTTCTGGATACCATCCCAGACAAGCACATGGTGAGCTTCATCATGGAGATGCTAAGCAACCGCAGCTTCCGACTACACACCAGCAATGGCCAAAGCAGTAGGATGAGAAGGCTCAGGAACGGCGTCCCACAGGGTTCAGTGCTGGCCCCAATGCTGTTTAACATCTACATCCATGACCTCCCCTTAACAACATCCCGGAAGTACAGCTATGCAGATGACCTGGCCATCTTATTCAGCAATCAATCCTGGGAAGCAGTAGAGGAGGGCCTCTCCAAGGACATGGAGATCTTGTGCTCCTACTTGAAGAACTGGCGCCTCAAGCTCAGTGTCGATAAGACTGTAACAACAATGTTCCACCTCTACAACAAGGATGCAACCCGCAAGATTAACATCACAGTTGATAATGTGCAGCTACAGTTAATTCGAAATAAATAAACAAACCAAAAATACAATAATTACATTTTCCAACTACCTCAGTATACAGCCTTATTCATGTTAATAGGCTTTCCTTACTACTAAAAAACATAATGGATGACTTCGAGTTCAGTAAAAACAATTGAGGTCATGTTGATATACTGTATTTTAAATCGATAACGTAATTATAGTGAGTCATACGGCATCTAAAATATCTATAAAAAAATTTATTAAATTTTTACCAAGGATAAACAATCTCACTGAGCGCAAATTAATAACGATGTTCTCCCAAACAAACCCAAGAACAACCAATCCGAACCCACAGTGTCTCCCAATGAAATGGTCCCACATTAACAATTCAAAAAGTGCTGTTTCTGAAGAGTGAAGGAAAAGTGCGGCAGTGTATCCCAGCTTCAGTGGCAGCGAACAGGAGCATCGGAAAACTAACACTCTCTCCCAATCTTCTCCTCGCCACCGTTAAATATGCATCACAGGAAGCGTCGCTAACGAATTCTCTCAGCAGCTAAGTGCCCCTCTTCACGGGTCAGATTTTGGTGGCGCTGATTTGACAGCGAGACGGAGGATGGAATGATTCGGAAAACGATACAGAACCAGTGCACCGCTGCAGCGTTCCACTCATTACGCATCAGAGCGACGGCATCCCGCTAACTCCGGGCTCCAGTCGCGCGGGCGCAGCGTGCCGCTCGCTGTGCCACTCTGAGCCGAAGCGTGCCAGCGAGTGGGCGGCGTGTGGGCGTTAAACCGTGATCCATGTCCTGAACGCTGTTTGCGTGAGTCAGTGATCAGATACGGGAAATCTGTTGCTTACCGTTTCCATTATTATGGTCTCGTCACTGAGACTGATTAAGCAGCTAAATGTGCTGCAGGAAGATCATTGGTGACCTGGTACTCGTAAATGTGGCATAAGTGAAACAGTGAGCCTATCAGAGTTTCTGTAAACATAACGAGAATTTTGAGAATGTTTTTTTTTTTCACATCAAATGACCACAGTAATGCGAAAACCTTTTGTATACCTCTTTTATACCATTTTTTAAATAATTTTTCAGTTTTTGCCATAACATGAATCTGGCAGTTGTTCTTTTTTTTATTGTCTCAGAATTATATGTCAAATTGACTGATATAAATTTGGACCTTCAAAATTATTTATTAACATTGACTTCCACTGAAGGTTATATATTTGAAGTCAAATGGCACTCGGTTCAGTAATGGGCCCTCTGCTGTTTAGCCTATAGATGATCCTGCTATATACTATCATACCAAATATAGATTAGCATAGATTACTGCTCAATTATAGCTCTGGAACAAAATAAGAGACCACTTCAGTTTCTAAATTAGTTTCTCTGATTTAGCTATTTATAGATATATGTTTGAGTGAAATAAAAAAATAAACTACGGACAATATTTCTCCCAAATTCCAAATAAAAATATTTTCATTTAGAAATGGCTGAAATATCAAAAAAGATGGAAAGCTTTCAGACCTCAAATAATGCAAAAAAAGTTCATATTCATAAAGCCTTAAGAGTTTAGTATATAGACATCAATATTAGGAGGAATAACCCTGGTTTTTAATCACAGTTTTTATGCATCTTGGCATGTTTTCCTCCACCAGTCTTACACACTGCTTTTGGATAACTTTATGCCACTCCTGGTGCAAAAAATCAAGCAGTTCAGCTTGGTTTGATGGCTTGTAATCATCAATCTTCCTCTTGATTAAATAGTCATTTTTTTTTCCAGAGCTCTATACAGTATGATGATACATGAGTATTTATTGCTACTGCCATGGAGAAACCTTGTATCTTTTATATTATTTTCAGTAGTATTTCTAGTTTAAATAATGTAAATCTGCTAGTTGTTTACCTTATTTTCGCACTATAAGGTGCATCTGATCATAAGGAGCACTATCAATAAACGTCTAATTTCATACATAAGGCGCACTGGAAAAAGTCTGTAAAGCTAAGTTAAGTAAACAAAAGTGTAATTTTTCAATTTTTCTTTTTTCTATTTTCTTTTAAAGTCAAATGAGTGCTGGATGTCAATCTACACAGATTCCAGAAAACAGTTCATTTAGGTGAGTAAAGCGTTTACGTTTATTTACAGTAAACTTAGATGTCCACATTTCCACTAAGGCTGGGTGCAGCAGCATTAACATTAGCAGCAAACTGCTGGTGCTAATCACGATTAGCATTAATGCTGCCCAACAGGGTTACACTGAGAAACCACTAAGGGGGTTATTAGAAAGAGGTTAATTCCACATAGCTTGTTTTAACAAGGTAAACGCGCAGGCTACAGGCTGATAATACTCACCTTATGCTAATGCTAATTCTGTTCCAGAGCACCAGATTATAAGGCCACTAGTGATTTTTGGGAAAATTAAAGGATAATATGGTAAATTGAATCTGATTTTTACGATGAATGGACCAATAAAAATGCTCCAAAACGATTTCCATTTAAAGTTATACTTTAGTAGGTGCTGTTCCACAGGGTTCAGTAATAGGCCCTCTGCTGTATATACTACTCTACATATAGCTCTGAGTTTCTTGGATTTTTTCAAATTGAAAACCTCTGGAATATAATCAAGAGGAAGATACAGGATCACAAGCCATCAAACCAAGCTGAACTGTTTGAATTTTTGCACCAGGAGCGAAATAAAGTTATTCAAAAGCAGTGTGTAAGACTGGTGGAGGAGAACATGTCAAGATGCAAGAAACCGTGATTAAAAACCAGGGTTATTCCACCAAATACTGATTTCTGATCTATTAAAACTTTATGAATATGAACTTGTTTTCTTTGCATTACTTGGGGTCTAAAAGCTCTGCATCTTTTTTGTTTTTTCAGTCATTTCTCATTTTCTGCAAATAAATGCTCTAAATGAATATTTTTTTTGGAATTTGGGAGAAATGTTCATTTTACTCAAACATACACCTATAAATAGCAAAATCAGAGAAACTGATTCAGTAAGTACACAATATGATGGGTTTTGGGTTTACCTGGTGTAGCGGGTTAGAGGTGGAGTGCAGTTTCTGGGTGAAGAGCTCGGACAGGGTCTTGTTCTGCCGCTCGAGGTCGAACACTCGCATCTTCAGCTTTATACACTCCTCCCTCAGATCCTGCACACACAACACACACACTCCTCTACTGATCTGATCTTCTAAAAGAGGATAAACAGCACAAATAATATAAATAAGAGATATAGAGAATAGAGCAGTACAGTACCTTCTGGTTCAGCAGAGCCTGTACCACATGATTGGCCACCTGAAACCCAAACATAAGTTAAGAAATGAGAATTATTGGTTAGCTGAGTTCAGCTTCACTCCACAGAGAAGAGAAGAAGGCTGGACACTAGAACTGGTACTAGAATCGTAGAGCCTCCTACAGATGTTAAATGGCTGCAGCCTACTTAGGAAATAAATCCAAATAACTCCACCCCTTCCTGTGTCTGTAGACCAGTCCAGTTACTCCAACTGCAGCCCAAGGTACCTGACTATCCTGGTCCTGACCATCTCCACATTAACTTCCTCAAAGAAGACCAGCTCTGATTAGTCCAGCCCCGCAGAAATCCACCACCACATCTCCTTATTCTTACATGTCTTCAGCTCTAGTTGGTTTAGTTTGTAGCACCATGCAACAAAATCATCCACCCATCATGTTTGATGAAATGTTCAACACCCTGATCTTCAACTCATCCCCAACTCCACAACACATCCACAACTCATTCTCACCCTTATACTCATCCTCAACTTCACAACTCATCCACAACTCATTCTTACCCTTATACTCATCCTCAACTTCACAACTCATCCACAACTCATTCTTACCCTTATACTCATCCTCAACTTCACAACTCATCCACAACTCATTCTTACCCTTATACTCATCCTCAACTTCACAACTCATCCACAACTCATTCTTACCCTTATACTCATCCTCAACTTCACAACTCATCCACAACTCATTCTCACCCTCATACTCATCCTCAACTCCACAACACATCCACAACTCATTCTCACCCTCATACTCATCCTCAACTCCACAACACATCCTTACCTCATCCTCAACTCCACAACACATCCTTACCTCATCCTTAACTCCACAACACATCCACAACTCATTCTCACCCTCATACTCATCCTCAACTCCACAACACATCCTCAACTCCACAACACATCCTCAACTCATCCTCAACTCGTCCTCAACTCCACAACACATCTTCAACTCATCCTCAACTTCACAACTCATCCTCAACTCATCCTCAACTCCACAACACATCCTCAACTCATTCTCACCCTCATACTCATCCTCAACTTCACAACTCATACTCAACTCCACAAGTCATCCTCAACTCATCCTCACCTCCACAAGTCATCCTCAACTCATCCTCATCCTCATACTCATCCTCAACTCATCCTCAACTCCACAACACGTCCTCAACTCATCCTCACCCTCATACTCATCCTCAACTTCACAACTCATACTCAACTCCACAAGTCATCCTCAACTCATCCTCAACTCATCCTCATCCTCAACTCCACAACACATCCTCAACTCACTCACCCTCATACTCATCCTCAACTCATCCTCATACTCATCCTCAACTTCACAACACATCCTCAACTCATCATCGCCCTCATACTCATCCTCAACTTCCCAACTCATCCTCAACTCCACAAGTCATCCTAAATTCAACAAGTCATCCTCAACTCAAAGAGTCATCCTAAACGCAACAAGTCATCCTCACTTTATTCTCGACAACACATCCTCAACTCCTCAACTCAACAACTGATCCTCAACTCCACAACTAATCCTCAACTCCTCAACTCATCCTCAACTCAAAAAGTCATCCTCAACTCCACAACTCATCCTCAATGCATCCTCAACTCAACAAGTCATCACCAACTCAACAACTGATCCTGAACTTTACAACTCATCCTCAGGTCATCCACAACTCATCCTCAAGTCATCCTCAACTAATCCTCAAGTCACCCTTAACTCAACAAGTCATCATCAACTCAACAACTCATCCTCAACTCCACAACTGATCCTCAACTCCACAACTGATCCGCAACTTCATAACTCATCCTTAACTCATCCTCAACTCCACAACTCATCTTCAACTCTACAACTCAGCCTCAACTCCACAGCTCATCCTCACCTCCCCAACTCCCCCACTCATTCTTAATTCCCCAACTCATCCTCAGCTCATCCTCAACCCCACTGACTCATCCCTACCTCATCCCATTTAAATGTATCGGATGGAGATTTGCCATTCCAGAGAACACGTTTCCACTACTGCACAGCTCAGTGTTGGGGAGCTGTTTACCCCTCTAGCCCATGTTTGACTTAAGGCATAGTGCCAACAGGTTCATCATGTTTATCTGCTCCAGTAACTCTTCTTCAAGCTGTGTTTGTGCATTAATTTGCACATCTGTGTCAACAATGGGTGCAGCTTCAATACCAGAATAAATGGATTTATTAAAAGAGGTGACCTAAAATATTTGTATACACTATACAGTATATTTAACACATTTCTACTAACCTCGTCCAGGCAGCGCTCGTACGCTTCCCGCTGGTTCTCGTTGGCCTGAGCAAGGGTGGCGTTTTCTGCCTGAAAAAAAAAGAAGAAAAAAAACAAATTAGTGAAATTTCCGTGGGGATGAAAAGAGCGGGAAACACGGACGTGCTAGTTTTGTGATTTAGATTTTTTGTAAATTTCACACATCAATCACTCTGGCTGCCTCTCATCATCACAGGAGCGTCACCGCTTTGACTCGGCGCTCTGAGGGCCGGCGCTCGTCTATAAAAACTCATTATTTTATAAAATATGCTCTAACTGTACGCCGCCAGTGATTTGTGCACGTTTGGTTTTCCCGCAGATGATTATTTGTGGATTATTTTCTCTCTTTGCTGTAATCAGTGCTGTCCTCTACAGAACCGGCGTGCCGCCTCGCCGCGGCGCACTAAATAAACCTATCAGAGAGCTGCTTTACTACGCTGCCCTTGATAAATGTCACAGCGATGCATTTTAAATATTAAACTGCAGTTTACAGTAAATTAAGTACTGACGCCAGAACAGAGTGCATCTATTTAACCAGAAAACAAAAAATAAAACTCAATTCCTATTTAAATATGTTCCTGAACAGGGACAGACTGCATAACTCCGCCTCCAAATAGATCCAGCTATAGACCTGTTATGATCATTACTAGGGATGCAACAAACAATTGGCAACTAAAAAAAATAAATTGACCAAAAATAAACAAGAGTAAAAAGACAGAAAAATGACTAATCTATTTAAAGTAGTGGCGTTAATCGATTAAAAAATGTAATCAGTTTAATCACAGCAATATTCTGTGATTAAATGCGATTAATCGTGTTTGTTCTCCTTAAGTAGCAGTAAGTACGTTTTTATAGTGGATATTTAAATGTAAATAAAAGAAAATATGAAAATATTGGCATACATTTGTATGTTTGAGGGGAAATAAAACTAACATGGGGCCCTGGAATAAAGAATGCATGATAATTTGCATAGAAGAAACTTTTTTTCACTTTATTACAAACATCTCAGCTTGTTTGTAAGAATTTCTAAATTAAAACTTAATTAGCTGAGTATAAAAGAGTGTTTTCACACCTGTAGTTCATTTCTATAGTCCGGATCAGTTTATTAGTTCGTTTGTTTGAAGCATTTTCTTTCTTAGTTTGGTTTGGTTTCACACAGGCACAATCTTAAAAGCACCAAAATGTGCACCAATAAACCATGCAAGCACATTGTCTCCTCTGATTGGCCAGAGCTGTCTGGCACGGTAGGAAGAAAGTAAATAGCCTGTTCCAGCGCGTATTTCTGTGCAGTGTAAAGCTGCTTTAATACAGAAAGCAAAAAAAAAAATGATGCTGTGCTTTTAAACACAGAGTTTTTAATGAGACGTGCAGTGCAGCTGCGAGCAGTGAACGCTGCACATTACTGCATGTGTAAACAGCATGGAGCAGCAGCAGAGACAGCATTTGTTAATAGCAGTATATTATCATATGATAGCTGGGTCAGATCGGTACCAGATCCAAACGCTCTAGAAAAAAATTCTGGGGGCAGGGTAGATTAAGGTGGAAGTTGGGTTCAAAATTGATGCCATAATTAATTGTGTGCGACTACGCTTTAACGTTGACAGACCTCATTTGAAGTCCTATGGCAGTGATTCCTTTAACATTAGCTGTTTTTTTTATTAGTAATGCCATTTTTTTATTTGGTGCATCTGTAAAATTAACATAAGCAACTTACCTTAAAATATATGGACATAACCTGAGTGATTTTTATTAATTACGCAAAAAATAAATGTCTTTAATATTTCATGTCAGAGGCAGGGCTTCAGTCTGTGAGCCACAGCGCCATCTATTGTGCAAGTAAACAGTTTATTGACCCATGCATCAGTAACAATAACTGTTTTTGTTAAGGATGCATCAATACTATATTTAAATTTTTGTGCTCAAACTAGTACTTTGCAACTATGATCGGGAGATCGCTGGTTGGAATCCCGGTCATCCAGCTTGCCATCAGCTGTCGGAGCCCTGATGGAGCACAATTTGCCTTGCTCTCTCTGGGTGAGTAGATGGAGCTCTTTCCCCACATCACTCAAAAGGGTGATGTCAATCAGCACAAGGCATCTGTGAGCTGATGTATCAGAACTGAGTCACTTCGCTTTCCTCCGAGCACGCTGTGATGCTACTCTGCAATGCTGATGAAAAAGAGGAGGTGGCTGACTTCACATGTATCAGAGGAGGTATGTGCTAGTCTTTTCCTTTCTTAAGTGTTGTGGCATCACCAGTGTTGGGGGATTTACAGCTGACTAGCAGCTGAATAGGTAAGAAAATTCAGACGAAAAAAAAAAACGATAATATTTATCTGAATTCAATTAAAACTTGAATTTATCCCAACAAAAAAAATCATATTTACTGTAAAAGGCTTGGATTCAGCTCTTCAAAAGCTCTTGTTGTTAATGAGAGTTTGAGAAAATAGTCATTTTTTTAAACAATCGCTCCCAGTCGGTTTATAAACAGTGGAGGTTCTGACACATCTCCGGCTCGGGCCAGCGCTGGATCAGAACTCTATTATTATTAGCTCGGCTGCAGAATCTGAATGATTTAAGTTGGAGTTGTAAAGCACTTTATACTGAAATCACCGTCCGTTTCATTTATCATGCATTCTAATGAGAAATTACTGCTGCTGTTTTAAATCCGCCCGAGCGCCACCCGCGCCAGCCTCGCCCGCCGTGCCAACACCTATTACACACATGGCACCGATTCCTCTACACAGCCGAACCACAGCACGGACACGGGCCCGCCGGGTCATCAAACACCACAAGACTTTTATGTACGAATGCCAAATGTGTACATTTATTTATTTAATTTAAAAATATATATATTTAACAACACCCAGTCACGATTTAAAAACTCACATCTGTCAGGGCTCTGCTGCTTGGCCCAGATAACAGGATTTTCCCTATTTTTATAATGACTCTCTTTATTTATACCCATAGCACTGTCAAATAAATGCTCTGAAAAAAGCATTCAATTCTACGGAGCCCCTAAAGGGACGTGGTGTATTTTTATTTTACATAGAAAGTGGTGAGCACCACATACTAAGTCGTGAGCACCACATACTAAGTCGTGAGCACCACTTGCTAAGTCGTGAGCACCACATACTAAGTCGTGAGCACCACATACTAAGTCGTGAGCACCACTTGCTAAGTCGTGAGCACGACTTACTAAGTCGTGAGCACCACATACTAAGTCGTGAGCACCAGATAATGGTAGCTAGCAAGCTATAGTTTAAACTGGCATATGTTCCACAGTGTAATGTAATTAACTAGCTAGGTTAGCTAATGTTATCTATATTTCATTGTGAAATGTTTTAGCTAACGTTAGCTAGGTTAGCTAATGGTAACTACTTTATTTCAGTGGGGAATATTTTAGCTAACCTTAGCTAGTTTAGCTAATGGTAACTACTTTATTTCAGTGGGGAATGTATTAGCTAACGTTAGCTAGGTTAGCTAATGGTAACTATTTCAGTGGGGAATGTTTTAGCTAATGTTAGCTAGTTTAGCTAATGGTAACTACTTTATTTCAGTGGGGAATGTATTAGCTAACGTTAGCTATGTTAGCTAATGGTAACTACTTTATTTCAGTGGGGAATATTTTAGCTAACTTTAGCTAGGTTAGCTAATAATAACTACTTTATTTCAGTGGGGAATGTATTAGCTAACGTTAGCTAGGTTAGCTAATGGTAACTACTTTATTTCAGTGGGAAATTTTAGCCAGCTTACTCTTATTAGATGTGCACAGAAAAAGCTTTTGGTCACACACACACACACACACACACACAAAACACAGCGGCTACTTTAACCCAAGCCTACCCTAAATTGTACAGAGAGCAATGAATGCCTTAAAGCTACGCTAACTTAGCTAGCATTAGGTTAGCAAGCTAGATCTTTGTAAAAGCAGCCTACATTTGATCACACATGGCAGCTAAATAAATATGATTTTGATAACTGGATGGAGTTTGTGTGTGTGTGTGTGTGTGTGTGTGTGTGTGTGTGTGTGTGTGCGTGTGCGTGTGTGCCCAAAAGCTTTTTCTGTGCACATCTAATAAGAGTTATCGTTAGCTAAAACATTCCCCACTGAAATAAAGTAGTTACCATTAGCTAACCTAGCTAACGTTAGCTAAAACATTTCACAATGAAATATAGATAATATTAGCTAACCTAGCTAGTTAATCACATTACACTGTGGAACATATGCCCGTTTAAACTATAGCTTGCTAGCTACCGTTATCTGGTGCAAGTGGTGCTCACGACTTAGTATGTGGTGCTCACGACTTAGTAAGTGGTGCTCACGACTTAGTATGTGGTGCTCACGACTTAGTATGTGGTGCTCACGACTTAGTAAGCGGTGCTCACCACTTTCTACGTAAAAAAATAAAAATACACCACGTCCCTTTAGGGGTTCCGTACAATTCAGATAGTGCTGGGCGGTATACCGGTTCGTACGTTATGAAGGAGAAGCATTTTGAACCGTTATGGATTTTTACCATACCGCCATACCACTAGAGGCGCTGCGGAGCGCTGTGCAGAAGCACACATTTTAGAACAGCGCCGCCGAAGAAGCACACAGCTGCTAGATAAGGCTAACCAGTTAGCATAACAAGCTAACACACTGGAGTTAACGTTAGAATAGACGTGAGTAAGGACTTGAATGGGTCATTCTCCATTTGCAGTGGGAATTCAAGTGGATACATTTAAAAAAATCTTTTTAATTTGTCCCTGAAGCAAACAACCTTAAAATGTCTATTAACAAATCCACTTACCAAATATGCAAAATGGAGAGCTTAAATAAAGCGGCATCTTCCTATATATATTTTTTAAAAACAATAATACATTGTTTGTACTATAATTTTCATGATTGTTCTTTATAAATCATCAGCAAACTGTTCCGCAATTTCAGTTAAATATGTCATATAGCAGGTGAACAGTAATATTTGAGAAGTAAAATTAAGTTTAATGGATTTACAGATGTGTGAAATTAACTGGATTTACAAAAGTGAAATTAAGTATATTGGATTTACAAGTGTCCAATAATTCACATCATCATCTTGCTGCAGATGGCGTCACTGTGCATCTTTTAACTATTCAGTGCACTTTGCACAAGGAGAGGCGGTATGGCAGAGTAATGCAGAAGAAGCCTTTTCTGCGCACACGCCACAAACAGAGTCGCTTGAGGTATGCTAAAGAATGAATGAATGAATTAATTAATTAATTAATGTCTTTATTGTCATTGTATAAAAAAAAACTAAGAAACTAAAGTGCAATTTCTTTCTTTAAAGTGCAAAGTGCAAATACATATAACACAAAATCCAGACACAACAACTCTAGATAAAACGTATAAAACATTAAACACTACAGTACAATTCCTCCAATGAAGGGAGAGGACAGCCAATGACCCTCTGGGCTGTAGTGCTAACCCTCTAGAGCATTTTCTTCCTTTCTGCAGCTGTGCAGCTGGAAAACCACACACACATACAGTAGGTCAGGATGCTCTCTGTGGAGCATCGGTAGAAGGACACCATGAGTTTCTGTGCAAGATGGTTTTTCCTGAGCACTCTGCTGAGCTTTCCTGACTACTGTAGAGATGTTGATGCTCCAGGTCAGATCATCCTTGATGTTGACGCCCAGAAAGCGGATTTTGGAGACCCTCTTAACACAGTCCAGGGGCTGCATAGCAGTGAATTTCCAACATGAAGTCCACTGTCATGTCTTTTGTCTCGTCAGTGTTCAGGATCAGGTTATTCTCATTACATCACCCTGCTAACCGCTCCACCTCGTCCCGGTATGCAGACTCGTCACCCCTTGAGACGAGCCCCACCACAGCGGTGTCATCAGCAAACTTAAGGATTCTGTTGCTGGAGTGTGTGGGGACACAGTTATCGGCCCACCCTCACCCTCTGGGAGCGGTTTGTCAAGAACTCCTTAATCCAGAGACATAGGAAGTGGGATATTCCCAGGTGAGACAGTTTTGTCACAAGTCTATCTGGAAGGATGGTAATGAAGCCTGAGCTATAGTCCACCATAAGTGGCCGTACATAGCTCCCCTAAGACTCCAGGTAGGACAGTGTTTCATGGAGAGCAGTGGCTATGACATCCTCTTTTGACCTGTTAGCTCTCTAGGCAAACTGATGAGGATCTAACCTGGGAGGAAGGATGGAGATCATGTGGGTTCTGACTAGTTTTTCCAAACACTTCATGATGATAGGTGAGAGTGCTGATGGGCGGTAGTCGTTCATGCAGCTGATGTTAGTTTTCTTTGGTAGGGGGACTATCGTGGATGACTTTAGACAAGGTGGAACAGTGGCCTGCCTCAGAGACTGGTTAAAAATCCTAGTGAAGACCCCCGCCAATTAAAAAAGCACAGTCTTTTAGCACCTGTCCTTAAACACCATCAGGTCCTGCAGTTTTCCTCGGGTTGCCTACCAAGTTGCTGGGTTTGTAATTGGTAATGTGCTGGACCCCCTGCCACACCTGTCTGTAGTTGTTGCTCTGATTGAGCAGTCCTCAATCTTCTTCTTGTATGCAGTCTTTGCCCTTCTGGCGCCCTTTTTCAGGTTGGCTCCGACAGTACTGTGCGATACTCCATTCCCAGACCTGAAGGCGTTGTTTTTTTTCCTGAGCAGGCTTTGCACTGTTTTTGGTCATCAAGGGCTTTCTGTTTGGATATATCCGGACGCTCTTATCCACAGTTGTGATGTCCGTACAGAACTTTATGCATCCCAGGACCGCTGCTGTGTATTGCTCCAGGTCCTGATGCTCAAAAATCTCCCAGTTTGTTGACTGAAAGCAGTCCTGCAGCTGCTGAGAGGCACCTTCAGACCAGGACTTAACAGTTCTTAATGTGGTAGGAGCAGTTTTTCTGAGAGGAACATATGCTGGTATCAAGTGCAAGTGGCCCAGAGGTGGCAGTGGCTTATCCCTGTATCATAGCTTTATGTTGAAATATACCTGGTCCAGTGCATTTTCTCCCCTGGTAGCACACTTAACATGCTGTTAAAATCTAGGAAGGATAGTTTTTAAGTCAGCATGATTGAAATCTCCTGCCACAATATGAACTGCTTCAGGATACATGCCATGCTGACTGCTAACATTGTCATGCGAATGTCCCAGGGCCAAGCTAGCATTAGCATCTGGTGGAATATATACAGCAGTTATTATTACAGCATTAAATTCCCAAGGCAAATAAAAGGGCCTGCACTAAACAGACATGTACTCCATGTCCAGGGAACAGTGGCTGCTTACAGCCTTAATGTTAGCGCACCAGCTGTTGTTCACCTACAGGGGTTGGACAATATTACTGAAACACCTGGTTTTAGACCACAATAATTTATTGTCCTGATGGACAGTTCTGGTGGAAACAGGAGAGTTGAGGTGCACATTGAATTCTGCCGTGATTTGGGCAGCTGTGGTTTTAAGTTTTTTGGATACAATCCAGGTTAGCACCCGAACATCCCTTTCAGACAACTTACTCTTACAGCATCCACAGTTAATCCTGTTGGATGTGGCTCGTCCTTCTTGGTGGTATGCTGACATTACTCTGGATACTGTAATTCTTGATACATCACAAAGACTTGCTGTGTGGTAACCTGCAGTCTCAGTTTATCAGTCTTGTTGGCGAGTAACTTAGCATAGAAAATGCTTGAAAGCAGTGGTTGTTGTGGTCGCCTCCAAAGCCTTGCTAGCGTACAGACTCTGCAGCCGATGTCGCCTCCCTGCTGAAATGGTAAAGGTGCTGCGGACTGATGAATCTTAAATTGAGTTATTTGGAGGGCCGTTATTTATGCATGGCAAAAAAAGAACACAGCACTCCAAGACACACTTGCTACTCACAGTAAAATTTGGTGGTGGTTCATCATGCTGTGGGGCTGTGTGTTTAGTGCAGGTACTGGGAATCTTGTTAAAGTTGAGGGTCGCATGGATTTCAGTCAAAATCTGCAGATTCTTGAGAACAATGTTGAAGAAGAAGTGAGAAAGTTAAAGTTGAAGTTGCACCGGGGCTGGATACTTCAACAAGACAACAACCCTAACCCCAAAACACTGCTCAAAATCCACTAAACCATTCATGCAGAGGAACAAGTACAACATTCTGGAATGATCATCTCAGTCTCCAGAGTTTTCCCGGAAAATCTTTCGGCACTTTATGCTTCCCTCTGCTGACAACTTTTATGGAGTTGCAGATTTCATTTTCCAGCAGGAATTGGCACACTGCCAAATATTTTTTGAGACACTGATTTTTGGGTTTTCATTGGCTGTAAGCCGTAATCATCAACAATAAAAGAAATAAACGCTTAAAATAGATCACTCTGTGTGTAATACATCTATATAATATGAGTTTCACTCATATTTCTTTACTGAAATAAAGTAACTTTTTTTTAATGATATTCAAATTTTTTGAGATGCACTAGTACATGGGTGGGGGACATTCCCAAGCCGGAACACCCCCTAAGGATAAAGAGAGAGGTGTAGAATAGAATTGTGTGGGTTTTTGTTATATAAGCACAGGTACAGATGCTGTTAGTGAAGCTCAGTGATGGAAAGATAGGGAACTTTCTAGAACCCGAGCTTTTTTATGCAAAGTGCTCACTTTTCTGCTAATGCAGCGTTTGAAAACCACAGACTGTACGAAAAAAAAAGAAACAAACGATCTGTTTCTTTAAGCTGGACGTTATCTGAGAGCGAGAGATTGACAGTGCGGGTGTTTGAGGGGGAGGGGGTTTCGGTAACTAAGCCGGTGGGAAATCTTCGGCCGCCCTGCTCGTACTTAACGCTCCGGACCCGTTTCCTCTTAACGAGCCGGAACCGCTCGGTACCGCCGGCGATCGCCGAGAAAAGAAGTGTCAACTGTTTTCCCTCAGAGATCGACCCGCGGCGTAATTGAGCGCGAGAGCACGCGCCGGCCGAACGGATTTTAACGGAATGAGGGAAAGAAACACGTCTGTGAAAGAAAGCGAGATCAGTTCTTCTCTGGGATCATTAAAGGAGGGACAGAAGCAGAATTGATTACGGGAAAAGACGAGAGTAGCTGATGGCACTTTACAACCTGGCCTGAAAGATCATTCAAACGCAGTTTCCCTTTAACAAAGACAACACAAAGTATCGACCCACATCAGCACTCTCTAACACAATCACAATCATATTATTATAATTATTTTTGGCACTAAATTTCCTCCTTGATGATATACACACTGCACAGTCCCTGTAAAAAAAAGCACCTATCATCACATTATAGTGATATATCAAAGTATTACAATATTTTGTTTAGCATCGATTTCGTATCAATTTTTTCAAAAACATAGTATTGTTTTTTTATTATTAGTTTACATATAAGGATTGATGTCAGAAGTGTTGTACTCTATCTGCGTATCTCACTATTATAAATGCATAATGCTGTATTTTTCGCACTATAAGGTGCACTTAAACATCTTTAATTTTCCTAAAAATCATCTTTTTAGTGTGTATTATAATCGAAATACAGGATTTTTAGTTTAGTTCTCCAGCACCAATATTGGAGCAGTATTAGCATTAGCCACTAACCACGCTAAGCACTCACTCTTTTGACTACTAGTGTATGTTTATGAACCACAGAGCTTCATTTATCTACTACTGATAACCGTGTGCATATAAATGATCAACACACATTTTTTGAAAATCAATCTGTACAATGTAACAAAAACATACAAATCAACCTAATTTTACAATCCTTATAATCCACTTTAGGTCCACTACGCATTTTGAATCTAGATAATATAAATCTACCTCATACAACACTTAAAAACAATAAGTTTCTTATTCAATAAGTTGATTTTACAAATTTGAAAATCTCTGGAATATAATCAAGAGGAAGATGGATGATCACAAGCCATCAAACCAAACTGAACTGCTTTAATTTTTACACCAGGAGTAAAGGCATAAAGTTATCCAAAAGCAGTGTGTAAGACTGGTGGAGGAGAACATGCCAAGATTCATAAAAAATCTGTGATTAAAAAACAGGGTTATTCCACCAAATGTTGATTTCTGAACTCTTAAAAATTGAACTTGTTTTCTTTGCATTTCTGCAAATAAATGCTCTAAATGACATTGTTGTCTGTAGTTTATAGAATAAAACAACAATGTTCATTTTACTCAAACATATACCTATAAATAGCATATTTATTCAGAAACTGAAGTGGTCTCTTAAGTTTTTCCAGAGCTGTATATGGATCAGATTCTTTTTTTTACACTTTTTACTAAAATGAGTCCAGGTGTAATCAGATGAGATTGGAGTTAATATTTAATGTTTAATTTGTTAAATATTAATTTTATAAACAGCAAGAAAATGAATAATATCAGTTACACACTGAGCCCACTGTGGGAGGGCGGGTTCTGGAGTGCGGGTCAGCGGTACAGGCAGCTGTGGGTGTTTATATTGGATCTCAGCGCTCAGTAAGTCAGTAAATCCATAAATATCGGTACAGCGTGCGCTCGCTGCTTAATGAACACCTGCTCCTTCAGTCCAATCACCAGAACCCGGATCAGCGCACGCCTCCGTGATCAACCATTACAGATCCGTTACAGCTCACTGATGAGCCCCGCATAGACACACACAAACAAACACACACACCGACTGAGAGTGTGTGCGCACATGCATGACTGCGTGTTTGTGTTTTCGTACTAAAATATCCTGGAAAACAGAACTAACCCGCAGAACCAATGCAATGCTACAGGGTTTATAAATACTTACAGATTAGTTACACAAACACACACACTAAAACATTCTTTTAAAGATGCAAAATTTTAAAATAAATAAAATAATGCATGTGAGAAATGTTAAATGCTACTATATTTATTAGTGGTGTCACTTAAATTCTAATATATAATTGTATATTTGAGGGGAAATAAAAACAACGTGGGGTGCTGGAATAAATAATGCATAATAAAATGGACACATCTCTTCTTAAAGTGATCTCTTTCTTATATCAGAACTTAATTTGCTGTGTATAAAAATCTCAGAAAGTGTTTTGCACTTGGTAATGCACACATGCTCACAAAGGGGGGATGACCATTTAAATGGTCTGGAGGAAATAAAGCTCTGAAAAAAATTAAGAGACCACTTCAGCTTCTGAATCAGTTTCTCTGATTTTGCTATTTATAGATATATGTTTAAGTAAAATAAACATTGTGGTTTTATTTTATAAACTACGGACAATATTTCTCCCAAATTCCAAATAAAAATATTGTAATTTAATACATTTATTTGCAGAAAGTAAGAAATGGCTGAAACAACAAAAAAGATGCAGAACTGTCAGATCTCAAATAATGCAAAGAAAACAAGTTAATATTCATAAAGTTTTAAGAGTTCAGAAAACAATATTTGGTGGAATAACCCTGTTTTTTTAAATCACAGTTTTCATGCATCTTAGCATGTTCTCCTCCACCAGTCTTACACACTGCTTTTAGATAACTTTATGCCACTTCTGGTGCAAAAAATTCAAGCAGTTCAGCTTGAATTATATTCCAGAGGTTTTAAATTTTGTAAAATAAAAAAAAAAACTTCTCATATTTAAATGGTCTCACAAACTAAAGCACAGCTTCTAAACATGGTGGAGGTAGGGTGATGGAGCTGATATTTGCACATTTCATGACTTAACGTTCCTTTATTTCCTGATTTCAGTGCTCTAAGTTTCTACTTGTTGGGCACCTCCTCCCGGCCAGGCCACTGTAAGCTCGTCCCCTAGCTGGTGCCGGGCGTTGTGAGGCAGGTGGTGCCAGTATACCCTGCTGATGGGTGGAAGATAGATCTGTATAACTCGGTTCTGAGGGTGAGAGCACTTCTGGATCACAAGGGTTTGCGACTTTTTTTTTTTTTTTTTTTTCAATTGCTTTAAAAGCCTCTCAAAAAATCAAAGTGTAACGAGTGGGGAGAGGAAATGGAGTTTTATTCGCGCTGGCAGCAGCAGACAGGGTGGTATTAGGAAGTGTTTGGTAATGCGCCCGCCGTGCCGCACACATCCTCTTGTGTTCGCAGATAAAGAGGAAGCGTGCGGTTAATTGGAATTTATATCGCATCTATGCATTCGCAGTGGCAGCATGAATATAAAGGACGGGGTGCTCTGGAAGCGGCGGGTGGAGGAGGAGGAGGAGAAGGAGGCGGAGGAACGAGGGCGGAGGACGAGGAGGGGAAGGAAGGGTTTAGGGTTGGCGGCGGAGGCTAGGGCGCTGGAGGTTTAGCGCAGGCACTTACGGGCGAGCGGCGCCCATCAGTCACCTGCGGTACGGGCGAAGGAAAGCACAACAGATTGAAATTGGCTGCAGACGCTGCTGCCGCAGCTACTGCCGCTCCCGCCACCACCGCCAGGCGTGAGATACATCTCAATAAGGGCAGCGTACGCAAACAAGGGCGCATCAGAAACGTCCACGTCCAAGCATACGCACACAAACACTCTGTAAACACTGCAGAACACTGAGGAACGCTGGCGTTCCTGCACTAATGCAACCCTTTACGCTGCAGAAGAAAAAAAACACACAGAATTTAAATATGTAATGTATGCAGAACTACACCAACCACACCATCCACCTCTCCACACCATTCGTCATGCTGTCACAGCGCCGCCCCGCCATACATTCCTCATTAAAACCCCAATATCGCTTCTTTACGCCCCTGTCCGGTTCTATACTCTCGCATTCTAGAACTGAGCCAGTGACACCGGGACCTTTAGTTGGAGTGCTCTTGCTAACTTGCAGGTTCTGAGGCTGGTAACTGACGTACTGATCCTGTGCAACAGAGGTAACTCTTGGTCTTCTTTCTTGGGGCGCTCCTGATGATAGCCAGTTTCATCATAACGTTTTAGATGGTCTACCTCATAAAGGTGAACAAAAAAAAAAAGCAAATATTTGCAAACCTGTCTCTATATAAGCAAAAGGTGTTGAAGAATATAACATATAATATTTTAAAATATAATATAATATAATAAAATATATTCTGGTTTGTTTAACAGTTTTTTTGTTTACTAAATAAGTCCATGGGTTTTTCTTCATAGTTTGGATGACTTTGAAAATGTAATAATGAAAAAAACCACTAAATTTAAGGCGTGCCCAAACTGTTTTTGACTGTTACTGTAATGTACTGGTCATCTAAACATTTATCATTCATTTTTTTCAAGAATTAAGTTTATCATGTAACTTTTGTTGGAGTAACTGTGTCTACTCTCTATGGAAGACTTCCTACTACATTAAGAATTCCGAACATTGGTGCACCAAGTGGTTTAGCAGTCTAAGGCGCTGCCACTATGATCGGGAGAATCCTGGTCAGGCAGCTTGCCACTAGCTGCCGTTGCTGCGAGAACACAATTGGCCTTGCTCTCTCTGGGTGGGTAGACCGCGCTCATCAGAGTGATCTGGTTAGAGAAGGCATGTTCTCATATTCTCCTCATCACTCCAAAGGGTGATAATGATCAGCACAAGGCATCTGTGAGCTGATGTATAAGTCGCTGCGCTTTCCTCTGAGAGCGCTGTGATGCTACTCGGCAATGCTGCATCAGCAGCAGTTGGAAAAGAGGCAGTCAGAGCAGGCCATTTTTTTATTTTACTTAAATTAGCTTTGCTTTACAGGTCTTGCCACCCAACATGAAGACACCCCTGTTCCTTACTAGTGTCGAATAATGGACCTCATAATCCGGTGCCCCTTATGTGTGAAAATAGACAAAAAAAAGATGTTTATTTATAGTGTGCCTTAATAGTGTGCATAATCTGGTGTGCCTTTTAGTGCGAAAAATAAGGTACACTATAATTTGTGTGTCTGATTTGAATCTTAAAGGAGAACTCCAGTGTAAAATGGATTTTTGTTGTAGTAAAACATGATAAAAAGTACTTACCTTTGATGAATAGCACACCTCCAGTCTGCTACAGCATTCCGAGATACAGAAATTTTAACAGTTTCTCCAAACACCCTTCAGACTGGGTGACACAGAGCATTATTTGCCTTGATATTTTTTTTTTTACTGTTATCCAGCTCAAAGTAGGTGCACACCTCCTACGCCATGAGGCAGGCTATGCAGAGTCTATGTATATATGTCTGTCATTATCAGCGCTCAGAGCTAAAGCTCGCGTTACGGGATGCAAGCAGTGGTTTTTCATGAGCTTCTTGTGCACTTTTTAAGTTATTAATGCTTTATTTTAAATGTCAGGGCTCCAGATTCTAGCAAGGTGGTGTGTGATTTATCGGAGCAAATAATGCTCTGTGTCACCCAGTCTGAGGGTGTTTGGACAAACTGTTAAAATGTCTGGATCTCAGAACGCTGTGGGAGAACGGAGATGTGCTATTCATCAAAGGTAAGTACTTTTTATCATGTTTTACTACACAAAAAGTCCATTTTACACCAATGTTCTCTTTTAATAATTCTATTTCTTCTAACATGATACGCTCACACCTTCTGGGAAATCCTCAATTTAAGTTACAGGTTTTTTTTTTTAGGGAGGTAGGTGTGGCTGGGGTTTATTGGGAGCCCAGCACCCCTAAACCTCTGATCCACCAAAAACCTCCTCACTCCACACTTACCAGTATACCTAGTCACACTGAATGTGTGAAAAGTATTGGGACACCTGATCATTCATTGTTTTAATACTAAAAAATACTGTGTTGGTGTAACTGTGTGTTTCTTCTTTAGAAGACTTTCTACTAGATTCTGAATTCAGAATTGCTGTGAGGATTTGATTGCATTCAGTGACAAAAGTGTTAATTGATAAGGGCTTAAAACACTGAACAGCACTGAACAGCACACTGTACAGCATGATTTTACAGCTATACCCGCCAAAAAATGCTACTAAAAGGTAGTAAAGGTACTAAAAGTACCACTGGCATAGTAACCGGGGGGGATGGGTGGGACGTGTTAAAAGCGTGCCGAAACCTGCAACCGCGCCATGAAAATCACCCCCTCTCGGGAGCTCATTTCTATTTAGAGTTAGCTAAAGCAATTATTTCTGCTTTTATCAAGAAGACGTGGGTGTGCACTCCTGAGAGGGGGTGCTTTTCCTGGTGTGGGTGCTGAATTCGGCACAACACTGGATTTACATGCGTGGTCAGTGATGAGAGCAATGAATCTCAACAATACAAAATACTGCAATAAAAATGACTTTTGGATAGTGTCTTGTTCTGCTAACAAGGGATTTTTTATATTTATATTAACTGCGGCCAAAAATCTCTATGAAACGAAAAGTTACATTCTTTTAATAAAAGAAAACCTTCGTGAGAACTGCTTTTATTAGAAAAAAAAGACAAGACAACACTACTGAGTTTTTTTTAAAGAGTGTAGAACAGAATTGACGCGCCAATAAATAATTATAATAATAATAATAAAATCTGTTTTTATATTATTTCAAATATTAGGCGATAACTGATCATTTTTTTGTCATATGTGTATTTGTCATGTATGTATATATATTTCAGACATTGCATGTAAATGTCTGTAAATGTTGTTTTAGGTCACTACAGGGTGGGCTTTGATTCATATTAGCAGATGCCCCCCCCCCCCCCCCCCCATTTCAAACCCGCTCCTACGCCTCTGAAAGGTACCCCTAAATGGCTTAAACACTCGTCTGACACATTGTACATTAAATAAAATCCGAATCAGACAGAGAACCTGCTGTAAATCCCTGTAAATCTGATCTGAGGGCTGTAATTTACTGCAGAGGAGAACAGAGCCTCCTTGTGGTGGATAACTGAAACTGGCAGTGCCCTCCAAAACAAATTACACACATTATGCGGCAATTAACGAGCTAGAGCTCAGTCCACATCAATTACACACACCTGTTAGTTAACAAGTGCAGCGCCTTACACAGCCTCATATATCCTGCTGCAGCACATACAGCTTAATTTACTCACTTTATAACAACAGTGCGAGAGTTTATTAACCGAAAACAGACATAATATTTACTTTAACTATAAGCATTAAACTATCATAAACTCTTACAGTTAAACACACGATTTGATTCTGTTACTCTGCTACCTATAATCACTGATTAGGACTGATGTAGTGAACCATATAGTGAAAAGGCTGCTTCTTTGTAGTATGATTTATCAGAAACCCTATAGGAGAACTACAGCTCTGTATCTCTATAACACTGTTACTGTACAGAGTTATCACCTCGTTCACCACCACAGAGACCACTGGAAGACCACCACTATTCACCACTATGATTAGAGTGATATTCTATTCTCAGCACAGCAGTGACTCTCACTGGTGTGGTGGTGTTGATGGTCGTGTGTGTGGTATTGGGGTATCTGGTTGACAGAAGGTTCACACTTGGACTTGATGCCGTGGTCAGACAGTGGCCTTCTTACAGTAGGTTTTTCCAATAAAGTGGCCAGAAAATATAAATATAAACAGTATTTTAAAATCTCAGCAACACTACTGCGTCTGATGCACCATGTTAGTGTTTGTTTACTGTATTTTTTGCACTATAAGGTGCACTGGATTACACAGACCATTTTATGTCACTGATATAATAATAGACTATACAAAAAAGAACCAACAAACCACAAAAAACAAAAGAAATGATACCCTTTAAAGAAAACTACATTTTAATAATCATAGTTTTGGAAATATTTTTTTTTTCTTCACCTGCTGCAGTCCACACTGTGTGTATGGAGTCTCAGTTACTTAAGTCTGGTATTGCTGGCTAAAATACCCTTCTTTGTTATATATGTGTACAAACATACAAATAAACACAATAGACAATATCAAATTTGATCGAGGTCATGTCCATTTATTGTGCGATAAGTCGATGATGTGATTATTGTGACAGGCCTAGTAAGAAACAAAGGTGTTGCCATGTTTTTCTTCTAATTCTAAGTCAGTAAAGCTAAGCTAAGTAAAGTAAACAATACTGTAAATAATAAAAAATATTTTAAAGCCAAACAAGCGCTGGATGCTAATCTACACAGATTTCTCTCCTGAAAACTGTTTATTTGGTTGAGTAAAGCGCTTCTGTTTATTTACAGTAAGCTTAGATGTAACTGAGCCAGGGTGATATTAGCTAGCGGTTCGTCCCACATGATAAACATGCAGACTACAGTCTGAAAATACTCACCTCTGAACAGCAAAAATGCTAGCTAGTGCTTAGCGCAGTTAGCGCCTAATGCTAATGCTTGCTCCAGCAGTGCTAGCCAGGGGGGTTAGCAGCAGGCTACAGGCCGATAATAGTCACCTCTGAATGTCAAAAGAACTAGCCCTTAGCACAGTTATCGGCTAATGCTAATACTGCAGGAGAACTAAACTGAATATACTCCAGTATAACACTGCACTTCCTACATAACACACCCTGGATACAGCGCACAGATGATTTTTGGGGAAATTTAAGGATTTTAAGTGCACCTTATAGTCTAAAATAGATGGTATTTGTTTATTTATTGAATCCCCATCAGCTGGAACAGATCCCCTTGCTATTTTTCATTGGGTTCTATTTAGGTTAAAAAAAAAAAAATAAAATAAATAATAATAATAATAAAATATATATATATATATATATATATATATATATATATATATATATATATATTAGGGTTGCAACGGTATGAGATTTTCACGGTATGATAACCGTCTCGGAAAATACCGCGGTATCACGGTTATCACGGTATCACAGTTTGTTACATATATTATTATTTTTTTGTTCAATTAACTATTTATTGTAGAAACTACACCATCAGGTGAAGGAAACCATGTTTTTCCACTACTCTTAAGGGCATTAAGAGTGTATATATAAAAAAAAGTTGGTATATAACCAGATACTGCAGAAAGAGGGGATTTATTTCTGACATGATCCTCACAATAGAGATTTCTATTTTAAGGCTTTCACTACTTAAAACCTTCAACATATGAAAAACAGGCACGTCAGAATTTGAAAATGAACGCATGTAAATGAATGGCGTCTTTCACGTCCAGTCCGGCCAGGACCTTTACACGGACACGTGAATCCATCGTAGCACGCACTTCACGCCAGCACCTGCGTGCCCGAATTTCGGATAACTCAGCGCTTTTGCGGGCGCTTACCGCATGGGTTATGCACGACTACAAAGAGGTTTTATTTATGTTCAGATTAAAATTTTAAACTGAACACATACTTTGCGCTGCACAGCGGGGTGGTGTTTTCGAAGATGGGAGAACAGGTTTGATGTATTTCCTCCTTTAGCTGTGACTACGGCCACATTGATTACAAGCTTGTTGATTACAAGATTACAAGTCTGTTTTCAGGCTGTTTGAATGAGCGAAATATGATCAGAATTATGTAAATTAACACTAACATAGAAGCATAGAACTATTATTTAATTAAAATTATTTTTAAGAGCAGCTAAACACAGTGCGGAGAAGTTCACGTGCGAGAGAGAGAGACACAGAGAGAGAGAGATTTGCGTGTTCTGATGTGAGCTACTCACAGGTAAAGGTTCTCTTTTATCTCCTCGTGCTCATTTTAGTCCAATACATAATTCTGCAGTTTCTCAGTGTTTTCTGTCGTATTTTGCGGCTATCGCGAGCGCTTACAACTAACACCGCGGGCCGCGAGGTGCAGCCGTGCTGCCGCTGTTATGCCGAATCCGACTCCCTGCTCAATCCGACTCCCGCTTCGCGGACAGAATCGGCACAACACCCCCCGCTGTAGAACTGCGGGAGTGAAAACAGCGCTTATAATTAAGTTAGTTAAGTTTCAGTTTTCGTTATTTGGTTCGTTTTCATTAACAATAATAATTGGTTACTTAGCATTAACATAGTGATTATCACACCAGAGCTTTATTTAAAAATAAAATATATAATTAAAAAACAGATGCCTACATCTCAGACTATTTTCTAGAGCCCAACCCGACTCGGCCCGAGGAATGTGGTGGGAAATCTCGGCCCGAACGGACCCGATCTCGGGTCGGGCCTCGGGTCAGGTCTGGTTCGGGCAGAGAATCTAAGCTCTAGTCTGATGCACTTTCTGCCGTTCTCACCGCTGTGTGCTGAGCAGCTGAAGCGGAGCAGAGTTGCGCATGCGCGGGTGAGTTTCTCCGCTGGCTTGCGTTTTACCGGTAATAAGCAAACACACACGGTATGATAACCGTGCATTTTAATACCATGGTATACCGTGAAACCGGTTACCGCTGCAACCCTAATATATATATATATATATATATACATATATATATATATGGGGGAAATTTTAGATAATTAGATGCATCTCGATTGTGTGTGTGTGTGTGTGTGTGTGTGTGTGAGACGAGTCTCACCTCCAGCTCTCTGAGGCGCTCTAGCAGCTCCTTACTGCTCTCCGTCTCATCATCCTCTTCCTCCTCCTCCTCCAAATACTGATCTCCATCGCCCTCCTCTGACTCAAACGCCTCATCACACTCTCTGAGCTCGGCTCCCTCAGACATCACCACCTGCACATTACACATTTATTAACTCAACACTCACATTTACAGAAAGAATGTTTTGATCTCTTGCTGATTTTGTAAGTTTGCCCACTGATAATGACATGAACAGTCTATAATTTAAGGGTAGGTTAATTTACCAGTGAGAGATACAGTGACTTGTATTGTATGGAACTTTTCAACCTTTTGCCACATTTTAGGCTTTAAACATAAGGATATGAAATTGTAATTGTTTGTGAAGAATCAACAACAAGTGGAACACAATCGTGAAGTGGAACGAAATTTATTAGATATTTTAAACTTAAAAAAAAAAACAAAAAAAAAAAACAGAAAAGTGGGGTGTGCAACATTATTCGGCCTCCTTGTGTTAATACTTTGTAGTGCCACCTTTTGCTGCGATTACAGCTGCAAGTCGCTTGGGGTTTGTGTCTATCAGTTTTTCACATCGAGAGACTGACATTTTTGCTCACTTTTTCTTGCAAAACAGCTGGTGCTCAGTGAGGTTGGATGGGGAGCGTTTATTTGTGAACAGCAGTTTTCAGCTCTTTCCACAGATTCTCGATTGGATTCAGGTTTGGACTTGGCCATTCTAACACCTGGATACATTTATTTGTGATTTATTCTATTGTAGATTTTGCTTTATTATTTGTTTTGGATCATTGTCTTGTTGGAATATAAATCTCCATCCCAGTCTCAGGTCTTTTGCAGACTCCAACAGGTTTTTTTTTTCCTGAATTCTCCTGTATTTGACTCCATCCATGTTTCCATTCATTTTAACCATCTTCCATGTCCCTGCTGAAGAAAAGCAGGCCCAAACCATGATGCTGCCACCACCATGTTTCACTTTGGGGATGGTGTGTTCAGGGTGGTGAGCTGTGTTACTTTTCAGCCACACAAAGCACTTTGTATTTGGGCCAAAAAGTTCGACTTTGGTCTGATCTGACCAGAGAACCTTCTTCCAGGTGTTTTCTGTACAAACAGCACTTCTTATGTCTTTTTTTTAACTGTGTCTTTCTTCTTGCCACTCTTCCATAAAGGTCAGATTTGTGGAGAGCACGACTTATAGTTGTCCTTTTGACAGATTCTTCCACCTCAACTGTAGATCTCTGCAGTTCATCCAGAGTGATCATGGCAGATAGATAGATAGATAGATAGATAGATAGATAGATAGATAGATAGATAGATAGATAGATAGATAGATAGATAGATAGATAGATAGATAGATAGATAGATAGATAGATAGATAGATAGATAGACGGCTGTGTCTTGGTAGATTTTCAGTGGATTTTCAATATGACCGCTTGCACAGTGCTCCTTAAGGTGTTTAAACTCTGAGACTATCACAGAGCAGCTGCATTTATACGGAGACTTGATCACACACAGGTGGATTCTATTAATCATCATCAGTCATTTAGGTCAACATTGGATCATTCAGAGATCTTCACTGAACTCCTGGAGTGAGTTTACTGCACTGAAAGTAAAGGGGCTGAATAATATTGCACGCGCCACTTTTCAGTTTTTTATTTCTAAAAAAAAAGTTTAAAGTATCCAATACATTTTTCATGAAAAATTAAAATTTCATATCTTTATGCTTGAAGCCTGAAATGTGGCAAAAGCTTGAATACTTTTGCAAGGCACTGTAGAATATAAAAAATAAAATCCAGAAAATGACATTGTATAAATTATGATAATAATACATCATACATTTGCATTTTGCTGAGAGAAATAAGTATTTGATCCCCTACCAACCATTAAGAGTTCTGGCTCCTACAGACCAGTTAGAGGCTCCTAATCAACTCATTACCTGCATTGAAGTCAGCTGTATTAAACTGTCACCTGTAAAAAAGACTCCTGTCCACAGACTCAATCAATCAGACTCTACCCTCTACAACATGGGAAAAGACCAAAGAGCTTTCTAAAGACGTCAGGGACAAGATCATACACGTGCACAAGGCTGGAAGGGGCTACAAAACCATAAGTAAAATGCTTGGTGAAAAGGTGACGATGGGAAATACAATGCAAGAAATTTATAAAATAATGTCAATCGACATCGATCTGGGGCTCCATGCAAAATCTCACCTTGTGGGGTATCCCTGATCATGAGGAAGGTGAGAGATCAGCCTAAAACTACACTGGGGAAACTTGTTAATGATCTCAAGGCAGCTGGGACCACAGTCACCAAGAAAACCATTGTTAACACACTGAACCGTAATGGATTAAAATCCTGCAGTGACAGCAAGATCTCCCTGCACAAGTAAGGCACATGTGCAGGTCCGTCTAAAGTTTGCCAGTGAACACCTGCATGATTCTGAGAGTGATTAGGAGAAGGTGCTGTGGAAAGATGAGATAAAAATTTAGCTCTGTGGCATTAACTCATCTTGCTGTGTTTGGAGAAAGAGAAATGCTGACTATGACCCAAAGAACACTGTCCCCACTGTCAAGCATGGAGGTGTTTCTCTGCTAAGGGCACTTCTCTTCAAGCAATAAGATAAATAACTATTCTGCAATAAATCTTTCACATCTCTGTGGAGGAATTTTGGTCCACTCTTCTTTACAGAATTGTTTTCAGCATAAACAGCCTGTTTAAGATCATGCCACAGCATCTCAATGAGAATTTGATGGCTTTTTTAGCCATTTAGAGGTGGACTTGTTTGGGTGCTTTAGGTCATTGTCCTGCTTCAGAACCGAAGTACATCTGAGCTTGAGGTCACAAATAGATGGCCGGACATTATTTTTACACCAGATGTAACAGGACACAAACCTTACAAAAAGTTCCACTTTTGTCACGTCAGTCCAAAGAATATTTACCCAAAGTCCTGGAGATCATCAAGATGTTTTTTGGTCAGTAATGTTTTTTTTTTTTGCCTTTGAACTCTCCCATGGAGACCATTTTCGACAAGTCTGTATCCTATTATTAAATCAAATGAGACGTGCAGTTCTTTAAATATTGTCCTGGATAAGTTGTCCATGCCCTTTTGAAATAATTTTGGTTGGTCAGCCACTCCTGGGAAGGTTCACCACTGTTCCATGTTCTATCTATCTATCTATCTATCTGTCTGTCTATCTGTCTGTCTGTCTGTCTGTCTGTCTGTCTACAGCTCTGGGAAAAAAAATAAGAGAGCACTTAAAAATGAATGAGTTTCTTTGATTTTACCAAATAAAAAAACGGATGATCACGAGCCATCAAACCAAGCTGAACTGCTTGAATTTTTGCACCAGAAGTGGCATTAAAAATATTATCCAAAAGCAGTGTGTAAGACTGGTGGAGGAGAACATGCCAAGATGCATGAAAACTGTGATTAAAAACCAGGGTTAACTTTATGTAAATGAACTTGTTTTCTTTGCATTATTGGAGGTCTGAAAACTCTCCGCCTTTTTAGTTATTTCAGCCATTTTTTAATTTCTGCAAATAAATGCTCTAAATCACAATATTTTTATTTGGAATTTGGTAGAAAAGTTGTCGGAAGTTTATAGAATAAAACAACAATGTTAATTTTACTCAAACATAACTTTAACTAGCAAAATCAGAGAAACTAATTCAGAAACTGAAGTGGTCTCTTAATAGTTTAGGGATATATAGATATATAGATATATGGGGTATAATGTGGGTATAATATGTATCTAATAAGTAATATCAGTATATACACTGCTCAAAAAAATAAAGGGAACACTCAAATAACACATCCTAGATCTGAATGAATGAAATATTCTCATTGAATACTTTGTTCTGTACAAAGTTGAATGTGCTGACAACAAAATCACACAAAAATCATCAATGGAAATCAAATTTATTAACCAATGGAGGCCTGGATTTGGAGCCACACACAAAATTAAAGTGAAAAAACACACTACAGGCTGATCCAACTTTAATGTAATGTCCTTAAAACAAGTCAAAATGAGGCTCAGTATTGTGTGTGGCCTCCACGTGCCTGTATGACCTCCCTACAACGCCTGGGCATGCTCCTGATGAGGTGGCGGATGGTCTCCTGAGGGATCTCCTCCCAGACCTGGACTAAAGCATCCGCCAACTCCTGGACAGTCTGTGGTGCAACGTGACGTTGGTGGATGGAGCGAGATGTCCCAGATGTGCTCAATCGGATTCAGGTCTGGGGAACGGGCGGGCCAGTCCATAGCTTCAATGCCTTCATCTTGCAGGAACTGCTGACACACTCCAGCCACATGAGGTCTAGCATTGTCCTGCATTAGGAGGAACCCAGGGCCAACCGCACCAGCATATGGTCTCACAAGGGGTCTGAGGATCTCATCTCGGTACCTAATGGCAGTCAGGCTACCTCTGGTGAGCACATGGAGGGCTGTGCGGCCCTCCAAAGAAATGCCACCCCACACCATTACTGACCCACTGCCAAACCGGTCATGCTGAAGGATGTTGCAGGCAGCAGACCGCTCTCCACGGCGTCTCCAGACTCTGTCACGTCTGTCATGTGCTCAGTGTGAACCTGCTTTCATCTGTGAAGAGCACAAGGCGCCAGTGGCGAATTTGCCAATCCTGGTGTTCTCTGGCAAATGCCAAGCGTCCTGCACGGTGTTGGGCTGTGAGCACAACCCCCATCTGTGGACGTCGGGCCCTCATACCATCCTCATGGAGTCGGTTTCTAACCGTTTGTGCAGACACATGCACATTTGTGGCCTGCTGGAGGTCATTTTGCAGGGCTCTGGCAGTGCTCCTCCTGTTCCTTCTTGCACAAAGGCGGAGGTAGCGGTCCTGCTGCTGGGTTGTTGCCCTCCTACGGCCTCCTCCACGTCTCCTGGTGTACTGGCCTGTCCCCTGGTAGCGCCTCCAGCCTCTGGACACTACGCTGACAGACACAGCAAACCTTCTTGCCACAGCTCGCATTGATGTGCCATCCTGGATGAGCTGCACTACCTGAGCCACTTGTGTGGGTTGTAGAGTCCGTCTCATGCTACCACGAGTGTGAAAGCACCACCAACATTCAAAACTGACCAAAACATCAGCCAGACAGCATAGGTTCTGAGACGTGGTCTGTGGTCCCCACCTGCAGAACCACTCCTTTATTGAGTGTGTCTTGCTAATTGCCAATAATTTCCACCTGTTGTCTATTCCATTTGCACAACAGCAGGTGAAATTGATTGTCAATCAGTGTTGCTTCCTAAGTGGACAGTTTAATTTCACAGAAGTTTGATTTACTTATAGTTATATTGTGTTATTTGAGTGTTCCCTTTATTTTTTTGAGCAGTGTATAAGTCAATTTCACACAAAACCTTTTCAGCCTAATTTTATATCACTTTCAACCACAAAAAAGGACTACTCATCCTCGTTCTCACACTGTAGGAAAGGGGGGGAGGGGGAGACTAAATCAGACTTTATGGTGATGCGTTCCTGTAAATGCCAGCGATGCCAGAGTATTTTAAAGATGAGCACTTTCCTCCAGGACACTTAATGTCAAGGTCAGCATGGCGTGAGATAAAGTCTCGCTCATTAAGCTGAATTAATAAATTACAGTATCAGCAGTGAATGTCACTCAGTGGCCGGCTCCCAGTGCTAACGCTGGATCCATTAAAGCCCATTAATAGCCCAGCGAACCAGCTCCATCCCTCTACCACCCCGTCACGCCACTCTGGGTTAAAAATAGAGCGCTGTATCTTTTCTCGCCGCTGCCTCTCTCTTCCTTACTCTCTCTCTCTCTCTTTCTCTTTTTTTTCCTGAAATGCAGGCCAGCGCTGCGGGCACTAACGCATCTATACTCCATCCGCCTGCCAGCTCTGAGACGGGCACAATAAACCCGGGCACATGCTCCTCATCCGCCCATTCAACCCATTCATCTCTTTCAGCCCTTCATTTTCTCCAGATCCTTCCGTGACAAAGCCGTGAATTCAGAAAATAAATAAATAAAAAAATACGTAAACAGGCAGCATCTCAACATACAACAGCTAAAGGACAAGCCCAGCAACTTTTACAATTCTCTACATAACTCAGTGTTATATAAACTCAATCAGGGAGGGGGTTTGTTTTATATGAATTTGTTCAGAGTGGTGGTTTGTTTGAGATAAACTCAGTCAGAGTGGGGGTTTGTTTTATATGAATTTGTTCACAGTGGGGGTTTGTTTGAGATGAACTGATTCAGAGTGGGGGTTTGTTTAAAAAGAAGAACTCATTCAGAGTGGGGGTTTGTTTCAGGAGAAGAACTGATTCAGAGTGGGGGTTTGTTTGAGATTAACTCATTCAGAGTGGGGGTTTGTTTGAGATAAACTCATTCAGAGTGGGGGTTTGTTTAAAAAGAAGAACTCATTCAGAGTGGGGGTTTGTTTAAAAAGAAGAACTCATTCAGAGTGGGGGTTTGTTTCAGGAGAAGAACTGATTCAGAGTGGGGGTTTGTTTGAGATTAACTCATTCAGAGTGGGGGTTTGTTTGAGATTAACTGATTCAGAGTGGGGGTTTGTTTAAAAAGAAGAACTCATTAAGAGTGGGGGTTTGTTTGAGATGAATTGATTCAGAGCGGAGGTTTGTTTGAGGTTAATTGATTCAGAGTGGGGGTTTGTTTGAGATGAATTGATTCAGAGTGGGGGTTTGTTTAAGATGAACTGGTTCAGAGTGGGGGTTTGTTTGAGATGAATTGATTCAGAGCGGAGGTTTGTTTGAGGTTAATTGATTCAGAGTGGGGGTTTGTTTGAGATGAATTGATTCAGAGTGGGGGTTTGTTTAAGATGAACTGGTTCAGAGTGGGGGTTTGTTTGAGATGAATTGATTCAGAGCGGAGGTTTGTTTGAGGTTAATTGATTCAGAGTGGGGGTTTGTTTGAGATGAACTGATTCAGAGTGGGGGTTTGTTTGAGATGATCTAATTCAGAGTGGGGGTTTGTTTGATATCAACTCATTCAGAGTGGGTGTTTGTTTAAAAAGAAAAACTAATTCAGAGTGGGAGTCTGTTTGAGCTTAACTCATTCAGAGTGGGGGTTTGTTTAAAAAGAATAACTCACTCAGAGTGGGGGTTTGTTTGAGATTAACTCCTTCACAGTGGGTGCTTGAGATGAATTAATTTAAAGTGGGGGGTTTGATGTTAAATTGAGCTTCACTGAGAAACTTTGCGACTTTTGATTTCTTTACAGTGGTAATGAATGGAAGCATTGGTCACATGACTAAACACAAAAACAGACAATATTTAAAACAGGGATTAAATAGTTGAACATCTCACATATATCTAGTTTTCTTTAGGTAGTATTTTTTGCTTTGCCATACTAGTGATCGACCGATATATCGGCCGGACGATTAATCTGGCCAATTATTGCAATTTTTTAGATAAATGGCATCGGCCGATATCTGCGTCCACAAGGCCAATTTTTTCAACGTATGCCTCAGGCTCCGCTCTGGGCAGCACTGTGTGTCATTAGTGCTCCCCCTAGTGTCCATTTCATCATCCTATTAACACACAGCAGAAGAGCTGAAGAGCTCAGTTCCTCAGAACCTGCAGAAAATGGCTTCACTTCAGCTTAAGTGCATCTATGGGTAAAAATGCAAGCTTTATATATCGGCTATTGTCCATTTGTGATCTCTAAATATTGGCATTAAAAAAAAAATCAGTCAACCACTACACCACCCCCTGCAAATACCATGTATCCCAAATACCAGGTTTTAGACCTTTAAGACCAGTGGAACAGACATTACAGAGGTTGTTCAGTGAACAGGAGAGACTCTGTGTGCAGATTAAGGTCATCACACCAAAAAGAGACACGTGAAGTGTCATCAGAGAGGTCAGATTATCTGATAAGGACGAGGTCATTTGGACCACTGTTCTTTATCTGATCAATATCCTTCCACCTCTGTTATCTCTAAAATCACATTACAACACAATTAGTCCCAACCTTGCAGTGAGATTGATTGGCTTAATGACACTTCATTGTGTTTCTGGTTTTTAAAATAACCAATGCATTTGTGTTTCCAGCCAGACTGCCAATCAGAACAGATCTTATTTACATACACCAGCCTTAAAAGTTCAGTGTGTTTATTTGTAAGAATCCAAATTAGACTCACCTCAGATGCCAGTCCTCCTCCACAGTGAAGAAGCTCCACGCTAAGAAATGCCCCTTTCAGCCTCTAGCTCCAAAACCTCTGTAAAACACATAAAAAAAGAAAATTTTCAGTAAAAAAATAAGAAAGCTTAATATTGGTTTAGACTAGGGGTGTGCCATATCATATCGTACGTGATAATATCGCCAACATTTTTGAATACGTGAACAATATTATTGTGCCATATCTTCCACCTTTTATTATCACATCAGGGTACTAATTTTTATTTATTTATTTTTTTTGCAAATGAAAAATCCACACTGTTCTCATATTTCATTATATAGCTATTAGAGACAGATTATATCTGTCTAGTATCATGTATTTTACCTTAATCCTGGATATATAGAGATATTTTAAGTGCATTATTATTAGTATCATCACATTCTGGATCATTGACTTCTTTTATAAATCTGATAAAATTCTTGTATTGTTTAATATATCAGTTAGGGGTGTGCCTACATTTTTGTATACAATAATACAATCTTATTTTCATTTTGTTTTAGTGGTGTGTTCTTAAAATTAGTTTTTTTTTAATTCATTGTTCTGTCATATCGCCAAGAGTACCGTTATCGCGAAAATATGATGCAATACCGTGATATTATTTTAGGAGCATATCAGGAGCATATTATTTTAGGAGCATATCATGTTTAGACATGATTGAATTTAAGGTGTGTCCAAACCTTTGAATGGCACTGTATTTTGCAGCGTTTTTTCATTATGTTAACGTTTTTTGCATTATAAAATAATACTAAAAAGTAATTGAAATATATGCATATGCATATAACATATGCAAATATTTAGTAAACAAAAACATGTTAAACAAACCAGAATATGTTCTATATTTTAGATTCTTCAAAGTAGCGCCTCTTGCTTAGATTAGACAGATTTGCACATCTTGGCTGGATTTTTCAGTCAGCTTTATGATGTAGAGTCACCTGGAATTCAGGCTTTCAGTAAACAGCTGTGCTGAACTCGTCAAGAGTTAATTACTTGAATTTCTTGTCTCTTAATGTGTTTGAGAGCATCAGTTGTAAAGTAGTGAAGAGGTAGAGTTGGTATACAGTGAATAGCTCTATATGAGTAATGTGCTAATCCAGATAATGACGAGAACTTCTCAACTAAGCAAAGAAAAAAAATCCCTTTAAGAAATAAAGGTCAGTCAATCCGAAAAATTTCAAGAAATTTAAAAGTATCCTCAAGTGCAGTCGCAAAGACCATCAACAACAATATGATCGAACTGGCACTCATCAGGACCACCCCAGGAGAGGAAGAGCAAAAGTTACCTCTGTTGCACAGAATAAGTTCATCAGCCTCAGAAATTATTCACAGAGTAGTTTGGTTTATTTAAAAAGTACTAGCCTACGTGATTCCTAATGTGCTCCATCATAGTCTGGATGACTCAACTATTCATATTTAAAAAGAAACAAATAAGAACATTAATTAAAATGGTGTGTCCAAGCTTTAGACTGGTACTGTATGTAAAATTAATAAATGACTTTACCAACTGACCAACCTCACTCTTACAAAACATAAAAAAACATACAGCTCATACACATTGCAGTTTCTGAAGTTTCGGACAACATTTCTCCCAAATTCCATTACAAATTTTGTCATTTAGAGCATTTATTTGCAGAAAATGAGAAATGGCTGAAATAACAAAAAAGATGCAGAGCTTTCAGACCTCAAATAATGCAAAGAAAACAAGTTCATATTCATAAAGTTTTAATAGTTCAGAAATCAAAATTTGGTGGAATAACTCTGGTTTTTAATCACAGTTTTCATGCATCTTGGCATGTTCTCCTCCACCAGTCTTACACACTGCTTTTGGATAACTTTATGCCACTCCTGGTGCAAAAAATTCAAACAGTTCAGTTTGGTTTGATAGCTTGTGATCATCCATCTTCCTCTTGATTATAATCCAGAGTTTTTCAGTTTGGTCAAATAAAAACTCAGCATTTTTAAGTTTTTTTCCAGAGCTGTATTTTGTTGCAGTATATATTTTCATGTTTTGTCGTATTGTCACTAATATCCTATCATTCTATCATTATCCTATCAATACAATTATACCAAAATATTTTGATATTATTTTAGGGTCATATCACCCTCCCCTAGCTGTGAGCCCACTGTATCCATCACCCTACAGCACCACCCGCCCAGCTTACTCCACCCCTCCCTCGTCTCTCAGAAGGTACAAAGAAAGCCTGGGGGCTTAATGAAGAATGGTGAATCTGTGTGATCTCAGCTTTGATCAGCGCTGGATCAGACCTGTAGGTGTTGGCTCTGAGGAAGGCTCGTTATTAATGCATCAGGAATGCACTCGCTCCCAAATATCCCCAAATAAGGCAGCTGGCAGCAGGATGGGCAGCGGCAAGGGAATTTAGAGTTAGGTAATATTTACAGAGATACCCTCACAGGATTCCTCACAAACAACAAACAGCTGTGCTTTCAGCTTTACTACAGAGCTGGGGAAGAACCTCCTAAACCTTTCTTGCCCAGAACAAGATGAATCTCGATGAAAGTTAAATCAGACTCAAATTCGCCACACAGCATCTATTTAGTCCAATTTTACTCAAAATATCTTTATTTTTTACTTGTCTTTATTTGAGAAAACCACTGCAAAAACAGGCTTTTTAATTTATTCAATTGCAAAATGAATGAAAACGTATTTGGAATTCAGTATTTTCTAAACGTTTAATTTTTTTACGTTTAGTTACAGCAAAAAAAAAAAATCATTTTGGTGCATAACACAGCATGACGTAAAAAATGAGTCTTTGTTGCAATTACTGCGACTTTTCACTTTTTAATTTCTTCAGATTTACCAAATACTGAACATTAAACACATTTTTTACGCCGGTTTCCATTCAATTTGCCCAATTTTTTCACCTTTGCATCAATTAAATAGCTGAATAATATAGGGATGGGTGGAGCTACACTATACATCATACTGCAACCAGCCAGCAGAGGCGCTAGTCTTGTGATGGCTTCACATTTTTTAAGGGGCACTTTAAAACCCCCTGATTTGGTCTGACCTCAACCTCAGCTCAAATTTGAAAAATGCAAAAAAAATATATATAAAAAATTATAATAAAAAAACAAAGTAAAAATATAGCCGCAAGCGGCGATTTACGGGGTTCGAGCGTTACAGGCAAAGAGACCTCTGGAGGCCAGTTAGGCTTAAAACATGTTGCCGGTTGACCGGCATCGCCAAACTGGATGAGGATGACCAGCATGACCGTGAAGACCAAGCTAGATTACCAGCATGACTAATCTGGATGACAAACTTGTTGACCATATTGACCAAGCTGGAAGACCATAATGACCAAACTGGATGACCAGCATGGCAAAGGTGGTTGGCCAGTATGACCAAGCTGGAAGACCACCATTACTATGAGGACAAAGCTGAATGACCAGCAGGACCATAATGACCAATGTGAATGGCCAGCATGACCAAGCTGGATGGCCAGCATAACCAAGCTGGGTGACCAGCGTGACCATAAAGACCATAATGGCAATGCTAGATGAGTGGTGTGAGTAAACTAGTTGAAAAGCATTGATAAATTGAGCTGTAGTGTTCATCAGGTTTTATGTGGTGTCTTACTGCACTCTAGTGCGCATTTGGTGAAACAAATTCAGCTCTTAAATTGAAAAAACACAAGGCATAAAAAGGGCATATAAATAACCAGTATATAGTATATAAGTTTTGACCTGATTAACATTCCGCCTGTTAAAAGTTTGCTGGAATGTGATTGGCTAATAGTGACCACAAAAGTGTCCACATCAAATTTTCATTTGGTGTACCATTAGTGCATGGGCCATAGATGATAATGGGCTAGGATGACCTTGATAGCTTGTATGGTTCTAGAGAAACAGCTATCGAGCATTGGCCCCGCCCCCTGGGGGGGTGTATGTCTACTTAAACTGACAGGGTATCTGAGAATCATGTAATGACCAAAGGACTGAAGTGGTATTAGTGTCAGGTTAAGCATTCAAAAGTTATAAGTGTTAAAGACATTTTACTGCACCATGGTAGAACTCATTTGCATATGGCGGCCATATTGTTTATAAATGTAAAGATTTTTTTAATAATTATTGAGGAGTAAGCTCTGCTGAACTGTTTGACACCAAACATGTCATGATTGGTCAAGGATCCAAGGACAAGATCTCAAAAGTAGGTTTTGCATATTATGCAAATTTTAAGAAAAAATTAAGTGGGTGGAGCATAAACAAGAATGACCCAGGCGGCTGACCAGCATGAACAAGAAGGATAAATATGTTCAATTAAGCAAGACAAGCAAGATTGAATAAGTTCAGCAGAGCTTTAATTTAGAATAATTCACCTGTAGCTGTTTCACCAAATGACCACCAGAGCGCAGCAAGAGACCACATATAACCTGCTGGAAATCTATCACTCTATCAGAAAGACAAAACATTCCCTATCAGTGTGTTTCTATTTATTAAAAACAGAAGAAAAGTCCGATTGGGCTCCAAATTGGTACTCATGATCAAGTGGTCTGTATATACATGTATGTAAATTTGTGTGTTGATAGGGTCAAAGGTTCCTGACTTTTGACCATTTAGGTTTGAAAAAAGTGATAATACAGGCTTATGGCCTACAAAATGGCTGTTGCTCTTTGGCCATATTAGAGGCAAAAAATATCTGATTTGGCTCAAAATTTGCAATCAGGATCACAATATCAGTCTATATATGTATGTCAATTTCTGTGTCAATAGGGTCAAAGGTTCCTGACTTCTGTCCATTTAGATTTGAAAAAAGCGATAATACAGGCTTGAGGCCTACAAAATCGCTGTAGTTTTCCAGCCGTTGTAGAGGCAAAACATGTCCGATTTGGCTGAAAATTTGCAATCAAGATCAGATTATCAGTCTATATATGTCTATAAATTTGTGTGTTGATAGGGTGAAAGGTTCATGTCTTCTGTCCATTTAGGTTGGAAAATAGCGATAAATGGAATAAATTGAAAATAGTTATTTTTTCACTGTAGAGCCTACTGAAGACTTATTTGGCTCATACATGGCACATGTGCTTCAAATGTCATTGTTAATTAGTAGCTTCAACAGTTTTGGCATGTTTTAAACTTTGACAGAGTTTTGGCCAAATAACTCTGAAAAGGCTTTCACGTACATGTTTGATCAAGGTGTTGGGGCCATAAAAAGTTAAAATTCTAACTTTTTTTTGATAATTATTTACCTACACGGTCTCAAGATTGTGAAAAGACCAAAGTTGATTTAATTGGTTGAATATCCAGGGACTAGTTCAAAAAGTGCAATTTTTACTCTACTGGCCACTGATGCAAAACAATACATTTTTGGTAAAGACATGTAATTACAAAGTTGTAAAGGTTACAGCAAAGCATAAAACTCAAAAAGAATAACAAGCCTAGGCCACTTGTACCTTTAGATATAACTGATTTTCTGCTATAGCGCCCCCTAGAGGCCAATCAACGCCATATTTTAATGGATGATAGAAGGCCCTCATATACATGTACAATATAAGTATCGTCCTGATTGGTGATTGTTTAGCCTGTCAAAAGCTTGCTGTAATCTGATTGGCTAATAGCGACCACAAAAATTCACACATCAAAATATCCTTCAGTAGTCCATTAGGACATAGGCCACAGAAGATACATGCCAAACGAGAGCTTGATAGCTTGTACGGTTCCTGAGAAACAGATTTTTAGCTTTGGCTCCGCCCCCTGGGGGCGTATGTCTACACAGATTGACGGGCTACCTCAGAATCATGTTGGCATCAAAGTTGTAAAGTGGCATTAGTGTAGGTTTAAGCATTCAAAAGTTACAGCTGTTAGAGTAAATTTGGGTGTGCCACGGTAAGATTAATTTGCATATGGCGGCCATATTGTTTACAAATTTCACAATTTTTTCGATAATTATTGAGGTTGGGACTCTGCTGAGTTGTTTGACACCAAATATGACAGGATTGGTCAATGACCCTAGGACAAGTTCTCAAAAGTAGGTTTTGCATATTCTGCTAAATAGCAAAAAATCTAAGTGGGCGGAGCTTAGTGGTTCTATTGACCTTTTTGATTTGCCATTAACCAAGGAATCATATAATGCAAGAATTTTTGCTCTAGCTATCAGGGCGTAGGAGTTACGAGGCCAAACACGTTGACCTTCCCCATAGCGCCCCCTTGAGGCCGATCGGGCTCATCTTTTGAATCTGAGTAGCGGTGAGAAGTACTACCATATGACCAAGTCTCAGCCCTGTAGGCCTTACGGTTTCTTCTGCCCAATCACTTCTATGGCAGAAAAAGAATAAGAACTATAATAATAATAATAATAATAATAATAATAATCAGAACAATTACAATAGGGTTTCTAGCACTACGTGCTCGAACCCCTAATAAAATGGAGTTTGGGGGGTTGACAGTGGGTGATGTATGGGTTTAGAGGTGGGGCTGGAGGGAGAGCTGATTGGCTGAGCTGTAGCAGCAGCAGTGTGCCTCCGATAGCGGTGAGATGCAGATGGTTGGATGTCAGCAGAGGGTAGAGCTGGGCGATGAATATATTTTATCGATTAATTCGAATTTACAGTTAAGGACGATGTGTTTTTATGAAAATCGATTTTCTCTGAGATTTAATTTTCACCACCGATGCTTCTCTGAGCTTAGCCCCGCCCCTCTCTCCCTCCTAGCTACTTTTCAGACCCCTCAAGCGACGTTTTTTTGTTTAAAAAAAAAAAAGCGACTAGCGACAAATCTAGCGAGTTTTTGTGGTGTTATTGGAGACTTTTGGCGACTCTGAGATGAACACATGCTTTTCAGTTACTGACCTCCGCGCTGCAGCGGGTGCTGCCACAATTTGTCAATAATAGGTTTGAAAATAAAGAAAACTTAAGAAAGAAAAAAAAATAATAATAATAAAATAAAAACTGCTCTTATAAAACATTTAAAAACACGGCAAAAAAATGATTTATGCAATTTATGTAAAAATAAAGTTATTTTGCCTATTTAAAAAGCAACAGAAGTTGTTTATTTGTTGGAGTTCATTTGTATCATTTCTAACATATTTAGAATGTTTTTTACTCACTTTTTTCTCTCACAATGTCAATCCTTTACAGCTTCAAAAACATGTATTATGCAAATTAGGTGATGACGTCATTTAGCGACTTCTAGCGACTTTTAGGAGATTTTAGTAGGGGGAAAAAAGTCGAAAATCAGATTTTTTTTTTTTTTTTTAATTGACGATTTCGATTTTGGGCCATATTATTTGTATTATTGATTGACGGATCTGTATATTGTAATGTATCTGCGAACCAATAGTAAAGTACCACACCTATAGCACAGTTGAATCTGAGAGAGTGCAGCAGAGGCAGAAATGAAACGCAATAAAAGCGCTTTTAATGGTTAAGCAGGACTGGTATGTTTCATCACGTCAAAGGAACACATTTCAGCCATTAATGGAAAAAATATGGGTTAGGGTTTTAATGGCTCTTTAAAAGACACTGTGCTGCTCACGCTTTATTAAAGTCAGAGCATGAGTCAAACAAACGTAATGGCATGAAGAAAACTACATGTACAGGCCTACACCTTTACACACCACCCACCACCTCCGCCTGTATACAAGCACAGAGCCCCACCCATGTCAAAAAACATCATCATCAGACAGGAAGAAGAGGTTAATGCTGTTAAGGTTCTAACAGAGAGCACAGTTGAAGGGCATCACACTCATTGTGATGCTAGTCAGCACATGCGTCTCCTGGCTGATGTATCAAAGCTGGGGGTCTGGCGCTTTCCTCCAAGTGTGTTGAGATGCTGCCTAGTGATGCTGCATTGATTGGCAGCAGCCTCCTAGTGTACAAACACACGCACACACACATACACACACACGCACACACACCTCACTCCTGCAGATGGTGTGTAAGGCAGGTTTTAGTGAGTCACTGGGATAGACTGCCTGAAGGAGATAGTATAGTGATGACTGCACAGCAGGTGAGGTTAATGTGTTTCCTAAGAGGGCCTGTACTAAATAGCACACACACACACACACACACACACTTCCATCACAAATCCATACCCAGTGCCCATTCAAACCCATATATACACAGACCCATACCCATGCCCACACATACCCATAGCATCCATACCCTATTCCGTTGCTTCACCCACATCATGGACACAACACAAATAATTTTTTTTACCCAATATTTACCCAAATTGTTTTATTTGATTTATTTAAGATCCATTTTATATAATGCTTTATATACTCCAGTTCCAATGTCTAAATATTTGTAATAATCAAGTTAAATCAAGTTATTTTTAACAGCAATGGGTAACTGCGTGATTACTAGGGGTGTCACGATTTCGATATTTTATCGAAATTGATCGAAATTATGTCATGGCCTCGAGGCTCGAAGTCAAAAGATGATCGACGATCCCTCCCTCTAAGCTACGCAAGCACGCTACGAAAATGGCGCAGCACACTGTAGCCGGCGCCGCAGACATTGTGACTGCTCAAAGAGCAGCCCTTTCTCCAGAGAATGTGGATGTGGAATGTGGGTTTTGTCTAGCCTCAAATATGTTAATATTTTTGGTACCTTAAGGAGCATCTTTCTCTCAAATAAAGTTAATAATATATCTTTATTAAAGAAAAAACTTGTCATTCTCAGGGGCCGAGTCTTATTTTTCATGTTTAACAGTTATAGTAGGATAGAGTTCAGTTTGTTAAGGCTCTAATTGTTCTATTATTTTGTACATGACTGTTCTTGTATTTATTTATTATTAATTTTATGTTGCACATTGCTGTTTTAATAGTGCACACTGCTGCTACCAAAAAAAGCCACTAGATGGCATTACATATATATCTTAATTAAATTATTTAAATTTGACCATTAGTGCCTAATGTGGTGTATTACAGATCACGTGAATCACTTTGCATCACTTAAATCAAGCCCACCTTTTGAAATAAGATATTGTAAATTTGATGAATCAAACCATTGACTGACCATAGACATTTTTTTAAACTGGCATAAGCCTCTCTGCTGTAAAAAAAAGAAAAAGAAAATCGAGAATCAAATCGAATCGTGACCCTAAAATCGGAAATAAAATCGAATCGAGGATTTAGAGAATCGTGACACCCCTAGTGATTACGCCATTATATTTGGGGTGGGTAGTAACATTATACAGAAACATGATAAATCCTACACCCAACATCTGGGGTTCCATTCCCCTATACGCTACTGTCCCACCTATTCACTATTAACTACACAATACTAGTACCCTCCTTCAAATAACAGCTAGATTACTGTGGCCATTTATAATCCAATCAGCAATATATAACCTAAACATGAAGATCCAATATCAGATAGTTTCCTGTGTCTGTTTAAGGTCTGATCTGCAACACAGCCACAAAATACACAACCTTCCCATCAAAAATACCCTAATCATCCACAACACCTCAAGCTCTTTACAGGTGTGATCAGACAGGCACCTCCCTTTGTCAGTGTTTCCTTGAATTAGGCACGCACAGAGATTGTAAAAAAGATGGACGCCGTGTCGCTGTTCCCATTCATTCAATGAAAATGAAGCCAAAATCTTCCGCCATGTTGGCGATCCTAAAACCCGAGTCTGCGCAGTAGAGACCAGAGGAGAGAGAAAGACTGTGGAGAGACAGCCTACTCATTTACATAACCCCGCCCTTAAGGGCTGCCTCCACAGAGCTCACACAGTCTATGGTCCCGCCCATAAAGTCATTGGTCCCACTCCGGCTAGCTGTAACCCAGCCCTTTTACAATAACCACACCTTTTTAAATAGAGATGAATAACGTTTTAAAAAACGAATTCTGTGGGGATATAAAAATTTGACAATATAAGCAGAGGTTCCACTAGCTGCTGCATTTAAATAAAGGAGGTAGAATTACAGTATATTAGAAAAAAACGTGATTGAAAGTTGTCTGTTTTGCCATTGAAACCTATGGGGATGGGTGGAGTTACACAGCTTTCTGCAACCGAACAGCAGGGGGCGCCCGACCTGTGGTGGCTTCACTTTTGAGAGACGATGCTCTGTCCAGCTATATACAGTCTATGGGCACGCAACACCTCTGGAAGACACAGTTTGCAATGTTAAGCCAGAAAAGCACTGCTATCATATTAGCGTTATATCAGCTGAATAAAAACAATCCTACATAATGATATTGTTCATTGCAATTAAAAAAAGATGTTTTTTGTGACATGCCTATCTGCAGTTAAAGTGTGCATTAATTAACTAAAATATGCTGTTATTTGCTGATATTTGGGGAAACAAAAAGCATCCAATTTAAGGAGAATGACAGCAGGATAGACGGATGAGGAAACGACACAGGAAGTGATGTTACATTTAGAAACTCTGAGACTGCAGGAAACAGATGGAGAAGAGAAACGAAAAACGTAAAACCTAAACATAAATATAGCTCAGACCCAGACACGCAGTCAGAGCGGGACTGACGGACGGACGGAAGACGGGACAGGAAAGACATGAACCAGCCGACACAGAGACAAGGCGAAAGAGGGAGAGAAAAGAAATTATAGAAGTTAACAGTATATACAGCTCTGGAAAAAAAGAGACCACTTCAGTTTCTGAATCAGTTTCTCTTATTTTTGCTATTTAGCAAGTAGATGTTTGAGTAAATTGAACATTGTTGTTTTATTAAATAAACTACAGACAACATTTCTCCCAAATTCCAAATAAAAATACTGTCATTTAGAGCATTTATTTGCAGAAAATGAAAAATGCTGGAAAAAGAAAAAATGCAGATGCAGAGCTTTCAGACCTCAAATAATGAGAAGAAAACAAGTTCATATGCATACAGTTTTAAGAGTTTAGAAATCAATATTTGGTGGAATAACCCTGATTTTTAATCAGTTTTCATGCATCTTGGCATGGTCTTCTCCACCAGTCTTACACACTGCTTTTGGATAATTTTATGTCACTCCTGGTGCACAAATTCAAGCTGTTTAGCTTTGTTTGATTGCTTGTGATCATTCATCTTCCTCTTGATTATATTCCAGAGGTTTTCAATTTGGTAAAATCAAAGAAACTCATCATTTTTAAGTGGTTTCTCATTTTCTTCCAGAGCTGTAGTTATGACTCATTTATTTAGGATATAAAAAAGCATGTTCCAATTCTGTCCGGAAGTCTGAATAATCTTACTTAAAAGTTCTATGTGCTTTAAAAGGATTGCTGCATTACTGCGGTTTATTATAATATTGTCAGCAGCATAAAGTGCTTTTAAAATGGCTTTTATACTGTTTATCTCATACAAAAACAGTTATTGTGACGTCCTTAGTAACAGTAATATTAATTGCATTATTATGCTATTATATTACAGTTATCAGTAGAGGAAAATGATCTTTAAATGAAAATATATTATTGTTTATTGCACTTATTTCTGAGGCAATATAGCTGTCAGACAAAGACGCTCTGAAAGAGGACGAGAGACACAGTTGAAGAGAGGGAGAGAGAGAAAGAGCGACGAAGAAAAACGCAAAAGAGAGAGAGAGAAAGAGAGAGAGATAGAGAGAGAGAGAGAGAGACGGTGGGCAAGTCGTGGGGGTGCCAGAGATTTTGATTTAATCCCTTTCAGTGTAATCAAACAGTATTCTACCCCTGGGGGGGTTCAAAAGCCCCTCACTAAGAACACCCACCCCTCTTTCGGCCTAGATTCACACCCCACAACCCCCCTTCCACCTCCGCTTTGCATTTCCCACAGGACCCAGTTTAGCTATGATCACACATCAACGCATATTAAACACTGGCTGCAGTTCTGCGCTAACACCGCTAACACCGCTAACACCGGCAGCACAGGACCGGGTCTTTGAAATTCAAGATCTGATCTATCAGACGGATCAGATCACCAGCAGATGTTCCACTACAACCCGCTATGTTCCATATCCCCATATCCATGTGAAAAACATTAAATTAATATTCTAAACTAGCGTATTTTTCCCCACTATAAGGTGCACTGGATTATAAGGCGCCTAGCAGCAGGTTACATGTGAATAATACTCACCCCTAAATGGCGAAAGAGCGAAAGCTAGCGCTTAGTGTGGTTAGCGTGGTTAGTGGCTAATGCTAATGCTGCTCCAGCCTCGGTGCTGGAGAAACTTCCCTGAAACTCCTGTATAATGCAGCACTTCAGCAGAGTGGCTTTACTGCTTCTTACAACCTGACTTTATTTATTTAGTGGTAAGACCTTCTGAATTAGAAGGAAATACATAAGGTGCACAAGATTACGAGGCACAGTGACGATTTTTGGATTTAACGATCCAAAACGATTTAAGTGCGCTTTATAGTATGAAAAATCAGTTTAAGCTTCCTAAAGGGTTTTCAGCTTTTTACTTTGCTGCACTCACTTTTTTCTCTACTTCATTCAACCTTACTCTACCACACTTTGCATTGCTCTACTACACTGTATGATGCTCTGCCCTGCTCTGTTTTGCTTTCCGCTCTACCTCACTCTACCCGGTCCTATATCCATCTAGCATCCTCACTTTAACTTGTTCCAGCTCATTTAACCTCGCTCTACCTCATGCTACCTTATTCTACCCTGCCTAGCCTTGCTATGTCTCGCTTAACCCAAACTACCATATTTTTTGCACTATAAGGCGCACTTAATATCCTTTCATTTTCCCCAAAGTTAAAGCAATATTAGCACTACCCACTAAATGTGCTAAGCGCTAGCTCTTTGGCCGTTCAGAGGTGAGTATTATCGGCCTGTAGCCTGCTGCTAACCCTGGCTAGCACTGCTGGAGCAGTATTAGCATTACCCACTAACCGCGCTAAGCGCTAGCTTTTTGGCCATTCAGAGGGGAGTATTATTGGCCTGTAGCCTGCTACTAACCCTGGCTAGCACAGCTGGAGCAGTATTAGCATTACCCACTAAACATGCTATGCGCTAACTCTTTGGCCGTTCAGAGGTGAGTGTTATTGGTCTGTAGCCTGCTGCTACAGAGTCACGTGACTGCGCATGTGGTAGTATGTTTTTTTTTTTAAAGGGACAGTACATGAACACATACAGTGGAGAAAATATATTTACAAAATAAAATAAAGAAATTATGTATGTGATTATGTCAATTCTATTTTATAAATCCTAGTTTAAATTCATTTTAGATTAACTGCCCAGCCTTAGTGAACACTGCATTACAAATTTATATGCAAATTGAATTTAAGTGTCATAAAGATACATTTTTTTGTTTCTAAATTAAACTAATGGATGGTATTGTGTCTCATTGTGTCTCTTTGAATCACTGGAATCAATCTCAGACACCTGTGATAATAAGTTTGCAGGCCACAGGTTTCAAGCAACATGGGAAAGAAAAATAATCTCTGTGCTGCCGAAAAGCGCCAAATAGTGCACTGCCTTGGACTTGCTTGACCATTTAGGAAAATCAGGGTAAAAATAATTAGCATAATAATTTGGAACGCCGTGTATATGGCCATGTGACTAGATATCAGACGGATCAGAAACCCAGCAGAAGTTCCGCAATGGCTCCAAAACACCACGCTCATAAAATTGCAATTGCAGTTGAACTGGGAAGGCTAATGCAGCACTTCTTGCTGCGATTAATGGGTTGCCAGTTCTGAAGCTCAATAGAATCGATTCAGACGGTTCCAGGAATAACTCAAAGTCTTCAAAGTCTCAGTCCTCACTCATAGGGCCCAGCCGACTGCCCCCGACCCCTTCACAACCCGATCAACCCCTTCACCTCACATATACTATTGATTTTGCATTAGCGTGCATTACGCTGAAAGTACTGCATAGTATTGTTGCTCTACAGCATCACATGTCCACACTTCAGTGTGTTTATGTACACTAAAGCAGACTACAGGCCAATAACACTCACGTCTGAACAGGGAAAGGGCTAGCATGGTTAACGGGTAATGCTAATACTTGCTCCAGCAGTGCTAGCTTGGGTTAGCAGCAGACTACACGCCAATAACACTCACCTCTGAACAGGGAAAGGGCTAGCGTGGTTAGCAGGTAATGCTAATGCTGCTCCAGCAGTGCTAGCTGGGGTTAGCTGCAGACTACAGGCTGATAACACTCACCTCTGAACAGGGTAAAGCCTAGCTTAATTCGTGGGTAATGCTAAGGCTGCTCCAGCAGTGCTAGCCAGGGTTAGCAGCAGGCTACAGGCCAATAACACTCACCTCTGAACAGGGAAAGGGCTAGCGTGGTTAGCAGGTAATGCTAATGCTGCTCCAGCAGTGCTAGCTGGGGTTAGCTGCAGACTACAGGCTGATAACACTCACCTCTGAACAGGGTAAAACCTAGCTTAATTCGTGGGTAATGCTAAGGCTGCTCCAGCAGTGCTAGCCAGGGTTAGCAGCAGGCTACAGGCCAATAACACTCACCTCTGAACAGGGAAAGGGCTAGCGTGGTTAGCAGGTAATGCTAATGCTGCTCCAGCGGTGCTAGCCAGGGGTTAGCAGCAGGCTATAAGCTGATAACACTCACCTCTGAACAGAGAACAGGGCTAGCATGGTTAGCGGCTAATGCTAATGCTAATGTTACTCCAGCCTCAGTGCTGGAGAACTAAACTACATCTCCTGTATAACGCTGCACTTCAGCGGAGTGGCTTTACTGCTCCTTACAACCTGACGGGTAGAATTCAAACATAAGACGCACTGGATTAAAAGGCGCACTGACCATTTTTGGGAAAATAAAAGTATTTTTAAAGGAGCTTCCTAGTGCAAAAAATACGGTATATGTTTCTGTAGTCTTTAAATTCCCAGTGCTGTAAATTATAATGTTTATATTTCTTCACCGAGCCTCATCCTCACTCTTCCTCCTGTGAACTGCAGCTCCAGAACATTCTCATCTTAACTGTGGTTCAGAGCCAACCCACAATTTACCAAGATCTGAACCAGCAGAACCATCCTCCTCCGGTTCTCCTCTGTAGATCAGCTCCTTCTTATAATTACACAAACATCACAGTCACATGATCAGCGGATATTCCCAACACATATCTGTTCCACCCAGAATTATCTAGATTTATTTACACTTTGCACAAACTGGAAAATCCCTTACATTCCAGCAACTCGTAATGTGACATAGGTAAAGTCTTAGGTACAGTAGAGGACCCAGTATTACAGTGGCAGCAGTCATTAAGGTCAAAATAAAACATTAAAAATATTTAGCATTTACAGCTCTGGAAAAAATTACAAGACCACTTCAGTTTTTGAATCTGTTTCTCTGATTTCGCTATTTATAGGTATATGTTTGAGTAAAATGAACATTGTTGTTTTATTCTATAAACTACAGACAACATTTCTCCCAAATTCCAAATAAAATATTGTCATTTAGAGCATTTATTTGCAGAAAATGAGAAGTGACTGAAATAACACAAAAGATACTGAGCTTTCAAACCTCAAATAGTGCAAAGGAAGCAAGTTCATATTCAGAAAGTTTTAAGAGTTCAGAAATCCATATTTGGTGGAATAACCCTGGTTTTTAATCACAGTTTTCATGCATCTTGGCATGTTCTCCTCCACCAGACTTACACACTGCTTTTGGATAACTTGTGGATAATATGCCTGCACTCCTGGTGCAAGTATTCAAGCAGTTCAGTTCAGTCCATCTTCCTCCTGATTATATTCCAACGGTTTTCAATTTGGTAAAATCAAAGAAACTCAATTTTTAGGTGGTCTTTTATTTTTTTCTGTATGTATTTTTTATGAGCTGTATGTCTATCACACACTAAATGACTAAGGAAAATACACTATACAACCACAACCTGCAATTCAGACTCAAACCCAAGATACTCGTTTCGACTTAAGGCAGAGATATACTTGTTGTTAACCACTTGTTTGCATACGCATCATGGCTGCTTCAAGTATCCTGCCTCTGTTTGGAGTGTAGGTCGTGCACGTCCTTCAAAAATGAACGTGACGCGTATGTGAGGTGCAATACACACAAAACAGCTAGAGGAAGTGTAGCCACTAACCAGCATGTTTGCATTGTTCAAATCCAGAAGCCCTTTGCCATGTTTACATTGTGTAAACCCCGAAGCCCTTTGTACGTTCTGCCCTCTAGTGGAAGCCTCCAGTTACACACATTGCACATAGGCCAGTATGTTTTCAGTCACATTCACAACGCAGCCTACGGGAACGCATGGGCAAACAGCAAGTATGTTTCTACCCTTAGACTCATAACATAGAGACTCGTGACTCGATTCAGACTCAAACCCAAAATACTTGTTTTGACTCTGACTTCCATCTTATAGACTTGTGACTCAATTCAGACTCAAACCCAAGATACTTGTTTCGAATTGGACTTCCATCCAAGACACTCGTGACTCAATTGAGACTCAAACCCAAGATACTTGTTTTGAATCGGACTACCATCCTAGACACTAGTAACTCGATTCAGACTCAAACCCAAGATACTTGTTTTGACTCTGACTTCCATCTTACAGACTAGTGACTCGATTCAGACTCAAACCCAAGATACTTGTTTCGAATTGGATTTCCATCCAAGACACTCGTGACTCAATTTAGACTTAAATCCAAGATACTTGTTTTGAATTGGACTCCCATTCTAGACACTAGTAACTCAATTCAGACTCAAACTCAAGATATTTGTTTCGACTCAGACTTATATCTTAGAGACTCGTGACACAATTCAGACTCAAAACCAAGATACTTGTTTCGACTTAGACTCCCATGACAGCCACTTGTGACTCGATTCAGACTCAAACCCAAGATACTTGTTTTGACTTGGACTCATATCCTATAGACTCGTTCATCGATTCAGACTTAATCCTAAGATACTTGTTTCAACCTGGACTTCCATCCTAAAGACTCGTGACTTGATTTGTGACTCGATTCAGACTCAGACCCAAGACACTTGCGAGTTGAGTCAAGAATCTTGAGTCCAGTATCTTAAATCCAAGACAGCCCAAGATACTTGTTTCGACTTCCTCATATCCTAGAGACTCTTGATTTGATTCAGATTCAACCCCAAGATACTTTGTTTCGACTTAGACTTGTATCATAGAGACTTGTGACTTCATTCAGACTCAAACCCAAGATACTTGTTTCGACTTGGACTCCCATCCTAGAGACTCAAACCCAAGATACATTTTTCGACTTAGACTCCCATCCTAGACATGCGTGACTCGATTCAGACTCAAACCCAAGATAAATGTTTTGACTTAGAATCTTTTTCTAGTGACTTATGACTCAATTCAGACTCCAACCCAAGATACTTGTTTTGACTTGGACTCATATCCTAGAGACTCGTTAATCGATTCAGACTTAAACCTAAGATACTTGTTTCGAATTGGACTCCCATCCTAGACACTTGTGACTCGATTTAGACTCAAACCAAAGAGATTTGACTTAAACTTAGATTTGTACCCCAAAGACTTGGGACTTGAACAGACTCAAGATAGAACTTGGACTCCAGAGTCTCAACTTCAAGATGAGCTCAAGATACTTTTTTCAACTTGGAGTCCCATCCTAGAGACTCGTGACTCAATTCAGACTCAAAGCCAAGATACTTTTTTCAACTTGGACTTCCATTCTTAAGACTCAAGACTCAATTTAGATTTAAAACCAAAGATACTTGTTTCGACTTGAACTCCTATCCTAGAGACTTGTGACTTTGACTCAGACTCAAAACCAAGATAATTGTTTCAACTTGGTATCCCATGACAGCCACTCGTGACTCGATTCAGACTTAAACCCAAGAAACTTGTTTCTACTTAGACTCATATCCTAGAGACTCGTGACTCGATTCAGACTTAAACCCAAGAAACTTGCTAGTAGACTCAAACTTAGATTTGTACCCCAAAGACTTGGGACTTGAACAGACTCAAGATAGAACTTGGACTCCAGAGACTCAACTCAGCAAACTTGCAACCTGAACCTCTCTGATTTGTGTTTAGTCATGGCGCCTGTCGTCTGATTCTATTTAACAGCACTGTAAAGTAATCTGAGTTAGAGTCAGCATCACTCTGCTCCATCCAAGACAATACACTAAATTCTCTTTGAGTACAGATCTGTTTACACCTTATCTTACAGCATGAACTCATCTTCACCAGCATCAGGTTTGGAATGTGTCGGGGGTGGAGCGAGCTGACAGCATGCTAATCAAAAACACAGCCCCTCCCACCACACCCTGACCACATGACCACATGCAGCACATTCCACAACTCCCAGACCACCTGCTCTCAATGCTCCAGTGTGTGAGCTCAGCGTCTGCCTGGCCAACACACACACAAACACACACACACACTCCTGTTCCAAAGCTATGCGAGGAAATGGTTTTTAAGAGCTGGATCAGTTTTCAGGGTAAACTGCAGAAACTTCAACATCTTCAGCCGCTCACTTCATCCTAACACTGCGACTATTAGAAACAGAATTTTAACTGAGTAAAGTCCAGATTCTTGTTATACCATAGCAAAACCATTCACCAATTTTCCCACCAATCAGAAAGATTTATCACCAGATTACCCCTAAAGATTGTCCCCAAGCTGTAGATTAGTAAAGACTCTGTTTTCAGTATTTTTGTGTGGACGGGCAAAATAAAGATGAATCTCAAATATGGTTTTGCTTCTAATATAGTGAACTACTTAAGTTTTAAAACTTCAATAAATAAACTTTTTAATAAATGACAAATAAATACCTAAAATAAACAATAAGTAAAGTACTCATATTAATTGTCTTTAAATATAATTCCAGTATACACTAAAAAAAACACACACAGCCTACGTAACTTTGTTAACACTACACACTGTACAATAAAATCTGGTTTTAATGTTTTGGCTGAAGTAAGCCTAACCATTACGTCAACCACATCAATCTAATTATTAAGACTGACATGCATGGAGCCCATTCACACGGCCTTGCCATGAGCACACTGGCAAGTGTTTAGTCTCACTCACAAGATAATACCTCACAACTTATACATTCAGGTGTGGGCATTCCTAAGCTGTCCCCTGAGACAACACTTATATTATTATATAGTTACATCCTGCTGTCCCATGACTTTTTCCAGTATATCAGTGGACGAAAGCAAAGACATGATTAAGCAATAATTAACTTAACATTAAATTATCCTTATTGTGACTAATAATGGCACAGTATACAGATGAAGTAGAAGTAATGTCAGAACTAGGGCTGGGAGATATGACTAAAAAATGCTGTTTTCGCTGATTTATTCTGTAAACTACGGACAACGTTTATCCCAAATGCCAAAGAAAATATTGTTGTTTAGAGCATTAATTTGCAGAACATGAGAGAACTGACTGAAATAACAAAAAAAAGAAATGCAGTGCTTTCAAACCTCAAATAATGCAAAGAAAATAAGTTCATATTCATCAAAATTTAAGAATTCAGAAATCAATATTTGGTGGAATAACCCTCACAGTTTTCATGCATCTTGGCATGTTCTCCTCCACCAGTCTTACACACTGCTTTTGGATAACTCTTTATGCCACTCCTGGTGCATTAAAAATTCAAGCAGTTCAGCTTGGTTTTATAGCTTGGGATCATCCATCTTCCTCCTGATTACATTCTAGATGTTTTAAATTTGGTAAAATCAAAGCAACTCATAATTTTTAGTGGCCTCATTTGTTCCAGAGCTGTATACTGTTCATATACACAATAACTATAAGACAGTTGTACACTTTCAAATGTTGTGTGACTGATTCAGTAAACTGCACTGGATGATGATGTGAAAGATGTTAAAATAAAATAATAAAATAGATATACTATTCCCCCTTTTATTTACAATGTTTCTACGAATGAATTTGCCCAAGACTGCACCTTACTTGTGCTGTGTTTAATTTAATCCCTTCGGACACCTAAACATTACAACACAAATGACCCATAAATTATCTTTTTAATAATTAAATCACACACAGATGGTGCTCTGTGTAGCATGTATGTCTGATATCACTTATATGGAACTGTTTCAAAAATATTAATATTAATAGAATAAATTATTATTTACGATATATTATTGCCCAGCCCTAGACAGCTTTAGATAGTAGTGTATTATGGGGGAATTCTGAAAAATTTGGTGCAATTCCCCTTTTAACAATGTCACATGCAGTATTCACACACACACTGACACACATACACACACACACATGCGCCCACAGCGTTGACACACTTACAAATTGCAGCCAAAACAAAACCCACACAGTGTTTATAGAGAACACCAACATTCATCCCGTCCCAATTCTGCGCGTAATACAAGACTAAGCGTCTAATCTCTATAAATGTGAGCTATGCCTGTATATAACGTACATATACATTTACATAACTGTAAAGATGTTCACCAATGTGTATGTACATACATATATATATATATATATATATATGATATATATATATATATGTATGTACATACACAGACAGAGGTTATACACACTTAAAAACACACTTTATAAATATATAATTAATATATATGTATCTTACTAAGATCCAGGATGCTCCTGGCCACCCTACCTCACTCATCCGCCACCGGACCGGTCCAGAGATTATCTCCTGTGGTCAGTCCGAGTCTGATAATCTTAGGCATCTTAACCACTCCATCCTGACCGCAGACGCAGCGGCAGCAGCCGACATCCACCAACCACACACAGACTGTGTACACACAGCAACAGAGAGAGAAGAAGAGAGTGTGTGTGTGTCTGTATAAGTGTGTGTGTGTGTGTGTGTGTGTTCTGCTGATCAGAATCCAAAGCAGCCCCAACGACAGCAGAGAGGCAGCTGGAGTGTCCGTGCGACTGCAGCGGCTGCAGCGTCTGCCATTGTTCCGCATGCAATGCTAGAGCCTCAGCCAATGAGAGAGAACAAGAGTAAGAGAGAGAGACACTGAATTAAAGAAAGAGCGAGAGAGAGAGAATGAGTGAGAGAGAGAGAGAGAGAGAGAGAGAGAGAAATAGCAGAATGGGGGTCAGGCTCGCTCGCCCTCGCAGCCGTGCAGCCGGCCTGCTACAGCAGCTGTGGACGAGCCCCCTCTGACTCCTCCCCCTCTAACCCCCCCCCCCCAACTACTACTGCTGATGCCTGGTATTAACTCTTTATCTGCCAGCAGATTGACCAGCAGTGTGTCACCTTTCACTACACGAACAGCCTCTAATCCACTGGAAAGACTTTACAGTCTTTGAAACTGAAAACCTTTCATTTTAGTGTGGGAGGTTTCATGGCTAAATTAAACCAGCCTGGTGGCCGATCTTCATTAATCGCACATTGCACCAGTAAGAGCGTGAAGAGTGTGAAGGTTCAATTATTAGGGTAAGAGTACAGTTCTGCTCAAAATATTGCAATGCACACAACATTATGGTGCTAACCCGGATTGTATCCGAAAAACATAAAACCACGGCTGATCAAATCACGGCAGAATTCAGTGTGCACCTCAACTCTCCTGTTTCCACCAGAACTGTCCGTCCGTAAAACCAGGTGTTTTAGTTTCATTGTCCAACCCCTGTATACTTTATACTACATGTTGTAACATTGCTGTGAGAAGGATTTGATTGCACTCAGCCACAAAAACAAGGTACGAAATGTTGAACGATTAGTTTCATCACTGGTAAGAGTCTACTGGGAAGACCTAGGACCAGGTGAAGAGATTATACCTCCACTCCTAGGGATCCACCAATCAGAGTTGGACGATGTATCCCGAGACAGGAAAGTGTGGGGCACCTTGGCAGAACTGCTACCCCCGTGTAAGCAGTGGACGATGGACGAATGGATGCAAAGTTTCGTCACTCCGCATTGTTGACTCTCTTATCATGGCAGAAAATGAGAACCAACTCGTTTACATATTCAGCTGGCCACAGTTTAGTCCCGCCCATTCATACCATAGCTCTCAGGAGTGTTTCAGTTAGGAATGCTTATCCGGACATGATTAGTTTCTCAGGGGGTTCTGGGGTAATTTTCTCTTTTATGTAATTTTCTCTGAAATTTTATTACCGTCCAGAACAACCATGTATATACTTTTCTCAGACATCCTCCCAAAAAGTTACAGGCAGAATTATCTACTGTTTTTGCTGAACTCTGTTGTCATAAGGTAATTTTACTCCCGCCTGGACGCACACGTCTGAAAATGGAGGAGCTACTGAACTCGATGTCATGTGACGAAGAAAGCCTAAAAACTCACTGTAGGTAGGAGGATTCTAAGAACAAATAAAGAAGTGATTTAGACCAATTATAGTGCGAAGGAGGGTCCCTGAATCATATGAGGCAGTAATTGAACCACTTATATTCAGGAGGAGGAGTCTTGGAACAAATAAAGCCGTGATTAGGACAAAAGTAAGCGGGAATGACTGGACCGATTATTGTCAAGAGGAGGAGTCTAGGGACAAATCAGGCAGTGACCTAGACCAATCGCAGTCAGGTGGAGGTGTCTCAAAGCAAACATGGTGGATATTAAGACCAATCACAGTAAGGGAAGGGGACTAACATCAAATACAACTGTGAAAATTGGTTTATCAATGCTATGTTTATGAATGTCTATCAAAAGATAAGATCCTGTAACAAACATCTAATGGCTTAATCCACTTTGCTTTTGTGACAAGTTAAACAAAAAATTTAACTTTTTTCACTTTCCTAAAATTGTGAGGGGCAGAAATGGAATACTAGAAAATTGTTCAATAGACAAAAAGATTTTTCTTCTTTACTAATTCACAAATTGTATTTTTTTCACTAATTTATCCTCATTAGGTCAAAAAGATTAACTAATAAAATGTTACACTGACCAGTTTTCAAAATATTATGATAATAAAAGATACATCATGCACCTCTCTAACACATCCCGAAAAAATTAACAGAGAGTCTGGCACACAAAACAAGAGTGAAAAATCTAGGCCTGAAGAGAGTTGGGGGTGGAAGAAGAATGCAGAATATTATGAGCGGCAAGAGATAAAACTGACAGCACAAAGCGCAAGACAGCTTTCACTTTTCTAAATTTTCTTTGGATAAAAAGAAAAATTAAGAAACGAGGGCATATTCCATTATAAGAGGATTTCCATTCAGAAAAAAGCATAAAACAGACTGGGGAATTTAACCCTCCCAGACATCCCATCAAACCCCGCCCACTTTCTGAACACAGAACTGGAGCAATCCTAACAGCCAATCAGAAAGTCAGCCAATCAATAACAGAACTCTACCCTCCTCACAGACACTACAGAACAGAAAGAGAACAGTGAAGATCGTAAGCGGAACCGGATTAGCCGGCGAGTGGTGGGGTGGGGGGGCGTGTGGGGGCGTGATGCAGTGGGAGGTGGGGGTAGGGATTTAGCATTGCTGGTTTTTGCTCTAATTTTATAAGCCTGTAAAAAAAAAAAAAAGAGAGACTGTTTTTGTTCAGGATGAAACATATACTCTATAATCTGCTGCCGGGATCTCCGCAGATATAGCACCCGGATTACAGCCGCGTGCCAGAGGGCACTCCCGGAATTAGGCTACAGCTCCCTCCCGGAGTTCACACGCCAGCACCCGGGAACGCCGGAACACAAGCTCTCAGAATTCACTCAGGACTTAGGGAATAAGGGATGTAAGAAATATCGATATATATCAAAGTATCACGATATTCCATTTAGCAATACTGTATCAATTCTCAAAAACAGAGCATTGATTTTAATTAATTTGATTAAGATATAAAGATTGGTGTCAGATAAGGTGCACCAGATTACAAGGCGCACCATCAATGAATGTCTATTTTCTGGTCTATTTTCATACATCATGAGCACTAGATTATAAAACGTAAGCAACACTAGTAACATCCAAGGGAGCAAGTGTGTTGCCATGTTTCCCCTCTAATGGGCAAGCTGTGGAAGGGCTAAGTAAACAAATATGTAATTCTTAAAAAAAAAAACATTTTCTTTTAAAGTCAAGCGAGTGCTGGATGTTAATCTACACAGATTTCTTTTTTTCTGTTTATTTGGGTGAGTAAAGTGCTTCTCTTTATTTACAGGAAGCTTAGATTTCCAATATTTTGTCTAAGGGTGAGTTTTCTGTGAAGTTTCTCCAGCAATAAGGCTGGGTGCAGCAGCATTAGCATTAGCCACTAAACACAGCGCTAGCGTGGTTAGTAACAGTGTTGGGCATGTTACTTTGAAAAAGTAATTAGTTATAGTTACTCGTTACTTCTCCAAAAAAGTAACTGAGTTACTAACGGAGTTACTCCACTATAAAAGTAATTAGTTACCAGTAAAAGTAACTATCGCGTTACTTTTTATTATTCGCCCGTCAAAAAAAGGAAATCAATTATGCATTTACTATTATTATTAGAAAAATAACAAAAAATAACAAACGAAAATAAACCCAAAATGTTGACAAAAATATAATCTAACGAATTTCAAAAAAATAAAACGAAATTCTCCACACAACCAAAGAAAATTACTAAAACTTGTAATACTGAAAAAAGCGGAAAAACGCGTCTGGGGATGAAATTTAACAAACCAAGCCACACTCAAAAGAAATATGTATATATAAAACAAAATAATGGACAAAAACAACAATTCAATTTAATGCCCGTTAAAATGGTATTAATATAACAGCTTCACCAAAAGAGAATAGAGCTTAGATCGTGCCCAAAAAATCCGACCCAGCCGGAGCCCGTGCACATTCTGCCCAAGCCCGAACCATAAACTGTCATTATGAGCCTGACCCGATCCGCCCCATAAACTGTCTGTTTTCGGGCTGATTGAATGAGCGAAATATAATCAGAATTATGTTAATTAACACTGTAACATAGAAGCATAGAACTATTATTTAATTTAAATGATTTTTAAGAACAGCTACACACAATGCTGCAAGTCAAACGCGGAGGCGTTCACGTGCGCCCAGAGCTACGTGATTACAGTTTTCATTTTTATTATAGTTTAATTTTATTTTGTTTTTATTTTTTCTGTTCATTTTAGGGTGGGCTTGCCCACGCGAGCGCTTTACACAAGAACTAACGGACCACGAGTGCCGCGCGCTCGGCACAACAACTCCCGCTGTACAACTCCGCTGTACAACAGCGCTTATAAATAAATTAAACACAAAAATGAGGGTATTCTATCAGTAATTTCAGTTCGTTTTAGTTAGTTTTATAAACACAAAATACAGTTCGAGATAGTTATGTTTTTCCTTTTAATTACCGTTTTTATTAGATTCAGTTAACACAAATGTTTTTCACTTTCAATTTTCGCTATTTCGTTCGCTTTAGTGAACAATAATAATTGGTTACTTAGCAACATTGTGATTATCACACCAGAGCTTTATATAAAATAAAAATAGGAGCCTGATTTCGGGTCGGTCCTCAGGTCAGGTGGGATTCGGGCAGAGAATCTAAGCTCTAAAAGAGAAAGCAGCAGCACCACAAAAACCGGAGCAGCTAAAAAGAGCTTAACGTCCTTAATTCGGAACTTGGGTTGTCCACGGCAATCACTGAATTGATTAGAGCACGCAAATCGTCACAATTGTGCCTCACTTCACCACGCCAAACCACAGGCACAGCGGCCAGAAGCTCAAGTTCACCGGACAGAGGAGGGGTTAACCAGGGCAAAGCGAAATAATAAAAAAAAGTTCATAGAGCTGCTAAAGTAACGTGCAGTAACGGGGTGTCGGAAATGGTAACGGCGTTATAGTTACAGTCATAGTAATTAGTTAGATTACTCGTTACTGAAAAAAAGTAACGGCGTTAGTAACGCCGTTAGTTTTAACGCCGTTACTCCCAACACTGGTTAGTAAAGGTCACCCAACAGCACTAGACTGATGAACCCATATAGCTCTTTTCCACCGAAAGAACTCAAATAGTTCTTGGACCAGTTCTGTTTGGGCTTAGAAGAACCCTGGTGCTTTTAAGCGAACCAGCCCACGTTTCTACCTGTTTTAGTGGAACCGCCAAAACGCCACATCATGCGTCATCAACAGAGGGCGGTGCAAAGAAGCAGTGAACACGGTTCGGTTCACGCTGAAGAACCTAGTATTCCTCGGTTTCCGCTGAGAAAGAACGTTCTTGGTTCCAAAACACAGCAAACAATTTAAAATTAAGTTTGCGCACCAGAACATTGCCAGTTCCAGTGTTCCCGTAACCCAGGGTGCTGTCAGCTAGCAGTTTGTCCCACGTAGCTTGTTTATACACAGCAAACATGCAGACTACAGTCCAATTTACTCGCCTCTGTGCGGCAAAAGAGCTAGCGCTGCGGTTACCGGCTAATGCTAATGCTGCTGCACCCAGCCTTAGTGCTGGAGAAACTTTACTGAAAACTAACCCTTACTCAACCCTGGGGCCCTTTAACAAGGGCCAATTAGAGCCTTAGGAAAAAGAAAGAGATGATCAGAGCCAATCAGGGTAAAGTCTTAAAAGATGATATGGTTGAATCATAGTGAAAGGGAGGAGTCTCCGAACAAACAAGGTGGTGCTTTGGCCGAACTATTGCAAGGTTGTGGAGAGCATTACTGGGGCCAAATGCCTGACATACTGTTTCACCACTGTTTTACCAAATCTGAGTTCTTGTTTTTTTTAAAGGGTCAAACTATATCTGTTTTAACAAAAGTAAAAATGGTCTTAGATGTCCAAAACATGTTCATGAAGTTCTTTGCACAAAATCCTTCTTACATAAAGAGATCTCACCAGCTCTTTTTCTTGCCAGTTTTAGTCTCTTTCAGACTGAGCCGTTTAAGGGCTCTGTCACCTTTATGTAAATATGCAATGTTTACGATGAGCATTAACCACATTGTGCTTACGCTTTCACTAAATGGCAAAACATGAACAAGCTAGCTTATGCTTAACTGCGATAAAAACACAAAACACATTATTTGCAAGTAGTTAATATCCCTTATCCATTGACTTGCGTTGGAAAGTGGGTACAGATCCCTCCTTCAGACGATGTGAGGTGCTCGTAAAACCAGAAGATTGATTTTGTTAAACAGATTTGTTAAACTGATCAAGTGGGTGGAAGGCTCTAGTGTCAGGGAGGTTTACGCAGGTTTCATTATTGTGAGTGTTTACAGGTGCAGTCGAGACCCAAGTGGAAACAGAAAAGCATGCAAAAAAAGTGAGTTTTGCATAAAAAAGCTCTGGAAAAAAATAAGAGACCACTTAAAAATGATGAGTTTGTTTGATTTTACCAAATTGAAAGCCTCTGGAATATAATCAAGAAGAAGATGGATGATCACAAGCCATCAAACCAAACTGAACTGCATGAATTTTTGCACCAGGAGTGCAGGCATAAAGCTATCCAAAAGCAGTGTGTAAGACTGGTGGAGGAGAACATGCCAAGATGCATGAAAACTGTGATTAAAAATCAGGGTTATTCCACCAAATATTGATTTCTGAAATAGGTTTACTTGCATTATTTGAGGTCTGAAAGCTCTGCATCTTCTGTGTTATTTCAGTCATTTCTCATTTTTTGCAAATAAATGCTCTAAATGACTATTTGTATTTGGGATTTGGAAGAAATGTTTTCCGAAGTTTATAGAATAAAACAACAATGCTCATTTTACTCAAACATATACCTATAAATAGCAAAATCAGAGAAATTGATGCATGTTTTAATGCGTTGTATGGCAAAAATAGTCCCTAAAGGAAACGTATTAGGATAGATGTTTAAGTATTTTTCTTCCATCATCATCATTCCACCCCAACTCTTACACACTCAATTCTACAGAGAATTCAGCAAAATGGGTGGAATTCCCCTTCTAATCCTGCTTACTCTGAACTAATCCAGGTACTGTGGTGAAGAGGAGCGCGGCGGATGCGTCAGTCTGTCAGTGCGAGACAGATAAACAGACGTGTAGGGTAAATGTATGCAGAGTGTAAACAGCTGCTGTTTGGCGAGCGTGTATATACGCTGTCTGTTTACAGGGCTGACTGTACGTACGCGCATAATTAATGAGAGCTCAGCAGCCGTCGCTCCAACCCTCTGTATTTTCTGAGGGATGAATTCAAACACAGAGCAGGAAGCTTAACCTCCGCAGCGGCATCCATCAAACCGGAGGTCACGGCCAAATGTACGGAGGGGTTAAATCTGCATTATCTGTCTGACAGCAGCACGACTCCAACAAACATCAGCTACAGCTGCCTGTAATAACAAGACAAACGTTAAACACAGCACTACGCCCCCCGCTGACTAAACAAACACAGCGCAGCCGAGCTCACCGTCAGCAAACACTTCCTGTCCCACTTCCACACGCTGATAATGTCCACATGATAATGTCCACAAGCTGAGTATGAGCCAAATTCACACACTACTACATACCAAAAAGTCATTGGACAGGATCTAGTGTACTGTGTCCCATGACTTCTGCCATATCCAATGCAAGCTAGTGTCAAAGAGTGCTGCAGAGAACTGTGGGATGCAATGGTGAGGTCTCCTGCATTGGATTTCTGCCAGAAATGCTCATCACTAGTCACTTTTCACATGGACAATTCCAGCCTGATCCTGCCGGTCACCATCATTACCACCCTCTGTGATTACTGTCCACTGTGGGTGGTAATACAGTGGCATGAAAAAGTATTTGCCCCCTACAGATTTCTTTTGTCATACAGATTTTTCCGACTATCAAACTTCAATATCAGACAAAAATAAGTCAATATAAAAAGTACGTTTTATATTATGATCATTTTATTTATTCAAGGAAAAAAAACTATCCAAACCATTCTAGCCGTGTGTAAAACAGTTTTTACCACCTAAACCCAATAACTTGTTGTTGAAATCTTGGTGGCAACAACTGCAATAACTGGCAACAAGTCTTTCACATGTCTGTGGAGGAATTTTGTTCCATTTTTGTTTTAATTCAGCCACATTAAAGGAGTTTTCGAGCATAAACATCCTATTTTAGGTCATCCACAGCATCTCAATCAGTCAGAATTTGACTAGGCCATTCAGAGGTGGTCTTGTTTGTGTGCTTTGGATCATCGTCCTGCTGCAGAACCCAAGTACACCTGAGCTTGAAGGTCACGAACAGACGGCCGGACATTCTCCTTCAGGATTTTTAGGATGGTCTGGTAAACAGCAGAATTCCTGGTTCCATCTATTACAGAAAGTTGTCCAGGACATAAAACAGTAAAGCAGCCCCAGACCATCACACTACCACCACCATGTTTTACATTCAATATGTATTAGTTTTACAACAGATGTAACAAACACACACCTTCCACTTTTGTCACATCTGTCCAAAGAATATTTACCCAAAGTCCTAGAGATGATCAAGATGTTATTTGGCAAATGTGAGACGGGCGTTTGTGTTCTTTTTGGTCAGCTGTGTTTATTGCCTTGGAACTTTCCAATGGAGACCATTTTCACCCAGTCTTTTTCTTATTATTGAATCATTAAAACTGTCCTTAACTGAAGCAAGTGAGAGCTGCAGTTCTTTAAATGTTGTTTCGGGTTCTTTTGTGACCTCCTGGATGAGTTGTTCATGCCCTTTTGTAATAATTTTTGGTTGGTTAGCCACTTCTGGGAAGGTTCACCACTGTTTCATTTGTGAATAATAGCTCTCACTGTGGTACACTGGGATTACAAAGCCTTAGAAATTACTTTGATCATCTATCAGTCAAAGGTTACAATGACTTTGTTTTCTCAGGTTCCTATTTAAGTGATTTCTTGATTTTACAGGTCTGGTAATAATCAGGCATGGTTGTGCTTAGCAAAATTTAACTCAGCTATCCAAAAAGTGTGATTAAACACAGTTAATTTAGGGGGGCAAACACTTTTTTTTTTTTTTACATAGACTAGATTGTTTAGGATTTTTCCCCCTAATTAAATAAAATCATCATTTAAAAAGTGCTTTTTATATTTAGTCAGGTTATATTTGTTTGATATTAAAGTTTGTTCTGTAATCTGAAAATGCAAGTATGACAAAAATGCACAAACAACCAGAAGCTGATGTAGTGGCACTTGGATGAACAGTGTATTATAGAGGTGGTTATAATGTTTTGGCTAGTTTAACAGTACACCATGTGGTTGACCCTAATACCACAAACACTTAATAAAAGCCACACACTTTGTGGTGTCTGTGAATGTGTGTGTGGTGTGTGTGTGTGTGTGTGTTAGTGTGTGTGTGTGTGTAATGAAAGAGGATGTCCAGTCGTCTCGCCCACAGCCCTGCTCAGCATGAACCCTCCACCCCCAACCCTGGTCCATTCCGACATGCTTCAGGGGTCAGTTTTTCATGCTAACCACTTCCTGCCCTTACAGCGTGTTTAGGACATGAAACGACAACACCCCCATCAATTTACCCCTCCCCCAATCCTCTATTACAACACTGGACTTTATTCAATTTAATAACACTAAATAAACTCTCTGATATTAAATGGTTATGGTTGGTCATGGTTATTTAAGCCCTAATGATTGCCAAAATATTGGATAAAAATCGGATTATAAGGCGCACCATCAATAAACGTCTATTTTCTGGTCTATTTTTATACATAAGGCGCACTGGATTATAAGATGCATTTGAAGAGACATTATGAGGAAATTCTAATTCAGCAGGTCTCACCGCTGGGTGGGGGGGGTTTAGCTAGAAGTTAAGTAAAGCTAAGCTACATAAACAAAACTGTAATAAAGTCATACGAGCGCTGGATGTTAATCTACACAGTTTTCTCTCCTAAAAACTGTTTATTTGGGTGAGTAAAGAGCTTCAGTTTATTTACAGTAATTTTTGATTCTCGAATTTCTCCAGCACTAAGGCATTAGTGGAGCATTAGCATTAGAGGCTAAGTGCTAGCTAATGCCGCCCAACAGTTCTACACTGAGGAACCCTGAGTGTTCTAGTAAGCCAGGGTGATGATAGCTAGCGGCTCGTCCCACGTAGCACATGCTTTAGTTTATTTACAGCTTAGACTTCCAATATTTTCAACAGCGCGGTTTGCAGAAGCTCTAGTCGCAGTTAGCAGCAGTGCTAGCTGTGGTTAGTAGTGCTAACGCTAGTAGATGCCATCCAACACTGCTATAATAATGAACCCTGAGTGCTCTGGTAAGCCAGGGTGATATTAGCTAGTATTAGCTAGTAGCTCATGTTAACACAATAAAGGCAGAGACTACAGTCCAATATACTCCCCCCTGAGAGCTAGCGCGGTTAGTGGATAATGCTAATGTTGCTTCAGCGGTGCTAGCCAGGGTTAGAAACAGGCTACACACTCACTTCTGAATTGGGAAATAGCAGTTCAGAAACTCTAACCCTACACTTCAGTGGAGTGGCTTTACTGCTCATTACAACCTGACTGGTAGAATTCATATATAAGACGCACTGGATTAAAAGGTGCACTGACAAGTTTTTGGAAAATGTAAGGATTTTAAATGCGTGGGATGGATTATCACAGGACACCATAAGGAACCTCTACAACTCAATGCTGGGATTTCTGGCATGTTGTATTACACATTACACATGCATTACACACTACTTCTGTGTGTGTAGCTTAATAAATATTGCCCATATCAGTCTAAATTTGTAATAAATTTTTGTTCCTGGATACTCTTTTCTTCCTTGTGAATAGCAGCACAATCCCACACTTCCTTCTGAATGCAATTTATGTAATATGTGTATTTAATACAAAATGTTTAAAGCATTGAATGTAGAGTGTGAACCTTTTTTTTTTAAATATTATTATGAAGGTGCACTTAAAATCCTTTAATTTTCCCAAAAAACATCAATCTGCCTTATAATCCGGTGCTCCTTATGTATGAATTTTACCAGTCAGGTATTGTGGAGCAGTGAAGACACTCCACTGAAGTACAGCATTATAAGGGTGAGTTGTCAGTTGAAGTTTCTCCAGCACTAAGGCTGAGCGCAGCAGCAATAGCATTAGTCGCTAACTGTGCTAAGCGCTAGCTCTTTTGCCGTTCAGAGGTGAGTTTATTGGACTGCAGTCTGCGTGTTTGCTGTGCTAAAACAAGCTACGTGGGATGAACCGCTGGCTGACAGCACTTTGGGTTACCAGAACACTTAGGGTTCCTCAGTGTAGCGCTGTCTGGCCACATTTACTAGTGCTAAGTAGGGGTGGGCAATATGGCTCTAAAATAATATCACGATATTTCAGGGTATTTTTGCGATAACGATATACTTGGCGATATAGGAAAACAATATAGTATAGTATAACAGTATAATCATAAAGTGACAAAATCAATAATATAGCATAAAATAATATAATGCAGCAAACAATATAGCAGTATATTTTCATTCATATAAACTGCAAACAAAAACTATAACAATAAAAACTAACTAAAACAATTATACAATAAATACACTTAAAGCTTCACAGTAAATAATGGACTACTTTTAAGACAAGCCATCCCTACTAAAACGATATGGATTTTTAATATCATGATATTTCTTTGTCACGATATATTGTATATGATATAATATTGCCCACCCCTAGTGCTAAGCGCTGCTAAGAGCTGCTGCTTACTGCAGTTACTGCTGCTGCTAACTGCACTGTTGAAAATATTGGAAATCTTAGCTTGCTGTAAATTAACTGAAGTGCTTTACTCACCCAAATAAACAATTTTCTGCACCCCTGTTCCTTACTAGTGTCGCTTAAAATGCACCTTATAATCCAGTGTGCTTTATGTATGAAAATAGACGTTTTTTGATAATGCGCCTTATAATATATGGTGTGCATTATACTCCGTAAAATTCATATGAAATATGAACCAATATTTGGACACACACACAAACACACTCCACTTCCTGTGCTTTGCTCTAAATCTGTGTGTCAGGGCTCCTAGGGACACACGGCTCTGACAAAATCAATGATGGCTTTACAGAGACCTCAATTAGGGGCTGAGGTACCCTAACTCAAAACACACACGCACACACACACACACACACTCTTTTCCGGAAACAGCAGAGAAATGTGAAACAGTCGCCTCAGGCTGCGAGTCTGACATCTAGTGCATCCCACCAGACAGCAACTCCGCCTCCACCATCACAGCTCCGCCTCCTCCATCAGACCCTCACACACCCTTACAGTCGAGCCTCAGTTAGAATCTCACAACCTCAACTTTAACACACTGTAACACACTGTTAGAACTCCTCTATGAATAAATAAATTAATAATTGTAATTAAATTATCTACAAAATTTGGTTTAATGTGTTTGTTATACTGTAATATTTACATTTAGTCTGGTTAGTTTTTTTTACGTTGAACACTGCACTAAAAAAAACGTAACTACATCCTGTTATCATCACCTATGTGGGCGGTGTCTTTATATAATTCACACTGATTGTTCTGTAGAAGGGAATTCATCAGTCGTCAGCATGAGTTTCCTTTTTAGGTGTTGTGCCAATTCACTCAATAAAGCTTAATCTACAGTTACAGTAGATACAGAGGAACCAACAGCATGTAACCTGGTGTACCCGAGCCCCCCCAGACCCGTTCCATAAACTGTCATTATGTGCTCAAGCCCGATTTAAACCCGTAATGTTTTTTAGCAATAAGAAGTGTTAAAACTGAGCTTTTTAAAAACATTTTGGGGCTGTTTGAATGAGCGAAATCTGTTACGAATGATGTTAAAGATCCACTAGGTAGGATTGAGATTTTGTAGTTAAAACAAAAACAAACACTTTAACTCAACTTATATATCACATATTTACACACTGGTTGTTTTAATAACCTTTCAACTCTCTTATTAATATTATAAACTCCTTACAAATCAGAAATATCCACTGATTTACTTATAATCTGTCTTATCTGGTTCATTCTGAACTCACCTGTCTTCTCCGGGACAGTACAGACAACAGAATGAACGAACTTTTGAACAAATCTTTTTAGTGAACGGATTCTAATGATTCAGTTCATCTAAAAGAGCTGATGTGCCCATCACTACTAGTTAGCTTCTGTAAAGAATTAACCAACTCTAAATAGCTGGTTTTGTAGTCCTTGTAGAACTGTTAGAACTACATACAGGTCGGAAAGCAGGTCGCAGTTCTCGAAAGAGGCGCAGTTCTCGCGAGCGTTGGTTGTGGAAACGCTAGGAAAACTTACAGAGTCTGGTTTGAGCTCAGAGGAGCTCCGGCACAGACACGAGAGCACCGTGATTCCTCCTATTACACCTCTGTAGTGAGTTTAAAGCTGTAATTTCACTTCTTTAAAAAGTTCAATAATCAACGAAATCCTACCTAGTGTGCCTTTAATTAACTGACTGTAACTGATGTAATTGCAACACTGAAGAAGCATAGACATGTAATTTAAGATTATTATTATTTTTTTTTTTTTTAAGAACAGCTACACACAGCGCTGCAAGTAAAATGCGGACAGATAGAGGAGCTCACGTGTGCACCCCAGAGGTGCGTGAAATAACATTCAAATTTGTGCAGCTTTGATTTACAAATAATTTAATTTGTTACTTTGCTATATTGTTATTATCACGCAATAGCTTTACATAAAAGAAAAATAGCATCAAAAAACAGACGCCTAATTCACAGATTGCTTCTTTTCCTTCTTCTATTGTTTAATGGATGATGATAGCCTGCCTCAGCTTCATGTAATTGGTCGAAAAGTTTGAACCATCTCAAAACAAAGTATTTTTACACTGCAGATGAACTGGACCATGGTTCAGCTGAGCTGTTCCGCTCTTTTGGTCGTTTTGTGACGAATGTTACACCTGCTATTTTGGTTTGGACCAAACAAGGTCCAGTAGGTGTGAGGACAGCCTGATTTATTACTGAGAATACTGTGAATGCAGTTATTAAATAAAAGTGCAGTACAGCACAGACCCTGTGACTGAGAGACTCACACACAGCAGCAGAGCTCAAGTCAAGTCAAGAGTCAAGAGGCTTTTATTGTCATTACATCTGAGTACAGGTACACAGTGTGATGAAATTACGTTCCTCCGGAACCATGGAGCAACATAGAACAACAAGCAATAGACAACATAAAGTGCAGGAGTGACGACAGTGCAACATAAAACTATAACACTACATAACAATAAATACAATAAATACAAAAGACGAGACAATTTAAAGACAGGACAGTGCAGTACCGATACGGTATAATAAAGTGTATAGTGGGGATAAGGTGCAGAGATGTGTGACATACTGTAACATATAGAACATATATAATCACAGCAGTTACTGAGGTAGAGTTTATAGTTTAATTTTGTGCGAGTGTGTTGGGTGAGTGGTGGGTGGGGTGGGAGTTCAGTTCTGTCTCTGTGCGTTGAGAAGTCTGACTGCCTGGTGGATGAAGCTGTTGCAGAGTCTAGTAGTGGAGGCTCGGATGCTCCTGTATCTTCTGCCGGACGGCATCAGAGCGAAGAGTCCGTGTGAGGGATGGGTGGGGTCGTCCACAATGCTGGTGGCTTTGCGGATGCAGCGTGTGGTGTAGATCTCAGTGATTGAGGGAAGAGAGACTCCGATGATTTTCTCAGCTGTCCGCACTATCCGCTGTAGGGTCTTGAGGTCTGAGGTGTTGCAATTCCCAAACCAGACGGTAATGCAGGTGCTCAGGATGCTTTCTACAGTCCCTCTGTAGAACATGGTGAGGATGGGGGGTGGGAGATGTGCTTTCCTCAGTCTCCGCAGGAAGTAGAGGCGCTGCTGGGCTTTCTTGGTTATGGAGCTGGTGTTGAGGGACCAGGTGAGGTTCTCTGCAATGTGAACACTGAGGAACTTGGTGTTATCCACAATTTCCACAGCAGAGCCGTTGATGTTCAGCGGGTGGTGGACACCTGGAGCTCTCCTGAAGTCAACAACCATCTCCTTGGTTTTAGCCACGTTAAGAGATAGGTTGTTGGTTCTGCACCAGTCCGTCAGCCACTGCACCTCCTCTCTGTATGCTGACTCGTCGTTCATGCTGATGAGGCCAACTACAGTTGTGTCATCAGCAAACTTGATGATGTGGTTTGAGCTGTACTTTGCAGTACACTCATGAGTCAGCAGAGTGAACAGCAGTGGACTGAGCACACAGCCCTGGGGGGCTCCGGTGCTCAGTATGGTGGTGCTGGAGGTGTTGTTTCCAATCCTGACTGATTGTGGTCTCTCAGTCAGGAAGTCTAAAACCCAGTTGCAGAGGGAGGAGTTCAGGCCCAGCAAGCTCAGTTTTCCGATCAGATGCTGAGGGATGATGGTGTTGAATGCTGAACTGAAGTCGATGAACAGCATTCAAACATAGCAGTCTTTGTTGTCCAGGTGGGTGAGAGCCAGGTGGAGCGCAGTAGAGATGGCATCGTCTGTTGATCTGTTTGGACGATACGCAAACTGCAGAGGGTCCAGTGAGGACGGGAGCTGGTTTTTGATGTGCCTCATGACCAGCTTCTCAAAGCACTTCATGATGATGGGAGTAAGTGCAATGGGACGGTAGTCATTAAGGCAGGACACTTGAGACTTCTTCGGCACAGGGACGATGGTGGTCGTCTTGAAGCACGTCAAGACGATGATGTGATGAGCTCCCACATCATCAAGATTATCTCTCTGACTGTCTGTCTGTCTAACACACACTGCTATAACATTAAACACACACACACACGCACACACACACACAACTACACTAACTCCACACCAGACTCAGAGGGGGAGGGGTTTGGGGGGGGGGGTGTAAATCTGTGCCGGAGGAGAAAATGTAAATAAATGAAAAAGAGGAGACAGGCTGGAGAGGAAGATCAAAGAGTACAGAATCGGATGGGGGTGGGCCGTCTGGGGGCTTTGTGTGTGTGTGCGTGTGTGTGTTTTGCTCTCCTTTTCAGGACTCATTAATGCATATTAAAGAATGTGATCATTTTTTTTTATTTTTTACAATGCGCTCACATTTACAATTACCAGGAAGACTGTAATACGTGTGTGTGTGTGTGTGTGTGTGTGTGTGTATGTGTGTTTCTAGGCTAGGTCCCGTTGGGAGGATATTAGCCTTCTGCTACCTATGAGAGAGTGTTAGACATGCTGTATCAGAGTCTATCACCCTCTCCCTCTCTCTCTCTCTCTCTAATTAAAGGGGCAATATCCTATATTATTACTGCATTTATTATTCAATTTAATTAAATTAATTTCTATTTGTGTTAGTTTATGTGGTAAATTAGACTCAAATTAATTTTACATATTCTTTTTTCCAACTTTCTGATGTTTAAGATAAATAAACCGAACATCTGTTACTGTGTCTCTTTAAGACTGATGTATATAAGCCTCTGCTCTAACAGGTAAACTGCTGTAGGCTGAATGAATGGAGCTATCGGTGAGATTTAACGGCTGTAGATTTTTACGGGGCTGCCTCTATGTGACACTAAATCGCAATTTGAATCCTGTTCATGTAGCTTGCCATCGGCTACAGGAGCCCTGAGGAAGCACAAATGGCGCTCTCTCCTTACACCTCTCCAAAGAGTGATGTTGATCAGCACAAGGCGTCTGTGAGCTGATGTATCTAAACCGAGTCACTGCGCTTTCTTCTGAGTGCGCTGTAATGCTACTCAGCAATGCTGCATCAGCAGCAGTTAAAAAAGAGGCGGAGTTTGACTTCACATGTATCAGAGTCTTCTCCCTCCAGGTGTTGGGGCATCACTAGTGATCGGGGGAGTCCTAATGAGTAAATTGGGTAATTAGCTGTCTAAATTGAGGAGAAAACGGGAAGAAAATTTGAAATAAAATTATATAAAAAAAAAACTTCTGTAGGCTGAATGGGTGGGGCTAGATTGCTGTAGACTAAATGGCTTGGGCTATGTTTATCTATAATTAAACAAAAAAAAAAATCATATTTTATGTTATGTTTTTTACATACAGTGCTATATATATTTATATCTTTGTCTGTATTAAATTCCGCAAATAGAAAGTTATATGTGAAACGTTTCCTGTACAGCAGTGGTTCCCAAAACTGTGGCATGTGTTCAACTGGTGGTACGTGAAACACGCCAAGTTGTTTCAAAAGATTATACAAGTAAAGGCATGTGGGTACCAGGGGATCTCCAAGTTTCTGGGGCTTAGGAATTTGCCTGGTTGTATTGGAGACAATGACATAACGTCGCTGTCGGATAAAAATGTAATTTACTCCAAATGCCATGAAGTAATTTTGCAGCATTTCTGTAGAAATGTGGAGTTTACATTCCAATAGCATTGATTTATTGTGTTTCACACAGACATCAGGATATCTAACAGCGTTATTACACATAGCATTTTATATAATCATATAATTCACCCCTAGTTTGCTTGTATTTGTTCCTGTGGATGACTTTTAGGTGTTTTTTTGGCTTTTGAGTTTGATTGTGAGTGGTACATGGTCTAAAACCTTTCAGAACCATTGCTGTAAAGGATTATAGTTCACATTTATTACTTTACATTAAAAGTTATTTTCTTTTGAGAAAAAAAATATCAGAAAAATGATTTTCTCTTGTCTGGCTCTGTAAATAGCAGCCCATTAGAGAGCAGTGATTAGTCAGAGTGTCCGGCTGAACTGTCCGAGCGCCTCCTGACCGTCCACAGCTGTTCCCCGGCATGTGCTCAGAGCTGCTGCACCTGCTGCTACCACCAAGAGCTCCCAAAAGACTCGGACAGTGGACTCGATTTACACCCAGTACTGAACCAGGGGCATGTGTTTCGTCTAGCCCGCCAACCTCCACACAGTCAGACGCTCTGATACCAGTCACACTGGGTCACTGGAGAAACAGTATGAGGAACTACAGGGTCCAGCCACTTATATATTCATTTTCTAACTTTCCAATGTTTAAGATAAATAAACAGAACATTTTCTTACTGCGTCTTAAAGATATGCCTCTGCTTTAACAGGTAAACTGCTGTAGGCTGATTGAGTGGAGATACACTGTTGTAGTTTGAACAGGTTGAGCCATAGGTAATATTAAACTGCTATAGGCTGAATGGGTGGAGCTAAACTGTTGTAGTGTATACAGGTTGAGCTATAGGTGACATACTGGGTGGAGCTAAACTATTGAAGTCTAAACAGATTACGCTATAGGTGAAATTAAACTGCTGTAGGCCGAATGGGTGAAGCTAAACTGTTGTAGTCTAAACAGATTAAGCTGTTGATGACATACTGGGTGGAGCTAAACTATTGAAGTCTAAAAATATTAAGCTATAGGTGAAATTAAACTGTTGTAGACGGAACAGGTTAAAATATAGGTGAGATTAAACTGCTGTAGGTTAAATGGGTGAAGCTAAACTGTTGTAGACTGAACAGGTTAAAATATAGGTAAGATTTAACTGCTGTAGGCTGAATGGGTGGAGCTAAACTGTTTTAGTCTGAACAGGTTGAGCTATAGGTGAGATTAAACTGCTGTAGGCTAAACGGATGGTGCTAAACTGTTGCAGACTGAACAGGTTAAAATATAGGTGAGATTAAACTGCTGTAGGCTAAACGGATGGTGCTAAACTGTTGCAGACTGAACAGGTTAAAATATAGGTGAGATTAAACTGCTGTAGGCTAAACGGATGGTGCTAAACTGTTGCAGACTGAACAGGTTAAAATATAGGTGAGATTAAACTGCTGTAGGCTAAATGGGTGGAGCTAAACTGTTGCAGACTGAATGGGTTGAGCTATGGGGTAAGATGGAGATAGGCTGCTTTCACACCTACTTTGTTTGGTCTGGACGTTCAGACTTTTCAGTTTGGTCCAAACCAAAAATACTGAAAACCACGATCAGCTGAACTATGATCCAGTTCTTTTTCAGAATGAAAACACTTTTTGGATGGTTCAGACTTTCAGAACAATTACAGGAAGTTAAGGGTAGGCTATCATCACCCATTAAACAATAGAAGAAGTGTTGTGCCAAAATCTGACCCCGCTTAACCTTCAGGCACACTACACAGCAGTATGGGTACAACAGATTACACTAGATTTGGTGATTCCTGTATCTTCTGTAACTGTAGATTAACCCTTATTTATAAACAGAAATAAATTAATTTGAGGGAAATATGTTGCATTCACTCTGCAGCAGGACGCACCTGGACTCGGAGGAAGTCGCATTCTGTCAGGGAGGCAGAATTTGGCACAATATTTGCATTGGCAACTTGCCAAACTGACAACAAGCCACCATCTAACACACCAGCCAGTTTCAGAAGTCCTCCAGATCTTCATTAGTTTGGTAAGTGGGTGTGGTTTATAGTGTGATAATTCAAAATCCACACTCCAGTGGCACAACTGAAGCGTGAACACACACTCAAAGCAGACCTGTGACAGAGAAGTTGGTAATGATGAAGAAAGTACTAACCTGCGTCTGTGTACAGGTGCCTATGGTGCCCTCTGGCTGCTGGGAGTAGGGCGCTGTAGTGTGTTGGGAGGCAGGCTGCTAACGTGGACCCCAGGGGCCGATTCCATTCTTGATCTCCAAATTATGAAACCTGTGCAGAGAATCTGAGCCAGGAGATTCCTCACCACCATGGAAACACATCGTCAAACGAGATGCAGCGCAGAGATCTTTATAGTGAAACCTAAGAAAACAGAAAAATAGAAAAAAAGCACTTAGTTAAACACATTGTACCTCTCAAAAATCTAAAATCCCAGATATAGAAGTGTGAAATAAATGTGCCAGGGGTTCTGGTAATAAGTTTTTTAAAGAACCTGGAAAAAGCGAAAGTTGACTAAGAGAAGCGTGTTTACATGTATTTAATATGATTGCAAACAAAATAATCAGACTATAAAAAGAAACAATAGTTTTGGTGTTTGGCCAAATATGTAAAAAAAAAAAAAGACAGAATAATGTAAAGCAGACAATTACTAATTTCATTTTCGTCATTCGTCTTGTTTTGGCTACTGCACCTGCGCACATCTCCACAATAGCCTTATTCTGTGCTAAAAGCAGTCTAATATTTACTGTGAAGCTTTAAGGATATTAATTGTATCATTGTTTATGTTCGCAGTTTAAATGCATGCACTAAACAGTGTTCACTTTAGTATTGTGGTAAATGTTTTGTTACATTATTCATTTCGTTACAATACTATTATTTAATACAAAATCAGAGTCTTAGTAAGCTACAGTTTAAAAAAAAAATGTACAGATTTCTTTGGTTCTACTAAAATCTGAACCTGTATGGAACTATAGAAAACTTTAACAACTTTTAACAACTTTTTTTGCAGTCGAATATTCCTGAAATTAATATACCGTATTTTTCGGACTATAAGGCGCACCGTATTATAAGACGCACTATCAAAGAACGCCTATTTTCTGCTATTTTTCCATACATAGGGCGCATCGCATTATAAGGCGCGTTAAGTGACACTAGAAAGGGTGCCTATATCAAAGTGAACAGGGGTGGCGCCATGTTTCCCTTCCCCCACCGGGGGTGGTCGCTTGCCGGTGGAGCGTCTCAGTATACAAATCTAGCTATTTCAAAGTCAAGAGTGCTGGATATTAATCTACACAGATTCCTCTCCTGAAAACTGTTTATTTGGGTGAGTAACGTGCTTCAGTTTATTTACAGTAAGCTTAGATTTCCAGATGTCCACTAAGGCTTGCTGCACCAGCGTTAGCATAGCTATCCGCTAGCACGCTAGCTAGTCACCTAAACTAGTAAAGTTAACCCAAACTTAAACGACAGCGTTACACTGAGTAATCCTGCGTGTTCTGGTAAGACAGTGAGATATTAGCTAGCGATTCGTCCCCCGTAGCTTGTTTTAACACGGTAAACAAGCAGATTACAGGCTGATAAAACTCACCTCTGAGAGAGTTAGAGCTTAGCATCTAGCTAATGCTAGCCAGGCAAAGCAGCACAGACTTACAGGCCGATAACTCACCTCTGAACGGTGAACGCTTAGCGATTAGCATCTAACTCTAATAATACTGCTCCAGCAGTATTAAAAGTACTAAATTTAGATAATACTGATCTCTGAACAGTGAAAAAGCTAGCTAGCTTAGCGGTTAGCATCTAGCTAATGCTATTGCTGCTCCAGCCACGGAGCTGCACGGCTCTGTGTGTTTACTGCTCCTTACACCTGACGGGTAAAATTTAGATAATACTGATCTCTGAACAGTGAATAAGCTAGCTAATGCTATTTGCTGCTCCAGCCTCGGAGCTGCACGGCTCTGGACTCTGTATAGCACTGAAACTCTGTATAACGCTGCACGGAGTGTGTGTTTACTGCTCCTTACAACCTGACGAGTAAAATTTAGATAATACTGATCTCAGTGAATAAGCTAGCTAGCTTAGCGGTTAGCATCTAGCTAATGCTATTGCTGCTCAGCCTCGGAGCTGCACGGCTCTGGACTCTGTATAGCACTGAAACTCTCTATAACGCTGCACGGAGTGTGTGTTTACTGCTCCTTACAACCTGACGAGTAAAATCCATACAAAAGGCGCACCGTATTATAAGACGCACTGTCAATTTTTGTGAAAATTAAAAGTTTCTAAGTGCGCCTTATAGTCCGAAAAATACGGTAACTGAAATATTTTCAGTGTTTGGGTTCCGGTGACGTCATCCACCTGAATGGCAGCCTAGGATCTCGGCTCCTCCGAAAAACTAGCATTTCGCCCCTTTAAATCAGCTAAAACAATTGCAAGTTCATATTACTAAGTGGGGCAAGGATGGGGAAAAGGGACGTAACCAAAAAAAGCACTACAGAGGAGTCGACAAACGAGGAAAACGCAGAAAACAGCTCTGCACAAGCACAAGGTAACGACGCTAATGCTAATCCTCAAGTACACGAGGCAGCTAGCTTAGCGAGAGTTCTGGAGGAGATAGGGGACTTTCGCAAAGATGCGAACCAGCAGTTATCTGATATCAAGTCGGAGCTTAACAATATCAACCATAAAATAGCTCAGGCAGAGACACGGATTGAAAAGACGGAGAGTCGCGTACAAAATGTCGAACAAGTTCTGGACAAACTGTGACCCAGCAAGAGAGCAAACTGCTTGACCAGGAAGGCAGGTCTCGGCGAGAGAATCTGAGGATATATAATGTCGCAGAAGGAGAGGAGGGATCGTCTATGGTGGAGTTTATCGAGACTTTACTACGGCAAACGCTGGAGCTACCCACGAGCACCCAGCTGGAGATTGAGAGAGCACACCGCTCCCTCGCTCCGAGACCCTCCGGGAGCAACGAGGATAAGCCGCGGTCAATAATAATCAAATTTCAAATTTCTCAAAACCAAGGAAGAAATTCTTCGCAAGGCATGGGGCCAGAAAAGAGTGCTTTGGAAAGCGAGACCAATATACACTGCTCAAAAAAATAAAGGGAACACTCAAATAACACAATATAACTCAAAGTAAATCAAACTTCTGTGAAATTAAACTGTCCACTTAGGAAGCAACACTGATTGACAATCAATTTCACCTGCTGTTGTGCAAATGGAATAGACAACAGGTGGAAATTATTGGCAATTAGCAAGACACACTCAATAAAGGAGTGGTTCTGCAGGTGGGGACCACAGACCACTTCTCAGAACCTATGCTGTCTGGCTGATGTTTTGGTCAGTTTTGAATGTTGGTGGTGCTTTCACACTCGTGGTAGCATGAGACGGACTCTACAACCCACACAAGTGGCTCAGGTAGTGCAGCTCATCCAGGATGGGACATCAATGCGAGCTGTGGCAAGAAGGTTTGCTGTGTCTGTCAGCGTAGTGTCTAGAGGCTGGAGGCGCTACCAGGAGACAGGCCAGTACACCAGGGGACGTGGAGGAGGCCGTAGGAGGGCAACAACCCAGCAGCAGGACCGCTACCTCCGCCTTTGTGCAAGAAGGAACAGGAGGAGCACTGCCAGAGCCCTGCAAAATGACCTCCAGCAGGCCACAAATGTGCATGTGTCTACACAAACGGTTAGAAACCGACTCCATGAGGATGGTATGAGGGCCCGACGTCCACAGATGGGGGTTGTGCTCACAGCCCAACACCGTGCAGGACGCTTGGCATTTGCCAGAGAACACCAGGATTGGCAAATTCGCCACTGGCACCTTGTGCTCTTCACAGATGAAAGCAGGTTCACACTGAGCACAAGACAGACGTGACAGAGTCTGGAGACGCCGTGGAGAGCGGTCTGCTGCCTGCAACATCCTTCAGCATGACCGGTTTGGCAGTGGGTCAGTAATGGTGTGGGGTGGCATTTCTTTGGAGGGCCGCACAGCCCTCCATGTGCTCACCAGAGGTAGCCTGACTGCCATTAGGTACCGAGATGAGATCCTCAGACCCCTTGTGAGACCATATGCTGGTGCGGTTGGCCCTGGGTTCCTCCTAATGCAGGACAATGCTAGACCTCATGTGGCTGGAGTGTGTCAGCAGTTCCTGCAAGATGAAGGCATTGAAGCTATGGACTGGCCCGCCCGTTCCCCAGACCTGAATCCGATTGAGCACATCTGGGACATCATGTCTCGCTCCATCCACCAACGTCACGTTGCACCACAGACTGTCCAGGAGTTGGCGGATGCTTTAGTCCAGGTCTGGGAGGAGATCCCTCAGGAGACCATCCGCCACCTCATCAGGAGCATGCCCAGGCGTTGTAGGGAGGTCATACAGGCACGAGGAGGCCACACACAATACTGAGCCTCATTTTGACTTGTTTTAAGGACATTACATTAAAGTTGGATCAGCCTGTAGTGTGTTTTTTCACTTTAATTTTGTGTGTGGCTCCAAATCCAGGCCTCCATTGGTTAATAAATTTGATTTCCATTGATGATTTTTGTGTGATTTTGTTGTCAGCACATTCAACTTTGTACAGAACAAAGTATTCAATGAGAATATTTCATTCATTTAGATCTAGGATGTGTTATTTGAGTGTTCCCTTTATTTTTTTGAGCAGTGTACTTCGACCAGGACTATCCTCCAGCAGTACTACAGAAACGCAGGGAATACTCCGAGGCAAAGCGAGTGCTAAAGCAGAAAAGCATACGCTACCAAACCCCGTTTCCTGCGAAACTGCGAGTATTTTACGAGGACGGGACGCAACTATATCACACAGTGGAGGAAGCGACTAAAGATATGAAGGACAGAGGATTCCCTGTCAACATAACTACATCAAGAGAGAGCCTGACCGAGCAGCTCTCCCGCTCTGCGTGGGCAACTATGGGAGAACTGAGAAAGCAGAGGCAGGTGGAGGAGCGAGAGAGCAACATCCGAGAGAGGTTACGAACCTTCAGAAGACAGACTTCACCTCCTTTGGGCGTGTAAACACGAGTCCATTGACTTGAAAAATGCGGACAAGTTAAAATACAGCGCACAAATATGTATACATGATGCTGTCCTGTCATTGCCATGCATACGATACTGCATTTCCTACGTACAATAAGCCATTATATTGCTTTCTGATATAATATAATTTCTGATACAATTTCCCCTACTAATATCGTAACAAATACATGGGAGGAATACGTCGAAGTTAACGGAGAGTTTTTTTTCTGGGACTGCTTCGGTGGGGGCCCTTTTCACAAAGATGGGAGAGGCTTTCCCCCACGGCTGGATGTTTTTTCCAGCTCCATATAGGGTCTATTATTTGAGACCCCAGCCTTGGAACCAGACTCAAGTTCACGTTCGAGTTTCATTGTTATTGTTTTTTTTTTTTGTTTGCTTTTTGTTTTTTTATTCAGGGGGTGGATCAACCAAGTTCTATGTCTGTGAGTATAATTGGCCACCAGTCTGTAAACACATATGGCTAGTAATAAGGTAAAGATTATTTCCTTCAATGTAAATGGGCTGCTAAATCCTATTAAACGGAAGAAAATTATATCTAAAATGAAGAAAGAACAAGCCCATGTAGTGTACCTACAAGAAACTCACTTAAATGATAAGGAACATGAAAAATTAAGGGGGATGGGATTTACTCATTTATTTTTCTCCTCATATAAATCTGGACATAGGAGAGGAGTTGCTATTCTTGTCTCAAGTAAGTTACATTTTGAAACAAAAAATGGAAATGGGGGATAAAGAGGGCAGATTTATTTTAGTACAGGGAAAAGTAGAGGGACAACCAGTCACCTTACTAAATATGTATGCACCACCAGGAAGTGATTTTAGCTTCTTCCAGAAGATTACTAATATTATGGTAACAAAAACAGAAGGGATTTTAATATGTGGAGGAGACTTAAATACACACCTACAACCTAAGTTGGATTCTTCTAGTGGAAAAAACAATGAACCAAAGACACTACATAAGAAAACAAACACTCTTTTTAAGGAGGTTGGTCTAATAGACATATGGAGAGAACTATTTCCGAACAGACGGGATTATACTTATTATAACATAATAACATTTGCAACAGACAAAGATAATATACACTCCTGTGGAATTGGAACAATAGACCTAAGTGACCATGCACCTATATATCTGTACGTTGACCTTGGTACTCGGCAAAAGAATACAATTTGGAGACTAAATTCAAGTTTACTTAAGGACTCCTCCTTTAAGGAACAAATTAAAACAGAAATTACAAACTATTTGGAATTTAATGATAACGGGGAGGTTTCCCCGCCTATATTATGGGATACCCTAAAGGCAGTTTTACGGGGTAAAATTATAGCAACAACAACTTATAAGAAAAAAAAAAGAACCAGAGAATGGAGGAGTTACAAAGGAAACTGAAGGAATTAGAAAAAAAACACAAGTCATGCGGGGCACAAAACATATTTAAGGAAATCAGGAACATTAGATATGAAATTAATAGCTTGACTACACAATAAATTAAAACAAAACTAAAATTTCTAAAACAGAGATATTATGAAAGCGGGTCTAAATCAATGAAAATATTGGCTTGGAAATTGAAAAAAAAAGATAGCAGAAAATACAGTACATAAAATTAAGGATCCAAGAATGAAGAAAATAAAACACAAGCTAAATGAAATTCAAGATGCCTTTGAAACATTTTATAAAACGCTATATTCTAAAATTCCAGGGGGAAGTGTGACCCAGATCGATGCTTTTTTGAACTCATTGGAGTTACCTACTTTAAATGATGAACAAAACGAAGTGCTTATTAACGACATAACTGAAGACGAACTAAATGCGGCAATCAGTAAACTTAAATTAAACAAATCACCAGGACTGGATGGTTTCACAGCGGAATGGTACAAGGAATTCCGTAAAGAACTGATTCCGGTTATGCTTCCTACACTGAACTGGGTTTTGAAAGAGGCACAAACACCACCTAGCTGGAAGGAAGCAGTAATTTCAGCTATATTAAAGGAAGGCAAGGATAATACAGAGTGTGGGTCATACAGACCAATATCTGTTCTAAATGTAGATTATAGACTCTTTACTTCTATTATGGCTAAACGACTAGAGGAGTTTCTACCCAGATTAATTCATAATGATCAGACTGGCTTTGTAAAACAACGTCAAACACAAGACAATATACGAAGATCCCTACATGTCATAGATCATATACAAAAAAACAACATACCGTATTTTTCGGGCTATAAGGCGCACTTAAAATACTTATTTTTTCCCAAAAATCGTCATTGCGCCTTATAATGCAGTGTGTATGGATTTTGCTTGTGTTTACTGACCTCGATTTTATGTGGTACACGGCGCTCTGTTGTGCAGAATTCCTCACCCACGCCAGAAAAAGATCCCCCTCTTGGGCTAGCGCGCGGTTACCTTTGACTGCCGTACTGCCTCTCGGCTGTGGCTCAGGGTAGCTAGTTTCCACTGTAGCTCCGTGGCCAGAACAAGGTGCCGGTAAACTTTCCTTTCCACCCGTTCTGGGGTAATAGCACAAACTGTTTCTTTTTAGCGCCCACTTCTAAGTAAAGTTAACCTCTTAACACGCGCTGGCCCACCGGCGGGCCAGAAATATTTAATATTTCATAACTGGCTGTGTTTCTGAATAGTAGTTACAGGTTCAATATAGACATCCAATATACCATTTTAAAGCTTAGAATCTCTGCTTTTGAGCTATTTAGCCTATTTAGCGGAATATCCTTTCAGAAAATAAACATTTAGGGCGAAATATGCCTTGGTTATGATTTTAATAATTCATAACTCTCATATTTGCGTTTATCGTTCGTCCATATTTCATCGAATGCGGTCATGTCATACACCATTCGAACCGTCTGGCTCTCCGGATTCCAGAACTGTGCTTTTACTGTAGGATGTATGTTTCATGAATTAGAGCTGCGTCAGAGCGCATGTTTCCAGTAATAAAAGGCTCTCCTTTTGTCCTGGGGTAACCTCCGGTCACTGCCGCCACCCCCCGAACACACACCCGCGCTCAGCCACAGGTCCTACCTTCAAAACGCGTCCAGACTAAAGAGAATCCATCAATCCAGTCTCCTGTAATCCACAGTTATATCCAAACAGCGCTGGAAATCACTTCATCCAGAAATGAAACTTATCCAATCTTTATCTCTGTTTTAAAACCGTTTTATTCACCGAATTCGGCACAACACGCTATTATAGTCAGAAGCCTCGCGGAGTAATGCGGTACTTGCTGTGCTTCAACATAATATTATGGTCTGTCGGAGCGTTGCGGCTACCGTTGTCAGGAGCGTCGCGGAGTAATACGTACTTGCTGTGCTTCAACATAATATTATGGTCTGTCGGAGCGTTGCGGCTACCGTTGTCAGGAGCGTCGCGGAGTAATACGTACTTGCTGTGCTTCAACATAATATTATGGTCTGTCGGAGCGTTGCGGCTACCGTTGTCAGGAGCGTCGCGGAGTAATACGTACTTGCTGTGCTTCAACATAATATTATGGTCTGTCGGAGCGTTGCGGCTACCGTTGTCAGGAGCGTCGCGGAGTAATACGTACTTGCTGTGCTTGTTGATTTATTGCTCAGAGATGTTGTTATTTTTCACAGATATTGTGAAGGATTTATTGCTCAGAGTTATTGTTACTGATATAAATAAAGTTTCATTTAGTGCGCCTTATAATCCAGTGCGCCTTGTGTATGGACTAACACTAAAAATAGACCGTTCACTCATCGTGCGCCTTATAATACGGTGCGCCTTATAGTCCGAAAAATACGGTAAAAGCAAAAGTGATGAGTGTTGATGCTGAAAAGGCATTCGATTCAGTTAACTGGATTTTTCTTTATAGAGTTCTACACAGATTTGGCCTACACGATACAATTATTACAACTATACAGGCCCTATATAATAACCCAGTGGCCAGGATTAAGATCAACGGGCATTTATCAAATAGCTTTATAATAGAAAGGGGTTCTAGACAGGGATGTGCATGGTCACCCCAGTTGTTTGCTCTATACTTGGAGCCACTGGCCCAATTCATTAGACAAAATGAGGACATTATCGGAATTACAATTAAAGGGGTAGAGCATAAACTAGCTTGATATGCCGATGATATCCTTGTATACCTAGCACAGCCAACACATTCTTTACCCCACCTGATGCGGTCGTTTGAACTGTATGGTCAACTTTCGGGATATAAAATTAATGTAAGTAAAACCCAGCTATTCTCATATAATTATAACCCACCAGAAACAATTACAAATAGGTACCCTCTGACATGGCACACAGAATCTCTGAAATATCTAGGGATTACAATACCAAAAGATCTTGCAAAATTATCAGAATATAATTATCAGCCTATTAATGAAAGAATCAAAGAGGATATCACAAGATGGAATCTAATTCCTTTTTTTAGTTTTAGCTCAAGGATTGAATCCATTAAAATGAATGTACTACCGAGATTATTATATTTATTCCAAACCTTACCTATAGAAATTAACCAAAACCAATTTGATGAATGGGATAAAATGATATCGAGATATATTTGGCAAGGAAAAAGACCTAGGGTTCGCCTTAAAACCTTACAACTAATTAAAGAAAAAGGGGGCTGGGGTCTACCCTCTCTAAGAGATTATTACCTTGCAGCACAAATGAGGGCTGTTATATTCTGGTGCAACCCAATATATAATGCACACTGGAAGAATATTGAAGAAAAAGTCATCTCCATCCCCATACAGACAATCCTAGCAGATGACAAACTACAAGACTATATAAATACCATTGATAATCCATGGGTGAAATGGACCCTTAAAGTGTGGAAAATGATTATAAAAGAATATAAATTAGAGGGAGACATTGCAATTCTTAAATGGTGTGCATATGATTCTAACTTTACGCCAAATAAACTTGACTCCAGATTTAAGGACTGGACAACCAAGGGAATAACAGCACTGTGTACAATTCTGGAAGAAGGAGCACTACCTAGTTTTGAAAAGTAAAAAAAAAAAAATTTGTTAGAAAAACAAGATTTTTATAGATATTTACAGATGCGAAACTTTATTAAAACAAAGGCACAAAATATAACTGAGTTGAGTGCAGGTCTAATGGATTTGTTCAGGAAAGCATATAATGCAGATAGCGGTGGCAGAATTATTTCATGTCTGTATGGAGCCATATTAGATTTAAAACCACATTCAACTCTATATATTAAAACTAAATGGGAGAGGGAAGGAGGGATAACTATATCAGATGAAGAATGGAAAACAATATGGAGATATCAATGGAAGTGCACTAGGTCCCTGTATTGGAGAGAGTTTGGTTGGAAAAAACTGATAAGATATTTTGTTACACCCTCTCAGAAGGCCCATTATGATAATAACCTCCAAGTGTGCTGGAGGAACTGTGGAAATTTAAATGCTACCCATTACCATATATTTTGGGACTGCCCCAGTATTAAAGACTACTGGAAGAAGATACATGAAGCACTACAAGAGATATTTGAATGTGAAATTTCCTTAGAAAGTAAGACTTTATATTTTGGGCTCATACCCCAAAAGTGGGAGAAAAGGGATAAATATCTAATGAACATATTGCTGGTGGCTGCCAAGAAAACTCTTACTAGGAAGTGGTTATCACAGGAGTGTCCTACTCTAAATGCATGGATGGATATTATAATGGATATATATGAAATGGAGAAGATAACTGCTTTTATTAATCTTACAGTGAGACAATTCCTCTCAGACTGGAAAAAATGGGTCGAATATGTCACACCCCTTAGACCTGATTTCATATTCACAAACTAACTATATCTCTGTATAGATAAGATCACCCCCTGTATGTATAAAGTTTTGATATTGTGGGCACTATTTTTTTTTCCTTCTTGTTCTTTCTGTTGTTTGAGGGTGGGAAGGGGGGTACAAAAAAAAAGTGTTAAGTATGGGGACTTACAGAAATGTATGACCACTGTCTGTTTTTTATGTGTGTGTACGTGTACATACACACACAAAGATTTAAATGTCCTATAATGACATGTATGATTCTGTATGACAATAAAAACATAATAAAAAAAAGAAAAAGAAATATTTTCAGTGTTTTGTTACAATCAGAGATTACTGTATATCATTGCTGCAAAAATACCCTGAAAAATCATAATATTATCTTTAAGCCATATCACCCAAACCTACATTTTGTGGAGGATAAACAAATGTACAGTGAATTTTGGAAAATTATTTTGAAAAGGGATTGCAGTGCTTAGGATATGTTGTCCCTTTAAAAAAAAAAAAATCCAAAATTCACTGTAAATTTGTTTATCCTCCCCAACACACACCTACAGCGTCATTCTACTGTAACTCTATATAGCTACATTTACATTACCAGGCTGAAGTAACTCAAATCTGATTTATTGCTCAATGTGGCTCAGATCTGGCTCAGATTTTTCCATGGCTGTGTGAACGTGCCAAATCCTTTTTTTTTTTTCAAATCAGATTTGAGTCACTTTCGTATGTGGTCCTAAATTTGATATGTATCCGATCCATGGACATGCAACATGAATGTGAAGGGTCAAACCAGAATTCATGCGTCTTTTTGCTTTTACGCATTAGCATTAGCGCTACGTGCTTCTCTCTCGTACCCACACATCTCTTGGTGCAACTGTGCAGCTATAGCTGCAAAAACAGCAAAAGCAAAGTCTTTTTTTCTCCTCCTCGAACTGAGCATGAACTTCAGACCAGCTGTTTACTCTCCACTCCAGCAAAAGATGCTCCACATATGAGCTGCTAACTTTTTTTGCATCAATGTGCAGCATGTGAGGCGTTTCAGGGACAGATTCATTCACATTACACACAGATACAGCTTACACTTACATTTGTCAATGTGAACCGTCAAGACAGATAAATCCGATCTGAGCAAAAAGTCTGATTTAAGCAATGAGGCTCTCTCACACTCTCTCAGGAAATTCGTAATAAAAAATGCTGGATTTCTGCCAAGTTTCCTAATTTTCCTCCATAAAAACACACCTGACTCACCTCAGCAGGGAGGCTAAGCTCCGCCCCCAGACCCCACCTTTGTGAAAGGTTTGTCAGGCTGACCTACATCCCTACTGTTGCACCGGGGACTCGTAGGGGAGTCGCCTTCCCTCTTCCCCTCCGTGTCAAACCTTAGCATTTGGCGTTTGAATAAATCAGTGCGTTTCCTGTGAGATCATGCCGTCGTCCTCCGGCAGAGTTATTACACCATATGCTGCGCCGACATCAATCAAATCTCAGTACCACAAATTCCTCCTGTGAACATGCTGGCATTAACAGACAGCCTGAGGGGGACGCAGGACCACCCTGATAGCACAGAGCCTCGCTATACCATGCCTGCGGGGCAAGTGTCAATATCATTCAGTGTTATAATGATTTAAAATTTTAAATAAATGTATAGGAATCAAGTTACGACCTATAAACTCTAATAGCAACATCCTCAATAACTGTCACAATTTCTTCTTTTAAATGGACCATAAATTGTCCCATGATTTATTGCAACAAACTATTTTATTATAATTTTAAACCATTTTTGTCCAACTACATCCAGATGCTTATCTGTTTCAGGAGGGTCAATAACTGGCATGCATCAAGCACAGAAAACATCTAAGGAGGAAAAACTCTTGGCGATAGGACAACACACTAAATTAAAAATACATTTTTAAGAATACGATACTGCAACAAAATGATATTATTGCATTTGATATGATAGGGCATCCCACTAACTGTTTATTTATCATGCAATAATGTAATTAATGTGACTCCCAATCCCATTAACAGAAATAAAAATGAGCTATTCTTATTATATATCATATTTTTTGCACTACAAGGCGCACTATCGATAAACGTCTATTTTATGGTCTATTTTCATACATAAGGTGCACCGGATTATAAAGCGCATTATGCGACAGTAGTAAGGAACAGGGGTGTCATCATGTTTTCCTTTAATTCAGCAGGTAGACCTGTAAAGCTGAGCTAAGTAAACAAAACTGTAATTCTAAAAAAAAAAAGAACATTTTCTTTTAAAGTCAAACCAGCACTGAATGTAAATCTACACAGATTTCTCTCCTGAAAACTGTTTATTTGGGTGAGTAAAGCGCTTCTGCTTATTTACAGTAACCTTAGATTTGCAGATTTCCACTAAGGCTAGCCACGGTTAAAGGCTAGAGGTGAGAGGTTAGAGGCTAGGTTAGAGGCTCAGCTCTGAACGGCGAAGAGCTAGCGCTTAGTGTGATTAGCGGCTAAAGCTAATACTGCTCCAACAGTGCTAGCTGGGGTTAGCAACAGGCTACGGGCTGATAATATTCACCAATGAACGGCAAAAGAGCTAGCGCTAATGCTAATACTGTATTTCAGTGGCTTTACTGCTCCTTACAACCTAACTGGTAAAATTCTTACATAAGACGCACCGAATTATAAGGCGCACTGATTTCGCACCTTATAGTGCGAAAAATACAGTACTAGGAGAAATACTGGTTTTAACAAACGGACACTAAATGTGCATTCAAACATATTCATACATGGCTCAGCCAATCAGATTTTAGAATGCAATGTTGCTAACATTCAGCTTCAGCCCGTGTCTGAGATGCTGCAGCACAAAATAAAACAGAGGCAGCAGAAGAAAGAGAGAGAGAAAGAGAGAGAGAGAGAGAGAGAGAGAGAGAGAGATAAAGGAGGAAAACTGTTGAAGGGAAAAAAGGAGGGCGAGAGAGAGAAAGAGAAAGGATGAGGAGAAAGAGAGGGGGATAGACAGCTGTGCACATCTGCCTGGCAGACGTAGCAACTGTGTTGACACCGCTCCAACGGCCTTTAATCTGGGGCATGCGCATGCGCACACATACATACACACACTCACTCATATATATGAACACAATGAAAGTCATCTACACACACACGCACACACACACACACATACATAACATGCCTTATATGCCTGAATAACCTAAAACTCTGTTACACAGATGCTCGCTCGTACTCACACACACACACAAACACACACACATTAAAATATATTCCACACATGCAGGCTGTAGAGCTGCTGACCTGCTTAGCGTCCACATTTCAGTTCAGCACTATAAGAAATAAGTACATACTGATTTATCTTTTGGACAATTTTATGAACCGATTTTATAGCGCTCATGAGGATTTATCTGTATGCTAGATTTACCAGATTTGTGTGTATGTTGCAAAGGTGAATGCCAGTGTTTCAGGGTTCTCCTGTGTCTATGTTACCTTCTGGCTCTCTGCATTAAGTTACACTCTAACAGTCACTAAAAATGTAGGCATGGTTTGATTTCTTAGCCCAGCACACACCTCTCTGACAGTAGTACATTAAATTAAAGTCATACGGACACACAGAATGCCACAGTAGTTTAGATGTGAGAGAAATGTACACAGGGAAAGGCAGCCAGACTTTATTAAACAGACAAATGCTAATGCTAAGTTAACTCACATTACTATCATAGCCCTGCACATCTTGTAAAAAGGGGTATGTTTTAAAAAAAAAAGTTTTTTTCGATTTAAATCTATCTTCATTTGAATGATCTAATATCGATTCATATAAACCCAAATCTATCTTTAGAATTAGCCCATTTTCCCCATATATCCATCTTTTTTTGGGCCCCTCCTTCTGCATTTCCACTCACTGCTATATTTTACACTGTTTTAAGTTGTTTACCAGTGTTGTTTTCGCCTGTACTTTATTTAAAGTTAGACCTGACTGGCTGAATCCACTGTTAGCATAGCGGGTTAGCCAAATCACAGGTTAAGATAATACTCCTTTAGCCAGATTTCCGAGCACCCCACGCGGCTAATGTGCTAAGCTAACCCCGTCGGTACAGTGTAACAGGTTTAACTGTTAGCAGAAATAACTGTAGATGAACCTGTGATTAACTTAGTGATTTAATGAGTAAATAGTGGAATTATGATCTTGTTCTCTTGTAAAGTCAAGGCAAGGATGCAGAAAACTTAAAGTAAATATGAGTGCATCGGTCTCTTGACGACACCCTCTGAGGTGGTGATATGTCAGCTTGCCACCGCTAAAAAACTATCGGTCTATATTGTCTGTATTTGATTGTACTTAGCTGTTATAGTACGCTATCTATACTACACACCAAATAGTCCAACACTAGCAGGGCTGGACTGGGACAAAAAAATTGGCCCTGGCATTTTTGGTTTAGACCGGCCCCTCATAATTAGAGCAGCACAACTGACTTTTAATTTAGAAGCATAATGTATCATCAACATATTAAATATAAGAAGTTTATTGTCTATTGTTAACTCCACCATTTTTGTCTGCTCTGTGTAGTTTAAATGTGTTTTTATCCTTTTTATTGATATCATCTCTAATATGTATTTTCTGAATTTCTCTGATATAATAACTCAATTCTAATTCTTCAGGTTAAAGGTGCATCCTCCTTTAAACAGCTATAACATGTATTTGTATCAAGCTACAAACAGAATTTTAGTTTAGTGACCAGGGTTAAGAAACTGCTTTAAACTACTAACATTACCCAGTGTTGTACTCAATTCTAGCTATCCTCTACATCCGGCTTCTAGCAAACTAGTTAGCTAAATGGATTTTCATTAATTATAGCTTACAGTAAGTCCTGCAATCCTAAATTAATGAACATGTCACTATTACTCGTCTCAGCCACACTGGTAAAACGTGTCACAGCGTTTAAAGCTGGTTTGGGTAATTCCGTGCTGTTGGGTCAGAGAAGGCAGTTAATTAATTAGTTGGATCAGCTGTGTGTAAATATTCTGTAAACATTCGGACGGAGTTCGCTGGTGTTGTGCCGAAAACAGTCCCCTCCAGATCTCTGAACTAACGTGAAACAAAAAGCAGACATGCGCAGACTCGCTATGTGACGTCAGCGTTTTCAGAAAGCTCAGTTTTCCCCGTCCAGGGTCTGAACGTAGCGGACCACGCAGAAAGAGGGTGGGGCCGTTTTCGTCCTACATCCTGATTGGTTCATTCCACTGTCTATATCGAAGAATGGCCAATGTGCCGCCCAGTCTAAATTGTGTGCCTGTCTCTTAGGAAAAATAAAGGAAAAAAAACATCAGCCCCTGAGGACTGTCGGCCCACCGGGCAAACGCCCGGTACGCCAGATTACCAGTCTAGCCCTGAACACTAGTTGATATTACTACTTAGTGCACAGTTGGGGCACACCCTCAGTCTATGACCCAAACCTGTGGCCTGATGACAGAGCTAGCAGTTAGACAGCTGCTCCACTCAGGAGGTCTGATTCATAACCTTAAATAAACGCCCTGGACTGAATCAGACCTGCGGATGTGGGTGTGGAGAGGGCCACGAGTGTGTCATCAGACACCAGGTGCCATACAACAGGGCAGAAGAAGAGTGGGGGAGTCTGCAGACACACCTGCCAAAACAATAAAATTTCAACAAGAAAAAGAGAACCAAAGCTCGAGAGAGAGAGAGAGAGCGAGAGAGAGAAAGAGAGAGAGAGAGAGAGAGAGAGAGAGAGAGAGAGAGAGAGAAAGAGAGAGAGAGAGAGAGAGAGAGCGAGAGAGAGAAAGAGAGAGAGAGAGAGAGAGAGAAAGAGAGAGAGAGAGAGAGAGAGAGAGAAAGAGAGAGAGAGCAAGTGAGCAAGCAAGAGAGATAAGTGGAGAGTGGATCAGATTATATACAACTTCTCCTTCTTTACACTGAAATTTGGAGTCAACAAATTTTCACAGTCCACTATACAGTGCTGTGAAAGTGTTTGCCCCTCTCTGATTTCCTGATTTTTTGCATGTTTGTCACACTTAAATGTTACGAAACATCAAATCAATTTAAATATTAGTCAAAGACAACACAGGTAAACACAAAATGCTATTTTTAAATGAAGTTGTTTATTATTAAGGGAGAAAAAAAATCCAAATCTACATGGCCCTGTGTGAAAATGTGATTGCCCCCTTGTTAACACATACCGTCACTGTGGTTTCTGACACTTGAGTACACTGTCTCTAGCCACACCCGGGCCTGATTATAGCCACACCTGTTTTCAATCAAGACATCACTTAAATAGGACCTGCCTGACAAAGTGAAGTCCACCAAAAGATCCTTAAAAGCTACACATCATGCCGAGAACCAAAGAAATTCAGGAACAATTGAGATAGAAGGTAATTGAGATCTATCAATCTGGAAAGGGTTATAAAGCCATTTCCAAAGCTTTGGGAATCCAGCAAACCACAGTGAGAACCATTGTCCACAAATGGAGAAGACATGGAACAGTGGTGAACCTTTCTGGAGTGGCCGGCTGCCCAAAATTACCGCAAAAGCGCAGCGACGACTCATTTAAGAGGTCACAAAAGACCCCACAACAACATCCAAAGAACTGCGTGCCTCACTTCCCTCAGTTAAGGTCAGTGTTCATGCCTCCACAATCAGAAAGAGACTGGGCAAAAATTACCTACATGGCAGAGTTCCTAGACGAAAACCAATGCTGAGCGAAAAGAACATTAAAGTTCGTCACAATTTTTCCAGAACACATCTTGATGATCCCCAAGACTTTTGAGAAAACGTTCTGTGGACCGATGAGACAAAAGTTGAACTTTTCGAATGGTGTGTGTCCCTCAGTACATCTGGTGTAAAAGAAACATTGCATTCCACAAAAAGAACATTATACCAACAGTAAAACATGGTGGTGGTAGTGTGATGGTCTGGGGCTGTTTTGCTGCGTCAGGGCCTGGAACTATGAATTCTGCTGTCTACCAAAAGATCCTGAAGGAGAATGTCCAACCATCTGTTCGTGACCTCAAGCTGAAACGTACTTGGGTTCTGCAGCAGGACAACGATCCAAAACACACCAGCAAGTCCACCTCTGAATGGCTGAAGAAAAACAAAATGAAGACTTTGGAGTGGCCTAGTCAAAGTCCTGACCTGAATCCGATTAGATGTTATGGCATGACCTTGAAAAGGCCGTTCATGCTCGAAAACCCTCCAATGTGGCTGAATTACAAAAATTCTGCAAAGACGAGTGGAGCCAAAATTCCTCCACGTCTCTGTAAAAGACTCATTGCAAATTATTGCAAACACTTGGTTGCAGTTGGTGCTGCTAAGGGTGGCCCAAACAGCTATTAAGTTTAGGGGGCAATCACTTTTTCGCACAGGACCATGTAGGTTTGGGATTTTTTTTTCTCCCTTAATAATAAACACCTTCATTTAAAAATAGCATTTTGTGTTTACCTGTGTTGTCTTTGATTAATATTTAAGTTGGTTTTATGTTCTGAAACATTTAAGTGTGACAAAAATGCAAAAAAAAACAGGAAATCAGGAAGGGGCACTTTTTCACACCACTGTATAAACTAATGGTTGCATCCCTAGCTGAGATCAGCTTCCTTTTTCACACATTGTAAACGCAGACTAAGTTTGTGGGCATGGTTCTTGACCGTTAGGCAGTGTAGCAGAGACCTGACGTGGTTCTGCAGTGAGAGAGTGGTGGGTGGTGGGTGGTGGGCTCGGAGTGGTGGTGGTCTCAGGGGGGCAGTGGGACCGTGTGCTGATAAGCTTCTTACAGCAGATCAGTCTGTGATTAACATGAGCATCTCTGAGGGATGACCCCTTTCCATTCAGAACCAGACGATGAACAGTGAAACAGTGCTAACCCAAACCATCCATACTAAACTATCTTCATTAACCCTTCCACACTAACCCTTCCACACTAACCCTTCCACACTAACCCTTCCACACTAACCCTTCCACACTAACCCTTCCACACTTACCCTTCCACACTTACCCTTCCACATTAACCCTTCCACACTAACCCTTCCACATTAACCCTTCCACACTAACCCTTCCACACTAACCCTTCCACACTAACCCTTCCACACTAACCCTTCCACATTAACCCTTCCACACTAACCCTTTCACATTAACCCTTCCACATTAACCCTTCCACACTAACCCTTCCACATTAACCCTTCCACACTAACCCTTCCACATTAACCCTTTCACACTAACCCTTTCACACTAACCCTTCCACATTAACCCTTCCACACTAACCCTTCCACATTAACCCTTCCACATTAACCCTTTCACACTAACCCTTCCACATTAACCCTTCCACACTAACCCTTTCACACTAACCCTTCCACACTAACCCTTCCACACTAACCCTTCCACGCTAACCCTTCCACATTAACCCTTCCACACTAACCCTTCCACACTAACCCTTCCACACTAACCCTTCCACATTAACCCTTCCACACTAACCCTTCCACATTAACCCTTTCACACTAACCCTTCCACATTAACCCTTCCACACTAACCCTTCCACATTAACCCTTCCACATTAACCCTTCCACATTAACCCTTCCACATTAACCCTTCCACACTAACCCTTCCACATTAACCCTTCCACACTAACCCTTTCACACTAACCCTTCCACACTAACCCTTCCACACTAACCCTTCCACGCTAACTAAGAAGTAGGGGTGTGCCATAATCGTATTGTACACAATAATATCGCCAACATTTTTGAAAATTGTGAACAATATTATACCATGATATATTGTGCCATATCACCCACCCCTAATTATCACATGAGAGTACTATTTTTTTACTGTTTTTAGCAAAAAAAAGTTCTAAACACTGTTCTAATTTTTTCCTATTAAATATTTACTAGAGACAGATAATATCTGTCCACTATCATTCATTTTACTTTAATCCTGGATATATGGAGATATTTGGAGTGCATTATTAGTATCATGACATTCTGTTAAAATCTGATAAAACTCTTGTATTTTTTTATATCTCAGTTAAGTGTGTGCAAAATCGCATTGTATGCAATATTAAATTTAATAAATTAATTAATTTTCGTTTTGTTGCAGTAATGTATTCTTGAAATATTTTTTTTTAACTCAGTGTTTTGTCATATTGCCAATAGTATCGTTATCGTGAAAATACCATGAAATATTCTGATAATATTTCAGGGCCATATGGCCCACCCTAATTAGATAGGTTATACCAAAATTATTGTGAAAGGCCTTGTCTGCACTAACGTGTCCACACAGCAGCTCAGAAGCACATCTGCACTCATTAAGTCATTATGAAAATGCACTCTACTCTGAGTGTTTGTTAGACAAGGTGTTTAAATGTAGTGCACCTATTCAGGGAGCTATTTAGAGATCAAAATGTCAAAGCACACTCAGAAAACTGCAGATGGAAAGATACAGATAAACTTATGACGACTCTGTTCAGCTGCAGAACACAGAGATAAAGAGACAGAGAGAAATATCAAAGCAGCCTTAATCAGATCTCCGCATCTGTCCCATCAAACAACCCCGCCCCCATCAGGGCGTTTACCACAGAGCGTGAAGGTGGACACATCCCTCAGTCTAAACACTGAACCCACTCTGCACTATCACCGCTCCAATCAGCTGACGGGTCTGATATCCGGACCCCTGAAGCGTAGAGCTCTTTCAGAACTGCAGACGGAGAGGTTCTGATGGCGTAACGAGACGACACGCAGGAAGACTTGAGGCATTTGATGTGTAAAAGCAGAAACCATGACAGCATCTCACTCTGTGTGCAGAGTGTGCAGTCTAGCATGTCACTCTCTGTAGCACACCTCAATGTAAAAACATGGTGATAATGCTGTTATAATCAATGCTAACCTCAAGCTGGGGTTCCAAAATGTTTATTTTTTAGGGATGCACCAAATATTTGGCAACCAAAAGAATTTAGACAAATAATTTGGTAACACTAAATACTTCATATTGGACAATGACTCTTTATTGTATTTGAAGTCATACTTCAGTGCTTCCTCTAACGTCTGTCGGCAGGCCCCTGCCACCTGACACTCCCCCTGCCACCAGTGGAACTGCGTATCAGAGCACTGCTGTGTAAAATGCAGAGAGTGAGGGAGAGAGCCAGCAATAAACAGCAGGTTTATGTTAATTCTCACTCTTTACTCACACTAAATAAAGCTTTGAGCATTACTTATCACTAGGGCTGCGCATCTTGGGGAATCCCACAATTCGATGCAGAAACGATTCTTGGGGTCACGATTCGATTTTTTTCAGATTCTTTCAATTCGGTTGGATTTCCTTTTCTTCATCCTCCATACTTTAGCGGCGCAACAACAAACACCGTAACACGACACTACACGCCCCTCTGTAGCCTAATAGGAAGAGGCAGTAAGAGCAAAAACTTTCCCTGTCCTGTTGCTGCTGTCTCGCGACACTCACCTACTGTCCCGCGACACTCACCTACTGTCCCGCGGACCTTAGCTACTGTCGTGCGGAGCTTAGCTACTGTCGTGCGGAGCTTTTTAACTGTCGCACGGAGCTCAGCTACTGTCGCTCAGAGCTTTTTAACTGTCGCGCAGAGCTTTTTAACTGTCGCGCAAAGCTCAGCTACTGTCTTGCGGAGCTTTTTAACTGTACCGCGGAGCTTTTTAAGTGTCTCGAGGAGCTCAGCTACTGTCTTTCGGAGCTTTTTAACTGTACCGCGGAGCTTTTTAACTGTCTCGGGGAGCTCAGCTACTGTCTTGCGGAGCTTTTTAACTGTACCGCGGAGCTTTTTAAGTGTCTCGAGGAGCTCAGCTACTGTCTTTCGGAGCTTTTTAACTGTACCGCGGAGCTTTTTAAGTGTCTCGAGGAGCTCAGCTACTGTCTTGCGGAGCTTTTTAACTGTACCGCGGAGCTTTTTAACTGTCTCGGGGAGCTCAGCTACTGTCGCTCAGAGCTTTTTAACTAGCTTGAATCGATTTTTTCCTGCACCCCTACTTATCACGCTTTCTTTTATTTTATTCTGTTTACTACCTCTTCACATACTGGCTGTTTACCAGAAAAAAAGATGTGAGCTGTACAGGGCTAGGATAGTAACGAGAGTTATGCTGCTAACTGTGGTTTGCTATGCTGTTAACCAGGGCTGGCTAGCACAGCTAATCAAGGCTGGCTTGCACTGCTAACCGTGGCTGGCTATGCTGCTATTTGCAGCTGGCTAGCACTGCTAACCATAGCAGGCTATGCTGCTAACCAGAGCTGAGTAGCGCTGCTAACCAGGGCTGGCTAGTGCCTCTAACCGCGGCTAGCGCTTACCCTTGGACAAAATACTGGAACTCTAAACTTACTGTAAATAAAGGGAAGCGCTTTGCTCACCCAAATAAATAGTTTTCAGAAGAGGAATCTGTGTAGATTAACATCCAGCGCTCATTTGACTTTGAAAGAAAAATGGTTTTTTTTAAGAATTACAGTTTTATTTACTTAAGACGCTTTCCCCAGCTTCCTCATTAGAAGGGAAACATGGGTACACTCTTGCTCACTTTGATCTAGAAATCCTTACTAGTGTCACTTTATGTATTTTATAATCCGGTACGCCTATGTATTAAACTAGACCCGAAAACAGACATTCATTGATAGAGCAAAAAAGTCAGAAAAATACGGTAACTTAGCCTTAGCATTTCTAAGTCTTTTTTCAAAACACTGGCTGTCTTTCTCTATGTACATTTAACTTACAAGTAACTTGAGTAGCACTGCTGAGTTTATGTTTGCCTAACTGCATTGTCTAAGTAAATTTATGATTAGAATAGCACTGCTGAAGTAAAGTCATGATTACACTTGCACTTCTGAGGTAGTTAGCTAGCAAAATGAGTGAATAGAGTAGCACTGCTGAGGTAAATTTACTGTACTTTGTTGGTCTGTCTACTGGCAAAAAACAGGGATGTTTGTCTGTCTACTGGGGGGAAAGTGGCAAATAAAAATTACAACGTGAAAGAAAAACATGTACGGATTCATTAATCTGCCAAATTTTTCATTTAATTTACTTTTGGCCAAAAAATGTCATTTCAGTGCACTCCCTTATATAAACACTATGATGTTGCTGTTAGAAACAGAGTGACGGGCATCACTGCCCTCCAGCTGGGGGTCCAAAACCTTTCATTACCCGTCTGAAGTGGGCACTAGCCTTCAAAGAGTATGACAAACCAATCAGAATCCACAGGAGGACTGGAGATCACACACACACACACACACCTGCATATAAACCCTGAATCAAAGCTTTACCATCCACAAGTCAGATTCAGTACAACACACACACACAGGCTAAAAATAGCATCTTTCATCCCAGCCCAGCCCCCCAACTGCCCCCCAGCCCCCTTTACATATGTGTTATGTAAGAACCCAGTGAAAATAAGGGCGAGAGAGTAAAATTACACCAAATGGTAGAATTCACTATATACTAAAATAATGGTCTGAAAATGCCATGAAAACAGTTAAACGAACAATTAAAAAAAGACTGACTAAGTTATACCAGACAATATTTGCTTTGTTGGTGCGTCTGCTGAGATGATTAAAAAAATTTATTGTAATTTTGCAATCAAATTTGAGTCAAAAACTTGTTTTTTAAATAATTTATGCAAAGGTGTAAAAGGTATTAAGTATTTAACCAAATGTTTCATTTTGTTCAGTTTATATTTGGCCAAAAAATTCATTTCAGTTCACATTTTGGACTCTAACTGTTCTAACTTTTTAGTTTGGTCCAAACCAAAACAGCATTTGTGAAAGGCGCTGCAACACTCGATTCAGACAAAATAAAAAGATGGTCTTGGTCCGGATCAACAGGACAACAGTCTGCTTTGTTTAAAAAGTGTAAACACGTTTTGACCAATTACTGGAAGTTGAGTTGGGCTATTGTATCCCATTAAACAACAGCAAAAAAACAAGAAAAAGAAGGGGTGTTGTGCCAAAATCGGACTCAGACCCTTGGAGTGCAGGTGCTTCATGCAGCAGTATGGGTACAGCTCATTACACTGGTGATTCCTGTATCTACTGTAACTGTAGATTAACTCTTATTTATAATAAGAACACAAAGGAATCAGAGGTGAATCCGTGGTGGGCACTCATTCTGCTGTGGCATGCATCTGCACTCGAAAGGAGGGAGGCAGAAAACGGCACAACACCTGAACTACAAACATCTGGCACTACAAACCAATCAGTGTAAAATGTAGGGAGACTCCAATCACATGCTCAAGTGATGATGACAGGATGTAGTAAAGTTCTTTAGTGCGCTCAGTCACTAACTGCAGTATGAAACCAAAACTAACCAGACTAATGCTACGTTCTTATTACAAGTCACATTGCTCAAATCCGATTTTTTGCTTAGATCCGATTTGATTTTTGCTTAGATCTTGACGGTTCAACAATCTGTCCCTGAAACGGCTCACATGCGCACACTGATATGTGTATAATATATATCCACCAACAACAAAAAAAACGACATATTTGAGAGATGACTCGTAGCTTTATAAAGGGAAATGGATGTGTTAGCAGCTCATATGTGGAGCATCTTTTGCTAGAGTGGAGAGAAAACAGCTGGACTGAAGTACATGCTCAGGTCAAGGAGATGAAAAAAGTCTAGACGGCTTGCTTTTGCTGTTTTTGAGATGTTTGGCTACGAGAGAGAAGCCAGCACCTAGTGCATGTGTAAAATCAAAAAGACGTATGAATTCCGATTTGACCGTTCACTAGGGGTGGGGATATGGCCCTAAAATAATATCATGATATTTCATGGTATTTTCACAATAACGATACTCTTGGCAATATAACAAAACGCTGAATTAAAAAATCCAAAATACACTACTGCAACAAAATGAACTTAAATTCTATTATTGTATACATATTGTATTGTATATGATATTGCACACCTCTAACTGAGACATAAAAAATACAAGATTTTTATCAGATTTGTAATAGAAAGTAAATTATCCAGAATGTCATGACACTAATAATGAACTCCAAATGTCTATATATATATACAAAATTAAAGTAAAATAAATTATACTGAATAGACATAATTTGTCTCTAGTAGATATATAATGAGAAATGAGAACAGTGGGAATTTTTCTTTTGCTAAAAACAGCAAAAATGTAGTACCCTGATGTAATAATTAGGGATGGGTGATATGGCACGATATTTCATTTCATAATATCGTTCACAAAATTCAAATATGTTGGCGATATTATCGCACACAATACGATATGGCACACCCCTACCGTTCACATTCATGTCAGATTTCCTTGGATCGGATACGTATCTGTCTTAGGACCACATATTTTTAAAAAATCAGATTCAGCACGTTCACACAGTCATGAAAAAAATCAGATCTGAGCCACAGTGAGCAAAAAATATGATTTGAATCACTTCAGCCTGGTAATGTGAATGTAGCCAACGAAACTCAAATGTGATTTGAAAAAAATCTGATTCGGTACGTTCACACAGCCATGACAAAATCAGATCTGAGCCACATTGAGCAAAAAATCTGATTTGAGTCACTTTAGCCTGTTAATGTGAACAAAGCCTAAATGTACAGAATGCAATAAAACTAAACATCAACCATGGTTCATACTTTTAGTACACATTTTTTTGGATGATATGTCTGTTCCTGATTTTATAGTGGCACATTAATGTATACAGTACAGTACAGTTTATGATTGTGATACACCGTACTTATTATTGCCCAGCCCTATTCAATATCCTGAATACATAAAACCCTGAAATGAAAATTCCTTTAAATGGCTTTCTGGCAGACACTGGTTCAGTGGTGCATTATAGATATATAACCTAGTAATGTTAGTTTTATAATTTTATAAAAATAAATATATATATATATATATAAAAAAGCAGTATCACAATATACTCATTTAAACAGTATATCTTTCCCAGTCCATGCATATTTAAAATGCAGCATTATATGATATTGATATTATAGTATTTGACATCTGTCTGGAAAATAATATAACAATATTCCAGTTCACAACACATTAAATAGGTAATTAATGACATATTTAGCTAAACATCTTATTAAAGACAGAGTAGTATATATTGTAGTGTTTAAATCGGTTGTTTACTTCTATTCACACCAGTAAACACATTAAAAACACAGTATAAAAATCAGTAAACAGAGTATCAGCGACTGGTGCAGGGCTGCAAACACACAGCATCAGCATTAATGTGAGAAAAATAGAAAAATAGTGATAATTTGAGTGATAAAAAGGTTGTAAAAATTGGGGTTTTAATGTGTAAAGGAACGCCCAGTGCTGCTGCAGTGCACACGCTTTGATTTGAGGCCTAAACTCGTAAATTGGCTTCACACACCGCGGATTCATCGACGAATTATCCGTTCCACCTTAAATGGTGCGGCAGTTGCATTGTGGCGCCTCAGGCGCCACAATGCAACTGCCGCACCATTTAAGGTGGAACGGATAATTCGAAAAAGAGGCTGGCAAACGAGATGCAAACACAAGCTTCGGCTGTGAGGTGATGCCCAGCACTGAGAGCACGCCTGGGCATCCGTCTAAAAGAAATGGACCGGAACCGAGCCCTGCGTCTCCCTTAAATAACCCTCCTCCGGTCTCCCCGAGCCCCAGCAGAGCGCTTACCCCCGGTTGCAGCGTGTCCTCCCGGCTGCAGCATCAGAACCCAGCCCGCCTCCATCAGTCCGGACCGGGGCTGGCCGCAGTGCCCGCGCCGCTGCTCGCCTGCTGCCCGCTGGGGGAGCTGTGATCGATCTCACGCCGTGCTGAAGCTGGGTCTCTGTTATTATCATCAGCAGCATATAATAAATACTGATTATTAATCATAATACAGATTTACAGCTTGAAATAGACAAAAGTATAGCATCAAAACAGCAGTTTCTATTTTTAGATATAAAAAAACATATATAAAACACAAAAAAAATAAAATATTAACTAACACATGCATTATTGTTGTTAATAAAAAATCTGAATGTATTAATGTAGTTAATGTATCTTTTCCAGTCCTATAAAAAAACAAAAAAAAACAAAAAAAACAAAAACAAAACAAAAAAAAAAAAAAAAAAATATATATATATATATATATATATATATATATATATATATATATATATATATATATATATATATATATATATATATATTAACTATAAAGTTAAGTACTATTTAGAATTGTTTTACCAGTACAATATAACACAATTTTCTATCCTCTACCACCTTTAAAACCACAGTTTTAGTACTTTATTGCACCCATTTGCTTACAATGTAGAATAAGTACTATTTAGTATAATTTGTTATTAAGTACTACACAGAACTTTGTTCAGTACTATATAAAATTCAATTTGAGTGCTATTTAGACCATTTTCTGTTTTATTTAGCAAAATATGCAGTACGACATATTTATATATACATATTATGATCAATTTTCAGTATCATAAATATTTAAAACCATATTTCAGTATTATCTGTACAGATAAAAAGGGCTCCGTTTTTGGTGTTGCGAATTAAAGAGTTATTTATTAGGATCATGTACAATCTAGTTCAGCTATATATTAAGAACCCATTTGAGCACTATATAGAAAATATTTTGCGAAGTATGTGGAACCCATTTTATGTTTTTCAGTTTCAGTACAGTAAATATATTTTTTGTACACGGGTATATACTCCACTGTAAAGTGTACCATACAGTCTAACCAAAATACAGCACACAACATCACCATTAATAACCAAAAGTGTATTTAACCCAGCAGATTTAGAGAAAATGAAAACACTCATCCCCAAAATTGTCCCTTTCATCAGGTATAATCACAGGTCAGCCGTCTGTGGGTTCCTGCTGTGTCCCAGACCTAAATAAAATTAAATAAAAAATCTGTATTATTATTATTACTGTAAAATATTATGTGAGATTATGGAGATGGGACCCCTGCTGACTTTCAAAGCTTTATACACCTTATACAGTTATTACATTATACACGTTTCTGATATCCTGTTATTATTATTATTATTATTATTATTATTATTATTATTATTATTATTATTATTATTATTATTATTATCTTTTTTATATATAAAATGTAATACAGCTCTGGAAAAAAAATGAGTTTCTTTGATTTTACCAAATTAAAAACCTCTGATACATAATCATAAGGAAGATGGATGATCACAAGCCATAAAACAAAGCTGAACTGCTCATTTGTTTGCACAGGGAGTGACATAAAGTTATCCAAAAGCAGTGTGTAAGACTGGTGGAGGAGAACATGCTAAGATGCATAAAAACTGTGATTAAAAAAAACAGATTAAAAACCAACAAAATATTGATTTCTGAACTCTTTATGAATATAAAATGAAAATAAAACTTTATGAATATGAACTTGTTTTCTTTGCATTATTTGAGATCTGAAAGTTTTGCATCTTTTTTGTTATTTCAGCCACTTCTAATTTTCTGCCAATAAATGCTCTAAATGTCAATATTTTTATTTGGAATTTGGGAGAAATGTCAGTAGTTTATAGAATAAAACAACAATGTTCATTTTACTCAAACATATACCCATAAATAGCAAAATCAGAGAAACTGAATGGGTATTTTTTTTTTCCAGAGCTGTATATATATATATATATATATATATATATATATATATATATATATATATATATATATATATACGTATATATACACACACACACAGACACATTTGTGTCAAACTAAGTGTCAAATAAGGATTGTGGAGCACCTCTCACTGCAGCATTTAAGTGCTAATAGATCAGAATAAGCAAAATAGCGCCCCTCTGTGGTGAAAATGTAACTGGTGACTCCAGTTAAAAAGTTTGGGCACCCCGTTCAGCCTGCAGGTTTTGTGCTGCAGATCTTTACAGTAAACAAAAATATGTTAATATTTTATACATTTTAGACACCTTAAGTAAACCTGCACAGACTGTCCCGCACCTCCCGGGGGCGCTCTCCACAGACCCAGCTCACCCACACTGGACCTGTCCGAACACTAATGGTACAGTATAATTGGTGTGGAGCAGCTGTTTCTGAATTATTCCCAGTGGTGAGGCGGGACTATAAATTCAGAGTCCAGCCTAAAGTCCCAAACCTCACAAACCTCCCAAACAGAGACGGACAGGACCTGAGGTTCCGCTTACCATGGACGACATCTATAAAGCAGCGGTAAGAACCCTGGAGAACCAGGAGAGGTTCTGTAATATGTGGTTCTGCTGTGTATTGTTCTATACTGTTTATTAAACCTCACTGTTCAATAACAACATCAGCTAATCTTCTAATCCTGATAAAAATAGAAATAAAAAGTATTTTTCTAGGGTTTTTCAGGGACAGAAGTAGCTTCCACTGAAGTAGAATCATCAATTTGTACCTTGTTATTAACAAGGATCTTCCAATTGTTCTTTAGTATAAGGAATGCTTAAAATACAGTAAAACTATTATAACTTAGACAAAAACTTAGATGGTTAAACTCTTCTATTACCTGATTATAGGATTCTTCAATTGTTCTATAGTAAATTCAATACAAATTCTATAAAGAAACATTTTAACTCAGAGAACCATCTGGATGCTTAAATGTTTGTTTGGTTATTATAATTTGTAATCTTCTTCCAACTGATTTTTAGTAAACACAATAGTTTCATATGCTGCAGAACGATGGGAATTCATAGATCCAGCTGGGTGCTTAAATAATCCTTTAACTAATTATAAGGTTCTGAACATTTTTTTTTTAATAAACACAAGGATTCCGATCGCCAGTTCGAATCCTGTTCATGTAGCTTGCCATCAGCTGCCAAAGCCCTGAGAGAGCACAATTGGCTTTGAACTTTCTGGGTAGGTAGAAGGCACTCTCTCACCACATTACTCCAGAGGGTGATGTCGATCAGTACAGGGCATCTGTGAGCTGATGTATCAGAACTAAGTTGCTGCACTTTCCTCCGAGTGCGCTGTGATGCTACTCGGCAATACTGCATCAGCAGCAGTTCAAAAAGACTTCACATGTATTAAAGGAGGCATGTGTTGGGGCATTACTAGTGATAGGGGGAGTCCTAATGAGTGGGTTGGGTAATTGGCCGTATAAATTGGGGAGAAAATGAAATATAATTTATAAAACAAAAGTGCAATTATATTACAGTGAATGTGTCAAAACATTAAAACTAGTGGTGTCAATGGGTTTAAAAATAATCAAATTAATCATATTTTTTCTTTCTTAAGACTAAGCTTTTGATAATGGTGAATAAAATAATTGTGATAAATGTGAATGAAATGTGTTAGAAAAACACATTTCTATTATTGCTGTCAATTCCTTAATTCCAATTGTATTAAATCACAGTAATATTCTGTAAGTAAATCCTGGATAAAATCATGATTATTTTTTTTTAAATGCTGGGAATTATCTCTATTTTTAGGAAGGAGACACTAATGGTGTAGTGTCATTTACACCAGCCAGAATAGATCATTTTTTTTTACTGTATTATAATATCTCAGGGTGGTTTTGATTGTTTTTTAACTAGAATATTGTAATGGGCTGAGTTACTGAGTTCAACTGAATGTAGCTCCATATTCCACACAAGTGTAGCTCCATATCCCACACTCAACAGCTTCAAAAGAGAAACGTGCCATCAGCTGTGTGTGTGTTTGTGTGTGTATGACCACACAAGTGTGTCAGATAGAGAAAGAGCATAAACTTAAAAGCACAAATAAAAGATAATCTACCTTCTGAGCTCAACAGTAAGCATTACTGTGTTATATTATATAATATGGTCACATTATTCGTCACCTGGCAATTTCCAGATTAACTTCATGTGTTAACAAATTAATGTTGACAGCCCTAATTAAACACCTAAAAGTATTTTAAATGTACTCTTCATGCTCGGTTGCAGGTGGAGCAGCTCACTGAGGAACAGAAAAGCGGTAAATCTACATACACACATACTGTGCTTTAATTAGTGTGTGTGTTTAAACACAGAAACAACTCGTATTTCTGTTCTCGGACATTCCAACAACATGATTTATCAGCCGGACATTATTTATAGAGAGTGAAAACCATAAGGACACATTAGCATGACTGCAGCTCCACTCAGCCATTCATTTATAGAAGTGAACTTTAGCTTAGAAATAGGAAAGGAGCAGCAGCTGATCTGTTCTGTTAATTACACTGTAAAAAATGTCAGTGAAAATTACAGTGAAAAACTGTGAAATGGCAACAGAAATAAACCGTAAAGCAAGAAGCTGTTGTAGAATAAACATTGACTTACCATAGATTAAAAAACTGTCAAAAATGTTATTTTTAATTGTTTTAACATGTGAAATATATGGTGAAAAGCTGAAATGGTGACAACATTGGACAGTCTAAATATTACAAATAGCACATTACTGTATTATTCACGGTGTAAAAACCTTAAATAAAAAACATGCCGTCAATTATATTTTTTACCATTTTAAGATGTGAAATATAGAGTGAAAAAACCGACATGGCAATGGTAATAGATTGTCATATTAAAAACAGCATATTACTGTATAATTACTTTAGGCATAAGACATTCAACAGATCAACAAAAAAAAAAAAGCAGCAACAGACAATGTACATCTCCCCCACCTACAGCTGCCAGTATTTCAACGTAAAATAAACAGTTGCAAATGTATAAGATATTACAGTTTAATTCTTGTCAACAGTAAATTTCATATTGATAAACCGTTTTGTTTACAGTATATTCTTGTGAAAAAAGTATATAACATTGTGAAAAGCAGGGTCTGAATGGGATGTAACGCAGCTGTCTATGGGGCGTGGCTATGTTAATTAGATGTTTAGTTCAGAGACGTCACCATGATGTAGTTTCATAGCGGTTTTATCCACCTGTCTGGGTTTTACATCATGTGTATATAAGTGATTTCACTCTCCGAGCACATCTCTGTGCTGTAAGTGAGCAGTTAATGAAGCGCTTTTGAAAAAGATAATGCTGTTTAAAACTGTATGTTGTTTACAGCGTGACTCCAAGTTATTGGACAACCACAAAAATTTACCATAAAATTGGACAATAAATGCTGTGGAATGGATCATTTTTCACTTAAAAAGCAACAGGGTTGCATTGTGAATTATACAGCTAGACCATGAGCCTATATACACTTTCACCGTTATTTTAACAGTAACTCCTCTTTATTAGTACATTTTCAAACTGTTGTTTTTACAAGTGTTAATATACCTTACCGTGAAGCCATATACAAGATCACTGTATTTTTTACGGTGAAAAAATGGCAACCATCTGCCAGTTTTTCACCGTAAATTTGACAAGATTTTTTTTTACAGTGTACACTTAAAACTATTTAGGGTGTCCAATAGGGAATGACCTTATCACACATTGTGTGTGTGTTTAAACTTAAATGCTGTAAACATGTTCAAGTACACTGCTATTAGCTTGGTGCTAACATACTACTATAAACCCATAGGGGCTTAGGATTAGCATTTTCTAACCTAGCTTTTTTTAACACTTTTTAACACTCGCTCAAAGGCCTAGCTTAAAAAAAAGATTAAGGAGAACTGCTGGGAATGTTCACCACACGTAAAGTAGACAAACATAGTCTGATTAAACTAATACTAATCTGATTATACTAATATAATGGTTTTATTGAACACAACATGTTAACATTCACAGTGCAGGGTGGAAAAAGTATGTGAACCTTAGGATTTAATAACTGGTTGACCCTCCTTTGGCAGCAAAAACCTCAACCAAACGTTTCCTGTAGTTGCAGTTCTGACCTGCACAACGGCCAGGAGGAATTTTAGATCATTCCTCTTCACTAAACAGTTTAAGTTTAGCATAATCTTGGGAAATCTGGGGTGAATCGCTCTCTTGAGGTCATGATGCCACAACATCTCAATTGGGTTAAACTCAGGACTCTTCAGAAGGTGTATTTTCTTCTGTTGAAGTCAGTCGGTGGTTGTTTTACTTCTATGTTTTGGGTCGTTGTCCTGTTGCATCATCCATCCTCTGTTGAGCTTCAGGTGGCAGACAGATGGTCTTAAGTTTTCCTGCAAAATGTCTTGATAAACTTGGGAATTCATTTTTCCGTTGATGACAGCAATCCGTCCAGGCCTTGAGGCAGCAAAGCAGCCCCAAACCATGATGCCCCCGCCACCATGTTTCACAGTTGGGATGAGATTTTGATGATGGTGTGCTGTGCCTTTTTTCTCCACACATAGCGTTGTGTGTTCCTTCCGAACAACTCAATTTTGGTTTTATCTATCCAGAGTGTCTTTTGCCAGTAGTGCTGTGGAATATCCAGATGCTCTTTTGCAAACTTCAAACGTGCAGCAATGTTTTTGTTTGTTGGACAGCAGTGGCTTTTTCCGTGGTGTCCTCCCATTGAACTTTTTTCTTGTTTAATGTTTTCCTTATTGTAGATTTTTTAACAAAAATGTTAGCATGTGCCAGAGATTTCTTCAGTTCTTCAGAAGTCTTCAGCTGACACTCTTATATTCTTCCTCACCTCATTGATTGTTGTGTGCTCTTGCAGTCATCTTTACAGGATGACCACACCACAGTCGGCTTTACCGTGGACACATAAACATCAAGGCTTTTAGAGATACTTTTGTAACCCTTTCCAGCTTCATGCAAGTTAACAATTCTTAAACGTTGGTCTTCTGAGAGTTATTTTGTGCGAGTCATGATTCACGTCAAGTAACGCTTCTTAAGAACAGTAAACTCAAAACTGGTGTGTGTTTTTATAGTTCAGGGCACACTGACACACTATATAGGGCACTATTTCTGTAATAGTGAACACATCTGATCTGGTCATTTTCCTGACCATATTACCTTATGTGCATGTGACTGTGTCCATCAGTCATCACTGAACACGGCCCCCGGGAGGAGACCAAACCCAGCAATTAACATACAAGTCAGGGGGAGGGGTGGTTGGGGATCCAGGATTATAAAATATTGCTTTTAATTTACGGGCATCAGAGAGCCACTGGCATATTTTGCCGAATGGGTGCCATTTCTGTATCCAGAAAATTACATGTATAAATGTGCACACAAAATAACTTTAAAATACACTTTATTATTAAGCATATTGTCTTGTACACTGACGTAATTGCAAAAGTTAGACATGTATTAAAAGCAAGAAAAAAACTACTGATAACACTGAAAAACAGCATTTGTTACCTTCCCCACTTTTTGAACTATAAATTTACCATGAAATATAATGAATAAAATCCTTTAAAGATGTATCTTTTGGCATTGTTTTGTGACTCCAAATCCCATCTATGGGATTCATAATAAATCCATAATATTTGAGTTAAAATACACATTTTAGTTGTGTCCTTGGGTTTTTACTCATTCCTGTTACCATAACACATTATCCCATCTGAAACATCTGGAACATTCTACAACAAATCACATCTACAACAGGAAGTGACATCAGCTGCATCAGTTGGTTCTTCAGAAGATCATGGGAAGACCAAATTTAAGTTCCCTCATTTGTTTTTTCTGTATATTTGATCTTATTGTAACCATTACTGAGGAGCTCAATCTCAACACTCATTCCTGTTACATAAATTAATTCTTAGATCTGTTAGATTTGTTTATTTTTAAAATACAAATTTTGGGAAAATCAGTAAAATGTAATCAGTTTCCTCATGCTATTAGCATAGCCGCCTTTTAGCTATTAGTCTTGTTTTTGCTAATTCTTTGCTAAAAACCTATTCCTGTTCCTGTTGATTTTTTTTTTGTCATAAATATACATTTTTTGAATATGCAGTCAACCATTTATTTAAAATAAAGACTTTCTTAAGAGAAAATAAAAAACAAATAGTAGACTTGCTTTTAAACTTAGAAACCTTGTAAAAAAAAACTTTAAAAAATGTAAAGCTACCTGAGTTTGATCAGTACATGTTTTAAATAGTTAAACACATTACATTTTGAGTTAAAAAAAAGATTAAAAAAAAGGTTCATTTTAAAGGGTTACAACAAGCAAATTCAGTGAAATGACCCCCCTATTAAAGTTCTGGAGATTCTCTGACCTTCTGGGATAGGTAGGACCCCTGCAACACTGTTGTGTCTGAAAGTTCTGTTGTGTGAACTGCAGAGTTTAAGGCAGCGTTCGAGGTGTTCGTGCAGGATGCGGAGGACGGCTGCATCAGCACCAAGGAGCTGGGTAAAGTGATGAGGATGCTCGGCCAGAACCCGACCCCAGAGGAACTGCAGGAGATCATTGATGAAGTGGATGAAGATGGTAAATCCTGCTTTACAGACAAAATTATACACACACAGTATATTATATTACATTTATAAGATATCACGTTACTATATCACACCTTCTGCAGGAAGCGGGACGGTGGATTTTGATGAGTTCCTGGTGATGATGGTGAGATGTATGAAGGACGACAGCAAAGCCAAGTCTGAGGAGGAGCTCGCCGACCTCTTCAGAATGTTCGACAAGTGAGATTCCAGAACAATGGGACTGAGTTTATCTCATTCAGAGTGGGGATAAGTGAGATAAGCAACACCTTAGCAACCAAGATCCACAGCTACCCATTATTAACCACTTAGCAACAACTTTGCAATCATCACCTATACCAGAGCATCAGTTTACAACATCTTAGTAACCACCTATAAAAAAACCTTAGCGACCAACTACCATAGATACACCCTAGCATCCAACACCTAGACCATAGCAGCTAGGGGTGCAGGAAAAAATAGATTCAAGCTCGAATCGCGTTTCTAACATTGAACGATTCAGAATGAATTCTCATTTTCAAAAAATCTTTTTTTTTTTTGTGGGTGCAGCTACTGTCGCGTGGAGCTTTTTAACTGTCATGCGGAGGTCAGCTACTTTCCTGCGGAACTCTTTAACTGTTCTGCAGAGCTCAGCTACTGTCCTGTGGAAATCTTTAACTGTCCTGCGGAGCTCTTTAACTGTTAAAGAGCTCCGCAGGACAGTAGATAAACTCCGCAAGACAGTTCAAAAGCTCCGCGCGACAGTAGCTGAGCTCCGTGAGACAGTTAAAAAGCTCCCCGCGACACTAGGTGAGCTCTGCGGTACAGTTCAAAAGCTCCGTGCGACAGTAGATGAGCTCTGCGGTACAGTTAAAAAGCTCCCCGCGACAGTAGCTGGGCTCCACGGGACAGGAGGTGAGTGTCGCGAGACAGCAGCAACAGGACAGGGAAAGTTTTTGCTCTTACTGCCTCTCCCTATTAGGCTACAGAGGGGCGTGTAGTGTCTTGTTACGTGTTTGTTGTTGCGCCGCTAAAGTAAGGAGGATGAAGAAAAAGAAAACCAACCGATTTGAAAAAAAATAAAAAAAATCTAATTGTGACCCCAAGAAACGAGTCTTAATCGAATTGTGGGATTCCCAAAGATTCACAGCCCTAATAGCAACAGCTCATAACCAACACCTATACCATAGGATCACATATAAACTGCCTTGCAATATACTAGAAACTAGGGTTGCTATGATACCAACATTTTGACTTGATTTTTTATTGAGTGTAGTATCATGATTCTTTACAAATCAAAATCTCTTCCATAGCAACACCTTAGCAACCAATACAGATACCATAGCAACAGCTTATCAACCAACATCTGTACAGCTTAGAAACCACTTAGACTTTTTTTCTGCTAACAGGAACAAAGACGGGTATATCGACATGGAGGAACTTCGGGCCATGCTGACATCCACTGGAGAGTCTATCAGTGAGGATGATGTTGAAGAACTGATGAAAGATGGAGACAAGAACAACGACGGAAAGATAGATTATGATGGTACGTTTTTTTACAATAATATTCAATGTGACTGGGGGTTATCGAACTTTTGCATGCTTCTGTATACAATGTACATCTATACAGAGATGTAGTTTAGGAGACCACTTACAAATGATGAGTTTCTTTGATTTTACTACATTGAAAGCCTCTGGAACATAATCAAGAGGAAGATGGATGATCACAAGCCATTAAACCAAACTGAACTGCTTGAATTTGTGCACTAGGAGTGGTATAAAGTTATTCAAAAGCAGTGTGTAAGACTGGTGGAGGAGAACATGCCAAGATGCTTGAAAACTGTGATTAAAAACTAGGGTTATTCCACCAAATATGGATTTCTGAACTCTTAAAACTGTATCATATGAACTTGTTTTCTTTTTTGTTATTTCAGCCATTTGTCATTTTCTGCAAATAAATGCTCTAGTTTATAGAATAAAACAACAATGTTCATTTTACTAAAACATATACCTATAAATAGCAAACTCAGAGAAACTGATTCAGAAATTGAAGTGGTCTCTTAATTTTTTCCAGAGATGTATACTGTGATATCAAATGTACTCAATATTTTCAGAGAAGAAAACATTTGACTATTGGGTATTAGAGCACTTACAGTACATACAACCCAACAATGTGATTGGCTGAGGCATTCTATGAGGGCCAATGACAGCAAAGTTTATTGTTACATATATTAAGTAAATATCTTTTTTAGGTCTACTTTAGTACTCACTCGTTCACTTACTCGCATTGAGCAGGTGGAACAGGCCACCAGAGGGTGCTATTAGGACGCCAAATTATGTTTTGCTGTATTTTTTTTTATATTAATGATATATGGTTAATTTGACCAGTCTCTGTACTTGTACTGTGGCTGTGTGACAATAAAGCTTGATTGATTGATTGATATAATTTAATTTCTTGTCATTTCAGAGTTTCTGGAGTTCATGAAGGGAGTGGAGTAAAAACAAAAATCAACACTGCTATTGTACATTGCCCTCGGGTGTGATGTTTTATATCTCACTGAATAAAGTCTTTAAAAATGCACTTTACATTAAATGTTTGGTCAATTTGATTTTAACACCACACTGAGTGTGTTAATATGCACATCGTATTCTGATTCTGATCTACGCGTTAATGATTTTACCTTGGGTAATCACACAATAAGAAACTCAAGACTTCACATGAATCTGACAATAATCAGATTTTTGCTTTGCAACCAGCCGATAAACTCATAAAATGAGACGTAGCATAAAAGACACATAAAACCCGAACTTAAGCCACAGCTTGGCTTTTTTTTAAACATATATGACGTAAATGAGCTAATTATGAACATAAATCAGCTATAAGATGATTATTAAAATCCTTCAGCTTTAGTTTCAGTAGCACTCCAAAAGTGTTTGGATGCCCTCCAAATGATAAGAAGCATCAACATTCCCAGCTGGCATTTTAACGTTAAATCAATGTTGAAACAATGTTGATGTTATAGGTCACATGTGTCAAACACAAGGCCCGCGGGCCAAATGTGGCCCGCCACGTCTTTTTATGTGGCCCGCGAGAGCTTGTAAAATCTTAGTGTCTATAATAAATAGGTCAGAAGCGTTCTTTGACCAAAAAATACATTTCCCACAATGCTTGTCGATTGTATTACCCGCAAAGTTACGGCTTACTGCCACTACACGGCAGTGTAGTCATTGATGTGGAAACCCTGCCGGAGGGAAGGTGTAACTTCGCGGGTGGAATTGAGACATGTTTATCCCATAATATCCAGAAAAAAAAAAGTTGATGCAGACGGACGGCTGTGCTTCAAGGCGAAAGACCGGTATGCATTTTGTGTTACTGACCAAAATAAACGTTTTTTAGAAGAGATATAAATTATGTGTAAATATTTATAAGACAATAGCTGATAAAATCTGTTTTAATGAGGTTAATAAACATCACTGTGACATCGCTAGTCGCAGTTTCACCTCAGCAAAGGACGAGGAGGTGAATCACTTATCTAACCAGCCTTTACTGATTTCTTCAACAGTCTAACCTTGCAGCCGTGGTGTGTCCACTAAACTCCGTAGTTATAAACATCCTGAGGTTAGCAGCGCGCTAACTGACCTGTTTATAATGTAATCCGAGCAGTGACTCCGGGATGGCTGCTCTAAACTGCTGCTGTTAGCTGCTTGGGCTGAAATATGAACTGTAGAGAGCTGTATTATCCGGTTAGTGGGGTTATTTTATTTCATACACAGAAGAACTTAAAATTTTAAAAACGCTCCAGACTGGCTCAGCTGAGCCCTGTAGCCCGTGGCTGGGCTGTAGCTCTGACTCAGTAAAGACTGTGGGCTTGTGCTGCTGCAGCTCCCACTAGTGGTTGGATGAGGAAATGCTAAATCTGTCACAGCTCACAATTTTTGATTTTATATTTATTAAGCCTCTTTTCAGTATCAAACGTTTTGATCAAAGTTAATATAACTTGTATTTTATGTCATTTCTATTCACTTGTATAGTTTGGTTCTTGATTGATGGAGTTTTTGGATTTCATAACAGGATTTATGTTAATAGAGCAACAAGCAAACATTTTTTCCATGCAACTGTAATATTTGATTGAATAAATAATATATTGAGAGTTATTTAACATTAAGGAGTAATTACATTCATTTACATATATTACATTTGGTTACATTTTCTTATATTTATAAGTTACATCTGGCCCTCGGAGGACAGCCAATATGCCAATGTGGCCCTCGGCCAAAATGAGTTTGACACCCCTGTTATAGGTGAATCAAAGTTGGATTTGGTGTCGATATTGAAAAGTGAATCAATGCTGATATGGCAACGTTGTTTCATCGTCGTACATTCACCCTTTAATAAACCATAGCTCACATTCAGGATGCTTAAAATTGTTTAGAAGAGGGTAATAAACTGTATGCCATGGAGAAAAATTAACAACTATATATTTTTTCCTCTCTCTCTGAATTATCTTTGAGAAGCAGAAACTGTACAACTATAAACTTACATCACTGTAGTAAAGCTACAGATTATACAGAATGTTACCCACCACTAGAGGTGGGCGATAATGGGAATTTTGTTATTGATCCGATACCAAGTAAATGCAGCACCAGTATAGCAGATATCAATTCTGATACTTTTTTAATATTTTAAGCTTCATAGATCCAAAGGATCCAAAAGAGCTAGAATAAAATTTCGCCAAACATTTTAAGTGACAACAAAATACATAATCATAATCAACATTTTTGTTTAGAAACAATGGAACAGTAACAAAACAAAGTTTGCCTTTAACATTAGGAAAATAAATATTTTCGACGTAGAAAAGTTGCAGCCTCAATACAAAAATGAAAATTCTCCCCTCACTAGACATCTTTTCTAACTCTTTTTTCAAATAGAATTGTTACTAGAAAAAACAATACAAAAATAAGAAATGTTCTTCCTTTCAGTGCAATTCAATTTTTTTCTTAAATAAACAGAGTGTAAAAAAATAAATAATAAAATACTCTTAAAGGCTGAGAGTAGACTTTGCGCAGAGTAGACTCTGCGTAGACAGCAGTCCATGCGTGCGGGAGAGAAAAAAAAAAGCTTGAGTATCCATCTTTTTACAGGAGTATTGGTCAATACCAAAGTTGGTATCGAAATTATCGATATTTGGATTGATCCGCCCACCTCTACCAATCTGATTACTGAACATCTAATCTTAAAAACACAACAGTAAAAAAGTAAGAATATGAACACCCCCCCCCAGGTATGGTGAAGAATTGGTGCCAAATTAAAAAGCAATTACTGCAAATGGAAGTAAATTACTTTTTCATCCCTCCATTCACTCGTTTTTTTTATTGTATGGTAATGAAATGATAAAAAATAGCTGGGTTATTTATTTCACGAATACTCAAATACTGTTATTGTGCGTTAACCTCAGTCTCTGACGCTAAAAAAAAACAGCTTTCTAACCACCAGTTTCAGCCACATCGCTCAGTGGACGGGTTGCAGTGGTCAGAGTCTGACTGGAGACCATCTAAACCCTGTTATCGGATTAGCACAGTTGGTCAGCTATTTGTAGACCAAGCGATGACAAGACTGGAGCTAACAGAAGGAAAAGTGAACCAGTGCTCAGTGCCCATCCACAAAGCCCACTGCTCCCACTAAAAAAGGTCACAGTAGGGTCAAATAATATTACAATAACGGCAATAAGTCAGAAAAGCATTACCTGTTTGACAGTTGATGTTTTTAGTTTGTTTGTTTATAGCAGGGAATGCTAAGCTAACACTGCTAGCATATACTGTCCACAATTTCATCTGTGTAAAAACCCCTCACAAACGTTTACCTTATTTACTCGAAAACTGGTACATTTCATACACTTGTATCCTCATAACTTACCTTCATTTAAGGAAGGGAAAATCAACATGGTACAAATATGCTAGTTCACAAAAGCATGTTCACACAATGTTATTAATGTCCACACTACACGGCTATTATTACTATTAAATATTTTTAACACATAAACCAAGTGCCCAACAGTGGACTTATAACTGCTACCTTCCTATTATTTATTACAGATATTTCATAAAAAATGGACTACACCCAAATAACAGGATTAATTACACTTCATGTATTGAAAATTCACAGCTGTTTATGGTTTTTTATGTCCTGATGTTTATAATCTGCTCTGAAAAGTACACTGCATCACAGAAACACAATTATAAACTAAAGATCATACTACCCACCTCTAGTTTATAGACTAAGGTGCACTATGTTTTAAACCACACCCATTTATAACACTAGTGAATGGTCCTGGATTTTGATGACCTCAAGCCTTTTTTGGAACCTAAATATGCGGGATTTGAGAAAATTTAACAAATCAGCTAATTTGACACCAAATATAAAGAGCAAAAAATAAAGAAATTTGTGTTTAGTATTTTATTTCGTTGGTGTACCAACACTTTTTGGCAATAAATTCTATACTTTTGGAAGGCCTGTAAATTTCCTTGTTAGGAAACTCCTTGTTGCATATGTTAGGAACATGCATTTGTGGGAGTGGCAGTAGAAACATTCACCAAATCGTCTCTACCAATACCAAACAATTTATGTTGCTGTTGCAATTGACTTGTCTTGAGCATCTGGTGCCCCCAGGTGTTGCAAATCAGGTGCTTGATTGGCAGCATTTGTGAGCATGGGCCCTGCTACAGAAATTTAACACAAATTCCTTACTTTGTGTGCTCTTTTAAATAGAAAACCACTTACAGCTGGTTTCCTGCAGAGGGATTCAGTTCAGTTACGGCTTTCCGTTTTCTATTTATGAAAGATCTTCTTTAAAACCAGAGCAGAGCCTAGGACTAGGTTTAATCCTAAGACATTGCGTGTATTAAGCCTGACATAGGTATGGGGACAAAAATATAAAGTATGCTGCAGCCATCTGACAAGTTTGGGGCAAAGTCGTGAGGAAAAGGTAAGCATTTAAAGGACTGAAGTGTACCATAAAAAAAATACAAGATTCTTATTCCAATTAACGAAGCATGGCTTTATTGTTGATGGTATAAAGTCCGTTTGCAGTTCCTGTACACCGTCGACTAGCCAACACTTCCTATTTCGGAGCCTCCTTCTTTGCGATGGTCTTCAACCCCTTTTTGTTGTGTTTCTTGGCAAAGCGCATGTTCCTCAGGAACTTGGGGTCAACCTGTAGAAGAGAAGAAACCATTACTATTTGATTCAACTGGAAAACAAATTTATCAGCTGCAACTCTAATCTGCAGAATAGATGCTGAACATTTTTAGCTGCAATTTTCAAAAATGCTTCAATTTCCAAATCAACTGAACGCGCAAACAGATGTATTTACAGCATCCATATGGCCGATTCTGAATCACATTTGCCCTAATGTTAAAATGATGGACAGCATAGCAACAACATGAATAACTTTTACCCATTAGAGATATTGTTGCAGCCACCTACTCACACAAGTAACATCACACATTTGTTACAACAGCAACACACACCACAATTTTCTAACTTTTTTTGAACTTGTAAGCTCTTGGAGCTTAAAGGTGCAATACGTTACATTTTCCCAAAGATTAGTTTACTTTGATACTTTACATAGGCCATTATATATATGATTGTCATTTATATTATTAGGTAATCATTTTAATCATCATTAGGTTTATATGTATTTTAAAGAAAAGCAACTTCTTTTACTTTCACTGAGTCACTAAATGAAACTTCTCGAACAACTGAAAAAATGACTTCAGCTCAGGTTTACAATCAGATATGATCAGTCCTGGTCTGTAGATTACAAAGATGTCTGGTAAACCCACAATATCCAATCTACAACATAACCCAGGGTAAAAATGGAATTGCATCAACAATCGATTTTTAAATTTGCCTCATTATTTACCTATTTTTAATTGCATTTCTCTTGAGGTTTGAGCAAGTGAGAAACATGTGGTTCATAAAAGACAGTGTCAGAGCTCAGATGGATCTCTCTCTCAAACACTGCTAATTTTACATGACAAGACAACAAAAAACCCATAAGAGCCCGGACCCATCAAAACTGAATAATAAATTTAGTGAGCAGCTCATTCATGTTTGTTTCTTATTGTAATGAGAGGTCACATTACTGTAAATATGTTAGGTTTAAAATCATGAGGCAACAAATTACAATTTCATAACTATTACTAACAATTTGTTCTATAAATCAGGTCAGAACTAGTTATATGGAACATAAAACATTTATACATTTGTACAGTTAAGTTGTTGGAACAGATCTGTAGCAGCAAATAATGCACTTTCAAAAGGAGCTACTTTTATCTCTAGCACTCCTACATTCCTTAAATAAGGTCAAAGGATGAGATTCACACAGTCCTGTGATGATGCGCTAAGGATGTTTAGTGTCATTTATGGACTTAGAGTAAAAGACAAACTGTGCGCTGTAAGATACTTTACAGACTTTAAAGGATCTGTAACACATACAGCACCATGGGTTATTTGGGGTTATTTACATGGTAAATATCGCACAATAGTTAATCTATTAGTGCACCTCAAAATTAGAATATCATTGAAAAGTTACTTTATTTTAGTATTTCAGTTCAAAATATAAAACTCATTATATTGATGTATTACATACAAAGTGATCCATTTTAAAGTTTCATTTATTGTTGATTGATCTCATAATCTAATTTTCTAAGACCAATTGGTACTTTTGGCAGTGTGCTGAAAAATGAAAATGGCATCTTCATAAAAGTTGTCAGTAGCAGAGGGAAGCATGAAGTGCTGTAAGATTTTTCGGGAAAACACTGCACTGACTTGATAAAACACAGTGGATCAACACCAGCAGATGACATGTCACTCCAAACAATCACTGATCATCAGTAAAATTTACATTTCATTTGCAAATCAAGGGAGCAGAGTCTGAAGGAAGAGTGAAGAGATGCACAGTCCAAGCTCCTTGAGGTCTAGTGGGAAGTTTCCACAATCAGTGATGGTCTTACAGCACTTCATGCTTCCCTCTACTGACAACTTTTAAGGAGATGCGGATTTCATTTTCCAGCAGGACTTGGCACACTGCTTCACTTATATAATATTCAAATATTCTGAGACACTGATTTTTGGGTTTTCAAAAGCTGCAAGCCATAATAATCAACAATAACATGTGTGTAATACATCTATATAACATGACATAAGATGCACTAGTAGATAAACAGTGTGGGAGCCCAACTGCACATGTGAATTAAACATTAAATTAAACTTACCCCCTTCAGGGACTCGTAACGGTGGGTCCGGGGCTTCTTGATGCCATTTCTGTGCCACTTGCGGGCTGCAGGGATAAACAGAGCAGGGAGTTTAGTGTATAAAAGCATTAATCCTTTTTATTTTACACACAGATTGATAAATGCTATAAAGCTACAGTTCTGAACGAGCTGAACACAAATACTCACACTGGTTGTGCGTGGTGTGGTTCTTCGACTTTGCCATTTTTAATTAAGCTGTCTGTTAACACAAGAGGATAAATACAATTATTAAAGAACATGAATTTCTTAACCAACAGAAATATCTAACAAAAAGCATGGACTTATAACTGAAGCTACTTTACTGTTTACGGTGGGCCAGGCATTAGCTACACACAAGTCTCTCTAAACGAACCAAATAAATTCTCTTAACCTTTATTTAGCTCTGATATTCTACAAAATCCTGACACCAACATTACTATCACAACATTTAAGACCTTATACAATATAATAATTAATAAACTAAGACTTTTATCCGCAGCTGCTCACAGCTGACTGCAGACCGCCGAGCCGTGGCAGATCTAAACCGTTTAAAATAAACATTTTACAATAAAATCTGCCCCCATTTCCAACTGTCCGCACTCATAACGCATCATTAAACACCACAGACCGATAATATCGTATGTAACTTTGATACAGACGGAGGATTAAAGCAGATTAATCTGAAATAAAGCGGCATATTTTCTACCTGCTACACGAACAGCACGACAACCGGAAGAGAGAGAACGTGCAGGGGATTGTGGGAAATAAAAGTCCCCGAGAAGAAGCCGCAGCAGAGCTGGTCTATGGCGAGAGCGCCCACTTCTTATAAAAGGTGTGAAAAGTGTTTACATTCATTACTAAGGGAGAAAAATAGATAATGAGGTTTAAAATAATTCTGTAGAAGGAGAAGTATTAATTAAGGACAAAATCGTATGTCCCCAAAACACATTTTATTAAAATCCGTAATGACTATAATCTTATATTAAAATGTAAGTGTTGCACTAGGCTTCCTGTTTAGACTGCATACTAGTGCATCTGGGAAAAAATAGAATTTTATTGAAAAGTTACTTTATTTCAGTAATTCAGTTCAAAATGAGAAACTCATAAATTATATAAGTGTATTACACACAGCGTGATCTATATTTTATTGTTGATTATTACGACTTACAGCTAATGAAAACCCAAACATCAGTGTCTCGGAAAATTAAAATATTATTTAAGACCAATTGGTACTTGTGGCAGTGTGGGCAGTGTGCCAAGTCCTGCTGGAAAATGAAATCCCCAACTCCATAAAAATTGTCAGTGAGCAGAGTGAAGCATAAAGTGCTGTAAGATTTTGTGGGAAAACACTGCACTGATTTTGGACTTGATGTAACACAGTGGATCAACATCAGCAGATGACATCTCCTAAGTCCAAACCATCATTGATTGGTGGAAACTTCACACTAGACCTCGAGCAGTTTGGACTGTGTGTCTCTCCACTCTTCCTCCAGACTCTGCTCCCTGGATTTACAAATGAAATGTAAAATTTACTGATTATCAGTGGTGGTTTGGAGAGTCATGTCATCTGCTGGTGTTGATCCACTGTGTTTTCTCAAGTCCAAAGTCAGCACAGAGCAGCTTTCAGGGGTTGTGCACAATATGACTGCCTAAGGAAGGTAAACAGGTCTGCATACTGTCTGCGTCCGAGCCAATCAGCTTTTCGTATGAGAATAAAGTGTCTTTTATTTAGTATTATGCCATGTCTCGCAAGATACTCCAAAACATCTCCATAATTCATTCCAAGATAAAAATACAAATAACCCAATTCACTCTCATTTTCTTACAAAAGATTATCCCTTTTTGGATTTTGATGTAATATTCAGTTTCTTCATGGTTATTAATTTGCAGAATTTAGCTTTTATTTTCTGGCTACAACTTAATTATCTTATTCCCAGGCCTCAAAAAGTCATGGCCACAACTTAATTATCTCATTCACACACCTTAATTATCTCATTATCTTAATATAGTAAGTCGTGGCCATGAATTAGGATCTTTTTCGCACACCTTAATAAGTTATAGCCACGCATTAGGATCTCATTCACAAACCTTAATAAGTCGTGGTCATGCATACTTTTTTTTAAGCATGATGTCACCTTAGAGACTCCGTAGGAATGGTATATGTTTATATTATTCATCCAACCACAATCAAATTAAAATTTATCTGGATGGAGAGGTTTATCTTTTTTTTTTTTTTTGACGATGAGATGCCGTAAATAAAACAAGCTGAAACAAAACAAGACTATTTTTAAAATGTAAGGAGTAGAACGTAAAAAGTCATCTGAGAAAGAATTACTCAAGTAACGTATATATATAACCAACATTACTACTTCTAAGTATTTGTACTTCCTTACTTCACACATCTGCTTCCTATTCCCCCCATTATATCAGAATATGACTGCAAAACTCTAGAAGAAGCCCACAAGTAAAGCTAAAACAAGGACAGATGGATTAGAGTATTTAATATAGATAAAATAAGATAAGGGATTATATTTACTCATGTAACTTTTACATTTAAAATGTAAAAAAAAATGTGCCGTGTATAAATGTGCACAAGGTAACTTTAAAATACATTTGTGTCTGCGTTAACCTAATTGCAAAAGCAAGATATGAAATTAAAAACGTTAATAAAAACTACTTAGAACACTGAAAACATTTGTTACCTGTCCCCTCTCTCTAACTATAAACTTAAAATATTATTAAAATCCGTCAGATAAGTAATTTTTTGCATTGTGTATTGTTGTGTGAATGCAAATAATAAAAAAAAAATAAATTCATAATATATAAGTTAAAATACACATTTTAGTTGTGTCCCTGTGTTTTCATTCAGTCCTGTTACCGTAACACATTACCCCATCTAAACAATCTGGAACATTCTACAAGTCACATCTACAACAGGAGGTCAACTCAGTTGGTTTTTCTGAAGATCATGAGAAGAACAACATTAAGTTCCCTCATTTGTTTTTTCAGTATATTTGATCGAATTGTACAGTCATATGAAAAAGTTTGGGCACCCCTATTAATCTTAATCATTTTAGTTCTAAATATTTGGGTGTTTGCAACAGCCAGTTTGATATATCTAATAACTGATGGACACAGTAATATTTCAGGATTGAAATGAGGTTTATTGTACTAACAGAAAATGTGCCATATGCATTAAACCAAAATTTGACCGGTGCAAAAGTATGGGCACCCTTATCATTTTATTGATTTGAATACTCCTAACTACTTTTTACTGACTTACTGAAGCACAAAATTGGTTTGTTAACCTCATTGAGCTTTGAACTTCATAGCCAGGTGTATCCAATCATGAGAAAAGGTATTTAAGGTGGCCAATTGCAAGTTGTTCTCCTATTTGAATCTCCTCTGAAGAGTGGCATCATGGGCTCATCAAAACAACTCTCAAATGATCTAAAAACAAAGATTGTTCAACATAGTTGTTCAGGGGAAGGATACAAAAAGTTGTCTCAGAGATTTAACCTGTCAGTTTCCACTGTGAGGAACATAGTAAGGAAATGGAAGACCACAGGGACAGTTCTTATTAAGCCCAGAAGTGGCAGGCCAAGAAAAAATATCAGAAAGGCAGAGAAGGAGAATGCAAAAGCACACCTCAGGCGTCTCTGTTTGTGGCGAGCTTGCAGAAATGGCCTCTTTCGCATCACTCTCCCATACAGCTTCTCCTTGTGCAAAGTGCGCTGTATTGTTGACCGATGCACAGTGACACCATCTGCAGCAGCTCTTTGGAGGTGGTCTGTGGATTGTCCTTGACTGTTCTCACCATTCTTCTTTCATGAGGACACTGATTATTTCTTTATTTGAAAAATATTTCTGTTTTAATCTGGGAATTTAGAACTATATTGCCTTGTACACTGAGGGGAAATGTATGACAAAGTTTTCTAGGTACACGTTTCCTTGATTGCAGCCAGCTTATCTGTACTTTTTAAGGACAGTGGGACTGTGTTGTTTTGGTCTTTCAACTGAATGGAAATTGAATTGTAAAAGTGTTTAAATGTGTAAACACTAATGCTGTACATAAATTATTTCCATTATATAAAAACAACATTATGATGCTGAAGGCACCAAAAATAGCTATATATATCTATATATATATATATATATATATATATATATATATATATATACATATTTTTTTTATCTGCATGATTTAAAAAAAATAATAATAATATATATATATATATATATATATATATAGATATATATATATATATATATATATATATATATATATATATATATATATATATATATATATATATATATATATATATATATTGCTATTTTTGGTGCCTTCCGCATCATAATTCAATTTCCATTCAGTTGAAAGACCAAAACAACACAGTCCCACTGTCCTGTACAGATAAGCTGGCTGCAATCAAGGAAACGTGTACCTAGAAAACTTTAGTTGTCATACATTTCCCCTCAGTGTACAAGGCAATATAGTTCTAAATTCCCAGATTAAAACAGAAATATTTTTCAAATAAAGAAATAATATATATATATATATATATAAACCTTGTGTGGTATATGACCTGACCATAACAAGCTGGATTGCTATTTTTGGGAATAAAATTACATAAAAAATATTACATAAATTATTTGCATTATATAAAAACAACATTATGATGTTGAAGGCACCAAAAATAGCAATCCAGCTTGTCAAGGTCAGGTCATATACCACACACACACACACGCACACACACACACATATATATATATATATATATATATATATATATATATATATATATATATATATATATATATATATATATATACATTTTTTATCTGCGTGGCAACAGTGTCATCATAATTTAAACATTTAAAAAAATTAGCAGTTTTTAATCATTCAAAATATGTTTTATGTTATATTTCAGTAAAAACAGATAATTTAGATGTATTCTTCAGTTTTTTAGGAATTCTTAGATAGCTTACTTTGCTTTATTATTGTGTGTAACATTATAATTTACATTATTTTCTTATTTGATTTGATGTTTTAATTTTGTTATATACTGTTTAATTTATGTTTCTCTTTTATTTTTTTTATTTTTTTTTCTCCCATTTTTTCTCAAAATTTCTTTGTTTTTTTATTTAATTTGATTTATTTTGGTTTGTTTATTATTATTTATTGGTAAAATTACATTATAGCTACACTTGTATTTATTGATTTTATTGTAGATTATTCTACTTAATTTAACTTCTATTAGATTACACGTTTATAGCTGTAATTCTATATATGGCCAGCAGATGATACTGTTACACTGTGTTTGTTCTCAGTTCAGCATTAAATGGGAAGTCCATTGATTTTTTTTTCTCTATGATTCAGTGTTGGTTCTATGGTTCACTTGGTTCTGTGAATTCTAATGATTTGAATATTTCCTGTAGAATCACTGCCTTTACTAAAATACTTTTGAAGAACCCATATTTAAAAGTTGTATATTTAGTAAAACAGTTCTATATATGAACAAAACTGGCTGTGTTATGCCTTAGTATACAGCTCTGAAAAAAATAAGAGACCACTTTAAATTGATGAGTTTCTTTGATTTTACCAAATTGAAAACCTCTGTAATATAATCAAGAGGAAGATGGATGATCACAAGCCATCAAACCAAACTAAACTGCTTGAATTTTAACACCGGGAGTGGCATAAAATTATTCAAAGGCAGTGTGTAAGACTGGTGGAGGAGAACATGCCAAGATGCATGAAAACTGTGATTAAAAATCAGGTTTATTCCACCAAATATTGATTTCTGAACTGAACTCTTAAAACTTTATGAATATGAACTTGTTTTCTTTGCATTATTTGAGGTCTGAAAGCTCTGCATCTTTTTTGTTATTTCAGCCATTTCTCATTTTCTGCAAATACATTTTATTAGGAATTTGGGAGAAATTTTGTTTGTAGTTTATAGAATAAAACAACAATGTTTATTTTACTCAAACATATACCTATAAATAACAGATTCTGAATCAGTAAAGTGTTCTCTTAATTTTTTCCAGAGCTGTATATAAAGAACCAAATTAGAAACCAAATAAATTCTCTGATTCTTCATTCAGAACTTCAGAACCGGTTCTGTTGTGTATGTGCTTGGTTCTGATCTGGGGGTTGTAGTGGAGCACAATCAGATGATGCAGATAGTGTTTGGGAATGTGTAATTATAGCTGTTTTGCAGCACATCGCTCGAGTGCGACCAGAGAGGTGTGCTGAAATGAATCCGATGGAGGAGACTCCGCCCCCTCAGGGTTTGCCATGTGATGTTCAGCACTCTCTCTCTCTCTCTCTCTCTCCTCGCTCAACCGTGGCAAAGCGGTACTGAAGGCCGAGGCTCCATCACGCTTCATCCGAGTTCTATATTTAGATCTCCACCAACACAAAGGCAGCCCCGGCTCTTCCAGAGGCAGTTAGGGAATTCAAGATGAACTAAATTTAGATGTTCGGCCCACCTCTCAGAGAGCCGTGTCAAAATCATCATTCTCACAGATTCACAACACCGCGCCTTACACACGCAAACCACACACACTCATCACTGCACGGCCTCCACGCTCTGTTAGGTTCTTTCTTTACATTAAACTGCTGCAGAACCTTTTAAACCCTGCAAAATACTATATCACTCTTCTTTTTACACGTTCTGTTAACTGAGAACCGCTACAGAACCAAAGGTGCAGCAGCTTCAGTATTTCATGCATTTTGTTAAACAGCTGGTGCTCCTGATCTGTTTCATTAGATGAGCTATAGAACAGCAGATTCCCTGGGATCCTTTGTTTTTGCCGCTGTGTTGGAGCTCCTATTATTCTATTTACTGAATACTGATTGGCTGCCATTTTAGTACTGAGTTCTGATTAACTGGCATTTAGCTCATGGGTACTGATTGGCTGGCATTCTAGTACTCTATGCTGATTGTCTGGTATTCTGTCTACTGACTGCTGATTGGCTAATATTTAAGTATTGTTCATTTTAGTATAAGTACTAATTGGTTTGTGCTTTGGCTACTTAGCCCTGATTGGGTATCATTCAAGAAACTAAATGCTGATTGGCTTTTATTCTGGTTATATTGAGGGCTAATAAGATGGCATTCTGACTACTGAGTTTAGATTAACTGGAATTTAACTCATAGGTATTGATTGGCTGGCATTCTAGTACTCAGTGCTGATTGGCTGGTATTCTGTCTTCTGACTGCTGATTGGCTGACATTTTAGTATAAGTACTAATTAGTTAGTGCTTTGACAAATGAGTTCTGATGGCCTAACATTCAAACTACTGAATGCTGATTGGCTTTCATGCTGGCTATCTTGAGGGCTGATTGGCTGACATTCGAGCTACTTAATGCTGACTTGACTTTATGTTCATCCTGAGTGCTGATTGGCTTGCATTTTTACAATTAGCTTCTGTATTCTTTCTACTGACTACAAATTGGTTGGCATTCTAGCTACTGAGTTTTAATTGGCTGTATTCTGTTTACTGAGTTTTGATTGGCTGGCATTTTAGCTTCTGAGTTTGATTGGCTGGCATTCTGTTACTAAATGCTTGACAGGCATTCATGTTATACTGAGACCTGAGATACTTCATTATATTATCTTGTGGCCACATCTTAATAAAACAAATACAGGATCCAACCTCACAATAAAAAGATCAAAGAAAGTGACTTCAAAATGACGTGTGGGGAATTTTAAGTATTTTTTAAAAGAAAATACAAAATTGAAAAGATGCATATCATTACCCTTATAAGGGTCTTTATTAGAACAGCGTGTCCAGACCTAGAACCCATTAAAAACAATGCTTTATAGGAGTGTAAGATAGTTCTGGTTCTGAATGGAGGAACGAGTCGAGCTGCTGTTCAGGACATCAGAGCTACAGCTCCTCGATTACGTAATCACTTCCTGCAGCATCACATGGTCTATATGGCTGAGCTACACACACACACACACACACACACACACACACTCAAACACATACACTCACACAGACACTCACATTTACCATTCACACATACCCCATGCTTTTATCAGATGTTCTAGTTCCCTTGCTCTGTGTGGATGAGCGCAAACCCCTATCCCTGAGTTGCAATTAAATCCTCACAGCAATGTTCCAAAATCTAGTAGAAAGCCTTCTGGCCTGGACAGTAGAAACAGTTCTTTTCTTTTATTAAATGAGCAGATGTTTATATAGTGATGATTGAAAGCCACTTAATTTAGCTTTTTCAATAAATGTAAATATATATATATGTTTTGTGTTTGTGTCATACACATTTTAAGGAATTAGATTTAGCTATGGCCTACTGTTAAACATGAGGGTGGGTGTATTATGCTAAGGTCTCTAAGATTGTACAGCAGGTAGCTCAGGGGCATTTCACTGGTAAAGGGATTAATACAAACAAATTCAGGTACAGTCAGTGGTTTTGTAGCTCCTCCCACTCCCCAGTCATGTGACTAATGTAGCCAGCCTGCTGTAGTTCCCAGCATATTAACATATGTACCCCATCCGTCTGATTTGAAGATTTGAACCCATAAACGTCCATCAGCATTGCTTTAACCTAACAAAGAAAAATAAACGTCCTACGCTCTTTTTTATCTTTTAATAAATGAGCAGGTGTCCTAATACTTTTTCCATCTTGTGTGTATTATGTTTATATAGTGATGATTAAAAGATGCCTAATTTAGCTTTTTTGATAAATGAAAAACAAGTACTATATTTTGTGCTTTGTGTTATGTACATTTTATGGGATTAGATTTGGCTATGGCCTAACCCTCTCCAACTGTTAAACATGGGGCTGGGTGTATTATGCTATAAGGTTACACTGCAGCCAGTAGCTCAGGGGAAGTTTACCTCCAGTACAGACAGTGGTTCTGTAGCTCCTCCTACTCCCAGTCATGTGACTAATGTGGACAGCCTGCTGTAGTTCCTGCTATATTAACATACTTCGTCCATAAGCATTTTATTACCTAATAATGAAATATAAACGTCCTACACCTCTTTTATCTTTTAATAAATAAGCAGGTGTCCTAATACTTTTTCCATCTTGTATGTATTAGGTTTATATAGTGATGATTAAAAGCCGCTTCATTTAGCTTTTTTTAATAAATGTAAAACACTGTATTGTTTTTTGTGTTTTACGTCATATACATTTTTAGAAATTAGATTTGGCTATGGCCTACATCTCTCCAACTGTTAAACATGGGGGTGGGTGTAATATGCTAAGGCATCTAAAGTTGTACTGCAGCCAGTAGCTCAGGGACATTTCACTGGTAGAGGGATTATTGGATTAAATTAAATACAAACAAATTCACCTTCTGTAAAAAAAAAAAAGTTGCACATCAAGTACAGTCAGTGGTTCAGTAGCTCCTCCCACTCCCAGTCAGTCAGCTCGGGTTATTCATGTGACTAATGTGGACAGCCTGCTGTAGTTCCAGCCATATTAACATATTAACCCCATCAGTCTGAGACTCGCGCCCATAAACGTCCATCAGCCCTCCATCAGTGTCGCTGAAACCTAATCACAGAAAATAAAAATCCTGCGCTTCACATTCAGTCTCCTGCCGGTCCGGTTCTGCTGCAGTCCTCTGTGATGATGATACAGCGTTATTACAGCACATTTTCTGTGAATAATAAACACTGGTGGGTTTGTTGTAGCACCGTGGGCGGTGTTTACATTACAGAGCTAAAAATAGAAGCTCATCAGGTGTTCAAACTGGTTTACGAGGCGTTCTGTCGGGCCTGAAAAGGGCACCACTGCCCCTGACTGAGCCTCTGCTGAACACTACAGAACACAAACCTGAGAAACAGTACAATTGTTTGGGTTTTTTGTTAAAACAAAAAAAGGACTAAACCAGTGATATTTCAAAAAGTGTTTAAAAAGGCTGTTTGGGATTCATTAAAAAATACATTTTCCAGTATTTAAAATCATATAAAATAAGAAGAATATAGTGTTTATTAAATTACAAACATATAAGGATTCTGTATGAATAGAACACATGAATGATCTGCTTTTTAACAGGCTTAATGGGCAATTTTAACACAACTAACTATAAAAAGGAGGAATCTTTCTTTGATTTTTTTTGTAACAAAAAGTACTGTAGCAATATTTTCATAATATTTCCAAATATTAACAATAGTTCAGTATGTCAAATTCTGGTTCATGCTAAACCAAACGGACACCGTTTTCTAATAGTGTGGAAAGGGTTCTTCAAGTATCAAATAGTGTCATTTGATAACTGTTTAATTAGCTGGTTTTATAGGACTACAAATTCTGGTTTATGCAAAACCGAATAGACATTTTTCCTAGGTTTGACTTCTCATTACTCCAAATTGCTACAGTAATATAACTTAAAACTTTCATTATTAACAGTATGGAAAAAAGATTATTCATGCATTTAATGGTGTTATTTGATAAAAGTTTGATTTGCTGGTTTTATAGGAATCCAAAATATTGTCTATATACAACCAAATTGGCCATTTTTCTACGTTTGCCATTCCATTAATGTAAATTCTTATAGTATTATTACTTGAAACATACGTAATGATTACCATTACAAGTTTTCTTTAAGTCTTCATGAATGTCATTGAATAATCCTTTGATTTTCTTATTTTATAGGAGTGGAAATTCTTGTCTATATACAACCAAATAGGCAAGAAAATGATTCTTTCCTACATTTTCTGTTTGTCAAAAAACAATTTTATTATATTTTTTTGTGATTTTAAAACATATTTTTAAAATATCTAAACCAGAAATTTGTTTCGCAGTAGATGTGCAAGCAAATACATGTTTTATATTCATTTTAGAGAAATACACACACTATACAGCCTATTGGTCAAACATATGGTACAGTCTAACAAGGCTTTATGGTGACATTACCAGAAATGTCCCACCTCTTGCAGCGTAAATCATAATTACAAAAATAAAAAACATATTTTACGTATAACTTATTTTTGCGCACTATGAAGGCGCACTGTATTATAAGGTGCACCATCAATGAACGTCTATTTTCTGGTCTATTTTCATACATGCTAGCAGTTCGTCCCACATAGCTTGTTTTAACACGTCAAATGTGCAGGCTACAGTCCAATATACTCCCCTCTGAACGACGAATGTGCTAGCGCGGTTAGCGGCTAATGCTAATTCTGCTCAAGCAGTGCTAACTGGGGTTAACAGCGGGATACGGACTGATAATATTCACCTCTGAACGGCTAAAGAGCTAGTGCTTAACGTAGTTAGCGGGTAATACTGATACTGCTCCAGCAGTGCTAACAGTAGGCTGCAGGCCGATAATACTCACCTCTGAACGGAGAAATAGTGGTGAAGGACTGCTGGAGAACTAAACCGAAACTCCTGTATAAAACTGCACCTCAGCAGAGTGGCTTTACTGCTCCTTACAACCTGACTGATAGAATTTATACGTAAGGCGCACTGGATTAAAAGGCGCACTGATGATTTTTGGGAAAATTAAAGGATTTTAAGTGCGCAACATTTTCCACCATTTCTGTGGTGCTGTTTTTTGTCTCTTTGTGTTGAACTGTACATGTGTTGTATGCATGCAGAGAATAGTGGTTAATCCAGGCCTGAGAAGGGTACCTCAGCTGCGTCCTCTGAATCGCTTCAAACATTGGCTGCATTTCTCGGCTGTATATGAAGTGTCCTTCAGTTCTATAACTTAATTGACAAAGATGCAACCTAGACTTTGGATTGCAGCAAGCATGTCTTCACCTATGCAGCCTACAGCAGTTTAGCCACGCCCACTAATCTGCCGAGGAGGTAATAGCTCTGGTCTGCTTTCTGAGAAAAGCATACAGTACATGAGTGCAGAGCTCATTTATGTATAGCACTTGTTTAGGGGAAGGCAATTAAAAATAAACAGTCAGAAAGAGTTTTTAAGTAGAAATAAATAATGACTCACACAAATCATAAGCAGACCTTTTCCAAAGTGATACAATATGGCTTTAATTTGACTCTGCATGCAAAAATCTGAGCGCTCAAACATATTAAAGCTCAAATCTGACAAATGCGTTTGTGAGGGCTGAGGCGGCGTTCCGGACAGTGTTCCGGACTGAGCTGGGAATTGTCTCCGGTTCGCCGTGGTGTGCCGAAATCACACTTCAAAAGGCCCTCAGCTAGGGCGACGCCACGGCAGCTGCCAGCTCATGTATATTTGATTGTATCCAGAGGCCTGTTAACTCTGCAGCGGTGGGGGGCAAGGGGTGGATTTGTGACTGAGACTCAGCGCCTCGGGAAACACAGTACAGATGGTGCGTCCAGATCCAGGTCCAGAACCCTGACTTCCTGCTGAGAGAAACAGCATGGACAGGTTAAGCTGGTTGACCAGTTTTTAGATTGACCAGTATAGGGTATGTATTTGTTTGAGTTGACTTGTTCCACACACATGATCAACCTGACCAAACTAGCTGACCAGCATGCCCGGGATGACTGGCGAGGCCAAGCTGACGAAGCAGTACAACCAGTATGACCAAGCTAGCAAAGCAAGACTATCATGACCTAGCTGGTCAATTAGCTTCAAAAGAAGTTTAACCAAGCAGTTTTACCTTCAAAACTAGCACAATCAAGCTAGTTGATGAGCATTACCAACATGACCAAGCTTGACCACTCTAGTTGACCAGTCTTACTATGCTTGTCAACTAGTATGACCAAGCATCGGACCAAACCGGTTGCCCACCATGACCAGCATGCCCAAAATTATTGACCACATATTCAATTTAGATGCCCAGTCTGAGCATTTCCAACATGACCAACATGCTGCATGCAGAGTCAGCATGATCAAGCTGGTCAAGCAGTATAATTAGCATGACCAAATATACAGTAACTAGCATGATCAGTTGACTTGCATGGCCAGCCTGAACAAGTTGTTTTTCCATCAATCGAAGCATGTTGACCAGTATAGGGTATGCAGTATAGGGTATGTTTTTAGCTTGAGGACCAGCTCTTTAACCACCTTCACCAACAAAAAACAGCTAAAACCAACAAGAGACCACCAAGAGAAAAGACAATACTATATCGTCGCTGTCCAATGAAAAACACTTATCTCCAAAACAGCAACTTTACAGGAGAGAGAAAAAACCTTGTAAACTTTCAATAGAAGTCAATGTAAAAAGAGTTTATTTCAGGTCATTTTGAAGAGTTTCTATTGGTCCGTTCATCAAGAAATTTTGGCAAAGTGTAAGAGACAGTTTGTCTGTTCAAATTATGTAGAAAACTAAAAATCAACAAAAATGGAGATAAGTGTTTTTCATTGGACAGCAACGATATACACTACACTCGTGCTGGGCACAAATGGAATTTAACAATCAGAGGACAAACAAAAGCCCTATCCATATGGGATTAGTTTCTCAGGGGGTCCTGGGGTAATTTTCTCTTTTATTGGGGGTCCTCTGTGATTTTATTCCCGTCCGGATTGACCATGTATGTGTGTTTCTCAGGCATCCTCTGAGAAAATGACACCCTGAATGATCTACTCTACTCCCCATCCGGCGCACATCTCTGAGTTTCGTCACCTTGCGTTTAATAAAATAGCTATTTGTCCACTGCCGCGCACCGTAATTACACTTTTGGCACGTGTTTTCACAGAGATTTCCACGTAAACACAACAGCGAGTGGAAATGGAGGAGCTACTGAACAGTCCGGATGCAAGAGTTTTATCACTATGTAGAATTGTGAAATTTTTTCATAGACACCCCCCTGAAAAACTACTCCTATCTGGATAGGGCTGAAGTAATACAGTAATGAAGTAATACCTGGGAAGCAGTGAGGCTTAAGGGCCTTGCTCAAGGGCGAGATAGAACCAAGGTATCGAATCCACAACCCTGTCACCGATGGCCAGTGTCTCAAAGCCAGCACCACACAAAAACTGGTGTTAAACTGGATTTTTCTGCAGGGTTATTAGAGGGTTAAAAACTAAACTTGAGAAAAAGAAATCGTATAATTACAGCGTATAATTACCCACACTCCGCCGTGCCCGCGCTCAGCCGTGCCCACGCAGAAGCACTGGGGGACATTAGGAACACGCATTCTCAGGTTTGTGTTGAGGAACGCCGCTCCGGGCTCGGAACATGTGGCCTGTGTTAAACTGTGGGTTTACATTGTGTACTGTTACAATTACTATACATCCCTGGTGTCACTGTACTGATCTGGGTTCTGAGGGATAAGCGAGGGCTGAGAGAGAGAGAGAGAGAGAGAGAGACAGAAAGAAAGAGAAAGAGAGAGAGAAAAAGAAGGAGAGACATTTGGAAGTTATTAAACTCCAGGCTTCTGTAATCAGGGCCCAAAGCCTCCGCTTTCTTCCTTAATCAAAGACTGGTAAAAGCCGTGCCCCACATGCCCACACTGCCATGCGCCACATTTGCTGCTGCCGCTGCCTGCATGCCAGGCTCAAAGGGCATCTGTGGCCACTAACATAAACAAACACATACACTGCGCATGCATAGAGCCAATCAACAGCAGGCTCAAGTTTATTTTTAATCTCAACCCTCATAAATTAAACGAAATAAAGTGTTCAGCATTACTAATTACTCCTGATATCAGTTTGCAAACTCTCAGTTTACTAACTCTTCACAATGTAGGTTATCTGCAATACAGATCAGTTATTCCGTTCAAAATGTAAAACTCATATGTTATATAGATGTACTACACACATTAATCTATTTTAATCCTTTATTTATTTATTTTTGATGTTTATGGCTTACAGCCAATGAAAATCCAACAATCTTAGAAAGAGTCTCAGAAAATGTAAATATTATACAAGACCAATTGGTACTTTTGAGAATGTGACCCAAGTCTTGCTGGAAAATGAAATCCGCATCTCAATAAAATTTGTCAGCAGAGGAAAGCATGAAGTGCTGTACAATTTTCGGGAAAACACTGCAGTGTTTCAGAATGCTTCAGGCCAGGCCACCTTATTAGTCAGACACAACACAAGCTGTACAATCAGAAAAGAGCATAGTCTTAAATCGGGGAGGGCATTAATTAAAAGAGATAAGACATTATCAAGAGACTCTGACCATCTGCAAATACCAGGCATTACTGTATGTCTTTAGTGGTATATTTTCAACCAATATTTTTTTCCACAGATTTAACCTGTTCATTTGATTAGCGCAAATAAATGGAGTAGCAAGTAATTTTGTTTGCAGCGCATATGTTTCAATAAAAATGAAACACGTATCGATGTGATAACATATGATAGAAGTGATACAATATATTGCAATATCAATATATTAACCCACCCCTACTCACAAAGGCACAGTAACACTTACAGTCTGTTAAACTTAAAGGGTAACTAAAACCGCTGATTGTAGCTGACTCCACATTCAGATCAAATTTGAAAAATGCAAAAAAAAAATGAAAGAGGTAGTTTATGAGAGGCCCTGGGTGATGTATGGGTTTAGAGGTAGGGCAGGAGCAAGAGCTGATGGTCCACATCTTCCTCGGCTATAGCACAGTTGAATCTATGAGGGCGCTGCAGAGGCGGAAATGACGACAAATAAATGACTGGTATGTTTCATAATGTCAAAGGAACACATTTAAGCTATTATCAAACAAAAATATGGTTTAGGGTTAAGTAGCTCTTTAACTTAGCTATGATTTTAAAAACCTGTTAGACGTCTGTCCTGTTCTATGTGTTTTCTGGTCTGTCTCTGTGCTTTCCCTACTCTACTTGTACAGTATTCCTCGCCATGCGCTTTATATGCAAAAGGCCTTGTTTTGTTGTTGTTTTGTCTTGTTTCTGCCCTAGCTCTGCCCTGCCATCAATGTTCTCAACTGTGGTCATTTACACTTCCCCTTGTTATTTTCCCCAGGTGTTCCCAGTTTCTCAGTGTATATATACTAGTGCATTTCACAAAATTAGAATATTATTGAAATGTTACCTTATTTCAGTAATTCAGTTTAAAATGTGAAACTCATATGTTATTAAGATAAGACAAAATTCCCACAGGTGCCTAAAACAATGGCACAATACTGTATGTTTTAATAAAAACACTCATTGATGCGATACCATATGATTGAAGTACAATAATACTATATTTTGCAATATCAATATATTATCCCACCCCTACAAAGTCTGCTTTAATTAAAGGTTAAGCTAAACTCCCTAATTTAAGATGACTTCTTGCTCAGCTTATATTTGAAAAATGCAAAAAATAGGGCACTGGGTGATGTATGGGTTTAGGGGCAGGGCAGGAGGAAGAGCTGATTGGGCTAAGCTGCAGCAGGAGGCGGTATTACTGATTGACTGATTTGCATATTGTGAGTGTCTTCATACCAAAGTATTCTCGGCTATAGCACAGTTGAACCTATAAGACGCTGCAGAGGCGGAAATGACCGCAAAAAAATATTTTTTTCAATGGTGAGGAAAGGTTTATAAAAGTTTTAAGCAGGACGGGTTTGTTTCATAATGTCAAAGGAGCACATTTCACTTTTTTAAAGCTGAATACTGTAAATTTGAACAGCGAATAAAGTAAATGAATATAAACACCCTGTTAACTCCATCAGAAGGTGTGTCTTTGTTCTTATCCCTGGCATCTTTCTTCCTGATAATAGAAGGCGAGGCAGTGCCCGCTGTTGTCCGTAAAGAAGTGCCTGACATTCCCCGTCCTCCGCCCCGGAATATCTGGGCATCCCACGCGGTGGAGGGCCGGGTCACATGGCGCGCTCCAGGCGCTGGAGAAACTGCTCAATGCCACTCTGTCCTGCATGCTAATGCCCAGCCCTGCCTCACTCCGGCTCCGACCGCCCCGCATTCAGCTCCCACAGCGCCACTCTGCCTCAGCTCCCTATTGGCTGGCTGCAGGCCCTGCAGTGCAGAGGCGGGGCCACGGGCCTACGAGAATGGAGAGCAGAGGGAAGGGGCCGGGAAGAGAGGGGGGTGTGGCTGTGGCTGGCTGGCTGGCTGCAAGGGAAGATGAATGAAGGCAGATGACTTGAATGAGCGCCAGCTGTCTCTAAGCATCAGGGACTGGCACTGCCAGGGCTGGGGATGGCGCGAGCGGGGCTCCGGCACGAGGTGTGTGACTCATTCGCTCACTTATCCCCCTTACACACACACACTAAGACACACATACACACACACAGCTGCAGATATACATCTTACAGACCTAGATAGCTAGATGACGTCATTCTACACAGTGAGGCGAGCACAGGGCTGTCAGAAAGTAGTTCCGGCTGAACACTGAGCACACTGTCCTAAATATAAAGGGTAACGTACTTAGAATATATCTTTTTAATACTGCCGGTGGATGGCAGACGGGTAATTTTATAATAAGGCTATATAAACCTATTTAGAGGGCGGAGACTTTCAGACCTGTGAGGTAATCATTGTATGGGGCTGAGGGATTAAGTTACATAAAGCATTGCTGGTGACTCAGCCTGTCTATCACACAAGCGCACAAACACACACACACACACACATTCATACACATACCCTCACACACTTTCCCATATAGTATTGTATCCAATATATCTTTATAGAGCAGTCACTTCCTCACTGACCTGCTTTTTTTGCTCTGTTATCCTCATTTTATCACCCTATTTTACCTCCTAACCTAAGCTAAGCTGTAACATACACTGTATAAGCAAATGTTCTGAGACACTGTCAGGATGTGCGAAGCAGTGAGACGAGGAGAGTGGAAGCAAATGCAAGTATTTATGAATAATAAACAGTAAACAACAAAAAAATAAAACGACATAGAAACAATGAATACACAGAGACCAGACAATAAAAAATAACCAACACAAAAAGAAAAGGGCTATATATACACGGAAGTAAACAGGGAACACCTGGGGACAAGTAACAAGGGGGCGGAATTACAATTCATCACAGGTGAAAACACTAAGGCAGAGACACGGGAGGAACACACAGGGAAACAAGCAGGGGAACGTGTGGGGAAGGAACACACAGGCATGGAGAGGAAAGGAAAATAAACAAACAAAAGGGCAGGAAAAACACAGAGACAGACAGGAGAGACATCTTCTCATTGCTCGTTTATTCCGAATTCAAGAGTATAAAAAAATATTTATCCTGCTTTTTTGGATTAGGGATGATGCCAACAGTGGCTGACGGTCAACAACATCTGTGTCAGCAAAGAGTGCAACTTAAAGTAGCGGAATAGCAATAGCTTCTCCACAACAAGATACTTCCACCACCATGCTTTACAGCTGGAAGGGTGGGGTATTAAATGAGGAACATACAGTGTAGCGTTTCACATCATTTTGACCTCAAACTGTTTTGTGAAAGTCTCCAATATCTGCTGATTATTAAGGGGCACATATTACGCAAAGCACAACCCAGTAAATGCTCCAAGCGCAAATAAAATCCATCCAACTGTTTTCTGTAAATCAGCTGAAAGATACTTTCATGAGGTGTTTGGATGGCTTCCTTATTATGATGTCACAATGAGGAAACGAAATGCACCCTACCCTGGCATCTAACGCCACCCCCCCCCCCCCCCCACCAGAGCCCCACCCACTAGATCAGTTGAAAAAAAAAAAACAACACCACCACCTTGGTCATTTTGGTTGAGAACCTAAGATAGTACACATAAGGATGAGCCAGCAGACATGGTCTGAGTGAGGGATCTGCACCTACTGTCTGTAGCAAGTCGGCAGATGAGGGAGATGTTAAGTACTTTCAAATAATGAGTATTGTGCTTCTATAGCAGCTAAGCATGAACTAGCTTAAAGTGTTTTTGTGTTATTTAGCACAAGCTAACAACACTGACGTGTGCTAAATGCTTAGGGGTGTGGCTCTCAAACAACTCACTAAGAAAGGGAGTAAAATGGCAAGAATAGAGCTGGCGCAATCTCTTTAAGCGAAAGTGATTTTGTGATAAGAACTTCATGACTTCATGACATATTCTAACTTGTGTTAAAAGAGCACATCAGTGTAAAAAGGACTTTGGGTGTAGTAAAACATGATAAAAAGTACTTACCTTTGTTAAATAGCCCACCACCTCTCTTCTACTGCTTTCTGACATTCAGTAAATTTGTGCTTTTTGCCCAGCACTCTATACAACGGCCGTATTGGGGCATATTTTGCCCTAATAAATCGCTTTTTACACTGTTATCCAGGCTCAAAGTAGCTCCACACCTCCTTGGTAGAATCTGGAGAGCCCTGGCATTTAAATCTAGGCGTTAAAAAATTGAAAAAGTGCAAAAGAAGCTTATTAAAAACCTCTGTTTACATCCCACAGAGCTTTTTTGTTGCTCTGGGCACCACCATTACTGACAAACATAAATATATATAGATTACACGTAGCCTGCCTCCTGGAGCTGGCTCTTACGCCAGGAGGCAGGCTATGCGGAGTCTATGTATACATATGTCTATGACATTATCAGTACAAAGATGGTGGCGCCCGGAGATTTACCTGCACTATGGGATGTAAACAGTGTTTTCAATAAGCTTCTTGTGCACTTTTAAAGCTATTAATGCCTCGCTTTAAATTTCAGAGCTCTCCAAATTCTACCAAGGAGGTGTGGAGCTACTTTGAGCCTGGATAACGGTGTAAAAAAATATTTATTTCGGCAAAATATGCCCCGATACGGCCGTTGTAAGGCGGAGTGCTGGGCAAAAAGTACAAAAAGGTGCGGTGGTGGGCTATTTAAAAAGGTATGTACTTTTTATCATGTTCTACCACACCCAAAGTCAATTTTACACCAGAGTTCTCCTTTAAAAGAGGTATAATATGTGCCCTTTAATATTTATATCCCAATACTTTTTAGTTTGTTGCTTCTTTTAGCTCGGTGTGCCTTGCTATGCTTTTGCTGCTGTAACATTGTAAATTTCCCCACTGTGGGACTAATAAAGGATTATCTTATCTTGTCTTATCTTCTAAAATCTGTGTAAGGTTGTGTGTCATCTGTAATCCCAGCCAATCTGACCCCTGACCCCTGGTAAAGGAGCTACCGCTCATAACAAGTAACATCCCTGTAAGTGTAACTCCTCACAGCGAGAAGCTTCAGTCTCTCTCTGACAGTTCATTCATCTCCGCTGTCGGCTGTTAGATAACACAGAGAGGGAGCCAAAAGCCCGAGCCTGTGCTGGTCTGTTCTCCTCTCTGATTGGCTGCTCTGGAAATGGATAGTGCATTGGGAACTGCGTGGGTGTGAAAGGTGAACAAAGAGATAATACTGGAAAGTAAAAGCCCTCGGAGTGAAGCGGAAAGGAACACAGACTCAGCGACAGAAGATCCTCTCCAGCGTCGGGGCAGGTTCTGACCTGCGGCGTCATAAACAGGATCCTGTCCACGCCCTTTTTTAAATCCAGTAATGAGCAGAGACTCGGAAACAACAGGACTGTCCAAAAAAAAAAGTTCTGGCTAATCTGAATGACCCAAATATTTTGAAAGACCTCGGAAGACTTTCGAAGAATTTCAGCACTGAAGTGTATGAAAAATATAGTATTTACACTCATCATCAAATAAATGATGGAGGACCAAAACTGCCAAAATTAAAAATAAATAAATAAATAAAAACATAAGTAAATCGCCCAATAAAAGTAATATGGTGATTAAAACGGTAAAGAATAATTATAATTAATATAAAAATAAATACATATACATGCAAAGTGCTGGGTTTTATCTCATTTTGACCTCAAAATATTCTGGAAAATATATATCTGCAACATACAGTATATTTTGACATATTATGCAAACCTCTACCCTGTAAACGCTCCAAGCGCAAAACAAATTCATCCATCTGTTTTTTTGTTAATTATCTGAAATAGTTTGAAAGGCGTCAGGTATCATATGCTTCCATGAGCAAGATTAGCCAGCAGACTTTGTCTGAGTGAGGGATCTGCACCTACTGTCGGTGATGAGGAAGTCAGCAGATGAGGAAGATGTTCACTACTTTCAAATAAAGTGTATTGTGCTTCTATCGAATTTAAGCATGAACTAGCTTGTTTGTGTTTTGTGTGGCACGTTTTTTTACTAACGTGTGGTAAACGCTTAGGGGTGTGGCCATTTAAACAGCTCATTTAGAAAGGGACTAAAATGGCAAGAACAGAGCTGGTGCGATATCTTTATGTAAGAAAATATACAAATAAATACATATACACACAAATAAATATCTTAATAATTTGAGAGTAAGGGAGTAAAATACGTACAAAAAAAGGTTGTTCCATTTTAGCGCTCTTTAAATATACTGATTAATAATGTGGCTGCAAAAACACTTTAGTGCACTGTAGCATAATAATGCTTAGTATACTTTAATCTACCTTTTTTCACTAGGGTATTTCTTATGGAGGACCAAAACTGCCAAAACATATGTAAATCACTCAATTAATGTAATATGGGGATTAAAACAGTAAAGAATAATTATAATTAATATAAAATAAATACATATACACACAACTAAATATCTTAATAAATTGTTATTTGTGGGTTTCTTTATTAACATTGTTAATTTTTTCTTTTGATTCATTTTCTTTTCGTTTATTTATTTACATAACTATTTATTTCTGCATTCATTTATTTCCTGATTTATTTATTTCTGTATTAAATTATTTCCCAATTTATTTATTTCTGTCTTCTAGTTCTGTTTTTCCTGGTAGCAGGAATTCTGCTGTTTACCAGACAATCCTGAAGGAGAATATCCGTCCATCTGTTTGTGACCTCAAGTTCAGGCTTACTTGGGTACTGCAGCAGGACAATGACCCAAAACACACAAACAAGTTCACCTCTGAATGGCTTAAAACAAAAACAAAATGAAGGTGGTTCATGCTCAAAAACCCTCCAATGTGCCTGAATAAAACAATTCTGTAATGAGAAGTGGAACAAAATTCTTCCACAGAGATGCAAAAAACTCATTGCTAGTTATCGGTAAAGCTTGAGTTCAGTTGTTGCCACCAAGGGTTGGTTTGGATAGTTTTTTTACTTTAATAAATAAAATTATCATTAAAAAAGTGCTTTTTATATTTACTCAGGTTTTATTTGTCTGATATTAAAGTTGTTTTGATAATCTTAAAAATATCAGTATGACAAAAAGGCAAAAACAAAAGAAATCCGTAGTTAGCAAATACTTTTTTATGCCACTTTTTATATATTTTTTTAGAATAAGTACATATACTCAACACATCATCTCTCAGCACAGGGCTCAGTAAGGCTTGTTGAGGGGAGCGAGGACAGGTCTCGCCTCTGGCTGAATTCTAGATACGTTGACCATCGCTAAGAATAGCCACACAGCACTTAAAAGAATGAGTTCTGTGAGGCTCGGTTTAGGGAGTTAGTTGTACAGAAAGGTTGAACTGAAGAGAACAACATCTTAACAGAGAAACCTGGAATCTTCAGTTCCTTCCATCCTCAAACATTTTTTATTCTGATAGTGTTATAAGAGTATTGTAAGATTATTTATCATAAAATAAAAACTACCTTTTATAAGGGTGATGACTAATAATAATATTAATAATAATAGTAGTAATAATAATAATAATAATAATAATAATAATAATAATAATAATAATAAATATATATGTATATATATAATACAAACATTATTTATCTAGCTCCTTTCATACATAAAAATGCAGCTTAAAGTGCTTCACAATAAAATTAAATAAATCAGCAAAATGTAATATATAAAGTAATATAAAACAAATAAAAAAGTAACAATAGTAGGGAAGAATATTAAAATTAATATTAAAATAAAATATAGAATAAAATAAATTTAAACAAAAAATATAAAATAAGAATAAAAACAACAAAAGCATTTAAATTAAAAAATGTAAGTATAAACAGAACAGAACTAGTAGAAAGCTAAGCTAAACAGGAAGAAAGCTAAGCTAAACGTTAAGCTAAATGTTAGCGGTAGCATTAGCACAGGGATATTTTTCTGTCTTTAAAATGGGAAAAGTGATTAGCTTCAACATACACCAATCAACCATAACATAAAAAACACCTGCGTAATATTGTGTACCGTATGTTTCGGAGTATAAGGCACACTTAAAATTCTTTCAACAGCGTTCCTTATAATCCGGTGTGCCTTATGTATGAATTGTGGTTGTGCTTACTGACCTCGAACTGGTTTTATGTGGTTCAAGCAGTTCAGTTTGGTTTGATGGCTTGTGATCATCCATCTTCCTCTTGATTATATTCCAGAGGTTTTTAATTAGGTAAAATCAAAGAAACTCATATTTTTAAGTGGTCTCTTATTTTTCCAGAGCTGTATACCTACGCTTTTGTTTTAATGATAACTCTTAACATGATATTGGAGGCTGATAATGTTAGGTAGTCGCAAGATAGGTACAAGGGTTGAAGTTGATGGGTGGTTGTAATGGTATGTCAGGTGATTACTATTGTGTTACTACTGTAGGTAGTTACTGGGTGATTACTTTGCTGATATGGTTATAGGGTATGCTATAGAGTTGCTTGGTTGTTGCTATAGATGATTACTATATGGTTTTAAGGTGGTGGTTAGAGTGTTGCTATAGGATTTGATAAGAGTATTTGATATGGGTTGCAACAGTATACTAGGTCGTGACCTTAGGTTTGATTGGTAGAAGCTAGGTGATAACTGTGGTCTTGCTATGTGGTTACTTGGTATTTACTATGGTATTGATAGAAAGTTTCTTAGTGGTTGCTGTGGTGTTTAATATTAGATTTCCCCAGTTCAGTGGAAACTGTTAGTACCTGAAGGGGAATCCATTCACTGGAACCAGTCTGATAATAATCTGCATTATTTACAGTAAACATTATTGAGTAGTTTGATGGCATAAGACCAGTGCATACTTTGGAATACTAACTAAACAGAAACCATAGAGGATGAGATGGGTCACAAGCTTCAATGTCTCTGAACACTTTTACACAAGGAAATTAGTTTAAAAGAGAGGAGAAAGAGGATCTTCAGGGATTTTCCACATTAACAACACAACAGTACAGAGGAACTCTGGGTAATCACCTACAGCTCACCTGGGAAACCAAATAAACTCAACAAACAAGAAGAAAAGTGAGAGAGGAAGTGGAACTTTATCATGTAGGAGATGAAGAGTTACTTAATAATGAAAGTAAGAGTTATTTATGCTTTAAGTTCTCAAAAAGTCCAGTGTTTGTTTGCAACATAAGCCTTGCCAACTTTGCCCACAAAGAGTCAATCAGAATAGAGCTTATTATCATTAACCTATATCAGTATTAAAGGTACAGTAGTAGTTTTTTGGTGTATAAATGAATTATTGCTAATAATAAGTTATGTTTGTGGTTGGGTGGTAAACTGTAAGCCCGGATAAATTTACTTTAAAAAATTGGAGGAAACCGGTTGCCTTAAAAAAGTTAAGTAATGGGTAATGAAAACTTAGCATAGCAAAAGTTAGCATAACTTCAAGTTATTACAACTAAAGGGGAAGTTAATCAAACTTTTTTTTTCTGTTTTACTGTAAGACCGGATGAGTTGAGTTTACTTAACTTTTTTTTAAGGCAACCGGTTTGCAAATTTATTTTAAGTAATAGGGAATAAAAACTTAAGTTAGCATAAATTAAAACATCAAGTTATTACAACTGAAGGGGAACTTGATTTATTTCTAAGGTATTCCAGGAGGAATCACTACACACTGATGAGTGAGTGTTAGTCAGAAACTGTTGGACACACCCAGTATGCAAATAGATTGTGACAGAAGCCAATGGAAAAGAAGCTGTTAATGGCAAAAACAGTTTAAACTCAGTTATTATAAGTTGGTTCAACTTAAAGACCTCAGTTTGAATGGAGTACAGGAGTTGGACAACAAAACTGAAACACCTGGTTTTAGACCACAATAATTTATTGTCCCGACGGACAGTTCTGGTGGAAACAGGAGAGTTGAGGTGCACATTGAATTCTGCCGTGATTTGGGCAGCCGTGGTTTTATGTTTTTTCGGTACAATCCGGGTTAGCACCCGAACATCCCTTTCAGACAGCTTCCTCTTGTGTCCACAGTTAATCCTGTTGGATGTGGTTGGTGTGTCTTGGTGGTATGCTGAAATTACCCTGGATACCGTGGCTCTTGATACATCACAAGGACTTACTGTCACAGGTGCGACAGTAAGATGTGCACCAACAATTTGTCTTCTTCTGAACTCATAATGTTGTGTGTATTGCAATATTTTGAGCAAAACTGTGCTCTTACCCTGCTAATGGAACCTTCACACTCTGCTCTTACTTGTGCAATGTGCAATTAATGAAGATTGGCCACCAGGCTGCTCCAATTTAGCCATGAAACCTCCCAATCTAAAATGACAAGTGTGTCAGTTTCATTGTCCAACCCCTTTATATATGCCCACAAATGTTCAGCTAACTCAAAATAGTTGAGTATTGTTTAGAAATATTTAATTTTATGTAAAACAGACTTAAATCATTTGAGTTCAAACAACTTCTGGGTTTACAGTGTAGCAACACCATATTGTTATCACCTAGCAACTATCTCACAAATCCATAGCAACCACCTGGTATACCACGGCAGCCGAACTTCAGTAGGGACAGAAATATAGAACAAGACGCCGGTATTAGCGGGTTTTAGCATCTCCACTTTCACACAGTTCCGCTAGTCCAAACACACAGCAATAGTATATATAACACCCCTCCGCACTCAACACCATGATCAGCACCCGCTAATCCCAACACCTGCCCACGCACCGGGATCTCACCACCGCAGGAAGGAAGGAAAGTGGGCCGGCGGACGGGTAGAGGAAGAGGGGGATGAGTGGATCTGTCAGGAGGAAGGATGAGTCAGAGGTGTGATGATGACAGCGGATCCAGATTACAGGGTTTAGGCCTCCACTTCCCTTCCCACTGCCGGCGCCGGCGCCCACGGCGGGCGTGTGGGCCTGACAGCTCTAAAAACAACCCAGAGCTCCTCTCAGAACTGCACCAGCCTCGGATCTCAGAACACGGCCAGGCCGGATCAGACCGGTCTGATCGTACGGAAAACACGGCAAGCGCTGGATCTGATGGATCTAATCACACAGAGAACATAGCAAGATTTAATTTCTTGATCTCTTAATGTGTTTGAGAGCTTCAGATGTAAAGTTGTAAAGAGTTGAGTAGAGTAATCTTCTAATCCATATTATGGCAAGAACTACTCAACTACTCTAATAAAGAAAAAAAAATGAAAAAGAGAAAAAAAGAAAAAAGAAATGAAGGTCAGTCAAATCAAAACATTTTAAGAACTTTGAAAGCATCCCCAAGTGCAGTCGGAGGGTGGAACTGGCACTCATCAGGACTGCCCCAGGAAAGGAAGACCAAGGCCCAATCCCATTTCACCCCTTTGCCCTACCACTTACCCCTACCCCTTATTTTCGAGTGTAACCCTTCCCCTTGGAACAGAGTTACAAGGCCCTAGTGAAAAAAAGTAGATTAAAGTATACTAATCATTATTATGCTATAGTGCATCAAAGTGTTTTTGAAGCCACGTTATTAATCAGTATATTTAAAAAACGCTTAAATGGAACAACTTTTTGTGTACTTATTATACTTTAATTGTATAAAAATAGTACAGAAGTCTTACTTAAATTGTGCTAAGTGTACTTAACTGTACTAAAACTATTGGAACTATTTTAAATATACTGAAGCAACATTTAAACACATTACTTCAGGTACTGTATGTAATTCCATATTTTAAATATGCTTTACAGTAAAATTATAATACATTTAATGAGCATTACAACTGTATCACTATTATACGACAGGTATATTTGAAATGTACTAAAAATTGATTACAGAGCATTGAAATACATTTTAACTGTTATATTAATGTAATACCTAAATATATATTTTTAAACAATTTTATCAATGTAAGAATTTAATTTATTTCCTAATAAGTTAGATGATACATTGCACTTTAAGTGAACTACTGTAACAGTTGTTTTTAACACACTTCGCTAAACATGTACAAAAATATATTTGGATATGTTTAGAAAATATATTGAATTATATTAAACTAAAAGTGCACTTCATAGTAGTTTTTTAATTTAATTTAACTTTTAATATATTTTATTAAAAGTAAGTACATTAATCTGTTAGTATATTTACAGCATACTTATTTCTCAATATGTTTTAAGTACAATTAAGTATATATTTTTTTCACCTGGGAAACTATGGTAAAATAGTGCTAATCAGGGTGCGAATTCTACAATGATAATTGGGGGGGGGGGGGGGGGGGGTCAAGTGTTTCTTCAGGGTGTAAATAGAATAGAATAGTTGGTAGTTTTAACTAGGAATCGGGGGGTTTAGTTTCTTGTTCACATTTCCCTTCCACCTTAAAACACATTTCCATTCCATCTTAACAGTTTCCCTGCATTAAACCTAATTTTCTTTACGTTAAAACACAGTTCCCTTTTTAGACTGAAGTAGATGATAGAGTTTTAAGTTTTTTACACATTTCTGCTTAGGTTGTGCAGAAATCACAAACAGTCCATGTAAAACAGAACGTGGATTCCCATTTGAATGTTCTGTTCCACCTTAAAAGCGCTAAGCCTGTGTGCCACAACAGCAGCATTTAAAGGGATAGTTCGGTATTTTTGACATGAGTCTGTATGGCATCATCATAACCAGTGTTGTGCATCCACACTGACTTACCCCCCACAGCGTCCTGTGAGCCGAGTTCTTGTCCAGTTTAGGTCAAAGCTGGGTCCTACTTTCTCTCATTTCGTATCAGTGCGCGTCATTCTGACAGCGAGCTGCGCACGCTTCAACAAGCGAGAAGTAAACAAAGCGACCCAAACACGTAGGCTAGCTGTCAGGTTGCAGCGCTGCGCGCATTGATATGGAACGAGAGAAAGTAGGACCCAAGTGATTTACGAGGCGTGACTTTTGCAGGGTTAGTTTTTTGTGATGTAAATAAATCACTCTTTTGAACACGTACTGCTTTGGGAAGAAAAAGGAGTTATTTTCCTGACCCCAGCAAACATGCCGGACTACTTTCGCTTTGACCTAAACTGGACAAGAACTCGGCTCACAGGACGCTGTGGGGGGTAAGTCAGTGTGGATGCACAACACTGGTTATGATGATGCCATACAGACTCATGTCAAAAATACCGAACTATCCCTTTAAGGCAGAATAGTAAATTAGCAGCATTTAAAATGGGATAGCAAATTCATGTGAGTTAAAAGTGTGTTCAAAGTGAATATTTAAGAAAGCTTAGTAGATAGCGCTACTTGGACGTAATGCTGTAGCTTGAGCAGCTTATGTACCTTAACTTAGACACAAACCATCTGACCAATAATGAGGCAGCGGGCAGGTATACGAGAGGAATGCTTATTAACATGGAATGGTATGAACCCCCCAATACCCCTCGTAATTCGAACCCTGGTGCTAATTGTCACTTTTAACAAGAAAAAATACTTAAATTTATGGGTTTCTTTGGTCGCTTGTTTCACCATCTTACCAGGTATTCTCATAACCCTTGGTTTGAAGTGTGCATCTAAAAAATCGCAGTTAAAAGGGCTAACAAGCCCCTACCCCTTCCCCTCACCTACCCCTCCAACCTAACAAGAATCGGGACACCCCTATTGAAACCCCTACTGAAACAGGATTGGGCCCAAGAGTTATCTCTGTTGCACAGGTAAAGTTCTTCAAAGTTACCAGCCTCAGAAAATGCACCACAGATAACATCAAACTCTGTGAAAATGCTTCACAATCTGTGTGAATGTTTACAGCGGAACATTATAATTATGTTGTTATATCAGGGGAAATAAGGGGAATTCCCTTTTTTAACGGTATTATTAACCTATCGTGTGAAACGCTGCTGTTTGTGTGAAGTGTACCAGAGGTTGAGAATAAGAAGCCCCGCTTCCTGTTTCTCAGCGTTTCCCTCTCCGTCTGAGTTCTGCTTCAGAACGCTGAATCATTTTCCACAGAATTTTACTTCACGACATGTCTGACCCTGCTTCCCTCTTCTATGAAGGACAAGCGTCTTCTCCTTTCTGATAAGGCTTTATATTGCTTCATTTCAACTTTAAAAAATAAACTTTAACAGGAACACCACCACAAGTCAGATTCTCTACTCAGAATGCCAGGAGAGCCTTACACAGTTCAGAATCCAACATGGCTGCCCCGCACATCAACATTAATAAAAACAATAGTGCTGTGTGTGATTGGCTGCCGCTCCTCCTCACTTTTTGTACTCAGGGTATCACTTTAAAATAAGACTACCTTTATAAAAGGTTTATAAATGGTTTACAATTTGTTTATTAATGGTTACTAATTAGGTTGTAAATGCCTTAAAAATCATTAATAATCAGTTATAACACATACGTAGAAAGGGCAACAATGACCTCTATATACCTATAATGTTGCCCTTTCTACATATGTGTGATATAACTGATTATTAATGATAATTAAATTTTAAGGCATTTACCACCTAATTAGTAAACTTTAGATCAGGGGTGTCCAAACTTTTTTTGTTGGGGGCCAGAAGGAGAAATATATTTGAAGTCACGGGCCACAGACTCTGTAACAAAACAAATAATGAAATATTCTACTTTAAATAATCCTTTTTTTATTATTTCATTTACACACCATTTTACTTGATTTACTATCTTTATCTTTGACAGTGTTGTGTAAACTGAGATTTTTCAAATTTATGTTTAATTTCATGATGTCTCTTAATATTAAACTCCTTAATTACGGCAACTTTTAGACTCTTTGGCATGTTTTTATGCACTAGAAATGCGCACTCTCTCCGCTTTTAGACTCTATGGCCCGTTCTTCTGCGCTAGAAATGCGCACTCTCTCCACTTTTAGACTCTTTGGCCCGTTCTTCTGCGCTAGAAATGCGCACTCTCTCCGCTTTTAGACTCTATGGCCCGGTTTTTTTTTGCGCTAGAAATGCACACTCTCTCCGCTTTTAGATTCTTTGCCCCGTTTTTCTGCGCTAGAAATGCGCACTCTCTCCGCTTTTTGACTCTTTGGCCAATTTCTGACACCTAGCGTTCAAACTTTGAATCTCACATTATAAAAACCTGCTTAACAGCGGGCCAACTTTCATTCTATTTCTAAAATACCTTGCTCCAAAAAAGGAAACAGGACACAAATGGCCCGCAGGCCGTAGTTTGGACACCCCTGCTTTAGATCTTTAGATAACAGTTTTTTAAAACTTAAAAAAAAAAAGTAAAATAGAGGACAATTAATATTAGAATATTTAACTGGAACTCCGACATCTGACATCCAACAGGAAAATGGAACACAGAATTTTTTTGTTTTTGTTTATCAGAACTTCCTGAAACCTTAAACTACCTTCCGAAGGCTTGCTGCCAAATCCAGGTTAAATCAAGTTAGAGTTTTGATAAGGGGGATGAGCAGGGCTGGTTATCTCTGCTGGATGGTTTCCTCCTTCCTGTGTACTCGCATGAAAGCTTGTGGAACGCTCCGAGACCTGACCTGAGCGAGTCGCGGCATGTTGGCGGTTTTCTATCGCAGGAAGTAATCTTCTCTTATCTGAGCGTGATGAACGTAATTACGGAGAGCCGCTGGGCAGATTTCTCAGAAAAAAGCTGCTTTTACAGAAACCTCTCAAACCCAGAGCTCTTACAGTCTGACTACTGTCATAACAGGACACGGTCCAGATATAACACTACTTGTTTTTTACTCAGTAATGGCAAAAATATTTGGTGGAGATGAATAATATTGGTAGACACAAGCAGTCGTTCTACTGCTTATCTGAAAAAATAAAATAGCTTGTGATGTTGATGTGTTGATGTGTCTCTGATCTTAGTTTTAGCAGTCACTAAAAGTTTTAAGCTGTCACCAAATCAGAATTTTATTTTTTCCTTAATTTTAATGAAATTTAATCTAGTTGTGGTCTCTAGTATGAATGAATGCCGTATGAGCTGTTTTTTGTGAAAAAAAAGTGCTCCATGATCTGGTATAACACTGCTTTAGTCCGGTGGAGGAGTGGAGTGGAGAAGCTATTTCGGCTCTTGCTCATGAATATTCATACATGCAAACATATCTCCTCTGATTGGCTAACAGCACTGCAAGGCAGCAAGACGGACAACAGTTAGAAACCTTTTAAAATAAAGACATTTTTACACTAATAACTATATTTGCCATGTCATACATTATGTTACTTTACAACATGTGTAATGCCGTAAGAGCAGTTTAGCCTCTTCTCATGTCTTAGAGTCTCTGTAAAGAAGCCAAATCCACCGAAGATCCTATATAAACCTAGTTACTTACACACAGAGGTGTATAATCACCAACTTTAGGGCATTGTAGTGTATTGTCTTCAGAAAGGGGGCAGGTGATGCAACAATTGATTTATTATTGTCCATTCTTTAATTCCTCTGTGAACGGGAGCTGAAATTTGCTTTTATAAACTAATATTTTCCCATTCCAACTTAAATTATGCAGCCTCTGTTGCACCATTAAAGGTGGAACGGCAAAGTTATTTAGCTAGCTAGCTTCTGAGATGACTACTAGCAATTTTTTATGCTTATTATGAAAAAAAATGAACATAAAACATTGAAAGTACGCATTAAACTATGCTAATTTAGTGGTTATTGTAATTTTGAACAAGAAAAATACTTTATTTGTTGGTTTCTTTGATCGTGTTTTTCACCATCTTGCCAGAGATTCCCATCCCCCTCTGTTTTGAATGTGCCTCTGAAAAATCTCAGTTTGCAGAGTCATGTAGCCCCAACACTTTCTCTACCCCTCCAGTCTAACAAGAATTGGGAAACCCTACCTCCAGGTGTGCACACACAATACAAAGGAGTAAAACAATCTCTTACTGTGAGTTGTAGGTGAAACTACCTCCACCATGTTTGGAAGCTGAACTTTACTCTGGGTAGTTCTCCCTCTGAGTTGTGGGCGAAATTACCTCCAACATGTTTGGAAGCTGCATTTTAGTCTGACTATCTCTTACTGTGAGTTGTTAATGAAACTACTTCCACCATGTTTGGAGGCTTTACTTCAGCCAGGCTAGCTCTCAGTGCGAGTTGTAGATGAAACTACCTCCACCAAGTTTGGAAGCTGTACTTTACCCTGGCTAGCTCTATGTGTGATTTGTAGGTGAATCCTACCTCCACCGTGTTTGGAAGCTGTACTTTACTCCAACTAACTCTTATTGTAAGTTGTTAATTAATCTACCTCCACCATGTTTGGAAGCTGTACTTTTGCTGGGTAGCTCTTATTGTGAGTCGTGCGAGAAACTACCTCCACCATGTTTGGAAGCTGTACTTTTGCTGGGTAGCTCTTATTGTGAGTCGTGCGAGAAACTACCTCCACCATGTTTGGAAGCCGTACTTTACTCCGGCTAACTTTTATCGTGAGTTGTAGGTTAAACTACCTTCACCATGTTTGGAAGCTGCACTTTAGCTGGCTAGCTCTTACTATGAAAACATAGGGACGGCCTTCAGGGTGAATCTGGAGCAATATCCATCCATTTGGTGGATATTGTTGTTATGGGAACATCAGAAGAAGACCTGAAGCAGGTTCTACTGGAACCAGTAAAGGTACACATATACCTTGTATTAGTTTTTGCACCACCCATCCTACTGCATCTACATTCTTCAAATTAAAGGCTTCAAACTGCATTTTGCCACCAGTTAGCACCACGCTAAATGGTGACCACATGATAACCAGTCTACTGGAGTTTCCTTTCATTGTCAGCCATGTGAGCTTGTTTGGGTTTCTTATTATCTACTTATTATTTATATACTTAATTATATACATTTGTATTTTTATACTGTGATATTATGTAATATAATAATAACATAGACATATTATTTGCATACTACTGAACAGACATATATATATATATATATATATATATATATATATATATATATATATATATATATATATATATATATATATATGTATATGACACTTTTATTAATATATATAAATGCAGTGCCAAATGCTGAGCTGGTGTTTGGAGAGCAGCCAGGAAGGAGTTAAGTGTAGTCGGATGACTGTTACTGCAGCAGTGTTAGTCATACAGTGGCGCATTAAATAGGGTGTGTGTGTGTGTGTGTGTGTGTGCTATCCCATTGAGCCAGTCACACAGCCGGAAATCATTCAGCTCAGAGTAAAGAGAGAGAGAGAGAAAGAGAGAGAGAGATTAAGGCAGAGTTAGAGCACAGCTCAGTCTCAAATTCATTGAAATACGCAGTACAGTCTTAAAGGAGTACACCACTATTTTACTACTACTACCTTCTTTAATTTTACCAAATTGAAAACTTCTGGAATATAATCAAGAGGAAGATGGATGATCACAAGCCATCAAACCAAGCTGAACTGCTTAAATTCTTGCACCAGGAGTGGCACAAAGTTATCCAAAAGCAGTGTGTAAGACTGGTGGAGGAGAACATGCCAAGATGTATGAAAACAGTGATTAAAAACCAGGGTTATTCCACCAAACTTGTTTTGTTTGCATTATTTGAGGTCTGAAAGTTCTGCATCTTTTTTGTTATTTCAGCCATTTCTCATTTTCTTCAAATAAATGCTCTAAACGACAATATTTTTAGTTGGAATTTGGGAGAAATGTTGTCTGTAGTTTATAGAATAAAACAACAATGTTCATTTTACTCAAACATACTTATAAATAGCAAAATCAGATAAACTAATTCAGAAACTGAAGTGGACTTTTTTTTACCAGAGCTGTATATACTGATCAACTTTATAATCACCCATTATACATTTTTTCAGCTCCACTGATCATATATGACACTTTGTAGTTCTTTAATGTCAAACTGTAGTTCTGTAACTTTTTCTCTATATACTTTAATCAAAGCCCAGGACCCCACAGGGCCACCACAGAGCAGCTGCTCTTATTTGGGTGGTGGTTAATATTAATCATATATAGCGGTGCAGTGACACTCACTGACATGGTGGTGGTGTATAAGGTGTTAGCGTGTGGTGTGTTGGTACAAGTGAATCAGACACAGCAGTGCTGCTGGTGTTTTTAAACACTATGTCCACTCACTGTACTCCACCCTATTGGACACTCCTACCCAGGCTAGCTCTCACTGTGAGTTGCTTGTTAAACTACCTCCACCATGTTTGGAAGTTGTACCTTAGCCTAGCGAGCTCTGCACATTGTGTTCATCTGTTGCACCGTTTGTGTTGATCATCTTCTAGTCCTTGATAGATCATTTTTAGTCCAGCAGTGACACTGAGGTGTTTAAAAACTCCAGCAGCGCTGTTCTGTGTTTGATCCATGTTCTTCTTCTTCTTCTTCTCCATATTTTTCCTTCTCTACTCCCACACTGTTTCTATCATCAACAGCTGTTGTTTTCCATGATTGCTCAATTGGATGTCTGTTTTGTGGGACACCAGTTGGTTCATTTTTTTTGTTTTCAGGACATTCAGAATTGCTGTACTGTGATTCTACCAAACACTATATCCTCTTCACCAAATCACCTCTCTAGTTTTATATTCATATGCCTGATTAACTGAGGTGGTGGTTTGAGGTGATTTGGGATGAGCTGGAGCTTCACAGCGGAAAGGAAAAGCAGTAACTATTGTTCAGCACCTCCAGGAACTTCTTTATTCCAGGTGACTCTTCCTCATTAAGACCAGTGATGGTAAAGTTACTTTGAAAAAGTAATTCGATTACTGATTACTCCTTTAAAAAGTAACTTAGTTACTTTATGGATTACTTGATTTTAAAAGTAACTAAGTTACTTTACAAGTTACTTTATTAGTTACTTTCAGCAGCTGCAGACACCACCTCCCGCCGCCTTAACATAAACTTTATAACCAGTTTTGCCAATACTCCCTTTATTGGAAAATGCATTTTAACAGCAACAATGTATCTCTAGACATTTAAGGTTGAACTATTTCCTGAAATAATAAGTTTTTTTTTATAAAAATAAAAGACAATTTCTCTTGAATTAACTTTTTTTTAAAATAAAAAATAAAATATGGTCTTTCTTGATTTCACTAAACATAAATACTTGTTTTTATAAAAAATATAAAATAAAGAAAGTCTTTCTTGACCTGAAATATTTAACACTGTAAATCTGAACATTGAACCTGTTGTTCTCTGCAGGGCAGCAAAGAGTGGTTTTATAAAACTAAACCGTGTATGTGGTCTAGGCCAGGGATCACATATATGCGGACTGCGGTCCGGGTCCGGACCCAGACGTTGTCCAGTGCGGACCCAAACCAGTAAACTACTGAAAAGTATTTAATTTTGACAGCGTTCATTTAAAGCGTCAGAACTTTTCTTGTCTTTACGGTATACGCGCTCTGCGGCACAAAATCTTCAAACGCTCTCCTCTGCCAATCAGATCTGTGCAGACCGCTGCCCTGGCTAGTGAATTGGGACGCGGCCGGTCAAAAACGCCTTTATAAAGAGATAGGGAGCCCGAGAACTGGCGGAAAAATGAGAACATGCGGAAACTAAAGACACGCCGAGCGCGCGAGAGAGACGGGAGGATTGTAAAGGTGACGGGAAAGGGAGCGGTGTGTGTGTCTGTATGTGTCTGTGTGTGAGTGTGAGGTGGAGAGAGAGAGAGAGAGAGAGAGAGAGTAACGCACAGTGACTTGGATAAGTAACTTTAATCTGATTACTGGATTGGAAATAGTAACGCGTTAGATTACTCGTTACTGAAAAAAAGGGTCAGATTAGAGTAACGCGTTACTGACATCACTGATTAAGACACTGAGATTAAAATAATAAGAGTGTGCAGATTTGTCCTGAAAGATAAATGTAGCTACTTAGAAGATTCAAAAGTTTAAAACATACTCTAGTTTTTTTTAACACTTTTTGTTCGGCATGTCCTCCTGTATTGCTTTAATATCTTTAATATTAAATGTACAACGAAAAAAATCATAAAAAAAAGAAAACACTTATAGTTGTGAATAGTTGTGTCCAAATAGTAGACTGACACTGTATATGCTGTATCCAGTATAACAGTACTGAATAGAGTAAAATATAGAATAATCACAGTGATCTGTAAAAGTCCAGGAAGTGTTTCTGTGTTGTTAATAATAATAATAATAAATAAATATATATATAATAATAACATTAATTAAATATAATTTAATAAATATATATATATATATATATATATATAAATAACAAAGATAAACAAATAACAAAGAACACGTAATAATAAAGTAAACCAAAACAAACGAGAGGAACTAGTGAACATAAACTAAACAAACAAGAAGTACTAAATATATATATATATATATATATATATATACAAACAGTAAATAAACAAAGAAACAAACAAAGCTAAGAACATAAACAAGGAATAAACAAGAAACTAGAAACTACCAAAAATAACCAAGAAATAACCAAAACTAAACAGGGCAGGGATGTATATATACAAGGGAAACAACAAGAAGCAAAACACTAAGAAATAAACAAGGAAATAGACTATATATATATGGCAAAAACAGAGAACAGAGAAACGCTAAGAGGACTGATAACACTGAGAGAGACAAAACAACATTGGAAGGCGCGAAGACCGACGGAGACAAAGTGGCAAAGGAGTGCTATTTATAGTAACATGTAACACACAAGAATAGGAAACACCTGGGGAAGGGGCGGAGCTAAAAATGAGACAAGTGGTGGAAAGGTACTGAGACGGGAGACACAGGGGAGCATAGGTCACGTGGGGAAGACACACAGAGACACGAGACGAGACCAGGATGTGACAGTATTTTTTCTATGTTTATTTTCTCTAATAAATAAGTTTCTAGTCTTCATGCTGGTATGATTGATGATAATTGGTGTAATTTAGTACTTTATTGATATTGATTTACTTAGTATATTAGTATCTAGCGGCGCTCGGAGCTGAAGCTAGCGGTATGGGATGTAAACAGAGGATTTTAATGAGCTTCTTGTGCACTTTTTAAGTTATTAATGCCTCGTTTTAAATGTCAGGGCTCTCCGGATTCTACACTGTAAACCCACTATTTGTCTGAACTAAAATAAATTAAGCATGTTTTATGTAAAAATTGGATATTTCTAAACATTACCCAACTATTATACATTTACACATATACATTTAAACTGAGATTTTTGAGTTGAATCAACTTATAAATACTGAGTTCAGTCTGTTGCCATTAGCAGCTTCTTTTCCATTGGCTTCTGGCACAATATATTTGCATACTGAGTGTGTCGCCCATTTTCTGACTAACACTCACTCATCAGTGTGTAGTGATTCCCCCCTGGGCTACCTTAGGTAAGCTTGTAGATTATATATTATGATTAACTGTCTGGCTTCTGTGTTGTAGGCTGTAAGAACAAGCATCATTTCCTGAGCAAAGCAATTAATATAGCAAAAAAGTAATATACCATCATATATTTTGTATTCTGGGTAATTTGGCAGAAGAATTATATGAATATATGAATTATGTAATTCTTAGTAAAACCAATGTAGTTTACAGTACTTAATTTTAAATATATATGTAAGCTCACTGTACTTAAAACACATGAACTTAAAATTTCTTAGGTAATTGGTTACAACAAATGTTTTGAGTTTATTGAACTTATTGGGTTTTGCAGTATAGCAAGGAGGTGTGGAGCTACTATGAGCTGGATAACGGTGGAAAAAGCGATTTATCGGGGCATAAAATCGCTTTTTCCACCCAGTCTGAAGGGTGTTTGGACAGACTGTTAAAATGTCTAGATCTCGGAACGCTGTGGAAGAACGGAGGTGTGCTATTCATCAAAGGTAAGTACTTTTTATCATGTTTTACTACATCAAAAGTACATTTTACACCGGAGTTCTCCTTTAATTTAAATAATTTACCTAAAATAATGACCTAATACTTTGAAACCTTTACACAGGTGACTGTTCTAAAGAACAAGTGACAAAGTACACAGTATCATTTGTGAAGATTGTGGTGGTTATGAGGTTTCCAATTAGAAATCCATAGTAAAACTGACACATATATCTATTAGCATCAGCATCATCAATATCATCATCAGCATCATCATCGTCTTTAATATAGCTAATCCAGAACCTCTGGTACCACCCTGAAGGTCAGAAGAACCACCCTGCGACTGCCTGCACAGAACGGCCCCACCACTCCACTGCTCCGTCGTCCTCTCTTGTGCCAGAACCGGTTAGATCCAGTTCCTGTTAAGCCGCCTGATCCCCAGCCGGGCTTCCTGTCAGAAATCCAGCGGTGGGATCGCGGTGGGCGGGACTCCAGCTGTGGGCGCTCTGGGCTGGGGCTCTGCGGTGCCACGTGACCCGGCCTACCGCCGAGCTCCATTCATATCTGGGCGGGGAAATGGGGCAGAAATGCAGCGCTGATTGCAGAAGTGTTGCCCGTGGCAGTTGTTTTTGTTTTAGGCCCCGCCCCTCGCTGTAGCACTGTTCTGTCCTGTGATTCACTCTTTTTCTCTCTTTTTGACTCCCTGGAGATCAACTGCTTAGAAATGATGACCTTAAAAAGCAGAATGTTATATATATATGTGTTCAGTACATATATTTTTTTGAGATTAAAATATATCCAAAAATAGTTTTTATTTGATTTTTTAAACAATTACATTTTTGTTGCTGAAAGAAGTTACAGATAAATCAAATTCTTTATCATATATCCCTATATGATCCCTATCATATATATCTGTCATGCTTCCTGGACTTGTTCCATCTACTGACACTGTGGATTGCATTACCCAGAATTCCACTACATTTCACACCACAGTCATATGCTTGGCTTCAACCAACCATGGGCAGCTCCCACGCTCATTGTCACCTGACTTCTAATCACCTACAGCTGTGACTGTTTGTTGCACCTTGTGAATACCTTTGTGAGGAAGTGCTGAAAATATTGTTAAAGCAAACTAAGGACCCTATCGTACACCCTGTGCAAAGTGCTTTGCAATGCTTATTGAACAGTCTATTTTCACGTTTTGCACCCACGTCATTAGAATAGCTTCGGTGATTAGCAATATATCTACAGCGATGGGCGTGGTGGTCTTTAATTGAGGTGAGGCGTATTTCTATCTTAGGGGCAGGAAACACAGGTGCGCCACTGACTGATTAAAACCCTGACAGCAGTCAACAGTCAGCGGTCCATACCTATCTTAGCCGCGCAGTTGCGCTTTGCACATTGTGTGCGCTCAGCGCTTGTATACCCCCGAATGTTACACACACAAATCCAGCACGCGAATCCAGCTTTTACATCAACAATAACCAAAATAAAGAATGAAATAACATTGCTGTTCCCTTAAATAAGCTGCTGGCCTACCTTCACAGCATGAATATGCAGGTCATTTTTTTTTCGCTGAGACACACAAAGCACCACGCTGTTAAGATACCAACGTTCCAAGTCAGAGCTCACCTTGTTCTTTAAGATAAATGACAACCGGCACACTGATTAGTTTATTTCACATTAATTAAAAGAATTAGATCATGCCTTTTTCTTTGCTGTTAAAAAGTTATTGTCATATAGGTGACTATAAACCGCATTTTTATAGTTTTACAGTTCATTATTATTTATTAATTTGTTATTGCTATGCTTTAACTTCTATTTACATGTTTTTTACATTCAAGCAGATTGTTTAATGTTCCCAATAAAAACTTGAGGAATTATCATTAAAAACATGAAATCATACCAAAAAACTTGGTCTGCGCATGTGCAGTGCCGTAAAGAAGCACATATCGATGGGAAGCATAACTGGACAGAACACTGGTTCCCCCGAGCCACTCATATGAACAGAATTTACTGTTCTTTATAAAGTAAATTCACAGCTAACCATTTAGAATTTAGAATATACATATAACTTACCACCGCATGCTTTCGCAGGTTTGATGTGGAAGTTTTGAAAGCCGACAGCTCTGTCCGGCGGTGCAGGCACATTTTGCATTGCATGAAGTCGTTATTGCCTTGTTATTCAACGTGCGAGCATCCGTGCGCCGACGCATCTGCGCCAATTTTTATTATTTTTTTAAGTTCAGACAATTGTTTTTTTCCCAGCAGTTTATTTTTTACTCAGTAACGGGGAGTTTTCCAATGTAGAGAAATAAACTACTTGTGTCAAAATCTACTTGAGTAAAAGTAAAATTACATATTTTAAAAAATTACAAATCACTCATAAAATGTACTCAATTACAGTAATGTGAGTAAATGTTATTAGTTACTTTCCACCTCTGTGCAATGCACAATTGACCTGTGTGCTATAGGTCACTAAAATAGGTGTTTATAAGTGTTTATCTCAGTTTCACCTTTGTGTAGTTTGACCCTTTTCTGTTTTTATTTATTTTTATTTTTTTTGTATTTACTCTTTTTGTACTGCCCCTTTGCTGTGATTATTTGATTTTCAGCATGCTTGTTTTTTTTTTTTTTTTTACTTTTTGTCTGATTTTTTTACTTCGCCTTAGGCTTATCCTTGCCTGTTTTTGCTGTTTATTTTTTTTTAAACTGGCCTGACTTTTTTACTATTCTTTTGGATTGCCTTTAATTAGTCTTTTGTGGCGTATTCCTTGTACACCAGTGACACTGTGGATCATGGAATGCTGAATTTACACTGCCTGGTTATGAGATTACTGACCAGTAGTTAGATAACCTTGCTTACGAGATAACACCTCACGTCTTATGCCAGTGTGGACAATATGGATCTTTATAAAAAAATATATTGAGAGAAATTTCATTTCCATTTTTCATATTTTTATAAACTGTAATAAGTCTCTCAGTAGTATCTGGGCAGATTTAGCTAAAACAGCTCTCCTATTGGTCGAAAGCTGAAGGCTGTCAGATTTACTAACAATGTATTTAAAAATCATTTTCTGATTTATAGTGCGATGGATAATGTATCAAATATAATTCTAGGCCCATAATTATGCAAATATACAATTATTGTGTCAATTATTGAGTATTAAGTACTTTTTATAGCTATAATTGGCTATAATTAGCACAAAAATGTGAGCCTGTATTTCTGCATTATTGATCCACAGCGAGGATCAGCTCATCTTAAGGCCCTCTGAGGACATTTACCTGTAGGACACGCCCCCTCACCTCATTAGCAGTGATGGCAACAGCACTTTCACACAGGTTAGCCAGGTTAGCGACTGATATCTCCAGTCATTTCCAGGCTTTGTCGCGTCTCAGTGCTCCACACCGCTCGCCTCATCTATAAACCAGGCCTGGCCTGAGGTTGCGCCGCCGTCGGGCCGTTAATGGGTTGAGGTGCTGGTCTGGTTTATTAATGGCTCGGGAGAACCCGACGCAACCTGACTCTCTGGACGGTGTTAAATTTAATGGTGTGAGAGATACGTCCTAACTGTGTTTCCTGTCCTGTAATCACACACCAGTACAGCCGCGGATTTATGGTCAGGAAGAGGACGAAGAAAAACACTGATAAAGCATAACATTATGACCACTTCCTTATTTCTACACCTGTAATCTATTTATTCAGCTCCACTGATCATATAAAACTACTGTAGTCCAGATGGGATAGCTTTATTAATAAGTCGTAAACTACAGACAACATTTCTCCCAAATTCCCCCCAAAAATGCTCATTTAGAGCATTTATTTGCAGAAAATGAGAAATAATAAAAAGATGCAGAGCTTTCAGACCTCAAATAATGCAAAGAAAACAAGTTCATATTCATAAAATTTAAGGAGTTCAGAAATCAATATTTGGTGGAATAACCCTGGATTTCAATCACAGTTTTTTATGCATCTTGGCATGTTTTCCTCCACCAGTCTTGCACAATGCTTTTGGATAACTTTATGCCACTCCTGGTGCAAAAATTCAAGCAGTTCAGCTTGGTTTGATGGCTTGTGATCATCTATCTTTCTCTTGATTATATTCCAGAGGTTTTTAATTTGGTAAAATAAAATAAAAAAAATCATCATTTTTTAGTGGTCTCTTATTTTTTTTCCAGAGAGGACGATGATATTTGATATTTGAGAAGTGAAATAAAGTTTATAGAATTAACAGAAAGTGTGCAATAATTCTTAAAAAAAATTAGGCAGGTGCGTAAATTTGGGAACCCCAACAGAAAAATTACATCAATATTTAGTTGATTATTGAGTTAATATTCCTTTTGCAGAAATAACAGACTTTAAATGCTTCCTATAGCTTCCAATAAGAGTCTGGCTTCTGGATGAAGGTTTTTTGGACCATTCTCCCTTACAAAACATCTCCAGTTCAGATGTTCTCAGATGATCATTGCAGAACGTTGTACTTGTTCCTCTGCATGAAGTCTTTAGTAGATTTTGATCAGTGTTTAGGGTCGTTGTCTTGTTGAAGTATCCAGCTCCGGAGCAACTTTAACTTTGTTATTGATTCTACTGCGCAAACATTGAATATTCAACCATTTTTGTCAAAATCACTATAAAATGTATAAACTTACAGCATGCTAACTTTGACAAACACACAATAGCAACAACGTGCTGTAAATCCAAAAGACAACAAGATTACCTGGGTTACCAAATTACCCAGCAGTCAAAAGATTAAAGGAGCAGCTCTTCATTGAAGCTCTTCAGGAAGAACAGCCTTAATCCACAAACCAAACACACACACACACACACACACTCACACACCCCACCACCACTCCACTGCCACCACCATCTAATTAGCGTAGCATTGTGCTGCAGAACCAAGTGGCGGGTCGGTGGGAGTGCTTGAAGACGTATTCAGAGAAGCAGGTGCTCGACTGTTTCCTGTTGAAGCCCCTCGCCATGCGGGGTATGCAGCCGAGCGGTGAGACCACCCACAGAACTGTGACTGACGTTTCCCATTACTGGCAGTCGAGGACCTGCCGCTGGTTCCACCAACATCCGGATTCCTCAGGGTTCAGATCAGATCTGAGAAATCACTTGGTTTCTTAAGGAATCTTGCAATTCTTTAATGTAACAGCTCGAATCTGTAGGTCGGAGATGCACAAAATAATGGATTTTCTCCTTTAGGATTGTCTGGCAAACAGCAGAATTCCTGGTTCCATCAATTACAGCAAGTTATCCAGACCCTGAAGCAGCAAAGCAGCCCCAGACCATCACACTACCACCACCATGTTTTACGTTCAGTATGATGTTCTTTTTCTGAAATTATGTGTTAGTTTTACGCCAGATGTAACAACACTCCCACCTTCAAAAAAGTTCCACTTTTGTCACTTCAGTCCAAAGAATATTTAAACAAAGTCCTGGGGATCATTAAGATGTTTTTTGGCAAATATGAGATGAGCCATTGTATGCTTTTTGTTCAGCAGTGTTTTTTATCTTGGAATTCTCCTATGGACCATTTTCGGTCAGTCTCTTTCTTATTATTGAATCATTAACACTGACCTTAATTGAAGCAAGTGAAACCTTCAACCTGCAGTTTTTTAAATGTTGTTCTGGGTTCGTTTTTGTGACCTCTAGGATGAGTGGTCCATGCCCTTTTTGAGTAATTTCGGTCGTCTGGTCACTCCTGGGAAAGTGCACCAGTGTTCCATGTTTTCTCCATTTGTGAATATTAGCTCTCACTGTGGTCTGCTTATAGAGTCTCAAAGCTTTAGAAATGACTTAATAACCTTTTCCAGACTGATAGATGATTAATGACTTTTTGTTTTTCTTTTCAGATTGCTGCATAATGTGTTGCTTTTTGAGATCTTTTAGCTGCTTAATTTTGTCAGACAGGTTCGATTTAAGTTTTAAGATTTCTTGATTCTACAGGTCTGGCAGTAATCAGGCCTGGTTACTGTGATCAGTAGTGAAATTGAACTCAAACTCAGCATTTAAAAAGGTGTGATTAATCACAGTTAATTTACAGGGTGGCAAACATTTTTTCACACAGGGCTAGATTGTTTTGGATATATTTTTTTCTTTTAATAAATGAAATCATCATTTAAAACTTTTTTTTTGTTTGCTCAGGTTATATTTGTCAGATATTATAGTTTGTTTGATTTTCTGAAAAAATGTAAGTCTAAGAAAAATGTAAAAACATTAGAAACCAGTAGAGAGGGCAAATATTTTTCACGCCACTGTATATATTCAGTGTATTATTTTATATTTTATATATATATATATATATTTTTTTTTAACAATATTATCTTTTATTGCTTAAATAAAAATATTCTTTTTACATTCCATAGCCACAATATTGGGCCTTCAGCCATGAATAGCATTTCGATACAACCGAATGTATGAACAGTTGAACATCAACAACACGAACATCTTGGCCAGCAGAGATCAAAGAAAACCTTTTCTCTATAGCTTGAAGAGATTAAAAAAAAAGGAACATCCCTTTCAGACAGCTTCCTCTTGCGTCCACAGTTAATCCTGTTGGATGTGGTTGGTCCTTCTTGGTGGTATGCTGACATTACCCTGGATACCGTGGCTCTTGATACATCGCAAAGACTTGCTGTCTTGGTCACAGATGCGCCAGCAAGACGTGCACAAACAATTTGTCCTCTTTTGAACTCTAGTTTTTCACGCATAATGTTGTGTGCATTGCAATATTTTGAGCAAAACTGTGCTCTTACCCTGCTAATCGAACCTTCACACTCTGCTCTTACTGGTGCAATGTGCAATTAATGAAGATTGAACACCAGGCTGATCCAATTTAGTTATGAAACCTCCCACACTATAATGACAGGTGTTTCAGTTTTATTGTCCAACCCCTGTATATATATACAAATACACATACATATTAACATTATCTATATAGTTATATAGTCATATATATATATATATACATACCAATGTACAATAACACACGTACATGTATCCACCTCAGTGCACTATTTTTGCTGCTTCTGCTGCATTAATGTAATCTGGTCCTCCTCTAGGCTTTACATACTGTATAAACCTGTAACAGCAGCTGTAACACGGTTATCTAAAACACAGCTCGGCTCGCCAGTCTAAAACGACAGTGGCGTTCGCTTTTTTAAGGAAAAAATAACGTTGTTTTATCGGGAGTCGTCGAGTGTAACCGGACTCTGTTGTCCATCAATGATTTAATGGCTCTCTGGTTTCTAACACTTACTGTCAGGGCGCCAGGCATCACGTCCAATTACACCGGCAGAACCATGATGTAATCTGGGCCCGGTATCGATCCGACGGCTCGCGGCGTCCATCCAGCCCCTCCTCGCCGGTCCGGGGAGAAATGAAACTTGCCTTTAAAACAATATCTCGCATAACCAGAGCGTAATAAACATCATCCTAACGAGATAATGTGGGCAAGAGAGATCAATACTGTTCCAGTTACCGAGGAACGCTGTTCAGAGATTGGAGGAAGGCTGGAGCGAGGCCTCCTAAAGTGCCCGCTGAAATCAATACGCCCGAGATGCGCTCAGGCTGCTGGCAATCTGACAAGAGAGGATCCCCCGAGGCTGGAGCATCATGCTTTAATATCTCTTAGAGAAGCAGAGGGGTGGACACTTCTCCAACAATAGAACTCGCCAGAACGCTCAGTCGATGATTCTGTGTGTGCTGTACGTCATTCTCTGGGTAAAGGAACAGTTTTGTAAAAGAATAGATGACCTCGATTGATCACAGACCCAGATTCGATCAATCAGCCAAGACATGTGAGGTATCTAATGTGGACTTCTTCAGATTACAATGAGGGGATGCTAGGCTAACTTTGATAAAACATTAACTAACACTATAAATGGGTTTGTAAAGTTTTGCCAGTGTAAGCAGGCAAAGGGAATGTTTTTGGCCAAAGTATGGATGTTTTTTAAATTTTGGACCTCACTAAGTTTGTAAAGTTTGTAAAGTTATTGTCTATAATAAGAAAGTTTGTAAAGTGTTTGGGCCATACTAAAGAGGCTTTGTAAAGTTTTAAGTCACAATAAGGGGTTTGTAAAGTTTTAGGCCACCGTAAGGTTGGTTTGTAAAGTTATATTTTAAGCAGATTTGTGAAGTTTAAAGTGACAGTAATGAGATTTTTACAGTTTTGGGCCACACTATGGGGTGCTTTAAAGGTTTGGCTGCATTAGAATGGCTTTCAAAAAGTGCTGGACCACAGTAAGAGGATTTGTAAAGGTCTGTGCCACTATAAATAGGTTTGTAAAGTTTTGCCAGTGTAAGCAAACTTTTGAAAAACGCCGGACTACAGTCCAGAGGGAATGATCTTGGCCAAAGTATGGATTTTTTTTTAATTTTGGACCACAATAAATTTGTAAAGTTTGTAAAGTTCTTGTCTATAATAAGAAAGTTTGTAAAGTTTTGGGCCACAGTAAGGGTGGGGTTTGTAAAGTGTTTGGGCCACACTAAAGAGGGTTTGTAAAGTTTTAGGTCACAATTAGGGGTTTATAAAGTTTTGGGCCACTGTAGGTTGATTTGTAAAGTTATTGGATAAGTGGGTTTATAAAGTTTGGTGGTTTTAAGCAGATTTTTGAAGTTTTAAGTCACAGTAAGGAAGTAAATTTGTAAAGTTTTGGGCCAGATCATGGGGCATTTGTAAAGTTTGGGGCCACATTAAGATGGCTTTCAAAAAGTACTAGTGCATTTGTAAAGTTCTGAGCCACTATGAATGGGTTGGTAAAGATTTGCCAGTGTAAGCAGTGTACTGGAAAGTTCTGGATTAAGTCCAGAGGGAATTATAATGTTATTGGCCAAAGTTGGATGTTTGTAAATTTGGGCCATAGAGAGCCATATGAGTAATCATTCACTGGCTGAGTCTGATTCATAGAACAGATCACCTACAGTGAGGGACACAGCTGAACCCAGATTTGTTAAGTTTTGGGCCATTTTAAACAGATTTGTGGAGTTTTTTAAGTCACAGTGAGGAGATTTTTAAAGTTGTGAGCCATGATGGGGAATTTGTAAGGGTTTGGCTGCATTAGAAGGGCTTTCAAAAAGTGCTGGACTTTTTGACGGTTTGTAAAGCTAGTTATTTTAAGTTATGAGTTTTGAAAAGCACTGGACTACAGTCCAGATGGAGTGTTCTTGGCCACAGTATGGATGTTTTTTAAGTTTTGAACCACACTATGGAGAGTTTGTAAAGTTCTTGGCTATATTAATAAGGTTTGTAAAGTTTTGGGCCACAGTAAGGGTGGGGTTTGTAAAGTGTTTGGGTCATACTAAAGAGCGTTTGTAAAGTTTTAGGTCAAAATAAGGGATTTGTATCATTTTAGGCCACAGTTATGGGTTTGTAAAGTTTTGGACCACTGTAAGGATGGCTTCTAAAATTATTGGATACAGTAAGTGGGTTTGTAAAGTTAGATGGTTTTAAGCAGATTTGTTAAGTTTTAAGTCACAGTATGGACATTTGTAGAGTTTTGGGCCCCACTAATTTGTAAATGTCTGTGCCACTACAAATGGGTTTGTAAAGTGTTTGGACCATACTAAAGAGAGTTTGTAAAGTTTTAGGCCTCAATTAGGGGTTTATAGAGTTTTGATTTATAAAGGTTGATTTATTATTTATTTATTATAAGTTATTGGATAAGTGGTTTTGTAAAGTTTGGTGGTTTTAAGCAGATTTGTGAAGTTTTAAGTCACAGTAATGGGAATTTGTAAAGTTTTGGGCCACACTATGGGGCATTTGTAAAGTTTGGGGCCAAACTAAGAGAGCTTTTAAAAAGTACTTGAGGGATTGTAAAATTCTGAGCCACTACAAATGGGTTTGTAAAGTCTTGCTAGTGTAAGCAGGGTTTTAAAAAGAACTGGACTACAATGTTCTTGGCCAAAGTATGGATGTTTGTAAAGGTCTGTGCCACTACAAATGGGTTTGTAAAGTTTTGCCAGTGTAAGCTTGTCCAGATGGAATGTTCTTGGGCAAAGTATAAATGTTTGTAAAGTTTTAGGCCACAATTAGGGGTTAATAAAGTTTTGGGCTACTGTAAGGTTGATTTATTATTTATTTATTATAAGTTATTGGATAAGTGGTTTTGTAAAGTTTGGTGGTTTTAAGCGGATTTGTGAAGTTTTAAGTCACAGTAATGGGAATTTGTAAAGTTTTGGGCCACACTATGGGGCATTTGTTAAGTTTGGGGCCAAACTAAGAGAGCTTTTAAAAAGTACTTGAGGGATTGTAAAATTCTGAGCCACTATAAATGGGTTTGTAAAGTCTTGCCAGTGTAAGCAGAGTTATATAAAGCACAGGACTACAATCCAGAGGAAATGTTCTTGGCCAAAGTATGGATGTTTGTAAAGTTTTTGTCTATATTAAGAAGGTTTGTAAAGTTTTGGGCCACAGTGAGGGTGGGGTTTGTAAAGTGTTTGGGCCATACTAAAGAGGTTTTGTAAGGTTTTAGGTCACAATAAGGAGTTTGTAACATTTTAGGCCACAGTTATGGGTTTGTAAAGTTTTGGGCGACTGTAAGGATGGTTTGTAAAGTCACTGGATACAGTCAGTGGGTTTGTTAAGTTTGGTGGTTTTTAAGTCACAGTAAGGAGAGTTTTGGGCCCCACTATGGGCCGTTTGGAAAAGTTCTGAGTCTGACCCACCATAAATGGGTATTATAATGTTCTTGGTCAAATTATGGATGTTTGTAAAGTTTTGTCCCACAGTAAGGATGTGTGTGTGTGATTTGGGGGGGAGGTAATTCTACGAATAAGCTGGTTGTCTGAGAATAAGTGAGCCATATGAGTAATCATTCACTGGCTGAGTCTGATTCATAGAACAGATCACCTACAGTGTCGGAAGCAGCTGAACCCACATCGTTCTCTCTCTCTCTCTCTCTCTCTCTCTCTCTCTCTCTCTCTCTCTCTCTCTCTCTCTCACCCGAGGCAGCTCTGTTTTCTCATTTCCTCTCCGTCCTCCTCCTCAGATGAACCCTCAGCTCAGCCTCTGATCCAGCCCAAACCCACCCAAACTCAGTCCAGCCTGGTATGTGCAGTGATACGTGTGTTTGGGAATTAGCGTTCTCCTTCTTTTAAACTGTCCTCAGTAAACAGAGGGTTTCGGAAGCTCCCGGAAATGACAGGTTTAGGCCGAGCTACTACATCTCTTTGGGCCTCTGCGGTAAATGTAATAATCAGGCCGTGTGTTATATCAGTAGATATCAGCAGATTTCAGTATCTGTGGTGTTCTCTCACATGGAAAACTTTATTTATTCTACAATTACCGCCAGCTTCCTCGGGCCAACCGCCGCCCACCCACCGCGCCGGCCAGCGAGACCACCGAACCGGGATTAGATTAGTGACTGTGTGGAGGTGGGGGGATTTGGGGGGTGAAGGAGATATAGGACAGGGTTCTTGAGGTTCTTTTCCACTGCTGAACCAAATGGTCTCACAACTAAATGGCATTGTGCCACCCTGGTGAGGACTGGTGAAACTGGTTCTAGTTTCTTCTTCATTTGATGTGTTTTTTAAACCATCCACTCCAATTTTAGTCCATGTTTAGATAAGACAAGACAAGACAAGACAAGACAAAATAAGATAAGATAAGATAAAATAAGATAAAGATTGACCGTTATTGTCATTGCACAGTGTACAAAATTAAGCATAAATCATCAAGGTGCTTAAAACAAATAATACATAACACAAACTAAAGTTATATACAGTGGATGTATAAAAAAAAATTGTCAGATTAACTTGTTCTTCTAAAAAGGCTAAATGTTTTAAAGTGGATATTTAAATGTAAATAAAATAATTAATGTAGAAGAAATGTAAAATGCACCTATATTTTTTAGTGGTGTCAATTAAAATACTAGTATATACTTCTATGTTTGAGTGGCGCTGGAATAAAGAATGCACAATAAATTAGACAGACTTTTTAGACTTTTTTTTTTTTTTTTTACTTTTTAATAAAAAAAAATTCAGCTTGGTTGTATTTCAAAATTAGAATTTAATTTGCTGAGTAGAAAAGGACCTGTAGTTGGTTTAGTTGGGGTGTTTCCTCCCTCAAAACACACTGTTTTCAATGGCACATGCAGCGCAGACGTGAGCAGTGAATGCTGCACATTATTGCATGTGTAAACAGCATGGAGCGGCAGAGACTGCATTTGTTCATAGCAGTATATTATCTGACTAATATATCAGATTAAACTGCGCCTTATCAGCAGCTTAACTCAATTAAAAAGAAGAACAGTATATTTGATAGCTCTGTCAGATAAGACCAGATCACGTTCTCACCAAAATCTGCACAGTCAGATTACGGCGGAATTTGGGGTAAAATTTGGTGGCGTAATTAATTTGTGTTTAAAACAATTATAACAATAGCATTTTTTTATAAATATGTAGAAAGATCACATTGTGCTGTTTTAAAAGTCCAGTTATCAGTGTTTTTTTTTTTCATTTGAGTATTTGTGTAGTGTTCTGTGAGTGAGTATGTGTGTGTGTGTGTGTGTGTGTGTGTGTGTGTGTGTGTGTGTGTGTGTGTGTGTTCAGTTCCTGTACAGCACTGGGGTAAAAGCTGTTTTCCAGGAATGGGAGGAGTCTTTCAGTATCACTCTACCAACAAACGCTAACTGTAAAACAGAGGGAGCTCTTTAGCATTAGCTTAGCTGGAAAGCTAACAGGTCTGCTCCATTCTTTAACATAAACAAAACCTGTGAAACCTGTCGTCCACCGCCCACACCGCCCCGGCAGATTTCCATTCATCAGTTCTCCATGGAAGCTGTTTGGGTGCATTCATTCAGCGTTTATGCACATCCACGTCAGAACAATCCAGTATGAATAAACATTATGTGGGGAGTTTTGATAGTAATGATAGAAAAAAGGTTTGAATCCAGTAAGAAGTAGTTTTAAATGGGTAAGTCTTTCTAATCCAGTATATATCCTCAGTGTGTATAATCTTAAATTAGGGAGTGTATCTAATCCAGTATAAATCATCAGTGTGCCTAGTTTTAAAGTAGGAACTGTTACCAATCCAGTATGAATCTGCAGTGTGCATAATTTTAAATTGGCTCGTATTTTTAATCCAGTATTAAATGGTAGTGTATGTGTGCATAGTGTTTCTATTCCAGTATGAATCTACAATGTCCATAGTTTTAAACTGAGGACTGTTCCTAATCCAGCATGAATCTGCAAAGTGCATAGTTTATAATTGGGCAGTATTTTTAATCCAGTATTAAATGGTAGTGTAAGTGTCCATAGTTTAAACTGGGAAGTGTTTCTAATCCAGTATGAATCTGCAGTATGCATAGTTTTAAATTAGGGACTGTTTCTAATCCAGTATGAACCTGCAGTGTCCATAGTTTTAAATTAGGGACTGTTTCTAATCCAGTATGAACCTGCAGTGTCCATAGTTTTAAATTAGGGACTGTTTCTAATCCAGTATGAATCTCCACTGTACATAGTTTTAAATGAGGAACTGTTTCTAATCCAGTATGAATCTGCAGTGTACATAGTTTAACTGGGGAGTGTTTCTAATCCAGTATGAATCTGCAGTGTCCATAGTTTTAAATCAGGGACTGTTTCTAATCCAGTATGAATCTGCAGCGTGCATAGATTTAAATTGGGCAGTGTTTCTAATCCAGTATGAATCTGCAGCGTGCATAGTTTTAAACTGGGGAGTGTTTCTAATCCAGTATAAATCTGTAGTGTCCATAGTTTTAAACTGGGGAGTCTGCAGTGTGCTTGATTTTAAATTGGGCAGTGTTTCTAATCCAGTATGAATCTGCAGTTTGCATCATTTTAAATTTGGGTGTGTTTCTAATTCAGTATGAATTCTCAGTGAGTAATTTTTTTAAAATCTGTGACTCTGCAGTGTGCATGATTTTAAATTGGGCAGTGTTTCTAATCCAGAATAAATCTGCAGTTTGTATAATTTTAAATTGGCCATTGTTTCTAATCCAGTATGAATCTGCAGTTTACATAATTTTAAATTGGGCATTGTTTCTAATCCAGTATGAATTCTCAGTGAGTATATTTTTAAATCAGTAAATCTGCAGTGTATGAACATGCAAAGTATGAACATGCAAAGGGCATACATTTTAATTGATTCTAATCCAACATGAATCTGTACTATGCATATTTTTAGTGAGATTAGTGATACTGGAAGAATCTATATCCAGTATGAATCTGTTGTGTAGTTATACTGTTATGTAATTACTCAACTCAACTCAACTTTATTTATAGAGCACTTTAAAAACAACAACAGCTGCAACAAAGTGCTGTACATAGCAAACTATAAGATAAAAAACAAAACACTAGAAACAATAAGACAAATTAAAATATAGGTATCAATAAAAATAAATTGCATTAGATAAATATATGAGCCAAGTAAAGTAAAAGTTAAACAAAATAAAATAATAAAAACAGAATAAAATAAAATAAAAATAAATAAATAATTAAATAAAACAAGAACATTTAAGTCTTAAATTAGGTTAAAAGCCAAGGAATAAAAATGAGTCTTTAGCCTGGTTTTAAACGTGGACAGTGACGGGGCTTGTCTGACATAAAGTGGTAGGCCATTTTAAAGTGGTAGGCCAATTATAACTACTGAGTTAATCTGAATCTGAATGAAATTGAGGCAGATCCTGGAAATGCGAGCAGTTCCTGGAGATCCTGGTGGTCTGGCCTCTGCTGTTCCCACCGGGCCGGGGGGAGGGGACTCACCTGCTGCAGGAAGTCAGTGCTGGAGATTTAGTCCTGATTAGTTTTTAGTCTAAAAGCCAGATTAACTCAGTCTGAGCTCCGTTCACGAACAGACCCAGTTGCAGCCGATTCACATCCGCCCAGAAATAAAGAGCCATTCTTCTCCTGTGAGAGAAACCTTTCTTCACTTATCTCCCAGAAGATCACGCTCCAGTTTCCTTCTGGATCTCCTACACTGAGTTCTGAGCTCTGAACTGAAGGCTGAACGGGTCTGAACAGAACTGACTCTCAGTTAAACTCACTGATTCATAAAATGAATTAACCCCTTAAAGTTCTGTTCATTTTGGTAGAGCACATTTGGTAGAATCTGCGCAAGGGGCGTTGCGATGCTCTTTGCTATCTTACACCCCATCAGCAGTCTATTTTCACACCTTGAGCCTGTGCCATCAAAATAGCAGCAGAGTTTAGGACTACATTTTTCACTAATGGGCGTGGTGGTCTGGAAGAGAGGTGCGTTCAGGTCAATATCTGGCGTATTGCTATCTTGGCGGTGGAAAACACTGGTGCTCCACTGACTGAAATAAACCTAGACAACAGTCAATCGTCAGAGTTCACTCCTATAGGTGCACTTCAGAGCACAAACCTGACTTTTAGCTCAACAATAAACAGAATAAAGAATAAAATTACAATGCTGTTCTCTTAAATGAGCTGCTGGTGTACCTTCACAGTGTGAATGTGCAGGTCAGGATCCTCTGCTGAGATGGCGCCACGTTGTTAAGATACAAGTGCGCCAAAGTCAGAGCTCACCCGGCTCCTAAAGTGGAGTGACAACTGGCACAATGAGTGGGTTAGTTTAGGTTACGCCCAAAACACAACAGTTATTAATTAATAGAATTAGTACATGCATTTTGAGATAGATCACTAAAATAGGGCCCTTAGTTTTATTGTAGAAGTGAAGGTTCTGTCCCAAAAATGTTTGTTTTATATATATATATTTTTAATCAATTTGATCTCCATCCTTTAAAATGAAAAGGATGTTGGAGTTTAAATAAATCCTACATGATGTAAATCAGGGGTGTCCAAACTTTTTTTGTTGAGGGCCAGAAGGAGAAATATATTTTGAAAACAAATAATGAAATATTCCACTTTAAATAACACTTTTTTCCGATTACTTTCATTTACACACCATTTTACTTGACTTACTATCTTTATCTTTGACAGTGTTGTGTAAACTAAGATTTTTCAAATGAATGTTTCATTTCATGATGTCTCTTAATATCTCCTTAATTACGGCAACTTTTAGACACATTTGCACTTTTTCTGCAGAACAACTGATCACTCTCTCCGCTTTCTCCGCTCTCTCCGACTCTTTGGTCCGTTATTTTTTTGCACTAGAAATGAGCACTCTCTCCGCTTTTAGACTCTTTGGCCTGTTTTTTTGTACTAGAAATGCGCACTCTCTCCATTTTTAGACTCTTTGGCCCGTTTTTCTGCGCTAGAAATGCGCACCCTCTCCGCTTTTAGACTCTTTGGCCCGTTTTTTTGTACTAGAAATGCGCACTCTCTCCACTTTTAGACTCTTTGGCCCGTTTTTTTGCACTAGAAAGCGCACTCTCTCCGCTTTTAGACTCTTTGTTTTAGAAATGACTTTGTGCTTTCATCTTATCTTGAATTTTTGCTTTTTGAGATCCTTTGTCTTGCTTCTCAGACAGGTTTAAATTAGGTGATTCCTGACCTTTGACATCCTCTGAAAAATATTACAGGCTTTTTCATTGAACTCTGTGGTCCTCCGGTAATTTTAGTCCCGACCGGACGCACATCTCACAAATCTTTTGGGGCCCCTTGCCATGCTTTTGGGCCCTAGCCATGCTTTTGGGGGCCCTTGCCATGCTTTTCGCCGTCCATTTTAAGGATCCTCTGACTATTAGAGACTTTGACCCCAGGGCCTCTTGGGGGCCCTAGCCATGCTTTTGGGAACCCTTGCCATGCTTTTGGGCCGAAGCCATGCTTTTGGGAACCCTTGCCATGTTTTGGGGGGCCTGGCCATGCTTTTGGGGGCCCTTGCCATGCTTTTGGGGACCCTTGTCATGCTTTTGGGGGCCCTAACCATGCTTTTGGGGACCCTTACAATGCTTTTGGGGACCTTTACAATGCTTTTGGGGGCTCTTGCCATGTTTTTGGGGACACTTGTCTGGCTTTTGGGGGCCCTTACCATGCTTTTGGTGGCCCTAGCCAGGCTTTTGGGGACCCTTGCCATACTTTTGGGGCCTAGCCATACTTTTGGGGGCCCTTGCCATGCTTTTGGGAACCCTTGCCATGCTTTTGGGGGCCCTTGCCATGCTTTTGGGGACCATTGCCATGCTTTTGGGGACCCTTGCCATGCTATTGGGGGCTCTTGCCTTGCTTTTGGGGGCCCTAGCAATGCTTTTGGGCCCTAGCGATGCTTTTGGGAACCCTTGCCATGCTTGTGGGCACTAGCTATGCTTTTGGGGGCCCTAGCCATGCTTTTGGGGACCCTTGCCATGCTTTTGGGACCCTTGTCATGCTTTTGGGGGCCCTTGCCATGCTTTTGGGGACCCTTGTCATGCTTTTGGGGGCCCTAACCATGCTTTTGGGGACCCTTACAATGCTTTTGGAGGCCCTAGCCATGCTTTTGGGGGCCCTTGCCATGCTTTTGGGAACCCTTGCTATGCTTTTGGGCCCTAGCCATGCTTTTGGGCCCTTGCCATGCTTTTGGGGACCCTTGCCATGCTTTTGAGGACCCTCGCCATGCTTTTGGGCTCTTGTCATGCTTTTCAGGGACCCTTGACATGCTTTTGGGCCCTAGCCATGCTTTTGGGGACCATTGCCATGCTTTTGGGGGACCCTTGCCATGCTATTGGAGGCTCTTGTCTTGCTTTCGGGGGCCCTAGCAATGCTTTTGGGCCCTAGCGATGCTTTAGGGAACCCTTGCCATGCTTGTGGGCACTAGCTATGCTTTTGGGGGCCCTAGCCATGCTTTTGGGGACCCTTACCATGCTTTTGGGACCCTTGTTATGTTTTTGGGGGCCCTTGCCATGCTTTTGGGGACCCTTGTCATGCTTTTGGGGGCCCTAACCATGCTTTTGGCGACCCTTACAATGCTTTTGGTGACCCTTGCCATGCTTTTGGGGGGCTCTTGCCATGTTTTTGGGGACCCTTGTCTGGCTTTTGGGGGCCCTTACCATGCTTTTGGGGGCCCTAGCCAGGCTTTTGGGGACCCTTGCCATGCTTTTGGGAACCCTTGCCATGCTTTTGGGGGCCCTAGCCATGCTTTTGGGGGCCCTTGCCATGCTTTTGGGAACCCTTGCCATGCTTTTGGGGGGCCTTGCCATACTTTTGGGGGCCCTTACAATGCTTTTGGGGGGCCTTGCCATGCTTTTGGTGTCTTGTCATGCTTTTAAGGACCCTTACCATGCTTTTAGTGACCCTTGCCATGCTTTTGGGGACCCTCACTATGCTTTTGGGGGCCCTCACCATGCTTTTGGGTACCCTCATCATGCTTTTGGGGACCCTTGCCATGCTTTTGGGCCCTAGCCATGCTTTTGGGCCCTTGCCATGCTTTTGGGGACCCTTGTCATGCTTTTGGGCTCTTGTCATGCTTTTCAGGGACCATTGCCATGCTTTTGGGGGACCCTTGCCATGCTTTTGGGCCTAGCCATGCTTTTGGGGACCCTTGCCATGCTTTTGGGGGCTCTAGCCATGCTTTGGTGAACCCTTGCCATGCTTTTGGGAACCCTTGCCATGCTTTTGGGGGCCCTTGCCATGCTTTTGGGGGCCCTAGCAATGCTTTTGGAAATCCTTGAACGTCCCCCTGAGAATCGAATCCCATCCGGATAGGGCTTATTTTTCAAATAGAATTTTATTTGATAATCTCAAAAAATGTAAGCATAATAAAAAAGCAAAAACAAAAGAAATCTGTATATATTCACTACAGCTGGCAGTGGTTTTAATGTTATGGCTGATTGAACATGCTCGTCTTCCTGTTTTAGTCTTCACTCCTTCACCTTTTTTGTAAACATGGCACACAGTGCCATCTCGCCCCCTCCCGGTTTCCCAGCCGTGCCCTTCTGAGCGTGACCCCGACCTGGAACCGGATAGCCCGTCTCGAATGGGCCGGCCTGTCCCCTGAGAGGAGCCGAGGCCACGGCGTCCCTCGGGCCAAGAGGAATCCGAGACATGTGACCCAGACGCAGCTCTTATAGCGCCCCGGGAGAACACTTCCGCTGGATGACATCACCCATCGGCATGGCATTCCAGCGCCTGGCTCCCACGGTCTCGCGCACAGATGGTCCACTGAGCGTCCAGAACGGATCAGTCCAGTTGCAGATCGGGTCTCAGCAGATGACGGCTGGAATACAGGGTTACAGATGAGCCACAGCAGAATGCTGACCTGGGTTTCCCCCGCATTTCAAGTTCAAGTATTTCTGTGTAATTTTGTCATTTTTTCATTAATAACTGTATATTTATTATTTTATAACACATACAGGGGTTGGACAATGAAACTGAAACACCTGTCATTTTAGTGTGGGAGGTTTCATGGCTAAATTGGATCAGCCTGGTGGCCAATCTTCATTAACTGCACATTGCACCAGTAAGAGCAGCGTGTGAAGGTTCGATTAGCAGGGTAAGAGAACAGTTTTGCTCAAAATATTGCAATGTGCACAACATTATGGGTGACATACCAGAGTTCAACAGAGGACAAATTGTTGGTGCACGTCTTGCTGACGCAACTGTGACCAAGACAGCAAGTCTTTGTGATGTATCAAGAGCCACGGTATCCAGGGTAATGTCAGCATACCACCAAGAAGGACCAACCACATCCAACAGGATTAACTGTGGACGCAAGAGGAAGCTGTCTGAAAGGGATGTTCGGGTGCTAACCCGGATTGTATCCAAAAAACATAAAAACACGGCTGCCCAAATCACAGCAGAATTCAAGATGCACCTTAACTAAATAAATTATTGTGGTCTAAAAGCAGGTGTTTCAGTTTCATTGTCCAACCCCTGTATATTGATACAAATTGTTTTGGAACAAGGGTGATTCTGGTTGCAAGGGGCTAAATTGAAGACAACCAAAAATACTCCCCACCCAATATAATTTTCTCTTTCTATTTTTGTACTTTTAGTCCAGGAACAGTAAAGAAATTCCAAAATAAAAATGATTCATTGCAGACAGTATGAATGCAATATATTTGATGTTTTGTCTGGTCAAGGGCTTTTGTTAATAATATACCATATTTTTCGCACTTTAAGGTGCAGCAGATTATAAGGAGCTCCATCAATAAATAGATCAACAATCAATCATTTTCTGATGTATTTTTATATGTAAGGAAAACCAGATTTTGCAACACTAGTAAGGCAAAGGGATTTCCCCATGTTTCCCTTTTAATTCATTGTGTCTCGCCTCTGAATGGGGCTGGGTAATGCTAATGCTGCTCCAGCAGTGCTAGCTGGGGTTAGCAGCAGGCTACAGGTCGATATACTCACCTCTGAATGGTGAAAGAGCTAGTGCTTAGCGCTGTTAGCGGCTAATGCTAATACTGCTGGAGAACTAAACTGTACTTCAGCAGAGTGGCTTTACTGCTCCCTAATACCTGATATATATATATATATATAGCATGGATATGTCTGGAAAAGGTCCCTGCATTAATTTAGCATCATGTAACGACAAGTGTAGCAACACATGCAGAACAGAGAACCAGACAAAATATTAAACATACATCATAGAACACCTAGTGAGCAACGGAGGCAAGGAAAAACTCACTCAGAGCTGGGGGAGGAAGTAACCTTGGGAGGAACCAAGGCTCAGATGTACCTTACATCTCTGGAAAAAAGAGACATTTTAAAAATGATGAGTTTCTTTCATTTTACCAAATTAAACCTCTGGAATATAATCAAGCGGAAGATGGATGATCACAAGCCATCAAACCAAGCTGAACTGCTTGAATTTTTGCACTAGGAGTAAAGGCATAAAGTTATCCAAAAGCAGTGTGTAAGACTGGTGGAGGAGAACATGCTAATATGCACGAAATCTCTAAACTCTTAAAACGTTATGAATATGAACATGTTTCAGCCATTTCTCATTTTCTGCATTTTCTGCAAATAAATGCTCTAAATGACAATATTTTTATTTGGAATTTGGGAGAAATGTTGTCTGTAGTTTATAGAATAAAACAACAACGTTCATTTTACTCAAACATATACATAAAAATAACAAAATCATAGATATTGATTCAGAAACTGAAGTGGTCTCTTATTAATTTTTTTCCAGAGCTGTATAATATCCCATGTACTTTCAAAACTAATATAAAGTATAAGGGGGGGGGGGGGGTAAAGTATAACCCATCCTCCTGTGGTCAGAAAACTTACAAATTAATGTTAAAAAAAATGAATGTCTTTTTTTATGCTAACAGTGTTTAATGCTAACCTGAGCATTTTGATTGGATTTGCCATAAAACACTAGTAGATGATTTGATGGTTTAACTGGAACACTGTCATCTCGGGGGGTGACATCATTCCCAGCTTCCCAACTACCCAGCATCCCACATCTGAGGTAAATGGAACACAGCATAAATACACTAATCACTGAGCCATGTGATCGTTTAGGGGTGTGTCTGCTTGGTCTCCACTTAACAGGAGCTGACTACATTAAAGTTCTCTACCATGGCAACCAGCAGCCAATCAGAACACACACACACACACACTGACAAACACACACACACACACACACACACAGGAGAGACAGATGGTAGTCTAGCCGCTGTGCCCGCTGGTGTGTCTGCCACCTGTGTTAGACTGAATCGGGTCTCGCTGAGCTTTGGCTTCCTGAACTGTATGAACTAGTTTTGGTATTATCTGTTATTTATCGTCTTATAATTCATTCCCATCGAACAGGAGATTAAAGATAATTCCTTAATTCTGAGAAAAATGACTAATATTCCTGAAAGGGAACATGTCATTTATTTAGAGCATCGCTCTGTTTCAGTTGTTTCATAAACGATCAGCTTCAGGATGACGTTGATGGTACACTGAGTGTAATGGGGGGGGTTATGACATCTCTGTCTTTCCCACTCTGGGTTTAGACATGTAAGTGAAGAAAATCCAGATTCACAGAGAAATGTTGATCCAAAATGGAGGAGTTTTTTTTACGGCATTGAACTCAGTGCAGGGAACTCCGTTAACGGTGAAATCAGGCAGAAAAGCTTTTCAGGGCTTCGTCAGAGCTGTGAAAAAACAATCCATATTCCAAGTACTTTTTATCAAATTTTCTCATTTTATTCGTTTTTTTTTTCGTTTTTTTCTGGAAGTGGCCATTTTGCACCTTTTATTAAATATTATTTAGTTTATTTAAAATAATTAATTATTTAATATTATTTAATATAATTTTTCCCATTTTCTCCCCAACTTACCTGGCCAATTACCCAACCCACTCATTAGGACTCCCCCTATCACTAATAATGCCCCAACACACCAGAATGGTGAAGACTAACACAGGCTTCCTCTGATACATGTGAAGTCAGCCACCGCTTCTTTTCGAGCTGCTGCTGATGCAGCATTACCGAGCAGCCAGCGCGCTTGGAAGAAATAGCAGCAACTCTGTCCCGATGCATCAGCTCACAGACGCCCTGTGCTGTGGACATCATCCTAGGGGTGATGTGGGGAGAGAGAGCCATCTACCCACCCATAGGGAGCAGGGCCAATTGTGCTCGCTCTGAGCGCCAGCAGCTTGACATTTTGCACCTTCACTTCCAATTAGACGTTCAAAAAAAAAAAAAATGCTCCCTTTTAATCCAGTCTTGGCCAGCGCACATGTGAACCTGAATCGAGATTGAGATCAAAGAATCGAATAGAACGGTGTATATACAGTGCCCTCCATAATTATTGGCACCCCTGGTTAAGATGTGTTCTTTAGCTTCTCATAAATTGAGTTTTGTTCAAAATAATATAGGACCACGATGGAAAAAAAGAGTAAAATACAACCTTTAACTCAAGTGAATTTATTCAGTAGGAAAAAAATCCCACATTAAGAAATAATTATTTAACATCAAATCATGTGTGCCACAATTATTAGCACCCCTGATGTTAATACTTTGTACAACCCCCTTTTGCCAACAAAACAGCACCTAATCTTCTCCTGTAATGTTTCACAAGATGGGAGAATACAGAAAGAGGGATCTTTGACCATTCCTCTTTGCACATTCTCTCTAAATCAACCAACGACCTGGGTCCTCTCCTCTGCACTCTCCTCTTCAGCTCACCCCACAGGTTTTCAATGGGGTTGAGGTCTGGGGACTGAGATGGTCATGGGAGGAGCTTGATTCTGTGTGCGGTGAACCATTTCTGTGTAGATTTGGCCACATGTTTAGGGTCATTATCTTGCTGAAAGACCCAGTGACGACCCATCTTCAGCTTTCGGGCAGAAGCCACCAGATTTTGTTTTAAAATGTCCTGATATTTTAGAGCATTCATGATGCCATGCACCCTAACAAGGTTCCCAGGGCCTTTGGAAGAGAAACAGGCCCACAGCATCACTGATCCCCCGCCGTATTTCACAGTGGGCATGAGGTGCTTTTCTGCATACTCAGCTCTTGTGTTACGCCAGACCCACTTAGAGCATTTGTTGCCAAAAAGCTCTATCTTTGTTTCATCTGACCAAAGCACACGGTCCCAGTTGAAGTCATAGTACCGCTTAGCAAACTCCAAACGTTTGCGTTTATGATTGTGAGTGAGAAATGGTTTCTTCCGTGCATGCCTCCCAAACAGCTTGTTGGCATGTAGATAGCGCCTGATGGTTGTTTTGGAGGCTTTGTGACCCCAAGAAGCTACCATTTGTTGCAATTCTGTAACAGTGAGCTTTGGAGAATTTTTTATTTCTCTTATCATCCTCCTCACTGTGCGTGGTGGCAAAATAAACTTGCGTCCTCGTCCAGGCTTGTTTACCACTGTTCCAGTTGTTTTAAACTTCTTAATAATTCCTCTGACAGTAGATATGGACAGGTGTAGGCGAGTAGCGATTTTCTTGTAGCCATTGCCTGACTTGTGAAGGTCAACACACATCTGCCTCACTTGAATGGTATGTTCCTTTGTCTTTCCCATGTTGAAGATAAATGGCCTCTGTGTCACGTCATATTTATACCCCAGGGAAACAGGAAGTTGTGAATTACTAATTAAATGTTCCTACATACTCTGATCAACTTCGTAAACTACTGTAGAAGTGACAGAAATACTTTTATTAAATTTATTTCCTAAGAATTGTTAGGGGTGCCAATAATTGTGGAACAGGTGATTTTATGAAGAATAATTATTTCTTAGTCAGGGATTTTATTTCCCCCTTAAAATTTACTTGAGTTAAAGGTTGGACTTTACTTTTTTTCCCATCGTGGTCCTATATTATTTTGAACAAAACTCAATTTATGAGAAGTTAAAGAACACATCTTAACCAGGGGTGCCAATAATTATGGAGGGCACTGTAAGTCAGTTTTGAATCAGTAAAAAAAAATTTCTAAAAAAAGCCACTAGGATTCTTAGCACTAAGGTGATTCTTAAGCTCTATCCAGACAGGAGTAATTTTCTCTTTTATGGGGGCTCCTCTGTGATTTTATTCCCATCTGGATCGACCGTGTACATGTTTTTCTCTGACATCCTCTGAGAAATTTACAGGCTGAATTACCTAATGTTTTTCGCTGAACTTCGTGGTCCTCCGGTAATTTTATTCCTTTTCAGATGGATATCTCTTGAGTTTCGTCACCTTGCGTTTAATAAAATAGCTATTTGTCCACTGCCATGCACCGTTATTACACTTTGGGCAGGCGTTTCCATGGAGATCCACGTAAACACAACAGCGAGTGGAAATGGAGGAGCTACTGAACACAATGTCATGTGACTGAGAAAGCCAAAAAACTTACTGGTCCTCCTGTTTTTTCAATTGGCATTGAAACTTTCAGCTTAAACAAGGAGAAGACTGATCAGAGATGCAGCCAAGAGGCCCATGATCACTCTGGATGAACTGCAGAGATCTACAGCTGAGGTGGAAGAATCTGTTGACAGGACAACTATAAGTCGTGCTCTCCACAAATCTGACCTTTGTGGAAGAGTGGCAGGAAGAAAGACACAGTTAAAAGAAATATATAAGAAGTACTGTTTGTACAGCAAATGTGGAAGAAGGTGCTGTGGTCAGATCAGACCAAAGTTGAACTTTTTGGCCTAAATACAAAGTGCTACAAACACTGCTCATCACCCTCAACACACCATCACCAAAGTGAAACATGGTGGTGGCAGCATTATTGTTTGGGCCTGCTTTTCTTCAGCAGGGACAGGGAAGATGGTTAAAATTGATGAGAAGATGGATGGAGATAAATACAGAACCATTCTGGAAGAAGAAGAAGAAGAAGAAAACCTGTTGGAGTCTGCAAAAGACCTGAGACTGGGACGGAGATTTATCTTCCAACAAGACAATGATCTAAAACATAAAGCAAAATCTACAATGAAACAGTTCACAAATAAACGTATCCAGGTGTTAGAATGGCCAAAAAGTCAAAGTCCAGACCTGAATCCAATGGAGAATCTGTGGAAAAAGCTAAAAAACTGCTGTTCACAAATAAACGCTCTCCATCCAACCTCACTGAGCTCCAGCTGTTTTGCAAGGAAGAATGTGCAAAACTGATCGAGACAAACCCCAAGCGACTTGCAGCTGTAATCGCAGCAAAAGGTGGCGCTACAAAGTATTAAAGCAAGGAGGCCGAATAATATTGCACGCCCCGCTTTTGAGTTTTTTATTTCTAAAAAAAGTTTAAAATATCCAATAAGTTTCGTTCCACTTCACGATTGTGTCCCACTTGACAATTTCATATCTTAAGTTTGAAGCCTGAAATGTGGCAAAGGTTTAAAAAGTTCAAGGGGGCTGAATACGTTTGCAAGGCACTGTGTAGGAACTGTTTTTTTTTTTTTTTTACAAACTGGTCTGAACCTGGTTTTCTCAGGATGTTTAGATGTGGTGTGAACAGTCTGGCGTATTCTTAATAACGATTTCGCCCTGCAAAAAAGTGGCCTAACTGTTATCTGAATGTATTATTAAGCCCAGGTTTGGGTTCCTTATCAGACTGGATGAGACGTCATCTATCACCATCACCACACACTGTACTCTACCGATGAACCCAGATAAACTCAGATAAGCTCAGACGCGCCGGGCTATCCATTAGCGCGGCGGGAGCAGGTGACGGGCTCGCTCAGTGGAAACAGTTACTGTATCAGGCAGGAAGTCGCGGCTTGTGTTCCAGTTCAGCTGAAGATGTCCAGTCATGGATGGCGTCGTGACTAACACTCCATAATTAAAGCAGAAGAACAGCACGCCACCTTCTCACGACCCCCGGGGCCGTGCCAGTCACTCTTTCCCAGACAGATCGCCATCTTGAGGCATTACTAATGGCCTGCGTGTGTGACCGGCCGGCCGCCCGGCTCTGTCTCAGCGCCGCTGTCCTCAGCTGACCTGCAGCTCTGAGACCTGTTTCATCACATCAGCAGCTCCGGTCCAGACCCAGATATCACCGTTCTGAGGGTCTCGGAGCGGAATATCAGGATCTTCTCTTGACAAGGTTGTTTCTCTTGACAACTTAAAAATCTTAATTATAAAACCAAAATTTCACCCAATTACACCCAAAAAAAATTACACCCAACTCCCTGAACCATGAAAATGAAAGTCTTTACCATAAATGTATTAAAAAGGGATTATTTTAGAGTTATAAGTATCAGTGGTTGGACTCTAAATAAACTTTTAGTGCATGCATCAGTGCAAAGAACCTTTTAATATTAATAGATATTTGGGTACCACTTTAAAATAAGACTACCTTTATAAAGGGTTTATAAATGGTTTATAATTAGCTTATTAATGGATATTAATTAGGTTGTAAATGCCTTAAAAATCATTAATAATCAGTTATTACACATACGTAGAAAGAGCTACAATAACCTGTTGTTTATAAATGACTGAAAGAGTTAGTGGTGGAATGATTAAACTTGGGAGTTAAATGGTTAATCTGATGTTGACTGATGGAGAAGATGGAGAAGCAAGTTGAGTTAGATGGAGAAGACAATGTAAGCTGAGTATTTGACAAGATCTGAAGTTTAACAATATAGATGGCTGTGGGTTCACTATTTGGCAAACAACAGGTCATTGTTGCTCTTTCTACGTATGTGTTATAACTGATTATTAATAATTTTTAAGGCATTTACAACCTAATGCGCTCTTTGCACAACTACTTCCGCATTCTCATCAGTGCTGCTCCAGCGTTTCCTGTTTGGCTTTTCCAATACACTCGTTATGGCAGTATTTTCAGCTGGTGTTTTCAAGAGCTTCTAAAAATTAACCTTAACATCAAGGAGACCAGTAAAGCCTACCACTAGAAAGCTAGAAACTTTAAACTATATGCATCTTCATACCTACACACTACCAAGATTTTTTTTCTTATATTTTACATTAGCCCACACAGCTCAGCATTAGCTAGTATAGCTAACTAGCTTGCTAGGTGCATTATTGATAGTTGTTAGTTTCTCCTGTTATCATATGGAAGTCTAGTAAAATGCTAGTAATAATAATAATGCTAACTATAATAATCATCATAAAAATAATTAGACAAATGCTAGCTATAATAATAAAAATGCTGGCTATAGTAATGCTAACTATAATAATAATGATAGTAAAATAATAAACACTATAAAAATAATCATACACATGGAACACACGTGGAACCTGGGTGCTGTAACGTTAATTATTCAATTTAAAAAGCAGTGGCACTGCATCCTTTGCCAGTCGTCTCCAAGCTTCTGAAGTTTTTCGTTTAACCAGGTAGTCTGGTATTAAATGTTTGCTACAGACCTTTCATACGGCGAAATGGTAAAGTGGTCCTGACTAATGTTCATTAGCCACTGTTTATTAGAACACTCTGAGCAGGGAAGCTATGAAATCCTAAAGCCTCTATAAAACTTAGCCAACGCCGTGCAAAAAGGAACACAACAGTGCTGAAAACGGCTTGAAAACTTCACGCTGGATACTCATTTTGACCTCTCGCTAGTAAAAAATGTACGTTTTGCCTATACAGGCGAATGTAAACAATACAACCGGAAACGTCCGAGCCACATTATTTAAAAACGGAAATGCGTCAGAGCCATGAGTGCAAGGAGCCCAGTACTAACCATTAATAAAGTAATTGTAAACCATTTATAAACCCTCCGTAAAGGTAGTACAGATATTTTAATAGTATATAAATAATATTTATAATGTGTATAATAATGTGTATAATAATTTGTATGTGGCTTTAGGGTTTCTGTGACATTAGTGTTTCTGATCTTTGACTATGTTTCTGGTTCTGACTCTATTTTTATCTCTGACTCTATCTCTGTCTTTATATCTATCTCTGACCCTATCTCTGTTTCTATATCTGACTCTATCTCTGTCTCTATCTCTGTCTCTATCTCTGACTCTATCTTTGACTCTATCTGACTCTATCTGACACTATCTCTGTCTCTATCTCTGTCTCTATCTCTGACTCTATCTCTGACTCTATCTGACTCTATCTGACACTATCTCTGTCTCTATCTCTGTCTCTATCTCTGACTCTATCTCTGACTCTATCTGACTTTATCTCTGTCTCTAACTCTATCTGACTCTATCTCTATCTCTGACCCTATATCTGACTCTTTCTCAGATTTTTTGGCCCTTTCTCTAACTTTATCTGACTGTATCTCTGACTGTATCTTTGTTTTTTTTTCTCTCTCTCTCAATTTTGACTCTTTCTAACTCTATCTCTGACTCTTTTTGACCCTTTTTCTGACACTACCACTGACTCTTTCTGATTCTATATATGACTCTATATGTGACTGTTTCTGACCCTATCCCTGACTCTTTCTTAACCAGTCGTTGCCTCTATCTTTGTGTCTAACTCCATCTTTATCTCTGACTCTATCTCTATATCTGATCCGGTGTCTGACCATGTTTCTAACTATCCTTTCCTGACTCATCTCTATCTCTGACTCCATCTCTATCTCTGACTCTATCTCTATATCTGGTCCTGTGTCTGACCCTGTTTTTAACTATCTCTGACTCTCTTGACTCCATCTCTATCTCTGACTCTGTCTTTATTCCTGACTCCATCTTTATCTCTGCCTCTGGCTCTGTATCTGACTCTATCTCTGTTTCTGTTGGCAGTGTCTAGCCCGGCTTGTCCGTCATTTTGAGGAAATCTGAGGCGGTTGTGAGTCATCTCTGTAAAGCAGCTGTGCCGGTTCTCCGAGGTGCTGCTGCTGCTGCATTTAGCACACAGTCACACTGAAACTGATAATTAATTTCAGTTCATCACACACACACACACACACACACACACACACACACACACACACACACGTATGTCTGATCTGTGGCTCTAGCTAACCGTCTGGAACGAGTTTGAGGACAGAAATTGATGATGTAATGTTATTGATGTTCTGGGGTTTATCAGGGTCTGTCACTCTTACTGTCACCAGTGGCCAGACCAACCCAACCTAATTATAAAATAATTATTAAATCGTTTACTAATATGTGGACGGGATTAACACATCCACCCAAACATCCATCCTTCTGCTCTTTTCCTTTATTCTGTGGAGGGAAACTCGGTTTTGATGCTCCGATTAACCCTTATGTGGTGTTCAGGTCTGTGGGACCCGTTTTCATTTTTCATCAAATGATACTTAAAAATATTTTTTCTAACTCAAACTCATTGGCATTGGCTCATTTTTTGTGAAAAACATATATCAAAACACATTTTCAATAAACACACACTGTACACAAACACACACAAATTTATATTACATACAGTATGTTTGGCCAAGGGCTAGTAAACATTGCTTCATTTATAAATTTGAAACTAAACAAATTTTCTACTCATATCTTGAGTTTAATTTATTTTCTTTATATATATATATATATATATATATATATATATATATATATATTACTGTTTTTTTACACCAGTTCAATCCAACCACACTAAGGGTACAAATGAACCAAAGTCCTAACTGTACGTATATTATCACTGTGGGTATTACCTATATGAACATTCTGCTACTGTGCCGGACAATTCTAACACAAAGTAAACAAACATGGCCGACCTCTTGTCATCACACAGAACAAGGTGGATAGTGTAACTGGACTAGAACTGGATTAGATTCTGGACCCTCCAGAACCAGGACCCTGTGTTTCACAGCTCGACTGTAAGCAGATGTGTAGTCTGGGCTAAGTGGACTGAACACTCTGAGCCTGATGAAGCCGTGGTGATCCAGCTGGGCTCGGATCTGTGGACCTGTAGAGACGCAGTAAAACCGCTGTTAGTGAGGCAGGAAACAGGAAGTCGGTTTGCCAGCTAATTGCTTCACCGCCGCGCTCTAAAACAAGCTATAATCAGGCCACGACTCCCAGCTGCACCACCGCCGCCTGACTGACAGCCTGTACACTGCCTCGCTATACCACACGCCTGTCTGTCTGTCTGCCTGTCTGTCTGTCTTACTGCTGCTCAGAGCTACAGCTAAATTACCACAAACTGAAAACACCTGTGAGTGACTGGACCTACAGTACTGTTATAAACTATTTTAAACATCTTAAAATATTACTTTTTATAAAATTTCTCATCAACCTTATTCTGCACAATGTCAAGGGGGCGTCCATGTTTGTTTACCTTTGTTGGAATTTCTGGTGCAGCAGTGAACAATTGAAATAAATTATAACCACAGTAATAACTAGAAAGGGAACTTTAAAGTCGAAAATAAAATTGTCAAACACATAAATACAGCAGAATCTGAGTTCCTAACTTGTAATTATCAATGGTTAGAATTTTTTTTTTAACCCAAAAATTTAAGAAATACCACTTAAATGACATTTATTTGGCAACGCCCATGGTCTTCGGTGTCGGAAAACAACCAAAGAAGTTGAACCAGATGAACTGAAGATGATGCAAAAAGACTAAAATATAAAACTATAAAAAATAAAACAAGAAATAAATTTAAAAAATATAAAAAACTAAGAGAAAAACTAAAAAAATAAATAAAAGTTCAGGATCCAATGACCAACAAAGAGGAGCCAGAGACTAAAAATGGATAAAAATAAAACTTGACGTTTAATTAAAAAAACAAATAAAGATAAAAAGAAGATAAGAGATTACTAATAAAAAGTGTAAAAAGTAAGCTAAAACTAACTTTTACATAGTACAATAAAAAATATTTTAAAAATTATTAAATATATATATATATATATATATATATATATATATATATATATATATATATATATATATAATAAAAGAAACAAAGTAAAAAAAAGTTAAAAAGTAATAATACAAAACTATTCAAAATAAAAAAATAAAAAAATAAAAGAATAAATAAAAAAAGAAGAAGAACTAAAACAAGAAATAAAAGCTTCAGGATCTAATGACCGACAAAGAGGAACCTGAGACTAATAATTGATAAAAAACAAACCTTGAGGTTTAATTGATAAGAAATTATATATAATAATAATAATAATAATAATAATAATAATAATAATAATAATAAAAATAATAATAATAATAATAATAAAAAAGAAACAAATTAAAATAATTTAAAAAGTAATACAAAAGACAAAAATATAAAAAATAAAACAATGAAAGTAATAAAAAATTAATAAATAAGTAAGAGAAGAACTAAAACAAGATATAAAAGCTTCAGGATCCAATGACCAATAAAGAGGAGACTGCGTCTGCTCTAGAGCTGTCAGAGCTCAATGTTCAGATGAACAGTGTGCTGCTCAGCCTGTGATCAGGATTAATTCACACCCCATCTCAAACAGAGCCCCTGTCTCTGATACAGCAGCTCACCTCATTCAGAAAGCAGTGCATCATAGGTGTCCTTTGAAGTCACAGTGTTTTCAGAGTTTCATTCGAGCTTGACGTACAGCCTGTTCTCAGTCGATCACGGGGTGCAGCAGGGCTACGTGCTGGGCCCGGTGTAGTTTGAGGTGGGTGTTGATGGAAGGAGCTCAGCGCTGTTTCATCACCAGCCCTGGCAGCGGCATTCCTCCACAAGCGGAGCATGAAGGTTCCACTGAGGAGCTTTTGGGAAATGCAGCTCGGGTCAGTCGGGTGAGGGATGGTTCTGCTACCCTGGGCACACCTGAGCCGAGGAGTACTAGTGTTTGAAGCTTAGACTGAGAGTTAGAACAAGATGAAAAAGTATTTAAGATACTAACAGGGTTCTTACTTATTCCTGGAGTGATTTCAAATACTTCACATCTACTTTAGCACTTCAGGACTGAACTAACAGTGGGTACGGAAAGTATTCAGTATTTCAGTATGTCACTCTTTGTTTCAGTGCAGCCATTTGCTGAAATCAAAAAGTTCTCATTAAAGAGTTTGCCAAAAACACACATTAAGGACTCCCAGACTACACTCAAAAAATGAAGCGTAAAAATGTACCTAAAAAGGTTTTGCAACTTTCTGCATTTGCTTTTTTTAATTAAATTTAAGTAACTTCAACTCGGTTTAAGACTTAAATGTTACATAGAGTAAATAAGTGAACTGAACTTCAGTCAGTTCTTTCATAGTAAACTTGGTTTACTTGGAAAACTACAGTGGTTTTCCATTGAAGACCAATTAAATGAACATTTTAATATCAAAGCATTTGTAATTGCAATAATTTCCTGGGAGAACTGAAGTATTATCTGACAGAATTGCAGGGGTTCCAATACTTTTGGCCAGCACTGTATGAGGGTAAGACCTAAAAAGGGTCTACACGTTCTTGGACAGACTTCCAGTGTTCCAGTGGTATTTTTACTGAAGGAAGTAAAACTGATTAGGTTTTGCTGAGTTAAGCTGCTCACTTCCATAACAGAACCCTCACCCCGGTGTTCCGCGTTCCGTCCCGGTCAGGATCCTGTAGGTGATAAATTCCTGCTGGTATCAGGCGGATCACATTAGCGCCCCGGCTTCCTGCCCGGCACTCTCAGAGCATCGTGTTGCGCTGGCGGCTCCGAGAATAGCAGCCATATTAAAATTCAGTGTGTCGAGCTGCGTTTCCTCTCGCGGTCTCGCTGGGGGCGGGTCGGGTTACCCAAGCGGAAATCCAGAACCCAGAGTCCGAGCGAGGCCAACCCAACACTACTGACCAGTACTGAAAACCTAACATCACCATATTCACAGACCAACACCACAAACTGCAACACTCCTCCAACAATCTGCACCACCTTCACCAGTCTGTACGAACTCCACCAGTCTGCTATACTTCCTTCACCAGTCTGCACCAACTCCTCCAATCTGCTATACTTCCTCCACCAGTCTGCACCAACTCCACCAATCTGCTATACTTCCTCCACCAGTCTGCACCAACTCCACCAATCTGCTATACTTTCTTCACCAGTCTGCACCAACTCCACCAATCTGCTATACTTCCTTCACCAGTCTGCACCAACTCCACCAATCTGCAATACTTCCTTTACCAGTCTGCACCAACTCCACCAATCTGCAATACTTCCTTTACCAGTCTGCACCAACTCCACCAATCTGCAATACTTCCTTCACAAGTCTGCACCAACTCCACCAGTCTGCAATACTTCCTTCACAAGTCTGCATCATCTCCATCAGTCTACAATACTTCCTTCACAAGTCTGCACCAACTCCATCAGTCTGCAATACTTCCTTCACAAATCTGCACCAACTCCATCAGTCTGCAATACTTCCTTCACAAATCTGCACCAACTCCATCAGTCTGCAATACTTCCTTCACCAGTCTGCACCGCTTCTATCAGTCTGCTATACTTCCTTCACCAGTCTGCACCAACTCCACCCATCTGCAATACTTCCTTTAATAGTCTGCACCAACTCCACCAGTCTGCACCAACTCCACCAGTCTGCAATACTTCCTTTACAAGTCTGCACCACCTCCATGAGTCTGCAATACTTCCTTCACCAGTCTGCACCACCTCCATCAGTCTGCAATACTTCCTTCACCAGTCTGCACTAACTCCATCAGTCTGCAATACTTCCTTCACAAGTCTGCACCAAATCCATCAGTCTGCAATACTTCCTTCACAAGTCTGCACCAACTCCATCAGTCTGCAATACTTCCTTCACCAGTCTGCACCACCTCCATCAGTCTGCAATACTTCCTCCACCAGTCTGCACCAACTCCACCAGTCTGCAATACTTCCTTCACCAGTCTGCACCAACTCCACCAGTCTGCAATACTTCCTTCACCAGTCTGCATCACCTCCATCAGTCTACAATACTTCCTTCACCAGTCTGCACCAACTCCACCAGTCTGCAATACTTCCTTCACCAGTCTGCATCACCTCCATCAGTCTACAATACTTCCTTCACCAGTCTGCACCACCTCCATCTGTCTTCACTACTTCCACATGCCTGCAATACTTCCTCCACCTGCCTACACTGCTCCTCTTTCAGTCTGTAATACTTTCTTCACAAATTCTGCACCAACTCCATTAGTCTGCACCTCCTCTACCAGTCTGCACCATCTCCACCAGTGTGCACCCTCCTTCATCAGGTTACACCAACTCCCTCAGTCTCCACAGGTCTGCACCAACTCCATCAGTCCACACCTCTCCTCCTTCAGCCTGCACCACTCTTTCGACACTCTGCACCATCTCTACCAGTACACATCACCACCTCCACCAATCTGCATCACCTCCACCAGTCTGCACCTCCTCTATCAGTCTGCACCATCTCCACCAGTGTGCACCACTCCTTCACCGGTCTACTCCAACTCCCTCTGTCTTCAACTTCACCCAATCACCAGTGTGCACCACTCCTTCACCGGTCTACACCAACTCCCTCTGTCTCCAACTCCACCAGTCACCAGTGAGCACCACTCCTTCACAAGTCTACACCAACATTCGTGGTCTACACCACCCCCACCAGCCTATGCCACATCCACCAGTCTACACCTCCTTTACCAGCTAACCACCTCCACTAGTCTAAGCCTCCTTTACCAGGCAACCACCTCCACTAGTCTACACCTCCTTTACCAGGCAACTACCTCCACTAGTCTACACCTCCTTTACCAGGCAACCACCTCCACTAGTCTACACCTCCTTTACCAGGCAACCACCTCCACTAGTCTACACCTCCTTTACCAGGCAACTACCTCCACTAGGCTACACCACCTCCACAATTCTCCACCTCTGTCTCTTGACTCTTGAACTTTGGTGTTGATCTGGTTTCCTTTCATGGAGGAGTCTGATCAGTCTGATTTCAAATCCCCCCCGACCCGACTGGAGCTCCTGCAGGAACCTGAGACCGCCGATGTCGCCTCACAGGAAATCTCTGGATGACATCTTGGTAGTAAATGGTAATTATCTTTGCCAGCTGGAGAGAGAGAACGACACTGAGACAAAAATAGAGAGAGGTAAAAGTGGGGGGGTGGGGGAGGGGCATCCAGACACATTTAAAGCTTATTTTGATTTTTGATTATTTGTTTTAAATAACTGTTATATAATTGATTTAACTTTTTTATTTTTGTTATACTGTAAGACCGGATAAGTTGAGTTTACCTAACTTTTTTTTAAGGCAGCCGGTTTGCTCAAATTTTTTTAAGTAATGGGGAATGAAAACTTGAGTAAGCATAAATTAAAATATCAAGTTTTTACAACTAAAGGGTACGATGATATATAAGGTAGCCCAGGGTGAATCACTACACACTGATGGTGAGTGTCAGTCAGAAACTGGGACACACCCAGAATGCAATCAGACTGTGCCAGAAGCCAATGGAAAAGAAGCTGCCAATGGCAACAGACTAAACTAAAGTTTTTACAATAAGTTGGTTTAACTCAAAGACCTCAGTTGAATGTATATGTTCAACTAACTCAAAATAGTTCAACTAACCACAAATGTTCAACTAACTCAAAATAGTTCAACTAACCACAAATGTTCAACTAACTCAAAATAGTTGAGGATTGTTTAGAAATACCCAGTTTTATGTAAAACAGACTTATTTCAAAGTATGGGTTTACAGTGCAGGGGCCTATAGTGCACATAATGACTATAATGTTATATTAAAATGTTAATAATGATCAATTTGGGATGCAATAGGCTGTTCCCTGTTTCAGCTGCATATATGCCAATTGAAATGTGAAAAACGTATTTTAGTAGAATGTAAATATATTAAAGAAGCTTAGTTGGGACATTTTGAGAACTTCGAAGTCTCTTGAGTCTCTGCACGGATGTGCAGATGTGATGGATTGCGTATAAATAAACCAATAGGGTGTCAGAATGGAATATGTTTATACTTCTCTACATCCAACCACAATCAGATTCACTCTATCTGGATGGAGAGATTTATCTGGATAGGTTTTTTTTAACAATAAGGCTATTTTTAAAATGTAAGGAGTAGGAAGTTCAGATAGTTGTGTGAAAATGTAAAGAGTACTCCAAAAAATTATAGATAACTAACATTTTTTCTTAAAGTAAGGTAAGTATTTGCTATTTGTTACTTGACACCTCTGGTATATATACATTTATTTCTACCTGTTTTCTCCCAATTTAGCTGTGACAATTGTCCCACCCATTCAGTTGCTACTGTATATCCCTCATCACTAGTGATGCTACAACACAAGTAGTGTAAAGACTAGCACATGCCTCCTCCAACACATGCAAATTCAGCCACTGCCTCTTTTTTGAACTTCTGCTGATGTATTTTAGATTGCCAAGTAGCCTCAAAGCACAAACGCTCAGAGGAAAGCGCAGCGACTCGGTTAATATACATCAGCTCACAGATGCCTTGTTCTGATTGACATCACCCTTGCAGTGATGAGGGCAGTGTTTTGCCAGTTCACAGCTTTTCTGAACTAGTTCAAGTTCAGTTCATACATGCTCAAAGTGAACAGTTCACAGGGCGCAGAGTGGTCCAGTGGTCTAAAGTGCTGCCACTATGAGCAGGAGGTCGCTGGTTCGAACCCCCGCTCATGCAGCTTTGCCATCAAAATTGGCTCTGCTCCCTCTGGGTGGGTAGATGGCGCTCTCTCCCCACATCACTCCTACGGTGATGTCCGCACCACACTGCGTCTGTGAGCTGATGTACCGGAGCCGAGCTGCTGAGCTTTCCTCCAAGCGCGCTGGCTGCTCGGTAATGCTGCATCAGCAGCAGCTCAAAAAGAAGCGGTGGCTGACTTCACATGTATTGGAGGAAGCATGTGTTAGTCTTCACTCTCCTGGTGTGTTGGGGGATCACTAGATATAGGGGGAGTCCTAATGAGTGGGTTGGGTAATTGGCCGTGTAAATTGGGGAGAAAATGGGAAAAATTTGAAATAAAGTTATAGAAAAGTGAACAATTTTAATTCTGAACTAGTTCAAAGTTCAGTTCATTTAACTTTTTTTTGTGAGATCTCTTTCTCTCTCTCTCGCCCTCACGCTCTCGTCGTTGGTCTCTCTCTCTCTCTCGCCCTCACTCTTCGCGCTCTCATCGTTGGTCTCTCTCTCTCTCTCGCGCTCCGCGCTCTCGTCGTTGGTCTCTCTCTCTCTCTTTCTCTCGCCCTCACGCTCTCGTCATTGGTCTCTCTCTCTCTCTCTCTTTCTCGCCCATGCGCTCCGTGCTCTCGTCGTTGGTCTCTTTCTCTCTCTCTCGCTCTTTGCGCTCTCGTCGTTGGTCTCTCTATCTCTTTCTCTCGCCCTCAAGCTCTCGGCGTTGGTCTCGCTCTCTCTGTCTCTTTCTCGCCCACGCGCTCCGCGCTCTCATCGTTGGTCTCTCTCTCTCGCCCTCGCGCTCTCGTCATTAGTCTCTCTCTCTCTCTCGCGCTCTCGTCAATGGTCTCTCTCTCTCTCTCTCTCTCGCCCTCGTGCTCTCGTCGTTGGTCTCTCTCTCTCTCGCCCTCGCGCTCCACGCTCTAGTCGTTGGTCTCTCTCTCTCTCTCACACTCGCGCTCCGCAATCTCGTCTTTGGTCTCTCTCTCTCTCTCTCTCGCGCTACGCACTCTGTAGCCAACGTTCATTTACAGGGATGTCTGTCGTTCATGACACATAATTTGAACTAATTCACGTTCAAGTTCTTTATTATAAAATGTGTTGTGTTCACTTCAACGTTCACGAAAAAGTGAGCGTGTTCAATGAATGCGTTCTTTTGAACTCGTTCACGCACAACACTGGATGAGGGAGGGAGAGAGCAAGGCCAGTTGTGTTCTCTCAGGGCTCCAGCAGCTGATGGCAAGCTGCATGATCAGGATTTGAACCAGCGATCTCCCGTTCTCGGCGCCCCTGGTATCTACAGTTTAAACAGTGGCCAATCAGGCATTATTGTTTACTCATGATGCTAACAGTTCAATGCTAACACCAGATGTTTGTTAACATACTGTATAAATGCTAAGGTTTTTGACATCTCCTGAATAGACCTAAAATATTGGATTTATTTAATTAAGAAGGCAATACATTTTTCTAAAACATTCTTCTAAAAAAAATAACTAAATCCACCATTTATAGTGAATCACGACTCCAGTCAGAGTCAGATCAGGAGAGAACAAGATAAAACAGAGATCAGACCAGCCTAACGTAGACTCTGATTCATGCAGTGTTTCCAGTATTCTGTCCCAGAACTGTATGTGTGTATCTGAGAGAAACGTGAGCGAGCATGTGCACTCAAGTCAAAAGATGAAGTGAGAGAAAGGGAGTGAGCGGGCAAGCTAGAAGAGAGAGAGAGAGAGAGAGAGAGAGAGTGAGAGAGATGATTCCCTGAAGCGGAGAGATGACAGAACGAGAGCATGCAGGATTACAGAGAGAGAGAGAGAGAGAGAGAGAGCAGCTCATTCATATAATCACACAGAACCTCGTTACACATGTGCAGCTAAATTTACACTCACCATTACTGAACAGTGTTCACACAATAAACACTAATAAACAAGCCCTATTTCACACTATTACACACACGGATAAACATTAATAACCTCTAATAAACTCTAAAATATCTATAACTAACACTAATAAACTGTAATAACTCCAATAAACACATAATGTCACATCTTTATCCTGTTTTGTCCCTTTTTTATCCTGTCTGTGTGTTTGTCATAGCCCTTTTTTTATCACTCTGCACGTGAAAAATCGTTATAATAATAGTAATCATAATAACGACATGTTTAAAATAAAAATAGCATGTTAAAAACTATAAGCAATACAAAAGTAACATATTTGACTGAGAAAAAAATATATAAAATATTTTCTGTGTTAAATTTGGGGCGCGCATTTAAACCGTCTATTCCGCTGGCCGCTTGCACAGCTGAGCTGGGGGAAAAGCTGCTCGTGCTTTTCCTGCAGAGACTGAAAAGAGAAATAAACAAGATTTACAGCTCAATAAACATAATTTATCCAGGTCTAATCACAAAATACACATCAGAACGACAACTACCTATCTGTAGCAGAGTTTAACATCCTGGAAGTGCAGTCCTTTCTCCTATTTTAGATTAAATTCTCTATATTTTTAACATTACATTATGTATAGACAACAATTTAAAGTCGTATTAAAGAACAAAATCAAAGTTTTATCAAATGAATCCACTATTGTCTTGAAAAATGTCCATACTTTCCAACTTTCCATATTATTCAAGTTTCTAATGATATTACTGTAGAAATTTGTATTAATGGATGGTAAAATTAAAGAAAATAAAACATTGTTTGTAAACAGACAGGAATTAAGACTCCTATAAAATAAGAACATCAAAAGATTATTAAATGACTCCACTGAAGTCTTAAAGAACACTTATTCACTATATTAATATTATTCACTATGTATGTTCCAGGTTATATTGCTGTATGAATTTGAATTTTTAGGAGGGCAAATATAGGAAAATTGCCAGTTTGAATCCTATAAAACATGAAAAATCAAATGGTTATCACATCACCCCACTAAATTTGTAAAGATCTCTTTCTCATGTATTCAAGATGTACAGCTATGGAAACAATTAAGAGACCACTTCAGTTTCTGAATCAGTTTCTCTGATTTTGCGATTTATAGGTCATTTAGAGCATTTATTTGCAGAAAATGAGAAATGGCTGAAATAATAAAAAAGATGCAGAGCTTTCAGACCTCAAATAATGCCAAAAAAAGTTTTAAGAGTCAATCAATATTTGGTGGAATAACCCTGGTTTTTAATCACAGTTTTCATGCATCTTGGCATGTTCTCCTCCACCAGTCTTACACACTGCTTTTGGATTACTTTATGCCACTCCTGGTTCAGCAGTTCAGCTTGGTTTGATGGCTTGTGATCATCCATCTTCCTCTTGATTATATTACAGAGGTTTTTTAATTTGATAAAATCAAAGAAACTCATCATTTTTAATTGGTCCCCTATTTTTTTTTCCAGAGCTGTATTTTTTAAATGATATTACTGTAGTATTTTGGAGTAATGGGAAGTCAAACCTGCAGGAAAAATGCCCAAAGCAATTGAGCTGATTTTAACCTGTCTTCTAACCATAGATGTGATGATTCTTATTATCTAAAGTTTTGAGTTTTGTTTGTAGATTCTGATGTATGAATACTTGTGTTTTTGTCTGCCATCTGTGACATGAATACTATAAAACACTAAAAAACACTAATAAACTGTAATATTGTGTGTACAGGGAATACCCCATAGAAGACTTGTTGTATATTACCAGCCACAGTGGACAGTGCAGTGTATGGTAATGATGGTGACTGGCAGCATCTGGCTGGAATTGTCCATGCAAATGGAATGGATATAACTGTAATAAATGCAAAACCATTAAGAAACACTAGCACACTGGTTATATACTGAATTCTATTTAATAAAAAGAGTTTTATATACTACTGAAAAGGAAGTTCTGACCTAACAATAATAGAACCCATGTTAGTGTTATATAAAAACATAAAACTGGTTTTAATAGGTTCTTTACGCTGTCAAATTTCTATATTGATCCTCAAGAACCCTAAGAGAACCCGGTTCTAAGAACGTGCAGAAGCGGTACACTATTAGAAAGATTAGATCTGTCCTTTAAATAAAGATGAATTAATATTTCTATAAAGCAGAACAGCTGAAGTTTTACAGAATTAAAATATGCTAATTTTCTTTTGTTCTCACGACATTTGCATATTTAATGAGTTCCTCAGAGAGAACCGAGCTCAGAGGAGATTACGTAACAGATCTGTGAAGCTGCAGAACCACATCAATTACTAACTCACACTGCAGCAGCCCTACAGGCCCTGTATCTCTCTCGCCCATTCTATCTATCTCTTTCTCTCTCGCCCATTCTCTCTTTCTCTCTCTCTCCCTCTCTCTGTTTTTCTTCCTCTCTATCTACCCTTTCTCTATCTATATCAATCTATTTATTTCTGTCTCTCTTTCTCTCTCTCTCTCTCTCTCTCTCTTTCTTTTGACAATTCTCTCTTTTTACTTCTTTTTGCGTCTCTTGGTCTTACTCTCTTTTTCTCTCCACCTCACTCTATTTCTCTGTCTGTCTCTGTCTTTCTGTTTTTACCTCTCTCTCTATTTCTGTCTATTTCTCTCTGTCTCTGTTTCACTCTCTCCATCTACCACCTACACTCTTTCTATTACTCTCGCTTACTCTCCTTCTCTCTCTCTTTCTCTCTCTCTTTCTCTCTCTCTCTCAACAATTCTCTTTTACCTCTCTCTTTCTATCTCTCTTAGCCATTCTCTCTTTCTGTTTCTCTCTCTACCTACATCACTCTTTTTCTATTTCTCTTACACACTCTCTCTTTTTTCTCTCTCTCAACAATTTTCTCTTTTTACTCTCTCTACCTCTCTCTTTATTTCTGTCTGATTATCTGCTCTCTTTTACCCTCTTTCTATTGCTCTCTCTATTTCTCTTTCTATCTCTTTCTTCCTGGTTCTCTCTCTCTGTGTTTCTCTCCCTCTCTATCTACCCTTTCTCTATCTACCTCTCTCTTTCTATTTTTGTGTCTCTTGGTCTTACTCTCTCTCTCTACCTCTCACTCTATATCTCTCTCTTTGTCTTTCTCTCTCTTTCTACCTCTTTCTCTATTTCTGTCTCTCTATCTCTCTGTTTCAATCTCTCTATCTTCCTCAATCTCTTTCTATTACTCTCATTGACTCCTATCTTCTCTCTCTCTCTCAAAAATTCTCTTTTTACCTCTCTCCATGTTCCTCCTTTCCACATTCTCTCTCTACCTCTCTCTTATGCTCTTTCTATCTCTCTTGCCCATTCTCTCTCTGTTTCGTTCCCAATCTACCTCACTCTCTCTGTATTTCTCTCTCCCAATCTCTCTCTATTACTCTTACTCTCTCTCTCTCTCTCTCAATCTACCCTTTCTCTATCTACCTCATTCTCTTTCTGTTTCTCTCTCTCTATCTACCTCTCTCTATCTACCTCATTCTCTTTCTATTATACTCTCTCTCGACAATTCGCTCTTTTTACTTCTTTTTGTGTCTGTCGGTCTGACTCTCTCTCACTCTCTCAACTCTTCACTCTATTTCTCTCTCTGTCTTTCTCTCTCTTTCTACCTCTTTCTTTATTTCTGTCTTTCTATCTCTCTTTTTTAACTCTCTCCATCTACCTCACTCTCTTTCTATTTCTCTCACCCACTCTTCGTCTCTCTCTCTCTCTTTCTACCTCTTTCTCTATTTCTGTATCTCTATCTCTCTGTTTCACTCTCTCTATTTTCCTCACTCTCTTTCTATTACTCTCATTCACTCTCATTCTCTCTCTCTCTTTCTCCCGACAATTCTCTCTTTTTATCTCTCTCTATGTCCCTTGTTTCCACTTCCTCTCTCTACCTCTCTCTTACTCTGTTTCTATCTCTCTTGCCTATTCTCTCTTTGTTTCTCTCTCTGTTTCTCTCCCTATCTACCTCACTCTCTTTGTATTTCTCTATACTCTCTCTCTCTCTCTCTCTCTCTCTCTCTCTCTCTCTCTCTCTCACTCTTATAGGATTCAGTCTCTGCTGCAGCAACGTGGCTAATCCATGTGTGTTGACACACACACACACACACACACACACACACACACACACACACACACACACACACACACACACACACACACAGACTTCCATACAGTGGCAGTAATTGGACGTGGTGCCGGGTGACGCTGGCAGCAGCAGTGGCAGGAGGGCTGAAGGCAGCATGAATGAATGGAGATCATCAGGGTTCTATAGGTAACAGAACCGGGATCCGTTTTCTGTTCGGACTCAAACTCGACTGAATTTAAAACATCAGCTGAGGTCTGCATCTTCTCTAAACTGTTTCACAGGATGCTTTCACCTTTAAACCAGTTAATTAGGATCAGGTTTGTTCGGGCAGGTGTGAACATAGTAATCACACTCAAATGTGAATTAAAGCAATTACATCAACATTCTTAAGGAAAATGGTCATGGAGAATATCCATGATCTGAACTCAATCTATTCCGACTATCAAGAGTACCTTATGGAACCACATTTGGTTCTATAAATAACCATAGTTTTGTGTGTGTGTGTGTGTGATGGACCCTTAAATCATGTGAAGGTTCTTTAGACTTCACAGAGGTTCTTGACACTTACGAGCATCTGTTACAAACATGGTTCTGATTTGGCATCAATCGAAGAATCATTTAAAGCACATTCATACACTGTACAGCCTATTGCATGCCAAAAGTTATGGGACATCTAACTAGTCACGACATGCTACATCAAGGGACAAACTGGCCATTTACCATGCCATCGATCCACGGAATTACCGTCCACAGTGGACAGTGCTGTATTGGTATTGTGGAAGTGATTGTGACCGGCAGCATCTGGCTAGTATTGTCCGTCACCCTAGAATTGAACAGCAACTAGCAAACAAGCTGGAAATCCTATATATGGGCTCCTAATGGGCTGTGGATGGTCTGGGTCCACTGGGTTCTTCCCTATCTGCCTCTGGATCACAGGGGCATGGTGGCGGTTTCTTGCCTCCATTGTGGTAGGCATTTCATGACATAATCCGTAACACATGACATATTTTTGCAAAAAACAATAGAATAGAAGTAACTGTGCGTGTGTGTGTGTATGTATTTATGTGTATGTATTAATATGTATGTATACTTATGTATGTGTGTATATGTATAAGCATATGTATAGTTAGATATGTGAGTATGTGTATATATATATATATATATATATATATATATATATATGTTTGTTTATTTTATGTTTATTTTATTTTATAATTATGTTTGTTTTTTGTTTAGTTTTTTTTTTTTCTTTTCTTTTTCTTCTTCTTGTACCCCCCTCCTGTACCTCACACTCTGATCCTTCCAACCCTGAACTCCCACAACTATATCCACACAAAAAATATATATATATAAAAAATAAATAAATAATAATAATAATAATAATAATAATAATAATAAAAAATAAAATAAATAAATAAATAAATAAAAATAAAGTATTAATTGTCCTCCGAAGAGGGGGGGTGGTGGTTGGGCCAAAAAAAAAAAAAAAAAAAAAAGAAATCCTATATATCTCACAGGTCAGTGCAGCACTTCTTAACTTACACTTTGGGACATGCCAAAATTCAAGGGACAAGTAAGAGTAAGGGCCCAATCATCTTTCACCCTGTCAACAGTCTATTTTCACACCTGCGCCGTTAAAATAGTGTCAGAGTTTAGGAATAAATCTACACTGATGGGTGCGCAAACCTGACTTTTACCTCAACAATAAACAGAATAAAGAATGTTATACAACAGTTAGTTCCGACCTCACAATCTGATTGGTAGAGAAGTGTTCTAGCCGTGCTGCTATATGTGATAACATCACAGACTTGTCACACTAAACTTGTATCACTCCGCCGACGCTTTGCCGAGAAACGGCGTATATACACAGTACAGTTTTGAAACATCGCCTCCACCGGCACCAGCAGCAGCGATAGCTTAGCACAGGCTAGCGCTCAAACACGGCATGCTCGCCTTCAGCCCCCAGCGCTGGCTTGTCTTTTGTAGAAAAAAGGGAGGGAAAATCGCTCAGCTAATACTGTCTGACAGCCAAAACAGTAACTTAACCAGCCAGGCTAGGCTAAGATAAGTTAATGCTGAGCTAAAGCAAGCTACGCTAAGCTAACTACAGTCCAGCCAGCTAGCTAAAACCAACACCACCCAGCAAAACAAGCAGTAATGCTCAAAAAATGCGCTGCTTTCACCTGAAGACGACTCCACAAAGCAGGAGAGGAGAGTATTAGCGTTAGCTCCTAATGTTACCATCTTCGCCTATTCCCAATTTTGCTTTCAAGCTAACTTTCGTGGTGTTAGTCTATATGAACCATACAGCGTTTTGTAGTTAAGTTTCAGTTCTGTTACAGTTTTTGTGGAACTACTTTTTGGCGGAAGGCACAGTTCATATAATAAAGCATATTTATTCTGAATTTCTTAAAGTTCTTTGATTCATTTTCTTTATTTATTTTGTAAAAAATAAACTGTTGTATAAAAGCAATAGAACACTCGAGGTTGTGTGTTATCACGACCAAATCACAGCCGTGATGTTATTCGTGATAACAAACTCCCTCTTGTGTTCTATTGCTTAAAAATAACATAGCGGTTTCCTTATATCAGCTGCTGGCAGGTCAGTATCCTCTGCTGTGAAGCACAAAAAGCATCGTACTGTTAAGATACCAACACGCCAAAGTCAGAGCTCACCTGGTTCTTAAAGGAAATGGAAAGTGACGCTGATTGGTTTATTTCCTGTTACACCCAAAACACACCCATGATTAATTACAAGAATAAGTCCATTCCTTTAGCGCGTTTCGAGCTGTACAAGGTGTATTTTTTGCATCCTCAAGATACCAAAGCACAATTGATGGCTTGTCCACAGAGAGCTAAAATAGAGCCTAAAGAATGTTGCGCTATTTTAGGACGTGTGTGGAACAGTTGTTGCGTTTCCTGTTCGCTACAATCATTAACCTCCTGCCAGGGAAAAACCGGAGTCTTGCATAAACTGCAGTTGACATTTACTGTATTGTTTTGGACTTTCAGTCTCAGAAGCTGCAGAGCAGGACAAATTTGCTTATCGCTCGGACTCTGCCCTTTGGTGAATGCCAGCTGGAACACGTTCAGAAACTCCAGCGTCTGAGGAAAAGTGTGTGATCTGGGGGCTGATGGTGGTTCAGCAGCAGGAACCTGGACTGAGGTGGAGCTACTGTGTCTAGTCTGGGCAGAACTGACAGAAGTACTGCTACTAGTAGATAGGCCTGGGTCTTAAGCCGTAGGAGCCCAGACCCATTTCTGAATAATGATTGCACTTTATCTGCAGTTAAATGGGTTATTTGCTGGTTTGTTTTGTTTTTACTCTTAATGCAGTTTGTTTGGGCAGGTGTGAACACAGTTATCACACTCAAATGTGAATTCAAACAATTGCATCAACACTCGGGAATTAGGAAAGGTGGTCTCTGCCCCAAATTCTGGGAGAGTTTAGTTTGTGGTAAGAACATCTGGTAAGATATAGTAAGAAATGGTTTGTTTGGGCAGGTGTGAACACGGTAATCACACTCAAATGGGGTTTCAAACTATTGAACTGATATTAAAAAGTAAGGAAAGGTGGTCTCGGCCCCAAATAAACTCTGAAGTGGTTTGTTTCAATACAGCATACAGCAGGATCAATACAGCCTCTTTTTAGTGCAGTAGGGCCTGAAGATCACCAGCATCCAGTACTCACTTTGTTCTTTACGCAAATGGATTTCTCTCAGATTCTCTGAACCTGAATAGATGATATTATGTACTGTAGATGGAGGGACATCCAATTCGTCACACTTTTACATTAAAGAACGATATCTAAAATCTGAAACGGAAATTATTCCACAAATGTAAACATAGTTTTTAGCAGATTTTTTGGTAAAGCTTTTCCAATCATTGCTTCCGAAAGAGTCTGACTCTCTAAAGATGACCAAGGCTGCGAAAACCCAGTAATGTGAGTTATAGCCTAGATTAGAGCCTATGCCATCTTTATGTGGAGCACCAATTCTTTTTTTTTTTTAGATCCTTAGAGAGTTCTTTGCCATGAGGTGCCATATTGAACTTCCAGTGACCAGTATGAGAGAATGTGAGGGCGAGAATGATAACCCCAAATTTTTAACACCTACTCCCCATTCACATCTGAGATATTGTAACACTAACGAGTCAAATGACACACGACACTGGGGAGTGTAAATGGCTTTTACTTAGGGGTGTACTCACTTTTGTTGCCAGAGTTTTAGAAAATAATGTCTGTGTGTTGAGTTATTTTGAGGGCATAGTAAATTTACACTGTTATACTATAGCAGCACACTAAATAGTTTACATTTTATCAAAGTGTTAGATATTCAGTGTTGTCCCATGAAAATATACAGCTCTGAAAAAAAATATGAGACCACTTAAAAATGATGAGTTTCCTTGATTTTACAAAATTGAAAACATCTGGAATATAATCAAGAGGAAGATGGAAACTTGTTTTCTTTGCATTATTTGAGGTCTGAAAGCTCTGCATCTTATTTTGTTACTTATTCCACATTTTCTGCAAAGAAATGCTCTAAATGACAATATTTTATTTGGAATTTGGGAGAAATTTTGCCCGTAGTTTATAGATGAAAACAATAGTGTTTATTTTACTCAAACATAAACCTGCTCTCTTAACTTAACTTTTTAACTTCAGAGCTGTATTGTAAAATATTTACAAAATGTGAGCACATGTGAACTTTTTCTGATTGGGGATTGTTACACATAAACTATTACATAACATGGAAGGTTGTTTGTACTTTGTACAGGCTAATGAATATCTAACAGTCTCTTTCCCTCTCTCTCTCTCTCTCTCTCTCTCTCTCTCTCTCTCTCTGTGCAAGTGTGTGGAAAGTGAGTGTGGGGCAGCTGGTGAGGTGATAAGGTGCTTCTGTATCCGGTGTCCGGTTAAAGTTTAACAGCTGATTGTGAAACCTCTCCTGTAGCCACGTCCTGACGACTGCGGTGTGAGGAGCAGTGTTCACCTCCACACTCCCAGCCACAGAGGAACATTTACCCATAATGCATTGCGTAAGAGTAACTCTTTCAGAGAGTGCGTTCTACTATATATAGTGTGGAAAAAGAGGGGTTTTTTATTCATGGGACAAAGGTCATGTGACAGGAACACAATACGTACTTGTCGCTCTCCCGTGACTTCTAGCATATCAGTGATACAGTACAGTATATTTTTCTATAGATGTGTGATTAATGACCCTGTACTGCTGTCTCATGACATTTGGCAGGTCTGTGTATAGTAGAACAAAAATTTGGTTCTATGAGGAATCTACTTAAAGTCTTTTTAATTATATATATATATATATATATACAATAATTTAACCAGCTTTTATCCAGTGTTTTTATCATAGTTACATTTTTTGAGATTATTTCATTTATTAAAGGAAAAAGCAATTTAAACCAACTTGGCCCTGTGTGAAAAAGTAATAGTCCCCCAATAAATAAACTATAATTTACCACATTTCTTGAAAAGCCGAGTTCAATTTCATTAACCACAACCAGGCCTGATTACTGACCAACATTAAGAATCAATTAATTACTTAAAAAACCTGAAAACATGAAGCAGCTAAAAGAGCTCAAAAAGCAACACATTATGCCCCGATCTGAAGAAATTCAAAAGTTCTAAAGTCATTTCTAAAGCTTTGGAACTCCAGCGAACCACAGTGAGAGATACTATTCACAAATAGAGAAGAATGGAACACTTGTGAACCTTCCTAGGAGTGGCCGGCTGACCGGAATTACTCCTAAAGGGCATGGACAACTCATCCAGGAGGTCACAAAAGAACCCAGAACAACATCTAAAGAACTGTAAGCCTCCACTTTTTTCACTGGGTGGAATTATCATTTAAAAAGCTGTTTTTTGTATTTACTCAGGTTATATTTGTCTGAGATTAAAATGTATTTGGTAATCTGATAAATGTAAGTATGATTTAAACACTCTGGAAAGCTGGTTTAACGGTTTATATACCTATATGATTTGAAGAAGATATTGAGTAGATTTTTTTGTTCTACCATACACAGACCAGCCAAATGTCATGGGACAGCAGTACATGACAGATAATTAGGAACATGAATCATGATGTAATGATACACCTATAGGAAACCACTGTACACTACACTGGTATGCTGATAAGTCATGGGACACACTCAAAAAAGAAAAAACAATAGAAATCTGTAAAAGGCAAATACTTTTTCACAGCACTGTATATAGATATTTAGAAACATAAGTTATGTCAAGCATGTGGCCTGTCTAGAACTATAGACTATTTATTATTAAGAGTTAATAAGAGTTATAAGAGTGCTATATATGCTTAATAGCAGTAATTAACTATTTAAACTCTGTAAATAATACAATATGTACATACTTTACCCTCATAAATGCCTTCAATTACATAGACCCTAAAATAGAACCCCGTGGGATGCCAAAATTAATTAATTAATAGAAATAAACGTTCTTGTTTTATTCTATAAACTACAGACAACACTTCTCCCAAATTCCAAATACAAATATTGTCATTTAGAGCATTTATTTGTATAAAATGAGAAATGGCTGAAATAACAAAAAATATGCAAAATAAGCTTTTTTCAGACCTCAAATAATGCAAAGAAAAGCAGTTTACATTCTTAAAGTTTTAAGACTTTAGAAATCAATATTTGGTGGAATTACCCTGGGTTTTAATCACAGTTTTCATGCATCTTGGCCTGTTCTACCTCCACCAGTCTTACACACTGCTTTTGGATAATTTATGCCACTCCTGGTGCAAAAATACAAGCAGTTCAGCTTAGTTTGATGGCTTGTGATCATCCATCTTCCTCTTGATTTTATTCCAGAGGTTTTCAATTTGGTCAAATCAAGAAAAACATCATCATTAAATGGTCTAATTTTTTTTCCAGAGCTGTATATAGTTACAAAATAATAACCCAATATCTCAAAGGTTAATTATGGTGTGTTTATTATACAGTGATAATTAAATTAAAGTTCAGTGTTGAGAACGTGTGATAAGGTGAAACAGATCTGTGGAGAACCAGCTCTCTCAGGAACACGTGGTAAACAGGTCACAGTGGGGGCGGGTTTACAGGCGAGTCCGGTGCACAGGGAGCGCTGGTTCCGTGAGCTGATAGGCCTGAGTAAATACCCGACTGCACACGGTGTTGACACAGCGCTGATGCTATTGTCTTTATCAGTCCTGCAATAACCTGCTAACAATGACCGCACTCAGTCAGACCGGGCCGGCCGCCCAGCGCACCAATAAATCACACCAGAGATTAATCACCACCCAATACTTCATCCTAATCAGAGAGCACAGATATTAATAATACAACTGATTCAAAACTAACTGTTCAATAATGCTGATTACTGCTGCTAGACCAGATATGAGATTTCAACTGTAGCTCAATGAGCTACAACTAGTTTTAGACATTCTACATTACAAATACAGGAACGACTATTTTCTGGTGTATTTTTTTATCCATTGCAAAAAAAAAATGGTGAGTAAAATTTACTTAAAAAAAGTTTTGCAATTTTCTGCATTTCCTTTTTTTAAGTTAATTTAATTTCAGATAAATTTAAGCAACTTCAACTTGGTTTCAAAGTAAATAGGTGAACTGAACTTCAGTCAATCCTTTCTTTTACTAAACTTTACTTAATTTCTGCATACAATATTAGCTAATTACAATTACTTCATTTATACAATAGTACTCAAATATTATATGATACATAATATATTATTATTATTTTTATGAAATTTAAATATTTTTAGTTAAAACACACATATTACTCTGTCTCAACACACGGATGGCATGTAATACATGCCATCCAGGTGTTGAGACGTGGTCTGTTTACAAAATAAATAAATAAAATATATATATAAATATATATATATATAATAAATAAAAAAATACATATAATATTGTATAAATTAAGTAATTGTAATTAGATAATATTGTATGCAGAAATTAAGTAAAGTTTACCAAAAAAAAGAATTGACTGAAGTTCACTTATTTTTCTCTATGTAACATTTAAATCTTAAAACGGAGTTGAAGTTACCTAAATTTATCTGAAATTAAAATTAACTTAAAAAAAAAGCAAATGCAGAAATTTGCAAAACCTTTTTAAAGTAAATTTTACTCATAATTTTTTCCAGTGTACACAAGATTATAAGACACATTATGCGACACTGGTAAGGAACAGGGGTGTCCCCATTCAGCAGGTCTGGCCACTTAACTTAGATAAAGTTAAGTAAACAAAACTGTGATTCATGAAAAAAAAAAAACATTTTTTTAAGTCAAATGAGCGCTGGATGTTAATCTACTCAGATCTCTCTCCTGAAAACTGTTTAGTTGGGTGAGTACAGTGCTTCCATTTATTTACAGTAAGCTTAGATTTCCGCGGTTAGCAGGTAATGCTGCCCGAGAGAGCTACACTGTGGAAGCAAGCGGTTCTTCCCCCTTAGCTTGTTTAACACGGTAAACACGCAGGCTACAGTCCAGTAAACTCAACCCCGAAATGGTAAAAGAGCTAGCGCTTAGTGCAGCTAATGCTAATGCTGCTCCAGCAGTGCTAGCCGGGGTTAGCAGCAGGCTAGAGGCCGATACTTCTCACCTCTGAATGGCAGAAGAGCTACCACTTAAACAGAAACTCCTGTATAACTCTGCACTTCAGCAGTGTGGCGTATTAGCATAAGTGGCTAACCGCTAGCGGTTAGTGGCTACTGTTGACCGACAGCAATACACTGAAGAACCTTGAGTGTTCTGGTAAGTCAGAATGGTATTAGGGACATTCCAGGATTTTGGTACATTTCAGGGGTGGTCACTTCTGAAAATTTGATCTTCAATTTGATCATCTTTAGTCTTAGTTTTATATTTATTAAATACAGGTGATAGACTATCAAAAGGTTTGATTCGTCAAGCTCAGGTATCAAAGCAGCTTTTTAAATTAGATTATGCAATATATTTGGAAAATCTAGGCTAAGTTGTGGTTTACCCCAGGAACAGATGCTAACTGTAAAATTTAGCTATGTATACAAGATGAAGGATAAACATGGTTATATAAGTATATAAAGTAAATTTTGACTCTACTCATTATTAGTCTTACAATATGAGTAACAGGGTTGAGTTCACTGAGTGACACACACAACTTGGCTAAACATATTTGGAAAAAAACTTGAAATTGTTAGAGCACTTACTCTTGGTCTTGCCATGTGGGCAGAAAATGTCCTTGTGATGTCACTTCCTTTGTGCCCGTAGACAAATATTTTGAACTCTTTCTCTGCCAGGTAAAATTCCTTATGGTAACAGGGTTGAGCGCATGTTGTGGGACACAACTTAATAGCATAAAAACTGTAACATGCAATACAATGTAGACCAAAGAAGTTGTTTTCATAAGTAAATGAGATGCTTATCAACAATATAAAAGAGGAAGTCATTTATTTAGAGCTTATTTTAATTGTTAAATTTGCCAAAGGAGTTGCTCACCCAATGAGTGGGACAAGAAAAAAACAACCATTTTTTGAGGTGCTCCACAGGTATTTGCTATTTTGAATAATATCTAAGAAGCTTAATTTCCACCATATTTTACAGTTTGTCTTATAACAAGTACATTTTTCACAAAAAATAGTCATTTAGATATTTTGGATATGTACATTTGAAATTTAAGTGGTGGGACAGGAAATGTACCAAAATCCTGGAATGTCCCATTATCTAGCGGTTTGTACCACGTAGCTTATTTTAATATGGTAAACACGCAGACTCCAGCATTACTAGAAAGGGTTGGCAGCAGGCTACAGGCTGATAATACTCACCTCTGAACAGCGAAATAGCGGTTAGCAGCTAATGCTAATGCTGCTGTAGAACTAAACTGAAACTTCTGTATAATGCTGTACTTCAGCGGCTTTCATACATAAGGTACACAATTGATTCTTGGGAAAATTAGTTTTGAATTTTAAATGTGCCTTATAGTGCAAAAAATATGGTTAAAAAATGTCAAAAACGGCTCTATAGGCTTAAATAATAATGAATAATGTGATTGGTGGATTCCTAATTCATTGTATGTGGTGTTTAATCAGATTTTAATCTTTAGTTCTATCAATGGAGTCCTGACCAATAGGATAGCTGCTTTAGCTGAATCTGCACAGATATCACTGAGAGAACAATACGGATTGGATAGTTTTTACTTAAATTCAGCTACATTTGACTCAAAAATAAAAAGCATGCCATGTAAACAGTGTTTAAACTACAAATATGATTATTCTAGATATCTGTTTGCTCCGTTACCATGTTGGAAAAGTTCTTTTCTGAGCTCCTCTGGTTCTGGTGGTCCGAGGGCACTGGCTTTACTGGCCTTACTGGCCCCAGTGACCCGGTCAGTAATCTATCCCTGTACTGCATATCACCCAGCACTATCCAGCTCCAACCCAAAACACAAATATTACTGAATAATATTTTCATATCCTTTTTTTCTGCAGTGGAGAATTAATTTCATTCACCCTGCACCTCCACTCGCCCGCCTCCGAACACACAATAACAAACGAGGTGCCCGATCCAGCCGGGTCGCAGCTTCACCCACGGAAAAGGTCAGAACCATTAGCATTCAGCTTCAGCTTCTCCTGCTAACAGAGACCAAACAACAAGCAGCACAGCAACAGCTACAGCAACAACTACAGCAAATATAAAGTATTACCCCCCTCAAACCAATAACCATACCCAATACCCCACCATCACCCTGATAAATACCAAATACCCCTTTTCCTCAGCATTACCACCACTGTGAATCAGTTCATTCACCCGCTGCTCGGATGAAATCCTCATTTATGAGGCTATTTTCATAATACGGATGTGCCGCGCATCCGAGCTGTCGCTTCCAGCTGCAGACAGAGCCTTAGATTAAACCCAGAGACGATGAACATGAACACACACACACATACACACACACACACACACATACACACACGCATACATACACATAAAACCAGAGTCAGATGTTACAAGGCATTATAGCAAATACTGTACATAACTGTTGCATCACCACTAAAATTCAGCTAATTTTCTAAAGTCACCAAATGTTACGCCCTTGCTGAGTGATGCAGCAGCATAGAGGATTCTAGAAGTTTCTCCACATATTCTGTATTGAAAACAGGTCAGAACTGCAGCCAGGCCAGTTTATAGTACCGATAACCTTTTATTCCATAACCATGCAGCAGTTTTTATGTGTGCAGCATGTGGTTTTGCATTGTCCCTGTAAAAAAATGTAGGGTTCTATTTTAATTGCGGATCATGCAGCTTGATTGACAGACAGACAGACAGACAGACAGACAGACAGACAGACAGACAGACAGACAGACAGATAGATAGATAGATAGATAGATAGATACTTTATTTATCCCGAAGAAAATTTAGGCATTCAGCAGCAACAACACAATACAATAAGAAACATACTCAGACAAATCAAAACACAGAAGAATAGAAAATATATACTATAAAAACCTAACTATACAAGGTAAGGATCTATCTGTAAATGGAGCAGTGCAGTAGATGTCATTAACATGGTCATTAAATAATTAAATAATTAACAGAGTAAAGTGCAATGTGCAATGACATCGATTACGAAAGTGACTGATGTGACATAGAAATATAATATAAATATGCATACGTTAGAAGACAGTTCTAAAAAGAGAATGTGAAATGTGAATACCCAATCATGAGTAAAGTGTACTTGAATGTAAGTGAGGTTGGGGAAGTGTTAATGTAAATAATTAAGTGCTTGAATAATGTCCATGTGGTGTGACTGGATTAAACTCAGTCGGCAGCAGCATCCCGTCCCCGATGGGAGGAGTTAAAGAGTCTGATGGCTCTCGGAATAAAGGATCTTCTGAGTCTGTCTGTTTTGCAGCTCTGTGACAGCAGTCTGCCACTGAACACACTCCTCTGGTGTGAAGTGGGTGACTATTTAGGTCTGAGTTAGGGTACATCAGCATGTCTTTTGTATCGTGAGGATGCAAAAAACACGCCGTGCGCAGCTCAAAACACGCAAAGGCATGAACTCATTCTCTTAATTTTTTTTTTATAGAACTTTATTTATTAAATTTTCCATCTTTTACAACATAGATCATATATACATATGGTTAACAACATGCAAGGGAAAATAGATTTTTAATTAGAAAAAGAAAACAAAAACAAATCATCCTTAAAGAGAAAAACCCATCCAAACTCCCCTCCCTCCCTCCCTCCCTCCCTCCCTCCCTCCCTCTTATAGTTCCATCAAAAAGTTAAAAAATTATACATCCTATGCATCTTGTACATCTTGCTGGCTTTCCAAAAAGTCTATAAATTGTTCCCATATTTTGTAGAAACTCCGTAGCTTCCCCTTTTTAGCATAAGTCAATTTTTCCAAGGCCAGAGTGTTGGAAAGGCTCTTGAACCACACATTGACAGAAGGTGCCTCCATAGCTTTCCACGAGGTAGCAATACAGTATTTAGCTTGTAATGAGCACATATATACCATTTTTTTTTCTGCATTAGACAGTCTTAAGTCTGATGGGACAAGTCCAAGAATGAACAACTTAGGACAAAGGGGCAATCTGGTGGAGCTAATGTCAGAGACTCGGTCTATTACCTTTTCCCAAAATTCCCTAATTTTAGGGCAGGTCCACAAACAGTGATATAATGTACCCTCCTCTAAACCACACTTATTGCAAAGGTCAGGGTTATTATTATTGAAGCGGTGCAAAAGGGATGGGGTCATATATGTACACATGATCCATTTATACTGAATAAGTTTAAATCTGGTATTGATAGTTTGAGTCTGTGCTGTGTGACACAGCATTTTCCAATCGTCCTCAGAAATTTCTGTGCCCATATCACTGGACCATTTCATTCTCTTGTCAGTTGAAGATTCATTGGAGTTTTCCAGAATTAAGCTATAAGAAACAGAAACTTGACCACGACTGTGCATATGATTTAGTATAACCTCTTCAAGACTGGATAATGGTGGTTTGTTTAGCTGATGTTTATATTTTTTCATAATATAACTCCTAATTTGTAAATACTTAAAGAAATGAGTCCTGGGTATATTGTAAGCACCCTGACTCATTCTCTTAATTAATCATGGGTGTGTTTTGGGCGTAACAAGAAATAAACCAATCAGTGTTTCAATGTTTCTTGGCGCGTTGGTATCTTAACATCTCAGCACTTTGCGCGTCTCAGCAGAGGATATTGACCATATTGCCCGTCTCATCTGTCAAACATGGTGGAGGTTGTGTCAGAGCTTGGGCTTGTTTCTCAAACAGTCCTAGAGATCATAGTTTTATTATAACATAGCTCATGATGGGAGTAGCAGACTGAATTCCGAGATCTACGGAAACACTCTGTCAGCCACTTTAGAGAACCACATCCAAAGAACCTCCAGACCCTGTCTTTTAGACTTTTGGACTCACAGCTTCCTTTTCTTACAAAAAAAGATCTCCGCTGCAAAAAAATGCTTCGTCAAAAAACTAGACAAAATATATGTAAATTGAGACGTACGTATATTAGACATATATTAATCAAAAACATCTGCCAATGGGGTAAACAAAGTGTTCTTACTTAAAATAAACAATCGCAAACTGAATTAAGACTTAAATCAAACATGTATCACTGATTATTTGATTATTAAATCTGCACACAGGAATGAGAATAACTTGACCTGTGACTGTTTTATGCTTATTTTAAAATCAAATTACTTAAAATAAATGAGGTGGAAAGTCTAAGTAAGACTGATTAAGATCATTATTTAAAAAAAAAAAAAAAAAAAAAAAAAAAATCTTTCAGTCATAATTGTTTGTAAGACTAAAATTTGTATCACAGAAAAAAAGATTCATTGCCAAATTGAATCATTTCTCTTTCTAAGATTACCTTGGGGATCAATAAAGTATCTATCTATCTATCTATCTATCTATCTATCTATCTATCTATCTATCTATCTATCTATCTATCTATCTATCTATCTATTTGTCTATCTATCTATCTGTCTGTCTGTCTATCTATCTATCGCTAGCTAGCTAGCTAGGGTGGAATGCTGATTCGTGTGACCACAGTGGTATTACTAATAAATGACGATTCTTGAGATCACAAGAGTACAGATCGTTCAGACAAAAACATGATCATCTGTCAAACGTGGTGGAGGTTGTATCATAGCATGGGCTTGCACAGTTGTTTTTTTCGAACAGTCCTACAGATCATAGATTTATTAAAACATAGCTCATGATGGGAGTAGCAGAATGAATTTTCAAGATCTACGGAAACACCACTTTTTTGTCTGCCACTTTAGAGATCCACATCCAAAGAACCTCCAAAATCAGAACAGTGCAAATAACTGGAAATGTGAATCCTATTTCTGCTCAACAGGCCGCTGAGGCGGATCTTTCGGTGGGATTTTGTGGTTATAGCGTTGGAAATGAAAGCACTTGTGAAATCGGAATAAAAACGAGCACATTCAGACTTTTCGTCTCTCTGAAAGAGGATTTGGAGCCTCTCAGAGTGTTCCCCGCTGCAGATAATATGAATCATCTCTGGAGTGCAGCGTCTGACAGTTGGGATGGTTGTAACAAGTGAGAGAGTGTTGCATAAATTTAGTCTTTTCCTGAGAAGCCCACACACTGATTTAAATCTTCTGTGGAGGCTTGGGATAATTACGAGTTTGTCCTCATGCAGAGCTTTTGTTCCAGCGTTGAGGCGTTTAAGCACCGGGATAAAGCTCCTAAAACATGCAGCACTGCAATGCTGTATCATTTACTATGGTATCAACCATAACTTTAGAACCACTGCCAGGTGAATAACAAATGAAAACGTTAATTATCTTCATCTACAGTGAGTCCTGTCACAGGGTGGATATAACAGGAAGTAAGTGAGCATCCTGTTGCGTAAGAATCACTTTGACAAGATACCACACTGATGTGGATCAGAACATCTCCAGAGAAAGTGCTGCCACTATGATATCAGTTCGAATCTCGGTCATGCAGCTTGCCATCAGCTGCCGGATCCCTGAGAGAGCACATTAGGCCTTGCTCTCTCTGGGTGGGTAGGTGGTGCTCTCTCACTACAAAGGGTGATGTCGATCTGCACAAGGCGTCTGTGAGCTTATGTATCGGAGCCAGTCGCTGCGCTTTCCTCCAAGCACATTCACTACTAAGCATCATTTTAAAAAGTGGAGGTGATTGGTTTCACATGCGTCAGAGGAGGCGTGTGCTAATCTTCACCCTCCTTGTGTTAAGGAATCACTAGTGATGAGTGATACCTAAAACCAAAAAGTGTCTAAGGAATGTCAACCGGTGAATCGTTGACAGGGTCATGTGCTTCTTTGCCCTACAGGCCCAAATGGTTCTTTACATGGAGGGGAAACATTCTGGTGACTTTGGCACCATGATGTTGAATAAGGCTAAAAGCTTGCCTGCTAATGCTTCGATGGTGAAGTTGGATAAGAGGGGTCGCCATTGTGCTACCGGTCTTATCCAACTTCTGGTAGGAAGTTTTAGATTTTAGGTGAGGCCCATGACTGGCATGCTAATGTCACAATACTGATGTTAGATGAGGCCTTTAGTTGGTTGGCTAATGCCATGGTAGCAATTCAGGATGAGGCCAATAGTTGCTGTGCTACAGCCATGGTAGTGATGTTAGACAAGGCTTGTAACCATCTTGCTAATGCCACAGTGGCAATGTTGAACAAGGCCCATAGCCAGCTTGCTAGTGCCAAAGCAGAGATGTTGGATAAGGTCAGTTTCTGGCTGGCTAATGCCATAGTAGCAATTTGGGACAAGGCCAATAGTTGCCGTGCTACTGCCATGATAGTGATGTTAGATAAGGCCAGTATTCGGCATGCTAATGCCAAGGTATTGATGTCGCACAATGCATATATCCATCTTGCTAATGCCACAGTAGCGATTTTAAAAGAGGCCAGTAGCCAGCTTGCTAATGCCACAAGAGATGTGTTGGCTGAGGCCAGTAGTTAGCTTACTAATGCCATGGTAGCAACGTGGGATGACCCTAATAATTGCCATTCTAATGCTATGGTAGTGATGTCATATAAGGCCAATAGCCATCTTGCTAATGCCACAGTAACAATGTTGAACAAAGATATTAGTTGGCTGGATAATGCCAAAGTAGTGAGGTTGGACATGGCCCATAGGCAGCTTGCTAATTCCATGCTAGCAATGTTTGATTAGGCCCATAGCCAGCTTACTAATGTCACACTAGAGATGTTGGATGAGGCCATTAGTTGGCTGGCTAATGCCATGGTAGAGATGTTGGATGAGGAAATTAGTTGGTTGGCTATTGCCATGGTAGCAATATTTTGACGAGGCCTGTAGCATGCATGCTAACACTACAGTAACAATGTTGGATGAGGCCAGTAATATTAGATAAGGCCAGTATTCAGCATGCTAATGCCAGTGTTGGACAATGCCTGTAACCATCTTGCTTATTCCAGAGTAGTGATTTTGGACGAGGCCTGTAGTCAGCATGCTTATGTCACAGTAGTGTTGGACAAGGCTGATATTTGCTGTTCTAATGCTATGGTAGTGATATTGGACAAGGCCAATATTTGCTGTTCTAATGCTATAGTAGTAGTGTTGGACAAGGCCAATATTTGCTGTTCTAATACTATGGTAGTAATGTTGGATAAGGCCAATATTTTCTGTTCTAATGCTATGGTAGTGATATTGCACAAGGCCAATATTTGCTGTTCTAATGCTATAGTAGTAGTGTTGGACAAGGCCAATATTTGCTGTTCTAATGCTATGGTAGTAGTGTTGGACAAGGCCAATATTTGCTGTTCTAATGTTATGGTAGTGATGTTGGACAAGGCCTGTAACCATCTTGCTAATTCCACAGTAGCGATTTTGGACAAGGCCCATAGACAGCTTGCTAATGTCATAGTAGTGATGTTAGACGAGGTTAATAATGCCATGCTAATGGTATGGTAGTGATGTTAGATGAGGCCCATAGCGATCCTGCTAATGCCACAGTAGTGATGTTGGACAAGGTCAATAGTTGTCGTTCTAATGCCCTAGTAGGGATGTTGGACAAGGCACGTAGCTGGTCTGCTAAAACCACAGTATCAATGTTACACAAGGCCTGCAGCTGGCATGTCGATGCCATAGTAGTAATATTAAATGAGGCTCATTGCTGGCTTGGATGGTAGTAATGTTGGTCATCATTGGATGGTAGTAAGGTTTGAAATTGGTGTGCTAACACAGTGCTAGTGATGTTGAATGAGGCCAAAAGCCAGAGTATAAAACTCACAGTTCCCCATTTCGTATTTAAAAGTATGTTCCGCTTTGAAATTTGCCACGCTAATATGCTAACTCAGGGTGAAATCAGGGTGAGAATGTGCGACAGTAGACATCCAGCAATAGCAACTGTCACATCATTATTACGAGAAACTGTGTACTTCCTAGTGTAAAAGAGGACACTGATGTTCATAGACGTTCCACCCAGCTCACAACTTATTTAAAAGATCTGCTGTTACATTAGACTTGGTACCAGATAGCCACAGCAGAACACCTTCAGAGGTCCAGTAGAGTCCAGGCTTTGATATGTCAGAACTGATTTGCTGGTGAGTGTTGTACATACTCAAAAGGCTGCAACGAGGTCTGCAGAACTGACTCCAGATCAGACATAATTTGGCTGTAAGACCTGGCTCTGTATGTTCTTTAGTTTGGTAGGATCGATCTATCGGACTCTAAACTTTTACCCTGTCTTTTATTACGTCTGATACGTGTGCAGGTTAAAGGTGGTTCTGTCCAGAACTCTTACGACTGGTGTAGACGGGTCAAAGTCAAAATTGCACTATTCAGCTACTTTAAATAGTACAACTGTGTTAACTTATCTATTATACATTTACCATTTCCACCAGAGTGGAAGAGTGAGTGTTTGTGTGTATACACTGCATTGTATAACTGAGGACATACAGCTCTGGGAAAAATAAAAGACAACTTCAGTTTCTGAATCAGTTTCTCTGATTCTGATTCTCTGATGCTATTTATAGGTTTATGTTTGAGTAAAATAAACATTGCTGATTTCTTCTATAAACTACGAACATCATTTCTCCCAAATTCCAAATAACAAAAATTTGTTGTTTAGAGCATTTATTTGCAGAAAATGAGAAATGGCTGAAATAATAAAAAAGATGCAGAACTTTCAGACCTCAAATAATGCAAAGAAAACAAGTACATATTCATAAAGTTTTAAGAGTTCAGAAATCAATATTTGGTGCAATAACCCTGGTTTTTATTCACAGTTTTTTGCATGTTTTCCTCCACCAGTCTTACACACTGCTTTTGGATAACTTTATGCCACATCTGGTGCAAACATTCAAGCAGTTTAGCTTGGTTTGATGGTTGTGATTATCCATCTTCCTCTTGATTCAATTCCACAAGGCATCTTTTTTTTGCGCCCTCGCAATACCAAAGACACACCAACACACCCTTAATCCAGCTGTGTGGTGCCAATAAAACATCTCGCCTATAGATCGCTAAAATAGGGCCCACAATATTTTCAAGAATCAACCATGGAAGCCCAAGTTATGACTCAACCTTTATCTTCATGTTTGGCAGATGAGTTTGTGTATTCTCTGAACAAACTGAACTCTCGTGATCTCAATAACTGTTATGAGAGGCCACAAGATGTCCTGCACACAACATTGAGCTGTTACTGTCCCTTGTATCACTCCTGAAGGCTTACGCTACCTCCCGGCCGCTGCGCTCCTCCAGTGAACGTCGCCTCGCTTTACCAAACATTCATACAAAGCAATCCAGACTGTTCTCATACAGAGTTCCCCAATGGTGGAACAAACTTCCTTCCACTACCAGATCAGGAGAATCTCTCACTATCTTTAATAAACTCCTGAAGACAGAGCTCTTCAAAGAGCACTTACTCTCCTAACACCTCTAACAAACTAACTAATTCTAACCTCATCTCCTTCTTCCTCTTCTCTACTCCTCTATCCCATTATTTCCCTTTGGACTCCTTTAGGCCCTATCTAAAGATGTTTTTACCTTTAACTTCTATTGTTTTTTGTACTTTACTATTGTAAGTCACTTTGGACAAAAGTGTCTGCCAAATGTAATGTAATCTAATGTAATGTACTAAGGGGTCATACTGTCATATGTGATGGCTCCCAAGATCATCAGAACCACAGCTGGGCCAGTGTGCCAACTGAAGCATTCACCACAAGGCCTCCATCTTTGAGCTTGACCATCAGTGGATCCCAAACAGAACCTGTGTAGGATATGTATGCTTCCAAGCAATAGCAGTTCAGGTTTCTAATTCACAACACAACTGCAAACAAAGGTGAAAGTGCCTATCCGATGAACTGATGGCCTAGATGGCGGTCAATTTTTTTAAATGGTTCCCTTTAAGTCCATTGGTGCCCTCTCTCAAGTGTGTTGAAGAGGCTAGATGTCTAGCAGTCACCTATCTCTCTCACAAGTAGCATCTAAGAGCATTTTTGTAGGGGAGCAGGAGAAGCATTTTATGCCCTTCCAGATCCAGTATGTAATCAGACCACATCTGTAAGCAGCTGAGGAATAACCTTTTCAGCATTCCCAACAGGCTCGGATTTTACAGCTCAGGCCTTGGCCTCCTCCTCCAATTAGCCACATTAGCGCTACTTAACCTCCCTGAAGGCGGCAGAGAGTGATGTCTGAGATCATGTTTGACTCTCCGGGGTGGGATAAGGAGCCATCAGAGTGATTACATTATCTTGCACTCCCTAACCCTCTGCCCATTTCTCTGGTAATCCTGTGAGCTGGAGTTCCCCACTGGGAGAACCGGACTATTATCCTGCACTTCAGCTCTGCGGACCAGGGAACGGAGCGGAGTCCCGGGATTCACAAAGAAACCAAATCATAAAAGAGGAGAGATGATGGATTAGTTTTTATTAGCGGAGGCTTCATCCAGTGAGTGACCCAGTTTACACAGCAGAACCTAGTATTCCAGTTCTAGTTCCAACCACCCTTTAGAACCTTTGGTTTCATAATGTATACTTAAATAAATGTGAGGTTCAAAATAGCGGTAAAACATTAACTTCTGTAACCAAATGTTCAGGTTAAGATTCTAAACTTGATATATTATGTAGATGCACTGTGAAAAAATAGTCGCACCCAGACAGAATCAACTGACAGGAACGAATCTTGATGAATTTCATCGAGTGGCTTAGAATTGCAGAGGGTCATCTTCAGTAGTTTGCTGTCACTCCAGAAGGTCTGGTGTCATGGTGTGCACTGTAAGCTCGGATAAGTTGAATTTACTTTTAAAAAATTTAGGAAATCGGTTGCCTTAAAAAAGTTAAGTAATGGGTAATGAAAATTTAAGTTAGCATAACTTAAAAAATTAAGTTATTACAACTAAAGGGGAAGTTGATTTATTTATATGGTAGCCCAGGGGAATCACTACAGACTGATAGTGAGTGACAGAAATGGTTGGACACACCCAGTATACAAATAGACTGTGACAGAAACCAATGGAAACGAAGCTGTTAATGCCAACAGACTAAACTCAGTTATGTTGGTTAGTTAGTGAGTTGGTTCAACTCAAAGATCTCAGTTTGAATGTTTATATGTGCCCACAAATGTTCAACTAACTCAAAATTTGAGGATGATGGATGGATGGATGGATGGATGGATGGATAGATGGATGGACGGACAGATAGATAGATATTTTATTGATCCCAGCGGGAAATTCTAGTGACATGAATTTTAACAGGACACTGCTTGTCCACATGCTGTGGTCATCTGCAGGAACTTTGTACGAATATTCAAGCTTCATGGGAAGGATTATCACAGAACACCATTAGGAACCTCTACAACTCCATGCTAACATGTTTGGAGAGTTAAATGAAACATATGTTACACACTTCTTCAGTAGATGTATTGCAATAAACATTAGCCTATATAGCAATCTGGCAAAGAGCAGAGATTCCCATTTCTGAGAAATCCTTTATTATCCTGCTGAAAAATATCAGTTAAAGCCCTGCCATGAGAGGCAACACAGTCTTACATGATCTTTAAGAGATGATCTGTTCTAAAACAACCAAGTAAGCCTAAGCTATGACACAACCTTCACCATGCTTCACCAGCTGAACTCCTATGAACCATCTAATGAACCATCATGAAAGGCCTCATCTGTTAATTTATTGCCCATATCAGTATTTAAAAATGTTTAATTATTTATTGTTCTTGGTAAGTTTTATCCTATTCCCTCAGATAGTACTGCAGTCTGACACTTGTGTGTGAGAATTAAACTTTGACCCCAGATTTAATTAAGTCTGTTGTAAGGGGTCAGTCATGCTGGTTGATTTATAACAGAACTGTACCTTTAAGCTAATTTTAGTGGTTCTGAGGACAGAATTGGGACAGATGTGGGAACTCTGTGTCCGGTCCGGACTGTCGTAATCGTCACTGGGAAGGAAGTGCATGTCGTGGGCTTGCTGGATCAGCAGAACGCTGAGGCGACTTCGCTGAGTTTTAACAAATAGAGGAACAGTGAAGGACGGAACGGCGGCCTCCGTCCTCCCGACATCCTTCCTCCTCCCCGCGGCCGGCGCTCAGCGTTCCTGTCTGACGGGAATTCTGTGAAGCTTTATTGCGGTTCAGCTGCCACGCTGCTGTTGTTGTTTGGTGGTTGCTCAGATACCCGCCCACGGCTCCCGCGGCCTGAATGGAGCCGGTGATATAAATATGATATCAGGTTATTTAGCAGGGCCTTTCCCCCAGTCCTGCCCCACATTTACAAACAGATCCATTCAACAAATCCAGAGCGTCACTGTTTACTCTAGAACAGTCTAGAACAATACAGACCATACAATACATATTATAGCTCATCTACAGAACCGGAGCATTTATTCATTATTATAGAGTATATTTACACATCCATACAGATAATTAATTAATACAGAACTAATGAACACACATATTTCTATAATGTTAGTGTAATGTTATAATATTAAAATAGAGAAAACTAATTATTTTGATTGGTACTGTACGACAGCTTTATACCTTTTCCATTGTTCTCACTATTTACAATTAATCAAAAATAAACACATTTTTCTATACATGGGGCTGTAGGCTGAAAAGGTGTGGCTTTAAACTGCTGTAGGCTGAAAAGGTGGGGCTTTAAATTGCTGAAAGCTGAATGGGTGGGGCTATAAACTGCTGTAGACTGAATAGGTCTGGCTTTAAACTGGAGTAGAATGAATAGGTGGGACTTTTAACTGCTTTAGGCTGAATGGGTGGGGCTTTAAACTGCTGTGGGTTGAATGGGTGGGGCTTTGAACTGCTGTAGGCTGAATAGGTGGGGCTTTAAACTGCTGTGGGCTGAATGGGTGGGGCTTTACACGGCTGTAAAGTGAGTAGGTGGGGCTTTAAACTGCTGTAGACTGAATGTGTGGAGCTAAACTGGCTGTAGGTTGAGTGGGTGGGGCTTTAAACTGCTGTAGACTGAATGGGTAAGACTTTAAACTGCTGTGGGTTGAATGGGTGGGACTAATATGTGAATATGTGGGGCTTTAAACTGCTGTAGGCTGAATAGGTGGGGCTTTAAACTGCTGTAGACCATACAATGTCTACAAAGGTGGGGCTTAACATTGCTGTAGACTGAATGTGTGGAGCTAAACTTGCTGTAGGTTGAGTGGGTGGGGCTAAATCAAGGAAATCTTGGTATGTTTTAAAGCTGTTTTTCCTATGATATGACCTACTGATGGTACAGTTAAAGCAGTAATAGAATAAAAGCACTGCTGAACAGATGATGCTGAGCGCGGGTGTATTAATGTGATAAAGCTGTATAAAAAAACGGGAGCTGTGCCCCGAGGCAGCAGATTGGCGAGGCGTTTGACTGTGGTGCTCTCAGTAATCCTGATCTTTGTGGCGGAGGAACACGTGCCTGATTCTTGCCAGCTCTGGAAACGTTAAGATTGGGCTGAGTAATGTAGCATAGTCTTTACCATGGTTTATTGCACTGTATTTATCATTAAATATAAATATGTATTATCATCTATCTGTTATCTATCTATCTTTTCCAGCTTTTAGTGCTGACAGAGTTTGTGTGAGAGATATATAGTCTATTATACCCTCCCTCTCTCCACTATTTATCACACATACACAAACACTGCTGAATTATTACAATCCTACATCATTTCCTGCTGATCGTACGTATATATGTATATATGTATGAATGTGTGTGTTTGAACATGTGTGTGTGTGTGTATAAGGGGTATTATAGAGAAAGTGCTGGGAGTCGTATCTGAAGCCATTAGTGTAGCCGCCCATCCTGCTGATGGATGAGGCTCGGCCCATAATACAGGATTAGCATTAATTCTCCGCCACAGCTGGAGGAAACGGAGAAAACCAGCGAGACAGAGCCGACTGTGAGACAGACAGACATGCAGCAGGGCGACAGCACAGCTTCACTGTTCCTTCTGCTTGATGCACAGCTAGCAGAGCTGGGATTTTTAGCAGGATTGTGCATTTGCGTTAATATTTAAAGAAATCGAACGATGTGTACGTCTTTATGAATATGTACCACGCTAACAAAGCCTACTAACACAGTGTACAGCCCTTTACCTGCTGTATTAAAGGGGACATATGAAAAAATCACTTTTTGCAAGCTTTTGTATTATAACTAGGGTCTCAACTGGCCGTACAAACACTGGAAAATAACCCATCCATCCGTTTTCTGTGAATCAGTGGAAACAGTTTGGTGTCACAATATGTCACAATAAGGAAACCTGCATAGAACCACCCTGACATTACCCCTCACCAGAGCCACATCCAAAAAAAAAAAAAAAACACCTTTTCAGTCTGCTGGTTGAGAACCTCAAACATTACACAGCAGGATTAACCAGCAGACTTTGTCTAAGGGAGGGATCTGTACCTAAATAAACAGTTCTGCTTGTATCACAGTTAAGCATGAACTAGCTCATTCACATTTTGCCATTTAGCTAACACAAGCTAACACTAGTGTGTGGTAAATGCTAAGCATTTACAGGGGTTGGACAATGAAACTGAAACACCTAGTTTTAGACCACAATAATTTATTGAGTTGAGGTTCACATTGAATTCTGCCCTGATTTGGGCAGCCGTGGTTTTATGTTTTTTGGATACAATCCGGGTTAGCGCCCGAACATCCCTTTCAGACAGCTTCCTCTTACATCGTCCACAGTTAATCCTGTTGGATGTGGTTCGTCCTTCTTGGTGGTATGCTGACATTACCCTGGATAACGTGGCTCTTGATACATCACAAAGACGGGCACCAACCATTTGTCCTCTTTTGAACTCTGGTATGTCACCCATAATGTTGTGTGCATTGCAGTATTTTGAGCAAAACTGTGCTCTTACCCTGCTAATTGAACCTTCACACTCTGCTCTTACTGGTGCAATGTGCAATTAATGAAGATTGGCCACCAGGCTGCTCCAATTTAGCCATGAAACCTCCCACACTAAAATGACAGGTGTTTCAGTTTCATTGTCCAACCCCTGTACATGGCGTAGCAAGCAACAGCTTATTTGCATAAAAGTGACAGAGCCCTTAATTGGCTCATTCCGAAAGGGGGTGAGATTTGTGAGATTTACGTGAGAGTGATATTGTGGAAATAACTTCATGAACATGTTTTGTACAGCTCATAGACCTATTCTACCTTGTGTAAAACATTAACAAAACATCTCCCCTTTACTATTAACTGTGTGTTTTCACTAACAGCATTGTGAGTCATCCAGTTCAGAATCCAAAATGGCTGCACATGCTGTTTGGATTGGTGAAATAACATATAATGCATTGTAACCAACTGGTATATCTAACAATACTAACCTGGGACAACGCTAACAATGATAACCTGATACATAAAAAGTGGGACATATTTATTTTGGATATTTGCCAAAAAAACACTGTAAAAAAACAGTAAATGCATCTTAAACCAGTTGTGGCAAAGTCTTTAGTGAACTGTTCTTTGGAAATGTTTTGAATCAGTGTCAATACTGTTTATAGGAATGTTTAAGTGAGAAGGTGGGTGTTACTCCCAGCAACAACATCTGACTTGTGAGTTAAATAGAATTGACAAGCAGAAGGGAACCTATTGATGGACAATTAATAAGACACCCTCAATCAAATTCTTCATGATCTAGAGTCACATCATCATAATTTATCCTTTTTTCCCCACAATAAGTGGGGAAATGAATGGTTGTTTCTCAGATCATGTAAGACTGTGTTGCCTCTCATGGTAGGGATTCCAATTGGCATTTTTCATCAGGAAAGTAAGGCACTTTGTTTTTATGTCTTACTACTATGAAGGGCACTTTAAGGCATGGAGGCACTAGGGCTTAAGTCTGAGAGTGCTTTCAGGATGGGTGAGAACTGTTGGAATTAGACATAAACAGCTCTGATTTTGCTATTTATGGGTATATGTGCGAGAAAAAAGAACATTGTTGTTTTATCTTGGTATGTTCTCCTCCACCAGTCTTACACACTGCTTTTGAATAACTTTATGCCACTCCTGCTGCAAAAATTCAAGCAGTTCAGCTTGGTTTGATGGCTTGTCATCATCAATATTCTTCATGATTATATTCCAGAGGTTTTCAATTTGGTAAAACCAAAGAAACTCATCATTTTTAAGTGGTCTCTTATTTTTTCCAATGGACAGAACAAACACTGATTTAAAGTGAAATGAAGTGATTGATCGATAACTGTAGCATTGTCGAGCGCTTTTGAGCTAACAGTGAATAACTAAGCTATAAATAAATGTTCTGATCTGTCGTGTGTAATCTATACAGGGTTATAAGCAGCTGCCGCAGAGCTACAGCAGCGTGTTGAGCAGCGTAATCTCCACTGAATGCTGCTCATCTGAAGGAATTAGCGCTGGATAAGTAGCAGTTTGCAAAGGATCTGATCACATTCATAACTGATGCATCCGTAATGACAGCTGTGTCGCCGCCTCCCAGCAGGGATTAGCGACGCCGCACAGCACGTCTTCAGTCTTTACTGGGGGCTGGGTGTGAATTACAGGGGGTTTAGGGGAGCCTGACCCGCCATAAATATGACTTTAGTTAACTAGTTGCACAAAGGTTCTTCTAGGGTTCATTACTAAAGTAAGCAGGTAGATGGATTCAGTGATCATTTATACTTATTTTACCTGAGTAATGGAATCTTGACATTGGTAAAAAATCTTTGTAGAGGCTTTGTTATATAACCTACCAACCCAAATAAGAAAAAAATGGACAGTATGGAAAATGCAAACACAAGTAATGACTCAACCACTTTTGGTTCATTTTGCTGGAGCTCTGGGTGTCCATTCCTTCTCAATAAAAAAGAAAAGAAAACTAATTTGTTTGAGCACAACAATGCACCGTGTTTTCACTGTGTGATGGTCCATCCCAGATGCCTTTAAGCCCAGAGAAGTCAACACCTCTTCTGGACATGTTTAACATAAGGTAAACCATCCCAAAATTATTGGATGGAGCTCCATTATTCCAGAGAACACAGTTCCACTGCTCCAAAAGTTTTGTGTTTTTTATTTTTTATATAGTGTGTCTTATTCTATTGGCAGTACCTCTCTTCTACACGTCTGTATCAGGGATGGGTTAGCAACCTAAAGTAGCTAAATATATAAAGTACCAATCAAGCACCACTTTTTTAGATTACACAGTTTTGCACATCTTGGTTGGATTTTCTCAGTCAGCTTAATGAGGAAGAGTCACCTGGAATACAGGCTTTCAGTTAACAGCTGTGCTGAACTCGTCAAGAGTTAATTACTTGAATTTCTTGCCTCTTAATGTGTTTGAGAGCATTAGTTGTAAAGATGTGAAGAGGTAGAGTTACAGGTATACAGTGAATAACCCTATTTGAGTAATGTTCTAATCCATATTATGGTAAGAACTCCTCAACTACAGGGGTTGGACAATGAAACTGAAACACCTGTCATTTTAGTGTGGGAGGTTTAATGGCTAAATTGGAGCGGCCTGGTGGCTAATCTTCATTAATTTCACATTGCACCAGTAAGAGCAGAGTGTGAAGGTTTAATTAGCAGGGTAAGAGCACAGTTTTGCTCTAAATATTGCAATGTACACAACATTATGGGTGACATACCAGAGTTCAAAAGAGGACAAATTGTTGGTGCACGTCTTGCTGGAGCATCTGTGACCAAGACAGCAAGTCTTTGTGACGTATCAAGAGCCACGGTATCCAGGGTAATGTCAGCATACCACCAGGAAGGACGAATCACATCCAACAGGATTAACTGTGGACGCTGTAAGAGGAAGCTGTCTGAAAGTGATGTTCGGGCGCTAACCCGGATTGTATCCAAAAAACATAAAACTACGGCTGCCCAAATCACGGCAGAATTCAATGTGCACCTCAACTCTCCTGTTTCCACCAGAACTGTCCGTCAGGACAATAAATTATTGTAGTCTAAAACCAGGTGTTTCAGTTTCATTGTCCAACCCCTGTAAGTAAAGGAAAAAAATCTATAATAAATTAAGGTCAGTTGAAGAACTTTTAAAGTATCTGTAAGTTCAGTTGCAAAAAATATCAAAAGCATTATGATGAAACTGGCACTTATCAGGAGCACCCTATGAAAGAGACATCAAGAGTTTCCTCTGTTGCACAGTTTAAGCTCATCAGAGTTACCAGCCTCAGAAACAGCAAGTTAACAGCCCCCCTAGATAAGAGCGACCTAAATGCATGAAAGTATTATTACTCTGATGAAATTTTAAAGTACAAATTACATTACGAGTCTAATAATCTACTCAAGTAAAAGTAAAAAGTAGATCATTTAAAATGTACTTATAGTAAAAGTTACTCATTTACTTTTTAACAGCGTGTTGAGGGGCTCTCTTAATGCGAAGGACAAACGACAAAAGGATATAAAAAAATCTCAATCTAGATGTTTTTATTTAAACATAAACTAATATTGCTGTGATCACATGATGCATAAAAGTCAAAATCGCCAAAGGTGGAAACGTTTTTTTAAGTGGACAGCGCCGAAATGTTTTTGATCACATCAAGTAGGCTAACAGTTAGCATAATTAATAACATCCTTGTTAGCTAGTTACCAATAGGATGCTAGTGCCAAACAAAATTAGCAATATTATCTACTGATGTCGTTTGGGGTTATTATAGCAAGCTTCTAACCAACGAAACTTTAGAAAACAAACCAATCTGCTTTGTTTGTGTGACTTTAGAGACAGTTCTCCTTCCCATCATTCATTGCAGTAGTTTCCAAGACTTATTTTTTACTCAGTAACAGATGTGATTTAAAATGTACCGAAGTACAATACTGAGGTAAAAGTAAAAATACAATTTTTAATAAGTACTTTAAAAAGTATAAGTACACAAAAAACTACTCAATTACAGTAAAGCGAGTAAATGTAATTTACTTTCAACAGTTTTTTTTAATTTTTGATTTGTTTAACACTTTTAAGTTACTACATGATTCCTCATGTGTTCCTTCATAGTCTGGATGATTCAGTATTCCTTTACTGAATATGTAAACGAGTGGATTTAGGCCCGCTTGGTTCTGATAGGGTCAGTGACTGTGGGGGAGGGGGGTCATAAGCATTGTGAGGAAGTCAGCGGGGGCGTGGCCAGGTCTCTGGTTACTTTGAGTGACAGCCGCAAGGAGGAAGTGCCACCCGATAGCGACTCTGTACCCAGATTGTGGTGAGAGCTGTGCTGGTGTTACACTTCCTGCTGGGGCACAGAGGGTCATTCTGGTCTGTACAGACCGGGCTGGTTCTCACACGGTTCTCTGGACTCACATTTATTACAGAAACCAGTACATCCAGTACACACACAAAGAGCAGATATACAAAAATATAAAGAAAATAAAGAATACATTTTTAATTTAGTTTTTATTCTCACATTCTTGTTGTAAACTTACTAAAACAAGGTGTGTTATTTTGTTGCCTTTGGGCAACATTATGTAGTTCACTATATAAAAATGTAGTAACAACATAGTAATAATCACTTTTTTTTTTTTTTTACTTTCGCACTAGTAGAACCAAAAGTAGAAACAAATAGGTTTTATTGTTCTGTATTAAAGATATTTTTATATGAGTATATATATATATATATATATATATATATATATATATTTATTTACAGATCCATTTTTCACTTTTTTAAGAAAAAATACATACATTTAAAACTCTTTTAATGTTTTTTATTATGATTGATACTATAAACTGTGTTTACTGCTGATCTCATTAAGAACATCTGCTCATGATTTTTAGATGTAGGAATTGATTAAAACTACTCCCCTCAGTCTTAATTTGTTTTTTTAGTTTTAGTTGAATTTTAGTGATTTGTTGGTTTATTAGTATTAGTTCTTAACCCTCAATGACATGATGTTGCCCTCAGGCAACAGACCATCTTTTTGTAATTTTTTATATAATGTTAGAAGGCATATCTACTTCCAAAACAATGAGTTGTGTAAGAATATGTAAAGAAGTGTATTTAACATTTTACGTTCATACATTCGTAAGTTTGTAAGTTTACTAAAACATTTTTTTTAATTGGTTGCCTTTGGGCAACATTATGAAAATCACTTTTTGAGCCATCATGATAGAGCAGTGATGATTTAAATAGCTAAAATTAGCTTGTTGTCTAAATAGTACTAAAACATTTTCTGAAGAAAAAAAAAATCCTGGTCCTTTTTTTCACATTTACATTTTTTTTGTTCTTAGTTTATTTTTACTTACAACTTTCTATTAACTATTCATTTTTCTAATTAACTTAAGTTTCACTTTTTAATTACTGTTTATGTTATTCTATTATCATAAGATTGTGAATGAGGGTCACTGTCAATGTGTTTCTGTATAAAAACAAAAGGTTCATTGATTGACTAATTGATTGGTGGGTTTGTTGATTAGTTAAATTGGTTAAAAAATAGATCCGTTTAAAAAATAGGATTACATTTTTATACGAAAATATAGTTAAAACATATTTTTTTACTTTTGCAGTAGTGGAACCATTTTTGGTAAAATGTAGAGAAAATTTTAATAATTTTAATAATTAAATCTGCAAAAATTAGTTTTTTGTTCTATTAAAAATAACAATGTGTATTGGTATATGAATTTACATTTACATTTACAGATCTATACATTTGTATCTAGTAATATATTTGTATATTTGTATTTGTATTTGTTTTATTTGTATAAAAATACATACATTTAAACCTTATTTTAGTGTTGTATTATGATTGACAGTATAGTTAGAGATAAGCTAAAAATGCAGGAGTGTTTCTTTAACTGTTAGTCTAGAGTGAGTTTAAAGCTGTTAGGCGGAGCCTAAACGCTCACACTGGAACCAGTCTGACCAGTGTGTCGTCAGAGCCGAGGTAAAGAATGAGAACAATGCGCTGTGATGTTCTAGCGAGGTTACACTGGACGGTGGACCTCGTCTATATTTGCATAAAAACGTATGAAGCACATACTGGAATTCCAGATCCAGGTCAAGATAGCGCTGATACCGTAACCCCGCCCCTCTGTGAAATGGGATTGAGCCAAACACTGGACTTATGCTGTTTCATATAAACTCAGAAATTGGAATATTTGAGTTTTAAGTAGGAAATTCTTACAGGAACGACTCCACAAGTCTGATTTACTGATGGAAAAAAGTTGGGAGAGCCACACCAGTAAAGAGTTCAAATTTCAAGATGGCCACCACACACATCAACATTTGGAAAAGCCATACTGTTATACAGTTTACTATCAGTGTCTCATTAAATCAGTTATACACACAGTACAGTTCAACTTCTATCTGTGGACATGTTTACATGTTGTCTGAATGTGTAAAACACTGTATTATATGTTGTTTTCACTCACTCCTGTTACTTTTTATGTTTTAAGTAACAGGACTGAAAGTAAAAAAACAATATACAACAAAATAACAAGTTTTTAGCATAGAATTAACAAAAACATAAACATAAGCTAAATGGCAGCAATGCTAATAGCATGAGGACACTGAGCACATTCTAGTAATTTTTCTAAAATTTGTATTTAAAAAATAAACAAAGAAGATCTTAGAATTAATTTAGGTAACAGGACAGAGTCATAGTTCAAATAAGATTAAATATACAGAAAAACAAATGAGGGAATTTGTTTAATTTAGCTTTTTCCATGGTTTAATTAATACATAATCCTAGTTAATACCAATTCAAGCTATATTGTAGAGATTTACATCTTTACAGATTTACATCTTTATAGAGAATTGACTTTTGAAGTCAATCAGACAATCAATTAATCATTTTTTTTTTTCAATCTTTATTTCCACTCGGCAATACATTGAGGGTAACCCTCATTTTAAATGCAGCTGAGCAATAACAAAATTAAAGGGACTGAAATATGAGTTCAAATGATAAAAACGAGCAAACAATATAAGATTTAATTAAAAATAAATAAAATAATTCAAAGAATTAGACAGAGGGGAGTAGTTTTAATCAATTCATACACCTAATTAATTATTATTTTTATATAATAATATATAATATAATATAATAATATTAATTATTATTTTTATTATTTTTATATTATAGCAAATATTATAGCAAATTGTCTTAGTGAGATCAGCAGTAAATACAGTTTATAGAGTATCTGTCAAAAGAATATGCTGACAAAGAGATAAATTATTAGAATAATAAAATATGAACACAATTAAAGAAATAAAGGACTAAAATAACACCACAATTATAAAATAAAATGATGGAACTAAAATAAATGATAATGATAAGTATAAAAATTATAAAAAAAAAGGAAAAAATAAATAATACAAAAAGATAAAAGGCCAAAAATAAAAACAGAAATGAAATAAATAAAAGGATGAAATAAATCAAATAAAAGGGCTTAAAAGGTAAAACATAAAATTACATAAATAAAAAGACAACATGATTAAAATAAATAAAAAAGTAAAAAGAAAAAAACTCAATTAAATAGGTGCAGGCTGTCTGAAGGTGATCAGAGACTGAAAAGTTTAAAATGATTTAGTAACACCAGCGAGTTGAGTTTTAGAGTTTCACTGTGAATTAAATATTTGATTTATATTTGTAGAGATTGTATGAGAAAAAAAAAGTTTTTTAATGGTCTGGTTATATAAATGAGACTGGTCTCAGTGTTTGTAACTTTGTATACAGAGTTTAAGGCCTTTGATATCTGGGTCAGGTAAGGCCGCTCTGTTGTGTAACTCGACCCCTGCCCTTCCTCCACTGCCTCACCTTTCCACCACTGAAAATGAAAGGCCTTATCAGCGGCGGCCCTCAGGGCAGCAGATATCTCACTTAGCTTCAGCTGCTAAGAAGCACATCCGTCATCATCTGCTGTGGAGGTATGCGAGTCTCGAAGCATGAGGACATGCCTCACCTTGCCCTCATTATTCCCGCAGGGCGTCGCCTCGCCACGTCAGCTTTATGTAACGAGGCAGAGGGAAGCCTTTCTCTCAGAAGGAAATAGCTGAATGAGCTTCTGCCTCACGTAACATCAGATATTTACTGTAATTATACTGAGACTGAGACCGAGACGCCTTTAGCAAGTCACATCAGGCCAGTTTAAACAAACCAGCTACATACTGAAGAGTTTCCCCTTTAATCTGGAAAAGTCTGATATGTTTTAAGCCTGTATGAAACATGTATGTATACTATGCTCTGAAAAAAGTATTTGAAAACTAAAGATTTCTTTACATGTTTCAGATTAACAAACACATTTTAATATCAGACAAAGATAACCTGAATTAAAAAAGCTATTTAAATATGAAAAGAATATTTGCCCCTAAACCTAATAGCTTGGTTGTGCCAAACTTGACAGCTTCACATCTCTGTGGAGAAATTTTGACAGGAATTTTTAGGTTTTAATTCAGCCACATTCTAGGGTTTTTGAGCATGAACTGCCTGTTTAAGATCACGCCACAACATCTAGGTCACTCCAAAACCTTCATTTATCTATTGTTTTGTAGCCATTTAGAAGTGAACTTGTTTGTGTGCTTCGGGTCATTGTCCTGCTGCAGAACCCAAGTACGCCTGAGCTTCAGGTCACAAACTAATGGCCGGACATTCTACTTCAGGATTTTCTGTTAGAGAGCAGAATTCATGGTTCCATCTATTACAGCAAGTTGTCCATATTCTTAAGCAGCAAAGCAGCTTCAGGCCATCACACTACCACCACCATGTTTTAACTTCAGTATGGTGATATTTTTTTTTAATTATGGGACACATGCCTAAAGTCTTGGGGATCATCAATATGTTTTTTGGCAAATATAAGATGGGCAAATATAAGTGTTTTTTGCTGTGGAACTTCTTAATAAATCATTAATACTGACCTTAACTGAAAGAAGTGAGACATGCAGTTCTTTAAATGTTGTTCTGTGTTCTTTTGAGACCTCCTGGATGAGCTGTCCATGACCTTTTGGAGTAATTTTGGTCAGCCGCTACTCCTGAGAAGGTTCTCCAGTGTTCCACGTTTCTCCATTTGTGAATAATAGCTCTCACTGTGGTCTACTGGAGTTTCAAAGCCTTAGAAAAGACTTTGTTACATACTTTGTTTTCTCATCTGTTCATGAATCACTCCAACAGGTTCTAATTTAGTGATTTCTCGATTGCACAGGTCTGGAAGTAATCAGTCCTGGTTGTGGCTAGTGAAATTGATTATCAGTACATGAAATTATAATAATTATTTATAATTATAAAAAAAAAAATTGGAATTTACTCAGGTTATCTTTATCTGATATAAAAGTTTGTTTGACAATCTGAAAAATGTAGATATGACAGCAAGCAAAAACCAAATGGGTATATTGAACATGCCAAATAATATAATTTCTTTAATCCAACTAAACTGAAAAAGATTTATTATAGTCTCCACATAACAATTGCCATCCTCGCTAATGATGATAGTCTTTCAGCCAACACAGCGGCATGCAATTCAGCTGAGTAAATGGTAACTTGCTCTTACAGCCTACAATACTAAGGCGAAATCATCAGAAGTTAATATACAGTAAATAACAAATAACCAGATGTTGTTAAAGTTGGAAATCCTGGAGGGAATGAGTATACAGTGATGGTGAGTGAAAGAAGGGGGGCGAGGGACACCCAATATGCAAATAGATGATGCCAGGAGTCAGTGACTCCATGTACTCTTAAGCCCCAAACCATCAGTGGTTAATGAAATTAGATGCCTTTTTTTAACGGAAAACCTACCTGACATCCCTAGTGAAAAAAAGTAGATTAAATAAAGTATAGTAATCATTATTATGCTATAGTGCACTAAAGTGTTCTTGTAGCCATATTAATAATCAGTATATTTAAAGAGTGCTAAAATGGAATCACTTTTTTTTACTTATTATACTTATATACTTGTATACTTTAATTGTATAAAAATAGTACAAAAGTCTTACTTAAAGTGTGCTAAGTGTACTTAACTGTGCTAAAATGACACTATTTTAAATATACCTAAGTAACATTTAAATATACTACTATATGTATTTAACCCCATATTTTAAATGTGCTTACAGTAACATTATAATACATTTAATTAGCATTACAACTGTATCACTATTATACACAGAGTATATTAGGAATGTACTAAGAATTGATGTTAAATATATGTGATCTATTTACATTAGAGTACAAATATCCTGTCTTTTGTAAGTAGCGCACTTCTAGCATACTTTGTTGGGTGTAAAAATATTATATATTTTTTAAATATTTAGTAATTTAATTACATTTCTAAAAAGTTACATGACACATTGTACTTTAAGTGAACTACTGTTACAGCTGTTTTTAACATGCTTTGCTAAAAATGTACAAAAGTATTTTTGGAAATAAGTATTTTAGAAGTATACTAAACTACATTAAACTAACAGTGTACTTTATAGTAGTCTATTTTTTTTAAATACACTATATTGAACTTTTTTAAAAGTATGATCAAAGTTTACTTTCAAACATTTGATGAAAGCATAATAGTGTGGGAATGGATGGGACTCCATCTAACTGGGTGGCAGTAACAACACACACACACACACATAAACCCACTTAGAACCCACCTGGAACCTATCCAGCCCACATGAGCATGTTGACTTGGTAAAAATAGTTGGGTTATCAGGAGGGTGAGAACTGAAAGTACAACTCACTTAACAATCAGTCAGTGTTTACCCAGCGCCGTGTTTCCTCAGTCAAGACTGACCTTCACTTAACCGGTAGAACAGAGGAATAAACTCATTTAATAGGGTTTCACTCTTTTCACTTTAATTTCACCAGAATAAGACGTGGACACCAGCACTCAGAGACCAGAGTATTTCATCACATTTCAGATGAAGAAAGATCAAAATATATATTAGCGCTTGATGAGTGAACCTGCTGACTCATGAAATAACACAGCCACTCATTTCACAGCCTCGATTTCCAAACACAATTACTAAATTAGGGAGTTTCAAGGGTTTATAATTAGTATTGAGTTCAGTACAGCAGCGCGGTGATAAATGAGTCAACAGACCAGTTACAAAACCAGTACCGCCAACATTACTCACACTGGCCAATTAGGCCATTCAGGAAACAGGCGCTTACTGTAGTAGGGTAGCAAACTAACTGCTATCAACGGTTATTTAAATACAGTGGCATGTAAATACCTGCCCCCCGCTGACTACTGGAATAGTCAACAGACACTGAGTAAAAAACATCGCTCAGGGCCGAATTTTTCATTATGTCTCACACAGCTCAGGCTGTATTTCCATAAAGAACACTGTTCTTGTAGAGTAGATTTAAAAAACTAAATTTCTATTTCTGTTTTCCAATACGTTTTCTATACAATTTGTACATGCCTTGAATCATTTAATTTACTGAAAGGAACACCGTCTACCACCCTGATAAACAACATTTCAGCAGTAAAGCATGGTGGTGGTAGCATCATGTGTAAGCATGTTAAATATGCAAATGTAGTAAAAAAAAAAACTTCCATGCACAGTAGGGACAGCTACTCCAACACACGCCGGATAAACTGTTTTATTCTATTTTCTTTTTAAAGGTTTGTCCCATTTTCCTAATTCTCCCCAATTTACCTAACCCACTCAGTAGGACTCCCCCTATCATTAGTAATGATCCCCCAACACCAGGAAGGTATAGACTAGCACATAGACTGCCTCCTCCGATACATGTTAAGTCAGCCACCGCCTTTTTTTAAACTGCTGCTGATGCAGCATTGCCAAGTAGCATCACAGTGCATTTGGAGGAAAGTGCAGCAACTTGGTTCCGATACATCAGCTCACAGATGCCTTGTGCTGATCGACATCACCCTTTTGGAGTGATGAGGGGAAAGAGCACCATCTACCCACCCAGAGAGAGCAAGGCTAACTGTGCACTTGATGGCAAGCTGCATGACCAGGATTCGAACCAGCAGTCTCCTGATCATAGTGGCAGCACCTTAGTCCACTGGGGCACCTGGAGCCTGGATAAACTGTTTTAATACCATTGGTTTAAGAAGACACCATGATTGAGCAGGCGTCTCAATGCTTTTGGACATGAAGTGTGTTATAGTTATACAGTATGTTTTAGTAGAGCTTAAATAATGTAATAAGGGTTAATCTAGTAATCAAATAGAATCTCATCACTTCTCATCAGATCTGCTGCTCTGAGATCAGTAGGTAGTCTGTATAGCCTAAGTGTATTATGTTTAAAACCTCTACAATCATAATTCACTTACGTGTGAGTCACTGTCGTAGTGTACCATCACAAACATTTCTATGAACCACTTGAGCAAGAGCCGCAACCTCCTACACGCCTGAGGGACACGGAACAGGACACAGGCCTGATAATCTTATCTCAGCCCTGATTGTGTCAGTGATGGAGGACCTGACGGAGTCACAGCAGAACTAACACTGACTTTAAAAAGCACATTCAGTCCTCGCTCATAATGACTGGACATGTTTTTGTTCTTAGAAAATGTTGGTACTCACCGGTATGACGTTGAGTAACTAGTACCACACCTTAGAACTTCATCACAGACCCTATGTCAGAGAAACGGGGCCAAAAAACTGAGAGAGAATAGAAAAACAGTATCTTATATTAACAAAAGTATATGGACAAAAGTTTTGTGGTTGGGAGGTTATGGGTTTAGTTCCCAGACAGCAAAACATTTCCATCCAGAACCTTTGGAAGAAGAACCATCTGCACCTCAAATGTAGGCAAATACTACTCACAGCAACATTCCAACATGTCTTCCCAGAACAGTAGAAGATGTTACTGCATTAAAGAGGGGCCTCTAACCGCAAATGGCTGTTGAATTACTGGGAATTGAACCTACGACCTCCAGGCGATAGAGCTAGAGTCAAAATTCTTTGAGAATCCACTCTATCAGCAGGGTTCAAACATATCCTACCAGAAGATTAGCGGATGACCATGCCGCAAAGAGAGACTTTCAACCACAAACTGCTGTGGTAAAAATGAGAATTGAACCTATAACCTCTTGACAACAGAGCCCTTTTGCACAGAAATGTTCCAACAATGTCCTCCAAGAAGAGTGAAGCATGTTGGTGCAACAAAGAGGGATTTTAATTCACAGATGGCAGTAACATAACTGGGAATTTAACCTATGACCTCCTGGGGACAGAGCCTGTGCCTACACAGTGTCCAGTTGCTTTAGATACTGTCCTCACATCAATGTATATCAACATCCTCCCAGAAGAGTAAATGATGATAGGATTAGAAAATGATGATATAGATAAGAAGGATTTACGTTCAAGTATGGCTGTGCCATGACTGGTAATATAACCTATGACCACCTGGCAAGAGAGCCAGTGCTTAGATGGTGTCCAAATATTTTTGGAAACCACCTTCACAGCAATGTTCCAACATGTCCTCTCAGAGCAGTAGAGGATGTAACTGCATTAAAGAGGGACTTCCAACCACAAATAGCTGTGGCTTCAGTCAGAATTGAAACTATGACCTCTTGACATCAGAACTTGTGCTCAGCAATGTTCCAACATGTCCTCCAAAAGAGTGGAGGATGTTGCCGCAGCAAAGAGGGAATTCCATTTACGAGTGGTGATGACATCAATGGGATCTGATCCTATGACCTCCTGGTGACAGAGCCTGTGCATACCTTGTGTCCAGTTGCTTTAGTTACTATCCTCACATCAATGTTTATACACATCCTCCCAGAAAAGTAAATAATGATAATGCAGCAAAGACAGAATTTCAACCACAAACTGCTGTGGTATAAATAAGAATTGAACCTATGACCTCGTTGACAGCAAAGCCTTTGCTCAGAAATATTCCAACATGTCCTCCAAGAAGATTGGAGCATGTTGGTGCAGCAAAGAGAGGCTTTAACATTAATTTACAGATGGCAGTGACATCAATGAAAATTGATCCTATGTCCTCCTTGTGACAGAGCCTGGACATACAGTTGCTTTAGATACTGTCCTCACATCAATGTTTATACACATCCTCCAAGAAGAGTAAAGGATGACAAGGCAGCAAAGAGAGACTTCCAACCATGAATGATGGTGGCATCAATGAGAATTGAACCCATGTCCTCTTGACAACAGAGCTTGTGGTCAGAAATGTTCCAACATGTCCTCCAAGAAGAGTGCAGGATGTTGCTGCAGCAAAGAGGGACTTCCATTTATAGATTAATGTGACATTACTAGGAGTAGGACCTATGACCTACTGGTGACAGAGCCTGTGCATTCACAGTGTCCAGTTGCTTTAGATACTATCCTCACATCAATGTTTATACACGTCCTCCCATAAGAGTAAATGATGATAATCCAGCAAAGAGAGACTTCAAACCATGAATGGCTCTGGCATAAATGAGAATTAAACCTATGACCTCTTGACAACAAAGCCAAAACCAACATGTCCTCCAAGAAGAGTAGATGATCTTACAGCAGGAAAGAAGGACTTTCATTCATGGACGGCTGTGCCATGACTTGAACCTATGAATTGAACCTATGACCTCCTGGTGACAGTCTATGCTAGACGGAATTCAGATACGTATGGACATCATATCTTACAGCAACGTTCCAACATGTCCTCCAAATAGAGTAGAGGATGTTGCCACAGAAATGAAGGAGTTCCATTCAAGGATGGCTGTGCCATGACTGGGAATTGAACCTTTGACATTAAAGTGATAGAGCTGGTGTTATGACGGTGTCCAAATACTTTTGGAAACCTTTCTCACAGCAATGTTCCTATATGTTCACATGTTCAAGAGTAAAGGATGACAATGGAGCAAAGAGAGCTGACTTTCAACCTTGAATGACTGTGGCATCAATGAGAATTGAACCTATGAACTCTTGACAACAAAGCCAGAGCCAACATGTCCTCCAAGAAGAGTAAAGGTTGTTGCTGCAAGAAAGAGGGACTTTTATTCAAAGATGGGTGTGTCATGACTTAAATTAAAGAATTAAACCTATGACCTCCTGGTGACACTTTTGGACACCATATCTCACAGCAATGTACCAACATGTCTACCTTAGAGAGTTGATGATGTTACTGAAGCATAGATACATGGATGGCAGTGACATCACTAGGAACCAAACCTATGACCTACTGGAAACAGAGCCTGTCCATACACATTTTTGCGATTTCCTCCAAACGTGTCCATTGTCCATTCACTTTTTTGGGTTAAGGGTTGCTTTATTTAAGAATTTAAGAATTTCTGCTAATTCCGATGATGTTTCATCCATGTTGAGAGAGCTCTGGTCACTCATTAAGACGACGGTTCGTGTAACTGGATATTTGAACCCCAGCATTACATAAGACCTAATCCCATTGGGCTGAATCAAAACATTCTGAGCCCGAGCCTTAAATAGAAAGATGCAGAAGGAGTGAGATCATACTTAGAGCCCACAATTCCCACCAATTTCTGCAATTTTGTGTCACCAGTCCAATCATCTGAGGGGTGTTGGGTTTGGCAGAATTGCAACTCTAAAATGGAGTGTAGTAAATTGAATAATGAGTGATATGAAAGGATTTTATTTTATTAATAACAGGAATAAAGGAAACATTTAAACAATTGAACAGAGGCTCTAGTACCCTGTTGGGCACCTCCAGCCTCCAGCAGTTAAGCCAGAATTGAAGCAACGCTCACCACGATTCCTCTGTACCCGATAGTCGTCCAAACAGAACCTAGATTCTAGATTGGTGGCAGTCTAAGTCCAGTGTTGGTTAGCAATATTAGCCTAGCTTCCTTTGTAAAATAATGAAGTACAGGTCATATACCAAACATGACTAGTCTAGATCACATACAGTATTAATGCTGATACTCTAATTTTTCACCAAACTAAAATTGAACTCTGGTTCTCAAGAGTCTCAGGAAAGCATGAACTCATCAGAACCGCAGTAAAGCAGTGAGTTACCGCACACCTCCTCCACTGAGCAGATATGATGGACCTTGAAACCCTGCTTTATCTCTGAAGCGTCGAGGCGATAGTCGTGCAGCACTGAGGATGCTCATTCATCTCTATTTATATCTTCATCCCTGAAGGCCACGTTATAAATTAAGCTGGTGAACCAAGCTGAGGTTATATCTGACCATTATCCCGCTGTAGTCTGAGAATTCAGAGAGATCATTCGGCTCTTCTACAGCCTCAGGACACAGCTGATCCAGCCGAGCCTGCAGATGCGCAAAGCAACTAAAAACAACACAAACCTCACTGTGTTGAGAAGACTATATACTATATTAGGTATTACGTATAGAGAGACCATATGATATACAGCATTCCTTACCCTTCATTATCTATAATACACAAATATACCATAGCATGCCTACAGATTACCAGAGCTAGACCTGTTCAAACTATCTATTATACTGTTTGGTCCGGTATAAACAAAAGAACAAGACCGAGACCACCTAGAGGAGGTGGTCTCGCTCTGGTCCCAAACGAACTCTGGAAGCTCTGTTCACTTGTGGTGAGAACGTGATCCGCTCTCGATCTGACCCAGCTATTAAATATAGTCCATTTATTTGAGCTAAACTGCTGATAAGGGACAATTTAATCTGATATATTAGCCAGATTACGCTAATTACCACAGCTATGAACAAACGCTGTGTTCATGCATGTGCAGTCTGTGCTGTGTTCACTGCTCACAGCCGCTTGACTCAATTTACTATGTTTACATCTGCGCTGCGTGTTCCAATAAAAACACTGTGTTTAAAAGCACAGCGTTTCAGCGTTTAGTGTTAAAGCACAGATATAGGTGCTGGAACACAGAATCTTCTCGCTATATTTAATTTTTTCATATATTTATATTTATTCCCACTCCAGACAGCTCTGACCAATCATAGCACACAGCCTGCTTGCGAAGTTTATTGGTGCGCATTTTGGTGCGTTTAGGTTTGTGCCTGTGTGAAACCAAACCAAACAAAGGGGAGAAAACGCTCCAAATAAACGAAAATGAAGTCATCAACTGATTTGGACCAGAGAAACCAACTATAGAGGTGAAAACACACTTAGACTGTGATAGTTGTGGCCTTTAGAGTTGGGAGGTTAACATGGTTTTAACTTTTCTTTATTGAGTTTTACGGATATAAGCTCTGAATCATGATATTAACAGTAAGTCAGATACAGCAGGATTAGAGAGCGAAGCTTGGGTTGTCTTCTCTTAGCATGTTTAAACATGTTGGACACTGGAAAGCCTAAAAAATGATCTAGCTGCAGGAATTCTGCATGTTGGGCTTACATCCAGATAAAACATACTCTAGAATGGTAAGCCAAGATAATTAGCCAGCTCTTGACCAGTATAGAGAATGCTTCTTGTTATTTTATGTCACCGGGGAAAGGACGCACACCAAATGACAAAATAAGTTTTTCTGTGGGTATTTTATTCTGATTTTATTGTAAAAATAAAAATGAATACACTGTAAAAAAAAAAAAAAAACCCTAAATAAGAACACAGTACAGTATTTGGTAGTGGCACTAATTACAGAAAATAGATAAATAACATTAATACCACCTTAATACCATTAACAGAGCTCTTTTAATATTTGTTTTTAAGCTCACCTCGATTTACTCAGCTTTACTCAACAAGATTTGAGCATTTCATTAAGAGAACTTGGATAAACAGCTTCTGTAACCCAGAAAAATACAAGGCTTGAACACGAGGAGCACACTACCCCACAGAAACAATGCCATCTGCCCGCATCTGGTTGTGATTCATCCAAAATACATGTTTAAAAAGGAAATATAGGCATCTACTACTGTTATAGGCCAACTAAACCTTATATTGTTCAGTATTTCCTGATTTTTACCTCTTATTTCATTAGGATGGCTCTGGATGGATCCTAAAATGGAGCACCACCATTCACTGCAGCTTGAGCCTCCTTCTCTACCATGCTCTTAGCTCCTCCCTTTCCTCTCTCAGGGTGACAACACTTCTGATTGTGTTTCTTAAAGTTACAGACACACATTTTAAAGGTGTATTCTCAATTCACCACCTGGCTACATTTAGTTAAGCTTAGTCAAGCTTGGTCGTACTGATTATCTAGTTTAGTCTTGCTCTTGACCAGATCGAAAAATTACTCTGGTCATTTTCAGGCTGCATTTCGCCTTAATTGCCCATCTCCAGTTTTAATATCGACAGTTTGACGGTTGCCGAGTATAATACAGGAATCTGCCCAAGCCACTTGTGTCAACACCCCTTTTGTCGTGTATAATACCCAAGTTTCTTGTGCCAAGACTCTGGTTGCTGTGTATTATATGGTAATCAGTCCGTGCTACATGTGCCAAAACCCCGGTTGATGAGTATAATATGGGAATTGGCCCCAGCTGCATGTGCCAACACCCTGTTTGTAGAGTATAATATGCTAATTAGCCCAAGACAAGAATGCCAAGAATAATATTTGAATCAGTCAGAGATCCATGTCAGCACCCTGGTTGTCGAGTATAATATGAAAATTGGGCTAAGCCACTTGTGGCAACACCATGGTTGCCAAGTACAGTGTATCACAAAAGTGAGTACACCCCTCACATTCATTTCTGCAGATATTTATGTATATCTTTTCATGGGACAACACTGTCAAATGTCACTTCAACACAATGAAAAGTAGTCTGTGTGCAGCAGCTTATATAACAGTGTAAATTTATTCCTCCTCAAAATAACTCAATATACAGCCATTAATGTCTAAACCACCGGCAATAAAAGTGAGTACACCCCTAAGAGACTACACCCCTAAATGTCCAAATTTTCCCTCCAAAATGTCATGTGACTCATTAGTGTTACTGTAGAACAGCTCTCACACTCTCTCATACTGGTCACTGAAAGTTCCGACACGGCACCTCATGGCAAAGAACTCTCTGAGGATCTTAAAAGAAGAATTGTTGCGCTACATGAAGATGGCCAAGGCTACGAGAAGATTGCCAACACCCTGGAAATGAGTTGCAGCACAGTGGCCAAGATCATTCAGCATTTTAAAAGAGCATGGTTCACTCAAAATAGACCTCGCGTTGGCTGTCCAAAGAAGCTTAGTGCAAATCATGTCTTTGAAAGATAGGCACAGGAGTGCTGTCAGCATTGCTGCAGAGATTGAAGAGATGGGGGGTTCAGCCTGTCAGTGCTCAGACCATACGCCAAACACTACATCAAATTGGTCTGCATGGGTGTCACCCCAGAAGGGAGCCTCTTCTGAAGTCTGTACACAAGAACAAAACTGTTTGCTGAAGACATGTCAACAAAGGACATGGATTACTGGAACCATATCATATGGTCTGATGGGACCAAGATTAATTTGTTTGGTTCAGATGGTCTCAAGCATGTGTGGCGGCAATCAGGTGAGGAGTACAAAGATAAATGTGTCATGCTTACAGTCAAGCATGGCGGTGGGAAGGCGATGGTCTGGGGCTGCATTAGTGCAGCAGGTGTTGGGGAGTTACTGTACATTTCATTGAGGGACACATGATCTCCTGTGTACTGTGAAATACTGAATAAGTATAATATGGTAATCGTCCCAAACCGCCTGCGCCAACACCCCGTTTGCAAAGTATAGTATGCTAATGACAAGTTTGACATGGCTTAGGCCAGTCTCAACCAATGCTGCCATACATCATCAGAGCTTAGGTCGATTCTTTATGCTATTTTGGGATCATCCAGATTGGTCTTGATGGTTGATGTGCTTGGTCATGCAGATCTTGCTGGTCAATTTGCTGCATGGCTGTACTGACTGTCTCTTTGGTCAGGTTGGTTAGGTTTATAGACCAGTTATGCCCGGCTCAGACTACACGATTTTAGCCAGATTTTGACCTGATTTTGTCGACGCCGACACATTGCGTGCGTCGGATCCGAATTTCATTGTCGAGAGCGACAAAGGTCCGTGTAGTGTGACACAGTCAAAGAGCAGTAATTTGACGTGAGCGACGACGTCGGAGAGTTCGACGGAAAGACTAGCATGTTAACATTTTTTGTATTTTATCGCCTAGTTTGACACATGCTGCTCCGCGACGTGTTCCCTGACTCTGACCAATAGGAAGACGGAGCGTTCTGTGTCGCACAGATGTAAACACGGGAAAAGAAAGCTGGGCAGTGCTCCTGCAGTTCTCTGGACCAGCAAAACAGAAGAATAATCTAATAATCATCTAATTATCTAATTCATTCAAATATACTGTTTACATTCACTGAAACCTAAGCCGTTACATCTTTACTATACCTCAAGTTCTCTGTGGAGTACACCAAGCATGTAATGTCCATTTGGGTCACCCAGGAACCCAGGAGCCCACAGTCGCTTTCCCCTCTTTTTTTTTTTTTCTTCTTCTCCTCCGCAATGACCTACGAACTCACGCAGGGACACGAACGAGGATTGGTCGGTGACTAACGTGTAGTGTTGCCAGGCCCCCGAGAACGACACAAAACGAAAATAACTGTTTAATCTGACATAGTGAACATCGTGAGGGACAAATATGTTGTGTAGTCTGAGCTTGGCATTAAACATACTGAACATACTCTATATACTGAAAAATCTAAAGCTTGATCTGGACTCGTTAGCAAAACCTTTTTCAGTTCAGAACCCATTTTATTTGAGGTGCAGCTACACCACAGCAGCAGCAGCTCCTCCGAAGCCGCAGTGTATCTATGACTCACGTCTACCCGCCGCTCTCACTGGCAGTGACACCTCGTTTTCATGTGACACTGGCGTCTATTTGCAGCTCTGGAAACTGTGCCAGTCCCAAGATATTTGTTAGTGCCCGTCGACGGGCGTGGGAATATGAATCTGCGATTGTGTGTCCGCTAGGCCAAGCTGGAGCTTTTAGAGTGTGTGTACGAGAGTGTTCAAGTGTGTGTGTGTGAGTGTGAGCATGTGTAAGTGTGTGTGAAAGTGTGTGTGGGTGAGAATCGTGTTTGAGAAACAGAAAGTGGCTAATGCGGTATTTAAAGGGCGGCACACAAGGACTCTGTCCTGCCAGCGACTGGCGCATTATTTACACTGTACTACTTATTATCAAATATTTGTGTACAACCCTTCTAATATATACATACTGTACCAGTCAAAAGTGTGGACATACCATAAATAAAGTGTTTCTCATTATTTGAAAATGTTCTGCTTTGTAGTTTAATATTAAACTCATCCAAACTGTAATAAAAAAAAACATATGAAATTATTTAGTAAAAAGTGTTAAACAAATCAAAATATGTTTTATATTTTACATTCTTAAAATTAGAACATTTTGGCTGGATTTTCTCAGTCAGTTTTATGAGGTAGAGTCACCTGGAATTCAGGCTTTCAGTTAACAGCTGTGCTGAGCTCATCAAGAGTTAAATATGTGAATTTCTTGTCTCTTAATGTGTTTGAGAGCATCAGTTATAAAGTCGTGAAGAAATAGAGTTGGTATACACTGAATAGAATTATTTGAGTTATGAATGCTAGCAATGCTGCCTCACTGCTGTGTTTCTAAATGCACTTTTTCAAGAAGAAAGAAAGAAATCTGCACAAGAAGCTCATTAAAAAACTCTGTTTACATCCCATAGTGCAGGTAAATCTCCGGGCGCCGCCATCTTTGTACTGATAATGTCATAGACATATATACATAGACTCTGCATAGCCTGCCTCCTGGCGTAGCTGACAGTACCCAGTGCATTCATCTTTGTTAAAAAGCATAATACAAAGTATTTCAGTATGTTTAGTTTGTAACAAACTAAACTGTGTAAAAATCGGGAAAAGAAAATTGGCAGTTGTGATTATTATAAGTGTATTAAACACCTTGCGTAGTCTATGTATATATACAGGGGTTGGACAATGAAACTGAAACACCTGGTTTTAGACCACAATAATTCATTGTCCCATAGGACAATTCTTTTGGAAACAGGAGAGTTGAGTTGAGGTGCACATTGAATTCTGCTGTGATTTGGGCAGCCGTGTTTTTATGTTTTTTGGATACAATCCGGGTTAGCACCCGAACATCCCTTTCAGACAGCTTCCTCTTGCGTCCACAGTTAATCCTGTTGGATGTGGTTGGTCCTTCTTGGTGGTATGCTGACATTACCCTGGATACCGTGGCTCTTGATACATCACAAAGACTTGCTGTCTTGGTCACAGATGGTCCAGCAAGACGTGCATAAACAACTTGTCCTCTTTTGAACTCTGGTATGTCATCTGGCATGTTGTGTGCATTGCAATATTATGAGCAAAACTGTGCTCTTACCCTGCTAATTGAACCTTCACACTCTACTCTTACTGGTGCAATGTGCGATTAATTAAGATTGGCCACCAGGCTGCTCCAATTTAGCCATGAAACGTCCCACACTAAAATGACAGGTGTTTCAGTTTCATTGTTTAACCCCTGTACGTTTATGACATTATCAGTACAGTGATGGCGGTGCCTGGAGATTTACCTGCACTACGGGATGCAAACAGTGTTTTTAATAAGCTTCTTGTGCATTTTTAAGTTATTAATGCCTCGTTTTAAATGTCAGGGCTCTCCGGATTCTACCAATGAGATGTGGACCTACTTTGAGCCTGGATAACGGTGTAAAAAGCGATTTATCGGGGCAAATTATGCCCTGATATGGGGCACAAAAATTACTGGATCTCAGAAAGCTGCGGGAGAACGTAGGTGTGCTATTGAACAAAGGTAAGTACTCTTTTCCTAGAGTCCATTTTAAAACCAGAGTTCTCCTTTAAATCATAGATTAACCCGTAAATGACCCCTGACTTGTTCCGATATTCCAACCCAAATCTGAACAGCTCAGAACCACCTCTCTTAAAACCAGCCTGCTCAGCGCCCTGAAGAAGAAACTGCAGCTCTATTTATAGCTACTCGCTTCCTCACTGCAGCGCAGGCTCTCTCACAACAGCACTCACCACCGCTCTCGCGCCCAGCTCTCCCAGCTCTCCCAGCACTCCCAGCACTCACACACCAGCCCCACACTGAGTGGGAGTACAATCACAATGCCGCCTCGCATTCACGGTGCAGATGAAGCGTACAAGGCCAGGAGGGGCCGGGGCTTCAGAGCGGAGGCTCAAGGCTCTCGCCTGCCTGGAAATGCTGCTGTCTAATCGCTCGATTAAAGCTCTAATTAAAGGAATTACATGGTTCCTGCTGCACGATAAGCTAATTACGATTTCAGTATTCTCCCAGCTTTTCGTTTCATTATTTCCGACTACGATGAGTTCAGCCTGGGTATCAAACGTAGGAACGTACTTTGCAGGTTTACAAAGATAAATATAAATATGCCTTAAATACAAGGAGATGCTAAAACTGACAATAAATAACAGTAATTTACAGCAAACAGCTCATTTCTATGCAAAGATGTTGTCGAATAAAGACATTCTGAACAGAGAATGATGCCACGCCCCTCTGTGGGTGTGCTCTCAGCTCTTTGCACTGTACATACGTGCTCTCAAGATGGCAGAGCACGGGATGAAATGTTTAGGTGAAAACCACCATTCAAATATCTTGCCAACAAAAGACTCAATGTTTTATTCATCGATTAATTTGTTGATATGTTGAATCAAAGTTTGGATTGGGACACAATAGCCAGGTTTAGCAAGGTTGGGGTGATTTAGCTTAGATGCTAACAGCTGGCCTTGGCACTGTTTGGACGGTTTATCTGAGATGCTAAAAACCAGCCTTGGCAGGGTTTTTGACACAACCACAAACAACCATGACAACCACAGCAACTCCAACAACAACCAGAACATCAACCCAAACAACCCCAACAATCTAAGAAACAACCACTAATACAAAATTGGCAAACATGACTCCAGCAACAATAACCATAACCTTTACAACCAACAGGCTAACAGCCAGCCTTGGCACTGTTTGGACAGTTTATCTGAGATGCTAAAAACCAGCCTTGGCAGGGTTGGGGGAATTTAGCTGTGATGCTAACAGCCAGCCTTAGCAAGGTTGAGGAGGTTAGCCATGATGCTAACAGCCACAGCAGCCAGACTTGATAAGAATTGAGCATGTTAGCTACGATGCTAACAGCAGACCACATCAAGGGTTGGGACATTAGTGGGACTGTTAGTTAATGTATCAGAGCTGGGGATCCTGTGCTTTACTCTAAGTGCATTGTGATGTTGCCTTCTGATGCTGCATTGATTGGTCACAGTTAGAAAAGAGGCGGAGTCTGATTTTACATGTATTGGAGGAGGTGTGCACTTATTCTCACTTTTCTAAGGTTGGGGGCATTGGATTGATAAGGGGAATCACTACTGAGTGAGTGGGGTAAATATCCTTAATTTCTCAGATGGTTGCTGTAGTGGCTGTTGTAGAGATACTAGGTGGTTACTGTGGTATCACTGGTATGTGCTTGCAGTGCTGTTGGCACACTGTTGCTGTGGTATATTGCAGATGGCTTTCTTTGAGGTTGGTTGCTTGATGGTTGCAGCTATGGTGTCCCAAGGAGTCCCTGTGGTATCCAAAGTGGTTGCTGTGGAATTGCTAGGCAGTGACAGTCCTGTTCCAATGAAATTCATTTAAAAACAATTTAAATCGAGCATAACAGAGTAATCACGGCAGCCGCAGTTTTGGAAACTCTCTGAACTCTCGTAATCGAGTTTTTAACGTGATTAAATTCACCATTAAACACGTAAACAGAACCATCTGGTGTTGTATCAGAGCTATATGAGGATAAAGCCTGGTTTCTGGGTCTCGGCGAGGAACAGCGTCTCCTCGCATGCACTCCCGACGTTCCTCAGATCCGCAGAGCCTCGCGTACTGTACCGTGACTCATCCCGTATATCAGCTCCTTATGCCTCCACTCCAGCAGCCCACACGCAGAGCCCGGCCAAACACTGCTGGCTGATCTCCAGCGCCGGGCCTGTGTGGGCTCTGTTCAGTTTGAAGCTGCAGGAAAACAGAACTTCCAGCAGCAGAAACTGAAGACTGCGAGGTTCTGATGCTCGGAGGAATGCTGGGGGCGACGGTGCTCGTTAATATTGGACCTTTCACAGTGTGGATGAAGGCTCTGATGTCTTGGATGGAACCACTAGAACATTAAAATGAGTTCCGCTGCTATAAGGTGATTTTAAGGCCCTGACCTCACCTGATGCTCTTGGGTTGTGTGGTCGAGCTGGTTCTTCAGTAAACACAGTGAGAAACCCATGGTAAGTGTGTCAGTGTGATAAATACAGTGTGTGATTCGCGTCACAGTACTACACTCTACAGTAAACGTGTGACTATAGAAATATTAATATTCATCTTATTTAAAGCAGTGACTGTGTGAGACAGAGTGAGCTATGAATCAAATATAGCGTATATAATACTGATATCAGATACCCTGATATACGCTGGAACATTTTTTGTTGTTCTAAAAAATATTCCTAAAACACAACCACAAACAACCGTGACAACCACAGCAACCCCAACAATGAACCAGAACAACAACCCGAACAACCCCAACAATCAGATAAACAACAATGGGAACCACAACAAAAAACATAACAACCCGAACAACCATGACAACCAAAGCAATCACCACAAACACCAGAACAACCCCAACATCAACCCTAACAACCCCAACAATCAGAGAAACAACAATGACATCCACAACAAAAACATAACAACCCAAACAACCACAGCAACCCCAACAACAACCAGAACAACAACCCAACAATCAGATAGACAACAATGACAACCACAACAAAAAACATAACAACCCAAACAACCACGACAACCAAAGCAATCACCACAAACACCAGAACAACCCCAACATCAACCCAAACAACCGCAACAATCTAAGAAACAACCACTAATACAAAATTGGCAAACATGACTCCAACAACAATAACCATAACCTTTACAACAAGCCAAACAACCACAACAACCACATTAACATTCATAACAATACCAAGATTCAAACAATCCAAAAAAACAAACATTCTACAACCACACCAACCATAACAACAAGTCTAACAACCACACCAACCATAACAACAAGCCTAACAACCAAAAAAAACATAACAAAGCAAACAACTAAAAAAACATAACAACAAGCCCAACAACCATACCAATGACCCCAACAACCAAACCAACCACAACAATAAGCCAAACAACCACACCAACCATACCAACAAGCCTAAAATATTGGTTTAGTGTTGTAAGAGATATACAGTATTTCTGTTACTATTACTGACTTATGTCTATACCAGTTAAATTAATTTAATTCATTACTTTGTTCCTCATTTAAAATTCTATTAAATAATACAGTTTAAAATACTTTCTTAACAAAAAGTAACAATTGTGAATAATTACAATGAAATAAACACAGAGCACGAACTGAACTTGATTATTTTTTAAATCACATGATAATACTAAATAATCTTAATTATAAAAAATAATAATAATAATATGGAGTTATTTATATATAACCATTTAACTTGTTAAAAGTAATTTTATCTACTGAAACTTAATACACATTTAAACATGTATTTGACAGTGAAATAAAAAAAACTTTCTGTAAATAAAATAAATTTAACAAGCAAAAATCTCTATAGATCAATAAATTTCGAATATCATCAGAGGCAGTAAAATTTCATATTTATATTTTAGATTTAGAAGAATTTCAAACGGTAAGCTTTTGGCTTTTTGCAGTGCCAAAAATATAAGATTATTTAAAAACTTAATTTTAATCATCTAATATTATCATTAATTTCATTCAGTCTAATGACGTATTTAATGTAAAAGTAAAACTAATTTCTGATAAAATAGTTTTAGACAGTAGAGCAGAATTAAGAACCTTCATTTCCTTCCTCTGTGAAATGAAACTGTGGAGCGACCGCAGTGTCGTCCTAAATTACTCAACCTGAGACAGTACACACACTCGCAGCGGCTACTGTTCTACTGCATCACACTGTCTGTCCAAAAGTATTCAGACGCTGTTTCTGAGACCTCTGGGATGAGCTGGAGTGACAGAACCAGCTAATCATCCAACATCAGGATCTGACCTCACTGGACTACATGTAAAGGAAGGAGCTTTAGGGTTTTTAGTTACAGTAACAGTGTTTGAAGCTACCTTTACCAAGTTTGAAAGCTGTATTTTAGCCTGATTAGCTCTCAGTGTGAGTTGAGCTGAGGAAACTACCTCCACCATGCTTATGTTCTTGTGGGGCTGAACGCAATCAAATTTATTTCTCCTCACAACAATGTTGGAATACAGTGTAAAACCTTGGCTGTAGAGTAAAGCGGCCGTTACACTCTTGCCTAATACTGTAATTTTCATCAGAATTGCTGCTGAGTCTCGATAAAGCGAATGAGGACTCCGTGTTCTGATCGAGGCCTGATAGCAGAGATCACTGATAACGTTAGCATTAGCGCTAGCCTCGACTCGCAGTGATGATGCGTACAGAGAGCGTTGGCTCCTGCCCTCAGTCACCACAAGAGAGAGAGAGAGGGAGAGAGCGTGGGCGAGAGAGAGGAAGCAGATCTGTTGTAGTTTGAGCAATCGGATGCGGTGTCATCACATGCTTCAGAAACCATCTGTATCTGAAATTAACCACATGCTAACAGGAAACCAGACTCCACCAGAGAGAGAGAGAGAGAGAAAGAGAGAAGCAGAAGTATCTAAGATCAGGTCATCACGACTAAACAGTCTGGTAAACCTGCTTCCCCAAGATATCTGCATCCAAATACACTCAAAAAATAAAAATAAACTTGCACCCAGAAGGAATCAACTAACAGAAATGGAACTGGGTGGGTAGTTGTGCCAGGCTGTCATAGAGTGACTTAGAATAGTCGTCTTCAGCGACAAGCCCCGCTTTTATCTTGGTGGAGACGACCAACAAATTCATTAGCGCTTTTCCACCGATGTGGAACTGGTGTTGTGCCAAATTCAGCACCCCCACCATGAAAAGCACCCCCTCTTGGGAGCACGCATGTACGTCTTTAACTTTTTTTAGAAAATGAAAATACCCAATAAGCTGTTCTAAGCTATGCTGACTCTTAAGAAATCCTGAAAAATAATCATGTCACCTTTAGCCTCTCCCATAAGGGAGTGCTTGGCCTGGCGGGGGTGCTGAATTCAGCACCCTAGTACTGCCGAAATCTGCACCCCCACCATGAAAAGCACCCCCCCTCGGCTTTACATAGAAATCCGCTCCAAGAGGATATGCTTTTTCTGGCAGGGGTGCAGATTTCGGCACTACCATTCTGGTTTGCTAACCTAATTATGAACCGGTTCAAGCACCATGGTTCTTTTGGTTGAAGCAGAGGTCTTTTGGTGGAAAAGCGCTATAAGTGTAGAGGCACCGTGGTCAGCATCCCACAGCCAGAGGGTTGATGGCATGCATAGTGTAGGGTACCAATTCGTACTGTGCTTTTTCGTACTTTGGTTCACAAACCTAATTTTGAACCGGTTTGCTGCGTTTCCACCAACAAAACTAGGTTCAGAAACCATGAACATTCGTTCGCAGCGGGAACCAAAGAATACTAGGTTCTTCAGCGTGAACCGTGAAGACATCGGTGCATATCTGTTTGTACAACACTCTCTGTTGATGATGTATGATGTGACGTTTTGATGGTTCCACTAAAACTGGTGGAAACACAGGCTGGTTCACTAACAAGCACTACAGTTCTTCAAACCCCGAAAAGGAACTGGTTCAAGAACCAGACTTTTTTTGGTGGAAAAGCGTAGGAGCTCTGTGATAAGCACCACACAGCCAGAGGGGTCGTACAAAGCCAGATAACCTTTAGTCTTCATTATAGACCCTTTAACAGTCCAACATTAACGGAAAAAAGGTCTTGCAACCAGTGGTCCTTCCTTTCTGAACACAAACTCTGGTGCACAATTCCAGCAGGACAATGCTCACTCACATGCTGCAGTTACGAGAGAGCTTGTCTTGAGAAGTCTTGAAAAACACATCAGCTGGTCTCCATGTACATGGAGGAGGTATAGTTGTCGAAGTTACCTTTATCAGTTGTGCTTTAGCCTGGTTAATTATTATTGTGAGAGTTGAAGTTGATGAAACTACTTCCACCATGTTTGGAATTTGTACTTTAGTCTGGCTAGGTTTTACAGTCAGTTGTAGTTGATCTGCTTGTAGATGGTGCTCTGTAACACCACCAAGAGAAGAGTTAAATAATACCGGAAATAATTTTGGGAATCTCAATCGTAAAAACACACTAGTGTACTGAAACTGGGGGGGGGGGGTGATTGGGGATGAATATCTTTCAAATTAGTGGGAAAACTAGAGGCAGTGTTGCTAAAAGAACATGAGAAGATGATATTCTACTGAAACCAGTCTTGACTACTGAAAATTAAAACACCCAGTATTAATCCCACTCTTCCAATTACCAATTCTACAGTTCTGGAATAAAATAAGAGACCCCTTGAGTTTTTGAATCAGTTTCTCTGGTTTTGCTATTTATAGGTATATGTTTGAGTAAAATAAACATTGTTGTTTTATTCTATAAACTACAAACAACATTTCTCCCAGATGCGTAGCTTTCAGACCTCAAATAATGCAAAGAAAACAAGTTCATATTCATAAAGTTTTAATATTTGGTGGAATAAACCTGTTTTTTATTCACAGTTTTCATGCATCTTGGCATGTTCTCCTCCACCAGTCTTAAACACTGCTTTTGGATAACTTTACTCCACTCCTGGTGCAAAAAAATCAAGCAGTTCAGTTTGGTTTGATGACTTGTGATCATCCACATTGGTAAAATTAAAGGAAGCCTCACAGGAGGGATAACGTTTAATGGAAGTCAATGGAAAAATATCTGATTTATAAGCAAATAATTTTGAAGCATTTCTATTGATCAGTTTAGACCTAATGTAAAAAGTCAGATTCTTTTGGAGTCATATAGGAAAAGAACAAGCCAAAAGGAAGCCCTTATTTTTAAGTGGTCTCTTATTTTTTTCCAGAGCTGTATAGCTCAAGTAGTCAAAATTGCATGAACATCTGGACACAAAAAAAATGTTTTTATTATTTCTGCACATTGATCTGATGACAATTTAGCCCCACCCATGCTAATAGCAATTTTGCCCCTCTCATTCTGCTGTTGGGACATTAAACATCCTGTGCTAACTGGATATATTCGGGGAAATCCACTCTGATTCTGATACTTTAAGCTGTACAGTTTAAAAAACTCAAGGAAGGCAGTCTGAGACACACGCTTAGTCTGGGAGAAGAGGGTGGACATATTGAATGAGTGGGTAAGTTTGGCTTCACCATTGCTCTCTATTGTGCAGACAGACTCTACTGCTTGCAAATTTGACATCATAGTGACATGCATATTTTTGGCTTCATTTCATTAAAACAAAAGAGAATAAAACCAACGCATCATTTTTTCCCCTCTCTTCTCTTGAAAATGAAGAAAGACAAACAGACCACAGTAGTTAACCAAAAAAATAATTCAATATTTATTTGCAGTATAAACATGTCTTGTTGTGTTTGTGTTCCATATAACTATATAATACATACGGACAATTTCATATCCTTCATAAATCAGAAAATCGAACTGCCCTGTTACCAAGCGCCCAGTTTTATACACATATATAGATTGCATCTTTTAAAAAATGTATACAGCACATATAAAACAGCTATTCGTCATGTATTTGAAGCTGTAACACGATGCAGATGCATTGTCAAAAATCCCTGAAAAATTCCTCAGTGAGGTAAGATATACATTTTTTGTTATTCAACTCTCATTCCTCCCTCACTCTCTCTCTCACACACTCTGTTACATGCTCTTTCACTCTCACTCTCTCGCTGCCTCTTTCCGAAGTTGTAGCTACAAGAAATGTCCACAGTAAGCAGAGCTCCTGTGTTTCTGGCGATTTACAGACAGAAAATAACGTTTCTTTTCCCGCCGTTACGGACACACTAACATTCCTCCACAAGAAGCAGCTTGAAATCAAGGATTTACATTATTTAAATTAAACAGAACAATTACAAAAAAATTACAAAACAGAAAAGAATGAAAGTAAAAAAGCTCCGTACTGAAATACGTCTCAGTCTCGGGTGCTGAGAGTTTGACTCGAGACCAAACGCCGTTTATTTTCCTTATTGTGACCGAATGCCAACCTCCAATGGATGAGGGGCTTCAAGCACGAGAGTTAGTCATCCTCAGTAATATATATATATATATATATATATATTTGGGAGGAGACTATTGCATATCTACTCAATATATTTAATAATTATTTGTTTATTTATATACATATACATATAAATATATAAATATATATATAAATCATCGCTGACGTGAAAAAACTTTGTATCTTTTAACTTTACAACGGAAAAAAACATTGTAACCCTCCTGTCATGATGTGGGGAAAATTGATTGGTTTAAAAATGCAGGAAATATATTAGTAATTATTTTTGGACCACCTTTTCTGCTTCTCTGTTCATTCTATATCTCTCTCTCTATATAACTAGATAATAGTTAAAAAAATAATTCCAAATAAAAAAATGGTACATTATCATAACCTGTGTAATTTAGGTAAACCCTGCTTACGCTCATCAAAATATACATTTTTAATTACACTAAATATTCATTAATCTAATAATAATAATAAAGCCAAAAATTGTGTTTATGGATTTTGGATGGTTAAATATTAACTGCTTCAACCTGACCAAGGAACAGTTTTACATAACAGGAGGGATAACGTTTAATTGAAGTCAGTGGAAAAAGATCTGATTCATAAGCAACTAATTTTGAAGCATTTCTATTGATCCATTTAGACCTAATGTAAAAGTCAGATTCTTATTGAGTCATACAGGAAAAGAACACGCCAAAAAGAAAATAGAAGATACAATGTTATTGCATGACAGCGCTGAAATATATAAATATATATTTCAATACATTAAAGGCCACAGGAATAGCACGGAGCACATTACGTAAATCCGCGGGATTGAACGGGACCAACGGAACCGAACAGAGATGAAGAAACGTTGCGAGCAGGCCGTCGTGATCGGAGTTAACCAGTGTGTGTGATGCTGCGATGCTGAGCCCTGTGCTTTGGACGCTCCAGGCGAAAAGCTACCTCAGTCCCAAAGCGAGCTGTTTTTCCGTGGAATTCGAGTAGAAAAAGTAAAGGAGTTAAAAACCCGAGGCCTTTTCAGAACGTTGCAAGTTTTTTTTGTTCTTTTTTTTTTTTTTTAGAAAATACTGCTGTTTAGGATGTTTGTATGTATATATTGCAGAGAGTAACAAATAATACAACCTCGACTGACCCGTTAAAGACCATTAGTTGTCCGTTATTATTACTACATATCGGTTTCTTTTTAAAAACGAACGAATTTTTATACAACGATTTTCTAAAGTGAGATACAAACAGTACAGAACAGTCAGAATAGGAAAGGATTAAAAATGTTATATAAGGCCAGCTTAAAGCAACCCCTGCTAACTCGAGCGCTTGTCCTGTCTAAAGTCCAGTCTAAACGTTTCTGTGGACAGAAACTCTCGCCACGCACTGTATGCTGCCTTGGGGGCAGCGATACGAGTTAAAAAAACGGTTCCAAACATTCGATTTCCCAACAACCAAGTGAAGGAATAACCAACTAACCAACTAACCAAATAGCCGACTAGATGACTATATGCCAAGCTGAATAGCCAAGCCACCAACTGGCCAACTAATCAACTAGTTGACTGACTAGCCAACAGATCGACTTGTTGACTAGCCAACTAATCGACTTGCTGACTAGCCAACTAATCGACTTGCTGACTAGCCAACTAATCGACTTGCTGACTAGCCAACTAATCAACTTGCTGACTAGCCAATTAACTGACTTGCTGACTAGCCAACTAATCAACTTGCTGACTAGCCAACTAATCGACTTGCTGACTAGCCAACTAATCGACTTGCTGACTAGCCAACTAATCGACTTGCTGACTAGCCAACTAATCGACTTGCTGACTAGCCAACTAATCGACTTGCTGACTAGCCAACTAATCGACTTGCTGACTAGCCAACTAATCGACTTGCTGACTAGCCAACTAATCAACTTGCTGTCTAGGCAGCTAAAGGACTTGCCGACTAGCCAACTAATTGATTTGCTTACCAGCTGACTATTTGATTTTCTTACTAGCCAACTAATCAACTTGCTGACTAGCCTACTAATCAACTTGCTGTCTAGGCAGCTAAAGGACTTGCCGACAAGCCAACAAATTGATTTGCTTACCAGCCGACTATTTGATTTTCTTACTAGCCGACTAATCGACAAGTTGACTAGCCGACTAATTGACTGGCTGACTAATCGTCTAGCTAACTAGCCGACTAACCAACTAATTGTCTAATTGACTAGCCGACTAATCATCTTGCTGACTAGCCGACAACCCAACTAGCCGACTAACCAACTCACCATCCCCCATTCCCTCCCCATCCCAGAAACCCTCCCAACAAACCCTCCCCAGACCACGACTCTAGAGCAACATGCTCAAATACATAGAGTGAATACTTATTTCAAAGGTAATAGAATATATATTCATACTGTATAATCAACAAGGCCTGAGGGTGAATCGACCCAACAACAAGAACCAACACTTTTCGTTCTGCGGGGACTAGCTAGGACATAAAGAACAGTTCTGAGTAAGTGCGCCGCCCCTAGCCCAGTACGGCCCCTGCCCCGGTCCCAGGCGGCAGCTACGAGGCCACGCCGGAGCCTAGAACAGGCAGCGCCAGCCTGGGTGACCTCTGAATGTCTCTTTATTCGTGTGGTACCAGTTTATTAAGTGCCAAGAAGTGAAAGGCTTCACCACTGTGCAAACCGCATTAGGTCATTACAAATGATAAAAAAAAAAAAAAATCAAAACCAATAAAAGAAAACAAACTTTCCTATTGAGATAAAAAGAACAACCTCCAAACTCAATTAGTTCACAATGTCTGTCTTTCGTCGTTCTCTACTTGTCGTTTTGTTGCTCGGATACAATCTACAATACTCCGCCAACTTATTTTGGGGTGACAAACTGGTATACAGACTGGAATACAAACTGTGTGTACTGGAGCGTAGTATGTGCATGTTGCCTTTACAGCTGTTCGTCTTTACAACAACCATAAACTCCGCCCACATTCAGTAGAGTGACGACTCCTTCTTCCTGTACAAATACAGACACGACTACATTGGCACCCATCAGGACAGGATGTAGGGTGTAGGAGGGTTTAGAAGGGTTTTCGAGGGTTTCTGAAGGGTTAAGAGGGTGGGTGGGTTGCTTTCCTCTCTTTCTCTTTGTATGAAGCTCCATTAATGTTCTGTTCAGTCTAGTCTGGTGTTTCCTCAAAAACGAGGCCAGAAAATAAAAAAATAACAAAAAAACAAAAATATTACAAAAATTGAGAACAGTCTGTTTCCATAAAGGCAAGAAAAGCTGCATCGAAAATCCCCAGTATGGCAGCAGGGGTCTCCTCAGGTCAGCCTCCGTACGTCGGACCCTCCTGGGCAGCGATCCCCAGGGGTCCGAACCACCCCTCTCTTTATCGCTCTGCATTCTGCCCGCCTGGCCCGGTCGTCCAGGTCCAAAAACAAACAAACAGAACCTCCGCTGGACTCCAGGAGGCAAACATTCAGAAAGGGTGGCCGCTCCCACCCGGACCCGCCCGGGCCGACCCTCATGTGGACTCCAGCGTGTCGAGCTGGAACACGTTGTGGTTGGTGGGCGTGGTGAAGAAGAGCTGGTCGTTGGGCGAGCGGTTGTCGCAGGGGCTGTTGAGCCCCAGTGTCCTCTCAAAGTCCAGAAGCTGCCCCATGAAGTTAAAGTTGGGTGAGATGTTGGACTTCTTGCGCTTGACGAAGTCGTACGCGTCGTTCAGCGACAGGTTGAGCTTTTGCATCAGGTACGCCACCGTCACGGTGACCGAGCGGCTGATGCCGGCCAGGCAGTGGACCAGGATGCCGCACTTTTTGGAACGAGCTTCATCTGAGGAGAGAAAAGGACAGAGGGCGATCAGAAACTTTCATTCAAAGGTGCTGAATTTGTGGAGATCATTATTGTTATGTGAAAACCTAGTATTTTAGCTAGATTTTAGTATTTTCTTATTTTACCAGTACCAGCTGTTTAGATTTGTACACTGATATACATTAAAAAGCTATTTTGGTGACACATTGTTTTGTCCCAAGAACAGCAATATATTTTCCACAGTTACAAAACTATATTGAAGAAGAAATTGAATATATGGAGCAAAATGTTTCAGCGGGATGACTAAAGTGAACTGAAATACAGCAAAGGTCCAGACCACTGAATGGAGCACTTAACGAGCCTCACTGAGCACAAAACCTGCTGAACTGAGAGAGCTGTGGGTGGAGCTCCATTGAGAAATGCTTCTTTTGCATCTTCAGCTAACCCTGTTTGGGTAAGTGTGGGTGTGAGTAAGTGTGTGTGTGTGTGTGTGTGAGTGTGTGTGGCAGAGCCTGAGTGTGTGTGTATGCATTATTGATGTACTATATGCATCAGGCTGTGTGGAACATGATGTTCTGCCGAGCTATTAACACAAAAGCTAATGCAGAGTGCCGTTTTTTCCCTCTTTCACTCACGTGATGAATGAAAACGGCACATTTACAACCCCCCCCTAACCTGCCCCAATTCCACCACTTTCTCCATTAAGACTTTACACCACTAACAGAAACAGGAGAAAAGTTTAATTCAAATTAAATGCATCCAATATTCTCTGAATAATTAAAGAGTTAACAGATGCAAAAATGGGTACAAAGAAAGTTATTACACCACCAAACAGTTATAATTAAACTGCCTGAACCCTGACAATTCTATTTCTAATGTCTGAAATAACATAAAATCATATATTGCACTAAAAAGGATGTAACAGAATTACTGTGCTTAGGCCTGTCATTACACTATTACACCATTACACACTTATCGTACAATATGAGCCGGTATGTCAACAATAAAACACTGTTTTTGTTTGATTGCATTTTATTTATATAAGATATAGGCCTATCATGATAATTACATTATTAATTTGTTATTGGATTAAAATATGGATTTGTTTACAATCATTTATACACCTAAATATCACATATTAGGGGTGGGCGATATGGCTCTAAAATAATAGCACGATATTTCAGGGTATTTTTGCGATAACGATATACTTGGCGATATAGGAAAACTGGAATATAGTATAAGAGTATAACAGCATAATCATAATGTGGCAAAATAAATAATATAGCATAAAATAATATAATGCAGCAAATAATATTGCAGAATATTTAGTGCATGCATATAAACTGCAAACTAAAACAATTATACAATAAATACACCTAAAGCTTCACAGTAAATAATAGACTACTTTTAAGACAGAACAGCCCTATTATCACGATATGGATTTTTAATATTACGATATTTCTGTCACGATATATTGTATACGATATAATATTGCCCACCCCTACATTATAGTATGCTTTTCTTAGCGAGAGGGGCACATTAAATGTGAATGGCAAAAAAAAAAATATATATATATATATTTTAATTATACAGAGATCACTTTAAAAAATGATGAGTTTCTTTGATTTTACCAACTTAAAAACCTCTGGAATATAAACAAGAGGAAGATGAATCAAACCACCAAATATTGATTTCTGAACTCTTAAAACTTTATGAATATGAACTTGTTTTCTGTGCATTATTTGAGGTCTGAAAGCTCTGCACCTTTTTTGTTATTTCAGCAAATAAATGCTGTAAATGACAATATTTTTATGGAATTTGGGAGAAATGTTGTCTGTAGTTTATAGAATAAAACAACAATGTTAATTTTACTCAAACATATACCTATAAATAGCAAAATCAGAGAAACTGCTTTAGAAACTGAAGTGGTCTCTTATTTTTTTCCAGATATATATATAAGACTGTTTCATGTCAGTTTGAATGACTGGATATTCTTAAAAATGAAAAGTTAATTACTAGTAAAACATGATGTATACTTTGAAATTATCATTACATTAGTGGAAAAAATTATCTTAAAATGACAATAATATATTTTTTCGCAATTATTATTGGGGCAATATATTAGTAAAAAAAACAGTTATTGTGACAGGCCTAACTACTATGCTATTATATAATATTACTAGGACAATAGTACAAATATTTCTAGGACAATATATCAGCCAAAAAAACTATTTGACAGATCTAGCTATATTTGTTTTATAGCCATGAAAAAAACATTTCAAAACAAACTATATATAAAAACTATATAAAACTATATATTTAAAAACTATATATAAAACAAAGTATATTTGTTTTATAGTCATGAAAAACCAGTTCCAGTCTTGACCAATAGGAGAGCTTAGCCGGCTGAATGTTCCAAGTTAATAGTAATCTAAGTCTGGGACTGTACTACTGCTGCTGGTACTGGAGTTTAACTTCCAGCTACTCTCTGCTACATAACCATCAGTGAGCTACACTTGAAAATCTGGATTTTCTAATTCCTAGAAATAATAAGGATTTCTCTCAACATCTAGAACCCCTGAGGGTTCCCCGCCGGCACACGCGGGCCGTTTTGTAATACCGGTTTGGTGGAACCGCAGTGTGAGAACCAGATGTCTTCTGTTTGCTATGAAAATGAAACTGCGCCGGGTTACATTGTCCACCCTCCAAACAGGAAATTGTGATAGCGCTGCTGCCCCAGTTTTTCTGCCCTCGCGCTGAAACTGAGCTGAGCCAGCGATCAACAGCTCAACCACAGGAACTGAAACTCCCCCCACTTCCTATTTGTTGTTTACTTGTGTGTGAGAAACGTAGGGTTATCAAAGCTCACTGCTCGACCCAGAACACACAGTGGAACCCAATCGAATACGTTCCACAAATATTTGGAATAAATTATACTATTGGATTTTATTATTTTCAGCCGTTGTAAAGTTCTGCTGGGTTCAGACTCTGACAGATTATATAAAAAACCCCAAAGCCTCCAGTTTAACATGAAAAGTGAAAGTGGTTCCAGTCAGCAGATCCATTAAACAATCCATTATTCCTCTAAAAGCACATCGGCGCTTCCTCCCACGGATCCGACCTTCATGACCTCAGAGCTTCACCTCAGCAACACACACCGCACTGAGTGAGTGCACTCACTAAACACACATCGCACTGAGCGCACTCACTAAACACACACACACACACCAGCAGAACAAGTCTAACAGATTTCCCTCGGATTTATCTGATTTTATTTCTGTTTATAAATAAGAGATAATCTACAGTTACAGTAGATACAGACATCACCAGCGTAATCTTCTGTAGTGCTGCATGAGGCGCCTGCACACAAAAAGGGAGTCGGATTTCGGCACAACACCATTTCTTTTCCTTCTTCTATTGTTACATTGTGACTATAGTCTGCCTCAACTTTGTCTAATTGGTCTGAACCATCCAAAAAACATGTTTTTATACTGCAAACCAACTAAATCATGGTTCAGCTGATCCTGGCCAAGACCACCTCTTTTGGTTGGACCAAATGTTTTGGGTCTTTTGATCCAGATCATGTGTAAGGCTCATGGCACCTTACCTTACACCTGATATTTTTTATATGATTTGGACCAAAACAGTCAGCATAATTCCGATAATGTGTAAATATAGCACTGATAGAGAAAATAAGCGGAAATAATTAAATATGTATGCAATAGTAGAACAAACAAGTTACTAGGGGTGTCACGATTCTCTAAATCCTCGATTCGATTTCATTTTCGATTTGAGGGTCACGATTCGATTCGATTCTCGATTTTCTTGTTTTTTTTTCTTGTTATTATTTTATGCCTCATAAAATTTAAATAATATATTTATTATTATTATTATTATTATTATTATAAATATTATAAATATTATTATTATTATTTATTAAGATATATATGGTAATGCCATCTAGTGACTTTTTTTGGTAGCAACAGTGTGCACTATTAAAACAAGCAGTTTATCAGAGCTGTGTGTGGATGGCTGGTGAAACTGCTCATTACATGAAGCTGCAGTTCTTCATCCAACCACTAGCAGCAGCAGCACAAGCCCCGCTCTCTTCACTCAGTCACTACTTCAGTACAGCCCAGCCACGGGCTACAGGGCTCAGCCAGTCCGTTTTTACTGTTTCTGTAAACAAATAAAGGTTTTAACCCCACTAACCGGATAATACAGCTCACTACAGTTCATCTTTCAGCCCAAGCAGCTAACAGCAGCAGGTTAGAACAGCCGACACGGAGGCACTGCTCGGATTACATTATAAACAGCTCAGTTAGCGCGCTGCTAACCTCAGGATGTTTATAACTACGGAGTTTAGTGGACACACCACGGCCGCCAGGTACGTCTTTTAAAGGCTACTGAAGACTATTAAAGGCTATTAGAGTGTAACCCCTGGCTCCCAGGGGTTACAAGAGGTTATTGAAAGCATTATTGGGGGGCAGAAATCAGTACAGGCTGGTTAGATAAGTGATGTGGGTATTGTCTTATAAATATTTACACATAACTTATATCTCTCCTGAAAAGCTTTTATTTTAGTCAGAAACACACTTGTGTTTACTTTATCTGAGAGAAAGATGTTTTTTTAATTCAATGGAAAGCAACAGGTTATTATAAGTTTAAGATTTTTAATCCACCTCACTGTGATCTATAGTCAGTGTTCTCAAGTCACACTGACACACGCATTTCAGCGAGTTCACACGCTCTCACCTGCGCGCACCCACCCCTCCGTTAGATACAGATACAAAACCTGCGCGCCCAACCCCCGCCCCCCCTCCCCCGTTGGACAGATAAAAACAGTGATCACACTCCCGCCGACTGCGCTCATGCAGTGGCTATCTCTATTTAAATGAATAGGATGCGCTGTGTTGGTGCCGCGCCATTTGCGTAGCGCGCTGCGCTATTTGCGTAGCGCGCGCGGGAGGGATCGTCGATCCTCTTTTTGACTTCGATACTCGAGATCGTGACCTCATTTCGATTCGATTTCGATAAAATATCGAGATCGTGACACCCCTACAAGTTACCATTAATTAATATAATTAATATATAATCAGGGTTCATAAACTTTTTAATCAATACATTTTCCATGGGAAATCAGTGTGTTTGAATTAATATATAGTCAGGGTTCATAAACTTTACCAATATATTATCTAACCAATACATTTTCCATTTCCTTTCCATGTCAAGGAAAATTTTAATGACCATGCGATCTTTAAAACATCAATGCAGACATGGACAAAAAGACCCAAAAAAACAACTAAAACTATAATAACAAAAAAAAAAAACATGTATTTAAGCAATGTTGACACAATCTTCAATAATAATAATAAAATGTGATCCTTTGTGTAGGGCTAAATTAGTAAAAAAAATAACTCGGAGCTAATGTATTTGAAAGCTTAAAATATTTTTTCTCAGTTGATAAATGGAAATACACGTTTGTAGATTGCAAATTTCCACGACTTTACCAAAACTTTCTGGGGTTTTTTATTCTTCCAAAACTTAACCAGGCCTGGAAATTGCTATTTTCAAATTTCATGATTTTTCTATGTTTTTTATGACTATACAAACCCTGTATAAGGTATATCAGAATGCTGATACAGATGCTGGATGTTCTAAGACATTCTTGTGCTCTGGTTCTACAACATACTTAGTACTACAGTCACTGCAGGATTAACAGTTTGATGGCTGTACAGCTTGTAGGGCAGCATGTGGCTGTGGTTTGCGCTGTAATATGAGAGGCCGGCCGGGTCGCCGGCTGTGACCCACTCGACACATGCGAGGACGGCCTCAAGCCCGCATTCCACAACTCTCCGGACGCTCAGAACACGGCCCTGAATTTACTGCTGCGCCTTCACAGAGCCGCAGTCAGCCTGACATGTACCAGAGAACCTCCGTACACACATAACAGAGCAATAACTGTATAATAACAGTGTCATGTGATGTAATAAAGTACAGGGCTTTACTAAACATGCCTCATAAAAATGAGCGATAAACAAAGCCGTGGTCAGGGACAGGATGTCCTGCGGAAATGAGCTTGGTGCTGGCGACTCTACAGCCACAGACAGTAGGGCGGCATTTCCTGAAAAACACTACGCTCGCTGAACAACGTCAGAGCCAGCCAGTTACGCTCTATTATAATGTTATATAACATAATATACACTCGCCGTCATCATCTCATGCAGCTACAATATTCTCATGGTAGCAGAGGAGTATTGATGATACGCACACAATAGTGCGTCCAATAGGGCTGCAACTAATGATTATTTAAGTAGTCAACTAATCTGATTATTATTTTTTCAATTAATCGATTAATCAACAATTATTTCCATTTGCCATGTCCTCCATCTTTAAAACAATAGAAACAGCTGAACATGAGATTTAAAATGCAGTTAAATGGCTGAATGTTGTTTAAATGCAGAAAGTACTAAATATTTAGTGAGTAAATTTGTAATCTGTTTTGTTTGGGAACTTTTGGAGACACAGACTAAAATAAGTGTAAACTGTGTAAGTGAGCCATTTACCCCTTATTTATCTCCCATTGCGCTTCTGTCCCCAGCACTTTGTGTAATGTGGTACTGTTACAAATTACTATTTGTCGACAATTAAATTTGTATTTGACAAATTTAAATAATCGGCATTGTCGATTATATCGACTATTCGTTGCAGCCCTAGCATCCAATAGCATCCCACATATTTTAAATTAGGGACAGGTCTGGCAATGTAACTGCTGCATCTTCAAGGCCAGCTTTATCATTACAGGCACTTTGACTGAATGGTGATTGTTGTATTGTGGCGTTGTACCAAATTGTATGCTTGTCATTTTGTCTCAACACATGGATTCGTTGGTTGTCTCCACCAATAACAAAGAAGGTCTTGAAAATGTCACTGAAAATGACCCGCTTCCATTCCGAATCACTCCATGCCATCTTCCATCTGGCACAACTACCAAGTTTCATTCCTGTTAGTTTCCATCTGCCTGCAACTATTTCTGACAATGAGTGTATATTTAACAAAGCACGTTTAATGTTGTGACAATGTTATGGTATGGCCACCAAAACAATAGCTTGACACAACATAAATGTGTTTTCTTAACACTGTAGATAATTAAATTTTTTTAAATGCTCTACATAATCACACAGTTACTAATTAAACAAAGATCTATCATATTTTGAAAACCACATCTCATTAAAAATAGTGGAAGGACACAAACAGAGCACACACTCTTAACAACCCCCACTCTGTATGTGTTCATCGCAAATATGTGAGCTATGCAGAGAATTCTGAAATATGAGTGGACGTGCCCTTTAAGATAACCCCGGTTTAAAGCTGATGTGTTGGTCTCTGCGGAGTTGTTCATTCATGCTCACGCTCTCATTCACATTACGGACACACCGCGCCGCAATCTGTGGCCTAGATCAGTCACCTCTCTCTAAATCATTCAATCAAACGCTCACACGCTCGTTGGCGTGACCACGTACCGCTAAATCCGGCCGAGCTGAGGGCCGATCCTGTGAGCAGTTGTTAGAGAGAGCTGTGCAGCGATCCACAGCCATGACTGCATGTTAATCAATAACTCCACTTCCTGTGTGCTGTTGTTCATTAAGCTGAGAGTTGGATGACGGTTTTACGGTTCAGTGAGGGCAGCAGCATTCAGAGCGAGACAGTGAGGCGACATTTTACACCAATGCTTCTGAACTGAAGCAAACGAGCCTTAAAAGCACTGTTTGGGTCTGTAAAAAGTTGCATGTTTTTCTGCAAATTTCTATTTTTTTGCTCACACTAAAACAACCTCAGTTGTATATTAAAATGTGCAGAAGTCTGCCTCTGTTTGCACATTTAAAAAAGGGGGTATGCACAGAATGAACATTTTTAGACAAAAACGAAAACCATCTCTGCTTTATTTTTAAGTATAAAGGGCAATACCTGTGCAATACTTTGCCGTATCATGTGATTTTACACATTCCAGATCTTTATATTTCCAGATTTATATATTCCCAGTATTATCTGTAATTCTCATCCACCACCTGGTTTATCTGATCTGCACATCTTTCCAGTAAATCATGTGATCTAATAAAGAAACAAAGCAGATTGTAGAGCTAAATGGAGGCATTCAGGAGAACCTGGAACTAAACCCTCTCCTTCAAACCAGCTCAGAAATGATCAGTTAGCCTGCTTTTATCACAATAAGAAATACATCATTATTTTACTGACTGTATTTATATTTACATCTTTCAATGACCAAAGCAAAAACACTTACACTGCACTCCCACTTTTAAGGAGTTTAGATAATGCGCTTAATGGTCTACATTCTTCACACATTAACACTAAATACATTATATACTAAATATTTGCACTTATTTGCATTTATACAGAATGTATATGTATATATACATTCTGTATAAATGTATAATTATTTTTGATTGTGCCCAATCAATAATTTTTACACTCTGTAGTAGAGCTGTACAAACTTTTGCTTCAGACCTGGAATCACAATGTGCACTCATGCAATATAGGACCAGCAACTAAAACATTATGCTTTTAACCAACCAATTCTTGCTTTTACCAATGAAAACTCACACCTGTTCACATGTTCTTGCACAAATGTACCAGAGGCAGAGTATATCCGCCCAATATTATATTATTTATTTATTTACTCCAATCTTGGCTTCAAATTCACAATATAATGCCAAATTAGATGATTAACCTCTAATATTGCTATATATTTTGCAAAATAAATGACAACTAATATCATTTTTTTCCAATATTGCATCTTCAAACTCTGAACCATATTGTAACATAAAATAAGATATATAGGAAAATATGTGTTTATTTGCACTCATACTACGTTTGTGTGTGTGTGTGTGTATTTCTAATTTACAATCCTGTCCTAAAACATGAAAAAAAATTGCTACAAGGGTGGCCACTTACCAATAAAAGAAATGGCCTCAGGAAAAAACTGTGACAGGTTTTGGCTCCAGTGATCCGAGATGGGAATCTGTTTGTACTTGAATTCCCCGTCGTGCTCAAACATGTTGGGCAGGTTGGGAGTTACGTTCAGGATGTACTTGATGTTGTATTTGCCCAAAACGTCCAAGTTGGTGGAGTCCTTGGCACAGCCCAGATAAAGATAAGGGAGGATCTGGACGGGGAAGGCTGGCTGGTTATTGGGTAACGGGCTGCCCTCAGACTCTGTGGCGCTGCTAGGCTCCCGGTCTGACTCTCCATCCGAACAATCCGAACTTATTCGTAGTCCTCCCAATCCCAGAACGGAAGCAGGCGGGGAGCTGCTCGGGCAGGAACAGTCCAGGTTGGTCTCGCAGTGCTCGGGATATTCCGTCTGAAACTTGTTAAATCCTCCTAAAATAAAATTAACAGCACATGGTCAATCAGTGTGGCCAGGGATGAAAGTGGGAAAAGTTCATATATTTTAATACACATTTTGATAATAAAATGTGTTAAGTTCAGTTGTTATCTCACATGTAGTAATGTATTATGGTCACATGACCACAGTCATTTACTTAGAGACACATGTCTCTGAGCTGAACCAAAATTAACAACAAAAATTAACAATTTTCCTTCGGGATCAATGAAGTATCTATCTATCTATCTATCTATCTATCTATCTATCTATCTATCTATCAAAACAAAAAAGAATCAAGTGAGTAAGGTTATGTAAGGTAAGACTAGCATAATTAATAAAGAACAGATTAAAAACTAAACCAGAAAAAAACAATACCCCTACAACAAAACAATAACCAAAAAATAAAAGGCATGTAATTGGGGGTAATTAAATGCTAAAAATGTTTTTGAACTTATATTACTTATTAAAGATATAACTAAAATAGATATTATTTAAATATAGATTAATATGAAAACTAGTTCATAGAAACTGCACACAAAAACGTATATAAACATTAATCAAAAACAAAATAATAAGAGAACCAGAAACCAGGAATTATAGTGGGAGATAATCGACTGTAAGTAAATAAATATGTTTTAATGCCTAAAATTAATTAATTTTCTACAATACCCTTAATATTCCTTATAAGAGGTGTGAAGTAAGCCATGGGCAGATCTCAGAACTAATCTGCACTTTTTTTGTGAATGGTGGCTAATCACAGCAGAGATTTTTCCTGGGCTTTTTATGAGTATATTAGTTAACTAGCTGGGTTAAAGTGGTAAAATGTCCTCAAAAATAACAGTTTAAACAGAAAATAATAGTATTTTTTTTAGAATTGATAAATAAATTGGAACATTTCACATGGGGTAAGTGTTTTAGCTAGGTAACGCTAACAAGCTAATAATGATAAACAGGTTATTCTGACATAACTTAGCACTGGTTCAGTGACAACAGAATTAACTATAGCTACAAGGTCTTTTGGTCTTTTTTTCAGGCCCGCATTTCTGTCAGGAAATGTCATAAAGGACATAATAAACCTGACTAAATTCTAAAATGTATGTTTTTACAACAAAAAACACACTAAATAACCTTGTATTAGAGCTGCCGTCCTCAGCAGCCCTCAGCGCAAATCTGTGCTTTTTTGTGAATGGAGGCTAACACTTGGAGTTAAACTCATAAACACGTAAACATCCGCCTCTCTGGGCACTTTTATGTGTTTAATAATATACTGGCTTCGTTAAAAACTAAAAAAAATGCACAAAACTCTATCTCAGTCTTTATATTTGTTATTTTTACTTTCTCTTCCCGTTTTCATTCATGAAATACGAGCCGTCCCTCTCTCTTCGTGAACGGAGACAACATGGCGGAGCCATTTTAGGGGAATGTAATTGAAAACATCTTGTTGGTTCGGGCGGGTTCGGGTAAAGTTAGGAGTTTGGAGATGGGTTTAAACGTGGGAAAGTGGTGTATAATATTTTAGGAGTATTGGGCCAGGATTTAGCTAGGTTAGCTCGGTTACTGCGATTCGCTATTTGACATTAGGCTCGGTTCTGTTCTGTCTGACGTCCGTGTTATTTACTAGCGAGCTACGCTAAGCTAGCCTGATTTGTGGGTTTATTTGGCAACATTGATGAATAAGTTGCTTATTTTAGAATTTATACGCCCGTTTGTGTCAATAAACCACCTTTAACACGATTTTAACAGCTCATTTCTAATCTAAGGTGAAATTCACGTTATTTTCCAGCTTCGTATTCAAACTGTCAGTTCCACCTTAAATACTGCAGCAGTTACATTGAGGCGCCCCGTGGAATCCTCAATACAAATTTTAAGAGTTTAAGGTGGACAGGAGAAACTTAACCTTAAATATTAAAACATTTAGAAAACATATAACTTTAACACATATTGTTTTGAATACACTACAGAAAATTAGCTAATGAGACTGAATCAACACAAAAAGTGCGTATTAAAATAAAATAAAATTAAAAAGTTCTTAAGACTTTTTCAAAGAAAGGTTTGTCTAGTCAACTGTTAGATTACATTACTGAATATATTATGTGTATATTATGTATTATGTGTTTATTTGACAAAACTGATAAACAAGTTGCTTATTTGATATATAAAATATAAGTGAGTATTTGTGAGTAGTTTTTGATCTGATTCTAGCTGTTATATATCACAATTAAAATACGAGATTTTCGAGTCCTGTTCGAATTGTTCATTCCAACTTAAATTTCCAGCTTTGCTTTTATTTCTTACTTTTAGCCAAAAGTAGCGTTTATCGTTATTTTCCAGTTTTGTGCTAGAATGATCCGTTCCACCTTAAATGTTCAACTTGGCTTTTAATACGATACTGTCTCTTCAACGTGCAACTGCAGCACTATTTAAGGTGGAACGGACACAAGTAGAACTTGAGAAGAGATAAAACGTTAAAGAAAACACAAACTGACAGCAGACGATATTCCAAAATATATTAACATAGACTCGCGAAACAGAAAGGAAAGATACGCGTAAAAAAATAAAGTTTCGAACTTTTAAATACTTTTTAAAGACAGAAGTTAGCTGGCGTTACCTTCCAAATAGTACGCCTTGCAGCCGTCGTCCCGCAGCTTCTGCATGAGCAGCCCCAGCACGGAGCCCGCCGCGCCGTTCTCGGGCCAGTCGGCGGTGGCCTCGTCGTACAGCACCACCGTGTCGGTCTTGCAGCGCTTGGCAAACCGCTCCTTGTCCTCGTTGTTGGGGATGATGGAGCGGATGGGCAGGTTGCCCTTCTTCAGGCGGCGCAGCATCAAGCCCGGGATAGCCAGGTTGATGGCCGACTCGATGTGCGACGACTCGTAGAGCTCGTGCGCGCGGCAGTCCAGCAGCAGTAAGGAGCCCGCGCCGGTCTCGAGCTCGTCCTGCAACCATTCCACGCTCTTGCTCGCCATGATCGCGCGCACGTCCCGGGAGCAGCTTCGGAGGTGGTTGTTTTTCATGGGGGAAAAGGGGGACGGGGGGCTCGGTGCGCGTGGCGAAATCCGGTGGAACGGTGGGGATGAGGAAGATGAGGAGGGAAGGCTAAAAGCAAAAGGAGGATGATGAAAGGTTTTAGGTGGATGCGCAATAAAAACGGAGTAAAGAAAGAAAATATTCGGAAAAAAAGATTTCCGAATATTTGGGTGAAAAAAAATCAGAACACGGATCAAAAATCACGACGAGCTCAGAACGCGTCCCCCCATGCGCGCGCTCGCTGGGGGCTGTCCTTACGTGCCTCTCGGTCTTCCTGGGTACTATCTTCACGGTCCTCGCGCTGCTGGAACGGGGCGTCCATTTGCGAGAGCACCGACAGCACCAGCAGCCCTCTCTCTCTCTCCCTCTGTAGTCTCTCTATTTCTGTAGTTCTGTATGTCTCTCTACCTCTCTCTATCTCTCTCTCCCCCACCACCACCTCTTCCAGCACCTCAGCCCGCGCGCAGCAGTAGTAGTGTTGTTGTTTTGGGGGGGAGAAGTTTTGTTATTGTCGCGACCTGTGAAGCATGGTGGTGGTAGCAGCAGCAGCAGTAGCAGTGGTAGTGGTGGTGGTAGTAATCGCAGTGCTGAGGCTGGACTCCGCCGCTGTCCTGCTTGTCATTTTCGCCTCGCGCGGTTGACAGGCTGGAATAAAACAGGGTGCACGGAGCTGGAGCGCGAGAGGAGGAGGGAGGGAGGAGACAAGAATGGAAGGAGGAGACAAGGAGAGAGGGGGAGGAGTTACAGAAAGGACGCGTTAAAGGGCCCATACCGTGCATGTTCTGTGTTATTTGTAACGTTCAGATGGGGTTTAATCATCCAATTTTAGACTCACGTGTTCAGCGTTAACTGTAAACTGAATGGTTTGGCTGTAAACCCTTTATATACAGTATAATCCAGATACTGGAGGTGAAATGAATAACAAGCGACAAGTGAACAGTCAGTTCCTGAAGCTGATGGGTTGCATCAGGTGTAAGAATCTAAGGCTACATTCACATTAAATGCCACGTTGCTCAAATCCGATTTTTTGCTCATATCGGATTTGGCCATCTTGACGGTTCATATTCACAAATGTAAGTGACCTGTATCTGTGTGTAATGTGAATGAATCTGTCCCTGAAACATCTCACATGCGCACATTGATACCTAGATAAACTTCGCCTTTTCACCAACAACAAAAAACGTCATATCTGAGAGACGACTCTTAGCTTTATAAAGGGAAATGGATGAGTTAGCAGCTCATATGTGGAGCATCTTTTGCTAAATGGAGAGGAAACAGCTGGTCTGAAGTACATGTTCAGGTCGAGTAGGAGAAAAAAGACCAGGCAGTTTGCTTTTGCTGTTTTTGCAGTGATAGCTGCACAGCTGCACCAAGAGATGTGTGGGTATGAAAGAGAAGCACGTAGCATACGCATAAAAGCAAAAAAAACAAACACATAAATTCCGATTTGACCATTTACATTCATGTCACATGTCAATGGATTGGATACAAATCTAATATAGGACCACAAATAAAAGTGACTCAAATCTGATTCGAACCAATCGGATTTGGCAAGTTCACACAGCCATGAAAAAAAACATTGAGAAAAAAAAAATCAGATTTGAGTAAATGTAGCCAGATAATGTGAACGTAGCCTAAGAAACTTTTACAAGAACCAAACTGTGATATTTTAGATGACTCAGAAGTCAGAAGATCTCTAGAACATCATGCAGGTCTTGTGAAGTGTTCCTTGGTATGCAATGGCCAAGAAGGACAACCAGTGAACTGGCAACATAGTCACTGGTGCTTAAGGCCTCATTGATGCTAATGGAGGCGCTGCCCACCATACAACTTACAGGATTTAAAAGACTTGCTGTTAATGTTGTGGCTTTTGTGGAGTCTGAGCTATTTCTGAGACATACACAGTATTATAGGCAGGTGATTTTAATTTTATGACCAGAACAGGAGTATTAAAGTATTTTCATGTGAAGGCTGTGAGTAAACATTGCACTATATTTGCCGTAGCGCTTACTGTCTTGCTGCAATCTAAGAGGAAATAGTACTGGAGGACATGTTGTGAAAGACTCTGCTGAAAATGTAAAAAAAAAAAAAAAAGAGGAACGTCTGATTTCACCACAGCTGCACGGCAGCCCGGGCCGGGCCGGACACAATGGCCTTTTATGCATCCGGTTGACTTACAGACACTCCGAACTGTCAGTCCTTGTGTTTCCATCCTCTTATCCTATGAAAGGCCTTCCACACAGTGAGTGACGGCTCTCTCTCAGAATAGAGCTTCTATAGAGGCCTCTGAGCATCCAATAAATTACCCTGACTGTCCAAAAAAGTATGAGAGTATTTATCAAATACCCACATTTTAAGCTCTTGAAATGCATGTTCTTACTGTTCTTTTGTTGGTTAACTATTCCAGTGTAAATATCAATGTAATTACACATGTAGTTGTATAGTAATAACAGTTTAATTACTTTTAATCACACTGAAATCCAAATAAAATACATGCTACTAAACACTAGTATTGGATGCAATAAATGTTTATAACCTTCTACATGTTTTTTCTTTAATTATTTAGTGTAACAACACAGCATCATCATCCCTTAATTCCAACAGTGCAAATATTCCTGTTTTGATTTCTTCCCAGAAACCATTTTTTTGATTGACAGTTTTGGTCAGTTTTAAACAGACCGGTCATCTGCATTATATGAAGTAAGCTTTTATTAATCATGTGGTTTGTACAGGACGTCGCATTAACAGACATGCAGCAAAGTTCTTTTTTTGATGTTGTTAGTGATAAATGTCCAATGTGACTTAATTAATTGTTGATGAGTTGTCAGCCAGTCAGCTAATGTTTGTGTGGTTAGACATGCTGGTAGTATTTGTACTCTGTCTCAGTTCTGAAGCGTAATTCAGATGTGCTTAAATGACACCGGTGCCGGGTGCAGTTTCCACACAGCCCACTCCTTCGCTAATCCACCTTCACAGCGCCACCTCCCACGCCTCGCCCGCCATTTCCTCCGCTGCTCAGCCGGCCTGAGCCACGACTGGAAAATCCATTACTGTAAGAATCCATCATCCCACAGCAGCTGTGCTTTATTCAGGTTCAGCTAGAGCTTGATAGCCAGTTCAGAACTAGTTCATTGTGGTGGTCGTCCAGCTTGACCAGCTAAACCAGTTTGGGATGTCTCAAAGCGTTTATAACTTTTAAGGACCTCCACCAAGAAGTCGTCCATTTTAGTGCAAGAAAGGTGACCTAAAATAAACACGTCAAAGTTTATACTTATGAAAGCAGAGTGCTTAACACTAAGTCATCTAAAAATATGCGTAGTACGGCATGGAGTTGTAGAGGTTCCTAATGGTGGCAGCTTGAATATTTTCTTGCAATTCCTGCAGATTTTGTGAAAGTGTTGATTGCGCATCTAATAGCATCCCACACATTTTCAATTGGGGATAGGTCTGATGATGTGGCTGACCATGGCATAGCATCTGTGTCCACACTGGAGTGTGCATTATGAAATAGGTAAGGTCACAAGGTAGGCTTGCAGAACCTCTTTAACGTAACTTTGGACTTTTAAAGTGCCTGAAATAAAGATAGGTAAAGGTAATCTGGCATCCTATGAAATTGCACTCCACACCTTAGTACTAGGCCTTCTGGTCATGTGATGAGTGAAAAGAAACTATTGATATTGATACAGACCATGGTGCCTCTAACTTTTGATTAGTTGGTCATCTCCAACAAGACAAAAAGTGTGCCTTTTTGAGTCACTTCATGATAGCCTGGTGCAACACCATTGCATTCTTTGGTGATGTAGATATGGTGTTAAAAGTAGTTGTAATAATGGTCTGCATGTATACAGTGCCCTCCATAATTATTGGCACCCCTGGTTAAGATGTGTTCTTTAGCTTCTCATAAATTGAGTTTTGTTCAAAATAATATAGGACCACGATGGGAAAAAAAAGTAAAGTCCAACCTTTAACTCAAGTAAATTTTAAGGGGGAAATAAAATCCCTGACTAAGAAAAAATTATTCTTCATAAAATCACCTGTTCCACAATTATTGGCACCCCTAACAATTCTTAGGAAATAAATTTAATAAAAGTATTTCTGTCACTTCTACAGTAGTTTACGAAGTTGATCAGAGTATGTAGGAACATTTAATTAGTAATTCACAACTTCCTGTTTCCCTGGGGTATAAATATGACGTGACACAGAGGCCATTTATCTTCAACATGGGAAAGACAAAGGAACATACCATTCAAGTGAGGCAGATGTGTGTTGACCTTCACAAGTCAGGCAATGGCTACAAGAAAATCGCTACTCGCCTACACCTGTCCATATCTACTGTCAGAGGAATTATTAAGAAGTTTAAAACAACTGGAACAGTGGTAAACAAGCCTGGACGAGGACGCAAGTTTATTTTGCCACCACGCACAGTGAGGAGGATGATAAGAGAAATAAAAAGTTCTCCAAAGCTCACTGTTACAGAATTGCAACAATTGGTAGCTTCTTGGGGTCACAAAGTCTCCAAAACAACCATCAGGCGCTATCTACATGCCAACAAGCTGTTTGGGAGGCATGCACGGAAGAAACCATTTCTCACTCACAATCATAAACGCAAACGTTTGGAGTTTGCTAAGCGGTACTGGGACTTCAACTGGGACCGTGTGCTTTGGTCAGATGAAACAAAGATAGAGCTTTTTGGCAACAAATGCTCTAAGTGGGTCTGGCGTAACACAAGAGCTGAGTATGCAGAAAAGCACCTCATGCCCACTGTGAAATACGGCGGGGGATCAGTGATGCTGTGGGCCTGTTTCTCTTCTAAAGGCCCTGGGAACCTTGTTAGGGTGCATGGCATCATGAATGCTCTAAAATACCAGGACATTTTAAAACAAAATCTGGTGGCTTCTGCCCGAAAGCTGAAGATGGGTCGTCACTGGGTCTTTCAGCAAGATAATGACCCTAAACATGTGGCCAAATCTACACAGAAATGGTTCACCGCACACAGAATCAAGCTCCTCCCATGGCCATCTCAGTCCCCAGACCTCAACCCCATTGAAAACCTGTGGGGTGAGCTGAAGAGGAGAGTGCAGAGGAGAGGACCCAGGTCGTTGGATGATTTAGAGAGAATGTGCAAAGAGGAATGGTCAAAGATCCCTCTTTCTGTATTCTCCCATCTTGTGAAACATTACAGGAGAAGATTAGGTGCTGTTTTGTTGGCAAAAGGGGGTTGTACAAAGTATTAACATCAGGGGTGCTAATAATTGTGGCACACATGATTTGATGTTAAATAATTATTTCTTAATGTGGGATTTTTTTCCTACTGAATAAATTCACTTGAGTTAAAGGTTGTATTTTACTCTTTTTTTCCATCGTGGTCCTATATTATTTTGAACAAAACTCAATTTATGAGAAGCTAAAGAACACATCTTAACCAGGGGTGCCAATAATTATGGAGGGCACTGTATATACCTGTGCTGTGCAGCCGTCTGCCAACAGTGCTGGCACTCGCAGGAACAACTCCATATTAATGTCTATAGCTTTAGAATGTAGGTGGAAAGTGTAGGTGTCCAAATATATATTTTTTAATAATCCATATTTCAATACTGCATATAAACACTATTCCTATAAAACACCTCTCCCTCTGCCCCCAAACCAGTATAGGGGTATTTACCTTACTCTTCTTTTCCTCAGTGTGTGTGTGTGTGTGTGTGTGGTGGGGGGGTGGTTGTGTTGGAAGATGGTGTTGGGAGGGGGTGGAGTTGAAACTGGAAGCGGTTGGATTGAGGCGAGTGGAAACATCGTTTGTGCAGCTCGAGCGTGGGCTGCTTTGTGCAGAGGGCCACACGGGGAACGGCGAGGCCTGGATTCCCAGACAAACACAAAGCTGATACTCGCCGAGGGACAGGAAACGGGAAATGAAGCAATGAGCGGCCCAGCCATGCCTGAGCCGGGCCAGCGGAGACGGGACGGGTCAAATGGTGCCGGAACAGCCAGTGGCCCCCTGTTTAACTGCCCCTTTCTTTTTTGGGGGGATTTTCTTACAGTTTTGTCCCAGAATACACAGTCTTATATCCCCACTTCTAAAGGTGGCAAATGCGAAATCCCCTAGAGTTTAGTAATATAGTAATATTGTTTCTATAGTAATGATTGTTTCGTTTTTGGTCTGTAGAAACGAAAGTTGTTTTAGAACCTTTATTGTCTTTACTACAGACAATAGGGCTACAGTAATGATTGTGAAACATCTTTTTTGGTTTATAGCAATGGTATTGGAACCCCTTAGTAATGATAATGAACAAATAACGGTTATATTAATGACAGTGGAGGCCCTTTTTGGTACATAGTAACCACAGTAGAAGCCCTTTGGACAAGAGTAACAACTGTAGAAGCCTTATATGGGCTATAGTGACGGTAGGGAAACCCATATATGATGTACGGTCACAATTCCTGAAGCCAATTTTGTTCAATGGTAAAGATAGTGTAATGATAGAAAAACATATATAATTATTTTGTAAATACAAATCTGTTAAACAAACCAAAATATGTTTTATATTTTAGATTACTTCAATGTAGTTTAGATTAGACAGATTTGCACATCTTGGCTGGATTTTCTCAGTCAGCTTTAAGAGGTAGAGTCAGCTGGAATTCAGGCTTCAGTTAACAGCTGTGCTGAACTTGTTAAGAGTTAATTATTTGATTAATTTCTTGTCTTTTATTGTGTTTTAGGGCATCCGAAATGATGGTCAGTCAATTGAAAACATTTCTTGAAGTTTGAAATGATCCTCAAGTGCAGTTGGAAAGACCTTTGAAAACATTATAATGGAACTGGCTCTCATCAGTTACATCTGTTGTAAAGCATAGACTGTGTATAGCTGGACAGAGCATCGTCTCTCAAAAGTGAAGCCACCACAGGTCGGGCTCCCCCTGCTGTTCGGCTGCAGAAAGCTGTGTAACTCCACCCATTCCCATAGGTTTCAATGGCAAAACAGACAACTTTCAATCACGTTTTTTTCTAATATACTGTAATTCTACCTCCATTATTTAAATGCAGCAGCTAGTGTAACCTCTGCTTATATTGTCAAATTTTTATATCCCCACAGAATTCGGTTTTTAATACGTTATTCAGCTCTATTCAAAAAAGGTGTGGTTATCGTAAAAGGGCTGGTTATGGGCGGGACCAATAACAGACCGTCAGCTCCGCTCCGCCCGCTCTGCAGTCGGGGACCGCGAGGCAGCCCTCAGGGGTGGGGTTATTCAAATGAGTAGGCTGCTCTCCACAGTCTTTCTCCCTCCTCTGGTCTCTACTGCGCAGAATCAGGTGGCAGGATCGCCAACATGGCAGAAGATTTTGGCTTCATTTTCATTGAATGAAACACGGCGTCCATCTTTTTTTACAGTCTCTGTTGTAAAGGATAAGTTCATCAGTGTTGCCAGCTTCAGAAAGCGCAAGTTGACCCCTATTTTGGACAACAGTAATGAAAGTTGAACCCATTTATGCCGTATAATATAACCACAGCTAAACCCCTTTTTAGTCTATAATAATGTTAAAAAACATTTTGATCTATAGTAATGTTAATATTATGGTCTACAGTTAATGATAGCGAAACCCTATTTGGAGTCTATAGTAACAACAGTGAAAGCACTGTAGAGTCTATAATAAAGATAATAAAAACCCAATATTATGGACTAAAGTAGTGCTAGTAAAACCAATTTATAATTCATAGTGGAACCCATTTTTGATCTAAAGTGACAATGGTGGAATCCTAGTTTTGGTATGTATGATAGTAGAAACCCTTTATGAATTATTGTAACAACAGTAAACCCTTTTGGTCTGAAGTAACTGCACTAGAACCGGTAATGATCTATGTTTCTCACCAATTTTCAGAAACATATGGACCAGGAAATATCCATGCTAACATTCAGGTAGTTCTCATGTCTGAGTTGACATGTTTCTGAATATATATATCAAGCAATAATAAAGAACCTTTTTTAATAAAGTGTGTAGTGTATCATTACATAGCAGAAATTAGCATAGATTCTTAAAAAGTAAAAGTCTTCAAAGGACTAATAGGATTGTTTCATAAAACAATGAATGAGCAGAACAAATGGTTCTCCTCTACAATGGAAAACCACTTCTAGATTGGTTCCTCTATGGCGTCCCAGTCCATACAGACTACGGTTAGAAGTTTACAGATGTGGGACATGCCAGTTATAGGCATTTCTCCGAGGTAAAAGCATCTACACCTGCCAGCACGCTCACAAAGAGCAGTCAGACACACTTCCAGGTTCTCCAGCAGAACATTCCCAGTCTCTCGTTCCAAAACTCTTCTGAGAGTAAATAATGAGGAGAAATGAGGCAAATTAGAGGCTAACCAAACAGACGGAACAAAGCCGGGGGATCAGGGCGGCGTGGGGCCGAACTTCAGCACACTGCTCCTCGGAAACAAAGGCAGAGGCTCAGGGTGGAATTCTGGGAAAACGGATCCAGATGTTATCTCCATAAAAAGAGAGAGGGGGGAGGCTTAGCCTTGTGGGCCACACATGTGCGGAATTAGCCGGAATATGTGGAATTTCTTTCTCTGGGTTGTTCCGTAACACACGACCTGAAGAGCACTGCAATAAATATATACGACTCTTTAAAACAGTTTTCTTTACAGTGTCTGTTCAGCCTGGGGGCGGGGCTTATATATATATATATATACGTATATATATATATATATATATATACGTATATATATATATATATACGTATATATATATATATATACGTATATATATATAATATGTGTAGCACATATGTTTAAAAAGGAAACTACACAGACTTAAACAGCTAAGATCTCAGTCAGTCAGTCATTTTGAGTGGGTTTTTTGGTGTGAATCTGTTCTAGGGTTAGTTTTCAATAGGAGATGAGCTAGGCTAACAATTCTAATAAACACTGGACTTGGATTTTCATGAACATATATGCCTTATAAATGTTAAAAAAAAAAAAAAAAAAAAAAAACTATGTAAACAAGCTTTTAACACACCTTAACCATCCTATTATCTTTGGGGCCAATTTGACCCCATTCAATTTTTAAAGTCTTTAAAATGTTTTAATTTAAATGTGTTTTATATGCATAAAACATCAAATAAATATCAATATTTTACCCATATTTGTTTGTTAATAATGCTGCGGTCACTATGACATTCAGTTTTACTATCTTTCTCTAAATGTTTATTCACTTTAGCCCCTACTATATACTTATAATACTTATATAATACTAATATAATATAATGCCACAACTGCTAATAACTCAACATGTAAACATAAAATAACTAATGAAAAAGATTTGCTAACAGGTTTATTTAAATCTAATTATAACAATTTTCTGGAGGTTTAAATAGCTGGGATCATGATGATCCAGAGAATAAAGGGTGTTAGTGGGTAGACGAGGCTTTCTCTCTCCACATCACTCCTAGGGTGATGACGATCAGCACACGGTACCTGTGAGCTGATGTATCGGAACCAAGTCGCTGCGCTTTCCTCAGCGTGCGCTGTGATGTTACTCGGCAAATTTAAGCATAGTTGGAAAGTTAAATTCAGTGGCTTTTCATAATTAAAAAAAAATCTGCATTGTAGATTAATACTGAAAGTCCTCCAAACTATGAAGAAAAACATAAATAATTATTTAGTAAATAAAAACCTGTTAAACAAATCAAAACATGTTTTATATTTTAGCCTCTTTAAAGTAGCACCTCTTGCTTAGATGACAGCTTTGCACATCTTGGCTGGATTTTCTCAGTCAGCTTTATGAGCAGCTGTGCTGAACTCGTCAAGAGTTAATTACTTGATTCATTTTTTGCCTCTTAATGTGTTTGAGAGCATCAGATGTAAAGTTGTGAAGAGGTAGAGTTACAGGTATGCAGTGAATAGCCCTATTTAAGTAATGTTCTAATCCATATTATGGAACTACTCAAGAAATGAACTACTTTGAAATGATCAAGTGCAGTTGCAAAGACCAACATTTCACAATCAAAAACATTATGATGAAACTGGCTCTCATCAGTTACATCTGTCGGAGAGGAAAAGTTCATCAGTTTTCATCAGTATTCATTTACAATGTAGGAAAAAAAATAAATTAAGAGATTAAATGGAAAGGTGTGTCAAAACTTTTAACAGGTACTTTAGGCGAGAGGTGAAAGCAGAGCATAAATCGAGTAGTTACTCCCATCTCAGTTATATAAGTTTATACTAAGATGTCTTCTCCCATGTGAATCAGTCATGAATTGTACATTCGTCCTGTAGTAAAGACACACTACTCCACCCCCTCTGGTTAAACTAATCGTAGAATACTTTAATGAACTGACCAAAAGGTCTGTGTTTGGACTGTGAAAGCCCAGTGTGTCGCTCAGCTACAGACAGGAAGTAACGATTTAGTTTCCCTCGTTTCCTCCCTTCCCCCTCCATTTTCCATCAGTACAGAGTTCGGTGCATTCGCAAGCCCAGGCACAGCACATACCCTGCAGCTTCCAGGCCCCGCCCCCTCCCAACCTCCAACCCCCCCCCACGGGATCAAACACCACACGCCAGAGCTCTCGCCGAACTGCAGTGAGGTCATACATCTGGCAGCAGACATCACAACAAACCCCAGAACAGCTCTCTCGCCCTCTCTCTCTCTCTTCCACTAACTCTCTCGCTCCCTCCCTCCCTCTTACTCTCTCTCTTTTTTTTTAACTCACTCTCTTTTTCTCTTTCTCTAACTCTCTCTCTCAGTTACACCATTACAAGTTAAAAACAGGTTACTGCACAAAAAAAAAGCTTAAGGAAGAAATTCACAATAAATGGGTATTCTTCAAAAAAAAACTTTAAAAACTTTTGATATTGTTCTTAAGTGGTTATCATACAATTCTGCATACGTTTTTTTCTGTAAAAACAGGAAAAAAAAAAAAATTCTCCACCATCACCATGTGCTTGAGTTCTGCCACTGTGCTAAAAAAAACACTGCTTGCTAAAACAGATCTGTTCTATGTGTTGTGTTGATGTGAAGCTAATGCTAATGCTAAGCTGCTGCTCTACATCAGTGTGGCAGGACTCATTAACTTCAAAGAAGACAGAGAAGCTCAGTGGTGGCCAGATGTTTGACTGTGTTCTAAACAGCTTGAGAAAAAAATAGGGGGTACAACAATACTTTACTGGCGTTCTGTCAAATCAGAATTCAGGTCAATTCGCAACCTTCTAATAGTCTTCAGAAAAGAATAAAGGTTTATCAAGTTTTACGTTTTTTTTTTTAACACAGACAGCGTGTCAGTGGTGAAAATGTTTACAATATAATACATTTCATATGAATTTGTTTAAATCAAACTTTAAAATATCTCAACGGAGCTCTGGGTGGTCTAGCGGACTAAGGTGCTGCCACTATGTTTGGGAGATCGCTGGTTTGAATCCTGGTCATGCAGCTTGCCATCAGCTACCGGAGCCCTGAGAGAGCACAAATGGCCTTGCTCTCTCTGGGTGGGTAGATGGCGCTCTTCCTCTCTCCACATCACTCCGAGCTGATGTATCGGAACCGAGTTGCTGCGCTTTCCTCCGAGCGCGCTGTGAAGCTACTCGGCAATGCTGCATCAGCAGCAGTTTGAAAAGTGGTGGTGATTGGTTTCACATGCGTCGGAGGAGGCATGAGCTAGTCTTCACCCTACTTATATAGCTTGCGAAATCATGTCCAGGAAGTATGTCTCATAATGGGGTCTCATAATAATTATGCAACAGGCTTCATCCAACATTGTTACAGCTGTGTTAGCATATCAGTCACAGGTCATACATACCGGTAAATGTTTCTACAGAGCTAAAAACTCACAGCCAGATATGGGATCCTTATGTTTTCTTTGGTCTATAAAGTGTGTTCTATAAACACACCAGTGGAAAAATATATATATATATATATATAAATATTAAATTCATTCGTTTGAAACCTAAAATAAGTCTGAATAAAGGTATGATCAAAACATTTATTTAAAGGTGTAACTTCACTAGAAAGCATTTAGTATTTGCTCTTTTTAAAATAGAAAAGGTCACAGAGAGCACTTTTCCACCAAAAGAACTCTGGTTTCTAACCTAGTTCCGTTCAGACTTATTAGAACCAGCGAATCAGCTTGTGTTTTAGTCCAACAGTTTTAGTGGAACCATCAAAATGTCTCATCATAACATCATCAACAGAGGGGGTTGTACAACAGTGGTGAACAGAAGCAGTCATGGTTCACGCTGAAAAAGCTAGTATTCTTTGGTTCCCTCTGCGAACAAATGTTCTTGGTTCTGTAACCTACTTTTGTTGGTGGAAATGGCGCAAGCGGTTTAAAATTAGGTTGAGGAACCAGAACGGTGCCGGTTTCACGTCTCAATGCTGCAGGAGAAACTGTTCTTCTACCCCAATTGCATGCATTAGCCAATGAAAGATCATAGACAGAAGAACGAACAAATCAGTAAACATCAACCTGTAAATTAGGCTTTATGGCCTTGCCCAGCTTGGCTTTATGGCAACTGGCCACTTCAGAGCAGCGGAGCCAATTAGCCAATTAAAAGTGAGATGTTTGCATGTCATTAATATTCATGAATAAGAGCAGAAATCCTGTCATTCTTTCCCGCCCACTCCTTTACAAAACTAAAACAGCCTGGCCCAATCCCATTTCACCCCTTGGCCCTACATCTTACCCCTACCCCTCTGTTTTGCATGTGCACACCAAGGGGTAGGGGTGTCCCGATTCTTGTTAGATTGAAGGGGTAGGGGGAATGAGTTTAGTGCTTGTTAGCCCTGAGATTTTTCAGATGCACATTTTAAACTAAGGGGTATGAAAATCACTGGTATATTTTCCTTGTATATTACTGTAGCTTAATGTGTAGTTTTTTGTGTTTTATGGCCATATTCTTCATAACAAGCATAAAAAATATCGCTAGTACTTTGTCTTAGTAGATAGCTAGCTAACTTTCCAATTCCACCTTAAATGGTGCAACAGACAACAGGGCTGCTGCACTTAAGGCAAAATGGAAAAATAAAATAAAAGCTAATGAAAAATTTCAACTCCTCTTCACAGAGGAATTAAGAAATGTACAATAATGAGGAACAATGATCTAAAGATAACGAGTTAGGTTATTGAGCGCTCCTGATGACGTATCTGGTGCTTAAAGGGTTGTCCCAATTCTTAGGGGGAGGATTTCACCCCTTCCCCTTGTAACTCTGTTCCAAAGGTTAGGGTTACACTCGAAAACAAGGGGTAGGGGTAAGTGGTAGGGCCAAGGGGTGAAATGGGATTGGGCCCCTGAAACAAAAAAACAGCTAACAGGGCATTCATTCATATTAATTCCCACCATAAAATTAAAGAAGTGAATAAAAATGCACAAATACACAATGTTTTTGTAATGTAATTTAGACTAGTTATAACTAGACTTATCAGAACTGTAACTGACCCAAAAACTCAAAGGTTCTGAGTTCTGTAGGTTTTTTTTTTTTTGCAGCTGCTGGACATGAATGGACGAGGATATCGCTCATATGAACTAATCAATAAATCTGTCCACTCATCCAGCGCTCTCTCGCTCTCTCTCTTTCTCACTTTCTCTGTTTGTTGTGAATGTGAGAGGTAATCGACGCTCCAGCAGAGGGACGGGTCAGTCCTAAGAGATGATAAATAAGAAGATGTGGGACAGAGAGGAGTAGCAGTACAGGAGGAGCAGACAGTTGGCTTGGACCCGCCCTGTTCTCTGCGTCAGTTCTGAAGGTGCAGGTTGATTTCCCGCTGATTAAGGAGACACTCCTTCAGCTTATTCTCCGCCAGCGTCATCCTCTGCTCCAACATTCCCACCGTCTACAGAGAGAGAGAGAGAGAACAGGGGGTTATTATACTGTAAATGTTGTGAGGGCTATTATACAGTAGCTGTAACACTATCTCCAAATCTGTCTGAACTGATGTGGATCAAACATTTAATAAACAAAGACGATCTAATGATTTTCAACTTCTCAACAAACTATACAGTGAAGCTCAGCAGTGTCAGGATTAAGAATAAGTTTAAAGGACAAGTTTATTTTTGTCAGATATACAATCCTACTCCTACACTGTACTGAACACTCTGATTACTTTTTACAACAAACAAAAAGGATAAAAACCAGGGAAATAATGTATAAAAAAATCAAACAAAATAGAAATATATACAAACAAAACTTTATCTGGAATTTTTTATTTGGAATTTGGGAGAAATGTTGTCGGTAGTTTTTATAGAATGAAACAACAATGTTAATTTTACTCAAACATATACCTATAAATATCAAAATCATAGAAACTGAAATGGTCTCCTAATGATTTCCAGAGCTGTATATCATATAGCTCTGGAGATGAACACAGAAATATTTGAGAAGTGAAATGAATGGTGCAAAATTCCTTCAACCAGAAGCCAGAATCTCACAGGAAGCTATAGGAAGCGTTAAGAGGATGCTCGTTATTGTTGTGCCTTTGGAACTATTATAATAATTTATTGGAAAATATTCAAATCTAGCAGCATTAGCAGCGCTGTTGACCAGGTTTGGAGAGTCAAGCTAGCAGCATTAGCTATTTAGCACTAGCTGAAATGACCCAATGTTGTTCTCAATACTGCACCTAACAGCTAAAGTTCATTTAAACCGAAAGCAATTACCATTACATACAGCCCAGAATTTCGCTCTGGGATTAATAAAGTATCTATCTAACGATCTCCATCTAGCTTGTAGCAGCATTATCCTACCGTTTAGGCTATATAACAACAATTTACCCTGACTTTAGGATCTAACAAGCAAAAAACAGATGTCTTCAATTAGAAATTGTTGTTTATTTTAAAATTTAAGAACTATCTTTGACCCAATTAGTCCAAACACAAACTTTTATCTTTCGACAGTGAGCAAAATAACATCAGGAGATTAGTTTCAAACATAAAATTGGATAAGGACATAAAATTATGTCCTTATATGAGGACGCAGGGTCTCAAGAGGATAAATATATATATATATATATATATATATATATATATATATATATATATATATATATATATATACAAGGGTTGGACAATTTATATTGTGGTCTAAAACCAGGTGTTTCAGTTTTATTGTCCAACCCCTGTATGTAATGTGTGTATTTATATACACACTACCGTTCAAAAGTTTGGGGTCACATTGAAACGTCCTTATTTTTGAAGGAAAAGCACTGTACTTTTCAATGAAGATAACTTTAAACTAGTCCTAACTTTAAACAAATACACTCTGTACATTGCTAATGTGGTAAATGACTATTCTAGCTGCAAATGTCTGGTTTTGGTGCAATATCTACATAGGTGTATAGAGGCCCATTTCCAGCAACTATCACTCCAGTGTTCTAATGGTACAATGTGTTTGCTCATTGGCTCAGAAGGCTAATTGATGATTAGAAAACCCTTGTGCAATCATGTTCACACACCTGAAAACAGTCTAGCTCATTACAGAAGCTACAAAACTGACCTTCATTTGAGCAGATTGAGTTTCTGGAGCATCACATTTGTGGGGTCAATTAAACGCTCAAAATGGCCAGAAAAAGAGAACTTTCATCTGAAACTCGACAGTCTATTCTTGTTCTTAGAAATGAAGGCTATTCCATGCGAGAAATTGCTAAGAAATTGAAGATTTCCTACAACGGTGTGTACTACTCCCTTCAGAGGACAGCACAAACAGGCTCTAACCAGAGTAGAAAAAGAAGTGGGAGGCCGCGTTGCACAACTAAGCAAGAAGATAAGTACATTAGAGTCTCTAGTTTGAGAAACAGACGCCTCACAGGTCCCCAACTGGCATCTTCATTAAATAGTACCCGCAAAACACCAGTGTCAACATCTACAGTGAAGAGGCGGCTGCGGGATTTTGGGCTTCAGGGCAGAGTGGCAAAGAAAAAGCCATATCTGAGACTGGCTAATAAAAGAAAAAGATTAAGATGGGCAAAAGAACACAGACATTGGACAGAGGAAGACTGGAAAAAAGTGTTGTGGACGGATGAATCCAAGTTTGAGGTGTTTGGATCACAAAGAAGAACGTTTGTGAGACGCAGAACAAATGAAAAGATGCTGGAAGAATGCCTGACGCCATCTGTTAAGCATGGTGGAGGTAATGTGATGGTCTGGGGTTGCTTTGGTGCTGGTAAGGTGGGAGATTTGTACAGGGTAAAAGGGATTCTGAATAAGGAAGGCTATCACTCCATTTTGCAACGCCATGCCATACCCAGTGGACAGCGCCTGATCGGAGCCAATTTCGTCCTACAACAGGACAATGACCCTAAACACACCTCCAAATTGTGCAAGAACTATTTACAGCAGAAGCAGGCAGCTGGTATTCTATTGGTAATGGAGTGGCCAGCGCAGTCACCAGATCTGAACCCCATTGAGCTGTTGTGGGAGCAGCTTGACCGTATGGTACGCCAGAAGTGCCCATCCAACCAATCCAACTTGTGGGAGCTGCTTCTAGAAGCATGGGGTGCAATTTCTCCAGCTTACCTCAACAAATTAACAGCTAGAATGCCAAAGGTGTGCAATGCTGTAATTGCTGCAAATGGAGGATTCTTTGATGAAAGCAAAGTTTGATGTAAAAACAATGTTATTTCAAATACAAATCATTATTTCTAACCTTGTCAATGTCTTGACTCTATTTTCTATTCATTTCACAACATATGGTGGTGAATAAGTGTGACTTTTCATGGAAAACACAAAATTGTTTGAGTGACCCCAAACTTTTGAACGGTAGTGTATATGTGTATGTACGTAAATATAATTATAAAGTTAATAAATTTATACACTTATCAATATGCCAAACCATATGTTTGTCTTTGTTAAAGATCATAATATAAAGTTTTTCAGCACAAAAGCACATATTAGTAATGTGTGAATTATTCTGAATTATTTCTGCATCTCTGCTGTTTTTCAGAGCCTCGCTTTCAATTAAAAATGGCGGCCACGTGAAAAGAGCCTATCGATTTAATTCGTAATTATTTAGTTTTTATTGTTCATTATTGTTGGTTTTATTGTCTTTATTGTTATTAGCATTTTTGTTTTGATGTTTTTATTATTGCTGCTATCATTTCTAATGATTATTGCATTCATTACTGTTACAATCATTGTGAGAAAGAGTGATAGATAGAGAACAGCAAGAAAAATAGAGAGACAGTGAGAGAGAGAGAGAGAACAAGGCAGGGTGTATTGTTTGTGTGTGTGTGTGTGTGTGTGTGTGTGTGTGTGTGTGTGTAATAATCCGTCGTCATTAGATTGTATGAATGCGTCTATTTTGGCCGACCCAAACAGACGCGCCGTTCTCCTCCCACCCGGCTGATCACTGGGGAGGAGCCTTAGGCCCCGCCCCCTCGTTCGGAACACCACAGCCTCTGTGTGGGGCGGAAACACAGCAGCTCCCCCAGGGGAAGGGGGATGGGGTGGACGGCCGGTGCCAGGGCCGGCGTGGCGTGCCCGGCTCTGAGGGACGTCATGAGGGAACGGACCGGCGCCGAAACCATGCTGACCTTTAAACACCACGGGGCAGCAGCTCGGCCATTCACAACAATACGCTCACTTCTTCAGAACTTCAGAACTGAGCAACACAGAGGATAGAGATACTGCCAGAACATGTGCGGGTCAGGAGTTTCACCCAATCTGTGTTTACGAACTGTCTTTACATCAGCAAGGACAAAACAATGTCTCTCAAAACTGAAGCCACCACTGCTCTAGCACTTCTGCTGGCTGGTTGCAGTATGATGTATACTGTAGCTCCAACCATCCCTATATTTTTTGGCCACACCCATTTTTTTCCTGCTGAACTGGGAGAAAATCCCTGCTGCTTCTGGTGGTTTAGATGGTGCTATAAACAAAACTCAATCGGGGGGCGCCAGCGGTCTAATGCGCCTTCCACTATGAGCTGGAGGTCGCAGGTTCAAACCCCCACTCATGTAGCTTTGCCACCTAACTGCCAGTGTTCAGAGGGAGGACAATTGGCCTTGCTCCCTACCCCAGGTGGGTAGATGGCGCTCTCTCCTCATTACGCTTAAGGTTGCGCCAGAGCGGATGAACCGGAACCTAGCCGTTGTGCTTTCCTCCGAGCTGCTCAGGCAATGATTCATCAGCAGCAGCTCGAAAAAAGGTGTTACTGACTTCACATGTGTCTGAGGAGGTGTGTGCTCGTCCGAATCCTCCAAGAGTCGCAGGTGCCACCGCTGATGGGGACGCACAAAAGGGGTGGGACAATTGGACAACCAAATTGGGAGAAAAATCAGAAATGAAATTATGAAATAAATAAAAATAAAAAAAACTCATTGTAGGTGGGCTGAGACAAATACGTACATGAGTCTGGTTCTTGGGAACTGTGAACAATAGGTGTTAAACATCCGGCCTGTGAGGTTGTTATAATGTTATAATAAAACTATGATGAACGATAATGTAAAAAATAATAAAATAAAACGCTTCTCTGGCGAGCTTTTGTTTACACATCTCCACAGTCTCTCTGTTACTGCGACTTTAGTTTCTGCCCGCTCTCGAGCTCCCTATCTCCCTATCTCCGTATATGGGCGTTTTTCCCGGCTGTGTCCCAATTCACTAGCCAGGGCAGTGGTAGGAAAACGGAGCGCATGTTTGCTTTTTGTTTCACATTAGTTCAGAAATCTGGAGGGGACTCTTTTTCGGCACAACACCAGCAACTCCGGCTGTATGTTTACAGCATATTTACACACAGCTGATCCAACTAATGAACTAACTGCCCTCTCTGACCCAACAGCGCGGAATTACCCAGAACCAGCTTTAAAAGCTGTAACACATTGTACCAGTGTAGCTGAGACCAGTGATAGTGGGGTGTTTGACTGTTCTACACGCTACTCTATCAGTATGAGCTTTAATTAAACTGATCCAACACCACCCTGGATATACTGACAGACCAGCTACACCAGCAAACTCAAAATACATCATTTACTCTTACTGGAGCTCCTCATCCAGCCTGTTTACTCACCACCAGCCTCGCTGGATTTAGTAAAGCCTGAAACAGGGACAGCACCTGGATTGGTTCTGTTCTCTCTGAAATGTGTGGATTAATAACATGTTCACAGCTTAATTTAATGTAACTCTCAGAATACCAAACACAGCGGAGGTAACTTTACTGAAATGCGCTGCGTGCAGTTTTTTCTGATCCTCCTGTCCGGAGGTACCAAACCTTACCGCAAACGGTAAAGATTGGTGGGACAATTAAAAAAAATTATTTAGTTGTCGCTGAGGAGTGACGAGAAAACGTCCTGTTTATTTCAGTGTTTTTGAGTGGTATGGTGTTTCCGTGTAGATGTGGATATTTCTAAAAACGCAAAAACCTTTTTTTTTTTTAACAATATCCGGCGTTGTGTGGATGGGGCCTTAATTACCGACCCCTGCACTATAGATTTCATATTTGTCAAAATGGCACACAATTATGGCTTCGATTCTACAGAACACAAGGCAACAGAATGCTCTGACCTGGACCAAAAACAACCCAAATTACAATAACAAACACACCATAAATATCAGTCCAGCAGAATGACCCGGTAGAATTGCTGAAAGTGAATCCTCAGGGTGTCCACAAATTACTGGACGAGCTCCAGAGCTGCTGAGAAACTCATAACGACTCCACCAGTCTGACATCATTACAGCTCCTCAACGGCCACAGCGGGAGAACCGACCCGCTACATAATAACAGCAGAACCCGCTCTGCAGCAGAACAAACACAGACAGCCAGTTGAGCCGCCTGTCATTACCTGTCCCGTTTTATTAAAATTATCATTAAAGCCAAGCCTCAGAATTTCAATCAGCTGTTCATAAACCATAATTACTGAACAAATAAACTGCAGTCATATTCAGCTCTGGGTAAATGTTAATGTTTCTGCAGGGGAAGGCTGTTAAAGTTTTTAAACAAATAGACAACTGCAGAGTTTTAACCCATTAAAGGCCATTACACAGCCAAGTGGATTTATTCAGATGTCTATAAATGAACTAAAAACATTTGCACAGTGTTTCGCACAATACAGTCCAAACATAATTTTTTGATTTAGTTTTATTCAACTCAGAGTACAATTTTTTCTTCTGACTACGGAAGTCTGAGTACATGCATTATCAAAAATTTGTGCTCAATTACAAAGACTATCAAGCACAAAAACAAGTCCGATTACTAAATTTATAAAGACTACAGGAGCAGAGGTGGAAAGTAATTAATTACATTTACTCAAGTTACTGTAATTGAGTAGATTTTATGAGTAATTTGTAATTTTTGAAGTACTTTTTAAAATAGGTAATTTTACTTTTACTCAAATACATTTTGACACAAGTAATTTACTTCGCTAAATTGGAAAACTCCCAATTACTGAGTAAAAAATACAATTCTGGGGAAAAAAAATTTTCTCAATTAACAAAAAATTGGCACAGATGCTCGCGCGTGGAATAACGAGGTATAACATCATCATGCAATGCAAAATGTGCCTTGGCGGACAAAGCCGTCAGCTTTCATAACTTCCACATCAAACCTGAGAAAGCATGTGGTGATGAGTATTTTTATTATTATTATAACAATCTGCTTGAATGTTAAAAAAACCTGTAAATAGCAGTTAAATCATAGCAATGGCAAGTTAAAAAATAATAATGAACTGTAAAACTATAAAAATACAGTTTATAGTCACCTATATGACCATAACCTTTTAACAGTAAAGAAAAAAAAATGGATCATAAAAAAACCTATGCCACTTGTTTTATGTGGTGGTCTGAACAAATACTACCTGAAAGGTCCAAATTATTATGTGGAATAATAATTCAGTAAAAACAATTTAATTTATTATTTGTTTTTATTTTTTACATCAAATAATCAAAAGTAACTATGTAACTTTTACTCAAACTACATTTTAAATTGAGTACTTTTTACTTTTACTCGAGTAGATTTTTAGATGGGTACTTTTACTTTTACTTGAGTAGAATTTTAGCAAAGTAAAGGTACTTTTACTTAATTACAAATTTTCAGTACTTTTTCCACCTCTGTACAGGAGTCAGAGTACATACAGTATACACAGGCAAAAATTTGGACACACCATCTCCTTCAATGCGTTTTCTTTTTTTTCATGACTTTTTACATTGTAGATTCTCACTGAAGGCATCAAAACTATGAATGAACACAGGTGGAGTTTTATGTACTTAACAAAAAAAATGACCTGTCCTCCACAGTCACCTGACCTGAACCCAATCCAGATGGTTTGGGGTGAGCTGGACCAAAGAGTGAAGAAGGCAAAGGGGCAACAAGTGCTAATAAACACCTCTGGGAACTCCTTCCTTCAAGACCGTTGGAAAACCATTTCAGGTGACTACCTCTTGAAGCTCATTGAGAGAATAATGCCAAGAGTGTGCAAAGCAGTAATCAGAGCAAAGGGTGGCTATTTTTGAAGAAACTACAATATAATTTTTTTTTTTTTTTTTTAGTTATTTAACCTTTTTTTGCTAAGTACATAAAACTCCACATGTGTTCATTCATAGTTTTGATGCCTTCAGTGAGAATCTACAATGAGAATCTACAATAGTCATGAAAATATAAATAACGCATTGAAAAAGAGAAGGTGTGTCCAAACTTTTGGCCTGTACTGTATTTAATCATGAACTAGATTATCAACAGACTATTGACACCAGGACAAGTCCGATTACAAAGATTATCAAGGCTAAAACAAGTCAGATTACAACGATTACCAAGGCCAAGACAAGTCCCATTACAAAGAGTATTAAGGCCAAGACAATCTGATTACAAAGGCTATCGACACCAAGACAAGACAGGGTTAAAAAGTCTGAGTAAATATTTAATCAAGAACTAGACTATCCACAGGCTATCGACACCAAGACAAATCTGATTACAAAGGCTATCAAGGCCAAGACAAGTCAGATTACAACAATTCTCGAGGCCAAAACAATCCGATTACAAAGATTATCAAGGCTAAAACAAGTCTGATTCTAATGATTATTAAGGCCAAGACAAGTGCAATTACAAAAGGTTATCTAGACCAAGACAAGTCAGGGTTTTTTTTGTCAGATTCAAAGATTATAGACACCAAAAAAAAAAAAAAAGAGTCCAATTAGCAAGACTAATCAACACCAAGGTGAGTCTGATTACAATTGCTTATAAGACCAAGACAAGTCGAAGTACCAAAAAGTATGAATACAAGTACTGCTGAGATCATGACAATTCCAAAACAAGTTCAAGCAGAAAAACTATTGAGACTATTGAGAAAAAAATGGAGTACAATCAAGTAAAGACAAATGCAAGTCCAAATATGAATAAACAACAACAACAATAATAAAGATGTGTGGAATTTTATTGATGCTGCTGGCTCGTTTGTTGCAGATGTTGACAGTGCTGCAGTGTTCTCTTGTGGCCCGGCGCTGGTCCTGCTCCCACCACGCCGGACCCGGCTGAGGAAGGCTCTTTGTGTGAGGCTCTGGTCCGGCCTGACCTGGAGGTGACCCTGTTCCCGGAATCCGTTGGCCAAATCCGAGAAGGCGCAGCCACAGTGTGGGCGAGGTGGAGACGGGGGGGTCCAGTACTCTATAAACAGGTGTCCTGATTCGGCCCTCGGGGTCCGGGACCGAGAAGCAGCGGCTCAATAACATCTACTGTCGTTTGTCTCTGCAGGGAACGGGTTTCGCATTTCCTTCCTGCACCGGTGTTCCTTTCCAATCGATACTCGCTGGATTGGCTGATCTGAGCGCCAGTTTTAGACTCAGGGAGGCGACCTCGAGGTCACAGATAGCGTTCGTTAGCTAGTGGGGTAAAAATAGCCCAACACTCTGGAAGTCGTTAGTGGCGTTATCTGTGCTGCTGCTGAGATTCACCTGAACGAGAAAGAGATGAACACTGGGCGTGTCTGATTTCATGTGATATGATGATATTATCTATCGGATATTCCTGTCCTCAATAAAGACCATTCATTGTTCATGTAGAAACTGTTACTCAATCTCTCTGAGGGTTAATAGAAAATGCTGTACTGATGCCTGCTTTTAGCGTGGTTTAAGGCTATTTTGGCACAAATCGACAGTGTGTGCATCTAGACCAAGACAAGTCCGATTACAAAGATTATCAGGGCATTAAAAAATCTGGTTACAAAGATCATCAAAACCAAGACAAGTCCAATTACAAAGATTATCAAGGCCAAGACAAATCAGACTCCAAAGATCATCAAGCCCAAGACAAATCCGACTCTAAAGATCATCAAGACCAAGACAAATCCAACTCCAAAGATCATCAAGACCAAGACAAATCCAACTACAAAGATCATCAAGACCAAGACAAATCCAACTCCAAAGGTCATCAAGGCCAAAACAAGTCCGACTCCAAAGATCATCAAGGCCAAGACAAGTACGATTACAAAGATTATTAGGGCATTAACAAATCTGGTTACAAAGATCATCAAAACCAAGACAAGTCCAATTACAAAGATTATCAAGGCCAAGACAAATCAGACTCCAAAGATCATCAAGACCAAGACAAATCCGACTCTAAAGATCATCAAGACCAAGACAAATCCAACTCCAAAGATCATCAAGACCAAGACAAATCCAACTACAAAGATCATCAAGACCAAGACAAATCCAATTACAAAGATTATCAAGGCCAAGACAAATCCAACTCCAAAGATCATCAAGACCAAGACAAATACAACTACAAAGATCATCAAGGCCAAAACAAGTCCGACTCCAAACATCATCGAGGCCAAGTCAAGGCCAACTTCAAAGATCATCAAGGCCAAAATAAGTCAGACTCCAAAGACCATCAAGGCCAAGACAATTCCAACTACAAGGATCATCAAGGCCAAGACAGGTCAGACTCCAAAGATCATCAAGGCCAAGACAATTCCAACTACAAAGATCATCAAGGCCAAGTCAAGTCCAACTACAAAGATAATCAAGGCCAAGACAAGTCAGACTCCAAAGATCATCAAGGCCAAGATAATTCCAACTACAAAGATCATCAAGGCCAAGACAATTCCAACTACAAAGATCATCAAGGCCAAGACAATTCCAACTACAAAGATCATCAAGGCCAAGACAAGTCCAACTACAAATATCATCAAGACCAAGACAAGTCTGATTACAAAGATCATCAAGGCAAAGGCAATTCCAACTACAAAGATCATCAAGGCCAAGACAAGTCCGATTACAAAGATCATCAAGGCAAAGACAAGTCAGATTACAAAGGCTATCTACACCAAGACAAATTTGATTATAAAGATAATCAAGGCCAAGACAATTCCAACTACAAAGATAATCAAGGCCAAGTCAAGTCCAATTACAAAGATCATCAAGGCCAAGTCAAGTCCAACTACAAAGATCATCAAGGCCAAGTCAAGTCCAACTACAAAGATCACCAAGGCCAAGACAAGTCTGATTACAAAGATCATAAAGGCCAAGACAAGTCTGACTCCAAGGACCATCAAGGCCAATTCAAGTCCGACTCCAAAGATCATCAAGGCCAAAACAGGTTCGATTACAAAGATCATCAAGGCCAAGACAAGTCCGATTACAAAGGCTTTTTAGACCAAAAGGGTATCAAGGCTATTAATGCAAAGACAGGTCCAATTACAAAGGTTGTCAAGGCCAAGACAAGTTTGATTTCTAAGATCATTAAGGCCAAGACAAATTCGATTTCAAAGACTATCTACACCAAGACAAATCTGATTACAACATTTACCAAAGCCAAGACAAGTCTGAGAACAAGTCCAAGACAAGTCTGATTATGAAGGCTATCTAGACCAAGACAAATCCAATTACAAAGATTATTAAGGCAGAGACAAGTCAGTTTACACAGATTATTTAGTGCATGACAAGTCTGATTACAAATATTATCAAGACCAAGACCAGTCTAAATACAAACATTACAAACAATAACTCGATCACTCTGAGGATAAAATAAAAAATGCTGCACTGATGCCTGTTTTTAGAGCACCCTCAGGGTCTTAGTGAAGATGAGCAGCTGCGTTTCACAGCTATTTTGGCACAAATCGGCAGCGTGTGCACTGGGACTGTTCCTTTAGTGTTCTGCTACAACTACAAACAGGCCTTTATAACAGTTTTCCAATTAAACATCAAACTAGATGATTTTCATTAAGATTATTTATTTTATTTTATTTTAACTCTGTTCCCTGTAAGAGTGTCATAATATATGGATGCATGATAATATTAGCTACAACTCTGGAAAAAAAAGAGACCACTTAAAAAATACAAGTTTCTTTGATTTTACTAAATTGAAAACTTCTGGAATATAATCAAGAGGAAGATGGATGATCACAAGCCATCAAACCAAAATGAACTGCTTGGATTTTTACACCAGGAGTGACAAAGTTATCCAAAAGCAGTGTGCAAGACTGGTGGAGGAGAACATGCCAAGATGCATAAAAACTGTGACTAAAACCAGGGTTATTCCACCAAGTATTGATTTTTTAACTCTTTAAACTGTATGAATATGAACTTGTTTTCTTTGCAATATTTGAGTTTTGAAAGCTCTGCATCTTTTTTGTTATTTTAGCCATTTCTTATTCCAATTCCAAATTATTATACAATTTACCACACTGTATGCACAGTGCAATTAGACTAGAAACATACTTAACAAATATTGTAAAAAACATTTTTCTTTTCTATCAAGCAGCAAAAAAAGTTTAAGTATGACATATTTGAAATGACACTGCACATCCTATGATGCATACACTTATTGAAATGACTACAACGAAATGAGGTATTGTGCAATTCAAGTCAACACCAGTTCTTTAAGCAATACAAATAGGGTTTTATGAGTCCATGAGTTCAAAATCCAACCCTGTGTTTGGAAGAATGCTTGAAACTGGCGGGGAGGGCATGGTCAGTCTCAGACAGGGTTCAGGCCAGGGGACCAGCAGTCAGTCCAAAACTAGCTGACCAATGGAGATTTAAGGGGAACGCCTTCTTCTAAGCCCCGTCCACCCGTGAAAACTATGCCAAACTGCATCAAAAAAAAAAACACAGAAAATATACAAAAACACAAAAATAAAGGTACCACTTTAAAATAAGAATGTCTTTATAAAGGGTTAATAAATGGTTTGCAATCAGTTTATTAATGATTACTAATTAGGTTATAAATGCCTTAAAAATCATTAATAATCAGTTATAACACATACGTAGAAAGGGAAATGATATAGATGGCTGTGGGTTCACTATTTGGCAAACAACAGGTCATTGTTGCTCTTTCTACGTATGTGTTATAACTGATTATTAATGATTTTTAAGGCATTTACAACCAAATTAGTAACCATTAATAAACTAATTGTAATTAACCATTTATATACCCTTTTTGAAGGTAGTCTTGTTTTAAAGTGGTACCAAAATAAAAGCAAAGACTGGCAAAATCCAAACTGTACTTTTTTTTTAAGAACTGCAAAGTATAATAAAAGAACCAAGTATATCTAAAAATATATATATATATATATATATATCTTTACTCTTTTGAATTTGCAACATTTTTTTTTTCCTCTTAATTTTTTTTTATTTTTATCGCAGATTTTATTTTTTTTACCTAAAACTTTTGGCACAAAATTTATTCTTACAAGCATCTTTGAGTGCCTCAAGTGGCAGAAAGGCGCTATATACCAATAGTTGAATTGTAAACTTAAGGGAGAACCTTAGGGAAATGCGATATTGAACGATATGCATACTTATATACTCATAACATGGACTCAAACAAGCGTACTAGGAGTCAAATGCGTGCCTGTAACGCAAAATGCATCCATGTTAGCAGGTCTGATTAAACGATTTTTTTTGTCAATTGATTAAGAAAATGTCCATGTCCGAATCAAGATGCATCTAGGAATACATTTTTTTCCCCACCCCTAATGCTGTTTAATTATCCTTTAATTATCATTTTTTTTGTTTTTTAAAAAATTGGTGGAATTGCCCTTTAAGTGTGTATGTAGGTCTAAAACAGCAGCTCCAACAAAGTCTGATGCATTTATACCATCATTTCTGTCGAGTGCTTTGTTAAAATTTTCCCCTCTTGCTTCTTAATTTGCTGTAAAATCCATATTACTGGGTCATTAAAGCTTATCCCGCTCTATTTTTGTTAGGCTGGCAGCTTGATGCGCCGCTCGCTGCTGCCGTGGGTATTACCAAGCGGCCGCATGGCAATTTGGCGGCGGGCGCACGAGTTCTGAGATCATTTTAATAAGCTGGGCTATTAAAACCGTTTGTCGCTGTTCTTTAAGGCTCTGTTTCTCATAATAAAGATGATAATCTGAGCGAGGAGGGACGAGAGAGGCTGGGTTACAGACTAGTGTGACGGGGAGAGAGAGACAGAGAGAGAGACAGAGAGAGGGAGAGAGATAGAAGCTCTGGGTAAAGTGATGACGGCTGGCGCAGCACATTCCCTCTGTTTCAGGTTTAAATGTGAATTATTCATGACTCCCTCGCAGCTACTGGATTTTTTTTTTTTGGAAAGCGACACTGCCAGAGTTCGCTCTGATAATCGTACATCAGCAGACACGCGCCAGCTCACATTATCATGAGTAAGAAGTGATAAAGAAAAAACACTGTAACTGCATTGCTGCAGCACCGAACAGGTCACGACCCTCGCAGAGCAATATAGTATAGTATAAAATCTTAAACATACAGTAAAGCGCTTTGGTGCTAATTTGCTGACAACATCGTAATCCAATTAATGCACTTAATGCACACGCTAAAAACCAAAAGACAGCACTAGGTAAAGTGATTATTAAGTGTTACCTCATATACTACACCTGTTTAATTTGTGAGGTGATATCTTGAGAGTGAGGTTCATTATAAAAACTGGCCACCATGCTCATGGTAAAGCCAGATGAAGTATGGGAGTTGGGGCGGGGCCTGACAGTGGAGCCATTTCCGAAATTCTGAAGCGGGTATTTAATATTGCTTGATCATTCCACACAGTGTCACGTGTGTCCTGGGAACACGATATAGAAGGCTAATATTACCACCCTCTGTGGACAGCGCAGGGCAGCGAGTGGTAGTGATGTGACCCGCGGCGTCTGGCTACAATTGTCCATGTGTCCATGTGCAAAGGAACTAGTACATTATTCACATTCAATGAGGGAGACCCCATCCACATAACACACACAGGTCAGTGCAGCACTCTTTAGCATCCACGTGGCATGCCAAAAGTCATGGGACTCGAAACTAGTTCCATGGGCTATAACATTTGGCATGTCCTGTATGCATGTACGACACTTTATTTGCATAATATTAGAAAACCAAAAAGAACAATTAATAACTTACAGAAATATTCAAATGTTCAAAAGAAATAGAGCAAGGACAAATGTAAAAGATACATGTATATCTGTCAGCGGGGTAAACCTGTGGAATAGCTTTGATGAGGAATTAATAAATGTGCAATCCGCCCTACAAAAAAAAAAAGTAAAAAAAAAACAAAGTATAAAACTGAGGAATTACCTTTTAATATATGAAATGTAGAAAGTTCTGATTGACAGTTTGTTTGTTTGTTGTGTAAAATAAAAATATATATTAATTTCAGCCTACACCTTTTCAGTCTGTACTGACTTGTTTACATGCAAGACTGATTTATGTGTTTTTTTATTAATTTATATGTATACATTTTCAATCCGGTAACATTGGCTCACAGGCTTTTCTCTGGGTAGGCCCGGTACACATACTCACAAGAAACGATGAATTTATTGATGAATGAAGTTGTTAAACGTGAGAAAACACTTTAGAACTCAAGACGAAGGAAATTCCAGATATGGAATAACCCATTCATATGGGTTAGTGGGTTAAACAAACCTCAGAATGCTGCTTATTCATTAGCGCTCGTCATTTTACGCTTAATCACTTGGAATTTCTGCTTTTCATCACCGCACAGACCCGGGTCCTGCTGGAATGCGGTGGACAGGCCGGCATATGAAAGGCGGGGACGGGCCGGGGTCGACAGGGCCGCCCGCTGAAGGGGGAAAGGTTAGCATTCCTGGTGTGGAAGCTGTGGGCTGGAATTTCGATAAACGATCCCACACAACCGGAGGCCCCTTGCGGTCAGACCCTCGCACTCGGACCCTTGCTCTCGGCCCCGTCAAGGCCAGAGCTCTTTACCACATGCCACAGGAACAGCGGCGGGACACAGGACGTGGGGGGGTTCAAGTGCAACGGAAACCAGATGCAGAGCGAAGGCCGCACAGGCAGCAATACCTGTGCGCAATGCCTGATTCTCAGATCAGATCTGTTGAGAGGATGTCCACACTGTTATTTGCAAGTGATCAGATCGGATTTGCCTGTCTTAACATCACAAACGTACATCAGTAACTAACACTTGCCACTTTTCTTGGACCCCCGCACTTCTTTCAGTATAGATTTAATGAGGTCAGAGTTGTAAGTGACGCGTCTTTTTTTTTTTTTTATAATTTTATTTCTCCCCAATTTACACGGCCAATTACCCAACCCACTCACTAGGACTCCCCCTATCACTAGCAATGCCCCAACACACCAGGAGGGTGCCAAGCAGCCAGCCCGCTTGGAGGAAAGCGCAGCGACTCGGTTCCGATACATCAGCTCACAGACGCAGTGTGCTGCGGACATCACCCGAGGAGTGATGTGGGGAGAGAGCGCCATCTACCCACCCGGAAGGAGCAGGGACAATTTTGCTCCCTTTGAGCACCAGCAGCATGATGGCAAAGCTGCATTAGAGGGGGTTCGAACCTGCAACCTCACACTCATAGTGGCAGCACTTTAGACCGCTGGACCACTCGGCGCCCCTACGCCAGAGTTTTTTACCACATCACAGGAACAGCCGCGGAAACTCAACTGTCAAAGAAACCAGATGCTGAGTGAAGGCCGCTCAGAACTGCAACCAGATTCTTAAATCAGACCTGGTAAGGTGACTGTCCAGACAGTTATTTGCAGGTGAACAGATTGAATTTGCATCACAAGTGCAGATCTTCAGTTTTATGAGTACATATCATCCCACCCCCCCCTTGACAGAGTTTATTTAAGAATAACTTCTATAATTTTGACAAAACCAATAATAAATGTATTAAAACATAAATAATAAAAATGCTTTGCATTATTCAAAAATGTGAAAACATCTTAGGGTGTACTTTCACTAAGCATGGTTTGGTTGAATCGTGCTGGAGCACGGTTCTGCCCCCTCACCACTCCCCTGCTGGTTTGCACTTTCACTGCGTTTAAACAATCCGTGCCCAAGCACACTTACGTCCTACGTAAAGTGTTCCAGACTCCCAAACTTTAGCTTGGCTATTGGTTTAATCCCAATATGTTTATGGACAGCATCATATCCTTTTCATCTGATGAGCTGCCAGATTTACAGAGCGCTTTAGACTTGATAAAACACAATGGATCAAAACCAGCAGAGGCCATGTCTCTCCAAACCATCACTGATTGGTGGAAACTTCACACTAGACCTCAAGCAGCTTGAACTGTCTCTCCACTCTTCCTCCAGACTCTGCTTTTCAAGGATTCAAGGATTCAAGGAGATTTTATTGTCATTCGCATCACATGTGGTACATGAGGTGGAACGAAATTGTGATCTCACGATCCAGTTTTACACCCAAAGAGCTGTTATTAATAGATATATAGATAAAAAAAGAATACAATAAAAGAAATAGAATATACAAAATAGATAGATAAATATCCCAAAGAATAAAAAAAATAAATAGAGAGTAGAAGGTTCAGCAACATGAAGTCCAGAGTGCAAGTGTGGTATAGCAGCATGATAATGTGAATTAGAGCAGTGGAGATGAAGTGTCTCAGTGCAAGTAAAGTGACCATGTTTGTAAACAGTAAACAGTAAATTGTCCTTGGTGTCAGTGCAGTGTGTTGTTAAGTGGAGTTTAAGAGTCTTACAGCTTCCGGAATGAAGCTGTTTCTGAGTCTTGTTGTTTTGCACTTAATGCTCCGCAGCCTCCGGCCTGAGGGGAGTGGGACAAAAAGTGCGTGTGCTGGGTGGGTGGGATCCTTCCTGATGCAGGTGGCCCTTTTCCTGCATCTGGAGGTGTAAATGTCTGTGGTGCTGGGGAAGTTAACTCCAACAATCCTCTGTGCAGCCTTCACCACCCTCTGCAGTGCTTTCCTGTCTGCAGCAGAGCAGCTTCCATGCCACACATTGATGCTGGAGCACACAACGCTCTCCACCACACATCTGTAGAAGGAGGTGAGGACTACGCTCCCGAGTCCAGCTCGTCTCAGCCTCCTGAGGAAGTAGAGCCGCTGATGTGCCTTCCTGACCAGAGTGGAAGTGTTGTTGCTCCAGGTGAGGTTGCTGGTCAGGTGCACACCCAAGTACCTGTAGCTGTCAACCACTTCCACCGCAGATCCTCCAATGTGCAGGGGGAGGTGGGCATGCTTGCCCCTTCTGAAGTCCACAATCATCTCCTTTGTCTTTTTTTACATTGATGCAGAGGTTGTTTTCTCTGCACCAATCCTCCAGGTGTTCCACCTCCTGCCTGTAGCTGGACTCATCTCTGTTTGTGATGCATCCAACCACTGCCGTGTCGTCCGCAAACTTCACAATATGACAGCCTGGATGGAGAGGTGAGCAGTCATATGTGAGCAGTGTGAACAGGAGGGGGCTCAGCACACAGCCCTGAGGGGAGCCAGTGCTGAGGATTATGGAGGGGGAGGAGACGTTGTCAGGAAGTCTAGGACCCAGTTGCACAGGGAAGAGCTCAATCCAAGTGAGGAGAGTTTGGTTATCAGTGTCTGAGGAATCATGGTGTTGAAAGCAGATGTGAAGTCCACAAAGAGCATCCGAACGTAGGATTCCTTCTGCTCCAGGTGGGTGAGGGCAGTGTGGACCACGGAGGAAATGGCATCCTCTGTGGATCGGTTCTTCCTGTATGCATACTGGTGTGGATCCACAGTGATGTTGATGGTGGCTTTGATGTGGGTCTGAACCAGTCTTTCAAAGCACTTTGTGACTATCGGAGTGAGGGCTACTGGCCGGTAGTCATTCAGACCTGTCACTGTGGAGCTCTTGGGGACCGGGATGATGGTGGCGGTCTTCAGGCAAGTGGGGACAGCTGCCTGGATGAGGGACGCGTTGAAAATGTCGGCCAGGACGTCCGAGAGCTGGTCTGCGCAGTCTTTTAGCACCTGTCCGGGGTTAATCCTCCTCAGCGTCCTCCTTACTTCTGCTGGTGTCACGCTGAGGGGCTCCTCTCCTGGTGAGTGTGGGAGTCTGGTGCTGGGGGGTGTGTCAGGGTTCTCAAAGCGGGCGTAGAACGTGTTGAGAGCCTCAGGCAGGGATGGGTCTTTGGAGCTTTGTGCAACGTTAGCTTTGTAGTCCGTGATGCACTTGATGCCCCTCCACATGCTCTGTGGATCCTGGGAGGAAAAGTGTCCCTGGATTTTCTGAGCATATGCAGCTTTTGCCCTCTTAACTCCAGCAGTCAGCTCTCTTCTAGCCCTCCTGAGCTTCCTTGATTTACAAATTAAAAGTGCTAAATTTACTGATGATCAGTGATGGTTTGGAGAATAATGTCATCTGCTGGTGTTGATCCACTGTCCAATCAAGTGGATCAAGTCCAACGTCAGTGCAGTGTTTTCCCAGAAGAAAACTTGGGAGGAACCAAAGCTAACATGCACCTTGCACTTCAAATGTTTTGCCAAATAAAGTATAAAGAATAATTACTATATATAGGGGAGGACCCATCCTAATCTGATCAGACAGCTTATAAATCATTGTTAAACAGTAAATAAGCTAGAATCAAAACTACAGTACTGCTTCCAGTTCACTGGATTGCTAGAGAACTTCATTCAGGCTTTTCCTCACAAACACCTGAAACTCCTACTGCCTACATGAAAGAAAGCCTGTTTGGAACTCGAGCCAATATTAATAACAGCTACAGTAGCTGACTCAGCTCTTAATCTATTAAAAATCAGCTTTACTAATGACTCACCTCCAGAGCCCAACATAAGCGGAGGAAATCTTCGAATAATTACTAATAACGTCAGTGTGAGCGATGAGATGATGAATGCAGCGAGAGGCAGCTTTATTTAATCCAGACTATAGCCCTTATTTCCCCTCTGACTCCCGGACCACGTTAATGTTAACCCTGCGCTTTCAGAGCAAACAGTCATTTCCTATGGGAGCATGTATGAACAAAGCTGAACGAGATTGCGTACTTTCTGTGGATTTATTATGGCTTCACATCAATGTCAAAAGTCAGGGGCGCAAAAATACCAGGTAACAAAAATTATCCTTCTCTCGGATGTTTTTTTTCCTCTCGAATTCATAGTTCTGCTCGCGCGCTGTGCAAATTACCTTCGGCTTTTGCACTCGATTGTTGAAAGGGGTGGTTTTGAAAGATTGGGGGTGGGGTCAGGGTCGCCTCCCGAAGGCTATTGGCTGATATCTCCAGGGTTTGTGACGGACCATCTACCTCCAAGAACCGGAGGAGGGCGGAGAAAGAAGGACTAGCTAACTGGCTATGCTAACATCCAAACAACCCGCTCTCCAGGGCTCTCTCGCTCCAGGCACCGAATGAGAACCGCCACTCCGGGCACTAAACCCGGGCAGACAGCGCCGGAGGTCCGGTCGCTCCAGGCGTTGAACGACAGCCGGTCACTCCGGGCAAAGAGACAGTTGTTTTGGATTTTAGCATAGCTAGTTAGCTAACTCTCCTGCACATCTCCCTGGAGATATCAGCCAATAGCATTCACTGAGGGAGCAGACCCTGACCCTGCCCCCGCCCCCAAACTGTCAAAACCCCTTTCAAAACTGCAGCGCAAAAGCCTCACTCAAGCAAAAACGGCAGACGGAAGTAATTAGCATAGCGCGCGAGGAGAACTGTGAATTTGAGAGGAAAATAAACATTTGAAAGAAGAAAAAGGAAGCTCGAGAGCAATATTTTGTTCAGCGTGCACACGATTCCCTTTATTTTGCTCGCGAGTTTCACATTTGCGCTCACTAGAAGTTAATTTACACATGAAAAAAGTTAAAACACACTGGTTAATTTTTTTTCACCTGGTATATTTGGGCCGCTGACTTTTGACATTGATGTGACGCCATAATTTATTTGCTTGTCACATACGTTCCACAGCTGTTCTACATCTATTTTTTAACGACCAATCACCTGTTGTCGCGTATAGTCTTCATCCACAGAGTTCAACCTGCTTCTCATGTGTGCAAGGTGTTGTTTTTTGCACAATTTTGTCACACTGGTCACCAAATCCAAGACAGCCTTTACATGTTTCACAGACTCAGCTCTGAAAGCTCCTTGCATACAAACAAGGAGCAGACCCAACACATTCTTTGAACCAATTGTGGACATGGTGTCCCAAGGTCTGAGGGCAAGGTCCGAGAAACTTCTGCACCAGCTTTTGAAAGCTCCTTGCATACAAATAATGTAGACAAGCTAAGCTAAGCTGTTGAATGAAGCAGCACTAATTTAACTCAGACTGGGCCTTCTTCTCGCTTATTTCTTCTTCAGCCCCTGATGCCCATAATACCAGCTCATTACCCGAGCACAGAAAATAAGACCTTCCCTGGGGAGGAAAGAGCAGCAAGGCGTTCGGTCGGTGTGCAGCGCCGAATTCAGGCTCATTTCACCCCTGATTTAACCTGATTAAAAGGTGCTTCATCTTTGTGTCAGTGGAAATAACCACAGTCAAATTGCTGCTCTAATTTTCAGTACGTGTTCAATAATTTAATAGCGGTACACGCTGTACCTCTGCTCCTCTCGCCGAGGCGACACGCTGTTCAACAAGTCCAGTGGTTTGCATAATTCCTTACATAATAATCACAATCTCAATTTGGTCCAATTAATTAACAATGATCCATGTGGGCAGCTGGGTCATCTGACTACTCGTACACAGCCATTACGAGGCTGTTTGGATGGCTTCTGTCTTAAAGGAACAGTCGGGAGAAAAGCCAAACGAGCATGACTGTTCAATGATCCATTCAGGAGGAATGAAGTACATGATACAATAATATATATATAACAATATATAATCTTTTTTGTTTTCCAGTTATTTTGTCAGGCAGGTATTGTTGCATCAACCTGCCCACCATCTTTCAATTAGCCTTAAATCAGACTGAGACTTGATTTGTATTCACAGATTTAGACAAAAGATTTGACTCAACTTGCATTTGTAACCAAAGACTTAAAACTCTGACTCAAACACAAAAACTTAAGGCTGGACTTGCATCCAGACACTGAAAACTTGGTTCAATTTAGTCTTCACCCCAGAGATTCGACTTGGATTATTAACCAGAAACTCAAGACTGGACTAAGGCTTGTATTCAGACACTAAAACTTGACTCAGACTCACAAACAGAGACTTTAGATTCAACTTACCATTGAGTCTTTAACCACAAAGACACAATACTGGACTTGAGACACTGAAAACTTGACTCAGACTCACACACAGAGACTGAAGGTTCTACTTAGTCTTAAACCCCAGAGACTCGACTTGGATTTGTAACTAGAGGCTCAAGACTCTAACTCAACCACAAAGACCCAAGACTGGACTTAGGCTTGCATCCAAACACTAAAAACTTGAATCAGACACACATTCAGAGACTGAAGGTTCAACTTAGTCTTACACCCCAGAGACTCACTTGGATTTGTAACCAAAGCCTCAAGACTGGACTTAGGCTTTAATCGAGACACTAAAAACTTGAGTCTGACACAGAGACTAGAGATTAAACTTAGTTTTACAAACCCAGGGACTCGTCTTGGATTTGTAACTAAAGACTCTAAACTCTGACTCAAACATAAAGACTCAGGATTGGACTTAGGCTTGCATCTGGACACTAAAACTTGACTCAGACTCACAAACAGACACTTAAGATTCAACTTAGTCTTACACCCCCAGGACTCGACTTGGGTTTGTAACCAAAGACTTAAAACTCTGACTCAACCACAAAGACTCAAGACTGAACTTAGGCTTGCATCTGGACACTAAAAACTTGACTCAGACTCACAAACAGAGACTTAAGTTTCAACTTAGTCTTACACACCAAAGACTCAAGTTGGATTCGTAAAAAAAGACTCAAGACTCGAGACACTAAAAACTTGACTCAGACTCACACGCAAAGACTAAATATTTTAACACCAGGGAATTAACTTGGATATGTAACTAGAGGATCAAGACTCAACTACAAAGACCCAAGACTGGACATAAGCTTGCATCCAAACAGTAAAAACGTGACTCAGACGCACATGCAGAGACTAAATAAAGACTCAAAACTCTGACTCAACCTCTGACTCAAGACTGGACTTAGGCTTGCATCCGGACACTAAAAACCTGACTCAGATGCATAAAAAGAGACTGAAGATTTAATTAGTCTTAAACCCCAGGGACTTAACTTGGATATGTAACCAGAGACTCAAGGCTGGACTTAAGCTTAAATTAAGACTCACCTACAGAGACTAAAGAGACATACAAGATTCAACTAAATATTATACCTCAGATAAGCAACTTGGATGTGTAACCAAAGATTTAAGACTCTGACTCAACCATAAAGACTCAAGACTGGACTTAGGCTTGCATTCGGACACTACAAACTTGAATCAGACATACATACAGAGACACTGGTCATAGCCAGTCACTTTCTATGAAGACAGATGCTGTGGTTACCTGAGTGAGGACATCAAGCTGACCCACTATGTGCTCCAGGGTATTGGCCAGTGCAGCAGAAACTCCGCCATCCGGTCTGGCCGCCCGAGGCTGTTCCTGATCCGGGAGGAACTGTGTAGAGGATCCCTGAGAGGTGTGGCTGTCCTGACTGGTACTGCGGTCTCGACCTGAACGTCTGCTGTGGGAGAGCTCAGTGGACTCCTGTGGAACCTGCAGATGGGTTGAAACATTATAATCTTGGCTCAAAATCATAAACAAACTAATTGGGATTTATTATTTAAAGGTAGATTATATTATTGAGACTTGACATCAACATAGTTTGACTCATACCCCAAAGACCTAAGACTCAACAAAAAGATTTGCACTCAGACACTCAGACTCGCATCTCAGAAACGCAAGACTTGACTCGGATTCGCACCTTAGATACTCAAGACTGGACTTAGACTATTACCTCAGACACTTAAGACTTGACTCAGACTCACAACTTAGAAACGTATGGTTCAATTCAGACACTTACCTCACTTAAAACACGACTGAGACTTGCATCTTAGACACAAGACTTGACTCAAACTTAGACACTCAAAACTTGAATCAGACTCGCATTCCAGACTCCCAAAACTCAACAGAGACTCATACCTCAGACACTCAAGACTTGAATCAGACTCGTGTTTTAGACACTTAAGGATTGATTCACTCTCTTACCTCACTTAAAACACGACTGAAACTTTCATCTTAGACACAAGACTTTACTCAAACACACCTCAGACACTCAAGACTTGACTCAGACTCGCATTCCAGACTCCCAAGACTAGACATAGATTTGCACCTTAGACACTCAAGACTTGACTCAAACTGGCATTTAAGACTCCCAAGACTTGACATAGATTTGCACCTTAGACACATAAGACTTGACTCAGACTCGCATTCCAAACTCCCAAGACTTGACATAGATTTGCACCTTGAACACTCAAGACTTGACTCAAACTTGCATTCAAGACTCTCAAAACTCGACAGAGACTCAGACCTCAGACACTCAAGACTTGAATCAGACTCGTGTTTTAGACACACTTAAGGTTCGACTCAGACTCTTACCTCACTTAAAACATGACTGAGACTTGCACCTTAGACACAAGACTTGACTCAAACACACCTCAGACATTCAAGACTTGACTCAGACTCGCATTCAAGACTCTCAAAACTCGACAGAGACTCGCACCTCAGACACTCAAGACGTGAATCAGACTCACATCAGTCAAAAAAGGCTTGACTCAGACTCATACCTCAGACACTCAACTTTTTAAATGTTGAACCACTGCTGTAAGGATTTGATTGCATTCAGCCCTCAGGGCAAGAACATCAGTGGGGTCTGGAACTGGTGTTGATACATTTGGCTACTAAAACACACAAACAAAAGAACTGCAAAAATAGCATGATATGAGATGGTATCATTAACACAGCCAAGAGTAGGATTTAGGGAATACGGGAGATGAATGCGGCAATAAGAGTTGGATAATCGCTAAACACTGGGATCTGTCTAACGTCTCAGTCCTGAAAAACACAATGGGGAAAAATAAACAGTTAAAAGAGAGTGCTGGGCCTGGAAGACAGCTGCCCTGCCATAAAGTGCCTCCTAAAAACATCTGGCCAACAGGTGCCATTCGAGTGCCTCTCACCGGTCCAAGGCAGGTAAATATTTGCCTGTGCGACCCTGGTGATTTCTGGGTAAACAGGGCTAGCTGTTGAACACATGCTGCGACGCTCGAGTGAAGCTGACTTCAATCGAAAACAAGCGGAGTCTTTATACTGTAAACACTGCAGTCCTTTACAGCAGTCTCTCAGTACAAGTGTCGGGAAGTAACGTGAGGAAAACATAACGTGGACTTTTTCTGTACTCACACTCGTTCTACTAGGACCTGCTCCAATTGCAATGTCGTCCACCAGTTTTTCCAGCAACTGGACAAAAATTTCTTCAGATCCCCCCTAAAGACTAGTTTACACCCCCGTTTACAGACCTTTAGTTTCTGTACCACAGTGTGCCTGAGTCAGGTTTTTATGGTAAACATGTGTGATGACTGAGATGTGTAGGATAAGGTAGAATTGCCAGAATTTACAGATGTATTATTTGATTCTCCTCTTGGTGGCATAATACAGCAACATTCAGATGCCAGTCAACACACAGTAAGAACTATGCACTAGGCTTAAGTACAGCTTCTAAACATGGGAGAGGTAGTTACTGTAACAAACGCAGCAGTTTGACAATCATTTACCAGCATTTTTTTTGTTGAATCTACAAACTAAAGCACCAATCAAGGTTTGCATCTTTAAAAGTATTACCGTATTTTTTGCACTATAAGGCGCACTCAAAAAACGTCTATTTTCTGGTCTATTTTCCTACACAAGGCGCACTGGATTATAAGGCGCATTATACAACACTATTAAGGAGCATGTGTGTCGCCATGTTTTCCTTCTTATTCAGCAGGCCACGCTAAGTTAAGTAAACAAAACCGTAATTTTAAAGTGAAACGAGTGCTGGATGTTAAAATACACTAGATTTCGGTCCTGAAAACAGTTTATTTGGGTGAGTAAAGCGCTTCCATTTATTTACAGTAAGCTTAGATTTCCAGATTTCCACTAAAGCTAGCCACGGTTAACAGCTAATTCTGTCTGATAGCACTACACTGAAGAACCCTGAGTGTTCTGGTAAGCCAGGGCAATATTAGCTAGCAGTTTGTCCCACATAGCTTGATTTAACACAGTAAACATGCAAGACTACAGTCTGATATACTCACATCTGAGCGGCAAAGGAGCTAACTAGCGCTTAGCATGGTTAGTGGCTAATGCAAATACTGCTCAAGTCTCGAGTCTCTGTGCTGGAGAACTAAACTGAAACTCCTGCATAATGCTGTAGTTCAGTGAAGAGGCTTTTTAGTGGATTATAAGGAGCACTGGTGATTTTTGGGGAACTTAAAGGATTTTAGGTGCGCTTTATAGTGCGAAAAAAATACGGTATACATCTAAAAATAACTATACAGAAAAATACAGAAAATTTCAGAGTGCAGCACAAGTCTTTAGACAGTTACTACACAGTGTTATAGTGGGAGTCTGACCACAAGCCCTAAAACAGTACAAATGAGGGAAAAAAGGCCAGACTCTGCCAGTCGTGACTCCTACACCTGCCCAGCTCCAGCACTGCCGTCCAACCAGCATGGAAAACCAGCGAGACCTGCCAACAGATTTCAGTGACACAGTAACCAGTGGAAATCTTTAATCACTGACTTAAATCCAACTGGCCTTTGATGACTAACCCCTGAGCTTCTTACCAAGACATTTATTACTCGGCTGAGTGTGAGACCATCCTAATAATTATGCTCTATCCTCTCGAATATACGGGAAAAGCTGTGAACATTTAGTCATTTGGCAGCTTAAAGTAAACCCTGCCTGGGTTTCCATTGGTCCCCCGGCAATGGTGCGAGGTGAGGACGCCACAAGGTGCATTTTTGCAGTGCCTGGTAAATGGCATGGCCTCGCCAATTCAAATATTTACTTACAGAGAAGTTTACCCTTATATAAATACCGTGTGGCTGGGCCCGGCACTGTAAGTCTATATTTAATCTGTCTGGACCGGCCGGCGAACCCCAGCGTGAGAGTGCAGTGTTAACACAGGGTTCCAATATGGATTGGACAATGGAATGCTATTGGTTGAGGCTGTTTCCACAACTTTACCAACAGTCAACCAATCACCAGCGTGTATATCATGTGCTCAGAAATGTAAACTCACATGTGAACCAGGAACTCTTTAGAACCTGGTACAGATATTAAATATTGACTTTTTATCAAATCAATATCAGCTGATGAAATATTTGCTGAAGCACGCTGCACACAAAAACAATCCTTTACATTATGGAAGCATTCTTTGGCTTGTAATAAAAGTGAAACACTTTTTAAAACCATATTTGTCACTAGTAAATGTTTTAGATCATTAAACGAATTTCAATATTAGTCAAACAGCACAAAAGTAAACACAAAATGCAGTTTTTAAATGAAGGTTTTCATTATTATGGGAGAAAATAACACTTTTTACACTACTGTAGAACCTTTTTTAAACCATGACACCTAAAAAAAAAGAACCATTCAGAACATTGAAATTGTTCTTGACCTGCTTTACTTTAATATATAATGATTGCTTTTACTGGAATCCTTTTCTTAGACCACTTTCACACATGAAAGTCCGGATTAGAGTCTGCACTAAGGTTTTTGTCTTTATTAGAATGTATATATTTGGCCTGTTTAGTTTTGTTTCAGACTAAAGAACTATGGGGGCTGCATACCTCTATAATTCATATTAATTTATAAAAACATATACATTTTGTAGAATGAATGTTAGTTACGAGTTTCGTGAGTTACTTTACCAGGTGTTGTGACAAATTCTATCTCTCTATCAGAATTCGACTGCCCTTCATGTACAAGTGCCCTCCCAGCAGAATAAGTGTAGAAGATTATAATCCGATTTTTTTTATTATTGTTTTAAATGAGTTAATCTACTGTTAGATTAAATAATTGAATTCCCAGTGTAAACATTTGTGACCATACAGCTGCATGATGCGCCTGCACGCAAAGAGATTATGAACACCAATTCTCTTCCTTTGGTTTGTTTAAAGACTGCCTAAACTTCCTGTATTGGTCTAAAAATCCAAACCATCTAGTTTTCACACTGCAGACGAACCAGACCATGATTCAGTAGATCTGGACCGAGACCACCTCTTTTGGTTTGACCAAACTCTGGTATTTTTGTCTGGAATGTGCTTTATGTACCCCTTCACACCTGCTACCTTAAAAAATGGAGGAACAAAGGTTCTGTAACAAGGATGTGAAGCCATAATGATCAGTTCCAAAAATCAACTGCTTGTTGTCACGCATCACATGACCAGAAGGCAATTTTGCACGACACAAACATCACTTTTGGTCTTCATTACAGGCACCCGATGCATTAATGAGGTCCTGCATCCAGTGGCTCTAGTTTTTTTTTTTTTTTTTTTTTTAAGACATGCCGCGGTGCACTTTTCCAACAGGACAATGCTCATCCACCTACACCTAAATATTGCCCATATCAGTCTACATTTGTAACCATTTATTATTCCTGGTAACTCAACTAACTTTCCGTAAGTAGTATTGCAATCCCACACTTCCTCTGGGCGCAATTATTTCTTTGATGCTTCCTTTAAGTGTAATAACTTGGAGTTCAGTATGGTGGGAGGACAGTGGCTGGAACTGGGCTGAATGTAAAGCAAGGCGAGAATTAGAAGGAATATTAAAAGTCTACGAAAGCAGAACTGAAGCTGTGCTGAGCCAACCCGCTTCAGATAGGCGGGATTAACTCGTGTTGAGTAGAGGACTTATTCACAGCTCAGCAGTAAAACAGCTGCTCAAACACACACACACACACACACACACACACACACACACACACACTTTAACACCCTCCTGATGAATCACCTGGACTGGAAAAACCAACAGTGGAAAATTTCCTGGGGCCCCAATGAAACTTTGAATCGCGCTGGTCTGACAGAGCCATCAATACCCGCTTCCTGCTCACACAGCCATTCATCAGCCCTCCCACTCGCCCGCACACACACCCCGTCCCACTGCACACAACCTGCCTCACACACTCTGCCTCACACACCCTGTCCCACTGTACACAATCCACTGCACACACACCCTGCCACGCACCCCATCTGCACAGCCCTGCCTCACACACCCCGTCCCACTGCACACAACCCGCACACACACCCCATCTGTACACCCCTGCCTCACACACCCCGTCCTACTGTACACAATCCACTGCACACACACCCTGCCACACACCCCATCTGTACACCCCTTCCTCACACACCCAGTCCCACTGTACACAACCCACTTCACACATCCTGCCATGCACCCCATCTGCACAGCCCTGCATCACACAATCTGCCTCACACACCCGGTCCCACTGCACACAACCCGCACACACACCCTGCCACACACCCCACCTGTACACCCTTGCCTCACACACCCTGCTACACACCCCATCTGTACACCCCTGCCTCGCACACCCTGCTACACTGCCCATCTGTACACCCCTGCCTCACACACAGTGCCTCACACACCCCATCCCAATGTACACAACCCGCACACACAGCCCATCTGTACACCACTGCCTCACACACTGTGCCTCACACCCCATCTGTACACCCCTGCCTCACACACAGTGCCTCACACACACCATCCCAATGTACACAACCCGCACACACACCCCATCTGTACACCCCTGCCTCACAAACTCTGCCTCACACACCCCGCCCCACTGTACACAACCCACTTTCCACACCCGCCACACTCCTCATCCCACTGCACACAACTTGCCTCACACACTCACATACGCTCCATGCACTCTACCACACACTGCACACTCTCCGCCACACACACACACCTCACCACTCCCCCAACATCTCATCCCACACACCCCCCACCAAATGCACCCTGCCACACACTCCTTGTCACACACTCTACCTCAAACAACCCAACAAATGCACCCTGTTGTACCCACCTTCCACACACATTTCCACACACACACCCATTCACACTTATCTAGTCACAAACACCCCCACCGCACACATCCACCCACCGTCCCACACCTCATGCCACTACACACAACCCACCACATGCACCTTGCCGCACGCCCCCTCAGCACAAATCACACCCACTCTGCCGCACACCCCCTGCCACACACATTCTGCCTCACACACCCCCAACATCCCACTCCCGCACCCTGCCACACACCCCTCAACACACACTCTATCTCACACACCCCACCAAATGTACCCTGCTGTACCCCCTCCACACAGACCACAAACACCCAACCACACTTGTCCTGTCACAAACACCCCCACCGCACACATCGACCCACCGTCCCACACCTCATCCTACTACATACAACCCACCACATGCACCTCGCCGCACGCCCCCTCGGCACAAATTACACCCACTCTGCCACACAACCCCCTGCCACACACATTCTGCCTCACACACCCAAACATCCCACCCCTCAACACACACAACCCACCACACAATCCACCTCGCACACACCCCACCACACAAATCCCCCCAACATCCCACTCCTGCACACACCCCATCCCACTGCACACAACCCATCTCTCCCCTGCCACACACATTCTGCCATACCCACACACATCCAACATCCCAAACCCGCACCCTGCCACACGCCCCACAACACACCACTGCTGCACACATCCTAGTTCACATGGACCTGAAATATTCTGCACAGCAAACCAAAACCACTTTAATATGTTCTATATTTTACAATGTATACGTTGGTCAACAAAGAGTGAATTCTGTCCAAATTCCTAAATGGAGTTGGCTGTTCTCATTGGCTGATTTCTCAATACTCTAGATTGCCTGGGTTATCCATTGATGAGTTTGTGAATCATTCCAATAGATTCACGTGTGGAGGAAGCGTGTGGTAATGCAATGCTGCTGCTGCTACCAGGTGAAATACACGTGTGCTTTACTTCTGAGAGGACACTGACGATTTTAGATCAGAGGGGGTGAACAACCCAATGTGCCATGTAGTTGTAGACGTACCCATACACGCTCATTAACACCCACACACACACACACACAACCTATCAAAGTCTTCCCTAACCCACACATTCCCATCTATTCCCGCACACACATCTATATTCTTTCCACACGTATACCCATTAGTACCACACATACTTAGACATACCCATCTATACCCATATATATCCCAGTGTTCACTTTAAACAGATGTGCAGTCTGATCTGGGTGTGATAACGCGTGTGACTGCAGTGTAGATGAAGATGCTGATGTCTCTCCATCCCCCCACCCCCACCCCCACCCCTGCTGTGGCACTCGTCTGCCAGTGCACGTGAGGAAGAGGGGGCTGTGGTGGAGGGTGAGATGTGGAGCAGGGAGGATTGCAAGATACGAGTGTTTCCGTGTGATTGTGTATGCGCGAGTGCGTCTGTCGAGAGTGTATCTGCGCGAGTGTCTGCGTGAGTGTCTGTGTGAGTGTGTTTGTCAACAGTGAGTGTCTCTGTGAGTGTGAGAACTGAATGTGCAGTCCAGAGCTCCACACTATCACCAACACTCTGCAGCTTAACCCTCACACCATCCCAGCCCACTATCAGTGTCCTTAGCTGAGCTCAGAAGTCTTCATTCAGAAGTCCTGCCGTTATAGGGCACGCCCACAGAGGCGGGGTTACATGGCAAGGCTCACTTAAAGTGAAACCTCCACCGATTTGAAAAATTTTAAATGTAAGAGTAAAGAAGAACAGAGGGATTCATGTCTGAAATATGGCATACAAGGCATTACCACCCTCAGTGAACAGTGCAGTGTGTGGCAATGATGGTGACCGGTGGTGTCTGGCTAGAATTGTCTGTGTGTTTAGCGAAATTCAATGCAGGAAGCATTAGCCTAACATCTCCGGTAGTAAATTACCGTATTTTGTGCACAATATAAGGCAAACTAGATTATAATGTATACTATTTCTTATCGTTTCTTTTTTCTGGTCTATTTTCATACATAAGCCGCATTTTAAGAGACACTATTATGAACTTCTTATTCAGCAGGTCTTGCTACTGGGTGGTGGTGGTGGGTAGCTAACTAAGCTAAGCTAAGCTAAGCTAAAGCTAAGCTAAGTAACTACCAGTGTTAAGCACGTTACTTTGAAAAAGTAATTCGTTATAGTTACTAGTTACTTCTCCAAAAACTAAAGTAACTGAGTTACTCCACTATAAAAGTAACTAGTTACCAGTGAAAGTAACTATTGCGTTACTTTAGTGTTACTCTCCCCCGTAACCCCCACCTTCTCAGAGCGCGTTTCATAAGCCAGATGAATAGAGTGCACGACAGCAAAGACAAGTACCTGCACAGAGGTTTTTCCTTCGGGGACATAATGTGTCGTTCGGGGACATAACATTTTTACCTTTGACCTCAGTGAGTTTGAAACAGTGTTGGTATTTCCATCTGGAAAAGGCTGTTTTGCCACTGGATTCCTCCTCACTCGCCATCTCTCACTATGCGCTGTAAGCACCCGCCACTATGCATGCGCTCTAAACACCCACCCACCTTTCTTCTCTGATTGGCTGAAGACGTAATCTTACTATACCTTAGCCAATTATTGCTTAACATAAATAATTGTTTTTTATATAAAAAATTAAATGTTTTTTCTTGATTTCACTTAACATAAATACTTGTTTTTATAAAAAATATATAAAATAAAGAAAGTCTTTCTTGACCTGACATATTTAACACTGTAAATCTGAACATTGAACCTGTTGTTCTCTGCAGGGCAGCAAGGAGTGGTTTTATAAAACAGAACCGTGTGTATGGTCTAGACCAGGGATCACATATATGCGGACTGCGGTCCGGGTCCGGACCCAGACGTTGTCCAATACGGACCCATACCGATAAACTACTGAAAAAGATTTCATTTTGACAGTGTTCATTTAAAGCACTGGAACTTTTCTTGTCTTTACGGTATGTGCGCTCTGCGGCACAGTGAACTTGCAGACCAATCACGTGTGGTTTAAAATCTTCAAACACTCTCCTCTGCCAATCAGATCTGTGCAGACCGCTGCCCTGGCTAGTGAATTGGGACGAGGGCGGGAAAAAACGCCTTTATAAAGAGAAAGGGAGCCCGAGAACTGGCGGAAACTAAAGACACGCCGAGCGAGAGAGACAGAAGCGAGACGCGTGTGATTGGGGGAGAGTGGAGGGGGGATGAGGAAGGTGCGGTGTGTGTGTGTGTATGTGAGTGTGTGTGTGTGTGTGTGTGAGTGTGAGGTGGAGAGAGAGAGAGAGTAATGCACAGTGACTTGGATAAGTAACTTTAATCTGATTACTGGATTGGAAATAGTAACGTGTTAGATTACTTGTTACTGAAAAAAGGGTCAGATTAGAATAACACGTTACTTAGTAACTGACATCACTGCTTGTGACTTACACACACAAAACACGCGCACACACACGCGCACACACACACACACACACGTGCACCTTTGTATGAATGAAAAAACAAAAAGTTCATTGAGCGGCTAAAGTAACGTGCAGTAACGGGGTGTCGGAAATGGTAACGGCGATATAGTCACAGATTACTCGTTACTGAAAAAAGTAAAGGCGTTAGTAACGCCGTTTATTTCAACGCTGTTACTCCCATCCCTATGACTTTCTTTTAATATCAAACGAGCGCTGGATGTTAATCTACACAGATTTATCCCCTAAAAAACTGTTTATTTTTGTGAGTAAAGCACTTCCATTTATTTACAGTAAGCTTAGATTTGTGAATTTCTCCAGCACTAAGGCTGGAGCATTAGCCGCTAACCGCTAGCGGAACCCTGAGTGCTCAGGTAAGCCAGGGCAATATTAGTTAGCGGTTCGTCCCACGTAGCTTGTTTTAACACGGTAAACATGTAGACTACAATCCAATAAAATAATATACTCACCTCTGAACAGCGAAAGAGCTAGCTCTTAGTGTGGTTAGCAACTTTAGCAATGTTAATGCTGCTCCAGCAGTGCTAGCTGGGGTTAGCAGCAGGCTACAGGCTGATAATACTCACCTCTGAACAGGGAAATAGCAGTTAGAAGCTAATGCTAATACTGCTCCACTCTCGGAGCTGGAGAACTAAACTGAAACTCCTTAATACCTGATTGGTTAAATTCATGTAAAAGACGCACCGGATTAAAAGGCGCACTATCTATTTAGGGGAAAATTAAAAGATTTTAGGTGTGCCTTATAGTGCACAAAAATACAGTAAAACGCTCAGTGACTGGTTTGTAGAAGGGTGCATGTCAGACGTTGGTGTGTTATTTGCCAGTTTAGCCAGCTGCTTTTTTTTTTTTTGATGTTGTGCTAAATTCTGCTACCCTGCCAGAATCCGACTCCCTTTTCATGTAGGTGTGTCTTGCGGCAGAATGATCGTAACAGAATCCCCTCAGATTGCTTTTATTTTTTAAAACTGATTATAAAAAAGGTTAATCCTAGAGTTACAGTAGATACAGGAAACACTGCTGCGTGATGCGCCTGCATGCCAAGGGGAATCATATTTCAGCACAACACCTCTTCTTTTTCCTCATTTATTGTTTAATAGGTGATGGTAGACTGTCTCAACATCCCACAATTGAAATGGTCAAACTGTTCAAAAAAAGTGTTTTCACACTGCAAACAAACCGCGGACATATTTACTATTTAGTCCAGATCAAACAGAAACCAGGTCAAGCCAGGTAAAAAAAAAGCAGTTTAAATCTCCTAATTTAAACTATCTAATACTTAAAATTTCATTAACTTCTGATAGAAGATTCAGAGCCCTGAATGAAGTCTTTTTTTATTTTTTTAAGTTAGAAACGTTTCACATTAACCTACATAAAGAACAGAGCATTACTTCTACTGCTACACCAGACACAGCCTAATGAATCTGAGCTCGAGTCTAAAAGCTATTTTCAATAGCAGGTGAAGAACGGGCAGAGAGGGACACATTACCACTACTTACCACGACTCTGAGCACAGGGACAGAACTCTCCAGCACCGGCCCGGTCCTCAGGTTCCTCTAATTACACCTGACAAATATAATGAGCCTATTAAAGAGCTGTGGTAAAAGCATTTCTGTGAATTACAGTGGGCTGACGGGCCCGGCTGACATTTACAGAACACGTTCACAAAGTGAAGGCTCTTCTCAGAATCATCGGAAAGCTTTTCTCAGACTCGAACCTGAGTCACGTATCGCACAGCGCGGACAGTTGGAGTCTCGAGTTATGCCACGATCATTATCAGACGGGAACAATAGAGAGAACATTACAAAGAAGTAAAACATGATATAATGTTACATTGATTTTGGAGAAGAACTTTCTGAAGACCCACTTATTAAACCTCATTACATCAATATGTTAAATATACAATAAAAAAATCTTTATTTCCTTCATTTTTAAATATTTTTTTAATTGCTTTTGTGGATGACCTGTGGTGTTTAAAAAAACAGATCATGAAAATCGACTACCTTTGCTGTAAAATTATACTATACAGATCTGGAAAAAATTAAGAGACCACTCCAGTTTCTGAATCAGTTTCTCTGATTTTGCTATTTATAGGTATAAGTTTAAGTAGAATTAACATTGTTGTTTTATTCTAAAAACTATAGACATATATAGCATTTCTCCCAAATTCCAAATAAAATGCATTTATTTGCAGAAAATGAGAAATGGCTAAAATAACAAAGATGCAGAGCTTCCAGACCTCAAATAATGAGAAGAAAACAAGTTCATATGCATAAGGTTTTAAGAGTTCAGAAATGTATATTTAGTGGAATAACCGTGGTTTTTACAGTTTTCACAGTTTTCATGCATCTTGGCATGTTCCCCTCCACCAGTCTTACACACTGCTTTTGGATAAATTTATGCCACTCCTGGTGCAAAAAATTCAAGCAGTTCAGCTTGGTTTGATTGCTTGTGATCATCCATCTTTCTTATGAATATATTCCAGAGGTTTTCAATTTGAAAAATAATACAGCAGCCCAATTTCCAAACACTGGAGAACGTTTTCTGGCTTACCTGCTCCTCCCCAGTCACAAAGCTTACACGGGTTGCCAGATTCACACACAGTGGCAAGTGACGACGAGTCACGTTTCAATGTCCAAAATGCCCGTCTCTACTACACTAGTGGTGGTGATAAATTATCCAGCTATAGTTAGCAACCGTACTGAAGCTCAGTGATTACCTGTTCAGCAGAACAATAGCCAGCTCACCAGTTTCCATGACTGCTGCACACTGTTTGCCTACTGTTGTCTATACCTAGGCAACACATGGTGTGGAAATGGGGCTGGGAGAATGGCGGTGGGCACGTTCCAATAACAAAATACTGGCTAAAGCACTGCTGATAAGAGCTGCCAGTGCTTAAACTCAGCATGTTTCCTTAATATCTGATGATACATCCATGTTATGAGTTACTACAAACAATTATTATCCGCTAATTCTAATAGTTCTTTAAGTGCGTGCATTAAAAGCCAAAGCCAAGCAATATATAACATTTCATACCAAATATTAAACACTTCTTTTACTTTTTAAATCTTTTTTTAATAAGTGCATAAATAATGAAATGTATATACTATATTATTTTAATGTAAAAAGCAATGACAAAACTACAATTAAAATATTAATTGAACATATTTTTGCCTTTTTCCCCAGATTATTTTGGTTGCCAAATACTTAGTGTATCTACAGAGATTGGAAAATGAAACTGAAACACCTGGTTTTAGACTACAATAATTTATTGTGGTGACGGAAAGTTCTGGTGGAAACAGGAGAGTTGTGGTGCACATTGAATTCTGTCGTGATTTGGGCAGCTGTGGTTTTATGTTTTTTGGATACAATCCGGGTTAGCACCCGAACATCCCTTTCAGACAGCTTCCTCTCACAGCGTCCACAGTGGACGTGCTGTTTGTCCAACAACCTGGTCTAACTCTTGTAAAACCCTTGCGTCCGTGAGTCCAATATCTAGGAGAAAGTTTTATCTGGATAATAGAGACAGTTACCTGGAGGATAAATTCTGTTAATACCCTTGATTTCAAAAGAAACAATTAATGAGCAGGTATCCTAATACTTTGGTCAATAAATGCTAATTTATACTACAGAACATTAAAGTCTAGTCTATTAATGGAATCTCTGCAGTCCAGCCCTCAGTTTCAAGGGCAAACAGAATATATATTTCAGGAGAAACAACGAGTGAGCAGGTGTCCCGATACTTCTCTATACAGAGTAAAGCAATCGTGATTTGTCAGAAAATTGATGACCTACTAATGTCCAGTCTATCTGATTACTAAATAAAACGGAAACAGATCAATTTCAATCGCCTACATGACTTCTCTTAAACATCGGCAGCGTCGGAATCTCTGCAGCCCCGCCCTCGGTTCCGGAGGTGAGCAGGACGCCAGGAGAGGTCGGTTTCCTTTTACAATCGCTAGTAAAAGACATCGCTTAAAAGCTCCAGGCCATTGATCGGTGTAACTGTATCCGGTGGTGGAGTGAAGGTCATGCTGTGAGGAAAGTTAGGCGCTGGTTCCCGGCGGGCGCAAGGCTCATATATGCCCTTGTTGATGTAAGTAACCCTGCTGCTGTAGAAAAAAGCCGAAACCCAACACCTGTGGTACCCCTTCGCTCGCTAAACTGGCGACTGGCGCTTCGAGGCGCCCTCTCCACGACACTGACATCTGATGAGGGCTTTTAATATTTAACCGCCGCTAATGGTGTTTTCCTCCATCTCTCCTCTGCTGAGGCTGAAACTCCATATTCTCCAGTGTCCTCCTGAAAATCCTGACTGGTAGAATTTATCCTAAACTGGACTTAGTTCATTTTGTTTCAGTCTAGTATCATTTTATACTTTGCAAATAATCTGAAATCAGCCACAAACCCTCAAGGGTCAGAGTCAGGTCTCTATGAGTAATTGTTAGCTGAGTCTTAAGTCCAGTCTTTAGTTTCAGGGGTAGGAATCCAAGTTGAGAGTCAAGTATCTTTAGTGCAAGTCTAAGTCAAGTTTTGAATCTCTGGGGTATGAATCCAAGTTGAATTCCAAATCTCTCGAGTGTGTGTGTCACATCTTGAACCTTTAGGGTTCGAGTCTCTGGAATGTGAGATTGAATCAAGTGTTGCGTATATGCAATATGAGTTCTAAGGGGATATGAGTCCAATTCGTTCTAAATCCTTGGCAATAAGTGTCCTAGTCGAGTGTTGATTCTCTGGGATATGAGTCTGAGTTGAGTTCTAAGTCTCTAGGATAAGAGTCCAAATTGAGTGCAAATCTCTGGGATATGAGTCTGAGTTGAGTTCTGAGTCTCTGGGATATGAGTCCAAATTGAGTCCAAATCTCTGGGATATGAGTCTGAGTTGAGTTCTAAGTCTCTAGGATAAGAGTCCAAATTGAGTGCAAATCTCTGGGATATGAGTTTGAGTTGAGTTCTGAGTCTCTGAGACATGAGTCAGATTTGAGTGCAGAGTCTCTGGGATAGGAGTCTGAGTGAAGTGCTGAGTCTCTAGGATATGAGATTGAATCAAGTGTTGCGTATATGCAATATGAGTTCTAAGGGGATATGAGTCCAATTCGTTTTAAATCCTTGGCAATAAGTGTCCTAGTCGAGTGTTGATTCTCTGGGATATGAGTCTGAGATGAGTTCTGAGTCTCTAGGATATGAGTCCAAATTGAGTGCAAATCTCTGGGATATGAGTCTGAGTTGAGTTCTGAGTCGCTGGGATAGGAGTCCAAATTGAGTGCAAAATCTCTGGAATATGAGTCCGAAATGAGTGCTAAGTCTTTGGCAATAAGTGTCCTAGTCGAGTGTTGATTTTCTGGAATATGAGTTTGAGTTGAGTTCTCAGTCTCTGAGACATGAGTCTGATTTGAGTGCAAAGTCTTTGGAATAGGAGTCATAATCAAGTGTTGATTCTCTAGGATAGGAGTCAGAGTAGAGTTCTTAGTCGCTGGGACATGAGTCTTAGTTGGGTGCCAAGTCTCTTTGGCAGGAGTCGGAGTTGAGTACAAAGCATCTGGGATAGTAGTCCAAGTCAATTAATGAGTCTCTGGAATATAAGTCTAAATCAAGTATTAAGTCTCTCAAGACAGAGTCGAGTTCTGAGTCTCTGGGACATAAATCCAAGTTGAGTACTAAATCTCTGGGATATGAGTCTGAGTTGAGTGTTGAGTCTCTGAGATATCACTCCAAGTTGAGTGCTGAGTCTCTGGAATATGAGTCTGAGTTGAGTGTTGAGTCTCTGGGATATGAGTCCAAATTTAGTGCAAAGTCTCTGGGATATGAGTCTAAAATGAGTGAAAAGTCTCTGGAATGTGAGTCCAAGGTGAGTACTAAGTCTTTGGCAATAAGTGTCCGAGTCAAATGTTGATAAGTTTGAGTTTGAGTTGAGTTCTGAGTCTCTGAGACATGAGTCTGATTTGAGTGCAGAGTCTCTGGGATAGGAGCCTGAGTTGAGTGCAAAGTCTTTGGAGTAGGAGTCTTAGTTGAGTGTTGATTCTCTAGGATAGGAGTCAGAGTAGAGTTCTGAGTCTCTGGGACATGAGTCTTAGTTTGGTAACAAGTCGGTGTTGAGTACAAAGTATCTGGGATAGGAGTCCAAGTCAATTAATGAGTCTCTGGAATATAAGTCTAAATCAAGTATTAAGTCTCTCAAGCCAGAGTCGAGTTCTGAGTCTCTGGGACATAAATCCAAGTTGAGTACTAAGTCTCTGGGATATGAGTCTGAGTTGAATGTCGATTCTCTGAGATGAGTCCGAGCTGAGTACTGAGTCTCTGGGATATGAGTCCGAGCTGAGTGTTGATTCTCTGGGATTTGAGTCTGAGTTGAGTGTTGAGTCTCTGGGATGCAAGTCTAAGTTGAGCGTTGAGTCTCTAGGATGGAGGTCTTTTCATGTAGAGGCATACAGTGCAGATCATGTCATTTATTGGTGCAGGGGTTTCAACTTCTGACACTTTTTCTGATTTTCTGTTGTAATTTGTTGCATTTCCCAAAAAAGAGAACAGCGAGGCCCTTTAGGTTATTCTACAGGATACCAGTTCAAACTCTGTTGGCTTTGCAGATGGGATTATATCTCTGTGTTGAAAAGCAGGTCTCTCTACAATTGTGGTTGTAAAAAATTATGTTTTGGGGAAGCGGATGTTGAGACATTTATCAGTGTCGCTTTTGGCCAAAACTTTCATTTGGGTGCATCTCTAGCAGAGGCGTGCAGACATAGACATCAGGTGCTAAAGCACCACCAACTCTGCCCTTTATCAACCAAAGAATGAAATGATCTTTTAAAAACCTGAGCGATTAAAAATGAGTAAAAACAGAATGCCCTGAAATCAGCTCGCACACACCCGACCTCTCGCTTCCTCTGTCACGTGATCCCACGCGGTCGCGCGCAACGCGATGCGCTGCAGCAGCAGTTCAGTCAGCGAGTCTTCAGCACAGCACACACGGCAACAGATAGGCTTCTTCTCCCCCGTATACCACCAGCCAGGTAACATACACATCAAGTAAAATCCTACCGATTGCCCTCTAAGCCCAATGTGAAATCATTTTGTTGTGCAGTAAAACGTCTCATACAGCACCAAACTACTAAGCATCTTTAGCCGACTGGTCACCAGATAAACTAGCCGCTCTAGCCCAAATCAATGCTAGATAACGTGAGGACGACCACATACAGCCCCTGTTCTCGACTGATTTGCGTGGGGGGGGGCAGTAAAATTAAGTGGGCATGTTGATATTCATGTTGAAGCCAGAAATATATTCAGGGCTTGATTTGTACATATGGTATTGATAAAAAGTGCCCTTTTTCCCCCTAAGCACTTGCCCCCCCAAAATGTCTGTGCACGCCACTGATCTCTAGTACTAGTAGAATAAAAAAAAGGTATGATATGAGCAAGATATAAATAGGTTTGATGTTCAAAATGATTTTCCATAAAAAAAAACATTCCTATATAATTTTGCCAACTTGTACAAACAACAGTCGCAGCATCAAGAACACAGCTTACACTCCAAGAGAGTGTGTGTTTATGTAAGTGTACAAGTCTGTGTGTGTGTGTGTATGTGTAAAAGGAAAACTGAAGAAAAAAAATCCCAGTAGTAATCCCAAGTATGGGAAGGAGGGAAAAGGTCAGGAATGTCTGGAACGTCACATCCAGCTCTGCATGATAACGATCTACACACTAAGGCCTTCCCCCTCATTCAGCTCCAGCTGTGCTCCCCTCTCCACTTCACCAGTGTGAACAAAAGGAGCATTCGTTTGGAATGGAGTGATAGTGGAAGAGCGAGGTGTACTTCCATGTGTAGGAATTAGCTTTTATCCTGTGTCATTGTGACAACATGAGGAGGTAATATACCAGCGGCCTGACCTCACCTGTGCCGGGTTATGAGTGCTGAAAGTGTCAGGTTCCTCGCTGGTGGTTTTCTTCTGCAACCTGAGCACTTCACGGTAATCTGTGCCATCAAAGTTTGTCCGCCAAAGCATCACCTGTGAACAAAATAATCGCAGATTTCTATTTTACCATTTATGAAACTAATGATTTAGCATCAATTCAGGGAATTTGCTCAGTCCTGCTGCAACAGCAGAGAACACATCACCTGTTCATCAGATCCACCGGACGCAAAGTGATCCCCCGTCTGTGAAAACGCCACGCATGTCGCCGGACCCTGTAGACGTGGAACAGTGCTAGTCACTACATAGAATCAAGATGCTTACACATATGGTCAATCACTGTAGTTTATGGCACCAGTAAAGCTCTATAATATCTATATGAGGACTAGAAATATGATAAAACACATCACATGCATTGTCATTTACACTGTGATAGGGGTGAAATGATTACTCAAGTAATTCGAGTTACTCGCTTTAAAAAACTGATCGAGTAATTTACTGTGCCTCGAGTAATCGTTTATTTAATTAAAAAAGTCAGTACGCGGTAACTTGCGCTTTTGATTATGTCACCCGCGCGCAGGAAGAAGGAGGAAGTGGCGGAGGTTTTAATTGAGAAGAGGGTATTTTGAAGCGGCGAGGGAAAAGAGTGACAACTCACGAGGAAAAAGGGCAATAATAATGCAGCATTTTAGGCTGAACAGCGTGTATTCGCTCTTGCCTCCCACAACAGCACGCTTTAATGCTGCACCGTCTCAGCCGAGGACACATTAACGGTGAAGCCAGGAGAAGGTTAATATAACTTTGTACCTTAGTAACATAACGACAGAAATGTGGAGTGCTAATTATTATTAATACTGTCTAATGTGTGGTTAGTTCATGAGAAAAGAGAATTCTGGACTTAATACAGGCTCTATGGAAGTGAACACAGCGCTGAGGAGTTTATAAACAAATACGGCTGTTCGTTTGCAGAAACTGTGTAACCCCACCCATCCCCATAGGTTTCAATGGCAAAACAGAAAACTTTCAATCACGTTTCTTTCTAATATACTGTAATTCTACCTCCATTATTTAAGTGCAACAGCTAGTGTAACCTCTGCTTATATTGTCATTTTTTTATATCCCCACAGAATTTGTTTTTTAAAACGTTATTCAGCTCTATTCAAAAAAGGTGTGGTTATTGTAAAAGGGCTGGTTATGGGCGGGACCAATAACAGACCGTCAGCTCTGCTCCGCTCTGCAGCCTGTGACCTCGAGGCAGCCCTCAGGGGCGGGTTTATTTAAATGAGTAGGCTGTCTCTCCACAGTCTTTCTCCCTCCTCTGATCTCTACTGCGCAGACTCAGGTTTCAGGATCGGCAACATGGTGAAAGATTTTGGCTTCATTTTCATTAAATGAATGGGTACGGCGACACGACGTCCATCTTTTTTACAGTCTCTGGGTGATACGAACTGGCAACATCTCTGCTGTTCAGAAGCTAAGATGCACAACATAATGCAAATGTTTATGCCTTTTTTATTGATTATTTCCCTATAGTTTTAATACTTACAAGAAATCCTTGTTGAAAATAATTTAACTTAATTTAGTTTAATTTAATTTAATTTAAAAAGTACTAATTATTAAATTATTTTTTTCCTTTATTTATTTCTATTTGTGTTTGCAGTTTGGAAATGTATGTTGTGAATTTAAAAATATAACTTATCTAAAAAAGGAAATCAATTGGTCATTCATTATTAAGTGAAATGTCTTGTTTTCTCTTGTGTATTTTTAAATTACTCTTTAAGCAAACAAATATGTTTTATCCGATTAATCGAATCGATTTTTCAGTAGAGTACTTGATTACTAAAATAATCGATAGCTGCAGCCCTACACTGTGAACCACTGACTAATCTTTTCTACAGGTAAAATTACAATACAATCATACTGTATGAGACCTGATTCACTTTTCCTACAGAGACTCCAGTATTAATTTACACTCATACCTCAGATTTAAGAGAACGTATCAACCAACGACTCCAGATGTGAATCGGGTTTGTACCCAGAGACATCAGTAGGACCTCCCTGAAATTCAAAACCCAACTGGAACTCTCTGCCCAGAGACTAGAAGCTTATCTCGAACTATCAATCCCAACTATAGTCCTATCCAGAGGGGATTAGTTTATTCCCGTCCGGAACGACCATGTTTGTGTTTTTCTCAGACGTCCTCTAAGAAAATTACAGGTTGGAATATCTACAGTTTTTTGCTGAACTCCGCACATCTCTGAGTTTCGTCACCTCACATTTAATAAAATAGCTCTTTGTCCACCGCCATGCACCATAATTACACTGGCGCTACTGAATGTGACGTCATGTGACAGAGAAAGCCTAAAAACTCACTGGTGTTCCTGTTTTTTTCAATTGCAGTCCGGATGCAAGAGTTTTATCACTGAGCAGAACTGTGAAATATTTCTCACAGGCTTCCCTCTGAGAAACTGATCCTGTCTGGACAGGGCTTAGGAGATGACTTGGCTTCTTGCCTAGAGATGAGACTTGATTCAGACTCAATACAGAGATTTGCTTTCTGAATCAGATTCAATACAGAGATTTGACAAAACCCAGAGACTCCAGACTCAACTCAGACTCTAAATCACTCTTAGTGAACATAAAAGCACTCTTAGCAGTGAAGACTTGGACCGGTTACTCGACTCTAACCAGCGATTCAAGGTGTGACAAAGAACTGTACCATTAGACTTTACTCTACACAGACTCACAACCTACAGACTCAAGACTTAACTTATCATGGATTGTAACCCAATTATTTTGTTTCTTCTCTGTTTCTTCTCAGGTTTAAGAAAACACAGTCCTGCGGGGTTCTGCAGTTTAATTACCTTCTACTGTTCAACAAAAATAAGCTGAGCCACCCTCTCTCTCCTCCATACCCACAATTACCCTTGCAGGAAGTGCCCTCCGCCAGCTCGTAGGAGGAAAATTACAGCATTGTGACGCCATATTGACTTTGGTCAAATACAGAAGGTTAAAATTAGGCACTACATGGTGCTACAGACAGAGCGGCCAAACCAGACATGCTTTCACAGACACCGCTCTGGCGGTGCCAACACACACCGAGGCACAACCCCGCCCACACGACTAGCACAGTCCATAGTGGAAATAGCAACATGAATTAGACTCCAGCTTCTACTGGCCTGGAGCGCCTGTAGAAATTGTAATACTGTAGTGGAATCAGAGGATGGGGTAACTTTACTGACCGGCTGATTGGACTGGCTGCTGTTTATCATCAGACCACTGAAATCACTGGAACCAGGGAAGGTATAAACAACAGCACCAAGACCAACAGTTCATTGCCTGATCACCTATGGCAGGGGTGTCCAAACTATGGCCCGCGGCCAATTTGCTGTATTTCAGAAATAGAATGAAAGTTGGCCCGCTGTTAAGCAGGTTTTTATAATGTGAGATTCAAAGTTTGAATGCTAGGTGTCAGAAATGGGCCATAGAGTCTAAAAGCGGAGAGAGCGAAGTTTTAGCACAGAAAAACGGGCCAAAGAGTCTAAAAGCGGAGAGAGTGCGCAGTTGTAGCGCAGAAAAAAACGGACCAAAGAGTCTAAATGCAGAGAGAGTGCGCAGTTGTAGCGCAGAAAAACGGGCCAAAGAGTCTAAAAGCGGAGAGAGTGATCAGTTGCAGCACAGAAAAACGGGCCAAAGAGTCTAAAAGCAGAGAGAGTGCTCAGTTGTAGCACAGAAACAGGGCAAAAGTTGCCGTAATTAAGGAGTTTAATATTAAGAGACATCATAAAATGAAACATCAATTTGAGAAATCTTAGTTTACACAACACTGTCAAAGATAAAGATAGTAAGTCAAGTAAAATGGTGTGTAAATGAAAGTAGTCAGGAGAATGTATTATTTAAAGTGGTATATTTCATTATTTGTTTTATTACAGAGTCTGTGGCCCGTGACTTCAAATATATTTCTCCTTCTGGCCCCCAACAAAAAAAGTTTGGACACCCCTGACCTATGGTCTTTATTAAAGACATTTTCATAGCCTAGTGTTACGTTAATAAGGTCCTTCAACCAGTAACCGTACCTTTATTGAATGCTCCAAAATGCTATTCCAACAGGACAATGCTTATCCACGTACTGCTGCCACCTCAAGAGCTTTCCTTGAAGGTATATACAGATGCTATGCCCTGGCCAGCTGCATCACCAGACCTATCCCTGATTTAAAAAATGTGGGATGCTATTGGATGTGCTATCCATGGTTTGATCATGGGATGGATTCTGGATCTCTGGACATCATTGGGAACCTCTACAACTCCATGCCAAGAACTCTTGGCACATTGCATTACTCAAACGTTACACAGTACTTTTATATTTGTAGCTTAATATATATTGTCCATATCAGTCTAAATGTTTAATGATTTATTGTCCCAGGTAACTTCTAACTTCTGCACTTAAGCACTGCAACCCCCCACAATCCGATCACTGCTCTGATAATGGAACAACTGAGACTGTGAGATTGGATCAGGTTCTGATTTAGCCTGACTGTGCAGTGTATCATCTGAGTCCATACTGCTTGGATTAGGATGACAGAATCATTGTGTGTGTGTGAGCGTAGGTGACTCATAGTGACTCATGCAACTGACACCTCCTGCCAAGTTCTCAGATGCACCTCCTCAATGATCATACTACCTGAGTGTGTGTGTGTGTGTGTATACTACTACACACTCTGGAGTCAGTCAGTCAGTAATCAGTGAACGTTGCACAGCTCCACTCTGATTCAATCCTAAAATAAGTATTTGGACCGCCTGCTGGCGTACGCTCCACTCTCTCTGGAATGTGTTCTGTATATCTGGACTAATCGCCGGTTTCCGGTCCAGCGCAGTACCGAGTTGTGTTGCAGGCACCGTGTCAGGACGACCCGCTTCACTACAATGAGTCAAATACTGTGAAAATCTTGAGTATCCTGATTCTTATGTTTGGTATCTGAGAAATTTGCTGTGGATTTTATTTCATTCATTCCCAAGAGCTTCCCAACTCAACCCAAAAGTTTTGAATGAAGCTTTGTCATTCCAGAGAACACAATGCTGGAGGTTTTATACCCCTCTAGCCAAAACCTGACATTAGGCATGTTGCCAATAGCTTCCTGTTTGTATGTTTATCTTCTCCAGAGAGTCCTATTCTATTAGCAGTACCTCCTTTCTATAGGGACTGAACAGGTGTCTCTTAGCTGATGTATTATAGCTGGGGACCCGGTGCTTTCCTCCAGGTGTGTTGTGATGCTGAAAAGTGATGGTGCATTGACGGCAGCTGAAAAAGAGGAGGGGTCTAACTTCAAATGCATAACAAGAAGAATGCATTTGTCCTTTGAGTCAAAGTCAGTCCATACCAAAGGTGCCAAAAAGTAACTCAAAACCTGACTTGAGATTGGCCTGTACTAAATCAGATTTCAAACTAAAACCTACATATACTGATCCAAGAGTCAAATTTAAACCTGCCTGTACTGATTCAAGAAGCATGTTTAAACCTACCATTAATGACTCAGCAGTCAAATCGAGAACTGCCTCTACTTGCTCCTAAGTTTGTCTGGAGACCTACCCGTACTGACTTAGAAGTCGTCTTCAGACCTAACTGTAATGATTCAAGAGTCAAACTAAGACCTGCCTGTTCAGATTTAAGTGTCGATTTTAAACCGACATCTACTGATTCAAGAGTCAACTTTAAACCTGCCTGTACTGATTCAATTGTCAACTTTAAACCTGCCTGTACTGATTCAATTGTCAACATTAAACCTGCCTGTACTGATTCAATTGTCAACATTAAACCTGCCTGTACTGATTCAAGAGTCAACTTTAAACCTGCCTGTACTGATTCAATTGTCAACATTAAACCTGCCTGTACTGATTCAAGAGTCAACTTTAAACCTGCCTGTACTGATCCAAGAGTCAACTTTAAACCTGCCTGTACTGATCCAAGAGTCAACTTTAAACCCGCCTGCACTGATTCAAGAGGCGTGTTTAAACCTACCATTAATGACTCAGGAGTCAAATAGAGAACTGCCTCTACTGACTTCTAAGTTTGACTGGAGACCTACCCGTACTGACTTAGAAGTCGTCTTCAGACCTAACTGTAATGTGATTCAAGCATCAAATTAAGACCTGCCTGTTCAGATTCATGGGTAGATTTTAAACCGACATCTACTGATTCAAGAGTCAACTTTAAACCTGCCTGTACTGATTCAAGCGTCAACTTTAAACCTGCCTGTCCTGATTCAAGAGTCAACTTTAAACCTGCCTGTACTGATTCAAGCGTCAACTTTAAACCTGACTGTACTGATTCAAGAGTCAACTTTAAACCTGCCATTATTGACTCCGAGCACTGCCTCTAATGACTCCTAAGTTTGTCTGGCGACCTACCCGTACTGACTTAGAAGTCGTCTTCAGACCTAACTGTAATGATTCAAGAGTCAACTTTAAACATCCCTGTACTGATTCAAGAGACAACCTTAAACCTGCCTGTACTGAATCAAGGGTCAACTGTACACCTACCTGTATTGATTCAGGAATCAATTTTACACCTACCTGTACTGACCCGTTATTTGCTGCGAGACTTGTGGCCTCTGTATTTCGGTTCATGAAGTCTTCTGAGGACAACTGTAGAGCTCAGAGGCGAATAATAAGATAATATGCCTTTTTCTCAAACATTAAGTATGAGGTCATTGTGCATCCCTAAACAAAACCTCCCGGGTCTTCAAGCTGCCAAATAAAGAAAGAAGAATGGTTTAGAGGAGATTTAGAACTGGGCACCAGTGCAGAGAAAGCACCCACAGCTAAAGCCCTGCTGTACCACTGCTGGGATTCAGGCTGGCGGTCTTCAAGAATGTAACTGCCCATTCTCTCACTGGAAGATAATGTATCTAACTTGCTCAGTATAAGGGCCAACTGGGCTGCTAGCAGAGCAGCACTGGACACCTCCCAACCCTAATAAAGGGTCCACATCATGGAAAAGCCCACTGCCCTCGTCTTTTTAACCTCTTATGTGGAACTATAGGTTTTCTTACACAAGTGGTTATTATATTTTGGTCAATTGATAAACTTTTTTTTTTTTTTGATAAAATTTTGTTGGGGGCCAGAAGGAGAAATATATTTAAAGTCACGGGCCACAGACTCTGTAATAAAACAAATAATGAAATATTCTACTTTAAATAATACATTTTCCTGATTACTTTCATTTACACACCATTTTACTTGACTTACTATCTTTATCTTTGACAGTGTTGTATAAACTAAGATTTTTCAAATAGATGTTTCATTTCATGATGTCTCTTAATATTAAACTCCTTAATTACGGCAACTTTTAGACTCTTTTGCCCCTTTTCTGCACTAAAACGGCGCATTCTCTCCGCTTTTACACTCTTTGGCCTGTTTTTTTTGCGCTAGAAACGCGCACCCTCTCCGCTTTTAGACTCTTTGGCCCGTTTTTTGCGCTAGAAATGCGCACCCTCTCCGCTTTTAGACTCTTTGGCCCGTTTTTTGCGCTAGAAATGCGCACCCTCTCCGCTTTTAGACTCTTTGGCCCATTTTTTGCGCTAGAAACGCTCACCCTCTCTGCTTTTAGACTCTTTGGCCGTTTTTTGCGCTAGAAATGCGGACCCTCTCCGCTTTTAGACTCTTTGGCCCGTTTTTCTGCGCTAGAAATGCGCACTCTCTCTCCGCTTTTAGACTCTTTGGCCCGTTTTTCTGCGCTAGAAATGCGCACTCTCTCCGCTTTTAGACTCTTTGGCCCGTTTTTCTGCGTTACAACTGAGCACCCTCTCCGCTTTTAGACTCTTTGGCCCGTTTCTGACACCTAGGGTTCAAACTTTGAATCTCACATTATAAAAACCTGCTTAACAGTGGGCCAACTTTCATTCTATTTCTAAAATACCTCGCGGGCCGCTCCAAAAAGGAAACGGGCCGCAAATGGCCCGCGGGCCGTAGTTTGGACACCCCTGTCTTATATGATCACAATATCAGTGACATAAATTGTCTTAAAGTGACAAAGATATTGTTAATCCCCATTATTCCTGGCACAATATACCACTGTATATTAAAACTGTGCTTACTGATTTAGTCTGAAATTTAAAGCTCAACAGATTAACAGACAGGTCACCAGTGAACATACTAGTGCAGAAAATCAGACAGACTGGAGCAGAACACGCGAGACGCAGACTGTTCCATACACCACTGACTAATACCAGCTCACCGCCAGACTGTCTCACGAGTCAGTGAACTCAACATGCCGTCTGCACCAAGCCAGGAGAAGCAGCAGCAGCATCATCATCATCTAGCACTGGCAGCGCTGGCTCATGCTGGGCTCTCAAATGAATTATTGAGCTACATATATAGATATATGGTGGTAGTGTAGCACATGCAACATGCCAGACATCTCACATGGTGTAGTGGTTCCTAATGGTGTCCTGTGAAAATTCATCTCATGCAGCTTGAATGTTCTCACACAGTTCCTGCAGAGGTTGGAGCGTTGATAGCACGTCCAGTAGCATCCACACTATTAGCCACTCTGAGACATCTGTGTCATTAAGATTTCCTTATTATTTTTTTCCATTTAAGCTCTTCAGGTTCAGTCAATAACTAGAAATGGTACAAAATCCAGTTAATGAATGGCCTTTAAGGGGAAAAAAATAGATAAATGAACAAAAAAAATTGCATTGTAAAAAATAAATAAATAAATAAAATTTAAAATACATTTAAAAAAACAAAAAAAACATTTAAAAAACATTTAAAATATGTCACTTTACAAAGCCTTTGCTATAGTAAAGCATATAGTAAAGCTTTAATTTTTCATTAAAGTTTAATTTGATTTATTTTTCACATTTCTCCTCCAATTCAGTTAGTTTTAATTCGTTTAATTAGATTAAAGTGGGTTTGCTAGTTTTTTTTATATTATTTTCACATGAACATGAAACACATCACATCAGAGAGCTCAATCTGAGAAACTCAAACAAACTCAGAAACCCAATAAACTCTACAGATTTCACTCATTTTCACCCAAATTATCAACTCAAAGATAAATTAGAAATAGACGGCCAGCACTAGACACAGAACTAACTAGGGGTGTTCCATATCATATCGTACACAATAATATCGCCAACGTTTTGAAATATCGAGAACGATATTATACCCTAAGGTATCGTGCCATATCATTACCCCTAATTATCACATCAGGGTACAACTTTTTTTTTTTTTTGCTGTTTTTAGCAAAATAAAAATTCACACTGTTCTCTTTTCCCATTATATATCTACTAGAGACACATTATATCTGTCCAGTATCATTTATTTTACTTTAATCCTGGATATATGGAGATATTTGGAGTGCATTATTAGTATCATGACATTCTGGATCATTGACTTCTCTTACAAACCTGTTAAATATCATACAATATTTGTATTTTTAATATCTCAGTTAGGGGTGTGCCATATCATAGTGAATGCCAAGAGTATCGTTATCGTAAAAATACCATGAAATACATGATATTATTTTAGGGCCATATCACCCACTTCTAGAACTAACTATACTGTACCACATATAAATAACATCAGAAAGTGAACAGTGTCTGAATTACACTTCTTTTAGAGTGTGTGTGAGTGAGAGAGAGAAAAATTCATCAGTTCATCCTTCCGCTGGTGTATGAGCTACACACAGAGTCAGGCTAGTGAAGGTTAGCACTCTTGTGCTAGTTTGTTTTAGTTAGTTTTATAATCTCTCAATTCAATTCCAGTGAGTTACCATTTATTTTCTTTTAATTATTGCTTCTATTAGTTTCAGTTAACGGAAATGCTTTTTCACTTTCAGTTTTCGTTTTTTCGTTCGTTTTTGTTAACGATAATACCCTTGCTCTCTACTGCAGCTTTTACACACTTACAAACAACACATTCACACTTTTATTATAATAACTAGAAACAGACACAGAAACACAGATAACTATCGGAACTACATAACACAGAGAACTCTGTAACTATTAAAAGTATATATTAATGTACGTATTATATTAAAAGACTTTTCTTTAGAGAAATTGCAGATGGACCAGAGGTGCAGTATGTACTGTTTCCTACACCTTCAAAAAAACTCCTGGAAACTGGAGAAAACTGGTACAGGAAGAAATCTGACTGACCCACATGGCAATGCCTTTAGCTCAGCTTAACACTAGACTAAGTCTTAGTCAGTTTCAGCAGTACAAAAAAGACTTGGGCCCAATCTAATTCCACCACTTAGCCCTACCCCTGGCAGCACAAACAACCAAAGAAACACACAATTTTGAGTTTTTCTTTTCTAAAAATGAAGAAACCACTATATTACCTTAGTTCAATGTGTAGTTTAAATGTTTTATGGTCATTTTCTTCATATTCTTTAAAAATAAATGCTAGTAGTCTCAGTAGCTAGCTAGTGAAGATAGCTAGCTAACTTTCCTGTTTCACCTTAAATGCTGCAACAGAAGTCAGAGGCTGCAGCATTTAAGGTGGAATGAAAAAGAAAAGAAAATAAAAAATAATAAAAGTTAATTTGAGTGTTAACCCATCACAGAGGAATTAAGGAATGGACAATAATATATCAATTACTGAATCACCTGCTCCATTACTGAAGACAAGCAATGCCCTAAAGTTAACTAGTCAATCAGCAGCTAGGTTGCTAATCTTGCTAGATTGCTAGCACTCTGATGCTATAGCTATAGCTTAATTTGTATCTGGTGTTTAAAGGGTTGTCCCAATCCTTAGAGGGAGGATTTCACCCTTTCCTCTTCTAACTCTGTCTCAAGTAGAAGGGTTACACTCGAAAACAAGGGGTAGTGGTACAAAATAAAAATGGGATTGGGCCTTAGAGGTCTGACAGGTAAGGTGAAGTGAAGTGTAGTAGGGCTGCAACTAATGATTATTTTGGTAGTCGACTAATCTGATGATAATTTTTTCGATTAGTCAACGATTATTTCTGCCATGTTTTCCATCTCTAAAAACAACAGAAAAACAGCTAAACATGAGATTTAAAAGGCATTTAAATGTCCACATGTTGTTTAAACGTGGAGAGTACTGATATTTAGTGAATAAATATGTAATCTGTCGTGTTTGGGCACTTTTGGAGACACAGACCAAGTTTCTTCGGTCCCCAGCACTTTGTGTAATGTGTTACTGTTACAAATTACCGATTAGTCGACAAAGAAATTTGTAGTCGACAAATTTAAATAATCAACATTGTCAATTATATCGACTAATCGGTGCAGCCCTAAAGTGTAGTAATAAAAGTCACTGGGCTATACAGTACTGCTACTGAAAAAAAGGGTTAAAAATAAAATAAGGGTGTTTTAAAACTTTTGATCGGTGGTGAAAATTATAGTATATATAACATTCTATAATATATCTCCAGGTAAGGCTGGAAATCTCTACACCACCATCTTTTGTAACTCAGAGTCCCAGCATGAAAGAAGCAGCTGTACAGTAGTAATCCACCCGCACAGACAGGTCAGTAGTGTTAGCACTGCCAGTGGGTTGCCATTACGTTCTGTTCCAACACACACACACACACTCTCTGGTTCCAGCACTCGTGACTCACTAGTGCGAGTGGGTGGGCAGTTTCCTTGACATTTTTAAAACACTCTTTGGAGAGGGCTCGTTTCAGCATGCTCCAAAACCAGCCCAGCTCCAGCACAAAAAAAATACAATACTGACACACCAGGGCCCGCAGAGAGGCCTGAACAAACCTGAATGGAACATAGCTGTAGAATTAATCTCAATGATATGAGGGTTATAATTAGGGGTGCAAGATATATCGTTTAAGCATCGTCATCACGATGTGCGCATGCGCAAGACTTGTGATGTTACCTAAGGAAATAAAAACAAACGCGTCATGTTGCAATATTTTGATTCTTGACCAGTGTTGGGCATGTTACTTTGAAAAAGTAATTAGTTATAGTTATTAGTTACTTCTCCAAAAAAGTAACTGAGTTACTAATGGAGTTACTCCACTATAAAAGTAACTAGTTACCAGTAAAAGTAACTATTGACTTACTTTTGTGTTATTCGCCCCATAAAAAATTTTAACAAAAGAAAATAAATTATGTAATTGCTATTATTATTAGAAAAATAACAAACGAAAATGAACCCAAAATGTTGCCAAAAATATTATCTAACGACTTTCAAAAACTAGAAAAACGAAAAACTCAACCAGAGAAAAAAGACTTATAATACTGAAAAATAAACGGAAAAACCAAATACGCGTCTGGGGATGAAATTAAACAAACCAAACCACACTCAAAAGAAAAATGTATATATAAACAAAACAAAAGAATAGACAAAAACAATCTAATGATTGTTAAAATAGTATTATTATATCAGTTTAACAGCTGGAACAAACAGCTTCACTAAGGAAGAAAAAAGAACACAGCAGCACCAGATCCGGAGCAGCTAAAAAGAGAGCTTAACTTCCTTAAAACGGAACTTGGCCTGTTCACGTTTAAATAGAATACAACAATTCTCTCATTAACCTCAACAATTCTACAAATATCTAATAATAATAAAAAAAAAACACAAGAGAGTAATATTCCTACCTGGAGTAAAGCCGTGGAACAGTGAAATGACGATTATGGGAAGAGTGAAGGCCTCAGAACCCGGCACAACACTACCACGCCAATCACTGAATTGATTAGAGCACGCAAATAATCGAAAATTGTGCCTCACTTCACCACTGTACCTCACTTCACCACGCCAAACTACACGTAAACCCACAGGCCCAGCGGCCAGAGGGTCAAGTTCACCGGAAAGAGGAGGGGTTAACCAGGGCAAACCCCTTTAATAGGGTTAGAGCGACCACCTCACCATCAGTTCATCCTTGTGAATCAAACACACACTTGCGCCTTTGTCTGTATGCGCGAAGTAAAAAAAAAAAAAAAAAAAAAAAAGGAAAGGGGGAGGGGAACGGGCATAAAAACACGAGGTAACCGCATGGCCTCCACATGGCTGGACACGTGCTTTTAAGCAGCGGCAGCCTTTCCAAAGCTGTGCACCTCAGCCAGAATCACACTTTTAATCGCAGAGGAACGCTTATATTTACCCTTTAAAAGATAATTAAAATGCTTGATTATTATTGTTTTGCTGTTTTCCTCAGGTTTTGAGTGATCGGCTGACTCTAAAGTGCTGACTCAGCTCTCGGTTGTCTGGATCTGGAACGTGCGGGTGGAGGCGGGACTGGTGCAGTCACGAGTCCTGCATTGTTTAATTTCACGATTAGGGGTGTGCCATAACGTACCGTACGCGATAATATCGCCAACATTTTTGAATATCGTGAACAATATTATACCCTAGGAATATCGTGCCATATCACCCACCCCCACTTATCACATCAGGGTACTACTTCTTTTTTTTTTTTTAGCAAAAGTAAAATTTAAACTGTTCTCATTTTCCATTATATATCTACTAGAGACAGATTATATCTGTCCAGTATCATTTATTTTACTTTAATTCTGGATATATGGAGATTTTTTTTAAATATCTTCAGGTAGGGGTGTGACATAAATAATATGCAATAATAAAATTACATTTTCATTTTGTTGCAGTAGTGTATTCTTGGGAAGAAAAAAAAATAATAATTTATATCACCAAGAGTATCGTTATCGCAAAAATACCATGAAATATCGTGATAATATTTAAGGGGCCATATCTCCCTCCCCTATTTACAATAAATATTGCTTAAAAATGCCATTTTTTCCTTAGTTATAATTGATATTACTCAGCAATGAAACATACCCACACTTTATCATGTTTAGTAAATTAATTCGATATTCTACTTTGAAAATTCAAAACATTCTATTAAAATTAGAAAGAAAGTTATAAAAAACCATGAGCGTAACAAAAAGACAACAAAATCATTCCTGATTTGATCAAATAAAATTACTTAAACTAAGAAAGGTAGGTACCTGATGTCCGTGCAGTGTGTAGAGCAGCCTGCCCTCCACTAGGTCCAGGATCTTCAGTGTAGAGTCATTGGAAGCTGTGATGAGGTAATTTCCAGAGGAATGGAAGGACAGCGAGTTCACCACTGCGCTGTGCACTATAACACAAGATATATAAAACAATGGTATATAGAGTTAGTTAGAGTGAGACACTCGCACTGACTTACCACAAACTTTATGTTTATTTGAGTTTATTCTAATGTTATACACTATAGAAATAATTACAGGTAGACACTGTATATAAATCTACATATATTTATATACAGTGCTGTGAAAAAGTAATTACACCCCCCTACAAAAGTTTGAGCTTTTTTTATCGAACTTAAATTTTTTATTTAAAACATTAATATTTTTTAAATGAAAATTGAACAAATTTAACTTGAGTAAATATAAAAAGCATTTTTTAAATAATGAATTTCATTTATCTCGCCCTGTGTGAAAAAGTGTTTACCCCCTAAACCTAATAACTTCGTTGTGTCACACCTGGCAACAACAACTGCAATCAAGCTTTACTGATAACTGCCAATGAGTCATTCACATCTCTATGGAGGAATTTTGTTCCACTCTTCTTTACAGAACTGTTTTAATTCAGACACATTGGAGGATTTTTCAGCATTAAACGCCTGTTTAAGATCATGCTACAGCATCTCAATCAGACTTTGACTAGGTCACTCCAAAACCACTATTTTGTTTTATTGATTTATTCAGAGCACACACTACCGGTGTGCTTTGGGTCATTGTCCTGAGGCAGAACCCAAGTACACCTGAGCTTTAGGTCACAAACAGATGGCCAGACATTTTCCTTCACAATTTTTTGGTAGAGAGCATTGTCCAAGAGAAGCAGCAAAGCAGCTTCAGACCATCACACCAACACCACCATGTTTGACATTAGCCATAAGGCTCCTTTTTTAAAATTACACTGCTAAAATCATCCTTTAAAAACTGCTTTTATATTTACTCAGGTTTTCTTTGCCTGATATATTTTGTCTGACAAAAAAGCAAAAACAAAGGAAATCAGTAGTTTTTGGTAGTTTTTCATGGCATTGTAGTAGAAGATCTAGAACACAGACAGGTTCAGATGTGGAAAGTAACTAATTACATTTACTCACATTACTGTAATTGAGTAGATTTTATGAGTAAGTTGTAATTTTTAAAGTAGTTTTTAAAATAGGTAATTTTACTTTTACTCAAGTACATTTTTTGACACAAGTAATTGACTTCGTTACATTGGAAACCCCCCCATTACTGAGTAACAAATGAAATGGTGGGAAAAAAACAAATTGTCTTATTAAAAAAAAAAAAAAAAAAAAAAAATTGTTCTCCATGGCAGCGCAGCTGAACTTTTCCCAGCAGTGTTTATCACGGTTAGTGAGAGAAACGCTGTATAGTCTGGGGTCTGTGTGCGTGTGGCTCGGGGGAACCGGTGTTCTGTCAAGTTATGCTACCCATCAATATGTGCCTCTTTACGGCACTGCGCATGCGCCAACCAACATTTTTTTGTATGTTTTAATGTTTTTAATGACATTTCCTTAAGTTTTTATTAGAAGCATCTGCTTGGATGTTAAAAAACATGTAAATAGCAGTTAAAGCATAGCAATGGCAAGTCAAAAATAATAATGAAATGTAAAATAATAAAACTGAAAATAAATACGTTTTTTTTCTGTACGTTTTCCACCTCTGGACAGGTTTGAATGCCTGACATTTTATTCTTAGTCAGATCACAAATGATCATAGGGGTACAGGGATCATTTATGTTGTGAGTGACAGAACTGAGGAGATGACCGAAATGGACAACTCTCTCTAATGCTGTACAGATAATTACAGCAGTACAGTGTGAGCGTGAGTCAGTGAGTGTGATTGGCAGCCTTTAGTCCGACGCTCGGACTGATTCCAGTAACGAGACCCTTTGTTCCTCACCTTTACCATGGTCATGACTTGGAAACATGCCAGGTGATGACACCACATAAAGTGGCCGTGTGTACAACTCCTTGACTCTTGTCCTGCATAAAAACTTCCGCACCCAGGGCCAATTCTGGGCTCGTTTGGAAGAGGAGCTAAATGCCTCTGGTTTGTTTTTTACAAATAAGGTCTCCATCTGAAGCGTGAATGAAAACGTTTCTGAGTGTGATTGCTAAAGTTTCATCCATTTGCAGCTTTTCATTTTTTTTTTATTAGTTCAATACAATTCGATTCAACCCAACTTTATAGTCATTATACTGATATTGAGATGTACAGTACATCTGGTGCAGAAGGACATTAGTGCAAAGACATTAGACAACCTAGTTCAAGACAAGACACAAGGCGCATTAACAAGGACTACAATAGTATGTATATATGAGACCACTTAAAAATTATGAGTTTCTTTGATTTTACCAAATTAAAAACCTCTGGAATATACTCAAGAGGAAGAAGGATGATCAAACCAAACCAAACCAAACTGAACTGCTTGAAGTTTTGTACCAGAAGTGGCATAAACTTATCCAAAAGCAGTGTGTAAGACTGGTGGAGGAGAACATGCTGTAGTGCCTGAAAAACTGTGTTTAAAAAAAAACAGGGTAATTCCACTATGTATTTATTTCTGAATTCTTAAAACTTTATGCATATGAACTTTTTTTTTTGCATCATTTGAGGTCTGAAAGCTCTGCATCTTTTTTCTTATTTTAGCCATTTCCCTTCCTTGATCCTTACAGATTTATTTTTCATTCTTACATTTTTCAGATTATTAAACTAACTTTAAACCTAAGGAAATATAAAAAGCACTTTTCAAATGATTATTTCATTTATTAAGGAAAAAAAAATTCCAAACCAATCTAGCCCTGTGTGAAAAAGTGTTTGCCCTCTCCCCCATAAATTAACTGTGATCAATCAGACTTTTTGGAAAGCTGAGTTAAATTTCACTAACCACAACCAGGTCTGTGAAAGACTCATTGCCAGTTATCGGAAAAGCTTGATTGCAGCTGCTGCTGCCAGGTCTTATTAGGTTTAGAGGCAAATACTTTTTCACACAGGGTTAGATTGATTTAGATTTTCCTAAAAATATATTTATATATATCATTTAAAAAGTGCTTTTTATATTCACTCAGGTTATCTTTGTCTAATATTAAAGTTAGTAAATAATCAGGGAAACAAAATCAGTATCACAAAAAGCAAAAACAAAAGAAATCTGTAGGTGAGGAACAGAGCTGTTCTGGTATGAGGTATATCTCACGTTTATCAAACATTTATCACCATGCTGTCAGTATCTGCACTCACTCCACAAAGCTGAGTTTATAACAGAACTCTTGCTCCAGTCCAATCACAGTGGATAGGATATTATTAAGATGGAAGATACTGACAGAAAGTGAAGTTACAACAAGAGTGGAAGCATGAACCAATCCAATCACTTGACCCCACACGTGGCACCAGGAGCTGAGAGCTTTCACACCTGAGGCAGAACCACACCACAGTCTGCTTGAACTGAACCCTTGACCACTGAGTTCAGAAGGACCAGAGATGGGGGTCTGTGGACCACTCCCCTGCTCCAAAACAGCTTTCACACTTACACATTCTACTCTGGGAAAAAAGACTAGTTTGAAAACACCTTTACAATCTTTACTATCATTCTTCATTTCTGTACACATTAAATGAAATGAGTGTATGTGTAAATTAAGGCTTACCTTGATAATGCTGTAGGAGTTTGTTGGTTCGGATGTCCCACACCTTCACAGTGTTGTCTGTGCCACCGGCTGCTATGCAGGTACCACTGGGGTGGAAGTCAGCACAATTCACAAACCTGAAAAAACGATCAACCAATCAGTGTTGGATTCAATTTTTAGGTTTTCCAAATTAATTCATTTTCTATTACATAAAAAAAAATACAGAGGAGACACACACACAAACACACACTAAAACAATCATTAATAAAAACAATTCACTGCTAATGCTATGTATACTCTGTGTATACTGTATATATATATATATATATATATATATATCATATATATTTAGACTACCATGGGCAACATTTATTGATGTGTGAAAGGTACAGTGGTGTGGAAAAAGTGTTTGCCTTTTTTTTTTTTTGCATGTTTTTCAATCTTAAATGTTTCTGATCATCAAACATATTTAGATATGAGTCAAAGACAACAAAATAAAACACAACATGTAGTTTTTAAATGAAACTAAATTATGTTTTTTTTTATTATTATTAAGGGAGAAAAAAACAAACCTATATGGCGACTGCAATCAAACATTTGCAGTAACTTGCAATGAGTGTTTTACATCTCTGTGGAGAAATTTTGGCTCCACTCATCTATTAAGAATTGTTGTAATTCCACCACATTGAAGGGTTTTCGAGCAGGAACGGCCTTTTTAAGATCATCCCACAGCATCTCAATAGGATTGAGGTCAGGACTTTGACTAGGCCACTCCAAAGTCTTCATTTTGTTTTTCTTCAGCCATTCAGAGGTGGACTTGCTGGTGTGTTTTGGATCATTGTCCTGCTGCAGAACCCAAGTACGTTTCAGCTTAACAGATGGTCGGATTTCTCCTTCAGGACTTTTTGGTAGAAAGCAGAATACATGGTTCCATTTATCACAGCAAGTCTTCCAGGTCCTGAAGCAGCAAAACAACCCCTGACTTTTACACTACCACCACCATGTTTTACAGATGGTATGATGTTCTTTTTCTGAAATGTGGTGTTACATTTATGCCAAATGTAATGGGACACACACCTTTAAAAAAAGTTCAACTTTTGTCTCGTCAGTCCACAAACTATTTTCCCAAAAGTCTTGGGCATCATCAAGATGTTTTCTGGCACAATTGAGACGAGCTTTAATGTTATTTTTATTCAGCAGTGGTTTTCTTCTCAGCACTCTGCCATACAGGTCATTTATGCCCAGTCTCTTTCTTATGGTGGAGGCATGAACACTGACCTTAACTGATGCAAGTAAGGCCTGCGTTTTTTTGGATGTTGTTGTGGGGTCTTTTGTGACCTCTTGGATGAGTCGGCGCTGCACTCTTGGGGTAATCTTGGTTGGCTGGCCACTCCTGGGAAGGTTCACCACTGTTCTATGTTTTATTATTTGTGAATAATGGCTCACACTTTGGTTTGCCGAGGTCAAAACATTAGAATAGGCTTTTTAATCTTTTTCAGGCTTTCTTTCTTTCTCATTTCTTTTTTTGGCATGATATATAGCTTTTAGGGTTTTTTTTCTACTTCCCTTTGTTGAGCAGGTCCTTTTTAAGTGATTTCTTGATTAAGAACATGTGTGGCAGTAATCAGGCCTGGGTGTGGCTAGACAAACTGAACTCATTTGTGATAAACCAAAGTAAAGTTTTACAAGTTTTTACACAGGGCCATGTAGTTTTGGATTTTTTCTCACTAATTATAAAATCCTTAATTTAAAACTACATTTTGTGTTTACTTGTGTGTGTGCTGGGGAACTTACCCGCTGTGTTCACAGAAGGAGTGAATGCACTCTCTGCTATTTTTGTCCCAGATCTTCACTGTTCTGTCATCGCTGGCAGATACAATCAACCGCCCGTCCGGAGAAAACCTGCAGAAGGAGCCAAGGTAAGGCGATGCACATGCATGCAGTGCAATTCTACCAAGAGGCCATGGGTCACCATCATTACCACTAGGGGTGTTACGATTTAGATATTTCATCGAAATCGATCGAAATTATGTCATGGTGTCTAGCATCGAAGTCAAAAAGAGGATCGACGATCCCTCCCGCAAATGGTGCAGCACACTTTAGCTCAAAGAGCAGCTCTTTCTCCAGAAAATATGGGCATTCTCAGCTTCTTAAAGAAAAACTTTAAAATATAAAAATAACAGTTGTTTTGTCTAGCCTCAAATATGTTAATAGTTTTGGTACCTTAAGGAGCATCTTTCTCTCAGATAAAGTTAATAATATATATTTATTAAAGAAAAAAACTTGTCATTCTCAGTGACTGAAAAAGTCTTAAAGTCTTATTTTTCATGTGTAACTGTTATAGTAGGATAGAGTTCAGTTTGTTAAGGCTCTAATTGTTCTATTATTTTGTACATGACTGTTCCTGTATTTTTTTATTATTTATTTTGTTATGTGCACACTGCTGCTACCAAAAAAAGACACTAGATGGCATTACAAATATATATTAATTAAATTATTTAAATTTGACAATTAGTGCCTAATGTGGTGTATTACAGATCACTTGTATCACTTTGCATCACTTATGTCAAGCCCACCTTTTGAAATAAGATATTGTAAATTTGATGAATCAATCCAATGACTGACCATAGACTAATCTAAAACTGGCATAGGCCTCTCTAATATAAAAAAAAAAGAAAATCGAGAATCGAATCGAATCGTGACCCTAAAATCGGAAATAATATCGAATCGAGGATTTAGAGAATCGTGACACCCCTAATTACCACAGTTTCAAAGAAGGCATTACTACCCAAAGTGGACAGCACAGTGGGTGGTAATGGCTTCTGTGACACAGTGGATTAAAGAATGACTATGTGAATGACCGCACAACTTCTAAAACGGAACATTTCGTTCTTCTGCATCCGCCATCAGACTCACACTCCCATTGGTATGATACTGCTACTACACCAAATATGTGAATAAATCTGTAGGTAAATATTTGTACACACTTTGCACATCGCACCCAGTTAATGTGCTGGCAGAGGGAGAAGAGGAACTTCTGCCGATGGACCGTCCACACTTTTACGGTTTTGTCGTCGGAGGCGGTCACCAATGACTGACCGTCGCTGGAGAAGTTGATGCTCCGGACGGTTCCGGTGTGAGCTCTGAACACTGTGGATTCCCCTTTCCTGAAACAAAGGAGTCACAGTCTTACAAGAGAAGGGGCTGAGTGCAATCAAATTCTCCTCACAGAGGAGAGCAAATAGAGACAAACCCCTGGATTATACCTTTAATGACCCTTAAGGAGCATTGGAAGATCAAGCGTACAAACATTTCTGTACGGGTTGAATATGATTCCATGACTCCAAAAACAATTCCATCAGGAGCCCAATCTCATACAACTTATACAGAGTATCATTCACATATCCGTCAGTCAGCAATCAGAGCACCAATATTACGCAGCAGGGAAAACAGCTGCAGTAGAATTACTGTTTTATCCAGGCTAAAACTGTACATACACTTGTGTGTCTTATAGGGGTGGGCGATATGGCCCTAAAATAATATCACGATATTTCATGGTATTTTCACGATAAAGATACTCTTGGCGATATGACAATGTAAAAAAAATATTTCAAAAATACACAATACACTGCAAGAAAAAAAAAATCCATACAATATAATACCGCACACGCTTAAGTGAGATATAAAAAATACAAGAATTTTATCAGATTTTTAACAGATGTCAATGATCCAGAATGTCATAATAGTAATAATAATGCACTTCAAATATGTCCATATATCCAGGATTAAAGTAAAATAAATGATACTGGACAGATATAATCTGTCTCTAGTAGATATATAATGAGAAATGGGATGGGTGATATGGCACGATATTTTAGGGTATTATATCGTTCACGATATTTAAGAATTTTGACGATGTTATCGTGTACGATACGATATGGCACACCCCTAGTGTCTTACAATAACATGGTTGGTGTGGTGCACTAGATAACAGTGAGGTATCACATGGTGTGGGAGACTGGAGTTCAATTCATTTCAGCCATTTCTCATTTTTTGCAAATAAATGCTCTAAATGACAATATTTTTATTTGGAATTTGGGAGAAATGTTTTCCATAGTTTATATAATAAAACAACAACGTTCAATTTACTCACATATATACCTATATATAGCAAAATCAGAGAAACTGATTCAGAAACTCAAGTGTTCTCTTCATTTTTTTTCCAGAGATGTATTTTACATTTTCCTAACCTTACAGTGACATAAACTAAAGAATGCACAATGTAGCTTGTGGATCCTACAGATAAAATAATAATAATAATAATAATAATAATAATAATAATACACTAACTTTATTTGTGATAATTACCATCCCCCATATACTGGTAGGTTTGGCCTGTTTCCATGATGCAATAAAATAAAGCCTCAGGCAGGTTCTCACATCAATGTGCTGATTTATGTGAATGAACCACTGATGTGTCCAAAACATCACCCTGTGTTTTTTTTTTTTTTTTTTTTTTTAGAATACACACATTACAGGAACAATTGCCCCATCACATCACACACTCTAATCACATCACACGTCACATCACACACATCAATAAAGATCCAGGCCATTTTCCTCAGTAAAGAAATGAATTAGGAATTATTTAATTATGGTAATCGTTAGTATCTGCTGCCACCTGCTGGCACAAATTTAAACTGCAGGTTTCCCAATCTGACTGCTCCTGATAAATCTCATGACTCTGAGCCGAGCCTCAGGTTCCTCTGCTGCTGATCTTCCTGGTCTGGGTGTATTAAACAGGTATGAGTGGGAATAGTGGTTAACAGGAGATGGGAGGAGCTACACTTACACACCGGGAACCCAGAGACGGACTGTTTTATCTCTGGACGCCGAGGCCACCAGACGTCCAGACGGGGAGAACTGGACCGACATCACTGCGTCCTTATGTCCCACAAACCTGTAGGCCCTCATCTGAGGCTTTAGGTTCCAGATCATCACGCAGGAATCCATAGCACCCGTCACTACAGTTAAAACAGTCAGAACCCATATTTATTCACAGCAAAACAGCACATTTTATTTAAACCAAACTAAAGGTGGCTGTGTTTTAAAGCAGAACTGGAAATGGGTGTGGCTTAATCAGTAATCACTGGAGATGCTGGAGGTGGGTGTGGACTAAAGCAGTAACGGGTGTGAAGTGCTGAAAGTGGGTGTGGCTTAATCAGGAATGAACTGAGGTGCTTGGAGGTGGGTGTGGTCTAAAGCAATAATGGGTGTGAGGTGCTGGAAGTGGGTGTGGCTTAAGCAGTAATGACTTGAGGTGCATGGGGTGGGTGTGGTCTATAGCAACAATGGGTGTGAAGTGCTGGATGCGGGTGTGACTTAAGCAGTAATGACTTGAGATGCTGAAAGTGGGTGTGGTCTAAAGCAATAATGGGTAAGAAGTGCTGAAAGTGGGTTTGGCTTAAGCAGTAAAGAATGTGAAGTGCTGAAAGTGGGTGTGACTTAATCAGTAATGAACTGAGCTGCTTGGGGCGGGTGTGGTCTAAAGCAGTAATGAATGTGAAGTGCTGGAAGTGGGTATGGCTTAAGCAGTAATTATTAGAGATGATGGAGGTGGGTGTGGTCTAAAGCAGTAATGAGTGTGAGGTGCTGGAAGTGAGTGTACCTTAAGCAGAAATTAACGGAGATGCTGGAAGTGGGTGTGGTCTAAAGCGATAATGGGTCTGGGGTGCTGGAAGTGGGTGTGGTCTAAGGCAGTAACGGGTGTGAAGTGCTGGAAATGGGTGTACCTTAAGCAGTAATGACTGGAGATGCTGGAAGTGGGTGTGGTCTTAGGAAGTAATGGGTGTGAGATGCTGGAAGTGGGTGTGGCTTAAGCAGTAATGACTGGAGATGCTGGAGGTGGGTGTGGTCTAAAGCAATAATGGGTGTGAGGTGCTGGAAGTGGGTGTGGCTTAAGCAGTAATTACTTGAGATGTTGGAGGTGGGTGTGGTCTATAGCAACAATGGGTGTGAAGTGCTGGATGCGGGTGTGACTTAAGCAGTAATGACTTGAGATGCTGAAAGTGGGTGTGGTCTAAAGCAATAATGGGTGTGAGGTGCTGGAAGTGAGTGTACCTTAAGCAGTAATGACTGAAGATGCTGGAAGTGGGTGTGGTCTTAGGAAGTAATGGGTGTGAGATGCTGGAAGTGGGTGTGGCTTCAGCAGTAATGACTGGAGATGCTGGAGGTGGGTGTGGTCTAAAGCAATAATGGGTGTGAGGTGCTGGAAGTGGGTGTGGCTTAAGCAGTAATTACTTGAGATGTTGGAGGTGGGTGTGGTCTAAAGCAGTAATAGGGTGAGGGGCTGGAAGTGGGTAGAGTTTATTAACGCTCTAAACATAAATTCTTTGACTACATTGCAATAATGAAATTTCTGAATATAATTAATAATAATTTAGTTTAGAAAGGTTAAATAAGAGAGCTCTATACTGTACCTATCTGCTTCATGTTACAGTTGAAGTCGATGCTGGTTACTGTGTCTCTGTGCCCTTTAAAGTTTCTCTGGAGGGATGGATCATCCTGAAAAAGCACAATATTAAAAGATAAAGGCACCAGGTTATTAACCCTAACACTAGCGCTATCACCCAGGTCAAATGTATAGCAATGTATATACTAGTGCATTTCAAAAAATGTGAATACCAAAAGTTGCTTTTATTTCAGTAATTATTTTCAAAATGCAAAACTCATATATAATATAAATAAATGCTTTACACACAGAGTGATCTATTTTAAGTGTTTATTTATTTCATTGTTGATAATAATGGAATTTTTAGCCAATAAAAAGCCAAACATCTGTGTCTCAGAAAATTAGAATATTATATAAGACCAATTGGTACTTTCTGCAGTGTGGGCAGTGTGCCAAGTCCTGCTGGAAAATGAAATCTGCATTTCCATAAAAGTTGTCAGCAGAGGGAAGCATGAAGTGCTGCAAGATTTTGTGGGAAAACAAAACTGTACTGACTTTAGACTTGATTTAACACAGTGGATCAACACCAGCAGATGACATGTCACTCCAAACCATCACTGCTCATCAGTACATTTTACATTTCATTTGTAAATCAAGGGATCAGAGTCTGGAGGAAGAGTGGAGAGACACCCAGTCCAAGCTGCTCGAGGTCTAGTGTGAAGTTTCCACAATCAGTGATGGTTTGTAGAGACATGTCATGTGCAGGTGTTGATCCACTGTGTTCTATCAAGTCTAAAGTCAGTGCAGTGTTTTCCCACAAAATCTTACAGCACATTTATGGAGATGCAGATTTCATTTTCCAGCAGGACTTGGCCCACACTGCAGAAAGTACCAATTGATCTTATATAATATTCTAATTTTCTGAGATACCGATTTTTGGGTTTTCATTGGCTGTAAGCCATAATAAACAACAATCACACGTCCAGAGCAACCTAGAGTCCATACCCAAGCCATGTATAATCTGATTTATGCAAATACATTACTTTGCAGCCACCTAGTAAGACCTTAGCAACCACTTAGCAACACCTAAGAAACAATATAGCAACTACCATGGACACCATAGCAACATCTTAGCAACCACCATAGCAACACCATAGCAACAACAGAGCAACCACTTAGGAACACCTTAGCAACTACCATGGACACCATAGCAACCACCACTGATACCATAGCAACACTTTAGCAACCACCTAGCTAATGTATTTGCATAGATCAGATTATGCAAATACATTATCTTAGCATCCACCTAGCAACACCTTACCAACCACTTAGCAACAATATCGCGACCACCACAGATACCATAGCAACACCTTAGCAACCACTTATAAACAACATAGCAACCAACAAGGATACAACAGCAACACCTTAGCAATTAGCTAGCAACCACATGGGACCACCATAGTAACCACCACGGATAACATGGTAACACTTAAGAAATCACCTAGCAACCGCTTAGCAACAGCTTAACAACCCGCACAGATACCCAAGCAACCTCTTTAGCAACCACCTAGCCACCGGTTAGCAACAACATAGCAACCTCCACAGCGAACAGTGGAATCAATTTTAGCTGCACAACTATCTTGTGTTAACTTTTCTAGTTAATTATGTTTTTCTTCATAATTTGGATTACTTTTATTTTTTATTTATTTATTTATACAACTGAACCTCGTTAAAGCTCTGAAATCAGTTTAAATGTTCAAGTAAATACGGTAAATGTGTATTTCATGTAATATGCAGCTCTGGAAAAAAATAAGAGACCGCTATAGTTTCTGAATCAGTTTCTATGATTCTGATATTTATAGGTATATATTTGAGAAAAATGAACACTCTTGTTTTATTTTATACACTACGGACAACATTTCTCCCAAATTGCAAAAAAACATTGACATTTAGAGGATTTAATTGCAGAAAATGAGAAATGAGTGAAATAACAATAAAGATGCAGAGCTTTCAGACCTCAAATAATGCAAATAAAACAAGTTCATATTCATAAAATGTTAAGAGGTCAGAAATCAATATTTGGTGGAATAACCCTGGTTTTTAATCACAGTTTTCATGCATCTTGGCATGTTCTCCTCCCCCAGTCTTACACACTACTTTTGGATAACTTTATGCCTGCACTCCTGGTGCAAAAATTCAAGCAGTTCAGTTTGGTTTTATGGCTTGTGATCATCCATCTTCCTCTTGTTTATATTCCAGATGTTTTTAATTAGGTAAAATCAACTCATTCATTTTAAGTGGTCTCTGTATTTTCAGAGGTCCAAAATCTGGATGATCCACAAACATAGATTAGCTAGTTTTAGTTAAAGCCAGTAAATAACTCACCATAGCGCAGCTCCTTTTCTTTATACACAGAGAAAGAGCAGATAGTCCACACACCCAGCCGATAAACTCACTGGCTAATGTTTAACATTACAATAAACAGAGTCACAGTAAATATAAGCAGATATTTTACTTATATTATATATGTGTTTTTATAAGGAGAGCTGAGTTACAGGTGGCGGTTGTTGTGGAGTTAGCATTAGCTACCTGGCTAACTAACGCTCCCCGGCTCCGTATCAGGTGTTCTCGGGTTTCTAAGAGCTAAAACCAGGCAAACTTCCCGGTTTTATTCACTTTGAACTGAATAGCCGTCTATCTGCGAGCTGTACTGAAATATCCGAATCTGTACAGAAAGTGTAAAGAAGTTCAGAGTGAGAGAAGCACTAGGAACTCGGCTCTGAGCCGCTTAGTAACGAAAACAAACCGCCGACAGATTTGTTTTCCGCGCCGACTTGTGAATGAATCATTTTACTGAATCGGTTCATTTTAATGAATCAAAACTATTAATAAATAGTTGACCGTTTTAATCACCCTGCTATGTATGGCAATGACATTTGTTTAAAGTAACTTATTTGTATGTAAATATATTGCTCTAGAAAGTAAAAAAAATCCATCCCAGGGTTTTGTACCAACTGCCTGGGCGGCTCTGCTTACCCACCTCTAATAATAATCGAAATTCTTTATTTAAAAAGCCATTTTCTTAAAATAAAAAGTTTGTTCAGAGTTAATTTAGCAAATATTTAAAAGTGATGTATTGTTAGAATTTTAATTGTAGATTTTTATAATCTATTAAATAATCACTTTAAAAATTAAAATACAACCAATTAAAAGAAAAAGTGACTGACTTCACTACTTCCCATTCATTCAAGTGACCGTTATGAAGAATCGGTTCGTTGAAATGAATCAAAGTTGGTCGCTAAGACAGATCTCCGCCATTATATCAGAGCATTACTGTTTTAACCGCTAGAGGGAGCCCGCGAGTGAGTCCAAAATGAATGGGGGTGAATGGAGCTAAACAACTAAACAAATTATAAATAAAATAAAAAATACGAATTACACTTAGCCAGGATATTCCTTTAATTTTGAAAATTATAATGATGTATTTTGCTAAAAATAAATAAAACGTACCTTAGTTTTTCTTCAGGAAACCGGTTTTAGGCAGTTAAGGTGCTCGTTACTGCAACTGTAGGCGGATACATAGCAAAAGCATGATTAAAAGGTTTATAACTGGAGTAAAAAAGCTTTAAAATTATGTTTTTCTGTACTAAAACAGGATATATTGTTCTGTGTTTAGAAAATGAGTACACTTTAAAAGCATTCAAATGATTCATTATTTACAATCTCCAATTTTGGTCAATTGCTCCATATGAAGCCATTAATTTTGGACTCACTCGACAGCGCCTCCTAGTGGTCAAATCTGACAAAGATTCACTAGTCTAGTGGGTATTCTCGCTACTAGAGATTTTCTGGGCGACTCCTGATTGGCCAGTATACAGTACGTGAGCATTTTTTTTTTAATCAAAATAAAAGCTCCCTGGAAGACAATATATTATATAAAATGATACGAACTGGAAATACAAATTATACATTAAATATAAATTACATTTAATAATACACATCAAAATAATTTCAAAAAAGTATATAATAATTTGGACAGAGACAGAGATTTAAAAGCGCAGACTGGAAGTCAGCATTGTGGAAACTGCAGTTTAATCAGACCCCCGCTAGAGGTCGGTAAATTGTAGGCTTAAATTTATTTATTTTTTATTTGACCTATAAATTAATACTTACACTTTTAATAAGAAAAAAAAACATAGATGGCTTTAAAATCATTTATTTAAATAAAATAATACTATTCATATATAGTTTTTCCAATATTTTTTCCTACCTCAACATTTAAGCCTGATAAAGGATGTTTGAATCATGATAAATGTATATTCACAAGATTCTAAAAAAAATAAAATAATTGGAATAAATAAATGTATATATATATATTATATGTGTAGAACAAGAGAACCAGTATATAACTGTATAACTGTATAGGCATTTGTACAGTTGTCATGTTCTATATACAGTACTGATAAAAAAGTATTTTCCCCGTTACAGATTTATTATTTGTTTGTTTGTGTTATTATATTTAAATTTTTCAGATTACTAAACAAACTTTAATATCAAACAAAGATAAATAAAAAAAACGTTTATAAATAACTATTTCATTTATTAAGGTAAATTATTAATTGCCTTTCCATGAATGAACTGTGATTAACTACATTTTGTGCAAAGCTAAATTAAATTTCACTACTGTCCAGTGTCCACAACCAGAAGCAGCTAAAAGATCTCAAAAAGCAACAATCTGCCCCAATATGAAAAAAAAAAAAAATCAACAGCAGGTGAGAAAACAGCAACTGAGAAACTCACTGATCTTGGAAAAGGTACAACTTCAACAATTTCTAAGGCTTTGGGACTCCAGCAGACCACCGTAAGAGCTACTATTTACTAATGGAGAAAACATGGAACACTGGTGAACCTGAACAACTCATCCGGGAAGTAACAAAAGAACCCAGAACAACATTTGAAGAAATACAGGTCTCACTTCTCTCAGTTAAGGTCAGTATTAATGATTCAATTATAAGAAAGAGACTGGTTGAAAATGGTATCCATGGGAGAGTCCAAAGCAAAAACCACTGTTGAACCAAAAGAAAACAAAGGCTTGTCTTACATTTGCCAACTTACTGATTAAAACCCTGACAACAGTCAACAGTCAGGCCTCCAATCCTATCTTAGCCATGCAGGAGCGCCATGTGCGTTGCGTGCCCTCAGCGTATACACCCACGTTTCTTACACACTTACACCACAATCCAGCTTTCACATCAACAATAAACAGAATAAAGAATAAAATAACATTGCTGTTCCCTTAAATGAGCTGCTGGCGTACCTTTACAGAGTGAACGAGCAAGTCAGGATCCTCTGCTGAGACACGCAAAAGCGCTGCGCTGTTAAGATACAAATGCGGTTTATTCAGTGGACAAATCTTCTGGACAAAAGTGCAATGAACAATGAAAAGGACAATGATTCAGTTTAAGGGTAGCAAAAAGACACCCAAACAGTGAAGGGTCCTGAGGGTTAGACTGGTGAAGGCTGTCTATGCTGGATATTCTGGCTGAGACCAAGAAAATACAGTTAGGTTATTTTTGCATAAGTCAGAACTCTAAGAACTCTTAAACTTCACTGTATAAGTGACGTTTTTTCGCTTAAACTGATTGATCTTTCTTTATTTTACATTATCTATTGCACTCCAAAAACCCTGTTTTGTCAGGAAGATTGATTTAACAAACTGGCAAAGCTATTTTTTTTTTTTAAATTGGGACTCATTTTTTCCTATGCTGTATTACAACATGAGCATCAGGATCCCATTTGACAAAATCTTTCAACCAATACTATCTGTTTGTGTGTGTGTGTGTGTGTGTGTGTGTGTGTGTGTGTGTGTGTGTGTGTGTGTGTGTATGTGGGATCTCAGAAAGAGCTCCACTCAGCAAACATGTTCTGGGAAAGAAGTGCAGGCTGACATGTTTAAATATTAGTTGTTCTGCTGAAGAGAAGGTGGCTCTGAGTTACTAGTAATTGGGTTAAACTGGGTTTCACAGAAGATAAGCACCAGCTCAAAGCTCAGCTCAGCTGAGTGTGTGTGTGTGTGTGTGTATGTGTGTGTCTGTGTGTAAATCCATAATCTATAATCAAAGATAATCAGAAACAAACGCCTTTTTATTCATTTATTTATTTATATTAAATAGAAATGCAGTATGTATAGCAGGTATTACATGTAGCATAACAAGAGCATGATAACTATTTTTACTATAATGAAATCAGTATAAAATCACCTCTTTCAGAAATGACAGTCTGGGTGGCATCATCATGAGTAATTAGTGCCCCAGCTGCCATAAACTGTGATTACTCAACATTTCACTATAAAACAGCAGCGTCCAGTAAAGACACACCAGTTTAGAGTCTAGCACCAGTTTCTGAGCACCAGTTAATCCTTTTTTTACAAATATATAAGTGCATTTTTATTTAAAACAAGAAAGAAAGAAAACAAGTATCACGTCACATGACTCACATGAGGTTCCCCTTGTGTTTTCAAGCATGATTGTTAAAGATATCAAGTAATTCAAAAAAACTCCTTTTTTAAAAAAAAAATACTTTCTTTGTGCTAAATTGCTTCATAAAGCAGAAATAAAACATGAGCTCTGATCTGACAAAGTGCACAAGTCATAAAGATAGCACGGTTCAAGTTATATCATCATTTCACATTATTTGAATGTTTACTCCAAGTAAAACGACCAGGACAGGTGCTGAAATATATAAAGGTAGAAATATAAATGCAGTTCATTAGAATTTACAGACACAGTAAAAAAAAAAAGAACAATGGAAATACACATTAAATTCAAATTTAAATTCAAATCAAGCCGCAGAAAGCTAATTCTTGTAAAATAGCACCATTAGTATCTCAGACTGAGAGTTCAGTCGTAGCACCAGAGAATCCTGAGGACTGGCTGTGTTTCTGCTCACCGTCCCGTTCACCTGACCCGTCAGGTCCAATCAGACGGGTCTAAATACCATAACAACAGGATAAAACCTGTACTTTTCATATGCCCGTTCTAAAACTTTCCATCGGACAAAATCAAACGATTTCTGTCCAATATTTCCCTTAAAATATGTACCCATCCATTCTATCTATTACTATATCCTCATCCATACCCATGCATATCTCCATTTAACTATACTACTAATAAATACCCATCTATACTCATCTATATCTATACTTAAACATACCACCCCTATACACATACATAACTAACTCATTCCATACCTATCTATAACTTTACCATCTATACCCACCAACTATAGTAATAGCCATCCATACTTATACTCACCCATCTATAACTATACTATCTATATCCATCTATACCCTGCTATTCCGCTACCATCTTTTACTACAATCATCTTTAACATCAATAATCTATAGCAATACCCATCCATATGTATTCATACCAATCCATAACCATACCCATCTATACCCAATTATAGCAATACCCATCCATACTTATATATAGACCCACCAATAACCATACCAATCCATAACTATACCCATCCATAACTATATCAATCCATATCTATACCCATCCATAACTATACCAATCCATATCTATACCAATCTATATATATATATACCCAATAATAACAATACCCATCAACAACTATACCAATCCATATCTATACCAATCTATATATATATACCCAATAATAACAATACCCATCAACAACTATACCAATCCATATCTATACCAATCTATATATATATATATATACCCAATAATAACAATACCCATCAACAACTATACCAATCCATATCTATACCAATCTATATATATATACCCAATAATAACAATACCCATCAACAACTATACCAATCCATATCTATACCAATCTATATATATATACCCAATAATAACAATACCCATCAACAACTATACCAATCCATAACTATATCTATGAATAACTATACCCATCAAAAACTATACCCATCGATAACTATACCAATCCATAACTATATTCATGAATAACTATACCCATCAACAACTATTCCCATTAAAAACTATACCAATCCATAACTATATCCATTAATAACTATACCCATCGAAAACTATACCCATCAATAACTATATCAATCCATACTTATACCCATCAACAGCTATAGCAATCAATAAGTATGCATAACTATACCCATTGAAAACTATACCAATTCATAACTACACCCATCAATATCTATACCATCAATAACTATATCCATCAATAACTATACCCATCAATAAATGTATCCATCAATTACTATACCTATCAATAACTATAGCAATCCATCTATACCTGTACCTATCCAAACCCATCTATAATTACATCCCTATACTCAAGCATAACTATACCAGTCCATACCCATTCATTCCAATCCATACACATCCATTTCTATACCCATCCAAATCTATCCATAGCTATATATAACTATACCCATTCATACCCATCTATAACTAAAGTATATATTACTACTGTATACCTAACTATACAATCAGTAACTATGTATAAAAATACCCATCCATTCTTATCTATAACTTTACCCATCCATACCCAACTAAACCTTTACCTTCCATAACTACAATCATTATATAGTTATCCATAGATATTAGGGGTGGGAATCGATTACTATCTCACGATTCGATTCGATTCCGATTTTGGGGGCCACGATTCGATTCAAAATCGATTTTTGATTCAAAACGATTTGAATTATAAAAATTTCTGCTTCTGGCTTATGAATCTTATTGAAAAAAAAACCCTCCATAATATACACTGGTCCTGGAGCAAGTAATGTGTTACAAAAACAATAAAATGTGCAGGAATGTGGGTCCTCAGTGACAGAGGAATCACTGGGATATCACAATGACGTTAATGAACAATAAATAAATAATAAATAACACTGCTTTATTACCAGGCTACTAGCGGTGGTGTGTAGGTGACGCTGCTGGGCTGATGTGATGATAGCAGTGGAGCGCTAAAGTTCAGGAGCAGCTGCTGATTAACTAGTTAATTTAAGGTCGTTGTATTTCTTCAGAAAGGGGGCAGGAGGTGGAGAAATTAATTCATATTGTCCATTCCTTAATTCCTCTGTGATGAGGAGCTGAAATGAGCTCTGATTAGCTTATTGTTATTTTTCCGTTCCGCCTTAAATGCTGCAGCCCGCAGCCACCTGTAGCGTTATTTAAGGTGGAACTGGAAAGTTAGCTTGTTAGCTAGCTAACAGTTACTGAAACTAACTACTAGCGATCTTTTTTATGCTTGTTATGAAGCATTCTGCCATAAAACATTAAAACTACACGTTAATCTAAGGTAATATAGTGCTTGTTCTGCCATCTTACCGGTGATTCTCAAACACCTACTACGCTCTGTGTGGGTCTGGAAGACCTCGGTTTGAAGGGACAAGCGGGTTGCCAGGTCCAACAAAAATACCCAGCCCAAAATCAGTCCAAAACCCGCCCCTCAGAATCGATTTTGGGACATTTTAAATCGATTCTGAATCGTAGTAAATGAGAATCAAGATTCTTATGTGAATCGATTTTTTGGCACACCTCTAATAGATATATATAATTATATGTATATATATATATACATAACTAAACCCATCCACACTCATTCATATGATATTCCGTCTCTGATACTGTGGCCAGCACTCTGTGAGTGGTTGGTCCGGCCTCAGTTAGTCCTGAGTGAGGACCCGGTGGTCCCGATAAGAAGTCTCGGGTTTCCGTTACAGCAGCGCTGCAGGTTCTGAGTTCTTCCCGGGTTTAGAACCGTTCTCTGCTCCAGCGAGGGGTCGGCTTTATCAATTACACTGTGTCTCTCTGTGTTCTGAACCCGTTTCAGCGCTGGATGAACTGCAGGTTGATCTCACGTTCTGGAACCAGCAGGGTTCTGGTCATGGGATTGACCACTCCGCCCTCTGGGTCCGGCTTTACGTCAAAGTGGATCAGAATCTGAAAGAGGAGAGAAATGTAAAGGTTCTCGTGAGGTTCTTTACTCAAGTGTTGAGGTGCTCATGATGTTTAGTGTTCTAATGTATAGATTCTAGTGAGGTCCTTTGTTTAATGGTTGAAATTCTCATGAGGTTCTTGGAACAAACATTAAGGTTCTCATAAGGTTCTTTGTTTAAATGTTGAGGTTTTCATGGGGTTATTTGATCAAATGCTGAGGTTCTCATGAGGTTCTTTATTCAAGTGTTGGGGTTCTCATACGGTTCACTGTTCTAATGCAGAGATTCTCATGAGGTTCTTTGTTTAAATGTTTTTCTCATGAGGTTTTTGGAACAAACATTGAGGTTCTCATGAGGTTATTTGATCAAATGCTGAGGTTCTCTTGAGGTTCTTTGCTCAAATGTTGATGTTTTCATGAGGTTCTTTTAACAAATGTTTAAGTTTTTGTGAGGGACTTTAAACAAATGTTGAGGTTCTCATAAAGTTATTTGCTTAAATGTTGAGGTTCTCAAGATGGTTTTGGTTAAATGTTGATGGTCTAATGGTGTTTTTACTCAAATGTTGAGGTTCTTATGCAATTATTTGTTAAAATGTCATGATCATTAGCTACTTTTCTCAGATGCTGAGGTTCTCATCAGGTTCTTTGGTTAAATGTTGAGGTGCTCATATAGTTCTATTTAGAAAGGTTAGGAATGTTTAGAAATGTTAATGTTCTCAAGTTCTTTACTTACACTTTAGGTTCTCATCAAGGTCTTTTGTTAAATTGTGACATTTTTATGAGGTTCTTTGTTTAAATATTGAGGCTCCCATTAGGTTCTCTTGGAGAATGTTGATGTTCTTACATTTTAATGTTCTTATGAGGATATTTGGTTAAGTGTTAAGGTTCTCATGATGTTCTTTGGTTAAATGTTAACATTTTCATGAGGTTCTTTGACCAAAAGGCGAGGTTCTCATGTGGGTTCTCTTTTTAAATGCTGATATTCTCAGTTTCTTTACTTTTTATATTTTAATGTTCTCATGAGGATATTTGGTTGAGTGTTAAGGTTCCCATTAGATTATTTGTTGAAATGTTGAGGTTCTTTTTTTAGGTTCTTAACGCAAATGTAAGTTCTAACAAAGTTTCTCTTGTGAAATGTTGATATACTCTAGTGCTTTACTTTCATGTTATTGTTCTCATGAGGTTCTCTTGGTAAATATTGACATTCTCAGATTCTGTACTCAAATGTTGAGGTTCTCATGAGGTTTTTTGCCCAAATGTTGAGATCCTTACGTGGTTCTCTTGTGGAATGTTGATGTTCTCAGGTTCTTTACTTAAATTTTAATGTTTACATTAAGTTATTTGGTTTAAAGTTAAGTTTTTCCTAAGGTTCTTTGGGTAAATGGGTTTGGGTTTCTTCTCTACAGTTTAAATCTTGCTGTAATCCTATTTTAAAGGGGTTTTACTATTGACACAAGAAAACCCATTGAAGAACTTTTGTTTTGAGGGCTACTGTGCATAGAATTGGTCCTCAAACTCAAACTCAGGAACCCTAAGAAGCCTCAGAGGGCTGCTTCGCTCTTTGTGTGTAAATCTGGACCATCTGCTGGACTGGATCAACTGGATTGAGGACCAATAACCAATTTAATTCTAATATGTTTGGTCACACAGCACATTGGCTTTTGTGAAAGTGATGAATGTTGAGTGTTCTTACCCGAGAGAGGGCCAGGTAGAGCTCCAGCTCAGCGATCCGCCGGCCGATGCAGCTGCGCTTGCCCACCCCGAAGGGCACAGAGGCATATGGGTGGTTCCCCTCATCCCGGTTCAGCCAGCGCTGCGGCACGAAGGAGTCCGGGTCTGAGAACTGCGCGGGGTCCCGGGACGTGGCGTAATGGCAGAGCGTAATGAGGGTCTGCAAAGGGTTAAACACACTCATTATTCATGAAGGTCTACAGTTCTTAGTGAGTTTAATACAGGGGTGTCCAAACTTTTTTTGTTGGGGGCCAGAAGGAGAAATATATTTTAAGTCACGGGCCAAAGACTCTGTAATAAAACAAATAATGAAATATACCACTTTAAATAATAATTTTCCTGATTATTTCATTTACACACCATTTTACTTGACTTACTATCTTTATCTTTGACAGTGTTGTGTAAACTAAGATTTTTCAAACTGATGTTTCATTTCATGATGTCACTTAATATTAAACTCCTTATATACGCCAACTTTTAGACTCTTTGGCCCGATTTTCTGCGCTAGAAATGTGCACTCTCTCCGCTTTTAGACTCTTTGCCCCGTTTTTCTGCTCTAGAAACGTGCACTCTCTCCGCTTTTAGACTCTTTGTCCGGTTTTTCTGCTCTAGAAATGTGCACTCTCTCCACTTTTAGACTCTTTTGGCCCGTTTTTCTGCGCTAGAAATGCGCACTCTCTCCGCTTTTAGACTCTTTGCCCCGTTTTTCTGCGCTAGAAATGCGCACCCTCTCCGCTTTTAGACTCTTTTACCCCGTTTTTCTTCGCTAGAAATGCGCACCCTCTCCGCTTTTAGACTCTTTTGGCCCGTTTTTCTGCGCTAGAAATGCGCACTCTCTCCGCTTTTAGACTCTTTTACCCCATTTTTCTTCGCTAGAAATGCGCACTCTCTCCGCTTCTAGACTCTTTGGCCCGTTTTTGCGCTAGAAATGCGCACTCTCTCCGCTTTTAGACTCTTTGCCTCGTTTTTCTGCACTAGAAATGCGCACTCTCTCCGCTTTTAGACTCTTTGGCCCGTTTCTGACACCTAGCGTTCAAACCTAGAATCTCACATTATAAAAACCTGCTTAACAGCGGGCCAACTTTCATTCTATTTCTAAAGTACCACGCAGGCCGCTCCAAAAAAGGAAACGGGCCGCAAATGGCCCACGGGCTGTAGTTTGGACACCCCTGGTTTAATATGTTATATTACAGTGCTTCGTAAAAATACTTCGTAAAGATGTTTGTTTGTACGTTTTTGGGGATGAGGTAGCCTCCGACTTTGATGCTCCGGTCGGTGATGACCCGGGCGTTGCCTGGTATCACTGGATACAGCCTGTGGATCTCTTTCACCACCGCCTTCATCAGCGGCATGGAGGCCACGTCAGACGCCGTGGGGACCCGCCGATCCCCCATCACCCTCAGCACCTCGGCCCTCAGCGAGGACTGCACCTCAGGGTGTCGGGACAGTTCATACAGAGACCAGGAGAGCGTACTGGAAATCTGAAAACCGGAGAATAAAAAAGTGTTGCGGAGTTAAAACGTGTTACAGTGTACTCTGCTGTACTAATTGGACATTATGGTTTATTTCGGTGTATAACATTGTATTACATGGTATAATGCAGTATATTAGGGTGTATTTTAGTATTTTAGATTGTGTGTTATAGTGCATTATGGTGTACAATATTATATAAAAATGTATAACAGATACATATTGTATTACATGGTGTAATTGCAGTGTGTGTTTTTTTGCATTATAGTGTATATTACATTATTTTAGATGTGTGTTATGATGAAATATAGTGTATAATATTGTACAATAGTGCATTACATTGCATCACCTTGTAATATATGTTTTGTTAATAGTGTAATATAGTGCATTATATAGCGTGTTATAGTGTATTAGAGTATATTATGGTGTAATATAAGGTGTATATTAGTGTGATATTATGCGTATGCTGTATTATAGTCTGTAATAACTTATTGTAGTATATTATATAGTATTATAGTATTATAGTGTGTTACAGTCTACTATTTGGACATTTAAATGTATAACAGTGTATTACATTGTATTGCATTTTACAGAGTATTATGGTGTATTGTAGTATTTAATATTGTATTATAGTGTGTTATTGTATAATATATAAAAATGTATTGCATTATAAAGTATTACATTGTACTACGTGGAATAAATATAGTGTGAGGTTTTTTTTGTATTGTAGTCTATTGTTACATTATTACATTATTATAGTTGTGTGTTATAATGAAATATAGTGTATGTATGTATATTCTACAATTGCATTACCGTGAAATATATGTTTTTTAATAGTGTAATATAGTGCATTACAGTGTGTTATTGTGTATTATGGCATACTATTGCATATTGTATGTTGTATAAAAGTGTATAATAATGTATTATAGTATATAATATGGAGTATTATAGTGTAATATAGTATGTTATGGTATATGATATAGTACAAAGGTGCATTACATTGCATTACCACATATAATATATGATGTTTAATAGCATAATATAGAGCAGTGTGTTATAGTGCATAGAGTATGTTATGTTTTATTATTATGAGGTGTACATTAGTGTGATATTATAGTGTAAGCATGTTATGCTATGTTATGTTTTGGTGCATTATGGCAGATTATGGCATATCAAATGCTGTATTACAGTGTGTAAAACGTATTATAGTATATTATATAGGGTATTATAGTGTAATATAGTATGTTATGGTGTATGATATTGTATAACAGAGCATTACATTGCTTTACCTCATATTATATGATGTTTAATAGTGTAATACAGTGCAATGTGGTGTGTTATAGTGTGCTAGAGTATATTATTTATATATTTATTATAAGGTGTATATTAGTGTGATATTATAGTATGCTGTATTATAGTGTGTAATAACTTATTATAGTATATTATATTGAGTATTATATAGTGTAGTGTGCAATAATGTATTATGGCACATTATAGTGTGTTATAGTATGTTATGATGCATGGTATTATACAATAGTGAATTACATCACATTACTTTGTATTATGTGGTTTATTACACTGTGTTATATTATATTAGGATGTATTGTATTATGGTATGATCATTTAAAGTGCATTATAGTATAGTGCATCATTGTGTATTTTGTCATATTATGGCATATCTTATGCTGTATTATAGTGTGTAATAATGTTTTCTATTACATACTACATTATATTGAGTATTTTGGCAAATTATGGTGTATGGTATTGTATAATAGTGCATTACATTGGATCACATCATGTTATATTGTGTATTACACTGTGTCAAAGGATATTATGATGTATCATATTGTGATATAACAATTTAAAGTGTATTATGTTGTATTATATGGTTTATTATAGCGTGTTTTAACACAGTATTATAGTTTACACTGTTTATGTACAGATAAAGAGATGATCTTACGGTGTCGACTCCCGCGAGGAGCAGCTCCGTCACATTGCTGTACACAGACTTCATGGGCATCCCAGCACGAGACAGGAAGTAGGTGAGGTAGCGGCCCTGCACTTCCTCTCCGCTCGCCAGCTTCTCCTTCTCCTCTTTCAGACGCTGGTCTATGTGGCCTTTAGCTGTTCGGAGACACACAAAACACAAAACGAGCCAATTAGCAGAGTCCCAATGCTTTCGGACAGGAAAAGACTTGAGTGTGATCACTGGACTCACCGAACTGGAACATGTAGTCCCAGCACTGGCAGAAGGTTTGCCAGGGTTTGGGGAAGAGGCGGTGGAGCCAGGCGGGCATGGCCATGGTCAGCAGGGTCATGACAAACATGGTGTTAATGGACTGGATGAATTGCTCCGTCTCCTCTGGAATTATCGGGTCCAGGCAGCCGATCCGGGACTCAAACAGCACAGAGGAAATCCCTGCAGAGAGAGAGAAAGAGGGAGAGAGAGACGGTCAGATTAACACTGAGTTAACACCGGTACCTTCAGTCCATAATGTGTTGTCAAAGAAGTATTGACATTCATCACTCAGTGTCAGGGTGGACCAGGCAGGGAGACGTGAAGGCGGACGTAAATGCAGGTAAGAGATATTTTATTATGATAAATAAACAAATAAACAAGAAAAGAACCAAGAAACAAACTGAGAGGGTAAATAAGAAAGCAAATAAACAAGGAAATAAACAAGTGAGACAAGAAAAGCAAACGCGGGATACACAAAACAAAAACAGATGTAAGTGCAAAGACCGACAGGGAACAGGGAAACACCAGGACTATAAATACATGGGAAACATACACACGAAACTAAATACACCTGGGCAGGTAATGAAGGGGGCGGAGTAACAAATGAGACAAGAGGAGGAGGTACATGTGAATGGAAAAGAATTGGGAACACTTTTTACTCAAGTATTGCTTTTAAAACTACTTAAAAGTATAAAAGTTATGTAAGTAATGTAAGGAAAAAAGAAGCCATTAAAGACAAACGCATAGGCCACACCCACAGAGTCCTATAGTGCTCTACCAAGTAGTGCACACCTAAACACATGTTTCTAAAATCCATAATGACTTTATTGTTATATTAAAATCATAATATTGATACATTGATATTGAACAGTAGGCTGTTCCCTGTTTCAGCTGCATATGAGCCCATTGAAAATGAATGTATTTTACTACAATGCAAATATAGTAAAGTTAAAGCTTAGTTGGGACATTTTGAAAGCTTTAAGTTCTCTTGAGTCTCTTTAGCCATGGATCATCATCATTTTAGGCTACATACGTCTGCTATGTTCTTACTTAGAGATTTATCTGGATAGGTTTTGGTTTTGTTTGAGCAACAAGAAATGAATAGTAGAGAAACAAGGCTATTTTTAAAAGTATTTTTTTAAGTAGATCAGACAGATAATTGTGTGAGAATGTAAAGAGTAGAAGTAAAGCCCCGCCTCCTGCCGGCAGCGCAGATGATATAACATGATCGCTTGAATGAACGCGTGATCATCTTCACATCCTCTCTGTTTCCTATCGGGAGAATTCCTGCAGCAGGAGGATTCTTCGAATTTCCAATGATTTTAGACCCAATCAATATTACTATCATTATCAGCTCAGGAAGTTTGGATCAATAGTTTGGGAACATGATCCTGTTTAAGTTCATTTCAAATGCACACGCACCAAAATTTGTTATGAAATACTGCTTTAAAAACATTCTAAAAATCTATTTTAAAGAAATATGAAATGATTACTAAAATCAAAACATATCTAAATATTGAAAAATCTAATATTCCTAGTATGAAACTGTCGTGAGAAAATTCTAACGATATTATTTCATGTATTTTTCCTTGATTTAAGTCAAAACATTTAAAAATAATGTGGTTATGATAAGAGTCTACCAGTTTTCTTTGGACTCTTGGAGTCTTTTACTATTGTATACATATTCTATTGTACATTCCCATTTATACCAATAGTATCAGAACACATTAATATCATAGTACCGTACTATAACAGTAATCACACTGGGGATCACAGTACTGCAATACCACAGTGGTGTACTATCACAGTGCCATACTATCACAGCGCCGAACTTTCACAGCACCATACTATCACAGTATCATACCATCACAATGACAGGCTATCACAGCGCCGTACCTTCCAGACCGAAGCGGTAGAACTCTCCAGCGATGTCGTTGATGACACCATCTGGGTGCTGCTGCCTCCGGTGGCCGAGCTTGGTGATGAGGTCAGTCACCACCGAGTTCAGGGTGCTGTCGTATGCCTCCACCGCTTTCGGACGCAGCATGTGCTTCCCGAGCAGACTGCGCACACTCTGCCACTCCTCGCCCTCACTGTAACAAGACAACAGAACAAAGGTTATGGAGGTATATAAATAAATATATGAGCAAAAGTATTAAGACACTTATTTATGCTTGTTTATGGTTTATTCTCGAGAAATTAGACATAATAAAACGAGTTTAATCTGTTTTTGTTGGAGTAACTGTCTCTAATGTCCAGGCTAGAAAACTTGCTACTAGATTCTGGATTAGAAACATTGCTGTGAGGGTTTGATGGATTGCATGGTGCCAATTCTTCTCTACAGGGACTAGACAAGCTGTTTCAGCAATAGGTGCAAATTAATGTAGCATTCATTAAAAAGAGTGTCCACACACTATACGCATTAGGATAATGTACAGGCATATAGTGTGCTTTGTCATCTACTGTACATTATCTGTAGTGCACAGTCATCTTTCGTAAAATTCCCCACAATCCTATCGTACGTACGCAGTCAGGAGCCCGTAGCCGTGTCCTCGGAAGTTTCGGTAGTCCTTCCAGGACGAGAGGTCCGAGCGCATGGGGTGCTGGCCTTCCTGTCTCAGAACCTGCTCGATCAGCTCCGGCTCGGCCACGTGGACCGTCAGGATGGGCCCGAAACTCGCCTTCCACATCGACCCGTACTTTTTACGACCCTCCAGCTATGAAAAAAAAAAAGAATCGAAATGCTTAACTATTAATTAGATGCTAATATTAAATATTAGCAATAAATAACACTCCTATTGTTGATAATATGACCGAATTACACACGGATTATGACATGCTAAGCTAATGCTAATAACAAACACAGGCTAACTGTCATCCATTTTATTCATCTCTGTGAGCACAAGACCATGTCCTTGCACCTCTTGCATCTCTGCGCTCAGGTACTACAAAACTGAAACTGACTTCTTGTGTCCATTTTTACATTCCACCTTAAATGGTGCTACAACAGGAGTTTAGAGAACCTAAGTACATACTTAGGTGCTAAGTACTTTTTAGAACATCATATCATCCAGCAACTATGGTACTACAGCTCTTGTAAGACTCACCTGTGGGCTGTTACCATTTAAGGTGGAACAATAGCAAACATCAACACCAGCAAACATCATCATTCATCCAGTATCTATGTGCACTAGTACAATAATATTTAATTTGTTTATTTAGATGTGAAATTGAAACTGACATCTTATGTAAATTGGTCCACCTTAAATGGGGAAGCATCAATAAGTATGTCACAATGGGGAAGTACTAAGTACCTTGTAGGAGTTGAACATCTTACTTCAAACAGCATCAATGTGCACAGTTCTTACAGGTTCTTAAACTAGATCATCTGAATTTTTCCATTCCGCCTTAAATGGTGCAACATATTTAACTTTTTAAAAAATGACTTGAGCACTTAGTAACATTAAAAATTCCCTAGTCCTAATCCATCCAGTATATATGGTACTATGTATGCAGGTCTAGGAAATACTAAAACTGATTACTGGAATGCAGTATTTAAGGTGGAATGGTAAATTTATCCAACTCAACCAAAGCAGCATTTCAAAATCTATTCAGATACATATTAGAAACATAGTATAACTCCTTAGTCTGGGAGTAGCTTCTTGAATGTAACACCTGCATGATTTAAGGTGGAACAAGGAATTCAATAAGCACAACTGTCAACAGAGCTCCATTTATAATATGCACACCTGTATTACTAGAATGCGACACCTGCACTGTTTAAGGCAGAATGGTACATTTATCCAGCTTAACCATAGTAGCATTTTGGAAAACACTGTATAACTCCTTAGTGTGGGAGCAGCTTCTTTAATGTAACACCTGCAGTATTTAAGGTGGAATGAAGGATTCAACAAGCACAACTCCCTCAGAGCTCCATTTATAACCTGCACACCTTTATTACTAGCATGCAACACCTGCACCATTTAAGGTGGAAAGGTGAATTTATCCAGCTCTACCATATCAGCAGAATTTCAAAATCTACTCGACTACCTACTTGTATGTAACACCTGCAGTATTTAAGGTGGAATGAAGAATTCAACCAGCACAACTCCCATCAGAGCTCCATATATACCCTGCACACCATTATTACTAGCATGCAACACCTGCAGCATTTAAGGTGGAAAGGTGAATTTATCCAGCTCAACCATAGCAGCATTTCGGAATCTATTCAATTACCCGCTATAAACATAGTATATATAACTCCTTAGTGTGGGAGCAGCTTCTTGAATGTAACACCTGTAGTATTTAAGGTGGAACGAGGAATTCAACTAGCACAACTCCCATCTGAGCTCCATATATAATCTGCACATCTTTATTACTAGAATGCAACACCAGCACCGTTTAAGGTGGAATGGTAAATTTGACCAGGTCAACCCTAGCAGCATTTCAGAAGTACCTGCAGGATTTAAGGTGGAACGAGGAATTATACCAGCACAACTCCATCAGAGCTCCATATACAACCTGTTCACCTGCACACCTGGGCTCACCTGCAGCTGGTGGAGGCGGGACAGCCCCCGCTTGGCGAACAGGTCCCAGACGAAGCCCAGCACGGAGGGTCCGGGCATCTCCTTCAGGGTCTTGACCCTGCTGTCCTCCACCTGCCTGGACCCCAGACTGTCCACCCACCTGTCCACGCCCCTCAGCAGGGGGCCGGCGCTTCTGCCTGACACTCTAAGGACCTGCTGCAGCATCTTTCTGCCCAAGCTCATAGATCAGTACCAGCTGAGGAGGAGGAGGGGGAGAGTGGCACTCTTCCTCTGCGCGCTCTCCGCCGCCGCTTATAACCCCGAGCGCGCGCTCGCTTGGCGCGTGCAGCCTTCCCGCGCTCGCCCAATGGCACGAAGACTCGAGGATAGCCCCGCCTCCCCCACAACACCTCATCCTCTCACTCGATGACTGGGCGTGGCTTATCCTGTGGGTGTGTCCAATCAGAATGCAGAAGTTGGGCAAACCCTCAGCTGCAGAGCACGTGGGCTGATGCTGATACGCTTCTGCTGAGGAGATACGAGGAAATAACTCATCTCCTAAAAATAACAGAAGTGAGGAGCTGGAGTTATCATTTACTGGGAGCTGCGCCCAAAGTCAGCGGACCCAGCAGGTAAATACTGGGACGGAGCACGTAATCAATATTCCTGTAAATGGGCCAGTTTGGCTCATTTGATGCTGTGGTTCCAGGGCAGGAACACAAACATGAAGGTAATGTTTATTATAAACATAAATATTAATCAATGATATAACAATACAAAACAATACATCAGTGCTGGAAAAAAACAACTTGGTAAACTGGTTTAGTAGTTTGATTAGCTATAGTGTTGAAGGTCTAGTTGGTCGACCAGCATAACCAACCTGAAGAAAGATAGTCAAGAAGTAGGACCTTTGACTAAGCTGTATGACCAACATGACCAGCAAGATTATGCTGGCTAAACTGCAAGACCAAAATATCAAGCAGGTTAACAATGTCTAGAATAATCAGCATGACCATCATGACCAAGCTGGTTGACCAACATGATCACCATGAACATGCAAGACTGGCATAACCAATGTGGTTGACCAGTACAGAAAATATGACTACAGTTGTGTATGTGCAGCATGATTACACTGGATGAACAGCAAGACAAGAATACCAAGCAAATTAGCAAGCATGACGAAGTTGGTTGACCAATCTGATCATCATTGCTAACATCTTTATTCTGGTTGACTAACTCAGGCAGTATGACCAAGATTGACCAACACAATGACCACCATGATCATGCAAGACAAAAAAGTTGTCCAGTATGATTACACTGGATAAACAGCAAGACCAGAATACCAAGGTTTGAGAGCATGACCAAGTTGAACCATGTTGGCATGACCATTCCCAAGAATGACCACAGACCACAGCAGGCCAACAATGGTGGTCCATGCAGGCCTGCATGATTTTTGTTTGAGCAGTATGGCAGGTATGGCCACAGATATGGACCACCATGACCAAGGCAGTTGGAACAAAGCATCGTCATATTGGTATGCCCAGTTTCATGAGTATGACTGAGGTAGTTGACCAACATTACAACAGAAGTTGATCAACATGACAGAGGAATTGATCAATACGACCACCAAGACTGGCACGACAAAATGTGGTTAACCAGTATGGCAAGTATAGTCATAGATGTGGACCAACATGAGCAACCCAAAGAACCTTTATGACCACATTGGTTGGCCAGCATGATCAGTATGACCAAGGTTGTTGACCATCTTGTCCAGCAGGACCACAGTGGTGGACAACATGACCATGCAAGGCTGGCAAGACCAATGTGGTTGACCAACATGACCAGCAGGCCACAATGGTGGACCAACATGACAATGCAATACTGGCATGACCAAAAGAACCATCATGGCCACATGTGTTGCCCAGCATGATCATATGACCAAGGTAGTTGACAAACAAAACCATCATGACCAAAGTGTTTTGCCAACATGACCAGCATTACAAAAGTAGTTTATCAATCTGGGCAAGCAGGTTGACCAGCAAGACAGTATAGGCAGGGGTGCACATAACTTTTTTAGTGAGTTACTCATGTGAGTACCAGCAAATAGTGTTTGGTACTCACCTCATCTGTGATAAGTCTTAAAAGTCCTCCTCACTATCCACCGCACTGTCGCCCCCATTGTCCTCCTCAGTGTCGCACTCATTGTCCTCTGCTTCAGCATCCTGTGTGGCAGATGATGATGCTGCTGCTGTAGATGTACTTCCTTGCCCTTGGTTGAGCCTCCGGTTGGCTGTCTCCATCCACAGGTCAACAGCTGGCTTTGGGTTAAATGTCTCTGTGGTCTCCTTTGACAGGTGGATGTGCATATGGGCTGAGAGACGAGCATGTGACAGGCGGGATCTGTATTTGTTTTTGATTATGTTAAGATGTGAAAAACCTCTCTCACAAGCTGCACTGCTCAAAGGCAGTGCAAGAGACAGCTTAACCAGCTCTTTGATGTTGGAGTAAGCATCCGGGTTACTTGGATTATTTACTATTTGGACTAGGTCATACACAGAAGATGCTCCCAGCCGTTTTGCTGCCTGCTTTAAGCGCATCCATTCTGTCAGAGTGATGTCTTTATTGAGCTGCAAGATGGCCTCGTATTTTTGGAGAATGTTGCAAATTGTTGTGTTTCCAAAACTGTGGAGGCCTTGCATTTCCTGAGGCCAGGTTGAAGGGTCAAATACTAAGAAGTGATCACATGACTTAAGGGAGTCATATCTAGTTTCAAACTCTTCAATTAATGCACTGAGTAAGTCTGTCTTGTCTATGTCAGCCTCAGCATTAGAAACAGTCTGTGCACTATGGTCTCCAGCATCCAGCATAAGTTTGAATTGCCCAATGGCCACCATGAGTTCGTCCTTACATTCCCCTATGGTCAGCTTTTCTTTCTGAAATCTGATTGATGTGGTCTTCAAAATGTTGCCAATGTCAACCATGTGTGTTAGAAAGCATTGAAAACGCTCTGTGCAGATATGCTGCAAGTCAGGGTTATCACTTGTAGCCAATTGCATTTTAATGGCTGGCAATAGTCTTGATATTTTTAACAGTACTTCGTGCCGCCATGCAGACCACCTAATATTATGAAACTTTCCCAATTTCACAAAGGAGATCCCATTTTCTTCACATAGCTTCTGCAATGCAGCTGTTTTTTTCGCACCACCTTTCTGTAAATAAAACTGCAGCAGCCTGACCACAGACTGATTGAAGGTTTTGCAGTACGGAACCTTGCGGTCAGCTGATTTTGCGCAATTCTCCAGCGTGTGTGCAGTGCACAGAATGTGCACAAGATTGTCTCCAATCACAACTAGTCCCTTTAGTTTTGGCACAACGCCGTTGTACACCCCGACGTTAACAGCTGCGCCATCTGTGCACACAGCGACCAACTTTGTTCTCCAGTCGTCCAAGCATGCGTCCTGAAAAAGTTTTACCAACCCGTCTGTTATTGCCTGTGCGGTGCGGTCGGCACCCAATTCGACCAATCCGAGAAAGTCTGACGAAAACTCTCCATTGGTGGATACTGACACAATGTACACAATCTCCTGCTCAGTTTTTGTGATGTCTTCGGACCCGTCAAAAAGCAGTCCCCAAAACTGAGCAGCCTGCAACTTTGCTCGTAGCTCCCTGCTGATGGTATGCGCTATGCTCTGCATAATCCTTGTGCCCCCTTCACGTGAATGATAAGCAGTCCCAACATTAACTCCTAGCCGCTTCAGCAACGGAATATCCTCCGCAAATGATGACATGGGACGGGTGTGTTTCGCTTTATGGAAAGCAAGGAGAAAAACGTTAAAAAGGGCTTGCCTTTGTTGATCAGTAAGCTTGTCTCGCCATCTACTAAGTGGACGACTTGCTATGTCTTCTCGGCTAGCTTGTTTATTAGCAATGGCTTGCGCCACAGTGGCATGTTCCTTGCTCTTTTCGTGTTTGTTAAATAACGGATGATTGAAATTCTTCGACCCTTTATAAAACGCACCTGTTTTGTCTGCTAGCTGTGGATGGGCACGGCAAATCTTGCACCACATTTCTGTTCGCTCATCATTAGCCTCAAGCCACGGCACTTCTTGCAGCCACTTCTCCGAAAAAAGTATTTTCTTCGGCTCTGGCTCCAGTTGCTGTTTCTTAGTTGGGGGCGAAACTCCAAAGAAGCTGCTTACTGTTGTCTGTTTCTTCTTAGACATGTTTGACTATAATTACCAACATTTACTGATGTACACTGGTGACTTGAGCAGTCATGTGAAATATTTCAGGAGGGATAGTCAGTACGCAAGAGCGCGGTAGTGACCCAAGTGGCAGTACGCGTTGCTAATTTTTGTCGCGCATGCGTACCTGCGTACCAGTTATGTGCATCCCTGAGTATAGGGCATGTTTTGGTGTAGATGACCAGCTCTTAAACCACCCAGAGCATCAAAGTCCAGACCATTTCCTCAAGCATCTCTCTGTGGAGTTCAGACCCACACTCAAATGAAACAAATGGGTTAAAAGTCATTTGGGCACTCAGGAAAAGATCTCTGGATTCTAAGAACAGAAGATCAACCAATATATTGATTAGTTGTGGACTGATTATCAGCTAAACATAAAGCGAGATGTGTCTTCAACACCACAAAACCCACTTTAAAATTCTAAAATCCATGCTGGTCAATCAGATTGGTAATGCTATTTGATTGGCTTGGTCTTGCTGGACATACTGGTCACCTAGCTTGGTGGATCAGGTTGATCCTGCTTGTAGACCAGCTAAACCAAAAAACTGTAGCACAAACCTACCCTATAGTGATCAATAGCTAAACTGGTCAACCAGCCTAACCAGCTAGACCCGCTTGAGTTTTACTTAACACTGCCCACCATACTGAGGTTATGTGTGATATTTTGGGGGTATTTTGTGTAGAAAACAGCCACATAAAACACAGTAAACCCTGTGTTAAAGCACCCATGGGCACCTGGTCAGTTTGGTAGTGGTTCAGTAATCCCGCTTTGCAGTGCTGGGAGATCCTGACCCGATTCCAGTGATGCTGGACCGCAGCCAGCAGGCCATGTGTGAGCAGTGAGGAAATATCGGCAGTACTGAGAACCCTGTCCAGCGGAACTCCTCCCCCCAGGGGGTAAAAACGCTTTTATTGACCTTTAATAGAAGTGTAGAATATGAAGCTGTGCTGGAGGCCAGATTGGACTTCTGCACCGATTGCTGGAGCATTATCAGTGCGGTTCTCAGACCATCAGTGCGGTTCCCAGAGAGCACAGGTTCTATGAGTTGCGATTCGCTACTATTTAATTGATTTGGTAAAACTCTTGAAAAAGTTAAGTAAGAAAAAGTACTTCAAAAGGGGTGCAGGACACATTAATGCCTAAAGGTGAATATGACATGAATGGTCCCATAATTCACCTGGCCTTACCATGAGCACACTGCTTTTTAACAAATCTCACTCACAAGATAACACCTCACAACTTATACCAATGTGGACATTCCCAAGCTGTCCCCTATTGACGTTACACTTCATGATATGTTTTTATATGACTTGTGGCATCCACTATTGTTAAGAGTCAAAGTAATATTGACATTTTTCCTCAAAATCTTTCAAATTGTACAAAGCTGCTGAATAGGCCAAAATCTTAAAGAAACAGTTCAAAGTGTCATTATTGATCACTGATCAATCCAGATTCAGTCGATCAGCCAAGATATGTTTGGTATCTCATGAGTCTTCCTTTAGTTTACCAATAGAGATGCTAAGCTTACGCTGCTAACAACGATTGGACGTGTTCATCTGCTCTTGGGAGTCTTATTCTATTGTCAGAACTTCTATAAAAAATCTAATTCAATTGTTTTTCATTCATTTTAAAATGTCTAGTTGTGGTCTATAGTATGAATGAATGCCATGTGAGTCGTTTTTTGTTTAAAAAAAAGTGCTCCGGTGTTTCTGTTTAGCCCTGCTTTATTTTACTGAATTACTGGTCTCTGAAGAAAGACAGAATTTCGACTCTTGCTCATGAATATTCATACATGCAAACATACATATCGCCTCTGATTGGCTAACAGCACTGCAGCAGAGAACGCCTACCTGCCTTCCCCCCACAGTCAATTTTACAGCTCTTAAACTCAATGGACAAAATGTTTTCAGAGATACAGCCTTATTTATAAAGATATAGCACTATATCTAGTGCTAGGTGAAGTTAACCCTTAGTTAACCCTTAAACTTTGCTCAACGCCGCTCTCCCCGCGGCATTGATAACATTTCTTTTAGCTAAACTAACGCTTCTAAACTCTTACCTCAGACTTTGTGATTCGATGCTTGGGCAGTTTCACTGTGGTGAAGCCCCAGAGTCTGCTTTATATCATAAAATCCAATGCGAACGCACCCACTGTGACTGGTGTTCTGTTGAGTTGTGTTGCCTTGTCAAATCAATCCTGATCAACTCATATTTCTGAGGATTTTCTTTTACTAGCTACTACAGACAATGGAGTCTGAGAAACAGTTTCATATGCAGCATCATAAAAAAGTGGATTTTGGTGGAAGAAAAATTGTGAATGCAAGTGAATGCAAAATTTATTAGAATGTATGTTAAAAAACATCACAAATATTTGGACTAAATATGTAGTGTATAAAACTATCTGAAGTGTACATAATTATGTGAAGTGCTTCCCCTACAGATTTATTTCATTTTTGCTTTATCATACTGTATCATACAAAACAAACACCTTTAATATTAAACAAATAAAACCTGAGTAAATATAAAAATCAGTTTTTAACTGATAATTTCATTTATTACAGGAAAAAAGATATTCAAACCAACCTGGCCCCATGCAAAAAGTATTTTCCCCTTAAACCATATACTGCGACCCTTGGAGGCAATAACTGCAATCAAGGAATTGCGACAACTGGCATCAAGGCTTTCACATCTCTGTGGAGGAATTTTGCACAATTATTTTAATCCAGCCACACTGAAGGGTTTTCGAGCAGATACTTCATTAAGATACACCATTAAGATTATGCCACAGCATCTCAATCAGACTTTAACTAGGCGACTCCATAACCATTCAGAGGTGGACCTGCCAGTGAGCTTCAGATCATTGTCCTGCTGCAGAACCCAACTACGTCTGTGATGAAAAAAAAAAAAAAGTCACTAACTGATGGTCGTACATTTTCCTTCAGGATTCCCAGGTAGAGAGCAGAATTCATAGTTACATAACTTAAAGGAAGTTATCTAGGCCCTGAAGCAGCAAAGCAGCCCCAGACCATCACTCTAAAACCACTGGGTTGTGAGTTGGCCTTGGCCTTTTGAAGTTATTTGAGTAGGCCGGTCACTCCATCTGAATAATAGCTCACACTGTGGTCTGCTGGTGGAATAACTTTGTAACCTTTTTCTCATCTGTTCTTGAAATTCTTTATATCAGGGCATAATGTGATGCTTTTTGAGATCTTTTATCTGCTTCATGTTGTCAGACAGGTTTTATTTAAGTGATTTCTTGATTCTAAAATGTGGTTAAGATTGGTCCAGATTGATTTTCCCTTATTTTTGTATTTACTAAGGTTATTTAGTCTGATGTTAAGTTTTGTAATTTATGGAATCATTTATGGAAAAGTATCTTAAAAGCAAAAACAACAGTAATCTGTAAGGGGCAAATACCTTTTCATGGCACTGTTCAACCATTTAGCTGAATATGTTCCGGCCAATGTTCCAGTACAGTGACTGTGATTAAATTTACCAGAATATATATGAACTGTGCACCCACCCCAGCCCACCCTCCATGATATTTGATATGTGTATCAAAGAGACCCATCCAGCCTCATCTCGTCAAACGCCAGAGAAACCCAACTGTGAACATTTTACAATATTCTCTAATATTAAAACAGAATAAAACACAGCTGTGGAGAAACTCTCATAATAAAAGTCATGTATGTTTCTCTGATATTCATCTTTTTATCTGCCATCCTAAATATTTCAGTATGCAACTCCACTTCCCTGTTGCAGTACAGAAACATACTGTTTAAATATTCTAATAATAATTCAGCTTAAATGTTCAGTACAGTATATTGTATTTACCATTTAGCTATATCTAAGTCAGCACTAAAAGGGGAAATACATTTTTGTAATATTCCATCAAGAATTAGGCCCAATGCTGTTTTACTCCTTGGTCCTACCACTTAGGTTAGTGGGAAGTGTTAGGGCCACATGGCCCTTCAAACAGAGATTTTACTCTCAAAACAGAGAGAGAATCACTGGCACCAGTGGCCAATTACCCACAAATGTACATATTAACCTTGTTAAAATGTTCAATAACCTCTATATGACCATGCTTTAAAGAGGCACTGAACTCCCTGATTTTAGCTGACTCCACCCTCAGCTCAAATTTGAAAAAGTATAGAAAAAGGGAAGGTTCACTGAGTGATGTATGGGTTTAGAGGCAGGGTAGGAGAGAGAGCTGACTGATTGATTGATCTGCATATTGTAATGTGTGCAAACGGGCCACAGACTCTATAATAAAACAAATAATGAAATATACCACTTTAATAATAATAAATAATACTTTTTTTCTTGATTACTTTCATTTACCCACCATTTTACTTGACGTACTATCTTTATCTTTGACCGTGTTGTGTAAACTAAGATTTTTCAAATTGATGTTTAATTTCATGATGTCTCTTAATATTAAACTCCTTAATTACGCCAACTTTTAGACTCTTTTTTAGACCCGTTTTTCTGCACTAGAACTGCGCACCCTCTCCGCTTTTAGACTCTTTGGCCCGTTTTTTTGCGCTAGAACTGTGCACCCTCTCCGCTTTTAGACTCTTTGCCCCGTTTTTCTGCGCTAGAAATGCGCACTCTCTCCGCTTTTAGACTCTTTGGCCCGTTTTTCTGCTCTAGAAACGCGCACTCTCTCCGTTTTTAGACTCTTTGCCCTGTTTTTCTGCGCTAGAAATGAGCAATCTCCGCTTTTAGACTCTTTGCCCCTTTTTTCTGCGCTAGAAATGCGCACCTTCTCTGCTTTTAGACTCTCTGGCCCATTTTTCTGCGCTAGAAATGCGCACTCTCTCCGCTTTTAGACTCTTTGGCCCATTTTTCTGAGCTAGAAATGCGCACTCTCTCCGCTTTTAGACTCTTTGGCCTGTTTTTCTGAGCTAGAAATGCGCACTCTCTCCGCTTTTAGACTCTTTGGTCCGTTTTTCTGCGCTACAACTGAGCACTCTCTCTGCTTTTAGACTCTTTGGCCCATTTTTCTGTGCTAGAAATGCGCACCCTCTCCGCTTTTAGACTCTTTGGCCCATTGTTCTGTGCTAGAAATGCGCACTCTCTCCGCTTTTAGACTCTTTGGCCCGTTTCTGACACCTAGCGTTCAAACTTTGAATCTCACATCATTAAAACCTGCTTAACAGCGGGCCAACTTTTATTCTATTTCTAAAATACCTCGCGAGCCGCTCCAAAAAAGGAAACGGGCCGCAAATGGCCCGCGGGCCGTAGTTTGGACACCCCTGGCCCAGAGGGAAGGGTTACACTCAAAAACAACAGGTAGGGGAACACATTAGAAATGGGATTGTGCCTTAAGCAGTAAAGATGTGAACTGAGTGATTTAGGATCTGGGTTTGGTGTGGAAAAACTTGGTTTTAGATAATCGTTTCCACTCAAATAAAGTTATGTTTTATTCTGTTTGAGTTCTGAATTATATGCGTTATGAACGTCTAACTATGTCTAACAATGCTAATCTGGGACAATGCTGACATGAAGCAGTGCTAACACTGCTAAACTGGAACACAAAAAATAAGGACATAAAGAACCCTCCAAAAGTATTGGAACAGTGAGTTTAATCAAATTATTTCTGCTGTAAACTGAAAACATTTGACTTTGACATTTAAAGACGAATATCAGTCAGAATATCAACATTTCCGCTTTAATTTCTATTTATTTACATCTGAATCTGATACACAGTTCAGAAGATTCAGCACCTTCTGTCTGAACCCACCCATTTTTTTAATGTGAGCAAAAATATTGGAACATGTGACTGTCAGGTGTGTTTGTTGCCCAGGTGTGTCCTGATACATTGATTATTCAAAAAATAAATAGCGCTGAATGTCTGAACGCTTTCAGATTTGGGTTTTATCTGTGCAGACTGTGCATTTATAGTTAGAGGAGTAACCAACATGAAAAACAGAGAGCTGTCTATGAGTGAAAAATAAGCAACTGTGAAGCTGAGAGAAGATATTAGCCAAAGCCTGTAAAAGCGTTTGAAATGTCTTGAAGAAGAAAGTCGTCACTGGTGTACTAAGCAACAGATGCTGAACAAGTAGACTAAGTGCTGTAAAGAAAAACCCTAAATCAAATTAACTAAAATACAGAGGATTCACCAGAAGATAAAAAAAAAACACTTATTATTATTATAGAAGTATAGGAAGGCCAGACTGGAATTTCCCAAAAAATACAGAGACACGCCTGTTGACTGATTATGGACTGTTGAGACAAAGATTAACCTTTACCTATGTAATGGATGGGCTAAAGTCTGGAGAACGAAAGAATCTGCTCATTATTCCAAACATACCAGCTAATCTGTAAAGCACAGTGGAGGTAGTGTCATGGCTTAAGCTTGCATGGCTTATTCTGGGACTCATTAATGCTCATTAATCTTCATTGATGTAAAGTGAAGTCAGAAGTCTACAGAAACATTTTGTCTGTGAATTTAAAGAAAGATGGAACCAAACTGATCAGGAGATCCTTCACTATGGAGCTAAATTAGTGCCAAAACTACGCAAATAAAGAAAACGTATTCTGTAAATATGATACTACTTGCAAACAAACACAACACGTTTTACAAATACAAAACTCGACTCTCTAACACACACGGTGTGTTTTACAAACACAAAACCTGATGGTTGTAAATATATATGTAAACTTCAAATAAATACACAGCTGTTTTCTAATACATTGCTCTTTACAAACAAATATTACACATTTTACAAATGCAAAAAGCAATAAACAACAAGTAGAACATGATTTTCAAACATTACCGTGTCATGATTCACGAACACGCACAGCCCATTTGTAAATCACGTGACTTTTGGCACAGTTTTAGCAGAGTCGCAAACTCGTGTTGAGATTTTCTCACAAATACACCCCAACTCTACAAATGCATCGCTCCAGAACAGCAGGTGGCGCTGAGGGACACTTCACAAGCTGTGGCTGCACAGCAAAGCACACCCCGCTTCCAGCGCTCCCCAGTGCATTAATTTACACTGATTAAGGTGTTTAATACATCTATAATAATCACAATAATCACATTTTATACCCGATTTATACACGGTTTGGTTTGTTACAGACAGCAGAGATGTAATTATGATATAGGACGCTGTTACACATTACAAATATGAGCTTTCATGCTGAAATACTTTGTATTATGCTCTTTAACAAAGAAAGAAAAAAATATTAATTGGTGTTTAAATTAATTAGATAGATAGATAGATAGATAGATAGATAGATAGATAGATAGATAGATCTGGACAAAATAAAAGACCACTTAAAAATGGTATAAAAAAAAACTATGATTTTACCAAATTGAAAACCTCTGGAAACTAATCTACAATTCTTTGCATTATTTGAGGTCTAATAGCTTTGCATATTTTTTGTTATTTCAGCCATTTCTCATTTTCTGCAATAATGCTTTTAATGACAATATGCTGAAATACTCTGTATTATGATCTATCTATCTATCTATCTATCTAGCTATCTATCTATCTATCTATATATATATATATATATATATATATATAATATTAAACTCCAATTAATATTATAAAGAGCATAATATAAAGTATTTCAGCATGAAAGCTCATATTTGTAATGTGTAACAGCGTCCTATATCATAATTACATCTCTGCTGTTTGTAACAAACCAAACCGTGTATAAATCGGGTATAAAATGGTAGAGTGGAGCACTGGAAGCGGGGCGTGCTTTGCTGTGCAGCCAAAGCTTGTGAAGTGTCCCTCAGCGCCACCTGCTGTTCTGGAGCGATGCATTTGTAGAGTTGGGGTGTATTTGTGAGAAAATCTCAACACGAGTTTGCGACTGCTAAAACTGTGCCAAAAGTCACGTGATTTACAAATGGGCTGTGCGTGTTCGTGAATCATGACACGGTAATGTTTGAAAATCATGTTCTACTTGTTGTTTATTGCTTTTTGCATTTGTAAAACGTGTAATATTTGTTTGTAAAGAGCAATGTATTAGAAAACAGCTGTGTATTTATTTGAAGTTTACGTATATATTTACAACCATCAGGTTTTGTGTTTGTAAAACACACCGTGTGTGTTAGATAGTCGAGTTTTGTATTTGTAAAACGTGTTGTGTTTGTTTGCAAGTAGTATCATATTTACAGAATACGTTTTCTTTATTTGCGTAGTTTTGGCACTAATTTAGCTCCATACTTCACCATGCAGCAAGATAATGACCCAAAACCCACTGCAGCCTGGAAAAATGAATCACAGAAAAAGAATGTGGAAGTGTAAAGATGCCATTGGGTTACCATTTTGATTTGCAACAAAATATTAAGTCTTATATACTTTAGTTTATTTTTTCTGTTCCGAAACTTTTGCTCTGGGTTCAGACAGAAGGTGCTATTTTCTAAGGGCACTGTATTTTGCTGGATTTGCTGGCCATTAAACAGCAGTACAGGATTGTTTAGCTAGTTGTGGTAAACTTCAAAGTGCGTAGTTAACAGTTTTTTTTTTTTTTTGGAAATGTTTTGAATTTATGAAAGATTATATAAATGTAACGCTATTTAGCATTATTACTGCAAAAGGTTATTAATACACTGCATGATACCTGAGACACTGTTTTACCAGAGTTTTAAAAAGAGCATTCTGCCACTATGGGTTATCAGACCTCTGGCCAGTGGTCCCTGCACCCCCCTCCCCTCCTCCGCCGGTCAAAATACACACTTTTCTCTTCTCTGTAAGAAAACTGGGCGACAGGTCAACACATGGAACTGTGTAGAGGGGAGTCAAAGGTCGCCTTCAGGAAAAAAAAAAACGTCCGTACCGGATTTCCCAGACTTATGCACTGTCTGATGCAGAAGTTTGAGCGTCCTGAATTATTTACCCTTTTATAAAATCAACAAAACGTGTCATATGGACAGGGGTGCACAAAGTATTGCACAGGATTATAATAGAAAGATCACCCCATCCAACATTGAAATAAAAAACAAATCTGAGTAATGACAACTGCTGTATTTAGAAGACCATACATTTTGATTATGTGATTGTTCATTATGACGCTTGCATATTGGATAAAATATGAATACAATATTTTCTTTTCTGAATATTTTTTATATAGCACCTTTCTTAAATTAATGACACAAATAAAATTAATAACAAAATCAAGAAAATATAGTAAAAAGGGTGGGAAAATCAAGCATTTAAAGCATTTGGAGTTTTTATTATTTTAGAATGTTAGTTTTTTTTTTATTCTAAAGGCTGGTTCACATGTCCTATATGGTATAGCCTGTTCGAGTGTGTTATGCAGCGTGGCGCGGGAAGGTGTGGGCGGGGACACAAAGCTTGGTGGACCAATCACAGCTGCTGCTGTCTACATCACACAACTTATAGTTACATTTCTTTTAGAATGTGCATGTCGGCAACGGCATAGGCTACAACATATGGTACGTGTCCACTACACTTTTCTTCAGCATCGAGTCAATATGTTGTCTACAGTGTACCCTGTGCGAGCGCCCTACGCAGCTGCCTACGTTTATACTTCTGCGTCCATGTGTCCGTGACTGTACGTAGGCAGTTTTTTAAATCTGTTGTAAAATAAGAATAAGAACAGCATAACTGTTAAACATGGTGGAGGTAGTGTGGTACCTAAAAAGAGGGATGATCCGAAGGGGGGGAAATGCGGGCGGAAACATGAGGCTCAGGGGACCAATCAGAGCTGCTGCTGTTTGTGACGAGTAAGGCCAGTATGCCACTGTGTTTAACCTACCCTGTACCATATACCTTATCCTACACCTTAGACCAGGGGTGTCCAAACTACGGCCCGCGGGCCATTTGCGGCCCGTTTCCTTTTTTGGAGCGGCTCATGAGGTATTTTAGTAATAGAATGAAAGTTGGCCCGCTGTTAAGCAGGTTTTTATAATGTGAGATTCAAAGTTTGAACGCTAGGTGTCAGAAATGGGCCAAAGAGTCTAAAAGCGGAGAGGGTGCGCGTTTCTAGCGCAGAAAAACGGGCCAAAGAGTCTAAAAGCGGAGAGGTTGCGCATTTCTAGCACAGAAAAACGGGCCAAAGAGTCTAAAAGCGGAGAGGTTGCGCATTTCTAGCACAGAAAAACGGGCCAAAGAGTCTAAAAGCAGAGAGGGTGAGCATTTCTAGCGCAGAAAAATGGGGTAAAAAAGTCTAAAAGCGGAGAGAGTGCGCAGTTGTAGCGCAGAAAAACGGGCCAAAGAGTCTAAAAGTTGCCGTAATTAAGGAGTTTAATATTAAGGGACATCATGAAATTAAACATAAATTTAAAAAATCTTAGTTTACACAACACTGTCAAAGATAAAAATAGTTAGTCAAGTTAAATGGTGTGTAAATGAAATAATCAGGAAAAAAGTATTATTTAAAGTGGTATATTTCATTATTTGTTTTATTACAGAGTCTGTGACCCGTGACTTCAAATACATTTCTCCTTCTGGCCCCCAACAAAAAAAGTTTGGACACCCCTGCCTTAGACTATGCTGCAGTCTGAAGCACACCTCAGAAATTTAACTACAGGCCAATTTATACTTCTGTGTCTATGGCGTAGCCTGTGCAAATGCCCTAAACAGTAATATAGGCTGTAAAATTAAAATAAGAACTGCATAACTGTTAAACTTGGTGGAGGTAGTGTGGTAGCTACAAAGAGGGATAATCCGAAGGTAGGAAAATGTGGCCGGAAACTACCCCAGACCCTGCACCATAGCCTACAACTTACACTATACCGTAATCTGAAGTGTACCCCCTCAGAAATGTATCTACAGGACAATTTACACTTCGCAATCCATGGTAGAGCTTAGATTCCCTGCCCGAACCCGACCCAACCAAAGGCCTGACGCAAATGTGGGCTGGGTTGGGCTGAGATTTCCCACCACTTTCCTCTGGCCACGTCGGGTGTCTGTTTTTCAGTGCTATATTTATTTTATATAAAAGTTATGGCGTGCAGGGTGCCGAGTGGTCCAGCGGTCCCATGCTCATGCAGCTTTGCCATCAGCTGCCAGTGCTTAGAGGGACCACAATTGGCCCTGCTCCCTCCGGGTGGGTAGATGGCGCTCTCTCCCCATCACGCTTAAAGGTGGCTCCGGGCGGCACGAGGCGTCTGTGAGCAGATGTATCGGAGCTTAGCAGCTGTGCTTTCCTCCGAGCGCGCTAGCTGCTCAGGCAATGATTTATCCGCAGCAGCTTGAAGAAAGGGGTCACTGACTTCACACGTGTCGGAGGAGGCGTGTGCTCGTCTGCATCCTCCTAGGGTTGCACGTGCCACTGGTGATGGAGACGCACAAAGGGGTGGGACAATTGAATAACCAAAATTGGGAGAAAAACGGGGAAAAATCTGAAATAAAATTATAAAAAAAAAAATGTATGGCGTGATAATCACAATAAAGCAAAGTAACAAACTGTTTTTTTAAATAAAAGTTGCACAAGTTAGAATGTTGTCACACAGCTCTGGAGCTCACGCATAGGTTAACTCCTCCACTTGTCCGTGTTTGACTTGCAGCACTGTGTGTAGCGTTCTTAAAAATATATATATATGTTTCTTAAATGATAGATCTATGCTTCTTTAGTGTTGCAATGTTAAATAACATCACTCTGAACAGATTTCGCTCATTTAAACAGCCCGAAAATGTTTTTAAAAAAGCTCAGTTTTAACACTCTACTAAAAAAATGTTGAGTTTAAATTGGGCTCGGGCCCGATCTAAGCTCTAGTTTATGGCGTAGCCTACGCAACACCCTAAACAGCTATATCTGCTGTAAAATAAGAAAACTGTTAAACACGGTGGAGGTAGTGTGGTAGCTAAAAAGAAACAGAATAAAAGTGGTGGAGCGGCCTGACCACATTGGTTTAAATTGAAGAAGTTGTACCAAGCAGAGCCGGTCCAAATTCCTCCAAAGTGATGTGAAGAGCTAATCTTCAGTTAAACCAGGCTTTCGGCAGCAGTTGCCGCTGGTAAAGGGGGGCGTCACCAGTTATTATTATAATGTTTAGAGGGTAAATTTAACACTGTATAATTTTGGTCATGAATAAAGCATGTTGACAATGTCACAGGTATTTGTTGACAGGCTGATGAGGATTCAATTACATGCTCAGTGCTTAATATGTGCGAGTGTGCCATAGCTGTACCGGACCACCGAGATCCCCCCCACACACCTCCCACCACTGATATAAAAAGTAAAGCTGAGAATAGAAGTAGCCAATCAGAGCTGGTCTAAATTCAGCATTCACTCTGCAGTTAAATGACCAAGATTCATCACACTGATACAGTATAACATAATATAATAACATAATACTGTTTTAACTCTTCTACACAACTATAAACTGCAAGAGTGCATTCATATTTACAGTGCATTTTTTCTGAAGTGTTTTATAAACAAAATACAAAGTAACAAACATAACAATTTTCTTAACAACAAAAAATATTTACATTTTATTTTTAATACTGTGTATTGGATATATTATCCAAACATTGGAAACACTTGAGATATCTCAAGTGTTTGATATGTTTGAATTTTTGCACCAGGAGTGGCATGAGGTCACCCAAAAGCAGTGTGAAAGACTGGTGGAGAGCACGCCAAGCCACAAGAAGCTTTAATTGAAAATTAGGGTTATTCCCTTATTTGAACCCTGGTCAAATTAAAGTGCATTGAAGTTTTTTTTTTTTAAAGTATACTTAACATAGAAAAGTAATACTTTTAACATTAAAATTACTAGAGACATAAATACATACTAATGTACTATTTTGGAACAACTTATGGCAACTTAAGTATATTTAAATACAACATAACAGCATTAAGTTGTGCTTTGACTGCTTTTTTATATAACTTCTGTAAACTTAAGTAGATGTAAGTATTTTTGTTTTAATATCATTTTTAATATACTTCAATTATATTGTAATTGTACTGCTTTGCATATCGATGCATATAGTTGCAAGAAAAAGTATGTGAACCCTTTTGGATTACTTGGATTTCTGCATAAATTGATCATTAAATGTGTTCTAATCAACAATAGACAAACAAAGTCTGCCTAAACTAATACCACATTAAAATGGTTGCATGGTTTTATTGAACACAACATGTTAACATTCACAGTGAGGGGGGTAAAAGTATGTGAACCCCTAGGCTTATGACTTTTCTAAGAGATAAGTGGAATCAGGATGTGATGAGATTGAATGTGTTGGTTAAAGCTGTCCTGCCCTATAAAAAACACATACACCAGTTTTGAGTTTGCTGGTCTTAAGAAGCATTGATGCTTGATGTGAATCATGCCTCACACAAAAGAGCTCTCAGAAGACCTGCGTTCAAGAATTGTTGATTTGTATGAAGCTGGAAAAGGTTACAAAAGTATCTTTAAAAGCCTTGATGTTCATGCTTTCATCGTAAGACAGACACTCTACAAATAGAGAAAGTTCAGCGCTGTTGCTACTCTCCCTAGGCGTGGTCGTCCTGTAAAGATGCCTGCAAGAGCACAGCACAGAATGATCAATGAGGTGAGGAAGAATCCTAGAGTGTCAGCTGAAGAAAAATAGGTGGGTTCAGACAGAAGGTGTTATCAGATCCATATGTAAAAAGCTAAAAAACAGAAATGTTGATCTGTTTGCTTCATATTAATCTTTTACTGTCAAATTCAAATGTTTTCAGTCTTCAGCAGAAATAAAGAGATTGACCTCACTGTTCCAATACTTTTGCCCTAGACATAAAAACTGAAAACCCCCCAAAATGTATTTATATTTATATAGAACTGTACAGAGCACAGATTTTATGCCACTAATCCCATTATTTCCTAATCCTTTCAACTAAAACAATTCCTGAAATCTTGGGACGTAGAATCAGCGGCAGGCACTGTGCCCAGCTTTACGTCATGAATTCAGGAACGTGTTACGCTGCACTGGCACACTGAGCTTCACTAGAACTGAGCTCGAACCAAGGTCCAGTTAATGATTGACAGCTTTCTGTGAAGGCATCGGATAGAGCTGAAGCGCGCATTAATGATGGAACAGAAGCACGTACCGGGAGAGAGAGGGTGCTGGGTGAGAATCACACCCTGTGGGTGACAACATGAGGGGATGGCTTAAAAGGGTGCGGGCTCTGGGCCAACTGGGATCAGCCTATGTGCGGACTGGGCGAAAGGTCAAGGATGCTGCCCGTCTGTCTGAGATGTGTAAAGACAGCTAGAGTGCCAATCTGATCTGGGTGGGTAACGTGGCATGGCCTTCCCTGCTGAATCAGCGGCATCCGGTTCGTAAGCGTTTGGATTCGAGTGGGTGGGACTGGGTGTCGGCAGTGTGTGAGGTTAATATACAGTAGTTGCGTTGTCTAGGCATGAGGTCTGAGGCCAGTTGGGTACCTCTAGCCTGGATACAAGATGAGATGATTAGGCATGAAGGCATACAGGTTCTACAGATGTTGCAGCTGTGCCTGTAGATCCTGCTCTACACTCTCAGGTTGTTGAAGCTGGCGTCCTCAACCCAGCTGCTCACAGGAATGCTCGATTGGTGATCTGCAATCTGGAGGAGATTCCCATTTCTAGGTAACCCTTGCTTGCTGTTTGGGTGACCATTATCCTGCTGAAAAATACCAGTCGAAAAGGGGATGTCCTGCATGCATCACTAAACTGTTAGTGTCCCTCTAGCGACTGTCATATGCGATGACTCTCCAGATCATCATACCAGCAGTTGATGGGGCTATTCAGTATTGAAGCACTCACCAAGAGGCCTCCATACTCAAACCCAACAGTTGTTGGATCCCAGAGATTCAGACATAACCTTGAAGGATTCATTACTAGAGACGAAGCAGCTGCAGTCTGTAGCAGTTCAGGTTTCTAATTCAAGAAAGAAATCACTGGATTGGTAGATGGCCAAGATTGCTCAGGCCAATGATGCACCCTGTCACAGGCAATGGTCAATTGCTTAAAGAGGAGTCTTCAAGAACATTGTAGAGGCATAGATGTCTAATCTAAGGTCTTAGGTCTAAAGAGAACAACAATCTCTCACCCAGAGGTACACTATCCTAGCCTATGAGATCTTTTTTAAGGTAGAAATATGCTTGGTGTTAACTACATGTTCACATATGCATCATGGCTGCATCGCTTATCCTGCTTCTGTTTGGAGTGTAGGTTGTGCACGTCCTTTAAAAATGAATGTGACCTAGGGTCAGTGTAGCCGCTAACCAGCATGTTGCCATATCTGCATCGTTTAAATTCGGAAGCCCTTTGCCATTTTTACATTGTGTAAATCCCGAAGCCCTTTCTATAGTCTGCCCTCTAGTGGAAACCTCCAGTTACACGCGTTGCACATAAGCTAGTATGTTCTTAGTCACATTCACAATGCAGCTGGTTGTCTACGCGAACGCATGAGCAAACAGCAAGAATGTTTCTACCCTTATAAGGCAGCAGAAGAAAGCAACTTTATGCCCCCTTGTGGCAACACAGAGTATTTAATTAGACCACTGCATGCTGAGGTTTGACGTAATATTGATTGCATTATTTTCACAATATTTGGACATACAGCACAGTGTATCTAGTTTACTTGCAGGCAGTAGGTTATCCACTGTGACCTGAGGAGGCCTGGTGAAGACTCTGCTCTGCTGTTCAGCAGCTGTGCTAGAGTGTGCACTAGCTGTTAATGACGAGTGATTACAGCGTGTTCCTGGCGCCGCGTGCCGCACAGTTAACATGCATTTGGGTGAGCGGTCAGACGTCACTGCCATGCACCCGGCCTATCAGAAATAGCACAACCCAAAGTTTCTGGACAGCTGCAGCTGATCCGGGCAGGCGAGCGTGTTATCAAATCATTTCAGCAGGTTTTTTTTTTACAGTTATCAAATATTCTGACGGACAAGCCTGAACACAGACCCCCGTATAAACACAGAGACCACAGACCAGCTGTACACCACGCAACACTGGGTCATCATAATCTGGGTGAATATAAAAGGTTATGACATGGTCCATTTACCAAAAATGAAAAGATGAATAAATTCATGACCGTGAAACTTAAAGAACTCCGGTGTAAAATTGACTTTGGATGTAGTAAAACACGCTAAAAAAAGTACTTACCTTTTTGAATAGCTCACCTGCACTCTCCTACCGCTTTCTGAGATCCAGTAATTTTGTGCTTTTTGCCCAGCACTCTGTACAATAGCCGTATCAGGGAATATTTGGCCCCAATAAATCGCTTTTTTTCACTGTTATCCAGGCTCAAAGTAGCTCCACACCTCCTTGAAAGAATCCAGAGATCCCTGACATTCAAACACGCACTAAACACCACCACCATGCCAGAGTCACTGCTGAGAATGATCCACCACCCAATTAATAACTGCCCTGTGGAGGTCCTGTATGGAGTCCATTGGAGACCAGGATAAAAGGATAATAAAGTATGCAGAGAAATAGAAGAACTAGTCTGTAATAATACACTAAATAATTAGTGAAGACGATAACATGGATCAAGGGTAATGGCCACTATGATCAGGAGATCGCTGGTGGAAATCCCAGTCATGCAGCTTGCGAAGACCTGAGAGAGCACAACTGGCTTTGCTTTCTCTCTGGGTGAGTAGATAGCACTCTTCCCCTCATCACTCCAAAGGGCGATGTCAATCAGCACAAGGCATCTGTGAGCTGATGTATCAAAACCGAGTCGCTGCACTTTCCTCCAAGTGCACTGTGATGCTACACGGTAATCTGCATCAGCAGCAGTTTGAAAATAGGCGGTGGCTGACTTCACATGTATCAGAGGAGGCATGTGCTAGTCTACACCCTCCTGTTGTTATGTTATTACTAGTGATAGGAGAAGTACAGCTAGCTAAATTGGTGGGAAAAGCGGGATAAAAATGAACATAAATAAATAAAAACAATAATGAAATTCAAAACAAGTCTTTATACAACCTCCTTTTTCTCACTTTATTTTTATTAACTCTCATGCTCAAGCGTCCTCACATACCCAGCATCCATCTTGACACATCCTAGACCACACACTCTGATTCACCCTCCTCCACTTCTGTAGAGTCACGTCCCTCACATCCCCCCGACCCGCTCTCTATAATGTAAATTTTGTGAACTGTGGTACGTGGCTGGCACCAAGCCAAAACCAACACTTCCACTCATTCAGAATCTGAGCTCCAAACTCAGAGCAGCTGTCAGCCTGCAATACAGATTGGCATGCTTGGCACAGAGTAGATCAGAGGTGTAAAGAGTTACAATGAGAACACAAAATCACTGAAATTTTAACTTCAGATAATAGACAATCATTTTTAAAAACAGTAAAGACACCAAAAAATAAAAAGTTCTTTTTAGATTTATTTTAAAGACCATTACAATAAAATCATGAAAATACAGTACAGCAAAATAAATTTAAATAGTAAAACAGTCCTGCAGTTGTGAATGACTGTACTAGTTGTTTTTGAACCAAGTTCAAAATCAGTTTACTGTAGGGAAATGTTTATAAAGACTACACAACTACTAAACAACCCTACATAAACATCCATAAATGCTTAATCCTCTTCAACACACAAAAAGAACCTAAATTATTATTTTTGGTCCAAAATAAAAACTAATTGTTGGAAACAAAAATAGTGCATCTCCAAAAATTAAATATCATTCTCTTTAAACCATTGCTTTCCAAACCATCACTGATCATCAGTAAACTTTGCATTTAATTTGTAAATCAAGGGAGCAGAGTCTGTAGGAAGAGAGGAGAGACAAGTAGGGCCAAACTGCTTGAGGTCTATTGTGAAGTTTCCACAATCAGTGATGGTTCCCTCTGCTGATAACTTTTATGGAGATGAGGATTTCGTTTCACAAAAGTGCCAAATGGTCTTATATATAATATTATAATTTTCTGATACTTTTTCTAGGAATGTTCTGATTTTTGGGTTTTAATTGGCTGTAATAATTATTCATCAACAATAAAAGAAATAAACACTTAAAAAAACGATCACTGTGTGTGTAATACATCTATATGAGTTTTATATTTTGAAATGAAATACTGAAATAAAGTAACTTTCCTATGATATTCTTATTTTTCCAGATGTACTAGTGTATATACTTGAAAACCCCAAACCAAACATGCTTTTTGCAGGTTTTGAATGTTTTGATTTGGATGCTTTTTCACCATTTAATTGATTAACTATATAAATAAAAATATTTCGTTTTCTTACTTAAAAAAAGCAATTACTAAACTGCGATTTAAAAATAGCTATGCTCCTTTTATCCTACATGTGTTTAAGTGTAGCCTTGCGACTGTTTATTATAAGCTGTATTATTATGCAAGTATTGTGTCGTTCTAGTATTTTTTCTCCTCTTTTTAGTTTTTTTTTCTTTTGATTCATTTTACCATTTTATATTGTAATTAGTGTCAATTCAAATACTACTAATAATAAAAAAATATATATATAGAAATGTTTATGTAGGTTTAAGTCAGTCATCATGAAGCTGATGAAGGTAATGTAGGTGTCATGTAATCTTATGAACAGTTCCCCACAGTTAACAGTGGTGCCCAGTGGAGTCCTGTCCTCATTAGGCTGAACCCGCCCTCAGCTCCGCCCCTGATGCCCACCATCCTGCTCAGTGTCCCGTCTCAGCAGGAATCTTCCACTCTGCGAAAAACTGCCAGGAAGTTCTGCCCTCCGTTCCTCTGCACCTTCTTCCCCTCCTCCGTACACGTTCCCAGACGAGTGATGATGACGTCATCCTTCTGCAAAAACAGTAGGGTTCAATTAATTATACAAACTGACTAGATAATTAACATTTAGGGGTGGGGTTTAGGAAAAGTATACAATAATACACAATACACAATAATACACTAATAGCGTTCTGCAGATTAGATAATATATCGCCCCAGAAATGATTGCGATAAACAATTTTGTCATTTTAAGACGATTAACTTATGCAGACAATGATAATAGAGTAGAAGAGCATAACAAAGCAATTATACCCTTTTGAAGAAAGCAAAATATTTTAATTAAATCACATATTGGGAAATAAAATCCTTTTTTTCCACCTACTGTAGTCACTGCACACACTACACACTGTGTGTGGACTCAGTTATTGAAGCGTTGGTCTGGTATTGCACGACTGGCTAAATTACTCACTGTTCACTGTTATATATGTGAACAAACATCATGACAGGCCTAATTAAAGGGTAGAATTTTGGGAAAAATCCAACATGTTTGGATAATTTATATTTAGAGGAGAGGTTTGGTGCAATGGTCCAAATAATTAATTGATCAATATTTAGGGGCAGGGTTTAGTGAAAGGTCTTATATGATTGGATGATCAGTATTTAAGGGTGGGGTATGAGTAAATATCCTAAATGACAGAACATCAAGGGGTGGTATTTAATAATTAGTATTTAAGGACAGGGTTTATGTAATGATCTAAAATGAATAAATCATTAGTATTTAAGAGTGGGTTTAGTAAAAGTGCAAAAAAGTGGATAATCAGTATTTGTCGTGGGGTTTAGTTAGTTGGTGTTAGATAATATTCAGGTGTAGCTTTAAGGAATGGTGTGATTAGATAATGATTAATTAACATTATATGGTTTACTGAAAGGGTGAAGTGCCACCACTTCCGAAAAAGCCTAATGTTAGAGAAACAATGCAATATGACTTATTTTTGTTCAGTATATACTGTTTAGTCTAGGGCTGCAAATTACAATTATTTTGCTAATCAAATAATCTGTCTATTATTTTTTCTAATAATCAATTATAAATCAGACAAAAAGAAAATTATCATTTGATATATATATATATAAATATATATATATATGGATCAAATAATTACTTAGACATTAAATAATTTAGTATAATTAACACAACCTTCCATTATTAAAAATGAGTGTTTACATGAAGAATTAAAATACATTTTATCATAATCATTATTTAATAACAGTGTATGTAATGTAAATATTTACACTCGTTTCTTAAACACTTTCACACAAAGTCAGAGTAAGAAATTCCTTAAAAAGGCTTTACATTTATTTATGTATTTATTTTGTTGTAACTGCAGCCATATTTAAGGTGGAATAGAAGACTTGCTTAATGTGAGAGAGATATAAATTTACTAAGAATGAGATTTGTCTTGTTTAAAGACTCTAGCAGGCTCTAGTAACACTGAGAAGGAGAGGCTTGAGTAAAAATACGACTTGTTTTGGAACTGCTGGTCGAGTGGCTACGTTTAAGGTGGAACTTAAAGCGGAAAGTAAAATGGTTAACTTGTTTGCTAAAGAGTGAAATAAATTTACTAATAAATGAGACAATCCTGTTTAACTACTCTAGCACGCTCTAGAAACACAGTTTGACTAGCGGTCTTGGGTGTTACAGCCATCTTAATAATCTATTTTAATATATTTAATCAATTAATTGTCACAGCTCATTATAAGGCGCACCGGAATATAAGGTGCACCATCAATGAACGTCTATTTTCAGGTGCACGAGATTATAAGGTGCAGTAAGCGACACTAGTAAGGAACAGACAGGGGTGTCACCATGTTATCCTTCTAATTTAGCATCCCAGCAGCGAGACCTGTAAAGCTAAGCTAAGTAAACAAAACTGTAATTCCTTAAAAAACATTTTCTTTTAAAGTCAAACGAGTACTGGATGTTAATCTACACAGATTTATCTTCCTAAAACAGTTTATTTAGGTAAGTAATGTGCTTTTGTTTATTTACAGTAAGCTTAGATTTACAGTATTTTGTCCAAGGGTGAGCGTTACTTAGCTGCAGTTAGCAGCGCTACTCAGCTGCAGTTAGCAGCGCTACTCAGCTGCAGTTAGCAGCATAGCCATCTCCAGATAGCAGCGCTACATAGCCAGAGTTAGCAGCAGTAGCCAGTCCCGGTTTACAATGTTTCCCAGCCCTGGTTAACAGCGCTACCTAGCCAGGGTTAGTAGCGCTAGCCAGCCCCGCTTAGCAGCAGTTCACAGTCCCGGTAAGAATCGTTTCTCAGCCCCGGTTAGCAGCGCTACCTCCCTTTTATTTTGTAATTCATCTGAGTAGCTGTACTGCACCTTACAACCTGACCGGTAGAATTCATACATAAGGTGCACTGGATTATAATATAATAATATAATATCTAAATCAGTCCAAAAAATACAGTAGTATTTTTATTCTTTTATTCCTCGGACCCCACACTGAAAGTGATTTTTATTTTTTTTTTGCATTTTCAGATAGCATCAAATAATATAAAGACTAGACAATACTTGACCTCAAAACACACACACGCGTGCTTGTAGGAGGAAGTGCAATATCCGGTTCTTTTGTACAAACACCAAACACGCAGTGTAGTTTGTGTGTTAATGGTGAGGTCAGATTTTGGCGTTGGGTGGCGGGCGCTGTGGGCAAGATGTCAGGGTCAGTACCACGCTTTGGCCCGATTGCCATTCAGCACCGTGAGCAATTCCAGCGCAGATTAGCACGCTTAACCCTCCGGCTGTCTGAGCATTCACAGGAACAATGGGGGCTTTGTAGATAATTGGAATAGTTTGTGGGATAGACCTAGACTTCTCAGGGGAGATGCCATCCGCTGCCATCCACTCCGCCCAGGAGGAGCTTCCTTATAGCTTATAGCTTTACTTACACACTTAACTCCTGACTTACCAGTGCCTGAGTACCCCAGCCATTCGACCTTTTTAGTTGGGTCTGAACCAAAACACCCGTGTGAAAGGTGCCGAGAACTATGGTCTAGACCAATCTAATGCGTATTGTCAGCCTGTAGCCTGCTGCTAACTCCGGTTAGCAGTGCTGGAACAGCATTAGCATTCCCTGCTAACCATGCTAAGCCCTAGCTCTTTCGCTGTTCAGAGGCCTGGACCACGGGCCGGTTTGTTTGCAGAGATTTGGACTTTCAGACCAATTACAGGAAGTTGAGTCAGGCTATCATCACTAATTAAACAATACAAGAAGAAAAATGTTGAGGATTCCTGTATGTAGAAATAAAAGAAATCTGAAGGGATTCTGTTACGCTCACTCTGCTGCAGGACACACCTGCACTCAAAGTGAGTTGGGTTCTGGCAGGGGGTGAAATTCGGCACTTGCAACAACTCTCTGAATTAACAAACCCCGCCGGCATCAGTGTAAAGTATAGGGAGTAGGGGGTAGGCAATATGGCCCTAAAATATGAAGCTAAAACAGAGCATCTGTTCTTGGTAATTACCTTTAGCTGCAGGAGAATTTTTTTTAAGGAAATGTGCATTATTTTACGTTGATTACACTTCACACTTAAGTTCCATTTTTTTTTAAATATCGTGAGAAAATCATTTTGAGATCTCAGTATTGTAAATCGAATCGTGAGCAGAGTTTTTCGTTATACCCCTAATAATAATGATCAAATAACTTTTATGTAGCAATGATAACAGTAGTGCTGGACGATATGGCCAAAATTTATATCACGATATATTCTTCATTTCAGTCGATACGATATAATTTCGATATCGATATAAATACTTTGAAGGCCTCAGAAAAACTGCTAAGAATCCCTGCAATGGAAATCTGTACACTACTGTCTGAAAATTTAAAGTAAGTCTTTAAAGCCTCCTCTCACAAAAACTGTATAATACTTTAGAACTAAAAAAATGGTCAGAATAAATCAATGCTCACTTTTATTTTATTTATGTAGCAAAATAACATGACATATCTGTCAAACACAAACCTATAACCTATATACAGTGAGTCCAAGAAGTATTTGATCCCTTGCTGATTTTCTTCGTTGGCCCACTAATAAAGACATGATCATTCTATACTTTTAATGGTAGATTTATTCTTACATGGAGAGACAGAATATTAAAAAGAAAATCCAGAAAATAAATCTAAGGAATATATATTAATTGATTTGTATTTCATGGAGTGAAATAAGTATTTGATCCCTTAGTATTCATTAGCAGTTTGGCTTTTACAGACCAGTTAGACACTCCCAATCAACTTGTTACCTGACCTGAAGCCACCTGTTCTCACTAATCACTTGTGTGAAAAACACCTGTCCACAGAATCAGACAGATCACACAGATTTCAAGTCTCCAACATGGGTAAAACCAAAGAGCTGTCACAGGACCTCAGAGTCAGAATTGTTGACCTTCACAAAGCTGGAATGGGCTACAAAAAGATTAGTAAGGTGTTGGATGTGAAAGTAACAACTATTGGTGCAATTATCAGAAAGTTTAAAGAGTATAACATGACAATCAACAGACCTCGGCCCGGTGCTCCAAAGAAGATTTCGCCTCGTGGGGTGGCAATGATGCTGAGAACGGTCAGAAATCGTCCTGCAACCACTCGGCAGGAGTTAGCAAATGATCTGAAGGCAGCTGGGACCACAGTTTGCAAGGAAACAATTGGCAACACTTTGCGCAACAATGGATTCACATCCTGCAGTGCCCGAAAGGTACCCCTGCTGAAGAGAGCACATGTGGAGGCGCGCCTCAAGTATGCCAATGATCATTTGAAAGATGAACCAAGTTATTGGGAGAAGGTTTTGTGGTCAGACGAGACCAAAATTGAACTTTTTGGCCTCAACTCCATCCGCCATGTGTGGAGGAAGAAAAATGCTGCCTATGACCCCAAGAACACTGTGCCCACCGTTAAGCATGGAGGTGGATGCATAATGTTTTGGGGGTGTTTCTCTGCCAAGGGTACAGGGCTACTTCACCGCATCACTGGGAAGATGGATGGAGCCATGTACCGCACAATCCTGAGGGACAACCTCCTCCCCTCTGAAAATGGGCCGTGGTTGGGTCTTCCAACATGATAACGACCCTAAACATACAGCAAAGGCAACAAAGGATTGGCTCAAGAAAAATCACATTAAGGTCATGGAGTGGCCCAGCCAGTCGCCAGACCTCAATCCGATCGAAAATCTATGGAGGGAGCTGAAGGTCAGAGTTGCCAAGCGACAGCCCACCAACCTTCATGATTTAGAGAGGATCTGCAAAGAAGAGTGGGCCAAAATTCCCCCTGGAGTGTGTGCTAAACTTGTGGTTAACTACAACAAACGTCTCACCGCTGTGCTTGCAAACAAAGGCTTTGCCACTAAGTATTGAGTGTGTTTGGCAAGAGGGATCAAATACTTATTTTCCTCATTGAAATACAAATTAATTAAAATATATTCTTTAAAATTATATTCTGGATTTTTGTCTTGATATTCTGTCTCTCCATGTTAGAATATATCTACCATTAAAAGTGCAGAAGGATAGTGTCTTTATTAGTGGGCAAACAAAGAAAATCAGCAAGGGATCAAATACTTCTTGGACTCACTGTACATATTTCCAATATAAATAACTTTACATTACAAAAGAGGCAGAGCTTCTTATTCTTTTGTAAACATATTTAACAGATCAAAACAAAAGTGCTTCAACCAGGTTAACCTTATGGAATACAAAAAGCTTTCATATATATAAAGGGAACATGATATCCCCGTCAAATAAACAAACATCAACTATAAATTTAAACTTAGATACAACATAAACTACAAAAGTGCTTCAGATACTGTGTGTAGTGAAACTGCTTGAAGTGGTGGAACAGACCGGACCGCAGCCGAGCTTCATCGCGGGACATTCTAGGTGCGGAGCCGAGATCTGCTCGGTTAGGGTCGGTTTCGCTTCATCGCGGAAGGTTTTAGATGCGGCTGAGATCCGCTTGGTTAGGGTCGGTTTTGCTTCATCGCTGAAGGGTTTAGACGCAGAGCGGCGAGCGGCTAAGATCCGCTCGGTTCGGGTCGGTTTTGCGGAGCTTCATCGAGGGACATTTTAGATGCGATGCGATGCGGAGCCTAGCCTAGCCTAGCTGGCTACGTGCCTGTGTGATTACGTCATCACGCACTGACGTAGCCCGGCTACGGCGGGTGATTGCGTTCAGCACTGCAGTGAACTGACGCCGCTAAAAACGCCTGTCTGTGATAGATTCTATAAATAATTCATAACGATATGCCATAGAAATGAGATCACCGTTATTGAAACATTTCTTATCGCGATAAATACGGATATCAAATTATTGTCCAGGCCTAGATAACAGGTAATTTTTTTTTTAAGTTTTACTTTTTTGAAATCTATAAATGATTTAAACAAATATATGAATTAATTTAATGTATTTAATTAAGTTGAATAAATAACATAACTACATCATCTTAAAGTATTAAATTTGATCTAAATACTTTCTTTTTAGATTTCTCTTATTTTAATATTTTATTTAAGCAATTTCTATTAAAAACAATATATGAGCTTCGGAGCATTATTCACTGGTAAATTTATTTTTATATTAGTGTAGTGCAAGGAAAACCATTAAAACAACTTACTAATGGTGGTGCACTAAATAAAATACTAAGTAGTGAGGTAATATGCGGTTTGGGACGCAGTCTCCATTTTCAGGGGGCGCGGACATCACACTATGCCAACATGATGCACATATTTTCAAAACTGATAGCGAAGATTATGAGTCGAGTCGACCCAGCCCTACTTGATTTTGGAAAATGGTAAACCACCTAAAAACACCAGAAATATAGGTGTTTACAAACTTTTGAACAATTAATGAGCCAAAATCTCACTCTCAGCAAATCCTCCAGAACAGTGACTTGTGGTCTGGCTGCAGGCCTGAAGCTGCCAAACCTAGCTGCTGTGAGTTAGAGTAGAAATTAAGCGTATTTGGGATTAGGACAGGAAGTTCAGATGAGGTGAGGCAGCAGATTTGACTCTGTGGGATATAGATCAAAATTCAGCTTCCTGCCAATAAGCTGCTTAGCAGCTTATATTTTGGCTTTTCTGGTTAATATGCTCTTTCTCAAACCAGTTTATGACCATTCAAACCAGGGTCAGGGCTTTCTCTCTTCTTGTAAAGGACCCACACACTTTAAGGTCTCATTAAAGGACTATCTTGTATAATATTTGATGTATTAACTGAGGAAACATCCTTACTAAACTCTAAGTTTAAGCTCGGGCATTTCTTGGTAGCAGTGCTTCAGCCAGCATGTTCTTCTTTGAATTTCTTTTGTTTTAGAGCGGTAATCATATGCAACATACCCGTCAAGTCTCCCATTTTGGTCGAGAAACTACCGTATTTTACTCCTCTTTCCCATCATCCTCCCGTATTAGTATTTTCCCGTATAATATTAACATTTAATATACTTTTTTTTTGAGGCGACAAGCCACTGACTGCTGTATGTCTTTTAACCAATCGTGGTACCGGTTCAAGGAGAAACAGCCAATCAGGTTGCTGGTTTTGTGGAGTGCAGAGGAGGGCCAGTGTGGAGTTCAGGGCTAGCTTTTAGGGTTTGTTAGAATTTGTTCAAATCTCAAGTATTGTGGAGTAATTAATTATTTAGAAGGGGTAGAAGAGATGGTTGAGCTGGAGAGAGAGAAAATGTGGAGAGGGCTGAAATTAACTGAACTGATCAGGAGTGGACTGATCAAAAGAAAGAAGTATTAATGAAAGATTATTAATTGTGTAGGCCACTTAGGACTAATATTTACTGATGGAATATATCTGGTTCATGTCCTTCTAGTTAAAGAGTTAATGAGACCCTGCATCCTCATATGAGGACATCATATTTTTGCTTCTCTGCACCATTATACTTAATAATTTTGCAAAACTTTAACCCTTTGGCCTCATATGGACACACTGCTGTATCATCTAGTGGTCACATGACAACATTTAACACTCATCTGATTGAAATCAAGAGTGTGGGAACCCCAGTCCAAGGTTTCTGACAAAAACATGGGCCAGACACAAAACTCTCATCCAATTTTACGTTTGAAACTGTTCTCCTGATGTTTATTTGCTCACTGTCGAAAGATAAAAGTTGTTTTGAGGACTAATTGGGTAAAAGATTCTTAATTTAAGTTCTTAATTTTTAAAATAAACAACAAGTTCTAATTGAAGACATCTTTTTTATTGTTAGATCCTAACAGTCAGGGTCTCAGGAGGATATAAAAGAAAGTGAAAATTTCATGTAAATACCTAGAAAAGGGTTTTATTTAGGCTGTATTATAAGAATTACAGATGTCCACAGAATTTCAATGTCGGGTTGGGCTAATGGAATGGCTCGAAGCGGGCGGCCGAAAATTTATTTTATTTTTAAGTCCAAAACTTGACAGGTATATATGCAATCATGCACTGTCTCTTCTCCAGTCCTATTTCCACACCCTGGGTTGCCAGGTACAGCACACAATAGCAGGTAAAACACAGCATGCTACAGCCTCTGCATCGTTCTAAAAACATGACAGTAAAATGACAGTAAAAATTGACAATGCGATTGAGAACCCAGAAGGACTACAAGACGAATGCTGAGCTTTTAATTTTATATAATCAGTGATCCTCCAAGTCCAGCTGGATTAAGTCAAGGTGTGCAGAGAATGTGTGAGATAGGTAAAGTGATCCAGACTATTGCTCCAGACAGCCACGCTTCAACGTGCTAACATGAGCTATTATCAGTCAGAGTGGAAGAGCAGAAAGGCTCTTCATTCAAAAACCCACAGAACCTTTAAGAACCAGACATACAGATAACGCACACGCAAACGTACCAGCTCCTCCTCCGACACCCTGCTGAACAGAGCATGCTCCGTAAAATGCTTCACCATCCACAGGTGCACCTCCTCCACATCTGTCATAGTGTAGACCAGACCCTGCAAAACATACATACACATGCATACATCAGAACATCAATTAATCAGAACATCAGTCCTTATGGTAGTACCTAACATTTAGACACATGCACACATTCACACCATTTCAGTTTAATTATCGATTTCACTCCAAATAAAGCCTATCAGACACATCTGGCAGAAAAATCGATGAGTCTGCGCCGCCTTAAATACTGTGAACTGCGGCCGTTGCCCCTTTAAAGAATCCAGAAATAGCAGGAGAGTAAACAGTGGAGCTTATCGGCCGGGTCATCGCCATTTACTCTGAGAGAGAGAGAGCAGATTGTATAACCAGAACACCGGATTCACAGAACCTGCGGAGGCTCTCAGCTTCAGCCTGAAATCACACAGACGTCTCTGATGGGAACCAGAAAAAGAAAGGTTTTTACATTGTTTTTAGAATTGCTGCTAACCTGATGTTAACCTGAATGTTTTTTTGGTCACAAACTAATTAAAATAATGTTCTACAAGACAAAAAAAATTACGTATAAGTGTAAAATCCTATTTGCTTAGATGGAATGCAGCAGTTTTTTAGTTAAATTTACTGTACATAATGTATGAGAAAGTATACAAAGTGCATTTCTACAGATTGACGATAAAGCTGGTCCCTGGGCATGCAGAGGAATGTTTCATTCATGGGAAACCCTGCAAATGAAGGTGGATGGCTTAGATTATGTATAATATGGCCACCTTTCCTAAATTTCCTTCGGGATAAATAAAGTATCCATCTATCTATCTATCTTTCTGTTTCTCTCAGTCAAATGTTAAATTTCAGTGCCCACTCTCAAAATCTGATGCAAAATCTAATCAGAATATAGCTTTAATAACTTATTTTTTTGTGTCAATATTTGTACCTTATATTAGCTACAGTATACATGGAGCTCTGGAAAAAATTAAGAGACCACTTTAGTTTCTGAATCAGTTTCTCTGACTTTGCTATTTATAGGTATATGTTTGAGCAAAATTAACACTGTTGTTTTATTCTATAAACTACGGACGACATTTCTCCCAAATTCCACATAAAAATATTGTCATTAAGAGCATTTATTTGCAGAAAACGAGAAATGGCTGAAATAACAAAAAGATGCAGAACTTTCAGACCTCAAATAAGGCAATATCAGTTAGAAACAACAATACTAATGTTTTAACCCAGGAAAAGTTCAGAAATCAATAATTGGTAGAATAACAGAGATATTTAATCACAGCTTTAATGCGTTTCGCCATGCTCTCCCCCAGTCTTTCACACTGCTTTTGGGTAACTTTATGCCACTCCTGGCTCTAAGATTCAAACAGTTCTTCCAGAATAACCTTGTATGTGGCTTGATTTATACGTCCTTTGTAAAGACCAAACTGCACCTTCAGATCATCACCGATACTTCACCAAATTTCACAATGGGTGCAAAAAACACTCTCCAGGTCTCTGTCTAGCCATTAGCAAAGCTGAAAAATTGACTCATTAGAGACAATGATCTTACTCCAGTCCTCTACAGTCCAATCCTTATGAATTTCTGCAAACTTCAGCCTGGCTCTTCTTTGCTTCTCATTAAAGAAAGGCTTTTTTCCAACTTTACATGATTTGAGCCCTGCCTCTAGGAGCCTGTTATGAACTGTTCTTGCTGCGCACTTCACCCCAGCTGCCATTTGCCGTTCTTTTTGTAGGTCACTCCTGCGGTTGCTGATTAACATTCGAGTAGAATGAGGTGTACTTGGGTTGGAATTCAACTGACACTGTGATGGAATGGCTATCATATAAGTAGAGATGCTGATTTTCCAAAAACGCTGAAGTGTTCTCAATTTTTTTCCAAAGCTATATATATATATATACATACATACATTACACATACAAACATACATATATACACACACATTAGGGGTGTCCCGATTTCGATATTTTATCGAAATCAATTAAAATTAGGTCATGGTCTCGAGTATCGAAGTCAAAACGATGATCGACGATCCCTCCCTCTAAGCTACGGCGCAGCACGCTACAAAAATGGCGCAGCACACTGTAGTCGACGCCGCGGACATTGTGACTGCTCAAAGAGCAGCCCTTTCTCCAGAGAATGGACATTCTCATCTTCTTAAAGAAAAACTTGAAAATATAAAAATAACAGTTGTTTTGTCTAGCCTCAAATATGTTAATAGTTTTGGTACCTTAAGGAGCATCTTTCTCTCAGATAAAGTTAATAATATGTCTTTATTAAAGAAAAAAACTTGTCATTCACAGGGACCGAGTATTATTTTTCATGTTTAACTGTTATAGTAGGATAGAGTTCAGTTTGTTAAGGCTCTAATTGTTGTTTTATTTTGTACATGACTGTTTTAATAGTGCACACTGCTGCTACCAAAAAAAGACACTAGATTGCATTACATATACATCTTAATTAAATTATTTAAATTTGACCATTAGTGCCTCTAGTATTGTGTTACAGATCACTTGTATCACTTTGCATCACTTATATCAAGCACACCTTTCGAAATAAGATATTGTACATTTGATGAATCAAACCAATAACTGACCATAGACTAATCTAAAACTGGCATAGGCCTCTCTGCTGTAAAAAAAAAGAAAAAAGAAAATCGAGAATCGAATCGCATCGTGACCCTAAAATCGGAAATAAAAAAAATTTAGAGAATCGTGACACCCCTAATATATATATTGTCTGATTCTACGCAGCATTTCTATCATATATCTTACTTAGGTAAACTCAGAGTTTTGTTCGCTACCATACACATAAACCATCCCCCATCTTACTCCAAACTTCAAACACAAGAACCACCACTCCCGAACCCCCACCACCACCCCCCCAAATGGTTCTACATTACTGCTGAGTGTGCAATCAGTCTGCATTAAAACCCACATTCACAAGCACAGGCGGCCATTGTTCTGCTGCAACCCTCCTCCCCACCCTCCCACCACCCTTCACTGCCTTACCTCACCTTTTCAACACACACACACACACACACACACACACACACACACACACACACACAGCACTGCCAAGCCTAAGGACACACAGCTGACAGGTAATATTGCAGGGGGAGGAGCCGGAGACGAGCAGGGCGAGACGCGCTGATGGAAGGTTACCTAAATAAGTTTAAACTTATTTTTAACTGTGTATAACACATTACATACAGGCTTTAAAGTTCCACTAGGTAGGATTGAGATTTTGTGCTTGTGGGCTCCCCCTTGTTGTAGAGTGTAATAAATGTTTCAGGTGGATTAGTTTCTCTTTCTCGTTTTTGGTTTTCACAGACATATTCGGTCTCTTTCCAGCTCTCTTTACAAAGTGTCTGTATGTTAGTTTGTAAAGAATGAACCAGTAGTCCTTGTAGAACTGTTAGAACTAAAGGTCGGAAAGCAGGTCGCAGTTCTCGCAAGCGTTGGTCGCAGCTGCCTCGGAAAACTTACACAGTCTGGTTTGAGCTCCGGCACAAACACGAAAGCACCGCTATTCCTCCTATTACACCTCAATGCAGCGCTGCAGTGAGTTTCAAGCTGTAATTTTACTTCTTTAAAAAGATCAAAAATCCTACCTAGTGCTGCTTTAAGGCTGAAACAATAAGAGAATTAATTAAACACAATGTGTTTATAATAACAAATAATGAAATATTCCAGCAGATTACTGTTAATCATGTATGTTTCTTTTATAAATTAATTTATTTATTTAATTATAAATGCAACAATTATTCAATATAATCAACAACGTCGACTATAAAAATTATATTGTCGATACATCATTAATAAAATGGGACACAAAAATGTAAACACATCAAATAAGGGAAAAAACAACAGGCATACTCACTCTACATCAGATTATTCTACATTTAAACATATTTTTAGCATTTAAATCACTCATATAGTGCATTCTGCTGTATTTGGAGTAATTGAGAAAAAGCAGACAGTGAGTTACTGCCAGCTGTGGCCAGGGTTGCCAAGACCAACAAAATATCTGCTTAAACAAAAAAAAACTTAAACTAGCCCAATATCTGAGACCGTCTCAGACATTCACAGCAGAGAACATTTTAATTTTAAACGTTTTGAAGTTTGGTGATAAATACACACATAATATAAATAAAAAAAATGCAGCACAGCAGGAAATATTAATGCTAAAAAAACACGAACACAAATAAACAAACTAATAATGTACAAATAAGAAACAGCCTGAACATCAATTTATATATATATAAAGAAAAAAAAAATTCCCTGTCAGCTAAATTATTACAAAAAAACTTCCTCAAAATAGAATAGACTGATTAAATATTTAATCAAACATGGTCAAATTCAAAATATTACATAAATTCTCTCATATTATGAACTATTATTAAAAAAATGATAAACAGAATTGATAAATTACCTTAATTAATGACCTATTTAAGTAAAGTTTCCTGAAAATAACTTTTGGCCTGTGTGAATGTCTCCTATAATAGTAATAGTAATAGTAAAATGTAATTTTATATTAGTATGTGAAAATCAAAATTGAAATATCCTGTAAAATCTGTTTAGCTGTCAAGATGCAGTAAAACATGCAGGAAGAACAAATTGAGGGCATGACAAAATTAATAATCATTTTAGTAGTCATTAGTTTTAGCCCTACTGGAAAGCAGTAAGTAGATTTTTATATTCTGAGACAATATAAAGAACACCTTCCAGATTTAGATTATGAAGAAAAGAGGAATTAAAAAATTAAATAGGTACATAAATACATATTAACCAGGCCTAATATAAAGCTAGTGCATTTACAGTAAGACAAGCTAGCAGCAGCTTAACCCTGGTTCATGCTCACAAACCTGCCTGGAGGCAAAAACAATGTAAACTAATTTTTCCATTTTTGAAAAAATAAATAAGTCTTCAGTTGGAATAAGGTTAATTTGCAATTCCAACACCTTTACTTCTGTTAAACCCTGAGAATCTTTACTGTACATAATAAAGAAAAACACTTTAAAAGTTCAGCTGAGGTGAGCAGAACACATCACAGGCTTTACTGGATCCCTCCCTCCCTCCCCCTTAACACCAATCTCTCACTGGGATTTTCAACAAAGCAATTAAACCAGCCCTGTAAAAACTGCAGAGCAAACCTACAGAGCCTAACTGCACCAGCCTTTACCCCCCCACACAGTGCAGCTGCTGCTTTAACGTCAGATAAATATTATGTGACTTAAGTTAAACGATGATGTTACCCTATAAAAGTATATAACACAAATTAAATGAACACAGATATGATGAGTTCTTACCCCAATTCTAAGAGTGTAGGCGTATTCAGCGAGCAACGTGGGACTGATGATCCTCCACTTGTGCTTTGTCTTTTTGAAGTGTGGGTCCGGAAAGAGGAAGAACATCTTGCTGAGCTGTAGATACACAACAATCACAACAATAAAAAAATATGATGACCACAACTTGGGATGCATCAGTACCATTTTTTCCAACCAAGTAACAAAAGTGTAAAACATAGACATTCATTACTTAGGTAGAACTACAGATACTAGGGCTTAAAATGAGGGCTGCCAACATTAAAGTGTTAAATAAAAACATTTAATTACTTTGAAATCAATAATAACGTGATATTATTTTAATACAATTAATTACACCCCAACTTTCACCATAATCAGCCCTGAATCTTCTCGCTATATTTACTTTCTTCCTTCCGCACCAAACAGCTCTGACCAATCACACAGGACACAGCATGCTTGCATGCTTTATTGGTGAGCTTATTTTGGGGAGTTTAGGTTTATGCCTGTGTGAAACCAAACCAAACAGAGGGAGAAACTCCAATTAAACAAACTCATCAACTGATCCGGATCATAGAAACCTCCTACAGGTGTGAAAACACCCATTTATACTCAGCAAATTAAGATCTAATTCAGAAATCCCTACAACCAAGCTGAGATATTTACAATAAAGTAAAACATTAATTATGAATTCTTTATTCCAGCGCCCCACATTGGCTTCATCTCCCCTCAAACATACAAGTAAGTAGGGGTGTGCCATATTATATCTTGCGCAATAATATCGCCAACATTTTTTTATATCGTGAATGATATTATACCTTAAAATATCGTACCCCATCACCCACCTCTAATTATCACTTCAGGGTACAACTTTTTACTGTTTTTATCAAAAGAAAAATGACACAGTTCTCATTTCTTATTATATATATATATGTATATATATATATATATATATATATATATATATATATATATATATATATATATATATATATATATATATATATATATATATATATATTTTTTTTTTTATTTATTTTTTTTTTTTATTTTATATCTATCATTTATTTCACTTTAGTCCTGTATATATGGAGATATCCTGGTAATCTGATAAAATTTCTTTAATTCAGTGTTTTGTCATATCGCCAAGAGTATTGTTATCGCGAAATACCATAAAATATTGTGATATTATTTTAGGGCTATATCGCCCAGCCCTACAAGTATAGTAGTATTTTAATTGACACCACAAATATAAATATAATTTCATTTTAGATGTCTTACATTTATTATTTTATTTATATTTTATTATCCACTATAAAAATTGTGTCTTAAGAACAACTGTAAACTATATTAATCACAGAATATTGTTGTGATTAATCATTTTAAAATTTCAATTGATTGACAGCACTATTTAAAATAAGCATCAACTTAAGCGTTTTACTTTAAGTAGATTTGCTGCAGCAGATAGGCTGAAGCACAGGGCCTATAGTGCCCTACCCCCTCCCCCCCTTCCCAAAAACACATTTTCCTAAAAGCCATAATGACTATAATGGTTCTATTAAAATGTTAATGTTGACTACATACGTCTGCTATGTTTTTTTCTGGAGTGTGTGCGTGGCGTGTGCAGGTGTGATGGAATAACTCCAGTAAATTAATCTGAAGTTTTTTTTTCACCTCGTATCCAGAGTTTTAGGGAGTTTCATCACTTGTGCTGAAAAAATAATTCTTACCCAGGACCAATTCTGGAATAGACTGTGCCATTCTTTTCCTCTCTTTTCTGAGTAAATAACAGCTGTTTGCTGATTTTTTTTCTATACTATGCAAGAAACAGCAGCAGGAGCCACTTAGATAAAGTGCTGTTCTCATTTCTTTCCAGGATGGAGCGTTTGACTCCACAGGGCTGAGGTGTGTTAGCTTGTTATGCTAACTGGCTAGCGTTAGCTAGCAAGCTATATCTGCTTCTTTTGGAGGTGCTGTTTTACACCGCGCTCTGAAGCGAATATAGCGGTATGGCGCTATATGAAAGATGCATACCGGTTTTAATTTATCCTCTGTTACACTGGATGAACCGGTATACTGCCCGGCACTAGCACTAGGTATCGGCTCCTCATTGGCGAGTAAGAGTACATTAGCATAGTATCGGGTCGTATTTATGAATTACAACCATCACAACAATAATCACAGCGGTCACAACAATGCTGACAATTGATCACAAATAGCATCACATTACATTAGCATGGTATTGTGGCCAGTATTTATGCTTTGCTTAATTACAACCATCACAACAATCCACATTAATCACAGTGATCGGAAAAGTCCTCATTGATCATAGTGCTTTAAACATTTCTGACATCCGCAACAAATCACCAAAATCACAGTGATCATAGTGTTCACACCTTCAGGGTCTATCTTAAATTATTATGCATGTGGTTTTAGTGATTTAGGTTTCTTCTTTTCTAGCTGTCTGTCTATTCTCAGTGTAACCTGTTGGCCATGTACTAGGGCTGCATGATATTGAAAAAAAAAAATTGACAGTTTTTTTTTTTTTTTTTTTGGCAATATATATCGTGATATTGAACAATGCAGGACCCGTGACAGCAAAGACCCCCAACCCCACCCGCATGCTGTTTCTTAACCTATCGAGATACAGACCGACCGAGAGCTGAGTCGGCGCTTTAAAGTCAGCCAAGCACTCAAAACCCGAGGAAAACAGCAAAACAACAATAATAAAGCATTTAAATGGCTTTTTAAAAGGTAAATATGAGCGTTTTTCTGTTATTACAAGCGTGTTTCAAACTTAAAATGAAGAAAGTGATATCTAATATTAGCATCAAGCTGTAATCATTTTTGTGACTGTGCAGTTCTACAGAACACAGCTCTGGTGTTCTGCTTTCTTTCAGCTGTCCAATTAACCTGTCAAACCAGAGTCTCAAACCTAAAACACAGCCACCCCCCCCCCACTGTAACATTACCTCACCTACACCTACCTACACCCTCCCCAATGAGCTCAGGGTTTCCATACAAGACGCAGAGCCCCTGCCTCTCTGCAGGAACAGGCGGGGAATATCAGCAAAGCTAAAAGCCTGGAAATTCCCAGTTTAAGAGCTTTTATTATATCAGAATTCCCCATCCTGCACTGAAGCGCTCGACACGCGGGGGGTGGTGTGAAGGGGGGTTTGAATGGGAGGAGGGGAGTGATGATACACAGACAGTGAGATACTTCAGCAGATCTTCTGAGCGTCTCGTATTAAAACATTTGTACAGGTTTCAGCTTTTATTAGTCAAATAAATAAATGTCAGGCTGCAACAGACTAACTGCAGGATAATTACGGGGAGCAGCCGGCACCGCCAGGCCCGCGGGCCATCGCTCCCCGACCTGCTTCATCAGGTGGAAAAATACACTGAGCTTTAATTAAAGCCTTTAAACAGAAGCAAGAGACAGGTCTAAAATGGGTCTGAAAATAGAACAGTGGGGCTATATCAAGCAGATCTGTCTGTCTGTCTGTCTGACGATATGTCTGTGTATCGAAGCGTGAAGCCAAAGGCGGTCTCCACTCTGGCAGGTCTGGGCTTCCAAGGCTTCACTTCAACTGTTCGTTAAAGGAAGAAGAAGAAAAAAAAGAAATAAAAAGAAAAAGAAGATTTTGCTCATGGACCAATTCGTGACAATATTCATGCCAATACTCTGACATGGCAAAAGTCATGGAACGGCAGTACATACTGTAAACTGATCCTGAGGTGTTAGCTCTCATGGGGTACATGGCTTGGGAATGCCCACACCTGTACTCAGCTGTATAAGCTGTGAGGTGTTATCTTATGAGTGAAGTAGAACACAGCACAGGCCAGTATGCTCATGGTAAGGCCTGCTTACCATGAGAATGATGCCCATGCTGGGCACCTGAGAAATCTCCCAAGCCCCCACAACGATGGCTGCCTACTGTTTCAGGCACATGCAGATCTGCCAACCCTGAAATAACTTTATGAGAATAAACTTTTTTTTAATGTATTACAATATTTCAGGTTAGTTTTGATGCATTTTAAATAAAATAAAAAATATTGTAATGTGCCGAGTTACTGAGTTTAACTGAGAACCTAATACAGAAGATAAATGCATAGCGTAACTGTATTAACTACATTGAAAAGAGGAAACGTGCCATCAGCTGTACGTCTGCGTGTGTATGTTTGTGTGAGAGACAGAGGGAGAGAAGGAGATAGAGAGTTACAGAGAGAGAGTAACAGAGAGAAGAGAGAGAGAAAGAGTGTGAGTGAGCAAGTGAATTAGAAAGCGACTGAGTCTGCGTCAGCAATTTGGAGGAAAATGAAGCGTGAATGAAAGCAGTGTATGGCTCCATAGATTGTTCAAGTGTGGCAGCTCAAGCAGCTGCAAACACACTTACACAGAAAAACTTCTCTTTAATAAGGCAGGGCGGGGGTGGCTGGGTGAAAATGAAGCACTCTGATTGGCTGAAAGCATTCCACTTACTCACAGATCTATGTGGCTCAGTGCTGAATCAACTTTAGTGACAACCTGGTGACAACTTGATTGAAACTGGCGAAATACTTTAAACTAGGGCTGGGCGATATGGCCCTTAAATAATCACAATATCGCAATATTTCATGGTATTTTCACGATAGGAATACTCTTGGTGATATGACAAAACGCTGCATTTTAAAAAATGATTTCAAGAATACACTACAACAATTACATTTTCTTATTGCATACAATATGATATGGCACACCCCTAACTGAGATATAAAAAAAATAAAATAAAAAAACAACGAGAATTTTATCAGATTTGTAACAGAAGACAACGATCCAGAATGTCATGATATATGTCAAAAAAAAAAATCTTTTTCGATTAACTAAGTACTTTTGTAAGTGTCTCTGCATAGTAGCAGCTGTTGGCTTATTGTCGCTCACCTGACCCTTACTGAAGAAGTTTGGAAGGTACTTCATAGCGTTACTCCTGAGGCAGGCGATGTTCTGATACTGGCCAGGCTCGGCAGCTCGAAGAGAGCGAATGCGGTCCTGAACGTAGTCTGAAACCTTCACCCGGATCTCCAGACCCAGGATCAGCTGATTTGGGAACAGTGGTGATAACTCCACTACAGAGGAAAAGAAATATTATTTTGAGCTTTTATCTTTAAGGTTTTATCTACTGATTAGTTTCGTTAAATTTGAATTTGATCAATAGATTTTAAGAGTATTAATTAATGTTTAGTAATTTCCTTTGTTGCAGTAACAGAATCTATTGTTCTGTAAAAAAGATGTTGGAACATTGCTGTGAGGAGGATTTGTTAGCATTCAGCCACATTAGATCATGTCACCTGGCATAGAGCATGAGAAGTGACCATTATGGCTGAAGTGCTCAATGTGGCTCAGATCTGATTTTTTTTCATGGCTGTGTGAACGTGCCAAATCAGATTTTTTTCAAATCAGATTTACATTACTTACATATGTAGTCCTAAATCAGATATGTATCCGATCCATAGACATGGGACATAATTGTGAACGGTCAAATCGATATTTTTGCTTTTACACGTGCTTCTCTCTCGTACCCACACATCTCTTGGTGCAGTTGTGCAGCTGTAGCTGCAAAAACAGCAAAAGCAAACCGCCTGGCCTTTTTTCACCTCCTCGACCTGAGCATGAACTTCAGACCAGCTGTTTACTGTTTCTCCACTCCAGCAAAAGATGCTCCACATATGAGCTGCTAACCCATTCATTTCCCTTATAAAGCTACAAGTCTCCCCTCAAATATGATTTTTTTTTTGTTGTTGGTGAAGAAGGTGATGTTTATACATGTATCAATGTGCGCATCAGGGACAGATTCATTCACATTACACACTTACATTTATGAATGTAAACTGTCAAGGGAGGAAAAAAATCGGATTTGAGCAATGTGGCTTGTAATATGAACAAAGCCTAAGGCCCTTTCAGAATTTTGGATTGTGACTATTTCTTTGCAAACAGCGAATCCTTGTGGCGCCATTGTGGAACTACACGGACAGTTAAATGAAATAGTACAATGACTTTAAACTCAGACTGGAAATCTTATTTAAAATCTATTTCCTTCAAAAATAAGGCAAACTTAACTGGACTTAATAATTCAGATTATATTTTATATTTCTATTTTGTGGACTTTTAACAGGGTGGAGTGATATAATAAGAGAGCTGATAAAAAAAAAAGAATGAGTTGATCTCACACATTTATTATGCAGTAATGCCTGAGATATTAGATAGTTAAGATAATTATTATCTATATTTAGATACAGGGGTTGGACAATGAAACTGAAACACCTGTCATTTTAGTGTGGGAGGTTTCATGGCTAAATTGGAGCAGCCTGGTGGTCAAACCTCATTAATTGCACATTGCACCAGTAAGAGCAGAGTGTGAAGGTTCAATTAGCAGGGTAAGAGCACAGTTTTGGTCAAAATATTGCAATGCACACAACATTATGGGTGACATACCAGAGTTCAAAAGAGGACAAATTGTTGGTGCACGTCTTGCTGGCTCATCTGTGACCAAGACAGCAAGTCTTTGTGATGTATCAAGAGCCACGGTATCCAGGGTAATGTCAGCATACCACCAAGAAGGATGAACCACATCCAACAGGATTAACTGTGGACGCAAGAGGAAGCGGTCTGAAAGGGATGTTCGGGTGCTAACCCGGATTGTCTCCAAAAAAAAAAAAAAAACATAAAACCACGGCTGAACAAATCACGACAGAATTTAATGTGCATCTCAACTCTCCTGTTTCCACCAGAACTGTCAGTCAGGACAATACATTATTGTGGTCTAAAACCAGGTGTTTCAGTTTCATTGTCCAACCCCTGTATATCTAAGAAATGAAGATTTTTTTTTTTGTGATTTTTTTTTTTTTAATAAGCATATATGTCTATAAACTAATAGCGCTTTAAGGATAACTTGGTTAGGACATACCGAGCAGTCCTCCATATCCACAGCCAATATCAGCAAACTCCACTCGAGCTTTTCTATTATCCAGCTGCTTTCCCTGCTCTTCTTCCTGCAGTGGGGTAAAATATTCAGGATACAGCTGTGACCAGTCCATCTCCTCAGGACAAACAGGGCTGAAAACAAGATTTAAACAGAAATTTATAATAAACATTATAAGCAGGAATGCACCAAACTGAACATTTTGGGCCATAAACATTAAGCATTTCCTTTACAGATTTCCCACTTTCCCACCCTATTAAATAGCCAAAATGTATTTTAATTAAACACTACAATTTTAATTAAACACTAAACATTTTAAACATTCCAGCAAGAATACAAATAAAGGCCAACATGGCATAATATAAATAAGTTACAGGCTGCCATTTTGGCAGCACAATTTTCAATATTCAGTGCATACTTAATTAGGATCATGTATATATACACATACATACATACATACATACATACATAAAATACAGGTTATTATAATAACTAAATATAAGATTAATTACAAAAGAATGTTGATGATCTGAAGTCTAGTATAGCATAACGTTTACTTTGGTTTCTTAGAAGAAAGACTGATCCCCCTTAAATTTACGTGTTCACAGCATAGACCTTAATCGTAAACAACTTCAGGCTGATAACCGTTTTAAGGTGGACAAAAAAATAAAAATTCAAGAAGCTATTATCAGGCTGATGCACCATTTAAGGTGGACTTAAAAAAAACAACTTTATATAACAGCTATTGATGTACTTAAACAGACTCTTAGTGCTGCACCATTTAAGGAGGAATGAGATGAAAGTTTAAACTAAGATTATTCTGGTTGACCCACTAATTCAGATTGAAAAGCTAACATTTGGTAGATGGTCCATTTTAGGTAGACTTGGAAAAAAATCATCTTCATATAATGCTATTTGATGCTAACAGTCATGTGCTACACCACTTAAGGTGCAACGAGATAGTAATAAAAAAAACAGCAGGCTTTTGGACCATTTAAACTGGAATTAAAATCTAACGACTTAAAAGTGAGATTATGTTAGTTTACCCAAGAACATAAGAGCTTCGCCATTAAAGGTGGAAGTAATAGAAAATTAGAAACCACCAGCAGTCAGTTACACAACTTTAAAAAGACTGAAGATAAATAAACATCACGTTGTTTGACTCACGAACTCAGATTAAGAAGCTAACATCAGGCTAAAGCACTATTTGAGGTGGACTGAAAAAAAAAAATCATTTTAAATAATGTTGGTTGACTCAAGTTCAGGATAAAAAAAACAGTTGACGAAAAAGCCTACAGCAGGCTGCAGCACCATTTAAGGTGGATAAAGAAAAAAAATTGAACATTATACTGATTAATATACTACATTAGCACATAAGTGCTTTTAAGGGGGAGAAGGGTAGCAAAATAAGAAGGTAACGGCAGGCTGTTGCACATTTAAAGTAAAGTGGAAAGTTTAAGTAAGATTATGTTGGTTGACTCACTAATTCAGAATAAGAAACCAACAGCTGCATAATTTAGGATGGACTGAAAAAACTCACTTTCTATAATACTAACCGATGTACTTAAATTTTTTTGATATTTTTTGTAAAATAACAAGCCAACCAAAGGCTGTGAAACCATTTAAGGTAAATTGGAAAGTATATGTAAGTAACGTTATATGTTGGTTGACTCATTCATTCATGATAAGAAACTAACATCAAGCTGATGCACAATTTAAGGTGGGCTGGAAAACTTTACCTAAGATAATACTAGGATAATACTTTCCTGAATTTGCTCCAAAAGTGCAAACTAAAACCAATTAAGGAGGAACGGAGTAACCTTTAGTCCATAAGAAACCAACAGTAGAAATGTAGACTTACTACTCGAATGTGTGATCTGCCATGGGGTTGGAGTGAGCTCTCTGGCGGTAATATCGCTTCTGTGGCATAGAGACACTCATCCTGAGCAGTTTAATGTGTTTATTACGATATTAAAGTAATAATTCAACTCGTATAAACAGCATGGACTGCTTTCCTTCAGCGGCACAGCGTGGGGACGCCTGGATTTTACGTCTTCGAAACGTGAGCAGAATTGTAGTATCTGATTGGCTGAGCGGTAAGTAGGCGGGCACAGCTGAAATTCTATAAATTAAAAGTCCCGTTAAAGTGACAACCAATTCATGCTTAAGTGTGCGCACATTATTTTTTATTTAACGCTACAATCCTAGTATTACCGTATTGTAAGAAGCTGCTAATATAGAGTACCATGATCAGTTGTTTATTTGCCTGGCTTTTCTTTAAAATTCACATTATGAAATTAGCTAATTACTAAATTATATATAATATATATATATATATATATATATATATATATATATATATATATATATATATATATATATATATAATATTATATATATATATATAAATTATATATAATATTATATAAATATATATACACTGCTCAAAAAAATAAAGGGAACACTCAAATAACACAATAAAACTCCAAGTAAATCAAACTTCTGTGAAATTAAATTGTCCACTTAGGAAGCAACACTGATTGACAATCAATTTCACCTGCTGTTGTGCAAATGGAATAGACAACAGGTGGAAATTATTGGCAATTAGCAAGACACACTCAATAAAGGAGTGGTTCTGCAGGTGGGGACCACAGACCACCTCTCAGAACCTATGCTGTCTGGCTGATGTTTTGGTCAGTTTTGAATGTTGGTGGTGCTTTCACACTCGTGGTAGCATGAGACGGACTCTACAACCCACACAAGTGGCTCAGGTAGTGCAGCTCATCCAGGATGGCACATCAATGCGAGCTGTGGCAAGAAGGTTTGCTGTGTCTGTCAGCGTAGTGTCTAGAGGCTGGAGGCGCTACCAGGAGACAGGCCAGTACACCAGGAGACGTGGAGGAGGCCGTAGGAGGGCAACAACCCAGCAGCAGGACCGCTACCTCCGCCTTTGTGCAAGAAGGAACAGGAGGAGCACTGCCAGAGCCCTGCAAAATGACCTCCAGCAGGCCACAAATGTGCATGTGTCTGCACAAATGGTTAGAAACCGACTCCATGAGGATGGTATGAGGGCCCGACGTCCACAGATGGGGGTTGTGCTCACAGCCCAACACCGTACAGGACGCTTGGCATTTGTCAGAGAACACCAGGATTGGCAAATTCGCCACTGGCGCCTTGTGCTCCTCACAGATGAAAGCAGGTTCACACTGAGCACATGACAGACGTGACAGAGTCTGGTGACGCCGTGGAGAGCGTTCTGCTGCCTGCAACATCCTTCAGCATGACCGGTTTGGCAGTGGGTCAGTAATGGTGTGGGGTGGCATTTCTTTGGAGGGCCGCACAGCCCTCCATGTGCTCACCAGAGGTAGCCTGACTGCCATTAGGTACTGAGATGAGATCCTCAGACCCCCTGTGAGACCATATGCTGGTGCGGTTGGCCCTGGGTTCCTCCTAATGCAGGACAATGCTAGACCTCATGTGGCTGGAGTGTGTCAGCAGTTCCTGCAAGATGAAGGCATTGAAGCTATGGACTGGCCCGCCCGTTCCCCAGACCTGAATCCGATTGAGCACATCTGGGACATCATGTCTCGCTCCATCCACCAACGTCACGTTCCACCACAGACTGTCCAGGAGTTGGTGGATGCTTTAGTCCAGGTCTGGGAGGAGATCCCTCAGGAGACCATCCGCCACCTCATCAGGAGCATGCCCAGGCGTTGTAGGGAGGTCATACAGGCACGTGGAGGCCACACACAATACTGAGCCTCATTTTGACTTGTTTTAAGGACATTACATTAAAGTTGGATCAGCCTGTAGTGTGTTTTTTCACTTTAATTTTGTGTGTGGCTCCAAATCCAGGCCTCCATTGGTTAATAAATTTGATTTCCATTGATGATTTTTGTGTGATTTTGTTGTCAGCACATTCAACTTTGTACAGAACAAAGTATTCAATGAGAATATTTCATTCATTCAGATCTAGGATGTGTTATTTGAGTGTTCCCTTTATTTTTTTGAGCAGTGTATATAAATATTATATATATATATATATATATATATATATATATATATATATATATATATATATAATATTATATATATGTATATATTACAAAGAAACTTATTGATTTTATTCTATTCATTTATATATAGTTTAATAAAATAATATTAGCTTGATAATTTTTTACTGACAGACATTTTTTAAGTCACAAAACAAATTAGTATGACAATTTGGTATTTAATGTGTCTCAAAAAAAAAAAAAAAAAAAATATATATATATATATATATATATAGGGCCTTGTATCAACATTTTTGCTACCAATGTTAATAAAATAAAATATTATATATATTATTAAAATGTATATATATAATATAAAAAATATATTAAAAATGTAATGTAAATGGGAAGAAATGACCTAAATGTATAGCATGTAAATATACAGCTCTGGAAAAAAAAAAATAAGAGACCACCTCAAAATGATGAGTTTCTTTAATTTTACCAAATTGAAAACCTCTGGAATATAACCAAGAGGAAGATGAACTGCTTGCATTTTGGCATACATTTATTTAAAAGCAGTGTGTAAGACTGGTGGAGGAGAACATGCCAAGATGCATGAAAACTGTGATTAAAAAAACAGGGTTATTCCACCAAATATTGATTTCTTACCTCTTAAAACTTCATGAATTATTTGAAGCTTGAAAGCTCTGCACCTTTTTTGTTATTTCAGCCATTTCTCATTTTCTGCAAATAAATGCTCTAAATGACAATATTTTTATTTGGAATTTGGGAGAATTGTCTTATAAGTTTATAGAATAAAACAACACTGTTAATTTCACTCAAACATATACCAATAAATAACAAAATATTCAGAAACTGAAGTGGTCTCTTATTTTTTTACAGAGCTGTATACCTGTATAGCATAGTTTGTACTATGTTGGTTTGCTTTTATAAACAAACAATATAGTAACACTTACAGGGTACTTTTACTTACTGTAACTCAAAAGACACGCTGATTGTTGACTGACGCCTCTAGATGGAGCTCCAGCAAGGCCTTTGTATAAAGTGGGTGAATGATAAGGAGTACCTACCTGTAATTAACTTTATATAACATTAGGATACTTCTTTAGTCTTCTTATTCCGCTTACAAACTTGGTGGAGGTAGTTCACAAACATACTGTAGGTGTGAAAGGAGGCGGGGTCTGACTTCACAAGTATCCTATGTTTTAGGAGCATTTCTAGTGATAGTGAGAGTTCATATGAATGGGGATTGTGTAACTGGCTCTCCAAAATTATTGAACAAAAAAAAACATTGAGACTGAATAATATTACTATAGTAAGTACTAGTGGTCGAGTTTCCTGCTACCGTCATGCAGTGCTAAAAATATAAAGAAACGTTTAATGACATTCAGCTTCTTTTAACCCTTTAATATTTGATCATTTGCTTTCACCCTCAACAGTATGAATCGACAGCATGAAAAAAATCCCAAAACAATAACATTTACATCCAGTTCAGTTCATCACATGTGCATGTCTGTTTTGTTTTTATTGCAGTAGATGAATAGTAATATTTTTTATTATCAGTTACTCTGTTGGAATCTGACTCGTCTCAGTCAAATCAAATCCCTCAACTGAGCTCCAGTGTTTTATTTCGGTCTCGTCCTAGATGCTGCGCACTGGGGACACAGCGGGTCTGCGTTACTGGTATTAAGACCAGTAAAGCTGGCCACCAGTGCGAGACGGAGATATAAAATTCTGTAAATGCTGTACCTCTGTTTAAATGTGCAGTTATAAAATCATTGCTGACACTGTTTCGCCCCACAGAAAACAGAAGAGCAGAGAATATGGCAATGCTTTATGTATTTCTGGGAATGGAAGGAAATACGCTCCAGCATTTTTTTTTTAGGTGTGCTCACATTCCTTTTTTTCAGTGTTCTCGGTTTTTCAGGAAACCCATTCTTTTTTCTTCTTGTTTTTTAAAGTCTGGTGCTTAAAAAGAGCAAAAGTCACTTTACAATCTAACCAGACAAAGAGACCAGTCCAGGGCCAAACCCAACCCTAATTTCAGTTTTTTTTTATATTTCTCTTTTTCTTTTATCCGGATCCAGGGCAATGGGGTCATGTCAGTTCCAGTGCCCCGTTTTCTAAGTGTCTGAGAGTTCTCTCCCAGGTGTTTTCTCAGGTCTCATACCGTTGTGACCCTCATGACAACCTCGCGGTTGGTGGCGGTGCCGAGGCGATGGTCGCTAGGCCGCAGTTGGCTGAGAATGTGCAGTAACGTGTACCCACAGTGGTGGTTCAGTATAGTCCTAATCCGCTGCCCAGCTCGACCTGCTCGGCCGCTCAGGCCAGAGTTGTGGGGCAAGCTCCTGGACCCTCGGACCCCCCCAGCTTTACTGCTGGAGCTGAGAGGGTCTCCTAGATCTTTGGCCTTTTCATAGTTCAGGACCTTCCACTGTTGGTTGACGGCTTGCCAGCGCTTAAATATTCGATACACCGAAGAACCCTCGTGGATTATAAGGCCTGAGAAAAGAAGAAAGACAAGAGAAGCTGTGAATATTTACACAGTGACACTGAAGGTGCCTAAAGATGCAATTAAACATATGTATTATGTATGTAAGTTGTCCTTTGATGTATAAATGAGATGTGTCTCCATCAATTAAATTTTTATAAATTTATCTTATAAAGATTCCTTTTTCAATCAGTAGATTTATTAACTAATCAATTATTCTAATTAGGAGACAGCCGTATTTAAAGTGATCATCAAGTGTTATATAAAGGGATAAAAGCATAGCATAGGGACACCCACACCTGTATAAGCTAAATGAGGCTGAACACTTGTCAGTGTGCTCATAAAAGCCAGGTGAATATATGATGGGCAGATAGATGGGACATACCATTTCAGAAGTTGTACGGGTATTTAATAGGGCATCAACTAATGACTATTTTTGTAGTCAAATAATTTGATGATTATGGTTTCAATTAGTCAATTAGCCTGCAATTATTTCTGACATGCCCTCCATCGGTTTAAAATGACAGGCACAGCTGCGATTTAATATTGCCTTTAAATGCTGAGAAGATGTTTAAATGTGAAATGTTCTGAAATTTAGTGAGTAAACGTAATATTCATCACCTCTCCACCCTTGCGTAAATCTCTCTAGAAACAGAACTTTGTGTTTCAATGATGAACCATAGACTTACCTATGCAGACTATGTCCATGAAGCCGTACATGCCGTAGCAGATCTGGAAGAGGAGGTCCTGCCGCTGCCACTTGGCCGAAGGGCTGAGAGACGACCACACCAGCCAGGAGATACTGGCGATGAGGAAGAGCGAGCCCAGGATGATGGCGGCAATCTGGACCTTCTCGATCACCGTCAGGGAGATGGTCTGCCACTGTGCATCAGAACAGGGGTTAGAATTCTCCAGCTAAAGCACTGCAGTATTAGTTCTTAAACCAAATAAAGGCTTTTATGAAACTGGTTTCCTGATTAAAGACTGTTTTGTTTTTAGTTTATAACTGTAGTAGCTGGGTTTTAATCTGTAATTTAATGTGTGGTAAATTGTGTGTGGTTAGGGTTATTGAGACCAACTAAAAAAGCCTGAACCTCAACCTGAATGGTGGAGCAAAAGTGCTGTGGGCTGAATATTTGTGAATAAACTCATGTAGGCTGAATGGATGGAGCTAAACTGCTGTAGACTGAATGGGTGGGGCTAAACTGATGTAGGCTGAGTGGATGGGACTAAAGTGATGTAGTCTGAATGGGCCAAACTTCTGCAGGATGTTCCAATATTTATTAACTTTATTGTTCAGTTAGGAACCCAAATATTACCCCTGTCTTACCTGCAGAGGGTTCTTGGTGCTGATGGCCAGGACCTGGTATTTGAAGTAGCAAAGCTCGCAGCTCCAGGACCCGCGCTCGCTGATCCAGCGGATGAGGCAGGGCTGGTGGGTACAGCGCACAGAACCAGCACACCGACACGGACTTAACAACTCGCCCTGTAGAGAACATCACACCTTAATATAAGCACACTGTTTTATAATGGAATATAAATAAAAACATTTTCTGCAACACAGGTATAAATAAAATGTCTGATATTTTTTGATATACTTAATAACAAAATGAAAAATCTGAAATAAATTTAATTAAAAATACAAATAAATATACATGAAACATTAAAATAGATTTTGGATGACGTTACCTAGACATATATATTTTTATTTTCTAGTGTTTTATTCTTCGCCTATTTCTTATTTTTATGTTTACATTATTTGCATTATTTCGATTTTTATTATCCTGCAGTTTTCTTGTTTATTGCATCGTCTTGCAACGATCTGTCCCAGTAGTTTTAAGCTAATGAGTAGTAGGACAGGTTAGCAATGCTGCACTGCAAAAAAAACAAAAAAACAAAACACTGGCAAAAGCTAGACAAAATATATTAAAATTGCAACGTAAATAAGACATGAAGTAAAAATCGCTGATTTTATATCTTTACTTTTTTGTGCTTATTTTGAGTTTACATTCTAAGTAAAACTGATTGTCATTGTTCCTAAAATAAATAACATAAATGTAAAAATGAATGGACAAAAAAATCTTATCAGATAAAAAAAACATATATTGCCTTAAAATGAGATGATTTCACTTGCTAAGATGTAGTTTTCTTTGCAGTGTGCATTGCTAATGTTGGAGGTGTTGGAGGATGGGTTGGTTGATTGGAGGTGTTTGGGGGGAGAGGGAGGGTAAATGAATAGTAATATGGGTACAGAGCAGGAGCTGGTGGCAGCAGGGTGACTCACACTCTTTACTGACTGTTTGCCAACGCGGCACTGCACCGCACTCTCGCCCTTTACACACTCTCTCTCTCTTTTACTGTCTCACTCTATCTGTGTACATAAATATTACTGACATTACAGACCACCGTACAGAACATCAAGTGGGCAAAATATATAATTAAGAAAAAAGGAATAACACCAAATTTCACTTTCAATTCGCTGTATAATTAAGCAGTTGGGATGTGAACAGAGTGATTCAGTATTCAGTATTTTTGAAAGTAGGGCTGAAATGATTAGATAATAGTTTATTTTTGAAAACCGTCTACAAATATATTATGGGTATACAACATCATAGTACACAGTGTTTCATATTTCTTCTTATTATTATATTTTTTAATTGCCTTGCTTAAAAAACAGAAAATAACTCTGGATGTCCAGCTGGCCTTGAGCTGGATTTTTTATTATGGTGTTGTTGTTCTTATTATTATACACTGACCCTTAAAAATATGTGCGTTTTTCTTTTTGTGCATTGTGATTATCATTGTATAAGAGTCTCAAACATTCAAAACCTTTACATTAATGTTGATTCAATGTCATAATTTTAACACTAACCAATGCCTATTAGACAATGTTACATAAAGGTTGTTTGTATTTTCTTCATTGTCAACATTAAAAGATCTAATGCAAACAAAAACTGAAAATGTATTTAATGTCCTTTGCTATCGATGTTTTGAAAAAGCTGCCATAAACTTCAGTGGAACAATTTAATTTTTCAGCTTATATATATTATTTTTATAAATTAAACTGCTGATTTCTAAATTGATAGATTGGTTGTTTAAACTTATATTTAGTTAAAATAATAGCTAGCAGAATGGTGCCATTCCTTTTTTTGCTAGGTTGCGATTTTACCTCCGTGATCAGTAATAATCAAATGTACACAATATGATAACAAGACTCACAGTTTTACCAGAGCTCTGAGAAGATTTTGGCTCTAAACCCCTTTAAAACTTAAAACAATGCAAATCAGAGTTTTAGGTCAAGAACCGAGTCGCTGCACTTTCCTTCGAGCACGCTGTGATGCTTCTCGGCAAAGCTGCATCAGCAGCAGTTGGAAAAAAGGCAGTGGCTGACTTCACATGTATCGGAGGAGGCATGTGCTAGCCTTCATCCTCCTGGTGTAGGGGCATTATTAGTGATAGGGGGAGTTCCAATGAGTGGAATGGGAAGTCCTAATGTGTAATTGTGGAGTAAATAGTGGAGAAAATGGGGGAAAAAAGTATAAATAAAATGATTAAAAAAAAACAACACACAAATCAGGCAAAATAATTTTAGGAAAAGAGCTAGGCTAAGATTAGATAAGCAGCTTTATTCTATATATAAAATTATCACAAAAAAAGATAAAAGAACACTAAACACAGATTAGTAACTCACTAGCTTATTTAACTGTGACATGTTTGATAAAGCTTTAGCTTAAAAGCTAGCAGTGCTGTGCTCCTGTGCACTTCACATTAGCTACATTTCAGTTAGCCTAGCAGAGAGCTAACTTCCTCCCACCTTCACACTGAATTTAGATAGCTAAACTTATGTACTATTATATTTTAGAACTACAGTAAAACTGCAGTAAAAGAACAGGGTGAAAATCCAGTTTAATAAACATGTGACTATGCTGTACAGGGTTCCTCACAGTGGGGCTTGAGCCGCCAATTAGCATGAATATTTGATGTTCTCTGACGAAGCAGCTAATTTGAGTTGGTCGGAGTAAATGGCAGCAGCAGGAGGACGAAGCCGTGACCTGTGTAGAGACCTAATCTCCACAGACCTGCTGCCTGCTGTCAGAACAACGTTACTGTCACGGCTAAGCTATGAAAGAAAATATATATTTTTTAACTATAGGTATTCTACAGGGCAGAAGTATCTGGACATCTGTATAAAATCAAGCTCAGTGTAGAGTTATAAACACCTGTACAGTAAGTACGTATATTTCCCATTCAAGAAGTAGTGAAGCAAAATAATAAAAAAATCACATAACCTAGCATTACTAAAGTAATATAGCACAACGTTTGTTCAGGCTAATTTAACATAGCACCATTATCATCAGTTTTCAATAAAAAAATATCTTTTATGATAATTTTCTCTGCTTGTAAATATACAATATGTTGATATTACTGGTATATCCCAGCTTAGCATTGTTAGCATGGTCCCAAGCTAGCATTGTCAGTAGACAGTATACAATATACAATACAGTATTTTACTGAACACATTTTAAACCTCCTGGTGTTACGTGGGAGTCGGAGGGGTGTGAAGGAGGAGGACGTAAGTGCAAAGATAATATTTATTTTAAACAAACAAGATAAATCAAAACAAACAAAACACGGGTAACGCAAAACAACAAGGCTTGGATAATATAAACTGAGAAACACTGACTAAGAAACTAAGACGAGGATACAAGAAACACAGACTAAGAAACTAAGACTAGGCTACAATCGGACTGCAGGGATACAAAGATACAGCATACAAAATACAAAATACAAAAGACTCGACACTGAACATTCTAACAGAGGGGCTTAAATACAAGAGGAGAGTGAGAAACACCTGGGCTAGGAAGACGAGGGGGCGGGGTTACAAACAGGACACAGGTGAGAACAATAATAGCTAGGGCAGGGCTGGGGCGGAGCTATGGTGGAGACAAAAACAACAACACAAGCACATGGCTGGAAACACTTGACAGGAAAACAGAGGGGCAGGAGCACAAGAGACCAAACGAGGGAGAAAACAGAAGACAGACATGGGCTAAGGTGTAACATTACCCCCCCTCAACGGCGCCACTACCAGAGGCGCCGAGAGAGAGGGAACAGGGACTGGACAAAAGACTGGACAGGGGGCAGAGACTGAACAAACGACCTAACAGGAGACGGAGACTGGACAGGGAACGGAGACTGGGACTTGACAGGGGGCTCAGACTGAACAAACGACCTAACAGGGGACTGAGACTGGACAGGGGACAGAACAGGAGACGGAGACTGGACAGGGAACGGAGACTGGGACTGGACAGGGGGCTCAGACTGAACAAACGACTGGACTGGGGACTGAGACTGGACAGGGGACAAGGACTTGACAAAAGACTGTACAGGGGGCTTAGACGGGACAGAGGGTTGGACACTAGACAGGAATGGAGACTGGACAGGGGGTTGAAACACAGACTGGACAGTGGCCGGGAACTGGGACTGGATAAGACTGGGCAGGGAAACTGGGACAATTACATGGACAGGGACGGACACAAACACAGTGACAGGGACGGGAACAGGAAAACCACCGGGGACAGGAATGGGAACAAACACAGACACCGGGACCAGGACAGGGAGAGACACGGGAACAAACATAGGTGGATGCCCAGGACTGGCGAAAGTCTGTACGGAAGTCCAAGGAGCCAGCCTGGGCACAGTTCTGGGGGCAAAGACAGGGGGCCTTGGGGCAGGCCTGGGGGTATACAAAGTTCTGGGAGTGGGCACAGGGTCAGAGACGGCCGGAGCCGCGGGCACAGGGTCAGAGGCGGCCGGAGCCGCGGGCACAGGGTCAGAGGCGGCCGGAGCCGCGGGCACAGGGTCAGAGGCAGTGGGTACCACATGAGCGGCAGGCACTGCAGACACAGGAGCTGAGGCTGTAGCAGCGGGAGCTGCTGGTGCTGGAGCTGAGGCTGTAGCAGCGGGAGCTGCTGGTGCTGGAGCTGAGGCTGTAGCAGCGGGAGCTGCTGGTGCTGGAGCTGAGGCTGTAGCAGCGGGAGCTGCTGGTGCTGGAGCTGAGGCTGTAGCAGCGGGAGCTGCTGGAGCTGGAGCTGTGGCAGCAGGTGCTGGAGCTGGAGCTGTGGCAGCAGGTGCTGGAGCTGGAGCTGTGGCAGCAGGTGCTGGAGCTGGAGCTGTGGCAGCAGGTGCTGGAGCTGGAGCTGTGGCAGCAGGTGCTGGAGCTGGAGCTGTGGCAGCAGGTGCTGGAGCTGGAGCTGTGGCAGCAGGTGCTGGAGCTGGAGCTGTGGCAGCAGGTGCTGGAGCTGGAGCTGTGGCAGCAGGTGCTGGAGCTGGAGCTGTGGCAGCAGGTGCTGGAGCTGGAGCTGTGGCAGCAGGTGCTGGAGCTGGAGCTGTGGCAGCAGGAGCTGGAGCTGTGGCAGCAGGAGCTGGAGCTGTGGCAGCAGGTGCTGGAGCTGGAGCTGTGGCAGCAGGTGCTGGAGCTGGAGCTGTGGCAGCAGGTGCTGGAGCTGGAGCTGTGGCAGCAGGTGCTGGAGCTGGAGCTGTGGCAGCAGGTGCTGGAGCTGGAGCTGTGGCAGCAGGTGCTGGAACTGGAGCTGAGGCTGGAGCAGCGGAAGCTGCTGGTGCTTGAGCTGGAGCTGGAGCAGCGGATGCTGCTGGTGCTTGAGCTGGAGCTGAGGCTGGAGCAGCGGATGCTGCTGGTGCTTGAGCTGGAGCTGAGGCTGGAGCAGCGGGTGCTGCAGGTGCTTGAGCCGGAGCTGAGGCTGGAGCAGCGGGTGCTGCTGGTGCTTGAGCCGGAGCTGAGGCTGGAGCAGCGGGTGCTGCTGGTGCTTGAGCCGGAGCTGAGGCTGGAGCAGCGGGTGCTGCAGGTGCTAGAGCCGGAGCTGAGGCTGGAGCAGCGGGTGCTGCTGGTGCTTGGGCTGGAGCTGAGGCTGGAGCAGCGGGTGCTGCTGGTGCTTGAGCAGGCGCGGCGGGTGCAGCTTGAGCAGGCGCGGCGGGTGCAGCTTGAGCAGGCGCGGCGGGTGCAGCTTGAGCAGGCGCGGCGGGTGCAGCTTGAGCAGGCGCGGCGGGTCTAGGAGCTCGTGACCTGGGAGTAGGCACAGGAGCAGAGGCTGGACCCCCAGGCACAAGAACTGGGGTAACAGCAGGCACAGAGTCAGAGGCGGCCGGGGCCGCGGGAACTGGGTCAGAGGCGGCCGGGGCCGCGGGAACTGGGTCAGAGACGGCCGGGGTCGCGGGAACTGGGTCAGAGGCGGCCGGGGCCGCGGGAACTGGGTCAGAGGCGGCCGGGGCCGCGGGAACTGGGTCAGAGGCGGCCGGGGCCGCGGGCACAGAGTCAAAGGCGGCCGGAGCCGCAGGCAGCGCTGATTCAGAGGCGGCGGGAGCCGCGGGCAGCGCTGATCCAGAGGCGGTGGGTCCTGCTGGCGAAGAAGCCGCTTCAGCGGGAGCTGAGAGTGCGGCTGCCGCCAAGATCCGGACAGGAGCCGCAGACTCAGCAGTGGGCGTGGCTGAAAACACCGGACCGGAGCTTGCTTCCGGAGCAGGAGTCGAAAACCCGGAATCCAGCCGGGCTGTACAGCTGGGATCCGGCCGAGCTTGAGAGCTGGGAGTCGGCCGAGCTTGAGAGCTGGGAGGCGGCCGAGCTTGAGAGCTGGGAGGCGGCCGGGCTTGAGAGCTGGAAGGCGGCCGGGCTTGAGAGCTGGAAGGCGGCCGGGCTTGGGAGCTGCAGGAGCTGAGGCTGAGGCCGGAGGTGCTGGAAGTCGGCCGGGCTGGAGAGTGCGGTGGAGCTAACATGCTAGTTAGCTTAGCTGGAGCTGGGCCGACACTCTCCACCCTACGGAGAGGCGCCGGGAGCGGTTCATCCCCCCGAATTAGCTCCGCGAGGAACCGGAGATACGCCAGGTCCGCCTTCCTCGTGGCATTCCTCTTCGCTACGTCCATATTTAGGTCGAGTCTTATGTTACGAGGGAGTCGGAGGGGTGTGAAGGAGGAGGACGTAAGTGCAAAGATAATATTTATTTTAAACAAACAAGATAAATCAAAACAAACAAAACACGGGTAACGCAAAACAACAAGGCTTGGATAATATAAACTGAGAAACACTGACTAAGAAACTAAGACGAGGATACAAGAAACACAGACTAAGAAACTAAGACTAGGCTACAATCGGACTGCAGGGATACAAAGATACAGCATACAAAATACAAAAGACTCGACACTGAACATTCTAACAGAGGGGCTTAAATACAAGAGGAGAGTGAGAAACACCTGGGCTAGGAAGACGAGGGGGCGGGGTTACAAACAGGACACAGGTGAGAACAATAATAGCTAGGGCAGGGCTGGGGCGGAGCTATGGTGGAGACAAAAACAACAACACAAGCACATGGCTGGAAACACTTGACAGGAAAACAGAGGGGCAGGAGCACAAGAGACCAAACGAGGGAGAAAACAGAAGACAGACATGGGCTAAGGTGTAACACCTGGTCTGCGTGAATTATTATTGATGTGGACAAGGAGTGTGCTTTACTGTAACGTACAAGATAATATAGCAAAAAAAATAATTTTGCCACAATAAAAAAAAATCCATATGATGATATTATTGAAAGCCGTCAATTTTGTATTGATTTTGCCATTTACTTTACTAACTTTTAATCGTTTGTTTGCAGTTTACATGTAGGCACTAAATATTATTATTTACTTTATCTTTGTTACATAATTGTTACACAATAATCATTTTTACACTTTGTAAGCTAGTCTTTATGAATAAAACAAATGTTTTTAGATTTTTATGTTTCTGCTGAATGTAAAAAAAATGCCATAATTATACTAAACAAAATATTTATATGTATTTTGTTGCAGTAGTATACTCTTGAAATGTATTTAGAAAAATAATTCAATGTTTTGACATATCGCCCAAAAATTTGCTATCGCAAAAACACCCTAAAATATTGTGACTTTACTTTATTGCCATATCGCTCAGATTTGGTTTGGACATTTTAGAATATACGGTCCACTTGGCTTTAGTACTGATTTGTGTCTTTATCTATTTCAATTTTTAACATAATGGCTGTTGCTCTTGATATTGTATCAGTAGTTCATGAAAAATGGACCAAACGAAATGCTCCAAAATTTACCTGACTTGACTGTCAATTGAAACTGAAAGTTTTTTCCTGCTTCCTGGAAATTTTATTCTATTTATAGCGCCCAGAAAAAGGTAATGTCCAGGAAAAAGAGGACATCTGTTACAGCTGGGTATTATTTGTAAGGTTTAATTTCATTTAAGCATATCAATATGTTTTTGGTCAAATTGCCTAATCGTAAAGTCTGGTCAGCCTAGTTATAAGTGTTACATGATCTTAAATTATGAAATGCATTATAACTCATGTTCTACAATGAGAAGCGACATTGGACTAAGAGCCTGGCTGAAAGTCGAGGTAAGAACCAGGTCAAGAGCCAGGCCGAGTGCTATGCTGACAGTCAGACTGAGTGCTGGGCTGAGAGCCGAGCCAAAAGCCGGGCCAGGTGCCTCTTTGCTGGATTTCTCTCTGGCCTGTGATTCTGCCACAGAGAGAGGGCTGTGTGGAGGCACTGAGCCAGAAAGCAGATCAATACGTCCAGGAAGGACACTCAGGAACGCTCTGATGGATGATTAACCGAGGTGCATGACCACTAGTCTTTTAATGGCCTGTTATTCATTATGAAGCATTATGCACGCCATATGTCATGTTATTAATGTGTACAGACTTCAAAGAAAATGATTAGCAAAGAAGGCCCTGTCTCATGTCCAGCTTAATGTGTTTTAGTGAGAAAAATTTAAGGATGAGGAGGTTCTATAATCATATTGCCACCTTTGGTCTTCGTTAAAGGCATTTTGACAGGCCAAGATTGCAGTAGGTCCTGACCCTACCTTTTTTTGAACACACACTCTGGTGCACTATTCCAACAGGACAATGCTCGTCCACATACTGCTGCCATCTCAAGATTCTATGCCATGCTCAGCCACCCCTCTCTCTTCAGACCAATCCCTGATTGAAAATGTTTAAGATGCTATTGGACAAGCTCTATAAAATCTCCACCCCTATCGCAATATCTGCAGGAATGGCATGAGAATATTCAAGCTGTATGGGACAGATTATCATAAGACACCATTATCAAATAGACATCCAGCATGTTGTATTACACATGCGTTACACATGCGTTACTCACTACTATTAATTGAAGTATATATGCCATATTCAAAACATTCCTAAATTAATATTCTTACAAAGTAATGGCAATTTAATAGCATCAGCAGGGGTCAAACTACTACTGTGTGTATTCTGCTGTATGTGATCAGGGATGCCGGCAGTTTTATTGGGTATAACCCTGATGAGGGAGTGAGTATAGTCTGAGTGAATATCGCCCGACCCACCGGCGGCGTCTGGTGTAGTAGGCTGTTACATTATGGATGGTGTTCAGAGTGGAAATGGGTCAGGCAGAGTTCCTGCAGTAGCAGAACGCCTTCTGAAGAGGGAGGGGAGGACGGTGGGCCTGGGATATCAGATATTATCAAAACGGAGGCAAAGCTCTGACCAATAGAATGTAGAGCAGCTGTGATCACATGACCCGTACCCGGTGCCCAGTGTGGATCGAAGACGTGGAAACGTGCAAGCACTACGCTCTGTTGTTCTTCGGTGTGATGATGGAGCTCGATTCAACATTAAATCACATTGGTGCCTTCGCTCTCTATGAGGACTGAATGCCATCAAATCCACCTCACAGCAATGTTACAACTGCTAGTATACAGGATTCCCAGCAAAACTGCAGCAACATTAAAACAACTTATTTACAATACACAACATACTGTCATGTCTTGGTTTTAAAGAGAACATGTTGACATAATTATGTGCCACTGCTGAAAAGGTATACAGGTCTCCAGGTACAGTTAACTCATTAAGACAGATGTTTGCACTGTAATTACAATGTTCCTGACTGAGCTGATCTGCTGATCTCAAGGATTTTCTTCTTTCTTTTCTTCTATTTGGAACCATGTCAACTCAAATAACCATAACCATGTTTAGATTTTTCTCTGCCACATTAAAAGGTTCTTCAAGAGTTTATTAAATGCATCTGTTCTACTGTATGCAGGACAATGCCAACAGAAAGAAGCTTTCAAAGGCTTTTCTCAGGAATTGGTTACAGGGTAATTATCTGATTCTTTAGTAAATTAGGAAATGGTTCTATATGGAACCACAGCAACCATCTGGATACATAAATGGTTCTGGTAAAATGGTTCCCCAGAGGTTCTTTAGTAAAATAAACCATTCTACTACAGAATAGTTAACAAAACCGAGAAATATTTGGATGCTTAAGTGGTTCTATGCCTGGCTACAGATTCCTCAAAGGTTCCTCAACAAAGAAAACGAACCATGAGAACTTAAAGAATTAGAATGTGAAAATAATTTCTTCAAATGCTCTTTTATATTTAATAGTAGGGTGAGGTGTAAATTATTTTCTAGACTACTCCATATTGCACCTTTAAAAAAATCTATATAAATATGGCACAATCAAAAGGTTCTAAAAAGAACCATAACTTTTATCGACTGCACCTGGGGGGCAGATATCATCCACAATTTCCTTTACCGAACTGTTCCTTTAAACTCCTCAGATGTCTCCCTCTATTCACCACTACTCTAAATGATTCTTTTTTCATCACAACTGTTTAATTATGTAGAGAACTTGTGGAACGCTAAACAGCACTCGGTCCAACTCAGGCCATGACTTCATTCAACATTTAAGAGTCATCAGATGCATCAGAGATCCGGTTACACCCTGCTTTTACCTGGAATGTCCTCCCCCCCAGTGTCCGGTTCTGCTTTTACCTACTACGAGAAACACTGTACTTCTCAGCTCATACTGTACATGTGCACAAGAACAGTCTCCAAACATTATGTACCCTTCTTCAGAACTCTGAGTTAGAGGTAAAGAAAGTGGCTCAAATGGTTCTTTGCCTTTGCATGCTTGAGAGGAAACATTTAGGAGGTTCTTTACAGGTTCCTTAGTAAAGACAATGGTTCAGTACAGGCAAAAAGGACTCCAATCACAAACAGACCAGTAACTATGGCAAAACCTTATGTTAAACCATTTCATCCAAAACAGGTAAATTATACCAGACTAAGCGCATCATTTTTCCTTTTACTAGAGAATCCTAAAAAATTACAGAGTGCATTCCTATCCACCTGGCAGAAATGGTCCAATACAGTACAATTGAATGTTTTTTGACAAGTAGGCCTAATCATAGTGGAACCCTTTGTATAACAGTTTTTCACTAGAGGACATCAAAGAAGAATGTGGAACCTTAGATCCAGGGAACTAAGAGCCCTTTATAGAACCATGGTTCTTTTTTGGAATGGAACCCTTCAAGAAGAGTAGATTAGAATGTAATATCCCAACAAGGAGCTTTAAGAGATACCCTTAGCAGAACCATTTTCTCTATATTTGAAGAACTTAAGAACCCTTAAAGAGAAACTAGATCCAACTAAGGAGCTTTAACAGAGCAAAAAGAACCCTTTGTAGAACCATTTTCCCACTGTTTCCACTGCTTACAAGGAAACCTTTGTAGAAGAGTGTAGTACAGTACAGAGTGTACTCTTCTAAGTGTTCAGAGTGTACTCTTCTAAGTGTTCAGACTCTGCACATACCAATAGGTTCCACTGTGGTTCTTAAACATACTCAGTGTATTTTGGTACTCAGAGCAGTTGCTTGTTTGTTTTCAATTGCTTCCTGGCCCGCATCGAACTTTCCCCTGCCCTTGTACACCTGTGTAGACCTTAATGTCACCTACCTGCTCAAGACCCTGGAAACAGATCCGGCACTGTGGTGACCTCGAGCCACTCTCGGTGCTGCCCGCTAGAGACACAGCATCCAGTTCAGCCTGCTTCTTCCTCTGCTCAAGTGCCAGGCTTCGCGGCCGCGGCTCGGCCCCGTAGTACTCCTCCTCATCGTCAGGTGGGGAGCAGCCAAAGGGTGGCCAGCCACAGGGCCCAAGGCCCCCAAGGTCCGAGCCAGGCTCCCGGCGCCTCGAGCTGGGGCTGGAGCCAGAGCTGGAGCCCGAGCGCATCAGCACGAGCACCTTCAGCTCGTTGAGGAGCATGCGGATCCGGTACTTGAACATGCTGAAATAGAATTCAAGTGTGCATGGAACTAGAGGAGTATTGGGCGGTGGGGGTTTGGGGGGGGTCAGGAGGTAAGAGGATGAAGGGTCAAAAGTGGCATCAACTGGAACGAGGTTGATCAAGCCTTACTCTGATGAAGTAATGGTTGTTGTGGGTGTCAAAGTTGGTATTGTTGTTGGTGCAGCAGCAGTGGACACTAAAATGTTCTCCTAGGATGTGACGATGCTCAAATGCTATAGACTATGGAGATAGAGCAGGTGGAACCTTCGGAACCTCGGTTCCACTGAAGTGCTTGTGCAGACAGGTGCTTTGGTTCTCCAGTTTAGGTCCAGCACATATGCTTAGATGTTCTCCTTGGATGTTCCTAGTAGGAAGGTAAAGTTTAGGTTTTCCAGTCCAGGTCCAGGATGATCCTCACAATGCTTAAAAATTACAGCAGTCCACAAAGGCAGGGAGAACCTTTAGAATCTTGGTCCCACTGATGTGGTTGTGCAGACAGAGGTTTTGGTTCTCCAGTTCTCTCAATGCTATGGAGCTAGGCCTAAGATATCACTCCACAAACACAGATAACACCTACAGACCTTGGTTCCACTGGAGTGCATGTGTAGAGAGGTTTTGGCTCAACAGTTCAGGTCCAGAACAGATTTTAGGATGTTTTGCTTGACAATTGTTTTTCACAATGTGTAAAAAAAAACAGTCCAAAAGGCAGAAAAAACCTTTGTTCCACTCAAGTGCTTAAAAAGTGCACAGAGATGTTGGTTCTCCAGACTAGGTCCAGCACAGACCTTGCAATGACAGATGTTCTCCTAGGTTGTTTCTAGGAGCAAGAGGAACCTTTAGAACCTGGGTTTCAGTAAATACACAAATTTTGGTTCTCCAGTTCAGATCCAGGGTGATCCTCACAATGGAGCTATGGAGCTATTTCTAGGCCTAAAGGCACCTCACAAGGGCTGGGAGAACCTTCAGAACCGGTTCTGTTTCCACAGTAGTGCTCCTGCTTGTGTAAACCTGTCACACAGGTATTGGTTCTCCAGTTCAGTTCCAGGATGTTTCTCACAAAGCTTTACAAAAAACAATAGAAGTCCACAAAGTCAAGGAGAACCTTTAGAACCCTGGCTCCATTTGGGTTTTTGTGGAGACACAGGTTCTTGGTTGGTTCTCCGGTTCTCTAGGCCCAGTGCACTGATGACAGGTCCCGGATCGGTCCCGGATCAGTCGTGGCTCACCGTGTAATCTGTTAGCGTGCCCGCAGCTGAGGGTTCTCCGGGTTTATGCCCGCACGGACGACGACCCCACCGCGCGTGAAATCCCCGCGATTACATGCTGGGCTGCCGCGCCGACCGCCTGCACCGAGACCGGAACCACAACAACAACAACAACGGCAGCAGCAGCAGCAGCGGTGGCACGAGCGCAGCATCCCTACCTCCCGTTCAGCGCGGCGGCGGCGGCGGGGGCCCGCGCACAGGAGCAGCACCGGCGGCTGAGGCGCGCAGGTTCTCTAACCTGCGGCTGGAACCCTCGGGCGCGAGCTCCCCATCTCTATAAAAAACAAACCTCGGTTCTGTTGTTATTCTGCGCAGTGGCTCGAGCGCCCCTGTCCGAGATACCGATTTTTTTTTAAGTGACGTGACACCCACGTGCTCTAAGCCCCTCCCCTCCCCACACATCCTCACCCCCACCAGCCTGGTACTAGTGAGTCACACAGCTTAGCTTAGCAGCTAGGCTAACTCTGACTATATTACATGATAAAAGTGTTGTTGGATGTTTCTCCAAACCAAACAACATGAAGAACAGACTCGTGTTAATTTTCTTTTTCATGTAAGAACACACCGGCAAAGACACAAAAATACAAGAACACAAGAACAAACAACAGCTGCAACTGTTATATTTATATTATATAAAATTATTGTACAGTACTATAAAGACAAGGGGTGGGCAATTAATTTAACTAAATGGCAGCTTGACACTGGGACTATTTTTAGGGCTGGGTCAACTGATTGATCTCAATTTGCCTCAATGTTAATAATCCAGTAATTATATGGATTTCATTAAATGTTATTGGTAAGATATTACTCTTAGTAAAAACATAAATTACATAATTATTTAATCACCATTTACATAAACAACTATGAATAAAATGTCCATGTTTTTCATAAAAAAACAACAACATTAAACTCAAAGCATTATTCCTCTATTTGATTTGTAGCCTAATTTCTTTTTCAGTACTTTTTCTTGTTATGTAAAAGAAATGTATTCAACAAGTGCAGTGAAGTAGGTTCTGTTTCTAAGGTGGATATGTGAATGGCCAGATGTGGCCCCAGGGCCATAAAATCCTTTTTCACTTTAGCCACAATAGCTAAACCCAGATAGCAAAATTACATTAAATAATTCCCTTATTTCTCCATCTCAAATGTTGATCTCCAACATCAGGGTTGATTTATTTATGCACATCAATTTTCATTTGATTTAACATTGATTCAACATTGAGCGTAGTGATGAAAAAGGTGTTTAAATAAAAATCATATTTTTTTATAATAATAATAATAATTTATAAATAAGGTGTCTTTTTGAATTGAAGAATTTTGAAGATGCTTTGCACTAAGACTTTGAAATATTTGTCTACTTATAATACTTATAATATAATACTTAACTACTAATTGAAAACAAAATCATGGACTCTGTAAAAATAAAACAAAAGACTCTGTATCTAATGTTTAACAAATTGTTTTGACAAATAAGGTCCTAAAGTTAATAAATCCTAAAATAAATATATTATGGCCTCGATAAAAAATAACAAAACCTTTAGTCGATTTATTATTATTATTATTATTATTATTATTATTATTATTATTATTATTATTATTATTATTATTATTATTATTTCTGATGTGTTTATTTATTTATTTACTGTAAGGAATATAGGCTGTTCTTAAAGCACTGCTGTATATCAGCCTAGCAACAGCACGCCTCATCCAATCACAGCGCGCCTTCCGCAGTGGGGCGCGTTTTGATTGGCTCCCTGCTGCCACGAAGCGACAGCCCTCTCAACGCACGGATGATGAATCCTCGCGCCGCTTAGATTCAACCAGACCACTGAATTAAAACAAATATTAAATTTAGAGATAGTGGAATATATAATTTAATTAAACTCAGCACACAGAGTAATGTATGTGATCAGAAAGTCGAAAAGCACATATAATAAGGGTTTAAACTGATGGATAGATTTACTCAACATTAAAATAAATTATAATAAAAATATATAGTAATATATGTGTGTTTGTGTGTGTGTGTGTGTGTGTGTTACATTGTACACATTGTACATCAACATACAATCCAATATTAACAGTAAAACACATAGTGATAATAAAAGGTCTATAAGAGTGGTATGGGAGATTTTCAAGGCAACAAACACTGCTGACCTAAAAGTATTTTATTTGCCAAAAACATCTTTATGATCTCCAGGACTTTGGAAGAATATTCTGTTGACTGATGAGAGAAAAGTGGAACTTTTTGGAAGGCGTGAGTCTTGTTACATCTGACAAAAAATGCACTATTCCGGAAAAGAACAAGAACACCATATTTAAAGTCATACACTGTGGTTGTTGCTGCCAAGGGTGGCACAACCAAGTTATCAGGTTTAGGAAGCAAATATATAAATATATATGTACGCATATATACAGCTATGAAGAAAATCAAGAGTCCTCTTTAGTTTATGAATCAGTTTATCTGATTTTGCTATTTATATGCATATATTTGATTAACATGAACATTGTTGTTTTATTCTATAAACTACAGACAACATTTCTCCCAAATTCCAAATGAAAAATATTGTCATTTAGAGCAATTAATTGCAGAAAATTAGAGATGGCTGAAAAAAAAACAAAAAAGATGCAGAGCTTTTAGACCTCAAATAATGCAAAGAAAACAAGTTCATATTCATAAAGTTTTAAGAGTTCAGAAATCAATATTTGACAGAATAACCCTGTTTTTTAATCACAATTTTAATGCGTGTGTGTGTGTGTGTGTGTGTAAACAGTCACTTTTCGTCTGGAATAAATAAATCTCTATGTATCTCTATCAATCTTTTTTTAAATAATGTTTATATAAATCGCTCTCTCTCTCTCTGAGCTGAGACTAATACAGTCAGTGTCTCTTCATCAGATGAGCTGATTTTTTTTATGTCTCGATCTGACAATAAAAATGTCACCTCTGATTCTGCTGTTGTCCAGATACACGTGCATTCTAATCACAGAAAGTATAATTACCACTGAAGCAGCTGACTGGTGCTTGGCCACGGTTTGTGTGACTTTATGGAAATGGACTGCGCCCTGCATCTATTATTAAGGCCAATGCAACAGCCAACCAGCACCATAACAATGGGTCACAGCAACCAGATGAAAATTTATTAGTAACAACCAAGCAACACCTTAAAAACAATTAAAAATGTCCTGACAACCGCTTATCAACACACTGACAGCTGCATAAAACATCATAGCAGATCATAACTGCTATAACAATACTTCAAGCTGCATAGTAACTCTGAGGCAACCATCATGAAACCATCCTAGAAACTACTTAACAAATGCTAAACAACAGCTGGAGTAGCAACCAAAAAATACACCTTTGTAACCTCAAAGCAATATCCTAGGACCCATGTATACAGGAACTAAAATATTATATTCTACTAACAATTTAGCAAGAATGAAACAACTGCCTAAAAACACCATAGCAACAATCAAAAAATGCCATAGCAATCACATAGCAACTACCTGTTTTAAATTAACCAGCAATGTTGATGTCAATCGAAATTTCTGCTTATAAATTAAGATTATGTTTTGACTCACAGTGATGCTACTTAATTGTTTAACTCAACTTCAACCTGTATTACATACTGCATACAAAAGAAAACTTCTTTAACTTTCTTTTTGTATGTTTCTTGTTTTTTTTTGTTTTTTTTTTTTTGTCTTAAGAATGATTGTAAACAATCCATAGTCCTAACAAGCTAATTAAGGTCTTGGTAAAAGTTATCTGAAAGCTTTTTTTTTGCATTTATTTTTTATTGAAATTTTTACTACATTATTTTTCATTTTAAACTTTATTCCTTTTGAAAATCATCTTATATTCACTTGCAACATTCCCCTGTAACAGAACAAGGATGAGCAGGGGTGCCCAGACCTTTGAACGCCCCTCTTTTTGTTTGCTGTTAAAATTTTTAATTGTTTAATATATTTTGTTTAATTATTCATGATTATTTTTAATATCATTACAAATGAAAGATTATTACCAAAGAAGAAATGCTAAGAGAGCACACTCCTCTATTTCTTTGCTTTTAACCCTAAAGGAACTGATGCATCACTACAGGACTGTGTGTAAATGTGTGATCATGTGACATTATTTACAGAGGTGTGCTGGGTTACTGCTGGAGATAGTTCATTTTAAAGGTGTATGTTTTGCTATTGTATTCATCCATTTTAACAATTAATGTTTGAAACCCTATAAGACTAATTCTGAGAATTTCTAGAACAAAATGTTAAAATCCAAAAAGTTATGTCATTGCTTCATTTACATTAAATAATATATTTACAGGCAAGTGCCCATAATAAAAAAAACATTAATGAGTTGCTCACTTCTTCTTCTTCTTTTCGTTTCTTGAAGCTTGTTGGTTATATGATTGTTTCCCATTTCTTTACACAGTCTTTTGCGTTTTTATTGAATATGGCAAGATCTTTTAAGCTGCACTGATTGTGTAGTAGGGGCAAACAAGGCAGTGCTGCATTGTGTGGTCCTCTCCACATTCACAGGTGGTTTGGCCAACTTTGTAGTTGCTCACTGAATATATTTGATTACATTTTGAATTGGGCATCAGTATTTAGAAATTAGTCTGGGCCCTTATTGTTTTTTTTTGTAATATCTAAATTTAATATCTAATTAGATTTAGACCTAACCTAACATTCCAATAACTCAGTAATGTTAGGTTGCCTATCATTTGGATATGTATACACACTTACAACTACAGCATTACACTTTGCCATAAGTTTATATAAAACACAAGCCATTTCTGATGTTAAAAGTACATAATTGTGCAAAGATTAGCATAATAATTATAGTAGTAGTAGTAGTTGTTGTTGTAGTAGTATATTTTACAGTGATGCACTATATAATCACAAACCAAAATTATTTATCAAGAAAATTTTTTTGGCTAAAAAAATTTCTGAATTATGTTCAACAGCACTATACATAACTGCTATAATTTCTTTTTTATGTACTCACCTGTTACTAATTTTGCATTGTAATAATGATAATTAAAGAAAACAGCACTTTTGGTGTTTGGCCAACTAAGTGAAAAGATTTATGATGAACACTGATATTTTCTTTGCAACAAAAAACAAACAAACAAACAAACAAACGAACAAAAAAGTTTTATTATTTAAACCAAAACCCCTTAACTTCTATCACCTGCCTGAAATCGAAGTGGGCGTGGCTAGCGCCTCGGCCCAGCAGTGGGTGTATGTGGGTGGGCTGACCCCGCCCATTCAACCAGCGCTCCGCCCCTTTTACTTGCTTTATTCCACATTTAGGCTCCGCCCCCATGACAGGACCGGAAGCATCTCATTTTCACAATGAGTTCAAAGTGAGAAGGGGAGAAAAGTTCGAGAAAGCTGAAAAAGCGTAAAAATATTTGCGTTTTAATCGTTAACGCTAAAAATACCGAAGCGCGCACGCTTAACCGGGTTGGATGGAGCGCGCGGGGCGCGAGGACGCGCAGATGTGATGATTTGGGGTGGTTATTGGGTAATATTGGGGTGATTTGTGGTCAGTCTGGCTGGAGACAGCGTGCTAGTTTGCTTCGCAAACAATACGATGGTAAGAGCCTGAACTGTTTATTAATTCGATGTGTGATTCGGTTTGTTTGTAATTTTAGGAGATATTGTTGTTTTTTAACCAAATGTGTGTCTTGCAATTACGCAGCGTCCTTGGGAGTCTTTTAAAGTGTGTGAGCATGTGCTTGGTGATCAGATTAATTGATTAGTTTGATTATTGATTGGTGATCAGCTTTGGTAAGATCCCATTCTTACTAATTAACAAAGAGCCCTCCGAAGGCCACCACGTGTTGAGGAAGGAGCTGGTTAAGGCCAGTCAGTGCACCAATGGAAACACTAGGCCTTTCCATATCTTTTAAACAGAAATAATCATGAAAATATATGTGATATAAACTCATCTGTGTGTTACCTGAATATTTATTAAATGATAAAACGTGTTTCTTATTAATATACAACTTTAAAGAGCTAAAATAGCGCACAAAGCTACTCTTAACTTCGGACTGTCTGTTCCACCTTAAATGTGCAGCAGTTACATTCAAGCGCCATCGGGGCGTCTGATGTGCAGTGACGGCAACTGCTGTACGTTTAAGGTGGAACGGAGAATATAAGGCAAGAGCCAGTTATGTTTAATCAAGTTAGCAAAGTGATTTTAAGTCTTCTAAAAATCCTGTTCTTTGTACGTCATTATATAATCACCGCATAACAGCAAAATACAACTATGCCAGTGTTTTCTAAACAGTACAGAGCTTATATTTAATCAATAGACGAAAACAATGGAGAAAAACTGGTTAAATAAGTTAAAAACTTTAAAAAGAAAAACTGTAGTATAAGTTGGTAAAACATTTAAGAATTAACAGCTTAAATTTATAAGTTTTTTTTTAAATGTGTAAAAAAATAAATAAAATAAGCTAAAACTAGCTATAGATTAAAATAAGTAAAGCAAATAAGCAAAATAAGTAAAACAGTACTAAGTAGTAAAAGTAATGTAAAATAAAATGGTTACAGGCAGAGTAAAGGTAGTGTGTGCAAATGATCTACAATTACAAAATATACCCCACCACAGTCAATGTGTTTGTTTGTTGGGAAACAACATTAAATGTGATAAACAAACTGTGTTAATCTGTAAAAAGTGATTATGGGGAAGGTGTGTTTTTGTTTGTGTGTTTGTGGTGAACCTCAGGAATGTTAGGTTGCCTGTCACTTTGGAAATGTACACACACTTAGCATTTATTAAGCATTTCAGTATTACACTTGGCCTAAAGGTGTTTACATGCAACACAAGCCATTTCTGCTGTTATAAGTACATAATTATGCATAGTTTTGCATAATAATTATGGAATAAGTAGTATTATATTTTGCAGTGATGCACTATATACTCTCAAACCACTAAATTATTTGGCAACCAAATTTTTGTGGCCAGAAAGTGTCAAAGATGTTCAACAGCACAATGCATATCTGCTATAATTTCTTTTTGTACTCACTTGTGTCTAATTTTGCATAGTAATAAAAGTGATTATTGTTTTTAGGCATTCGCCGAAATTGTTTGGATGTAATTAACAAAAACAGCACTTTGGTTGTTTGGCCAAATAAGTGAAAAGACCAAAGAATTGATGTTAAATAGTTGTATTTTCTTTGCAAAAAAACAGGTTATTAGGACAAATAATTTAGAAGTGAAACAAAATATCGAAAATACCAATAACTACATATATTGTCATTTTAGTTTGCAATACATTATCATTAACCAGTGTCAAACATTGTTTTTATTAAAACGTCTCACAATTTGACTTAATGAAGTTACTTCTTCAGTACTCCACCTGATGGTCCTAATCAATATATTATATTATATTGTGAGATCCCATATGATTTGCTATTCAGCTTTCAGTCAAAGGTTTTAATTTTGGTTTAGGCCAAAAAATGTCATTTTGCATCCTTCATATCTTTTTATTTGTCAGTCTTACTGGTGTTTATAATGACCAAGAGAAATGTTCCAAATATCTGTTTCCATTATCTTTCCTTTTCTGTAGGCTTGAAGTCTATATTCAGAAGATATTATATTAAGTATTCAATGGATGAATTCAGGTTTACATAAATTGATTGATTTCTTATTAGCTCTTTAATCTCCTCATTCTGCAGGCTATGACCCAGGAGGGCGGGGTCCAGTATGAACCGGTGGCGGAGATCGGCGGTGGTGCATATGGGACTGTGTATAAGGCTCGGGATACACAGAGTGGTCAGTTTGTGGCCCTGAAGAGTGTCCGTGTTCAGACTGACCAGGAGGGCCTCCCGCTGTCAACAGTTCGAGAAGTGGCCCTGCTGAAGAGACTGGAGCAGTTCGACCATCCAAATATTGTCAAGTATGTACTGTCTGATCCCATTTCGGATCAGAATGCTGCACTATGTAACTCTGCCTAACCTGAGTCATGTTGATGTAAAATCCTTTATTATTCCTCTACCACATCAGTCCACTGCTTCTACATCTCACAGCTTGTCCAGAAATGCACGTGTACAGCTGTCCACTATAGTGCAAACAGAGCCAGATTTATATTTACTGCAGTGATTATAATACTCACTTATATTTGCTTTATTTACTTAACGGTCACTGCTTACATCCTGTGCGTTCTTTGTTGAGCAACACATACTGTAAACTAGAGGAAACTTTAGAGTTAACAGATTTTGAGAACAACAGACATGGCGACGGTGAATGAGACAATTATAAAAAAAAAGGCAGCAGTCTAGGCAGCCATAAACAAGCGCACAAGATAAATGTGTATCAGTACGAACAGAGGTCTTAGTTTAACTATTGTGTGGAATTACTCTCCACACCTGTAGGGGGAACCCAGGAGCAAAAAGTACCAGCTCTCAGCTTCAGCTCGTGTAGGAAACCTTGATATTAAATTTCATCTTACACTAAAATCCGCCTTCTTATTTTTTATGAAATACAATAGGTCTCTCTGAATTGTATATGGATGCTGCGCATGAAACTCTTCCTTAATCTCCACTGTCTGCAGTAGCTAGTAAAAGAAAATGTTCAGAAAAACGAGTCGATCAGAAAAAAAGAACCTGTGTCTACGTCAACCTGTAAATTAATATTCATGGCCACCACCCACAGGCAGAGTTGAAGCCACGCAGATGCGCCTCGTCAGACAGGAGCTAACAGCGCTAGAAACAGCATAGGAGTTTGTTCCTGTATTTTTTGTGCAAATAACACATCAGTGTTAAATGCTTTGCCCAGTAATTCAGAGCTAAGGAACAAATAGTTAGAATTTGTCTATGGAACACCACCAGCAAAGTGGTGAGATAGGTAGGTGTATGTTCAGAACAGTTCTGTTTACACTAGCTACTTAGCTAGCTAGCTATCTTGTGTAAACAGAGGTGGGTAGTCCAGGTCCAGAAAGTAAAAAACCTGGACCTGGACTACCCACCTCTGTGTAAGCAACTAGGTTTACATAGGTGGATTTCGCATTTTACAGATACTCCAAGCCTAGGTTAGTTGCAGAACTACACTTAGCATGGCATTGCACATGTTGTTAAGTAACATATGCCATTGCAAAGACTATTAGTAGTGTAAAAATGTATTTATTTTAAAATGTTTCCAACTGTTGTCCGTCTCGCAGTGCTGTTAGCCAATCAGAGGCAATATGTTTGTATGTATGAATATTTATGAGCAAGAGCCAAAATCCTATCGCTTCTCCCTGCCCCTCAACTGAACTATAGCAGCGTTATACAACATCACCAGAGCACTTTTTATCACAAAACAACTTGCAGGCATTCCATCATACTAGAGACCACAACTAGACATTTTAAAATTAATGGAAAAAAAAAACGATGGAATGAGACCTTTTCAAATTTGCTTCATAAACACAAAATGCAACACTTTATTTTTATGTGGGATTCTTTTTACACCTGACTTTAGTACAGCCCTAAAAAAGGTTTCTTAAAGACCTGGTTAGGATTAACTTTTTCTATAACTTTTTCCAGAATGTGGCTTCGCTACAACTAAAAAAATCCACTGATCTATTGGACTGCCGTTTTACATGCTCATTCTCATTTAGTACAGGGGTAGTGTATTGCTTGGCCAAGAAAGTCAAGTTTACCTAAGCTGCAGTTGTATTGTGAATCAAAACAAAACAAACCCATATTAACCTGATAAATCACCCCCTAGACCAGGGGTATTTAATTAGAATTCAGTGTGGTCAGGCCAAGGTCTGGACTGTCATCATTTTTAACTTGTGTTATGATTCAGTGCTATATCCTGTATATTGAAGAAGCCTAGTAGTTCTGTCTGTGTTTTATCTATACTATTTAGTATATTTCAACAATATTTATTGTTTTAAATAGGCCTGTCACAATAATAACATTATTGACTTACCATACAATAAATGGAAACACTCTCAATAATTTAACTTCTCAAGTCTATTAATGTGAATCTGTATGAATTGCTATATAAAATGCTATATATTAGATATTAGATTTAGGCCTACCTGTCATGATAATTACATATATGGCAAATCATACAATATATGATACAATACAATATACTTTTTTGCTGAACTTGGCCAGAATGTTGTTTAAAAACAGCAGTTGTATTTTTTTTTATTTAATATTATTACTGTTAGTATGTTTTTAGTATAGTTAGTAAATTTAGTATTTTAATCTTTTTCTGGTGCACACTATCTGAATTAGCCTTTCTGGCTTTATTCTCCGACTGGAACTGTGTACCTCTCCTGTATGTGCTCGACGCTCCGAATCTGCACAGATCTGATTGGCAGAGGAGAGCTTATGGTGATCTTACAGCACACGTGATTGGTCTGTGAGTTTACTGTGCTGCAAAGCACGTGTACCGTAAAGACAAGAAACGTTCCGGCACTTTAAATGAACACTATCAGAATTAAATCCTTCTCAGTAGTTTATCGGTTTGGATCCGCATTTGACAACGTCTGGGTCCGGACCCGGACCGCGGCCCGCCTATTAGTGACCTCAGCCCTAGACGTTGTAAATTTAATTCCATAGTTGGCGGTGACCTTATGAATTCTCATACACCCCCTGGTCACTCTGTGAAATTACTAAGCCTCAGAAAGCCCCGCCTCCAAACCCTTCTTATCTGCGTGCTTATATTTCTAGCTGGCTGAGAGGGTGGAGACCCACTGATATAAACCCACTGAGGGTGGAGCTAATCTTTGATCAGATGATTGTGGGTACCGTCATGACTGACCACTAAGACCACTGAAGCCAACTAGGCCATTGGCTGTAATGTTATTTGAGTATCAAAACACGGAAAAAATAAATGTAATATTCTTTTTTCTAGTATTTCATCTAAACTGTAACGTACTTTTAGTTTATAACTATTTTGTAATTTTTAAGGCATATTAAGTGTGCATGCCCGTCAAGTTTTGGATTTTAAAAAAAATAAATAAAAAAAGGGAAATTTTCCGCCCGTTCAAGCCGTCCCACCAGCCCAATCGAGTTCAGTATCCCTTACATTTTAAGACAGGTTTACAAGAAATCTAAAATAAACACCTGTGAACCACTTACAAACTACAATTAGATGATTAAAATCTGATGGGTCTTCCTTTGTTGACACTGAAATGCTGTGGACGTTCCTACATATATGCAGCTTTTACCAAAGGATAAATACCACATATATTCTATCAGTAAATCCATTCCTCAATAAAGTATGCAAAACAGTACATCAGCAATGGATTTCATGTAACAAAGTAATAATGTAAAGCATTTACTCATTGCGGAATTGTTCTTTTACCTTTTATGACGCAGTAAAACAAATATTTGAAAGAAATATTAATAAATATTTGTCCTAAGGGGCTTCCCAACTAGCCCACTGACTCTCATCTGCAAAACCTGCAAGCTGATTGGCTGTTTCTCCTGAGAGGCGGAACTTCATCCTTGAACTGGCACCATGATTGGCGTTATAAGATTTCCCATTCACACAGCGGCCAGTGTCCTTTCTCCTGATTTAATACTGTTTTTCTTATATTATAATACAGGAAATTTACAGGAGACCTGACGTGTATGAGTGTGTGATTTGAATTTAATGAGATTCTGATATGATGATTCTTTTCCATTCTGTTCAGGCTGATGGACGTGTGCGCCACACTGAGAACAGATCAGGAGACAAAAGTTACGCTGGTGTTTGAACACGTGGATCAGGACTTAAAGACGTATCTGGAGAAAGCTCCAGCTCCAGGACTTCCTGTTAGCCGAATTAAGGTAAGAGAACCTCAGTGGAACTTAGAGCATTCCCATCATTGTCTAATGTATTTATGTAATCTCATTACTTTGAGGGTCTTCGATGTAATAATCGTGTAAAACTACCTCCACCATGTTTGGAGGCTGAAAGTGGCCTGGCTATGTTTGAAAGTTGTACTTAAACCCTGCTAGCTTCTTGTCAATAAAACTACCTCCACCATAATTTGGTGGATGTACTTTAGCCCAGTTAGATCTCATAGTGTGTGTTGTAGATTAAACTATATCCACCCTGTTTTGGGGCTGTACTTTCACTCAGCTGGCTCTCACTATGAGTTGCTGATGAAACTGTGTTTGTGTGTGTTGGAGTTAGACCTTCCTCATTTTTAAATGCTGTAGTTTAGCCCGGCTAACTCTTATAGTATGTAGTGTTGTTGAAACTACCTCCACCATGTTTGAAAGCTGTACTTTAGCCTGGCTAGCTCTCAGTTTATGTTGTAGGTAAAACTACCTCCCCCATGTTTGGAGGCCGCACTTTAGCTAGCGCTCACGGGGTGTGTAGACAAAACTGCCTCCACCATGTTAGGAAGCTGTACTTTTAGCCTGGCTAGCTCTCATAGTTTATGTTGTAGATGAAACTACCTCCCCCATGTTTGGAGGCCGCACTTTAGCTAGCGCTCACGGGGTGTGTAGACAAAACTGCCTCCACCATGTTAGGAAGCTGTACTTTTAGCCTGGTTAGCTCTCACTGTGAGTTGCAGATGAAGCTACCTCCACCATGTTTGGAAGCTGTACTTTAGCCTGGCTAGCTCTCATAGTTTATGTTGTAGGTGAAAATACCTCCCCCATGTTTGGAGGCTGCACTTTAACTAGCTCTCACGGTGTTTTGTAGATATAACTACCTCCCCCATGTTTGAAGGCCGCACTTAACTAGCGCTCACGGAGTGTGTAGATAAAACTGCCTCCACCATGTTAGGAAGCTGTGCTTTTAGCCTGGTTAGCTCTCACTGAGTTGCAGATGAAGCTACCTCCACCATGTTTGGAAGCTGTAATTTAGCCTGGCTAACTCTCATAGTTTATTTTGTAGATATAACTTCCTCCACCATGTCAGGAAGCTGTACTTTAGCCTGGCTAGCTCTCACTGTGAGTTGCAGATGAAACTTCCTCCACCATGTCAGGAAGCTGTACTTTAGCCTGGCTAGCTCTCACTGTAAGCTGAAGTTGATCTACTGTACTCTTACGCCACCAGGAAGAGATAAAAATAATACAGGAGTAATTTCTGGAAATTCTACCATACACACACCCACACCTCAGTCATCAAACACACTGTAATTCTTACAATGAAAACACCTACTGTTACGGTACAGAAACAGAATTCTGGAGAAAAAAAATTTATAAGACAAGTGTTCCTCCTGTAAGAGGGATTAAATAAGGGCACTGGAAACTCAGACTGGTGTGGGACGGAGTGATTACTGGAATCTATGAGTGGGGACTGGAAATTACTGCCGCTTCACTCCCCTCACATTGTCTAAATACCAGAGCCAGAATTAAAAACTTTCAAGTATGTAGAATAGAAGCATGTTGCCACTCGACCTTTTGCCTATACCAGTACTGACCCAATGTTTTTAAAAGAGGTGTTAGCACTGCACAAATATACAATAGGGTTCTGTACCAATCCTGTGGGTTCTTTAACATCAGTGAGCTTCTCTAAATAATCAGTTTGGTGAACTTTATACTCCTAATGAGGCTGGTATTTAAAGTACCTTGGCTGTACAGCTTCATAAAGTAAGTACTGGAGCATAGCATAGCATAGCAGCCACAAACACTTTACCTTTTACACAGTGATTCTCTGTTATGCTATATTTGTGGGGTGTAACGTCCAGTGGCATTACACAAATTTCTGTGGTATCCATTGGGATCCTGTGGTATCCAGTGGGTTCCTGCGGTGCTCAGAGGGTTTATACAGTATATTTCTGAGGTATTCACTTTGTTTATGCAGGTTTCTCAGGTATCTGTTGGTCTACCCATATCTACCCACTGTGTGGTTCTTCATGTGTGTTTTATTTATATATATATATATATATATATACACACATTATTTCAGATTATAGATTTTGTCTATTTCGCAGTTTTATTCAGCACATGCCAAAGATTCTCAATCACGTTCAGGTCTGCACTCCTCGGTGGCCAATCTAATCCTGGCATTTTCATCTTGGATTATGCCTGTGCCATCAGGAAAGAAAAATCCATTGATGGCATAACCTGGTCTATATTCAGTATATTCAGGTAGTCAGCTGACCTCATTCTTTGGGCACATAACGCTGCTGAACCTAGACCTGACCAACTGCAGCAACAGCACTAGAATGATGGGTGGGTTACTTCTGCCGCCTCTCCTTCTTACCCTGATGCTCCATCACTCTGGAACAGGGTAAATCTGGACTCATCAGACCAAATTACCTTTTCCTTTGCTCCAGAGTCCAAACTTAATGTTTCCTAGCAAATTGAAGCTATTTTGCTCGTTATCCTCACTGATAAATAGTTTTCTTATGGCTTCACAGCAGTTTAGTCCCAATCCCTTGAGTTCTCTTCGCACTGTGTGTGAGGAAATGCTCTTACTTTCACTATTAAACGATCCCTGATCGTGATCATTCAGGATTTTTTTCCGACCGCATTCATTTTTTGAAGATGGTGTTTTCACTTGGTCCTTCCACTTTTTAGTAATGTGATGGGCATAACCCAATTTTAGTAATTTCATCAATCTCCTTAGATGCTTGATGCTTTTCAATAATTTGACCATTCTGAAACAGTAACATCTTTTCCATGACCACAGGATGTGTTTTTCCACATGGTGGTTTAACAAATGAGTTATATAATAACTTGTAACCAGCTGAAACAATATTACCCACCCTGTAAATATCCAATGGGAGGCTCATACAGTGTATTTAAAGATGTCATTCCATTGTTTTTCCATTAATTTAAAATGTCAGTTGAAGAAGTGGGAAAAACGATAGGATTTTGGCTCTTGCTTATGAATATTCATACATGCAAACACGTCACCTTTGATTGGCTAACAGCACCGCAACACCAGGAGGCAGCAAGACAGACAACAGTTAGAAATATTTATAGTTACTTACAAAGAGAGGTGGGTAGTCCAGGGCCAGGAAGTTGAAATCCACCCCGGAGTTTTGTTGGCTGAGCTGCAGCAGAGGCGCCCAGGCAGTTAGAACAAAACCCCGGGGTGTTTTTTTTTTTTTTTTTCTGGACCTAGACTACCAACCTCTGCTTACACAAGAGAGCTAGCTAGCTAAGTAACTAGTGTAAACAGAACTGTTCTAAACATACACTTATCTTTCTCAATTGTACCTCGCTGGTGGTGTTCCATAGACAAATTCCAACCATTTGTTCCTTAGCTCTGAATCACTGGGCAAAGCATCTAATACTGATGTGATGTTTGCGCAAATAAAACAGGAACCAACTGCCAAAAAAACTGCTGTTCCTAGTGCTGTTGGCTCCTTTCTGATGAGAAGGTGTCGCTGCCTGGCTTCAGCTCGGCCTGTGGGCGGTCACAAGCCAAGGTGGGCGAGGCCGTGAATAGTTTTTCTGAATATTTTCTTTTACAAGCTGCTGCAGATAATGGAGGTTGAGGAACAGTTTCATGTGCAGCATCATAAACAACTCAGAGAGACCTATTGTATTTCACAAAGAACAAGAAAAAATGGATTTAAGCGGAAGGACACCTTTTAAAGAATTCAGTTTAAACCTTCATGCTTGTTGTTTCAGGATTTGATGCAGCAGCTGCTTTGTGGGCTCTCCTTCCTGCACTCTAATCGGGTTCTCCATCGGGACCTGAAGCCTGAGAACATCCTGGTCACTAGCAGGGGGCAGGTCAAACTCGCAGACTTCGGCCTGGCTCGCATTTACAGCTGCCACATGGCACTCACCCCAGTGGTAAGAGAGACATCACACAGACCAAATCAGACATTTCCTTTTTTTACGTATTATGTTGGGCATTTTGGCAGGGTTTGTATGGTCATCAAAAAACTGGAAAAGTCATGGAATTTGAAAATCAGGATCTGACACACATTTCATTATTAAAGATTGTGCATCAGAATTTTTATAAGGTTCGTTTAGACCTACTATAATCGATTTTAAATATAGTTTAATTGATTTTTCTTTTGTCTGTACGATGTTTAAAAATGGTCGTGATTGTCGTGGTCGGATGGTCATGAAAATTTGCCTTGAAGGCATGGAAAAGTCATGAAAATATAATGGACATGTATTGGTTAAAACATGTATGAACCCTGTTTTGGGGAATTTGAGATTTTACCCTCTAAACTCCGCCCTCCTCCTTCATTCAGGTAGTGACGTTATGGTACCGATCTCCAGAGGTCCTGCTCCAGTCCACCTACGCCACACCTGTAGACATCTGGAGCACAGGCTGCATCTTCGCAGAGATGTTCAGACGCAAGTGAGTTGTAGTCCTGTGTTTGGAGAAATTGGCTGAATATTAAAGCTTATATCAGCATTTTCTCTGTTCATACATATTAAAGGTCAGGATTAGGAGTGAACTTAATTGAAGGTGTTAATTTCTCTTAATGTCTTAAATTCCTCTTTTGTATTGGACCATCTTATCAATGTAAACAGTTTGGATGTTACTGTGAAGTCTGTAAACTTAACATTTTTATTTTTTAATTTATTTATCCTCATTTTCTAATTCTAACTAAGTACTGACATCTGCTGGTCTTTAAATGCATTGCAGTTTATGGGTCCTAGTGTTTCTGGTGGTTCTGAATTTGTGAACTTTGTTTTTTTTTAGGCCTTTGTTCTGTGGAGAATCAGAAGTGGACCAGCTAACAAAGATTTTTTCGTATGTTTCTTTATTATAATGTCTTTGGCTCTTTATTGTTATGTTATTGGTACATTAATTGGAATATTTGCTGTTATTCTATGTGTGGTTTTATTGCGTTTTTACCGGCTTTTTTATTGCGTTAGTGTTATCGGCTTGCCAAGTGAGGAGGAGTGGCCTACTGACGTCACGCTCTCCCGACGGAACTTCAGCCCCCAAAGCCCCCAGCCAATCACAGACTATGTTCCTGAGCTCCGTGAAGATGGAGCAGACCTTTTATTGGTGAGTTCTGCTTCATTTTTTATATTTCCTTTATCATTCAATTAAATTTTCAAATTAATTTTATTTCTATAGTGCTTTTTACAACAAAAGTTGTCACAAGGCAGCTTTACAGAGAAAAAATTAAATTATCATTGCTGTTAATATATCATTACCATCATTTTATAGTAGTTAAATGGCACTTTAATTTTGGAGTGCGGTGAAGAAGTCTGATTCAAAATTTGCCATCATCATCAGCACTATAAAGCACACCAGATTATAAGACACATTATCAATAAACGTCTATGTTCATACATAAGGTGCACTGGATTATAATTCAGCAGGTCTTGCCACTGGGTGGTGATTGGGGGTAGCAAACTAAGTTAAGTAAAGCTAAGCTAAGTAAATAAAATTGTAATTCTTAAAAAAAAAAAAAAAAGTCAAACGAGTGCTGGATGTTAATTTACACAGATTTCTCTTCTAAAAAAACTGTGAATTTGGATGTGTAAAGCACTGCTGTTCATTTACAGTAACCTTAGATTTCCAGTTTTCCCACTAAGGCTGGGTGCAGCGTCATTAGCATTAGCGGCTAACCACTAGTGCTAGTGGAATGTAAATGCCGCCCAACAGCACTATGCTGAGAAACTGAGTGTTTTAGGAAGCCATGGCGATATTAGCTTGCATGGTTTATCCTACGTAGCTTGTTTCAACACAGTAAACGCGCATTCTTCAGTCCAAAATACTCACCTCTAAACAGTGAAAGAGCTAGTGCTTAGCACAGATAGTGGCTAATGCTAATGCTATGCCAGCAGTGCTAGCTATATACTTACCTCTGAACGGCAAAAGAGCTAGCGCTTAGCACAGTTAGCAGCTAATGCTAATGCTCCTCGAGTCTTGGTGCTTGAGAACAAAACCAAACCTTTACTGCTCCTTAAACCTGACTGGTAAAATTCATACATAAGGTGCACCAGATTATAAGGCACACTGACTATTTTTGGGAAAAGTAAAGGATTTAAAGTGTGCCTTATTGTACAAAAAATACAGTAACGTAAGAGAGCGGTATTCCGTACACATTTTCGGTATTTTCCGTGTTTGAGTGGATATTACGAAAATACCTGAGTTCAAATAGGCTGCAGTGATTGGCTAAACTATGGAATATCTGCCTAGCAACCAAAATAAATTTTGATTGGTTACTTTTGGACCAATAGTTTTAAAGAAAACCCCAAAAAACTGACCTCAGTCCTGTAACCAGTGTGCATCAGTATTCCGTACACCTGCCAACAAACAGGCAACGGTGTTCCGTACACCTCAGATTTCCACTCGTGGTGGCTGTATTTTACTAAAGTTCACCACCTATAACATATGAGCTTAGACTGACGTAGAAGCTTAGTAAAGTGTTTGTCAAATGGATTTGATAAGTTGACTATGAATTGAAAAAAAAATGTGCTGAAGCTGCAGCACAAAATCTCAGCTGTCTGTGAGTGGTGATGTGGAGCTGGAGTAAGCTCGTTTTTAAAGTAAGTTATAAACTATGATTATTAATTCCTCAATCAAATATTACAAAGGATGCTGTTAGTTGGACGTTTAACGTTGCATTTTGGGTGAAATGTGATGTTAAAAGTGGGTAAAACCTTACGTGAACTAGTCGAGAAAGTTTTCCCCACCCCCTAGCCTCAACGTTGTTAACCCTTCCCCACCCACCCGTTTTCGGCGACGCGGACGGTTCCTCCCTACCTACCGGAATTTCAAGAGAAAACACAACGTGGATGGTCACTGACCTGTTTTAATGGAAAGAGGAAGGATTGACAATGACCCCAGACTATATTTCAAACATAACAATAGTTTATTATTAAGTATTTTATTGTTTAAATGCTCAACTGTACAGTATACTGAAGTGTACGTAATACCGTTCTCTTACGTTACTCTGTTTCTGTGATTTTATTACTCAAAATTAATAAGAGCCTGAAGAATTAGGGCTGCATAATGGTCACGCAACAGTTGCGTGACAGCATTTGGACCTTCTAGTATGCTTAAATATTTTCATGTTCTATAGTACACATATCGTTTGATCTCACAGTTCACCATGTCTCCTAAGTTTGTCTGTGTAAGTGTGTTCACAGTCTTTCGACTGGCTGGTAGCAAGGAGGCTAATCCAGCAAACTAGTACCTGTAAAGCCATCCATTACTTTCATCCACACTTCTTCTTTTCTAAACTGTTGACACACAGTCACTGTACTGTAGGCTCTCTCTCTCTCTCTCTCTCTCTCTCTCTCCCTCCCTCTCCCTTTCTCTCTCTCGCTCTCTCCCCATCTCCCAAAAAAATGACTACCAGTTTCAAACAGTACCATGATTTTAATGCATTTTTCAGTGAGTGACACCACAAATATAAATATAATAGAATTTGATTTTGCAAGTTTAATTTTTATTCTTTTATAATTTCATTTTAATTGTCCATTAATATTCATCTAAAATCTGGAAGGTCACATGATTTACATGTACATGCATGTTTGATCTTTGCACTGGTGGTTTTAATGTGTTTTTTTTTTTTTGTTTGTTTTTTTTTCTTCAGGTAAATAAAAAATGCATAAACTTTTTTATAGTTTCCTTTATTCTATCGAGCAGCCAATTATTATCCTTTAAGAAGTGCAGGCTAGTACAATATAAGGCTTTCACAAGCACATTTTTGAATTATGCAAAATATTGTTTAGAAAATTATTTCTAAAAACTTAAAAGGTTGGTGGGTCTTCACTTGTTTGGGGTTGAGATTTTTGTACAATGTGTGAAACTAATTTTATTGAAAGGAAAAAAATAATGATTTTTTTTTTTTTTTCCCCAGAAAATGCTTACTTTTGACCCGTTGAGAAGGATCTCTGCACTGAAGGCTCAGGAGCACCGGTTCTTCTCTGAACACACTGGTAACTCTTAGGACACCCCGACTGAGATCAGTGCGGTTCTGCAGTGGAAATGTTCGTGATGTAATTACCGGTTGCGTCAGTGGGCGGTTTGCTTGCCGGCTGAGTGGGTTCAGTAATCAGATGGAAACCTGGGATGCCAGCAGGTCACGCATCCATTGGACGGCCGACTCTTAAACCTGAATGTTCTGTGTTTGAAACCCTGCTGCGGCGTAATGTTTGTACATGAAGGGTAGACCTTAATTGTTTCCTCTTTCTTTTTTTTTTTATTTTATTAATAACTTAAATATGATCAATCCAGTCCTTTTAATAACATTTGTCTACCAACCGAATCAGCGCACACACTGTGCTGTCCAAAAGTATGTAGACACCCAGCATTTCTGCTGAAATTAAGAATGTTTTCCAGAATTTTTTTTTTGCCTTTTACTGCAGTAGCAACCTTTACCCTTTTAGGATGCAAGAAACACTTGCTGTTGGAACATTTGATTTCATTCAGCCCAACAAACTCAATCTGTGTGTGCCAGCCAACTTATTTTAGAAGCCTGTCCGTATACTTTTGGACACGTAGCGTATGAATATAGTAGCATTCTGGACTAACGGTATGGATGAGTGGATGAATGTAAACGTTAAGCCTCATTAAGATAATCATTTACAGCTCTGCCCATCGGCAGGATACAACTGATTAATAGGCTTTTATCGTTTTTCAAAATTAAAGTCCTCAGTGGTACAACCTGAGCACTCTGTACTGCACGTTTCCTCAGTATCAGACATTTTATTTGATTTGATTTTAAGCAGCAACCAGTTTAATTTTATTTTTAATTTTATTTTGTTTAAGAGCATAGACACCATTCAGTGATTTATAAGTTAATAACGCATTTTACGTAAGTTTAACCGTTAATATATATTCTGGTGGAATTTCCAAGACAGGATTACCTGACTGACAATCTTTTTACATTGACTTCCAGTGATTTAGATAATAAGGTCCTGTTTGTCGCTGTTTGGAGATACAAGTTTTTTTTTTTTTTATGTAAATAAACCAACCATTACTGAACAACCATTTCAACAACTGTATAAAAAATTTCCAAGCATAAAGGCAAGCTAGTCCAGAGAGGCGTAACGCATAAATCCGTTAAAGCAGAATTCACTGCCGATAAATAATATAATATGTCAAAGTGCACAAAATCATTCCTGTTTTTATTATGTATTTTATATGACCTTATTTTTATACACCGATATGATCAACAGTGTCAGGCTACAGTGCAGGGACTTGCACTGCACTATGCTGCCCCCTACTGGTAACGATAATCAGTACACATTAACGTTGAGTGTAAGCACATCACGTAAAAATAAGCTAAAATACGTTCATTCCTCTTCCAGAAGATGTATCGTTTCTTTCTCTATTTTGTTGAAGGGAAACCACTGCCACAATTCTGTATAATTAAGTGTTTTTGAGAGTAACTCATTCGGAGTTATGTGTTTGCCACACTACTCCTGCATGTTGCATATCATTGCTGTTCAATGCAAAAAAAGATCTCCATTTTATTCCCCCTATTTTCTTTCCAATTTACACGGCCAATTACTCAACCCACTTATTAGGACTTTAATAGGACTAAATCATTAGTGATGACCCAACACCAGGAGAGTGTAGACTAGCACAGCGACTCGGTTCTGATACATCAGCTCACAGATGCCTCATGCTGAGCGACATCACCCTTTGGAATTATGTGGGGAGAGAGCGCTATCTAAACACCCAGAGAGAGCAAGGACAATTGTGCTCTTTCAGCACTCCAGCAGCTGATGGCAAGCTACATGAACAGGATTCGAACCAGCGATCTCCTGATCATAGGGGCAGCGCCTAGTTCACTGGACCATTTGGAGCCCAAGTATCTCCATTTTTTTTTTCTGTTTTAGTTTTCTACAAAATTTGAACACACAAACTCTCTCTCACACTGGACCAATAGAAATTCTCAAAAATTACCTGAAAAGAACTGTTTTTACACTGACTTCCATTGAAAGTGATGAAGGTTTTACCTCTCTTCTGTAAAGTTGCTGTTTTGAATATACTTGTTTTTCATTGGACAGCAACAAGATATGTATACTTCCTCCAGTTTTTAATGCTATGCAATTTTAAAAGCATTTTTTGGAGACGAGTCAGAACTCAAAAAACAGGGTGTCGGGCATTATGTGGTACAGTCATAATTATTAGATGTAATAACCTTCTGTGGGGGCGGGGCTTAGGGGGTGCTTTAGATGTCTGCTTCCTTTAGTCACCACCACTGTACGCTATTTTGACTGTGGAAGATTTTTTATTATTTTTTTTTTTTTTTAAAACAGAGTGTCGGACCCCTGTCTGAGTTACTTTGTTCACATCCTAACTATTTAATTATGCAGTGAAATTTGGATAATTTGGTGGGTTTCCCTTCTAAGCAGTCTTTCTGTAGTATAAGTTGTGCAAGTGCTGTTCAGCAGGTTCAGATCGGTTCTCCAGCGCTGCTCTTTATTAAACCGTTGTTTTAAGCCTTAAGAACTTTGAGACCAACACTATTTTCCTGTTCACAAACACCAAGTTAGAGTTTCTTTTGGGCCAAAATGTTCATTTCAAATCAGTTCAAGGGACTGTAGCCGGTGATTATGGACCAAACTTTTGTAAGATCACCATGTTCTGCTGATGTTTGCTGGGATATCCTGAATTATTGGCCTCAATAATGCAAAAACAAGGAAACTGGTATATCAGATCCTGCTTTTTTTTTTTTAGATATATAAACATATCTCAGTGTTTTATTTTAAAGGAATGTCGTTGTCTGTAAAGGAATGTGTTGAGATATTTTTGTTCGGTGTGAGTTCGGACAGTAGGTGGTATTTCTGTGCCGTTAAGTGCGCGCTCGCATTCAGGTCAGTAGGAGGCGGTGAATGTGGAACTGGTCCCAAGTGATTGTTAATCCTCTGTTCTGTCCTTCCAAACTGAGTTTTGTATCACTTTTCTGGACCTGTAACACTTTGATGTTGCTGAACTCTATTAAAAAGCTGTTTATCGTTTTTGTGTGTCTTTGGTTTATTCTATTAAATAGGACTGTAAATATTAAAATAAAAGTGTATACTGAATAAAATATGCCAAACGTTTTTATTATCATGTTAAAAAGTTTTGGCACTGTAGCTCAAACATACAGTACCATTTTTGTAATACTTACCTTCATTATTATCAAATAATATTTCATGTCAGACAGATATTAAAGATAACCTGAGTAAATATACAAAGTTTTAAAAAGATGTTTTTATTTATTAAGGGGAAAAAAAGAGATCCAAACTAATCCCTAACTAGCCCTTTGTGAAAATGTAAATTAACCGTGACTATTTTTTTTTTTTTTTTTTTTGTAAAGTTTAATTTCACTACTAAACACAACCAGGCCTGATTACTGACAAACATACAATTAAGAAATCACAAATGGAACTGACAAGACAAAAGTGGAACTTTTTGAAAGGCATGTGTCCTGTTAAAACTTTCAGTACTACAGTACTACATTTTACAATAAACTATTCGCAATACTTATTTACAAAATGTTAAATACTTTAGTACTTCCACTTAAGGATGGTGCTTGAAGTAATTTTTTTTATAGCGGACTTATACTTTTACTTAAGTCTGGGTATATATAGTATTTTATACATATCTGGGGGCATATGTCATCGTCACATAGTGAAGGCACAGGCACAAGTCGAAACAGACCTGCATCGTACCTCGCCAGGCACTGATTGGTCTCTGCAGCGGTGGGTAAAGTCAAACAAGCCTAGAAGGCTTAATGTTTAAGTCCACCAGAAGGAGAACACTGAACAACCATGATGTGCATGCAAGGAGAAAAGCGCTGCTCTCCAAAAAGTTTTTTAAAGATCATGAGGACAAGCCAAAAGTCTATTGGAAGAATGTTTTGGGAATGGACGAGACCAAAATATAACTTTTTTTGGTTTAAATGAAAAGTATAAGAGTCTTATCCCATCCGTGAAACATGGTGGTGGTAGTATTATGGTTTGGACATGTTTTGCTAATATTGCCACCCACAGTGGACAGCAAGCACAGTAGGTGGTAATGATGGTGTCCAGCAGTGTCTGGCTAAAACTGTCCACGTGAACAGCAACTAAGAGTATTGTCTCTGGCAAAAGCCCAGAAACCACATTCACATACAACGCCGGATAGCCTGCCTACATATCCACAATTCCTTAGCTTTCATAATTCCGTGAATTTTGGCATGCCAGTGTATTTTCCTGTCTTTTAAATTTAGTACCATATTTTTCTCACTTTAAGGCGCACTCTCAATAAAAGTATATGTTTTTGTTCTATTTTTATATATAAGGTGCACCGGATTATAAGGTGCATTTATACGACACTAGAATAAAACAGGGGTGTTGCTGTTTTCCTTCTAATTCAGCAGGTCTAAGCTAAATTAAATAAACCAAACTGTACTTCTTAAAAAAAAAAAACATTTAGACAAGTCAAACAAGCGCTGGATGTTAATCTACACAGATTTCTCTCCTAAAAACTGTTTATTTGGGTGAGTAAAGCGCTTCTGTTTATTTAAGTTACAGTAAGCTTAGATTTACAGATTTCCACTAAAGCTAGAGCATTAGCATTAGCGGCTAACCGCTAGCAGTAATGCTAATGCTGCTCCAGCAGTGCTAGCAGGGGTTAGCAGCAGGCTACAGGCTGATAATACTCATGGCCGAAGAGCTAGCGCGTTTAGCGCAAATAAACAACAGTAATTGTGTTTAAAATATGCAGAGAAAAAGGGGTTTGTATAGAACATTTATTTACCTATTTACAGTCCACGAATCAACAACTCATCAGTTGATCAGAACATTGCTGTGAGGAGGTTGATTTGATTGATTGTATTCCTGCATTTCGAGAGCATCAGTAAGGTCATGCTATGATGTTGGATGATCAATTCTCACACTCAATTCTGTGACCTTAAAGGGTCATGTGATCACGGCTGGTAAATCTCCAGAGTGTCCAATCCTATTGGTCGGTGCTTCTCTACGGAGGTTATACAGTACATAGAAATGTAAATGTGAAATAATAACAGTCAGACATTTTCATATTAAAAAAAAACCTGCAGCTATTAGTATTAATATCAAAGGACCGTTCCACCCAGGATGCTATATATAAATATATATATACATCAGATTCTGCTGGCAGGATCTTTTGTTCAGTGTCTGAAAGCTGGGCCTCATCTCTTATTCCTCTGTCAAGCTGTGTCCCGCTGGTCCGGTCCTCAGTGGTATCTGGGAGGGAGCAGACGAGCTGAACTGAGGGTCTTTCTGGTTTCTGTATTGAAGGACCAGCCATACTGCCAGGATCTAAAAAAAAATTAAACATCACAGATATTACTAGGAAATCTGTGACAGTCCAAAAATTCTCACTGTAATATGCACTTTTTTTTTTTTTTTCTATTTTTTTCCCAATTTACACAGCCAATTACCCAACCCACTCATTAGGACTCCCCTTATCACTAGTGATGCCCCAACACACCAGGAGGGTGAAGACTAACACATGCTTCCTCCAATACATGTGAAGTCAGCCACCGTTTCTTTTCGAGCTGCTGCTGATGCAGCATTGCCGAGCAGCATCACAGCGTGCTTGGAGGAAAGCGCATCGACTCGGTTCTGATACATCAGCTCACAGACGCCCTGTGCTGCAGACATCACCGTAGGAGTGATGTGGGGAGAGAGCGCCATCTACCCGCCCGGAGGGAGCAGGGCCAATTTTGCTCCCTCTGAGCAACCACCTGCTCATAGTGGCAGCACTTTAGACCGCTGGACCACTCGGCGCCCTTAATATGCACTTTTAAAAACTATTATAATTTTTATTATTAAGTAATCATAAGATCTATTTCTGTAGCTTTTTATATAACTTTAGAACTAGTGACACCCACTAATCTAGGCATTTTTGTCACCTAATTTAATCCTAATTCTGTTCTGAGTTCTTGATTTTGAACTTAGTGTTCAGAGCACCATATAGTGGTTTCCACAATGCCATTGTAGTCTTTCAGAACACGGAAAAGAGTTCTCAGAAAGTAAATGAAAGAATTTAGTTAGTTGCACTGCACTGTGGAAGTATATTACAGTGGAACATGAGAACATATATCACTTTCTTCAGACTGTATACTTGTGCATCTCAAAAATTTGAATATAATTAAAGAGTTACATTTTGGTCATAATGTTACACTATATATAATATAGCTGTATTACACACAGAGTGATCAGTTTTAAGCAATTATTTATTTTATTGGCTTACAGCCAATAAAAAACTAAAAGTAAAAGTAACTTTTCAATTAGATTCAATTTTTTTGAGATGCACTAGTACAAGTCAGGTTGACTGTACAAAAACTGTACCAGCTTTTAGACTAAAATGACTTTTTCCAAACTGGGGGAAAAAAATAAACAGACAAACCAGTGAGAAGCTGAAGAACAGTCCAATGCCTCCCAGTATCTTCAGGGTTTCCCCTCCATGCTGCAGGATCAAGTCCCCACACTGGAAGCACCGGCCCCTGACCTTACAGGCCTAAGAGGATACATGATTTAAAATTCAGTGTGAACCAATCAGATCAATGCTGTAGATAGATGAGTGGGGCTAAATTGCTTTAAACTGAATAGGTGGAGCTAAAGTTCTGTTGTCCGAAGAGGCGGAGCTAAACTGCTGCAGACTGAATGGGCGGAGCTTAATAGCTGTAGACTTAATGAGTAGGGCTACATATTCCTGTAGGCTAAATTGGTGGTGCTACACTGCTGTAGACTGAATGGGTGGGGCTACACTGTGACAGACTGAATGGGTGTAGCTAAATTGCTGTGTATGTAATTTGTGTGTTTTTTTTACTCATTTCTGTTACTGTAAAACATCACCCCATCTAAAACATTTAGAACAAGCCACAAGTCACATCTATAACAGGAAGTGACATCAGTTGGTTCTTCTAAAGATCACAGGGAGACCAAAATTAAGTTTCTTTTTAAGTTTGTTTTTCTGAATATTTGATCTTATTGTAACTATGACTGAGGTCAATCTCAACGTTCTGTCCTGTTATCTAAATTAATTATTAGATCTTATTTGTTTATTTTTTAAAGAATGAGAAAATCCCTAGATTGTGCTCAGTGTCCTCATGCTATTAGCGTAGCCGCCATTTAGCTATTTTTCATGTTTTTGCTAATTCTATGCTAAAAACTCATTCCTGTTAGTTTCATTCCTGTTACTCAAGTCATAAAAAGTAAGAGGAATGAGTACCAGTAACAGGAGTGAGTTCCAGTAACAGGAATAAGTGCCATTTTCTCCCCAATTTACACGGCCAATTACCCAACCCACTCATTAGGACTCCCCCTATATCTAGTGATCCCCCAACACACCAGGAGAGTGAAGACTAACACATGCTTCCTCCGATACATGTGAAGCCAGCCACCACTTCTTTTCGAGCTGCTGCTGATGCAGCATTACCGAGCAGCCAGCGCGCTTGGAGGAAAGCGCAGCGGCTTGGCTCCGGTACATCAGCACACAGACGCCCTGTGCTGCAGACATCACCCTAGGAGTGATGTGGGGAGAGAGCGCCATCTACCCACCCAGAGGGAGCAGGGCCAATTTTGCTCCCTCTGACGCTGGCAGCTTGATGGCAAAGCTGCATGAGCTGGGGTTCGAACCTGCGACCTCCCGCTCATAGTGGCAGCACTGGCTGGACCACTCAGCGCCCGATTATCATTTTTTTGATATAAATATAAATTATTTGAACATGCAGTCAAATAATAAAAACTTTTTCTTTAAAATGAAATTCAGATTAGTGGACTTGCTTTTAAACATGCTTTTTAAATGTCACATGAGTTGTGTAAGCATCTTCAGCTTAGAAACCTTGCAAAAAAAAAAAAATAATAAAGCTGTCTGAAATTGACCAGACAGTTTTACAATTGTTTTAAATTGTTAAATATATGTGTTATTAGATTCAGAGTAGAAAAAGATAAATATATATATATTTTTAAGTTTAATATGGAATGAGTTACTACAAGCAAATGGCACCATGGAATGGTGGAATGGCCTTTATATATTTAGGCAGCTGGTACGTACCGCGGTACACAGACTGGCATCCAGATTAAACTCTCTGTTCTGAGTTCTGTTGTTCAGACCACAGCAATCCAACCTCTGCTCCAGAGACCTCCTTCCATCACTGCTCATCCCCGCCCATGACCTGCCGAGAACCCTCTCCTGTATTCAAACACACAATCATATAAACATACACACACATACACACTTACATAAGGAAAATATTACTGTACTGCTGATATCTGAAATGCTAAAAAAGCAAACTTCTACTGTCCACAAACTTTTAGCCACAAAGTACCTGTTGTTCCCGGTTGAAGGCAAAGCAGGAGCAGGAGACGCCAAACTGGAAAAGAAACACTAAGGACAGGAGGACCATGTACTGAAGAGAGGAGAGAGTCAAGGAGCTCATGTTTATTCATGAAAGGCAGCTGCATGACCCACCTTTTCGCCCGTTAAGATTAATTTCATGTACAGATGTGTTTTCATGTAATGTTCATGGCCCAGATGCAGCAAAGCAGACAAAACCATGATACCTCCACCACCATGTTTCACAGATGGGATAAAGTTCTTATGCTAGAATGCAGTGTTTTCCTTTCTTTAAGGCTTTGGGACTCCAGCGAACCACAGTTAGAGCTTTTATCCATAAATGGAGAAAACATGGAACACTGGTGAACACTCCTTCCCAGGAGTGGCCGGCCCACCAAAGTGTTTCAAAAGGGCATGGACAACTCATTCAGGAGGTCACAAAAGAACCCAGAACAACATTTAAAGAACTGCAGGTGTCACTTGCCTCAGTTAAGGTCAGTGTTAATGATTTATTGATAATAAAGTAAAAGAGACTGGTTGAAAATGGTCTCCATGGGAGAGTTCCAAGACAAAATACACTGCTGACCAAACATAAATCTCACATTGGCCAAAATACATCTGAATGATCCCCAGGACTTTAGGTAAATATTCTTTGGACTGACGTGACAAAAGTTCAATTTTTTGGAAGGTGTCTGTTCCATTACATTTGTCATAAAACTAACACATCGTTTCAGAAAAAGAACATCATACTCAATGTTAAACATGGAGTGTGATCATCTGGGGCTGCTTCATGCTCGACTAGTGGAGCCAAATTTTCTCCACAGAGATGTGAAAGACTTATTGCAAGTTATCGGCAAAGTTATTAGGTTTAGGGGGCAAAAACCTTTTCACACAGGGCTAGATTGGTTTGGATAGTTTTTTTTCCTTCAATACATAAAATGATCATTTCAAAAGTGCTTTTTATATTTTCTCAGGTTATCTTTGTCTGGTATTAAGTCCTACATCAATTTTCAACTGTGTTGAAAACATATTTTGTTCTAAACATATTTTACACACATTTCTGTTCTACATAGGATTAAGAAAAATGATAATTAAATATGAAAAAAGACATATGAGATTGTGTCTTTTTGGTGTAAAATCTCTCACAGTTACTGCAGCAGTAGAAATGAGATAAATTATGAAGGATACGCAGAACAGCAGAATCTGGTGATGTTTGAGAGTCCCCACAAATCCCAGGATGGAGACCAGAAGCAGGACGATGGCGAGCACTAGCACACCGCTAATGATGTTTACGCTAACCACTAAAGTGAATCCTCTACTCCAGACAGCCAGTCCCATCAGCAGAACTCCAAGCATCTGAGGACCAGTACACCCAGTGTGCATTACAATAAATATAGTGCAAGTTTATATACTCTCTCTCAGCGCTGGAGGAGCTGCGTGATTAGCATTTGTAGCCTCCAGCAGGATTCAGCAGTGCTGCATTGCTAACGCTCAGTACACAGCAGTGCTGCTACAACAGTTTACTTAATTAAACTCACAAAAAGCACCATGATTTATTAATAAGCTCCATTCTGGCTGTATAAGCTCTAGTTCCTTCCGAGATAGCTGCAGGCTAGCAGGCTAATGTTGCACCAGTGATGGCACAGCTAGCAGCCACCGGGGTGCTGCCATTAGGAATGACTTGTGTAGGCTATTTTTTTGGATGCAGCTTTACTTACCTGTGTTACTTTTATTTTAGCTTTAAATTTTTACTAAACACTGGCTTAGCTGGTCTTTAAGATGATCAACATAAAAGGCCGGTCTTCAAGATCAACAAACCCTATTTGGGTAAGCTAACTGGTTAAACAGTTTAGACAGCTTCGCTTATGGCATCCATATGGTATTTTTTTAAATCCTTGTAGCTGGAGCTGATCTACCATCATGACCATCCTGACCATGCTAGTCAACCATTATGAGTAGATATTTGTCCAATATGAGCAAGCTGGGTTACCATTATGACCAGGAAGTCTAACAGCATGATCAATCTGGCCAGGCTTGTCAACCAGTAAGAGTAGGTGGTTGATGAGCTAGTTTACCAGTGTGACTAGATATTAGACCAATATGACCAAGCTGGTTTCTCATTATGACAACCAGTATGAGTAGGTGGTTGACCAGCACGACTGATATGACCAATCTGACCAAGCTACCGAACTAGCATGACTAGGTAGTTCAACAATATGATGAATCTGAGTAATCTAGTCAACCAGTATGATTCAGTGGTCTACCAGCATAATCAATTTGGCCAAGCTAGTTAACCAGTATAAGTAAGTGGTTGACCAGAATGACCAACATGACCAATCTGACCAAGCTAGTTTACAACTGTGACCTGATAGTTGACCAATATGGTCACTGTGACCAAGTTAGTGGGCTAGTATGAGGAGGCAGTTGACCAATATAACCAATCTGACTAAGCTAGTTAATTAGTATGCCTAAATAGTTGACCAGGTTAGTCATTTTAACCATGCTAGTCAACCAACATGAGTAGATAGTTGAACAATTTGTCTATGCTGGTTCAGCATTATGACCAGGAGGTTGACCAGCATAACCAATATGGCCACACTAGTCAACCAGTATAAGTAAATGGTCTAGCAGCATGATCAATCTGGTCAAGCTATTTAACCAGTATGAGTAGGTGGTTAATCAGCATGACCAAAATGACAGGCTAGTTTACAAGTGTGACCAGATATTGGACCAATATCACCACTATGACCAAGCTAGTCAACCTGCATGACTAGATAGTTTACCAATATGATCAATGTGACCAAGCAAGTCAGCTAGCATGACTAGGTAGTCGACCAATATGATGAATCTGACTAACATCGTCAAACCAGTATGACTGAGTGATCTAACAGCATGATTAATTTGGCAGAGCTAGTCAACCAGTATGAGTAGGTGGTTGACAAGAAAGACCTACATGACCAATCTGACCAAGTTGACCAATATGATTACTATGACCAAGTTAGTGGGCTAGTATGTGAAGGCCGTTGACCAATATGACCAGCATGACCAATATGACCAAGCAAGTTTACAAGTGTGACAAGATATTGGACTAATATGACCAATCTGACGAAGCTAGTCAGCCATTATGACTAGATAGTTGACCAATATGATCAATGTGACCGAGCAAATCAACTAGCATGACTAGGTAGTCAACCAATATGATGAATCTGACTAACATCGTCAAACCAGTATGACTGAGTGGTCTAACAGCATGGTCAATTTGGCCAAGCTAGTCAACCAGTATGAGTAAGTGGTTGACCAGAATGGCCAACATGACCAAGCTAGTTCACAACTGTGATCTGATAGTTGACCAATATGATTACTGTGACCAAGTTAGTGGGCTAGTATGAGGAGGCAGTTGACCAATATGACCAATCTGACTAAGCTTATCAATCAGTATGCCTAAATAGTTAACCAGCTTAATCAATTTAAACATGCTTGTCAACCAACATGAGTAAACAGTTGAACAATATTACCAAGCTGGTTCACCATTATAACCAGGAGGTTGACTAGTCAACCAGTATAAGTGAATGGTCTGCCAGCATGATCAATCTGGCCCTGCTAGTCAACCAGTATGAGTAGGTGGTTGACCAGCATGATGGATATGACCAATCTGACCAAGCTACTAAACTATCATGACTAGGTAGTTCACCAATATGATGAATCTAAGTAATCCAGTCAACCAGAGTGATCTACCAGCATGATCAGGTTAGTCAACCAGTATGAGTAAGTGGTTAACGAGCATGACCAACATGTTAATCTACGAGTGTAACTAGATAGTTGACCAATATAATCAATATGACCAAGAAAGTTAACAAGTATGTCTGAATAGTTGACTAGCTTAGTCATTTTGACCATGCTACTCAACCAGCATGACCAACCTGTGCAAGCATCTTATCATCCTGATCTGCATTATACTGGTGGACCATGGATCTGCTTCTTGTGCTAGTCAAGCAGCTTGGTCAAAACAGTCATTCATGCATGCTTGTCCCTTGGGGGAGCTTGTTCATGTTGGAAGACCAGCTAAACCACCTTACTTAAATAAAAAACATACCCTGTACTGGTTGAGAGCTAAACTTCTAAACTAACAAACTTCTACCATCCTTTTCATTCCATACAACCCCAGAAGACTGATGTGTTGTAGCTCATTATTAGCCTTACTGAGACCAGTTACCCCCAGTGGAATGTCCACTCACCATATAAACCACGTTCAGGGCACAGAGTATGCTCCTCAAACACAGGAATCCAACGTTCACCATTGTAGAAGCTTTAAATCACGTTCTAGAGAATGCTTTCAAACATAAATCCACGATGAACTGCTGCGATCATGTACACATACAATATAATAAGCCGGAGGAGCAAAAGTCCAAAGTCATAAATGGTGTGACCAAGCAGGTAAGGGGGTGGTTCAACACTGAGCTAGATAGGAAGTAAAAAAAACAGCCAATAACAATGTCAATTGTTATTTTGGTATTGTTTTTAATGAAAAAAGTACATTTAGATCTGCAACACTGCCTTCAAGACCACATATTTTCAACTAGACAATGCCAAACCACACACCGCACACATTACAGTGGCATGGCTGCTGAAGAAGAATCCTACAGCACTGACCTGTCCCCCTAAAGAAATACAGTGGCGTGAAAAAGTATAGATTTCTTTTGTTTTTGCATTTTTCAAACCAATATTTTTCAGATTATCAAACAGACTTTAATTTCAGACAAATATTATCTGAATAAATATCAAAAAGTGCTTTATAAATGATGATTTTCTTAAGGAAAAAAAAAGCTAACCAAACCAATCCCCCAATAAATTAACTGTGATTAATCCCATTTATTAGAAAGCTGGGTCCAATTTTACTAACCATAACCAGGCCTGATTACTGACAGACCTGTAGAATCACTTAAATAAAATTAAAAAAAAAAATTAGCCGCTAAAAGATAAAAAAAAAAAAAACACATTATGTGTTATCCAAAAACAGATTAGAAAACAAGTCACTGATTATTGATCAATCTGGAAAGGTTATAAAGTAATTTCTAAGGCTTTCAGCAAACCACAGTGAGAGCTATTATTCACAAATGGAGAAAACATGGAAAGCTGGTGAACCTTCCCAGAAATGGTCTCCATGGGAGAATTCCAAAGCAAAAAAAACTGCTGACCAAAAAGAACACAATGGTCCATCTGACATTTACCAAAAAAACATCTTGATGATCTTCAGAACTTTAGATAAATATTCTTTGAACTGATGTGACAAAAGTAGAACTTTTTGAAAGGTGTGTGTCCCGTGACATCTGGCGTGAAACTAACACATCTTTTCAAAAAAAGAACATCATACTGAACGTAAAACAGGGTGGTGGTAGTGTGATACATTTGGATGGTCTTTTTTTATATTCACTCAGGTTATCTTTGTCTAATTTTAAAGTTAGTTTGATAATTGTAAAAATAGCAGTATGACAAAAAGGCAAAAACAAAAAATACATCTGTAGGGGGCATATACTGTCTTACACTAATATATGTGGAGAATTTTTAACCAAAATGTCAACAACAAATTTTTGTACAGCTTAAGACAAGCGTTGCTTAAAGCTCACCTTCCGTCGTTTTTTCTTTCATTTTAAAATGTCTAGTTGTGGTCTCTAGTATGAATGAATGACATGTGAGCCGTTTTTGTAAAAAAAAAGTGCTCAGGTGTCTCTGTATAGCTCTTTTTTAATGGACTGTTTTTTGGGTGTGTCCAAAATGACCGGATTCCAGCTTTGCTCATGAATATTCATACATGCAAACACCATGCAAATATCTCTCCTCTGATTGGCTAGGAGCACTGCGACGCCCCTCCACCGCTCTGCCGCTCACTGCCTCCCACCTCCTAACTGATGAGCGGTGATGTTGCGTCGCTTCAGCTCCGCCTCTGGGAGTTTCTCGAGCCAAGGTGGGCTGGTCTGTGAGTTTCTGCCTACGTAGGCAGAAAGATAATTCAAAATTCACCCGTTTTTCGGAGGGGGGGAGGGGGGATTTCTTTGCTTAGCTCCTGCAGACAATGGGGGCTGCAAAACAGTTTAATGTGCAGGTGTACACATTCAACTCGGAGAGACCTACTGTATTCCACAAAAAACAAGAAAAATTGGATTTTCGCGGAAGGTGAGCTTTAAAGCTGCACTAGGTAGGATTTCCTTGATTTTTGATCTTTTTAAAGGAGTAAAATTACAGCTTGAAATTCACTGCAGCGCTGCATTGAGGTGTAATAGGAGGAATAGCGATGCCCTCGTGTCTGTGCCGGGGTCCTCTGAGCTCAAACCAGACTGTAAGTTTTCCGAGGCGGCCGCCACCAACGCTCACGAGAACTGCGACCTGCTTTCCGACCTTTAGTTCTAACAGTTCTACAAGAACTACTGGTTCATTCTTTACAAACTAACATACAGACACTCTGGCAGAAGCTGGAAAGAGACTGAATATGTCTGTGAAAGCCAAAAAACGAGAAAGAGAAACTAATCCTCCTGAAACATTTATTACACTCTACAACTGTAGGGGGAGCCCACTAGCACAAAATCTCAATCCTACCTAGTGGAGCTTTAAATGATTATGATAGTAATAATAATCGTTATTATTTCAAAAACTTACTAATTAAAAATGATTATTACAAGCTTTTACTAATTACATTTACAGTATTTACCTTTTGGAAAAAAATCATGTTAAAAAAAAAATCTTTACTAATGAATACCTTTCAGATCTAACCAAAACTGCTGCTTCTGTTATATCGCTGATTAGCAGCTGACTAGCATCAGCATGCCCCCCCATGCTGATTGATGGGGGAAGAGGGAGGGCCATCCTATTCAATCAGACACAAAGAGAGAAAGAGAGAGGAGGAAACTGACGGATGGCTGTGGCATCACTGGGGATTGAACCTACGACCTCCTGCAACCAGAACCTTCAACATGGTCCAACCAGTCAATACCTAATCATTACTGAATTCCTTGTGATGTGAAAGGATCTACAAACAGAACCATATAAACCCAGGTTTGACCTTCTTTTGGAGCATCTGCTATTGTTGTACACAGCTCGGAGGTTATCTAGTCCGTGTGTCTGTTAGTGTTGCCATGGTTACCCCTGTGGTTCCTTTGTACTATTCTTCTCACACACACACTCACAAACACACACACAGGTTTAACAGCTTGATAATATATTAGCTTACACTGTAAGTCAAAATATTTGTAGACTCCCCTTCTTCTTGCCAATAGAATAGGACTCTTTGGAGCAGATGAATAAACATGCCCCTATTAGCACAATGCCTAATGCCAGTACTTATGCATGTTTGTGTAAGATCCTGTCTGAGTGCTTTTTTCTGTTTTGAGTTCCAGAGTCTGGCAGAGCATTCTGGCGGCACACTGCGATTGTAATCCTTAGGCACTGTGACACTGTGAAACCATAATTTCAGGGTGTCCTAATTGGAGTAACAGAGCTAATTAGTATTAACACACAAGCACCCACAGGCCCGGGGGGGAGCGCACTGGCAGTGAGCATGGGTAATATTGTGATAATCATGTTAGTGTTCCTCAAATCTGACTATATTGCAGGTACTAAACAACCATTAGTTAGACCCAAGCTATTCTACCTACACCCACAGACAATGAATCACAGTGCTGGATCTGATTTTTAACTTGGTAATTAGGAAAAATGTCCAAATAAGATGTACAGGAGTTTGACAATGAAACTGAAACACCTGTAATTTTTAGTGTGGGAGGTTTCATTGGTAAAATTGGAGCAGCCTGGTGGCCAATCTTCATTAATTGCACATTGCACCAGTAAGAGCAGAGTGTGAAGGTTTAATTAGCAGGGTAAGAGCACAGTTTGGTTCAAAATATTGCAATGCACACAACATTATGTATAACATACCTGAGTTTAAAAGAGGACAAATTGTTGGTGCACGTCTCGCTGGCGCATCTGTGACCAAGACAGCAAGTCTTTGTGATTTATCAAGAGCCACAGTATCTAGGGTAATGTCAGCATACCACCAAGAAGGACGAACCACATCCAACAGGATTAACTGTGGACACTGTAAGAGGAAGCTGTCTGAAAGGGATTGTATCCAAAAAACAGAAAACCAAAGCTGCCCAAATCACAGCAGAATTCAATGTGCACCTCAACTCTCCTGTTTCCACCAGAACTGTCCGTCAGGACAATAAATTATTGTGGTTTAAAACCAGGTGTTTCAGTTTCATTGTCCAACCCCTGTAAGTAGCTGTAGACAAGCCTTAGACCACCATGCCTAATATAAGTACACAGTAAAAATATTCCAAGATGAACAATGCCAGGATTCATGGGGCTGGAATTGTGAAAGAGTGATTCAGTGAGCATGAGATCATCATTTTTACACATGGATTGTTCACCACAGAGTCCAGACCTTAACCTCATTGAGAATCATTGGGATGTGCTGAAGAGGGCTTTTGCACAGCGGTCAGACTCTACCATCATCAATCAAGCAATCAATCAACCTTTGTTTTCACTCTGGAAAAAAATTGACCCTCTTTTACAATGTTGCCAAGCATTTACAGCATCAAAGGAATTGAAAACATTTAATAAGAAATTAGAAATAATAAAGAATAAAACAGTAAAAAATAATAAATCGAATAAATACTAATTTCAAACTTTCAACATTTAATATAAATGAATAAAATATATATGTTAAACAGAAAATTAAAAAAAAAACATAAAAAACAAATTGACATAAAATGTAAAGAATTTGCAAAATATACAATAAATAAAAAGGTAATAGTAAACGGAGAGTAAAATGATTAAAAATGATAAGAAATGATCAAATGAATAATAATGAACTAAAAACATAAGAATCAAAATATAAAACATTAGAATGTAAAAATAAAAAGAAATAAATACGTAAAAATAAATAAAATAAATACAAAATAAAATAATAAGAAATAGATAAACTAATTAAAACAACTAATTTAAAACAGACACAGGCTTTCCCATGGTGTTTAGAAACTAAAAGTGTAAAATGGTTTAATGATCTCATTGAGCTGAGCTTCAAAGTTTTCTGTAGTGAATTCCAGCTCGCTGGTGCTGCTCTGTAGCTAAAAGCAGATCTTCCCAGTTCTCTAAAAACTCTCGGTACCTGACAGACTATCCATCCACTGGAGAGAGTCTGATAATTACTGTTATTAAATGAGATTAAAGAAGGGATATAAGCTGGCAAATGTCCGTTCCAGCAAACGTCCTTTAAATTCCCTGTTATTTCTTAACTAACACTAAGAATGCGAGTGACTGCATACGTTTGGACAGTGTCTTTTCTGCAAGTAGGTATCTGCATCAGATCAGATCCTCACAGCAGTGTTCCAAAATCTAGTGTAAAGCCTTTCCAGAGGATTATAGGCTATTTGTTTAAAAAAAAGCCAAGGAATTACCTGTTAATTCACTTGATTGCATTCAATTTCTGAATAAATACTTGTAAAGCACATGTGTGCATACATTTGGACAGTGTATAGGCCTATTCTGTAAATAGGTATTGGGCAAATCTAGGTCTCTCTTCTCCCACCCACGCAAGTCCTGTTGTCCCCTCCCAATTTTCTGAGAATATTCTTGTTCCTTGGCCTGCATCCCTTGTTCCCTTTCTAGGCAAGTCCCGAATATTCCTTTTCATCGATTGCCGCGTCCCATTTTCCAGCGACTTTGAGAATTTGAGGAAAGGATATTGGGAATAATGGGAATATGTTGGTGGGCAGGGATGAGATATAGAGCCTTGTGTGCCTAGAATCAGTGTGTCGATTATTGAATGAAAGTGAAAGCTCCAGCAAGCAAGAGAGTGACGGGTAACTACTCCGGCACATGACGCAGATTTATGGGGTGAACAGGCAGTTGCCTCTTTTTGCCCCAGGAATCACGTTGTAGTGAATGAGAATGGATTTCTGGAATTTTCTCTCTCTCTTTCTCTCTCTCTCCCAACCCGACTCCCTCCCACTAGCAGAGCTTGCACATCTGCGGTGCTCTCTCCATCATTCAGGCGGTGCGACTCGTCCGTGGCAGGCAGGGGGTTGGAAGGCAGGGTGGCTTTGAGGGGGAGGAGAGATCAAGGAGGGGTGTAGGGGGCTGAATGCATTCTGTTTCTCTCTCTCTCTCTCTTGCGCTCTCTCTTGCTCTCTCTCTCACACTCTCACTGTCGCTCTCCCTCTCGCACACTCTCGCTCTCTTTCACAGTCCCTCACTTCTGCTCTTCCTGTGAGTGTGTCTATTACTCTCCCCTCCCTCCTCAGCGAAATTTGACTTGCTAATCGCCCGAGACATGGTAGAGAGAGAGAGAGAGAGAGAGGGAGTGAATGAGAGAGAGAGAGAGAGAGAGAGAGAGAGAAAGCGATAGCAAGAGGATGCAGTGGTAAAAGGTTTCCTACACCCTCACGAAATCTTCCAGCTACCCCTCTCCTCATCCCTTCATCCAGTCTGCTCGGTTGCAGGATGTGGATGCATTGACAGGTTCTGTCTCTTTTGTGGTGGAGCCATGCAGCATCAGCCGTGGATTTCCTGCGCTTGCAGCCAGCATTCTTTTTTACCCCATAACCTTTTTTCTCCCCCCCCGCGTCATCTCTTTCAGACCGCCTCTCTGCTCTGAAACGGGTTGCCTTTTATTGTCCTCTAACGCAGCTCATTTCTAAGCACAGAAGACCAATCACATCATGTGGATTACACCACACTGTGACTTGCCAATCTCTCGACTGAGCAAACATTGCAATGCGATGGAACAGTGATCCGGAGGAATTAAAGAGCTCGCCGGGGGAAATAAACAGGTGGAGCGGAGACACATGGCAAGGACTCTTCGGATACTGCCAGAGTTTTTCTTGTGAATGGACTGTGAGGGATTTTCTTAGCTGAGGAATAAGTCGTGCTCGTACCGTTGGGGTTGCATAATGGCAGAGTCTAGACCATACTGTAACCTCCCGTCTGCAAATCCCAGACAGTGAGCACCACTTCCACAGATCCATGGGTGGAAAGGATGGAGGAATGGGATGCCAACCATCTGTGGGATGTGAAGGAAAGAGGATCTGTGAAGCATCTGTGAATGAATGGTACATGGAAGCAGAATAGAACTGATACAGGACTCATTTATTTCAGTTTCAAGTCGTCTTTGTTGGGTTGGGAATTTGTTCTGTTTGCTTGTTTGAACCTTTTGCTAGTGATATCATCCCATACTTTCCTCCAAAACATTCCGTAACATGTGCTATTTGAATTTTTCAATCGTTCCAATTGTTATTCCGCATGCTAACTGCGACGACTAACTACAAGGCTGTAAAAACAAGGGTATTGTACTTGTTTGATATTGAAGCCTCCGTTTCCTAATCCCTGCATGTTGTGTTTTTCTGACTGCCTATTCAGGCGCTACCTATTGGCTTCCCCAAGCCTAGCTGATTGGTGTTAACATTTACCATCTCATCACCAATCCAATATCATCTTTACCTAAAGGGCTCTAGGTCTCTAGGACACTGCTGTCCACATGAGCCACTCAGGGAGCCTGCAGAGACGAACCACCTACCTCATCTCCCTAACTCTGGTCAAGGTCGAGGCCATAGGGGATGGTGAAGGGACTGAGCCAACAAAACAACAGACCCCGGCCCTTGTGCAGGGTCCAGAAGATGGAGCGCAAACACCGGAGGAGGAAAAAGTGGAAGAGGTAAGCAAGAGTCCAGAGAAAGAGAAAGAATCTCCATTTTCTGAGACTGAGGAGCACAAGGTTGAGTTCAGGACCCGGAAGCCTAATACAGAGAGGAGACAAGAGAGCAGCAATGTGTGTCCCATCAGAACACTTCCACCAAAACCTAAGGGAACAAGTTGCCCACCTGTGGTTGGTAAATACAAAGGCAGGGAACTTCATAAGGACTCTAGGGGTGAATCTTTTGCAAGAGTGTCACCTGATGGCGAAGAAAGGAGAGAGGAAATATTTAAGACAGAGCTGCCTAAGCCTGATGTTTACAAGACTGACATTTATACCCCAACATCAGAAAAGGTCTTGGATGTTGGTGTTTCGAACGGGACCTCTGTCCGGTCCAGCCTTCCAATACATCTCAGCCAGCGTCCTGAGGCCTTGCTCCGATCCCACGCTGTGGTGACTATGAACCGGCGTGATCTGAAGGAGACCTGCAAGACCATCTCCTCCTCTGCCAAGAGCCTGGACTGCAAGGCCAGAGAGCACTCGCCCCCAGTTACCATAACAATGACGATGGGGCCTTACCGGGCCTCTTGGTCAGAAAGTGAGGGGAGAGGCATGTACCACCGCTATGGCATAGAGCCGTTAATGGTGGCGGAAGAAGGTTTTGCAGGATCTGGACTTGTAACACGTGAAAGCCCACAAGTGGAAAAGCTTAAAACAATATCTACTTCGCTTCCTGCTCCCGCCATACGACCGCCAACCAAACCACAGCGTAAGGGCAAGAGTCGCACCCTGGACAACAGCGACCTACATTTGCTCTCAGAGGACCTGAAAAAGGGAAAGGAGGCCCAGGTTGGAGCGTCTGCTGGGCAGCGTACTTCTACCCATGCTTCAGGCAAAGACCGGAAAATGTTGAAGTTCATCAGCGGCATTTTCACCAAGAGCACCCAGTCCCCTGCAACCCCTCCAGCGGTCCCAGCAACTCCAATACCCCTTCATAGCCCCATGCAGAGAGGGTCCAGTGAGGAGGAAGGTCAGTATTCAGTAAAACAAAACTTTCAACATTCAAAAAATGGTTTGACTTGTAACTTGTGTCTAAAACAAATCCTTAAATTTGAGAGAGTAGTGGATAATGATGGAACCCTGCTTGGCGCCTGCTGTTGGCCTTGTCTTTTACTCCGCATCCAGTTCTTCTCCATTAAATGTCCTCATTATCTTTTAAGTGCTCCCTGGGGGAAGAGACGTTCTTGCATGCAAATAGTTGTGGTATTCTCTAAGCACTATAAGACTTATATGTTACAATGGATGCTGAATATAATGCAGAGGGATAAGGGCATTTCTGCAAATGAATTATAGGGTAAAAAGGTAGCTAGGACACAGACATCTGTCTAGATATGTTGACTCATAGTTTCCACTCTGACACTGGTCAGAGAAAAAGTGTGCAGTACTTAATGCAGCAGTCAGTTTTTCTAAATTAATGCAATGTATGTTAGGTCTAACACATCCCACAAGCCAGTGACTGACAGATACCGATGGATACCTTTATCTATAATATGAAAAATTACATTTTTCATCGGATGGTTTAAAAAAGTTTAATCCTCAAATGCTTTGTGCCTTCAAATTGGAACGTATAGAAACTTGTCCTGTTATCAACCCATAGTCTTGATATTCATGTTGATTACTCAGGGACTAATCTGTAATCCATTAAACAGAAATCTGTAAGAAAAGAAAGGGCCTATATATGGACCAGGTGGCAGAATTCTGTAGGAGTGCCTGAGTTTAGATTAGTCACATTAATGATGGCCTGCAGTTTTGGGCCAATGTTTCCATTCCCATTCCTTTTCCTATTCCCACTGGATTCATACATCTGTGCACAGGTAGCAAATGTATGTCTGCTTAAAATAGGTCTACAACCTTCTCCTTTGCAGACTTCACAAGAGTCATTTTACTTTTGTTACCTCATGCCTGAAACATCCTGTACCCTCCAAGATGGGAGTGGCAAGGAGATTCTACCATTCTACCACTCGTCCACTTATTCCTTCACATGGTTGCCAAATAAGCTGCTGCGGGTTCACTCTGGAATATTCACTCGTTATTTGTAAGAAAGAAGAAAGAAAAAACAGGGAACAAAACTGACTAAAGCTGTCATTACTAACACAACGTTGTTACCTTGTTTCTAGTGCCTCGAAAGACAGACTTATTATTGATACAATCAGATCAAAAAGCATGAGAATCACTATTTGAAGGAGTGTAATGGTGTGACTGTAAAGAAATGCAAATATTGACATTATTCTAAACATTTCCCCAGGTTTGTGCATCATTCCCGTGTCTATCGCTTGGTGTTCTTCGCCTTTTCTATGAACACGTTTAACATGCAGGAGAGAGGCAGTTTCTGGAGGACAGGTTGCCTAGCAACAGCGAAGCAGAGACAGAGAGAGAGGGAGACAGTGATAGAGAGAGAGAGAGAGATGCTAGTTGCATGGTTTGCATGGTTGGTGGTGGTGCTGGTTGGGAAAAGGGAAGGGGCAAAGGACCGGGGAACCGATGATGCACTGCAAGAAGGAAAGGAAGCGTGGGTTCTGTGTGGGTTTTGAAAGAATCCAGATTCTGAATTCTGAATTGCAATGCACCCACACCCCTTCCCCTCAAAGAAATGATGGAAAAAAGACTGAAAAATGACAAAAAACAGGGGTAAAATGGTAAAATGACAGAATCACTTGAGTCATTAATTTACCCACCCCTGCCCTGGCAGGATGCTGAACGCTGTTCCTTGAGACTCGGGCCGAGTGGTGCTGCTCGACTGAACCTGGCTGGGAGTGTTTTTTTTTTTTCTTTTTTTTTTTTTAGGGTGATTCATTGCATACAAGGAGAGCACTATGCGATTCTCTCTTACCCCCTCTCTCTCTCTCTCTCTCTTTCTCTCTTTTTCTCTCTCGCGCTCAGTGCTAGACATCGTAAATGGGTAATTCATTAGCCGGGTGAGAGCAGTGCCTCTCGCCTGATCTGGGAGCAGATCGCTGAGCTCGGCGCTGCAGTTAAGGCTCACCTGCAAACCTGCGGGTGTGTCCATTTCTTATAGTGCCATTGAGGCGAATGTATGAGTGTGTATATGTGTTTTTTTAATCTGAGTGTAAGTGTGTTTGAGTGTGTGTTGGATGTAGGCTTGTCACAATATATGATATACGTTGATGACTTATTGTTCTATACACAATATATGAGCAGAACCTCCATAATTTGGGCTTTAAGTTAATTTATAATATTTAAAAATGAATAAAATAGAGTTTTATTCAGACAAAATGGGGTATCACGACAGGCCGAGTTGGATGACAGAATACGCTGCTGCCGTAGGTCTCGGCAAGAAGTGCCCGATGACTCATGTAGGCGAAGGCTGGCCTTGAAGTCCCTGAATACAGTTCTAATCATCCTTTAGCCTTCACGTAAGAGAGAGAGAGAGAGAGAGTGAGAAAAAAAAGATAGATCGAGAGAGTGAGAGAGAGAGAGAAAAGGGTGGGAGTGAGGTGGATGAGGTATTCACCAAATGAACTAAATAAAAAGTAAAAAAAAATAATAATAAACATAGAATTACATACAGGAGTTCCACCATGACCATGAATTTTACAATTAGTTAAATTTCCACAAATTTATTTTTAACAGTCGTGGAAATATGGAATTATTAGTGAATTGAATCAGATGTCGGTTGCCATGTTCAATGAATACGAAACATTTTAAAAATGCATTTTATTTACTGTCTAAACTTACCAGTCATATTCTAGGTTCATTAGAAATAATGATAATGATGAGAAAATAGTGAAAATTTGTTCAAAATGTTTCCTTTAGGTACTATTTTTTCCCACACTACCCCTCTGCATATTATATATATGTATCCCTCCACCATTTTTTATGCTATGCGATTTTAAAATCCGGTCTTAAAGCCAATTTCTCCACAGAATGATTCTGACTTGACAAGATTATGCATGCGATTTCTACTCCTATGAACTCCTATAATGTATGCAAACTCACAAGATAACATCTCACAATTCATACAGGTGTGGGTATTCCAAATTTATGTACGTAAATATATTGCTGTCCTATAACTTTTGCCATGTCAGTATGACATGCCATATTATTCAATATCTTTAGTTTAGATGTTGAATGGTATTTTTGATGTCGTCAAAAAAAACAAAGCTCTGCTGCATTGTGGGAGTTAACTGAGTTAAATGAGTTTCAGTGCTGCTGATATTCTTAGTTGAAGGTAATTAATTTCTTTTTTCAGCCACGAGGCTTTTATATCCTTTTATACCCTCACTTCCTTCACGCATATATTATTAATAGGTAGAGCTCGCACTTATTCCGGTTAATCTTCCAGCCGGAGAACATGACTGTGCAGCACTAATCACGCTTTATTATATCACCCGCTGTCACATGGCCACTGAAAAGGGTTACATTGTGTTTTTCGATAAGTTTTCCGAAAAATGTAATTAGTTATCTCATATCTCAGAATTGCTGTGGTGCTCCCTGGAACTGAGAGGGTTACGGTCATGTATAAGAATCAAACTGGAATTATAAAGTGGAGTAGAGCTTCTCCAAGGCAGCTTCTCCAAGTGACCTGTAGGAGATGGTCCCGCAGGATAAGTGCTGCCACTATGATCAGGAGATCGCCGGTTCAAATCCCAGTCATGTAGCTTGACATCAGCAACCGGAGCCCTGAGAGAGCACAATTGGCCTTGCTCTCTCTGGGTAGGTAGATGGTGCTCTTTCCTCTCATCACTCCAAAGGGTGATGCCGATCAGCACAAGGCGTCTGTGAGCTGATATATCAGAACCGAGTTGCTGTACTTTCCTCTGAGTGCTGTGATGCTCCTTGGCAGTGTTGCATCACCAGCAGTTTGAAAAAAAAAAAAGCCGGGGGTTGCTGACTTCACATGTATCGGAGGAGGCATGTGTTAGTCTTCACTCTCCTGGTGTTGGGGCATCACTAGTGATAGGGGGAGTCCTAATAAGTGGGTTGGGTATTTGACCATGTAAATTGGGGAGAAGATGGGAAAAAAAAGTAAAAAAAAAAAAAAAAACAGACACATTGACTTGTTTGGACCAGGATACATGATATACTTTCTGAAGTGTCATACATCAATTTTTTTTTTGTCCTAAGTTATTTGTTTTATTAGGTGTAGAGAAAAACAGTAGAAGTTGGGTTTAAATTAGCATCATGGTGGGTAGACAGATACACAGCATGGTTTCAGAGTTGCTCTACATGTTCTCTGCCTTGGCAGTGTTAAAACCTGGCTAAAGTGGGTGTTGAGGGTTAGTGTCGTAAGTAAATAACTCTCCCTCAGAGTTTAATTAGTTTAGGCTCCTCCCACACTCCTTCACAGCCTGACAGAAGAAGCAGGAAGCCATTTCCTTGTGCGGTTTGAAGCCCAGTATAGTCATAAAATCAATTAAAATACTAATTTTATAGAATATTCTGTTGTTAATATAGAATTTAGGTATAGTGTATAGTTTAAGTGTACAGTACCTAGTTAAGAACTACACATACTAAATATATTGTATGAGACCTTTTTGTTGGTTAAAATACTAGTTGTTATCTGTCTAAGTAGCATTAGCTAGCTTAGCTTTTCTGTCAGGCACCATTTTAAAGTATATTACATTATAATACATGACGCTGTTTTTTAAGATAACTATAGCAGTATTGTGGTGAACCACTCTTTTAGAACCGTTTTAAAATTTAACTCTAGGGATGATAGAATTAACGCTGAGGGAGTGTAAAAACTCGGATCAGAGTTTATCTTTTAACACTACAAGACTTAAGAGATTAACATTGAAATTGAGTTAAATTTCTAACACTGTTGACTGTGCTGAATTAACTCTTGCCTAATGAGTGATAAAGGTTCGTGCAGTATGACACAGTCAAAGAGCAGTACTTTGACAAGAGTGATGCAGTGTGACTGTCTAATGAAAACATTAGCATGTTTTGTATTTTGTTACCTGGTTTAACACTTTTTGACACAGTTTGATTTTAGTTCAGAAATCAATATTTGGTGGAATAACCCTGTTTTTTTGTATCACAGTTTTCGTGCACCTTGGCATGTTGTCCTCCACCAGTCTTACACACTGCTTCTGGATAACTTTATACCTCTCCTGGTGCAAAAATTCAAGCAGTTCAGCTTGGTTTGATGGCTTCAGTCTTCAATTTGGTAAAATCAAAGAAACTCATCATTTTTAAATGGTCTCTTATTTTTTAACAGAGCTGTATACGTGTAGGCATATATCCATATATTTTCTTATTAGTGGAACATATGGTCCAATGCAGAAGAAGATTTGTGAAATATAAATGCAACTGTCCATAACCTGATTTTTCTCCTCTTTTCACCTATGATGACAAAAGGAGCAATTGTAGTGTAGTAGTATTACATTTAAACATACCTGTGCATACAGAGAGAGATGATGATTTGCTATGTTTATATTATTTATTTTGCACTATTCCTAAAATAAAAAGTATTCATCTTAAAAAAAAAAACAGGCCTGTATGGATGTAGATATCAAAAGGATAGATATTTATATAAAAAATAAAACAATAAACAAAATAGATGAAAAGAATAAAAGAAGCTCAGTCTCTATTTTTAGCTCACACTGTTCAAACAGCTCAGCTATGCTTCATCCTGTGCTTCAGATTTGAGTTCAAAGCCTTTATTTCTTAGATTGAGGATTTAGATCAGAACGCTTCAGTTTATAAACTCTGTCCTTTTATGTTCTGAATATGAAACAATACAAATGTTCCAAAATGACTTGAACACATCTAATAATAGTATCTATGGTAATAGTAATTGCATTAAAAGTAGTAAGAAAAATGAGCCAGAAGGTTGTGGGTTCAGATCCCAAGCCTGACTGTTGCACCACTGGTGGTGAGAGAAGTGAACCGGAAGGTTGTGGTGCAAATCTAATGACCATTGGAACAGTGGTGGCAGGAAAAAGAAGCCAGCGACCATACATGCTAGGGTTTGAGTCCTAGGACTGTCTGAATTGGCTGTGCTGCTGCTGGTGAAAAATGTAATGAGCTATAATTCAGAAGGTTGTGGGTTTAAATTCCAAACTGTTGGATATTGGGGGAGGGGAAATGAGCCAGCAACTTGAAGGTTGTGGGATTGAATCAGAGGATTGACTGGGTATATTGTGGCACAAAAAGTAAGAGTAATGCTCTAACAGGCAGCATGTTGTGAGATCAACTCCCAGGACTTACTGTTTGTGTTGTTGCACTAATGATAAGAGAAATGAGCCTGAAACCAAACCAAATCTTTGGGGCTGCTAATGTCTAGCAAGTTGTAGGTTTCAATCTCAGAACTGACTAACTGTAAACTGACTAACTGTAAAGGTTGCATCACTGGTTAATAGGAAAGAGCTGACATCTAGATGGTTGTGGGTTTGGATCTCACAGAACTGACTGGAGAGGCTCACAGCTAGTACTATAAGAAATGAACCAGCAAGCAGAATATTTTTTGTTTAAATCACTAAACTGACTTGTGATAAAGGAAATTAGCCAAGAACTAGTAGGGTAAGTTGTTCCCATAGTAGTAAGAACAATGTGCCAGCAACCAGATGGTTGTGGGTTTAAACCCCATGTCTATTGGGATGCTGATGGCAAGGGAACTGAGACAGAATCTAGAATGTTCTAGGTTTCAATCTCAGAACTGATTAACTGTAAAGGTTGCATCACTGATCAATAGGAAAGAGCTAATATCTAGATGGTTGTGGGTTCAGAATTCACTGAAGTGACTGGAGAGGTTTAACTACTAGTACTAAGAGAAATGAACAAGCAAACTGAAGATTTTGGGTTTAAATAACTAAGCTGACTTGCGATAAAGGGAAATTAGCCAAGAACCAGTAGAGTGAGTTGTACCCATAGTAGTAAAAACAATGTCCCAGCAACCGGATGGCTGTGGGTTTAAATCCCATGTCTATTGGGCTGCTGATGGCAAGGGAACTGAGACAGAATCTAGAAAGTTCTGGGTTTCAATCTCAGAACTGACTAACTGTAAAGATTGCATCACTGGTTAATATGAAAGAGCTGATATCTAGATGGTTGTGGGTTTGGATCTCATAGAACTGACTGGAGAGGTTTCACTGCTAGTACTAAGAGAAATGAACCATCAAGCAGAAGATTTTGAGTTTAAATCACTAAACTGATTAGTGATAAAGGGAAATTAGCCAAAAACCAGTAGAGTAAGTTGTGCCTATAGTAGTAAGAACAATGTGCCAGCAACCGGATGGTTGTGGGTTTAAACCCCATGTCTATTGGGCTGCTGATGGCAAGTGAACTGAGACAGAATTTAGAAAGTTCTGAGTTTCAATCTCAGAACTGACTAACTGAATAGGTTGCATCACTGGTTAATAGGAAAAAGCTGACATCTAGATGGTTGGGGGTTCGGATCTCATTGAACTGACTGGAGAGGTTTCACTGCTTGTACTAAGAGAAATGATCCAGCAAGCAGAAGATTTTGGGTTTAAATCACTAAACTGACTTGTGATAAAGGGAAATTAGCCAAGAACTAGTATGGTAAGTTGTACCCATAGTAGGAAGAACAATGTGCCAGCAACCAGATGGTTTTGGGTTTAAACCCCATGTCTATTGGGCTGCTGATGGCAAGGGAACTGAGACAGAATCTAGAAAGTTCTGGGTTTCAATCTCAAAACTGACTAACTTTACAGGTTGCATCACTGGTTAATAGAAAAGAGCTGACATCTAGATGGTTGTGGGTTTGGATCTCATAGAACTGACTGGAGAGGTTTCACTGCTAGTACTAAGAGAAATGAACCATCAGGCAGAAGATTTTGGGTTTAAATCACTAAACTGACTTGTGATAAAGGGAAATTAGCCAAGAACTAGTAGAGTAAGTTGTACCCATAGCAGTTAAAACAATGTGCCTGTATCTGGATGGCTGTGGGTTTAAACCCCATGACTATTGGGCTGCTGGTGGCCGGGTAAAGGACCCCCAGAACTGTGTGGATGGGATGTGCTTCTGGTGATAAGAGTATAAAGCCAGCAACCAGACGGTTCTGGTTATACTGTGGCGAGATATAAACCAGCAACTAGAATGATGTAGGTTCTAATCCCAGAACATAGTGTACTTGCAAATTAACATTGGTAAAAAAAATATATACATATATACGGATTCCGTTAAGCCTAAAGATGAGGTTTACTGACTATATGGTGATCTGGTGGAACAGATGGTACCACATTGGCTTTTTTGTTTCGTACCTTTTGTACCCTCACACACTTCAACCTCACACTCTTAGACACACACCGCAAACACCAGTGCCGCACCAGCGCCAGGCACGGTGTGTATCACGTCCCTGTTAATGAACTGGAGTCGGTCCGACGCTTTCCCACTGAGCAGAGCTTCATTTCCAGTCCTCACTCGCTCCACCTCCAGCCTCCCAACACCCCCCAAACCTCACCACCCCACCCCATCCGCTCGCGTGCCATCTGGACCCACGACTGGGCACGTTCAGGGGCACTGCCAGCCCACCAATAGCAGGCCTTCCCTGCTGAACGTGTCATTGTGGGCTGCAGTGGAGCCTGATGACTTTGAAAGTTTTCCTCAGAGCCGCTCGTGGTCACTCAGCAGAAATCAGGAGAGCGTGGGCACTGTGGGGTACTGCCAGTGTGTGGGAACATTTTAGTAAAAAATGCCATTGGCCTTTTACTATTTATTTATCTTTTATTTATTTTATTTCGCCCTTTTATTTATTTTATTCCCTTTTTTACGTTTTTATTTATTTATTTTATTTTATTTTTATTTTATTTCTGTCTTTATAATCCGAATGTTATTTTTAGCTGCTTAATTTTTAGTCTTCTGTTATTTTTTGCTTTTGCTATTTTTTATTATTCTGATTATTTATCCTTTATTTGACTGCTTTAAATTTTAGCCAGTTTATTTTATAATGCTTTTGGCATCTAATTTTTTATAAAGCTCCTTTTTTTTTAGTTTAACATGATTAAATACTTACTATGTTATTTAAAATTTTTAGTTCCCTTTAAGCTGTAAATCCTTGGCTGCATTAAAAAAAATTAGGGTTGCGTTGAAAGTGTATTACAGAGTGAAAATATTGATTGATTGTTTATTGATTGATTTATTGATTGATTGATTAATTGCAAAAAACAATTAAAAAAATGTTTTTACTACTTAATAAATATATTTTTTACAGTTCTTCTAAAAACTTTTTTTTTCTGTTCTTATTTTAGTGTTCTTATACATAGGTGTTCTAATAAAAAATATATTTTTTATTAAAGTTATATGTTTTCTGTATTTTTTAAAGTTTTTTTTATTGCTTATCTACAAACCTATTTCTCTCTGTTTTATTCTCAGCTTGTGCAGCGAGTCAGGAGTGGATGCTGAGTCGAGCCCTCCAGGACCTGCGTCTGGTAGGAGAGAACATTTTGCCTGCACTAAATTGTATTTATTTAAATAAGGATTAGGATGTAAAGCCTAAAAACACATTATCACTGATACAAAGCACCAAGAGTTATTTGAGTGCTAACAGCACTTCCTTGTGGAGAGTTTTCAGCCTGCTAAACATGAGTGAGTGAGTGAATAACAAAAGTCGGGTCTGCAAGGTTCCTTTCATCTGAAAACAGGATTCCGAGCGGTTCTGCTCTGTGTTCTCCTGAGCTGAGTGATGTTCTTGCGGCTGATTGGTGGTTTACAGCGGTATCTCTTCCTCTCAGGGTATCTTAGGCAGTCAGCTGAGTGGGAAGTCAGCCCTGGTCCATCGCTACATGACTGGCAGCTACCTGCCTCTGGAGAGTCCCGAGGGTAAGCTGAACACTGCCACTGTCTGTGTGACTGACTCGTAGCCCTCAGCCTAGAGAAGCACAGCTGACACCAGCTTCAGATGACTGCTGAGGAAGCCTGGCAGCTGCCTGATGTATTGATCGTAGATTCTGTGATAGATAGAAAGCTGGAAAGCACTTTACTGATCCCGAAGGAAATTGCAGTGTTAAAGTAGGAGTACAAATAATTACACATAAACGTGCATATATTGAATAGATATAAACATTAATTAAGTAGATGTGTATATGAATATGAATGGTTTAATGTTTTTTTTTTACTAACTGTGTTGTATTTTAGGAGGAATGTTTAAGAAGGACATCCTCATTGATGGACAGAGTCATCTTTTGCTGATGAGAGAGGAGCCTGGACTTCCAGACCCAGAGGTGTGTCCTCTATTACCTACTCTTTGCCCTCACCTTCTTCTGTATGTTCCAGTATAGAACTGGGTCCAAAACTGTTCCTACAGTCATAGATATATGGCAGGACAAATCAAATTATATTTAATTATATAGCGCTTTTTACAACTGATGTTGTCACCAAGCAGCTTTACAGAAATGTAAAAGCAGAACACAGAATCAGGCAAATAACTCTGAGAAAGGCAGGAAGATTGAATTAGTTTTAACTGGATTTATTGAGAACAGAAAATATGAAACATTATCAGAGTGTAGCTAATGACTCATGACTAATGAATAAATCTGAATAAAACAGCCTAAATAAAAGGGAGAGAGCCAGAAGGTAACATAGACATGGAGGCACCCTGAAACACCGGCATCTACCCACTCCACCGTCCACAAACCTGAGTGACCGTGTGCAGTGGGAGAACAACAGCACCAGCATCTCAGTTTACCACAGAGACTGTAAAAAAAGATGGACGCTGTGTCGCTGTTCCCATTCATTTAATGAAAATGAAGCCAAAATCTTCCACCATGTTGGCGATCCTGATACCCGAGTCTGCGCAGTAGAGACCAGAGGAGGGAGAAAGACTGTGGAGAGACGGCCCACTCATTTAAATAACCCCGCCCCTGAGGGCTGCCTCGCGGTCACAGGCTGCGGAGCAAAGCGGACGGTCTGTTATTGGTCCCGCCCATAACCAGCCCTTTTACAATAACCACACCTTTTTTGAATAGAGCTGAATAACGTTTTAAAAACGAATTCTGTGGGGATATAAAAAATTGACAATATAAGCAGAGGTTACACTAGCTGTTGCATTTAAATAAAGGAGGTAGAATTACAGTATATTAAAAAAAATGTGATTGAAAGTTGTCGGTTTTGCCATTGAAACCTATGGGGATGGGTGGGGTTACACAGCTTTCTGAAACCAAACAGCAGGGGGCGCCCGACCTGTGGTGGCTTCACTTTTGAGAGACGATGCTCTGTCCAGATATATACAGTCTATGGTTTACCACAATTCCCTATGTCCATGACCCCCTGGATCTGCAGCTTTATCTAAAGGGAAAAACATTAATTACCAAAAGCTAAACTAAACAAGTAAGTTTTCAGTCTAGACTTAAAGATTGAGACTGTGTCTGAATCCCGAACACATTCGGGGAGATTATTCCAGAGTTGAGGAGCTTTATAAGAGAAAGCTCTTCCTCCTGCAGAGCTCCTCTGATTTGTAGGAATTACTTAGAAACCAGCACCCTGAGATTTAAGTAATTGTGGTGGTTCATACGTTTATTCAAATTACTGGAAGGACCTCCTAACAGTAGCACATTACAAGAGGCTAGCCTTGATGGAATGAAAGCATGTACTATTTTTTGTGCTGCCATAGCCTGGCAATGACAAAGAACATAACATAAAAATGGAGCTTCATTTAAATGATATCCACCACCTTCCTAAGAAGGGGAGCTGCACCTGTAGTTGAAGGAGCTAAATTTAAAACATCTACCCAAACGTCAACAGTATATATCATCATATATCATCCCTCTGATCTCTCTCTGTTTCTGACTTACCTCCCATCCTGTCCTCAGTTCTGCAGCTGGGTGGATGGCGTGATCCTGGTCTTCAGTCTGGAGAACGAGAGCAGCTTTCTGGAGGTCTACAACATCTACAGGCAGCTGAGCCTCCATCGCAACATCGCCGAGATCCCCTTCATCGTGGTGGGCACTCAGGGTGAGACATGGGAGCTTTAAAATCTAAAATAATAAAAATAAAAAAAGCTTTAAAATAAACAAATAATAAATATTCAGGGAACTGAGTGGTCTAGTGGTTTTAAGTGCTGCCACTATGTTCGGGAGCTGGTTCGAATCCCAGTCATGCAGCTTGCCATCAGGCAAGGCGTCTGTGAGCCGATTTATCGGAACCGACTTGCTGCGCTTTCCTCCGAGTGTGCTGACTACTTGGCAATGTTTGAAAAGAGGCGGTGGCTGACTTCACATGTGTCAGAGAAGGCATATGCTACCCTCCTTGGGTAAAAAAATGGGACTCAACTCCAACTACGGCTTTATCTCATTTAGATAAAATAACCAGCACTAACCCGCGGGTGATCGACGACGCCCGTGCCAGAAAGCTGTGTTCAGACGTCCACCGATGCACCTACTACGAGACCTGTGCTACCTACGGCCTGAATGTCAACCGGGTGTTTACAGAGGGTGAGTTCTGCATTGTACCGGAATACTACTGACTAGTAGCTGTTTAGTTACTTAATGCTATGTGTATAATACATAAATACTGTCTGCAATGTACCTGTATAGAACCTAGGTTTTAGTTACATTTTCTCCAAATGGTACCTCAACACAATTGGCATATTTTATCTTTTACCTGAATACCATCTGAATAGTGCACATTAGGTACCTGGGTACTATCTGCATTCTACCTGTTTAGTATCTGTATAATACCCAACTACCTAAATATTCAATGCATAGTACCCTGGCATACAGTACCTGAACACTAGTCATAGCCAAATACTTTCAGTATAGTACCTGAATACTGTCTGCAATAGTAGGTACCAGTATTCATGGTACCAGTAAACAGCTCTAGAAAAAAATAAAAGACCACTTAAAATGAAGAGTTTCTTTGATTTTACCAAATTGAAAACCTCTGAAATATAATCAAGAGGAAAATGGATGATCCAAAAGTTATTCAAAAGCAGTGTGTAAGACTGGTGGAGGAGAACATGCCAAGATGCATGAAAACTGTGATTAAAAACATGGTTATTCCACCAAATATTGATTTCTGAACATTTAAAACTTGTGATAAATATGAATATGTACTTGTTTTATTTGCATTATTTGAGGTCTGAAAGCTCTGCATCTTTTTTGTTATTTCAGCCATTTCTCATTTTCTGTAAATGAATGCTCTAAATAACAATATTTCTATTTTGGAATTTGAGAGAACTGTTGTTTGTAGTTTATAGAATAAAACAACAATATTCATTTACCTCAAACATATATCTATTAAGAGCAAAATCAAAGAAACTGATTCAGAAACTCAAGTGGTCTCTTATTTTTTTCCAGAGCTGTATATAGCACAGCATATGGTACTGGTCCAATGCAGGTCCTTAAGTGTCCAGAAGATTACAGAAAGAAACGTACCTGTACCTGTATTAACTGCTTAATACCTTTAAATACAATTGGCATATTATGTGTATAGAACTTTAATCCTATCTGCATAGCACATGTAGATAGACCTGAATACTATCTGTGAACTAGATGGCAAACACTAGCCGCCGCATATTACCTGTATATCACCTGACTTCTGAACGCATAGAACCTCTGTTGTACCTGAATACTGTCTGGGTATTAGTAGCTACATACTTTTTGAATAGTACCTGAATACTGTCTGCATAGTAGGGCTGCAACTAATGATTAGTTTGGTAGTCGACTAATATGATGATTATTGTTTTCCGGTTAGTCGATTAGTCAACGATAATTCCTGCCATGTCCTCCATCTCTAAAAACAATAGAAACATCTAAACATGAGATTTAAAAAGGCATTTGAATGTCTAGATGTTGTTTAAATGTGGAAAGTTCTGATATTTAGTGATTAAATATATTAAATGTTGTGTTTGGGCACTTTTGGAGGCACAGACTAAGTTGAGTGTAAACTGTGAGTGAGCCTTTTACCCATTTTCTGTGGGTCCCCAGCACTTTGTGGAATGCGGTACACACTAAGAAAAGTAAGTACAGATTTGTACTTAAAAGAGTATAAAGCTTGTCGTTGGGGCTGTAGCTTATATTAAGGTACAAATAAAGTACCTTACAGTGAAAGTCCTTTTTTGTACCCATATTTTTTGTGCCAGTAAAGATTATAAACATTCTAAACATTTTTATCAACTGAATATGGCTCAAAAACTTGATGAAGCAAAACTGTCTGGCTTTCAAATTAAAAATGTGCAATTAAAATATTGATTTTGTTTATTGGTGCAGTGATACAGAATACTGAATGTACCCTTTGGCTGCAGGTTAAATGGTACAAATTTGTACTTATTGCTGTTAGGAATGACTTTGTACTTCAGAGGGAACAAATCTGACCCTGTAAAGACCAGTATTGTACCTTTGAGGGTACAATTATGAAGAGTGTACCTTTGAGTACAAAAAAGTACTCATATCGTACCTCTGTTTTTTAGAGTGTACTGTTACATTAACGATTAGTCAACAATGAAATTTGTAGCTGGCAAATTTAAATAATCGACATTCGTCGTTGCAGCCCTACTGCATAGTGCCAAAATACTACCTTGGTACTATCTGCTTTCTACCTGTAAAATACCTGTATAGTACCTGAATTTAAGTGGCATATTACATATATTGAGCCACAATACTATCCGCATAGCACTTGTATAATACCTGAATACTCTCTGTGTACTAGTAAGCAAACACTATCCACACTATCCAATGCAGGTATTATAGTACCCAGTAGATTACAGAAAGAAACCTGTTATCTTTCCTTTTTGTTCTGCAGCCGCTCAGAAGACGGTGGCGATGAAGAGACAGCTGGCGCTGTACGCCTCCTGCAGATCTCTCCCGAACTCGCCGAGTCATTCCGGAGGATCTACTCCACTGTCTGGAGCTTTTCCAGGCCAGGTGAGTCACACTAACACCTGAACTCCTGAATCCTGCTCACCTGCAGTCCTGACACAGAGCCCAGAAACACAAACCCATTTATAAAGAACGGTATTATGTATGAAGACAGTCGCATCTTTCTGTCCGTCTGTTCGTCTGTCCAGGCCAGTAACGGAGGTCAGAGCAGTGACTACTCCTCCTCCCTGCCCTCCACTCCGGTCATCAGTCACAAGGACATCAGCGGGGCGTCCGGAGGGGAGAAGCTAGGCATTGCGACGCCTGTATCCCTGCGCAGCCATGGACGAACCGCTCGATTTACAGTTAGTCCTGAGCTCTAATACTATTCACAGTCCTCTTATTGGCAGCTTTACCTTTTGTAAATGTGTGTAGAGAGTATGTTTATTACAATGTTATACTGTATGTGTGTGTGTTTGTGTGTTTCAGGCGAGGCGGGGCAGTGACTCTGAGAGGCGGAGTGTTGACAGCAAAGACTTTGGCGTAGGACGCGCCATCCCCATCAAACAGGTGTGTGTGTGTGTGTGTGTGTGTGTGTGTAGTACCATTATTTGACCACGGTACACTTTGTAAACATAATGGTTCTTTATAATAACTAAAAAAAAAAACATTAGCATTTTAACCTGTCATCAGCCTGTGTTTTGTAAATGGTTCTGTATAGAAAGAGTATACTGCATTTTTAAAACTATAAGGCACACTCAAAATCATTTTAGTGCACCTTATAATCCAGTGCACCCTATGTATGAATTTAACCAGTCAGGTTGTAAGGAGCAGTAAAGCCGCTCCATTGTAGTACAGTGTTATACAGGAGTTTCAGTTTAGTTCTCCAGCAGTATTAGCATTATCAGCTAACCGTACTAAGTGCTAGCACTTTGGCCATTCAGAGGTCAGTATTATCGGCCTGTAGCCTGCTGCCGCTAGTTAGCAGCTAATGCTAATGCTGCAGCTTTAGTAAAACTCTGGAAATCTAAGCTTATTGTAAATAAGTAAGTGTTAACTTACCTTGATAAACAGTTTTCAGGAGAGAAATCTGTGTAGATTAACATCCAGCGCTCGTCTGAAATGTTTTTTTTTTTTTTTTTTAGAATTACAGTTTTGTTTACTTAACTAAGCTTAGCTTTACAGTACGTTCTGAATTAGAAGGAAACACTGTGACACACTGGGGGCTTACTAGAGTTATATAAAATGTGCCTTATAATCCAATGCGACTTATGTATAAAAATCATTGGCGTAGGAACCGGGGGGGATGGGTGGGACATGTCCCACCCAATATTAGAAACAGGTGGATATGTCCCCCCCATACCTGTCAAGTCTCCCGTTTTGGCCGGGAAACTACCGTATTTTACTCCTCTTTCCCGCCGTCCTCCCGTATTAGTATTTTCCCGTAAATTTCCCGTATTTTATTAAAATAAAAAAATATATATTATTGAGGATACAGGGCACTGACCGCTCTGTGTCTCTTAACCAATCGTGGAGCCGGTTCAAGGAGAAAGTCCCGCCTTTCAGGAGAAACAGCCAATCAGCTTGCAAGGAGGGTCCTCGCTCCTCGCTGTGAGTTCAGGCAGCTAGTTGGAGCTGCTGATGTTAAAACATACATGCAGCGATTTTTCTAAAAGAAAGGTAACGGTAGGCTAATCATGGAAACTGTGATGAGATTTTTCTGATAGCTGCTTAAAAATACTCCGAAATATAACACACAGATTAAACCTTTTAAAATAAAAAAAATTACAGCTTGTGACTCAGTTTAACTAGAAATGTGGAGAGGACCGACATTAACTGAACTGATCAGGGGTGGAGTGATCAAAAGGAAGAAGTATTAATTTTTGTGTAGGCCCCTTAGGACTAATTTTTACTGATGGAATATATCTGGTCACCAACAGTCATTTTGCAGAATTTGTGCACTCTTTGTTCAATTTTAAATCCATTAAATAAATAAAAAATATATCATATAAAAGAGTGCATTTATTACAAAAAAGACATGAAATCTTAAATTAAAAAAAAAGATATAGAAAAGTGTTTTTAATTTGGCTGTATTAAAAGAATGACATGAAGGAATGTCCACAACATGTTCAGATTCTGATAATCTAATTGTAGTGTGTAAGTGGTTCACATGTGGTTATTTTAGATTTTTTGTAAACCTGTTTTAAAATGTAAGAGATACTGAACCTTCGTTGGGCTGGTGGGACGGCTTTAAGCGGACAGAGGAAAATATCCATTATTTTTAAATCTAAAACTTGACAGGTATGCCCCCCCAAAAATGAAATAGTTTCGCTCAGCTCAGTCGTACTGTTAATGACCGACCGCTAAGCGCTGGGAAACCAATCACGGTGCGTTTCAGGGAGAAAGTCCCGCCTTTCAGAATAAACAGCCAATCAGCTCGCTGGTCTTGCGAGAAGAGTTAGCGTGCTGGTGGAGGAGAAGCCCCTCCCCCTCGCTGTGAGATTTAGAAGCGGTGTCCAGCATCAGCTGGTGTTGAAGTAAATCTGGATATACGGCGATTTTTCTAAGAGGTAACGGAGCTAACCATGTGACCTGTGTTGAGATTATTTCTGATAGCTGGTTAAAAAGACTCCTCTCCAAATCAAAACACACAGATTAAACCCATCGTGTGATTAATAAACTGCAGCTGTGTTAGTCAGTTATCTTAACTTTGGAATTAGCTAGACAGGGAGTCAAGGCTTAAAAAAAACATAAATGTTATGTTCAGCTTGCCCTGATATTCCTGATCAGCTAATCACTATTTCATTTTCAAATTGTGTTTATTCATTTAGGATTGCAGGACTTATTGTAAGCTATAGTAAACTAAAAAAATAGTTAGCTAGAAGCCAGATGTAGTGGATAGCCAGAATTTAGTACAATACTTTATGTTGGTAGTTTAAAGCAGTTTATTAACCCTGATCTCTGCCCTAAAATTGTGTGTTTTCCACCAGATCCAACTGATTAGCTAATAAACAGTCCTTTACTGAGTTTACCTGTTAAAACCCCTTAGCCCCCTATTGAGCATAAATCATTATGTATGTCAGCAGTGTATTAGACACATCATACCTCCACTTACTTTATTAAGTGACTTTAAAGCAGAGTAGGCAGTGGGGATATGCAGTAGAATGTGTAGGAACAGGGTTGAGAAACACTGCTCTAACCTGACTTCTGTTTATTTGTAGTTCACAGTGAGACTAAATCCTGAGTAAATAGAGGGATTCCAGGCGAATCCAAATGTTTTTTTCTTTAGTCTAATATTTATATTAACTTCTGTCAAAATTCTCTATGAAACGTAAAGTTACATTCTTTTTTCAAAAAAGGACACCATCATAAGAAGTGCTTTCAGTAGAAAGAATTAAAAGCGCAGATGATAACTGATCAGTTTTTGTCATATATGTATATAATTGAGACATTTCACGCGTATTTGTTTAAATGTAATTTGGAGTAACATGACGGTTGTAAAGTCACCTTTACTTGGATGTAACTAATAATAAACAGAGTACAGAAAAAAGGGATTATTTGTGATTAAAAGTAATTCCTTAAATGTTGTACTAAGAAACTATGTGGGCTTTGGTGCATATTAGCAAATGTGTCCCCCCCAATATCAAACCCGCTCCTACGCCCTTGATAAAAATAGACCAGAAAATAGATGTTTATTTATAGTGAGTCTTATAATTCGGTGCGCCTTATAGTGCGCAAAAATATGGTATGTCTACAGCATCATCTGGTGCTTGTGAATATATCTATGCCGACAGGTGTCTACAGGTACATTTCTGCCATATTGCTATCTTGGCAATGGAAAACACAGTCGTGCCCCTGCCTGAAAAAAGCTTAGACAAATATTAACAGTCAGACGTTTATTCCTGTCTTGGCAACATAGGCACACTTCATTGTCTGGAGCATGTACATCCCCATCTGGCCATGGGGGTGGAAAATGCGAATGGCAATTGAAACTCTAATTGGTTTATTTTATTTTTTAATAAACAAATCAGATTTGTACCTGCATTACCTGCTGTGTGAATATAGAAAAAAACTCTCTCTCTCTCTCTCTTTTTTAGAGTATCCTCCTGAAGCGTAGTGGGAATTCACTGAAACAGGAGTGGAAGAAGAAGTACGTAACTCTGTCCAATAACGGAATGCTGTCCTACCACTCCAATGTCAGCGTAAGTCACAAACATACACATAAAGATGTGTCATCTTTTATACCCTTTTATTTGACAAAGTTACAGATAAGGTTTTCTTTTTAGGACACTTTCATAAAGATTATGCCTCTGTAAACAGTGCTGCACAGTAGAATAGTGCACTCGCTAATGACTTACAAACGATGGGCACCATCTTGCAGGTTCTTAGCAGTCATATATGGGGTTGGATTTGCCCGTCTTACCAGCATATGAGCAGATATCTGTACAAGACTTTTCTTGAATTACCTGATTGATTTAAATAAACACAAAATGTGTCAAAGGATGCCTAAACAATTGCAAAAGATGTATAAATATACAATAGTTTTTATTTGTTTGCTTGTTTCTGCCGATAGGAGTACATGCAGAACGTTCATGGTAAAGAGATAGATCTCCTGCGGGTGACGGTGAAGGTTCCGGGGAAGCGTCCTCCCAGGGCTGCCATGTCTGCTGGCCCCCTACCCGGACACAATGGTTTAGTCCAAGATGTGCCGGGACTGGAGGGGAGCAGCTCAGGTGAGTCAGGACTATGGTATTAATCCATTAAATCAAATAACATAATATAAATGTCAATATTAGAGCGTTGTATATGTTTAAATTTGCGGTTTTAGCCGCTGCTTACCCGAGTGGGCTGTTAACCGTGGACGAGGGAGCCGGGGGTCAGCGGGACGTCCAGCGCTCCTTTACCCTGTCCAGTAAAGTCCAGAGTTTTGGTATGCACACACACTTTACACACCTGAATCTTAATTTCTATAGATTTATGCTTATTATAATGATGTAGTAGCATTAATATGAGGAAAGGTGTGGTCTGATTAGACACTGGGTTTTACCACAATAGGGTGTTAAAGTGCTTTCCTCACTACAGGCCCTACAGACACGTTTATAAAGGCTACTTTTGCTTTTGGATAGTGTACCTTCTGGTGAGAGCTCGTCAGGGTTGCCAGGTCCAACAAAAATATCCAGTGCAAACTCACTCTAAAATCTGCCCTTCAGGAGCTTAAACTAGCCTACAATATATATCTGTCTAGCGTTTAAAACAAATTGCACAAAACAACTATGAATATATGACTTAGTATGTTGTTTAAAAGGATTTATTATCAGTTTTGCTGTTTATCTTGAAATACATTATTAATATTGTAACAATAGTGTTTTATTAGTTCTTTTATAACCATTTTATATCCCAGTCAACATTTAATAGCAACATAACTAGCAAAAAAAAATGACTTTTACTTATTTGTTTCTGTTCTTGCCCCTCCTGAACCCTCTTCTCTCTACTCTCTTTATAATATTTTTCATCATTCTGGTTACATTGTGATTTCTCTCTCTCTCTGTCTCTCTTTCTCTCTCACTGTCTCTCTCTCTCTCTCTTTTTCAAGCTGTCCTCCTTTATGTCTTTACGTTCTTCTTATTGTTATAATTGAGGAAGATTGATTTTAGTGTGACTTCTACACGTTTGCCCGCTGTGTTGATGTATCATTCACGACAGGCATGTTTTTCGGCAGCCGTGTTAATTTTTAAAAGTAGCCCAAGAAAAACGCACTTTCACTCCTGACTAGATTTTCAAACAAGCCCAATTTGGCGGGAAAAACGCAAACCTGGCAACTCTTGAGCTCGTTGACTTGTTGGCTAGACATGCCTCTACAACACACTCAGAGACATTTTACCCAGCTGACAGATTTGAGAGAGGGAGACCTAAACGTGTGTCTGATTACAGAAATCGAGGGCGTTCTGAACCCCCCTCTGATTAAAGACCCCAGCACGTCTCCGGTGACGGACAGGAAGAAGCAGCGGAGGAAGAAGAGCATGAATCAGAGAGCAGACACCACCATCGGCCAGGCTGAAGGTGAGCACAGTGCTGATGGTCAAGGTGAGCAGAGGTGGGAGGAGCCAGTGCATTTCTGTAAAATAACCATACTGAAAAAACTTCACCTGTAGATATAGATATTTATATTTATATAATTATCATATTGTAATATTAATATTATATAATGAATTAAATAATATTGTGACGTTGTAATATTGCACCTGCTCTGCAACGTAAAAAAGTTTGGCTGTTTGGCTGCTAAGGTGATAAGCTGTGTCCAGATTTAGATTCTCTGTTGAGATTTAATTGACGTTTACAGAGGAAGAACAGCTAGAAGATCTGAACAGCTCTTAATGTTAATTATCTCACAGATTTGGATATTGATCCAGTAGATCAATATTACTCACCTTACCAACTAATTATAGCAGCAGATACTAACAGTAAATCAGATCCACTTCTGTGGACACCTTCATCTCAGTGCAGTGAAGCAGTAATATCAAAGTCTCCATAGGCAAGTCAGCTCACACAGCAGTCAGTGACCTGTCCCCTCATTAATAAGATCTAAATTAGTGCATATTTTCTGCACTGCTACAATATCGCTTATATAAAAATATAAAAATGTTATTTTTCTTCTTGTCTGACTGATTCTTTCCCTTCGTTTCTGAAGGTCTACTATTCCTCTTTTTCTAATATTCCTCTCTTTTTCTATCTCTTTCTCCTACTGCTTTTCTTTCAGCCAAGCGCAAAATGTGGAAACTAAAAAGCTTCGGTAGCTTGAGAAACATAAATAAAACAGGTAACACAGAACAGGGTGCACATTCTCTCATCAACATGATTGCAAGCTGTACTGTAAATCTACTTTAATAATACTACTACACACATTATAACAGTCTACTACAGTAATTTCATTACAAACATCTACAACTTCTCTGCACTATATGCAGTCCCTTACTAAAGTATTGGAACAGTGAGGCTGATCCCTTTATTTCTGCTGTAGAGTGGTTTGTCATTACTTACTCAGATCCGCAGAGCAGATCCTTTCTTTCTCCAAACTTTAGCCTTTCATCTCATTGGAAAAGGCTAATCTTTGTCTTATCAGTCTATAATCAATCCAAAGACAGTGGATTTCATCTTCTGATAGAGCCTCTGTGCTTTTGTTCATGAAGTCTTCTGTAAACAGTACATTTTGATAACCTTCACTCCTTTCCCTCTGGAGGTTGTTGCTGATGTCACCAACAGTTGTTTTAAGGGTTTTCTTTACAGCCCTTACAATGTTTCTGTCATCAACTGCTGTGGCTTTCCTTGCTCTTCCTTTTTGACATCTGTTATTTAATACACCAGTGACGACTTTCTTCTTCAGGACATTCCAAACAGCTGTTCTGGTTATGGACAATATTCGGGCAATGATGCTGATTGATTTTTTTTTTTTATCTTCTCTCAGCTTCACAGTTGCTTATTTTTCACCCATAGACAGCTCTCTGTTTTTCATGTTGGTTACTCCTCTATCTATACATGCACAGTCTGCACAGATAATACCCAAATCTGAGCGTAGACATTTATGTAAGTAAAACAGTCTCACCAGATTTTGAAATTTAAAAGAACTTGAATTGCTAGCACTGAATTATTTTGCATTAAAGTATTGCATATGAATTTTTTGCCTCGAAATTAAACACTTGCATTTTTTCAATATGAAAAAAATCATATTGAAAAAATCAAAAGCAAAAATGTTAAAATTAAAATATATGTAAAATAAATTCAGCTTACTTAAATTCGACATGTCAATTTCACAGCTCAAAACATGAGGTACAAAATTAAACATCCGGGACACACAGGATAAAATATATATTGAAAAAATGGAAAAAAAAAGTGTTTAATTCAGAGACAAAATAAATCACATGCTAAAATTCAGTGCAAAATAATGCAGTGCTTGAAATTCAAGTGTTTTTAAATTTGAAAATCTGGTGAGACTGTTTTACTTTCATAGACATTCAGTGCTATTTATTGTTTGAATAATTAATGTAACAGGACACACCTAGGCAATAAAACATACCTGATAGGCACATGTTCCAGTACTTTTGCTCATTAGAAAATGGGTGGGTTCAGACAGACGGTGCTGAATCTTTTAAACTGTGCATCAGATCCAGATAAATACCTGTAAAATAAAAGCTGAAATTTTGATCTTTTGACTGATATGAAACCCAAATGTTTTCAGTCTACAGCAAAAATGAATGGATTGACCTCACTGTAGTAATAAATGAACATTTTCAATTCTGTGGTGTGTCATCATCTTTACATCCCAGCTTAAACAGCACCACAGTAGTATATAACTTTCACACCAAAACTAATAGTGGTAAAATGGATTGTTCAATGCAGTAACATCACCAATTCTCTGTTGATTCCATAGAGTAGCTTTAATTGACAACAATGTATAACCTGATGTTTTATAAAACATTCTCCTACTGTAATTCAGAAATTCTCCTGTATGTTTGTGTGATTAGATGATGAGAACTGTGAGTTCCTGATCGTGTCCAGCACGGGGCAGACGTGGCAGTTCGAGGCTCAGAGCCAGGAGGAACGAGACGCCTGGGTTCAGGCCATCGAGAGCCAGATCCTGGCCAGTCTGCAGTCGTGTGAGAGCAGCAGGCACAAGGTAAAAACCACCAGCAGTTTATAATCTGGGAAACATTTTACAATAAAGGTACATTCATCAACAGTACTTACGATAGAAAGCCTCAACTTGTCAAATTATTAACTGACACCAGTTAAGAAGACTTTATTCTTCTTTACACATTGTTTAACTAATGTTTTTATTCGTTATTAAAGGACTAATAAGAATTATAAAGGGCCTATTAAGACTTTTCTGTATTTATTAAGAAGACTATTAGATTTTCTGTTGTAATTAATAACATACTCAGGAGGTATCATCAGACATTAAAGAAACATGCTGAGTTTAAGCCCTGGCAGCTCTTGTCAGCAGAGCTTTAGCCAGTATTTGTATGTTCTGGTAATCTGTGTCCCATTCCCCACTCCCATTTCCACAGTCAGGGTTGTCAGGTATACATAACAGCACACGAACAGTGGGTTGTAGCTATGGATAGATAATCAATGAGCTTCAATACAGTTGCTGACCACAGCTGAGCAATTTACAACAATCACTAGCTTAGTAGAGACTTCAGTTTCTGAATCAGTTTCTCTGATTTTTTTATTTATAGGTGTATGTTTGAGTAAAATAAACATTGTTGTTTTATTCTTTAAACTACAGACAACATTTCTCCAGATAAAAAAAAGGAATTTAAAGCATTTATTTGCAGAAAATGAGAAATGACTGAAATAACAAAAAGATGCACAGTTCAGAAATCAGTATTTGGTGGAAAAACTCTGTTTTTTAATCACAGTCTTCATGCATCTTGGCATGTTCTCCTCCACCAGTCTTACACACTGCTTTTGGATAACTTTATGCCACTCCTGGTGCCTGGGGTCTCTTATTTTATTCCAGAGCTTTATATTCACTGATTAGCTACAGATTAAGACTCGTAATCTCTTGCCTCAAATCGTCAAAGTGTTTTAAGCATTACAATTTACTGAGGTTTAATAATTTCTTAACCAGTGACAAATAATTAATATTTTACAAGTGTTCATTATTGTTGTAAGTACTGTTAATTTATGTATCTATATTGTAAAGTGATATCGTTATCTGAGACGCCTGAATTTCCTCATGAACATCAATGATGTTATGACGTCTCTGTGTGTGTGTGTGTGTGTGTGTGTTCTGTAGGCGAGAAGGAACAGTCAGAGTGAGGCAGTGGCGATACAGGCGATCCGTAACGCTAAAGGAAACAGCTTCTGTGTGGACTGTGATGCTCCTAGTAAGTCTATAGCTCAATATATGTATTTCCCATTTGTCACTCCACCTGTCCAAATACTAATGAATTAAACTGCACAACCTGCCAGGGAGGCAGTCAGTGAAATGATAAAATCACACACATTTACATATGTCCATATATCTACATATATCCTTTAACCTATAGCAGTTGGTTGTAGCTCCGCCCACTCATGCTTAAGATTTAAGCCTGGACTACTTTTTAAATGAGACAGAATACAGGCCAACAAGAACAGAGCACTTATAGGAATTTTAACTATGAGTTTCACCCTGTTTTGGTAAACAGCAGCATTTTAAATAGATGGTCATAATCTTTTTTTTGATTCATTAATGAATGAACACAAACCTGAGTAATAGAAAATAGAAATGGTACTGCATTTACTACACAAAATAAAATATTATGATAAAAAAGAATTGTCCTTACAGTAAAGCTGGTAGGAGAGCATGTCAGTAGACACTGTATGGTGTTGACTTGAGACCCGTCTTCTCCTCTCAGATCCGACGTGGGCGAGTCTGAATCTGGGGGCTCTGATCTGTATCGAGTGCTCGGGGATCCACCGGAACCTCGGCACTCACCTGTCCCGGGTTCGCTCCCTGGACCTGGACGACTGGCCCTACGAGCTCACGCTGGTGCTCATCGCCATCGGCAACCACATGGCCAACAGCATCTGGGAGAGCCGAACGAGAGGCCGCTATAAGCCACGCCCTGATTCTACACGGTGAGCACCACCCCTTTATCCACCCAGTTTAGCACTGCCCATTTAGCCTACCTTCACTTATTTATCCTACAGCAGTTTAACCCCACCCATTCAGCCTACAGCAGTTTAGCCCCACCCATTCAGCCTACAACAGTTTAATCCCACCCACTTAGCCTACTGCAGTTTTGCAGTTTAGCCCCACACACTTAGTTTACAGCAATTTAGCTCCACCCATTCAGCCTGCCCACACTTATTCAGCCTACAGTGGTTTAGCCCCACCCACTCAGCCTACAGCAGTTTTGCAGTTTAGCCCCACCCATTTAGTTTACAGCAATTTAGCTCCACCCACTCAGCCTACTGTACTTTACCCCATCCATTCAGCCTGTCCACACGTATTCAGCCTACAGCAGTGTAGCCCCACCCACTCAGCCTACTGTAGCTTAGCCCCACCCACTCAGACTACTGTAGTTTAGCTTCACCCATTCATCCTACAACAATTTAGCTCCACCCATTCAGCCTGCCCACACTTATTCAGCCTACAGCAGTTTAGCCCCACCCATTTAATTTACAGTGCTTAGAATCCTTCCATTCAGACTACAGCAGTTTAGCCTTGCCCATTGAGTCTGCCCACACTTAATTAGTTTAAGCCCCACCCAATCAGCCTTCAGAATTTTAGCCCTACCCATTCGGCCCACAGCAGTTTAACCATGCCTATTATGTATACAGCAATTTAGCTCCACCCATTCAGTCAACACATGTTTAGCCCTGCTCACTTAGCCCTACAGTAGTTTAGCTTCATATAACAAGCTGGACTTTTTTTGGTCCATAAACGATAAAAATATTAAGTATGACAGGTATAAACTGTGGATTATGTGCTCTTTAACTGTGTGACCTGAATATTACTGTGTCTCTCGGTAGTGAGGAGCGGGAGTCGTGGATTCGGGCCAAATACGAGCAGAAGCTATTCCTGGCGTCGCTTGCCACCCTGAACGAGGGCCTGGACGGGTCGCTGTCGGCCCTCCTCTACAGAGCTGTGATTGACAGAGATTTGCCCAGGCTCCTCCTCCTGCTGGCCCACAGCACTAGAGAGGAAATCAACGCCCCGTCTCCATATGTGATGCGATTTGGAAACGGTGCCATCCACGAATCACTGTCGCCCCTGCACGCTGCCTGCCAGCTTGGAGACGTTGTCATGACACAGCTGCTGATCTGGGTAGGATCTCTGCATTATCCTTTAAAGAAGACAATTCTTACTTTGCTATGGTATCCCAGGTGGTTGCTGTGGGGTTGCTTGCCAACTGATAGGGTGTTGCTGAAGGTAGATACAGATGTTGGACAATGAAACTGAAACACCTGTCATTTTAGTGTGGGAGGTTTCATGGCTAAATTGGAGCAGCCTGGTGGCCAATCTTCATTAATTGCACATTGCACCAGTAAGAGCTGAATGTGAGGGTTCAATTAGCAGGGTAAGAGCACAGTTTTGCTCAAAATATTGCAACGCACACAACATTATAGGTGACATACCAGAGTTCAAAAGAGGACAAATTGTTGGTGCACGTCTTGCTGGCGCATCTGTGACCAAGACAGCAAGTCTTTGTGATGCATCAAGAGCCACAGTATCAAGGGTAATGTCAGCATACCACCAAGAAGGACGAACCACATCCAACAGGATTAACTGTGGACGCAAGAGGAAACTGTTTGAAAGGGATGTTCGGGTACTAACCCGGATTGTATCCAAACAACTTAAAACCACGGCTGCCCAAATCACAGCAGAAATCAATGTGCAACTCAGCTCTCCTGTTTCCACAGAACTGTCCGTCAGGACAATAAATTATTGTGGTCTAAAACCAGATGTTTCAGTTTCATTGTCCAAATGTTTGCAATGCTGCTCAAACTAGATTGCAAGATAGTTGCTGGAGTGTCCCAGGTGGTTGCTAGTATGCTGTAAGACGGATATAAGATGGTTGCTACAGACCGGAGTTGTTGCAAGGGTATACCAAGTGGTTGTTATCTGAGGGGTACTACAGTAGGTGGCTGCTGTTTCAGTCAAACTGGTTGCTGTGTGGTTGCTGTGTTGTTACTATGGTGTTCTAGGTGATTGCCAGGGTGTTTCAAGCTCTTTGCATTGGTATCTCAAACAACTAATAGAGAGATATTTGCTAAGTGGGGTTCTATGGGATTTGCTAGTTGGCTGCTGGGGTGACCCAGGTGGATGCTGTGGTGTTGTTGGGTGGGTTTTAGTCTGTAGGCTTTCTATTGGCTTCTGGCACAATCTATTTGCATGCTGGTTGTGTCCTCCAGTTTCTGACACTCATCATTAGTGTGTAGAGATTTCCTCGAGGCTGCATATTTGATTGAGTTAACTGCCTGGCCGATTGGTACTACAGTTGGTTGGATGCTGTTCCAGTCAAATTGGTTGCTAGGTGGCATACTGGGTGTGTCCTCTGTCTCTGACACTCACTATCAGTGTGTAGTGATTCCCCCTCAGGCTACTTTAGGTCAACATGAAAAAGATAATATATTATGAATATATTATGATGAACTGGCTGGCCTCAATGTTGTAGGCTGTAAGAACAAACATCATTTTCATTCACTGTTGACTCTTCTACAGTATGGTAGTGATGTGCGGAGCAGGGACTCTATGGGTCAGACGGCGGCTGCTATGGCGCGACGGGCGGGCAGTCAGATGTGTGTGGATATCCTGCTGCAGCACGGTTGCCCCGCCGATATCAGCCCCACCACCTCCACCCCGCCCACCACGTCCCCCTCCGGTGCCACCAGCCCCAGCCTGTCCCGCAACAGCAGCTCCGCCAGCCTCAGCCGGGGCACCTCCAAACGCCCACTGTCCTAACGCCAGGACCCGGAGTGGGAGGTAAGACACACACACAGTCAGATTAACAATGAATGAATTAATTGTTGATAAAATAATGATTAATCATCAAGTATATTTGTTTCTTTTTGTACTTTTAAAGAGAGCGAACACAGACGAGAAGACCATCCAGAAGTACGAGCACCCAACTGCAGGAGTCCCACTGCTAATACCCTAATCTTACCCCCAATCCCCAATCCCATTGCTGTGAGGAGGTTTTAATTGCATCTAGCCACATACAGCTATAGAGCATTAGTGAGGCATGGTGACCTTAGATGACCTTAGAATCTCAGAGCTTTTCTGTATGAAGATTATACAGCTGCCTCTGTCACCTTAAAGCAGATCAACGCCACTCATCTTGTCAGAAGGGCTGTCCGGATACTTTTGGACATGTTGAGTATCTTTATTTAGGCCTCTGCAACAAGGCACAGTGTCTGGCCACAGGAAGGACACTTGGACGCCCTCCAGATTGAGGTCAGCACCACAGAACTGTAAACCGACCCGTCTCCAGCTGCACTGCGATACCACCCTGAGTGAAATCAGCTTAAAATAGTCCTAATATTCATTATCTCCCATTGTTAGATATTAGATATTAATTTAACAACATATTTGGATATAGTCCATTTCTTGTTTGTTTTTACTGCAAGTGTGCAATTCCAACAGTAGGTAGATATCCTAAACGTCAGGTTAAAAAGGCTAATTTTTTATCTGGTAAAAGCAGTAGTAACATCTTGAAATGACAGGAATAATCAGATTTTATTCACAGACAGACAGACTGCTGAATGTCTGAGTTTGTCTGTAATTTAATTAAGATGTTTAGATTGTCAGTCATCTGATAACATGTTACATGAAATTAGGATATCAGATAATGAGGAAAGATTTCGCCCCAATCCCATTTTTCTTTTGTACCCCTAACCCTTAAAACAGAGTTTTAAGAGAAAGGGGTGAAATCCTTTCGATAAAGTATAGGGACAGTTGGGAATTCAGCACCCCCGCCAGAAAAAGCACTCCCTCTCAGGAGCGCACCGTCGCTAGATAAGTAACTGTGATTGAGATAAGCATAGCTTTTGGAGTGTTTTTCTAACCCGTTAAAGCGGATTCATTTCTTTTATCAAGAAGACGGTGTGTACACACTCCTGAGAGAGGGTGCTTTTCATGGCAGGGGTGCTGAATACGGCACAACACTGGCAAGCCCACTGAGCAGTGAGTAATGACATAAGCGTGCTCGGGCACGGATTGTTTAAACGCAGTATAAGTGCAGGCCCACACGGAAGTGGGTAGGGGACAAAATCGTTCTCCAGCACGATTCAACCGAACCATGCCTAATGTGAGTAAGTAGTTTAAGATTATTTCTGCTTCCAGGGTCTGTTTTCACACGCAGACTGAGACATCCCAGAATACTCTGTCTGAGAGTTTACATGCACTGAGAAATCTGATTACTAAGCTAAAATCCAGCGTTCCTCGTCAGAGTTCTTAATCAGATTTTTACACCGTATTTTGATCTAAGAATGCTGTTTACGTGAGTACTGGAGTAATCAGGTAACTTTGATAAACTTGATTATATGTTGATTAGATTTAAGGTGATTTCACTCAGAGATAAATCAGAACTCGACAGTCAGAACCTGAGAGATCAGAACCTCCTGATCCGACTGAAGCTGAAGCGCGAGAGAGACGATTCAGCTGGACGTCCATTTCAACCAGAACCAGAAACCGAGAGTCCGGACAGAACCGCCTGGACAGAATCCGTCCGGACCGCCGCCACAGAGGCTGGAATACTGTGATCGGACTATTTATCCTGTTTTATTAATTATGAGATTTATTTGTTGTTCTTCAAAGCTGAGGGCTTCAGAACTGAACAGTACCGCTGTGTTCTAAAGCGGAACCCTGAACCCTGGACCCGTGTACATACCGAGGAACTGTCCAGAACCTTCTAGAGAGAGACTACTGATTGTACAGACACATGAACTAGCGGAAACCCACTGTTACAGTCTGTCGTTATTAATAATATATAGTCTATAAATCTGTACCAAGAAAAGGATGCCCTAGAAGTTCTATGAAAGTTCGGGCGTTTAGACCTGGAATTGCATTAATGAAGATTTTAATTATGTTCTTTCATATCTGTCGTACAGAGTGGTTTCGAGGTCTGCGGCGTTCGCTCCGGGACGTTAAATATTTACGAATAAGAATGATGAAAGCGTTGGACACGCCCACGTCGGACACGCCCACGTCGGACACGCCCACGCCTTCAGTTCCTTTGAATGTATTTGCGATCCTGTTCTAAATGCAGTGTTTACGTTCCTGAATGTACGCTTGTATCGTTTGTGCTGTAGGTGGTGGACGCCATGAAACCGTAAACAGGAAGTTGTTTTTTTTATCTCTTGAGTGTAAACAAATATAAACACACTATAAAGCTAAAGGTTCAGAGACTGGAGAGAAGTGAAGGAAATAAATTTACACTACAGTTCAAAAGTTTGCAATCAAATACATTTATTAAAGTTGCAAACAAATGTATAAAATTATTCTGAAGGTCTAGAAACTGTAAATAAAACTGTAGAAATAGTGATTAATGATCACAGCTGTATAGGATTCTACACTAACTGTAGTTTTAATAACATTCATATCCAGAATGAATTTTCAGAAATAGTTATAACCAGAATGAAATTCTAATAAAATAAATATCCAGAAATATTTCTAATAACATATGTGTGATGATGTTTTTATCAAATTCATATGCAGAAAAAAGTTCTATTCAAAATAATATTTAAGATTTGTTTTATTTGTTTTATTGCTAGCAGAATTAATTGTTTGAAAAAAATGTATGTCCAGAATAAAGTTCTACTCAAATTAATATCTGGAACTTTCTAGTTAATTTCTAGTTAAATTAATATACTTAAAATATTTCTGATAACATTATTAACTAAAATGAGGTTCTAATATATATAATAATCTAATAATATATTTTCATTTCAACATAGGAAGAAATATTAAGGAAATAAATGTAAATAGATAATTACAGTCTTTATTATTTATCATTTAAAATCTTTGTTCACAGAAAACTCTTAAATAGAATGTTTAAAATATCTTAACTATATCTTTAGACATTAGATTCTAATATTAAAAATCTACTATAAAAAGTATAAAATATATAAAAGTCTATTATTGTATATAAAATAATAAATAACAGTGAAGTGATGCAGACTTTTGGGCGGTAGTGTAAACACAGGTTTAGTATGCTGGTACTGAGTGGATATGAAGATGAGAAGTGCGCTGCTGTTTGATGATGTAATAAGTCTGAAATCAGATCAGATTTGTTTCAGATTGTATTTTGGGTTTTTAGTTTGTTTGTTTTTTTGGCTTCTGATGATCAGACCTGCGACTCTTCCACTGACACCAACATCCGAACCGCTGCAGAACCCGCCGCTCATCACTGTCCATCTGGAACCCAGAACCTGGAACCAGACGTAGAACCTGGAACCGAAAAAAAAAAACGGAACCAGGAACCCGGGACCAGGAAACTGGGACTGGAACCTGCTGTGGGTTTGATTGGCAGCTGCAGATTTGTTGCAGAGTCTTGAAGCAGGATTGTATTTACCCGTCCGGTCATGTGATGTTTTCTACTTTTAACTGCACTTAAAAAAAAAACAAGAACAAATAATAAAATATGAAAGAAGATACACCAAAAAAATAAATGTTTTATAGCAAAAAATGTGGCTAATGTGTTGTTAATAGTGACGAGGTAGAGCTACTTCACTACTGTACGTAAGTACTAAAATGCTGTATCTGTACTCTACTACTGGAGTATTATTTTTTTTCTCCTACTTACACTTTTACTTTACTACCAATTTTTTGATGAGTTTAATACTTTTACTCTGATGCAATGTTTATGTGCTGTATCGTTACTCGTTACAATTCTAAAAATGTTAGAAATCGTTCCAAACCCATGTTATAACTCAAGTCAGAGAGGTAGATGCTCTGCACTGTCACCGAGTTTGATGAAGCTGCTCATCATTGAGTGAATAAAGATCACGCCGCTCCTGTTCTGCCTTTAGCACTGCTAACTTTCCACTGCGCTCTGTAATAACTACACTAATACTTTTACTTTTAGTACTTTAGTACTACATTTTACAATAAACTGTAGAATATACAGTATTTTTCACACTATAAGACGCACTTAAAATCCTTTAATTTTACCAAAAATCGTCATTGTGTCTTATAATCCAGTGCACCTCATGTAGAGTAATGTAGAGTTAAGCAGTAAAGCCACTCCGCTAAAGTAGAGAGTTATACAGGAGTTTCCAGCACTGATACTGGAGCAGTATTAGCATTAGCCACTAACCATGCTAAGCTCTAGCTCTTTTGCCATTCAGAGGTGAGTATTATTGGCCTGTAGCCTACTGCTAACTCCGACTAGCACTGCTGAAGCAACATTAGCATTACCTGCTAACTGTGCTAAGTGCTAGCTCTTACACTGCTTAAAGGTGAGTATATTAGACTAATTAGTCTGCGTGTTTACCATGTTAAAAAAGCTACATGGGACGAACCGCTAGCCGATAGCGCCCTGGTTTACCGGAACACTCAGGGTTCTTCAGTGTATTGCTGCTGGGCAGCATTAGCCGCTAACCATGGCTAGCCTTAGTGGAAATCTGCAAATCTAAGGTTACTGTAAATAAACAGAAGTGCTTTCTCTCTCAAATAAACAGTTTTCAGCAGAGAAATCTGTGTAGATTAACATCCAGCACTTGTTTGACTTTAAAATATATATATTTTTAAGAATTACAGTTTTTTTTTACTTTGCTTTACAGTGCTGAATTAGAAGGATAACAGTGTCGAATAATGCGCCTTATAATCTGGTGCGCCTTATATATGAAAAAACAGAAAATAGACAATTATTGTTTTTGCGCCTTAAAATCCGGTGTGCCTTATAGTGCGAAAAGCAGGGTACCTGCATACCTGCGTACATTTCTTCTTACAGGGTTCATACACTTTTTAACCAACAAAAATTTCCATGACTTTTACAAATTCCACGACCATACGATCTTTAAAACATCAGTGCAGACATGAACAATTAATCTAAAAATCCATGTCAAAACTCTAGGCCTATCTTACTTAAAATGTATTTAAGCAATAATAATAAAAAATCTTTAAGCAATGCTGACACACAATCTTAAATAATAAAATTGGTGTCAAATCCTGATAGCTCCATCATGTATGGCTAAATTAACTCTGAGCTAATTCCATATGTTGCTAAGAATTTTTAATATTTAAACAGTGGTTCGTACTTTCATAAAACAACACGATATAGAATCTTTAGTTTAAAACTTTGAACCTTGAATCACTTTTTAATACTGCCCCCTGTTTTTTTATCACATTTTTCATGCATCTTGGTGAGTATATCACCTCTTACACTGCTTAAAGGTGAGTATATCAGACTAATTAGTCTGCGTGTTTACCATGTTAAAAAAGCTACATGGGACGAACCGCTTGCCGATAGCCGCTAACCGCAGCTAGCCTTAGTGGAAATCTGCAAATCTAAGCTATGTGCAGATATGTATGCCTATAAATGTAATTATATTGATTAAAGAGACACTAAACCCTAAACTACATATTTTTTTGTTAATAGCTGAAACATGTTCCTTTGAAGTAGTAAAACATACCAGTCCTGCTTAAATTTTTTTATAAACCTTTAAAGGTTTAATTACCTTTAACCCTAAATACAGGGGCTGGGTTGAGAGTTCCTAGCAGCAGCAGCCTGGTGTTTCTCTACTAAGCTATAATAGCAACTATGGCTATTAAGAGCATTAATAAAAATATGTCTCATTTATGTAATTGCTAGTTAGATTATAATACATTTAAACAGTTCAACAATCGATACCCAGAATGAATTTATAATTATTTTCCAGAATATTAACAACAATATTAAAGAAAATTTGGTCTTTATGTGATCAAAACTGATAGAATTGGTGGAATTCTTTCTTTTATTTTGAAAAACGTTGGGCGACAGACACTGAGACAGTATATACAAACATTTGCATGGGTTTATTTTCGGAAGACACATATTCATATTTCTGGAATACTGGTGGGCTTTCAAATCCAGAGTGTGAAACTTCGTAAAAGCTTCGGTCATGAGCTTCACATTCCGACAGGTTTTCAAAAAAAGTAAAAATAAAAACAGTCTTTTTGAAACTTTTCGGTCGAGGCTGGCAAGAGATTTTAATTTATGAAATCAGTGTCTGAGGGAATGATGGTGTGGGATGTACAGTATGATCTGGTTCCTGTACAATCTGAGGTTCTGTGTTCAGTACCGCTGTTCCTGCTCTCAGATAAACACTGATTAATAGAGAAGACCCGTCCAGACCAGTCCCGTCTGCAACCCGCAGGTCTGGTTCTGGGGTTTAGTGTTGATAGAGTGGACAGTGGTCAGTCTATTGAGGACCTGGCTGGTATTTCAGGACTGGGATGTTGCTGGGTTTACTGGTCTTTGGTGCCCGCTGTTCTTTTGGTCCGTTTTCTCGGGGAGGCTCTTGGGGAAGCTTTATCTGGAAAAGAAAAAAAGACAACGTAAGCTATGCATTTTTAAGCGTTGAGTAAAATGTGAAGGGAACTTATGTCCATCTGTATTCAACATACAAATATTCTATAAATAAATTTAATCAGAGAAACATCAGTGTTTCAAAGATACATCGTCACTACCTATTTGTGACACAGGGGGGAACCAAACCCTTTCACTGGCAAAAATCTGAGCATCTCTGAAACTCCTCAGATATAAAGTAATGAAGATGTAATGTTTTATCAAAAACATTGCAGCATTATTATACATTTTTACCATTATTATTATTAATTTTTCTATATGTAGTATACTCAGAATTAATGAATTAATGAATGAGCAATGAACAAGCTTATGCTGTGCTGGGTCAGGGGCTCAGACGCGCCACCCAAAGGACAATATATATATATATATATATATATTATATGTATTGTAAAATAAAATGTAATAAGGAGGCTGAACTCACTCATGACGTTGAGGGTCTCCTGGGGGATCCAGCTGATGTCCACGTTGTTCATGCCACCGGTTCCCGTCTCAACCTTCACTGCAATTCTCTTCCTCTGGAAAGCACAGGTGAGTTTCAGTAAATATCAGAGATTGACAGCTTTCACTAATATAGAGTCACAATTAGAAACATACCCAATATTATACAACTGAAATTATGCGGCCAAAAACTGTGCATTTTGAAAAATTGGATCTATATCAATCCATAATGCATTGTGTTAGCATGTCTGCGCAGAAAAAAGAAATATAAAATTGTAAAAAATTGTCCCATGTTTATGAAATATTTTTAAATTTTTTTAAATACATTTTGCTAGTTTGGACCATGTTTATTTCAGGGTAGAGTGAAGGAGATTAGACTGAAAGGAGAGGCTTCAGGAACGCTCCTTTTCCCAAATGTTTTGTTATTTTTAAAACACCATTCAGAATATTTAATTTATTCAGTGCTGAACAAAGTGTCAAAACCCAAAAATGTGTTTCTTTTTCTTCTGGATTCAGAAAAATGTTTTGGTATTCAGACAAATGTTTCATTTTGTTCGGTATTCAGACAAATGTTTTAGTATTCAGAAAAAATGTTTTAGTATTCAGACAAACGTTTAATGTTGTTCGGTTTTCAGACAAATGTTAAATTTCGTTCAGTATTCAGACAAATGTTTTTGTATAAATTTTTCTTTTTTCTTCTGGATTCAGACAAATGTTTTAGTATTCAGACAACTGTTTAATTTTGTTCGGTATTCAGACAAATGTTTTAGTATTCAGAAAAATGTTTTAGTATTCAGACAAACGTTTCATTTTGTTCGGTATTCAGACAAATGTTTCATTTTCTTTGGTATTCAGTCAAACTTTTCAGACAAATGTTTTATTCTATTTAGTATTCGGAACAAAGTATTATTTTTGTGCACCTCTAGGTAAAACAACGATTCAGTCATTACAGAAACCGATCTTTGATGAATCAGAATCATGAATAAATACGTACGGTTCGGGACTCGAGGACCTGGTACACTCCAAACAGCATCAGAGCCACCAGCCCACTCAGGAAGATATACATGAACATCCTGAAACAGAAAGAGTTCTCACGTTACTCCAGCCCTGAACTTATCTAGAACCGCTGCAGTCAGTGTAAAACAGATCACTGCTCTTACGTTTCTCCATCCAGACCCTCGTCCAGCTCGATGATGGTCACGGTCTGATTGTACACAGCGCTCTGGAAAGAGTTGCCCTGAAACAGGAATAAGGTCAAAACTGTCAGAATTGAATGCAGCTGTGATTTTTTACTGTATTTTGCTGCTGGATTATTCAATTAAATCCATTTAATTCCTAAAACATTTTTTTTTTCAAAACTTGTCATTTGTGTTCAAAAGTACATAATATTGTCAAATCTGTGTATTGTTATACCCCTGCTGTTATTTACCTCACTGTCCTTGTAGTTGAGCAGAATGACCAGTCCGAATGGACGGCCGGCCATGGGCTGAGCTGGGATGAAGGAATATTCGAAGGAAGCCTGTTTCTCAGGTTTAATTACTGTTTCCAGAGGCAGCGCTGTAAACTAAACAGAGAAAAGATATTTAGACAGGTTAGACTCACAAATTAATGATGGGTTCTTTAAATAATAAATAATAAAAAATCCAACAACCCACAGATTAAAGCTAAAACCTAAAGGCTGCTAATTTTTTAAATATTTAATATTTAATTCATTATCTGATACTACAAATATGCAGTGTGTTATACTAAAACTGAGATGTATTATTACAGCACAGTAATTAAAGTATAAAGTTTTTCATTTGCACAATTTTGAAACAAAGTATTGGATTTTAGAACCGTACACATCTTATACATAAAACTATATATGCAATTTATAGGGCATGTAAGGTAGTAAGTGTATTGGTAACATTGGTAAAAATTGGTAACAATAATAGCCTTTACATCATGTTAGCTCAAATGAGTCAGAATCTAACCAGTTTTCTCTGAAATCAATAAAAATTGTCTGAAAAAAAAAAGATTCAGCTATTATGTGTTCTAATGCAGCTAAGACTAAACTGAAGTTTAAAAATGACATAAGTCAAAATGACAAAATAAAAACATTATCTCTTTCAGAGTCCAGGAGCACACAATGCAGCTCTAAATAAAAAGAGTGTGTGTGCTCAGACTCACGTTCTGGATATAGAACTGGTAGTCCTGAGGGTAACGGAAGGAAGCTTCCAGAGACTGAACCGTAAAATCCTGACTGCCCTTATTAGTGAAACCAACCAGGAACTTTACGATCTCGTTGGCGGGAAACTCTGCAATCAACAAAGCACAAGAAAATACATTAATTAATAGAAATACATTAACAACAGCAAACACTGCACTGAATCAGATCAGATTCAACAGATCACATCATTTGAATGATAAGATCTTATGATATTAATCATTTTTGTACCTTCACCAGTGACAAAGATAATGGTGGTGTCTGCGTCGGGATGAGACGTTACATCAGCAGACTGGGAATCTTCATCTAGATCATCTGTATCTTCTGCGTCCTGGGGGGAAAATAAGTGAGTTATAAGCAGTGGCCTTTTAATGATGCCTTTTAATGATGTTCAGTACAGAGCAGCCAATCAGATCATATACAGCTCTGGAAAAAAATTGGTTTTTCTGATTTTGCTATTTATAGGTATATGTTTGAGTAAAATGAACATTGTTGTTTTATTCTATAAATTACGGACAACATTTCTCCCAAATTTCAAATAAAAATATTGTCATTTATATATTGTCCATTTATTTGCAGAAAATGAGAAATGGCTGAAATAAAAAAAAAGATGCAGATCTTTCAGACCTCAAATAATGCAAAGAAAACAAGTTCATATTCATAAAGTTTTAAGAGTTCAGAAATCAATATTTGGTGGAATAACCCTGGTTTTTAATCACAGTGTTCTCCTTTAATCGCACGTTCTCCTCCACCAGTCTTACACACTGCTTTTGGATAACTTTACGCCACTCCTGGTGCAAAAATGCAAGCAGTTCAGCTTGGTTTGATGGATTGTGATCATCCATCTTCCTCTTGATTATATTCTAGAGGTTTTCAATTTGGTAAAATCAAAGAAACTCAGCATTTTTAAGTGCTCTCTTATTTTTTTTCCAGAGTTGTATATCAGTCTTACAGCCAGAATAATATAACCTACCTGTTTAATGCTGAGGTATAAATAGATAACTTTGCCTTACAAAATAAAAAAATGCAAAAGATGTTAATATGTTTTTTAGGTAGATCTGGCTGATATGACTAAAAACTCATATCTCAATAGGTTTTACAGAAATGTTGATATACTATATGATATAGTGAAACCTTAACCAACTGTAATGTTAAATTATACTTTGTTAAATATAAATTAAACATATGGCATGTTTAAATAGTAATTATCTAAATAAGATGTATCTAAATCTAGTATTAAACGGTTCTAAATATATATATCTTCACAATATTCTCTATATTGCACGGTCCTAAGTTTTTAGTAATATTATCAGATTAACTGATAAGTTGATTGATAGGTCTCTGTCTCAGTGTGATTAGTTTACTGTCTACTGTACTATCACTCTAATCAGCTCCCCGTGATCAATAACCTGATCAACACTATGTCCCACACCGACCACTCAGATAAATCAGCGTCTCTTACTCTGTCTTCTGTCTGAGGTTCTTCTTCCAGTACTTCATCCTCCTCCTCTTCCTCCTCCTCCTCCTCTACTGCTACATCAGCACCATCATCTGCTGGCTCCGGGTCTGACTGCGCAAAGACCCCTCCTGCAACAGAAGAAATACAACAATATGTTTAATATCACTTTATTTTCATTTGGGTTTATTCTAATGTTATATAGAGTTAATTACAGGTAGACACTTACTGACCTATCACTGACTTTATTTTTTTCAGGTTTAGTATTCTAATGCTATATAGAATTAATTTCACATAAACTTACTGACCTTACTTACTTACCTCTGACTTTATGTTTATTTGGGTGTAGTATTCTAATGTTATATAAAGGTAATTACATGTAGACATTAAATAACCACTTACTTTATGTTCATTCAGGTTTAGTATTCTAATATTATAGAAAGTTAATTACATTAAGACAGTAACTGACCACTGACCACTCTCACTGACTTACCACTGACATTGTTTATTTGGGTTTAGTATTCTAATGTTATATAGAGTTAATTTCACATGAACATTCACTGACCTCTGACTTTATGTTTATTTGGGTTTAGTATTCTAATGTTATATAGAGTTAGTTACACGTTGACACTCTCACTGTCCTTTGACTTCATGTTTATTTGAGTTTAGTTGTTTTAATGTTATATAGAGTTAATCACAGATAAACACTCTCACTGACTTACCACTGCCTTTAAGTTTATTTGGGTTTAGTATTCTAATATTATATAGAATTAATTATGGATAGACACTCCCACTGACTGACCACAAACTCTATGTTTATTCGGGTTTAGTATTCTAATGTTATATAGAGCTAATTACAGGTAGACAATCTCACTGACCACTGACTTAGTTTTTTTGGGTTTAGTATTCTAATTTTAGATACAGTTAAATACAGGTAGACACTTTCACTGAACACTGACTTTATGTTTATTTTGATGTTTTATAGAGTTTATTATAGATAAATAACCCTGATTTATGGTTTATTTGGGTTTAATTTAATGTTATATATAGTTAATAACAGATAGACTATTACTCTAACCACTCAAAGTTGTATGCATTTATGATAAATCAAAATAGTTTAAGAAAATATATATTTTTATTTACAAATATTTATTTTAGAAGCAATGTTTGATGGTGTTTTAATTATAGGAAGCTAACATAAATAAAATAAAAGCTAAGAAATGCTAAAATAAAACCCCATAAAATAACGTTAAACATAAACAAAATAATACAAATCGATCTTTTTAAATGTTTTTTTTAAATAAGAGTATGAAGTAAATTATTGACCTAAAGTGATGTAAGTTACTGAATGCTCACTAATGTTACAGGACAGTTAGGACACGTCACCGAAGTGAAGCATAGCTGAGCTGCTTCTAAAATATCTTACATATTGCGAATAAAAGGGCCTAAAGTGTACAAATAATGGATTTGTGAGGTTTAGGAAAATGTAGGATGTGAATAAAGTCTGTAAAAATCTAGTTTTATCGGGAAGAAACGCGCAAAAGAGCTTTTTTTCAATTATCCGTTCCACCTTAAATGGTGCAGCAGTTACATGCAACAGATGTTCCACTTAAGGTGGAACGGACAATTCCGATAAGAAACTTTAAAAACTTTAACTTTACAAATATGTTTAAAAATAAAGCTATAGAGATAGAGTCACTTTAAACACGCTGTAAGCCAATAAACACAATAAATAAGCGACAGCAACAGTAAAAACCTCACTAACAGTGCCACGTCAGTAACAGCCAGGCTGTATGCAGAGACTCGTAACGTACAAAAAATTAAAGTTAAAAGTTACGCAATTTTCGAATTCGCAAAAAAATAATAACTTACCGTTAGAAATAAGCCCGCATGGAAAAGCCAGGAGGAATAAAAGCAGTAATTTGGATCCGAATTGGAGCATTGTGCTGCAGTAGCGTCTGTTTCCCGTTTTCGTTCAGAAAGAGAAGGAGTAGAGGAGGAGAGAAGGCTCTGAATGGAGTCTATTAGGAACGCCCTGTCTGCTCTTACGCAAATGACGTAGCGCTGGAGGAGAATTCTGCGCGGGGGGGGGGGTATTTATCTATAATAAACTCTATAAAACATAATAAACTCTATAAAACAGGGTTATTTATCTATAATAAACTCTATAAAACATCAAAATAAACCCAAATAAACATAAAGTCAGTGTTCAGTGAAAGTGTCTACCTGTATTTAACTGTATCTGGGGGGGGGGGGGGGGGGGGTAGAGTTTACCCAAAACCAGTACAGACCTCAGTTTCTGCAAAAATCTGACCCACAGTGAAAAAAAATAAGAGACCACTTCAAAATGATCAGTTTCTCTGATTTTACTCATTATAGGTATATGTTCAAGTAAAATGAACATTGTGGTTTTATTCTATAAACCACTGACAACACTTGAGAAATGAGAAATGGTCAAAATGATGAAAAAGGTACAGAACTTTCAAATCTTAAATAATACAAAGAAAATAAGTTTATATTCATTAAGAAACAACAATGCTAATGTTTTAAGAATTCAGAAATTAATATTTGGTGGAATTACCCTGATTTTTAATCACAGCTTGATTCAATTCATGCATCTTGGCATGTTCTTCACAAGTTCTGATGGAAACAGGAGAGTTGAGGTGCACATTGAATTCTGCCGTGATTTGAGCAGCCGTTTTTATGTTTTTTGGATACAATCCAGGTTAGCACACGAACATCCCTTTCAGACAGCTTCCTCTTACAGCGTCCACAGTTAATCCTGTTGGATGTGGTTCGTCCTTCTTGGTGGTATGCTGACATTACCCTGGATACCGTGGCTCTTGATACATCACAAAGACTTGCTGTCTTGATCACAGATGTGCCAGCAAGACGTGCACCAACAATTTGTCCTCTTTTGAACTCTGGTCTACTCCTGTCATTTTAGTGTGGGAGGTTTCATGGCTAAATTGGAGCGGCCTGGTGGCTAATCTTCATTAATTGCACATTGCACCAGTAAGAGCAGAGTGTGAAGGTTCCATTAGCAGGGTAAGAGCACAGTTTTGCTCAAAATATTGCAATGCACACAACATTATGGGTGCACTGTAAAAAAAAAATCCTATTTTTACAGAAAATAACTCTAAATGTTTACACTATTTATCCCTTTTCTTTTACTGCAGTCTAATTCTGTCAAATTGCAGACATTTTCTGTTAATTACAAGCCCCTGTTCTAATTTTACATATTATGACATTAATGAGAGATTACGGTTAAAACTCTTATTTTTAGGGCTATATTGCTATATTATTTTTATGGTATTTTTCCATGTTCTTAAGTTATATAGATATGTATGTAAAATTACTTATTATTATATGTAATTATATGTGTGTGTTATTATTTAAAGGTTTATTTCTTTCCCAACATCTCAGTGTTTTTCTTCATAATTGATTGATTAAATGAGCAGAGAGCCTGTTAATAAAGACATTCTGAAAGGATCATACAGTATGTCACTGAATGTCACTGAATGAGTCAAATACACATTAATTTGTGAATCATAAAGCTCACAACTTGAAAGACAATAAAGTTAGTTAAAAAAAAGGTAAAATAACAGTTTTTCCCTGCAGAACATTGATTGAAATCGCTTTATTGAAGAAACTGAATTGTAAATATACTCTGAAAAACTGTAAAATAAAATTTTTTTCCCTGCAGAACGTTGATCAAAATCACTTTATTGAAGAAATTGAATTGTAAATATGCTCTGAAAAACTGTAAAATACTGGTGTATGTATGTGAAACCTTTAATGAAAATGCATGTGAATCTACTGGTTTTGCACTTCATATGAATGAAAGTATTTTACTTTAATTTTAGGGTTTTTGTTTGGCAGCCGCTGCTGCCAGTAATTTGACCGTTTTTTTACGGTTTTATTTTTTACAGTGCAGGTTTATTGTCCAACTCCTGTACATCTTACATGATTACATTCAGAGATTTGGAGATTTGGAGATTTGGAGATTGACCGTCAACTTATTTAAATTTCAGCAACAACAGGATGACATCACGTGACCTTTAGAGGACTGGAGTAAGGTCATCTCTGGCAATGTTCCCCAACTGTGAGGACTGTTTTTTTTCCAGCAGTACAATGCTCAACTTACACAGCTAGATCAATTATGGTTGTAATTGATCAAGACAGTGTCATGGCCAGCATAATCTCCAGACCTGAACCCCATTGAAAACCTATGGAATGTAATCAATCCAGCAAACAAAGCTGAACTGCTTGAATTTTTGAGCCAGGAGTGGCATAAGGTCACCCAAAAGCAGTGTAAAAGACTGGTGGAGAACTTGGCGAGACACATTAAAGCTGTGATAAAAAAAATCTAGGTTATTCTACCAATTATTGATTCTAAACTATTCCTTATATAAAACTTTAGTATTGTTGTTGTTTTTAAATTAATATGAACTTGTTTTCTTTGCATTATTTGAGGTCTGAAACACTGCATTTTTTTTTGTTATTTCAGTTATTTCAGCCATTTTTCCTTTTCTACAAATAAATGCTCTACATTACAATACATTTTTTTTACAATTATTATTTTATTATTATTATTTTGAATTTGGGAGAAATGTCGACAATAGTTTATAGAATAAAACCACAAGGTTCATTTTACTCAAACATATACCTATACATAGTTAAATCAGAGAAACTGATTATTTTTAAAGTGGTCTCTTATTTTTTTCCAGAGCTGTATAAATATATATATATACAGGACTTTGACTGGGCCATTCTAACACATAGCTGTATGTTTTTTTTGAGATTGTCCTACTGAAAGGGGAATCTTCTTCCCAGTCTCAAGTCTTTTGCAGACTCTAACAGTTTTCTTCCAGGATTGCCCTGTATTTAGCCCCATTCATCTTTCTATCAACTCTGACGAGCATCCCTGCTTAAGAAAATCATCCCCACAGCATGATGCTTCCACCACCATGTTTTACAGAGGGGTGTGTTCAGGGTGATGAGTTCGTCCACACATCGCTCTTTGTATTTAGGTTAAAAAGGTCAACTTTGGTCTCATCTGATCACAACACCTTCTTCCACATGTTTGCTGTGTCCCATGTAGTGTGTGTACATTTGTGTATATAACTGTAGTGTATAGCAGGAGCTGTGTGTGTATTGTGCAGAGGTGGAAAGTAATTAATTACTCAAGTTATTACTCAAGTTATTGTAATTGAGTAGATTTTTGAGTAATTTGTAATTTTTAAAGTAGTTTTTAAAATAGGTAATTTTACTTTTACTCAAGTAAATTCTGACACAAGTAATTTACTTTGCTACATTGGAAAACTCCCAATTACTGAGTAAAAAATAAAATGCAAACAATTGTCTGAATTAAAAAAATAAATTGCCGCTCAAAGTAAATTTTAAATTGAGTACTTTTTTACTTTTACTCGAGTAAATTTTTAGATGGGTACTTTTACTTTTACTTGAGTAGAATTTTAGCAAAGTAAAGGTACTTTTACTTAATTACAATTTTTCAGTACTTTTTCCACCTCTGGTATTGTGTGTGTATATAACTGTACTGTGTAACAGGAGCAGTGTGTGTATGTGTGAGTATATAACTGTAGTGTATAGCAGGAGCAGTGTGTGTATTGTGTGTGTATATAACTGTAGTGTGTAATTGGAGCAGTGTGTGTATTTTGTTTGTATATAACTGTAGTGTATAGCAGGAGCAGTGTGTACACTGTGTGTGTATATAACTGTAGTGTATAGCAGAAGCAGTGTGTGTATTGTGTGTGTGTATATAACTGTAGTGTATAGAGGAGCAGTGTGTGTATTGTGTTTGTATATAACTGTACTTTGTAATTGGAGCAGTGTGTGTATTGTGTGTGTTTATAACTGTAGTTTGTAATTGGAGCAGTGTGTGTATATAACTGTAGTTTGTAATTGGAGCAGTGTGTGTATTGTGTTTGTATATAACTGTAGTGTATTGCAGGAGCAGTGTGTGTATTGTGTGTGTATATAACTGTAGTTTGTAATTGGAGCAGTGTGTGTGTTGTGTTTGTATATAACTGTAGTGTATAGCAGGAGCAGTGTGTGTACTGTGTGTGTATATAATTGTAGTGTATAGCAGAAGCAGTGTGTGTATTGTATGTGTATATAACTGTAGTGTATAGCAGAAGCAGTGTGTGTATTGTGTGTGTATATAACTGTAGTGTATAGCAGGAGCAGTGTGTGTATTGTGCATGTGTATATAACTGTAGTTTATAGCAGGAGCAGTGTGTGTCTTGTGTGTATATAACTGTAGTTTGTAATTGGAGCAGTGTGTGTGTTGTGTTTGTATATAACTGTAGTGTATAGCAGGAGCAGTGTGTGTATTGTGTTTGTATATAACTGTAGTGTATAGCAGGAGCAGTGTGTGTATTGTGTGTGTATATAACTGTAGTGTATAGCAGGAGCAGTGTGTGTATTGTGTTTGTATATAACTGTAGTGTATAGCAGGAGCAGTGTGTGTATTGTGTGTGTATATAACTGTAGTGTATAGCAGGAGCAGTGTGTGTATTGTGTTTGTATATAACTGTAGTGTATAGCAGGAGCAGTGTGTGTATCATGTTTGTATATAACTGTAGTGTATAGCAGGAGAAGGTGTGTATTGTGTTTGTATATAACTGTATTGTATAATTGGAGCATTGTGTGTATATATCTGTGGCCTGCAGGAGAGCTGATGCTTAGGCTGCAGATTTCCTCCTGGGTGTAAATGTCTGATTGGAAGGGAAGTGGTTTCTGCAGAGGTGCTTTGCTGATTGTTGCTCATGGCGCTGCATCCTGCTGCTGAAGCTCTGATCTGAACCAGGACTGGCAGCGCCCCAGTCTCTGCACCCTACATCATCCTGTTACACAGCAACCCTCAACACACCACCCTGTAACACAGCACTGCGTCAGGGCATTTTTTTAGCCCTATATATTATTATTATCATCGCATTTCTCAGTTTTGGATATGACGATGAACTGCAGCGGCCAGACAAGTGGTAAGCAACTCACTAACTCTTCATTTATTTATTTATTTTCTTTTATTATTAAAAAAAAAGCTTTGTGTTCAATATGGTAAAATGTAACTTATTGAAATGGTTTAATTGTATTGTGTTTAAACACAACTATCTAGGCTTTGGAGTTCTCTGTGGTTCTCATGCTCTGTGGGTTCTGTTTGGAGTAGTCAGCGGGGTTCTGGTCTTCTCGCTGTGCTGGAATATTCTCTGCTGTGTCCAAAAACACTGGGCAGGTAAGATACTTTAGCTAATATATTCTTAGAATTATTATTTTTTGTGTACTTTTTACCTTGATTATCCTGAAATCCCTTCAGAATAAGCTGGATCGAAAAACTTACGGCCTTCTTGCAGTTTTAGCCTCAAATATCTATGTTTGCTTGTTTTTTTCTTTAATTTATTCTATAAAAGTGTAAAAACACAATTTAGAAAATGCATCTAATACAAGTGAATCAACAGATATACTGTAAGCAAAATAGAGTTTATTGTACTGAAAAATAGACACAAAACGAATTACTACATTAAACCAATTACACATAAATATTGTCCTTTTTCTATCTATTTATTATCCAATGTTAAATATCTCTGACTGAAAATGAAACCTGAAATGAATTAGCTGAGTTAACTGAATATAATATGTATCTTTTTTTTCTATTTTTATATTCAAACTTTTAAAACATTATTCAGAAAATGCAACTTATTCAAGTGGATCAACAGATAAACTGTGAGCAAATGGGAATTTATTGTTCTGAAAAAAAAAGACCCCAAACTAAACGAAACCAATTGCACATAATTATTGTCCTTTTTTCACCCATTTATTGTCCAATGTTTAATATATTTGACTCAAAAACAAAGCCCTATGAGAACCTCTACAAGTAGCTATGAGTTAACTGAATAGAAGTAGATATTCTATGTTTAAAAAAATATGTTTGTATTTTCTATTTTTATATTCAAACTTTTAAAACATTATTCTGAAACTTCAGAGACTGTTAACAAAATATGGGTTTATAGTAGTGAAAAAAGTTTTTTTTACTGAGCTTATCTTTTTCTGGAACTTTTTTCTAAATTAAAAAAAAAACAAACAAAAAAAAGTGCTTTATTTAGACTTATAACCCTTCATTCATGAAATCTATTAAATCACACCTTCAAATAAAACTTAACACAGTAAAGAAAATGACAGCCTTGCATTTACAGTTTAAAATGGATTGAAAATGTTTAGAAAAGAAATAAGAAATAATAAGATTAAAAAAATAATAACAATACAGTACAACCAGTATTTAGACTTTCAAGAAAAAAAAGTCAGTAAAAGGAGTATATACTATATAAACTGTACTAAAAATTGAATTGCAAAGAATGCTGGTTTTAAAAGAACACAGTTTGGATCATTTACCCAACCCAGTGCTGGGTCACGCACTACCTAACCAAATACAGCACGGGGTAAAGTGACCCAGCAGCACGGGGTCATATGGCTGGCAGCCTGGGTAATACGAGTTACTCAGAACTGGGTTGTTTTTTAACTGTTTTTAATTTTGCTTTTAATTTTAGATCTGTGCTATATGGTAAAAAAATAATATCATGATATTTAAATACATTTTTAGGAATTCTATGACAATGTTCATTGTAATATTTTGGCAAACAGAAAAAAAGTACCAATAGTTGTATGATGTCTGATGTCTGTGTAATTTAGCCACTGACAATATGCTCAGTGATAACATACATGATATGCTCAGAAATTTTGGTAAATATGTATATCATGATATCAACATTTATTTATTATCCCCAATAATACTATTATCTTAAAATGTAAAATAAACTATTTATACTTTTAAAAAGATGCTTAGAAACATCTAATTTTCATCTAATTTTAAATACAGCTCTGAAAAAAAAAAAGAAAGCACTTAAAAATTATGAGTTTATTTGATTTTACCAAATTGAAAATCTCTGGAATATAATCATGAGGAAGATGGATGATCACAAACCATCAAACCAAACTGAACTGCTTGAATGTTTGCACCAGGAGTGCAGGCATAAAGTTATCCAAAGCAGTGTGTAAGACTGGTGGAGGAGAACATGCCAAGATGCATGAAAACTGTGATTTAAAAAAACAAATATTGGTTTCTGAACTCTTAAAACTGTATGAATATGAACTTGTTTTCTTTGCATTATTTGAGGTCTAAAAGCTCTGCATCTTTTTTGTTATTTCAGTCATTTCTTATTTTCTGCAAATAATTGCTCTTAATAATAATATTTTTATTTGGAATTTGGCAGAAATATCCGTAGTTTAGAATAAAACAACAATGTTAATTTTACTTAACCATATAGCAAAAACAGAGAAACTGTTAATCTTTTTTTTCCAGAGCTGTATAAGAGCAATCTGCTGTATACACTCTGGGATAGCTAGCTGACTAGTTAACCTAGCAAACTAGCTAGCTTTGTTGGGTTAGCTAAGCTAGCTAACTTGCTAGTCAGCTACTCAGTATATTTTAGCTATTTGTCTAGTTAGCTAATTAGCTGACTAGCTAAATCTTAGAGTTTGTACTCTAATGTTAGCTAGGATAGCTAACTAGAAAAAAATGATAAAACAAATCATTTAAACATTTACTCTAAAATAATGGTAGATCTAAATTGGGCTGCTCTCAAGTAAACAAAATAGTGTAAACACATAGAAAACAACCTGTCAGGCTAGCATAGATACCACTTCATAATCATCCTCACATCAACAGTTCAGACAACTCAGTTTTAAATACAGTTTTACTTAAACTAAATTATGGTCATTTTTACTGAGCAGTAAGCAATTAAAAGTCTGTATTTTATGATATATGTCTATTGACCTGTTTTGTTAAAAAAATGTTTTTTTAAACAACACATTTGGTTCTAATCAGTTTATTTTAAATTGGGCCATTCTCCCGAATAGGTGCCATTTGCTTGATTTTTTTATTTGACTCAACTTTGAATCTAATAACTAAATAATATATTTAACTATTTAAAACATGTAATGGTCAGTTTCAGGCAGCTTTACTTAATTTTTACAAGGTTTCTATGCCGAAGATGGTTACAAAACTCGTGACATTTAAAAAGCATGTTTAAAAGCAAGTCCACTAATTCCTTCCTAATTTAAAGAAATGGTTGACTGCATGTTCAAATGTATATTATATTTATGACAAAAAAAATCCCTCCTGTTAATGGCACTCATTCCTGTTACTGAAACTCACTCCTGTTACTGGCACTCATTCCTGTTACTTTTTATGTTTTGAGTAACAGGAAAGAGTTTTTAGCACACAATTAGCAAAAACAAAAAAAATGGCTAAATGGCGGTTATGCTAATTGCATGAGGACACTTTCCCAAAATTTGTATTTTAAAAATAAACAAATAAGATCTAAGAATTAATGTATTTAACAGGACAGATGTTTGAGATTGAGCTCCTCAGTCATAGTTACAATAAGATCAATTGTATAAAAAAACAATATTATTTACTTCTTTAGAAGTACCAACTGATGTCACTTCCTGTTAAAGATGTGACTTGTAGAATGTTTCAGATGTTTCAGATGGGGTGATGTGTTATGGTAACAGGAATGATTGAAACCCAGGGACTCAAATAAAATATTTTTTAACTTAAATATAATGGATTTATTAAGAAAAAGTATAGATGGGATTTGGAAAAAATAAATCTGTGAAGGATTTTAATATTTATATTTCATGGTAAAGTTTATAGTTAGAGAGTGGGGACAGATAACAAATGCAAATTTTTCAGTGTTCTAAATAGTTTGTATTTATTTTTTTATTACATATCTTACTTTTGTAAATAGGTTAATGTACGAACCACTATGCTTAATAATAAAATGTATTTTAAAGTTATTTTGTGTGCACATTTATGCATGTAATTTCCTGGGGACAGAAATGGCACCCATTTGGTGGAATATCCCAATTACTACTATAGGTGCTGATAATTAAAACTGATAATAAACCATATTTTTTTTCGACTACTTTACTAAAAACCTGTAACCCTCTTTTCATTATTGAAACATGTTCTATAACAAGTTATTAAGTTATTAAGTTTAGTTAGTGTGTGTTTATGTAGTATTTTGTTTTTATACACAAACCTGAATTAAGTAAATTGGACAGTTTATTCTTATTTATTATAGCACACTCTCAGAATAAAAGGTACAAATCCTGAATTTGGAATCCTTGAGGGTAATGTACATTTAAAAGTATCATGTTAAGATAAAATAATATTGAATTTAATTTTAATCAGTGATGCTACAAAGCTTTTTGACGTATACTGCAATTTTATAATTACTTATACGTTTTAAGTACTGCACCTGACTTCTCTTCACTGCTGAATCTGAGACTTAGTGTAGTCCAATGTTAAGCTGAGCTAAAGGCTGGTTTTGCCATCTGGGTCAGCCATACCTCTTCCAAGAGACTTTTGGCCTCATCTGTAATTTCTGTAAAGATAAAAACCTATACTTCTAATAGTTTCGGAGTTATCTGTGTTTCTGTGTATTTTCTTTTTTCAGTGTTTAGTTTTATTTTTTTTTCAGTAGAGGCCTTTGAGTTGAATGCAAAATGTTGTATACTGGATTTTTTTGTTATTTATAGGTATATGTTTAAGTAAAAAGAACATTGTTGTTTTATTCTATAACCTATGGAGAACATTTCTCCCAAATTCCATATAGAAATATTGTCATTTGGAGTATCTATTTGCAGAAAATGAAAAATGGAAAAAAAAAGATGCAGAGCTTTCAGACCTCAAATAATGCAAAGAACACAAGTTCATATTCATAAAGTTTTAAGAGTCCAGAAATCAATATTTGGTGGAATAACCCTGGTTTTTAATCACAGTTTTCATGCATCTTGGCATGTTCTCGTCCACCAGTCTTACACACTGCTTTTGGATAATTTTATGCCACTCCTGGTGAAAATTCAAGCAGTTCAGTTTGGTTTGATGGCTTGTGATCATCCATCTTTATCCTGGTTATATTCCAGAGGTTTTCAATTTAGTAAAATCAAAGAAAATAATTTTTAAGTAGTCTGTAATTTTTCTGTATGTACATGTTGGTTGTGTACAAGAGTGTTTATTGTGGTCTTTGGTGTTTTCAGCAAGAGGGAAGGCCTTTCTGCCCCGATTCAGGAGAAGGTACACACACAAACACACACACACACACACATACGCACACACACACACACACGCACATACGCACACACACACACACACACACACACACACACACACTCACACATACGCACACACACACACACACACACACACACACACAGAACACTAAACTGTAATGTTTTTAATATTCATGTTTTAATGTGTAAACTGTATGTTTGTTGTATTGTATCCCTTGTTCTCAGCATCAGCCTGAAACGCAGTGAGATGGAGGATAACCCTATCTATGGAAACATTACCTACACACACAGCAGTAAGCCAGGTTCAAAAATGCTACATCTACACAGTTTAGCTAACACTGCACAGGTTTCTTAACTTATTAAAGCTGAATGGGTGGGAATTCTAATACTAATACTACTACTAATAAAAATGTTTCTACATTTTAGGAGATCACAGTGAAGAACGTCCCGCTCGGGTAAGACCTCCTGTCCCTCATATTATATAAATATAAATGTTTAAATCTGAATTATACCACAGTTAGTTCCGACCCTGCAGTGTGATTGGCTGAGAGGTGTTTTATGAGTGACATTATTAGCCTGTAATACACTGTGACCGAAGCTCTCCATGTATTACTCCGCCACATACAGGTAACTTAGCAACTATGCAGCACTTAACCAAATACAAACCAAATGCGATGTCATTAAACACCACTGGATCCTATAGACACAGCAGAAACACCATGTCTGCAATAGGCGAAGATGATTCCAAAATATGCATTATTACACACATTATCAGGCACAAATATCAGGTTAGGAGTTGTTATTATTAAAATAAAATCTTAAGTGTATATATTTTAGCTAAATGCAAGGTGGACTCTTGTAATTTTGCAGGTCTTGCCGCTGGGGGGGGCGCCGAAGTAAACAAAACTTTAATTCTTAAAAAATAAACAATTTTTTCAGTCAAACGAGAGCTGGACTTTATTTCTATAAAGATTTCTCTCTTAAAAAAAAAACATTTATTTGGGTGTCGAGTGGTCCAGCGATCTAAAGCGCTGCCACTATGAGCAGGAGGTCGCAGGTCCGAACCCCCGCTCATGCAGCTTTGCCATCAAGCTGCCAGCGCTCTGAGGGAGCACAATTGGCCCTGCTCCCTCTGGGTGGGTAGATGGCACTCTCTCCCCACATCACTAAAGGGTAATGTCTGCAGCACAAGGCGTCTGTGAGCTGATGTACTGAAACCGAGTCGCTGTGCTTTCCTCCAAGCGCACTGACTACTCGGCAAAGCAGCATCAGCAGCAGCTCGAAAAGAGGCGGTGGCTGACTTCACATGTATCAGAGGAAGCATGTGCTAGTCTTCATCCTCCTGGCAGGTTCCCCTTCCAGCCAATCAGAAGCTCATGTAGACAGATTTGACCCCCTGGATCGATGCATTAATTCCCCAAGCTGCTGTAAATACAATTCTATTGGTCTGTATTGCTTTTCAGGCGTTCTCTGCTGGACGGGAGTGCTACGCCAACCTGACCCTGAAAGTTCCTAAAGTACCCTCTGGCCGAAGTTCTCCAGCCCCTCAGATTCAGTACTCAGACGTGATGACTGTTAATCAGGATCCAGTGGAACCAGAACCCGACGGGGAAGAGGACCCCATAGAGAAGGATACGTGTTCCATGATCTCCGAGCTCTACGCCTCTGTGGACGCAGAACACATCAAGACCAAGAAGCAGGACAACAACGAACCGTACGCCAACCACGTCTGAGAACCTGAGAACTGTTAGATCAGAGAGACACTGTTATAATACGAATGAACTGTATAAACATAACAGTCCTAACTGTGGTACACAGTCCCATTTCTCATTTTATATTTCATAGGGGCGCTCAAAAGTGTCCTCAGTGCTCCCTTTAGTGAAGACAGCATGAATGCAGACTTAGCAAGAAGGCGGAGTTTGGGCATCCAACTCCACCCACATGCAGCCCAGCCTCTTGTTACGCCACAAGCCACGCCCTTCTTACATCCTAGGCCGTGGCTGTGCCCGAAACTGATTTCTATTTACTTCTAGGTATTAATAAGTCTGTCGGCCATTTTTGTTGAGGTGGGATTAGAATGTAATTTTGAGGAACTATAAACTTCAAAATACATCACAAATTACAGTAAAAAATCATATCATTAGCTACATTAGCTAAGAGCTACCTTTAATCGTTACTAAGCAACCTAACTTGGAAGTACTGGAGCCTATCGAGAGCCTGGGGTTGCCAAATAAACCATGTTTCAAATCCAAAAAAGAGTACATATTATTATTATTATTAACCATATTTCATTATGTTATATAAAGCTATCACAAATAACTTATAAAACCAAAAGTGAATTAATTACTAACTGATATTGTTTGTCATGGCAAAATAAAAGCAGCGAAATCCTCCATAAAGTAGGAACAGGGAATGTATCTCATGACAGGGATCTGCCCCCATATATTAAACTGTACAAAATTGTATTTAACATTGTCAGTCTCAGGACTGAGAAGAATTAATATGTATTAAAAATTAGAAAGTCATAATGACAATGTTATTGTTTTTTTTTGTAATGCATTGAATAATTAAATAGCACATAATGTTTTTACTGCTTTACAGTCAGTATCTGTATTATTACACCAAATAAACTATATTTTATACAGTCAACACAGAAAAAACAATGATAGTGATTTCAAATATATTCTTCTAATTATAGACTAAATATATGAAAACAAAATAATAGTCTACAAAACCTTATAACCATTACTGATGAAACCACCCATTAGGACTGTGACTAATTGTGTTGAATGGAGAAGACTTTCTAGGTCTAGGTTCCAGCCGTACACTCTACAGTTCACAACCAATCACTGACAACTGTGACATAAGTTAGAACTTGTTTAGCCCATATCTTCAGTGGAAAAAATACGACGTACATCATAATAATGAATGACGGGATAATCAGTGTCTGTGTCATGCAGTGTCTGTGTCATGCTACACAAGTAGACGTAAATTAAGTTGTGTTTCTCTGCATTATATGCATATTTAATATATTTTTGATAAAGTGCCTTAAACGAACAAGAGCACAGCCTCAAGACTCATTCGGATGAACTTTCAGAATATTTAGAATCCAGAATATAGGGTATTTACTTTACTGATCATTTTTTAAATTCTGTCTGTGATCTATGATCTCTGACTTAGCTGTGTTTCCCCCAAATGTATCGGCTTCTGTTTACACCAGACCCACACTGACCTCTCAGGAATTGTAACGGATCTCTTGCAGAGTTCTGCTATATGACAGCTTGTGCACATCAACAGGGTTTGTGAGTTTCATAATTTCTTCAATAAAACATCAATAAAAATGTGGACATATACTTTTCATAAATGTTTTGCATTACTATACATACCATACACACTATACTGCTCTACACTTACTATAACTACAGATACAATACTATAAATACAGCACATTGTACACAGTGCATATTATGGTATGTGTAGTATTGTGTATAGAGTGTAGTATACACATACTACATTATACAAACTGTACTACGCTACTATACTAGCCATTCTGTACTACACATGCCACAATACTCTAATCAAAGTATACAATTCATCGTTTACAAACTGAATTACATAAACAATAAAAAGTATACTAAACTCATACACACATAATGCAGTATAGAATTTAAATTCAATTCAATATGTTGTAGAAACTGCATTGTTTACATATAACATATAATTTACCAGATTATAAGGCACACTGTCAATGAACTGTCAATTTCTGGTCTATTTTCTTACATAAAGGCGCACTGGATTATAAGGTGCATTATGCGACACTAGTAAGGAACAAGGGTGTCGCCATGTTTTCCTTCTGATTCAGCAGGTCTCGCTGCTGGATGGTGAGATGTGTAAATCTAAGCAGTAAATAAAACTTAAGTAGTAAATATAACTGCTTTAAAAAAGTGCTGGATGTGCATCCGTTTATTTACAGTAAGCTTAGATTTCCAGATTACCGCTTAGGCTGGGTGCAGCAGCATTAGCATTAGCAACTAACAGTAAAAGCATTATATGAGGTTTGAAAGCTCTGCATCTTTTTTGTTATTTCAGCCATTTCTCATTTTTTTGCAAATAAATGCTCTAAATGAGAATATTTTTATTTGGAATTTGGGAGAAATGTTGTTGTTTATAGAGTAAACAACAATGTTCATTTTACTCGAACATATAACCTATAGCACAATCAGAGAAACTGATTCAGAAACTGAAGTGGTCTCTTAATTTTTTCCAGAGCTGTATACATTATCTGACTTGCGGGCATCAGGGAATCAGGGAGATGTTATTGATATGCAGTAGACTCCAGCAACTTCCGGAGGACTTGAGAAGTGTGCAGAACAGGACATGGATGAAACTCCAGCGATGGCTCGGAAACCACAGTTCAAAAAGGAGGAGACACGTGTGGAGTGAGTAAGAGTGTCTTCCCATTTCTACCTGGACTAAGTGGAAAAGGAGAAAGAAAAAGAAAAAAATCAAGTCAATTTTCAAGTCAAGTCAATTTATTTGTAAAGCACATTTAAAGGACATCAAGTCTCGACCAAAGTGCTGTACAATAAAAAAAATAAAATAAAAAAAAAAGCAAATCAGTGGTAAAACTGTAAAATATTCTTAAAGTATAACTCCTGATCTATATATATATAAATAATAATAATAATAATAATAATAATAATAATAATAATAATAATAATAATAAAAGGAATTTACTTGAGTGAATAAATAAATTAATTCATTTGAGAAGACAACAATAAAAAGAACAGGGACCACACCACAAATTCCACAAATAATCTAGTTGCAGTCTTGAAAAATAGTGACCCCCCTGCAGGATCCCCAGTTTTTGTAAAATCTTAACCTGACTAAACTAAAAATTCTGAGTAGAAAGTCTGTGACTTGCCTTTAGATGTGAGAGGGCGTCAGATTTAGTCTATTAAAGTCTTTTCAGAGTCTTTTTAAAGTCCTGTAGAGTGTACGGTTAGCATTACACGAACCTCCCACGTGTACTTTAAGGCAGCAAGTCAACACGTCACGCATGTGAACACGCCCCCACCTGTCCTAATGACGTCAAAGGGAACTCCCGAAATGCCTTGCGCTGCCAACGTAGCAAACCGAGCCCCGCAGTACCGGAGACCCACCATCCATTCCGCTGCGGTTCGGTTCTGAGCGGTGCGGTTCTGTAGAGGCCGGGCAGTGCTGACTAGGCTGTAGTGGACGGGTTTTAATCAGTAACAGCGTTTTAAATCATTCGTTATATAAATAAACAGCTGCCCGGTTAGCTTTAGCTGCTACTACTGAAAACCAGCCGGTTTCTCTCTCAGCGTTAGCATTAGCATCCTCAGATACAGGTAAGAGGTGTTTATTTCTCATTTCTTTTATTATTATTCGGATTTATTGTGTAATAAAGTGTATGTGGTAGTCTTCTATGATATTGATATGTTTTGGAATAATTACTTAGTTAGTTAATTGTATTATAGCCTGTCAAAACCGTTTTTGTTTGCTATCCTCGATAGCTTTGAATTTTTCTGTTCCTGCTGCACTATTTAAGGTGGAAATGGTAACTAGTTTAAATAAGGAGCATAAATGAATGAAGAAAAATGCGTTTTATTTCATGTTATCGTCAGTATTTACTATTTTTTTATTTATTTAGATCTTCTATAAAAGGTCAATATTGATTTTTTTCCAAACGATTATTTTACAGTCAAGCTAGAGCTATATTACAGGATAGGACTGTATAATAAATGGACAAAAAAATAACTATATTACAGTCTAATATTTCAGCTAGTTACAGTTGTATGTAAATGATGTACACTGTTAAATTACAATTTGTTAAAAAATTACATCTTCAGTATTAAATCATTTAAATGATTGTAATATCCCATGTGGTTGTTACGGTGTTATTGGGGTATTGCCTGGGGGTGTTGGGGTGTTATTAGGGTGTATTGCTAGGGTGATATTGAGGTGGTATTGAGGTGTTATTAGGGTGTATTGCTAAGGTGGTATTGAGGTGTTATTAGGGTGTGTTGCTAGGGTGGTATTGAGGTGTTTTAGGGTGGTATTGGGGTGTTGCTTTTGGGTGTGCTGCTATGGTAGTATTGGGGTTGCTAGGGTGGTACTGAGGTATTGTTAGGGTGTTTTGGGCTTTTGCTGATGAGTGTTGCCTGGAGGTGTTTCTAGGGTTGTATTGGGGTGTTGCTGTTGGATGTGCTGCTGTGGTAGTATTAGAGTGATATTGGGGTGTGTTGCTAGGGTAGTGGTACTGAGGTATTGTTTAGGGTGGTATTGGGGTGTTGCTTTTGCGTCTGCTGCTGTGGTAGTATTGGGGTGTGTTGCTAGGGTGGTGTTGAGGTCTTATTAGGTTGTGTTGCAAGGGTGGTATTGGTGTATTTCTATAGTATTGGGGTGATTTTAGGGTGTGGTACTGAGGTGTTGTTTTTGAGTGTGTTGTTATAATAGTATTGGGCTGTTGCTGTTGAGTGTTACCTTGGGGTGTTGCTAGGGTGATATTGGGGTGTTGTCTTTGGGTGTATCGCTATGTTAGTATTAGGGTGATATTGGGGTGTGTTGCTATGGATGCACTGGTGTTGTTAGGGTGTATTGCTAGGGTGTTGTTAGAATATCTAGGGTATGTTGCTAGGATGTTTTGGGCTGTTGAGTGTTGCACGGTGGTGTTGCCAGGGGGGGGTTTAAGCTTTGTCCCTAAGGTGTGTTGCAAGGGTATAATAGGAATGTAATTAAGGTATGTTACTAGAGTGTTTTTTGGGATGTAATTAGGCTTTCTTGCTAGGGTGGTATTGGAATGTAGCTAGTGTATGTTGTTAGGGTGCTTTGTGATGTAGTTACGGTGTGTTGCTAGGGTGTTTTCTAGTGATTATGGTGGGTGTTGCTAGAGTATGTGTTGGATGTGTTATTAGGCTTTTTTTTTTATAACTATGGTGTTGCTAAGGTGTTCCACAAGGTTGCAATGGTGTTGCTCCTCAATAGCAATTCCTCTCATTCCTGTAAAAAAAATGTACCCTTAAAAAATAGGGATGCACAGAATATTTGGAAACTATATTTGGAAATTATCTATTAGAAAATGGCATAGAAAAGACAGAATAATGTATAATTCATTTATGTTTTTTAGCTGGGATGATGTAATGTTTGATGATCAGCCAGCTAGGATGTATAACATTTTTTAATAATAGTTTTGTATTTGCTTTTTTCTGTTTTGTGTATTTTGTGAGCATGTTAAATAATTAGTTAAATAATTAGTTACAGTGAGGTTCTGCATTTCTAATATTCTGTGTTGTTCTTTTAGACAAGATGGCGAGTCCCCGGACCAGACGAGTGCTGAAGGAAGTCAGGACTGATGATGGGAATAATGTATGTATTTACGGATATCAGTCATACACAGTCATCAGGGAAACACCAGTGTGGTGACATTTTGTTTCTGATAAATATAAATATATCGGTCTCTCTTTCTCTCTGTCTCTCTCTCAGGTGTGTTTTGAGTGCGGGGCGTTTAATCCGCAGTGGGTCAGCGTGACCTATGGTATATGGATTTGTCTGGAATGTTCTGGAAAACATAGGGGCCTTGGGGTCCATCTCAGGTCAGTTTTCCAGAAATCTTGAGCCGATGTCATGTAGGTCATGTGATGATGATTTTTTTTTTTTGTTAAGCTTTGTTCCTCTAGATAACCTGCTTTTTGTGCGTTATCAGTGCATATAGACATATATAGAGAGAAAAAGATACGTTGCCATAATTATGTTATCAATTTAAATATTCCTTGGCCCAGTGTGCCATATATGAACAGTACCTCAATATTTTTACTTATCAAGCTAAATGCATTAACCAGAATGAGCCTTATGTATTATGCTATATACTATGCTACTATAAAATTATATATGATGTCATTGATGTGTTAATTTGTCAGTGTCAGACTTATAATGGACAATAATACTGACGTGAAGAATACTGTTTTATTATGATATTAAAGTTTGCTGTAAATCTCACATTACAGGGCTCAGAGCGCCTCATGCTGGCCACTGTGTTTAACTTTTACACCAGCTGACGAATGTAATGAATACATGTGAATTCAAATAGAAAACCTTAATTTTAGAGTTTTAGAGAGACTTTTGACACAAACAACATTTTGATAGATTAATGTATATATTTTTTTAATAATAAAATTCCTCTTTTTTTATTAGTTTCAGGCTGATTCTGGCATCTTATTAATAACTTCTTATTGTTAAATAAAGTTAAATAAGTTTAAGTTAAATAAAGCAGCTGTTCTGTTTCTTCCCTTGTGTTGTTTCCAGCTTTGTGAGATCAGTTTCGATGGATAAGTGGAAGGATATAGAGCTGGAGAAGATGAAGGCGGGGGGGAATGAGAAATTCCGGCTATTTCTGGAACTCCAGGATGATTATGACCCCAACTGGACTTTACAGGAGAAATATAACAGCAAGGCTGCGGCTCTGTTTCGGGACAAGGTGATTGTTTGTGTATTATTTGATGTAGATTTACTCTTGCTATTTTTAGGGTAGTTCTGTTATTCTATTATTAAGTGGTCTTTAGATACTTTTAGTAGTTTTAAATTGTGCGTGAATAATTCAAACTGAAAATGTTGTGTGTGTGTGTGCATGGCTCAGGTGGCTACTCTAGCAGATGGAAAGGAATGGTCCATTGAGAATTCTTCTGCTAAAAATTGGACTCCTCCCCAACCCAAAACCGGACTCTCTGCCTCTCACAGGTAAGAAACCTGCTCACCTGACTTCAAGCATCTTTTAATTAGAGACTGGGCTATATAAATAAAAACGTGTGTCTTTATATGTTTAGAAGAATTTACAATATACAGTAAAATATTATTAATTTTCTTTGGCCAATACACTGTACACAGATGAGTGACGGGGCAGTATAGTGCTGGGTGGTATACCGGTTTTAATTTCCCCTTCGGTATAAAATTTTCACATACTGTCATACCACTAGAGGCGCTGTGGAGCGCTGCATAGAACAGTACAGCTTGCTAACTAACGTTAGCCAATGGTAGCTCAGCTCTGTGGAGTGAAATGCTAGTCTCGCTCAGTTCTGCCTGAGAAATGAGAACAGCACTTATCTGAGGAGCACCTGCTGCTGTTCTTCAGTGTATAGAAAATAGAAAAACAACATCAAACTGCTATTTTTTACTCAGAAATGGGATATGTGGAATTGCGCACTCAATCCGCAGCTCCAAAAAATGTTTCCCTCCTTCCCCAGACAAGCCCAGAAACAGTCCTAAGTGCGGAATCATTTATTCCCCAGTGATAAAACTCCAAAAAACTATAAATATGAGGTACAAAAAGCCTTCAAGAGCAGAAACATATATTAATACTGTAGTTTTGATGATTAATATTAATGCACACTGAATTGAATCTATTTGTTAATTGGAAATCCAAGAGAATTGTGATAAACCGACAAACAGCTACTTAAATATTTTTATGCCTCTAATGGCTTTAAAAATAACATTCTAATTTGATATTAAACTTGTTTTACTTGTACAGTAGAACATTTGAGAACTATCTCTATGAATACTTGAGCATTTTAGTTCTGTTTATAGTGTTTATGGAAGTATTTAAAATAATTTGTTATAGTTGTTGCGGTATTTAAGGTCTATTCTTCAGCTGTTTTTCTGCTAATGAATTTCAGTGTTGAGAAAAAAGTAATGATGATAAAAATACTGTGATGTACCTTGATATACATTTTTTGTCATACAGCCCAGTACTAGGGCAGTATTGTAATTTTATAACCTTGTATATTTGTATAAACAGTTAACATAATCAGAAGCAGCAATCTTCAGGGTCCAAGAACCCAAAGTTTAGTGGACAGGGATTACACATTGTCTACAGAGCATTTCGAATGGAGATTTCCTATTAAAGCGAAAAAATATAGTCTAAGGCCCAGTCTCATTTCTAATTTGTACATATGTCCCTTATTTTCTAGTGTAACCTTTGCCTTTGTAATAAAGTTACTGGTGAAAGAGGTGAAATCTTCCCTCTAAGAGTTGGGACAACCTGTTACAGATATAGTTATAGCAGTCAAACTCCAAAGTTCATGAATCGGACTATCCCTGTCTGGGAAGCTGCTTCAAAGTCTCCATCTTTAACACAGTGTTGCTGTTAGTGTAATGCTGGATGGTGTGTTGTTGCAGGAGCAGTGCTGGTGCAGCGCAGCATTCATCACACTCTGATAAGGCCTTTGAAGACTGGCTGACTGATGACGTCAACTCCTACCAGAGGTGGGTTTGTAGATTGGATGCATAGAAAAAAGACTATTGGTATGGAGTGAACCCACCCTCCATCCTCCCATTGGTGGTTTTCTGTCAGTATAGTGAAGGAATCTACTTTCTACTGTAAACCAGAATAAAGTAATACATGTACATTTTATTTTATATACTGTATTTTACGAACTATAAGGCGCACAATCAGTGAACGGGTCTATTTTCATATATAAGACACACCAGATTATAAGCAAAACAAAACAGTCAGATAAGGCAAACTTTATTCAACTACAACATTTATAACTGTCAACATTGTTCAGTTGTAAGACATAACGGTCTGACATTAATGGTTGCGCGATTTCAGGATCAAGCATGCCCGGAGTCCACATAGTGGTATAACTCACATCAGCTCCCACTTTTAATTAACTCTTAAACTTTATTTTCACAAAAATTTATCATAGAACATTATGTATTTCTAACAGTATTGTAAATCTGTGCGTAAAAAAAACTGTGTGAAGCGCGCTCTGAATTTCCGTAGCATGACTTGTAGCATACTTTTCTTGTTTAATGTTGTTCCAAGGATGCCTACTTTGAAGTGAACAACGTTGTCGCCATGTTTTCCTTATGTAATCAATCAGTGTACGGATGCCCACACAGGACATATGCAAAGTCCTTTTACACCACTGGGAGCCACTGGATCCAGTAGGCACTGTGCTGAAATGCTATGTCTCCAATATGCGGCATCGCGTACCAAACAACAATCATAATTCATACATAAGGCGCACCAAATTTCAAGGGGCACTGTCTAATTAAAAAAAATATATATAAAGGATTTTAGGTGTGCCTTAAAAACACTGACTGCATATCAGTATTCTGACTCAGTATTGCTGTTGTGATCTTTAATGCATCTTCACTGCAGCTCTCATTAATCACTTTTATCTGATTCCATCAACCTATCAACATTCATTTAAATTAAAATTTGTAAGTATTTAATCTCTCTTTTAATTTGTTTCTTTGCTTTGCAGTGGTGGAAGTGGCCAGGAGAACCGTTATGTTGGCTTTGGTAACACCCCCAATCTTCCAAAGAAGGAAGATGATTTTATTAATAACGCCATGTCTTCCCTTTACACGGTATGAGGGGCTGCAGTACTTTCTCTTGCTTTAACAGATAAAGTAGATTAGTAATATGGAGCTGATTAGGATCAATAATTTGTTTGTGTGTGTGTTTAATGATTAGGGCTGGAGCAGTTTCACTGTGGGCGCGAGCAAGTTTGCTGCTGTTGCGAAAGATAATGTAAGTAAATTTTGAATTTAACACCATATACGCTGGATTAGTACTGAACTCTTTATACAATAAAATTAATTTATGATTCATCCTGTTTGAGAAAAATAAACTAAATTAAACAAAATCTCTTTTATGACAGACGGCAAAACTTGCCAACCAGGCTTCCATGAAGGTACGTATTTCCCTAATATACACACATTCAGTTTATGCCTCACTGTTCAGTAACAGATAGACATTTTGGGTGTCGTTGCAGTAAATTAGAACCCGCCAGTTCCCTCCGTTTGCTTTTAATGGTCTGAGCGTTGTCCCTTCACAAACTTCTTTTGCATTTCTAGCTATTTACGTGCAGATTATGTGCTGTACCAAGTATTTTTTTATCAGCTAGAATGAGTGATTCATTCTTTTAGTTCTTTACCCCTATTCCTTTTTAGTAAAGTTTTGCACAGAATATTCTAAAATTAGATTTCAGTTCCTCAGTTCATAGCACCCTTTTAATTCAGACTTAAATAAAACTCCAAAAACTAGTTGAACTATGTTTATATCACTAGGATGGCACATATTGCCAACATGTCCCCTGCAATTTGATCAACAAAATGGTCCTCATCAGGGATGCACAATATCAGAATTTTATCTATATTGGCTGATACTTGCTTTTAAAAAAAATTAAAGAGTTATTGGCATTGGTGGTTTGGCAAATATTTCAAACTGATGCACAATATCTGAATTTTATCGATATTGGCTGATAATTGCTTTAACTTTTTTTTTTTTAAGAGTTATTAGCATTGGTGATTTTTGCAAATATTTCAAACTGATACTAGCTGACGTATTTATTGTATCCCAGAAAAGGACCAAGCAATGCTGGCCATGCTGCTACAAAACCCATTGCATTGGGTTGTCACCAAGATGGCACATATTACTTAGTGTCTTCCCTGCATTTTGGTCAGATCACCAAAATAGACCTCAGATTGAAGTCCAGTATCACCAAAGAGGCTCATTTTCCATGAAAAAGACCTAAAAAAAACCTTGAACTGGATTTTGTATCAAAATAATTCCAGAATTCCTCACATATTTCTAAACTGTCCCCTTCATGTTGCTTATGTTGCAAGAAGACCACAACACAAGGTCCAATATCGCCAAAGTGGATAATTTGACAAAAACTCCCCAAAATCTGTTGAACTTGGTTTATATGCCCAGGATGGCACATATTACCAAAGTACTCCCTACATTTTGCTCCTGTCCCTTAGATGGGCCACACAAAAGGGGTCAACTATCACTATCACCATGGCTCATTTGGCTTAAAAAGAAAAACAATTGAAACAATTATTTTTTAATAATAATTTTAAGCCATTGTCGTCTCCAGTGTGTGATCTATAGTGTAAACTGTGCTGCTTCACTCCCTGCTGCTTTCTCTGGATTAAAGTTACGAGGGTATAAGCCGCCCCCTGAGCCGGTAAACATGTAAACCCTGCATGATTCGATATGCCGCTCGATATGTGATCGTGTCTGCTTAAGTGGTGGTCATTAATTTGCATTTACCTCTTTTGTAAATAGACTGTCAGATTAATTTGTGTTGTTTTATTGTGTTTGTGAATGTTGGTCAGGTGAAAACTTGTGAATGCACTTTTTGTTTGTGTTTTATGTTTATTTATTTATTTATGGCTTGGATGGATGGATGTACTTATCGTATAGAGTTTACTTTTTTTACTTTTAGCCCCACTTTTAATTATTTATATGGCCTTCTTTCAACTGTGAGCATTTGATACCCAAGTGAATGAAGGTAAAGGAAATGGGTGTTCAGATAAGTGTAAGAAACACTGTATCAAATTTCACTATAATTAGTTAGAAACTGTGAGCTGCAGTCCATTGTGCTTAACCTAATAACTGTTTAATTGCTGCAGGTAGAAACACAGGTGAGGTGATTATACACTGATCGAGCATAACTTCATGATTACCTCCATGTTTCTACACCCATTATTGTGTTTAAAAGCAGCACTGCTGCGTCTGATCCACTCCTACCAGCACAACACACACAGTTAGTCCAGAGGTTCTTAAACTGTGGTACGTGTACCACTGGTGGTAGCTACACAAAATTAGCTGCCATAACTTACATTTGTTTGTGTTTAGCATTTAAAGTGTACCGTATTTTTCACACTATAAGGCACACTTAAAATCCTTTAATTTTCCCCCAAATCTTTAGTGTACCTAATAATCCGGGGCGCGTTATGTATGAATTTGACCAATTTTAGCCACTCTGCTGAAGTGCAGCATTATGCAGGAGTTTCAGTTTAGTTCTCCAACAGCATTAGCATTAGCTGCTAACCAAACTACGTGTTAGCTCTTTAGCCTACTGCTAACCCCGGCAGCTTTAGCCGCTAACCACATTGGACTGTGGCCTGTGTTTTTACCCTGTTAAAACAAGCTACGTGGGACAAACCACTAGCTAACATAGCCCTGGCTTACAGGAACACTCAGGGTTCCTCAGTGTAGCACTGTCGGGTGGCATTAGCCACTAGCGGTTAGTCGCTAATGCTAACGCTCCAGCTTTAGTGGAAATCTGGAAATCTAAGCTTAGTGTAAATAAAGGGAAGTGCTTTACTCACCCAATTAAACAGTTTTTAAGAGAGAAATTTGTGTAGATGAACATCCAGCGCTCGTTTTTACTTGTCTGACTCGTCCAAAATTATTATTATTATTATTTTAAGAATTACAGTGTTTTTTTTTTATTTGTTTTTTTTTACTTAGCTTAGCTTTACAGGTCCTGCTAAATTAGAAGAAAAACTTGGCAACACACCTGTGCCTACTGTCACATAAAATGCCCCTTATAATCTGGTGTGACCTATGTATAAAAAAATAGACCAGAAAATATACGTTCATTAATATTGCCCCTTATAATACACTGTGCCTTAAAGTGCTTTATTTTCACTGCTACAGTTCTATAGTAATTCTTATCAGTTTTATAGGCTCTACAGTAGAACCTTGTAGAAATCCACAATTCCCAATGTTTCTGCATAAGGGTTTGTAGGTGAAAAGCAGGCAAAAGCAGGCACACAGTACCCCCTGGAGGTGGTAGTTGGAAGTCTTAGTTTGAATATGGGTGGTATATGGCCTTAAAAGTTTGAGAACCATTCTGTTCTCAGTCCAGCAGTGACACTGTGTTTAAGTGTTTAAAAACTCCAGCAGCACTGCTGTGCTTGCAGCATACCGGCACAACCCACACTATTAATACACCAGCACCAAAAATGGAAACTTGGTGCAGAAACAAGGAGGTGGTCAGAATGTTAACTGTTGCTTAATCATTGTATAATATTGTATTATATAAGTTTATGGTTATATTATCCATCTGCACTCCACCACTGCCGACTGTCTCGTCCTGTGGTGTGTTTGGTTGAATGCTGCCTATGTGTCCAGTCTACATGTACCTGTATCACCTGTATCATCTGTCACCTGATGTCCACATCATTATTTTTTATTATCATTATTACCATTATTTTATTGTTATTCTCCATTCTCCCTCTCCACTCTGGACTAGGCTGCTGAGTTAGGCCAGACTTTAAATGAGAATGTAATCAGACCCACTCAGGAGAAGGTAACTCCCGCTCACAGCTTTAGCTTTGCGTAATCGTTGTGGTGGTGGGCTGCATTCTAGCCTGGTCACTAAGACCAGGGATGCTTCATTAGTATAGTGCTGGTATAATCACTGAGAGATTTTAATTATATTTAATGGGCTGGCAGAACAAACACAATCAGATAAAAATACATGTAAAAAAAATCAGAATAGTTTAAATTGTGTCAAATTAAAAATGGTTCTGCCTTGCGTTTTGAAAAATATTTAAAGGTGCAGTATATACTATTGTCAAGACTGGCATTTATGCATTTAGTCCTGGACTTACTTTTTTTTTTAGTTTTTTGTTGTTTTGGACCTTGAGCAGTGCTATATATTTTTTTTATCTATTTAACAATACAACACATTTACAATACCCATTAGGAGTGAGCGATATGACCCTTAAATAATATCATGATTTTTCATGGTATTTTTGAGATAACGATTCTTTTGGCGATATAACAAAACACTGAATTAAAAAAAAAAAATACACTACACTACTGCAACAAAATGAAAGATAAATGTTATTATTGCATAAGATATGATATGGCACACCGCTAACTGAGATATTAAAAAATACAAGAATTTTATTAGAATTGTAACAGAAGTCAATGATTCAGAATGTCATGTTACTAATAATGCACTCCAAATATCTCCATATATCCAGGATTAAAGTAAAATAAATGATACAGATATAATCTGTCTCTAGTAGATAAATAATGGAAAATGAGAACAGAGTGAATTTTTATTTTGCTAAAAATAAAAAACAGCAGAAAAGTAGTACCCTGATAAAATAATTAGGGGAGGGTGATATGGCACGATATTTGAGGATATAATCTCACAATATTTAAAAATGTTATTGATATTATTCTGTATGATACGATATGGCACACCTAAGGCCCATTTAATATTACAAAGTTGACACCTAAATCACGTTTTTATGATTAGAATTGTACAAAAAGTCATTTTGGCCAAGTTATATGCACTCACTGGATAACTACTTGCACAAACACTGAAAGTGTTCACAAAATATTAGTCATTTTTGCACTGTTCAACAGTTTAACAGCAATGAAAGAGGTTTCTATAATATTAAGACAGTAAAAGCGCTTAATATTGCACCTTTAAGTAATCATGCTGTCAGCCCCAGTTGATTTAAGTCTTATTTTATAAAGTACTGCTCATCATTTTTAGTCCTGTGTAACGCTGCTTTGCTGAACTAACTATAATGAATCAGACTGAATTACTAATCTAATTATTAATCACTTTATCACATGCAGCAGAAAATTGATTTTAATTCTGTTGCTTCACTCGCTAATCAGTAGGGATGTAACGGTTCCGTTCTGAATTTGGTTCTAGGTCATGATTTGGATTGCTTTGAACTTTGAGAACATGCCGAGTAGTTTATTAATCATGGTTCTATATAATCTGAGCTGAATTGCAGACGACAACTGTTATTTTTTTAGGTTTTTTTTATCTACTTTTATTTTCACTCTGTTTTGTACATACAGCTTTGGAACAAATTAAGAGACCACTAGTTTCTGAATCAGTTTCTCTGATTTTACTGTTTATAGGTATATAGGTATATATTTGAGTAAAATGAACATTGGTGTTTTATTCTATAAACTATGGACAACATTTCTCCCAAATTCCAAATAAAATATTGTCATTTAGAGCATTTATTTGCAGAAAATGAGAAATGGCTGAAATAACAAAAAAGAGTTTTCAGACCTTAAATAATGCAAAAAAAATGAAGTTAATATTCATAAAGTTTTAAGAGTTCAGAAATCAATATTTGGTGGAATAACCTTGGTTTTAATCACAGTTTTCATGCATCTTGGTATGTTCTCCTCCACCAGTCTTACACACTGCTTTTGGATAACTTTATGCCACTCCTGCTGCAAAAATTCAAGCAGTTCATCTTGGTTTGATGGCTTGTGATCATCCATCTTCCTTATGATTATATTCCCGAAGAAAAACGTCATCATTAAGTGGTCTCTGAATTTTCCAGAGCTGTATATGACTAATGTAATGCAGAATAGAGTAATCTCATTAATATCTATAACATTAAAATTGTATGTAGTATAGTGATTCTAATGATAGTATTACAAATTAATATTTGCTAGGCTCATTTTTAAAGAAATATATTTTGTTATCCTAATATAAAAAAAATATCAAACACTCAGTCTAAAATGGCAAATGTAATTTTTTAAAACGCTTTTTAGAAGTTATCCAAGAAAGTAAAACCTAATACATGTTCTGCTGGATCCTTAATTTATATTCATAATAATATTTTTTTAAATGTAATTATATTGTAATAGTAGAAACTTTTTAGATTTTTTTTTTTGTTTGTATCTTCAACCTGCAGAGTTTCACTTTCGCATATTTCAAAGTAAAAGCAATATACTACTCTTTAAACATGTACCAGAATCATGACCATTAGAACCGGGTTTGTGTAGCGAAACCGTCGCAGGCCTGCTGGTCGTCTGCACCAGTACAGAAGTCCAGTTTGCTGCAGTGTTAATGCTGGTTTGACTCGTTTAGGTAAAGGATGGAAAGTTGTTTGATGAGATGACAGTCGGCATCACCGGGCTCGCCGCCAAGGTACGACATGAACCAGAACCTTCCGCCCACTTCCTCTGAGTCTGAAACACAAAGAGTCGGGGCTAGGGGTGCAGCGGCCAATCGGAAACCTTTTTAAATTCTCAAACCCTAAATCTTATCTATCAGAGCTGTGTGTGCTCAGAGTGCTCAGAGGAGGTGGCTGGGGGTCAGCTGTGTGTATTTAATGTCTAATGTGTGTTTTTATTGTTTCTTTGTGCTGCATTGTTGAACATGATGGTGAGTATTTCAGAGCGTAACACACAAGTGCCAGTGTTCATTCACATTATTACCACAAAAAAAAACTAAAAAATAAATAACATTATCTAAAATATGTATATTTATTTTGAAAAAATCTTGATACAGGACCTGTTTTGTTAATATTGGTGGTGTAATATTAATTGATATATAAACTTAATTGCCGTGTTTCTGTAAATGTGTTAATTCTGTTTTTTTGATAACTTTATTAATACTATTACTACTTATTTAAAATAAGTTCTGTTTTATACTGTTATAAGTTTCAGAAAATCTGATAATTAAAGGGTAAATAAACCCCTGATTTAAGCTGACCCTTAGCTCAAGTGTAAAAAATGCAAAAAAAATGTGAGGGGCTGTTTGGGAGGGGCACTTTATGATGTATGGGTTTAGGGGTGGGCTAAGCTTCAGCAGCAGCAGCAGCAGTGAGCCTCTGATAGCCCTGAGGCACAGATGCACAGGATACACAAGTGGGAAGGGCTATCAGAACCTACTTAACAGTTAACATCGCCAGTTAGCAATTAGCTATTATCACTAATCTGCCATTTTGGGCTTCATAATAGAAGTCCCTGACCTTATGATCGTATTAATGAAAAGATGTATACCAAAATGATAGAGTATCATTTTTTAAATATTTTATTTGGACTTATTCTAAAGGTCAAATATGGCCAAATATATAACATTGGCACAATCTTTTTAGGCATTTTATTACATTAAGTATATTTTATTACATTCATTTCAGCTCAAGCAGTTACTCTTTAAGGCATGTTTGCATAGCCTAGTATTTCCTGAAAATAACCCCTGGCATGTGTGACTGTCTACTATATGTTCTTGTAATATATAAAAAATAAAAAAATATATATATATATGTATGTAAAGATATTTAAAATATTAAATATTAAAATATTACACTCTCTCTGATGTCTGTGTTTGTGGGTTGTGCACATTGTGATGATAATGCTGAAATGATATACTGTGTAGCCATAGTGTACAGTGTGTAATATGTGATATGTAAATGTGCTGTGTGTAGTGTGATGTGTATAAATGCAGTGTGGCCGTGTTTAATGAAGCGTTCTGTCTGTGTTCAGGTTCAGGGAGCTGGAGCTAAAGGCTGGAAGGATATGAGCTCATTCTTTGCAGGAAAACCAGATTCTGCTGATGGGTAATGATGATGATGGGAGATTTAATTAATATTATGTCTATTAATAGTAATTTATGGTCATTTTAATATTAAAGTTTAATATTACAAAAATATAAATATTCTTTTTTTGTACATTTTGTACATATTCATATTGATTTTTTTCATGTTGACATGAAAACAGTAATTTAAACATCTGGTTTAGGTTCAGTCCATAACATTTTATTGTGAATATGAGTAAATTTAAAGTGATTCTATTGTTTGTGCCTGTTGTTTGGTTACTAGTATGTTTTATTACACAAACCAATTAAATACCTATTAATGGGTAACCTTTTTGCTCATTTGTATTTTATTTTATATTTTTGTATCACTTTTTGCCTATTTATTTGCTTTTTTTTTTTTAGATCATTTAACCCAAAATGTAACTTATTTATGCCATAATTTTAAATAGTAACTTTAAATATTGTTATTGAATTAAAATGCAGTTGTTGTGTTTCTCTTAACCCTCTTATGTTCATTTATCAGGAACAGCAATGGGGGTCAGTTTGGCCGGGTGCATTTAATTATCCAAAAGAGGCCTTAAACCAAAGAAATTCTAAAAAGCCTTGTGAATATTTAATTACAAACTCCACTGCTAATTATTCTATACATATTTAGTCCAATGATGTTCCTTACTTCTAAAAGGTAATGGTTCAATTAGGATAGTTCACTCGTTTTCTTAAAAAAAAAAAAAAACATATTTAAACTTTTTATGTTTCTCTACTTTATTACTTTTATATATATTTATATTTATATATTTATATTTAAATATCAACATATAAAACACAGTAGTTTAACATAATATTGAAACATTATATGTTGAAAAAATTACTTTTAGCTACTTGACATTTTAAAACGGGTCAATTTGACCCATAACATAACAGTAAGGTTAATTTGTCCAGTCAAAGACAGGGCATTTTTTTTATTTATTTATTAGATTCTATTGAAAAGGCAGTAATGAATATTGTTTTTGTGTTGTAGATCCACAGGTGGGGAGGGCTATCAGAACATGGATCCCTCCAGCGGATACCAGAACAGTGAGGGGGCGAACCAGGACTTCTGGGAGACCTTCGGCAGCAACTCCAAGCCCAAGAAGTCGCCGAGCAGCGACAGCTGGACCATCGCCGACCAGTCCGCCGGGGAGAAGAAGAGCTCGGACAGCTGGGACAACTGGGGCTCCGAGGCACCGTCCAACAACAAGCACAGCACTGGGGACAGCTGGGAGGCCTGGGACAACAACTGGGAGAGCGCCGGCGAGAGCAAGGGCAAGAAGAGCGCCGCGAAGGAGGAGGAGTCGTGGGGCGGGGCCGACTGGTAGACCCTCCCTTTGCTCTGGACTGTCGTAACGACCCATAGTCGAACTGATTACAGCCGGTTCCCCGCGGTTCTGGAAGCGGGGGCGGTCCGGTTCTATGTGCTGTTGTCAGGTGTGTTTCTGAGTAACTCTGTTTGGTTTGAATTCTGTTGCCAATGTGAACGCTTCCTCCGTACACCTCGTCTGTCCTACGGTGTCCCCGCGGTGTCGCGCTGTGTCCCCACGGTGTCGCGCTGTGTTCCTACTGAGATCGTGATTGATGATGTTCTTGATTTCCAAACTTTTTGCACGTTAAACTTTCAGACTGTAGGTGTTCTGCTGAGCGACACTCCTATCATAACTGAGATGAAAACGACGTCACAGCAGCAGGAGCGCCACCCTTCCCCTGATGATGGCCTAAATGTATTTGTTTTTCATATTGAACTCAGTGTTTTTATCATTTTGTCATTATTTATCTTTTAGATCTGCATTAAATTGAGATTTGAGGTGGTGTAAAGTGGGACGATGGAGTCAGAAGTCTCACTAGCCCCTAAAACCAGGACATTCAACACTATATGAGTTAGTTTAACGGTCCAGCATGATGCAATGAGTAATCTGAAAGAAAATCTAAAGCGTGCATGAGCGTAAAATGTATTTTTTTTGCAGTTTTGCCAGACCTGTTTATAGATCTGTTAATAGTTCCCATCAGTTCTGCAGTAGTAAAGTCACCTCTCAGTATTTGATATTGCCGTGATATCATAAATATAGAAATTGAAATAAATTTGAAGTTATTATTATAGTTAAAGACACATCATGAATATGTGATTTTTTTTAAAAATTTATAAGCACCAGCAGTGCCACTTTTAGAAACAGAAATCATGACCGAATGCAGTTGAACAGGACTAATTAAACTAATCACTATAGATTTAGGCAAAGGAATAGTGTGTGTGGTGATTGTTTGGTCTTGACCGAGATCACCTCTTTTGGGTCTGGATCTATTGAAACATGGTCCGGTTTGTTTGCAGTGTGAAAACACTTATTTTATTAAATGGGTTTGGATTTTCAGACCAGCTAACAGGGAGTTAAGGCAAGCTTTTATCCCCCATTTAGCAATAGAAGAAGAAAAATAAGTGGTGCACAATATTTGAAAAATTTGGTATTGCAATGTTTTTTTATTCGATGAATATATATATATATATATTGTGATATTAAACAATGCAGGGCCTGTGATATCAACAGCCCTGCCCCCACCTGCATACTTTCTCGCGTCAGAGATCCGGACCTACCAAGAGCTGAGTCAGCCGATCACTCAAAACCTGTAGAAAACTGCAAAACGGCTATTATTGTCCCATTTATCTGGCATTGAAGTGGTCTTTTAAAAAGCGTTTTTCTGGGATTAAAAATGTAATTTCTGCTGTAACTAGATACAGGCCGTCAGCCGGTGAATTTACAAGCACATGCCCAGCCATGTGGAGGCCATGCGGTAACCTTGTGTTTACGCCCACGCCCCTTCCCACTCATGCTTCTCAGGCAGCAGCAGCCTGTCACTCACACAGAGACAGCGCTGTTCACTCTACTTCTTGTGTCAAGAATTAAAACATTGCAACATGACGTGTTTGATTTAATTGCATTAGAAGACATTGCACATGGAGATGACAATGCTAAAACGACATATCGTGCAGCCCTACGGTGTTGTGCTGAATCCTGACTTCTCTTGGTGTGCAGACACTTCATACTGCAGTATGAGTACAACAGATTATGCTATTATTCCTGTATCTACTGTAACTGTAGATTAACCCTTCTTTATAAACAGAATAAAATAAGTCTAAGGAAAGTCTGTTACGCTCATTCTGCTGCAGGACATGCCTGGCACAACACCTGGAAAGCAAAATGGCATCCATTCTTATGCAGAACAGCCAATCAGATCTCTTCAGTTTGCTTTCTAAGAAAAGAGATGCTTCTTCAAGGGTTTATTTGGTCAAACCATTTGACCGACTAAATGGTTCTATACCTGCTCACCTGCTTCTTTACACTCAGAGAGAAGATAAACAGTAAAGCCCGTTTTACTTATATAAAGAACCATTTTTTAAAAAGTTATTTAGACTGACATAGATGTATGTGAAGAAGCATTTGAATGCATGAATGTTCCTTTGCCTGTTTAAAGGGTTCTTCATATATACACTGGTTTAAAGGTCATTGAGTTCAGTGTATGTATATTCAGTATATGTAAAGCTGCAGTCTGCCTGCTGTTAAACATGGGGTTGGATGTTCTCTCAGTGCCCTCAGTCGTGTTTCAAACCTATCCTCTTTCAGGCCTTAAAGACACTTTTTATTTATATGTTTTGTTTTGTCTTTTATCTTGAATGAACAGTTTAGCAACATCTAGCCCAGTCACGATAACTCCTATTTTATATTATATTTTTTTTGTTCGGACGATATTTTGTCCCAGAAAGTATTGCGATAAACAATACTATTGTCATATTAGAGCCCTTTTAAGCAAATGATAGAACGATAATATAGTAGCATAGTGGTGCAGTGTTACAATTGTTCAGCTGTTGGAACTGGAATATAGAATTTTTTTTATATATCATAAATAAATAAAGTTGGCGATATCAAGGTAAGCAAGATTATTGAGATTATGTTCATATATTTTACGATTATAAATTGATAATTTAATTATCATGACAGGCCTGGCTGCACAAGTTAGTTAGTTTCTTTGTTGATTAATCAAGACAGGTTTGGTATGTTGAAAAGTTCTCACAGAGATGAGATTGATGACATTGTTAGCATAGCATCTACATTTTTAAACTGAAGAAGCACTCGCCAGACACTGAACATGATTTGACTGATTGACTGAACTTGAGGTCATGATACTTGCATGATACTGATACTTGCACCAAACTTCTAAGCTTCCTATAAGCCTCACTATAGGGTACTTGGTGAGTTTCGAATAAAAGTTTTTTTTTTTTTTTTTTAAGAAAAGGGGCGGAGTCTAACTTTTTCACATGAATCAGAGGAGGAGTGCACTCGCCCAGACTCTTGTAATGTGAGGAGGAAGAGCATTGCAGTGATGGGGAGGGGGATTTCTGGCGAGTGGGATAATCGGTTAAAGCTCCACTAGGTAGGATTGCGATTTTGTGCTCGTGGGCTCCCCCTACAGTTGTAGAGTGTAATAAATGTTTCAGGCGGATTAGTTTCTCTTTCTCATTTTCTGGCTTTTACAGACATTCGGTCTCTTTCCAGCTTCTGCCAGAGTGTCTGTATGTTAGTTTGAGAAAGAATGAACCAGTAGTCCTTGTAGAACTGTTAGAACTAAAGGTCGGAAAGCAGGTCGCAGTTCTCGCGACCTGCAGTGAGTTTCAAGCTGTAATTTTACTTCTTTAAAAAGATCAAAAATCAAGGAAATTGGGAAAACACACTAATTACAATTATTTCATAAATAAAAAATAAAAAACAAGTATTTTTGGTAACATTTTGCTTTGATTATGTTCCTGTAAGAATCCCAGAATGAGATTTCCTGAGAAATGTGCTGCACATCTGTTTATCTGAGGTTTCTCTTGTTGTTGGGACTCTGACTTAGACCCGACTCGACTCATAAATGTATATTTCTCTGCATTCCGTGTGGTTGTAGGTGAACGTTAAGCTGACCTCTCCTCTGGGCATCTGTGCAATATGCTTTTTCCTCCCTTTTCCTTTTTGTTGTCGGATGCAGATGTGAAGCACTCTAACCACAGCTATGTGTTTTGTCATGTGGGCGGGGCTTAAGGTGTAACAGAGTTGAGTTGAGTTTTATTTTGGGGTGGGAGGGATGGGGGGTGTGGTGTAAATGAACAAAAATAAATAAATAAATAAACAAATAATGAAATGAATAAACATGTATATGTAATACTGTAACCTGACTCCAGAACATGTTTCTTATAAACTGTGTATATGGTTCCTTCACTGTATGCAAAAGCACCCTACAATATACCGGTACATTGGCTTAAAAACGTATTCGTACCCCTTGAACTTTTTTAACGTCACCTCACAACTACAAACTTAAATATAATGTGTTGAGATTTAAAGTGAGCGACCAACACAAAGTAGTGCATCATTAAAGTGAAGTGGAACGAGTATGATACATGATTTTCAAAATTTGAATCAAATAAAAAAGTATTCAACCCCCCTTAAACTGAAATCCCTAAATAAATCCAGTGCAATCAATTGCCTTTAGAATATACAGTATTTAAGGCATATTCCAGCGAATCTGTGCCATTTCTGTCCCCAAGAAAATATCATGTATGTACAGTAAAACTAAAAAATAACTTTAAAATACATTTTATTATTATTAAGCATAGTGTTCCGTACATTAACCTAATTGTAAAAGTGAGATATGTTAACAAAAACATTCATAAAAACTACTTACAACACACAAAAAATAGCATTTGTTCCCTGTCCCCACTCTCTAACTATAAACTTTACCTTACAATATAATTATTAAAATCCTTATAGAGATATATTTTTTTCATCTTGTGTGACTCCAAATCCATCTATGCTTTAAAAACATTTATCATAATAGATCCATAATATTTAAGTTAAAATACACATTTTAGTTGTGTCCTTGGTTTTCACTCTTTCCTGTTACTGTAAAACATCACTCCATCTAAAACATCTGGAACATTCTACAAGTCACATCTACAACAGAAAGTGACATCAGCTGGTTCTTCTGAAGACCACAGGAAACCCAAAAATAGGTTCCTCTTATTTATTTTTCTATATTTGATCTTATTGTAACTGTGAATGTGCTCAGTGTCCTCATGCTATTAGCGTAGCCGCCGTTTAGCTATTTTTAATCTTTTTGCTAATTCTATGTGAAAAACTCATTCCTGTTACTCAAAACTTAAAAAGTAACACAAATGAGTGTCAGTAACAGGAATGAGTGCCATTAACAGGAGTGATTTCTTGTCATAAAAATAAATTATTTGAACATGCACTCAACCATTTCTTGAGAGAAAATCAAAGAAATTAATGGACTTGCTTTTAAACATGCTTTTTAAATGTCACATGAGTTTTATAACCATCTTCAGCTTAGAAACCTTACAAAAAAAAAGTTCAATTGAATAGTTAAATGTGTTATTTGATTCAGAGCTGGAAAAGAAAAGTTTAATTTGAAAGAGTTACAACAAGCAGAGTGCACCCATTTGGTGGAATGGCCCTTAATTAGTTTATTAGTCCAGTTGTGTATTATAACAGGTCAGAGATAAAGTTGTGGACACGTTTCTGAAGCAAGGTTAGGTTATAAAAACATACTCCAAGTTTTCAGCACCTAAATGAGCTCTTTTCAATCCATCTTCCCAACATGGTGTAGGTAGTTACATGCACAGTTAGTGTAACTAATAGATTGACAGCAGCTAATGTTTTGGACACAGGTGAATTCTACAATCAGCTAATTTAAGTTGCACCCATTGGTGACAAAGATGTGCAAAAGCACACAGATACAGCTTCTACAGCCAATAGAATTGGACTCTCTGGAGCAGATAACCAATCACGCATGAAGTTATTGGCACTATGCCTAATGCCAGGTGTGGGCTAGAGGGGTAGAATAATGTCCCCAGCACTGAACTGTGGAACACAGTGGAATTTTATATAGCGTACCTGGTACAGCTTCTAAACATGGTGTAGGAAGTTACACACACTGATAGTGTTACTCACAGTGTGCAGATGTTTTAGACACAAGTGAATTTGAACAGAACCGGCACTGTAGGTGTGATATTAGTAAATTCTAGTTGATAAAAAGAACAAGAAAAAGAAAAATAATATGATAACATACAATTCCAGCACGAAGCTGGTGAAAAAGAAAACCTTATAAAATATTTTTTTAAACTTATGTATAATCCTTAACTCATTCTGTAAATAGTAACCAGTGTGTTTATCAAATATTCAGCCACCTGTTAATGGACAATCTGTATTACCACTTGAATGAATTTAAAATATAAATTAAATATATATAATTTTTTAGATTAAAATAATACAGACTCTCTTTTTTTCTTTTTAATGATATTGTTGGAAAACTGAGATTTAAAAGTGCCCATTCACTTTGAAACTGATGATATGTTGAGATAAACTCTAACTGTAATCAAAGGTAATGTCCATTGTCCAGTTTATAAGATTATGGAAAACAGTTTTGACAATTTTTATGTCAAAAAATTAAACGTATTGTGTTTAGCTTGCATGTTTAAAGCTCTGGTCTGCCTGTTAAACATGGTGGTGCCCTTGATAGATTTTAAAGAAGAGTTTGAAGAAAAATCAAATAGTAAATCAAATAATCTAGATTATTTGGGAAAGTCATGTGTAATAGTAAACTTTTTTTTAACATAATACAAAAAATAAATATTGCAACAGCAAGAAATGAAACATAATGCACATATACCACATTTTGCACATTCAAGATTCAAGAAGTAGCTTTATTGTTATGATTTTATTAACAGGCAATATTAGAAAAGCATAATAAAACCAACAACAACAAACTACAATGAAGTAAAATCAACAGTAATGGTAATAAAAAGGATATACACATACATATGAATACATACTTTCATTTTAAATCCTAAGACTTAAATCAACCAAATGCATATATAACTTATTATAATTATGTATGTAATACAAGATAAATTTATTTTTCCCCAAATCACAGCGCGTTACACTGTAAAGTGTCCTCAGTGGAGTGACACCAGTAGCAGCCAATCCGCGTGCAGCACAGCCGAGGCCCCGCCCACCCAGCGCCTCTATCCCTTTTAACCATCATCTATCCCTGAAGAGGGAAAATAGCAGCAGGGAAAGCGGGATTTGGCGGATTATGGAGCAAAATACTCACATTTCGGGCTCGCCGTGCTGATCCTGGACTGACAGAACCGGACAGGTGAGTCCAGAACCGCTTTATTTCCCGTATTAAACCCAGTACGGCCTGCTTTTCCAGCAGAACCGCGGCCAGTTCGGCTGTGTTCAGTCGGTGCTGTTCTGTATGAGTCACTGGCAGACATGCTGGAGGTGTTTTCTGAAGAATCCGGATTGTTTTAGAGCTTTAATCCACAAATCTGAAGTGATCTGACCTTCTTTTGCTAGGAAATCAGATTATTTTCAATCAGGTTTAAACAGATTTGTTGCTATCTTGGGTCCGTATGGTCAGATTATGGTCAGATTTGTAGCTAATTCGGGTTGTTTTAATGTTTTAATGTTTTAAATGGTTTAAAGGGTTTTTAAATGACTTTAGTACTTAATCAATTAGATCTCATTAAATCTGATTAAATAATCCTGTAGGTTAAATCACCTTCCTGCAGCCAGTTTCGTGTTGGAATTGTCCGTTCCACCTTAAATGCTGCAGCAGTTGCATGGAGTCGCGGCGCCTGAATTGCAACTACTGCAGCATTTAAGGTGGAACTGACCATTCCAACACGAAGCTGGCGGAAAAGGAGTAATACTCAATTAAACTTATTAGTAAAATGATTTTTAAACGTATAAATAATGATTAAATCATTATTCTGTAAATATTAAGCAGTGTATTTGTCCAGTGTTCACTATTTTAACAGTTTTTAGTTAGCTACAGCTACCTATTGTACCAGGAAACAAACACAGCTAGCGAGTTAGTTAGCCTTAGCTTAGAAGATGACCAGCCACCTGTTAATGGACAGTGTTTTTATTAGCTACTACTTGAATGGATTTAATATATAAATTGAGTGTATATTTAATATATATCTGTTTTAAATATTTAAAATAAATAGTAATAATTAATACAGGCTCTCTTTATTTTGTAAAACAGCCTTTTTAAAGGCCAGTTTACTTTGAAACTGAAAGTATGCTGAGAGAAACCCTGGTAAAGGTTCCACTAACTGTAATCAAAATAAATATCTAGTGTTCAGTCTGTATATGACTGGAAACAACTAAATGTTTTGTTATTTTGTGATGTCAGAAAATTAAGCGCATTGTTTCCTGTTTAGCTTGCATGTTTATAAAGCTGTGGTCTGCCTATTAAACATGGGGGTGGGTGTTTCCTCAGTGCCCTCAGTAGATTTAGATGGGATAGTTTGGTGAAAAATCAAATATTGAATTAAATTAAAGTTATTAAATTTGCTATGCCAAGGCATGTGTAGTAGTGAATATTTTTTTTGGGTAAGACGAGAGTGCTGTAGCTACAAATCTAAAGTAAATTAATGTGTTACAATAGAGACAGTAGGGGAGGAATCTTATATCATATCATAGTGTATGTAAATATCAGGACTGAGTCACCACTACGGGTGGGTCAAAAAAATCGTTGGTGATTTTATATCATATTGTTTTTGTTTGCTGCATGTTGTTTCGTGAAAGTTTGTCAAATTCTGTGGAACTGACACCAATAAATCTATTATTTGTGATATTGGTTTAGTTATGCCAGGTTCAAACTACATCATTTTAGCCCTGTTTTTCAGTCGACGACAGTTTTTTGTTGAACGCTGACAAAAAATCTACTCAGAGGCAAATTGAGGATCTCTCGGCGCTCGCACAATCACGTGGTGTGAACTACTGAAAGACGCTCACCGAGCTGTCGCAGATGTCCAGCAAATATTTGGCATGCTAGATATCTGACCCAGTCGGCGACTGGGAGTCAGGAGCAGCAGCTACATAGTGCCAATAGAATTACGGAAAAAGTGAGAACCACGAGTCCAAAACGCACCCCTAGAATCTGACCACTTCCTGCCCCCCCCTCTTATATTAGTAAATGACTGTTAAACTGTTAGACTGGTGACAGTTTAAGAAAAGAAACATACTTCACACAAGGACGCTTATGCTTGGCCAACTCTTTAAAAATGTAAAGTCATGCTATAGCTACAAACATGAAGTGAATGTGTTACAATAGAGAATGTAGAGTGGGAATCATATATCATATCATAGTGTAAGTAAATATTAGCAGTGGGTCAAAATATCTAAATGGTTATTTATATCATATTGTTTTTGTTTGTTGTATGTTGTTTTGTGTTAGTTGTCAAATTCTGTGGAACTGACCGATAAATCCGTTAGTTTTGGTGTTTGTTTATTTATGTCAGGTTCAAACTACATGGTTTTAGCCCAGTTTTTCAGCAGACGACATTTTTTCGTCGATTGCTGACAAAAAATCTGTGATCTCTTGGAGCTTGCACAGTCACGTAGTGAGAACTACTGAAGGACGCTAGTTGAGTCGTCACTGACTGCTCGCCAGCGAGTCGCAGATGCCCAGCAAATATTTGGTGTGCTAGATATCTGACCCAGTTGGCGATTGGGAGGCAGGGTTTGCAGCTACATACTGCCAATGGTATTAAAGAATAGAGAACCATGGGTCCAAAACGCACCCCCTGCATTACCAGAGCTGTTTATGTAGTGTCTGACCACTTTCTGTTCCCCCTGTTATATTATGAAATGACTGTTCAACTCTAAAGGGAGCTTGTGAGTGAGTCCTTTATGAATGGGGTGCATGGAGCTAAAAACTAAAACTAATAATAAACTACTTGTTCTGAGTATTTCTTTAATGTTAGAAAGTAGAATAATATATTTTACTAAAAAAGCAAAGAAAGTGTGCCTGTATATTTTAGTTAATATACAGAAAATAGGTTTTACACAGTAAAAGACTAGTATTACTGCTACTGTTAGCTGATTGGTTGGCGAGCTGATCCAGGAGATAGCTACAGGTAGAGCATGTTTAAAAGGCTTATAACTCAAAACGAAAACAAATTATGTTAGCGGTACTGAAACATTTGATATAATCTGAGTTGAAGACATAAGTACATTTTTCAGTATAAAACTGATCAGACATTTATAAACTGATTTTGATTTGATTCATTTGAGTTGATTCATATGAATCTAATTATCTTGGACTCATCGGTACTTTAGCGGTGAGTAAGCTAACGTTACTAGAAAGAGAACTAAGGTTACCGGAGAGCTAGCAGTGAGCTAGCTAACATACTAACATTAGCAGCGAGTTATCTAGCTACATTACTGGAAAGAGAACTAAGTTTAGCGGAGAGCTAGCTAACTTAATAACATTAGCGGCGAGTTGCTATGTTACCGGGGAGAGAAATAAGGTTAGCAGCAAGCTAGCTAACATTAGCGGCGAGGTAGCGACGTTAAGTTTTGTTTTCCAAATTATTTTTTACAAAAGAAAATATGACTACATTTTTGGGTCTTAGTTTATATTTATTGCAGTGTAAAAAAGTCTTGAAAAGCATTAAATTTGACTTTTAAAATAATGCAAGAACCCTGTTAAAGCATCTATGTGTGAAACAAAGTCAGCGTAGCTTGAAGAGTCTGAGGTCATGTACTTGTGTAAAGTGTCTTAAGTGTTTCAGGCCTAAATCCAGAGTTACATTAGCCTAGCATCTTCTGTCGTAATCCAAAGATACCAAAACATAGCAAACATTTCCTGGCTGATTAACTGTATGTAGACTCACCAATCAATCAAAATCATCAAACTCTCACTACTTTACTGAACTGACTGTAATTAATCCAGCTCTATATCTCCTGCAGGATCGTCAGCACCAGTTCAGACGGCAGAGAGAGGCGGATCGGACCAGTTCAGCGCTTCAGATTTGGGTAAATTAATACGCAAGTCTGATCTGTAATCAGAGTAAAAGAGTAAAATTTGTTTTGTAGACGTTCAGACTGTAACAGATGGGTTTACAGGCTGCTGCAGTGCTGTTTGTTGATGCGGTCGTGTCTTGCGGTTGTTGGGGTCTCGTCGCCAGCCAACTGCAATCTTTTTTTCCTGCCAGATGCAGCTCGGCCCTGTCAGATTTCTCTCTGCCTGTGTCCCAATTTTGTACTACACACTCACACTCACACTCTCATACTTCTACTATTTAACATGGTGTAACTAATAAATTTGACGGCAGCTGATGATGTGGATACAGGTGAATTTAAATAGAACCGGCACTGTAGGTATGATGTGAAAATCTAGTTGAGTGTGACAGGATGATATTGGCTGTTCTACACTACAATATAAGGTATAGACTATATACTAATCTAAGTACTAGTGCAGGTTCAACAGTTTATAACTGTTAGTACCCAACCATTTTTTTCAATCATATAATCCTCAATGTGAGTAGCTCCTCCCTTTCTGTGTCGCATTGCACTTTTGGAAACCAGTGATAATCATAACCTCTTACACTCAAAACAGACCAATTCTGAATATGAATTGTGTATCATGGACATTTGCGTGAAATCAACTTTCACATTGTTCTCTGTTACCTACGTTGACATGCCAAAAGACATTGGTCAGCAGTATATGAACATATACATGTGTGGACATTCCCAAGCCTTCCCCTAAGGCAGGGGTGGACATTCATTCATAATTAAAAAATACATATTTATATAAATTTAAATACATTTACGTATTTATTTTTCCTTCACACTTGTAGCATGTATTTGAGTCAGTGCTTGAATATTTGTCACGCTTACATTTGACTTGTGGTCGGTCAAAACCGAAGTGTGTTGCCACGGTGATGATAAACCCCACCTCTGCCCAGCAAGGAGTAGGACACAACATCGGCATGTCCTGACGTGACCCAGTAGTCACACTAATAGCTAAACAACTGCTAAAACATGGCTGCATCCAGAAGATGGAAAGCCAAACGCAAACATGAAAATGAACTCAGAACCTTCCTAGCAGAGTAGGAGGATTTGTATTTTTACTGAGAGGAAACTTATGCCAAATGTCATTTTCATATTTTAAAGCAGGGGTGTCCAAACTACGGCCCGCGGGCCATTTGCGGCCCGTTTCCTTTTTTGGAGCGGCCCTTGAGGTATTTTAGAAATAAAATGAAAGTTGGCCCGCTGTTAAGCAGGTTTTTATAATGTGAGATTCAAAGGTTGAACGCTATGTGTCAGAAACGGGCCAAAGAGTCTAAAAGCGGAGAGGGTGCGTATTTCTAGCGCAGAAAAACGGCCCAAAGAGTCTAAAAGCGGAGAGGTTGCGCATTTCTAGCGCAGAAAAACGGCCCAAAGAGTCTAAAAGCGGAGAGGGTGCGTATTTCTTGCATAGAAAAACGGGGCAAAAGAGTTTAAAAGCGGAGGGGTGCTAAAAGTTGCCGTAATTAAGGGGTTTAATATTAAGAGACATCATGAAAAAAAACATCAATTTGAAAAATCTTAGTTTACACAACACTGTCAAAGATAAAGATAGTAAGTCAAGTAAAACGGTGTGTAAATGAAATAATCAGGGAAAAATAATTATTTAAATTGGTATATTTCATTATTTGTTTTGTTACAGAGTCGTTGGCCCGTGACTTAAAATATATTTCTCCTTCTGGCCCCCAACAAAAAAAATTTGGACACCCCTGTTTTAAAGCTTCCAATCTCCAGCGCCACTTTATCTCACTACATGCCAACATGTACCACAAGTTTCCAAAGTTACCGAATTGTGCAAAGTACAAGCTGAACACTTTAAAGTCAGACAAACTGTTTCAGAAGTTAACAAAACAGTCAGAAATGGTCACGCTTGCCTCCTATCAGCTTATAGGGAATGGGAATTTGTAAAAAGTTGTCTCGGCGATGCCACTGCAATCTCGTTGTTGTGGTAGTCCTGGCATTCCTCGGCACATATTTGTTTAAATTCATAAACTGTGGCTCCTGGTAGTAATGAGTTTTTTGTCTCTTTGTGTTTAAGGTTGGTCTCCCCTGCCCTAAGGTATTTATCGTCAGGTGTTATCTTGGAAGTGAGGTAAATTAATAACAGTTGGAGCATGGCCTGATAGGAAGGTGGCCATTCAAAGCATTAGTCACTATAATTGACAATGTCGATTATAAAAATGTGTCCAATTGAACCCATTAAGCCCAATTTGTATTTCTGAGTCGAACCTACGACGTAGCCTAGGCATATCAGGTGAGAGTACACTATGCAGTGGAGTGCATTTATACTACTGCGTGCGCATAGCAGCACCAATCACAGCTGAGGCTGTCCATGTTGAACGACACCTAGTTCTTGGATGTGTTTCCACGAACAAACCCTTCACCTGCCCCACAGCGCCGACACAAACATACCCTACACCTGCCGTGCAGTGAGTGAAGAGTGATGAGTGAGTGTGACAGATTCTCCTCGGATTCCGACTATTAATTTCTGTTTATAAATAAGCATTAATTCACAGTTACAGTAGATACAGTAGATCATGCAGAATACATGGTACACAGGCACAGTCTGTAGGAGACTTGTGGAACCAATTAACATAAACCGGAAAGTGTAGCTGCAGCACTGTTGCTATTATTAACTCACTACTGACTTAGCCCATATTTTGCACTGAGAAGTTTAGCTCTGAGTGGAAGTGGGAGCACACAAGCAGAGAGCACGCATAGAAACGCAGATCATTCATACGTTTTATATATATATATATATATATATATATATATATATATATATATATATATATATATATATATATATATATATATATATATATATATATCACTTAGTAGTATATATATATATATATATATATATATATATATATATATATATATATATATATATATATATACTACTAAGTGATGTGCATGTACAACATGAGAGAGACTGATTTCGGCAAAACACCACTTCTATTGTTAAATGGAGGATGGTAGCCTGACTTAGATTTCTGTAATTGGTCTGAAAATCTGAACCGTTAAAAAAAATTTGTTTTTGATCTGATTATTTTACTGTGGTTTGCGGCACCTTATTAAAGCTGCTATTTTGACTGGGATCAAATTAAAAATGTAGGATGGTCCGGACCGAGGTGTGTGAATCAGCATGACCAGATCCAAGAAGCTTTATGAGGCCTTCAGCAAGAAGCTTTTAGATGAAGATGAGTCTGAGACACTGTGTGTGTGTGTGTGTTTGTTTGTGTGTGTTCTGGTGTGTATGTGTGTGTGTTTGGTACAGCAGTGTGTATTTTGTTCGGTTGTATTTTTCTCTCATTAAGCAGCAGCTGAATCCCACACACTGGAGCTCGAACCGGCTGTGTGGGAGTACTCTGGCGCTGGTGAGCAGATCGTCTGAACATTCTGCTGCTGATTGGTGCTGCAGGGTTCCTCAGGATCTGGACAGGAACCAGACTTACACAGTGGTGGAGGAGGATAAGAGGAGAACGCTGCGATGGGGGCTTGTTAGAACACGTACAAACAGGGCTGGCTCTGGTTCTCTCAGAGCATACTTGGGAGCCACAAAACCATTGGTGGGAGGGTCGAATAACTTTCTTTGTTTCTCCTGGATGAGGCCTGTAGCCGGTGTACTAACACTGTGGTAGTGATGTTGGACAAGAGGCCTGTAGCCGGTGTACTAACACGGTGGTAGTGATGTTGGACAAGAGGCCTGTAGCCGGTGTACTAACACTGTGGTAGTGATGTTGGACGAGGCCTGTAGCCGGTGTACTAACACTGTGGTAGTGATGTTGGACGAGGCCTGTAGCCGGTGTACTAACACTGTGGTAGTGATGTTGGACGAGGCCTGTAGCCGGTGTAATTACACTGTGGTAGTGATGTTGGACGAGAAGCCTGTAGCCGGTGTACTTACACTGTGGTAGTGATGTTGGACAAGAGGCCTGTAGCCAGTGTACTAACACTGTGGTAGTGATGTTGGACAAGAGGCCTGTAGCCGGTGTACTAACACGGTGGTAGTGATGTTGGACAAGAGGCCTGTAGCCGGTGTACTAATGCTGTGGTAGTGATGTTGGGCGATGCTTGTAGCCGGTGTACTAATGCTGTGGTAGAGATGTTGGACGAGAATCCTGTTGTCATACAGCCCTAGTTAGATTATTTGGCATCTCCTTCAGTAGAGGGTTCTCCTCTACATCTACATGCACCAGAACAACCTCACAGGCAGTCTAGAACCTCCAAAAAGTCTATCGCAGCTATTCTCACGGCTGTGCCCGCTGTGGCTGTCAGTCCCTCGCCATTTCCTCTTTTCTCTCACCACTTCCTCATCTTCAGAATTAGTGGGAAAATGAGAAGAGTCTGTATTAATACTTTTGGAGTAATGCAGTAACTGGATATGTTTGTGTGTGTTTGTGTGTTACAGTGGAATGCCAGAGAGGAGAGCCGTCATGCCACCGCCGTCAGACATTGTGAAAGTAGCCATCGAGTGGCCTGGTGCCAACGCCCAGCTCATCGAAATAGACCAGGTCTGTACATCCATCCATCCATCCATCCATCTGTCGATTCGTTCCTCCATAAACACATCCAATCATCCATCCATACAAGCATACATACATACAGCTATCCATCCACCCGTACAGCCAAGTATCCAAGCTCACTTTCATCCATCCATACATCATACATCATGGATTAATCCATCCATCCATCATATGTCTGTTCTCATTCAGTAATTCCATCTATCTATTCATCCATCCGTTTAACTATCTATCTGTACAGTCATTGATTAATCGGTCCCCACATCTATCCACCCATCCATCCTTGCATACTTTTGTTTGTTTGTTAGTTTGTTTTTCTCTCTTTTTCTCTCTCACTGTTTTATTTATATATATATATATATATATATATATATATATATATATATATATATATATATATATATATATATATATATATACTTTTTTTTTTTTTTTTTGAGACATGCTGAATTAGAAGAAAAACATGGTGACACCCCTGTTCCTTACTAGTGTCGCATAATGTGCCTTATGTATCTCTTTATGTAATTCAGTGCACCTTATGTATGGAAAAAGAACAGAAAATAGGTGTTCATTGATTGTGCTTCTTATAATCCGGTGCGCCTTATAGTGTGAAAAATACGGTCCTTTTTTTCGTTGACATTTTGATTTCGTTCTTAATTTCAGAAAAAGCCGCTCTCCTCCATCATACGAGAAGTTTGTGATGGGTGAGTCTCTCTCTTTTTTATGTATATATCACTTCCTCTCTTTCTCTCTAGATGTTTTCTATAAACTCGTTGTTGGTTTGATTTGTAGGTCAGAGGCAGAATTCCTGTTAATATCCTGATACACCTGATGAACAATTCTGTTCTTCACCTCACAGGTTCCTCAGCTGTAATTCAGTCAGTTCTGCTGTGATTGGATAATCAGTCTAAAGCTGGGTGACATTGTGATTTATCACATTGGTTTGAAAATTTTAAAGGTCTTCTTTTGCTAAAATCCACTTTTTTCTTGTTCTTTGTGAAATACAGTAGATCTCTTTGAGTTGTATATGATGTTGCACATGAAACTCTTTCTGAACTTCCATTTTCTGCAGTAGCAAGTAAAAGAAAATATTCAGTAAAACGAGTCGATCAGGAAAAGCACCCACAGGCAGAGGTGAAAGCAGCCGGGCACTTCTCATCAGATAGGAGCTAACAGCGCTAAGCGCTACTGCATGCTAGTTCGTTCCTGTGTTATTTGTGCATAATATCACATCAGTGTTAAATGCTTTGCCCAGTAATTCAGAGCTAAGGAACAAATGGTTAGAATTTGTCTATGGAACACCACCAGTGAAGTACAATTGAAATAGGTAGGTGTATTTTTTAGAACAGTTCTGTTTACACTAGTTAAAAGTAAAAATCCACCCCCTTGTCTGGTGCATGTTGGCTCCAAGTACTAATAATACAGTCAGGAGGAATTTTGGAGCATTCCTCTTCACAAAACTGTTTCAGTTCAGCAAAACTCATGAGATATCTTGTGTGAATCACTCTCTTAAGGTCATGATGCCACAGCATCTCAATTGGGTTGAGGTCAGGACTCTCCAGAAGGTGTATTTTCTTCTGTTAAAGCCATGATGCCCCTCCACCATATTTCACAGTTGGGATGAGGTTTTGATGATGGTGTGCTGTGCCTTTTTTCTCCACACATAGCGTTGTGTGTTCCTTCAAAAAAACTCAATTTTGGTTTCATCTGTCCAAAGTATATTTAGCCAGTACTGCTGTGGAACGATCAGGTGCTTTTCAGCACTTCAAATGTGCAGCAATGTTTTTTTTGGACAGCAGTGGCTTTCTCCGTGGTGTCTTCCCTTAAACTTCATTCTTGTTTCATGTTTTCCTCACTGTAGATTTGTCAACAAAAATGTTAGCATGTGTCAGAGATTCCTGTAAGTCTTCAGCTGACACTCTAGGATTCTTCCTCACCTCATTGATCATTCTGCGCTGTGCTCTTGCAGTCATCTTTACAGGACGACCACGCCTATAGAGTAGCAACAGTGCTGAACTTTCTTCATTTATAGACCGTCTGTCTGTCTTACTGTGGACACATAAACATCAAGGCTATTAGAGATACTTTTGTAAACCTTTCCAGCTTCATGCAAGTCAACAATTCTTGAACATAGGTATTCTGAGAGCCCCTTTGTGTGAGGCATGATTCACATCAAGCAATGCTTCTTAAGAACAGCAAACTCAAAACTGGTGTGTGTTATTTATAGGACAGGGCAGCTTTAACCAATACTTCCAATCTCGTCTCATCACATCTTGGCTCCAATTAGCTCTTAGAAAAGACTTTAGCCTTGGGGTTCACATACTTTTCCCACCCTGCACTGTGAATTTTAACATGCTGTGTTCAATAAAACCATGCAAACATATCATTTTTTGTGTGGTATTAGTTTAAGCAGACTGTGTTTGTCTATTTCTGTGACTTAAATAAAGATCAGAACACATTTAATGAGCAATTTATGCAGAAATCCAAGTAATCCCAAAGGGTTCACATACTTTGTCTTGCAGCTGTATATGTGGAGTTTTTTTTTTATAAGGTGCATTTTCTTCATTGTTTATACAGTTAAGAAATATATTTAAAAAACATAAATTTAAGTGATCCAAATATAAGAAAAAAACCTGAGCAGAGTGCATCTTTACACCCCTAGACGTTATAATAAAAACAAAAAATGTATAACAGTACTACAAAATACTGCCTTTATTGCCCAGCTCTACATCAGACTGAAATGTGAGTCCCAGTCTGGGTTTAATTAAAGACAGTGGTGGGAAAATGCTGACTATAGGCGTGGTGTTGAGTTTGGGGGAGCTGAGCGGTGCCCTCACGAGGCCTTTAGACCTGAACTCTGTTCTAGAATCTAAATAGAGCCTGAAAAGAGGCATCCTGCTGTAGATCTGCTCAGTTCTGTGAGTAATAGTGGAGAGCTAATGGGCTGCAGATGGTGAGCAGACTCGGCTCTGGGAGACTTTAATGTTAGTTATATAAGCACTCCAATTACTCTCTCTCTCTCTCTCTCTCTCTCTCTCTTTCTCTCTCTGTCTCTCTCTCTGTCTTTGTTTTTTCTCTTTTTTTGTCTCTTTGTCTCTTTTTTTTCTTTCTTTTCTTTCTGTTTATCCCTGAATGCAATCAAACCCTTCTCACAGCAATGTTCCAACATCTAGTGCAGAGTCTTACCATACATGTAGAGGATTTTACTGCAGAAAAAAGGGACAAACTTTGATTTTAGGATGAACGTAGATGATCGTGTGTGCGAATGCTTTTGGACATTTTTACTGTGTGTTAATAAATTGTATATGGATATTAATAAATTGTATATATGGAAAACATTATCTAATTTTAGTTTTATTAATTAACTATTTGTTTCTTTGTTTGTTTACTTGTTTGTTAGGTGGTCTCTGTCCGGTTCTGAGCAGTTTGCGCTGCGTTACGCTGATGGACCTCAGCTCTACATCACTGAACAGGTAAAATATCATGTTTTTTGCACTATAAGACACATTTAATATCCATATATTTTCCCACAAATCTTCTGTGCGCCATATAATGGGCGCCAGTGCGTCTTTTTAATATAAATTCTACCAGTCAGGTTGTAAGAAGCAGTAAAGCCACTCTGCTGAAAGACAGAGTTATACAGGAGTTTTAGTTCAGTAGCTTGCTGCTAACAACTGCTAGCATTGCTGGAGCAGTAGCATTGCTGGAGCACTCTTTCGCTGTTCAGAGATGAGTATATCAGACTGTGGCCTGTACCATTTTAAGACAAGCTACGTGGGACGAACCGCTAGCCAATATCGCCCTGGGTTAATCTGTGTAGCACTACCACTAACATTTACTAACGCTAACTGTGGATAGGGCTAGCGGTAAGCCCTTAATGCTAATGCTGCTGCACCCAGCCTTAGTGGGAATCTATGCTTACTGTAAATAAACAGAAGCACTTTACTCACCCAAATAAACAGTTTTCAGCAGAGAAATCTGTGTAGATTAACATACAGCGCTCGTTTGACGTTAAAAGAAAATGCTTTTACAGTTTTTACAGTTTTACAGAATTACAGATTTGTTTACTTAGCTTAGCTTTACTTAACTTAGTCACCACCACCCAGAGGCGAGATCTGCTGAATTAGAAGTAAAACATGGCGATACCCCGTTTCATACAAGTGTCGCATAATGCACTTTATAATCCAGTCCACCTTATATATGACAGTAGACTAGAAAATAGATGTTTATTGATAGTGCACCTTATAGAGCAAAAAAATATGGTATGCACTTACAGTGTGTCTTACATTTTACTATGTTCAGTAGGCTATATAGAGTGTTAACAGTGTGTAATTAACGTTTATTAAATCTTGAATTACTAAGCTTCTCCTCCTCTCTGTTTTTGGGTTCCAGAGTCGCGGGGAGATCAAGAACGGGACCATCCTGAGATTAGCCATCTCTCCAGTAATGCACTCATCTCTCATTCAGAGCTAAACCGTAGTACAGGCTGAATCATTTATAGCAATTACTGAATCATTTATGGCAATAACTGAATCATTTATAGCAAATACAATTTTTTTTTTCATTTATTGCAGTTACTGATACAATTGTTTATTGTGTTTAATGAATGATTTCTACATGTATATGTTTTATGCTAAATTATGCATTACTGGATTATCCATAAAAGATACTGAATTATTTATAGCAAATACTGAATCATTTATAGTAGATACAGAATCATTTATTGTGGTTACTGATACAATTATTTATTGTCTTTAATTAATAATTTCTATTGCTATATGTGTTGTACTAAATTATGCATTAGCCATAGTAGATCTTGAATAATTTACAACATTTAAGAAATACTGTATAGGAGTAACTGAATCATTTACAGCATATCTATTGTATTTAATGAATCATTTATACTGGTATATGCATTATATTAAATTATGCAGTACTAGATTTTTCATAGGAAATACTGAATCATTTACAACATTTAAGAAATTCTGAATTATAGTTAACAAATCATTTATTGGAGTTACTAGATCATTTATAGCAGGTATTGAGTCATTCATAGTACATACTGAATCATTAATTTCATATAACAGATCTGTTGCAGATATTAAATCATTTACTGCCGTATCTGAATCAGCTATAGGGTTTAATCAATCATTTATAGCATTTAATAAAGTGAAACTTTTGAAGAAGCTCTTGTTTTTCAATTCAGTGATTCAGATCTTCTGGATGTATTGTTTTTGTGTGTGTAATGTAGACGAGAGCGGCTCGGCAGCTTTTGGACAGGATCCAGTCTCACGGTATCGACGCTCGCCTCGAGGCTCTGAAAGAACTGGCTAAGCTCTCCGCTGACCCCACCTTCGCCACAGAGTTCATCAACATGGAGGGCATCGGGACCCTGGCGCGGCTGGTGGAGAGTGGCACGCAGTGAGTTCAGCACTCCTTACTGAATATATCCTCCATATTTGCTAGGGTGCACTGTATAAACTGTTGTGGTGCATTATGGGAACTGTTATAGTGTATTATCGCACTGGATTGTAAGGTGCATTATGAGACACTAGTAAGGAACAGTGCTGTGACCATGTTTCTCTTCTAAGTCAGCAGGTCTCACCACTGGGTGGTAAACAAAGATTTCCACTAAGGCTGGGTGCAGCTGCATTAGCATTAACAGCTAACCGCTAGCGCTATCCGTGGTTAGCAGCTAGTGCCACTTGACAGGCCTACACTGAGGAACCCTGATTGTTCCGGGAAACTAGGCTGATATTAGCTGGTGGTTCATCCCACATAGTGGTTTTAACATGGTAAACACGCAGACCGATATACTCACCTCCGATCAGAGAAAGAGCTAGTGCTTAGCACAGTTAGCGGCAAGTGCTCATGCTGCTATAGCAGAGCTAGCTAAGGGTTTGCAGCAGGCTACAGGCTGATGATACTCACCTCTGAACTGTAAAAGAGCTAACGCGTAGCAGCTATAGCTAATACAGTTCAGCTGTGCTAGCCGGGGATAGCAACAGGTCACAAACAAATAATACTCACGTCTGAATGGAGACAGAGGTAGCGCTTAGCGGAAAATGCTAATGCTGCTCCAGCCTCGGTGCTGGAAACTGCACTAAAGCACATGGCTAATTCCTGTGTTTATTTGTGTGGGTTTCAGTTTTGGGGAGATGTTGGCCTTCACCCTCACAGCATTCCTGGAGTTGATGGATCACGGCATTGTGTCCTGGGACCTGATCTCGCTGTCCTTCATCAAACAGGTGTGTAGAACTACTTCCATCAACAAAAATATATGAAGAAATCAGACTTTATTATCAGAAAAACAGTGGAAGAATGTAAACAATAGACCTTAAAAAGAGATACGCCAACAACTTCCTTTACAAAAATATTTTTAATAGGTCCATAAACACTTCAAACTGACTAAAAATACTCAAAATACAAAATGTAAGATATACAGGGGTTGGACAGTGAAACTGGAACACCTGTCATTTTAGTGTTGGGAGGTTTCATGGCTAAATTGGAGCAGCCTGGAGGCCAATTGCACATTGCACCAGTAAGAGCACAGTGTGAAGGTTCAATTAGCAGAGTAAAAGCTTAGTATTGCTCAAAATATTGCAATGCACACAAATTATAGATGACATACCAGAGTTCAAAAGAGGACAAATTGTTGGTGCACGTCATGCTGGTGCATTTGTGACCAAGACAGCAAGTTTTTGTGATGTATCAAGAGCCACGGTATCCAGGATAATGTCAGCATACCACCAAGAAGGACCAACCACATCCAACAGGATTAACTGTGGACGCTGTAAGAGGAAGCTGTCTGAAAGGGATGTTCGGGTGCTAACCCGGATTGTATCCAAAAAACATAAAAACACGGCTGCCCAAATCACGACAGAATTCAATGTGCACCTCAACTCTCCTGTTTCCACCAGAACTTTCCGTCACCACAATAAATTATTGTGGTCTAAACCAGGTGTTTCAGTTTCATTGTCCAACCCCTGTATTTCTCAAATGGTTTAGTACACAAGTAAGACAAGTTTAATGTCCGTTTACAGTATGTTATTATGGAAGCCAAAAGAGGCAATACAGTATTAAAATTGGCCACAATTCTTTGCTTTCTCCAGGTCAGTGTGCATAAAAATTATCCTTCAGGCTACAGTATTAATATATTTAAAAGGGGTATAGTTACTGCTCTTGGAGCTTTTTTGCACCTCGTATCCAATGTTTTATGGAGTTTTATCACTTGTGATGAATAAATGATTCTGTAACCAAGACCTATTCTTTGCTCGGTGGGGGAATAAGGGGAAAGTTTTTGAGAGCTGTGGAATGATTGCTTACTTCCATTCGTCCCCTTTTTTAGTGAAAAATTGCAGTTTGCTGTTGTTTTTTTACTCAAAAAAAACACTTATAGAGTGAGAAACAGCAGAAGGAGCTCCTCAGATAAAGTGCTGTTCTCTTTTCTGTCTAGACCGAGTGAGACAAGTGTTTGACTCCAGTTTGTTAGCTTGTTATGCTGTACCAGTGTGCTTCTATGGCGGTCCTGTTCTACACAGTGCTCCACAGCGCCTCTAGTGTATATGAAAAATGCATACCGGTTTTACATTTCCTGATAAACTGGTATAATGCCCAGCACTAGTATAAACTCAGGATAGAGGTTAAACATTAATGTCACGTTGCCACCAGAATACGCCCCCTTAGTAGACAAGACAAGATAAGACAAAGTCATGGCGAATCACACAGAAGCAGTATAAGCAATATAAACTATATGAAATGATAATAATAAAGTTATCATAATGCAGAATAAAGGCAGTTGCCTCAACAGCAATCCTTTGATATTCCCAAAGAACAGGCTGCCCTCCAAACACCCGATACACATATATAATTTAGCACTTTATTCCACCCCTTCCTCTTGTGCACACGAAAACAAGGGTTAGGAGTACAAAATAAAAATGGGATTGGGCCTTGGTCTCTTTTTTTTTTCAACTCACTGGGTATAACCACAGTGACTCCGCCCATCTGTGAGGTCACATGGTCACATGCATGTACTTGATCCTCACCCTTTCTAACCATTAAACTGTATTCAATATTCAGGTGTGAATACAGTCCTTATATTGGGTTTGGATGAGTTTTATATAAACTTTTTAATTTGTGGGCTGTTTGATTGTTTGATTGTTTGACCCCTGGACCTTTTCCACATAGCGCTCTGTGTAGGCAGCCTGTTACCTAGCAACAGCCAGCACTGGCCTTCAGCTTCCTTATCCTCATCTATGAATAGTCATGTCTTCTTCAGTGTCTCTCTCCTGCTCACTCGCTCGCTCTCTGTGGTCTAAGAATCTGCAGGGTTTAGTCTCGAGAAGGTGAAGAACATTACTAAATAAAAAAAAGCAGTGTGAAGAACCAAGAGGGAGCGAGAGAGACCGAGCAAGAGAGAGCGAGAGAGACCGAGCAAGAGAGAGCGAGAGAGACCGAGCAAGAGAGAGCGAGAGAGACCGAGCAAGAGAGAGCGAGAGAGACCGAGCAAGAGAGAGCGAGAGAGACCGAGCAAGAGAGAGCGAGAGAGACCGAGCAAGAGAGAGCGAGGGAGACTGAGCAAGAGAGAGCGAGGGAGACCGAGCAAGAGAGAGACCGAGCAAGAGAGAGCGAGAGAGACAGAGCAAGAGAGAGCGAGAGAGGTAGAGCAAGAGAGAGCGAGAGAGGTAGAGCAAGAGAGAGCGAGAGAGGTAGAGCAAGAGAGAGCGAGAGAGGTAGAGCAAGAGAGAGCGAGAGAGGTAGAGCAAGAGAGAGCGAGAGAGGTCGAGCAAGAGAGAGCGAGAGAGGTCGAGCAAGAGAGAGCGAGAGAGGTCGAGCTAGAGAGAGCGAGAGAGACCGAGCAAGAGAGAGCGAGAGAGACCGAGCAAGAGAGAGCGAGAGAGACCGAGCAAGAGAGAGCGAGAGAGACCGAGCAAGAGAGAGCGAGAGAGACCGAGCAAGAGAGAGCGAGAGAGACCGAGCAAGAGAGAGCGAGAGAGACCGAGCAAGAGAGAGCGAGAGAGACCGAGCAAGAGAGAGCGAGAGAGACCGAGCAAGAGAGAGCGAGGGAGACCGAGCAAGAGAGAGCGAGAGAGACCGAGCAAGAGAGAGCGAGAGAGACCGAGCAAGAGAGACCGAGCGAGAGAGACCGAGCAAGAGAGGGCGAGGGAGACCGAGCAAGAGAGAGCGAGGGAGACCGAGCAAGAGAGAGACCGAGCAAGAGAGAGCGAGAGAGACCGAGCAAGAGAGAGCGAGAGAGACCGAGCAAGAGAGAGCGAGAGAGACCGAGCAAGAGAGAGCGAGAGAGACCGAGCAAGAGAGAGCGAGAGAGACCGAGCAAGAGAGAGCGAGAGAGACAGAGCAAGAGAGAGCGAGAGAGGTAGAGCAAGAGAGAGCGAGAGAGGTCGAGCAAGAGAGAGCGAGAGAGACCGAGCAAGAGAGAGCGAAAGAGACCGAGCAAGAGAGAAAGGGAGAGAGAGACCTAATGAGAGAGCGTGAGTGACAGAGCAGTTGAGAGAGAGAGAGCTGGCAACATAGGAGAGCAAGAGTGACCGAACAAGAGAGAAGACCCAACGAGAAAGAGATAGATTGACTGAGCAATTGAGAGAGCGAATGCGAGAGCAAAAAAGAGGGAGAGCAAGTGACCAAGCAATTGAGAGAGTGAGCAAAGAAGACTAAGAGCGAAAGGGACCAGACAAGAGAGAAAGTGAGAGACCGAAGTAGAGACCAAGCAAGAGAGAATGCAAGTGTGACTGACCAATTGAAAAAGTGAGAGAGATCGAATGAGAGAGTGTGAGTGACCGAGCAGTTGAGAGAGCGATAGAAAGAGAGCGAAAAAGAGAGCGAGAATGACCGAACAAACGAAAAAGCAAGAGTCGTATAAGATATCAAGCAAGAGAGAATGTGAGAGTGACCAAGCAATTGAGAAGATGGGACCCAACGAGAAAGAGCGAGAGTGACCTGAGCAATTGAGAGCGAGTGCGAGAGCAAAGAGGGAAAGCAAGTGACCAGGCAATTGAAAGAGCGAGCAAGAAGACTAAGAGCGAGAGAGAGCGGACAAGAGAGAAAGCGAGTGACAGAAGAAGAGACCAAGCAAGAGAGAATGTGAGTTTGTCTGAGCAATTGAGAAAGTGAGAGAGACCGAATGAGAAAGTGTGAGTGACCGAGCAGTTGAGAGAGCAAAGAAGGAGAGCGAGAATGACCGAACAAACGAGAAAGCGAGAGACGAATAAGATATCAAGCAAGAGAGAATGTGACAGTGACCAAGCAATTGAGAAAATGGGACCCAACGAGAAAGAGCGAGAGTGACCTGAGCAATTGAGAGAGCGAGTGCGAGAGCAAAGAAAGAAAGCAAGTGACCAGGCAATTGAAAGAGCAAGCAAGAAGACTAAGAGCGAGAGAGACCGAACAAGAGAGAAAGCGAGTGACAGAAGAAGAGACCAAGCAAGAGATAATGCGAGTCTGACTGAGCAATTGAGAAAGTGCAGGTGAGCGAGCGAGAGAGAGTGAAGAAGAGGGAGAGCAAGAGCGACCAAACAAGAGAGAAAGCGAAAGAGCAAATAAGAGAGCAAGGAAGAGTGAGAAGGCAAATCAACATTAGCTATACTGATTAATATACGTAGATAATATTCGTGTGTGTCTGCGCGTGTGTCTGCGCGTGTGTCTGCGCATGTGTCTGCGCGTGTGTCTGCGCATGTGTCTGCGCGTGTGTCTGCGTGTGTGGACAGATTGCCGGTTACGTGAATCAGCCGATGGTGGACGTGTCGATCCTGCAGCGTTCTCTGGCGATACTGGAGAGCATGGTGCTGAACAGTCACAGTCTCTACCACCGGGTGGCGCAGGAGATCACCGTGGGACAGCTCATCGGACACCTGCAAGTGTGAGCACATACACTCACACACACACGCAAACACGATATACCACATAGGCCCCTCCCACACACACACACGCACCCAATCACAGCGCAGCTCCACCACAGCGGTGCACGGAGAACCCGCAGGCTGGTTCTGAGCGCCGGAGAGCATGATACCTCTAACCGTGTGTGTCTGTCCTGTTCCAGGTCCAATCAGGAGATCCAAACCTATGCTATTGCCCTTATTAACGCTCTGTTCCTTAAAGCTCCGGAGGACCGACGCCAGGTACACACACTCTACACACACACACACACACACACACACAGTACTCCACACACACTCCACACACAGTACAGATGCTCTACACTAATTCTGTGCATACTGCATAATTTACACAATCTTTTAGATGTTAGCATCGCCAGTTGTTAGCTGTTAGCCATTTTCATTAACACCCGCAGTCTGTTAGCCTAGCTGCCATTGAGCAAGCTAGCTGCATTCGGGTGTTAGGGTGTGAGGGTAAAAACTACAGGACTTGAGTAAACTATAACCATAATCCACTTATCCATCAACGAATTGCCCAATCAATCACTTACTCACTCTTATCAGCACAGGTTCATCCATCTGTTATTATAAAACAGTCCCCATAAGTGCATATCAGCTAGCGGTTAGTTCCACATAACTTGTTTTAACACTGCAAACATGCAGACTACAGTGCAATATACTCACCTCTGAACAAGGAAAGAAGTAGCGCTGTGGTTAGCGGCTAATGCTAATGCTGTTGAATCCAGACTTAGTGCTGGAGAAACTTAAAGCTCCACTAGGTAGGATTTGAGATTTTGTGCTCGTGGGCTCCCCCTACAGTTGTAGAGTGTAATAAATGTTTCAGGCGTTCACGTTTTCTGGCTTTCACAGACATATTCGGTCTCTTTCCAGCTTCTGACATAGTGTCTGTATGTTATTTAGTAAAGAATGAAGCAGTAGTCCTTGTAGAACTGTTAGAACTAAAGGTTGGAAAGCAGGTCACAGTTCTCGCGAGCGTTGGTTGCGGCCGCCTCTGGAAACATACAGAGTCTGGTTTGAGCTCAGAGGAGCTCCGGCACAGACACGAGAGCACTGCTATTCCCCCTATTACAACCTATTCAAGCTGTAAGTTTACTTCTTTAAAAAGATCAAAAATCAAGGAAATCCTACCTAGTGCTGCTTTAACTGAAAACTCACACTAATAACGCTGTACTTCAGTAGAGTGGCTTTGCTGCTCCTTACAAGCTGACTGGTAGAATTCATACATAAGTTGCAGATTATAAGACGCACTGTCAATTTTTGGGAAAATTAAAGGATTTTAAGTGCGCCTTATAGTCCACAAATTACAGTACTGAAAAAAGCTCATGGTATTCTGGTAATAAAAAGCTTATATGGAGCATACCAGTTTCTAGATGTTGTTTATAAAGTATAGTGTTGGGTCAAGAAATGTATAAAAAATGTGTGTGTGTGTGTGTGTTTTGAAGGAAATGGCCAGTACGTTGGCTCAGAAACACCTCAGATCCATCATCCTCAATGTAAGTGCCAGAGACTTTTATTGTGTACAGTAGATCTGAGTAGGTAGAGAGAGATGCTTTGTGTTGAGGTGTTCGGCACTTCTGTGTGTTTCATCCTCACCGTTTCTTCACGTTGTTCTGATCAGCATGTCATTCGCGGCAATCGACCAATCAAAGCCGAGATGGCGCACCAGCTGTACGTGCTGCAGGTTTTAACCTTTAACCTGCTGGAGGAGCGCATGATGACCAAAATGGATCCCACTGATCAGGTAATGGAGATGTGTGCGGCCACTCATTGATAACTGTTATGTGAGTAAGAGGCTTTATGATTAATAACTAATAATTACAGATTTTCCATTTGATAAAAAACAAAAACTAATAGATAAAAAAGACACAACTACATATAGCATTCTAAAAACCTAAAACTAATTGGTAAAAAAGGCACAACTACATATAGCATTCTAAAAACCTGAAACTTATTAATGTATAGCATTCTAAAAACCTAAAACTAATTGATAAAAAAGGCACAACTACATATAGCATTCTAAAAACCTGAAACTTATTAATGTATAGCATTCTAAAAACCTAAAACTAATTGATAAAAAAGGCACAACTACATATAGCATTCTAAAAACCTAAAACTAATTGAAAAAAAGGCACAACTACATATAGCATTCTAAAAACCTAAAACTAATTGATAAAAAAGGCACAACTACATATAGCATTCTAAAAACCTGACATTTGTTAATGTATAGCATTCTAAAAACCTAAAGCTAATTGATAAAAAAGGCACAACCACATATAGCATTCGAAAAACCTAAAACTAATTGATAAAAAATGGCACAACTACATATAGCATTCTATAAACCTAAAACTAATTGATAAAAAATGGCACAACTACATGTAGCATTCTAAAAACCTAACTTTTGCACCAAATAGGACACACTTTTTTCAAATAAAAAATTTTAAGCAGAATTTGGCACTACCTGAACACCTGAAAAGGCAACTCGGAGGCCTTCAAAAAAAGCAGTCAGTGTAAAGAATAGAAAGTGAGGGGACTGTGATAGTGAGGGGATAATAGCCGTATCTCTTCATGTGTCTTTAGGCTCAGAGAGACGTCATCTTCGAGCTGCGCCGGATCGCGTTCGACGGGGAGAACGATCCCACCGGCACTGAGAAGAGGAAGGCCATGTACACCAAGGACTACAAGATGTTAGGCTTCACTGTGAGTCCCACAGCGCCCCCTAGTGATCTTATTCTTACTGAATAAAACTCTTCAGATACAGTCTTCTGTAATGTCTGTTAATCTGAGCTGCTGTTGTTATTCACTGTACAGAACCATGTAAACCCTGCCATGGACTTCACTCAGACTCCTCCAGGAATGCTGGCTCTAGATAACATGCTGTACCTCGCCAAGCTCCACCAGGACACCTACATCAGAGTAAGCAGAACCTTCAGAAAGAAACTTGATAAAGATATAACAGTGTCAGTGGTACAGAATCAGGGTAATCAGTGGTACATTTTAAGCATAACTGACTGTATATAACATTAGAATAAACTCAAATATACATAAAGTTAATTACAGGTGGTAACCTGATGTTTATTTGAGTTTAGTCTAGTGTTATATAAAGTTAGTGGTGTTTATTTGGGTTTATTCTAATGTTACATACAGTTAATTATGTATATTTGAGTTTATTCAAGTGCTATATAAAGTTAATGGTGTTTATTTGGGTTTATTCTATTAAGTTATTGGTGTTTATTTGGATTTATTCTATTGTTACATACAGTAACATTGTTACTGTACATACAGGTTTGTTCTATTAAGGTAATGGTGTGTTTGGGTTTATTCTAGTGTTACATAATGTTAATGATGTTTATTTGGGTTCATTCTAGTGTTTAAAATATACCCAAATAAACATAATTAAATGTTATGTAATATAGAGTTAATTACAGGGGGACACCTGGTGTTTATTTGGGTTTATTCTAATGATATATAAAGTTCATGATGTTTATTTGGGTTTATTTAAATAGTAAATATGTAATTACCAATATACACTGATGTTTATTCTAATGTTATATAGAGTTAATTACAGATAAACACTCTCACTGTTTCACCACTGACTTTATATGTATTGGGGTTTATTCTAATGTTATATAGAGTTAATTACAGATATACATTGATGTTTTTTTGTGTTTATTGTAATGTTATGTAAAGTTAATTACAGATATACACTGCTGTTGATTTGGGTTTATTGTAATGTTATATAGAGTTAATTACAGATATACATTGATGTTGATTTGGGTTTATTGTAATGTTATAAGATGTTATTGATGTTGATTTGGGTTTGTGTGTGTTTAGATTGTTCTGGAGAACAGCAGTCGGGAGGATAAGCATGAGTGTCCGTTTGGACGCTGTGCTATAGAGCTGACCCGGATGCTGTGTGAGATTCTGCAGGTTGGAGAACTGCGTAAGTGTCTGCAGTCGAGCCCAGTCTAGCGATTGGCTGATGAGCCAATCATGTGACTTACTTAGATATTGGGTTACAGAGTGGGGAAAAGGGAAGGTCCTAAAACAAATACTAAAGAAAATGATGAGATTCTTTGTACTACTTTAGAAGTAGTACATTTATCTTTGAGAAAATACCAAAAGTGTAAGAGAGTAGAATCATCTGGCATGTGTCTGACTGTCCTTTATAAATTCTTTGTAATTTTTAGTAAATAGTAAAAAAGTTATAAATTTTTTAAAATGTCCTGAAAAACTGGCCTAGAGCCTTAAGAGTTTAATATGGTGTGCTAAACTTGAATCAGAATAGGAGCCTCTCTGACAGGAAGCAGAGATGGGGGCCAAGATAAAATGAGTCATTGATCGAAAAATTAAATGTCAAATCATTAAAATAATAATATTTGCAGTCCTAGTTATGGGTGTTTTTGTCTCTCTACAGCGAATGAGGGCTGTAACGACTACCACCCCATGTTCTTCACCCACGACCGAGCCTGGGAGGAGTTCTTCTGTGTGTGTATTCAGCTCCTCAACAAGACCTGGAAGGAGATGAGAGCCACTGCAGAGGACTTCAACAAGGTGTGTGTTAAGAGCCCTTTATAAATAATATGATTCTTTGATTTTACCAATTTGAAAATCTCTGGAATATAATCAAGAGGAAGATGGATGATCACAAGCCATCAAACCAAACTGAACTGCTTGAACTTTTGCACCAGGAGCGGCATAAATTTATCCATAAGCAGTGTGTAAGAGTGGTGGAGGAGAACATGCCAAGATGCATGAAAACTGATTTTTGAACTCTTGAAACTTTATGAATATTAACTTGTTTTCTTTGCATTATTTGAGTTCTGAAAGCATCTTTTTTTCTTATTTCAGTCATTTCTCATTTTTTGCAAATACATGCTCTAAATGACAGTATTTTTATGTGGAATTTGGGAGAAATGTTGTCTGTAGTTTATAGAATAAAACAACAATATACAGTGAGTCCAAGAAGTATTTGATCCCTTGCTGATTTTCTTCGTTGGCCCACTAATAAAGACATGATCATTCTATACTTTTAATGGTAGATGTATTCTTACATGGAGAGACAGAATATTAAAAAGAAAATCCAGAAAATAAATCTAAGGAATATATATTAATTGATTTGTATTTCATGGAGTGAAATAAGTATTTGATCCAGTTAGACACTCCCAATCAACTTGTTACCTGACCTGAAGCCACCTGTTCTCACTAATCACTTGTGTGAAAAACACCTGTCCACAGAATCAGACAGATCACACAGATTTCAAGTCTCCAACATGGGTAAAACCAAAGAGCTGTCACAGGACCTCAGAGTCAGAATTGTTGACCTTCACAAAGCTGGAATGGGCTACAAAAAGATTAGTAAGGTGTTGGATGTGAAAGTAACAACTATTGGTGCAATTATCAGAAAGTTTAAAGAGTATAACATGACAATCAACAGACCTCGGCCCGGTGCTCCAAAGAAGATTTCGCCTCGTGGGGTGGCAATGATGCTGAGAACGGTCAGAAATCGTCCTGCAACCACTCGGCAGGAGTTAGCAAATGACCTGAAGGCAGCTGGGACCACAGTTTGCAAGGAAACAATTGGCAACACTTTGCGCAACAATGGATTCACATCCTGCAGTGCCCGAAAGGTACCCCTGCTGAAGAGAGCACATGTGGAGGCGCGCCTCAAGTATGCCAATGATCATTTGAAAGATGAACCAAGTTATTGGGAGAAGGTTTTGTGGTCAGACGAGACCAAAATTGAACTTTTTGGCCTCAACTCCACCCGCCATGTGTGGAGGAAGAAAAATGCTGCCTATGACCCCAAGAACACTGTGCCCACCGTCAAGCATGGAGGTGGAAGCGTAATGTTTTGGGGGTGTTTCTCTGCCAAGGGTACAGGGCTACTTCACCGCATCACTGGGAAGATGGATGGAGCCATGTACCGCACAATCCTGAGGGACAACCTCCTCCCCTCTGCCAGGGATCTGAAAATGGGCCGTGGTTGGGTCTTCCAACATGATAACGACCCTAAACATACAGCAAAGGCAACAAAGGATTGGCTCAAGAAAAATCACATTAAGGTCATGGAGTGGCCCAGCCAGTCGCCAGACCTCAATCCGATCGAAAATCTATGGAGGGAGCTGAAGGTCAGAGTTGCCAAGCGACAGCCCACCAACCTTCATGATTTAGAGAGGATCTGCAAAGAAGAGTGGGCCAAAATTTCCCCTGGAGTGTGTGCTAAACTTGTGGTTAACTACAACAAACGTCTCACCGCTGTGCCTGCAAACAAAGGCTTTGCCACTAAGTATTGAGTGTGTTTGGCAAGAGGGATCAAATACTTATTTTCCTCATTGAAATACAAATTAATTAAAATATATTCTTTAAAATTATATTCTGGATTTTTGTCTTGATATTCTGTCTCTCCATGTTAGAATATATCTACCATTAAAAGTGCAGAAGGATAGTGTCTTTATTAGTGGGCAAACAAAGAAAATCAGCAAGGGATCAAATACTTTTTGGACTCACTGTATATTTTACTCAAATATATACCTATAATCAGCAAAATCAGAGAATCTGATTCCGAAACTGAAGTGGTCTCTTCATTTTTTCCAGAGCTGTAATTTCTGATTCCAATCCAGTTTATTCCAGTTCTTAGTCTGAGGCCCAATCCCATTTCCCCATTGTTTTTAATAGTTACAAGGGGAAGGGTTAAAATCCTCCCCCTAATAAAATAATTGATAAAAGATTTAGGTTTAGCAGTTTAGCGCTAAAGTTCGGCAACCTAACTGCTGATTAACTAGCTAGTTAACTTTAGGGCAGCATATGTCTTTAGAAAGGGGGCAGGTGATGCAGCAATTTAATTTTATTGTCCATTCCCTATTTCCTCTGTGATTGGGAGCTAAAAATAAGCTTTTATTAGCTTTTATTTTATTTGATTTGTTTTCATTCCATCTTAAATCCTGCAGTCTGTTGCACCATTTAAGGTGGAACAGGGAAGCTAGCTAGCCATCTACCTACAGAAACAAAATTACTAGCTAATTTTTATGCTTGTTATAAAGGAAAGTACCATAAAACACTGAAACTACTTGTTAAACTATGCTAATATGGTGGTTATTGTACATATTTACATATATTTACAACAAGGAAAATAATTTATGGGTTTCTTTGGTGGCTTGTGCCGCTGCCATCTTGCCAGTGATTTCCATATTCCTCTTTTTTGAGTGTGCCTCTGAAAAATCTACATTTGAAGGGTGATGTAGCCCCAATACTTTCCCCTTTTTCGCAAGCCAAACAAGAATCAGGACACCATAACACTAGCCGTGCACACACAAAACAGAGGGGTAGGGCTTAGTGGTGAAATAGGATTGAGGGTTGGTTTTAACATTTGGTGTTTAGAGTGCCATCTGATGTCCTTACGGTTCTATTACTGGACATTACAATCCATCCGGCAGCACTGAGGAGAGTTCTCAGACAGTAAACCAAATAGTTTAGGTAGAGTCTGCAGTGTGAAGCATGAAACATCCCATAATATGCATTTATTTCTTGCTGTGTGTGTGTGTGTGTAGGTGATGCAGGTGGTGCGGGAGCAGATCACCCGGGCGTTGGCGATGAAGCCGTCGTCTCTGGAGCAGCTGAAGGGTAAACTGCGCAGCCTGAGCTATGCTGAGATCCTGCGTCTGCGCCAGTCCGAGAGGATGAGCCAGGACGACTTCCAGTCCGCGCCAATCATGTGAGAGCCACGCCCATCTTCTCTAAACGCAGTCGAATCAGTTTAGAACCGCTTGCACAGTCTCCTAGCAGAGCTAGAACCATAAATTTGGCCTGTTCTCTTAGGCTGTGTTCTATGGAGTGAATTTTGTGCCAAACGTTTACACAAAAAAAATCAATCCGCAGTCAAAATGTTAAGAATCAAAAGAAAAAAAATGTATGGTGCAGAAAAAATATATAGCAAACATTTTTTTTAATTATACTTGGTTATTTTATTATTCTTTGCAGTTATTTAAAAATGATTTTAGTTTGGATTTTGTCAGTCATTGCTTTTTTGTGTGTTTTTGCGAATTTTCTGTGGATTTTTGTGGATTTTTCAGTTAAAGACTTGATTCTGGAATCGCTCGTTTGCTTCTGGTTCAGTTTTTTGCTTCTGAGTCTTGGTACACTTTTCATGGGTGGGCGGGGCTTAGAAGAAGGCGTTTCCTTTGAATCTTCATTGGTCAACTTGTTTTGGATTTCAGAAGCAAAAGTCTTTAACAGAAAAAAAAGCCAAAATCCAAACTGAAATAATTTTCAAATAACTGCAAGGGTAATAAAGTACCCAAGTATATTTTAAAAATATATATTTGCTATATATTTATTTCTCTTTTGAATTTTGCAACATACAATTTTTCTTTTTGATTCTTAAAACTTTGATTGCGTACTTTTTTGTATGTAAAACTTTTGGCTCAAAATTCACTCGATAGTGTATTATTTATTTATTTATTTATTTATTAATCTGTCTACAACATTGGGTCTGAACGGTTCACTCATGCTTTAAAAAGCAATGCTTCATGTGAAGTTTCGGTTTCATCTTCTCCAGCATCACAGGAGCTATCAAGGAGCTTTTTGGCTGCAGCTGGGCTTATCACAGATAATGCGTTTCAGCTCTCTGTAGAAGGAAACCTTTTTCTTTTTGGCCCCACTCACTTTTTCTTTAGGTTGTGTTCTTGTAAAAGAATGCTGCTGCTCGTCTGACGTTTGCTAAAGATCACGTGGACAAACCAGAACTTTTGGGTTAAATGAAAAGCGTTATGTTTGGAGAAAGGAAAACACTGCATTCCAGCATAAGAACCTTATACTATCTGATAAACATGGTGGTCTTATCATTGATTTAGCTTGTTTTGGTGCATCTTGGCCAAGACAGGTTGCCTTTATTGATGGAACAATGAATTCTGGATTATATCAGAGAATTCTAAAGGAAATGTCAGCACATTTGTCAATAAACTGAATCTCAAAAGAAGGTGAATCATGCAGCAAGACAACGATTCTAAGCACGCAAATCGTTCTAACAAAGAATGGTTCAAGAAGAATAAAGTTAACGTAAAGTCCTCAAACTTCTTGTTCACTCTCTTCACATCTTGTTCATATCTTTTTATGGTGATCTGTAGCCAACCTTGGTCGGAACATTTTGCACTCTTAATCTGACTGCGCAAAAAAAAAGCAGCCCTTCATGTAAAGTTTCGGTTTCATCTTCTTTTCCAGCATCACAGAAGCTATCAAGCAGTTTCAGGGTTCGCAGCTGGGCTTAACACTGAGGATAAATTCCAGCTCACTGTAAAATGGACACGTTATTCATCCACAATCATTTCTTTAATTTGCATCCTTGGATTCTTTTCATTTGCATTTGGCCATTTCATTAAAAACACTAATCACTTCCAACCATGCATATGCAGACACCCCTAGTGATAGAAACATGTAATGGCAAGATAACTGACACATTGCTGTCTATGTGTGTCTGCTTGCCTCTGCGTGCGTGCGTGCGTGCGTGTGTGTGTGTGTATGATCAGTGAGCTCCGTGAGCGGATCCAGCCTGAGATTTTGGAGCTGATTAAACAGCAGAGACTGAACCGGCTGTGTGAGGGGAGCTGCTTTCGTAAGCTGGGGAACCGCCGGAGACAAGGTACCACTTCCCACTGCTGTTATCTAGAACTTCCCTCCCTGATACTCTCACTCTCATGGGGCTGAGTGCAATATGTAAAGCCTTTACTGCAGTAAATTGCAACAAACCTTTAAATAATGCCATCAATGTCCATATACACTACCGGTCAAAACTTTTAGAACACCCCAATTTTTTTCCTTTATTTTTGGCATTTAGACTTTTTAGGGCCAATCAGTATCTGGAAGTGGTACAAAATCCAATATACAAAATAGCCTTTGTCTGCAGCATTTACACCGTATGTGTCAAACAAAATGTGACCCGCCACTTCCTTTTATGTGGCCCACGAGAGCTTAAAATGTCTTTGTGTCTAAACATAAATTAGACAGGCTGTTACAGTAAAAAATAAAAGTGAAATGCTTCAATGCAGCTCACTGTTTTTGATTTTATACTAATTAAGCCTCTTTTCAGTATGTCAAACAATTTGATCAAAGTTAATATTATAACTTGTGTTTGATGTTTTTTTTTTTTTTCACTTGAATAGTTTGATCCTTGACTGATGGAGTTTGTGGATTTCATAACATGATAAATTAAAAGTTTTTTTTTATAACAGAGCAACAGGCAAACATTTTTTATATTTTCAATAAAACTGTAAAGTTTTAATTGAATAGGTGATACATTCACAGTTATTTAACATTAAGAAAATGGGCTTGACGCCCCTAATTTACACAGTTACACACGACACTTTTATACTTTCATTATAACATATATTATATTATATTATATTATATTAACTAACTATTAATAGTTTTGTCTTTAGAGCAGGGGTTCTTAACCTTTTTAACTGTTCAACCCCATTGTAGACTCCAGAAAATGTTGCCCCTCCCAAACATTATTGACAGCGCAAATAAAACAATTAGAAGTTTGCTTACTTAAAGGAACAGTCGGAAATCATATTCCACATTCAGACGGTCTCTGTGTTTGTTTCTTAGACAATACAGATTCACACTGAAATGTTGATCCAAAAGGGAGATGTTTTTTAACGCCAATGAACTCAGTGCTGGGAACTCTGTTAACAGAGAAATCCAAAAATTAGGCAGAGAGCCTTCTGTGTACCTCTGTTTCAGTGCTGCATCAGGCCTGCGAAAATCCATATTCCAAGTACTTTTGGTAAAGTTTTCTCGCTTTCTTTTTTAAGTTTCTGGAAGCGGCAATCTTGCATCTCCACTTCCAATTCGACCTTCTTAAGAATGCTTCACTTAAATCTAGTCTGAAATCAGTAAAAAGAAAACTTTATAAAAAAAATGGATTACCCTAAATTAAGCCTGAGAATAAGTCTGTTTTGATACAGTAAAGTAAAACATAATTTGTTGCCCAAATCTGATTCATCGCAAAGTTAGTTGACATGTTACACATGACCCCCAGGTTAAGAAGTCCTGCTTTTGAAATTAAGATGAAGCTAGAGAGCGGTAATTACTGTTTCCTACACCTTTAAAAGGCTCTTGTAAACTGAAGAAAACTGCTACAGGAAGAGTCAGGTCTGGCTGACCCACATGGCAACACTAGCCATGTTTCAGTTTCAGCAGTTAAGAAAAGACTTATTTAGAGGTCCGACAGGTGAAGTGCAAAGAAAAGGTGTTGATAGGATGATTGTGTCTAACTCTTGCCGTTCTTCCCCTGCAGAGAAGTTCTGGTTCTGCCGTTTGTCTCTGAACCATAAAGTTCTGCACTACGGGGATCTGGACGAGTCTCCGCAGGGCGAGGTGCCTTTTGAACTGCTGACTGATAAAAGTGAGAAAGTTCGGAAGAAACTGTACTATTATTTTTGAAGTATTTTACAGTAAATTTAGTTTGATGATGTGGGTTATCAACGTGTATTTAAACTGGTTCTCTGGTGGTTCTCCTGCAGTTCCGGTGTCTGATATTAAGTCGGTGGTGACGGGGAAGGACTGTCCACATATGAAGGAGAAGAGTGCTCTGAAACAGAACAAGGTACCACAGCATCCACCTGCTGACTGCACTGTACCAGTATTCTATACAACACTCATACAGCACATACAGATCATTTATAAAGGTTTCAAGTCACTGGTGGCCGATATGACTGGGGTTTAGTGTTGCACGGTATACTGATACTAGAACAGTATCTAAATCTAAATACTAGATCATTAAAAACTGTACAATACTCCATTTATTTAATACTGTATTTAGCCCAATGAGAACCAGGCGCTGCGTTTGAAATAGAAAAATCACATATTGTTGTCTTCCCAGCTTAATAACTCAAGAAAGGCTCAACACATCAGCATAGACCATATAGGGTATATTGCTAGAAAGTGCTAAATCCTACCTGTGAGGATCCATGATTTATTTATTGTGAAAAGCACTCAATAATAAGTTCCTTCATACTTTCTTTTAAAGTAATATATTCTGTGACTCGTTTACTGCAAGTATAATCCAGTGTCTAAAGTGAGCTCTGTGTCATCTCTGAGTTTCCTCACGGCTGTGTTAATACCAGCTCGGAGCCTGATATCAATGTATTATCTTGTAAAAAATGTTTGGAATTATTGAAAACAGCACACATTATCTAAACAGCACACAGATCATATGATAATTCACGAAATATCAGCAGATTTTAAAGTTAAAAAGTCTTCCAGCTTTAATGCCTTATTCCTTATTCCTCTCCTTTTTAACCATAGACTGAATTAAAACACAGAACTCTTTTTACTTTTCTTGAACTTTGATTCAAAACGGGCACAACTGTAGGGGTGGGGTGATAATTTTTTATCACCCTCCTATTAGACATTTCACAGCTAACAGACAAAGTTAACTATCAAAGAAATTCCATAAACTTCCATTTCTTACTTGAAATAAAAAAATAAACATCACATTTGGTAATCTTTTTTTGTACTTTTGTATTTTTTAAAAATAAAAAACAAATAATTTATTGTTCCAAGTTCTCTCATTTATTGTTCTATCATTCCTTTAAATTCTGGGGATTTAGTTTATAAGTATGGTATTGTTAACAGTATCAGTATTGAGATATTTAGGCAAGTATTGTCTAAATAAGGTAAAGTCATAATTTTGGTATTGTATCAAAATAGTGTTAAATTGTATTATTGTATTATAATACAGCCACTCAAACAGGGCGACCTGTTCTCTCTAATAAAACATAATATTGATTAATTGAATATACAATTCATTATAAAATAATGTCCGTTTTTTGAGAGCAACATTAGCCTAGTGTTTTTAATAAATTTGGTTTCATTGCCCAACTCTACTTTACTTTTACGAAAAGTATTTTAGAAGATGATCTGTAAAAAAAAAATCTTTATAATAGATAGAGGTGGCAAATTGAGGTCTATTAAAAGAATAAATATCTACTGCATGATATTTTATTATTTCAGTATTTTAAATCACTTGTTTTTTTGCCTCTTATTCATATTTTTCTTGTGTGTGTGTGTGTGTGTGTGTTTATTTGTATGTTATTTAGGAGGTTCTAGAGCTGGCGTTCTCTATCCTCTATGATCCTGACGAGGCTCTGAACTTCGTGGCACCGAGTAAATATGAGGTAAGTGCTCCTTTTGGTCCCATCTAGCACCGTCCACCTCTGGTTGGACCTTGTACGTTGGCTTGCAAAAGTATTCATACCCCTTGAACCTTTTCACATTTTGTCACCTTACAACCACAAACTTAAACGCTTCCCTGTACCCGCTGAAGAAAAGCATCCCCACAGCATGATGCTGCCACTACCATGTTTCACTGTGGTAATGGTTTGTTTAGGGTATTGAGAAGCGTTTCTCCCCCCGTAAACCGTGTGTCATTTTCGTTTCGTGTTGGACAGTACTGTATCTGGACGGACGGGCTGTGTGCGCTGCTGGGCAGAGAGATGGGGAGTGATCTCACACGTAGTGACCTCGACACGCTCATTAGCATGGAGATGAAGCTCCGCCTCCTCGACCTAGAGAACATCACCATCCCTGAAGCCCCGCCTCCTGTGCCCAAGGAGCCCAGCAGCTACAACTTCACTTACAACTACGGATGAGCTGTGTGTGTGTATGTGTGTGTGTACGTTTGTATGTGTGTGTGTGTGTGTTCGTATGCGTGTGTGTATGTATGAAATGGGAGAAACTTTTTAAATCCATAAAATCATGATATTAATCTGCCTTCCGTTTATCCATGGAAGTACAGGATTGTAAACTTTGCGTCTTTTATTACGAGCTGCGCTGTTTTCGTTTTATTTTAACGTTAGCGTGTGAAAATGATGCTAATTAATATTTCTGTTGCTTTGTCAGCCAATAATGATCATATTTTTACTTTTATTGCTTTTAATCATGAAAAGACAGATTATATTATTATTGAATTTATTAAAAAATGATAAATAGTAAGTAGAGACAAATATCCTATATATGAAGACACTGAGCGTGTTTACATTCACTTATAAATCAGTTCATAATCTGATTACTGCAGTTGTCTGAATATGCAAGTGGTCATGTGAACAGCATACCCCGACTTCTTGGAGCAGAATAAGGTGTAGAAATCTAATAAAGAGCTAAATTTTAGCTCAGTAATCAGATTTCTCAGTGCATTTCTCTGTGCTTGTGTAAAAACAGACCTGAACAGATTACTGACAAACTCAAATGTTCTGCAGTAATCTGATTTATGAAGTCAGTTTAAACACACTCAATGTTTTTTACCAAAGTTTTGAGGAAATTTTAGTCAAAAATGTATTTTTAAAACCATGTGCCATTAAAACGGTGGAGGGATACTTGAGGGCGTCATGCGACAAAAAATAGTCGCTAATGAAAATGTGTATTTCTCTTCTTTTTCCGATTTTCCACTATTTTACCCATTTCTTTTCATTTCTTACCATCAGTATTAAATAGTGTTGAAAGCTCAGAAGGTTTACACACATAGGTTTACTGGTGGTTCTGGATAGTATAAAAATAAAAAGATTTATATTATATTGTTCTATATATTATATATGACCGTTAATACTGAAGCAGTTCCAGTCTGGTGATGTTTAAGCGCTTATCTGCTGATTATTATAGTGGCACCACTTTTACTGTGCATCTTGGTTTCGTTTAACATGATTCGTTAATTAAGGGGGTGATTATTTAATTAGGATTTTAACATTAATCTTCACTGAACTGCAGAGTTTTGTACTCCAGCTCGCTCTCACTACTAATCCACTGAAGTTTGTTACTGAGTACAGATTCTATATTTTTGTAAATGCTGTGATGTCACAGGTGTGCAGATATGAAGTGTAGGATATGTTTAGGTAGATATGTTTAGGGAGGAGCTTAAAATTATGGTACAGGCCGAGGTAAAATCCAAGGTTTTAGCTGAAGTGCATAAACAGGTACGAACCAAGGTTTGAGTGTAGTACAGGCTGAGGTTTGGGCCAAGTTTAAGCCGAGGTATGAACTGAGGTTTGGGCCAAGGTTTAAGTTGAAGTTTGGGCCAAGTTTAAGCCAAGGTTTGGGCTGAGGTACAGCCGAGGTATGAGTTGAAGTTCGGGCCAAGTTTAAGCCGAGGTTTGGACTGAGGTACAGCCGAGGTATGAGTTGAAGTTCGGGCCAAGTTTAAGCCAAGGTTTGGACTGAGGTACAACCGAGGTATGAGCTGAGGTTCGGGCCAAGTTTAAGCCAAGGTTTGGACTGAGGTTCAGGCCAAGGGTTGGGCTGAGGTTCGGGCCTAGGGTTGGGCTGAGGTACAGCCAAGGTATGAGCTGAGGTTCAGGCCAAGTTTAAGCCAAGGTTTGGGCAGAGGTACAACCGAGGTATGAGCTGAGGTTTGGGCGAAGTTTAAGCTGAGGTTTGGGCTGAGGTATGAGCTGAGGTTCGGGCGAAGTTTAAGCTCAGGTTTGAACTAAAGAACAGCCGAGGTATGAGCTGAGGTTTGAGCCAAGTTTAAGCCGAGGTTTGGGCTGAGGTACAGCAGAGGTATGAGCAAAATTTAAGCCGTGGTTTGAGCTGAGGTTTGCACCAAGTTTAAGGCAAGGTTTGGACTGAGGTACAGCCGAGGTATGAGTTGAAGTTCGGGCCAAGTTTAAGCCAAGGGTTGGGCTGAAGTTCGGGCCGAGGTTTGGGCTGAGGTACAGCCAAGGTATGAGCTGAGGTTCAGGACGAGTTTAAGCCAAGGTTTGGGCTAAGGTACGATCCGAGGTAGAGGTATGAGCTGAGGTACGGGCCGAGGTTCGGGCCGAGGTTTGGGCTGAGGTACAGCCAAGGTATGAGCTGAGGTTCAGGACAAGTTTAAGCCTAGGTTTGGACTGAGGGTACAGTCTGAGGTATAAGCTAACGTCGGAGCCAAGTTTAAGATGAGGTCTGAGCCGACGTTTGAGCTAACGTACAGCTTAAGGGTACCATCCGAGGTTTTAGCTTAAGTGCATATCGAGGTACGACCCAAGGTTTGAGCCGAGGTACGAACTGATTTACAGATCAAAGTACGAGCTGAGCTACAAGCTGCAGAACAGCTGCGAGGACAGACCAAGGTACAGCCTGAGGTACGACCTGACAGTATTTGGAGCTTCTGTACTGTGCTCCACTGACTCTGCGGTACTGGAACCCTCCAAGTCTAGAACCGCTTGTTGAAGATGTACATTCATACGGAGTTGATTTATAATAATCCAGGATAATAATTAATACGTTGTTCTGTTTGTATTCAGTGTTTATTCCGTGTTTCCTGCCGATCAGTTGCTCTTCATGGATTTATATTATTAAAATATACTTTATGGCAACAGTATAATTCTACTAACTCTACAGACAAACAGTCCGTCTGACTGTCCTTAGAGCAGCGTTATTTCAACGAGATGGAGCTTTAAGAGCTGATACAGTAACACACACTCATTAAACCACACTGTTATTAAGGCTCGTAGTCCTAGTGATTGACATGTTAGTGGAGAAGTAACAGAAATATGGTATTCATTATATAATATATAAGATTTCTATGTATGTATATATTGTGCTGCCTTAATAAAACAGTTATAATGAGTTTGTGTGAATAAATGCAAAGTTTAAAACTGGTTGAATGTTTCTTCATTTCTTTTGTTTTCTGTGTAAACTGTTTTTTTTTTTACCTTTAACGTAGTGAATATATTGGCAGTACTGAACTTTGAATATTTTAAACATAGAACTATAATAATATTTTTTAAACTGAACTTTTTATATATTAAACATAAAACAGTAATAATATTTTTAACTAAACTTTTAATACATAAAACATAGAACTGTAATATTTTTTTAGCTGAACTTAACATATTAAACATAAAACTGTAATAATATATTTTAAACTGAACTTTTAATATATTAAACAGAAATGTAATAATATTTTTTAACTGAACTTTTAATATATTAAACATAGAACTGTAATAATATTTTTGTGGCACTACTGGGCTTGATATTCATTCCAGCTTAACAGATATCAATGCATCAAATATTCAGTAATGAAAATGACTCAGAAGCCTTTTTGGTAAAGACCAATATAATTGTTCTGTCTGCTTTTAAAATGTTCTGCATTCAATAGATATTTTGTTTAAAACTTTAATACAGTTAAAATAGCATGAGCTGCTGATCTGCTTCTGTCCACCAGGTGGTGTGTTTAGAACATCTCTACCCCTCATATAAACACAGCAACAGATCAAGCCAGGTCAACCTCTCACTAGGTTCCTAAATGGTTCTTCATATCCAGGACTGTGCAGAAGTCGTAGGCACCAACACAAATTACACTAATCCATTTATCTTAGCAATATAAGTGTTTTTAAAGTAAAATGTAACAAGAAATTCTCATTTTTAACTAAATATGTTATATCCTGGGAGCCGAGCTGTAGAACAAAGTGTAGTTCCAGATTTCTCCTGGATGCTCCTCAGCCAGCATGTGTATATGTTCAGTTCCATCAGCAGCTCACCTGATTTACCACATGAGAACATGAGAACTCAGATAAGGAGAGATTAGGAGATGTTTTGTAAAATTGCTGTATTTATTGTAATGCTAGTGTTTTACTGAGCTAATAAACACTTCACATATAAGAAGCCTTTTCTTTACTGAAATTCCCAAAGGTGTCTAAAACAACTACACTTACCAAATATACAAAATGGAGAGCTTATATACCAAATAGATTTTAACATATTTTAACAAAAAATGCAAAGTTTTGGTCAATTTGTCACTGGTGTTATTCCATCTTGAAGAATTTATTTTTGTCAACAATTTTTTTTTTTTTAAATTGCAATTACAACGTGGCTGAATGTTATAAAGACATTCCATTTAACTTAACATGTTACCAAAGTATGTTTACACACAAGCACTGAAAATAACACAAATAAAGCGTTTTTTTTATATCTTCCTATACTATTGAAAAAAATATAAACATTTTGTCCAATAAACATGATAATTTAATTACTAATATAAGTATAAATGATTCTAACATTTAATGCAGGATACTTTTAATTAAAAAAAAAATAGGAAAAAGGACAAACACCACATGGTAATACATCTGTAACATCAGTTAAAATGGAGGATTTTGTGAAAAGCCTGCCTCTTTGGCAGTCAAGAGACCATGTGTAACTACTTAAAATCAATGAAATAAAAGACATATGGGAATATATTTGATAAAAAAAACATAACGCCAGTGACACAAAGAAGTTATGTGCTACCTGATACCAGATCATTATCGTCAAATTAATAAAATAAAATGAGCAAGTATGGGCTCACCTTCTCATGCCTTGAGATGCTTATTCTTTGATGACCTGTGACCCAGGAAACAGTTTAACAGAGCTAACAATATCTATGATAAAATATAATATAAGAGTCCTGCTGTCCTGATAACTGAACCAGTGACCAACATTTTTGTGACAAAAATATTTTTTAAATAAAATACATATTTTTTAAAAATGTAGTATGATGTTAATCATGCATATAGTAAATCTGGATCGGATTTAAATATTTCTTTACACTAAAATGTTTGCTCAAGTGTTGAAAACGCCTGTTGTTGAAATATGAGAAAGAAATCATAAGGAAAATGTTGTTTTAATCTTGATGTGTAAATGTATATACTGACTCTTGAAATCATCCCTAATATATTTTTTTAACCCTCCAACTTTTGTGACATGGTTTCACACTCCAAATGGAGAATGACCGTGTAAGAAATAAAAACATTAAATGAGGTGTGTCCCAAGTTTTTTACTGGTACTCTATATTTAAGATATTTTGCTACGTTAGTTCTTAGTTAGCTAGCTTGTTAGCTAACTGAACTAGAATTCTCCCGCTTCTACCATTACTACCAACTACGTTTTAAGTTTCTCAAGTCGGGAGAGCCTCAACAACCCCTGGATGGCTGTCCTGCACATCAACAGCAGAAAAGCAGCTCTATTATACAGTTTATTAGCAATTCTATCAAATAGCATCTCATTAAATCAGTCCTACACACAGTATGCTATTGATTTATTAACTGGTATCGCTAACAGTGCTAGCAGTGCTAACCTGGGACATTTAAACTCTTTCGAGACCCTGCGTCTTTATATGGGACATTATATTACATTTCTGCTTCTTTTCAACATGATACTTTTTTTGGAAACATTAACATCCAGACAGAAACACGGGATGGGTAAACATTTTCATCGAGTTTCATGTTTGAAACTAGTTTTTTTTTTCTTTTTACTGTAGGAAAATTTAACTTTGTTCTTTAATTAATTGGGTCCTTTTTATGATCTTATTTTTTTTTTTGCCAAAACAATTTCATTTACAGAGACAAAGTTTAGTTTTATTATCCTTTTTAGGTCCTTCTATACTACAAATAGCTTTAGGATAAAAAATGCACACCAAACATAAGTCCGGGTCTCAAGAAGATAAATTGGGATTTTTTTTTGTTTTTAATTTATCATAAAACAACACAAAATACTGGTAATTGATTGTCCACCCGGTTGTGGTAAACTTTAATGCTTTTAGCTAACAGTTTTTCTGCTATATTTTTTAAAATAATGCAAAAAACATTTGAATCTTTGACTGGGAAACCATTAACTCAGCTCCAGCATCCATGTTTTATATACATTAGCATTGTAGCTCCAGTTGTAAAATGAACGAAAAAAGCACTAAAATTGACCTGGCTGATGTTCAGTATTGTAGGGTTTAGTAAAATATATTGCTGTGTTGCAGCTCCTCCAGCTTTATCAGATTCTCTCCAGGAATAACTTTTATTAAAATAAACAAGGAACTATATTTAAGGCTAAAGCAGGATCATTCAGGAGATCAGGTGAAGATATAAACTGGGAGTTACATGCTTATGTAACAGTTCTTGCCCTGGTTTGATGGAACGCGTGGAGGACAGTGTTTACTCCATCCTGCTGGAGGAGCAGGGTGGTCTTTGGAGGCTTGATTGACAGCTGCATAAGGAGGGGAGGGGCTAAACGGTTCCCACTGAACAGCTGTGTCCGACAGCACTGTCTCCACAGTGCAGAGAAATAACACGGGTCAGATCAGACTGCTGTCTAGAACCATACTCTGAACAACTAAGGTAGACCTCAAGCAGTCTACAATAGTATAGCGCCAGCATATAGCAATGTAACCCCACCCTCTTGTATTAGTCCCACCCTCAGCCTACAGCAGTTTATAGGTCCAAAGCATTCCGCCTACAGCAGGTAAGCCCCACCCACTCAACCTACAGCAGTCTATAATAGTTTAGCCCCACCCACTCAGTCTCAGATACACCCACCCAAGATGTCGGCGCGTTAACACGCAGCGGCCGCTCCGGGTCCGTTAAATGGTGCTTTTGTGTTACTATTTGTCGTTTTTTCCGTTTATTTCCTGCAAATATGTGCATCGGAACACCCATGCACATGTTCTACCACCGCCAGACCCTGCTACAGTGGAGAAACCAGCCAGAAAACACGCTACCGGACGAGGTTCTGCAGACGCTACTTGAGCTTAGCCTGCTAAGAGACCCAGGCCGCCAGCCCGCAGTGTTTCCTGACGCCGGAGCCCAGCGGAAGTGCCATCGCAAGCGGTGCGAGCGTAAGCGGAAGCGCGGAAAGAGAGCCGGGATCCGCGCGAGGCTAAAGGCTAGTCCAAGCCGGCCGGCTATACCATCGCTCTTTCTTGCAAACGTCTGTTCCCTTGACAATAAACTGGACTACATCCGACTCCAGCGAACTACCCAGCTACTTGAGACTACTTGAGTCTCTGACCGCAAGACCCTCCAGCGTATTGTGAGGACAGCTGAGAGGATCATCGGCGTCTCTCTCCCCTCCATCACGGACATTTACACCACCCGCAGCATCCGCAAAGCAACCAGCACTGTGAATGACCCCACTCATCCCTCACACGAACTGTTCTCCCTCCTGCCTTCGGGAAGAAGGTACCGCAGCATCCGGTCCAGCACGACCAGATTCTGCAACAGCTTCTACCCCCAAGCCATCAGACTCCTTAACTGCAGAGACTGAACTGATGGTTTTTCTGTACATGCACACACACTCTTACCCAGTGATGTCAGTAACGCGTTACTTAGTAACGCGTTACTCTAATCTGACCCTTTTTTTCAGTAACGAGTAATCTAACGCGTTACTATTTCCAATCCAGTAATCAGATTAAAGTTACTTATTTAAGTCACTGTGCGTTACTCTCTCTCGCGTTACTCTCGCAAATATGTGATCCCTGGTCTAGACCATATACACGGTTCTGTTTTATAAAACCACTCCTTGCTGCCCTGCAGAGAACAACAAGTTCAATGTTCAGTTTTACAGTGTTAAATATGTCAGGTCAAAAAAGACTTTCTTTATTTTATATATTTTTTATAAAAACAAGTATTTATGTTTAGTAAAATCAAGAAAGACCATATATATATTTTTTTATATGTTAAGTTAATTTTTTTATTTTTATTAAAAATATATATATTTTTAGGAAATAGTTCAACTTAATAGAGATAAATTGTTGCTGTTAAAAATGCATTTTATTGGCAAAACTGGTTATAATGTTTATGTTAAGGCGGCGGGAGGTGGTGTCTGCAGCTGCTGAAAGTAACTAATAAAGTAACTTGTAAAGTAACTTAGTTACTTTTAAAATCAAGTAATCCATAAAGTAACTAAGTTACTTTTTAAAGGAGTAATCAGTAATCAGTAATCGGATTACTTTTTCAAAGTAACTATACCATCACTGCTCTTACCCCACTTACCCCAGAAAATGGAAAGCACTAAAAACCCTACTACCTCACTGGACTCTATTGCACACTGTGTAATAGAGTAATTACTACCTCACTGGTCTTTTTTGCACACTGTCTTGTTATTTATTATTCTTTGTCTGTATTGTGTTGTATTGTCTGTCTGCACTTTTGTACTGTTGCACTATTGTTCTGTCTACACTGTGTTTATGTGCACCATGGTCCTTGGAGGAACGTTGTTTCGTTTCACTGTGTACTCTGTATATAGCTGAAATGACAATAAAAACCACTTTGACTTTGACTATAGCGTTTTAGTCTACAGCATTTAGTCTTCAGCAGTTTACCTCCACCCACTCTTCCTACAGCAGTTTATAGGTTAAACTCATTTAGCCTACAGCAGTTTATAGGATAAACTCATTCAGCCTTCAGCAATTTATAGCCCCACCCACTCAGCCTACAGCAGTTTATGGGTTAAACTCATTCAGCATCAGTGTTGGGAGTAACGGCGTTAAAACTAACGGCGTTACTAACGCCGTTACTTTTTTTCAGTAACGAGTAATCTAACTAATTACTATGACTGTAACTATAACGCCGTTACCATTTCCGACACCCCGTTACTGCACGTTACTTTAGCAGCTCTATTAATTTTTTTTTTTATTTCGCTTTGCCCTGGTTAACCCCTCCTCTGTCCGGTGAACTTGAGCTTCTGGCCGCTGTGCCTGTGGTTTGGCGTGGTGAAGTGAGGCACAATTGTGACGATTTGCGTGCTCTAATCAATTCAGTGATTGCCGTGGACAACCCAAGTTCCGAATTAAGGACGTTAAGCTCTTTTTAGCTGCTCCGGTTTTTGTGGTGCTGCTGCTTTCTATTTTAGAGCTTAGATTCTCTGCCCGAATCCCACCTGACCTGAGGACCGACCCGAAATCGGGCTCCTATTTTTATTTTATATAAAGCTCTGGTGTGATAATCACAATGTTGCTAAGTAACCAATTATTATTGTTCACTAAAGCGAACGAAATAGCGAAAATTGAAAGTGAAAAACATTTGTGTTAACTGAATCTAATAAAAACGGTAATTAAAAAGAAAAACATAACTATCTTGAACTGTATTTTGTGTTTATAAAACTAACTAAAACGAACTGAAATTACTGATAGAATACCCTCATTTTTGTGTTTAATTTATTTATAAGCGCTGTTGTACAGCGGAGTTGTACAGCGGGAGTTGTTGTGCCGAGCGCGCGGCACTCGTGGTCCGTTAGTTCTTGTGTAAAGAGCTCGCGCTAGCAAGCCCACCCTAAAATGAACAGAAAAAATAAAAACAAAATAAAATTAAACTATAATAAAAATGAAAACTGTAATCACGTAGCTCTGGGCGCACGTGAACGCCTCCGCGTTTGACTTGCAGCATTGTGTGTAGCTGTTCTTAAAAATCATTTAAATTAAATAATAGTTATATGCTTCTATGTTACAGTGTTAATTAACATAATTCTGATTATATTTCGCTCATTCAATCAGCCCGAAAACAGACAGTTTATGGGGCGGATCGGGTCAGGCTCATAATGACAGTTTATGGTTCGGGCTTGGGCAGAATGTGCACGGGCTCCGGCTGGGTCGGATTTTTTGGGCACGATCTAAGCTCTATTCTCTTTTGGTGAAGCTGTTATATTAATACCATTTTAACGGGCATTAAATTGTTGTTTTTGTCCATTATTTTGTTTTATATATACATATTTCTTTTGAGTGTGGCTTGGTTTGTTAAATTTCATCCCCAGACGCGTTTTTCCGCTTTTTTCAGTATTACAAGTTTTAGTAATTTTCTTTGGTTGTGTGGAGAATTTCGTTTTATTTTTTTGAAATTCGTTAGATTATATTTTTGTCAACATTTTGGGTTTATTTTCGTTTGTTAGTTTTTGTTATTTTTCTAATAATAATAGTAAATGCATAATTGATTTCCTTTTTTTGACGGGCGAATAATAAAAAGTAACGCGATAGTTACTTTTACTGGTAACTAATTACTTTTATAGTGGAGTAACTCCATTAGTAACTCAGTTACTTTTTTGGAGAAGTAACGAGTAACTATAACTAATTACTTTTTCAAAGTAACGTGCCCAACACTGTTCAGCATACAGCAGTTTATAGCCCCACCCACTTAGAATACAGCAGGTAAGCCCCACCCACTCAACCTACAGCAGTCTACAATAGCTTAGCACCACCCTCTCAGTCTACAGCAGTGCAACCCCACCCCAATCAGCCTTTTTCCCCCATGAGTTCGGTGGAATTCAGGCTATTGTTCTTGTGAGGGGTGTAATTTTTTTGATTATGTCGGTTCCGCTTTGTTCCGCTCGCCGCTGGTTCTGCACATGTGTTCTCGGTACTGTGTGTGGGACTCTGATCTCTCTTCTGGGTCACTGTGTGAATTAGAGGTCTTATTGTTGTGGTGGTTAATTCCACATCACTGGATGCTGCAGCTGAACTCCTGCCAAGACTCAACTCCCAAATACCTACAAGCATTCTAACACCAGCAGCAGCAGCACTCACAGTGTCTCCACCTCCTCCTCACACTCCCCTACTGCTGATCCCAGAGTCCGAACTGCAGTTTAGCATCTGAGCACACTACAGGAATTTACTACATCCAGCAAATCATCACCTACATGAGTGGAGTCTCCTTATACTTCACACTTATTGGTTTGTAGAAGGGTGTGTATTGGACAATGGAGTGTTGTTAATTTGAAAATGCCAGTTGCCAAATTCCACTTAAATTTATTTTATTTCTGTTTATAAATAAGTGTTAATCTACAGTTATAGTAGATACAGGAATCACCAGCGTAATCTGTTATACAGGATGGCATGCCATGGGGAGACGGGTTTCGGCACAACACTGCTACAAACAAACTGAACCATAGTTCAGTTGATCCAGATCAAGACCACCTCTTTTGGTTGGTCCACATTTTGTTTCTTTGGTCCAGACTGTGGTTTGCAGGACCTTTTAAACCTGATATTTCATTTTGAATCAATCAAGATGTGAAAGTAGTTTAGCTCCACCCATTCAACTTACAGCAGTTTACACCCACCCATTCAGCCTAGTGCAGCCAACCAACGTATCCCTACCTATTCATCTTACACCAGTATAAAGCCTCACTCATTTGGCCCACAGCAGTATATCTCCATCTATTTAGCCTACAGCAGTTTACCCCCGCTCATTCAGCCTACAGCATGTTATAGCCCCACCCATTCATCGGACAACAGTATATCTCCATCTATTCAGCTTACAGCAGTTTATAGCTCTGCCCATTTAGCCTACAGTAGTATAGCCCCACCCATTCAGCCTAGCCCAGCCAACTTATCCCCACCCACTTATCTTACAGCAGTCTAAAGCCTCACTCATTTGGCCCACAGGCAGTATATCTCCATCTATTCAGCCTACAGCAGTGTAGCCCCTCCTATTCTATTTTACAGCAGTTTAGCCCCACACATTCGGCCTACATCAGTTTAGCCTGCTCATTCAGCATACAGCATTTTATAGCCCCACCCATTCATCCTACAGCAGTTTAAAGTCCCACCCATTCAGCCTACAGCAGCCAGCTTATCCAAACCCATTCAGCCTACAGCAGTTTAAAGCTCCACCCATTCAGCCTACAGCAGTTTAATGCCCCACCCATTTAGCCTACATCAGTTTAGTGCACCACCCATTAAGCCTACAGCATTATATCTCCACCTATTCAGCCTACAGCCGTTTATAGCTTACAGCAGGTTATAGCCACTCCTATTCAGTCTACAGCAGTTTATAGTCCCTCCCATTCAGCCTACAGCAGGTTATAGCCACTCCTATTCAGCCTACAGCAGTTTATAGCCCCACCCATTCAGCCTACAGCAGTTTAGTCCCACTCATTCAGTCAACAGCAGTTGGGCCCCACCCATTCATCTGACAGCAGTTTATCCCCAGCAGTTTAGCCCCACTTATTTAGCCTACAGCAGTTAATAGCTTCGCCCATTCACCCTATAGCAGCTTATTTCCACCCATTCAACCTACAGCAGTTTATTCCCACACATTCAACTGACAGCAGTTTAGTCCCACTCATCCAACCTACAGCACTATAGCCCCACTTATTCTTTTTGCAGCAGTTTAGCCCCACCCATTCATCTGGCAGCAGTTAAGCAACACCTATTTAGCCTACTGTAGTTTAGCCTCGCCCACCTAAACTGAAGTTAAGGAATGTTTCACTGCTCAGTGGCGTTAAACTGAGGCACAGTAAGGGGCTCGGTTTTCTCAAAAGCCTCTTAGCACAAAGGACAATGCTAAACGGTCGAGCGAGCATCACACAATGCTCAAGAATCTCTCTCTCTCTTTTCTCTCTCTAGAACAGGGAGCTCATTTGCATACGTCAATGTTAAATGCCTGGTGTGTGCTCGAGTGTGGGATGAGGAGGGATTAGTAAACACACACATGAATCGTGATTGTGATTTGTTGGATTGTTTTTGGGTTGTAAACCCCTTACGAATGTTAAAAGTGAAGGGCGTGGGCGGGGCTTGAGCTCAAAAAGTGGGTGGGATGTGTTTTAAGAACAGGTAGAAGCTACAGATCTTATTTTCTTATATCTTATTCTTTACAGAGTGGTGCGTAAGTATCCAGACAACCCGGCCTGGTATTTGGCAGAGCTCCCTTGAGTACTGGTGTCAGCTGATAGAGTGAGAGAGATATACAGAGAGAGAGAGAGAGAAGGGGGAGGAGCATTAGGCTATTCAAAGCACTTGTCCTCTGTGTGTGTGTCTCAGAACCAGGGGGAACACACAAGGGACACCACGGACTCTCACACACACCCACACACACCCTCACACACACACACACGCACACTAACACACACACACACACTGAAGCCCATTAGGCCGGCCGGTATCGGCTGTCAGAAGCAGCAGTGCGGAGAGAGACAGAGGGACAGACGGACAGACAGGGGGAAAAGACAGGCAATAGTTGGACGGACAGGCAGTAGTGGGACAGGGGGAGGGGCCTGCTGTGGTTTATGGACTGTACTGATTCTGCTGGACCCAGAGAGAGAGAGAGAGGACCCACACCAGCAGCAGGACCCTCAGCAGTGTGTATGAGTGTGAGTGATTATGTGTAGGGAGGACAGTGCTATGGATCTCCAGTCCACACACAGGAGGACTGCTGGACTGACCGGGCCACTGGTGCTGCTGGTGCTTCTTCTGCTGGCCCTCACTGCCCCAACCTCAGCCTTCAACCTGGACACCACAGACACCCTGAATAAGGAGGGCGAGGTGGGCAGCTTCTTCGGCTTCTCGCTCGCCCTGCACCAGCAACTCTCTCCACAGCCCAAGAGCTGGTGAGTAAACATTGCCATAATAACACTATAACATATTATATTACAGTTCTGCTGCAGGAGTGTGTGTGTGTGTGAGTGTGTGTTTATGTGTGTGTGTGTGTGTGTGTGTGATGTACTTGTAGTGTACATTTCAATCAAAAGCAGAAAAGAAAATGGGAAACTCTCCAAAGAAGAGTAAATCTATGTTTTATAGACTATTAATACCATATTAGACCATTTGTACCATGGTTCATTTATGATCATAAACTTCTGATGCAATATAAAGAACAACTGCCAGATTCTCGTTATTGAAAAAAGTAAAAACAAAACAAAAACTGAGATGGTATACGGCTCTAGAAAAAAAAAAGAGACCATGGTGGATGTTCACAATCATCAAACCAAGCTGAACAGCTTACATTTTTGCACTAGGAGTGGCATAAAATTATCCAAAAAGAGAAGTGTGTAAGACTGGTGGAGGAGAACATGCCAAGATGCATGAAAACTGTGACCAGGGTTATTCCACCAAATTTTGATTTCTGATCCCTTAAAACTTAATGAATATGAACTTGTTTTCTTTGCATTATTTGCGATCTGGTATTTCAGCCATTTCTTATATTCTGCAAATAAATGCTCAAAATGACAATATTTTTATTTGGAATTTGGAAGAAATGTAGTATGTAGTTTATATAATAAAACAAAAATAATTTTACTCAAACATATACCTATAAATAGCAAAATCAGAGGAATAGGAAATTGATTCAGAAATTGAAGTGGTCTCTTTATATTTTTCAGATCTGTATGTACAGTATACACACTTTACCAAAGAATAGTATGAAATAAGTAAGTATGAAACTTAGTGGGTAGTTGTGGCAGGCTGTCATGGAGTGTCTCAGATTGGTAGTGGCTCATCTTCAGTGATGAATCCCACTTTTGGGGTCTTGGTGGAGCGATCAACGAATGTTTGAATGGTCACAGTGTCACAGTGTGTGAGGTCCATTACAGGCATTCTGATAGCCCTGAATGAAAATGTGTGAGATACTATTGGAACTGGGTAAGAATATTTGAGCTGCATGTGATGTATTATTTTAGGACATCATTAGGAACCTCTACAGCTCCATGCCGAGATGTGTGGCATGTTGCATTACACATGTGCTACTCTCTTCTGTACCTCTGTATATGTAACTCAATAAATATTGCCCATATCAGTCATCAATCATTTTTTAAATCAATTATTGTTTCTGGTAACTGGTGGTCAAAAGTGGTCAGTAGTGATCAGTAGTGCTAAGTGAGGGTCAGTACAGGTCAGTGTTTGGCGGTGGTAAGTAATAGTGGTCAGTAGTAGTAAGTGGTCAGTAGTAGAAAATGGTGGTCAGTGGTGGTCAGTAGTGGTCAGTGGTTTTCAGTAATAGTCAGTAGTGGTAAATGGTGCTCAGAAGAGTTCAGTACTTGTCAGTAGGGGTAAGAGGTGGTCAAAAATGTTAAGTAGTGGTCCGTGGAGATCAGTAGTGGTAAGTGGTGGTCATTAGTGGTAAGTGGTAGTCAGTAGGGGTCAGAGATGGTCAGTAGTGGTCAGTGTTGGTCAGTAGTGGTAAGTGGTCGTCAGTAGTGGAACATGGTGGTCAGTGGAGGTCGGTAGTGGTAAGTGGTGGTCAGTAGTGGTAAGTGGTGCTCAGTGGTGGTCAGTAGTGGTAAATAATAGTGCTCAGTAGTGATCAGTAGTGATAAATGGTGGTCAGTAGTGGTAAGTAGTAGTCAGTAGGGGTTAGAGGTGGTCAGTAGTGGTAAATGTGGCTCAGCAGTGGTCAGTAGTAGTAAATGGTGGTCTGTGGAGGTCAGTCGGTGTTAAAACTGGTTACTTCTGCCTGTATCAGCCCCGTTGCGTCGGGTCACTCAGAGTGATTGATCGGACTGCTCTGGATGAAGACATTTCATTATGGTTATGCACTGTGCACGTGTGTGTGGGGGGTGTGCGCGTGTGTGTGTTTAAGTGATTTAGTGTGTAAACTGCGGGTGAGGGAGAGAGAGAGAGTGCTGTGCTGAATCAGCTGGAGGATGGAGTGAGGGAGTGTTTTCATTACTGGACTGACGCTGATTTGTGATGTGTGTGCTCTGCTGTAAGTGTGTGTTTGTGTCTGTGTGTGTGCGCGTCTAAGTAATTTGTGTGTGTTCTGAGGCTATTTGAACAAAGTAGAGATCAGTGAGTCCAGTGAGATCAATAGTGAGTCTTGATACAACCTAAATCATGGCTGTGATATTAGTGTATATTGCAGTGATCATATTTGCAGACCTCTAATATAAATGTAATATAAATAGTAATAGGTCTCATTTATTTTCTTATAAATGAGCCTGTAATGTTCTACACTCATATCACCTTGGATGATGATGATGATGATGATGATGATGATGATGATTGTTGTGATGCTAAGTGGGGCTGACTAATTCTGACATCATATTTTATTGATGACGAGGACAAGGCTACAGGGTGCCAGGAATACTGATACTAATCAATGATTTTAGCTCTGTCTCTGTCACACACACACACACACACACACACTGTTTTAGACAATGTATTTGTTTTCGTATGAACATTTGTCTTATTTTTGATAAAACCTTTTAGTGTGAAACAAATATTACTTACCCATTGAGCTATTTAAGATATTTATAATTATTGACAATAGAGCCCTAAAAGCAGTATTATGTAGAATTGGTATTTTTGCTCCTGAGCTCCTCCTGCAGGGAGGGAGTATACCTTTCTTTTACTCCACTGCAATATAAACAAGTCATTATTTTATGTGTTAGTATGTGTTAAGAATAGGGGTGGGTATCATCACTGATTTTCCAGTTCGATTCGATTCCGAATTCACAAGGTCCCGATTCGGTTTTAAAATCGATTCATTTAGGTACATTTTCTGTTACAATAAAAATTGTAGTTTGAATATGAAATGTATGTAATTATACAAGCAACACTTAAACTTCCATTATTAAACTATTAGTGTTTATATTATATAGACTTAACACAACAGTTACATTCTTCTTTTAATAGCATTTTATGTAGCTTAGTTAATTGTGAGACTGTGTTTCACATCCCTGTACAGGTTTGGAATGGCTACTTTACTTAAATGTTTACATGTGGGTAAAACATTTGTTACATAAAAAAACATAACATCCTTCATAAACTTCTTATTCATTTGTGAATAAATACATTTGTGAAATTTACCCAGACCCACTGGTTCAGAAGTGATACTATAATTAGCAAAGTGATAATAAAAACACAACAAGCAAAATGAATTATGCTAAGAGAGAAAACTTTATTAAATTCAAAGTAAAAACCAGCCGGTCTGACCGAAGTTCAGCTCCCCGTTATAAGAGCCTCTTCCTCGGCCAGGAATCATGTTCATCCCTGGAGACAAAATAATCTGAATTAGTAACAGCGCCTCATACAGAACATGATCAGAATTTCACTATTTACACATTAAATTACTGAGTTACAGGTTAATCTACAGTTTTTCCGTCTAAAAGTTAAACACTGTATAACCACCTGACGCTGCTAGCGCACCAGCGGGGTTAGCTTAGCACACTAGCCGCGTGTGTTGCTTGAAAACCCGGCTAAAGGGTAGTTAGCTTCCCTGGTGATTTGGCTAACCCGCTAAGCTAACGGTGTATTCAGCCGGCCAGGGCTTACTTTAAATTAAGTACAGGCAAACAAGAAACAAGTACTAAAAAACAACTTAAAACATTGTTAAATATATTAATTTGATAAACACAGGCAGCAATGTGTAGAAATACAGAAGAAAATTGTTTACATTTTTACAGAAACAGGATGGTCTAGGGAGATAAAACGCGGGACGTTAAAACTGTACTCATATATGGGGGAAGATGGGCTAATTCGTTTCGGGTTTATATGAATCGATATCGGATCATTCAAATGAAGATATATTTTAACACAACCCTAGTTAATAATGTGTTAATAATGTTTATTTTGTGATATATGTCTAATTTTGTGCTTTATTTGTGGATTCACATTAATTTCACAGCTTTTACTACTACACCCAGCATTATGGAGACCACTGTTTGGTATACTCAACACAAGAATGGACCAATCAGGATGCTCTCTCTGTATGTCACACTGACTATGTCCATCACTCACTCGCTCTGTCATGCTTGATCGCTTTAAAAAAAAAGTGAGCTCAATACACATTGCCCTGATTTCCAGGAAGTTGTATATGATTTGCTGGCTGCAACCTATATGTGTGAGAATTCCGAAGGTCACGGGAGAAGTGAGATGTCTCAATGAGTAATGGCTTATATTTCGAGATTGCTGCACAAATGCCTTTTACTTCATCTTTGTGTTCCCCCAGTGCTTCTTCATTTTTGCTTTTTTTCCCAGACTTTACTAGCAGTGGATTGGTGCAGCATTGCTGCTGGAGTTTTTGAACACTGTGTTTACTCGCTGTCTGTGCTGTTATATACACTTGCTTTATGAATGACAGAGATGCCATTCTCCCCCATTACAGTCCTTGGACCATCAACACCATGCTGAAACCGCGAGTTTAAAATAGACGTAATTTAAGGTCGTCATGTTGGAGAAATTCCAGTTCAGATTTAGTTTTACTCTTACTCATTATTGAATAATTAATTTGATGATGTCACTGTTGCTGTGGTATCTCATCTGGGTGTAAGAGGATCCTCCTGTTACTGAACTCAGAGTGGAGACACTCTGACTGGCTCTGACTATTTACTTCCTATAGATACACACACATATTTATCCCTATACCAACGTCGCTATACATCGTAGTCGTATAACAAGGTCAAAACCAGAGAGAGAATGAGCCAAAACATCAGCCGAATCACAAACCAAAAACAATACCATAAGCCAAAAGCAGCGTTCAACAAACCAGGTGTTCAGTGTTGGAGTTATTTGACAGAGTTGAATATTTCATTGTTAATCCCACTAAACCCAATAAATACTGGCCAACTCCACAGAGATTTAATTAAACTCCGCCCAGTTAAACACGTTATTTGCATAATGGGTGTGTCCCCCAGATCCTAACTTACCATCAGTGTGAAATCTTGCCCACCAGGGCTACCTTCCATTGGGTATTGTGTTATATTTTGTTTAATGGTTGTTTGTCTAGCCAATATATTGTAGGCTATAAGAGCAAGTTACCATCCTTTGTACAGTAAATTGTGATAAAGTGTTGGTAATGCACTAAGAAATACAATGGAAAATTACACGCTAACCTGTCCTGAATAATAATTAAATAATAAAAAGTCATATTAATTGACTAATCTTCTTCTCATTTATATTTTTTTAACTCTTTCCAGTGTTAGTGTAACAAATTAGGAAGTTAAAGAAATACAAATGTGAGTTAAAAAGGAACTCTGGCAAAGTGTTAAATGTTTAACTATTTTAAAAGTGTTGATTTAACTCTGTGGGAGTTAATTTAACACTTGCCTTTTTTGCTGTGTACATACACCAAACGATGTAAAATTAACACTTTAGGTGTTGCTATAACACTAATGAACAACACTAGCATGAGTAAATAGTACACTGCACAGTGTCATATTAACACTAAACATTTAACACTGCTATCAGTGTATTTTTTACTCTCTGTAGAGTGGGACCATATATGCTCCAAAGGAGTGTTAAAGTTAGCTCTTTAGGTGTTGATCCAGCACTGCTAATTTTACTGTGGATGGAAACAATGAGTATATCGCTGATAAACAGGAAAAATACTTCACAAAATACATGATAAACAGACAAGTTCATATACAGGAGAAAATGACAAAAATCTAGAATTCCGGAGATGACGAACATGACAGTGAGACAGGGTTGAACAGAAAAATATAAATAATAAAAGCTAATGAAAGTAAATTTCAGCTTCTCATCACAGAGGAATTAAGGAATGTACAATATTAGTTATGCTGGTAATATGATAGTTATGCTAGAAATATGATGCTCTAAAATTAACTAATTAATCAGCATAAGCTCGGTTGCTGAACTTTAGTGCTCCACTGCTATAGCTATAGCTATATCTGTATCGGGTGCATGAAGGGTTTTCTTAATTCTTAGAGGGAGAATTTCACCCCTTCTACTTGTTGTTCTACTCTGTTCCACAGGGAAGGGTTACACATTTAAAAACAAGAGGTAGGGATACAAGAGAGAAATAGGATTGGGCCTACATCCCAGCTCTTGTGGCTGAATGCAATCAAATTCTCACAGCAATGCTCCAAAATATCTATCAAAAAGCCCCTGTCTTTATTCCCAGACAGTAGAGACAGTTACTCCAACAAAAGACAGATAACCTTTTTTTTAATACCCTTGATGTCATATAAGAAACAATGAATAAGCAGGTGTTCAAATACTTTTGTTCATATAGTGACGGACAATGCTGTCATCCAGTGTCTCCCACTGACTCACTCTGACTGGTGGGAACGAGATTCGTCAGACAGCAGTGACTCACGTAACGAGCAGCCCGTTAGCGGACCTCCAGAGCAGAGCGTCTGATTGGGTGTTGAGGTCACATTAACAGTAACTGCCCCGGTTCTTCAGATCCGATTTCAGCTGCTGCTTTAAAGAGTCAGAGCTTTTAAAAAACACTCGTAACCCGAGACCTGATTCACCCTCACACTCCTTAGTCCAGGCCTTCACGCCGAAATCCGTGTTCCGCTCTGATTTTTGTTTCATCTTGATGTTCAGGTACAGATATGTGGCCTGAAGCACAGCGGCCGAGGTCACCAGATCCGCCTGACTCAATTCCTCTCAGCTCTTCTTTATAAAAGCGCCGGGTTACAGAAACCCACGGCTCCGGAGTTCTCTGCTCGGGATTTAACGCAGGAAAGAGACCCACAGGAATGTGGCTCGGATATTCAGGGCTGAAAGCAGCCCAAAGAGTCCAAAGATAAACCTGGATTACGTCATTCAGTCTGTGGGAGAGGATGACACCAAACTAACATGGGGTACAATACAGCACAGACATTGTATTTACGCTCAATGCAAAGAAAAAGTAATGCAGTGATAAGTTGTGTGTGGGCGAGCATTATCCTGCTGAAAGATTCTACTTGAGAAGCAGGATGTCCTGCGCATATTCCTGGTGCCGAGCTTGGGGACACTTGGGGACATGTGGGGATGTGGGGACAAGTGCAACCAACATGGCATGCTCATGGCAAAGCCAGATAAACTGTGGAATTTGAAATTAGGCCTGATAGAGTGTACCAGTCAGATTGGATGTTCCAGTTCTGAAGATGCCCGGAATTCCAATTAACATTCATCAATCCACAGTGTGGTGATTGTATTGGGAATACCTCATTAACAACAGTACTACCCACAGTGCACAGTGCAGTGGGTAAAATTTTTTACAAAAACCCACAGTTCCGGAGTTCTCTGCTTGGGATTTAACACAGTAAAGCAACCCACAGAAATGTGGCTTGGATATTCAGGGCTGAAAGCAGGTTCACGTCCAGCTCAAAGAGTCCAAAGATAAACCAGGAACATGTCATTCAGTCTGTGGGAGAGGATGACAGCAAACTAACATCGGGTACAATACAGCACGGACATTGTATTTATGCTTAAGGCAAGAGAAAGTAATGCAGTGATAAGTTGTGTGTGGGTGAGCATTATCCTGCTTAAAAATGTGTTGTGATTTGGGGACACTTGGGGACGTTGGGATTTGGGAACCACCACACCAGTATAAGTTGTGAGGTTTTCTCTTGTGAGCAATGTTGGCTGGTCTGGTCTTCTTCTGCAAGCCACCAAACCCCTGCAACTAATTCAGAATGCAGCAGCAGGACTCGTCTTAAATCTTCCGAAGTTCAGTCATGTGACTCCTTTGCTGCATTCCCTCCATTGGTATCCTTTTGCTGATTGCATAAAATTCAAAATCCTCCTTCATACTTGATGGCAATGGTCAAAGCCAGATCCTTACCAGGAGCTCTTAGAGCTTCCAGTACGGCTCGGCTCGAAATACCATCCCTAAAAACCCTCAGAAAACAAACATCTTGACTCTTCTCTGTGCTAGAACCAAAATGCTTTGTGCATCTGCTGAATGCCTTAAGTGTAATGTAATGTATTGTTGGTTGAACACAGGCCAACCTGCTCATGGCAAGGCCAGATGAATTGTTGGAATACCAGATGGATTGGACCTTTCATTTCTGTAGTTGTTGTGTAGCAGTTACACTGGGAATACCTCATTAAAGCATTACCACCCACAGTGTATAGTGCAGTGGGTGATAATGATGGTGACCGGCAGTGTCTGGCAGTGCTCTTTAGCCTTCATGGGACATGGCAAAAGTTATGGGACACAGTACTACTTTCTGCCCTGTATCTGTTTGGACAGATACAGAGGTTGTTAGAAATAGAAGAATGTTTTTTCTGAGAATGAGGGGCGGGGCTTTAGAGCAGCAGGAGAGAATTGATTTGAGCTGTACAGTAGGGGGCTATAGAACACCACAGCGTGTGTGTGTGTGTGTGTGTGTGTTTGTGTGTTGGGTCTATTTATACTGATATAAGAGCTGCTGTGCTGTACAGCCGTGCGCTAAAGAGAGGTGAGGTTCCAGAAATGCTGAGGTTATCTTGGGGAAGTGCTGCTTCCAGCTCTTCCCCCCAAGGTTCTTTTAATGGTTCTATTTACTGAGTGATCAATATCCCACCAATCAGGATAAGAGGAGGTGATGGATTGAATGGGTATAAAGAAATCTTTGCATAAGTAATATTTAACAATTTGAGTTTCAAAAATTTACAAACTTAAAAATATATCATTGCAACACCCTAGCAGCCACTTATCAAATCCCTAGAAACAACATTTGATTCCATAATGAAAAAAAATATATACTGAAGGAACACCCTGGCTACCACCTATCAACACCCTAGCAATCATGTCTGACTGCATAGTAAAAATATACTGAAACAACACCCTAGTAACCTTTCAAAAACATAGCAACAACATCTGATTACTTAGTAAAAATATACTGAAGTAACAGCCTAGCATCCACCTGTCAAATCCCTAGAAACAACATCTGATTCCATATTTAAAAAATATACAGTATATTTTTACTATGCCGTCAGATGTTGTTGCTAGGGTTTTGATAGGTGGCTGCTATGGTGTCGCTTCAGTATATTTTGTTTTTTACTATGCAGTTAGATATTGCTAAGGTTTTGATAGGTGGCTGCTAGGGTGTTGATTTAGTGGATTTTTATTATGCCGTCAGATATGACTGCTAGGGTGTTGATAGGTGGTTGCTAGGGTGTTGCTTCAGTAAATTTTTACTATGCTGTCAGATGTGATTGCAACAGTTTTAATAGGTAGATGCTATGGTGTCGCTTCAGTATATTTTTACTATGCAGTTAGATATTGCTAAGGTTTTGATAGGTGGATGTTAGGGTGTTGCTTCAGTACATTTTTACTATGTTGTCAGATGCGATTGCAACAGTTTTGATAGGTGGATGCTATGGTGTTGCTTCTGTAAATTTTTACTATGCTGTCATATGCGATTCTTAGGGGTTTGATAGGCGGCTGCCTACCATAGCAGCCAGCAGTTGCTTCAGTTGCTTCATCCTAGCTACCACATCTGATGGCATAGTACAAACAAACTAAAGCAACATCCTAGCAGCCACCTATTAAAACCCGTGCAACAACATCTGACGGCATAGTAAAAATATACTGTATATTTTTTAATATGCAATCAGATGTTGTTTCTAGGGATTTGACAGGTGGATGCTAGGCTGTTACTTCAGTATATTTTTAACACTCTAGCATCCATGTACAATATAATAGCAACCACCTTGTATCATCCTGGCAAAGAACACCAACACCAACACCTACATAATATGAATAAAAATAAAAATATGAAACAGTACCTAAGCAGCCACATAAAATAAGAACAGCAACCATGTCTGAACTGAAGCAATATCCTAGCAGTCACATAAAATACATATCAACCACCTAACAACAGTATTGCCACTACATACAATATGAAATCCATCTAACAAAACACAAATACATAACAAAAAACATACACAAACAAAACAACATATCAGCCATCAAGCAATGCCCCAGTACCACATGTAACCTCCTAATATTAACACCCTAGCAACCACATAATAAACAATTGCAGCCAGTTGTGGATGTGGTTGCTGGAAGGGTGTAAGTAGGTGGTTGCTGTGATATTTTACGTGGTTGCTAAGGTGTCGCTATGACTTTAACAAGTAGTTGAATGTGGTGCTGGTATGTGGTTGATATGGTATTCTATGTAGTTGTTACTAGTATGTGTGTGAGTGTCCGGGCAAACACTGGAGTGTGTGTAACTTTTATGGACTGGGATCCACCACCCCTGTTCCCACCACTCCAGCTGCTCTTTAGCGGCACCGCCAAGCGCAATTCGATATGCCAATCATCATCAGCATCAAATCATGCAAAGTATTTTCATCGGTTTAATCAGATTATAGACGGGGCCGTCACGCAGAACGGCTGTTATTATTAATATTATTATTGCTATTTTTATTATCTAATTTAATTAACAGGATCTTTGTAAAGGACTGTCTGTACTGTAGTTTTATCCAGGAGATCTGTGGAATGTGTGTGTGTGTGTGTGTGTGTGTGTTGTCTGCTCCTGTTTAAATAGAGGCCTAGTGCAGCTCCCTCATGCGCACACATACACACACACACACACACACACACACACACACACATTCCACACACTGAACGCTCATTTGCATGAAAATGACACAACATAAAATCTCCTTTTGAAAACCAACTTAAAAAGCTGACAATGACCTGCACCCCCCTCAACCACCCCTTACCCCCCTCCTTTCATCGCTCCACCCCCTCCACCCCCCCCCCCCCCCCCCAGGACCAATTCATTACTGACCCTCTCTCTCTTTTCCTCGCTCATTCACTCAATCACTCACTCGCCCAGATACTGGAGTGATTTACTGCAGGTCAGCACATCCAGGGAGCAAAACGTCCAGAACTGTACTGTCTCTAATGCTGGACTGACTTTTAAAAAGCATTGTATACATTACAGTTAGCATCAGAGTTGTTATTATTATATAACATCTCTATATAATATATATTCACACTATTATTCTATTATGTTATAGTTGTTTTAACTGTTGTTATAACTTTGAATATACTGTAGCTGTTATGGCTGTAGTTGTAGGGTTATATCTGTTTATTTATTATGGCTGTTATATATGTGGTTATATATGTTATACTTGTTGTTATACAAGTTACAGTTGTAGATATAGCTGTTATAGTTGTGGTCATAACTGTAATAGTTGCTGTTATTTGATTTATCTGTTGTTTAGCTGTTGGTTAAGCTGTTATAGCTGTTATATTGATAATTGTATCTGTATTTATAGATGTTACTGTTATAGATGTTATATATGCTATAGTTATAGCTGTTTTTGGTGTTATTCAGCTGCTGTATCTGTTGTTATTTGTATTATAGCTGTTAGTAGAGCTGTTATAGTTGTTGTTATAACTAGGATTTTAGCTATTATAGCTGGAGTTATTCCTTTTGTAGCTGTTGTTATCTGTGTTAGAGCTATTATTAGAGCTGTTAGAGTTGTTGTAACAGTTGTTATAACTAGGATTATAGCTATTATAGCTTTTGTAGTCGTCGTTTTAGCTGTTGTCATTGTTGCTATTGTACTATAACTGGGGTTTTAGCTGTAATATTTGTTGGGTTTACCTGCAATAGTTGTTGTTATATGTGTTATAGTTGGTATCTGCTTTATCTGTTGTTTAGCTGTTGTTGTAGATGTTAAATTAATAAATATATCTGTATTTATAGATGGTATTTTTATAGATGTTATAGCTCTAGATCTAGCTGTTATGGCCATTATTATTGGTGGTATTCAGCTGTTTTAGCTGCTGTTATTGGTATTATTCAGATGTTATTATTGTTATTGCTGTTATGGCTGTTATTAGAGCTGTTATAATTGTTGTTACAACTAGGATTGTAGATACTATAGCTGTGCTTGTTGCTGTTGTAGTTGTAATTTCGCTGTTGTAATAACTTGGTTCCTATCTGTTTAGTTGTTATAGCTGTTATAGTTGTGGTTCTACCTGCTATAGTTGTTGTTATACATATTATAGTTGTGGTTTTAGCTGTAATAGTTGTTGTTATACATATTATAGTTGTGGTTATACCTGTTCTAGTTGTTGATATCTGCTTTATCTGTTAGCTGTTGTTATTGGTGTTATTCAGTTGTTTTAATTGTTATAGCTGTTAGAGGTGTGGTAGTAGCTACTACAGCTGTTGTTACTGTTGTTATTCAGCTATTATAGTTATTATACCTGTTATAGCCAGTATTGTAGATGTTATAGTAGTTGTTATAGGTGTGAAATGTTCTTATGACTGGAATTATAGATGTTCTGCTGTTGTTATAGCTTTTATATTTATTATTATAGGTGTGAACTGTTGTTATAACTGGAGTTATAGATGTTATGCCATTGTTATAGCTGTTATATTTGTGGTTATAGATGTGTAATTCTTATAGCTGGAATTATAGATGTTCTGATGTTGTTTTAGCTGTTATGTTTGTTGTTATGGGTATTAACTGTTTGTAATAGCTGGAATTATAGAAGCTCTGCCGTTGTTATAGCTGTTGTAATTGTTGTTATAGATGTTGTAAAGAGAGACATACTTACACATGAACGCACACATGCATGCACGCAAACACACACACACACACACCTAGCAGAGATCAGGAGGGAAACTGGTGGCGTATTCCTTTAAATGCAGCCCCGGTGGGAGCAAGAGGAGGGCTCTCATTGATGTGGCATGGTGGGTGGGGGGGTCTCACACACACACACACATACACACTGCACCACTGCAGCTCTCATTTAAATTCTCCTCACTCCTGCTGAACTGCAGTGTTCAGTATATCAGTGTGTTCATATTTTTATTATCAGTGATTGATAAAAGCCATACACACACGAACACACACATATTCTCATATTTAACCTTCATTAGTTTGATATTGGCAAATGATGTGTCTTATTCTGAGTGATATTTGATTTGCTAGTGCAATAAAAATGTAAAATGTTAATAAATTACATAATATTCTTCTTTGAATCTTTGAATCAAGAAAATTGCACAGGTATTCTAGTTTTAAGATATTTTTTAATAGCTGTACTCTCACAGGTGCCCTCTGGTAGAAAAATGTATCAGTATGCGGACAAGCATTGTCCTGTTGGAATAGCACACATGAGTGTGACCTGCTGCTTTTCTGAGTTACTTCATGACAGTCTGGCCTGACTATCCACCATGTTTCATTCCTGTCCTGTCTCTGCTATTTCTTTCGTCAATAAATGTATTATTTGTAAATACTTAAATTAACCAATTTTTCAACACCTCTTACATAGCAACACCTAAGCAACCGACATCTTTATGTGTGCTCTCTAGTTATCATTGTAAATCCATGTGGAGGTTATACATATTTATTCAGTTTCACATAGTTTAAGCAGTAACATTTAAGCACCTAAAGCCTTGGACAGATATCCAGCTCAAGGATGACACCATGGTCCTTTAGGGACCTCAGAGGGAGCACTTGAAGGCTGAGAGTGTCATTAGGACAGTGTGTCGATGGAGAGTTTGTATTGATCTCAGAAAGATCAATGCAGCCATCAAGTTTGGCACCACTAAGTACTGATGAACTCCTGGAGAGGCCAGTACATCGCCATCCTGACCACTGCATCAGGTGCTGGCAGGCAGTGCTATTGGATAAAACCCAGGAATTGAATGTTGTTGCTATTACTGTGTAGTTGTAATTATAGCTGTTATAGTTGTGATAGCTGTGGTTATATCTGTTGTTGTACCTAGGATCAAAGCTGTTTAGCCGTTGTTACAGCTGTTATTACAAGGGTGATCCCTGTTTACCTGTTGTTATAACTGTTAGAACTTGGATTACAGCTGTTTAACTATTATTATAGATGTGATTTTAGATGTTGTCATTAAGCTTTTGGTATTGTTGTGGTTATATTCGGTACTGTCCAAGAGATCCACTGAATTTATAACCAAGGGTCTGTTTGAGTTTTTTTTCATGCCGTTTGGTCTATGTAATGCCCCAGTAACCCTCCACTGTTTCACAGCATGTTCTAAAAGGATGTTACGGCTGCTGTGCTGCATAGCTGGACAATGTGCTCATCTTCAGCACCAGCCAGAATGCCCACCTCCAGCTCATCTAAAAAGATAACAGCTAGGAACTGGTTAGATGTTAAATTTGGAGAAGTGTAAATGGGGTTTGATACATAGACAAACAAGCCATGAAGGGTCAAACAACCCAAATTATCACTTGGGATACAAAGCTAAGGTAGGTAGCAAGCAATGGATGTTCAAATCAGACAAATTAGCACTGGCATGCCTAGGATAGGATAGCTAAGAAGCTATAAAAAATAACCTCCACAATTAGCATTAGCAAAAGTCTAAAATTAAAGGACCAAACTGTGTTTAGAGGGGGTAAACTGGGGTAACTGAGGGATATTTGGGTAAACTAGTGCCTTAAGCTGAGTGTGGGCAGTGTGAGAGTTTAGTGGATGACGATGTTCTCTAAAATGTGTAGCAGCAGCTGCCTCTGTCCTTCAGCCTCTCATTCTTTACTCTTTATTCACACACCTACTCTCTCTGTCTCTCTCTCTCTCTCTCTCTCTGCTGATGTTGGAAGTGGGTGAGTATATTTACTGGATGCAGACTGATAGAAAGGCTCACATCGAGGATGTTCATACAGAGTGTAATTTCAGCCAATCCACAGCCTAGAATTTTGATAAAAGTATGCTTATATGGTCTTATGATTTCTCTGTGGTTTCCCTATGGTTCTCTGTGGTTCTCCTATAGTTTACCAAATATCTTTATGCTGTTCCTCTATAGTTCTTCTGCAGTTTCCCAATTGTTCACCATCAAGGGTGTCCGGTGGTTCATCTGTAGCCCTTATATGGATCCCTTAAGCTTCTAGTGTGGTTGTCTATAGTTCACATGAGGTTCCCCTGAGGTTTCCCTGTGGTTTCTCCATATTTTGTCTGTACACCTGCTATGATATCCATGTGGTGATCCTCATGCATTCCTTGAGCTTTTCTTGTGGTTACACTGAAGTTCCCCTGTGAATTCCTGATGTTCCCTCTGTGGCTGCCCCATTGTTCTCTCAATAGCTATCTTATGGATTTGCCATAGTTTACCTGTGATTCCTCTTAGGTTCTCCTGTAATTTTTCTAAAGTTATGAGTTTCCCCAAATGTACGGTTCTCCTGTGGTTCCTCCTTAGTTATTTGTTCCCAAGTTCCACTATGCTTTTTAATAGTCCCTACATGTTTTTGTGTAAGTTCTCTTGTGATTCTCTCATGGTTCTTCCAGTTTCCCAGTGGTTCCATTGAGGGGGGTTCCCGTGGTTCTCCTGCAAATACTTAAGAATTTTCTATGGTTCTTCAATGTTTATTCCTCTGTTTTTTATTGTTCTTCAATGGTTCACAATTGGGTATTGCATGGTTATGCTGTAATTATCCTGTGGTTCTCCTTAGTTCTGAGGTTCCCCTAATGAAACCCCAAATGTTCTTCTATGGTTCTTACATTGTTATCCTGTATATCCCCTATGCCTCCTATGTGTTTACCCAAATGATTTCCCTGAGGTTCCCTTTTGGTTACCCATGGTTTTCTTGTTGTTTCTCTTTTAAGGAGTTTCCTTAAGTTCCATCTGTTTCTTCAGTAGTTCTTCTTCTGGTTTGGTTGTGGTGACTTTAGAGTTCACTCATGGTTTCCCTAAGAGTTTCTCTATTTTTATGAGGTTCCCCTATTGTACCCTTTCTTTTATTTCTTTTATAGTTTATTCATTGGCTTTCTTTACATTTTTACCCTCATGCTTTTCTTGGGATTTTCCTGGTTCTCCTTTTTTATTATAGTTCTGCTTGTAAGTTTTTTTTCTGTGGTTCCTCTATATATTCTTCTTCCTTAGATTCCTGATTTTGCCAATGTGGTAACGTTATGGTTGCACCTATGGGTCTAATCAAGTTTTCCTGGTTCCTCTATAGATCTTCTATGATTCCCCATGGTTTAGTTCACCTGTGGTTCCCTATAGTTCCCCATAATTACTTTTTGTGAAATTGATTGTTTAAAAAAAGCAAAAATAGAAAAAAATATTCAGGTGACAAATATTTGCTGCAAAGGAATCAGCACTAAGAAATCATGTTATTAAAGTGGCAGATCAGATTAAAATGAATAAAGGTCTTGGAAGGATGTAATTACTCCACACTATCTCTGGGATCAGCTCAGATCTTCTGCCTGACAGATTGATGCTCCTCTTGGAGGTATGCTGAGTGACACAGAGGTGATCTAAACAAACACAGTCCCTTGTAATCCCCCTGCAGAATCAGAAGCACAGTGGTGTGGAATGGTATCAGCACAGATTGAGATGATAGAGGTCATTACTGAGCCGGACATTAAACCGGACATTATTGGATGGAATGAGTAGACCGGGCTAAAGAGAGGAGATGGAGGTAAAGGCGAGGGAGAGGGGGAGGGTCGAGTGACAAAAGCAGTGTGTGTGGTGGGGCAGGGGGCTGCAGGGGACTGCTGAGGTGCTGCTGTGGGGGTTGACCTTGCAGGCATTGCCATCAGGAAATAAGACAGAGGAAGATGTTCTTCTGACATTATTATCTTGTTTCTTAGAGTATCATCAGCTGTTTTAGTCATCTCACTGCAGATAACTGCTCATCTGCCTGTGTGCTAAATGTGGGACACCCTTTAAGCCTATTGCACTGATGTAACTCTATATATGAGCCACTCCTGGATATGTACTTGTACTTAAAACGGTAGCATTACATTTTTAAATTGTAGCTCCACCTCTAATTGCCATCACCTGATTAATTTGAATTGCTTGATTATCTGATTAAGGTGTTTTGTCATGTCTAAGATGTATGTTGTCAGTGTTTACTACCTCTTCACAAACTGCATAATTTAGCCACAATGCTAACAGCTGGGCTCAGCAGGGTTGGAGCCACAGTGCTACAAGGGATAGCAGCCAGGATGGGCAGAGTTACAACAGTTGTTGTGCTGTTCACACAAAGTCCAAAATGAACTGGTTCATATAAAGCAACTGAGTAAAATCTGAGTTTATAAATGTCTGATCTGTTTTATATTGAAATATGTACTCAACACAGAACTATATCAAATATTTAAGCACCACAGACATATTTTTAAGGTAGGTTTTTAAACTCTTTTTCTAAGCCTTTTAAATTCAGTGCTCTAGCTCTAGCTCACCAACCAATCAGCTCATAGCAGTAATGCTAGCTTGTTGACTGACTAAACTACATTTGCTGTAGAAAAATGGAAGAATACCGGCACGCATTCCTTGCTTTTTTAAAATATTATTCTACGTTTTAAACTTAAAGCAATACTCAGAATATTATTTAGTAGTTTGTCATTATTTTTAAATAAAATATGTAGACCAGTGGTTCTCTCTTTCTTTGAACTTATTGGCAGTATGTAGCTGCAGCTCCCAGTTGCAGACTGGGTCAGATATTTTGCATGCCAAATATTTGCTGGGCTCCTGCAACCAGTCAGCAATTGGTCGACGATGGCTCGGCAAGCGTCTTTTGGTAGTTTACACTACAAGACTGACTCAATCAACAAAAAACTGTATGTGACTGAAAACCTGGGCTAAAATCATGTAGTGTGAACCCAGCATTAGCTGTGATGCTGAGGTTTAGAAACCAGACTCACCAGTGTTGGAGTGGATTAGCCTAAATGCTAATAGCTGGGCTTCCAGACACATCAGTCAGACGTTAGCTGAGGTGTCTTAGATTTGGCAGTTGTTTCTCATGAAGCAGGTCTGTGCTGGTATTTGTTGTTTCAAATAAAAGGCCTCAAGAACTCCACAGAACTTGACAATTGCAATTATTTCGTAAACATTATGTACAAATTTGAAGCATCACTGCAACACTGGTTCTATTTGGAAAGATCTTAAATCACTTTTGGTGAAAAGTTGGAGATTTACTGTACATTTTGAGTATTTTGGGGTCTTTTTGCAGGATGCTGTGGTGTCGTGAACCGCTCGCCTCCCTCTAATCCTCGTTTATGAACGGGAGAACGTGTCACAGCAGCGATATTTCCTCTAAACGTCACAGTAAATCTGTCGGTGCGCTTTATGAATCTGACCCTGAGCGTTTCGTCTGCCCTCAAACCCACCCCAGACCTCACACACCCCAACACCTGCCTGCCCGTACACATGTGTTCACACACACATTCACAGGGTGTGCTGTCAGTCTAGAGTTAAATCAGGGTTCCTCAGCAGACGAGCAGAACCTGGCTGTTGGTGTGAGCACTGAGTCAGGGCTGAAACAATATGACCCAAACAGCAGCTGCTGGAGGGGTCAGGGGGGAGCTGAACCCTGCAGAGAGATGCCGGACCTGAGTGCAGTCAGTGTGACCGCACCAGTGCAGAAAGACCACAGATAAAAGCCTGTTTCTGGGGCACATTGTCATCAATGGTGCAGTGAAATGTGTTTAACAATAAGGCCAAAACTGTACAAAACTGTACATCTTACTTTCAACTGAACACTTGCTCTGAAATGTAGGTGCACACGCTAGTGGTGGTCGATATGGCCCTAAAATAATGTCACAATATTTCAAGGTATTTTTGCGATTAAAGATATTCCTGGAGCTATGACAAAACATTGGATTTTCAAATTATTTTCAATTAAAATTAAAGTTTGTTTAGTTTAAATATACTGTAAATAATAAAGTTGTATTACATTAAGTTGAAAGTATGTGTTAAGGTAAACAGTAACTTCCCAATACACTGATTTCCTATAACATAATAATAGTGTAGCAAAATTAAAAATGTAACAAAAAAGTAATGTATCAACAAAAATCTACCATAAAACTAAAGTGCAGCATATTAAGTGCATGCATATAAACTACAAATAAACAAAAGCAATACAAAACAGACTGCTTTCAAACATTTACTATTTTGTCTTTTTTTTGCAATAGTATTTCATACTATATTATACTGTAGCACCAGACAAAATATCAATATTATCAATAGTTTCATAATAAAATTTCTTATTGACCGTCAATAAGCATATCAAGGACATAGTCAGTACTCAAAGAACACCGACCCAACCGTACATGTCATTAGAGGGAGTGTAAAAAATCCTGTTTAATTGGATGATAAGCAGCAAAAAGAATTTTAAGAGAGCATTTTAATATCAGAACAGCAGAATCTGCAACCATTTTTAAGGTAATAGAATTTAGGGTACCTAAAAAAATGTTAAGGTGCAAAGTTGGATATTAAGCACATTATTTTTGGAGGAAAATGCTTTGATTCAACAAACCTAGACCTGGTGCCACCCAAACTGCTCTGATGTGTCAAGGCCTGAACTTCACAGCAGCACTGAAGATGTCCTGTGGTATTAAGACAAGCCAGTCTTGCCAGTTTAGGTCGACTTCACATGACCCAGTTTTAGGCCTGATTTACCAGTCACTGATTGTTTTTGGATATTTAAGACAAAACTGTCAAATCTGAGGCATATTACTGTTTGCTCTATATTGTTTGCTCAACCCGACTGATCACCACCTGATCGCTGATTCTTCCCAAGCCCCTGACAAATATATGGCAGGTTTAATATCTAGACCATTTGCAGATTCCAGGACTGGTACCTATGCACTGCTGTGATTAGTTCCATCCAATGAGACCACACAGGATGAGGAGAAAGCCAATGGCAGAGTTTATTCATTCTCTTGTTTATATTTATATTTTCTTTTTCTTAATCTCACTTGTTTCTTACAGATGTTTATTTTGAAAGGAAAATTAATTGCAGTTCCTTCTGGTGAAAGACCCTTTTATTTGTGCCCCTATACTGCTGGTCAGTCGTGTAGAGTTCAAACCACACCCACCTAAATATTCTCGATATTCCTTTCTTTTTTCATAGGTATTGTATCAAATAAAACTATCATGTCAATTGCATTGCATCAGTTCTTGCACATGTTTTTTGTGTAAAAACATGATTTTGGAGGGCAGACAGATTGGTGTAAGCTATGACCCTGTGTTGCTGTGTGATCATCTGCTTGGCGTGCAGTCCCAAAACCCACCAAAATATTCCTGATTTCAAGAGTACAGTGTAAATATGGCATCACTTATTGTCTTTTCCATTGGAAAACCTTTGGAGACCTGTTCAAAGTTCTGGAGATGCTTTGACCCAGTCTGACCCCTGTCTGTCCCTTTGGCACTTTGGTTCTGAGTTTCTGAGCTGAAGCTCACTGTAGGTTTGAGACGTTGTTACTGTTATTATTACTGCCACTATAATAATTATTATTAATACAGACTTTGAAAGATCACCCAGCCTTAAGGTTTACAACCAGGGCAGGAGTTCCAGGCTGGCTAGGAATGCAGGTTCAAGTGATGATAGATAACCCCCACCACTACCACCCCGCCTCCCACCACCCCGTCACACTTCACACAGTTATTTATCACACAGTAAGAATAGACAGGGGTTAGACTGGCAGGCGGGTTGCTGAGGAACTCCAACTCCGTCTGCACAGCACTGAACTGCACTTCTCACAACTGCACCACCCGGATGGTCGGCAGCAGTATGACGACAGGACTTAAACTCAGGCTCAGGACTCAGGATTCAGGATTCAGGAGTCAAACTCTGAACCAGAATTCTCTGAACACTTCATTTGTAACCTGATACCCAGAACCTCTGAATCACAGGAAAGGCGAACAGTGACAGGTGCTTCCGTTCCCACTGCTGTTGCTGCTGCTGGACGTCTGTCCAACTGTCAAGCAACTTCGTCATAAACACACACTCGTCTTCACACCTCATCACACTGCGACTTTAACACTGTTTTATTCGCTTCCATTCCCAAGTCATCACAGAAAGTGTCATAGCCAGAATGTTGCCCAACAGTGGGTTTTTAAAATAGACCTCCTGGACCAGCCGGCCCAAATAAGGCTGGGAGTAGTGTCACCTCCCAAAAATACCAGCAGCCATGCCATAATGTAAAAATACCCCTTTTCCCCCCACGCTCTGCTCCATGCACTGGGAAGAATGGGAGGGAAAATATACAGAACCCTCTAATGGGTTAATTACGTTTCCTTATATAACTAAACATTAAGGTTACATACGTAATATAATACTTTTCCAAACGTCTTGACGATCATGAAGAATCATAAAAACAGACAAGCCTTAATGTTCTGTTTGAATTGTTGCTCTATGCGAACATCCAGCACAAACTAGATATATGTAGGAGCTCTAGGAGCTCTACGCTACAGTGGTGATCCTATTTGTTTTTATCCAACTCCCGATGACAGCTTTTAAAATTATGTCATGGTATTTTGAAGAGGTGCAAACATTCATTGGTAAACAGTGTGCTGCAGCATTGGAAACAGCAGAGCTGGCTATTTTTCTGCTAAATAGGCAAACAAATAATTACTGAGCTTCAGTAAAGTTGCTTATCATAACTGGATAATTTATCACCATGACTACTGTAGTAGAACACTGAAATCGATATATATTTACTGATCAGCTACAGAGTAACACCTTTTAGACCTTTTAGATGAGTCATCGCTGCACTCTTGGGGTCCGTTGACCACTCCTGGGAATGGTCATTACTGTTCCACGTTTTCGCCATTTGTGAATAATAGCTCTCACTGTGTTTTTTTGTAGTCCCTTTTCCTGAATTTCTTTGGATATTGACATGATTTCTTTTTTTTTTTTTAAATTTTCCCATTTTCTCCCCAATTTACATAGCCAATTACCCAACCCACTCATTAGGACTCCCCCTATCACTAGTAATGCCCCAACACACCAGGAGGGGTAAGACTAACACATGCTTCCCCAATACATGTGAAGTCAGCCACCGCTTTTTTTTTGAGCTGCTGCTGATGCAGCATTGCCGAGCAGCCAGCGCGCTCGGAGGAAAACGCAGCAACTTGGTTCCAATACATCAGCTAACAGATGCCATGTGCTGTGGACATCACCCTTGGAGTGATGTGGGGAGAGCGCTCAAATTTTGCTCCCAATTTTGCTTGATGGCAAAGCTGCATGAGCGGGGGTTTGAACCTGTGCCCTCCCGCTCATAGTGGCAGCGCTTTAGACCGCTGGACCACTTGACATGATGTCTTTTAAGTATCGTTTGGTCTGCTTTGCTTTGTCAAGCAGGTCCTATTTAATTGATTTGTTGTTTAAGAACAGCTATGGCAGTAATCAGGCCTGGGTGTTGCTAGAGAAATTGAACTCAAGTGTATAAATTCACTGATCATCTACAAGTAACACTTGTTATTGCTTGATACTATGTTTAAATCTGGCAAACCATTCATGTCTGGGTAGGAGTGGGTGAGGCAGAAAACTCTTTCCAGTGTTTAGAAATTGGAATTCTGTAGCCATTTCACACATCTTTTGATGGTACTTTTATTTTTTTAAGGAGCCTCATGACCTTTAATGGACAATTCTTGAAAGAACCATCCACAAAGTGTATACTTCCTATTTGCTGTTAACTGATTCACACTAGCTTTCATTCACTGTTAGCACTCCATGTTTACACTAATTCCCAAGAATTAAGGCATAACTGTTGTCTTTCTTTTGTGTCGTTTAGGCTCCTGGTTGGGGCTCCTCGGGCCAGAGGTCTTGGGGCACTGAGGAACAGTCACCCTGGTGCTTTATACCGGTGTCCAATCACAGCAGAGGAGTATGACTGTGAGCGAGTGGACATTGATGGAGATGGTAAGTGTTGACTCAGTTTGTCAGTTAGCTATGTTAACATGAAGATTGTTTAGGATTTAGTCTGTATAAACTATCTAAACTGCGATTTCGTAAACATTTACTGATTCTTGTTGATTATATATCTAGTCTAGATATTCTGAGAACAATCAGGAAAGCAGTAAATGGCCAAAATAGTCATAAATATAAGATCTAAAATCTTCAGCCCAGAGGAGTATTCTCAAAAACGCTCATTTCAATCACATGAATGCTGTGTTTTTTGTGGACAAGGAGCCAAAACCAAGAGAAAGAGCCAAGTTATCAAAATATATATGTTAAATGTTTACTGGGCCAGAATAAGCAAGATTAAAGCCTTGGTTCAGACCAATCCTTTCCAAAAAAAACCTGATGAAAATGTGACAGTATGGTAATTCCCACAAGAATATCATTCTATAGGATTTTTTCACATTAGAATACACTGAAATCCTGACTGCTGAATAAGTGTTTGAGTGAATAGAGGTGCTGATGGTTTTTACTGGTTTCTGCAGTGAGCCTGGATCGGGAGAGTAAGGATAACCAGTGGCTGGGTGTGACGGTGAAGAGTCAGGGGATTGGAGGAAAAGTGGTGGTAAGTACAAGCTGTAAATGCTTTCCAATGTAGTTTGATCTCCATTGATATGATCTCCATTAATCTGATCTCCAGCTGCCTCTCAGTGAATGCACTTACGCACAGAAGTATGCTCTTCTAATACCCTGAGACTGTGACTGAAATTGACACTGGAATGAACTGAAGCTCACAGCATTTTTTTCCGTATAAGCCAATGAAATTTATGAGCCACTGGACGAAACCCTGAATTTCACATATAAGTTTGTTAAAAGTCTGTAAACAGCACAGTGCATTAATTAACTTTATTTCAGAACTCACTTTTTGTATGGGTGAAGCTTTAAACACAGCCAGGTTTGTTCATGCAACTGGTAAATTCATGTTTCTACCGATACTGAGGGCCCTTTTCCAACGGCATGGTGCCGGTGCTGGTGTCAAGTTCCCGAACGATTCTGTAATTCTCCCGAACTATTTTTTTCCACCACAGAATCACAGGTTCTCAGCTAGCAATGTTGGTGCCGTACTGGCCACACAATCTTACAGGTCTGGAACCAGTGAACCTGTGAATATTCAAGCATCATTGTAGCAAAGTTGTTTACAACATGCCCACATTCACTTACATAGTGAGTGAATTCTTAAAGCAGTGGAAACATGGGCTGGTTCTTACAGGTTTGCAGGTGTGCAGAAACCGGCACTGGATCCGGCACCAGCACTTTGACGCCGAACAAAGGGTATTAGTGAACTAAAGAGTCACTCCCTACATAGTACACTACAAATGAGGGACTTAACCATCTTTTCCAGACACAGCACGATATCTGTACAGCTACAGAGTAGTAATAACTGATCAGCGTTGAATGGTTTTGCAGGCATGTGCCCACCTGTACGAGCTGAGGCAGCGGGTCAATGAACTGTCTGAGACCAGAGACCCAATTGGACGCTGCTACATGCTGAGTGAGGACCTGACGGAGAGAGACGATCTGGACGGAGGAGAGTGGAAGTTTTGCGAGGGTCGGCCGCAGGGCCATGAGCAGTTCGGGTTCTGCCAGCAGGGACTGGCGGCTAGCTTTACACCGGACAATAACTATGTCCTGTTTGGAGCGCCTGGAACTTACAATTGGAAAGGTAAAGATTCTGACTGGTTTGGTTTTTGGAATCAGATTTAAACTATATTGTTGCTTTAGTGTAGATGACTGTGCATTATCTCCACCTGCCTAGCTGTCTAGGTACTTACCTTTAGGTGAATAAATTGAAGGGACACTGTACTGACCTACACCGATCACCGATGCCAATGAGTCCAAGACATAGCACTCTCTTCCGTCATCAGGGCATCATCCATTGTGTTGCTGGCCGGCACAGGTGTCTGTTAGCTGATGTACTAAAGCTGGGAAACCTCCACTTTCCTCCTAGTGATGCTACATTTTTGGGAAAGAGGCAGGGTCTGACTTCACATGTATCAGAGGAGTTGTGCACCTGACCTGACCATCTCATTGTAGGAAGCACTGCAGTGATGGGAGAGTCCTAGTAAGTGTGTGGAGTGCTTTAAGCAAGAACAACCAGAAAACCATTGGCAGGGTCATTAGGTTCAGTGATGCTTATACAGATCCCTCCTTAAGACTAGTTTATACTTCTGCGTTTACTTCTGCACATAAGACTATGGAGTAAGGTATGCGCCTATGTGCAGGGTATGCGTAGACTACAGCGTAGGTAAAACACAGAAATATAAATTGACCTTTACACCTTTAATGTTATAATTGATCTGTGTAGGAACTTGTATTGTGTCCCATGACTTTTGTCATGTCTCACAGAAGCCAAAAAGTCTACCAAAGTCGATTGTTTTATCCCAATGCCTACAGCGCAGTGAAAGGCCTTCAATGGCATATTCTCGGTAAAAACATTGTGGCCTTACTCCAATACAAATACTTCCATGGCCTTGCCATAAGAATGTTGGCCAGTGTTGAACCCCACTTACAAGATAACACCTCACAGCCCCTACGATAACCCTTCATGATCTACTTGCATACTGTTGTCTTTTCAATGATATTCCAATTTTACCAATTACCAATGTACAATTAGGTAAGATAAAGAGTGCCTTACAGAAATAGCACCCCCTAGAGGAAGCATGCTTGCAGTATGTGTGTATGTACTCTTTGTGGTGGTATGTGTTTCTTCCTTCCAGGCGAGATGCGAGTCCAGCAGCTCAACCAAACCCTGATACACATGGGGTTTTACGACGACGGCCCCTACGAGGTGGCGGGCGAGAAACAGCAAAATGCCATGCTGATTCCTCTTCCATACCACAGCTACCTGGGTACGACCCACCTGAGCCCACGCACCTGTACAGGGCACAGGTAGAGGACCACAGGAACCACTGTCCACTGAACCATCTGCCCAAAGCAGCACTTATTATCATGGTGTGGAAGTTTAAATCACTGGACACTATCTCTCCAAAAGTATCGGGATGCCTGTTAGGGCTCCTCTCAAACTCAATGACATTAGTATGAGCTGGCTACTAGTGTTTTGGAAAGACTTTACCCTAGATTTTAGAACATTGCTGTGAGAAGAATTTGATTGCATTGACAACCAACAGTGAGACCATCAGTTAGATAAGAACATACTGTACCCATGAACATGATTTCATTGAATTCAGCCTAGAGTGTGAGAATATCTGGATTTGATTGCATTCAGCCTGAGAGTGAGATCATCAGTGAGGTCAGAACATTGCTGTGAGGAGGAATTGATTGCATTGGGGTCCAAGAGTGAGATCATCAGTGAGGTCAGAAAATTGCTGTGAGGAGAATTTGATTGCATTGGGGTCAAAGAGTGAGATCATCAATGAGGTCAGAACATTTTATCAGTGAGGTCAAAACTTTCCTGTTAGGGGGATTTGATTGCATTCAACCCCAAGTATAAGATGATAAGTAAGGGCATGAAGCGAATTTGATTGCATCCAGCCTCTAGAGTGAGATCCTCAGAACATTGATATGAGGATAATTTGATAGCATTCAGCCCCTAAGAGTTGAATCATCAGTAAATAGATCATTAGTGATCATTAGTGAAGTCAGAACATTGCTGTGAAGATTTCATTGCATTCATCCCTGAGAGTGAGAGTATCAGTAAGGTCGGAGAATTGCTGTGAGCAGTTTTTGATTGCAATCATCCCCAATATGCATTCATTCCCAAGAGTAAGATTGTAAGATCATTTCAATGAGAAGGATTTAATTGCAGTCAGCCCAAAAGTCATTGCTATTAAAAGGATTTGATTGCATTCAGCTCCATTTGGCTATATAACCCTCTAGATAACCATGGGACCTGGCATGTTGATTGTAGGTAATCAGCTTTGATGAAGGTCTGTCCAGATACTTTTGGTCATAGTATAAGGACTAGTGTCCAACCAAATATGAAAACCAACCCCTCCACTTAGGGTAATATGCTGTGGGTTGGTACAGCGGGCAGTCTTCAGTGGAGTCCTGGCGTCCCATTGGCCAGCAGCAGCAGCAGGGTGGTTGCTGTGGACTCCTGCTTGTTGCTGGTCACCACAAACCACTTTCAGAGCACAGTCTTTCTCACCCCTGCACCTTTTTGTTCTTTTTTCTCTCTATCACCCTGCCACCCCCTACCACCCACTCCACCCTGCACCCCTGCACCCTGCGCCCACCACCCCGCGGGCATCAGGGCTGTTGTTCATGGCGAGCCCTGTTGAGGACGCACTGGTGTACAAAACTCTGGAACCATCCACCCGGCATGCGTTTGAGGACGTAGCTCAGAATAGCTACCTAGGTTTGTAGGCGGAGACAGTGCTGTTTAGATAGACGTCTGTTTATGTTGTGCTGTAGTGCTTAGTTCTTTGGGAACTGGGAACGCTGGTGTAGAAGCTGTTTGTCTTTTGTCTGGAGGGTCTAATGTCTGTTGTGACTGTAACTACTCTTTTGGAGAGAGACAAGAAACATTGCCTTAAGACAATTTAGCAAGATACATTTTAAGCCTAAGTCAATATGTCATACTTACTCTACATACAATTAAATTTCTGAATTTGTAATGCATAATTTATAACTGCCATTTAAATACAATTTTGTTCCATTTATTAACAGATACAGTACTTGTATAAATTATGGACCACAAGTTCAAGCCTGGCCTGAACAGCTGTGAGGGTTCATGTTTATTCCACCTCTACAGTCACCAGTGAAATTATGATTATAAACTCAGTAAAAGACCAAATATTGTTCCTGTAATCTTGTTTTCTATTGCAAGATCTAGTTTTACAGTTTAACATGGCCTAGAACTATGGTGAAGAACCACCAAACACAAACCCCAAACACAGTTGTTTTAATAAGACATGTAGGAACAAGAGAAGGTCAAATCCAACAGAATCAGGTTTCTCTGTATAGCGCTAATTTCAATCTTACATATAGTTAAAAAAAATAATTCTACATTTTTTTTTAATACTAAAGTCGTCCAAACTATGAGGAAAACATATGGAATTATTTAGTAAACAAAAAATGTTCAACAAACCAGATTCTTTTTATATATTAGTTTTTTCAAAGTAGGCACCTCTTGCTTAGATGACAGCTTTGCACATCTTGGCATTTTTTTGTCAGTTTTATAAGGGAAGAGTCATCTGAAATTGCTTTCAATTAACATCTGTGCGGTAAACAGTAAATAGCTCTATTTGAGTTTTTTTTAATACATATTATGGCAAGAACTACTCAACTAGGTAAAGAAAAAATATTTTAAGAAATGAAGGTCAGTCGATGCAAAAAATTTCAAGGACTTTTAAAGTGTCCTCAAGTGCAGTTACAAAGACTATAGTTAATAAAAATAAAAATTATAGTTATGATAAAACTGGCCACCCCAGGAGAGGAATGAAGATCAAGAGTTACCTCTGTTGTGCAGGATAAGTTCATGCGATTATTTTGGTTTGTTTAACACTTTTTTAGTTTCTTTTATGCGTTCCTTGTTAGTCTGAATTATTTTAGATATTAATTTACAATGTAATTCACGTAGCTTGCCATCAGCTGCCAGAACCCTGAGAGAGCACAATTAGTGCTCTTTCCCTTCATCACTCCGAAGTCAATCAGCACGAGGCGTCTGTGAGCTGATGTATAGGAACCGAGACTGCACTTTAGAGAAAAAAAAAACGGTGGCTGACTTCACATGTATTGGAGGAGGCATGTGCTAAGTCTTCACCATCCTAGTGTAAAAGCATTAACAGTGAAGGGGGATATATTAATTGATGAGAAAATTAGCCTAGCTAAAATTGGGAGAAAAAATATACACTAAATATTTTTTTTTTAAATAAAAAAAAATCAATGCAGTAAAAAAGAAAAAAAAAAACCCATAAAATAATAATAATAGTAATAGTCGTATACAGTTCTGGAAAAAATTAAGAGACCACTTCAGTTTCTGAATCAGTTTCTCTCGTTTTGCTATTCATAGTTATATTTTTGAGCAAAATTAACATTGTTTTTTTATTCAATAAACTACAGACATTTTTTCCAAATGAAAATAATTAAAAAGAGAGCTTTCGGACCTCAAATAATGCAAAGGAAACAACAAGTTTATATTCATAAAGTTTTAAGAGCTCAGAAATTAGTATTTGGTGCAATAACCCTGATTTTTAATCACAGTTTTCATGCAGCTTGGCATTTTCTCCTCCACTAGTCTTACACACTGCTTTTGGATAACTTTATACCACCCAAGCAGTTCAGCTTGGTTTGATTATATTCCAGAGGTTTTCAATTTGGTTAAATCAAACACACTCATCATTTTTAAGTGGTCTCTTATTTTTTTCCAGAGCTGTATATTAAAATAATGTACATTTATAGCTAAAAGTGTCTCTCTACATTTGTAGAAGCTTTAGTATTAACACACACAGGTCTTGTAAAGTGTGTGTATTGTGCATAGTGTGTTTAATGTGTGGTGTGTAGCGTCAGAGTGTAGTCTGCATGTGTGTTACTGTGTGAAACTGTCCGTTTTCTTGGTGGTGGTTTTAACGATCCTTAAAGTAATTAATTGGATGATAATGAAACAGACTCAGCGTGAACATCACACACAGCAAACTGTTCACTTTAACAATTCCAGTTTCACCACTAATCAATTCTCTGCTAGCTAATTCACTTTGTGCTGTAATTATTTCGATTAACAGCAGTATTAATATCGGTGCTACAGTAGAATGAAATGATTATTAGTAAAATATAGTTTAAGATGAACTGTTTAGTGAAACACTAAACGTCAGCTTGGTGTATTACTATAGCAGCTATAGCAGTTCATATATGCTAGCTAGCAAGCCCTGTTGAAAGCTAAATGCTAACATTAGATAGCAGTGCTGCAGCAGTTTATCTAGAATGTTGAGAATTTTAGTAAAATATGGATTTAGAAGTTTAAAAGTTTAACATTCAAATCTACAACATAATGAGTAATGTGGTTAATATGACTTTAAACAATTAGCATTTAACATTAGCATGTGTGTTAGAACAAAATAAAGTCAGTGAGTTTGGAGTGTAGCTAACTAGCTCTTCAGATAAGTTAGCTAGCCAGCTAATGCTAAAAGCTACATGTTAGCATTAGATTTCCTAAGCTAGCTGTAGCACGGTAACATTTTAACGTTTTGATAGTTAGCTGAAGTATGATTTAGAAGTTAACTGTTAAGGTTAGTGTTAGCTAGCTCTATCTGCACTAGCTTAGCATTTAGCCTATCGATTAAAGCTGTCTGCTTGAGACAGCTGTGAGAAACATGAATGAAATTTGGCATAAAACCATTATTCTTCCTCATACATCACCATATCTAACAAACTACTCTGAGAACATCCATAACCATAAGTATTGAACTTATTTTGGGATGCTAACATTCTTAAAAAAAAAAAGTGTACAACATAAATATGTGGACTTAAAAAGCAAACAAAAAATGAAAAGCAAATTCCGCATGATGTTATAGACACACACCTACATATGAGAAACATTCCTCATATGCCACCTAGAATTTCACGCTATCTAACTAACGCTTCCTGACGTTACGCAGCGCTAACTCCCGCATGATTAGCTCTCTTCCTCTGTTTATGAGTTCTGTGTTTATTTGTGTTGTGTTGTTTTAATTTTACTATAAAACCCATCACACTTTCAAAGAGCACTCTACACCTTACACCACACACTCCACCTGTCTTCACATTTTAAATGTTTTAATTTCTTAATTTCTCTAAATCTATATTATTTATTATACTATTAGTTCATATTATTTGGCTCTGCCCACTAAAACAAGCTGACATTATCAAACGTTTAAGTGGCTAAGTTTGTTATCAAGTTGACAAAATCATTATGTTGATATAGAAGTCAGCTTAGCACTTTATCATCATTGGGTTTATTTAATGTTTGATGGTTTAGCTGCTCTGCCAGCATGACTACGCTACCTCACCAACACCAACAACTTAACTTGACTGGTTTTAGATGATTTAATCATGTTTTTGATGGTTTAGGTGGTTTTAGCTGGTCATCCACACAAAAGCTATCCTATACTGGTAAACTAACTGGGTAATCAACTCTTGACCAACATAGAGTGTGTTGAATTAGATTATGGTCATGCTTGGTCATGTTGATCTTGATGGTCAGTCAACTGGTATGAAGCCAACTTCCAAGCCAGTTGTTTAGCTTGGAAATAACCAAGGTTGATCATCTAAACCCAGACCTGTTGCCAAAAGGCAAGCAAACCAATCAATTGCCTAGGGCAACGACTGCTTATGAATTTAATGCAGCGATAAACTGTGATAAAAGTGAGCGATCCTTTAAATTCAATACAGGAAAGTATTTAAACACTGTTATCGGAATCCCCACTTAAAAGGGCCCCTCCCACTAGTTGCTGAAGGTAGCCAACCATCCAGGTTTGTGATTCCTGCAGCCGGCAAAATATGAAACTTCAGCAAACATGAGTTATCCATTAGGAATTGATACAAGTCATTGCTTGTAACTTTTTTTGAACAGGCTGGTGTTGGGGTGGTTTAATATAGGATTGGTTGGTGCATTTTGCTTGGGGCCCCCAAATGTCTAAACCATCAGGTAGACCTGCTAAACCATCAAACTCAAACAAAAAATATCTACAGCTAGTCAAAAAACCCAACCAGCTTGACTCGTTTGAGCTGGCTAGGCTGTTCTCTTCATTGGTGCTAAGTTGGCTTTATATATTAATGAAAAATGAAAAGTAGCCTCTACTGATTTCTACAGGTTTTTTCTTTATTTCCAAAACATTTGATGAATTGGTTGTGATCCGGAAATTACTCACATATTTTACCTGCTAAAACCTTTAAATTATCTATTTCATCTTTGCTTAGGTTGCAGTTCCTTAGTTTATTCCCTCTGTTCAATTTTATTATTTCAAAGTATGAAATAGTGTAGCTACAGAAACATACTGACTGAACCTGGCCTGTTAATTTTTCTACACCCCTACTGTAGACCATCAGCCCCTTTTATTAAAAAAAAATGACACGATCCTACCTTAACATAAAATCAATACCCCTTCATTTCATTACTGTCCGAATGAATTAAACACTAGATATTAACTCCTCCCCCTCTGATTCCGGCGCAGGCTTCTCTGTCGATTCAGCTAAAGGTATAATGAGCCGGGGGGAGCTGACCTTCGTGGCGGGAGCGCCGAGAGCCAATCACACGGGGGCGGTGGTGCTGCTGAAGAAGGACAACGTGTACCGGCTGGTGCCAGAGTATATCTTGTGGGGGGAGGAGCTGGCATCCTCCTTCGGCTACTCTGTGGCCACCACCGACCTCAATTCGGATGGGTGAGATTTTGTATTATCCCTGTGCATCACTGTACAATGGCTATACCAACAGCAACAACATTACACCAAGTGCTGCAAAATACATGTATGCAAACTCTTCAAAACTATTGGTGCACCAATATAAAACATACATAAATCAAAGACAGTGTTGCATCTTTCTAAAGTGAAGACACCGCAAGACTAGCGCCTCTGTTGGCTGGTTGCAGTAATACAAATACTGAATCTCTACCCGTTCCCAAATGTTTTGATGACAAATCAACCCCATTCCTAACAGTTTACTTTTTCATGTGCTAATGTTGCCTCATTTCCACTTAGAAATCTTTAAATTAAAAAAGTTTTTAAACATTATAAGGGATAATTTAGGTTATTGAAGTTGGTTTCTGCAGATCAGTTTCCTCCAGAGTGTTTCTGGAGGTGGGGTATTCATTTTGGTCATCGTCCTGCCTGAAGATTCAGCCATGACCCCGTCTTATCCTGCTGGCTGGCAGCCAGATCCAAAAATAGGGGTTTAAATAAAACTACAGGCATCTAAAACATCTTAACCATGTTTCTGATTGGAGATATGAGAATTCTCAGGTGTAGAAAAGACTTAAGACTCTTAAGACTTACTAGACTAACTAGAACCATGTTTGCTTTTTGTTACTTGAGTATACATTATACAATGGTACAATGATGATACTACCACCACCGTGTTTCACAGATGATATAAGGTTCTTATGCTGGAATGCAGTGTTTTCCTGTCTCCAACCATAGCGCTTTTTATGTAAAACAAAAGTTATGAAATATTAAAAAATATATATTAAATCCTGATATTGTGTAAATGCACTCATAAAATGAAAGTTCTTCAGTGGTTCTTGGCTTGGATAAACCTTTAGTCGCTTTATTTTGTTCATTATAGAATCATTCTCTGAAATGTTGTTTAGGACAGTATCCCATCGATTTATAGCACTAATATTAGTGCATCTATGTGGTATATCAACTAGCATCTTAACAACTACCTCATAAACCATAGCAACTGCCCAGCAACACAAGAGCAATTTCCTGGGAAGCTGCTTAGCAACAAGAAACAACACCCTAGTAACACTCTGCCAACTTCTCTGGAGGCTGCAAAGTAACCAACTAGCAACATAGATTGGACAGTGGTGCTTGAAAGTTTGTAAAACCTTTAGAATTTTGTACATTTCCGCATATATAGTCCATTCAAAACAGCTTTCGTCACATTAACTGTGAGGATGCAGCAAAACAGATGCAGGAAACCAGGCCCAAATCATGATGCTACCTACCACCACTATGTTTCAAAGATGAAATAATGTTCTTATGCTAGAATGCAGTGCTTTCCTGTCTCCAACCATAGAACCATAGCGCCATAGAACACACCTTGCTCTTGGAGTGGTCAACTGCTCTTGGGGAGGGTAACAATGTTCTTGAATTTTCTCCATTTGTACACAATCTTTAAGACTGTGGATTGATTGGTGAAGTCCAAACTCTTTAGAGATGTTTTTTTGAAACCTTTTCCAGCCTGATGAGCTTCAACAACTTTTTTGAGGTCCTCGGAAATCTCATTTGTTTATTTGTTGTTCTTTAAATAAAACAGGGTGCCCACTCACACCTGATTGTCAAACCATTGATTTAAAACATCAGAGTCTAATTTCCCCTTTAAACTAACTGCAAATCTTCGAGTTTTACATACTTTTGTCACTCACAAATATGTGATATTGGTTTATTTTCCTCAATAAATAAATGAATAACTGAGTTCTCTTTATCTACTTTTAGGGTCAACATCTGTTGATGTTTTAGGTCATATTTTTGCAGAAATATAGAAAATTAGAAACTTTCAATCACCACATATTATTAATCTTTGGAGCAGCCAATATTACTGTTTGTTCTTGATCTTCCTTAAAGCTGGACTGATCTAATAGTGGGAGCGCCTAACTTCTTTGATCGCAAAGCTGAGATCGGTGGAGCCGTGTACGTGTTCCTGAACCCAGCGAGCCACTGGGAGAAAGCTAGGCCCATCCGCCTCAATGGAACCTACGACTCCATGTTCGGCATGACGGTCAGCAGCGTCGGGGATCTGGACCAAGATGGTTATGGAGGTGAGCTAAATGTGGTGTGCTGCTCTTTTGATTGACCAATCATGGATTCCAGTCCAGTGGCCTGTATTCCTGCAGTCTTTTTGATCCAATAGACAAAGACATTAGCAGAAGGTGTTACAATGTAGCTGACAGCTGAATGCCTGATTAATGTTATGTCTGTGTTTTAACAGATGTTGCAGTTGGAGCTCCATTTGATGGAGATGGGAAGGTGTTCATCTTCAGAGGATCTGCCAATGGCATTGATACTAAACCCTCTCAGGTTAGTCCCTATGATAGCCTCCATAAATATTTAGAAAGCGAGGTTGGGAGAAAAATAAATTTACCATTCATATCATTAGATTAGGTCTCTTAGGTCTCTCTTGCTGTTTTTTTTTTCAACAATATAATACGATATAATATAATTACTTTTAATTACTGTATACTATATAAATGCATAAAAGTATATAAAATATAAATATAAAAGTATGCAAACATATGAATGGTCCACAAAGCCATAGAATAACAAAGAAACAATATATTTCCATATACTCTCCTATGCTCCTCTGCAGGTTCTGGACGGGTTAAATGCAGGTGTTAAACGCTTTGGATATTCGATATCAGGAGGTCTAGATATTGATGGAAACCTGTACCCAGATCTAGCAGTGGGTTCCCTCAGTGACCAGGTGGTTCTCTACAGGTACATTATCTTCTAATAAAAAAAGGCTTAAAAAAGTAGATTAATTTGGAGCAGCTTCTAGCGTTATTCATACAATTAAATTGTATTAATATTAATTACCCCTTTACCTTGACCCCTTGACCTGTAGGTCGCGTCCGGTAATCCATGTGGTCAGGGACATTTCCTTGGAGCCTCAGCCCATTGACCTGACCCAGCAGAACTGCCAGGGCAGAGACGGCGTGTGGTGGGTTAACATTACAACATTTAAAAACATTTCATTTACAAAAAAAAGTTAGTTAGTTAGTTCATTGTTTGTCATTTGTTTGTTCATCTGTCAGTATAAAAGATTAACCAGTACAGATATTGTACTCTTCAGTGGTCCTTGGCTTGGATGGACCTTTAATCAGTTTATTGTCTTCCACCAATTTATAGCACTAATATTACTGCATCCATGTGGTATATCAACTAGCATCTTAACAACTACCTCGTAAACCATAGCAACCGCCTAGCAACCCAAGAGCAATTTTCCAGTAATATGCTTAGCAACAAGAAACAACACCATAGTAACACTCTGTTAACTTCTTGGGAAGCTGAGTAGCGAACAACTAGCAACACCATAACAACTTCCTGAGGAGCTGTTTCGCAACAAAAAACATTCACCTAGCAGCACCCAAACATCTTCCAAAAGAAGCTGCTTACAAACAAGAAGCAACCACCTAGCAACACCCTGAAAACTTCCTAAAAAATTGCTTAGCAACACAAAGTAACCACCAAGCAACATCTTAACAACTTCCCAGGAAGCTGCTTAGCAGCAAGAATTAACCCCTAGCAACTTTCTGGGAAGTTGCTCAGCAAAAAGACCTGAAAAAAGTAACCACCTGTCAATATTCTGGCAACTTCCTAGAACGCTGCTTAGCAACAAGTAGCAACCTCACATCAACATCAAAGCAACTTCCTGGGAAGCTGCTTAGCAACAAGAAGCAACCACCTAGCAACACCCTAGGAACTTCGTGGAAAGCTGCTTAGCAACAAGTAGCAACCACATATCAACATCAAAGCAACTTCCTGGGAAGCTGCTTAGCAACAAGTAGCAACCACATATCAACATCAAAGCAACTTCCTGGGAAGCTGCTTAGCAACAAGTAGCAACCACATATCAACATCAAAGCAACTTCCTGGGAAACTGCTTAGCAACAAGAAACAACCACCTAGCAACACCCTAGCAACCTCCCGGGAAATCTGCTCAGCAAAAAGAAGCAAACACATAGTAACACCCTAGCAACTTTCCATAAAAGCTGCTTAGCAACAAGAACTCAGCCACTTGTTTATTTTAAACCAATGTTAAGTTTATGTTGGTTCATAGAAACTTTAGCCCATTTTGAGAACCATTTTTTTAAATTAAGACTTTATTAGCATTTATTAATTTGGTCTTTTTATTGTAATTAAATAAAAAAATATTTATTCTTGACTGTCTGTCTGATTGTCTGTCTTCTCATTGGTCAGTGTGCGGATCGAGGCATGTTACACTTACACCGCCCACCCAGAAACCTACTCACCTCACATCAGTAAGTTTAAGCCCCGCCTACATCCAGTGTGAGATCACGTCTGTAGTGAGTCCTGCTGTTCTCATCGGTTCCTCACCATGTTCTAAATGTTCCTCTCTGTTCTAGCTCTGAGTGTGCACTTTGAAGCAGACACAGAGCGCAGGAAATTGGGACTGCCCCACAGAGTCTACTTCCTGGGACGGGCCGCGTCCGAGCCCGAGTACGTCCACACTAAAGATCTGGAGCTGAGGGGTCAGAAACACCCAGCCTGCCAAACCGCCACCTTCGTACTGCAGGTACACAATCACAACTGTGTCCAATCAGCATCATCAGATCCATTATTTAATATTATCAGATCAGCACTTGCAGATCAATCATTCAACATCACCAGATCCAGCATTAAAAGATATGTAAAGATCAGATCTACAGTGTCTCATTATCAGAACAGCATTATGAGATTCATTATAGTATCAGATTCAATATTTAAAATAATCAGATCAGCATAAAAAAATCCACCACTTGCAGATCCATCATTCAACATCCACCATTAAAAGATCTGTAAAGATCAGATCCATAATGTATCATTATCAGACCAGCATTATCAGATTCAGCATAATCAGATCAGTATCAGATCCAGTCGTGTCAAATTAAGTACAGTCAGATCCATCTTTTATCATTTTATCAGCACTATCAAATAAAGATTATCAGATCCTGCAGTATCAGATCAGGAAGTTCCAAATCCAGATGTACCAAATCTAGCACTATCAGATCTAGCGTTAAACATTATCAGGTCTAGGATAAAAAAATCTTGCATTATGAGATCCAACACTTTCAGGTCCAACATTATCAGATCCAGCATTCAATATCAATGATCAGGACCAGCATTATCAGATCTAGCATTACCAAATCAATCAGAATCAGATCTAGCATTATTAGCTCAGCATTACCAGATCCAACACTGTCAAGTCCAGCTAAATTAGATCCACTCTTCAACATAATATAATAAATGATCATTATCAGACCAGCTTTATCTGATTATTATTATTATTCATCATAATCAGATTCTGTTATATCAGATCCAGGAGTTCCAATTTTAGTACAGTCAGATCCATCTTTCCTCATTTTGGACCCTATCGTACATCCTGTGCAAGGCCCGTTGCTCGTTGCTATCTTACACCCCGTCAACAGTCTATTCTCACACCTTATGCAAATGTCACTAAAATAGCAGCAGAGTTTAGGAATATATCTACATTGATGGGCGTGGTGGTCTGGAAATGAGGTGTGTTCAGGTAAATATCTGGCGTGATTCTATCTTGGTCGCAGGGAACACACTGGCTGATTAAAACCCTGACAACAGTCAACAGTCAGCCACCCAATCCAATCTTAGCCATGCAGGAGTGCACGGCTGCACTGCAATGCGCAAACCTGACTTTTACTTCAACAATAAACAGAATAAAGAATAAAATATCATTGCTGTTCCTTTTAATGAGCTGCTGGCTCACTTTCACAGCGTAAACATGCAGGTCAGTTTCCTCTGCTGAGACGCGCAAGGTGCCGTGCTGTTAAGATACCAACACGCCAAAGTCAGAGCACACCTGCCTCTTAAAATAGAGCACTATGACATTTAGCACTATCAAATAAGAATGATCATATCCAACATTATCAGATCAGGGACAATCACAGACAATCAAGTATCTGAAAGACAATCAAGTATCTTTGTGAAACCAATAAAACATTTCTCTCATTTCTGACATAATGTGAAGTGTAAACTCTTATTTTGCAGGAGAACATCAGGGATAAACTGCGTCCTATCTCTCTGGCGATCACACACACCATAAAGAAGACCCGGCACCAAGGCCACTTCGGGGATAAGCACCTGGGACGGCTGAGTCCAGTTCTGGGAGTCAGTCTCTCAAACACGTACTACTCTGAGGTAACAGATTCATGTTAAACTGTTCAAGCTTTTAATTCACTTTATCAGACCGATGCTTCCCTGTTTATGTTACGAGCTGTTGGACTATGCACATTTCACTTATTTTCCTGTGTAGTTTGTCAAAGGAGAACTCTGGTGTGAAATTGACTTTGGGTGTATTAAAACATGATGAAAGGTTCTTACCTTTGTTGAATTGCCCACCTCCTCTCTCCCGCAGCTTTCTGAGATCCAGTATTTTGTGCACTTTGCACCTTGCGCCTGCAGATAAATCGCTTTTTTCCACCGGTATTCAGGCTCAAAGTAGCTCCATACTTTATTGGTAGAATCTGAAGAGCCCTGACATTTAAAAACTACATTTACAATTTAGAAATTTAAAACTACACAAGAAGTTTATTAAAAGCCACTGTTTACATCCCATAGCGTAGGTAAACCTCCGGGTGCCGCAATCTTAAATTTAAGTCACAATAAGTCAACCGTCAAGCACGAATGAAGAGGTAGGACAGTTGAGCAGATTGCAAAATGAATTCCTTGGAAAACCATGAATTCCAGCTGTTCCTGAAAATATCTGGTTACTGTCGATATAAGAATGCAAAGAACCAACAGCAAATTACATAAACATTGCTCAAAACTATTCGTGCTCAACAGTTGACTTATTGTGACTTAAATTTAAGATGGATTCGCCCAGAGATTTACCTACACTATGGGACGTAAACAGTGGCTTTTATAAGCTTCTTGTGCATTTTTTAAGTTCTAAATGCTTTGTTTTAAATGTCAGGGCTCTTCAGTGGTCAAGTTTTTATAGAAAAATAAAACTCTTGATTGAAAAATATATGACACAGAACATTTAAGAGCAAGTTTTTTTTTAAGTTAAACAGGCCAGGCTGGGAAACATTTAAATCAAATTAAAATTTAGCTTAGCTTAGTTTTTTTGCAATTTCCCTTTTCATCTAGCAGTCTTATTCTGATTTAAATACTTTGACTACTGTGACATAAATAAAAAATATATAATTATATTTAGATTTTAGTCAAGAGACAGCATTGTGCTATGTGATACTTACATGGAATGGAGAATTCAGAATCTTCTTCTTTTTCTTCTTCTCTTCTTCTTCAGGTTGTAGATGGGTTGAATCCAAAATTAATCTAAATGACTACTGTCCCCTTTTGATTGTCCATTAGTAGATTATTATAGTGTATTACTGTGATTTTCTACAGTAGTAGGTTTATTACTGTGATTTTTAACATTTAACATTTAATTGCTGTGTTTTTGGCGGCATTCAGAGTATAATACTGTAAAAGTATTTACAGTAGTTAATTGTGCAGGAACACAGTATACTACTGTTGATTTCACAGCATTTTTTACAGTGTAATAACAAAGAAAATAGTCTCTCCCTATCTAGTGCACTAGAATGAAGGGAGTAACTGAGTTACTTCTGCTGTGTTTCAGGTCAATTTCCTAAGAGAGGGCTGTGGTGAGGACAAGATCTGCCAGAGCAACCTGAAGCTCAGCTACCAGTTTGGCACCAGAGCTCCCACTTCAGATATCTTCACCCCATTACCACTGTAACCACTGTCCCAGTTCAAAGCCCACTAGTAGACACTCATTCCTTTACCCACTGAGTATAAACCCAGTCAGTGCTTAACCCAGTCAGTGCTTTCTGTCTGTACACACAGGGACGAGGACGGTGTTCCTGTGTTCTCGCTGTCGGATCAGAGGTCAGTGGTTCTGGAAGTGACAGTCAGTAACACGCCCTCTGACCCAGAGAACCCGCAGGAGGATGGTGATGATGCCCACGCTGCCCAGATGGTGGTCACTCTGCCCAGCACACTGTCCTACTCCGGCTTCAGAGGACAGCAGGTAGCAGCTCCCACAACTTAACACTTACTGTAACACACTCAACACTGTTTACTCAACACACAGTATCCAATTATTCCGTGTGATGACAAGGGCTGTGTCCAAAATGGCTCCCTGTTTACGATTTAGGGCACTAGTAAGTATGTCAGCCATTTTTCTATGAGTGTCTGAATCGTAAGGAGGAATTCGAAAGTGATTTTGAGGGCACTTATCCCATAATGCATCATGATTTATATTTAGTAAACATCATTGCTTCCTAAGCGAGCTAAATGTGTCCCAAAATGCATTGCGGGTTTGGGCGTGGAAAACGCCAAATGCTGAGAAAACAGCTCAAACAGATGATTTACAGTTCATCATATCAACAATACAATTACAGGGTTTATTCCAACATGATCGTAAATAAAGTATCTTAAATATCCTAAATATCACCAATTACCAAAAAAGTTATATTTAAATGGATTTATCGCATGTTTGTATTATATATGTGTTTTGTGCATTGTATCATAGGACACACGAACCAAAGAAAAGTAAATACAGTACATAAAAATAAACTCGCAAGCATTGAAAAAATAAATACTCATAAATAATAACCAACATAAACACAGCTTATTCAACTTTCCATCAGCAGCACTTAAAGCTCTGTCTCTGCAAGGTTGGCATTATCTATTTACAACACTGATGAGTTTAATTTTCTTAAAACATGGTAGTTTTGTCCACCCGTCAAAGCACAGCGTTTCCTCCAGACAATTTAAGACACAACTCCACTTTTTGCATGAAACCACCCAATCTGGCAACATTTACAGATTAAAGATTTCTTTTGTTTTTGCATTTTTGTCATACTTACATTTCTAGATGATCAAACAAACTGTAATATTTGACAAATATAATCTGAGTAAATATAAAAAATAATCTTTAAATGATGATTTAAATTATTAAGGAGAAAAAAACAATCGTCTCCATAAATAAAGTCTGATTATTCACACTTTTTGGGAAGCTGAGTTCAATTTCACTACTAACCACTACTGATTATTGACAGACCTGTAATTTTACAAAACACTTAAATATAACCTGTCTGACAACATGAAGCAGCTATAAGGTAAAAGGGAAAACAACGTCATTGATCATCTATCAGCCTGGAAGGTTTCAAAGGCATTTCTAAGACTTTGGGACTTCAGTGTACCACAGTGAGAGCAATTATTCAGAAATGAAAAAACATGGAACACTAGTGAACCTTTCCAGGAGTGGACAGCTGACCAACATTATTTTAAAAGGGCATGGACAACTCATCCAGGAGGTCACAAAAGAACCAGATGAACCAAAAGAACAAGAAGAATACTGAATGTTCAATACAGTGTACTCAACACATTGTACTTAACACACAACACTGAACACACAATGCTCAACAGTGTACTCGACACTATGTTCTGCTTCTGCAGGTCGTGTGCCAAGCCAATCAGAATGGCTCCCAGGCAGAGTGTGAGCTGGGAAATCCTGTCAAAAGAGATGCAGTGGTATAGTAACACACAAACACACACACACATACATACATTGGTTTTGATATAATATACCTTATGTATTGTAAATTTATAAGTGTTTTTTTTTTACATATTAACTTTAATTAATGTTACTGTATCAGCTGACTGTGATTGTGTGTGATTTTCTTCACCAGCTGAAATTCTACATCATACTGAGCACCTCGGCGATCACCATTGAAACAACGTCTCTATCTGTAGATCTTCTGATGTCCACGTAAGCTCTTTTAATGTGATCAGTTATATAAAGGAAAAATTTGAGCTTTGTTATGGAAGAAGCTCATTAGGAATTAATGGATGTTGGACTAAATGTTTTTATTTGTGTCTCTCTGACTCTCAGGATCAGTGAGCAGCCTGGTCTGACTACAGTCACAGCATTCGCCAAAGTAGTGATAGAGCTCCCTCTGGCGGTCAGCGGGTAAGTGTTCTAACTGATAAAAAACTTTCTGTCACTGTCACACACTGGACTTTACTAATCTTCATTCATCAATTGTACATCAATGGGCAACACCAACCTAGCAGCCATAGCAGTGTAATGTGCGAATACTAGTGCATCTCAAAAAATATGAATATCATTGAAAAGTTACTTTATTTCAGTAATTTGGTTTAAAATGTAAAATGTATATATTATATCGATGTATTACACATAGAGTGATCTGTTTTAAGCAGTATTTCTTTTATTGTTTATGATTATGGTTTACATCCAATGAAAACCCAAAAATCTGTGTCTCAGACAATTTGAATATTATATAAGACTGTAACTGTCAGAGTGACATGTTAATTAAGATGTTTGTTTTTATTTATCATTCAAATTCATTTTTGTTTTATTTCATACGGTTATTAAAAAGAGGAAAAATCTATACGAACAGGTTTAAAAATGAGAGTAAAGCGTGTTTAAAAATAATATTTATACGTCTATAAAATAATATTTGATTAAAAAATGAGAACTTGGTTCAATGTTGCTTTGCTGTGGAGAGTAATGAGTCACGCAAATTAATTAGGCAGGTAACTAGGAAATTGTGGGTCAACACAACACCTAGCAACACCTTGGTAACCACCTAGCAGCCACTTAACAACACCACATCTAACACCATGTTACCTTTGCAACACCTTAGCAACCACCACAGATACCATAGCAACCACCTAGTAACACTTCAACACAACACCTAGCAACACCTTAGTATCCACCTAGCAGCCACTTAACAACACCACATCTAACACCATGTTACCTTTGCAACACCTTAGCAACCACTACGGACACCATAGCAACCACCTAGTAACCACCTAATAACACCTCAACAACCACCTAGCTTTTGAGCAAACGTTTTGACACTGCAATTCATTTGTATAATGAAAATGATGATAATTTTAAATTGATTTGAATTCTTTTTGTTTGTATGATTATCAGACTCGCTCGTCCTCACCAGCTCTTCTTCAGTGGGGAGGTGAGGGGCGAGAGTGCGATGAAGACTTTGGACGATGTGGGCAGTGAAGTGGAGTATGAATTCATGGTAAGATCAGGTGTTTAATTATCGTATTTTTTGCACTATAAATCGTGCTTAAACTCCTTTCATTTTCCCAAAAATCGCCAGTGTGCCTTATAATCCGGTGTGCTTTATTTATGGATTTTACTAGTCAGGTTGTAAGGAGCAGTAAACCCACTCCGCTGAAGTACAGCTTTATACAGGAGTTTCAGTTTAGTTCTCCTGCAGTATTAGCATTAGCCGCTAACCATGCTAAGCACTAGCTCTTTTGCTAGCTTGTTCAGAGGTAAGTATTATTGGCCTGTAGCCTGCTGCTAACCCAGGCAAGCATGTTGGAGCAGCATTAGCATTACCTGCTAACTGTGCTAAGCGCTAGCTCTTTCTGTGTTCAGAGGTGAGTAAATAGGACTTTAGTCTGCATGTTTACCGTGTTAAAACAAGCTACGTGGGACAAACCGCTAGCTAATATCGCTCTGTATTATCAGAACACTCAGGGTTCCTCAATGTACCGCTGTCAGGCGGCACTGTCGAGGCTAGCGGTTAGCCGCTAATGATAATATTGCTGCACCCAGCCTTAGTGCAAATCTGAAAATTTAATCTCACTGTAAATAAATGGAAGTTTATATCCCTTCTTTAATCTCATGTAATAACAGTAATTATCAAACTCGCTCCAGTGGCTGAATCTGAATCTGTCAGGTACCAAGAGTTTTTAGTGAACTATGAAAATCTGCTTTTAGCTACAGAGCAGCACCAGCGAGCTGGAATTCACTACAGGAAACATTAAAGCTCAGCTCGCTGAGATTACTGAACCATTTTAAACTTTTAGTTTCTAATTACATTCAGAAAGTGACTGTTTTAATTTTGTTTTTTTATTAGTTTATCTTTTTCTTATTATTTGAATTTTTATTTATTTTATTTTTTAATTTACTTATTATTACTTTTTTATTCTGTTTTATATTTCAATTATTATGTTCTTAGTTCATTATTATTAATTTTATCATTTCTTATCATTCGAATCTTTTTTTACTTTTACTATTATCTTTTCCTTATATTATAAATTTTATAAATTCTTTACTTTTTATGTGGCGATTTGTTTTTTGTAGTCTTTTAGAATTTTCTATTTTACATATATATTTTGTTCATGTATATTAATGTTTATTTCAAATGAGTATTTCTTTTAATTATTATTTTTTTCTTTTTTATTTCATAATATTTCTAATTTCTTATTAAATGTTTTCAATCCCTTTGATGCTGTAAATGCTCAGCAACATTGTAAATAAGGGTCACCATCAATGTTTTTACCGAGTGAAAATAAAGGTTGATTGACAAAATCTGTGTAAATAACATACAGTGCTTGTTTGACTTTAAAAGAAAATATTTTTGTAAGAATTACAGTTTTGTTTACTTAGCTTAGCTTAACTTTACAGGTCTCACCAACCAGCTGAATTAGAAGGAAAACATGGTGACACCTATGTTCCTTACTAGTGTTGCATAATGTGCCTCATAATATGTTTTAATAAAGACGTTTATTGATAGTGCACCTTATAATCCGATGCGCCTTATAGTGCAAAAAATATGGTATGGTAATTAAATAGAGTATTTCTTGAGTAATATTAACTTCAGAACGTATTTATAAACTAATCCCCCGCACAGGTCACCAACACCGGCCCGTCCGTCCAGACTCTCGGCTCGGCGTTCCTGAACATCATGTGGCCTCATGAGCTGGCAAACGGGAAGTGGCTGCTGTATCCATCCGGCTTGCACATCGAGGGTCACCCGCAAACCCACTGCACCCCCAAGTCAGCCCTGGACCCCCGAGGACTGCGGCCCAAAGAGAACCACGTTCAGAACCTGAAGGTACAGAAAACACATTCTGTACTCTTTAACCTGCTGTGTTCTAGTAGAAGTAGTGATGGAGCACCTCCTGCAGGACATTAGGAGCATTACCGTGTTACTCAGACTGAATGTCACAGATTAGAGTAGTGGCAGAGCTTCCCCTGCTGGTCAGTGGGCTGGCATACATGTGAATAATGTGGCAAGACTGGTCAGTTTTGGGATCTGTAGGCCTCATTATTTTATATATTTATTTGTTAATTAGGCCAGAAGGAAGACTCGCTCACATCCAGAGGAAGAGGAGGAGGAAGGTAAGACCATGACGAAGGGCGGCCCACCCAATACCACGCCCGCTGTGGCCGCTTCTGAGAGGAGGAAGTCTCTGAAACTGGTAAGTGAATTGATCTGGAACAGTAATGGCTTTTTTAACAATACATTGTTAAAATATTTAGAAGTGACCTTATTAAAACCAACCCCAGAATCCACTTGTAAATGAGCTCACAGTGGCTAATAATGCATTATAATGCTCGTATTGTGTTCTTATTAAATCTTATCAATACAGTAGATGGTAAATGAATGTTTAGTGTGTTTGGAGTTAAAGGTGAATTGTGAGCTCTAATCTATTGAAAGTCTGATGTACTGAAGGTCTAATGTGCTGAGAATTCTGAGGGTTGAATGTACTGTGAGTCTTATTTACTAAGGGTCTGATGTACTGAGAGTCTGATGTACTGACAGTCTGATATACTGAGGGTCTGATGTACTGAAAGTCTGATGTACTGACAGTCTGATATACTAAGGGTGTGATGTACTGACAGTCTGATGTACTGACAGTCTGATATACTGAGGGTCTGATGTATGGAGGGTCTGATGTACTGACGGCCCGATTTGCTAAGGGTCTGATATACTGAGTCTGATGTACTTAAGGTCTAATCTAGTGAAGCTTTGGTGTACTGATGATCTATCCTATTAAAGGATCTATTGTACTGAGGGTCTGATGTCCTCAGGGTGTACTCATGCATTGATCTGCTAAGGGACTGATATCTTGTTAGTCATGTATTGATCTACTAAGGGTCTGATGTACTAAGAGTCTGATGCACAGATGGTCTGGTGTACTGAGGGTCTGATGTGTTGAATGTCTAATCTAGTGAGGCTCTGGTGTACTGATGGTCTATCCTTTTGAGTGTCTGTTGTACTGAGGGTCTAATATCTTGAGGACCTGATGTACAGGTGGTCTGATGAACAGATAGTTTGATATACTGAGGGTCTGATGTATGGAGGGTTTGATTTACTGATAGACCAATTTGCTAAGAGTCTGATATACTGAGAGTTTGATGTACTTAAGGTCTAATCTAGTGAGGCTTTGGTGTACTGATGATCTATCCTATTGAATGTCTGTTGTACTGTACTGAGGGTCTGATGTTCTCAGGGTCTGATGGATGTACTGAGGGATCAATCTACTAAGGGTCTGATATCTTGTTAGAATGGTGTACTCATGCTTTGATCTACTAAGGGTCTGATATACTGAGAGTTTGATGTACTGATGATCTATCCTATTGAATGTCTGTTGTACTGAGGGTCTGATTTGCTCAGGGTCTGATGGATGTACTGATGGATGGATCTACTAAGGGTCTGATATCTTGTTAGAATGATGTACTCATGTATTGATCTACTAAGGGTCTGATATACTAATGGTCTGATGTACAAGATGGTCTGGTGTACTGAGGGTTGGATGTACATATTGTCTGATGTACTGAAGGTCTAATCTAGTGAGTCTGATATTTTGAGGGTTTAATGTCCTAAGGATCTGATATACAGGTGGTCTGATGTACAGATAGTTTGATATACAGATGGTTTGATGTACAAAGGATTTGATGTACAGCTGGTCTGATGTACTGAAGGTCTGATCCACTGAGGGTCTGATGTACTGAGAGTTTAATCCACTGAGTGTCTGATGTACAGACGATGATGTTCCTATCAATTAATGTGTGTGTGTGTGTGTGTGTGTGTGTAGGACTGTTTGTTGGGTTCTGCGCGTTGTGTGCTTCTCCAGTGTCCGCTGCACAGTTTCTCGGGTTCGGCCTTATTCAGGATCAGCGCCCGTCTGTGGAACACCACATTTATAGAGGTACCATCTTCCTTTCTCTCTCCCTCTCTCTATTCTGCTCTCTCTCTCTCCTTTCCTTTCATTAGCCCACCTCTCTCTCTGTCTCTCCCCCTCTAATACATACAATATGTGACATTTGACCAGCTGCACCACACTGCCATCACAAATCAATACAGATATAATATCCCTCTCTCTCTCTCTCTCTCTCTCTTTCTCTCTCTCTGTCTTTCTCTCTCTCTCTCTCTCTCTTGCAGGAGTTCTCAGCGGTCAGTGCGCTGGAGCTGCTGGTCAGAGCGAACATCACCGTCAAGTCCAGCATTAAACATCTAGTGCTCAGAGATGCTGCAGCACAGGTACAGCTCCGCCCCGCATTTAATCCACAGCAGTTTAGCCCCACCCATTTACACTGAAGTTATAAACAATTTTTCAGGTCAGACTCTGTTTAAATAGCCTCCAATACAGGCCAGTTATTCAGAACACAGCTCATTTACATATAGCAGTTATGTTGTATGTATACTCCTGTCCCCTCAGGTTCCAGTAATGATCTACCCAGAACACGGGCTTTCAGACCAGTACTGGATCCCCTGGTGGATCATCCTGATCGCGATTCTGGCCGGAGTTCTGGTTCTGGCTCTGCTGGTCTGCATTCTCTGGAAGGTATGGCTCAGAGTGATGTCACAGGTTTATCGATTAATAGCTTTTGTCTGAAATGAAAGGTGATCTGTCACTGGGTGTAAAATTCTGTTCCATTCCTTTTCATTTCTGTTTCTTTCTTCCCAGTCCACTTCAATTATTCTCTTCTTATACTTTTCCATTTCATGTTTCCAGACTTTAAAGTCCTCATATGTCTAATTACAGCAAAATCAGATTCAGTCTGATTATTCTGAGCCACTTTGATCTGATGGGATTATTATCTAAACATTAAAAGACTGAGAGTCTGATTATACTGAGGGTCTAATCTAGTAAGGTTGTATTATACTGAGGGTTTAATCTACAGAAAGTCTGATTTACTGAGGGTCTAATCTACTGAGAGTCTGATTTACTTAGGGTTTGATATACTGAAAGACTGATCTACTGAGAGTCTGATTTACTGAGGGTCTAATCTACAGAGAGTCTGATTTACTGAGGGTTTGATATACTGAAAGACTGATCTACTGAGAGTCTGATTTACTGAGGGTCTGATTTACTGAGAGTCTGATTTACTGAGGGTTTGATATACTGAAAGACTGATCTACTGAGAGTCTGATTTACTGAGGGTCTGATTTACTGAGAGTCTGATTTACTGAGGGTCTAAACTACTGAGAGTCTAATCTACTGAGAGACTATTTTACTGAGGGTCTAATCTACTGAAAGTCTGATTTACTGAGGGTCTAATCTACTGAAAGGGTGAATCCCATTTCTCCCCTTGGCCCTACCCCTTACCCCTACCCCTTCTTTTCGAGTGTAATCCTTCCCCTTGAAACGGAGTTACAAGGGGAAGGGGTAAAATCCTACCCCTAGGAATTGGGACAACCCTTCAAGCACCCGGTGAAAGGTGAATCTTATTGAAAATAGCCTCCATAATATACTAGAAATTGTATATCACACTGGTTCCCAACACTGGTCCTGGAGCAGGTAATGTGTTCCAAAAACAATATAATGTGCAAGAATATGGGTCCTCAGTGACAGAGGAATCACTGGTATATCACAATGATGTTTGTCAATGAACAATAAATACATAGATAAATAGCACTGATTTATGACCAGGCTACTAGCGGTGGTGTGTAGGTGACCCTGCTGGGCTGATGTGATGATAGCAGTGGAGCGCTAAAGTTCAGTAGCCTAGCTGCTGGTTAACTAGTTAACTTTAGGGCATTGTATGTGTACAGAAAGGGGGCAAGATGTGCAGAAATTAATTAATATTGTCCATTCCTTAATTCCTCTGTGATGGGGAGCTGAAATTAGCTCTGATTATTTTTTATTTGATTTATTTTTTCCGTTCCGCCTTAAATGCGGTAGCGCCTGCCGTCTGTTGCACCATTTAAGGTGGAACGGGAAAGTTAGCTAGCTAGCTAGCTACCGAAACGAACTACTAGCGAACTTTTTATGCTTGTTACGAAGAATTCAGCCATAAAACATCAAAACTACACAATAAACTAAGGTAATACAGTGCTAATCGTAATTTTTAACATGGAAAATACTTTCTTTGGTCGCTTGTTCCGCCATCTTACCAGTCATTCTCATACCCCTCGGTACGAAGTGTGGGTCTGGAAAATCTCCGTTTGAAGGGCTAACTAGCCCTACTCCTTACCCCTACCACTTCATCCTAACAGGAATCGGGACACCCCTACCCCTTGACGTGCACGCGCAAAACAGAGGGGTAGGGGTAAGGGGTAGGGCCAAGGGGAGAAATGGGATTCACCCAAAGTCTGATTTACTGAGGGTCTAAACTGCTGAGAGTCTAATCTACTGAGAGACTATTTTACTGAGGGTCTAATCTACTGAGATTCTGATTTACAGAGAGTCTGATTTACTGAGGGTTTGATATACTGAAAGACTGATCTACTGAGAGTCTGATTTACTGAGGGTCTAATCTACTGAGAGTCTGATTTACTGAGAGTCTGATTTACCGAGAGTCTGATTTACTGAGGGTCTAAACTACTGAGAGTCTAATCTACTGAGAGACTATTTTACTGAGGGTCTAATCTACTGAAAGTCTGATTTATGGAGGGTCTAATCTACTGAGAGTCTAATCTGCTGAGAGTCTAATCTACTGAGAGTCTGAGTTACAGAGAGTCTGATTTATGGAGGGTCTAATCTACTGAGAGTCTAATCTACAGAGAGTCTAATCTACTGAGAGTCTGATTTACAGAGGGTCTAATCTACAGAGAGTCTGATTTACTGAGGGTGTTTAATATACTGAAAGACTGAACTACTGAGAGTCTGATTTACTGAGGGTCTAATCTAGTAAAGTTGTAATGTACTGAAGAAGGATTAATCTAATCTGGACTTAATCCAGGTATAAAACAGATGATATGGCTCAGTGTAAACAGGCTATTAATTACCTGTACATCTCTCTCTCTTTCTCTCTCACTCTCTCTCTCTGCTGGATGTTGGGTTAGTGTGGTTTTTTCAAGCGTACAGAGCGCCACCCGCACTTCGAGACTGAGTATTACCGCGCTCACCTCCAGCTCCAGCCGTCTGATGCAGATAAACAGGCCGCAGAGCTGCAGTAGGGCTCGCTCGCACCTCCTGCTCTCTCTCTCCCTCTCCCAGCGGTAAAGCAGCAGTAGAGTCCAGCACTAACGTCCTGCCTGGCTGTCTGTCTGATCTGTTTGCCACTGTCCGTCTGTCTCTAACACAAACAGTCTCAAATATCCAATCTGAATACTAAGAAGGAGTTAGTTTAAAAAGATGAATTAAAGCTGATGATGGTTATACATTAGAAATTACATTACATACTGGTGAACAAAAATAGATTTTATGCAGTATAAACACTACTGGCGTCCCAAATGCTTGATTGGTAATAAATCAGGCATCAGGGCAGGCCAAGGAAGTGTTGCAATCTGGCAACCCTTGCTTGCTGTTTGTGGGTGAGCATTATCCTGCTGAAAAATGCCAGCTGGAAGCCCTGCTATGAGAGGCAACACATGTGTTTCAGAATGTCCTGCGCATATCAATGAGCTGTTCAACTACTAGGGCAGGAGTCGGCAATAGGTGGTCCACTGGCCAGATGTGGCCTGCAAGCATGAAACATCTGGCCCTTGAGATTGTTTGAACTTTAATGAACGATAATAGAAAAAAAATAATAAAATGCTTCCCTGGCAAGCTTTTGTTTTCTTTCCTCTCTTGCCTCTCTGTCACGCTCAGTGTGTCTTTAGTTTCTTCCCGTTCTTGTTTTTCCGCACGTTTTTTGGCTCCCTATCTCCTTACAAGTCCGTTTTTCTCGGGCTCTGTTCCAATTCACTAGCTGGGGCAGTGATAGTGTATTGGACAGTGACCCTGATGACACGGGTTCGATGCCGTGTGAAGAGCGGTGTGTTTATTTATTTATTTATTTTTTTTCTTGGGCTTACCAGGTTTGAATTCAACTGTTCTGCAATTGGGTTCAACAACCCTCTGGGCTGGGGAGCTACTAGTCTGTAGCACTCCATCCCATTACACTTCATTTTCCAAAACAGAATTTTTTTTGTGGCCCGCCACATAATGGCTTGGAAAATATCTGGCCCACGGCCAAACTTAATTGCCGACCCCTGTACTAGGGGTAACGTCTGTCTGACCGGCTTCCCAGATCATCACATCAGCAGTATAAATAAATCAAAATATAATATTTTTAATTAAGATTTGTATTTCTACTCTGTTCTACAAAAACAGATCTTATGTAGTATAAACACTAATTTGAGGTGAGGGCCAATTAAGGTCCATGACTTCAGTAACCATGTCCATTTGAAAAAGAGGAAGACTTCTGGTGGCCACCTTTTGGTATAGCAAGTACAGTAACAGTTCTGGGCCTGGGTCAAGATGAGCCTGAACCCTGTGTGATGACACTGTGTGTGTATGTGTGTGCTGCACTGGGTATGTGATTAACCCCTTTTTTATCTTATTCAGTTTGCTGTGATTTGCATTTTTTAATTAATCTAATAATTTCAGGTACGCTCTTCCTAATCAATCACCAGAAAACTTCAGAAACTCCTGACGCTGTGAATCTACATGATATGTACTGTTATAATAATAGATTATATTGGACAATATTAGAGTAAAAGAATATTGTGATTTATTAGGGAAATCTGTACAACTGAAAGAAGGCTCTTGTACCCTGTTGGTCACCTGTAGCCTGGATATAAGATATATGATGAGATATGATGGTTGGGCATGGAAGTGTACAGGTTCTGTATGGCATCCTGCAGTACATTTACCTACAGATGTTGCAGCTGGACCTGTAGATCCTGCTCTACACTTGTAGGTTCCTGAAGCCGATGTCTGACGTCCAGCGGGATAGGCGCTGGTACTAAGATCTGGGTCTTCACCCTTCTGGAGATGGAGCATTACTATTGATAGGGGGGGGGGGGTCATAATAAGTGGGTTGGGTTATTGCTCTTGTAAATTGGGTAGAAATATAGGTAAAAATTATATAAAAAAAAACTGGGCAAAATCTAAAAAGAGCCTTTCAGTGCAGTGTAGAGGCATGTCTAGCAGTCTAGCATGTCTGCTATCTCTCACCAGGAGGTACACTGCCCAAAAGTAGCTTCCGAGAAGAAGTTTCCTTTTTTTTAAGCAGTAGTTGAAGAAATGTTATGCCCTCTTGTGTCAAAACCCAGTGTCTAATTAGATCACACCTGTAATAATTTATATTTACATCTGTGTAAGTAAGATATAACTGCATGGCGAGTGTATACATACTGTAGAAAGATACAGTTGCAAGAAAAAGTATGTGAACCCTTTGGGATTATGTGGATTTTTGCACAATTTGGTCATTAAATGTGTTCTGATCTTCATCTAAGTCACAACAATAGACAAACACTGTCTGCTTAAACCAATAGGCTAGTGACTTTTCTAAGAGCTAATTGAAGCCAGCACACCGTCATCAAAACCTCATCCCATCTGTGAAACATGGTGGAGGGGGCATCATGGTTTGGGGCTGCTTTGCTGCCTCAGGTTCTGGACAGATTGCTGTCATCGATGGAAAAATGAATTCCCAAGTTTACCAAGACATTTTGCAGGAAAAATTAAGACCATTCCTCCACCAACTGAAGCTCAACAGAGGATAGATGATGCAACAGGACAACGACCCAAAACATAGAAGTAAATCAACAACTGAGTGACTTCAACAGAAGAAAATTCGCCTTGTGGAGAGTCCTGACCTCAAACCAATTGAGATGCTGTGGCATCATGACCTCAAGAGAGCGACTCACACCAGATATCCCAAGAATATTGCTGAACTGAAACAGTTTTGTGAAGAAAAATGGTCCAAAATTCCTCCGAACCGTTATGCTGGTCTGATCTGCAACTACAGTAAACGTTTGGTTGAGGTTATTGCTGCAAAAGGAGGGTCAACCAGTTATTAATTCCAAAGGTTCACATACTTTTTCCACCCTGCACTGTGAATGTTAACATGTTGTGTTTAATAAAATCATGCAAACATATATAATTTTTGTGTGGTATTAGTTTAAGCAGACTGTGTTTGTCTACTGTTGTGACTTAGATGAAGATCAGAACACATTTAATGACCAATTTATGCAGAAATCCAAGTAATCCCAAAGGATTTACATACATTTTCTTGCAACTGTATATTCTATATTCACTAGATTTGAGGTGATACTAATGTCCAGTGTCCGTCCCAAACTGAGCTACTGACCAGTTTACCTGTAGTAATGATTGTCTCTCTTTTTCTCTCTCTTTCTCTCTCTTTCTCAGTGTGGGTTCTTCCGGCGGGCCCAGTATAAAGATAAGGTTCCTCAGTACCACGCTGTGAAGATCCCACGACAAGAACGTTCTCAGTTCCAGGATAACAAGTCCACCGTTCTACACAAGAAGGAGTGGGCGACCCACTGGACTGACGTGTCCGGGTCCTAATGTTCTGGAACTTTCCTTTTTCTTCCCTCCCTCGCTCGTCCTCAGCGGACCCGGCCCGAAGCGTCCCGTCCCGACGGCAGCACCTGGACGCTGGGCACCTTTATACTGCATAGACTTTATAACTGCTACCTTTACTAACACACACACACACACACACACCTTCACACAGCTACATTAGAGTACACAACTAAACCCATAGAACTGCTGTGTGCACTGAAACTTGTCCAAAATGTCCTATTAAAAGTTCTACCAAAGGCCTACAGTACATGCAGATGTGCCTATAGAAAAAAAAGTTCACCAACTTTCTCTCTTCCAAAATTCTCTCTATAGTTTAGCATCACTTAAAATATGAAAAAAATCCTTCAGAAAGGGTTTGATGGATGGTGAATTGATGGTGTAAAACGCTTCACTTCTACGTTTCTAGATAGTCTTCCCCAGTCAGAATAGTGTACAGTGGTGGTGAATGGAAGCAGACACCCGGACCTCTAAGCCCCGCCCCCACTAAATGTATTTGAAATGTATTACACCAAATGGCCAAATATGAATACTCTGCCTGATGCTGCTTCACACCTGTTTTCAAATTCGCATATCATTAAAATGGTGGAGGGATACGTATGCAATATGCAGGGAGTAGTGCAGCAAAAAGTAGTGCCTAATGATTATCCCTAGTGTTATTTAGGTTTTCTGCTGTTTTACCATCATCACCATTCCATGCGAAATTTAGAAAAAGACTAAAATTAATTATTTTCGATTATATTTTGTTTCTATTCACCACCACTGTAAATCAATTGCTCTTCCTATATTTCTATATTTTAGAACAAACTAGGGATGCACCAAAATTATAAATTTATTAGGCGAGAATCAAACTAAATAAAACATTTGCCCAAACAATACAAACATTTTTTTCTTACATACTGAATTTATTTATGTTTTTTAATATTTCCACACAGCTGACATTTCTTAAAAATTTTATTACACATGTTTACATGGCTATTATTGTTCTTTTGTTTAGACTATTTTATTTATATTTATTTAGACTTGTTTAATAGAAATTGGATTGGACTTCTTTATTCTAATTAGAGTATACACATGGGCATATTCTTTTCCGATCAAGCTATTAGTTGGATTAAAATCAACAAGTTTTTTTTTTTTACTTTCTATTATGTTTATTTATTCATTTGGTTTGTTTGTCTAATTTTTGGTGCATCCCTACAACCCCAAGCCCAAGCCCAATCTTGCCCAATTTTGTCAAATTGTCAAATTTGTCAAATTTTCCTTATGATAAACACACAGCATTAGTCTTTAGTCTTAGGCTGTTTTTAGGTTGTTTTAGGTTGTTTTTAGGTTGTTTTCAGGTTCCGGTGCAGACTGTTGAACTGTAAGACTGTAGGACAGCAGCACTTCTTGTTTATCATCTCATCTTGTTTTAAGTGTAGCATCTGATAGAAGTGCCTTACTGAACTCCTCAGATTAGAATCAGAGGTGAAACCCACCGTTTTAATTTCTTCATCATTTAAATGAATGAAGAAATTATGACATGTGTCTACAGAGAACTCTGCTAGATCTTTTCTGATTCCAGAGATGTACATCCATAAGATTCTCATGGGTCTGACCTTTAATAATGTTCCTAAATGTTGAATCTTTCACTGCTCCAGTAAAAAAAAAGAAGCCAGTTTCAGGAATCTCCTAGTTAATAAACCAATAGAAGCTGTAGGTTCTATTCTAAGATTCTAAGGTTCTAGAAGTTACTCAGTACTGTACAAACTGAAGTACTTTTGTGCTTTTGACACCTATTGCAGTCGTTGTATCACAGCTGGATGGAATATTAGGATTATCTGGTCCAACCTGAATGAACATCAGAGAGTTTATAGGTGCACAGCTTTAATATTAGATACACTAATCACCACATTTACTCTATTAAACTGTTAATCCAGACTAAGTACTGGAGGTTCTCCGGTTCAGAACTGTCCAGACTGTTTTATATTGTTCTGAATTTTCTTTTTAAGTTGTTTAGTTTCAGTTTCATATTAAATCAATACTATTGCTGTATGACTGTTCGGGTGAAAACGGAGCATGCACGTTCCTCACACTGCTCACTTCTTAGCGATCTGTTAATTTAAGCAATAATAATAATAATAATAATACATATTGCCTGCGGCCTCATGCCTATGACCACAGCACAGCAGTGCCAATATTACACATTATAGCACGAACCTAGAGTGTACTATTGTGATTATACCACAGTTTAATTATTACTGTTTATTAAAAGATTTTGAGTTATAAAAATGGAGAAAATACGATCTGTTTGGTTATAAATACTCTGCAAGCTGTTTGTAGCTGCGCTGTTTGGCTTGTAAGCGCTGCATTGTTGCTAGGTTACCTATATGTGATGGAGTAGTACATGGAGGGCTTCGGTTACAGTCCTTTACTGGCTGATAACGTTACTCACATCGCAGGGTCGGAACTAACTGTGGTATAATATAATATAGAATGTGGAATTAATCCCCAAATTTTTGGGACACTTGCTTGTTTTTTTTTTTTTTTAATCTGCTTTTGTTGCAGTAACTGCATCTATTGTCCAGACTAAAGACTTTCGGCTAGATTTTTTAGAAGAGTAGAAACATTGCAATGGAATGGATTTGATTGCATTCAGAAAGAAGAAGACAAGAGGTCACCACTCCCAAACTCTTCCCATTCAAAATTCAAAGTATTGGACGGAGCTCTCCATCCTTCATTCCAGAGAACACAGTTCCACAGCTCCACAGTGGTCTCAGTACTGGGGGCTTTATAGATTTACAGATTTACACCCCTCTAGCTCATGCCTGGCATTACTTGGCATGGTGCCAATATGTTCATATTCCTTTATCTGCTCCGAATAGTACTATTCAATTGGCAATACTTATTTCGCTGCAGACCAGACTAGCTGTATGTTTGTACATTTGCACATCTGTGTCAGCAATAGGTGCAATTCATACAAGTACATACCGGAATACAGCATTCTTTAAAAGAGGTGTCCACAAATTTTAGGACACTTTGTGTAAATTAATTGAAAACCCGAACCACGTCAGAAATGGCCATATATATATATATATATATATATATATATATATATATATATATATATATATATATATATATAAATGTATGTTAATGAAGTGAAACTGTGTGTGTTTGGACATTGCTGGACAATCTGATAATTGATGCATGACAGAATGACAGACGTTGCCGTAGGTTGTTTACCCCCCCCCCCCCCCCTTTTTTTTTTTGGTGTCGACCAATCAGATATTTATTTCTGACTGTTTCACTGTAAATAAAATACATAAAAAGATGTATCATATCAGATACGAAGAGAAATATTCTCAAAAAACGCTTCTGTCTGTTCATGTGTGTTTTTGTCTTTGATTTATTTGAAATAATTCAGTTTTACATCTGTAGAAATTAGATTTAATCAGACTGTCTGATCTACTCAAGCCTCACATTCTAAATAAGTGTTTTCACACTGACCTGGACTGAACCAAAATAGCAGATGTCAAAAGTGCCGCAATCCACAATTCAGATCTACTTAATTGTGATCCAGTTTGTTTGCAGTGTGAAAACACCTTTTCAGACAATTCAGACCAATTCAAACTAATTACAGCAAGTTGAAGCAGGCATGTCTGTATCTACTGTAACTGTAGATTAAGCCTCATTTATAAACAGAAATAAAATGAATGCAATCCATCTCCCGCACGTATTCTACCGCACTTGAAAGAAGACACATTCTGGCAGAGAGGCAGATTTTGGCAAAACATCTAAAAAAGGCAACTCACCAACAACAGACAACACTCAACAGTCCACGTTCTTTAGTGCGCACAACTTACTAATCTCTTGAGACCCTGTTGAAACTAGTTTATTTACATACTGTAGAAAGCTGCAATTTTCAATTAATTTGATTAATTCGGTCCTTTTGATCCCAAAATAATATTTATATTTATATTATTTACATTATTTCATATATTTATATTGTTTTACATTATATTATTTTATTATTTATAAAAATAATATTCTTCAAATTTAACAAATTCACATTTGTTAAATTAACTGCTGTCCCCATCATTTTCTTTGCAAAAACGAAACACCAAGCAAAAGTCTGTGTCTGAGGAAGACAAACGGCAGTGTAAAACAAAACAGAACTAACCAGATTAAATGTAAATTATACAATACAACAAAATTATCACCCAGGATTCAGACTTCCAGGTATAAAACCGCTCTTAGTGCAAAATTTCTGCTGAAAGGTTTATGTAAAAATGTGATGTGCCACAAAATTGTAAGTTTTAACCACTTAAATAGGTTAAATAAAGTTCCTCACCTTTAGGCACTTTTTTTTTACCTCTATCTGTCAAAAGCTTTCATGTCCATTTTGATGCTGGAAACCATGGAGATTAAGTGATTGCTGACATCATTGTTACAGAAGGATTCTAAAGGGAATTCCTAATCCTGATCCTGAGAGAAACAGCAATGCACCATGGGATTAACTCTGAACTTTCAGATCTCACTGCCTTTATTAATCAAGAGTTCAACTGTGTTTAACTGTAATAAACTGTAACAAAACACATCATAAAGTCTTAACTCTGTACATCACTGGAATAAACCCAATTAATCATAAAGTCAGTGTTTACTTAGAGTATCTACCTGTAATTAACTCTATATAACATTTAGAATAAACCCAAATAAACAAAGTCAGTGTTCAGTGAGAGTGTCTACCTGTGATTAAGTCTATATAACATTAGAATAATAAACCCAAATTATCATTAAGTATGTGATAACTACCTGTAATTAACGTTATATAACATTAAAATAAACCTAAATAAACATAATGTGAGTGATAAGTGAGAGTGCCTATCTTTATATATATGTATATATATAGTGCCTAACTGTATAAAACATTAGAATTAACCCAAATAAACATAAAGTCAGTAGTCAGTTAGTGTTTATCTTTACTTAACTCTATAAATCATTGGAATAAACCCAATTAATCATAAAAACGGTGGTCAGTGAGAGTGTCTACCTGTAATTAACTATATATAACACTAGAATAAACCTAAATAATCATAAAGTCAGTGGTCAGAGAGAATGTCTACCTGTACTTAACTCTATATAACATTAGAATACTAAACCAAAATAAAAGTCAGTGATCACTGAGAGTATCCACCTATAATGAACTGTATATAAAATTAGAAAAACTCAAATAAACATAAAGTCAATGGTTTTTGAGAGTGTCTACCTGTAATTAACTCCATAAACATTGGAATACTAAACCCAAATAAACATAGTCAGTTGTCGGTGAGTGTCTTACTCTAATTAACTCTATAAAACATTGGAATAAACCTACATAAACATAAAGTCAGTGGTTATTCAATGAGAATGTCTAACTGTAATGTATAAAGTCAGTGGTTGGTGAGAGTGTCTAGTTGTAATGAATTCTATATAACACTGGAATATTAAACCCAAACAAACAACGTCTGTGGTCAGTGAGAGCGTCTAACTGTAATTTACTCTATATAACAGAATAATAAACCCAATAAACATAAAGTCAGTGGACAGTGAGAGTGTCTACCTGTAGTTAACTCTTTATAACATCAAAATAAACCCAAGTAAGCAAACTCAGTGATCAGTGAGTGTCTACCTGTAATTAATTTTGTTTAACATTAGAATAAACTCAAATAAACATAAAGTCAGTGTTTACTTAGAGTATCTAACTGTTATTATTTTTGTATAACATAAGAATAAACCCAAGTAAACATAAAGTCAGTGATCCGTAAGTATCTACCTGTAATTAACTCCTAATTAATTAAGAATGAGGTCAGCTGACTACCTGAATATACTGAATATAGACCAGGTTATTCCATCAGTGGATTTTTTCTTCTCTGATGGCACGGGCATATTCCAAGATGATAATGCCAGGATTCATGGGGCTGGAATTGTGAAAGAGTGATTCAGGGAGCATGAGATCATCATTTTCACACATGGATTGAGAGAGTTCACCACAGAGTCCAGACCTTAACCTCATTGAGAATGTTTGGGATGTGCTGGAGGAGGCTTTGTGCAGCGGTCAGACTCTACCACCATCAATGATCTTGGTAAAAACATTAATGCAACACTGAATAAAAAAAAATCTTGTGAAATTGCAGAAGCTTTTTAAAACAATGCCACAGTGAATGTGTGCCGCAATCAAAGCTAAAAACGGTTCAACAAAATATAGACCACTGAAGTTGTGCGTCATTCTGTATTCCTCGTGTGGCTTCCGTGTCTAAGCGTTTGTTTCCCTAGAAGGAAAATGAATAGGCTTCTCAAAAACTGGCCTCTATCATAATCTGTGGTAAACGAACCTGTTCAGAACCCTGTACATTTTATTCTGTGTACATTTTACTCCAGAACATCACTGGATCCTCTGAATAATGAGATTCGTAATGAGAAAAATGCTAGCTTTTAGCTAATGCTACAGCGGAGGGAACTGACCTCCCAGCGCAGCTGCAGAGATCAGCGGGGGACTCTTTTCGGTGCAACACCAGTGAACTCCGGCCGTATGTTTACAGCATATGTTTAGATGTTTGGTGTTTCTGGCTCGTTGTTTTAGTCCATTAAGCCACATTAAGATGTGTCCTTATAATATATTTCAGTGAAAAATAAAACACATTAAGCAGTTTTACATTAAGTGTTTTAGACTCTATGGTTAGCTGGGTTTCTGGAGTAACACTGTCCGGATAGTTTTCCTGCTGCATCACTCAGCGAGCCACAGCAAGAGCAGATATTTAGTTGTTAGTTGATTATTTGGGTCAGGTTTGCTGTAATAAACTAATGGCCGTAAGTAAATAACAAACCCTGCGGGGAAGCGCTGCTTATGAACAGTAAAAGCTCACTTCTCTTACTATCTGCCTTTTTCTTTTCTTCCATTTTCTCCTCAATTTACACGGCCAATTATCCAACCCATTCATTAGGACTCCCCCTATCACTAGTGATGCCCCAACACACCAGGAGGGCGAAGACTAACTCATGCCTCCTCCGATACATGTGAAGTCAGCCACTGCTTCTTTTCGAGCTGCTGATGATGCAGCATTGCCGAGCAGCCAGCGCGCTTGGAGGAAAGCGCAGCGACTCGGTTCCAATACATCAGCTCACAGATGCCCTGTGCTGCAGACATCACCGTAGGAGTGATGTGGGGAGAGAGCACCATCTACCCACCCAGAGGGAGCAGAGCCAATTGTGCTCCCTCTGAGTGCCGGCAGCTTGATGGCAAAGCTGCATGAGCGCCAGTTCAAACCTGCCGCTCATAGTGGAAGCACTTTAGACCGCTGGACCACTCGGCCCCCTACTATCTGCCTTTTGAGGCTCTAACACAAACTACCCTGTGTTTACATACTTTAATGATCCTCTTTGAGGAAGAATAATAATCCAAAACGTGATCCGGCCAGAGTTCATTGGTGTTGTGCCGAAAAGAGTCCCCTGACAATCTTTGCAGCTGTGCTGTAGCTAGCATTTTTCTAATTTTTGACTATTAAACGATCTTGTAATTCAGAGGATCCAGTGATGATTAGGAGTTAAATGTACGCAGAATAAAACATACAGGGTTCTGAAAAGCACATTCATTTTTTTTATTGACTTGAACCTCTTAGACACAAAACCCCAAATATGGGCATAAACAACATGGCGCCAACTACAAAAATGACGACACGACTTCAGTGATCTATTAGAGTGTGTACCTTTTTTTGGTGGTGCCTTTTTTTGCCCAGGCAGTTTACATGCATTTAATTTGTAGACTTAGGTAACTATTGAACTAATCCAGCATGCGTTTCGTTTTACACTAACCAACGCGTAGCCCCTTCAGCACATCGCTGAGAAGGGATTAGACAGCCATGGCCCCGCCCCCGAAGTGAAAATCATGAATCTGATTGGTTAGATTGTCCTGCGACTTTGCTAATATAATCATTACTACACCCTTCAAAAAAAACGGGCGGAAGGGTCACGCAGACATATGACATTTAAAAAGCTTTGATTGGTTAGAACAACTGTCGGTCAGATAAGAGTCCTGTAGCAACTGAAAAACACAGAATAATGCTTTGAATTAGTTGCTGTTTCTATTTTAGTTAATTTATAAAAGATATGCTTATAGTTTACAATAACTTTAATATATATTTACTGATTAAATATTATTTAATGATTTACATGCACCTATTGTCACCCATTTCTGAAGGGTTAGAAGGGCCTTACTGCACACCACTGATATATATATATATATATATATATATATATATATATATATATATATATATATATATATATATTAACGTTCATCTGCCATATTAAATACAATAAACTCAATAAACCTCCCAGTCCTAATCCTTTGTTTTTGTAATTGTGTCACTTTTTAACTCCTCCAGAGATTCACTAATCTGTTAATGGAGATTATGACTTTAATACCTCTGTGTTTTCATGTATTTATCTCTCCTCAGCTTCCTTCCTGTGATGTCGAGGGTTCTGGGCAGCAGGAGTATAAATATAACATTCTGTACCATCTCACTCAGAACACACACTCACACTCTCCTATACTGAGTATTGATTATTAGTTTATTTTTATCATTATTATTATTGATCAGCTGTAGGATCCTGAGGATGGAGGCTGGAGTGTGGTTCACGATGTTCGGGGTTCTGCTGGCCGTGACTGGGACGGGTCACTGCGTTCAGGAGGGAGAGGTTCTGGAGCCGAGCGGCCGGCTGACCATGGATTCAGAGGAGAACCTTCCAGAGAACCTGGTAAGATCTGCAGTAAGAACTGACCCTGGTGAAAAATATATATATATACATAATTGTACTTAAAACATAAATCTAAAATATATTAAAAGTAAACTAATATTATGCTTTAATCAAATGTAAACTTTGAACATGTTTTTTAAAAAGGACACTGAAAAAAATGATGAGTAAAATTTACTTTCTGCAACTTTCTGCATTTTCTTTTTTAAAATAAATTTAATTTTAAATACATTTAAGTAACTTCAACTCAGTTTCTATACTTAAATGTTACATAGAGTAAATAAGTGAACTGAACTTCAGTCAATCCTTTCTTTTAGTGAACTTTACTGCATTTATTTTTGCTAAATCAATCCTTTCTTATAGTAACCTTTATTTCTGCATACAATATTACCTAATTACAATTACTTAATGTATACAATATTACTCAAATAATTCATGATACATAATATATTATAATTCCTGAAATTCAAATATTTTTAGTTAAACAAAGATATTAACTAAAAATGGACGCATTGACTAAAAATGGACGCATTAAGTTACTAAAATTTATCTGAAATTAAATTTACTTAAAAAAAGCAAATGCAGAAAGTTGCGAAACTTAAAATTTTACACATCATTTTTTTCAGTGTGCAGTAAGAACTGACCCTGGTGAAAAAAAAAAACTTAATTGTACTTAAAACATATTGAGAAATGTCTAAGTATGCTGTAAATATACTAACAGATTTATGTACTTATCTAAAATATATTAAAAGTACATTAATGTTAAGCTTTTATTGAATTTTTGAAAGTAAACTTTGATCATACTTTTTAAAAAGTACAATATAGTGTATTTAAAAAAATAGACTACTATGAAGTAGACTTTTAGTTTAGTGTAATTCAATATACCTTTACTTCTAAAATATTTATTTCCAAAAAAAATTTGTAAATTTTTAGCAAAGTGAATTAAAAACAGCTGTTACACTAGTTTACTTTAAGTACAGTGATTTATGTAATTTTTTAAGTAGTAGTAAATTAAATTACTACTACTAATTTAAAAAAAAATATGCAAAAATTGTAGTACAGTATATTAAAATATATTTTTATACCCAACATAGTATACTAGAAGTGTGCTACTTACAAAAGACAGGAACAAGAAGCATATTTGTACCCTAATGTAAACATATTAAAAAACAATTCTTAGTACATTCCTAATATACTCGGTGTATAATAGTGATACAGTTATAATACTCATTAAATGTATAATAATGTCACTGTAAGCATAGTTAAAATATGGGCTTACATACATGAAGTAGAATGTTTAAATGTTACTTGAGTACATTTAAAATAGTTCCATTTAATACAGGTAAGTACACTTAAGACAATTTAAGTAAGACTTTTGTACTATTTTTATACAATTAAAGTATAATAAGTACACAAAAAGTTGTTCCATTTTAGCACTCTTTAAATATACTGATTAATAATGTGGCTAAAAAAACACTTTAGTGCACTGTAGTATAATAATGCTTAGTTCTACTTTTTTCACTAGGGTATCTATAGGATCTATACTTTTATACTTTTACTACTCTTACTAAACAACTTTCATTTACACTTAAATTTACTTCTCTTTACAAAGTTGGTAATAACTGATAAGAGTGTTTATACACCATTTATGCTACTGTACTTTTTTCTAGTGAGTCAATAATAATCAAAAAATACTGCCATAATGACTTTTCATGATCGGATATGTGTAACATATAGTATAAATATATGTGTGCAGGTCAGTGAGGAGGAAGTTGGTCGTATTATGGAGGACCGTCTGCTGACCTCAGTACTGCGCTCTCTTCTCCACGGATCTCAGAGACACACCCGCAACCCTTCAGTCCTGCATCAGCCTCAGCGGTATGTATGTGTGTGTGTGTGTGTAAAGTTACCAATAAAGGATTGTAAAATTATAATAATTCACTGGGGACAAAGATTACAGCATTTTATACCAGCGTTAGGTCCAACCCTGCAATGCAATTGGCCAAGAGGCATTCTATAAGTGCCCTTATCAGCCGCCCATGTATTACTCCGCTGTATACAGGTAACCTAGCATCGATGCAGCACTTACAAACCAAACAGCACAGCTACAAACAGAGCAGCAATGGAACTATTTTAACTTGCGGAGTTTTTATAACCAAACAGATTGTATATTCTCGTTCTCCCATCCACTGCTGTGCTGCGGCCTCATGCCTGTGTCCGGCAACACAGCAGTGCCAATATTACATGTTATAGCACAAACCTCGAGAGTATTTTTGCTTAATTACTGTATAATAAGAGTAGAGAGAAATGACTAAATTGTACAGCTTCTCAGACTACGTTTTAGAATAAATAAATACATCATAATACTGTAATTATTATTTTTTTACAATAACCATATGTATTTTAAATGTTCAGGGACTTTAGTTGACAAGGAAGTACTGCAAAATTATAATGCGTAGAATTTCACTGTAAAATACTGACAGCAAAAACATTGCAAAGTTACTGTATTGCATTTCTCAGGCAGCATAAAGTCATCTTTTACAGTAAAGAGAAAGGCAGCTTGCTCTTATGACCTACAACACTGGGGCTGACAAGTTAACCATTATTCAAAAATACAACTGAATACCCAAGGAAAGACAGTAGGCAAGGGTACACACTGATGGTGAGATAGGGGTGAGGGGACACGCCCATTATGCAAATAATGGAATAACCCTGGTTTTTAATCACAGTTTTCATGCATCTTGGCATGTTCTCCTCCACCAGTCTTACACACTGCTTTTGGATAACTTTATGCCACTCCTGGTGCAAAAAGCCAAGGAGTTCAGTTTGGTTTGATGGCTTGTGATCATCCATCTTCCTCTTGATTATATTCCAGAGGTTTTGTGAAGTCAATTTTTTTCCAATTTGGTAAAATCAAAGAAACTCAAATATTTAAGTTGTCTCTTATTTTTTTTCCAGAGCTGTAGTTTACTTGTAACCTACATCACAGTGCATGAATTTAACAGTAAAGACCTATTTTTCTGTAAGCTAACTTGATAATACTATTAAATTTGTCTGTTAATTTACAGCCAAAACTAAATTTTGCAACAGATAGATATTTTCTAAGAATAACACGACAATACTGTCTTACAGTTTACAAGTGAATTTAAAACTATTTATAATATTTTTCTGTTCACAACTTGCGACCATTTCCGATTGGAGAGTCAAGCATTTCTATAAGTTGCTCTGGACAATATCATCTGTCAATTCTGTTCCTGACATTAATCCAAATCTCTGTTTGCTCATTTTTTCCTCCAGATTTGGTCGGGGTACTCGAGGGGACCTGCCCGCAGAGGAGAGGATACAGTCACGAGACTGGGAGACCGTCCCGGGGCAGATCTGGAGCATGGCAGTCCCTCAGAGATTCGGCAAAAAGTAGAACAGGATCAGACCAGACCAAGCATTACAGACCATCACCACACCTCCATACATCATACCTCACCTCACCTCACACCACCTGCTGCTCTCTGTTAGATTCACCTGTTTGAGTGTTAATATATAATCTATATCAATAAAATAAACATATAATATAGAACCATGTGCCATAAATAAGTCAGCTATTCATTAGTTATCAATTAGTTATCAATTAGTTATCATAGAAAATGTACAGGAATCAGAAAGTGGAATAAAAATGAGTTTTAAAAAGGAAAAGAAATGATTGTTTTTTGAATTGTGTGAATGAGTATGAATATGTCTCACTGCAAACAATAATTATTAAACAATGCTGTATGATGTGTATCTGCTGCAGTATACTGGCTGATATTATTATTCTGATTCAAGTAGAGTCTCTTTTTCTTTCTCTGAGGGGGTTACTCTGATACCATTTTTGGTTGCCATGGTTATGGATAATGTAAATAAGTTAGTGCCTGCTGGTCAATGTTGATAAATGTTTATTGGCTAATCTTTTCTAAGATTTTTGTTTATTTTCTAATAGATAAGATAAAAGACAAAACACATTATTAAAAGATGAACATACTGCAAAAAATACGTTTTAGTAGATTACTTTTAATATAAATTTTAAAATATACACACATGTCCATGAATAAATCGAATAACCTCCATTTTTAAACAATTCCAAAATGGTCCACATTATGGTACAAGTCTATTGTCCAGGAAGACTTTTCACTTTTCAGTTTGCTGGTAAATCTCTGTGAGGATTTGATTGTATTCTGCACTGAGAAAGAAAGAGACAAAACTTTATCAACAAATTACACTAGATAAACATTAGAATTTAGCAAGTATTAATGTATTAAGCCTAGTCTATTTTTATGCTTTTAAATTTTAGATAAAAACTGATAGTGATTTGAATAAGAATTGTTGTTTAATATTTCTTACAATAGGTTACTAGATTGCTTTTAATATTAGTTTAATATGTACAAATATAACTTTTAATAATATGTACAAATATTCATAAATTAATTGAATGACCTCCATTTTGAACAATTTCCAAATGTTTCATATTACAGCACCAGTCTACTGTCTAAGAAAACCTTTTAACTTTTCAACTGGTGAATTTCTGTGAGGATTTGATTGAATTTTACAAAGAGAAGAAAGAGACAAAACTAATATGATAAATCTCATCAACATATTACATAGTTCAAAAAATTATAATTTAGAAAGTATTCATGTCTTAAATCTAGTTTAACCGTTTAATATTTCCCAATTTTGTATTTTTTTATTTTTTATTTTGGATGAATAATCTTTACAATAGCTTACAATACTTTCAGTAGATTACGTTTAATACTACTTTTAAAATAGGTACAAATATTCCCAAATACTCTGAATAATCTTAAATTATTTCTAACAATTCCAGAATGGCGTACATCAGAATATATAATATTTCACTTATTGGAACATCCTTTCTGTGTCTTCAGCTCAGAGTCTGAGAGGAGGTGTGGTGAAGGGAGGGGTAAAGGAAGGAAGGAGGCAGGGGGTGGGATCTAGAACCTGGGCAAGATGGTCTCAAGCTGGGCGGCCAATCAGGAGACAGCAGGGTGTGGGTGGGCTGGATTGGAAGGGTGGTGGAGGGTGTGGTGATGGAGGGGGGTGAGTAAGAGGGAGGGGTGGAGCCGCACAGAAGAAAGGAGGGGTGGGAGCAGGGATAGAGTCTCTGTTTTACCGCATAGAGCCGAAAAGAGAGAGAGAGGAGTCGAGCTGAGGACGAGCGAGAAGACCAGCCTATAGAGGGTCTCTGAGGGTCTCTGTCTTTGATGTCTGAACGAACATACAGAAGAGATAACGAAGACTCTGACTGCATGATCTTCGTCCTACATCACCTCCATCATCTTCCTCACTCTTTCTCTCTTTTCAGCCTCCTTGGTTTGTCCTCTCTCTCTCCCTCTCTCTCTCTTTCTTTCTCTCTCTAATCAGCTTCTATAACAGTCTCTCGTTCTCTCACCACCATGGAGACTGGGAGCCCACGCAAGATCCAGTTCACGGTCCCGTTGCTGGACTCTCACCTGGACCCTGAAGCTGCTGAACAGGTGAGCTGCTGCGTGACTGATGTGGATGAGGATGAGGGTGAGGATGATAATGATGACGAAAGCTGATGGCTGATTTTAATTGATTTATATTAAAACAACAAACAGAGATGACCAGTTTTGTTTCTAGAATCAAAACTAAAATAGAGTGTGTGTGATTGTTGGTTTTATTGTATTTATGTGGACACAAACCTGTCAACACACCTAAGAACTGGGGACTTGTGGTATTTTGGGGACCATGCCTGAGGAGTGTCGGAAAATAACATTTTTGTTTAATTAATGTGTCTATTACTCATACCTTCAAAGGTTAGACACCTAATTATGCCTAAGCACGACTGTCTGTGTCGGTGAGTGTGTACGAGTGTGTATGAGTGAGTGAGTGTGGGTTCGTCTCTTACCTTATTTAAACTAATTTCACTGAAACATTCCATTAAACTCCTCTTAATGAATAATTAATGTGCTCTATGAGATATTCATAAGCTTCTGTTTTCTCTGCTTGAGAGTGCTGGGAGAAGTGGGACAGTCTAAAAAAAGCTGCGAATTCACAGTAGCACCAAAGTATTGGTCCTCACAATTTTAAAACTATAAAATAATAATTGTGTTTTGCAGCATTTAACAATGAAATCCAGACTGAAATCATTCATAGAAATTGTGCCTCATATTATGTTTAGTTGGTTGTTTTAATAAACTTGCTGCTATGGTATATCAGGTAATTGCTATATGATGTAGCCAGATATTTACTAGGTAGTTGCCTAGGAAAGGTGTTGCCAGGTAGTAGTTTGCAAATGAGTTGCTATTATTGTTAGCAACTGTTGCTGTTATTGCAAGTGGTTGCTATGATGTTTTAGGTGGTTGCTCATGTGTTACTCCATATAATTGGTCGGGTATTATTATTGTATTGATATCAGTGTGTGCACAAAATGTGGAAATAGATGTTGCTATGTGAAAACGTTGCATCGAATGTAAATCCTGCATAAAAACCCAAATCCACAAATTAGAACAGGTAGAATCGAAACAGTGTCAGCCTTTTAAAAACTGTAGCAAAAAATGATCACTCGTCTATCACCCTTCAGTACATCACTACAGATGAACACTCTTACAACTGTGAACTATAAAAGGGCTTGTAAAATTTTATTTAGTGAAGTGAAAAATTCTAGCAAGAATCAAGAACATTTAGAGATCCATTGGGATATACATTGTTCTTTGCATAGTTAGAATTTTACCTATTGGTGGAAATATTTGTTCAGTAAGATTCTGCTTGAATTCTAGGCTAAATGTTGGATGGAATTGTAGCCAGTGATTCATCTATTAAAGAATTTGAAAATTTGGATTGTTATCCTGCAGCAGTATTCAATCATGACTCATTCCTATCCATAGCCAGATATTAGGATTAGGATATTTGATGGAATCTGTAATGAAGTCTCTTATAAGCCTGATAGGCTTGTGGAATTACATCTGATAGATCTATTGCCATAATTCACTCAGGAAGCCTGATTCATGCATGTCTGACTCACCTGTGAAAATCCCTTCCTCTTTTAAACTTGTGGTCTGACATCAGCAGAGGTTTTATCCTGGCCTGAATGACTGATGCTCTGCTGGAGGTGATAATTATTGTTTTGGCGACTTGTTGACCCTCAGGTCTCCGGCAGTTTGTCCAGCTCTGATTGTTTGTGTGAAAATCCCACCTCTGAAACATTGTTCTCCTCCTGCAGGTTCATCTCAGTTGGGGATTAGATTTCTGTGAAGTTTATAAAAACTGTGTGGATGTTTGACCTAAATGTCACCTCTTATTTACCCTCCAGTCGTGATGATAGTGTTTTATTCGGCCATCCAACAACATAACAGACAGTCCAGAATCCAGCTGCAGATGTGTTTGATTTTGAATGATTACAGATCCTCAAAGACTTTATATTAATGTCACTCAAACAGTAGCCCAAATCATTATACAAGCAGAGAATAATGGATTATAACAGATTATAACAGATTAGGGTGGATTATGATGGATTATGCATGGCACTCAGCAGGAAGTCCAAACTGAGCAGATTAGCAGTAATACACTGAACGTGCTGATCTCAGCATTTCACCATTTATACAGAGAAAAGCTCAGAAAAAGCTACGAATGATGGTGAGCTGTGATGATAATATAATATAACTGTGATAATGTGATGAAAGTGTGACTGTAATAGAGTTGTGATGATGTGATAGAGCTGTGATGCTGTGATTAAGCTGTTATGATGTTAAAGACTGTGATGATGTGATATTACTGTAACAATGTGATAGATCTGTGATGATGTGATAGAGCTGTTATGACGCTGGAACTATGATATGCATGTTATAGCTGTGATGATGTCATAAAGCTGTTATAATGTGATAGAAATGTTATGAAGTTGATAGACCTATGATGATGGCATAGAGCTGTTATAATGTTGATAGAGCTGGGATTATCTTGATAATGCTGTGAGGATGTGATACAGCTGTGATGATGTGATAGAGCTGTGATAAGGGTTATGAGATGATGGTAGTTATTGATAGTGTTGACAATAATGATAATGATGATGCATGATAACAGTAATAGGACTTTTTGTTTTTTTTTGTTATTGTTATAAGAGAGCTGAAGATTGTGTTAATCATAATCATGTTAATGGCAGTGGGGACGATGGTGTTGAATATGATAATGGTGTTAATGATCATGTTTATGATAGTGGTGCCATTTTTGACAGTGATGACAGTGATCATGATGATGATAGTGATGGTGATGACGACTGAAAATATGGTGGTGATGATGGTAATAAAAAATGACTATGTTGATTTTGACGGTAAAAGTGATTATGGTAATAATGATGCAAATGTAAACAGAATTAATCTCTGCGTCTCAGTCATGTGATCACTTGTTCCATCCGTCCTACACTCCTCTATTGGTTGCTTTGTTTTTCAATTGTTCTATTCTTCCGGTGTTGCCGTGGTAACCCCCTACACTTCACACTCTTATGTCCCAGTGTGTCCTATTTATTTTGCATATTCCAGTTTACTGACAGTTTACAGGCAGAGGTGTAAGTGTTAGAGTACGGATGCCATCAAACCCCAGAACTGCAGCTGTGTTTCACAGCAGGCCACTGTGTCAGTCTTCGTAGAGATTAGGAACCCCCATTGTTCCCCCAAGTGTCTGAACTTGATCAATCAAACAGTTCACAGCTCTCAGCTCATCCTCTCTAATACACCAGATTAGCTGAAGATCAGATCATAACTAAAATTTTTAATTAATCAATATTCTCAATTTGAGAATACACTGTTATGTAATATTTACTGTGTAAACACAATTATGTAAATATAATTTTGGTTAATTATTGTATGTAAGCAAAATGTATTTACAAAATTAATGTATCATATTTTAGGGTAATATTTTGAATAGTTTAATAATAGTGGGATCAGAATTTTGTAGGTATATTTTACTATAGACAAATACATATTTAATTATTGTAAATGTTTTTATTTTTTTAGTATTGGATAATTGTTTTGATTGATGTTTTATTCATGTTTCATATTTCATTCATTTGGTTGATGTTTTATTCATGTTTGTAATGGACAGTTTTTATGTACAACCAAATTTAAGGTTAATAATTTGACTAAGATTTTGCAATGAATATTTAAGTGAAACTTCTTTCAGATAAATATTTTTAAAATAGTATTTGGATATTTTATATAAATAATCAAAATATTTTTTGTGTAAATAATCCAGCAAATTGATCAATATTCTTGCTTTGGGAATGCTTTGCTATATAACATTTTCTCTGCAAATACATGTGTATGAATATATATATTTGGTTAAATAGTTTGATATAGATGTTGTTTATCTTATGTTGATAATATTTTAAACTAAATATTTTAGGTAACATTTTTAATATAAGCAAATCATGTATAATAACTTTACATTATTTTATATTGAGAGTATTGGGTGAATATATTAATGTGGACATTCTTTTTTTTACTGGAAATTCTTAGTAAGAATTGTTTGAAATTAATATTTTATATTTTAGGTTGCTATTTTGACTTTTTAAAAATATATATTTTAGGTAAAAATTCTAACAAAAACATTAGCTGAATATTTGTAAAATTATATTCAGACATGTTTTATGTAAATAATCATAGGTAAATATTATGTTGAGGTTAAAATTAACTCTCTGTGCCACTAATGCTACCTGTGTGATTTAATTCAGAGCATATCTTATCTGTATGTCAAATAATCCCCCAACCCATTCCCTGAAACACTCTAAATATAACAGTGCTGGAGGTAAACACTCGCACCCCTCAGGCCATCTGGAAATATGAAACTTTAATGAATGCTGCCAACTTTAACTCCGCCCACAGCTTCTCTCCTACAGGGCAGAGTTCCCCACAACAAAGAGTTTCTGCTGAATTTCATCATTATTATTCTACTGTCCCCAAAATGTATGGGACGATGTTACTAACCTGCAGTAGTGTCTATAATTTTTGGGTTTGGGTTTTCTGCTAGAACATGCCTGAGGTTCTCTTATGGTGCTTAAAAGAACATCTCTGTAAAGAACGGTTCTGATTAATTATCATTCTTTTAGTACTCTAATCTTTTCAGCTCTGAATCCGACATGATTCCTGGCAGCTTCTTCACTAAAGCAGATGGAGATAAAAGACAGACAGACAGAGAGAGGGAGAGAGGGAGTGAAAATAATTGGACTAATTCCCATCAGTAACTCTATCAGATTGTGTTCGCCCACAGAAGAGCTCGTAATTAACTCAGTAATGAAAGTAATTAAATCAGGTCTGAAATCTGATCTGCTGATGAGAGCAGACTTCTCATCACGGTACATAAAGAACATCTCAGACAGTTCAATCTACACACTATTACTGAAGTCACACCTGACCCTGATTACAAGAAAATTTGAGAGGTTATTAGAATTTGTTGTAAATATAAATACAAATTAATACTAAAGTCATCCAATCTATGTAGAAAAACATATGCAATATCTTAGTAAACTAAAAAGTGTTAAACAAACCAGAATCTGTTTTATATATTTTAGATTATTCAAAGTAGCACCTCTTGTTTAGATGACAGCTTTACACTTCTAGGCTGGATTTTCTAAGTCAGCTTCATGAGGTAGAGTCACCTAAAATAGCTTTCAGTTAAGAGCTGTGCTGAAATTTTCAAGGACTATCCTCAAAAGTATCCTCAAGTGCAATCGCAAAGACTGTCAAAACTGTTAGGATGAAACTGGCACTCATCAGGACCGCCACAAGAGTTACCTCTGATGCACAGGTTAAGTTTATCACAGTTACCAGCCTTAAAAGCCACAAGACAACAGCACTACAAGTAAGAGCACCTAAATGCTTTACAAAGTGTTTTGTCTTACTACAGTATTTTAAGTTACTACATGATTCCTAATGTGTTCCTTTATAGTCTGTATGACTTTAGTATTCATTTACAACGTAAAAGAAAAAACATTTAGCTTGTTGTAAATTTGTGAGATTTGTAAGATGCTAGACTGATATATTGAGAACTACATGTATTACTTTATGCATTATATACTGCATATATGGTGGCAGTAGTTGAATTTTATGTGGTTTCTTGTGGTTAATATGAAGTCCAACAGCATCTCTATTGGATTGAGGTCAGGACTCTCCAGAAGGCGTATTTTCTTCTGTTGAAGTAATTCGGTTGTTGATTTACTTCGGTTTTGGATCGTTGTCCTGTTGCATCATCCATCCTCTGTTGAGCTTCAGTTGGCGGACAGATGGTCTTAAGTTTTCCTGCAAAATGTCTTGGTAAACTTGGGAATTCATTTTTCCGTTGACGACGTCTAGACCCTGAGGCAGCAAAGCAGCCACAAACCATGATGCCCCCTCCACCATGTTTCACAGTTGGGATGAGATTTTGATGATGGTGTGTTTTGCCTTTTTTCTCCACACATAGCGCTATGTGTTTCTTCCAAACAACTAAATTTTTTTTCATCTGTCCACAGTTTATTTAGCCAGTAGTGCTGTGGAACATCCAGGTGCTTTTTTGCAAACTTCAAACGTGCAGCAATGTTTTTTTTGGACAGCAGTGGCTTCCTCTGCGCTGTCCTTCCATGAACTCTATTCTTGTTAAATGTTTTTGTTTATTGTAGATTTGTCAACAAATATGTTAGCATATGCCAGAGATTTCTGTAAGTCTTTAGCTGACACTCTAGGATTCTTACTCACCTCATTGATCATCCTGCGCTGTGCTCTTGCAGTCATCTTTACAGGACAACCACGCCTAGAGAGAGCAGCAACAGTGCTGAACTTTCTCCATTTGTAAACCATCTGTTTTACTGTGGACACATGAACATCAAGGCTTTTAGAGATACTTTTGTAACTTTTGTCAACAATTCTTGAACGTAGGTCTTCTGAGAGCTCTTTTGTGCAAGGTATGATTCACATCAAGCAATGCTTCTTAAGAACAGCAAACTCAAAACTGGTGTGTGTTTTTATAGGGCAGGGCAGCTTTAACCAACACATCCAATCTCATCACATCCTGGCTCCAATTAGCTCTTAGAAAAGTCATTAGCCTAGGTGTTCATATACTTTTTTCCCCTTACTGCGAATGTTAACATGTTGTTCAATAAAACTGTTCAATAAGACTGTTTGTCTATTGTTGTGACTCAAATAAAGATCAGAAAACACTTAGTGAACAATTTAATTTTCAACTGTATGTATATATGGTGTTTTCAGACAGTCTGATCCATACCCCAATACTCCACAGCGCTGAGAACTGATTACGAGTGAATTTTAGGGGCAGTGTTCCAGCTTTAAAATCCTGATAAAGCGGTTCTAGACTCCCTGGTTCTGTCCTGTGGAGTAGGGCCTGAGCTGAGCTGAATGCAGAGGAGAAAACAGAGCTGCATTCTCTGAAACGTGGGATGAAAGAAGCCAGATCCAGAGATACCAGAACCCGGAGGCAGGGTGGCATGTGAGCGAGAGAGTCTGAGAGAGAGGGATAGATAGAGAGACAGAGAGAGAGGGAGAGAGTGTGGGAAGGTTGGAATGTTTTAGTCACTCCAGTAAAGAACAGTACAGATAGAAACAAACTGCTACTCATCCTCTTTATGTTAAACTATTAATTTCACTCTACTGGTCAATATTTCAGCTTGTTTAATTAAAAAATAATACTGAATATCGTTAATATATAAAAAATTGTAATAGATAATGATCAGGTTAACATCTTCTCTCTGTTTTTTCCTGTTATAGATCAGGAGAAGGCGGCCAACTCCAGCAACACTGGTAGCATCCAGTGACCAGTCCTCTCCAGGTAGAGTAATATACCCACCTTCATTATATTCTTAATTACACCCTTTCTACATTATCCCTACATTACCAGTGTTACCTTTCTGTATATAATCAATTCTCAATCTATTCAATCAACATCTCTCTATGAATTATATCCCTACATAATCAATATATCTCCATTATCCCTACATTACCAGTATTACCTTTCTGTATATAATCAATTCTCAATCTATTCAATCAACATCTCTCTATGAATTATATCCCTACATAATCAATATATCTCCATTATCCCTACATTACCAGTATTACCTTTCTGCATATAATCAATTCTCAATCTATTCAATCAACATATCTCTATGAATTATATCCCTACATAATCAATATATCTCCATTATCCCTACATTACCAGTATTACCTTTCTGTATATAATCAATTCTCAATCTATTCAATCAACATCTCTCTATGAATTATATCCCTACATTATCAATATATCTCCATTATCCCTACATTACCTGTATCCATTCTCTATCCACCTTTTCAGTATGTTTACTTTGGTGCCATATGTATATAATAAATTCTCAATCTATTCAATCAACAATCCTCTTATATTCATATCCCTACATTAACAGTATATCTACATCATATCTACATTACCAGTATTACCTATTTTTAACATGTCTACATTGGTACTATCTGTATGTAATCAATTCTATTCAAGCAACACCTCTCTATTAATTATATCCCTATATTATCAATATATCTACATTATCTCTACATTACCAGAATCACCTCTTTTTAACATGTCTACCTTGGCACTATCTGTATGTAATTCATTTTCTTTTAATCTTTTAAAGCTGTTCTTCTTTAATAATTATGTTGCTACATTATCAGTATATCTACATTATCTCTACATTACCAGTATCACCTCTTTACAACTATATCTACATTAATTGTATCTGTTTATAAACAAATTCTTAATCTATTAAAGCAACATGGTGTTATGGTTCATTTCCCTACATTATCAATATATCTACATTATCTCTATATTAAAAACAATTTAACATTTTCATTATTTATCATAAGCCTCTATTTAGCAGCATCCAAACATATCAATATTTCTACTTTATTAATATTACAATCATCTTAATTTTACCAGCATCTCTACACTATCTCTACAGTATATACCCATACATTATCAATATCTCTACAGCATTAATAGCTCCATAGTATTAATACCTATATATATATATATATATATATATATATATATATATATATATATATATATATATATATATATATATATATATATATATATATATATATATATTGTCATATGTACATTATCAATATCACCACAACAATAATACCTATTTCACCAGAATCTCAATTTTATCAAAGCCTGAACGTTATCTATAAATTATCAATATATGTGTCAATACTAATATTTCTGTAACTATCTGTACACTATCAGCAGATGTACATTTGTATGTCCAAAATACTAATATTAGCTATTATCATGTACATTATCTATATCCATATATTGTCAATGCCTTTACATTACCAACATCCATTTGGGATCATTATCTCTACTTTATCAACATCAACACATTATTAATATTTATGTATATATTATCAATATCTGTACATTATCAGCAGCTGTACATTATTATGTCCATAATAATAGTATTATCTATTATCATGTACATTATCTATATCCATATATTGTAAATGCATTTATATTATTAATATTCATACATTGTTATAATCTGTACATTATCAATATTACTACTCTGTGAACATCTCTATCCTCCCAACCCCATCTTAGCTCATTCTCACTTTTAATCAGCCTGTAAATTCCTGATATACACACTGCGTGAGGTAAAGTTCATTGATAATGGTGTTTAAACTTGATCACTCAGCAGCAACAGCAGCAGCAGCAGTACAATTTCCTAAACACAGAGCCGGAGCTCTAACACACTCAGCAGCTCTGTTTACTGTGTGTAGATTTACAGCCGCAGCTTCAGCAACGGTCTCAATAACATTCTGCAGCTCTGTGTTCTGTCTGGATCTTCAGAACCGTAAACCTGAAACACGCTTCTCCGCATTCATTCAGTAAATCAGTGTAATTAACCAGCTGGATGCTCGTTAACCAACAATGCAGCAGCTATTTATACACACTACAGTACAATCAGTACAGCCGTGACCACGCCCCCTCCTTACACACACACAGATGTCTTATTGCAGTGTGTGTAGCACCAGGAAAGCACAGATTAAAAAAAAAACTTCAGTCTTCTGATAGAAACAAACACACACACCCTGCCTTCTTACTGTATTATTACACAGCTATATCATCATCTGTACATTATCATCATCTCTATATTATCATCGCTATCCCTATATTACTCGTATTCCTATTTCATTAGCATCTCTATATTACCATCTCTTATCACTATCTCTATATTAATCATGTTCCTGTTTCATCAACATCTCTACATTATCACTACATTATCTCTTTATTACTCATATTCATATATTATTCATATCTGCACATTATCATTATCTCTATATTATACATATTCCTATTCCATCAGCATCTCTACATTATCACAATCTCTATATTACTCATATTCTTATTTTATCAGCATCTCTACACCAACATCTCTACATTATTATGATCTCTTTATTACTCATATTTGTATTTCATTGACATCTCTACACTAAAATCTGTACAATATCATAATCTCTATATTACTCATATTCCTATTTCATTAACATCTCTACATTAACATCTCTACATGATCCCTATCTCTATATTACTCATATTTATATTTCATCAACATCTCTACATTATCAATATCTCTATACTAACTCATATTCCTATTTCATCAACATCTGTACATTAACATATTTAGATTACCATTATTTCTATATTACTCATATTTCTATGTAATCTGCATCTCTACATTATCATATCTACATTATCATTATCTCTATATTACTCATATTCCTATTTTATTAACATCTCTACATTAATATCTTTACACTACCACTATCTCTATATTACTCATATTCATACTTCATTAACATATCTACATTATCACTATCTTTATATTTCTTATATCCCTATTTCATCAATACCACTACATTATTACTATCTCTATATCACTCATATTCCTATTTCATCAACATCTCTACATTAACATTTCTACATTATCCCTATCTATTTATTACTTTCTATATCAACATTTCTATATTATCATTATCACTACATTCTCCATATCACTAATTCGTTAATATCTCTATTTTAGAAATACAGCTACGTTGCCATTATTTCAACATTACCCTCATTTTTACGTCATCCATTGTAATTTTAAATCTTCAGTAAAATATTTTGATATTTTGGAACAGCCAGTTCTATAAATAGTGGTGAGATAAAAGCTGGGTCTTGGTGCTGCATGTTGAGCAGTGACACACATTCTCGTACCACACTCAGTGTCGGGGGATGCTGAGGTTGCCAGGCAACAAGGTGTCCTGTCCTAGAAAAAGTAAAAAACAGAGGGTGCACTCAGGTGAAGCAGCACGCCTCATCCATCACGTTTTTAAATGGAAGGGAACAATGGAATTTACTACAAAATACATATTTAATACAATATTTATTCCTCAAATACATTAATAAATTAAATTCTTAAAAAAAAGAACAATGAAAAATAAAACTAATGTATGTAACACGTCATCCCTTATCCTGTATAAACTAATATATTGTTATTTAATGAATATTTAACATGTTCTGAACATTCCTTGCTAATTTCATTCTTTTCTCTTGTTTGCCTGCAGAAATAGATGAAGACCGTCTTTCCAATCACCTCTACAAGGTAATTATTCTCTAATGACCAGTTTTATTCTGCTTCAGGAAAAATGTATTATTTATCATTTTCTGCTGCAGCTGTTTGTGATATATTTTTAATTTTAAAAATGAATATTTATTAATTATTACATTTATTTATTTGATCTCAGCAAGCTCTGCTGAATTCACCCCGACAGAGACGGAAAGGAGCCAAAGGAACGCCAACCATGAAAGGTAGAATCCCTTATTTATTACCTGTTTTATTATCAGAATTTTAAGCCTTAAGCCTGTTCTTCACTGTCCTTAACCTTCTCTTAGCTATCCTACACTGTCCTACATTTTTCCTAATCTTTCCTAAAATGTAGTAAACATGTTCTTATATATCTCCGACTAATCAGTTGTCATGAAAACTGTCCTAATTTTTTACTTAAATGTCCCCAACTGTCTGAACCCGTCCTGAACTTTCCTAAAGCTTCCAAAACCTTCTCTAAACTGTCCCAGACTACAGTAAAAGTTATTAAATCTGTCATAAAATATCCTAAACTGTCTTGGACAGTCCTAAACTGTCCTATGCCACATCTAAACTGTCCCAAACTTTCCCAAAGCATTCTAAACCTTCTATAGAGTTCTAGAGTGTCATAAACAACTCGTGACTGTCTCAAACAGTCCTAAACTGCCCTAAGCCAGATCATAACTGTCCTAAACTGTCCTAAGCCAGATCATAACTGTCCTAAAATGTCCTAAGCCAGATCATAACTGTCCTAAACTTTACAAAGCCAGATCATAACTCTCCTAAGCCAAATTATATATGTCCTGTCCCAAACTGTCCTAAGCTAGATCATAACTGTTCTAAACTGTACAAATCCACATCATAACTATTCCAAACTGTCCTAAGCCACATCATAACTGTCCTAAGCTACATCATAACTGTTCCAAATTGTCCTAAGCCACATCATAACAGTCCTAAACTGTCCTAAGCCACATCATAACTGTCCTAAACTGTCCTAAACCACATCATAACTGTTCCAAACTGTCCTAAGCCACATCATAACTGTCCTAAACTGTCCTAAGCCACATCATAACTGTCCTAAGCCACATCATAACTGCTCCAAATTGTCCTAAGCCACATCATATCTGTCCCAAACTGTCCTAAACCACATCATAACTGTCCTAAACTGTCCTAAACCACATCATAACTGTTCCAAACTGTCCTAAGCCACATCATAACTGTCCTAAACTGTCCTAAGCCACATCATAACTGTCCTAAGCCACATCATAACTGTTCCAAATTGTCCTAGGCCACATCATAACTGTCCTAAGCCACATCATAACTGTCCTAAACTGTCCTAAACCACATCATAACTGTTCCAAACTGTCCTAAGCCACATCATAACTGTCCTAAGCCACATCATAACTGTTCTAAACTGCCCTAAGCCACATCATAACTGTCCTAAGCCACATCATAACTGTTCTAAACTGTCCTAAGCCACATCATAACTGTCCTAAGCCACATCATAACTGTTCTAAACTGTCCAAAGCCACATCATAACTGTCCAAACTGGCCAGATTACAATATTCCTGAACTGTCCTAAGCCAGATCATGAATGTCCAAAGGCAGGCCATAACTGTTCTGAACTGTCCAAAGCCAGATTACAACTGTCCTAAACTGTTCCAAACTTTCCTAAAGCATTCTAAACCTTCTATATAGTTCTAAAGTGTTATAAACAACTCTGAGCTGTCTCAGACAGTCCTAAACTGTCATAAACCAGATCATAACTGTAGTAAATGTGTTCATTTTTTTACCTGCTGTGCGCTCAGAGCTGCAGTTCATGGTGGAGCATCACCTGTGCCGGCAGCAGCAGGGCGCGGCGGACGAGTCGTCAGAGAGCTGTTTATCGGAGAGGACGAGTCCGGACGCCGGGCCCGGGGGGGAGGAGCTGCCGGTGGATGAGGTGGGCTGGAGTATAGCGGAGAAGGAGACGGTGGAGGCTCTGGAGAAACTGCGCTGCCAGGTGGAGAGTTTATCAGAGGCAGCAGGAGGAACAGAATCAGAACCGCCTCTTACCAGGGAACTGCCCGGTTCTGCTGCAGCCGGACCGGCAACATCCAAACCACCAACACCAGCAGGTACACCAAACACCAAAGCAAAACCCAAACCTTCATAACACTAAAAACTTTAATATGTGGTTAAGATAGTGTTATCCAAACCCTTATGTAACTATGTGAACTCGCTTATGTTTTATTCAGAAGCGTTCACTTTGGAAAGTTCTTTTGGAAACACTCTCAGAAAGGCTTAATTTTTTTTCTCACGTGCTGCATTGGTTCCTTCTTCACTTAGATTAACTTCACTTAGACTCTTCTGATAAATGCACCTCAGATGCATAAATAATCTGATTAATGATTAACAATATTCAACACAAATACACAATAATGTTTTGTAATAGAGTAATAAAGTATATAATTATTAAGTAAGTGAGCTATGAAATAATTAGGTATAACATTTGTTGAAGAATTAAGTAAGTAAATAATGAGTAATTAAGGAGTGAAGTAATTGAGCAATTGAAAAATTGCTCAATTGCTCAAATTGCTCAAAAAGTTATTGAAGAATAAAGTAATTGAGTAATTTAGGAGGAAAGTAATTGAGTAGTTAAACAATTAATTAATTGAGTAATTGAGAACTAAAGTAATTGAGAAACTGAAAATCAATTGAGTAATGGAAACTGAATTAATTGAGTAATGGAATATTATGAAATGTGGAGTAATGGCATATTATTGAGTAATTAAGTAAAAGTATGGAACAATATAATTGAATTAAATAATTGAGTAATTGAATCTTAAGTAGTAATGGAGTTCTGAAATATTATGAAGTTAGAGAATAATTGAATATTATTGTGCCTAATAGAATAATAGAATATTATAGAGTGATGCAGTATTTGGAGTAATTTAATATGAAGTGATTTACTAATGAAATGTTGCAGAGTATTAAAGTATTATTGTGTAATGAAGTAATGGAGTATTATTTAATAGTATGTAGTATGTAAAGATTTAGTCATTATATAAAGGAGTAATGGAGTATTATAGAGTTATAGAGTACTTGAATATTATTGTGTAATGGAGTAATTAAATATTATGGAGTAATGTTGTAATGGAAGACTAGAGTTATAGAGTAACTAAACTTTATGGAGTAATGTTGTAATGGAATATTATAGAATCATAGCGTTATTTAATATTATTGTGTAATGGAGTAATGGAAGACTATGGAGTAATGGAATATTATTGTGTACTTGAGTAATGGAATATTATAAAGTAATGAAATATTACTGTGCAATTGAGTAAAGGAATATTATAGAATTATAGAGTAATTGAATATTATTGTGTAAAGGACTAATGAAATATTATAGAGTAATGCAATAGTATTGTGTAATGGAGTAATGGAATATTCTAAATTTTATAGAGTAATGGAAGATTATCGTGCCTTTGAATAGTAGAATATTATGAAGTTATAAAGTATTCAGAATACAGAGGAATAAAGTTTTATGCAGTGATTTACTAATGGAATATTGCAGTATTTGCAGATTTACTAATGGAGTATTTAAGTATTATTGAGTAATAAAGTAATGGAATATTATGTAATCATGAAGTAATGAAAAAATATTGAAAAATGTAGTATAATTTTCATTCATTACACTATGAATGGAGTATCATAGGCTACTGGATGGATAAGCAGATTTTTTATTTAATTATTATATTGTAATATTATTATTGTTATGTGTATTATATGATTTTACTGTGTTAATGTATATTATTATATAGTGCTATTGTGATATGATGGGTATTATTATGTATAATATATTAGTATATGATGTTATTGTGTGTTAATGTATATTATTATATAGTGCTATTGTGATATGATGGGTATTATTATGTATAATATATTAGTATATGATGTTATTGTGTGTGTACAGCAGCAGCAGCAGCAGCAGCAGGTCGCTCCTCTGGGGATGCAGCAGAGCCGGATGGGTCCCGGCGGATCCGCAGTGAGCGACAGTAGAAACACAGTGATGATGAGGAGGTGGATCAGATAAACAGAACAGAACCCTGGGGACGGGTTCACGGCCCGGACACTGGTGGATCCACACTGTAGACAATCTGAGGACTTTTATTCTCTAAATCAGCAAAATGTTTAAATTCCTAACAAAATTCACACTCCCAAATTTACTCAATTATTTTCATAACATTCAGATTCTGACTAAACTAAATCTCAGCCTTCAAGCTGAAACTCACATCTTCTGTAAAGTTCTGTAAAGTTCTATTAATGTTCTATAATGTTCACGTCCCGACTGAAGGACAGGTTTGTGGTTCTGAGCCTCACCCGGACCAGCAGTGGGCGTGTCCTTCACTATTCCGAATTCAGGGAATTCAGCGTTTTTCCACGTCCGATTCCTGTTTTATCTGATTCTTCTTTGCTTGTTTCATAGTTTTCTGTCATTTATGACCCACATGTTCAGTGTTCTACAACAGTTTCAGTTTTAAACTAAAGCCACTGTAGTCCTGAATCCCGCTGCTGGAGTGGGGATTGGAGGTCATTTCCTGACCTGCAGCACAAACCCTCACTGAAACCAAGATCCCAAATTAATACCAAGAAATTTATACCATGATCAATTTCTATGACTAATGAAAGATTTTACAGCAATGGACAATGGAACAATAGTATGATAGTATAGAGTAATAGAATAATGAAGCAATTGAAGTATGAAAAAAATTAATAAAGGGACACCAGAATAACTGTATATTGATACTAAAATAATAGTATACTGAAATAATAGAAGTAATAAAACAGTTAAATAATGGAATACTATAGTAATGAAATGAAAGAGTAATGTCATAATGGAGTAAAGAAACATTGCATTAATTGTAATAATGGAGTAATGGAAAATTGGCATAATTAATTATTATGAATTTTACCATAGTTAGTTCCGACCCTGCAATGTGATTGGCTGACAGGCATTCTATGGGTGACATTATCAGCCGGTAATGCACCTTAACCGAAGCTCTTTATGTATTACTTTGCCACATACAGGCAACCTATGGAGTAGGATATACAGCTCCAAAAAAAAATATAAGAGCGAAGTAGACGGATGATTACAAGCCATTAAACCAAGATGGATTGCTTGACTTTTTGCACCAGGAGTGGCGTAGAATTAACCAAAAGCAGTGAGTAAGACTGGTGGAGGAGAACATGCCAAGATGCATGAAAACTGTGATTAAAAGCCAAGATTATTCCACCAAATATTGATTTCTGAGCTCCTAAAACTTTATGAATATGAACTCGTTTTCTTTGCCTTATTTGAGGTCTGAAAGCTCTGCATTTTTTTGTTGGTTATTTCAGCCATTTCTCATTTTCTGCAAATAAATGCTCTACATGACAATATTTTTATTTGGAATTTAGGAGAAATGTTTTCTGTAGTGTATGGAATAAAACAACAATGTTCATTTTACTCAAACATATACCCATAAATAGCAAAATCAGAGAAACTGATTCAGAAACTGAAGTGGTCTCTTATCTTTTTTTTTTAGAGCTGTATAATAGGGCAAAACAGAGTGAGTATCTGTGTTGTGGTGAATCTGGTTAGGAAAATTTTTAAACATAAGATTAAATTATACCATCTTAACCCAAAAGAGCCCATGGTGCTGTATGTGTCACAGACCCTTTAAAATCTGTGTAAAGTTCCTTACAGCACTCTGTCTGTTCTTTACTTGAACTAATGAAGTCCCTCAGTGACACATACTGAACATCCTGAGCGCATCATAACAGGACAGTGTGTTAATCTCATCTTGTGTTTGTTTATCTGACCTTATTTACAGATTGTAGGAGTGCTGGATTAGTGCTGGAGATAAGAGTAGCTCTTTTTAAAAGTTTATCTTTTTGCTTTAACTGAGCTTTACCTACAATTTAACCATTTAAATTATTGAATTGACTGTTTTAGGTTCCATATAACTAGTTAAATTGACATGTTATGAAAATTTTATTGTTTCATTTAAATTAAATGAAGATTAAAAATAATAATAATAACTACAGTTGTGTGCCCACAATAAGAAAAAAAAAAGAATGAGCTGCTCACTGAATTAATCTGATTCAATTTTGAATTTGGCATTAATATTCAGAAATGGGTCTGGGCTCTAATGGGTTAAATATCCTGTTCCAGCTTCGGGATTATGTGGCTTCTTTTCAGCTGTGATGAAAATGCCAACAACATTTAAATTCTATAGATCAGCACCTTAAACTGTACAAATGAACCAAATATTTAAAATATTGGTGCCTAGAATGAGAGAAATTACGAAAGTTTTACTAATGATCATTCCCTAAAGATATATAGGAGCACCCTGACCAAATTTCACAACTGCATCTTTTTAATCCAGCATTAAATCAACTGTTCTTTTGTGTTGTTAATTGTTTATGGGTTTTGGTAAAGTACAACGTGATTACTTTTGTTTGTAATTCATTTTAAATCATTTTTGTATATAAATCATTTCATTTAATGTTTGGTATAGAAATGAAAGGTGCTAAAAATAAAGTTTCTTCTTCCTCCTTTTTTCCATCTTCTTTGGTACTGTTACTATAGAATTTTTATTTATTGTATTTTTCGAAACCTTAAGGCGCACCAGATTAGGAAAATAGACCAGAAAATACACGTTCATTAATAGTGGGCCTAGCTTTGATTTATAAGTTATGACTAGCTAACCTATCTTTAATTCATAAGTTATAACTTATAACTTATTAAAGCTAGGTTAGCTAGTCATAACTTATAAATAAAAGCTAGGTTAGCTAGTCATAACTTATAAATAAAAGCTAGGTTAGCTAGTCATAACTTATAAATTAAAGCTAGGTTAGATAGTTATAACTTATAAATTAAAGATAGGTTAGATAGTTATAACTTATGAATTAAAGCTAGGTTAGCTAGTTATAAATTAAAGCTATCTTAGCTAGTTATAATTTATAAGTTAAAGCTTAATCACGTCAGCTGACTACCTGAATATACTGAATATAGACGAGATTATTCCATCAATGGATTTTTTCCTTCCTTGATGGCACGGGCATATTCCAGGATGACGCGTGAGATCATCATTTTCATAAATGGATTGTTCACCACAGAGTCCAGACCTTAACCTCATTGAGAATCTTTGTGATGTTCCGGAGAAGACTTTGCTCAGTGGTCCAAATCTTCCATCATCAATACAAGATCTTGGGGCGTAATAAATTTGGATAGAAATAAGAAATAAGATTGGGCGATTGGGAAAACGATATCACAGTGAATGCGTGCCGTAATCAAAGAAAGCCAATCTTATGTTACATTTTTGTGTTATTTAATTATTAAACTTAACCAGGCAGTGCTGCAGAAATGGCGAAAGCAAAACCATACATTAAAGAAAACTGTAGAAAAAAAAAAGTTATTTAATGTTGGTATGAGCCATGGTATCCAGGGTAATGTCAGCATACCACCAAGAAGGATGAACCACATCCACCAGGATTAACTGTGGACGCAAGAGGAAAGAGCTGCCTGAAAGGGATGTTAACCCGGATTGTATCCAAAAAACATGAAACCACGGCTGCCCAAATCACGGCTGAATTCAATGTGCACCTCAACTCTCCTGTTTCCACCAGAACTGTCTGTGGGGACAATAAATTATTGTGGTCTAAAACCAGGTGTTTCAGTTTCATTGTCCAACCCCTGTTAATGTAATAATATTTGCATGACATTTAAGCCAATATTCTGCAACACAAAAGGCCCTGTACATTGCTGTTGACCTGTTATAAGGTATGTTTTGTAAGACAGATGGTTCTTTCAGGGTCACGGAACCTCGCTGACTTAAATAATTGAGTGAACAGAGAACATCAACCCGAGCACTTTTATAAATAGACCCTCTGCACGGCTCAGTCTGTACTAACAACACTCCCATATCCTATCCTCACATTCTAGAAGCGTTAAGGAAATCTTTAGCATTGCACATTAAAAATATAGGATTTAGGCCTGTCACAATTACTATTGATTTATTGGACAATATATTGTCCCAGAATTAATTGGAATAAGTGATATTATTGTTATTTTAAGACTATTTTTACCACTGATGTGTTGACAATATAAAGCATTAAAGCTATACAGGAACATGCGCAAGTTTTTTTTTTTTTTGGAAAAATCCAGAATATGTTTTAAACTTTAGATCCTCTAAGTAGCACATTTATCTTTGAGAACAGATGTGCATACACTTGGTATTTTAATCTCAGTGTCTTCATGAGGTAGAGTCACCTGGAATTGTTTTCTCAGCGTCTTGAAGTTCCTGTGCCCTTTTTTCACCAAAAGTTTCGTTTGGGTTTATTTGGGCCGTGGTGCTTTTTAGCAAACCACACCAAACGTCACATCATCATCATCAACAGACACGCCCACAGATGTCGTCACGGTTTCGCAAGAAGAACCTAGTATTTTTTGGATCCTTCTGCGAAAGAACATTCCTGGTTCTGGAATCTACTTTTGTTGGAGGTAACACAAAGAACTGGATCAAAAATAGATTCTTGAACCAGAACGGTGCCGGTTCCACATTGGTAGAAAAGCTTTACTAGAGGTGCTGAACTATAGTTGCTGCTCTTCTTTCATGCTGTAAAGCTCCAGCTCACCCACCCAAATCATCATATCAGTTGATCAGGTTAAGATCAGGCGGTTAAAGAGGACAAACATTTTTTTTAACTCATAGAAAATAAATTAAAGAAAAAAATAAAGAAAAAAAAGATTGAACGAGAAGCTACATTCAAACTTTTGACTTTTGGGACTTTGCATTAATGGGCTCTTCTTGCTAATAAAAACATAATGAACAACACTGAGTCCATGTCCATGTTCAAATCCATGTATTCAACAGTAAGTCAATTACATAATTACTGTGGTGGTCATCACCTGGTCATGGTCATGAATAATGTTAGTGGTGGTCATGACCTCACTATAGCGCAACAACACCTAAGCAATTGGAGTAGCACAGTGAGACCAATCTATTCCAGAAAGCAGCACTGAAGTCTCCATTAAACCCAGGGTTGATCTTCTTGCCTGAGAAGACATATCGACCTCCAGCAGCTAAAAAGAAGAGCATGTCCAGACAGTGGGGACAGTGTTCTTTGGGTCATAGTCAGCATTACTCTTCTTCAAAAACACAGCCAGTTGAGTTAATGCCAAAGAGCTTAATTTTTGTCTCATCTGATCACAGCACCTCCTCCCAATCACTCTCAGAATCATCCAGGTGTTTATTGGCAAACTTCAGATGGACCTGCACATGTGCCCTCTTGAGCAGGGGGACCTTGCTGGCACTGCAGGATTTTAATCCATTACGGCTCAATGTGTTACCAATGTTTTTCTTGGTGACTGTGGTTCCAGCTGCCTTGAGATCATTAACAAGTTGTCCTCGTGAAGTTTTAGGCTGATCTCTCACCTTCCTCATGATCAAGGATACCCCACAAGGTTAGACTTTGCATGGAGCCCAAGATTGATGTCGATTGACAGTTATTTTGTATGTATTTCTTTTTTTTACTATTGCACCAACAGTTGTCTCCTTCTCACCCAGCGTCTTACTTATGGTTTTGTAGCCCATTCCAGCCTTGTGCAGGTCTGTGATCTGGTCCCTGACATCTTTAGAATGCTCTTTGGTCTTGCCCATGTTGTAGAGGGTAGAGTCTGACTGAATAATTGAGTCTTTTTTTTTTTTTTTTTTTAGTACAATTTAAGACAGCTGTCTTTAATGTAGGTAATGAGTTGATTAGGAGTGTCTAACTGGTCTGTAGGAGCCAGAACTTTCTATGGTTGGTAGGGGATTAAATATTTCAAAATGCAAATAAATGTATATAATTTATGCAATGTGATTTTCTAGATTTGATTTTTGATATTCCATTTCTCACTGATAAAAATGACCTTCCCTTAAATTATAGACTGTTTATGTCTTTGTCAGTGGATCAAATAATTATTTCCCTTACAGTACATGGCTACTCTATGTGAAGAACTCACAGTTTGTCTTAATTAACTCCTTATAATTTGTCTAAATACATGGAATGTTTGTTATAAACCTCATCATTAATTAATAAGTCACAAATTAAAAAGTAATAAAACTGAATATTATAAAAAAAACTTCTGATTTAATTTATATAGCTAATTAAGTTGATATTCATCATTACAGTCAGAATAATCCAATTATCAAAAACTGAGATTGAAAAAAATAGAACATCAGAACATATTATGATTAGATCAATAACTAATAATCATTCTTTATTCAGATATTCGATATACTGAATCATCGTCTGTTTACAATCAAATCATCTCATATATTATCTATAACATGCAGAAATACAGAAGAACACAAGAATTAAAGACAAATGGTAAAATTATTATATTAATATTGATTCTTAAATCACTCCGGCAAAAAGATTACTAAGCTGTTTTGTTTTTGTTTTCAGAAGCTGTAAAGTGGCGTATTATGGGATGTTTAGCCCATGGTGTGGATGAAGGTTCTGTGGACCTCTCTGTAAGCGTTCCGCAGCAGAACATATGGGAAACAGTCCTCCAGCATGTCCTGACTCAGGAACGGCGACTCCTCTACAATCTAGAATAGAATTAAGATATTAGTATTACAGCAGTAGAGGAGATCCACAGAATTAAAACTGGAACTAAAAGAAGGTAATAAAAAAGGATCAATTAGTAATAAATCAATGTGAGTGTGTGAAATGACTACAGTAGTCAAATTTCCAAAAACTGAAGAGAGTTTTCTGCACTGTCTGCTTCTCCCCAGACGGGAAGCTAACGCAGGTTGCCAGATTCAAACACAATAGCAACCAATGATGACTTTGTAACTGATCAGTGAATATTTACGTTTAAGTGTCCAAAATGAATCTACTAAGCTAGCGATAGTGAAAAATTAACCAGCTATTGTTAACAAACCTTACTAAAGCTCAGTGATATGATACTTTTTCGCACCAGATTATAAGATGCACTAACAATAAACGTTACGTTCCAGTAAGCCAGGGCGATATTAACTAGAGGTTCGTCCCGCATAGCTTGTTTTAACATGGTAAACAAGCAGACTACAGTGCAATATACTGGCAAAAGAGCTAGCGCTTAGTGTAGTTAGTGGATAATGCTAATGCTGCTCCAGCAGTGCTAGGGGGAGTTAGCAGCAGGCTAAATGCCAGTGATACTTACCTCACGCAATGCTAATACTGCTCAAATCACAGTGCTGGAAAAACTGAAAAATACGGTACCTGTTCGGTTGAAAAATAGCCGTAGCTCACCTGTTACCATGGCTGCAGCACACTACCTGACATCTCAGGTATTATTTTTTTGGGATTTGGCAAATGGCAACTGATTTTATCGATTAATTCGAATTTACAGTTAAGGATGATGTGTCTTCATCAAAAACGTTTTTGATCTTTTTGGTCGAAATTAAGTTTTAATTTCTACCACCGACGCTCCTCCCTTTTTTTTTTAAGTTTGAGGGTGCATTGTGTCAGTACCTAAACTATGTTGGAGAAAGCTTTTTAAAAGTTACTGTATGTTCTCACTGTTTACAGTTATTTTTTTGCTTGTTTCTGGTTGCACTTTAACCACAAAGGAAAATTTAAATGAAAACAAATTAAATAAAAACTTGTTTTTAACCATTTCTTTGTCATCTGTAGTTTGATTTTTAGTAAGGGGAAATAAACGATAAAAATCAAAAATCTTTTTTTTTGGGGGGCCATATCACCCAGCTCTAATACATACTAATGATCATGTTATAAGTTACTATAAAAATATATTTAATAATGGTCCTTTAATGTGGTTAAAAATAAAATATTATCATTGACTTATATATAATTAGCAGTGTCAACGTTAAAGCATTATCACATGCAATCAATCTGGAAACTTTAACGCAGCCTTTTTTTTTTACACAAAAGAATCATTTTAACAAGTTTTGCCCCAACTTCCTCCCACAATTCAGAGACAGTCGGCATGTAAGTGTTTTAGGTTTTTTTTTTGTGACGTAAAGACGTGAAGCAGCTACTGTGAAGAGTTTAGAAGGTAGATTACATGTTATGTATGCTGAAACGTGGATTAAATCTCATAACTACTCTCACTGTCTTAAGATATTTCTCCTCTTCGTAGTATTGTGACAGAGCTTCATTGTGTTTGATGAAAACATTCTCTCTGAAACCTTAACCTTAAAGTTTTTAAAGTTTACTCCAGACTGATTACAATGCAAACTACACTACACATTTATGAGAAGTTTCTCTTTAAAAATACAAGAATCAAATATTACATATAAAACATAGTTAAGATTATTCTGATCAAATTTTCAATGGACTGACACTACTAATTATAATAAAAACCCAGAGACTGGTTTATGAATAATCAGAAACTGTTATGAAGGGGTCACCATGTCTAGCAGGAGATAAACCGAGTCCCGGTTTTTGATTTCCACTTTATCCACGTTCTGCCCGAGTTGCAGCAGCGCTGATGATGCCACCTGAGGACAAACACAACCCTTATTATAATTATTATTATTATTATTATTACACTATAGGACTGGTCAATATATTGTTAAAATCTATATATTCAGAACCATTTTATACAAGATTTTACACAAAACTGTCATATTGTAATATCTTGGCTAATATGGAGTTTTTTTGGAGGTATCTAATTGTGATTTAATTGCTAAAAATATTGTTTGATGTGTGTGTAAAAGTGTTCTGATTTCCTGAAGAATGACACTCTACAGACAACTTTCTTGTGTACAGTACCAGTCAAAAATTTGGGCATACCTTAAATTCAATAGTTTTTTTCCCTTGTTTTAAAGATTCCTGCATTGTAGATTAATAAGTCTCTCAAACTAATCAAAAAACATATGGAATTATTTAGTAAACAAAAAAGGTTATATTTTAGATTATTTAAAGCAGCACCTCTTGCTTAGATTAGACGGCTTTGCACATCTTAGCTGGATTTTTTCAGTCAGCTTTATGAGTTAGAATCGTCTGGAATGGCTTTCAGTTAACAGCTGTTCTGAGTTAATTACTTGATTCATTTCTTGTTCTCTTAATGTGTTTGAAAGCATCAGTTGTAAAGTTGTAGAGGTAGAGTTAGTATACAGTGAATAGCCCTATTTAAATAAGGTTCTAATCCATAGTATGGCAAGAACTACTCAGCTAATTAAAGAAAAAAGACTTGAAGAAATGAAGATCAGTCAATCTGAACTACAAAAAAATAAAAGAACTTTGAAAGTATCCTCAAGTGCAGGGTGTGATGAGATTGAATGTGTGAGTTAAAGCTGCCCTGCCCTATAAAAACACACACCAGTTTTGAGTTTGCTGTTCTTAAGAAGCATTGATTGATGTGAATCATGTCTCACACAAAAGAGCTCTCAGAAGACCTATGTTCAAGAATTGTTGACTTGCATGAAGAAAATGTTACAAAAGTATCTCTAAAAGCCTGTTGTTTATGTGTCCACAGTAAGACAGACAGTCTACAAATGGAGAAAGTTCAGCACTGTTGCTACTCTCTCTAGGTGTGGTCATCCTGTAAAGATGCCTGCAAGAGCACAGCACAGAGTGATCAATGAGCTAAGGAAGAATCCTAGAGTGTCAGCTAAAGACTTACAGAAATCTCTGATTATCTCACCTGGAGGAACTCTTTGAGGTGCTGCTGGATGTTTTTGTCCTGGGCGGTGAACATGGCAGCGGACAGGTGGTTGATGGCAGTGGACAGACAGTGGACGTTGTTTTGGTGACCTGGGAATCCAGAATAACCAATCCAATATCAATTACAAAAACAATTAAGCACAGTAATTTAAAACTTATTTAACTCAGTCAGTTGATCACAGTCTGTAGTGTAATATGGCTGGTGATCAGTGGGAGGTGGTTCTGGTTCTGGGCTCGGTACCTCCGTGTTCTCGGCTGTAGAAGGTGCTGGGGTCGATGGATAAGGTGGGCATGGAGACGGCGATGTAAACGAGCAGCAGACAGGTGATTTTATACTCCTCCTCAGTGGATGAGTTATCAGAGCGCATGTTAGTGATCGCCGAAACCAGAGCCGGGTCAATATCACACTTCATACCCGTCGCCGACGCCAGTTCATACACCCCCATCGTCACCTGAACAATATTAACACACTCAATAACGTCATCATAATCCTCAGATTATCTTTAATACATTACCCAAAATCAGTACTTTCTACTCAACTTTATACAATATTAAAATAATAATAGTCTGATTTAAACTTCTAAAGATCAATATTAAACTTATAAAAAGTCAGTCCCACACTTGTAAAAGTCAGTACTACACTTCTGCATTAAAAGAATCTGCACTAAAACTTATAAAAGTCAGTATTATTCTTTTTACCAGTCAATGCTAAACCCTGGTTAAAAGTTGGCTAAAAGGAATTAAACTTATTAAATCAGTACTGAACTTTTTAAATTCAGTATTAAACTTACAAAAGTTGGTATTAAACTTAATTAATCAGTACTAAACATGGTCAGTACTAAAATGTATTGTGTAAGTATTAAAAATACAGTACTACATTTAAAACGTAAGTATTCGAACTTATATGTCAGTAGAAGTTTTGGAAAGTGTAGGTAATTATTGTTAAACATATGAAAATAGTAACCATTTAGCCAGTACTAAAAGTATGTGCTCAATTTATAAAAGTCAGCAGTAAACTTACTAAACTAATTAACTAACTATTACGAAAAAAAATATTAAAAGGATAAAAAGTCACATTTAAACATCAAAAAGTCCATATTACACTTATAAAAAAGTGGTATTATACTTATCAACTGTCAGTACTAAACTAATACAAATTAATACTAGCCTTTTAAAAGTCAGTATTAAAACTCATAAAAGTTAGTATTAAACTTATAAAATCAGGACAAACTGAGTACTGAATTTTTAAAAGCTAGCATTAAAATGCAGTACTAGAAAGTCATTTCGGAAGTCAGAACTTAATTCCTTCAGTAAAAGTCTTGGAAAGTCAGTAATACACTTTTTAAAATCAGCAGTAAACTTACTAAACTAATACTTATACAGTTATAAAAATGAAAAACAAAAATGTATAAAAAAGATCAGATTTAAGTCACAATTTTAAACATCTAAAGGTCCATTTTACAGTAATAAATCGTGTGTATAATTGTCAGTATTAATTATGTTGAAAAACAAAAAACAGAAAATAATACAAAAGATAAAAGATTCAGTACTAAATTGAAAAAAAAAAACAGTAGTAAACAGTATTTTACTTTTAAAAGTACTAAAATAACTAAATAATCATAAGCCTCCAACCCTGTAACTGACTGTATTAGTTTACCTTGATGTCGGTGTCGGCGTGTATGAAGTTGTGGAGGTACTTGATGGGTCCCATAAGAAACGGACAGTGTTTCTGCATCACCTGAAAACAACACAAACACTCAGACCCTCAGAAACCCACCCAGAGCTCAGATCACACCGTGAATCAGAACCGTAATCCTGTACCTCCTCCAGCGCATCCTGAGCCAACTTCCGAAAAGACAAGATCACCCCAATGATGGTCATCCTCTTCAGCACGTTCTCACAGCCTGAGACACAGAACACACAAACAGATTTAATTCTATGCTAGTGCTGCACAATATATTGGCTAACAGCACTGTGACACTTCCTGCATGGCTCTGCAGTGGGCATTGCCAGCCAAAGGTGGGCGAGGCCATGAATCCTAATTTACGGTTTGAGGTCAGTCCGGGGGCTTTTCCTGATTCACTTGTTTTTCTGTTTATGTTCTTTTATTGGCTACTGCAGGCAATGTGGGTAGAAGAGCAGTTCTGTAGCATGCATATGTAACTCAGAGTGACCTACTGTATTTCAGAAATAACAAGTACTTAATGATTTTTTAGCAAAATGACACCTTTAAAATAACGGGTAATAAGTAGAGCTTTTTAGATGAAGTTGAACAATTTAATCGTGATGGAGAAAAACTCTTGAGAGTGTTGGTGTATTAAGGAATGGCTAAAATACTTCTGGTGAAAATTAATTTGCAATTTTGCAAGAATAACAATTTTAGAGAATGAAAATCTAATGCAATGCAATGTTTTCCCAATATTTTGCAGCTCTAGTTCCTCTCCAGGACTTTTAGGGAATCAATGATAGTATATCTGCTAAAATTCTCAGTGACGTTAAAAAATGCACACTACTACAAAACACTAAAAACACCACAATTTTTCTCCTTTTAATTATGTAATTTAAGTCATTTTTTACACCTGTAGTTGGTTTCTATGGTCCGGATCAGCATGACATGATGCGAAGCAGGAGGTTTAAGCGACACAAGAGAGTTGACTAGAGCTCAACTTTATGTAAATGAGCAGTGACGAGTGACAGTGACTATCAATCAGAAACAAATGCTCATGTGTCCGGCCTGAAATCCCTGCTTTGATTATTGGTTCCTACTGAAGATTTGTCCTGCTTGTAAAATGGAGAAGAGGCTGATCATCGCTGTGTCTGGTTTAAAGCATTTTAAAGGGCATATTAAACAGGAAAATAGAATGTAAGTGGTTTCTATGGTTTCTATGACGATATAATAACAGTTTTTACATGAATAAATGATTTAACACATAAATAACGAGCTGCATAGATGATCCTGTCATGCATATGATGTGATTTCAAATAAAGTGAAACGGTTGTATGAGTGTATAATGTTTAGGACTTGTGCAGACAGACTGTTTCTGTATCCTTGCTGTCTGTGTGCTCATGTTTGGAAACACCCACTAGTGACAGCTCATTCTGTGATTGAGACACCCCCCAAACGACTGATCGCCTGCTGCACAGGCGACACAGAGCAATTTTATCGCGTTCGGTGTAGACGCACGGTAAGCAGATTGTTTGAGCCGTACAGCACTGCTACTGCACTACTAAAAAAACTTCTAAAAAATGTAGACCAGTAGTGTATATATTATACATTATTATATAAGAATGTTATAATATAATAATCTGATGGTTGGTTGAAACCTGATTTCATGTTTACCTGTCAGTCTCTTCTGCAGGTTGCTCAGGGTCTCAGGTTTATCAAAATTAGCCTTTAACTGAACCAGAACATCCATGTTCTCAAACACCAGTTTCTGAAGGAGAGAAAGAAATATACAATCAATCAAATTAAATTAGCACTACAGTACAGTTTACCCAGATCCAGGCTGGTTTAGATGTGAACGGCAGTAGAATGGTGAGATTTCTACATTTTTAAATTTAATTTTATAATATTTTACTGGATTCAATGTCGTACCTTCAGCTCTGCAACCTGGGAGGTGATGTGCCACATCAAGTTCTCTCCCAGAAACTTCAGCCCGTATGGACCAATCAGCTCCGCCAGTGCTCGCAGCTCTACACACACACACACACACACAAGGTAAATAAATAAAGGTCAAGAAAGAATACAAAATAATAAAATGTATCAACACATTACACAAAAGAGCAAAAATGCAGTAATACAGAAATTACATTATACAGCTCTAGAAAAAAATAAGAGACCACTTAAAATGTTGAGTTTCTTTGATTTGACCTATTTGGAATATAATCAAGAGGAAGATGGATGATCACAACTATCAAACAATGCTGAACTGCTTGAATTTCTGCACCAGGAGTGGCATAAAGCAGTGTGTAAGACTGGTGGAGGAGAACATGCCAAGATGCATGAAAATTGTGATTAAAAACCAGGGTTATTCCACCAAATATTGATTTCCGAACTCTTAAAACTTAACGAATATGTACTTGTTTTCTTTGCATTATTTGAGGTCTGAAAGCTCTGCATCTTTTTTTTGTTATTTCAGCCATTTCTCATTTTCTACAAATAAATGCTCTAAATGACAATATTTTTATTTGGAATTTGGGAGAAATGTCGTCTGTAGTTTATAGAATAAAACAACAATGTTCATTTTACTCAAACATATACCTATAAATAGCAAAATCAGAGAAACTGATTCAGAAACTGAAGTGGGCTCTTAATTCTTCCAGAGCTGTACATTAAGTACAGAAAAAAATAATCAACAATTTATTTCTGTTTATTTGTCCCATATTTTGTTTATAAAAATGATCTCATCAGACCCGTGCATGATACTCTGAATAAGAAAAATATATGTATTTTTTTACCACAGATATCTGAGAACTCCTGTGCCTTGAAGTTCTGCTCATTCTCAGAAGTGTGGTTAACAAAGCAGTGCATTGTGGGACAGTGAGCGATGGCGCCGCTGCTAGCCTGACGCAACAAACCCTCCAGGTACCTGAGGAGCAGAGAGAACATCAGCTGAATTAATGAACATTAATCGGTCTGTTATCACTAATTAATGAGAATGAGCAGGTGATCTTATAAGGTGATAGATACACAGCAATTGTCAGTAGTTTGTAATTCCTTTAGAATTTTCTAGACTTCTGCATAAATACAGCTCTGGAAAAAAATAAGAGACCACTCATAAATAAGCGTATCTTTGATTTTACCAAATTGAAAACCTCTGGAATGTAATCAAGAGGAAGATGGATGATCACAAGCCATCAAACCAAACTGAACTGCATGAATATTTGCACCAGGAGTGGCATAAAGTTATCCAAAAGCAGTGTGTAAGACTGGTGGAGGAGAACATGCCAATATGCATGAAAACTGTGATTAAAAACCAAAGTTTTCCACCAAATATTGATTTATCTTAAAAACTATGAACTATGGATCTGTCTGACTGTTGATTGATTGGTGGAGTCCAAAGTCTTTAGAGATGTTTTTGTAACCTTTTCCAGCCTGATGAGCATCAACAACTCTTTTCCTAAAGTCAGGATTCACTTCCATAAACATGTGTTGTGAAGAGCAGACTTATTATTGATAGATAAATCAGGCTCCGCCCACTCACACCTGATTGTCATCCGATTGATTCAAAATACCTGACTCTTTATTCACCTTCAAATTAAGTGCTAATACTAGAATTTTGATATATTATCATAAATAAATGACCATATATAATATTTCTGTCTAATTTGTTTAAATGGTTCTCTGTATCTCTGTATTTAGGACAAGGATCTGATGATTTTAAAGGTCTTATTTATGCAGAAATATAGAAAATTCTAAAGTGTTACAGTTAAATGATAATAACCCCCAGTTGATCAGCTCTCCAGATTTGTATTATTATTGAATATTCTCATTATTATATGTAATAAAGCAGAAGTCAATAACTGGAATGAGTTCAGACCAGTTGGTGTAGAGCGTGGTGATGGTCTGAGCTCCGTGCGAGTCCAGTGGCTGGGTCTGCTGGAGCAGGACGGTCTTCACCAGTCTGGCGACGTCCACAGTGATGTAGCGGCTCAGGGTGTTCAGCCCCGTCACGTAGGCCTGGATACCGGACAGGAGCTCGGAGGGCCGGGCGATGTCCTGGGTGCTCTGGTTGTAATTGGCCATCCGCACAAATATCCTGTAAAAACACCTCAGTCAGACTGATGTCATTAGACACTGGGTTTTGCCACAAGAGAGAAAAAAGTGTGTCCATTGCTGCTCTATAAAAAGGCACTCTTGGGTAGTGTTCCTCCTGGTGAGAGACTGTTGACTGCTAGTCATGCCTTTACAATGCAGTTAGAGACTCTTAGATGTTTTGCCCAGTAGACAGACTTTGAGACGGTGTGTATAATTGGATGAGAGACGCCCAGTACTCTGAGCTGCAGAGACCCACCCGTTGTTCTGATTGGTTAAACAAACCCCGTAATCTGATTGGGCCGGATAAAGCTTTCCTATTGGTCCATCAATCAGGCGTCAAAACAGGGTCAAAATTCGCAACTGCAGCTAGAGCTTCGCACACCCAGCAGAGAAGATGAATGAGAGGATTTTTAGCTCCACAGTGAAAAACGCCCACTGTCACATTTACAACCTCACAAATTCCATGTGATTTTTGGTCTGACCCAGCTTAAGCCATTTGAGCAGTACTGATTCACACATTCAAGAGATTGGATTTACAAATTAAAAAATATATATTTATATATAATTAAAATATTTTTTTCACATTCGTACATTTGAATTATTATTAATATTACTTTCTGTTTCAAGTTTGCACATTCCAGTTAATTTGTGGATTTGGATTTTTGTGCATGTAGTTGTTTAAACGCAGTTACAAGTTTCAGTACATTTGTGACTTCTGTTTTACAAACTCAAAATCTTTATGACCCTTTTTTGACTCCATACAAACGTGCACTGCTATAGGCCAAAACCATATTGTCTTTAGTGACAAATTCAGGTTCCGTTTAGGATCCAATGACGGTTGGAATTGAGTATGGAGGCGTGGATGATATGGCCCTAAAATAATATCACAATATTTCATGGTATTTTCATGATAACTATACTCTTAGCGATATGACAAAACATTAAATAAAAAAAAATGTAAATAATATACTACTGCAACAAAATAAAAAAATAATTTTAAAATTAGGGGTGGGTAATATGGCAAGATATTTCCAGGTATAATATCATTCACTATATTAAAAAATGTTGGCGATATTATTGCATACGATACGATATGGCACAGCCCAAATTGCCACAACTACTGGTGTGATTGAACTGGGTAAATCTGAACTCATCTGAACCCAAGCAAACTGAAGCCACTTTTGCCGGTTAGTCTAATGATAAGTGGATTTCTTAAGGCTACACAAGTGTTTACTCCCAATCCTTTGAGTTCCCTTGGCTTTGTGCTTGTCAGAATGCTCTTACTTTTACTATTAAACATATCGCTAATCATGATCATTCAAGATTATTTTCCAACTATATTTAATCCTCGAAGATGATGTTTCCTTCCACGTTTTAATAATGCATTAGACAGTTCTTAAGTCGATTTTCAGTCATTTCCTAAGATGTTTTCACTGCTTGATGCATGGCAATAATTTGACCCTTTTGAAACACATGGTTGTTTAACAAATGAGCAAAGCTTCTCACTGCATCAGTTAGGGAGGCCTTTACCAATCTGCTTTGTTAAATACAGGTTGAGCCCTTTTTTTGGCCAGGCGGTGTAATAAACACATACATAAAGATATACTGTAGAAATGTCAGTTCTGTGAAATTCTGCATACTTGCTGAGACGCTGCTCCAGCTGTGAGAGGAGGAACTCGGCAGGGACGAGGATGTGTTTGAAGGCGGTGAAGTCGGAGCACATGCTGTAGGAGGTGCAGAGCTCGGTGAGGGTCAGGTGCATCTTATCCATGCTGAGGACAGATAACAGGAACATGATGTTATAATTCAGTATGAAGCTTCAGTAGAAGTAGAAGAGAAGAAAAGAGAAGAAGGAAGAGTTTTTTATACCGATTTTCTGCTGGACAAAATAGACAAACATATTGGGATGCCGGTTAATTCACGGTTTCTTCTAAAATCAAGGGTATTAGGAAGAGTATATCCTGCTTTCGTTGAAGTAACTGCCTCTTGTGTCCAGAAAAGACACTTTTAGTAATTCCTACTATATAGGGTGATCATATTTTTATTTGGGTAAACCAGGACACCTGGATAAATGACGTCAACACCTAATTTGCATAATACATGTTTTTGAAGCTGTAAAAAACACCCTAAATATGTTAGAAATGATACAAATGAACAACTTCTGTTGCTTTTTAAATAGGCCGTCACTTTTTTACAATAACTTCATTTTTACGTGAATTACATAAATATGTTTTTTGCCATGTTCTTACATGTTATTATAAGAGCAGCAGTTAGACTGAACTGTTATTCCACATTTTTTTAGGGGTTTTGTTTGTTTTATTTATTTTTTTACGTTTTCTTAACTTTTCTTTATTTTTTCTTTATTTTTATTTTTTTTATTTTTAAACCTATCATAGACAAATTGTTCAATGGTTCAATAGATATTTAGCTTTTTACAAAGAGGCAGACACTGTGGACGAGGTGAGGGACAGGCTGTGTGGTGAATGAGGTGAGAGACTGACTGAGACTGTGGGAGTTAAATTCATTCGTTTGTGCGCTCCGCAAAACAGCAAGCTGTTTCTCCGGAGAGGAAATTTATGTGGAGCTTTGATTTGTCGCCCCCTCTAGGCAGCATACCCCCCTTAAGAAGAGGGATGCTCTCACTGACGCGACTCAGGGATTATGTCACATGCAGCACCATGCGCAGTGCCCTAGTGCCTGTAAATTTAATAGTCCAATGAAGGTAATTAAAAAAACAGGACATTTCCTCACTTTTTGAAAAAAAAACGGGACCGGGACTGGACGTGAAATACGGACATGTCCCGGGAAATACGGACGTTTGGTCACCCTATACTATATTTTGGACTTAATTGCATTCAGCCACTAGAGCAAAAGGTTAGTTCGTGATTGGCTGTTGTTTCTCACCAGTACGCATGTGGATGAGTATAAAACGTGATTATAAAGCGGTGTCCACAAACATTTGTATATATTATTGTACAGATGTTAAGTGTTTTTTTTTTTTTAGAAACACTAGCACTCTTTGAGCAGTGATTTTTTTAATATAAACATATATATAAAAGTCTTTCCTCAAAATCTCTGTATTCAGTTAATGCCTGATAGGTAATTATTCTGAATAAAACAGTGACCCCTGCAGGACTCACTTGGTGACCACAGCTCGGTCCTTCCTGTGACTCTCGGTTCCCGGTTTCTCTTTCGGGACTTCTCCTTTCTTGGGCATGGGTTTCTTCAGCTTCTTATTGCGGGCGGTGCTGATGGTCTCAGCGCAGTGTTTGGGCAGCAGCTGCAGGACAAAGGAACAGAAGAGCGTGAATTACCGTATTTTTTGCACTATAAGGCGCTCTGGATTATAAGGCGCACTCTCAATAAACGTCTATTTTCTGGTCTAGAAGTTTTCCTTCTAAATTCAGGAGGTCTCACCGCTGGGTGGCAAGCTAAGCTAAGTTAAGTAAACAAAGTTGTAATTCTTAAAAAAACACATTTTTTACACAGATTTCTAAAGCTGGAGCATTAGCATTAGCGGTAACCGCAAGCAGTTAGCAGCTATTGCCACCCAACAGCACTACACTGAGGAACCCTGAGTGTTCTGGTAAGCCAGGGTGATATTAGCTCGCAGTTCCTTCCACATAGCTTGTTTTATCGTGGTAAACATGCAGACTACAGTCTAATATATTCACCTCTGGACAGCCAATGAGCTAGCTCTTAGCGCGGTTAGCGGATAATGCTAATGCTGCTCCAACAGAGCTAGTCAGGGTTAGCAGCAGGCTACAGGCCAATAATACTCACCTCTGGACAGCCACAGAGCTAATGCTAATACTGCTGGAGAACTAAACTGAAACTTCAGCAGAGTGGCTTTACTGCTCTTTACAACCTGACTGGTAAAATTCATACATAAGGCGCACCAGATTATAAGAGACACTGACAATTTTTCAGAAAATTAAAAGATTCTAAGTGTGAAAAAAACATTAAAATACTACAGTTAGCATTGGCAACTTCCCCCATCAGTTTTACCCACAACATAATAAAGTCTGATACAGTAATAATATTAAATAAATAAAACTACTGTTTTTTTTTTTTAAAGAAAGCTGATATTTTGGCCAAGTTCAGCAAACATTTCTCCATATATTGTACAATTTTTCATTCATGTAATTATTATTATGACAGGCAGGCCTAAATCTAATATAAATAAAATCAAATAGAATAAATATAGCATTTTGAAACAAAGTGAACATACAGATTCACATTATTAGACTAGATATGTTAAATTATTGAGGGTTTTTTCATTTATTTTAAGATAAGTTGATAATGTAATTATTGTGACAGGCCTATTTAAAACAATAAATATTGTTGAAATATACTAGTATGTGTAATTTGTCAGTCAGTTGTTGATAAAACACTGACAGAACTACTATAGGCTTCTTCAGTAAACAGAATAAAACACTGAATTATAACACAAGTTAACATTGGCGACGGTCTGGACCTTAGCCTGACCATACTTTAACTTGACCATACTGATGTCTAATTAAGTACCCCTGGTATACAGTATATAGCACTGAATCATAACACAAGTTAAAATGGTCCGGACCTCAGACTGACGAAATTTTCTCCAACTGGACCCAGACCCAGACCTGAAAATAAGGTGTGCAGTACCTGCTCGTGGAGGTTGCACTGCTCAGCACAGATCTCCAGCACCACACCACATGTCTGCTGAGCTATCTCCTCCAGAAACTTCACACACAGCCTCAGAGTCTGCTTTTCCATCAGCTCCATCTACACACAAAAAAAACACACACACACACACACACACACGCAGCAGCAGTAATATAAATTACTTTTTGGTCAAAAAATAGAAACGGTCCAGACAAGCTGCTTTATTATTTTAATATCTTAGCAATGACTTTATTACTGCTGTACTTCACCTGTTAGACCTCTCTAATTCTTCCGGAAGTTTTACCATGTGGGTCAGCTAGACCTGACTCTTCCTGTACCAGTCTTCTACTCTACTAGAGTATATTAAATGTGCAGAAAACAGTACTCAATATTTTATTATTATTTTTACAATATTCTTTTACAATATTTTGTTTAATACTAAAATCACTTTTTTTGTTTTTATTCCATTTGTTTTCATTAAAGGCCTTGGCAGATTACTGTGTACAATTTTGTACACTGGATTCTGTTTCATTTTCAGTTATTGACTGGACCTGAAGAGCTTAAATTATGAAATTATAAGGAGAAAAATGGTGCTGTTCTAAAACTTTGTAGTAGTGTATGTTTTAAAGTCACTGTTTAAAGTCAGAGTTACAGCAGATATGCCATCATTTATCCCCTAAAAGTATTGGACAGGAAATAGGCTGCATAGACTGCATTCTGAAATCTTGAAATTGTTGTAGAAACTGCTGCTTTTCACATTCAGTCCCCAAACCAGCTGAAAGCTTCATAAATCTTTCTTTCAAAAACACTTATAGAATATAATTGACAGAATAATTCAGAACTGAGCTCGTGCCTGATGATGTAATTATTAGTAACATCAGCAGATCACTACTGACCTCTTCAGGACACATGGTGTGGGTGCTCTGGTTAAAGTGGGCGCAGACCATCGGGAACGCCATGAGATAACGCTGCATGGAGGTGTCCTCACTGCTCTGAGAGAACATCTTCTCAAACACCCGCGGGTAAAAACTGAAACATTTATATTATATGTTCAGTACTGGATTAAACTCAGTCAGTACTATTCCAATCTCAGTGCCAATCAAACATAAATAACCCATAGTATTAATCCAATCTAAGTAATATTCAAAAGTATGTAGTAATCAAAATTTGACATAAATCAAATCTCAGTACTAATACAAACTCAATACTAAACTACAGTCAGGACTATTACAATTTCAGTGCTAATTAAACATAAGTAAACAATTTAACTCAGCAATAATCAATGGTTAATAATGAGTAACTGGTTAGTAACAAATAGTTAAAAGCCTGAATTAATTAAACTCAGTACTAACAAACTCTTTTCCAAAAATGATCTAAGTACTAACATAAATTTGGTACTAAATTTATCTGAGTGCTAATTCAAACTGTACTAAATTAATTTCAGTACTAATACAAATTCAGCACAAAATTATTCTGAGTGCTTATTCAAACTATGTACTAAATTAATCTCAGTACTAATACAAACTCAGCACAAAATTAATCTTAGTGCTACTGCAAACTATGTACTAAATTAATCTCAGTACTAAATGTATCTAAATACTAACACAAATTTGGTACTAATTCAAACTCGGCAGTAAATTAATCAGAGTATTACTTCAACCTTGGTACTAATCAAATCTCAGAACTAATACAAACTCGGCACTAAATTAATCTGAGCACTACATTAAACTCTGTACTAATCCAATTTCAATACTAATACAAATTTGGCACTTAATTAATCCCAGTACTAATTACTAATTAATCTAACTCAACCTTAGTTCTAATCTAATTTAGTGCTAGAAGAAATAATTAAATCAAATGAAATCAAAGCAATACTAATCCCATTTTAGAACTAATTACATCACAGTTCAAAAACAGTCCAAAGACAGTACTAACCAAATCTTAGTATAAACTTGACTTTAATCTAAACTCTGTACTAATTAAATATTAAAGCAGTACTAAAATAAAATGAGAACTAGTCCAAAATTCTGTGGTAATTTAACATAAGTCAGTCATGAGTAATATAAATTGGTATATTTTATTAATTCATTTCAGTACTAACTCAATCTCCGTCCTGATTCTGTTTTTTAAACTCAAGCTCACCACAGTATGGAGATATCAGCCGTCTCGATGAGCAGCTCGTCCACGTCGTCCATCATGCGGGTGTGAAACTGGGTCATGTTCATGATCTTGGCGAGGTCCGGGTATTCCTTCAGCGCCAGCGTGGCTTTACCCACCGAGGAGTACGCCTGAGATCATCAGCACACACAGAGTAAACCACCGCGGGGTTAAAGTGTCCCAATACTTTTGTCCAAACAGTGTATTAATGCTACAATATATTGCAAAATATGATCACAGCTGTATCAGAAAACATCACATCATCAGCACCTGTAATCTCAACCAGTCCAGTCTGATCGCCTTCAGATCAAAGTCCTCACCACCATCCACTGCCAGCCAAAAGACACGGGACAACACACAACAACAAGAACAACAGATTATACATAAATCTGTACAGTATATCTACAGTATTCAAAAAAATAAACGCATTAATATATGTATTACACATACTTGCATTATCATATTTGTTATATAATATATCATCTTACACTGTTTGAGGTTCAGTGCAGACAACTGCGAGACAAATGATGTCATCAGCACAGATTCTTCTTCAGGACAAACATAAATACTCTGAGAAAAGATAAAAAGATGAGTTAAAAAGAGTGATAGAGAGATAGAGACTTATATAAAGAGTGATATAGAGCGTGATTTATGGAGTGCTGTACCTGTATTGTATCATTGAGTAAGAGTGCATCAAACTGGGATAAGTACTGGAGATGGTAGCGCTGGATTACATATCTGTAGGTGCTCAGCAGCGCCCTCAACCTCTCCATGTAGTAAAGCAGCTCCGCCATATTCCTGTACATTCACAAATACACACTTTCACAATTCCACACATTTACAATTCACACATTTACAATGTCTCACTTTCAGTAATCCACAGATTTGCAATTTCACAATTTCCCTTCTCTAACTTTTTACGATTCCTCACAGTCACATTTCACACAATTGTCACACTTCTAAACTTTCTCAATCCCATACATTCATAATTCCACATATTTACAACTGCAGTCACACATTCATAACCTCACAATCTCACATTCATAATTTCACACATTCATAATCTCACATTCATAATTCCCACATTCATAATCTCACATTCATAATTCCACTCATTAACAATCTCACATTCATAATTCCACTCATTAACAATCTCACATTCATAATTCCACACATTCATGATCTCACATTCATAATTCCACTCATTAACAATCTCACATTCATAATTCCACTCATTAGCAATCTCACATTCATAATTACCACACATTCATGATCTCACATTCATAATTCCACTCATTAACAATCTCACATTCATAATTCCACTCATTAACAATCTCACATTCATAATTCCACTCATTAACAATCTCACATTCATAATTCCACTCATTAACAATCTCACATTCATAATTCCACTCATTAACAATCTCACATTCATAATTCCACACATTCATGATCTCACATTCATAATTCCACACATTCATGATCTCACATTCATAATTCCACTCATTAACAATCTCACATTCATAATTCCACACATTCATGATCTCACATTCATAATTCCACTCATTAACAATCTCACATTCATAATTCCACTCATTAGCAATCTCACATTCATAATTACCACACATTCATGATCTCACATTCATAATTCCACTCATTAACAATCTCACATTCATAATTCCACTCATTAACAATCTCACATTCATAATTCCACTCATTAACAATCTCACATTCATAATTCCACTCATTAACAATCTCACATTCATAATTCCACTCATTAACAATCTCACATTCATAATTCCACACATTCATGATCTCACATTCATAATTCCACTCATTAGCAATCTCACATTCATAATTCCACTCGTTAACAATCTCACATTCATAATTCCACACATTCATGATCTCACATTCATAATTCCACTCATTAGCAATCTCACATTCATAATTCCACTCGTTAACAATCTCACATTCATAATTCCACTCATTAGCAATCTCACATTCATAATTCCACTCGTTAACAATCTCACATTCATAATTCCACTCATTAACAATCTCACATTCATAATTCCACTCATTAGCAATCTCACATTCATAATTCCACACATTCATAATCTCACATTCATAATTCCACTCATTAACAATCTCACATTCATAATTCCACACATTAACAATCTCACATTCACAATCTCACATTCACAATTCCACACATTCACAATCTCACATTCATAATTCCACTCATTAACAATCTCACATTCACAATCTCACATTCACAATTCCACACATTCACAATCTCACATTCATAATTCCACTCATTAACAATCTCACATTCACAATTCCACACATTCACAATCTCACATTCACAATTCCACTCATTAACAATCTCACATTCATAATTCCACTCGTTAACAATCTCACATTCAAAATTCCACACATTCACAATCTCACATTCACAATTCCACAAACTCACATTCACAATTCCACACATTCACAATCTCACATTCACAATTCCATTCACACATTTATAATTCCAGTCACACATTCACAATTCCACAAATCACAAAAAATCACAAGCCTAGATTTGCAATTCCACACAATCCCACATTCATAATTCTTTATATTTACACATTTACAATTCCACACATTTACCATTCTTTATATGTACACATCTACAACTACACACATTTACAATCTCACGTTCACAATTCCACACATTCACAATTCCACACATTTACCAATTTATAGTCAACCATTCATAATGTTCACACATTCACAATCTCACATTAATAATTCCACAAATCACCAAAGTCTAGATTTGCAATTTCACACCATTCCAACATTCACAATCTTGAATTCACAAATCCTACATATTCCATCCAGTCCCAATTCAAAATTCTACACATTCATGTCCTGCAATTAAAATCCCACATATTCGCAAATGATACAAATTACAGCTCTAAATATTCATAAATCTCAACAATTAAAATCTATGTTTTAAATATGTGTGACTGGGGGATAAAGTGATTAAACTAAGCAGTGTCTGAATACTTTATGATAGAACGTACGAGTCGGAGTAGTCCTCTGGAGTTTTGGTTTTGGGGATGTTCTCAGAGTGACGCACCAACCAGAGAATCTCATCCCGGGAGAAGGACAGCGCCATGAACACGTACAGAGCCTGAGAACAGAGAATCAAAATCCAATTCAATTTAAATCAAAATCACAACATCAGCTTGTAATACATTTAATAAACGAAGACAGAAACCTTGGGTCCGAGCAAAGCCGGCTGGTCCTCTAGGACCTTGATCAGCTCCTTTAGCGCCCCCCGCAGGAAGTGACGCTTCTCTCTGTGAAACGCCCCGCTGTCAGAACAGAGGATCAGCTTTACTGATAAACCCACTAAAAGCAGCTCTGTCTGTGTACTTGGAGAGTGTGTATGTGTGTGTGTGTGTGTGTGTGTGGCTCACCAGTTTGCGATGGCGTTCTCTTTACACTCTTTAATATCAGCTATTCTTTTACTGTACCTGCAGAAAACCAACAGAACAGGGTCACACCCCCCACTCACACTGATTACATTACACAGATTATCCCTATAGAAATGCAATGATTATCTGGTCTTAAAGGTCTTTTTGTGAATATTCATACATGCAAATATATCGCCTCTGATTGGCTAACAGCACTGCAGCAGAGACCGCCTACCTACATTCCCCCACAGGCAATTTTACAACTCTAAAAAAGCGTTTTTGCTCCATTTTAAAAGTCAAATTTAATGTTTTAATACCTTTTTAAAACCTCAATAAATAGAATTTAAGGCCCAAAAATGTAGTGATAACGTCTTAAGTAGAAAATAAATGAATGTTTTGAGAATTAAAACTTAATGTTTCCCATTTGTTATCAATTTTCTTTTTTCAGTTTTGTTCCATAGTGATGCAGAACATGTTAGCATGTTTGCTAGCTCACCGCTAGTACTTCTAATGTTAGCTATAGCCCGCCGCTAACCTTGGTTCTCTCCCCGTTGACATTAGCTAGCTCGCTGCTAATGTTAGCTAGCTCAATGCTAACCTTAGTTCTCGACACAGTAACGTTATCTAGCTCTACACTAATGTTAGCTAGCTCTATGCTAACCTTAATTCTCTCCCCAGTAACGTTAGCTAGCTCGCAGCTAATGTTAGCTAGCTCTCTGCTAACCTTAGTTCTCTTCCCAGTAATATTAGCTAGCTCGCAGCTAATGTTAGCTAGCTCTACCCTAACCTTAGTTCCTGCCAGAGTAACATTAGCTAGCTCGCCGCTAATGTTAGCTAGCTCCATGCTGACCTTAGTTATCTCCCCAGTAACTCGCCGTTAATGTTAGTCTGTGCTTTACCACTGGCATTAAACACACCATCTAAAACTGTTATACCTACAGCAAATTTAAAGTAAATGTGAGACAAATTAAGGCCTTTTTAAGGACCCGCAAGAACCCTGTAAAACTCAAAGGACAAAATGTTTTCAGAGATACAGCCTTAGTTATAAAGAACAGAACTGAGTTCTTGGTAAAGGTAACCCTTAAACTTCACTTAAAGTCAGACTCGAGGCAAGTGGCTCCGCGTTTTTCACAAAGAATTTTGTGAAGAATGTTACTGCTGATCTGTGTTTACTTCTATTACCCTTTGATTCCGTCGAAATGATCCTCAGAGAGCTTGTGTACGTTGATGACCTCGTCTCGGGTCAGTGTGACGTACAGACCGCTGCGCAGCGCCATCTTCCATAATTCCTGAGACGCTGCATTTGAGTTCAGACTGTTGTGGCACAGCAGGAACCCCACTGCCAATCACAGATCAATAATCAATATAATGTTCAACATCACATATTACACATATCACACACCACCCTGCAAAACCATATACTCCTAAACCATTATAAACATAATCTAAATTCTCTATATATACAGTACCACGCAAAGGTTAGACACATCTTTTCATTCAGTGTTTTTCTTCTCTTTTTGTTTTTTTTTTTAAATTGGGAAATGATTAAAATTGTTGAAGGTCTGACACATCAAGACCCGTTTCTACAGGTAACTGGTTTCAAAAGGTCTTAGCTGGTCTTTGATAGTGACGGTAATCTAGTAGAAAACACACACTATACTGGTGAACTAGCTGATTAGGCAGATCTTGACCAGCACAGTGTGTGTTTTATTTAATTCTGGTCATGCTAACCAGCTTGTTTAATCTTGGTTATACTGGTGGTTTAAGTTGATCAGGTTAATCATGATTGTAGACCAGATAAACCGTCAAAGAAAACATAAGATATGTTGGTCACAAGCTAAACTGGTCAATCGGCTTAACCAGTTTAATCATCTTTACCGGCTTCACCAGCTTAACAATCTTAACCAGTTTAACCATCTTATCCAGCTTTACCATCTTAACCAATTTAAACAACTTAACCATCCTAACTGATTTAGCTGGCTTAACCAGATTAACTGCCTTAGCCATCTTAACTAATTTAACTTATTTGGCTTAACCATTTTAACCAACTTAACCAATGTTAACTAAATTAACCATCTTAATCGTCTTAACCAAATTAACCAATTTAAACATCATAATCGCCTTAACCAATTTAACAATCTTAACCAAATTAAAGTTATAACTGGCTTTACGAACTCAACCAATTTAACCAACCTAACCAAATTAACCAGCTTAACCATCTTAACTGGCTTAAACAGCTTAACCAGTTGAACTGGCTTAACTAGCTCAACCTACTTAACTGTCTTAAATAACTTAACAAGTTTAACTGGCTTTACTAGCTCAACCAACTTAACCAGCTTATTCGGCTTAACCATCTTAACCAGCTTAACCAACTTACCATCTTAACCAATTTACCAATCTTAAGCATCTTAACCAGCTAAACCATGTTAACTAGCTTAACCATCTAAACTGTCTTAACCAGTTTAACCATCTTAACCATCTTAACTGGCTTAACCATCTTAACCAGATTAACTGTCTTAAGCAGCTTTATCAGATTAACAAGCTTAACCAACTTGACCATCTTAACCAGTTTAACTGGCTCAACCAACTTTACCAACCTAACCAACTTAACCATCTTATTCGGCTTAACCAGCTAAAACTTGACCAGCTTGACCAATTTACCATCTTAACCAGCTTACCAATCTTCAGGGTCTTAACCAGCTAAACCATCTTAACCAAATTAACCAGCTTAACCGTCTTAACCAGTTTAAGCATCTTAGCTGGCTTAACCAACTTAACCATATTAACCATCTTAACCAGTTTAACTGTCTTAAGCAGCTTAACAAGCTTAAGCAACTTAACCAACTTAACCAGTTTTACTGGCTCAACCAACTTAACAGTTGCCATCACAACTGTTATCACAAGATAAAGAAGTAGCAAAAATGGTTAGTAACACAGATTTTTTGACAAACTAAGAGACAATTAAGATTAAACAAATATTACAAAACATTAGAAACGTCTAAAAAGAGACCAGCAACACGAGCTGGACAAACAACGAGCAGGTACACGTGTGACCTGTTAGCTGGAATTAACGTCACTCACCCGGCTTAACCGTGTTAACCATCTTAACCAGCTTTACCAGCTTAACCTGCTTAACCAGTTTGAGCTGGGCATGCTGTTTTTTTTTTTCAGCAGAGAAAGGAAATTAAGTGACAGAAAGACTGAAGGATGGGTAGAATAACAGACACTCACAAATGATCCAGCGCTCCATCATCTCCATCGGCAAATACTCACACGCCATCTGTCACAGCACACACACACAAAATTTCAATACAAAATCTATAGTGATACCACACACACATTTATTATTTTTTATAATAATATAAGGGCCATTCCACCGAATCTGTGCCATTTCTGTGCCCAGAAAAATGTAACTAATTGCAAAAGTATGAAATGTAATTAAAAAGTACTTAGAACAAAAATAGCATTTGTTTCCTTTCCCCACTCTCTACCTATAAACTTTACCATTAAATATAATTATTAAAATCCCTAATTGTTGTAACTCCAAATCCCATCAATGCTCTAATAATATAATCCATAATATTTAAGTTAAAATACACATTTTACTTGTGTCCCTGGGTTTCACTCAGTCCTGTTACCGTAACACATTACCCCATCTGAAACACCTGCAACATTCTACAAATCATGTCTACAACAGGAAGTGACATCATTTGGTTAATCTGAAGATCAAGAAAAGACCAAAATTAAGTTCCCTCATTTATTTTTCTGTATATTTGATCTTATTGTAACTTAGGACTTAGGAGGTCAATCTCAACACTCAAAACTTATTCCTGTTACATAAATTAATTCTTAGATAATATTAATTTTTAAAATGCAAATTTTGCGGAAAATTACTAGAATGTGCTCAGTGCTACTAGCATAGCTGACATTTACTGTAGCTATTTTTCGTGTTTTTGCTAAAAACTCATTCCTGTTACTTTAATTCCTGTTACTCAAAACATAAAAAGTAACAGGAATGAGTGTCAGTAACAGGAATGATTTTTGTCATAATATAAATTATGTATTTCTTTAAAATAAAGACTTTAATAACAGAACATCAAAATAATTAGTGGACTTGCTTTTAAACATGCTTTTAAAATGTCACATGAGTTTTGTAGCCATCTTGTTTTCTCATCTGTTTTTAAATTTCTTCAGATTGGGACATAATGTGTTGCTTTTTGAGATCTTTTATCTGCTTCATGTTGTCAGACAGGTTTCATTTAAGAAATTTCTTGATTCTACAAGTCTGGTAGTAATCAGTAATCAAAAAGTGGGATTATTCACAGTTAATTTATGGAGGGCAAACATTTTTTTGCAGGGATTGTTTTTTTTTCCTTCAAAAATGAAATCATTTTTGAAAGAGTGCTTTTTTATATTTACTTAGGTTATCTTTGTCTGATATTAAAGTTTATATGATAATCTGAAAAATGTAAGTATGACAAAAATGCAAAAACATAAGAAATCTGTAAGTGGGCAAATTCTTTTCACACTAGCCTATAGTTCTAAAGTGTGTTCTAGAGATGGTTCTAGAGTGTGTTCTGCAGTGACGGTGACTCACGGTATCGCAGGCTGCGGGGCTGAGCAGGGTGGCGGGGGTACTGAGGAGGCTGAGGAGCTGAGCTCGGCGCCACTGATCCGCCGTAAAGTTCCGCCGAGGATAAACCATCTGCAGCGACAGCAACGCCTCCGTCACCGACTGACCAATCAGAGAGAGGAGAGAGAGCGAGTGAGAGTGAGCTACTGACAGTCTGGGCCTGGGTGAGTTTAGGTAGCACTGTTGTAAGACAATGTTTATTGATTAATGATTGATTTATTATTTTATTATTTTTACCTTGGTGTGAGGACCGAACTCCTCAGTGAGCTTCTTTAGCGGATGTTCGTACTCCATAATCATCTGGCCGAGTCGAGGGTACGAAGGATCACTATATGACAAAGCAAACATTGTAACTTTAAATGAGGATTTGTCTGAATTGCACATTTGATCAAATTTGTACTTAAATGTACTTTTACCATGAATCATTTCTAAAAAATAATTTTATAAAATAAAATTACATACATATACAATGCTATTAAAAAAGTATTTTCCACCCATCAAAATTTTATTCACATTTTTCTGATTATCAAACACATTTTAATATCAGAGAAAGATAACCTGAGTAAATATTAAAAGACATTTTTAAATGATAATTTAAATTTATTAAGGAAAAAAGCAAAGTAATTAACCCTTTCAGAACCCTGCATCCACTGCAATGGACATGTGTTTTTATTTTTTATTTTTTTGTGTATTCTTTCACTTCACAAAAATTCAGACCTATTATTAATCAGAATGGACATTTATTATAGCGAATCAAACAGCAGCTTAGCCACGCCCACTGCATTGAAAAAATAAAAATCTGTGCCAGAGTATTCACCTTTTCCCCTCATGTTGGGAGTTTTTACTGCTTAGAAATAATGTGTGAAAATATGTAAGCATATATATTTAAATGTGTGTAGAGTAAAAAAAATAGTATAAAAAGTTATATAAAATTAATACAAATATTGTTAAACAAATGACTTTGCTGCAATGAACAGACAAAAAAAACAAATATTATATTAGACTATTTATTTATTTGTTAATATGTTGTTAGTATGTTGTTAGTATTTATTTACTAAATCCTGTTTTTGAGCACATTACAGACAGAAACATCATTTACATATTTTTTTTCACTAAAACATAAGTCAGGTCCCCCCTTCCAAGAATTAAATGTGATTATCTAAATTTTTTGGAAAGCTGAGTTAAATGTCACTACTAACCACAATCAGGCCTGATTACTGTCAGACCTGAAGAATCAAGAAATCATTTAAATAGAACCTGTCTGACAACATGATACAGGATAAAAGATCTCAAAAAGCAACACATTATGCCCCGATCTGAAGAAATTCAAAAACAGATAAGAAAGCAAAGCCACTGATCAGCTGTCACTATGCAAAATAAATTAATTTCTAAGGCTTTGGGACTCACAGTAGACCACAAAGAGAGTTATTATTCACAAATGAAACACTGGTGAACCTTCCCAGTAGTGACTGGCCTACCAAAAGGGTATGGACAACTCATCCAGAAGGTCACAAAAGAACCCGAAACAGCATCTAAAGAACTGAAGGCCTCTTAATATCATTTCAGAAAAAGGATAAATAATACAGAATATCAAATATTGTGGGGCTAGTGTGATGGTTATTGCTCGTCGAAAACTCCCCAAAAAATTAATTGAAACAATTCTGCAAAAAAAGAGTGTGCCAAAATTCCTCTTCAGATATATGAAAGAGTCATTGCCAGTTATCACAAATGCTTTGGTGCAGTTGCTTCTGCCAGAGTGGCACAACCAAGTTATTAGGTTTAAATGTGTCTATAATCATATACAACATGTGGGTATATTTTGGATAGTTATTATAATATCTAAATGCAGGATTTGCTTGTTTTTTTTGCTTGTCCATTCTTCCCTCCACCTCTGCAATACTGCCAATGCCATTGACTGCAACAAAACTATGATATAAAAGAATGATACAGCCGCCCCCATGCTTCACAGGCTTACCAGCATATAAGAAGCTTACTTCATGAGAGATTTCATAATGGCTTTTATCATTTACCCTGTAAAACAGGCTTCTTGTAATGCATTTTAAAATGATCATTGTGGAGAAATTAAATGAGATTTTGATTTAAGAGTGAAAATATTTACTACTTGTTCAACTACAAAACTTCCAAACAAAACAACACGACCACCAATATTAATTTTGTTGTTCATTTGTTTCCCCATTTTAATGCATTGCCTCAACACTGATATTCCTTTTGAAATAAATAATTAATCAACCAGTCATATTTACCTGCTACCGTTCGACAGCTCGTGTGCACAGTTATACATCCCCACCAGAACCTTCCGATCATCGATACGCGAGAGCATTAATATCACTGAGGTGTAGGTGATAATCAGGTCCAGGTAGTTCTTGGTGAAGTCGAAATTCACTGCCTGAAATATTGTTTATTTATTTATTACAAATAAAACAACAACAAGAAGTAATTTAAACCATTAAAAGCTGTTTTAAGAATGCAACATCTGATACTTACAATATTAAAAAAGCACTGGCAGGCATCTATAGTGTTGAGTAACTCATATACATGATCCTGAGATAAGAACAGTGTATATTAGAATTTTTTACATTATTTTGTTGAACAATAATGAACTGTGAAATGCTTAATGAAGTTAAGCAAAACAAGTTTTCAATAAAAACACTCCACTGGTCTAAATAAACTGTTCTAAACAATACAATAACTAAATAATAACAATGATAATTTAGTTACAAAACAAAATTACTAAAACATTAGTTACAAAACATATTATTAAATTACACAAACTATAACAAAATCCAGTTTACCACGAACACACGTATTTTTCTTTAATTAGGATGATACTGATAATAACAGTGAATAAATCATGCGGCCTTGAAGTTATGTTGTTTTTAAAACCTTTCAAAATCAACCCATTCATATTTTTATATTTCAATCTAATCATTTTATACATAATTCTACATGCTGGAATGTTAAATAACTTGTAATTGACCTATAAAATAATAAATATTCTTACTCTGAACTCCATGACATCAACGAACGAGTCGTAGTAGCTGCTCAGACCTTCCAGAACTGCAGTCTTTTGTTTCTGGATGCTGCTCAGCTGTTGCTGTAAGACATTCAGAAAAATCAACACACATGTACTGTTACACAGGTACTGTTACATTCCTTTTTACACAGGTAGTGTTACACTGACCCTGTTACACAGGTAGTTTTACACTGACCCTGTTACACAGGTAGTTTTACACTGACCCTTTTACACAGGTAGTTTTACACTGACCCTTTTTACATAGGGACTGTTACACCGACCCTGTTACACTGGTACTGTTACACAGGTACTTTTACACTGACCCTGTTACACTGGTACTGTTACATACTCTTTTACACAGGTAAATTTACACTGTCCCTTTTTACACAGGTACTGTTACACAGACCCTGTTATACTGACCCTGTTCCAATGACAATTTTTCCCGGATACTCTTACATCTATACTGTTACACTGATTTGTTACACAGGTACACTGACCCTGGTACAGGGTACACTGACACTGACCCTGTTACACAGTTAATGTTTTACTGACCCTGTTACACACGTACGTTTACACTGATATTGCTACACTAGTAATCTTACACAGATACTCTTACATCTATACTGTTACACTGATTTGTTACACAGGTACTGTTACACTGACCCTGTTACACAGGTAATGTTATACTGACCCTGTTACACATGTACGTTTACACAGATATTGCTACACCAGTAATCTTACACAGATACTCTTACATATATACTGTTACACTGAACCTGTTACACAGGTACTGTTACACTAATTTTGTGATTTTGTTTCACAGGTACTGTTACACTGACCCTGTTACACCTCTACTGTTACAATGACCTTGTTATGCCATGTTACAATCCAAAGAAAAAATGAAGAAAAGCTGTGACATATTAAAACTTACGCTGCCTCCTCTGAAGTCGATGTTGGGGAATTTTCTGTTGATGTATTTGACGGCGGGTTCTGTCGCCTTGTCCGTCAGAAAGGAGGGTCTTCGTTTAGGATCTGAGCATGTCTAAAACAAGACACAGACACACCCATATAGTGGATTAAATGGTTTGCCTCAAGAAAGAAGAGACAAAATGAGTGTGATGCTACTGGATGCGCTATGAACACTTCATCCCTACCACAAAATCTGCAGGAACTACAGGGGTTGGACAATTAAACTGAAACACCTGTTATTTTAGTGTGGGAGGTTTCATGGCTAAATTGGAGCAGCCTGGTGGCCAATCTTAATTAATTGTACATTGCACCAGTAAGAGCAGAGTGTGAAGGTTTAATTAGCAGGGTAAGAGCACAGTTTTGCTCAAAATATTGCAATGTACACAACATTATGGGTGACATACCAGAGTTCAAAAGAGGACAAATTGTTGGTGCACGTCTTGCTGGCGCATCTGTGACCAAGACAGCAAGTCTTTGTGATGTATCAAGAGCCACGATATTCAGGGCATTGTCAACATACCACCAAGACGAACCACATCCAACAGGATTAACTGTGGATGCAAGAGGAAGCTATCTGAAAGGGATGTTCGGGTGCTAACCCGGATTGTATCCAAAAAACATTAAACCACGGCTTTGTGGTCTAAAACCAGGTGTTTCAGTTTCATTGTCCAACCCCTGTAAATGAGAATATTTGAACTCCATGTGAAGGAGTATTGGAGGACTCCATTAAGAACCCCTACAACTCCATGCTAAGACATTTAACATGTTATACCGGTTACACACACATTATTGTATGTGTACATTTTTAATCACTTATTGATTCTGGAACTTTTATCTTTTTTCTGATTAGCATTGCAATCCTACACTTCCTAATGGGTGCAGCTCTTATTGTGATACTATTAAAGAAATTAAAATTCAGTGTTAAATAGAGAATAGGGCACTTCAGTTCAGTGTGTCACTGTCAGTGGGTGATATGCAGAAGCCCGACAGCGCCTGTTGGTTTCCTGTTTGTACTTCCTCTTTAATTCTGTGCTTTGAAACACAAAGCGAGAGTTTTAAAGCCAATCCAGCATGATTTTTTTTTATTTAACCTACAAAATAAGAAAATTTCGAGCAAGTTAATAGAGTTTACCTCCTCTTTTAATTATGTGAAAATTCACAAATATATATATACTTTAACAGGCCTTTGAGTGATGTATGTGTGTCCCCACAAAGGGCACAACAGTTTAAAATATAAAATATATATTTTTAGAGACATTTTAATAGTCAATTATTTTTAAAAATGGAGCAAGTATTTTTAGCAACTTCTTTTAACCTGCTAAAAAATGCACCTGCCCGACTTTAAGCATGTATAAAGTATAATAAGGCAACATAATGAGTTTACAGTTAATCAGATCTTCCAAGATCTTTAATTTCTCACCTTCTTAATGTGGTTCATCCGGATCAGAACTCCCTGACCTCGGTCATTCAGAACCAGGAGCTTCTCGGCCAGTTTCTGCTGGTACGCCATGGCTGTACCCGACCCGACGGACCCGGAGGACTTCTTCTGACACACACACTCTGATACACACACACACACACTCGCAGAGAGGAAGTTACCAACAGACAGAGAACCAAAACCACACTTGTTAAGGGTGGGGCTAATTATAAGTGTTTCTGTATAACAGTAGCCTCTAGACCAGTACCGGACTGCTTGAATGGGGTGAGGTGGATTTGGGTTGGATCCAAAATCTGCAGGAAGGTACTGTAGGTCTCCAGGAGCAGGGCAGAAGACCACTGGATGATCTAATCAGTACACCTGGAGGCAGGATCATTGGTTGCATCAATTATCACTAACTATCACATCAGGGTGCTCCTTTTTTTTGCTGTTTTTATCAAAAGAAAAATTCACACTGTTCTCATTTCCCATTATATATCGACTAGAGACAGATTATATCTGTCCAGTCTCATTTATTTTACTTTAATATATATTTGGAGTGCATTATTAGTATCATGACATTCTGGATCATTGACTTCTGTTACAAATCTGATCAAATAAAAAATATATATATATTTTAATATCTCAGTTAGGGGTGTGCCATATATCGTATTCAGTAATAAAATAAAATATTTTTATTTTGTTGCAGTGGTGTATTATTGATTTTTTTTTTTTAATTCAGTCTTTTAGTCTCTTTAATTCAGTCTTTCAGTCTCTTGTAGCCTTGGCCATCTTCATGTTGCGCAACAATTTGTCTTTTAAGATCCTCTTTTAAGAGAGTTCTTTGCCATGAGGTGCCATGTTGGAACTTTCAGTGACCAGTATGAGAGTGTGAGAGCTCTACTACAAATCTGCTCTCTATGCACACCTGAGACCTAGTAATAATAAAATAAAATACTTTTATTTTGTTGCAGTAGTGAATTATTAAAATATTTAATAAATATTTAATCCAATATTTCAGTCTCTTGTAACCTTGGCCATCTTCATGTAGCGCAACAATTCGTCTTTTAAGATGCTCAGAGAGTTCTTTGCCATGAGGTGCCTTGTCGGAACTTTCAGTGACCAGTATGAGAGAGTGTGAGAGCTGTACTACAAAATTGAACACACCTACTCCCTAGTAACGCACCAGTAACACTAACGAGTCACATGACATTTTGGAGGAAAAATTACAAGCAGTGCTCAATTCAGACATTTAGGGGTGTATTCTCTTAGGGGTGTACTCACTTTTGTTGCCGGTGGTTAAGACATTAATAGCTGTATATTGAGTTATTTTAAAGGAAGAATAAATTTACACTGTTATAAAAATTGCACACAGACTACTTTTCATTGTGTCAAAGTGTGATTTTGTCAGTGTTGTCCCATGAAAAGATACACTTAAATTTTTGCAGCTTAATATAATAGAAAATCTGCACCTTTCTCATTTTCAATGATGTGTCTACCAGACTTGGATTGCATCTGCTCAATTGTTTAACGCAATTTATTTAACGCAACAAGTTCTTAATATTATCCTTATATATTACCAGCCAGAATATTGTTTTATATTTTAGATTCTTCTTTTCTTAGATCATATCTTTGCACATTTTGGCATTTTTACAATCAGTTTTATGAAGTAGAGTCACTTGGAATGGCAAAATATGATATGATAAACAACAAGAATATTATGGTGAAACTGGCTCTTATCAGGACTGTCCCCGAAAAAAGAAGAGCAAGAGTTCCATCTGTTGTACAGAATAAGCAAGTTAACAAGTTAACAGCACCCCAGATAAGAGCCACCTAAATGTTTGTTTCTTTGCACTTTAGTTTTATGGTAGATTTTTGTTACAAATACATATTTTATACTTAATCAGAGTCTTGGCGAGTAGTGATTAACAAAATAGATATACAGATTTTTGAGGTTTACAATAACAATAACTTTTCTAATAAATGTTTTTTTTTGTTGTAGTATTTTCTTAAAACTACTACAATATTTTTCAGTGTTTTTTAACTTAAATATTTTAAATATTTGATTATTTTAGAGCCATATCACCCATATATAGGGTGGTAAATCATTCTCAGTACTGCAGTGACACTGATTAGCACAGCAGTGCTGCCTTAATGGTAATGATTTTTTTTATATAGCAATAAATCCTAATAATCAGAACGAATTAGTCTTTATGTAAGAAATGGTCAGTTGGCCAGTGAAATTCAAAATATGCCCAGAAATATACACTGTGTATCATAATAATCAAATTGCCCACTCGGGGTGTGCCATGTTGTATCACACACAATAATATTCAAAAATAAAAAATAAAAAAATCTATTGTGACATCGCAATATTTTTGAAAGCAGTCCATTTTGTTTTGCTTTTTTTTTTACCGTATTTACATATTTGTTTGTAATTGTTTATGTTTGCAGTTCATATTCAGGCACTAAATATTCTGCACTTTTCTTTTGTGGTACAATTTTTCCTACACTTATTTATTTTAGTTACATTTTATATTTTGTAACACTTTACACCCTGTATAAAACATCATTTTATACAGGGTCTTGTTAAGCTACATTTACGAAATATAGAAAGTAGTATAGAGTACACTAAATCAATGTTTTCTCATATTGTCAAAAATATCATTATCAAAAAATACCCTGAATTATTGTGATATTATTTTAGGGCTATATCACCCAGCCCTATTAACCACAACTAATCTAAAGCTCTACTATTTCTGTTCAAAGCTCAAAAAGGCTGAACAACAGCACACCTCACTGAGCACCTGTCTGTGTTCCTCAATCTGCAGGTTCTGCATTAATTACCCTAATTTAGAAGGATTCATCCTGTTTTTCTGCTTTTAAACTGTCAAATTCTGTTTCACACTCAACAAATATCTGTTTTTCATATTTATGTTCTCTGTGTTTATTTTATTATATCATTGCTCTGCTGGTATTTGAAAAAAAAAACCTTAAAATTTAAAGCACTTTGATACAGTTTAATTAAACTAAAAGTTCTCTCCTGTTCTTTATGATGCATCTCTCTCTGTCCTATAAACTATACGTGAGCTGATTGGTCACTGCTGATTCTCATTTAAACTGACTAATCAGAGGCCAGGGCTCTGTCCCAATTGCATACTTTACACTAACACCCCAGTTTAAAAGGTATATACTATATATTAGGATTCATCAGGTTTATTAACTTTATATATACTAGATTTATCAGGTTAGGTCCTTAAATATTAAATTACAAAGCAAACATACAGCTGCAGCACTTGTTTCTTTTCTTTTTATATTTTTCCAAATGTGAGTAGTCGTTCCCTTTTCTATTTGGCATTGCACTGTAGGACAATAGAGTTCATTGTAAGCCACACCCAAACGGATGTACCAATATCTCTATATAATCAGTACTGTGCTACTTTGTTTTGCAATCCTGTCTATTTTTAAAAACACAGTACTGATTTTTAATTATTGGTGTAGATATTAGATAGTGGTGGTGCACTTTGTTGTTAGATCCCACTGTTCTGGTTGGTTACAAAGAAAAGTTTTCTTTGACTTACATTTTATAAATATGATGAGTTTTTATGAAATTTGACTGTATTGTGATCTGTATCATATTATTATCATCTTCTATAGGAGTATACTCAACTTTTAGCAGCACTACAATGCCATCAATACTACTACATACTCTAATACTAGCGAGTATTAGTCAATAGTATGCAACAGGGATGCACACCACATTTTAATGCATACAGACAAAAAGGAAAAAAAAGGCTGCACTTAATTTTTTTCCCCTCAGATTTTGGCCTTTATGTAACAGGCAGACAAAACCAACTGTCTCTCTCACACACACGCACACAATTAAAAACAATAAAAATATTATTACAAAAACAGACCCCAAATATCCGGTATCACATGTACAGATTATGGCACGCTGGTTAGGACCAGAAAACTGATTTGAAAACTGGTTTATATTCCCAGAATCAACCAACCAAAATAAGAGTCTTAGACCAACATCACTGAGTTCAGTTCAGTTCATAGGTTCAGCCCGTTCACACACAATACCGCAATTTATAATGATAAAAAACATGAGAAAACAGATGAAAAATTATTTTAAGAAGTTTAAAAAAAAAAAGCAGGAAATTCTGAAGTTCTGGAGACTCGACTGAAGATCGGTGATGGTGAAAGTATGGTGAAGGAAGTGTGCTGTTGAGCTTCTGGAGAAAATCCAAAAGTTCAAGTGTCGTTCGTCTTCCTCAAACAGGAAAAAATGTTCTATTGAACAACAGTGAGTATTTCCCTTTATTTTAGGAGCTCCACACTTCTTATATATATATATATATATATATATATATATAAAAAAGTCAAAATAAGGTTTAAAAAAAAAAAAAATTAAATCTGTGGACGTCCAAGATCAATGTAACATTTATAGGATCAATTTTGCGATCATTTGAGGCTCAATTCAAAAATGTATGCTGTGTGTAAAACTTTATTAAACATTATTTTATCCATTTAACATATATAAAAATACATTTTTCACCTCAAAATCCTAATATCAGGAAAAAAAATTGAATCTCTTCTTGATATCCTGATTTTTCCATTTTTGCATATTGCAAAAACAATAGTTAGGATTATATTGTTACATTTTGTTACAAAACACAAAATGAAATTTTTAATTTTCCCTGAAATTCAGATAGTGAGGAGCAGGAATTTAACTAGAAAAATGGATAAACAGGTCTTCTGGAATAATCATGAGCTCAATTTCCTGACTGTTTGAGGCCAAATTCAAAAGTATAAGAATGGGCATTAAACTTTGATAAACTAATTTTCCGTATTGTTACAGTTAAAAAAAAAAAAAAAAAAAAAAAAAAAAAAAAAAAAACTTTAATTTGTTTTACCAATTTTCTAGTTTTTTTTCCTGCCCCTTACAATCTAAATTCCAGGTGGGGAAAGAAAAATATACTAAATGGAAAAAATATATAACAAGGTTTCACAATATATAACTTTTATGGTTTGATATTTCAAGATCAGAAAATTTAATTTATTACCACTACTACTACAACTACTGCAGTACAGAATCGTTCAGTCGACCAAAATGAAGACTCCGAACTTTGGTTTAAAGTAAATAAAAAAAAAAATGCTATAAACCTATTAATCATGAATAAAAATTATATAATTATAATAATAGTTCAACCAACCAATAAATCAATATTTCTAACAAGATACTGGAACAACAGTGTGAACAGGAGTGACCGCTCATTTCTTAATCAAAGATAAAGATTAAGATTAAGACTGTAGTCTGTGCGGTCGAGGGCGTGGACAGGTCTTAAAAACGATGTTCTCTTTGCGCGAGTTAAGGAACTTTTTTAATATAAAATATTTTAAGATGACAGACATAAACAAAGGCAAAAATCTCAATTCGCATAGTTTTCATGTTTAGAAAAATATAATTTATGTACAAAAACAAAGCTAGGCTGTCATTTAAATTAATGGCTATGACAGGTGTATCAAAGCATGATGGCTTGCATGTGTAGAATTTACGAAGAAAGGAAAAAATGAATACATAAGGAAGAAAAAAAAAAAAAACATTTACATTTTGACAAAAGATGATCATATTTCTTGTACACAGTGCTCCCGAATCTACAGCAATACAGGGCAGGGGGAACTGGGAGTCTGGATCTGGACCCTACCTCCTTCTCTCTACATCACCTCAACCTCGTCCCGTCCTCGCCTCAACCTCGCGCCCGACAGAACGGCAGAGCGGTGCGGCCCTGCGTCAGGCTACTAGGAAACAATATTTTAAAAAATAACGTAAAGTAAAAGCACTATGAGTGCACGTAACCACGGGAGAACCGCACCCCATTCTTCTACACTCATAATGTATTTATATATGTATAAGAATAGTCCACGCCGAACTCCGGACCTCAAACCCCAGACCAATTCAGGTCCTGCTCCAGCTGAAGAGTCGTCAGGTCTTTGAGCCGTAGGGTCGTCAGGTCATCAGGTCGGCGGGTCGTCTCCGCCGCTTTAAAAGCCGTTGGTGTTCAGGTTGATAGGCTGCAGATCTCCGACCTGCATAACATTAATGCCGCTGCTGGCTAAGCGTGCGATGCCCTCAGGAGACAGCGTCTCCATCGTGATGAGTGCCTGATCCGCTCTCACAGAACCATCTGCTGCCACAACGGCACCGTCAGCGGAAGCCACCACAACACCAGAGCTCTTCTTACTTGTGTGCGTCTTCACATGCTTGGAGAGATGATCGCTGCGCATGAAGCGTTTGGGACACTCTGGGCATGAGAACTTCTTTTCACCTGGAGTTACAATTAAAAATAAACGTAAACAAAAAGTTACAAATTAAAAATAGGGCAAAATTTGGAGCACAAAGAATTTTTATTTCCAATTTACTGAAATCAATTTAAATATATCTATTAACACAGTAACATAAATAACCTGTAAATTACCTAAAATTACATCTATTTCTAGGTTCAAACGCAGATTAAAATAAACATTTAAAAAGCCTATCTTATAACAATCACTTCAGTCTATGAAGTATTTTTTAGCTTCATAAATAAATGAAATCAAAGGCATTAAAAAGAGTTTATCCCTTTCTGATCTGACTGCATTCAGTAACAAGATATTGCATTAATTATGCCCAGATGCTCAATGCTGGAGGCTTTGATGCCAGTAGGTTAATACAAGTTCATGTGCTGTAGAAAGTCCTATTCTCTTCTGCAGGGACTAGACAAAAGACTGTGTGCATGCATTCGCACATCTGTATCAGCAATTGCTGCAACCTTAAACAGCAGAATTAGAAATGGTATACACAAATATTTGTACATATAGTGCATTAAAAGTAATTTATTAGACCTACTAACAGATATAATATTTAAATAGAGATGGTCCATGTGGGATTAGGCCTACATTCTACATTTTAGACTTTTAAGTATAATTATGTATAAGAACAATAATGATATCAAAATCCCAAAGTGCTCTTTTTAGGGACGCTGAACTGACCTGTGTGTGTTCTCTTGTGTCTCTGCAGCTCATCCGAGCGAGTGAAGCGCTTCCCACAGAACGACCAGGTGCAGACGAAAGGCCTCTCGCCCGTGTGCCAGCGTAAGTGTGCCCGCAGATGAGAAGTCTTCCCGTACACTTTCCCACAGCCGGAGATGTGGCAGATGTGCTGCTTTTTCTTGCTGGGGTCACCGCTGTAAACAGATCCAGACCAATCAGAAAACAAATTCATTACATTTACTAAAGGCATTAAGAGCAAATATATGGGCATGGTAATACAGTTTCACATTCAGAAAAAAATACAAATAAAAATTAGCTACTTTATATATTTATGGAAACTACACATTTACCTATTGTATATATTTTTTTTGATACTTAAAACAAACAAAAACGATAATAAAAGATAATAGTATAGTGTGGTTTACACCTGGCCGAAAAGTCTTTTTTAATTTTTTTTTATTGTATTATATCATCTCAGGGTAGTGTTACTGTATTATAATATGAGTGTGGGTGAGGACAAAAAAGCAACAGAGCGAGAAAGAGAGACAGATGGCGCAAGAGACAGAGAGCGCAATGTGCTTAACAATTTGGAGGAACAAATTTAGAGGAAAATGAAGCAGGACGAAAGTAGAGGATGACTTGATAGTTAGCTTGCCACAAATCAGCATTGATAAACAGGGTGAGCGGCCACATAAACACTTAACAGACAAATATGTGACGTCATGAGGGAAATGCGAGATCAAACAACATGTACTACAAGTGTACTAGGAAGTCAAATGTGTACCCTTTACACAAAACGCATTGAGAACAGATACAGCTTTTACAATTTACCGAGGCATCGGTAAATGTGAGTAGGCGAGTGAGTGAGCAATGAGTGAGTATTGTGGGTAAAGGCATACCGGCCCTCTCCGTCTTTGCAGTAGGGGCAGGTGCAGGCCTCCCTGCGGGTGCGGCGGCTGGGCTGCGTTGGGCTTGTGTCCAAACTCTGATCCAAAACTGTACAGTCGTCCAGACTCTCCCCGCCAGCTCCCCCTTGATCACCTGAACACACAGTACAATACAAGGACAATATATTTTTGTTTTTACATTTCTAAGAAAACAAAATCTAATTTGGATTAATTTAATTTGTAGTTCAGTTTAAAAATCCATCCCCACAATCTGAGAATCATTTATACAACATTGCAGCCAAAAGGCTTTCCCTACTGTTTCTTTTAATACTTTCTGCTTTAATAAATCAGTTCCTTTTTCCCATTTTCTCCCGATTAATTTCAGCTGCTAAATATTTTGTACATCCCTTATCATTCCAACCCACAACCCTGCAACAGTAATACTGACCTGCATTGTTGGCCACAGCGATGGGAACCCCTTGTATTTGGTGCATCTGCAGCCCAGCACTGGCCAGGTTGATGGTCTGCAGGCCAGGCAGCTGCATCGTGGTGGCGGTGGTTCCAGTCTGTGTCAGCTGTGGGAGCGAATGCACCGGCGCCAGTGTGATCTGAGCTCCGGCAGGACTCTGCAGCTGGACCGTCTGCCAGCTGACCTGCCCGTTCGGCCCGACGGTGCGCAGCAGGATGGAGCTGTTGTTTGGGATCATCTGCAGATTCTGGAGCCCATCTTGAGACAGCGTCTGTGTGGCAAAGACCTGCCCGCTGGCAGGCTGGATGGCTTGGAGAGTGGATGTTCCTTGGAAGAGCTGCTGGGGCTGAATGAGGATCTGCTGTTGGGTTTGTTGTTGTTGTTGTTGTTGCTGCTGCTGTTGTTGTTGTTTTCCATCTCTGTTGTCTGACTGTATGGCCTGGATGGGAATTGTGCCAACTGTGGTCTGGAAGGTGTTGCCCGTCAGAGTGTTAGCACGAGAAACCCCGCCGCTGCATGACATCACGGCTTGTGTAGTGGACGTGGTTGCGCTGGTGTGATATTCAGTGGCTGTTGAGACGATTGCCTGTTGGACAACCTGCTGACCAACACCTGAAGTTCCATCATCAGCTTTAGCACCAGCAGCCTGGCCAGCACTGACAGGAAGTAACGTTATGCCACCGTTGAGCGACATGGGCACGTTAGCCAAAAACTGTGTCTGACTGGGCAGAACAGTGTTGCCCAGTGCCAGGTTCTGAAGAGGAATGGCCTGCTGAAGAAGACCTGGCACAGTCAGGATGTTGCCAGCTCCAGTATTCTGGCCGGCCGACGTTGCGATGAGCTGCTGCCCACCATTGGGCGAAGACACGAGCTGAAGCTGCCCTGTTCCTGCAGCAGAAGCATCCTGGGTAGTCTGGGCAAACTGCAGCTGTTGCCCGTCCACTGTCTGGAACTGTGGAATGACCTGATACTGGATGTTGGGCATCACACCAGAGATGGTGGTCAGCAGCTGCTGGCCTTGTATGCTGGGTGCTGATGCCACTATATACTGCTGCTGCTGTTGCTGCTGGACACCGGAGGTCACGATAGTTTGGTTTTTATCCTGAACGATCTTCTGAGAGACGTTATTCCCGGAGGCAGTGGTCGTCTGTACACCTTGAGAAACTATCTGCCAGCCGTTGGTGGCGTGAGATACCTGGGTGTGGGTTAAATCATTCCGATGGACCTGAAGCTGCTGTTCAGCTGCGTCGTTCTCGTCTATCCGACTGCAAGTCGCCGCCAACAGGGCTAAAGGTGATGGCGGCTGGGCATCCTGTGGGAAGGAGAACCTCAGAATAACTTGATGCATCACATTTTTGATTTAGTAAAATGCAGTGTGGGATAATGTATGATTACACGGAATGTAACGATTAACGATGTAACGAAATATTGATAAATTGTGTTATCACAAAGCAACATAAAATTACGTAAAGTCCTCCAACACTTATTTTAGCTGTTTAGCATTTCCCAACACTGGTCCTAGGACCATTGCACTAAGCAAGTGGTACTTTTTTAGTAAAAAAACAGACCTTCTTAAAGGTTTTGTAAGACAAACAGATAAAGAGCTGTTTGTGTGGGTCAGGTTTTAAGAATTTCTATGTAACTAGTTTACAACATGACATCAAATTTTATTCCAGTAACTTTACATAATTTTTTCCAATGAAGGTGTAAACTGTATTCAAGGTGTAGCGAAATAATTAAAAAAAAATTATATATATACAAATTGTTCTTATTACAGTGCAACAGTGCAGAAGTAAATAAAGCTGTTATTGCTGATTAAGGAATTAGTAATTTCAGTGTTTAGCACTGAGTGTTTGTGTTTACATCATGTACAGCATGTGCCATATAATTGTCCCATATCTTAATCTCCAAATTTGAATTCCTTGGAGTTCCTTCCTTACATGACCGACCAAATACAACGAAACTTCTTCACTTGAAATTAAACAGAGAGTGCAGAGATTTTGGTACATAATAAATAGCTGGTTTAAGACTAATAATAAAAAACAACAACACTTGTCTCAACATATAGCCTTTAAATAACTGAAGAAAATTTTGTATTGGTGGTATAATGGAAAGAACTTGGTGGGGATATAAGCAAGGCGATATATTGCCACTGTTTAAACCAAAATCAATATTGTACAACAAAAAACTATATTCTTAAAATATGAGCGATTCTCAATTATGATTTTTAGTTCTTGTAGATAACTTCAAAATCACATTTATAACATTTATATAATACATAAGATTTCTTAATTCTTTTAAAGTAATAGTAAGCAGCCACCTTCAACCTTACATACAACTTTAATATTAAACATAATACATTTTAAATGTTGTCAACATAATACTAACAATTATTTAAATTTAAATATCCATTAATAAACTCCCAAGAAATATGTGCACTGTTTGATATATGCACTAAAGTAAATAAAAAATGCCTTAAATATGTATTTCCATAAATATATAGAGAAACCAATTACTTAAAAAAACTTAGCTTTAAGAAAACGAGGCTTGCAACGACACACGACTTTTACAACTGCATGTGTTATTTCATCCTGTTGTCTTCAGTATTAATCTACAATGTAGAAAATACTAAAGAATAAAGAATAAAGAAAAAATAAACTAAACGAAAAGGTGTGTGGTCAAACTTTTGCCTAGTACTGTATAACAGCTATAGCTATATCAAATATTTAACAGTTGTATTACTGACCTGGTCTGTTTTGGTGTTTCGCTTTTTACGGAAGTCTCCGTCGCCTTCTCCCATCGCAGCCATTTCATTTCGCTCTGTAGACAAGAAAATATATTTTTAAATCACTTGTATGGTTTACAACTGAGTTATTACTAGTCTTTAATAATTATTATTTAGCTTAAAGAGCAAATAAGACGTTAAACCACTTTTAAGTTGACTTGCTTTTGCAATAGTCCGTTCCACCTTAAAGAGTGCAGCAGTTCCATGGAACTGCTGCACTCTTTAAGGTGGAACGGACAATTCCAAAAAACAAGCAATTTTAAAACAGGCAAATGAAAGTTTTAACGACAAAACACTTGTAAATGAAGTAAAAACACAACAGATTAAATATTAAATAAAGCGATTTACCACCCAAAAAGCTAGTTATCTAACCGCTAGCTACCTTAATAAAGCCATTATGAAAGTTTTTTAGTACAAAAAAACTTAAGGTTCCTTAGCAGGTTAGCTCGCTAGCTAAGCTAGCTAGGTTAGCTAAACTAGCGGTAGCTACAGTAGCGAAGTCTCTGTTAGACACTTTAACTACCCACTCAGTTATTAATTATCCAGTTCTACACATCTAATTCGCATTATAACAGCCTCCGTTTACACTTATCAACTTTTAACCTACTTCAAACCGGTTTCTTCGTACTTTAACTCGCCAACTACAAATCTTCAGAAATCATTTCAGACACTTACAGTCACTGCAGACTAAACCTACCCCACAAAACCGCCCCGAAAAGTGCTTATTATCACGCCTACCTCACCTTAACTCGACTAACTCGTTAAAAACCCGCTTTTAAACCGAATTAACTCAACTTACCGCTCATTTTTTAACACGCAGGAGTTTCTTTTTGGACACACATCAACTTACAAACAACTCAACCGAACTCGCTGCCTGCCTGGAAATGATAGACAGGCGTGGCGAAGGCGGACAGCCAATCAAAACGCCCTCCGGTTTTATCCGAGCCAATCAGAACTGTGCCACCGCCCATGTAGGCCACACCTGAAGCGTTTTCTCGGTTATTATTTGTGTTATTATTATTTTATATAAATTAATACAGATTAATATCTAGTGTTAAAGTAAGCTAGGTTTATAATTAGCAGTAAAGTGTATTAAAACGTGGGATGACGTGGTTGGAAGTAGTAAGCGTATCCAAAAAAGGCGGGAGAACCGTGGCTTAGATTTGATTGGTTCCTCTCGTAGGAAGACTCCGCCCTGTTTGAGAAGTCTTGAGAGATTTTAACCAATCAGAACACAGAGAGCAGGTTATAGGAGCCCGCCTCTTCTCCGTAGCAGCCCTCTGTTACACCTACATGTATGTAGGTTACCCCGCCACCTGGTGGCCGTAAAAAAGGAAGAACCTGCTTTAAATGTTCATGTTTTAGTTTAGTTTTAATGTAATTTAAACTAAGAAAACTAATAAAATATCTACAACTAACTGAAATTGAAATTTTATAACATTTTTATTTTATTATTAGTCATATTATGATTAATAAATATTGATTTGAGTATCAATTTTGCTCAGAATCCAACCAGATAAGCACAGGTTTAGGGCAGGACTGCACAATATAATGTTTAATACTGTCTTTGCAAACTGCAATATAATTTATTTTACTCCAGTTTTACTATATGCACAAAGAGAAAATTAGATTTTGTGTATCTGTCAATACCAATCCCGATCTGATACTCTGGCAATGCAGTAAAAAAAAAAAAAAAAAAAAAAACACATCCAAGTTGTTATTTTTAAATAACCAATTTTTTAAAATCAAAATATACCACTTCATATCACATTTTAAAAGTATTATATTGTACTAGTCTATGCTTTTAAAGAATAATAATTACATACTATAAGACACATTACTATATTTACTTGAAAACATTAAAATCACCAGTGAAAATATCAAACTGTGCACGCATGTGTAAATCATGTGGCCTACCAAACATTCATAAGCTTTTAATAATGGATTATTTAAATGTAAAAAAAAAGAGTCATTGTTAGATTGGCGAATTTTAATTATATTTATATTAGTGGTGTCAGTGACATAAAAATGTACTGTATTAATCACCACAATATTAAAACCATGATATATATATATATATATATATATATATATATATATATATATATATATATATGTATATATATATTTTTTTTTAATGTCATTATTTCGCCCACCCATAGCAATATGATGCATAAGAGACTCCAAGTGGTCCAGAAGAATAAAGTGCTGCCACGAATCCCAGTCATGCACCTCGCTATCAGTCCGAGAGAGAGCACAATTGGTCTTGCTCTCTCTAGGTGTGTAGATGGCGCTTTTTTCCCACATCACTCCAAAGGGTGATATCAGTCAGCACAGGCATCTGTTGGCTCATGTATCAGAGCCGAGTCACTGTGCTTTCTTGTGACCGTGCTCGCTACTCGCTAATGCTGCATTTCCAAGAGGTGGTAGCTGGCTTTACATGTGTCAGAGGAGGCATTGCTAGCCATACCTGTCAAGTCTCCCGTTTTGGCCGGGAAACTACCGTATTTTACTCCTCTTTCCCGCCGTCCTCCCGTATTAGTATTTTCCCGTAAATTTCCCGTATTATACTAAATAAAAAAATATATATTATTGAGGAGACAGGGCACTGACCGCTCTCTTAACCAATCGTGGAGCCGATTCAAGGAGAAAGTCCCGCCTTTCAGGAGAAACAGCCAATCAGCTTACAAAGGAGGGTCAGTGTGGGAAAGCCCCCCGTCGCTGTGAGTTCAGGCAGCTAGTTAGAGCTGCTGATGTTAAAACATACATGGATATACAGCGATTTTTCTAAAAGAAAGGTAACGGTAGGCTAATCATGTAAACTGTGATGAGATTTTTCTGATAGCTGCTTAAAAATACAGCTTGTGACTTTAGAAAAAAATACAGCTTGTGACTCTAGAACTAGAAATGTGGAGAGGACCGAAATTAACTGAACTGATCAGGGGTGGAGTGATCAAAAGAAAGAAGTATTAATTAAAAATTATTGTGTAGGCCCCTTAGGACTAATTTTTACTGATGGAACATATCTGGTCCATGTCCTTTTAGTAAAAGCTCATGATACTATTTTTAGTTCACCTACAGTCATTTTGCAGAATTTGTGCACCCTTTGTTCAATTTTAAATCCATTAAATAAATAAAAAATATATCATATAAAAGAGTGCATTTATTACAAAAAGACATGAAATCTTATATATTTTTTTAAATATATAGAAAAGGGTATTTAATTTGGCTGTATTAAAAGAATGACATATGTAGGAATGTCCACAACATTTCAGATTCTGATAATCTAATTGTAGTGTGTAAGTGGTTCACTTGTGGTTATTTTAGATTTTTTGTAAACCCGTCTTAAAATGTAAGGGATACTGAACCTTCGTTGGGCTGGTGGGACGGCTTTAGGAGTACAGAGGAAAATATCCCTTATTCTTAAATCTAAAACTTGACAGGTATGTTGCTAGCATACCTGTCAAGTCTCCCGTTTTGGCCGGGAAACCCCTACGGTGGCCGAGAAAGCCCAACGCAGTGCAAATTGAAAAGCGCTGCAAAAGCACAAAACACATCCATCAAAATTACAACACAGGCGCAGCAAATAGAAAAACGCGCTGCAAAAAGAAAAACGCGCTGCAAATAGAAAAACGCGCTGCAAATAGAACCACAACACAACGGAAGTGAGTCACAACGGAATTTTCCCGGGGGACCTTAAAAGATGCTGTACCAGCTGTATACAAAGGACAATAAGTGGCAAACAAGCTTCTGAAAAGTAAGTTATGTTTATTACCTGTGATTACCACGGTTGTGTGCATATTATTAAAAGTTCTGCTTCACAAAACGCCTTGTTTGCCACGTATTGTCCTTTGTACACATATTGAAGTCCGAGACGTTACTGAAGACGCAGCTTAGCTGGTACAGTATCTTTTAAGGTCCCCCGGGAAAATTCCGTTGTGTTGTGACTCACTTCCGTTGTGTTGTGGTTCTATTTGCAGCGCGTTTTTCTATTTGCAGCGCGTTTTTCTTTTTGCAGCGCGTTTTTCTATTTGCTGCGCCTGTGTTGTAATTTTGATGGATGTGTTTTGTGCTTTTGCAGCGCTTTTCAATTTGCACTGCGTTGGGCTTTCTCAGCCACCGTAGATCTGGATATACAGCGATTTTTCTTAAAGAAAGGGAACGGTAGGCTAATCATGGAAACTGTGATGAGATTTTTCTGATAGCTGCTTAAAAATACTCGTCTCCGAAATAAAACACACAGATTAAACCTTTTAAAATAAACAAATTTACAACTTGTGACTCAGTTTAACTAGAAATGTGGAGAGGACCGAAATTAACTGAACTGATCAGGGGTGGAGTGATCAAAAGGAAGAAGTATTAATTAAAAATTATTGTGTAGGCCCCTTAGGACAAATTTTTACTGATGAAACATATCTGGTCCATGTCCTTTTAGTAAAAGCTCATGATACTATGTTTAGGTCACCAACAGTCATTTTGCAGAATTTGTGCACCCTTTGTTCAATTTTAAATCCATTAAATAAATAAAAAATATATCATATAAAAGAGTGCATTTATTACAAAAAAGACATGAAATCTTAATTTTTTAAAAAAAGAAAAGGATTTTTAATTTGGCTGTATTAAAAGAATGACATATGTAGGAATGTCCACAACATTTCAGATTCTTATAATCTAATTGTAGTGTGTAAGTGGTTCACTTGTGGTTATTTTATATTTCTTGTAAACCTGTTTTAAAATGTGAGGGATACTGAACCTTCGTTGGGCTGGTGGGACGGCTTTAAGCGTACAGAGGAAAATATCCCTTATTTTTAAATCTAAAACTTGACAGGTATGTGCTAGTAATCGAGTGAGTGCAACTGAGTGGGTGGAATAATCGGCATAGTTAAAAATAAAAATATAATATATAAATATAATAATATAAAAAATAATAATATAATAAAATAGTATAAAAAATATAGTAAAAAAAAAACAAAAACAAATCAAATGTATAGTTTCCACCTGATTCTGATCCTTTGAAAAATACCCGATCTGACCCCGATTTTCAATCCTGTTGCACTGTATTTTTTACCTCTATTTTTTTTTAAATCTCAATATATATTACAGATCAACAAATTATAGTGCAGTGTAAGTTTTCCCCAAAATCATGGGTGAGGCCATGAATATTAATTCACCGATTGACGTACACATGTGCTTTTACTGATCGACTAGTTTTTCTGAGGCTTTTCTTTTACCAGCTACTGTAGACAATAGAGGTTCAGGAAGAGTTTCATGTGCAGCATCATGTACAACTCAAAGAGACTTATTCTATTTCACAAAGAACAAGAAAAAGTGGATTTTATTGGAAGGAGACCTTTAAAATATGCTCGGGACTGAAGCCCCTAAAGTCCATGCCAGGTGCTGCCCCTGGGTGTAGATCACTAATCTTAGGTTTAGATTTAAGTTTAATGTTTGATTTTTGCAGGGATGGACGGAATTATGGCAAAAGAGAGCTTTAAGGGCTAAAAGGGTTTGATTAAAGTTGAATCTTCACTGTTTGTTCAGCTGTTGGAGTGAGGAACAGCAAAATACTGTAAAGCTGGTGTTCAGAGAGCGTTTGCTTGCTAGATTTGCCAGTTCGTTAAGTCAGCCACATGGGTAGAGAATGTCGGCCCCGTCCCAAATTACAAATATTCCCTACCACTAGAGCATTTCTAAAAAATGAACAAACATTTCTACAGTTATTGAATGTTAAATAAGGAGTTATTTATTCTAAAGTATTTCAGAATACAACTGAATTTAGATCAGATGTATAATGGCTTGTACATGTATTCATACCTCTTGAAGTGTTTTACATTTTGTCACATTACAACCACAAACTTAAATGTAGTTTATTGATATTTTAAGTGATAGACCATCAAAGTAGCACATAATTGTGAAGTGAAAAGATACAAGTTTTTTAAAATTTGAATCAAACAAAAATCTGAAAAGTCTTCAGCCCCCTATCACTACTTAGTAGAGACACCTTTCACTGCAGTTACAGCTGCAGATCTTTTGGGGTATGTCTCTACCAGATTTTTGCCTGTTCTTCTTTGCAAAATTGGCACGTTCTTTCATGTTTGCTGTGTCCTCTACACTTCTTATGTCTTTCTTTTAACAATCTTTTTGCGGCTTTCAACAATGCAGATTTCTGCAGCTCCTCCAGAGTGACCATGGGCCTCTTGACTGCTTCTCTGACCTTGCTCGATCTGTCAGTTTGGGTGAATGGCCATGTCTCAGTAGGTTTGCAGTTGTAAAATACTATTTCCATTTTTGGATGATGGATTAAACAGTGCTGCTTGGGATGCTCAAAGCTTGGGATATGTTTTTACAACCTAACCCTGCTTTAAACTTCTCCACAACTTTATCTCTGACCTGTCTGGTGAGATCCTTGGTTTTCATGATGCTGTTTGTTCAGTAGTGTTCTCTTACAAACTACTGAGGCCTTCATAAAAGAGGTGTATTTTATACTGGTACTAAATCACCAATCCTTTGGACTCTATTAACGAATTAAACAACTTCTAAAGGCAGTTGTATTTGGGTTTTATTTAGGGGGTTCAGTGTAAATAAGGCTGATTACTTTTGCACACGTTTTTATTTTATTTGTTTAAAAGTTTTAAAACCATGTATTGTTTTCACCCGACTTCACTATACTTCATTATGTGCTACTTTGTGTTGGTTTATCACCTAAAATCTCAACAACATACATTTAAGTTTGTGGTTGTAATGTGACAAAATGTGAAAAAATATGAACACTTTTGCATGCCACTGTATTGTGCACTATACTCGGGTGAAGGCACGTCATAGGGCGGAGGATGTCATTTGAGATGGTGCTCAAACAATGCTGTGGCCCATTGATGTTAAATACAAAAAAAAAAAAATCGCAGAGTTTCATTCAGGAGATTAAATGTAAGATGTGGATAAAAAGGCTATAAATATCTGTCTAAAACCAATATAAAATGTTTTATTTATTTATAGCAGACAATTGAAAAAAACAACAACAAACAAATCCATTAAAAATGAATCTTGTTATAGTGTATAACATTTATCATAGTTCTGCAGAAATGCAGTTCTTTGCAGAAAAAAACAAAGTGACCTGCTCAGAAAACAACTCTTTAAATACAAAGTGTATATGATGATTTAATTTACTTGTTACTTTTGTTCTATTGGTTCTATATGGACATGTTAATAAATACATTACATGAGTGAAAAAAAATCAGGTTGTAAACTGACTCAACTCAAGATTATTTTGGAAGTGGAAGGACGTTTTAATTCTCAAATTAATTATCTCGGGATAATTATCACTATTGAAAAAAATCAGGTGTTTTTTTTGTCAGCTGCATTACCCGCTCTGTCCTTTAGGTGGAACCAATACGCCTTTCACTGTTATATTTATCTTTTTTTAATCTCAGTCCAAGACAAAGCTTTAGTAGCAGGCCAGAGCGTCATTAGAAAGGTGTTTTAAAACAGTGCAGAGGAAGGATTTCACTGATAAAGTCGAGCTGTTTGTTCTTATTTAAGATAAACAAATTTTTTTGGACAGCATAGATTAAGGTGGATGCATGTAATGGTGTTTTTGTTCACTCCAGACTTTCTAGATTACATAAATGCTTATCCAGGAAGCCGTGTCTGCTTTTGAATGAAAACCAACCCCTCTGATATATCTGTGTAATTCAGCCCCTAAGGTGACGTCATGTAAAAGAAAAAATGCGTGGCTATGCCTTATTAAGGCGTATTAAGGCTTGGGAATGAGATCCTAAGGCGTGGGAACGAGATCCTAAGGCGTGGGAAGGAGACACTAATGCGTGGGAATGAGCTACTAGTGTGTTGGAATATGATATTTAAGGTATGGTAATAAGATACTAATGCGTGGGAACGAGATACTTAAGCCATAAGAACGAGATCTTAAGGCGTGGGCATGACTTATTAAGGTGTGGGACCGAGTTAATTAAATCTAGGAGAATAACAAATCTTGCTTTTCTGTAAATGAATGCTCATAAAGAAACTGAATATTACATCAAAGCTCCTTTAATGCAAGGGATAATCTTTAGTAAGAAAATGGAGAGTAAATTGATTTATTTTTATTTTAATCTCTGAATGAATTAGGAGACATGGTATAATTCTAAGTAAAATATTCTTAATTCTACTAAAAGCTGATTGAATCAAAAAAAAGACTACGCAGAGCTGTTTACCTTCTTTACACAGTCATTTTGTGCACAGCCCACAGCCTACGCCTTAATGGCTTCAACTGAATTATCTTGTTCTTACGCATTAGTATCTCATTCCCACACCTTAATGATCTCGTTCCCATGTCTTTTTTTCATAATGTCACCCTAGGGGGTTCTTAGTAATCCTTTCTCCGAAACAGAAGAAAGTCTGTTTCGATGTAAATTATGTTACAAATGATGCTCTGATATAATACACCGATGCTGGGTATCAAGCATTAAAACAATGTCTTCTCTGCTAAACATTTCAGCCAAAAAAAAAAAAACCTATGTTGGGAGGCTAGCTGTAGTATATCTAGCTCTCGACCAGCATAGGTTAGGTTAGGCTTTTTCTTTAAGATTGATTTTTTAAGGATTTGTTCAACATAAAGTAAAGCTATGAATTTCCATTACAGTAGTGCAAATCACACAATTGACTTTCAGCAATCTTAATTCTTGTTAGGCTTGAAGGGTTGTGGGAATGTTGGGGCTACATGACCCTTCAAACAGAGGGTTAAGAATCACTGGCAAGATGGCAGCAGCACAAAAAATGTAAAATGATTTCTATATCACAATAGTTTAAAGTGTACCTTCAATAATTGTATGGAAATTATCTTCATAACAAGCATAAAATAATCTCTAGTAGTTCATCTCAGTAGCTAGTTATTATTGTCAGGCATGCACAGATGCAAGTAAAAAGCTTTGTTATAATAAGGACTATTACAAAGAATCAGGATATACAGGCTAAATAACCAAATAACCAAAACGAGTAAACAATGAGGGTTTGAACACAGGCAAGCCGAATCAGAATCCAGACAAAAAAAAAACAGGGTTAAGGTACACGGAAAAAGGTCAATAAATAGGGCAATCAAGGCAAAGAAATAAATATGTGTTAAAGCAGGATGAACTGAACAATACTCAGCAAAGAGCTTGTTTTCTGAAGAGTCTTTTATAATACTGAGTCCCCAGGTGTTCAGTATTCCGGTGATTGGCTTCATGTGATCATGTGAATGATGTTGTGGTGAGGTGCGTTCTGAGTAACGTAGTCTGCAGACTGACTGCAGGGGAGACAGGTGCGCTTTCAGCATCAGGCCTGATGCTAGCTAGCTAGCTGACCTCCCGTTCCACCATAAATGGTGCAACCGACAGACAAAGACAGCAGCATTTAACGTAGAACGGGGGAAAAATAAATAAAATAAAAGCAAATAAAAGTTAATTTCAGCTCCCTGTCACAAAGAAATTAAGGAATGGACAATGCTAATTAATTGCTAGACCACCTGCCCTCTTTGTGATGTGATGCCCTAAAGTTAACTAGCCATTTTCTTAGCAGCAAGGTTGCTAAACTTTAGCACTCCACTGCTAAATATTTATCTGTATTGGGTCCTTGAAGTGTTGTCCCACTTCTTAGTGGAAATAATTCAAGGGTTATGCTCAAAAATGAAAAGTAGGGGTACAAACAAGAAATGGACTTGCAAGAAATGCGCCAACGAGAGGGTTTGGAAAGATAATGAATAACATATTGCGACCATGCTGTAACTGCCTTTAGTGGGCTGGTAAAGAAAGTCCAGGGCTGAATTTGGTTCTGAATCCAACCCTGAATTTAGGTGTGGTTACTTAAGCTGAAGAAACAACCCAAAATGACAAAGAACAGACTGACTCAGTAGTGATGTCAGTCAGCTGGCCAGTAGAGGGCAGTACACTGCTTACAATCAGCACATAGTCTACGCAGCACCTTTAAAATAATATAGTACCAAACAACATGAAGTAAAAGATACTGTTCTTATTTATACAAGAGTAATCTGACAGTATACAGTAACACTTATTCATAAACTAGGGTTGATTTCCTTTGCTGTGTTAGTTATTCATTAAGCTACTTAACACAGTTAAACTGTACTATTATTATTACTCAATTCACACAGTCAATAAGACAAATAAACAAAAACAAATAAAGAAACTGTAGTCTGTTCTTATTACACATATGAAAAAAAATCTAGTTTTGGGCATAGCTATTTAGCCACACCCCACCTGTAACAGAAGAAGAGCTGAAAAAAACTCACACCCATTTAATGTGAATAAAATGTGCTCTGACGAGTTTGTAAAAAGGAAGGAGATTTAAAGTCTCAGAAACATTCAGTCATTCAACAGTTATGAAGATGGAAGTGTACTTGTTTAGTGAGGACCAACATAAATGATCTCAGACAAGGTAACAGCACTCTCAATTTTAGTCTCATTTTTGTTATGATGATTATTATTATGATTATTATTATTATTATTATTATTATTATTATTATTATTATTATTATTATTATTAGAAGTAGTAGTAGTAGTAGTAGTAGTAGTAGTAATAGTAATATTAGGAGTTTTAAACTGCAAAAATCCATAATAATATAATATATTTTTTTATTTTGGGATTATATAATTGTCTGAAGTTAATTATAAAAAAATATTAGGTGTCCATCCCATCCCCCAAAACAAGAGATGCGATGATCGGTTGGCTATGTATCGGTATTGGCTGATTTTCAGGCAAAAAAATGAGAATGTTGATCAGCCGATATTTCCCAGTGTAGACAGAACAAAAGTGCAACAGTACAAAAGTGCAGACAGACAATATATATATATATAGGCATAAACAACAAGGCACCGACTACAAAATGATGACACGACTGTACTGTAATGGCTTCAGGCAGGGGCATCGTCTGGTCTGGGATTCCGGGGCTTTAGCCCCAAATAATTTTCTAGTAGCCCCAAGTCGTTTTGCTCAGCTCAGCTGTATTATTAATAAGAAGACAGACACTGAGCACTGTGTGAATGGAAAATATCTTAACACCAATCACGGAGCAAGTTCGAATTAAAGTTGCGCCATTCAGGAGAAACAGCCAATCAGCTTGCTGGTTTTGCAGAGTGTGGTGGGCTTGTAGGGTGAAACAGTCAGAATCCTGAAAAAAACAGTGATATACATTTTTGGTCATACCGCCCAGAACTAGAATGAATTTGTTGTGACATGTTAAACAGACATACTGGGGGGCTGACCCCAGTATGCGGTTTTAATTTTATGACTGATCAGGTGTAAAATGTATGGATGCTTACAATAGATACAAACTAAAATACTGAATACAAAAAAACATACATGATACAAATGAATAATAAATTACAGTAATAGTCAAAAATAGTATACAAGTCTGTGTTTTTTTTTTATTTTAAATTTTCTGCATTGTTCTGCATCAAAGCTATAAAGAAAATATGGAATAATTTAGTAAACAAAAAAGTGTTAAACAAACCAAAATATGTTTTATATTTTAGATTCTTCAAAGTAGCACCTCTTAGATGGCAGCATTTACTCAGTCAGCTTTATGAGGTAGAGTGGCTTTTAGTTGAGAGCTGTGCAGAATATTTTAAGAGTTAATTACTTAAATGTATCGATCTATTAATGTGTTTGAGAGCATCAATTGTAAAGTTGTGAAGAGGTTGAGTTGGTATACAGTAAATAGACCTATTTAATTAATGTTCTAATCCATATTATGGCAAAAACTACTCAACTAAGTAAGAAAAAGGACTTGAAGGAGGAAATGAAGGTCAGTTAATCTGAACAATTTTGAGAACCTTAAAAGAATCCTCAAATGCAGAAACTGGCTCTAATCAGGACCGCTCCAGGAGAGGAAGAGCAAGAGTTACCAACCTTGCTCTTCCAGCCGCAAGTTTCCAAATAAGAGCACCTAAATTCTTTACAAAGTATTTTGGTTTTAATTGTTACATGATTCCTTATATGTTTCTTCATGGCTTTGATGACTTTAATTGAAAACTTACAATGTAGAAAATAAAATAAAAAGTCCCATAAAAACAGTGTACCCCATAACACTTTCTGAAACTATCCTATCTAGAAGTTCTACAACATCTTAATGTTAATCAATGTTGACAGAGTGGTTCTTCTTCATTTTTAGTGAAGCACGATGGCAAACATACAACATGTGTTGCTGGAAACACTTCAGAACTTGTCAGAATGTGACATAAAGACATTCCAGTGGTATCTAAATAATGGCATCAAAGAGTTCCGACCGATCCCAAAGGCCCAGCTGGAGAACGCAGACAGAACCGACATGGTGGATATAATCGTGCAGTGCTATAAGGGAAATGGTGCTGTGGACATCACACTGTCCATCCTAAGGAAAATGAACAAGAATCAGCAAGTTGAGGTTCTATGGACTAAACTCAGAGAGGGTAAAGAAACGTGTATTATATACATTTTTATATTTTTTAAAAACATACAAATACACACATAATAATAAAAGTATTTTAAGATTTCACATGACACCACATAGCTACCCAGATAACAAATGAGTGATAGTTCCACCAGTATGAATTCCTGTTAATTCCATCTTTCACCAATATTACAGCTTTTAAACCTAAATGCTACTTAGAATGATCGTTCATGTTCTTCTAAAGTAAGATGCAAATTTTCTATTTATATTTTATATAAATGACCATTGGCATAGCCAATGGCCCCAAATATGTTGGCCAATAGTGGCAATGCATGGGGCCCAAGAGTGTTTTTAACAACAATTAGTCAGAGTTCATCAAGTCTCACACTTTGAGCACATGACATTTCTCACGCTTGCCAATTCATCGGCTGCATATTTTAATGTACTCTTGTTGAGCCAATCAGAATATAGATCGCTCTGTTTTTAGGCAGACCAAGTCAAAGAGGGTGGAGTTTCAGCCAGAGTGTCAGGTGCGAAGAACTGTACACCCCCCCCCCCCCCCAACCCCACCACCACCCCCCCACACCAAATCAGAGCACTGTTTCATATAATTGAACAAATGATCAAAAATCGATTTTTTGCTTATTTGGTCCAGAGATTATTAGGTTATATTGAGTTGTCTGTAATTCTCTTCAGTAACTAGAGTAGCTCTGTTTGTGCATTTGCACATATGTAGCAGCAATGAGTGCAACATAAAGTAGTTGAAGTCATTAGAGCGTTCACAAACATTTGGACACATGGTGTAGGCCAATAAATGTGTGAATCAAGACAATAATATTTTGTGAAACAGGTGTTTTTTTTATGTTTCTGCTTCTACTGTCTTAGGTGGGGACAGATGTAAAGAGCTTCCAGAATTGAGTGTAGAATCAGCCTTTAAATCAGCTCAAGGTTCTTTTAGTGCTGTTTCTGGAACTGCAGGTACTCAACACATCATCACTCAACTCAACCACTAGAATTTTCATCTTCAACACTGTGGATTTTATAATTAAGACTTTGTAGTATGTAGTATAATGTGTAGCTCTGTCCACTCCTTCCCCATTTGTTTCAATGGCAAAACAGCCCCGCCCATTTTCATTAATCCAAAGCTGGGGAAATTCATATGACTGGCAGCAAACAGAAACAAAAACTGCACACAAGAAAGCATAACAGAACACAACCACAATTATTGGTAAAACACATAGGGCCCTATCCTACATCTTGCGCAAGGTGTGTCACAATTCTCATTCCCATCTTACACCCTGCAAACAGTCTATTTTCAACAACAAAATGGTGAAAAATGAATTACTTTACAAATAATGGTAATAGAGAATGAAATGATGTGACAAACGCTGTGAATTTGTTTATTTATTCACTCATTTACTGTATCCTTTGCTAGGTAACATACACAGTGTCTTGACAAAATATAAAAGCAACTTGAAGAATATGCACAAATGCATTGTTGAAGGGATGGAACAAGCGAGAACTCCTCTCGAACACGTTTACACTGAGCTCTGCATTGTAGAAGGAGAAAGGAAATTGAAAGGACATGAAATGTGGCAAACAGAACAGAAATACAATCCACTGTTCTCATACGGCAGAGCTATTACCTACGACAATATCTTTACACCCACGTCAATTTGTGAATCTAACGAAGAACAAAAAGAGAAAACAATCAGAACTGTACTCACGAAAGGTGTCGCTGGGATTGGAAAAACTGTGTCTGTGCAAAAGTTCATCCTCAACTGGGTCAAAGGGATTGCAAATCAAGACATAGACTTGATCATTTTGCTTCCATTCCAGGAGCTAAACTTGGTCAAAGAAAACCAGTACAGTTTACAAAAGCTTCTGATTTATTGTTATCCTGCACTTGAGACCATTATGGAATACATCACCACACTCAAACTCATACTTATCCTTGATGGTCTGGATGAAAGCAAGCTTGAACTGAATTTTGACTGCGAGAACCTGTCTGATACAGCAAAAGCATCAAGAGTGGATGAGTTGTTGGTGAATCTGATCAAAGGAAAGCTGCTTCCCAATGCTCATGTCTGGATAACTTCACGACCTGCTGCATCTGATCAGATTCCCCCAGAATATACACAGCGTGTAACAGAAATTCTGGGATTTTCTAACAGTCAGATAGAAGAGTACCTGAAGAAGAGGATCAGTGACCAGGAACAAGCGAATAAAATCATTGCCCATATCAAACAGTCAAGGACTCTGTATGACATGTGCAGAATACCACTATTCTGTCAGATTGGTGCTACTCTGCTTCAGCAAAACGCAGATACCATCCCAAAATCTCTGACCGAAATGTACACAAACTTATTGCTAATTCAGACAGGCATAACACAGCAGAAATATGAGACCAGCAGAGAGAGAGATTCAAAAAAGCTTCTTGAATCCAACAGAGCTAAAATTCTCAAACTGGCAAAACTGGCTTTCCAACAAATGACAAAAGGCAATACAAAGTTCTATGAAGAGGATCTAAAAGTGTGCAACATTGATGTCACCGAGCCTTCGCTGTACTCTGGCATTTTCAACGAGATGTTTATGGTTGAATATGGGTTTTACCAGAGGAGGGTCTACTCATTTGTGCCTTTGAGTTTTCAGGAGTTCTTGGCAGCTTTTTATGTGTTTCACTGCTTTGTAACCAAAGACATACAGGATCTTCAGTTTTTCAATCCACTATATAAAGAGCCTTCTGGGGATGTGAGACTGGAGACTATCCTGAAAGAAGCAGTCAATAAAGCGTTACAAAGTCAGACTGGACACCTGGATCTTTTCCTCCGTTTCCTGCTGGGCATCTCACTGGAGTCCAATCAAAGACTACTACAGGGCCTATTGACTCAGAAACATACCAGCTCAGAAAGCATCGACAAAACAATCAACCACATCAAACAGGAAATACAATCAAGAAGCCTTCCTCTTGAGAGATCCATTAGTCTGTTCCTTTGTCTAACTGAAATGAATGACCAGTCTTTCTCAAGTGACATTCAGAAGTACCTAAAGTCAAAAAAGTACTCAAAAGATGGGATCTCCCCTGGACAATGCTCAGCACTTGCTTGCATCCTGCTGGTGTCAGAGAAGGAGTTTGATGAGCTGAACCTGAATGAGTACTGCACATCAGAAGAGGGTTATAGGAGATTAATTCCAGCTGTCAGCAACCACAGAAAAGCTTTGTAAGTGTTCATGTTTTTATTGTAATGCTTGTCAGGGTTTGAGTGTAGATGTTTGATTATTTATGTTAAGTATACTTAAGTCACTTTTCTACTGTAAGCCTGAAGGTCTCTGAGCATGGAAGGTATCAGAATCATTACAAACTGAGCTGGGGTCAATTTTCTCAGCATGTTTTGCTAACTGTACTTTCAGTCAAAGAACCTTCAGTGGGAGGGCTAAAAGACGGAGGGATCTGCCTATGGGCAAGACAGGCCAGGCTGCCACCATATTGATGTTGGATGAGTCCTATTTTCCAGCAGGCTAATGCTGTGTGAGCAACATTGTATGAGCCCTGTCACCGGCATGCTAACACAGCATGAGCAATGTTGGTCAAGGCCAGTCACCAGCATTGCTAATGTGGCAGTGTGGCAATGCTGTATACCAGCATTGCTAACATGGCAATGCCAGTATTAAAGTTGTGCCTGGCTGTTGCATGAAATCACACAGTTCTCTGTTTTGCATTTAGTTAGCTAGTATGCTCTGTTCCAGGCACCTTGTTAATAACTATTTGGTCTGCAGTGAAAAAGCAGCTTATTTTTCTAAATGTTTGTGTAGAATACATTTGCAGTGTTCTCTGGAATTATAATACTCTGTCTAATAGTTTTTGGTAAAATGAGTTGAGAAAAGACCTAAACTCACTAACACTCTTGATGCTAAATGTAATCAAACCTCAGTGCAATACTTCAAAATCTAGTACAAAGGATTTTCTGGACAGTGGAGACAATAACTCCAACAAAAGCAGGATAAACACTTTTTAATACATTTGAATTAAGAAGAAACATTAGATCAATATCTTTATCCATATGGTGTATGAGTATGTAAAAAGTAAATTGTAATCCTTTGCAGACTAGTTGGCTGTAATCTCACCATGGTGTCCTGGGGCACACTCTCTTCAGCTCTGAATTCAACAAACTGCCACCTAAAGGAACTAGACCTCAGTTACAATGACCTGTATGATTCAGGACTGGAGCTGCTCTCTGTTGGACTGAAGAGTTCACACTGTAAACTACAGACACTCAGGTAGTCTTACATTCCTTCTCATGGGATTGACCACTTTTTACACTGTATCATCTCAAACTACACAAACCTAAAATTACTTCTCAGGGAAGTTAGGACAGATTGATATTACCATGCTTTAATTACACATTTCATAAATCCCTGACTCCACTTCAGAGCCTTGATTAATTTGCAGTATGTGCTATGTTTATCTGCCTTTCCAGACTTATTTGCTGTAATCTCACCACATTGTCTTGTGAAACTTTCTGCCCCATTCTGAAATCACCAAACTCCTCCCTAAAGGAGCTGGACCTCAGTAACAATGACCTGCAAGATTTAGGGGTGGAGCAGCTTTCTGATGGATTAAAGAGTTCACACTGTATACTGGAGATACTCAGGTAAACTTGCTGTAAATCGATTTCTGAATTGATGAAGATGTTAAGATTCTGCTCTTTTCTTTCTTTAACCATTTCAGTAATAGAATGATTATACAACATATAAAGATGAACACAATGAGTAGTTATGGAATAAAAAGGTATTCCACATAAGAATATTGGGATGCTTCATACTTTGCAATAAACTTGTTTCTGATAAAACTAGACCTTAGTAAAAAATGACCTGCAGGATTCAGGATACAAGCTGCTCTGTGCTCAACTGAAAGCCTTAATCTTTAAATTACAGATACAGGTTTACAAATTACATGTGACCTGTCTGAAGACTAGACCTCAGAGGTTCATAGATCAAGATTCCATGTCTACATTTCAACTTCGAAATATGTCTGAAGAGTCAGATTAGACATATGTAGAGTCCAGACAGAGTTTTTTTGTCAGTTTTATCACTACAGGAAATGTTATTAGAGGAGTATTGCCAAAAGAGTTAGGTTCATTGGAGCAGTCAAACATGAATTGCATGGCACCAAATAATATTCATAATATTATAAAATTTCATAAGAAACAATTATACTTGTCCACATTGTATATTTTAGCAAATTTGTTTCACTTACAGTTATTGTTACCTAAAACACATGTGACCTTCTCAAGTTGCTCATTTTTCTTCCTGTTTGTAGGTTGTCTGGATGTATGGTCACATCGAAAGGCATCTCATTTTTAGCTTTAACTCTGAGTTCAAATCTGAAATGCCTAAAAGAACTGGATCTGACCTACAATCACCCAGAGGACTTAGGGGTCAGGCAGCTCTTTGAAAGACTAGAAGATCCACAGTGCAGTTTGGAGACTCTCAGGTACAGTTTAAAGTAACGTGTTTAATCAAACGTGTGGAGATAAAATCAGTTTAAGACCAAACTTTACTTGAATTGACAGTGAATGTGATTTTACATTTATTGGAAGAGACACCCAACTAGTGTTGAAAGTATTGCCACTGCTAGGGGGAGTCCTAATGAGTGGGTTTTTGGCCAAGTTTTTTAAAACCGGTGTCCTCCACGGTGTCATCCAGAGTTTGATGGGTTCCTTTTTTGAGTTTTCCTCTGGCTAACTTTATACCTATATTGTTGTAATGCTTGTGTAGTTGCAAAGTCTGTTGTGAAAACTGTGGTGGTTTCACTTGTTAAAAACATTACTTGGATTAATCACAACAATCTATTAATTAATTAATTAATCACCCTTTATTTTTAATCACACTTTCTTAGAAGTCTTTTAATGTGCCGAGTAAATAAGTTTATTAGAGATCATGTGTGTGAGAGATAGATTTAATTCTTAGTTTAGCATAAATTAATAACTTTAGATTTTGCGTTTTTAGATTTGGCACTATGTCTAAATTGCTAATACATTACCAGTCTAAAAATATATTTACATTGTACAATGAAAAATGTTGGTTAATAACCATAACACATTAATATTTCCATGTTAATCAGGTGCATTAATGTGTTAACATTGACAACCATACAAAATTGCAATAAATATTTTTTTTCCTGTCCATTTTAGGATGAAACATGGTGGGGAGATCAGAATGAAACCTGGACTAAGAAAATGTAAGTTCATTCTTTTCAGCCTAATATTCTTTTAAACATCCCATCCTATCACAATAACCATGCTTTCCTTTTATCTGTTCTGTTGTGCACAGATACTTGTGACCTGACCCTGGACCCTAACACAGCACACACCCGTCTTATTCTGTCTGAGGGAAACAGCAAAGTAAACTGCGTGAAATCACTACAGTCATATCCTGATCATCCAGAGAGATTTTCTTTCTTAAAGCAAGTGCTATGCAAAGAAAGTCTTACTGGACGCTGCTACTGGGAAGCTGAATGTAGTCAGTGGGTTAATGTAGTGGTCACCTATAAAGGAATTGGCAGGAAGGGAAATGGTGCTAATTGTGAGTTTGGTCGTAATAAAAAATCCTGGATTTTGTTTTGCTCGTCCAACGGTTACACTGCTTGTCACGATGACAAGGAAACTAACATAGCTACCAAAACTTCTTCCAGCTTCAACAGAGTTGGGGTTTATCTGGACTTTATGGCTGGAACTCTGTCCTTCTACAGCATCGCCTCTGATACACACACTTTCACCCACTTACACACATTCATCTCCACGTTTACTGAGCCCCTCTATACTGGGTTTATGTTGTATACTGATGCTTGTGTGCATATCATATCCTCCCATAGGTCCTAGTGAGGTCGCTCCTATTGAATCTTTGCAACTATAAAGCCCCAGCATAATTCACTTTTTTCTAATGCCATTTTTCCCTTTCACAATTTTTCTCACCATCTTGATCCAAACTTAAGCTAAACTGGTCCTGCTTATCATATTTGTATTGATATTGAACTGTACCTGTATAAAAATGAGCTATTTTGGCGATCTAAAGACAGCTTGATGTTGGGGTGTCAGTAGGGTTGCCAACTTTTCATAAATGAAATAAGGCAGGGGGGGTGGTGTTATATTTCATGGTTTGGAGTTATATTATATAATTCATAGACTAAAGTAAATTACACTAATCCATTTATCTCAGCATGTGTTTTTAAAAAAGCACCACATATGATTTGAACAGATGCAAATAAATATACATTCAGTAAAACATAACAAGGAATTCTCATTTTTAACTAAATATGTTATATCTTGTGAGCCGAGCTGAAAAACAAAATGTAGCTCCAGATTTCTCCTGGATGCTCCTCAGTCAGCATGTGTATATTATGTTCAGTTCCGTCAGCAGCTCACCTGATTTACCACATTTACCAATTTACCAAACCAGGTGTTGACATAATGAGAAATAACTCTATTCAACTCAGATGAGGAGAGATTAGGAGATGTATTAAGAAAAACAGTGCTGTAAAAGCTCTGTTTTTGTAAATTTGCTGTTTGTATTTATTGTATTTTTTGTGTTTTACTGAGCTACTAAAAACTTACCTCACAGATGAGAAGCTTTTTCTTTACTGAAATTCCCACAGGAGCTTAAAACTTTTGCACAGTACTGTATGTTTCGTTCAGGAATATGTTGTTCATAACAGAAATATTTTTGACATAATAATATATTTAGCATAATATATGCTTTTTTTCATATGTGATTTTTATACAATATCAGCTTCTGGAGACGAATATCGCACAGGGAACCTGGACACTGCTTCCTCTCCCTGTATTCTCCTCCTCAGCCTTTCGTTTTTCTTCTGCTGCGTGATGTTTAACGTTGTTTAAACATGTTTAACGGGGTGAACGGAGGTGGGATATTCGTCAAAAGCTTGTAGTTGTTATTATGTCCATTTCCTACTGGATTTTTCTTTTTTTTAAAGAAAGTAAGGGAACCTTGAAATCTGCACTATTGATGATTTAGGAGTACCTAACTCATATTTATCCCAATAGAAAATCTGTAACTGAGAGCCTATATGTATAAAAGGGCAGATCAGTTATTTGACCACAGGGGGCGCCCTTGCATCATATGAAATCAAATGTAAGGACAATCCTCAAAATCTGGATAGACACCAGTTTTAGGTGATCTCTTTTTTCAGGTCCATTAATGTACATTTAATGTACATGTCTAAAATTCTTAACGCATTATTAAGAATCTACTACTTTTCTACTGTTTAATAAAAGATGTTGGAACATTGCTGTGAGGAACATTTAATTGCTATTGGATTTGATTGCCACAAATCCCAAGATCATAGTTAGGTCATTTTATCATTCATGTTGGGTGATTTTCTAATCTTAACACTACGACTTGCAAAGGACCTCCCAAAGGTATTAGATGCAATTCAATCATTACTTTATAGATCTTTCCATCTTCCCTCTTGCCCACACTTGCCCACAACTGGCATTTGGCCGTGGGTATGATGACCTTAGGGTCATGTGATCGTGGCTATGCCAGAATGTCTTGTTCTACTGGTCAAAGCTTTTATTATAGAGTATTATTATTATACAGAACTGTGGAAGCTGTGTGTTACAAAAGCTAAATTAATTCATTAAAATTGATTAAATGGTGTCCAGATACTTTTGCACCTTTGAATATTATGTATCCATCAACCCATGGCTCTGCTTTTATACAACCTCCATCACCCGTCCGACCCCAACCCACCACCCTGATATTAGATACTGATCGCTTGCAGTTTCCCACTGGTGCTAATTTTCCAATGCATGAGCAGCAAGCACCGGTTGCCAGGTTACCACCATGCGCCGCTGGCATTCAGAGCAGCCGAGCTGGCGAGCCACAGCAGGATCAGAGCCGGGTGCTGAAATATGTAGTAAAACACACGCAGACAACGCAGTTCGTAAAGTGATCTGGTTTAATATCATATTTCATTTCTATGGGAGATGATAAACATAACAGCTTTACAAAATATACATCATACATCCGAATATGAGGTGAGCTGAAGACTTCACTGTCTAGAAACACTTTCTATGAATGTATTTATGTACTGTATTCATGATTCTATGCACACATTCATAACCCTTGCATTATAATGCAACTAATTATAGTGCTGTTCCAAAAGCACAATGCTCATCCATGATGAGCAGTTTTTTGTCACATGTCCAGAAGGCCTGGTTTCATGGTGTGGGGTGTAAATTTGAATTTTGGTCTTCATTACAGGCATTTAGCCCAATGTTTCAACAGTACAATGCTCGTCCATGTGCTGCTTCTCAACCAGCTATTAAATGCTATTGGATGCACCATCAACATTCCACCCCTTCTACAAAATCTGCAGAAACCGAGTGGGAATATTCAAGCTGCATGGGATGGATTATCGCAGGACACCGTTAGGAACTTCTACAACTCCATGCCGAGACATCTGGCAGGTTGTGTTAAACTCTACTTCTGTATGTAATATATAATCATCTCTAAATTTTGAATCATTATTGTTCCTGGTAACTTTCCTGGTAAAAAAAAAAAAATCTTCCTTCTGAATATCACTACAACCAATCCCACACTTTTCATGAACTATGAAATGGTTACGAATCTGATCATAAAATCTTGTAGACATGACATTCATAGAAGGCGTCGCTGAACAGATTCTCACAAAGTTCTCACCCTTTACATGCCTTTATATGGAAGTGAGTGCCATTATCGAACTAGTGTAGAATTCAACTGATGTTGAGGAAGAACATTAGGTCCATTCGACTCGTCCGTCCGTACAAAAGAGACTCCTCCACAAAAACGAGGGTTCCTTTGCAATTTTTACTACTGCAAATCATATACATCATATCACAAAGTACGATATACTCCTCCAGAGTAGTTAACGTAGTAAATAACGTAGATACAATATGTACAGCATGAGAACTCAATCCTTGTTACACAAATTTCGCTGTGTCTCGTACGTAAAAAAAAAGAAAAAGACACAACATACGACGACGTCCCTGTTAAAACCATACAAAGATCATACAGTTGAATTCAGTGATTCATGAAACAAATCAAGCAAACGTCTCAAATATATAATATAGTACATATTTCTTCATTTCATACACAGTTTGACTGACGCAACCCTACTAGCAAATTCTCTTTTTTTTTCAACAACTGTTCAATCTACTGTTAATACAGTAAGTACAGTGTGTGAGGAATGAAGTTATTGCTGCACGCAAATATTTTGCTGATGCAAACGTTTAATAGTTTTGACACTGAAGAAAAAAAAGGTAAAAAGGTAAATGATATGATCAATTGCAATGCGTCTTGGGTCCACCAGGGTGTGCTCTTGGCCATAAAAATAGCCACAAACAAACAGTTACTGTAGCTTCTGTAGTGCCCAAGTTTCTGGTCAGTGTCTGGTGTTAAAATGAGATTAACACCTTTCAGCTGCTGCAGATTTGTTTGTTTGTTCGATTGAAGTAGCTCAACCGAAGTAGCTCAAAGGTGTCCAAGGCTGCTGGAGCTTTACTGGAGGTTTACCCAAGGTTTCTTTGAGCTTACTGGAGCTTACTGGGGTGAACAGGGTCAGGCAAAGTGCAGGAAGACAGTTCAGAAAGGAAATGCAGGGTACGTTGACAATTGTAGGCTGAAATGTGGGCAAGAAGGCAAGAACCGAAGACCAGGAGAGCGTGGAGGAACAAAGGTGGCTTTGTAAATGTAATAATGGGTAGGGCAGTAGAGAACCAGAAATCAGGAATCAGGATGGGAAGAACCAGTGTGGAACGAGCCTTTGACAACTTCCAGTCATTCAGTGCTCACTTCCTCAGTGTCCTCAGTTCCATCAGTTACACTCAATTCAATCAGAGAGAGTCAATGGTCTGGTAGGGTTCCCTGTTTCCAACACTGGAGCGCTGCCCTGCAGGCAGTCTTTGCTGGTTCTGCTGATAGTGTGTAATATAGAGTGTGTGGAGTGCCTGAGGTAACTCTGGATCAGTTTACGGATCAGCGCCTCTGTCCGTAAGCGTTCCCCAACCTCATGGTTCAGTCAGCAGCCTGCTGCCGAAGCTGGTTGTTCGGATGGGCCGTCTCCCATTCAGGGGTCGATCCGGAAGGCCAGCAGCTTGTCGGAGTGCAGGTTGTTGAGGGTCCGGAGGTCCGGCAGGCGCAGGAGCAGTTTGGGGAAGAGGGCGCTGTCTTCAGGCCGCCGGCGCATGATGAGCGCCCGCAGAGCACCAATGAGGTCCTCCTGAAGCTGTTCCACAGCCGCCATGTCCGAGATACCAGAGCGATCTGTCGGAAACAGAGGTAGGAGTGTTAGATGAGGGTCAGGTTTGGCGAAGCAACTCACTGAACATATGGTTCATTCAGAGAACTGATCATGTGCACTGAGCTCTGTTGCTGTATTTGCTGAGCTCTGTTGCTGTAATTTAGGTTAATATTAGGTTTTGATTCAGTATGAATTGAGTATACATTTGACTTTTGTGTAGTTTTCACATATGTAGAGAAATGTGAGATTTGTGTAGTGGTTTTAATCCAGTATGAGCATGTATGCATCCAGCGTTTCAAATTCTGCGAGGAACCATCTTGTAATGCTTTTAACCAGTATGAATTTGCACTGCATATAGTTTTTAGTTAGAGTTCCAGTATTAATTTGCCTTGTGTGTAGTATTTTAAATACTAAGAAAAATACTTATTTTGTAGTGGTTTAAATCCAGTATGAATTTGCAGTGTGTATAGTTTTCACAGTTTGGCAGGAATAATTATGTAGTGGGTTTGATTCAGTATGAATTTAGTTTTATGAATTTAGTTTTTTTTTACTTTATTCCAAATTACATTCCTCTTCATCTCTCCAATTTTGCTCCCCAGTTTGATCTCAAATCAAATGTAATTTGATTGTTGCAGATTAGAATTCTCAATTATGGGATGGCCCCAGCCAGCAGATAAATGACAACTGTTTGCAGAGCTTTAACTGGCACCAGTTTACACACCTGCCGACACCAGCACTACCGCCATGAACAGCGCCATCTCGTCTGGCTCCAGCCCCATACTGCCCAGCTTCTCACTGAACTCAAACATGGCGTCCAGCAGGGTGCCCATTCCCAGCGCCCGTAACGACGCCAGAGGGTACTTTTGCCCGTTCAGGAACGTCACAGTTCGCTCTTTAGCATCAAACAGTGAGCAGAACCGAACCATCAGAACCTGCAGAGAGCAAGAACAAATATTACATAAATAAAAAAAATAATCCTGCAGACTAAAATCTGCCCACTCAGCACATTCCAAATGTACAGCATTATAACGTTTCTTACCTGGAAGGTTCCGGCCTTCAACAGCATGACCTGATCGTGCTGACTCAGAGCCTGGAAGCCGGGGATGCTCTTGGCGAACTCCACCACTTCTTTAACGGCAGGAGTGAAGCACTGCGAGAACGCCTCCCACACCTGCTGACTGCTGGTACCCGCCGCCGACACCGGGCACGCGTTCAGTGGGCACGCCTGGAGGACGGACAGAGAGAGGGTCAGGGTTTTAGAGCAGTGGTACACTATGATAACTGCATTGTTTACGGAATAAAATAAAGACATTTGATGTGATTGGGTGACAATATTGGCAATATTATCAAATACATATTAGAACTATACAATTAGAGAATGCTGTTGCAACTGCTGTAATATAGGCTATTACTAATTTGTGCTGTTTTGATATATGAATTTATGAAAGTATGTGATGTATTTACAGTGTGGTAATAAAAACTCAATTCGTTTTTAATCCAGTATGAATCAAAACTGTTTTTAGTTTTACAGTCCTACAGGTATAAGTTTGTCATATTTTGTAGAGGAGAAAGATTTAATCCAGTATGAATCTGCCTTGTTTATCTTTTTCATATTTTTTCACAATTTATATTACTTTAATCCAGTATGAATTTGCACTGTGTATATTTTTTTACATCTTGATACTTTTTTTCCAGGATTAATGTATTAATGTGAATGTATTAATAATGTAAAATTGGGTTTAATCCAGTGTGAATTATGCCTCATGTATAGTTTTACATCAAGGTTTTTTATTCCTTTTTTTTTTTTACAACTACCAGTATGAATGAGAACTCTCTTTTGGGATGAAAGTTTGTAATGTTTTTTTTATCGTAGTGGTTTGCACTGCATATACTTTTATATATAGTTGTGTTGTAGTTTTATCCAGTATGAATCCGTAGTATGTGTATTAATAAGTGGTCAGCACGTTTTTTTTTTCATATTTTAGACAAAATTCTGTTGTGTTTGTAAACCAATATGGATCTGCCTAATGTATAGTCTCTACATTTTTACACTTATAACTTACATATTTATAACTTTTAGTGTAGTGATATTAATCCAGTATCCAGGTTTGACATCCTGTGAGAAATGTAATTATATATACCGGTATTTTAATTTCAGCTCAACAAAGCAAACAGAGTCAGTATATTATATGTAAAAATATTAATAAATCTGTTTGTTTGATATACTGTTAGTATTATCAAACCCTCAATATATCGGTCAGGTCGTAGACAATTACAGACTGCTGAGCAGAGCACTGTGGCTTAATCTATGTCTAAGAATCTGGAGAATTGATAAACACATACCAAAACTTTGGCTCCTCCAGCCAGTCTCCAGGGGCAGGACGTCTGACCCTTGGTCTCCGCGGCTGGATAGCTGTTGTTACTGGCTGGGTAGCTTTGAGAGGGAGGAGTCCCTTGGCTCTGACTGGTCGGCGCTGGGTAACTATAGCGGCTGTTGTCGACAGGTTGCTGGTTCGCTGGGTTGCTGTCGTGATGAGAAACCGGGCATCTGGCCTGGGACTTGTAATTCGTCATGGGCAAGGAGTGGGTGGGGTATGTCTGAGGTGGGGCGGGGGCGTGGGAATGAGGCGGAGCGTAGGCGGAGTCCTGGGGCGACATGTTCCGGAAGGACGAGGGGTTACTGCCACCGTTGCTGCTGCCACTGTTGTTGTTGTTGTTGGTGTTGATGTTGATGCTGTTGTTGTTATCGCTGATTTTCACCAATTTCTCCTCCCCGTTGATGAAGATGTTGCAGTAGGCTTGAGACACACCCCCTTGAGACAAGGCCTCCTCCGACTGGCCCTCTCTGGGACTGGGTGGGGACTCTGTGGGCGTGGTCGCGTCGATGTCCATAGACGCTGATTCGTTCAGGCTGTTCATGTAGCTCTGCATTTCGTCCAGCAGTCGCTGCTTCTCTCGCTTTGGGATTCGTCCGAAACGAACAGCTAAGAGATAAAAAGAGAAATAGTGATATTAAAATCAATTGTACAGTGTTAATAAGGGTTGTTTAGTAAAGCTTACATATAGAACCATAAATCCCAAAACACATTCTGATGCATGAAGGGTTTTAAATAGTTTAACTGAACAATTGCAGGGTGTAGGGAACATCCATTTCACCCGTTAAAACACTAAAATGGCTTAACTTTACTTTAAAGAAAACTTTCCACTCTTTCACTTTTTATAGATGTTTAGCTACTGAACAATCTTAAATATTCCAACATCAAACAATCTCTCATCAGGAAAAAGTTGCCCAAATCTGGTTTGTGTATTTTGGCCCTATATTTTAATGTGATCTATATTCAACATTGGTCTGAACTGTTCATGCTAAACTGACACAAAGAGTACAGCTTCATGTGAAGTTTCAGTTTCATCTTCTCCAGCTTCACAGAAGCTATCAAGGAGTTATAGTGTCCAGCATTTTAGCTTGTTGTGTAAAGAACACGTAATTCATCCATGTCCTTTTCTTTAGTTTGCATAATTGTTGTTTTTAAGCTTTGTTTTAAGGCTTTTTTTCTTTGATGCTGCTATTTATGAGCTCTGTTCCCTCACTATTTTCCCACTGATGTCGTTCATTGTTATTCTTCTCCTTGACCTAAAAGTGTTATCAAATCTGATTTGGCTGATCAGACTGAGTTGCATTGCTGCAAATTGGATATCTATTCGATTTTAAATACCACATATACAGTGTATTTTTGTCTTTCACACTGCTAAATAAATGACACATTTTATATCTTTATAAATTAAAGACGATTCCTGGAACGTTACACCCGAGCCAAGAAAGTTGCGTAAGGATGCGTTCAAAGCGAGATGAGAGCGAGTGTGTATAAAACCTCGCCGGAGAACCGAACTCCATCCATCACCCATCCCCCAACACTGCTCTCTCCATCACTTCACCTCCACCGGCAGTGCTATTTATAGCACCTGCTACTGTATTATAAACCTCCCCCTTTTTCTCACTCTTTCCCTGCCTCTCTCAGTCGCTCTCTCTCTCTCTCTCTCACACTCCTGTGGGGAAGTGGGTCAGTGGGTCAGTAAAAGCAGAGGTGATGTCACTGGAGGATGATGGACGGGCAGACAGGCAGCGAGTGTCACTGTGAGGTGAGGGGTCGCAAAGGGGACAGACGACTCAATTAGAGAACATTTGAAAAGTTGTAGAAACGAGATGCAGCGGTTCTTATGTATGGAACAGGACAAAATACTATATTTGTTGCCACACTAAGTGCTTCTGTGCTTCTCTGGGTTCTGATGGTATGGAAACGAACAATGTCCTGTTGGAACAGCACACCAGGATTTCTGTTCAAAAAGAGCAATGTAGGAACACCGGTTGCAGGACTGCAATAAAGTGCCTGTAATAAAGACTAATAGTTATCTGGCATTATACCAAATTGTTCACAATGCCACAGAATAAGGATCACCTTCAGTTTTTATTACTATTCTAAGAGAACAAATGCTCATCCACATACTGCTGCCACCTTAAGAGCTAGCCTAGTACAGAGACAATTAGACACAGCAGTGCTTAGAGTTGGAGTTTTTAAACACATTAGTGTCACTGCTGGACTGAGAAAGCATCCTATGGGTGGCATCCTGTGCCCAATGATGAAGGACTTGAGGATGGCCAACACAAACTGTGCAGGAACAGATTCAGTGAGCACAAGTGAACACTGAGGTGTTTAAAAACTCCAGCAGCACTGCTGCATCTGATCCACCATGCCAATAGAGTCACTGCAGTGCTGAGAATAATGACCCACCACCCAAATAATAGCATAGCTACTCTGTGGAGGTCCTGTGAGGTCCTGACTATTGAATAACAGAAAGGAGAAACAGAAGGACTACAGTCTGTAAATACAAAAAAACTACAAGGTGCTTCTATATGGTCAGTAGGGGTGCTGAAAAAAATTGATTCTTTAAAAAAAATCATGATTCCTAGTCCTGGCGATTCTAAATCGATTCAAAATGCCCCAAAATCAATCTGATTAATGCCAAAGGACACCTGGACCCAATCGTATGTTTAAAATTTAAAAGGTTCTGTATGTTTAATATTTAAGGTTAAGTTTTGAAAATGTACCCATGATGCAATAAAGTTAAAAAGACTGTGACATCTGTGAGTCATTTTTAAGGTTACATTTTAAAGATTTACAAAAACATGAAAAATGAAATGTTGCAAAAAGGTTTGATACAGTAAGGAAATTATTATTTTTAAATAAATGTTCTACTTGTTCAAAATGTCATTTCATCTTTTCAATCACATCATTTAAACAACATTTATACACCATTTAAATCAAATAATTGTTCCAGAATCGAAAATAGTTTCTGAATCGAATAGTGACCCAAAAAAACGAAATTGGAATCGAACTGAATCGACAGACACTGAAAGATTTGCACCCCTAATGGCCAGAGAAGCTGAAAAGATGGATAATGGATGTATTGGAGTTAAAAAGCTGGGTGATGATGATAAGATGATGATATGCAGGATATACTGTTTGTATAGCAGTTCAGCAGTTCTACACATCGTGGTGGGATTAGGGAACCAGCACTGCAGCACTGGGAGGGGAAACCAGTTTACTGGGTTAAGGGTTGCTTCAGAACCAGCATGTGTATAAGCTCAGCCTGTAGGCCACGTCCTGGAGCTTGGAACTGAGGCTACAGAGCTCCCACTGGGTCTCAATAGGTGAACAGCGCCTGCAGGAACAGGATTAGCCGACTAACCTCCCGCAGTGAATCACCAACCAAAACGAGCCGTTATACGAGTCGCTAAAAATATCAGGACAACCTGTAATCACAGCCAGCTCCGGCACACGCAGAACAAGGGCACACGGGCAGCGTGAAGATGATAAATGATGCTGCATATCATTTCGCTTTCCAGCTTTTTAGGTCACCTAAATATGTTCGCTAGCTCCAGAAAAAAATGATTTATTAGCAGCACAGTTTAGCGTGCTCTCGCGGGACTGCGGCGTCCTGCAGGGACAGTTTTTTCATTTACTGGACGAAGAAATCTACAGCTTATTTCACAGCAAACGAACAAACAGCTTCATACCGGGAACCACTTCATTAATTTAGCGCCGGTGCTGCTTCTTAATTAATTCTACCAGCCAGAAGAAATGAAGCTCTAGCGCGAGCTGCGTGGGGCACGGTGGGTAAGCCAGGCGCGGCGCCGGGGCACCCAGCGCGTTCTCAATTCCCAAAATAAGGACAATTCGCTGTAGTTTGCAGTGTGAATGATGACTTGTGGGACTCTGAAGTGCCCGCAGTAATAAATCAGTGTCTGCAGGTGCAAAATAATATCGAGAACGGAAGCGCGAATGTGGGGCAAAAAGAGTGCTATAGTTGGGGTTGGGGGGTGCAATATTTACCTTGGTTTTAGTATGGAGTTGGATATAAACGGCCTATATTCGAGATATTTGCCTGTATTTCACTGTACAATTTTAGATCTGAAGTATATTTGGATTTATATACTAAAAAGTAGTAAATTATACTAAATTTAAAGTAATACAATTTTAACTCAATTTAAAGTAATGTCATTTTTACTTAATTTAAAGCAATTTCTTTTCTACTTAATGTCAAGCAACAATTTTTACTCAATCTAAAGTAATGTAATTTTAACTCAATTTAAAATAATGTCATTTTTACTCAATTTGAAGTAATGTCTTTTCTACTCAATTTAAATGAGTATTTTTTACTCAATTTAAAGTAAACTAATTTATACTCAATATAAAATAACAATGTTTACTTAATTTACAGTAGTCATTTATTTTAATTAAAGTAATGTCATTTTTACTCAATTTGAAGTACTTTTTTATTCAATTGGAAGTAACTTCTATTTTTACCGATTAAAAGTAATGTCTTATCTACTCCATTTAAAATGTGCATTTTTATTCAGTTTAAAATAATGTAATGTTTAGTACATTTAAAGTGATGTCATTTTTACTCAATTTAGTGTAGAGTCATTTTTTGCTCAAAATGTAGCCTCAAACACTCCTCAGTGTGAGTGGGTGGAGCTAAACATGCATTGTTAATATAGATAGATGTCCCAGAATCTGTAAATATATAAATGTGTAAAGGGTTTTGTGATATCACCAAAACCTTTGATTATGAAAATTCTTTTGAGGTTTTGTGACATTACAAAAAAAATATTTCAATTTTGGGTGGGTTTTTTTAAGATATCATATAACATTAGTTTCAATGTATGTACATAAGAACTTCTAGAGGGGGAAACTTGGTTTATTTGAAAGGTTCTATGAAAAGGAACAAAGGAGATATGATGTTTTGTGTTATGGCAGCTCTTACCGTCTCTGGACATGCCGACGGAGAGACACTTCTTGAAGCGGCAGTGCTGACACCGGTTCCGGTTCATCCTCATTATAAGACAGTTCTCGTTCTTCACGCACATCTTATAGTGGATGTTCTGCTGGATGCTGCGCCTGAAGAACCCCTGAAAAGAAGAACCACGGGGTCAGCAGGAGCACGGAGGCAAGGAGAACATAGCAGAACCCTGATAGATCAGAAGGCTGGAACTGCAGTAGGCCTAACTATAGTAATACTACTAATATAATAATTAATATAAAGTGGGTTATTTACTATTTTTAAAAATTGGGTTTCATAAAAGGTAATTTTACGGATTTAAAAGGGATTCTTCAGTGGTATTTTTCCAAAGAACCATGTCTGGTACCAGGTATGTGTGTGTGTGTGTGTGTGTGTGTGTGAGAGAGATTTACCTTGCATCCTTCACAGGCATGGACTCCGTAGTGGAACCCAGATGCGATATCTCCACATACTTTACAGAGTAGCACCATCCCACCAGTTTCTGAGAACACAGAACATCATCCAGCATTATTAACTATGTATTCTTCAGAATAATGATTATTGTATGTTATTTTAAATGACTAAAGTCGGGAGAGCTTCACGCAAGAGTTGCTACTTTAAAGAATCTAAAATATAAAACATATTCTGGTTTGTTTAACATTTTTTGTTGACTAAATAATTGTGTATGCTTTTCTTTATATATTTTCTTTTAGTTTGGGTGACTTTATTAATCTGGTACTGTGTGTAAATATACACTATATACTTATATTTTACATCACATTTTATATAAATAATTTTAATTCATACTCACTTGTAAAAGTTCCTGTGAACCCGCACGGCCTCTTCCCCACCAGCGGGTGTGAGTACGTGTTCTGACCCGTGGTGGTCACCGGCGGGCTGACGGAGTGGACTGCGGGCGTGCTGCTGACTTCCGGGAACTGGAAGACCAGTTTGGGTGAGGGTGGCGTGCCCACCCCTGAGCTGGCATTGCTGCCGGACCCTCGCTGCTTGAGGGGGCCGATCTCCGTTAGAGAAACCTCCTCTGGAGACGAGGGCTGAGAATGGGACGAGGGCGACTGGGTCTGATACCCACTGGAGGGGCTGCCAGGGCTGCCAGGGCTGGCACTGCCCGTGGAGCTGGCATACAAAATAACGCTGCCTGTGGTGGAGAGAGAAAAAACGAGAAAGAGAAAGAGAGATTTAGGAAGAGAACCCTAGGTGAACCCAATAATACAACTGTGGTTTATACACACAGTACCAGTTAGGACACATCTATACATTGGTATCTGATAAATAGACACTAATAATTGTTCACAGAGAAGATGATTTGGCCATAAATTTAAATGTGGTGCCTGATAACAAGAAAAACCCACAAAAACAAACTTGTAAAGTGTGCAGATTTTGGTTTGTACCCTGGTGGTCTCCAACTGAAACATTTATGAAACCACAGTTGTAAAATACATTCTAAAATTATTTGTTATTTATTATAGTCTTAAAAAATAAGTCAAAACTTATTTTGACCTTCCAGTTCAGTTAGCTAGCTCATCGCTAACGTTAGTAAGTTAGCACATTAGCTAGCTCGCTGCTAATGTTATAATGTGCGTTTCCACCGGCTTTAAATGCACTGTCTGAAAATGTAATACCCATAGCAAATTTACAGTAAATTTAAAACAATTTAAGACCTTAATTATCCAGTTTTAATTTAAGACATTGTTGTAAGACATTGAGTTGAGGAGAAGTGGAATTGTGTTCTCTGAAATGTTCTCTGGAGCTTCATCACATACTTTTTAAATAAATGTGGGATGCAATAACATCCTCACAGCAATGTTTCTACTCCAAAATGTCCTAGCAAGCCTTCTAGCCTGGGCAGTAGAGACAGTTACGCCAACAAACTATTTTTAATACGCAGGATTTTAGAGGAAACAATGAATGAGCAGGTGTCCCAATACTTTTGGCCATATGCCCAGTGTTCCACAGTGTTCGCTCTCTTGTTCTACTTCAGAAGGAACACAATGTTCGAGAGCAGCTCGCGCCTCTTTTCTCTGGAAGTGCACTCAGAACTCGGAACTGTCTCATTACTCACACATTCCCTTAAATCTAACCCCTCCTTCATCCTTACCCACCCCCCCAAACCCCAAACTCGTTCTCCTTCATCATATAGGATCATGCGTCGCTCCTGGCCACGCCCCCGAGGCTCACGTGGCGGCAGTTTCTTCTATAGCCTCGCTCTGAATCAGCCCTCCCTCATCCCGCCTTCTCCTCCCGCCCCTGGCCGCGCGCCCGCCCCTCGCGCGAGCTGCCAGCCACCTGACCGCGAGCTCACATGCACTCCTGACACAGTTCCCGCCCCGGCAGCGCGGGCTCGGTTCCGCAGTCCCGTGCACGAGACGACCGTCACTGCGCTTAAAGAGCAGCGCGAGTGGGGCGGTCACGTTTGTGGCGCGAGCGCTTTTTTAAAAGAGTCATGCCGCTGCGCGTGCAGCCCGGAGTCGCCGGAAATGCGGGCGGGCGCGGGAAACGTGACGGTCACGTTTGCTCGCCATACGAGGTTGTTTTGGTCGAGCGAGATTTAGCGACTGACAGAAAAAGAAAGAAAGAGAGAGAGAGATAAATGAAGGTCAGGCTGACTCTACAGTGGTGGGGACTGTGGGATTCAGCCAGGCAGTAGTTTAAAACACTGGGAGAACTGGGAGAACTCTGGGTTCTACTGACACACTTTCGCTCCCACCGAGGGGGAGAACTGCAGCAACGCTGGGAATGACGTCATAGCGTTCACTGAATGAATGGTGGGTTCAAACTGTTTAACAAACATGACCTCGTGACCCTGATAGACCAACATAGCCAGCATAACCAAGCTTGTCCAAAATAATCAAGTTCATTGACCAGCCTAAGCAGAAGAGGAGGACCACCATGACCAAACAAGTTGACCAGCTTCAATAAACTGACTGACCAGTATAGTCAAGCTGGTGGACCTGCATTACCAAGCTAGTCAACCAATATTATAAAGTGGCTAACCAAGCTCGTTGACAACTAGGTTGGTCGACTTGGTTGTACTGATCAGCCTGGTCAATCAAACTGTATTAACTAACATGGCCAACTCAACCATGCTTGTTCAGAATGATAATCATGATAAAGCAAGTTCACCAGCATGACCACTATGACCAAGCTCTCACACACCACTTAGTATGTGTTAGTATACATGGGTGGATCAATCCTGGTTGAGCAATGTAACTATGCTGGTTGACCAGCATTACCAACTTAAACTTTGACCAATATAATCAAGCTAGCCAGCGTAATCAACCAGCATGGTCAGCGTGGTTAATCAGTTTGTATTTAATTTGTTTATGTTGGTTGACCAGCTTGGTTTATGCTGAAGAACTTAAACCTAACTGGTTGTCTAACATGGCAATGACGGTAACTGGTTGACCACACTAATTAAGCTGGTTGAGCCAAGCTATTAAAACAGTATGGCGATATTTGTCAACAATTTTGGCTAAACTGGTTTACAAGCTGGTTTAGCAACCACTTTAAACCATCCTACTGACATAGTAGCCACCTAGCAACCATCTTTGCCACAAAACCATTAAAATAATTTATGCCCAGTTAAAAAAACTGGATCAAACTGAAATTAAAACACTTCCTTTATTGTCTTGTCTGCATCCTGGAGTGTAAATCTTGAATGTTGATGGAATTTATTTATAACTTTAATGTGATACAAGAAGAATAATGTCAAAATGGGGGTTGAGGGGTTGATATATTGTATTTCAAACTAGTAAATATGAATCCAAGTTCCCCCTGTGTGCTGGGAGTTCTGCAGGAGTCTAGCAAATTGGGCGTGGGAAAATAATTAGCCGGCTGTTCCTCAGCTAGACCTCAGAAATCATTCAGCAGTGAAGGTTACAGTGGGATCAGCCTCAGAACCAGGCCGGTATGCTCGTAAACATGCCCAGTACTCTGGAGACTCCACAGATACCCTCTTTTCTCTTTCGTTCCCTTGTTCCACTGCCTGATAGCTTCCCCAACACCATCAGCGTTTCCTAGAACGTGGAATCATAACACTCCTCGATGCGAGGAGCACTACCCCACCCACTAATCACTCTCCACACCCCCGCCCATTTGCTGACAGAACCAGGCCCAAACAAGCTGTGGTCTCAGGTTCTGTTTATTTAAGGTGTTCCATGTTTCAAAGTGCTGCACTTCAGCGAGGGGCCCTGCACACATCTTTACAATGCTTATCTGAAACCCACCGGTTAATGTATAGCAAACAGTGATATGTGGGTTATCTATGTGGGTCTACAGTACACGTACAGGAACATCACATACTGTATATACATTAACCCTCACTTAGCAAACACTGCAGCAGTGCAGAACACTCCCTCCGTGTTTTGTTCTTGAAACTCATCTTTCTCGTTAATGCTAAAGTTCATTGTGGAGAAACAGCCTAGCAACACCTCAGCATCCGTATTGTAACACCTCAGTAGCACAATAACAACCACAGCAGTACCACAACTCCTTACCAACAGCCGAGCTACAGCCTAGAAAAAACACTAGCAACAGTCTAGAAAACCCTAGCAATACCTCAGCATCTAAATACTAACACCTCAGTTACACCACAACAAACAACAGCTATACCACAGCAATACCACAACAACATCTTACCAACAGCCCAGCATCAGCTTAGCAACAGCCTAGCAACACTTCAGCATGTGTACAGTAACACCTCAGCAACACCTTAACAACCAACACCTATACCACAGCAGTACCACACCAACACCTTATCAACAGCCCAATAAAAGCTTAGCAACAGTCTAGAAAACAACATAGTAACACCTAGGCAACCACTAAGCAACACATTAGCATCCCACATCTATACCACAGAAACACCTACAGTATAGCAGCACTTTTGTGAACCTACACATTTACTGAAGTTCACTGAAATTTATATGGATAGTTAATCATAATGAGAATATTGTGGCAAATCTGAAAATTGAAGTCCATAGGGACAATTATTTGGCAATGTACTGCTTGTATTCCTCTATAATTTTAATAATACACACTTTTTAAGGGTGATGGTGATGTAGAAGCTAAACAGATTTTTCTTAAAGCAGTGTGTCAAGCTACAATCAGTGTATTCATTACCATTTCTGTGAGGCGCTTTCAGAGCTTCCCTGAAGTGTTGTGACTAAGCTTATCTAGAACCAAGATTTTCACTCCAACCCCCCATAAAATTAGGTTGTTTCCATCTCCATTCTTTAATAAATAACAAGTAGGCTGATGAATGTAGCTTTGGTATGCTTTTAAGCGGGGGTGATGGCATTGACCCTTCATCTGGATTTCTCTCCGAGGGAACTTGCCGAGGCTAAAAGCAAAGCGAAGATTTAATGGCAGCGAAGTTTCGTCATCGATCGTCTTGATGCAGAGCCATTGATTTCTTGCCTTCCTGTTCCCCTTTTAGGAGCGAGCGCAGAGCCAGGAGCTGCTGTGGGAAAGTAGGGCAGTATTACTCTATCTGGAAGCACAGCTCATTAAACGGAGCGCAACTGCACTCGCTGGCAGATAATAGCAGCAATTTTGTGGGATATCTTGTCGTTTTGTTGTTCTGTTCCTGCCTCCGGTCGGCCTTCGCTGGGCTCCAGGGCTATTTAACCCGAGCGTGATTAAAGTAGAGCAGGAGGCGCTGTGAAAAAAGTGTGTGCTGGTTTTAGCCCACTTTATGTTAGTGTTTAACTGGTATTTCGGATGCAGGTAGAGTAGCAGCGGTTCTGTAAATGATTTTGTGTTTGCACGACCTGAGGGTCAGTAGCCTGGACTACCTGAGGAACTGGATGCCTATACTGTACAGCTAGAGCCAAAACTGCCCGGGCTGTGTCAACAAGCCCACAGTTTAGTGTACGTTAGGTGTGGGTGGATCAATACAGGAGTTTATTAGACATAAATCAATGACAACCTATGGCAGCAGCCTTGTCTAATGTAAACTCAGATCATGCACTAAAGAGTTTACCCTGTTTTTGTTTTTCTGTAACTGTCTTTACTCTACACAGAAAGACCGGACCACCTACTTAACTGTCTACTTGTTGTTGAATCACTGCTATGAGGATTGATAATTTGATTGCAGTCAGGAACAAGAGCATTATTCCCAGCTCATGCAATCCAAAAGTATTAATGGGAACACCATAATTCAGAAAGAGTTTCACAGTTCCACTGCACATCATTGGACTGGATTAGAGAAGTAGAATAGCTCAATGGTTTCGACAAATTTTCCACTATCAGCCAGGCACCCTTGTTTGTTTGCAGTGTCGAAAACAAGAAATTGGGGCTGTCACAGACTGGAACTGCATTTTTTGTGTCTTTAGCAACAAATCCAGGTTCTATTTGGAATCCGACGACGTTTGGGTTCGAGTACAGAGGCCTGGTGGCGTGATGATCTGGGGAGCCAGTGCATACAACAGTTGGTTACCCCTAGTAGTAATACCAAGGACACTAAAAGCTCAGTGATACGTGCAGGACATCCTGCAGCCACATGTGTTGCCACTCATGGCAGGGCTTCCAGCTGGCACTTTTCAGCAGAATAATGCTCACCCACACACTGCAAGTGAGAGTTTTCCAGGAATGACAATGTCTACCAGATTTCAAGACTTTTTTCGGCCTGCCTCATAGCTAGATTTATCACCAATCGAGCATTTATGGTAGCAACTGGGAGTCAGACATCAGCATCAGCAACCTATGAGTGTAGAGGAGGATCTACAGGCCCAGCTGCAACATATGTGTGTAAATGTGCTGCAGGATGTCATATGGAACCCCTATACCTCCATGCCCAGCTGTCATATCTTAAATTTTAAATCCAGAGAGCAACTTTCATTTGTAAATTTCTTTCAGTTGTATATTGTATTGTTTTTAATTGTTGTAGGAATGGTTTTATTTAAGAGGTTCACATGGTAACCCTGTTACCGTAATGTCCTAGGCTCATGCACAATGCATCCTCTTGTGCTGACATAGGATATATGGGATGCATTCATTCATAATTAGGTGGTCTGTCTGAATACTTTTGGACATCAGAACCCTAACCAAAGCATTACCTAGAACATAGTAGAACAATAACGCCTAGATCAACTGGGTTGGTTCTGTGACCCACTGACCGCTGGATCAAAACAACAGAACTAGCGCTCGAGCGAGAGAGTGAAGGAGGGGGGAATCTGTGCGCGCGAGCAGCATGAGAAACGGGCGCTTGAGGGGGTGGGGGGTGAGCTTGGGAAATCACGCGTGGCACGTGGCGCTTGGAGCTCGTCCACGTGACGGGGACTACAGGCAGGCGAGAGGGGGCGGGGCTGCCCCGCTGTGCCCAGCGCTCGTGCAGAGCTTTGTTGCCATGTGAAAAACAAGCCGCGGTGGGCGGGGCCGCCTCGCGCTGCGTAAATATGCGGCTGCCACTCGAGCAGCGATATTAATAACCTCGAGCGCGAGCTAACGGCATCCGCTTCAGAGTTCTAGATGTAGGTAAAAGACTTCTAGAACCCAGAATGCACCATTAACCCTGTAATGACCAGATAGATAAACTCAGTGGTGTACTAGATAGCCCCTCTTTATAATACTCGTAATAATGTTCTGCAAGGGTTCTTTAAGAAACATAATGGACCAGTTGTGGTTTTAGATACAACCACAGCCTTTGTCTGAGAACTGTTAAACATTAAAGATCAATTTGAATGATGTAAATGTCTTTTTAAATTCAAGAGTTCGTGTCTATGTATAAAGAAAATTCTAAAAATGATTCACCAATAGTGCTTCCTTAGTAATATCAAAAATTCAGTACCTTTTAAAAAATAAAAAATAAAACCAAGAATGAACTGAAGCTGATCAAAGCAGAACCACAGCCCTTCCTAAAGCCCTCTCCTCCACTATCTAGAACCTCCTGCAGTGCCACTAGTACTACAACAGAAAAGGCTACCATGGTCCTCCTTCAGGACACACAAAGAAGCTCCACTACATGTTCTCTAACTATTGCAAACAGACGACCACTTGAGCTCATAAGTCAAACTTGGAGATGAATGCTAACGGCTAACGCTAACAGCTAATTCTGATATCTGATATGCCAGCTAACAGAAACCCATATTGATCATCCAGTAATGGAGAAGAAGGAGGGCCATCCTACCCACCCAAAATGAGAAAGATAGAGGACAGTTAATACGCGCTATCACTGACAGATGGCTGTGGCATCACCTGAATTAAAACCAAATCTACTATCTGATATTCTGTCCTGCTACCAGATTTCTGTAAAGCTGCTTTGTGACATTACTTGTAAAAAGTATATGTACCTTATATATACATTTGATTTGAACCCTGAGGTATTACGTTATAATTAAGTTATATAATGATGTTCTATGACTTTTGGCATTCTTGTATATTTATACACATCACAAAAAAAAAACAAAATTCTTCTCCAAATCTCATGGAGTTTAATCTCATTTATAGTAAATGTGGTAAATCAGATGATAAATCAGGTAAGCTGCTAAGGGAATTGAACAAGGTTGTTAAAATATCTGTACCCTCTCAGATTCACTAAAAACAATAAAATGTTACAAAACTCACAACCTGTTGGCATTATCAGAGCTTTCATTGGTTTTTATCAGTGAATCAGAGGTTTTCTAGACACGTTTCTATACGAGTTCCTCTGGTACTGTATGGGTTCTAGCCCTGCTGTCAGATACCAGCACACATACCAGAAACACATCCGCAACAACACACACCACTGTGTTACTGTTACAAGGTCAGAAAGAAGATCCTCCCCATCCACAAACATCTAAACCGTGTCCTGGACCCACGGGTCAGGGTGATCTGCCCAGCCCGAGCTCTCCTCACAGGTACCATCAAAGTCTCCTCACATGTCAGAGCTTAACATGTGCTGTCACTGCCGGCCCACACGTGCAGCAGCCGGGCCCAGGAGGAGGAGGAGGAGGAGGAGGGGGAAGAGGAGAGCTGGGTCAGTCCGGAACCGAGCCCAGCGCTTCTGGGAAAGTAAAGGGAGTCACCGGTGCAGGAGCGTGACTGGGTTAATGAACGGAGCCATGAGATTCAGTCTCCTGGACGAGGTCGAGGCAGGGAAACACCACTAATATCAGCCAGGAGCTCTGAGGGATTCACTGCAGAGCCCCGCCCCTCTGTACCAGCCACGTGCAGTGGGTTGCCAGCAGAAACCGGCCCAGCATGCTTTAACCCTTACACTCCAGATCTCAGGGTTTAAATAGCCTTTAAAGTTCTTAAGAACATTTAAAAGTTAAAAAAGTTCCCTTTTAATGTTATACAAACTTATAGGGATATATAAGCTTACTTATACCTTCAACTGGAGATACATAACATAATATGCTTATACTGTTACTACAGTGTATATAACAGTATATACAGATATACAAGCAACAAACGATATCTTATACCTACATATAGTGATACTGGACTTATGCCTACTGTTATCTGCTATACATATTCATTTATATATGTATGCACCCCCTGTGAAACTATGATGTATATAATTTTTTGCATATATTCACACATAGCTATTGGCCTAAATATACACAAACAGACATATGTAATTAGGATTGTACAATAAATGAATTTGGCATTTTTATTGCAATATTGTGCAATATACTGAATGAAAATTGTTGAAAAAAGTCTCATTTTGCATGACAGATTATATATTGGCCCCTTTACTGTAATATTTAATACATGTATATACATTATCCTTAAATCACATGATATATTAGGGGTGTGCCTTACCATATCAAATCTTATACAATATATTGTGTGATACAGTAATCCATATTGTGAAAAATATATATATATATTTTTTATTACACCAGTATTGCAGTAATATGTTCTTACTCTTGAATTTAATAATTTATTGTTCAGGTTTTTTTATATAATTTTAAAAATACCTTGAAATATTTTAATATTACTATAGAATCACATTTCCTACTATATATTGACAGTACAAACTTTCAACTCTAATCAACACCAGTCCTACATTTACTAATAATTCTCATTTCCTTTTCTATTCCCATTATTAAGTTTCCTTGTTGGTCACAAATGGGTTAACCCTCTCCGCCCAGTTTAAAAAGCTCCTTGCTAGAAAACAAAAACACGTGAGTGTGTTTACACTATTACACCCATTAAAAACATCCTCAATACCAAGTTTCCCAGCACTCCCCCCAGTTTAGCTTGAGCCGCAGAGCTTTAGGAGGAGTCGAGTGCTCCACGTGAGTTTTGTTTACATGCGGGTGACCGAGGAAGTGGCAGCAGGTGGCACCGTGCCAGCCGAAGAGACCAAGCGGATCGAACTAGAGAGGACCGAGCTCCACAGAACCACTGCAGCAGCGCATCAGCCCAGCGTATAGCCACTTTTACATTAGCAAACTTTTATAGGTCATCTGGGGTGACAGCAGCGCTGCAATACTGATGCAATAAGTGATGCCCACGAAATGCATTGATACACATGCCAATACAATTTGCTTCATATTCCATATACCACACACCATAAACTATAATATATGCCTCACACAGCTTTACACATTGTTTTACAAGTTTTATATGTCCTCTGGGGTGACAGCAGCACTTGAAATAAAAAAAACAAGAATGTTTTTTTTTTTTTCAGCAGATACTGAAATAAATGATGCACGAAATGAATCGATACATATGGCAACCCATTTTGCTTTCTATACTATACACCACATAAACCACTGACTAAAATATACAGCAGAATATAGCTTTAATTGTGTTATTTTATAGGTCCTCTGTGGCGACAGCACAATTGCAACACAGCTATGCAGCACAAATTAATACATATATTCATTGTATACCAGTGACAAACAGCTGGAGTATAAATTAAGCACACATTGTTGCTAGACACACTTTACACTACTTTTAAAGGTCCTCTGGGGTGGCAATAGAACTGCATACACTAATGTAACGCCTGCAACACAAATGTATATATACATATATAGTGATGTAAACATATATATTGTATGTAGAGCATTGATCAATACAAACTATAATAAATAAAGCACATATATAAACATTACTACATTTATAGGTAGGTAATCTGGGGTGACAGCAGCAGAATTACAAAGCTGATATACTGTATATTGTATATTCTGTATATATCGAGTATATACTGACAAACATCAACAATATACATCATAAATTAAACATATATGTACATATATAGTTGCTATACACACTGATTTCAAACTTTCCTACTTTTATATACGTCCTGTGGTGTGACACTATAGCAATTCACATGAATGACAAGCTGCTCTGTTTCAATAATAATAAGAATACAGAATGAAAATTGAACCCACCACCCTCTACCACAACACTGTTCACGTTATTCTGTCCCTGTCTCGTGCACAGCATCAGCTGATGCACTGGAATCCCACTCACTCACCTGGACTATTGTCCATCGTGTGACTGCAGGAGGTTCGTGTGTTAGTCGCGAGACAGGAGCTCTGTATCCATACAGGTGTGATCAATCACAGATCAAAGAGTCAGGTGATGCAATCCAGAACAGGGACCAGGACCAGAAGCAATGCTGGTGTTCCTCAGGTGGACCTCGCGCTGACGTGTGTGAGCTCAGGCGTGCACAGTGCTGTACAGTACAGTAGAGCTCAACAATTGCAGTGTACTGTCTGCGCGCGCGCACGGAGCTGCTTTGACTGGCGCGAGCACGAGCACGTATCTCAGGTGCTTTCAGGTGCCCCGCCCTCTGTTTGTGTTCTTGTGTGTGTCTCACTCTCTGTGTTTCTCTTTCTCTCTATAACTCTCTATCTCTCACTCACCCTGTATCTCTCTATCTTTCTCTATCTCTCTCTCTCTCAGTCACACGTTAGCTCTCTCTCATTTTCTCTCTACCACTCTCTACTACACAGTTTCTCTGTCTCCCTATTTCAAATTATCTCTCTCTCCCACGCTCTATTACACAGTATCTCTCTATCTCTCTCTACCACTCTCTCTCTCCACACTGTCACGCTTCTTTGGTGTCCTGCGTGTGTGTGTGCGCGAGCGTCTCTGTGCCCGTTCTCGGTTGTGATTGGCTGGCCGGCGGAGGGAGACGCGCTGTTCTGACATTGAGCACGGCTGTGCCGGGGGCGCGCGGCATGTGCGCGCGGCATGTGAGCGCTGGCGACCGCTGCCCTACTGACACACATTTTATGCAAATACGCGCCGGTCGGAGGCGGGGCTTCGGCTCCAGCACATGCAGCGTGGGCGGAGCTCAGCGTGACTGCCTCGCGAGCTTCTGTCTTCCTCGCACGAGCTGCTCGCCCAGCGCCACAGCATGGCCAAAAGTATTCAGACACACCCGCCCCTCATGCGACTGTACTGGAGTCAGTAATGCTGTGTGGGAGTTCACTGCAGTAACAGCCTTTAGTCTGCCGGGAGGGCGTCTGGGAACATGGCTGTGAGAATAATTTGATTCTATCCAGCACATATTTATATTGGTATATACATAAAGCATGTACTTTTTTCTTATCTTTAAGTAAATTGGCCACTGATTATTTTAAGATACTAAGCCAATCATTATGTTAAGGTACTAAGCCATTATTTTGAGGTACTATTTCATTATTGTGAGATACTAATTCATTATTCCGAGACAATAAGTCATTATATAAAGATATTAAGTCGTTATTTTGTGGTCATTTTTTGAGGCGCAATCTCTGTATTTTGAGGTGGTATCTAATTATAGCGACATACTTAGTCATTATTTTTAGGTACTATGTCATTATTTTGAGGTACTATTTCATTATTGTGAGACACTAAGTCATTTTATGAGGTACTAAGTCATTATTCTGAGTCTATATACTGAGATACTTATTCATTATTTTGTGATATTAAAGTCATTATATTTGACTTCATTTTGAAATACTACCTCATTATTTTGAGATATTAAAGGACCAGTAAGGATGATATTTTCAGTACTAAATGATAAAATCATCAGGAAGTGTTATCGGATATTAAGGATACATGCAAAGTTCAAACACTGTTATTTCTTGCCAGCAGAGATTCAAGACAGTAGTTTCTAACTACTGTGCGGTACATCACAGAAATCTATGTGGGTGTTCTGATTCTGATTTCGCCAGAACGATGACAGGTTTAAAAACACAACTGTGACGCTGTGGCTTTGGAAGCTAGCAAGCAAGTGGGATGGTTCAGCCCAAGTCTTAGCTGCTACAGAGCATAAAAACTAAATGACCAAAGACGGAATAAAATAAGAGTAAATATTGGTAGGGAATTTGACATATGAAGAAGACTTTCAGCTCAGAAGAACACAAAGCTTGCTACCTTTTTTTCTGAATAGGTAGCTGAGCTATTTTAGCCAAACAATTTATCACAACCAGTAATTTATCACAACTACCAGGTTAGCATATAGGGACTGAAGGTTCAATTAGCAGGGTAAGAGCACAGTTTTGCTCAAAATATTGCAATGCACACAACATTATGGGTGACATACCAGAGTTCAAAAGAGGACAAATTGTTGGTGCATGTCTTGCTGGCGCATCTTTGACCAAGACAGCAAGTCTTTGTGGTGTATAAAGAGCCACGGTATCCAGGGTAATGTCAGCATACCACCAAGAAGGACGAACCACATCCAACAGGATTAACTGTGGACGCAAAAGGAAGCTGTCTGAAAGACAATGTGCACCTCAACTCTCCTGTTTCCACCAAAACTGTCCGTTAGAACAATAAATTATTGTGGTCTAAAACCAGGTGTTTTAGTTTCATTGTCCAACCCCTGTAGCTTAGCTATTAAGCTGTTTATTTACGTCTATTTTTTAAAAATACAATCAATATATTTCTAGATGCATTTTTGGTAGAAGTTATTGAACTCTTCTTGTAGGCTCAGTGTCCTCAGCTTAATAACCTGAGTGCTTTGAAATTAGGATTGCCGTAGCCATTTCACATGCTTGCTGTCATTTCCTGATTACTCCCAAAATAAGTAATTATTTTGAAATACTAGGTGAATATTTAAAGATTTATTTAGATACGTTGGGCTTTTATGCCACCCAATAACTTTGGAATGCTGTTTTTGGTCTAGAACATAAACATTATTCCTAAACACTCTCATGGTGTGCCTGAATGCAATCAAAAATCCCTTGCGACTTAGGGGAAGATACTTAGGTTCTAGAAAGGATAGATCTAGATACAATAGATGGTCCCAGTGGCAAAGCCTTAAAACCCAGAGTATTAATAAAGAATTTACAGTAGTTGAGAGGAGGATTTGATTGCATCCGGCCATACCTTGGAAACATCATTCAGTAAGTTCAGGGGTGATGTTCAGCTTCTACGTACATCACAAACAGCATTCCAAAAGTAAAAGGTGGAGTCAGAAGACATCCTGAGAAAAGAAGGCTCTGTGAGGGTTCTTTAATGAAATGAATGGATAATAGAGAGGATGGTCCGAGTGGAAAAGTGGATGTCGGTGATAATGATGGTGATCGTCAGCTTCTGGCTAGAACTGTCCATGTGAACAGAGAAGGGACAAGTTCAAAATGACTGTATACAACGGTATGTAAGTATAAATATGATCATGAAATGTTACCTTTGGGGTCTCAGGGCTTGGGAATGCCCACTGCTTTCTTTATACGTTCTGAGGTGTTACCTTGTGAGGGAGGTTGAAGCCACGTAGTGATTGTGACCGGCAGCTTCTAGCTAAAATTGTCCATGTAGATAGACAACCAATCCTGACAGAAATCCACAGAACGTGCACATTCAATACAGGACACCCCGTCCACATATTGCAAAGGTCAGTGCATCATTCTTTAGCTTTTGTGGGATGTGGCAAAAGTCATGAGACACAATACTAGTTCCTTATCAATAATAAGTCTTGCATTGATCTGTGCACAAGTGGGAACTCTGAACTGGATGAATGTTGGGTCACTTCTTAAAATAAATTACAGAACAGTAGAAAAATTCTAAAAATTAAAACTAAAAAAAAAAAAAAGTAAGGTAATAGTCTAAACGAAGAAAAAATGATTCTGGAAGTCATCAGGGACTCGCTGTGGGAAAGCGTGCTCTGAATTTGGCGACGGCTCATGCTGATCTGAATGTAGGTCACAGTGCTAATTTAGAGTCCTGTATTCCGCCTCCCACCACAGTGTGAACAGAACCAGCCTGTTAGCCTGTAGAGAGCAGGGTCCAAATTCTACTGAGAGAGTGAGCAGTTAAAGGAAATAGGGAGGGGGTGTGATAACACTCTTTAGCACTGTAGAATTACGGGATACACCAGGGCATCCCAATCTAATCTCTCTTTATCAGAGTAGTTGAAGGCCGTGGACAGTAATTTTGTTTTCTCCGCTGAAAACAGAGCCAGTGTAAACACTACATTCCCCTGTCAGCGTCAGGTTAACTGTACCAGCCTCAGGGGGGCGCTGTAAAAAATCTATTAAGAGTCTGAAAAGAAATGGTAAAAGCTGCAAATGCTGTTCAATTAATTCAGTATAATAAACATGACTCACTGCTGCGCTCACGGTGAGCCTGAATGCAATCAAATCCCTTTAGTGATGCTAGTTCTTTAATGAAAGAAATGGATGTAGATACAGTAGATCCAGTGGTAAACCCCTAAAATGTACAGTTTATAGTAGTTGGGAGGAGATGTTGCAACATTGCTGTAGATACAGAGAATTTGATTGCATCCAGCCACACCTTGTGAACATCATTCATTCATCCTTCATTCAAAGCGAATGAAAGAGTTTGAACAAGCAGCTCAGTTTCCTCTGCTGAAAAAAGTTGGACTTGTCCAGGTAGCTGGGCCACTGAAATAGCAATGCGCCAAAGTCAGCGTGCACCTGACTCTTAAAGGGAATGGTCAAGAAAGTGAAATGCTGCTGGTTTATTGTATGTTACGCCCAAAACACACCAATGATTAGTTAAAGAGAACTAAAAGAATTAAAGAGAATTAGTACAATACATGCATTTCCTGACATTACGATAGCAAAGACACACTGACACGCTCTAAATCAAGCTGTGCAGTGCACGGTTGACACCTCGCCTATAGATCTTAGAGTGTTTTCATCCCTACCATGTTTGGTCCAGACTTTTTTTTTCCAAGTCAAACAAAGTCACAAACAGGTGGAGGTGGTCATAATCCAGACTTCAACTTTTTTTTTACTTTGTAGGAGAGTTTGAACTTTCAGACTATTTACAGGAAATTGATGGTGGCTTTTATCACCCATTAAACAATAGATTAAGAAAAAAGGATAATGTTTGTCCCAAAATGTCTTCTCTTGTCATGTAGGCACGTCACACAGCAGTATGGGTACAACAGATTACACTGGTCTTTCCTGTATCTACTGTAAATGTAGATTAACCCTTATTTATAAAAACAGAAATTAAAGAAAATCTGATACTCTCTTTCTGCTCTGGGACACATTTGCACTCGAAAGGCAGGAATCAGGATTTCATCACAACCCCTGCAAAGGCAACATTCTCAGACTGTTTATCTTTTACTGTGATTTGTATATGAAACTACCTCCACCATGTTTGGAAGCTGTACTTTATCCTAGCTAGCTCTTTCTGTGAATTGTAGAAAAAACTACCTCCACCATGTTTGGAAGTTGTACTGTACCCTGGCATGTTCTTACAGTGAGTTGTAGAGTCTACCTCCACCATGATTGGAAGCTGTATTTTAGCCTGGCTGGCTCTCACTATGAGTTGTAGATGAAACTACCTACACCATGTTTGTAAACTGTACTTTATCCTGACTGGCTCTCACTATGAGTTGTAGATGAAACTACCTCCATCATGTTTGGAAGCTTTACTTTACCCTGACTGGATCTCACTATGAGTTAAAGATGAGATTACCTCCATCATGTTTGGAAGTTGTATTTTAGCCTGGCTGGCTCTCACTGTGAGTTGTAGATGAATCTACCTCTACCATGTTTGGAAGCTGTATGAAATCTGGAGAAATCTCTGTCTGATTTGTGTGAAATTTGGTAGATAGCATTATTATTGCAACACAAGAACATGACCAATAGCTGGTTCTATTGGAACAGGTTTAAGTGCAATAAATCAGGGCTGTCTTGGTTTGTGTGCTCATCACTTTCTGTGACCTAGAATCTAATACCTGAGATTACAGTAGGGAGGATTGCTGTTTGACTCTTATTTAAACAGGCAAACAATGGTTAAACATTGTCTAAAGGTATTACATCCAAAACACACTACACGTCTGACAACCCTTTAAAGAGCTCAGCTGTTTTCAGGTGACTCATACATAGCTTAACTCCATTTATTGATATATAAATCTACAATGAAACATGGTTAACTAAAACCATTTTGGAGCATTTCTATTGGTCCATTTATTATACAATTTTGATACAATGTGAAGGGCAGCTGCTGTTTTTAAATGGTTAAGTAAAACAAAAAAATCAACAAAAATTAATATAAAGGCTATTCTTTGGGCAGTGGTGATTTTAAGCTGAAAAACATGTTAACATTCACAATACAGGGTGGAAAAAGAATGTGAACCTTTGTTTTTAATAACTGGTTGACCCTCCTTTGGCAGCAAAAACCTCAACCAAACGTTTCCTGTAGTTGCAGATCAGACCTGCACAACAGTCAGGAGGAATTTTGGATCATTCCTCTTCACAAAACTGTTTCAGTTCAGCAATAATCTTGGGATATCTGGTCTGAATTGCTCTCTTGGGGTCATGATGCCACAACATCTTAATTGGGTTGAGGTCAGGACTCTCCAGAAGGCGTATTTTCTTCTGTTGAAGCCATTTGGTTGTTGATTTACTTTTATGTTTGGGTCGTTGTCCTCTTGCATCATCAATCCTCTGTTGAGCTTCAGTTGGGGAATAGATGGCCTTAAGCAAATTCATTTTTTAATTGATGATGACAATCCGCCCAGACCCTGAGTCAGCAAAGCAGCCCCAAAACATGATGCCCCTTCCACCATGTTTCACAGTTGGGATGAGGATTTGATGATGGTATGCTGTGCCTTTTTTCTCCACTCATACTGTTGTGTGTCCCTTCCAAACAACTCAATTTTGATTTCATCTGTTCACAGTATATTTAGCCAGTACTACTGTGGAACATCAAACGTGCAGCAATGTTTTTTTTTTTATACAGCAGTGGCTTACTCCTTGGTGTTGTCCCATGAACTCCATTCTTGTTTAATGTTTTCCTTATTGTAGATTTGTGAACAAAAACGTTAGCATGTGCCAGAGATTTCTGTAAGTCTTTAGCTGACACTCTAGGATTCTTCCTCACCTCATTGATAATTCTGCGCTGTGCTCTTGCAGTCATATTTACAGGATGACCACGCCTAGAGAGAGTAGCAACAGTGCTGAACTTTCTCCATTTGTAGAGCGTCTGTCTTACCGTGGACACATGAACATCAAGGCTTTTAGAGATACTTTTATAACCCTTCCAGCTTCATGCAAGTCAAACATTCTTGAACGCAAGTCTCCTGAGAGCTCTTTTGTGAGAGGCATGATTCACATCAAGCATCAGTGCTTTTTAAGAACAGCAAACTCAAAACACATCCAATCAAATCACATCCTGGCTCCAATTAGCTCTTAGAAAAGTCATTAGCTTAAGGGGTTCACATACTTTTCCCTCTCACTGTTAACATGTCCAACATGTTAACAAGTTGTATTCAACAAAAGCATCCAATCATATACTTTTTGTGTGGTATTAGTTTAAGCAGACTGTGTGTGTCTATTGTTGTGACTTAGATGAAGATTAGAACACATTTAATGACTAATTTACGCAGAAATCCAAGTAATCCAAAGGGTTGCCTTTTGATCTTTCCTGTTTGTGCATTATCCACTGGTTTGACACATCTCCAACTTCTGGCACTTCACATATATTTTTACACATTTAATTTTAAAATTAAAATTAAGAAGTTTTTTCCATTAAAATTTCCACTGTTTTCTTTTGTTTACTGTCTAGTTTTAAAATGTCAACTCGACCTCTGACACTTTCAAATTTATCTCAAATCTCAAAGTTTAGGGTATAATCGCCATATCAAAGTTCTGATCAATAGAACGGGGCGCTCCGAAACAGCTATCAGCTCATGACTGACCCTAAGGTCACAGTGCCCTGTGCGGAATGAGCTAGAGGAACATTTCACCCAATATCTTTAGGCTGAATCATCCTACTAATCATCCAGCCTCAGCACCTGACCCAAATGCAATTAAATTTGAAGAGTTTACTGCAGTAAAGTGGGGCAAACTCCCAGTTAATAACCCTGGATATCTGCAGAAACGCTGGAAAAACAAGTGACCACAACCTTTGGCCGTACAGTATGTTTAGACAGTAAAGCTGATGGTTGTCCTGACACAACAGAGCTGTAATTCTTTGGTGAATTCTTCGAAAACCTCTTATCTCCCCTCGTTCCACCAGTGTTTCCACCTGCTATCACAGCGGTGGGTTTTACAGGCCTTGAAGTGAAGGTCAACGGTTAGAAATATTTTACTTAGCCGACACAAGGCTGACCCCAGACACTTCCGGAATACCATTTTTCACACATTCCACAAACTGGTTTTCTGACTTCAGTCACGTTCCACATCTCTAGCATCAGCCTCGTATAGACTCTAATGTTCTGTACAGTACTGTATAATGTATGGACATGCAGTACCAGTCAAACGTTTGGACACAACCTTTCATTAAATGCTTTTATATGATTTTTTTTCCTACATTGTAAATGAGAACTGAAGTCTTCCAGTTTATGAAGGAACACATAAGGAATCATTGAGTAACAGGGATTCTTGAGACAAGGGACACAATGGATTTTTAATTTCTAAAAATAAAATGTTGATTTTTACAAAATATATTTATATATTAAAACATTAAGAAAAACATTAAGGATGTTCATTAATTCAGCCTTTGGAAATGGAAAAAAATCTTGAACTCATCTTATATCATGGCATGAATTTAAACACCTGGCAAAAACCTATTGAAAAAGACCTCATTACAAAATTTCTTACGGAGTTGACGTCTGATGGAGTCTTACGGAGTTGACGAAATGAAATCTTCGATTTTTCATCATAACACGTGATTTCTTTGCAGAAGCTATCTTGTTTATCACCAGCTGCTTGTGGCCTCAACAATAAAGTTAGATTAAACTTTTATTTCTTAATAAAATCACATAAACCTTGAATTTTATCGACCATGGTGTTGACACTCTATGGTTGTGGCTGGTTTTGTAAAAAAAGATAATTAAGGAAACATATGAGAAATATTTACCCACCAGAGCAGTGGCCTCACGGCATGTCCACCAAACAGGAAGTGAAAAAGTGGTTCTTAGAGTGTGATTTGTTCAATATAAAGCCTGTTTTTTTTGCATTTTTAGAAAAATCTTATTGTGTTGACAGAAACTCCGGACATGATTTTAATCATGTAAAAAGTACATAAATATATTTTTTAAATTGTAAATTTCTATACAGTTTGAATAATTAAAATACATGATCACTGTAGCTATTGTGTTTGTTTTATTTTACTTTAAACAATTATTTAAGTATTGTAAAGTCGTGAAACTTGCTTTTGGACAAGGGTATTTTTGGGTTCAGGCAGCACTCTAGGGGATTTAAAATAAAATATATGTGTAAAAAAACATGAATTTACATTTTGTGGTATAAAATAAAATGTATGTGTAAAAAAACATGAATTTACATTTTGTGGTATATATTTTATTTTCCAAAAGCAAGTTCTTGTTTTATTGTTTAATATAATTATTTGACATTTTTAAACACATTTTAAGAATTACAATGAGTTTGATCTCTTGGACATCTTTTGTCCCTCATCTCAAGAATCCATGGTAGCATAAAAGTGTTAAACAAACTAAAATACTCTATGAAGCATTTAGGCACTTTTTTCTGGAGGTTTCTGTGGTTTCTTAGGCTGATAACTCTTTCTCTTCTTTTCCTGGGCCGGTCCTGATGAGTACCAGTTTTAAAAAAACGTTTTTGATGGTTTTCGCGACTGCACTTGAGGATGTATTTAAAGGCAGGGGCGTCGCCTGGCCTGGGCTTCCGGGGCTTTAGCCCCGAATAATTATCCAGTAGCCCCAAATCGTTTTGCTCGGCTCAGCTGCATTATTAATGAGCTGTGTGCATGGAAAATCTGTTAATGCCAATCATCGTGCCGGATCAAGGATAATGCTCTGCCTTTTAGTAGAAACAGCCATCCAGCTTGCTGGATTTGCGGTGCACGGTGAGCTAGCAGGGAAGCCCCCCTCCTTCCCCCGCTGGGGAGGATTTTTGAGGGTTTTCGAGTTCTTGCAGGGTTGCAGTGCTGATGTTAAAACATATGGATACACAGCGATTTTTTTGAAAGAAAGGTAACGGAGCTAACCATGTAAACTGTGATGAGATAGCCGGTTAAAAAGACTCGTCTCTGAATCAAAACAAACTTATTTGGCTAACCAGTTAGCTAAAAGCTGGATGTTGTGGATGTAGTGGATGTAGAAATGTGGTACTACTTAGTTTACATCAGGATACTTATTGTAATATATATACCCAGGCATCCTCCCTGTTTAAAGGTCTTAAAATGTTTCAGATTGATTGACCTTCATTTCTTAAAGGATTTTTTTTCATAACTTAGTTAAGCAGAACATTACTCAAATAAGGCTAATTACTGTATATCAGGGGTGTCCAAACTACGGCCCGTGGGCCATTAGCGGTTTATTAGAAATAGAATGAAAGTTGGCCCGCTGTTAAGCAGGTTTTTAAAATGTGAGATTCAAAGTTTGAACGCTAGGTGTCAGAAATGAGCCAAATAGTTGAAGAGGTTGCGCATTTCTAGCGCAGAAAAACGGGGCAAAAGAGTCTAAAAGTGGAGAGGGTGTGCATTTGTAGCGCAAAAAAAACGGACCAAAGATTCTAAAAGTTGCCGTAATTAAGGAGTTTAATGTTAAGAGACATCGTGAAATTAAACATCAATTTGAAAAAAAAACTTAGTTTACACAACACTGTCAAAGATAAAGATAGTTAGTCAAGTAAAATGGTGTGTAAATGAAATAATCAGGAAAAAAGTATTATTTAAAGTGGTATATTTCGTTATTTGTTTTATTACAGAGTCTGTGGCCCGTGACTTAAAATATATTTCTCCTTCTGGCCCCCAACAAAAAAAGTTTGGACACCCCTGCTGTATATCAACTCTACCATAACTTTACAACTGATGTTCTCAAACACATTAAGAGGGATAGAAATTCAAGTAATTAACTCTTGACTAGTTCAGCACAGGTTTATAATGAACTTACTCCTGTTCTGTATCGAGAAAAGTTAATTCCTCTCTTGGCCATTTCCTTCAGAATGTCTTTCCAGAATGACGTTTTCTGACCTTAGTCAAATTTCACAAACATACCATCAGCCCTCATAGAGCAGTTCCTAGAAAACCAGGTCTACATCTACTGTACATCTACTGTATGTTTCCTATACGAGAATCAGCCTCTGATCTCACAGTGTAAACAAACACCCTGACTGAAGATTTAAAAACCGGTTGGCCTAGTTTAACAGATTCAGAGTTATAAAGTGGCTAACTGGTGGTTTACAGTTATTGGGCCCTGTTTTAGGTATCTTTAGGCGAGCTGTCAACTGTCAGCAGTCGCAGTGCACAGCTTGATTTAGGGTGTGTCATTTATGTGTTTGATGTCAATCATGAAAGGAAAAATACAATTAGTGCAGCTCAACACTTGCAAAAAGCATGTACTTTATCTCCTAACTAATAATAATGGAGGCGTTCCCAGTGTTGGGAAGTAACGGATTACATGTAACGGCGTTACGTAATTAGATTACAAATTATAAGTAACTGTAATCCGTTACAGTTACTGCTTCAATAAATGGTAATCAGATTACAGTTACTCTGCTAAAATTAAAGGATTACATTGCGGTACTTTCCTATTTTTGCTCTTCCAACACTGACAAAACGCAAATAACATTTTGCGGTGAAATCGCTCTGATATGAAAGGGAACTGTCTGCCCCTCGTCCCATCTCGCTGCACACACACACACACACACACACACACACACACACACACACACACAGGGAGGAGGGGCAGACAGCGGCTCCGCACACACAACGAGACGAAATTAACTGACATTTTGGTCAACGAATAAAAACAAGACGAAAATGTTTGGCAGGGACGAAATCCAATCAGAACTGATTTAGTTCTGTGAAAGGTAGGGACCAGTTAGGAAGAGATCCAATCACTGCTACTTTAGCGAAGGTGGAGAGGCGGGATAAGCGGGGTACTCATCCAATCAGTACCCGCCTCTCCTGCAGTAGCGCCGCGCGCTCAGTTACAAACCCGGGAATTAAACTGTCGTTACGGAGCTCGACTGGAAGTTAACTTGACAGTGTTCAGCAGGGAGAGAGAGAGAGGAGAGGCGATATATTTCTCCTTTGGCGTCGCGAAAAACAAGATAACGTGTAAACCACGTGGAGCGACTCCATCTCCGGTAAAAACACCACTAATCTTTCAGCTTCTGCAGACCAGAGTCCCACAGATCTCCATGCAGAGATCCGCGTTTTAATGCTGATGTTATTTCATGAGCTGATGTGTTTAACTCGGCAGTGCACTAAAACACAGAACTGATACAGAACTCACTCATTAAGATCAGATCATCTGCTTAGTCTCACAGTGGGAAAGATATAGCTAGTGTTAAAGCAGGAACAGGTCAGAAAGGAACTCAATAATATAACCAAAATAAAACAATAAAATAAGTCAATCTATGAACCCAAAAGTCTGTGTAAAGTTCCTTACAGCACTTTCTCATACGTTTCTCACTTTAACTCATGAAGTCTCTCAGTACATCCTGAGAGCATCTCTACAGGACTGTGTGAATGTGTGTTTTTGATCTCATTTATAGACTGTAGCTCCAGTAGGTGTGCTGGGTTACTGCTGGAGATAAAACTAGATCATTTAAAAGCTCTTTTTGCATCTACAGCTCTGTTTAAACTATAATTTAACTATTCAGTTGTTTTATGACCTGATTTCTAGAGCAAAATTTTAAATGTAAAATATATATAGTCACACACCTATAATAATAATAATATACATTAAATCATATATAAATATATTTCACATTCAAACATTAACAATATTACTCAAGTGATTATTAAACGTTTCATTTCGTATAAGTGTATAGTTAATAATTCAAGGGAACTGATGAAAAAGCATTTACATTTACACCCTTTACATTTTAGTCGACTAAATTTACTGTAATTTTAGTAGACTATATTCTTATGACATTAAGTCGACTAAAACTAAGTCGACTAAATTACTAAATTGTGACTAAAACTAAATACTATTTTCGTCACAAGACTATAACTAAGACTAAATCAAAATTTGTTGTCAAAATTAACACTGGTGGCAAACCTGCAAGTAGATAGCTTACAGTTGTTGTTACATTGTTTGGTTTTAAATTGTTTTATTATCAATTTATAGAAGTGTTTCATAAAATTGTTTGATGAAATGGTTTCATAAGTATTTTATAGAGTGATTGAAAAGGCTTTTTTATTTGTTTATCTATTTGTTAACTGGAAAAAAAAAAAAAAGAATAATATGCAATATGTGGTTGCTACATTCATTCAGGCTTAAAAAAACGACAATATTGTAAGTAATCCAAAGTAATCAGATTACGTTACTCACTTGAAGTAATGTAACTGATTACGTTACAAATTACATTTTGAGTGATGTAATCAGTAATCTGTAAGGGATTACATTTTAAAAGTAACCTTCCCAACACTGGTTGTGGCCGTAAATTGAAATAATCCCATCAGCGCGTCACTTGCCTTTCCCTTTAAGAGCCTGGTGCTCTCTGACTTTGGTGTAAGATAGCAATTAGCCTTTGTGTGTATTTTTCAGTTTGATGGTTCCATTTAACTATGTTCCTTTTCAAGTTTTATCTTTTTTTATTGAATATTCGGTTTTATCTTATTATTTACACTTTTTATTCAATTTATTCATTCAATTTACAGTGCCAGTCAAAAGTTTGGACACACTTTCTCATTGAATGTTTTCCTTTATTTCTTTATTTAGTTGTAGATTAATAAAATACATGAAAACAAATGAGGGACACATAATGAATTATGTAGTAAACAGTAAAAAAAAGTGTTAGTCCTCCACAATCCCCTGATCTAAACTCAACTGAGATGGTGATTTAGAGCAGTTTTACTGCTCCTGCACACTAGGGTTGGGCGATGTCTCCTTAATTGGCAGTGTTTACAGTGAAACATCGCGATGGGCGATGATATCGTTGGCGGGGGGTGGGCAACAAAATACAAAAAATAATTTAAATGAATAAAAAATAATTAATATAAAATAAAAACTCATTTAAAACACAATTTATTGTAACTGAACTGGGGTGGGTTTCCCGAAAGCTTCGTAACGCTAAGAACTTCATTAACTCATACTTAAGATTGATCGTTAATTAAAGAGTGTTTCCCAAACCCGTGCGTAACTAAAGTACTACGTAAACTCGCTCGCAGATTTGTGGTGACATTGACATTGAGTGAGGGCGAATTTATAGATCAAACATCCCTCATGTCATCCTACTTAATTTACTGAAGAGCAATCCTCTCAACACTAGGAGGGTGAAGATTCGCACATGACAACCACCACCCCATCCTTCATCAGTAAATTCTCTTTTTTCTAGAAACCTATGCTCTAAAAAAAACCCAAAAACTTTTAAATGAATGTATTCATATTTAATAAATAAAATATGCCACTTCAACAAAATTCTAGTATTTTGCTGTGTTAATGTGGCATTTTTTTTTCATTGGAAACCCCTTGCTGCATTTAAACAAAGCACCATTTTCCTAGTATTGACCCACGCCCTTGACTGGGCAGAGAAGAAGAAAAGAGGGAGAGCAAACTCAGAGTATTTGGGGAGGAGTTCGGGGCAGCTTCGCTGTAAAGCGTGAAGCCGAAGCCCCCCTTCACATGAAGAGAAACATGAGGAAAAAGAATAAAATTAAAGATGAGAAAGATGGGGAGGAGGTGGGTGTGAGGTTGTTTAACGAGAAGGTAGAGAGGAAGTGACGGTTTGAATAGGGAAGGAAGTGGGAGGAGTGAGGGCACGGATCAACTACTAAAACTAAGTTATAATACATAGCTCCATTTATTGTGTGTGTCCAATCCGGACCATTTAGGAACCTTTCAAATCGAGCACCTCACAAATTCTATTTTTTTTATGTTGGTGTAATTTTTATGGGGAATATAATATATTGAATATTTAATTACAAAAACACATTTTACACACACAGACATCACCCTCACCATATAAAGGATCAATGTATGCACTTCACTGCAAATCTTATAAAATCACAATGCGGAATGTTTAACAACATTTTCACATAAATATCTGCTGGTTTCTATTATACCATACTTTGCGCACTATAAGGGGTACTTAAAATTCTTTCGTTTTCCCCAAAATTTTCTGTGCATCTTATAATTCTACTACGGAGCCCCTAAAGGGACATGGTGTATTGCTAAGTCGTGAGCACCACATACTAAGTCGTGAGCACGACTTACTAAGTCGTGAGCACCACATACTAAGTCGTGAGCACCAGATAACGGTAGCTAGCAAAGCTAAAACATTCCCCACTGAAATAAAGTAGTTACCATTAGCTAACCCAGCTAACGCTAGCTAAAACATTCCCCACTGAAATAAAGTAGTTACCATTAGCTAACCTAGCTAACGTTAGCTAATACATTCTCCACTGAAATAAAGTAGTTAATATTAGCTAACCTAGCTAGCGTTAGCTAAAACATTTCCCACTGAAATAAAGTAGTTATCATTAGCTAACCTAGCTAGCGTTAGCTAAAACATTTCCCACTGAAATAAAGTAGTTAATATTAGCTAACCTAGCTAGCGTTAGCCAAAACATTTCCCACTGAAATAAAGTTGTTAATATTAGCTAACCTAGCTAATGTTAGCTAAAATATTTCCCACTGAAATAAAGTAGTTACCATTAGCTAACATAGCTAACATTAGCTAATACATTCCCCACTGAAATAAAGTAGTTACCATTAGCTAACATAGCTAGCGTTAGCTAAAACATTTCCCACTGAAATAAAGTAGTTACCGTTAGCTAACCTAGCTAGCGTTAGCTAACCTAGCTAGCGTTAGCTAAAACATTTCCCACTGAAATAAAGTAGTTAATATTAGCTAACCTAGCTAATGTGTCACGTCTGGTGTTGTTAGCTCCTCTGTCCCTTCCACACCAAGCTCTAACGGAGGTTCTCAGGTTAACAACTACACTACCCAGAATGCACCACCCGCTGACATCACGCACTCACCTGATCACGTGACACCTCACCTGCTTCCTCCAGGAAGTCCCGAATACTGATTACTGGCACTATAAAGGTGCACGCCAAACAGACTACCACGCCGCATATTGTAGGTTATCCTCGTACAAAGCGTTACTTATCTATTGTCTCTGTTTACTTTGTGTATGACCTTGCTTTTGTTTTCTCAACGCCGATTCTTGCCTCTATCTTTGATATTGGATTGTTTGTGTATGACCTGGACTGTACTTTCACCACCGCCTCTTGGATTATCTCTGATACTGGATTGCTTGTGTATGAACTGGACTGTCTCTCGTTTATGGTATGGTTTTGTCTTCATTGCTCTGTCTACTGGTGATCACCCTTATTTCTGTATCGACCCTGATTACATCTGTTTATTCTTATAATAAACATACATTGTTTTTATCAGTATCTGCGCTTGTCTGCTATTCTGTTCCGACCATGACAGAATACGCGGCCGAACTAAATCAGATAGCGGATACTGAGGCTATTAAGTCTGGTCTAGCCAACCAAGGGAGGCTACTCGGTCAGCACCAGCAAACACTCGCTGGTGTGACCCAAGCTATTTCTGAGCTAGCTAGCCAACAAGCTACACAGCAGCAACAGCTTTCTGAGCTAGCCAGCCAACAAGCTACACAGCAGCAGCAGTTTTCGGAGCTGCAAGCTCACCTCAGAGGCTTAACTGTGCCTAGCCCTAGCCCATTAGCTGCCCCCAGTTTGCCCAACGCTACATCCTCTGTGCCTGGTTTTTCTGTATCTAAACCGGAGATTTTTGATGGGGATCCAGAAAAATGCAGCGGTTTTCTTTTGCAATGCTCCGTGTTTTTCAGTAATTCACCGCCCACAACCGATAATGCTAAGATCGGTTTTATTATCTCCCGGCTTTCTGGTAAGGCACTTGAGTGGGCTACAGCTGTTTGGGAGGAAGTTTCTGGGGCTAGCTACACTGATTTTTTGGCTATGTTTCGCACGGTTTTTGATCATTCATGGACAGTCTAATGGGGAACTTTTGCTAGCTCTGAAGCAAGGTCAGAGGTCGGTGGCTTCCTATGCTTTGGAGTTCCGCACTCTTGCAGCTGGTAGTGGCTGGAATAATGCAGCTTTGATTAACGTGTTCAGAGGCGGACTCAACCCAGACATACAGAGGGAGTTAGCCTGCAGTGATGATTCGCTAACTTTGGATCAGCTCATCTCACTGTCGATCCGTTTAGATCAACTTCTCTTACGCCGACCCAAGACCAGCTCTCTCACTCAGCACACTCCTGTGATTCTGCCCCGCACCCTCGTGCCAGAAAAAGCTGCGCTGTCTGCCCCAGAGCCTATGGACATCCAGAAAACCCGGCTAACTTCAGAGGAGCGACAGCGCCGGATCCGGCGTCGTTTGTGCCTTTATTGCGGGGAGGTCGGACATTTCAAGGCTGAGTGTGGTCTCCTGACCCGACCTGTGAAAGCTCCTACCCTGGGACAGCGCGTGGAGTGCTCTCCACGCGCTAACGTGGTGCGTATTGCAAACACAATGCTTTGTTCAACATGTTTCTCGTTACCTGTGAATATTATGTTGCCTGATGGTATGCTCTCTGTCCCAGCGCTTATAGACTCCGGGTCGGAAGGGAACTTCATCAGCCTGGACCTGGTTAAGGAGCACGGAGTACCCACCCGAGAACTTCTGCGTCCGTTATCCATTCATGCTGTGGACGGGAAGGCTGTGCGCTCCAAACCAGTTATGCTGCAGACGTTACCCATCACCCTACAAGCCAGCGCTCTTCATTTTGAAGAACTGCCACGTTTCGTGCTTCCCAGCACCGAGCATCCTGTGATCCTGGGCATGCCATGGCTCAAGACCCACGATCCCACCGTCTCCTTGCGCGATGGGGATATCACGGTTTGGTCTTCTCATTGTCACAAGAACTGTTTAGCTTTGGATGGTTTAATCATTCAGTCCACTTCGTGGAGAGCCCTGTAGTTTCTGATTTCTCCATTATTCCCCCAGAGTATTCTGATTTTTTGGAAATGTCTAGTGAAGTTGAAGGTGTAACTAGCTGGCCCGTTCTCACGCATCCTAATCCTGACCTACCCTTTGTAGTTGAAGTCGATGCTTCTAATACTAGCATAAGAGCAGTTCTTTCCCAACGCAACGGTTCACCGCCTACACTACATCCCATAGCCTTTTTCTCTAAGAAAATGTCACCAGCGGAGCGTAATTATGGGATAGGGGATAGAGAGCTGCTGGCTGTAAAACTAGCTCTAGAGTAGTGGCGTCATTGGCTGGAAGGTGCTGCACATCCATTCACCGTTCTTACAGATCACAAGAACTTAGAGTATCTCCGTACTGCTAAACGTCTAAAACCCCGTCAAGCTCGTTGGTCACTGTTTTTCTCCCGATTCAATTTTTCGGTCTCGTTTCGTCCAGGCAACCGTAATACTAAGGCTGATGCGTTATCCCGTGTTTTTAGTTCTCCAGACGACACATGTCACGCTTCCGAACCCGAACACATTCTGCCACCCACTGTTAAAGTAGCAGCTATTAGATGGGAACTTGATGACCTCATTCAGCAGAGTCAAGCTAACACACAACCTCCGGAGGGTTGCCCTCCTCACAAGATTTATGTACCTGAGCAGTTTCGCGATCAGCTCATTGGCTGGGCACATGCTGCCCTTACTTCCGGTCATCCAGGTGTTACACGCACGCTACAACTAATCTCAGCTCGGTATTGGTGGGAAACCATGCGAGCTGACGTTCAGACTTTCGTAGTTTCATGTTCAGTCTGCGCACAATGCAAAACACCCAAAACCCTTCCAGCCGGTAAGCTATGTCCTCTGCCTGTTCCTGAACGACCATGGTCACATTGCTGTAGATTTTGTTACAGATTTACCTGAATCTGAAGGTTACACTACTATCCTTACTGTTGTAGACAGATTTTCTAGGGGAGTTAAGTTTATCCCTTTTCCTGCTCTTCCTACTGCTCTTCAGACCGCCCAAGCTATATACACACACATTTTCAGACATTATGGGGTCCCGGAGGACATTTTGTCAGATAGAGGTCCTCAATTTACTTCTCGGGTATGGAAATCGTTTTTTGAACATTTGGGTGTACACGTGAGTCTCACTTCTGGGTTTCATCCCACTAGTAATGGTCAATGTGAGAGAGTTAACCAAGAGTTGGGAAAGTTTTTAAGATTGTACTGTTTCAAGCATGCTTCTGAATGGTCTCAGTATTTGATTTGGGCTGAAATAGCTCAGAATTCCCTGATTAACTCCACGTCTGGTCTCACTCCATTCCAGTGCATTCTGGGTTACCAGCCTCCGTTAGCTCCGTGGACAGCGTCGTCCACTGAGATCCCCGCTGTCGACGACTGGATGAAGCGGAGTGAGCAGGTGTGGGAGGAGACGCATCAGCAAATCTTGGAGGTTTTACGGAAATATAAGGAGCAGTCCAACAGACACCGTGGTACCACCCCCCAATACCAACCCGGAGACAGGGTGTGGTTGTCGACCCGGGACTTGAGGTTTGAGGGGGCCTGTAGGAAACTGCTGCCTAAGTATATTGGCCCATTTAAGGTGTTGTCTCAGGTTAACGAGGTGACTTATAAGATTGAGTTGCCTGCTCAGTACAGGGTGCATAACTCGTTCCATGTTTCTCTGCTCAAGCCTCTTGTCCCAGGTCCGCTTGCTGAGGGTGTTCCAGATGACGTGCCGCCCGCGGCAGTGGAGGGGGAGGATTCGTCTACCTATGCGGTTCGAGAGGTGTTGGATTCACGCAGGCGTGGCGGTGTGCTCCAGTACCTCATAGACTGGGAGGGTTACGGCCCTGAGGAGCGTTGCTGGGTTGCCGCCGGTGACGTGCTGGATCCTGCTCTACTGGCCGAATTTCATGCCCGTCACCCTAGTAAGCCTGCTCCTAGACCCCGTGGGCGTCCCAAGCGCTCACTCTCTTCTTCGGCTCCGGTACGTAGGGGTTCCCGGTCTCGCAACCCCCGCCTGCCCGTCACCTCTGAGGCTACGCCTGGTCCTCCCGCCGGTACTCCCTGCCCGTCGGGTGGACGTCGTCGTGGTCGTCCCCGTTCCGGCTCCGTTCCGACTCCCTTCGGGGGAGGTACTGTCACGTCTGGTGCTGTTAGCTCCTCTGTCCCTTCCACACCAAGCTCTAACGGAGGTTCTCAGGTTAACAACTACACTACCCAGAATGCACCACACGCTGACATCACGCACTCACCTGATCACGTGACACCTCACCTGCTTCCTCCAGGAAGTCCCGAATACTGATTACTGGCACTATAAAGGTGCACGCCAAACAGACTACCACGTATTGTAGGTTATCCTCGTACAAAGCGTTACTTATCTATTGTCTCTGTTTACTTTGTGTATGACCTTGCTTTTGTTTTCTCGACGCCGATTCTTGCCTCTATCTTTGATATTGGATTGTTTGTGTATGACCTGGACTGTACTTTCACCACCGCCTCTTGGATTATCTCTGATACTGGATTGCTTGTGTATGAACTCTGGACTGTCTCTCGTTTATGGTATGGTTTTGTCTTCATTGCTCTGTCTACTGGTGATCACCCTTATTTCTGTATCGACCCTGATTACATCTGTTTATTCTTATAATAAACATACATTGTTTTTATCAGTATCTGCGCTTGTCTGCTATTCTGTTCTGACCATGACATAATGTTAGCTAAAGCATTTTACATTGAAATAAAGTAGTTAATATTAGCTAACCTAGCTAATGTTAGCCAAAACATTTCCCACTGAAATAAAGTAGTTACCATTAGCTAACATAGCTAAGGTTAGCTAATACATTCCCCACTGAAATAAAGTAGTTACCATTAGCTAACCTAGCTAACGTTAGCTAATACATTCCCCACTGAAATAAAGTAGTTACCATTAGCTAACATAGCTAACACTACCTAATACATTCTCCACTGAAATAAAGTAGTTACCATTAGCTAACATAGCTAAGGTTAGCTAATACATTCCCCACTGAAATAAAGTAGTTACCATTAGCTAACCTAGCTAACGTTAGCTAATACATTCCCCACTGAAATAAAGTAGTTACCATTAGCTAACATAGCTAACACTACCTAATACATTCCCCACTGAAATAAAGTAGTTACCATTAGCTAACATAGCTAACACTACCTAATACATTCTCCACTGAAATAAAGTAGTTACCATTAGCTAAACTAGCTAACATTAGCTAAAACATTCCCCACTAAAATAAAGTAGTTAACCTTAGCTAACCTAGCTAACGTTAGCTAAAACATTTCACAATGAAATATAGATAACATTAGCTAACCTAGTTAGTTAATCACATTACACTGTGGAACATATGCCAGTTTAAACTATAGCTTGCTAGCTACCATTATCTGGTGCTCACGACTTAGTATGTGGTGCTCACGACTTAGTAAGTCGTGCTTTTTAAAACTTCCACATCAAACCTGCGAAAGCATGTGGTAGTAAGAATAGTATATGTATATTCTAAATTCACTGGTTAGCTGTGGATTTACTTTATAAAGACCAGTAATCTCCGTTCATATGCAGCAACACAGATTATAGAATCTTCTGTTTTTAGTAAAATATCCAGTACAACAATCCCTTTATTAAAAATTGTACAACCTAAGCAAATTCTTTGACAGAATTCTGCCTTCAGTGTTTTCTAAAAAAAAAAAAAAATAGTTAAGGTTAGTGGAGACGAAAGGTGTTTATCTTGTATGTTAATTAATCTACTAACGTGTATTAACACCTAAATGAATAGTATTTTAAATGCACTGAAAGCTGTTTGAAATGCCTCTGTCGGCACGATGTTAACAGGCGATTGAGGCGAATATAACCCAAATACATTATAGCTAATAATCATGGATTACATAGATCCGTTTTAGACATTAAACAACTAAACTGGAGACATATCAAACTGCAAAGGTTAGCTAATAAGTTAGTTAGCTGAGCTGCGCTACTTTACCTGCTTAACCTGCGTCCACAAACTGAGTTTACCTTTCTGAAAGTCTTGGTGGTGAGAGAAATGCCTCATAATGTTCGTGTTTATGGTCCGCTGATTTTATCACACATAGAGGTCTGTGTGCGCGGCTCGGGGGAACCGGTGTTCTGTCAAATTATGCTACCCATCGATATGTGCTTCTTTACGGCACTGTGCATGCGCCGACCACCAGTTTTTTTTTGTATGATTTCATGTTTATTATTAATGATAATTCCTTAAGTTTTTATTGAAAACATTAAACAATCTGCTTGAATGTAAAAAAAAAACAAAAAAACATGTAAATTGCAGTTAAAGCATAGCAATGGCAAGTTAAAAAATAATAATGAACTGTAAAAATGACAACAACTTTTTAACAGTAAAGAAAAAAATGAATCATAGAAACCTATTCCACTTGTTCTTAAAAATGTCTTATGTGGTGGTCTGAACAAATACTGCCTGAAAGATCCAAATTATTATGTGGAATAATAGTTCATTTAAAACGATTTAATTTATGATTTGTTGTACTTTTTTACATCAAATAATTAAAGGTAACTATGTAACTTTTACTCAAAGTACATTTTAAATTGAGTACTTTTTAACTTTTACTCAAGTAGATTTTTAGATGGGTACTTTTACTTTTACTTAAGTAGAATTTTAGCAAAGTAAAGGTACTTTTACTTAATTACAATTTTTCAGTACTTTTTCCACCTCTGCTTATTCCTTAGATAAACATAAAATCCTGAAATGCAGGACACTGATTGCATGAGATTAAGTTTGTCTGTATGAGTTTGTAAATGGCAGCCCGTGCCCTTATATATTTACCTTATATATATATATGTCTGCCATATGTTGCCACCCCTCAAAAACTCCTGCCCCACTCCTGCCACCCCATAAATATTTTTTTAGATCCGTCCCTGTATACTGTATTATTGGGCTTCCTTTTTGTAAACTGTTTGTTTAAGGTCTGTTCATTGTTCTGACTGGTCAATTTCAATGTATTAAAACACATGAATACAAGCATTTTTAACTGTTAACTTTGTTTTATCTGTTCACAACACTTTCACAGCTCAATGTTTGTCACAAAGACAAGTCACTGTATATATATATATATATATATATATATATATATATATATATATATATATATATATATATATATATACATTTATAATATAATATAATAATATAATATAATAATACATTATATAACAATATAATAATAATATATATAATGTATATATACAGGCTGATGTTCCACAGTAAAGTAAAGTAAGTATGTTCCACAGTGAAGCAGCTTGTCCAGCCTAGCAACAGTTGCTAAGGACGGAATTTAGAACAGGTAAGTGTGATGTCACAGGGTTGTACCTGTCAGAAGGAACTTAAGTAGCAGTGTATTCTCACTCAGATCATTCGGTGCTCTCTGCTCGAACACTTCAGTTGGTTTTAGCTCTTTGTCCACGGTTTCAGTATGAACTCCGAAGCTCGTCTGAGAGAAATGATGGCAGCTCAGGGTACCAGTGAGCTGAACACAGAGAAGATGCAGAGAAAGAGAAAGAAGAGAGAGACAGACACGACAGTGATTAACGTGAAGAGAAAGAAAGTCTGCCACTATGATCAGGAGGTCGCAGGTTTGAACCCCAGCTCAAGCAGCTTTGCCACCAAGCTGCCGGCGTCAGAGGGAGCAAAATTGGCCCTGCTCCCTATGGGTGGGTAGATGGCACTCTCTCCCCACATCACTCCTACGGTGATGTCCACAGCACAGGGCGTCTGTGAGCTGATGTACCGGAGCCGAGCTGCTGCGCTTTCCTCCAAGCGAGCTGGCTGCTCGGCAATGCTGCATCAGCAGCAGCTCGAAAAGAAGCGGTGGCTGGCTTCACATGTATTGGAGGAAGCATGTGTTAGTCTTCACTCTCCTGGTGTGTTGGGGCATTACTAGTGATAGGGGGAGTCCTAATGAGAGGGTTGGGTAATTGGCCCTGTAAATTGGGGAGAAAATGGGAAAAATTAGAAATAAATTTATATTAAAAAAAATACCAGAGGGTAATGGAGACCACAGATGCTGGACCACAGACCCAGAAGAAGAAGAAGAGAGAGAGACACAGTGAGAAGTTTGCGAGGCTGAGGATGGGCTGGGCATGTTGGCAGAGTGGGTACTTTACCACAGAGATGAGACTGTCCAGGAAAGGATGGAAGTGAAGGAGAGAAGGAGAGAAGAAGAAAGAGAGTGTAGGCCGGTACCATTCATCAGCCGAGCCATTCCTGAATTCTCCTCAGTAGATAGAAGTCTATTTATTGGAGGACCTCCTAGTCCAACACCATCCAGTTCAGGGTCTGAGATTTCCCTGTTAGATGCTCAGCTCAATGATCTGCTAGGATTTGAAGCAGATAAGACTCAGCAAAGGACAGAGACGTATAGAACGACTGATGCCTCCCCAGTAGATGTTCCAGTTACTGGAGGACAGCCAAGACCAGGACCATCTATATCACCTTCTATGATCGCCTTTTTAGATGCTCTACCTGAAGATCTGCTGGGATTCGAAGCAGTTGAGAGCGAGCGTCAGCCTTGTCCCGGACCATCCAGTTCATCCAGTTTACTGCCTGACCTCTTCTCACTAGAAGATTATTTAGATTATCTGCTGTATGTTGGACCAGCCAACTGAAACAGATGACCTGAAAAGAGTGAGAAGAGACAGAGAAAGGAAGGAGGACAACAAGGACCTTCAGCACTGTGGAAAAGGTAGAGGGCATCAATCTCATTTCATTTCCAGTCAAGTGATCATTAAGCTTCTATATGTAAGCTTAAAGAATTGAGTAGAATTCCACTGGATACTGGTGTTGAAGAGGAGCATGGGTTCCCCTTTTTTGAGCCTTGGTTCCTCTCAAAGTTTCTTCCTCTAAATCTGAGGGAGTTTTTCCTTGCCACTGTTGCTCACTAGGGGCCGGATTTCAGTGAAATATTGTAGTTTTGACTAGAAATGAAATGAGTAAAAGGTGGTCTCTGACTGGCACAGGAATGCACCTGCTGATTACTGTTCAACATCATACATTAATAAAACAACTTAAATTTAATAATGTGTTCGACTGTTGATGTTTGGAAACGGTTCATATATCCAGAAACACCCAGAAACATAAATGTAATCTTAATGGGAAAATCATAAATAAAACCAGAGTGAAACTAAACCGGAGTGATCCACTGTTCAGCCCTGCGTTCACTCCTTACCGGTTTAAACAAGACAAATTTTTTTTATTAAAAACACTAAACTCCGAAGACTGAGAAGAGAAAGAGAGAGTGGTCCAGTAGCACCATCCACCAGCCAAGCGAGCGCTAGCGGTAAGTCACAAATGCTAATGCTGCTGCACCTATCCTTAGTGTAAATTTGGAAATCTAAGCATATACTATTAATAAATCAAAGAGCTTTTCTCATACAAATAAACAGTTTTCAGGAGAGAAATCTGTGTAGAGTAACATCCAGTACTCTAAAAATGTTTATTTAAATTTTTTTTTTGTTTACTTAGCTTTACTTAACTCACCTGTTAGATTAGAAGGAAAACATGGTGACACCCCCATTCCTTACTAGTAAAGCATAATGCACCTTATACTCTGGTGCACCGAAAAATATGCATAATATTTTTATTAACACACTTTTATATCATATCAGGTAAACTTAAATTAAAACACAATCAAAGGTTTTCTAATAGTGCGCAGAATAATATCAGTTTCAGTTAGTTTCAGTTTCAAATAATTTAAACATCTCACCAAAATCTCAACCTATCCTTTATATTTGACAATATTTGATTAAATTCACAGGCCCTCACTCATCTTAATTTATTTAACTAAACTGGGGTGGGTTTCCCGAAAGCTTCGTAACGCTAAGAACTTCGTTTACTTGTCCTTAAGATTGATCGTTAATTAAAGAGTGTTTCCCAAACCCATGCGTAACTAAAGTACTACGTAAATTGGCTCACAGATTAACGAGTGCCCTGACCAAGTCGTTATTCTTAAAGAGCTTCTTTAGGGGATCTCGACTAGCAGTTCAGCACCTTAAACACCAGGGACCGCCAATTTTGAGGGAGAAAAAATATTATTTCCGTGGTTGAACCAATTATATTATATTACTATTAATTATAATCAATTATATATAATAATTATATAATATATAATTATTAATAATATTATATTATATATTATATTATATTAGCCTATATTATATTATATGTATACGTACACGTATTGTAAAGGGTATCGATGAATGTGCAGGTAATAATTAATAATATTCCTTAATCAGGTGCTTCTCACCAACATTGTGGCCGTTCATCTGGGCAAACTCTGGGGTGTGTCAGCTCGCAAATATATAAATACCAGTCAAAAGTTGGACAGCTCTCATTCAATGTTTTTTCTTAATATTTTAATGTAATTAATTTTCTACATTGTCGATTAATATTAAAACCATGAAAACTATTAATTGACGGAATTATCTAGTAGACAAAAAGGTGCATGGCCTTCACAATCCCCTGACTTAAACCCAACTGAGATAGGGATTTAGGATGAGCTGGAGCTTCACAGAGTGTATAAAGTATAAAACATATTCTGGTTGGTTTAATATACACTGCTCAAAAAAATAAAGGGAACACTCAAATAACACAATATAACTCCAAGTAAATCAAACTTCTGTGAAATTAAACTGTCCACTTAGGAAGCAACACTGATTGACAATCAATTTCACCTGCTGTTGTGCAAATGGAATAGACAACAGGTGGAAATTATTGGCAATTAGCAAGACACACTCAATAAAGGAGTGGTTCTGCAGGTGGGGACCACAGACCACGTCTCAGAACCTATGCTGTCTGGCTGATGTTTTGGTCAGTTTTGAATGTTGGTGGTTCTTTCACACTCGTGGTAGCATGAGACGGACTCTACAACCCACACAAGTGGCTCAGGTAGTGCAGCTCATCCAGGATGGCACATCAATGCGAGCTGTGGCAAGAAGGTTTGCTGTGTCTGTCAGCGTAGTGTCTAGAGGCTGGAGGCGCTACCAGGAGACAGGCCAGTACACCAGGAGACGTGGAGGAGGCCGTAGGAGGGCAACAACCGAGCAGCAGGACCACTACCTCCGCCTTTGTGCAAGAAGGAACAGGAGGAGCACTGCCAGAGCCCTGCAAAATGACCTCCAGCAGGCCACAAATGTGCATGTGTCTGCACAAACGGTTAGAAACCGACTCCATGAGGATGGTATGAGGGCCCGACGTCCACAGATGGGGGTTGTGCTCACAGCCCAACACCGTGCAGGACGCTTGGCATTTGCCAGAGAACACCAGGATTGGCAAATTCGCCACTGGCGCCTTGTGCTCTTCACAGATGAAAGCAGGTTCATACTGAGCACATGACGCCGTGGAGAGCAGTCTGCTGCCTGCAACATCCTTCAGCATGACCGGTTTGGCAGTGGGTCAGTAATGGTGTGGGGTGGCATTTCTTTGGAGGGCCGCACAGCCCTCCATGTGCTCACCAGAGGTAGCCTGACTGCCATTAGGTACCGAGATGAGATCCTCAGACCCCTTGTGAGACCATATGCTGGTGCGGTTGGCCCTGGGTTCCTCCTAATGCAGGACAATGCTAGACCTCATGTGGCTGGAGTGTGTCAGCAGTTCCTGCAAGATGAAGGCATTGAAGCTATGGACTGGCCCGCCCGTTCCCCAGACCTGAATCCGATTGAGCACATCTGGGACATCATGTCTCGCTCCATCCACCAACGTCATGTTGCACCACAGACTGTCCAGGAGTTGGCGGATGCTTTAGTCCAGGTCTGGGAGGAGATCCCTCAGGAGACCATCCGCCACCTCATCAGGAGCATGCCCAGGCGTTGTAGGGAGGTCATACAGGCACGTGGAGGCCACACACAATACTGAGCCTCATTTTGACTTGTTTTAAGGACATTACATTAAAGTTGGATCAGCCTGTAGTGTGTTTTTTCACTTTAATTTTGTGTGTGGCTCCAAATCCAGGCCTCCATTGGTTAATAAATTTAATTTCCATTGATGATTTTTGTGTGATTTTGTTGTCAGCACATTCAACTTTGTACAGAACAAAGTATTCAATGAGAATATTTCATTCATTCAGATCTAGGATGTGTTATTTGAGTGTTCCCTTTATTTTTTTGAGCAGTGTATATATATATATATATACACACACACACACAGGACCATACATTTTTTATTACAATAATAACAACAACAATAATAATAATAATAATATTACATTAATATTACTATCAATATTACTATTAATAATATTAGTATAATATATATTAATGTAATATATATTAACAATAATAGTTTTCAAAAGTTTAAAAAGTAAAAAAAGTTTAATGTTTTAAAATAGATTAGATTTTTGATTATTTATTTAGTCATATGTATATTTAGGAGTATTTTATTAATGCCAAAGTACATCCTTTTGTAAATTAAATTTCAGAATATGTATAATTTTGTTGATTACAAAACAGTTCTACGTTTTTAGGGTGCAATAGTGAATAAATACTGCATATTGGCAGTGTTGAATCAATATTTGTGGATCGATTGAGTGCGCTGTTTCGGGGGAGGAGTCAACAAAGACGTTCTTTAAACTTGTTCTTTATGTTTCACTTTGTGAAGTTCTTTGGGAAACACTCGAAGAACTGACTTGTTATATATATATATATATATAATATTGATTGTATTCGGGAAACCCACCTCTGAGTTGTTATATTATTTATAGCCTCGCGCTGAATTCAGCTCCGCGCTGCGAAAGAGAGAGAGAGCGCAGCGCGGCGCATTTTGCCTGATTTCTCTTGATTAAATATCAATAAATATGTGAATTTAATACCATTTAATACCATACATTTAACTACAATTCATATGACCTTATTTATTAAAACGTTTTTTTTTTTATAAATCGCAATGCCGCGCGAGCTTTTCTTATGACTGACGCTAAATCCTCATAACTGTTTGATCCAGCTGTTATATTATATTATGTTATATTAATACCATTTTAACGTTTTTCGTTTCTATGTTTTGAAATTCGTTAGATTATATTTTTGTCAACATTTTTGGGTTTATTTTCATATTATATTTGTAGCAGTAGGCTATTTTAATTTTCATCCCTGACTCTAATTCATATAAGTTATATATCTGATTTGATCATTTTCCGTACAATCCCTGCTAAAGTTTTAGGTGAAGGAGACCTAAAAAAAGGTCAGTGCATGTTTCTGGAAAAACAAAAAAGTGGGCGTGGCATCGTGATGGTTACCACTTTCTTTTTTTACCTGTAGGTATCAGAAGAAATTTAATAATTCAGGTTTGTTATGTTACTTTTTTTCATCTTTTCAGCAGATAAGAAAATAAGATGTACAGAATTTTATTTATTCCTCCCACAGTTGCATTGTCCATTATCTTGTCTAATTTAGCCTAATATAAAAACACTGGCCGATCCAATGGCTCAATAGCTCAATAGTTTCTTTGTCTCCAGTTCAAACTGTGGACAGTGGCTGATTGACAACCTGCAGCATTAGCCTACTAGCATCAGATAATAACAGCACAAACAGTGCTGTTTGATGATGAGTGCACGTGTGTTTATGTACACATGCTCAGCTCACGCCAGAATGGAAAGAAAATAGATCACACCATTTGCATGGCAAGAGAAAACTGCTGTATCATTCTTAAAAAAAAAAACACTAACCTTAGAGAACATTCTAGAACTGTGCAGATACGTAAACATTCTAGAAATGTACAAATACATTCAAGAAAAATGTGAATACTGAAAACATTTTAAACCTGTGCAAATACTAACAACATTCTAGAACTGTGCATAAAAAACAACATCCCAGAATTGTGAATAAAGAAGAGCATTTTAGGACTGTGCAAACACTAAAAACATTCTAGAAATGTGAATGAAGAACATTCTAAAACTGTGAATAAAGAACATTCTAGATTGGAGTGAACACTGAAAACATTCTTGAACTGTGAATAAAGAATAACATTTTAGAATTGTGTGAATACTGAAAACATTCTAGAACTGTGCAAATACTAAAAAATATTCTATAACTGAATGAAGAAGAGCATTTTAGAATTGTGTGAATACTGATAACATTCTAGAACTGTAAATAAAGAATAAAATTTAGAACTGTGTGAATACTAAAACATTCTAGAACTGTGCATGAAGATGAACATTCTAGAACTGGTCAAATACTGAACACATCCTAGAACTGTGAATGAAAAAGAACATCCTAGAACTGTGTGAATACTGAAAACCTTCTAGAACTGTGCAAATAATGAAAACATTCTAGACCTGTTCAAAAACTGAAAACATTCTAGACCTGTGTGAATACTGAAAACATTCTAGAACTATGAATGAAGAAGAACATTCTAGAACTGTTTAAATAAAGAAAACATTCCAGAATTGTGAACAAAGAACATTCTAATATGCAAGTACAATAAAACATTATACGACTGTGCAAATACAGAACACATTCTACAACTGTGAATAAGAACATTTTAGAACTATGAATAAAGAACAATCTAGAACTGTGCAAATACAGCAAATATTCAAGAACTGTAAATAAGGAAGAAACTTGTAGAACTGAGAATAAAAAACATTTTAGAACTGCAAATAATGAACACTCTAGAACTGCAAATATAGAAAACACTCTACAACTGAGAATAAAAAACAAAATTCTTGAACTGTGAATAAGTTAAACTTTCTACAACTGAGAATAAAAAACAACATTCTAGAACTGAGAATAAAGAACACCGTTATAAAACTGAGAACAAAGAAGAACATTTTATAACTGTGAATAAAGAAGAACATTCTATTACAGTGCAAATACAGGGGTCGGACAATGAAACTAAAACACCTGGTTTTAGACCAATAATTTATTGTCCCAACGGACGGAAACAGGCACCGGATAAACACTTCACAGAGTATTTTGGTTTGTTTAACACTTTTAAGTTTCTACATGATTCCTTATGTGTTCCTTCACTGTCTGGATGAATCCAGTATTAATTTAGAATGTAAAAAACTTTGGATGAAAAGGTGTGCCAATGCTATTATTTAATATAAATATAATAAGGTTAAGATGATAAGGATACAGGTATATATAGGTGCATATTTATAGGTCAAAAGTTCATATTTGCATGTCCTTCATCAGAAACATCAACAAATTAGTCTATGATGTCACCATAAACACAACTACAGCATTTATACTATAAATACACACTATATCATCTTACACTGTGTAAAGGATAAGACCCTGTACACTATACTGTATTATATACACTGTGTATACATTACACTACACAATACCTTACATCCTGGTCTCTGCAGGTCAGGGGGGTGTTCCACTTTTTAGTTTTCGCCTAAATAAAATAAAGGCCAAATTTAACCCACACATATTGATCAGATCTGATATTGTGATATTCTGCAAATCTCTTTCAGTTTTATATAAATGATACTGTTTCGAAAATCCTTAAAATTCTGTTTGTAGACGTGCTGTAGAATCTAGTTTGAGGTTAGAATGTGGAAAACGTCCAGATAATGTTAGCTTGGTATGCTAATTTTAACTACTTTATTTCAGTGGGGAATTTTAAGCTAACATTAATTAGGTTAGCTAATGGTAACTAATTTATTTCAGCGGGGAATGTTTTAGCTAACATTAATTAGGTTAGCTAACATTAATTAGGTTAGCTAATGGTAACTAATTTATTTCAGCGGGGAATGTTTTAGCTAACATTAGCTAGGTTAGGGAATTTTAACTCCTTTATTTCAGTTGGGAATGCTTTAGTTAGTTAGGTTAGCTAATGTTAACTGCTTTATTTCAGTAGGGAACGTTTTAGCTAATGTTAGCTAGGTTAGCTAATTTTATTTACTTTATTTCAGTGAGGAATGCTTTAGCTAGTTAGGTTAGCTAATGTTAACTAATTTATTTCAGTGGGGAAAGTTTTAGCTAACTTTAGCTAGGTTAGCTAATATTTACTTTATTTTAGTGCAGAATGTTTTAGCTAACGTTAGCTAGGTTAGCTAATTTAGCTAATTTAGCTCATTTTAATTACTTTATTTCAGTGAGGAATGGTTTAGCTAGTTAGGTTAGCTAATGTTAACTAATTTATTTCAGTGGGGAAAGTTTTAGCTAACTTTAGCTAGGTTAGCTAATATTTACTTTATTTTAGTGCAGAATGTTTTAGCTAACGTTAGCTAGGTTAGCTCATTTTAATTACTTTATTTCAGTGAGGAATGGTTTAGCTAGTTAGGTTAGCTAATGTTTACTACTTTAGTGGGGAATGTTTTAGCTAACGTTAGCTAGGTTAGCTAATTTAGCTAATTTTAATTACTTTATTTCAGTGGGGAATGCCTCAGCTAGTAAGGTTAGCTAATGTTAACTACTTTATTTCACTGAGGAATGTTTTAGCTAACGTTAGCTAGGTTAGCTAATTTTGATTACTTTATTTCAATGGGGAATGCCTCAGCTAGTTAGGTTAGCTAATGTTAGCTACTTTATTTCAGAGAGGAATGTTTTAGCTAACATTAGCTAGGTTTGCTAATTTAAATTACTTTATTTCAGTGGGGAATGTTTTAGCTAACGTTAGCTAGGTTAGCTAATTTTAGCTCATTTTAATTACTTTATTTCAGTGAGGAATGCTTTAGCTAGTTAGGTTAGCTAATGCTAACTACTTTATTTCAGTGGGGAATGTTTTAGCTGTCGTTAGCTAGATTAGCTAATGTTAACTACTTTATTTCAGTGTGATATGTTCCCTATAGGAATGGACCCTAACGTTTGACTTTTAGCTAGGTTCATTTCAGTCAGTGGAGGACCTGTGTTTTCTGTCGCCAAAATAGCAACACGCCAGAAATGTACCTGTACACACTTCACTTTCAGACCAAGTACCACAATATCGCTGACAGTTGACTATGGATTATTTAGTAGTGAAATTTCACGACTAGTTTAGTTGGTGAGCACAGGTGCTGCATACTTAAATGGAACTATTTTAAATATACTAAAGTAACATTTAAATATACTACTTCATGTATGTAACCCCATATTTTAATTATTATTACAGTAAAATTCTAATGGATTTAATGAGTATTACAACTGTATCAATATTATACACTGAGTATATTAGGAATGTACTAAGAATTTATGTTAATTATATTTACAATAGAGTACAAATATGCTTCTTGTTCCTGTCTTTTGTAAATACCACATTCCTATTATACTTTGTTGGGTATAAAAATATATTTTAATATATACTGTACTACAATTTTTTGTGTGTTACAAATTTACTTTAAATTTTATAAATGTAGTAATTTAATTTACTTTCTAATAAGTTATATGATACATTGTGCTTCAAGTGAACTACTGTAACTGTTGTTTTTAACACACTTTGCTAAAAATGGACCAATGTATATTTGGAAATAAGTATTTTAGAAGTATATTGAATTACATTAAACTAAAAGTATACTTTATAGTAGTTAGTTTTTTAATTACACTATATTGTACTTTTTAAAAAGTATGATCAGAGTTTACTTTCAAACATCTAATAAAAGCATAACATTAATGTACCTTTAATATATTTTAAGTAAGTACATAAATCTGTACTTTCTGTACTGTTCTCAATACGTTTTAAGTACAATTAAGTATATATTTAACCAGGGTGTGAGTTCATTGATTTGATAGAATATTTTACATACTGTAAATTAAAGCATTTTCTTGTGAAGATTCTGAGCGTTCTGAATTCATTCTATGCGACAACATCGCCATCTGCTGTACAGCACTGCAATTACACTATAAAAAAACTGGACACCAGTTGGACAAATAAAAAAAAAAATCACAATTTTTACTGTGTATAATGGTCTGGAATGCTTGTGAATGTATAATGTATAATGTATTCTTCTTATTAATGTACGAATAAATAAAATATATGGACTTACATAAAATATGAATAAGATGATAGATACATATAGTGCTCTAAAGTGTACTTGTAGCCACATTATTAATCAGTATATTTAAAGAGTGCTAAAATGGAACTTTTTTGTACTTATTTTATTTTAATTGTATAAAAAATAGTGCTAGTAACTGTTGTAATAAGTAACTAGTACTGTAACAGTTGTTTTAAACACACTTTGCTAAAGATGTACAAAAGTATATTCATGAATAAGTATTGTAGAAGAATATTGCATTACATTAAACTAAAAGTGTACTTTATAGTATTCTATTTCTTTAAAATAAACTATATTTTTTCTTTTAAAAAAGTATGATCAAAGTTTACTTTTAAATATTTATTAAAAGCATAACATTAATGTATCTTTAATATATTTTAAGCACATAAATCTGTACTTAGACATTTCTCAATATGTTTTAAGTACACTTAAGTATATATTTTTTTATTAAACAGGGCGTGGCCATGGAAGTTATTGGAAGTTTATTGATTTGATAGTATATTTTACATACTGTAAATTAAAGAATTTTCTTGTGAAGATTCTGAGCGTTTTGTACTTATCCTATGCGACAACATCACCATCTGCTGTACAGCACTGCAATCGTCTGGAATGCTTGTGATTGTATGTATAATGTATTCTTATTATTAATGTACGAATAAATATAATATATGGACTTACATAAAATATTAATAAGATGATAGATACACTTTATATAGTGAAAAAAAATAAAGTATACTAAGCATTATTAGGCTATAGTGCTCTAAAGTGTACTTGTAGCCACATTATTAATCAGTATATTTAAAGAGTGCTAAAATGGAACTTATTTTATTTTAATTGTATAAAAATAGTACTAGTAACTGTTGTAATAATAACTAGTACTGTAACAGTTGTTTTAAACACACTTTGCAAAAAATGTACAAAAGTATTTTTTTTAAATAAGTATTGTAGAAGAATGTTGGATTACATTAAACTAAAAGTGTACTTCATAATAGTCTATTTTTTAAACATACACTATATTGTATTTTTTTAAAAGTTTACCTTCAAACATTTGATAAAAGCATAATATTAACGTACTTTTAATGTATTTTAGGTACATACATCAGTATATCTACAGCATTTTTAAACATTCCTCAATATGTTTTAATTACAATTAAGTATATATTTTCTTTCACCGGGGTATGCAGCTCATTGTAAAACACACTTCATTTTCAGAGTTCATTTTGATAGGTGATTTTGATTTAGTTTAGATAAGTCACCGATTTTTTAGTAACAGGCTAGGATGTTGGCAAGACTGCAACTAGATTCTTTCTGAGAATATTTATCATCATGCTTCTGGTGGAGTTACAACACATACAATACATATTACATATTACTTTACAAATAATATGTATATCAATACTGTGATTTATCAGAAGCTTTGTCTCCATCAACCGATTATTTTTCTGCCACACTGCTAGTTCTTGATATTTTTAATAGAATACATTTTGTGTTCAACTCTGCTTATAAGCTTCTCTACACCCCTTGTTTTTTCTACAACCTTGTATAGCAAAGAATCAACATTTTACTGCTGTACATTTGCCTTTGTTTTAGATAGAATTAATGCAATAAAAAAAATAAATTCTTGCAAAATGTAAATGTATTAAACTTGTTTATATCAAAAATAACACTGCACAGTAAGAGTAGTGCAAAATAAAAAATAACTTTAAATATAATGATTTTAAAGTGCTACCTGTGTTTAAAATACTGTACATATTAAAATAAGAACCATATGAGGCATATTAACTGCAAAATGTGTTCTTTTTCCCATAGCTCTCCAATAAACTTTATAAATTACTTATGTTTTTTTTTAACAAAGTCTTGAAGTTTTGTTACATTTTAGTTATGCCAACATTAAAAATTTTAAAGGTCTCATGTCCATAGTTTTTAAATTCATTTTAAAATGCCTAATTGTGGTTTCTAGTATGAATAAATACCTTGTGAGCTATTTTTATGTAAAAAAAAAAAAGTGCTCAGGTGTTTCTATTTAGCCCTGCTTTAGATTACTGAATTACGCCAGATGTAACGGGACATATGTACACCTTCCAAAAAGTTCCACTTTTGTCACGTCAGTCCCAAAAATATTTTCCCAAAGTCCTGGGGATCATTAAGTTGCCTTTTGGTCAGGGTCAGTAGTGTTTTTTGCCTTGAAACTGTTCCATGGTTTATTAAACCATTATTTCCGACCTTATCTGAGGCAATTGAGACCCGCAGATCTTTAGAAATGACTTTGTTATCTTTATTTTACATACATACATTTTATATACATTTATAGGTATATATGCCTGGAAAATGAACATTGTGGCTTTAGCTACAAATTTAACTATGGACATTTAGATAGGAAATGAGAAATGGTCAAAATATTGAAAAAGGTACAGTGCTTTCAAACCTTAAATAATGTAAAGAAAACATGCTTTTTAGGCCAGGAGTGGCATATAGTCACCCAAAAGCAATGTGAAAGAATGGTGGAGAGCATGCAGAGACACATGAAAGCTGTGATTAAAAATGTAGGGTTTTTTTTTTTTGCCAATTATTGATTACAAACTCTTCCTTAGATAAAACTTTGTATTGGTGTTGTGGTTTCTTAATAACAAGAACTTGTTTTTTTTTTGCATCATTTAAGGTCATTTAAGGATCATTTAAGGAATTTGAGGAATTTAGTTTATACAATAAAACCACAATGTGGTCAAACTTATACTTATAGACAGTAGGTTAACAGCAGTTATTACAATGCCTACACTATGACATGCTAGTGTAGGCATTGTAATAACTGCTGTTAACCTACTAGGGGGCGCTCTCTGTAAAGGAAAAATTGGTTTAATGGTTGCAGTTTGAGTTGTTTCTTCAGTACTGGCACTAAACTGGGAAATGACAAACCCTGTCATTAATCTGGACTCAGAACTCTGAGCGGGTCAGTGTACGATCAGGTTCAGCTGAAGGACAGAAAAACACCTGAAAACTTTGCCATTATAAGAGCTGGACACTCTGTACACTGCACCTGGGCCTGTGCCATGCAGAATTATTGGCAACCTTATTAAAACCCAGTTCAATAGTTTTGTTATTCATCTGTTTGCAGTAAAATGTGTTAAATCTAATTTTCATTGAATTGCAAAGCCTTTCTTTAAAGTACAGCTGGCAGAGTCGTCGGCACCAATGGGTTTGGTACTGTGCGTTCTGTTATGCAGTCAGAACAGAACACAGTGTACTGCTGTGCTGCTGTAAGGGTATAACAAGATCTGAGACCACAAAGTCTCTCAAGATCCTTTAAAAGTTCTTGGTTCTTACCAACTCACCACACAGGTTTTGAGTGAGGTACAACAGGGTTTAATATAATTGAAGTTGGACAGATAGACATATGTAGATAGACATGTACAGAGAGGAAAATAAGTATTTGAACACCCTGCGGTCTGAAATTTTCATCTTAGGTGCATGTCCACTGTGAGAGACACAATCTTAAAAAAAAAAAAAATCCAGAAATCACACTGTATTCTTTTTTTTTTTTACTGCTGCAAATAAGTATTTGAACACCTGTGAAAATCAATGTTAATATTTGGTACAGTAGCCTTTGTTTGCAGTTACAGAGGTCACATGTTTCCTGTAGTTTTTCACCAGCAGGGAGTTTGGCCCATTCCTCCACACAGATCTTCTCCAGATCAGCCAGGTTTCTGGGGTGCCGCTGACAAACACAGAGTTTGAGCTCCCTCCAAGGATTTTCTGTAGGGTTTAGGTCTGGAGACTGGCTAGGCCACTCCATGGAGCCACTCCTTGGTTATCCTTGTTGTGTGCTTTGGGGTCATTGTCATGTTGGAAGACCCAGCCACGACCCATCTTCAATGCTCTAGGAGGTTAGAGGTTGTTCCCCAAAATCTCCCAAATATGGCCCCGGTCATTCTCTCCTTAATACAGTGCAGTCGTCCTGATCCATGTGCAGATAAACACCCTCAAAGCATGATGCTTCCACCCCAATGCTTCACAGTAAGCATGGTGATTTTGGGATGGTACTCATCATACTTCCTCCTCCAAATTAAGACCAAAAGGTTTAACCACAGTAACCTTAAAAACAGTAGTGCCAGCTCTCTTCAGGTCACTGAGCAGCTCCTCTTGTGTAGTTCTGGGCTGATTCCTCACCTTTCTTAGGATCATTGATTCGCCACGAGATGAGATCTCGCATGGAGATTGACAGTCATGTTAAGCTGCAATTGTACAATAATTGCTCCAACAGTTAATCTTTTTTCACCAAAAATGGTATAACATACTTGGGTATAACATATAAAATACTAAATACTTATTTTCCTCACTGTAAGTAATAAGAGTATGTATGTAAGTGATCATGAATTGTTACCTAAGGGGACAGCTTGGGAATACCCACACCTGTATAAGTTATGAGGTGTTATCTTGTAAGTGAGGTTAAATAAACACTGGTCAGCATACTCCTAGCAAGGCCAGGTAAATTATGGTAGTATTTAACATTTCTTAACCCACAGTGTCGCCTGTAAAGTGAATACACCATGGAAGGCATTATCACCCTCAGTGGACAGCACAGTATTGGTATTATGGTAATTATGGTGGCGGGTGAACAGCAACAAGCGACAATCGACTCATCACATCCACATATCCCACAGGTCAGTGCATTGTTCTTTAGCTTTTTTTTTTTTACTTTATTGATTAATTTCAAGTTTACAAAAACACACAATAAAAATACACAAGCATCAACATCAATATTGTTACATACACAAGATCAAGGGATATTAATTAAAAAGATAGAAAGTCCCAAGTTTTACCTTTTTGATTTGTCCAAAGTCTTTTGTCTTCTGAGTTCGGTGATGATTTGTTTAAAAACAGATTCACTTGACACATATACACGATCGATGGTCACAATTTTCCACAATTTATGTTTTGCAACACACAGAGTTAACCAAACAATTTATTTTTTAGATTTTTCTGAGTACATCATTAAAAATACCAAAGATAACTGTTTTCAGATGAATTAGGCATGTGAGGTTTATAGTTTTTAATTTCTCCCAAACTTGTTTAGATCTTTCGCAATCAAATAAAAAATGTTCCAGAGTTTCATCATGGTCACAGATTGGAATGGGGCACTTTGAAGTTTTTACAAAATAACTCCACTTGACTACAGCTCTTACAGGCAGTCTTATAATATATATATCAGCCAAGATAAATCCCGTATTTTTTCAGATAGTAACTTGGATATAATATTATTAATTATTAGTCTGTATTCATTTATGTGTATATCTCTATAATTAATTATACCACCATATAAGACATCTCTAATTTTATTACAAATATTTTTATTAGGGTCAAATACCCAATTTATATTTAAGGAATCATATTTATTTATAAAATCTGAATATATCATTTGGTAATATGGATAATTGGATCTAGTTCTACCTCTTTTTTTTGTTTCCAGTTGGTTATGTTACCCACCCACTCGGCTTGTCTAGATAGACCACTTGCTATCATTTTACAGAACGCTATTTTGGTTTTAAGGCCTGTATCTATTGCCCCTAACCCACCAAGATAAAAATAGTATTTTAGAGAGAATGTATGTTTTAATAATAACGATTTTTGCTTAACAACTTAGATTTTTATTGGTAAACTGATCGATTTCATCTTTAATTATTTGTTCTTTTTCTTTTCAATTTACTTCTTGCTATGTTCTTTAGCTTCTGTGGAACATGGCAAAAGTCATGGGACATAAGGCTAATTCCATGTGACATTCCAATATGTGTCAATATGTAACAATCACAGCATGTCCAATTAACCGTTAGCTGTTGTAGCTAATCAACTTTTTTGGGCATCATAATAAAAGTCCCCAGCCCAGACTGTATTAATGAAAGATGTATACTAAAATAATAAAGAACATCCATTTTTTTATTTTAAATGTACAATTTTATTTTATTTGGACTTTACTAATAAAATCTTGGTCAAAAATGCTTCAATATGTAAACAATATTTCATCAATATTTAGTAGATCCTCCTTTTGCAGAAATAACAGTCTCTAAACGTAGTTCCCAATGAGAGTCTGGCTTCTGGTTGAAGGTATTTTGGATCATTCTTCTTAATAAAACATCTCCAGTTTAGTCAGGTTTGATGATTTCTGATCATGAACAGCCTGCTTAAAATCACACCACAGTTTTTCAATAATATTCAGGTCTGGGGACTGAGATGATCAGAATAACTTTCTCACTGATTCTTGAACAATTGTTCTATCCTTCCTCTAAACCAGTGGTCCCCAAACTACGGCCCGCGGGCCGGATACGGCCCGCCTCCACATTTGGCCCGGCCCCCTTTTCATTCGTGGAGTTAACGCAAACTTTGAGATGAGCGAGGAGCTAGCAGCCCTCCAAAGTCTCAAAGGGACTACAACGGGGGAGGATATTTTCGGCAAAGTATGCCAAACCATGCAAGATTTGGACCTGGACTGGTCAAAGCTTGCCAGCATCACGACTGACGGGGCTCCTTGTATGGTGGGCGCGTCTCGGGGTCTAACAGGACGCGTGAAGCGGGAGATGGAAGAGCGGGGTCTCACCGCCCCGCTACAAGTCCACTGCTTAATTCACCAGCAAGCACTGTGCTGCAAAGTGTTGAAGTGGGATTCTGTTATGAAGGTTGTGGTGTCATGCATAAACTTCATCAGAGCAAAGGGACTTAAACACAGGGAGTTCCAACAATTCCTGTCTGAGCTGGAGTCTGCGTACGGTGATGTGCTGTATTACACGGAGGTCCGATGGCTGAGCCGGGGCAGAGTTTTGAGGCGTTTTTATGAGCTGCTACCTGAAATTAACGCATTTCTTCACTCAAAAGACAAAACGGTCCCAGAGCTGATGGACCCAGAGTGGAAATGGCACCTGGCATTTTTAACAGACGTGACAGAAATGCTGAACAGCCTTAACTTGCAGCTACAAGGCCAGGGGAAACTCATTTGCGACATGTATTCCCACATAAAAGCATTTGAGGTGAAACTAGCGCTGCTTTTGGAACAAGTGAAAAAGCACAACTTCATCCATCTCCCTGCTACCCAAAACCTCTCTGCAGAGAACCCAGCAGTCCCGTTCCCAACTGAAAAGTGTGTGGAAGCACTGGAAATGCTCAAGGGGGAGTTCGGTGTGCGATTCCGTGAACTACATGTTAATGCAAAAGAAATCCGTCTTTTCCAGAACCCCTTTGTTGCCGACATCGATGAAGCCCAGCCTTCTTATCAGTTTGAGTTGGCCGAGTTACAGAACTGTGATGTTCTGAAAGACGTGTTCAAGCCCAACAGTCTTATTGACTTCTATGCCGCACTCCCAAACGACACGTACCCTAACATAAAAAAACACGCAATGAAGATGTCCACACTTTTTGGCAGCACGTATATCTGCGAGCAAACCTTTTCACACATGAAACTCCTGAAAACTCCGATGAGATCAAGATTGACAGATGAACATCTGCATCAGTGTTTGAGACTGGCTGTGACTAGAATGGAACCTGACATTGAACTTCTCACCAGCCAAATGCAGGCCCACAGTTCACACTGATGAACATACATAGGTAAGCTCACTTTTCTGACTTGAATGAGTCATTCTGAGTATAAACAAATATGATCATAATAAAATCAACTGGGATAAAATCCATCCCCACAACCATACTGGTAGTAAAATGTACTGTGCTGTGTAGGTCACAAGGAAGTTGATGAGAGAGAAAGCTGCAAACAGTGGTATCTACAAGCCTTCTAGAACCTACAAACACGAGAAAGAAACACGAGAACTTTGAGAGACTACTCATATGAGTCATTTAAGAAAGAGATTCTGCTCTGATAACTTTACCTGTTAAGATGTGCACAGCACAACAAAGTTAATGTTCCACAGACTTTTTTTTCTGTGAAGAACCCAGAGAGGGTTATTTGGATATTATTTCATAAATAATGTTATTTATTTTGTTTAATGGTCTTATTTTTTTCATAAATAGTGTTATTTATTTTGTTAATGGTGTTATTTTTTTCTTAAATAGTGTTATTTAGTTTGTTAATAGTGTTATTTTTCATTTCCTGACTTTTTTTCTGTGAAGATCCCGGAAAGGGTTATTAATGTTTGGTTATGTGGTGTTTTCTGAAAAAATAAATGTTTATGTTGCAGCACCCCTGTGATTGTCACCCTTTTTCTGTATCAAACTAACTCCGGCCCCCCATCAGAGAAGTGAAAAGTTATTTGGCCCTCGCAGGAAAAAGTTTGGGGACCCCTGCTCTAAACAATGATGTTGAACAGTCTTTGTTTTCAGTGCCTGAATTTATGCACCTGTCTAATTTTGTTTCAAGAATTATTGCACAAGTTTCCTATATCACTGTGTGTCTGCTATACGATATATTTAACTGAAATTGCTGATCCAAGCAACCAATGATTTATTAAGACAAATCATTAAAAAAAAATGATTAGGGGTGCCCAAACTTTTTCATACTACTGGACCTTAACCCTGTGCTGAACTCTCTCTCTCTCTCTCTCTCTCTCTCTCTCTCTCTCAGTGAGCTGAAGCTCTATTTACTTGGAATGGTCCTCACTCTCACTCTCTCACATCACACTCTGACATCACACCAGCCGGGGAATGCAGGATCTCATGTGTTCGCAAAATAAACACACGTACTACTGTATGATCATAAATCACAACCCAGACATCACATATACACTAAATTTACTGTACATACACTCACTACACTCATACACTACAGACAACTGCAGCCACATTCATCCATTACACCCACTAAAGATCCACTAATTAATCAGATACTCCTCTTAATCATCTCCTCATCATGTGACTGACAATCTGTCGACAGTTCAGCCTGGTAGACAGTATTTTTCAGGGTGTTTTGATGATTATGGTTTTGATGAGTTATGGAGCTTCAATTCTACCAACAATGTCAGCATTATACTGTCTCACATGATTAATAATATCCAATCAAAATGGGCCTCCTGTACTTAAACCACTCTACTAATGTTACATCATCAATATCAGAGTGCACATAAAATAAGATTAGATTTGAGCTTATGAGACATTAGACCCACATTTAAATACAAAATATTTGTTTATTTGCTTGTTTGGACCTGTTGGAGAACTATATATGGCAAACTTAAGATGTAGCATGCACAAAGTGTTTGTATTAAACTAGATAATTTCCTGAGGAAAACACACGATAGTTGCCCAGCTGAAATGGTTCCCATCGTTCACTATGGTGTTGCTAAGCGGTTGCTAGGTGGTTGCTAATGTGTTGCTATAGTACCTGTGTCAGTTGCTATGTAGTTTTTAAGTGGTTGATAAGATGTTGCTAAGTGGTTGCTAGTTGGTTGCTATGGTGTTGCTTTGGTGTCCATGGTGGTTGCCAAAGTGTTGATAAGTGGTTGCTAGGTGCTTGCTTAGGTGTTGATTAGTGGTCGCTAAGTGATTGCTAGGTGGTTGCTATGGTGTTGCTATGGTGTCCGTGGTGGTTTCTAAGGTGTTGCTAAGCAGTTGCTAGGTTGTTACTAAGGTGTTGTTATGGTATCTGTGTTGGTTGCTATGGTGTTGCTAAGTGATTGCTAGGTGGTTGCTAAGATGTTGCTATGGTGTCTGTAGCGGTTGCTAAAATGTTGCAAAGCAGTTGCTAGGTGGTTGCAAAAGTGTTGTTAGTTGGTTGCTAAGGTGTTGCTATGATGTCTGTGGTGGTTGATAAGGTGTTCTTAAGCAGTTGCTATATGGTTCCCAAGGTGTTGAAAAGCAGTTGTTAGGTGGTTGCTAAGGTGTTGCTTTGGTATCTGTGTTGGTTGCTATGTAGTTTCTGAGTATTGCTAAGATGTTTCTAGATGGTTGCTATGGTATCTGTGGTTTCTGAGGTGTTGCTAAGGTGTTTCTAGGTGGTTGCTAAGGTATCTGTGGTGGTTTCTAAGTTGTTACTAGGATGTTGCTAGGTGGTTGCTAAGGTGTTGATATGCTGTTGATTAGTAGTTGCTAAGGTGCTGCTAGGTGGTGCTAAGTAACATATTTGCAGAAATCAGGTTGTAATGTGTTTGCACCATAACTAACAAGCCCAATAATTACAGGTGGGCTCTGGACCACCCATAACACTCACCAGGAGAAAGTGGATAAAATGGGTGGATGTTAAATTCAGTAATTTAGAAATGTATTATTTGTTTGACTTAATGTAAATCTGAATTTCATGATAAACAAACCAACAGAAATGCTCCAAAATCCTTTGAAATAAAAAGAATATTGATTACAATATTGTCAATTCAAAAGTATAAATATTTGGTACCCAAGTAGTTTATAAAGGACTTTATTGGTGGTTATTATTAGGTTGTAAATGTTTAAAAAACATTTATAACTAGTTACAGTAGAAAGGGCAATAGTGACTAGAAAGATCTGAGGGTTGACAATTTGGGCCATATTTTAGTCATATTTTGCGCACTGGTTAATTGCAGATCACACAGCTGAATTTAGGGCATGCCTGTTTTTGGCATCATGAGGAGGCAAAAAAAATAAACCTTGTTTGGCTCGTAACGCACAAAAAAGCATGTCTTAATTCTCTTAATTAATCATGAATGTGTTTTAAATGTAACATGATGAGGTATTAAAATGAGCAGAAAGTGTAAAATTAAAGCTTCACATTTTGCGTTGAAAAATGTTTTTTTTTTTTTTTTTTTTACACCTTATTAAAATGTGGATTTGGAAGAATTGAGGAATTCTAAAGCTAAAACCACACCCACAGTATTGACTAAAGAATAATTAATTTATGGGTGGAGACAGGGTGGAGCAATTATAATTAACACACAGCATTTTTTCAGTATAAGTTTCTGAATCTCATCTTATCCATCAATCAGAGCTCTTGTCCAATAGGATTTTAGGATTTGCCCATCAGAGAAGTCAGTAAGACATCATTGTCCAATCAGAAGTTTTTCTTAAGCCTGCAGATCTTCAGAAACAGGAAAATTATTTCCATATGTGGATCAGACTCTGAGACTCTGGCTTTCTTTAAAACCCGACTGCCCCCCCACCAAAAAAAACCCCTCACAAAACCCCCACAACCTCAACCCCCTCTCCCCCCCTTTCTGATCATTTGGAAATTTCTGGATTTTTACAAAAGTCAGTCCTAATCAGAACAAGCTGGCACACTCTGGCTCTGGAACACATTTACGGTAATTCAATCAGTGTGAGAGCGCAAACGCAGCGCGAGAGCAGAAAAACAGCGCGACAGGAAACGGACTAAAGAGAGAGAAAAAGAGAAAAGACCAACGAATGAAAGGAGGGGAGGTTTGAAGTTCAGAAAAGGAGAAACAGATTTGAGGAAAGAAAACGAGTGCGGGGCTGTTTTTCGGGGGGTGGGGGGGCGAGACGGTAATGGCGGTTGACAGAGGCGGGTTCACTGCAGGTTCACGGTGACATCATCGGCCGATTTTGGGGTAGTTTATATAGGAACGCTGCTCTCCTCATAGCCAACACACGTTTTACTTAAAGGAACCATATCTCACATTTTATAGCTTTCTGTTTTGTCACTAGCACGAAAAAAAACCCCTTCATTTATCAACATTTTTGCTTTTTGTTTGAACCTTTTTGAATGTGGCAGCTGTTCTTTATACAGCGTCCAAGTTTCATGTGCAATGAACCAGTAGAAATGCTACTTAAAATGACCTTTATATTTAAAGGAACAAAATCTTTTCACATTGACTTCCATGGAAAGTCATAATTCCACAGGGTTCAGTAATGGGTCCTCTGCAGTTTAGCCTATAGAGCCAGTATACAGCCAGTCAGACTTTGACACAGTCGTCTTGTTTTGTTTCTTTCCTGGCCTGTCTTTGTGTTTCTCATTGCTCTGATTGTTTTGTTTGTCATGTGCTCTTGTTTCTTTCTTGTCTCCACCCTAACCTTGCTAAGGCATTAATGCCCCCACATGTTTGTCTTTTGTAGCCCCTCCCTCTTATTATCTTCTCCAGGTGTTCCTTGTCTGTTGCAGTGCTTATGTAAACTCTTTGTTTTAGTATTGCTTATTTGTTATTGCAAATGAAAGGTTTAAGGTTTCTGTCACTTTTATGCAAATAAGCTGTTGCTGGCCACACCTCAGGTATATGCTGAGCATTTACCAGATGTTAGTGTTAGCTTGTGCTAAATGACAAAACGTGAACAAGCTAGTTCATGCTTAACTGCAAAGGAAAGTACAAAACTCTTTTATTTGAAATATATATAGTATTCTCTGATTTGCCATAGACAGAAGGTACAGATCCCTCCGTCAGAAGAAGTCTGCTGGTTAATTTACTAATAACTAATTACTGGTATTTACTGAAATGGCGAACCTTCAGCTGATTTTGTGGGTGGGGGTTGACAGGTGAGGAGTGGTGCCAGTGTTGCTAGGTTCTGTGCAGGTTTTCTTTTTGTAGTCTCATACAAAACTCTTTCAACTGATTCACAGAAAACAGATGGATGGTTTTCTTTCTTTTATGTAAGTACAATACTAGTTTCAGTTTCGTGATGAATACAATTAGAAATAGAAATGCTCTGACATACTTTTAGCTCTTAAAAAACTAAAATGTTTTTGCTCTGACTTGCATTAAAAACTTTAAATTAACTTTGTATGTGGAGTTCTACAGGGTTTAGTAATGGGCCCTCTGCTGTTTAGCCCATACATACCGCAGTATGGGAAGCACTTTTATGCCCTCTTGTGGCGAAACCCTGTGCCTAATCAGAACACACCTGTAAATGTTCACATACCTGCCTGGCATTTGTTCTTTATTTGGCATCAGTGTAAATGTTGTGATGAATGGAACCAAAGAAATGCTCCAAAATTACTTGAAAATGAAATATTAACTTTGTATGTGGAGGTCAACAGGGTTCAGTAATGGGCCCACTTCTGTTTTAACCTGCTTTTGTGCATGATGTGTATTTATATATGTGTATATATATATATATATATATATATATGTGTGTGTGTGTGTGTGTGTGTGTGTGTGTGTGTGTGTCAGTTTAAAAGTGTAAATTGCACCACATCAGGGCTGTGTTGGAATGAATGAGCTCCTTCATGGCTCAGGATGTGTGTTTAACATTATAACCCAAAACTGACAACTGCTCCACTCTCTCTCTCTCTCTCTCTCTCTCTCTCTCTCTTTCTCTTTCTGTCCTGTATTTGCCAGCTATCCAGTGTAGCACAGTGTGTTCTTTGTATGTGTGTGTGTGTGTTTTGATTGTGTTTTTGAGGTTGTGATGTTCCACCATTAGAATAAAGAGACTTTTTTAATACTCACCAATATACACATCAGTTTACCCACATGCCCAAGCCTGCTCTCCACTCTCTCTCTGTACACTCTACACACACACACACATGCACACACACACACACACACACACACACACAAAACACACACTTCACATGACATCAATCTAACTGGATGGGGATAGTGATCTCATTACAGACAGCTTGCTGTTGATTAAAACCTGCCGTGGTTGCCCTCCCCCTTCTCTTCTACCCCTCGGCCCCACCCCCTCGCCCCCCTCCCTCAGTCCCCTCAGCCCCGGGCTCACACCACTCTGCGGTTTCTCCTCCACTCGCCTCCAAACTGGGCCCCATTTTATGTTCTCCAGAAACTGGCTCGACCCAGTCCTCTGTTCCACTCGTCTTGCAGGCCTGCAGAGCCGGGTTCTGATCCGCAGTCACTCCTTATTTACTTATTTACACTATTAAAGAGTATTAATTCAGTTTATTTAGGTTTAGCATGTAAACACTGCAGCTATCTTTGTGACTGTGTTTATCTGAAACTGTATAGTAGATTAATGAGAGTTCAGTAAACAGAAGTGTAAAGAAAACAGAGCTGTAAAACAGGACAGTTCCAAACGCCAAAAACTGTTACATCACAGTTTAGTTCCAAAAACCCGCCAAAACTGTTATATCACAATCTTTAATCATTATATTTAAACCTCCAATATTTAAATAAAAATAGGGTGGTTTCAAACCCCACAAACTGTTACATCACAGTTTAGTTCCAAACCCCGCCAAAATTGTTACATCACAATCTTTAATCATTATATTTACACCCCCAACATTTACAAAAAAATAGGGCAGTTTTAAACCCCACAAACTGTTACATCACAGTTTAGTTCCAAACCCCCCCAAAACTTTTACATCACAATCTTTAAGCATTACATTTACACCCCCAATATTTCCATTAAAATAGACGGTTTCAAACCCCACAAACTGTTACATCACAGTTTAGTTCCAAACCCCGCCAAAATTGTTACATCACAATCTTTAAGCATTATATTTAGACCTCCAACATTTACATAAAAATAGGGCGGTTTCAAACCCCACAAACTGTTATATTACAGTTTAGTACCAAAACCCCACAAAAGTGTTCCATTACAATCTTTAATCATTATATTTACACCCCCAAACATTTACATAAAAATAGGCCAGTTTTAAACCCCACAAACTGTTACATCACACTACAAAACAGACCAGTTCCAAGAACACATAACCTTTCTATCACACTTGTTGTGAATTGTTGTAAAAAAAAACATACTGTTACAAAACAGTCTACAACTGTTATATTCAACCCCCAACATTAATATAAAAAAAAACAGGACAGTTCAAAAATCCCCAAAACTGTTACATCACAGTCTTGAACCATGATAAATACACCCCAAACATAAACACCAAAACAATCCTGTTCCAAAACACCACATACTGTTACATAACAGTATGGAATTGCTATATTTACACCCCAAATATTAACACAAAACCAAGCCAGTTCCAAAACACCACAACTGTTACATCGCAGTATTGAATTGCTATATTTACACCCGAAACATTTACATAAAACCAAGCCAGTTCCAAAACACCACAACTGTTACATCACAGTCTTGACTCGTTAAGTTTACACCAACATTATCAAAAAAACAGATACAAAAGCCCAAACAATTACAAAACAGTCTACAACTGTTATATTCAACCCCCCTACATTAACATAAAACAGAAGAGTTAAAAAATCTCAAAACTGTTACATCACAGTCTTGAATCATGATAAATAATCCCCAAACATTAACACCAAAACAATCCAGTTTCAAAACCCTAAAACTGTCTTGAATCAATATATGTCTACCAGCAATGTTTACAATAATTCTTTCCACTCAAAGCAATGCATATTAATATGCATATTATTATTAATATTAATATTAATAATGCATATTGCTATATTTACACCCTCAATATTTCCTTAAACCTTGCCCACCCAAACATGATAAAAATGCCATAAACAACAAGGGTGGAGATACAGTAGAAATAATTTCCCCCATATTATTAAAAGCACAGCACGAAATGTAGGGAAATTTGTGTTTGGTAGATCCTTTTTTTGTTGTAACAATGCTTCCTTGCGATAAATCATATACCAATAGACGTTATACTGTTAAAAAACTGTTAATTTCCTTTTTAAACAGAGCCACATTTTTATGTGAGTTGAGTATTGAGTAAGTGGGTTGTGCCAGTGAGAAATGTGCCAAATCTTGTATGCCATTGCCAAACAGCTTATTTTGCCATTGACTCATTTGGTGTTTGACGATCTTCTTGGGACATCCACTCACCATCATCTTTCACTGACATTCCCAATTATATGGAACTAGGACTTCTGTTTGGAGATACTGGTACCAGGCCTCTTTCCAAATAATGCCACAATTTGGTTTTGCAGAACACCAGCCAACGTGGTATGATGCTGGTTCTTGGAACAGATTCCAACTGACCAACTCAATAGCAACAGCAAAATAATCTGTTTGGCAATGTCAGAGAAGATTTGGCCAAATTTTAATGGGCGCCACCCACATACCCAACTCTACTGCTTAACCCACAAATACAGCTCTGAAAAAAATTAACAGAGCACTTAAAATTTTACGTTTCTTTAATTTGACCAAATTGAAAACCTCTGGAATGTAATCAAGAGGAAGATGGATGATCACAAGCCATCAAACCAAGCTGAACTGCTTGAATTTTTGCACCAGGAGTGGCATAAATTTATCCAAAAGCAGTGTGTAAGACTGGTGCAGGAGAACATGCCAAGATGCATAAAAACTGCGATTAAAAAACGAGGTTAATTAAAAAAATATTGATTTCTGAATTTTATGAATATGAACTTTGCATCTTTTTTGTTATTTTGGACATTTCTCATTTTCTGCAAATAAATGCTCTAAATGACAATATTTTGTTTGTTCATTTTACTTAATTATATACCTATAAATAGCAACATAAAAAAAAACTGAGTCAGAAACTAAATTGGTCTCCTAAATTTTTCAGAGCTGTAATATACAGAGGTTGGACAATGAAACTGTAACACCTGCTTTCAGACCACAATCATTTATTGTCCTGTTGGACAGTTCTGGAGGAAACAGGAGAGTTGAGGTCCACAATGAATTCTGTTGTAATTTGGGCAGCCGTGGTTTTATGGTTTTTGGATACAATCCGGGTTAGCACCTGAACATCCCTTTCAGACAGCTTCCTCTTGCGTCCACAGTTAATCCTGTTGGATGTGGTTGGTCCTTCTTGGTGGTATGCTGACATTACCCTGGATACCGTGGCTCTTGATTTGCTGTCTTGGTCACAGATGCGCCAGCAAGACGTGTACCAAAATTTTTTCCTCTTTTGAACTCTGGTATGTCACCCATAATGTTGTGCACATTGCAATATTTTGAGCAAAACTGTGCTCTTACCCTGCTAATTGAACCTTCACACTCTGCTCTTACTGGTGCAATGTGCAATTAATGGAGATTGGCCACCAGGCTGCTCCAATTTAGCCATGAAACCTCCCACACTAAAATGACAGGTGTTTCAGTTTCGTTGTCCAACAGCTGTATTAACACCTACAGAAATTAGTACTACAATACTTAAAATATTTGGCAGGTAAGCATTACTAAACAATTTCAAAATTACTACTACTACTACTATTAAGTAAATAATAAAAGCCATGGGAGAATGTGGCACTACATTGTTGTAGTAAAATCAACTGAGATACACTGAGTAAAATCTAATTGAGTAAACATGTTGCAAAGTATCATTTATTAAAAATGTGAAATACACTGAAAATTAAATAGTAAATAGTAAATATTACTTGAGCATATGCTCTGTTAAATTCACTTGCTGTTTTTACATGGAAAAAACTTTCCTCTGTAAATCCTACTCCACATTTGTTTCAGTGTAGTGTTATATTATGGTGGATGATCAGCTCTGTAAGATGCTTTATGATCCTAAAGGCTTCATTACTGTTAGAACAACCTGTCAGCACTGTCTGAGTTCTGCTTACAGAAACAAAAGGCCTTATTTTTAGTCCAACAGTTTCGGTGCCGTTTAAAATATTGTATAAGAAACATATGCACACACACACACACAAACACACACACGCACGCACGCATCATAAATCTCCACACTCTTCCCCAACGCAGACTCACTGACACTGAAACACAAACACCACTAACCTTTGACCTTACTGATGCTACTGCTACACACACTCACACACGTGTGGTCACGAGCGGTGGAGGAGCATGTGCGCTCTGTGAGACACAGATGACCCTTTATTCAGCTTCTTCAGAAGAACAGTTCTGAGGAAAACACACTGCAGCGCATCAGCAGAACAGAACTGAGGGCTAAGAACAAGCCAATACAGTGTTGCTATGGTGTTTCTTTGTGGTTGCTATGGCAGGTGCTTTGGTATTTTACATAGTTACTAGGGTATTGTTAAGTGGGTGCTGTGGTGTTGCAAAGACGTTTCTTGGTGGTTGCTATGGTATATTAGGTAGTTACTAAGGCATTGTTTAGTGGACGCTATGGTGTTTCTTTGTGGTTGCCATGACTTGTGCTTTGGTATTTTACGTAGTATACTAAGGTATTGTTAAGTGGCTGCTATGGTGTTTCTTTGTTGCTGCCATGGCTTGTGCTTTGGTATTTTATGTAGCTACTAAGGTATTGTTAAGTGGGTGCTGCGGTGTTTCTTTGTGGTTGCCATGGCTTGTGCTTTGGTATTTTACATAGCTCCTAAGGTATTGTTAAGTGGCTGCTATGGTGTCTCTTTGTGGTTGCCATGGCTTGTGCTTTGGTATTTTACGTAGCTACTAAGGTATTGTTAGGTGGGTGCTGCGGTGTTTCTTTGTGGTTGCCATGGCTTGTGCTTTGGTATTTTACATAGCTCCTAAGGTATTGTTAAGTGGCTGCTATGGTGTCTCTTTGTGGTTGCTATGGCTTGTGCTTTGGTATTTTTTGTAGCTACTAAGGTATTGTTAAGTGGGTGCTGTGATGTTGCAAAGAAGTTTCTTGGTGGTTGCTATGGAATATTAGGTAGCTACTAAGGTTTTGTTAAGTGGGTGCTATGGTGTCTCTTTGTGGTTGCCATGGCTTGGGCTTTGGTATTTTACGTAGCTACTAAGGTACTGTTAAGTGGGTGCTGTGGTGTTTCGTTGTGGTTGCCATGGCTTGTGCTTTGGTATTTTACGTAGCTACCAAGGTATTGTTAAGCAGGTGCTGTGGTGTTTCGTTGTGGTTGCCTTGGCTTGTGCTTTGTTATTTTACGTAGCTACTTAGGTATTGTTAGGTGGGTGCTATGGTGTTTCTTTGTGGTTGCCATGGCTTGTGCTTTGGTTGATTTGCGTAGCTACTAAAGTATTGTTAAATGGCTGCTATGGTGTCTCTTCGTGGTTGCCATGGCTTGTGCTTTGGTTGATTTACATAGCTACTAAGGTATTGTTAAGTGGGTGCTGTGGTGTTTCTTTTTGGTTGCCATGGCTTGTGCTTTGGTTGATTTACGTAGCTCCTAAGGTATTGTTAAGTGGGTGCTGTGGTGTTGCAAAGGAGTTTCTTTGTGGTTGCTAGGGTGGTTGCTATGGCACATTAGGTAGTTACCAAGGTGTTGCTTAGTGGGTGCTATGGTGTTTCTTGATGATTGCTAGGGTGGCATATTATGTAGTTACTAAGATATATTGTTAAGTGGTTGCTGTGGTGTTGCAAAAGAGTTTCTTGATGGTTGCTAAGGTGGTTGCTATAGCATATTAGGCAGTTAATAAGGTGTTGCTCAGTGGGTGTTGTGGTGTTGCAAACAATTTTCTTGGTGGTTGCTAGTGTGGTTGCTATGGCATATTAAGCAGTGGGTACTATGGTATTTCTTTGTGGTTGGTAAGGCAGGTGCATTTGTCTTTTTTGAAGCTATTAAGGTATTGCTAAATGGGTACTTTAGTGTTGCAAATAAGTTACATGGTGGTTGCTAGGGTGGTTGCTTTGACATATTATGTAGTTACTAAGGGGTTGCTCAATGGGTGTTATTAATATTTATTTGGGGTTGCTACAGCAGGTGCATTTGAATTTTACATATCTACTAAGGTATAGCTAAGTGGGTGCTGTGGTGTTGCAAAGACGTTTCTTGGTGGTTGCTATGGCATATTAGGTAGTTACTAAGATGTTGCTCAATGGGGGCTAGGTTGTTTCTATTCAGTTGCTATAGCGGGTTCTATGGTATCTCTTTGTGGTTGCTATGGGGGTGCATTGGTATTAAGGTATGTCTTTTTTTAGGTGGTTGCTTTGTTGTTATAAGGTGAAAGTTGTGGTGTTTCAAATGGTTTGCATGGTGTTCCAGGTGGCTGTTCCAAGTTGTTGCAAGTTTGTATGAAATAAATATATATTTAAAAAAATCGAAAATCAAATAAAACTCCAGGAGACGGTTCAAACAGGAGATCTTTCTCCAAAATATCCTGACTGGACATTCACTGGAATTGGTTCCATCCAGCAGTTACTGTAATAATTCTCCAAAACTGCAGTTATACAATATTTCCATTGGCAAACCACAAACGTAAGCACCTGGAGTTTTCTAAACATCAACGGAACGCTGAGTGGAACCAGACTCTGTGGAGCTTTTTGGCAACAAGTGAGTGGAAGTGTGAAGCATGGTGTGCAGTGTGGCGGTGGATGTGCCAGGTGATGGGGCTGTTCGTCTTCCAAAGGTTCTGGAAAGCTGGTTATGATATTTATCGTTATGGCTTCCATTAATATCAGTGGGACAATAATCCACAACGTGCCCTGAAGAGTGATTTACTGATCTCAGAAAAATAAGCTTTTACTGGAGCCAAATAGTCTGGACTAAAGTCGCGGAAACCCAGGACTGTGGGCTGAAGCACATCACCTGAAGAAGAACTGAGGATTCAGTAATGTCTAAAAGTATATTAATGCTATTTTTACAAAAATATATCAATGTATAAAAGTACAACAACCCAGATTTATAGAAGGACCCGCACTGTAAAAGTAAATGTTTTTCCCCATAGAATTTATTTTTAATTTGTAAAATCACCTAAAATGGCAAAAATGGCAAAGTTTATTGGTTTTTTTTTTAACATCAGTAAAATTCTGGAGGCAGGGGTACCAGAAAAATCTGTAAAAATGGGTCATTTTCTGTTGTCCATGCTGTCAAAAGCTATTTTTTATAGTTTTTTTTCTTCATATATTTTGTCTTTCAAAAAAACAGAATACTTTTTTCATTTATTTTTCGTGATTCTAATTTCCTTGCAGGTAAAATCTATAAAATTACCTAAAATGGCAAAACTAATTTTTATGTTTTGTGATTCTAACATACAGTACTTTCAAAAAGAAAATAAATGTAAAAAAAATTAATTTTTTGGTAGCATGGAGCTACCAAAAAAAAAGCGATATTATTATTATCTGGCATTCCTTCTGACAGAAAAGTACTGTTTTTTATGGACATTTTCAGGGGCCCTTTGCTGCCTGTTTTTTTTGCCCCCCCCCGGCCGCCCACCAAGCGACATATAGATAAACATCACAATACCTACATATTCTCTGTCTTAACTGAGTTATATGAACTTAATACGCATAAACAGCCCACATATACAGCTACAAACTACAAAAATATACAATAGACCCAACAATCAAAGCTTAATTTTCCTACAAGTACAACCGTTCAACAAATATCACTCATTTGTATGACGACAGTTTGCCAGAGCAGCCAAAACATTAAGCACAAACAAAAACTCACCAGTCAGGCAGCCTTTTATTGTGAATTAGTTTCACATTGAAGGAGAGCCTTTAACAAGACTATTTAATATGATGTGACACCATATCTGTCTGATTTACAGTCGCAATTCCATGATCGTTAGCTAACTATTGAAATAATCCACCCTGCGTGTTGTTTTACGACTAATCGATGCGTACCCCTTTAGCACAGCGCTGAGAAGGGATTAGACAGCCATGGCCCCGCCCCCAGAGTGAAAATCATGAATCTAATTGGTTAAATTGTCCTATGACTTTGCTAATAGACTCATTACTACACCCTTCTCAAAATCAGGAGAAAGGTCATGCAGACACGTGAGCAGAAGCCATTTGATTTGCTTTGATTGGTCAGTACTGCTGTCAGTCAAATAAGAGTCCAACTGATAAACGCAGACTAATGCTTTGAATTAGTTGCTGTTTTTAAATTTTAGTTAATTTAGAAAATAAGTCCATACATTTACAATAACTATTATATATATTTCCTGATTAAAAATTATGTAATGATTTACATGCACTTATTGTCAGGGTATTGAAGGGTTAGAAGGGCCTGCACACCACTGGAAAATATATGTAAAAAAAGTAATTTTCTGACATGCATGCTGTGAAAGTTATTTTTATTTATTTAGTAATTTGTATTACTTGTATTTTATACAAGTATGTTTATTACTATGTTTATTAATTATGTTTCATAATTCTAACATAAAAATAAATAATTGTAAAAAAAATGTGTTCCCCCTAGTGCCCAAATCATTTTTGGCATTCTCTGTTACAAGCTTTTTTCAGATTGTGTTTAATACTGTTCATGTTTAAGCTAATTAGCGAATGCGGTTTCTGTATTAATTTTAACGAGAACATCCAAACAGTTGTGATCCCGAGCTAGTTCCAGATCAGTGCTGGTTCTTCTTGGTATGTGGAGACCAGGATCAGTATAAACGAGGAGAAATCTGATCCTGGACCAGCACCAGCGTTCTGCTGGAACTAGCAGAATTCTCAGTCTGACCTGCAGTCCGGCCACTCTGAGCCGTCGCTGGAGGCCAGGCATTGATAACTGATACCCCCAGAGTGCCAGGCCCTCGGGGGCAGGTGTGTTTATATATACGTCTGAAGGGGCACTGATTGTCTCTCTCTCTCTTTCTCGCTTGGTCGCCCAGTGTGTGTGTGTGTGTGTGTGTGTGTGTTAGACAATATGTTTCATGGCATTCATCACACTCTTGGAGTTACACACATACCCTCACACTCCATCAACACAGCGTCGCCAGCTCACTGACGAGTAACAAAGCTTATATTTAAGGTTAAAAAAATCATAGTCTAGTTTTTATTAGTTTCACACTGCATGGGTGCGGTTACCTTTCCAGGTGTTGTTTAGCCTCCCTGCTAAAATAAAACTCCCTTCAGAGTTCAGTTTTGTCTTGCAAAAGATTGAGCGTAATAGATTTCTCTAAGATTCCTTATATCTCTGTTTATATAATAAAATTTTTTTTTTTCTACAGTTACAGTAGATACAGAATTCACCAGCGTAAACTGTAGTCAGATTTTGGCACAACACCACTTATTTTTCTTCTTCTTCTATTGGTTAATGGGTAACAGTAGACCACCTCTTTTGATTGGACCAAATTCTAGTCCTTTGGTCCAATTGGTCCAATGATTCATGGCACCTTTCACACCTGCTATTTTAAGCCTTTAAAATAGGGTTAAGTAATCTGGACTAAAGTAACCAAAAGCAGGACTGTGGGCTGAAGCACATCACCAGAAGTAGAACCAAGGATTCATAAATATCTAGAATTTTTGACATGTTTATGTATTTTTTTATGTATTATTATTATTACAACACTCTTTTTGAATGCTTGAAGATACAAAGCAAAAACCTGAATCTTACAGAAGGACCCACACTGTAAAAAAAAGCTTTCCTATGTGAATTTACACTAATTTCCAGGTAAAAATGGTACTTTTGGAATTGGTGCTTTCTAAAAGAGAATATGTAAATAAATTGTAATTTCTTTTGGCAAGAAGAAAACCTGAAAATTACAGGTTCTTGTTAGTTTAGTTTTTTTCCAAACATTTTCTGGTGTCCTCTGCTGCCAGAAAACAAATCATTTATCATTTCAGCTTTTTGGTGTTCCTACTGCACAAGATTACCTTTAAAAGGTAAAAAGAAAATCTTCCTGCAGGTAAAATTGGTAAAATCATATAAAATGGCAAAAATACACAGCTTGTAGGGTGATGGGTAGCGTCTGAAGTGTGACCGGTTTGGAGCGCACAGTCTTCCCGTCCACAGCATGAATGGATAACGGACGCAGAAGTTCTCAGGTGGGTACGCTGTGCTCCTTCACCAGGTCCAGACTGATGAAGTTCCCTTCCGACCCGGAGTCTATAAGCGCTGGGAGCATACCATCAGGCAACATAATATTCACAGGTAACGAGAAACATTGAGAACGAAAAATTGTGTTTTGCTTACGTACCAAGTTACGTCCCAGGGCTGGAGCCTTCACAGGTCGGGTCTGGAGACCACACTCAGCCTTGAAATGACCGGCTTCCCCACAATAAAGGCACAAACGAAGCTGGATCCGGCGCTATCCGGAGATAATAAAACCGAAAGTTGTTGCTGCTGTGTAGCTTGTTGGCTGGCTAGCTCAGAAACAGCTCGGGTCACACCAGCGAGCGTTTGCTGGTGCTGACCGAGTAGCCTCCCATGGTTGGCTAAACCAGATCTAATAGCCTCAGTATCTGCTATCTGATCTTGTACGGCCCCGTTTTCTGTCATGGTTTGTACAGAATTGCAGACACGTGCAGATACTGATAAAACAATACGTTTATTATAAAAATAAACAGATGTAAGACGTGGTTGATACAGAAAATGGGTAATCACCAGAAACCAGAGCAATATAGACAAAACCATACCATAAACGAGAGACAGTCCAGAGTTCATACACGAGATATCCAATGTCAGAGGTAATCCAAGAGGCAGTAGTGAAAACACAGTCCAGGTAATACACAAGCAATCCAATATCAGAGGCAAAGGCAATAATCGGAGTCGAGAAAACAAAAGCAAGGTCATACACAAGATAAACTGAGACAAGAGAAAAAGTAACGCTTTGTAAAGAGGAGAACCTACAATACGCGACGTGGGTGTTTGTGTGGAGTGCTCTTATATAGTGCCAGTAATCAGTATTCAGGACTTCCTGGAGGAAGCAGGTGAGGTGTCACGTGATCAGGTGCGTGATGTCAGCGTGATGTCAAAAAAAGGTAGCAAATTTTATGTAGTTTTACATATAATCATTGCAGTTGCGCTGCCATATACCTGTCAAATACATGTTATATCTGAAAAAACATTATATCAGAAAATACATTCAAAAAGCATCAGTTTTTAATAATTTTCTGGCAGAAGGGGTACCAGAAAATATCTGTAAAAAAGTGGGTAATTTTGTGACATCCATGCTCTCGAAAGTTAATGAATTGTTTTTTACAGATATTTTCTCTATCAAGAAATAGAGTACTTTTATGTTTTATTATTTTAACATGCTTTATATATGCTTTACATTTACAACTAAATGAAAAAAAAAAAAAACAGCACGGGTACCTGAAAGTTACAGCTTTTACAAACATTTTCTGGTACTCTCTGCTACCAAAAACTACCTTTTTTACATTTTAAATTTCATATATATGGTACCCCCTAATGCCCAAAATCCTTTTCTGCTTTCCATAACAGTATTTGTTGAAGATATTTTCTAGCTCCCTGCAGGTAAAATGAGTAAAATCACCTAAAATTGCAAAAATAAAAAAAGATAAATACATATAGTAGTGTATGTGGAATGCATGATATGTAGCCAATTTAACAAATGTAATAAAAAAAAAAGTATTTTTTATTTTAAAAAGGTCACAACATTTCATGTACTTTTAGCTAAACTCATTGCTGTTGTGGTGATATATAACTGTCAAATACAATTTATAACTGCAAGAAAATATACCAATAAAATATACCAATACATTAAAGAAGCATCAGTTTTTATTTTTTAGCAGCAGGGAAACCAGAAAATATCTGTAAAAAAGTAGTAATTTTCTGACATCCATGCTTTCAAAGGTTAATGATTTTTTTTTTTTTTTTTTTTTTTTTTTACAAATATACGTACTTTCCAAAAACAGAGTACTTTTATGCTTCATGATTTTAACATACGTAAAAAAGAAAATACATGTTAAAAAAGGGTCATTTTTGGCAGCATGGGTAGCTTTTCAAATATTTTCTGCACTCTCTGCTGCCAAAAAACAACCTTTTTAAATTACATTAATTTATATACAGCTCTGAAAAAAATAAGAGACCACTTCAGTTTCTGAATCAGTTTCTCTGATTTTGCTATTTATAGGTTTATGTTTGAGTAAAATGAACATTGTTGTTTTATTCTATAAACTACGGACAAAATTTCTCCCAAATTCCAGTGGTCCAAAATGATCAAATTCTCAAATAATCTAAATAAAACAAATTCATATTTTTAAAATTTTAAAAGCACTTTGCTTTTGGATAACTTTATGCCTTTACTCCTGGTGCAAAAATTCAAGCAGTTCAGTTTGGTTTGATGGCTTGTGATCATCCATCTTCCTCTTGATTATATTCCAGAGGTTTACAATTTGATCAAATCTAAGAAACGCATTATTTTCAAGTTGTCTCTTATTTTTTCCAGAGTTGTATATATTTCTTTTTTTTGTGACCAAAACCATTGCTACATGGGCATATTAGTGTTGATATGGTGTTTGTGGTTGCTTTAGCATTTTAGGTGTTTTTAGGTGTTTTGATGCTACAGTGACAGAAAAGAAAAAGAGAGGATCATTCCCACTTTCTCAGCAACTGATCTAGGGAACACGCTGAAAGAGAAGGATAGAAACAGGCGTTTAGAAGAAGGAAGAAGATAATGAGTAGGAAGGAAAATATGGGAATAACCAGCAAATATGAGATGGATGGTGGCAGAGAAAAACGGAGGGGTGGAGAACGGTGGTGGGGGGGGGGACTGGAGTGTGGGTGAGGGAGGAGTACGGAGGGGGAAACTGTAGCTTTCTGGCTTTATTTTCCATTCCTCTAGGCGTTCTGTGGCTTCTGAAAAAACATCTGAAGTGTTGAATCACGTGAGCGAGGAGATGCGTTTATGACTGTAAGGATATAATTATTTCAGAAACAAAGAGGGAGAGGGGGGGAGGGGTTTGAGTGACAGATAAAAAGACCTGGATCTGTGAAAACATCTCCCAAGTCTTAGAGACGAAGAAACAAAGAGACTTTGGCCAATAGTTGCATCCAGAAGGAAGGATAAGATTGTAATGCTATTTAGAAGAACGCTAAAAGTTACAAGCAACGACATTTAAAAGAAAATCTAGACTGATATGGGCATGATGTTTATTTAGCTACATATCATCGCTGTCTAATAAAAAACACTTATCTCTAAAACAGCAACTTTACAGGAGAGAGAAAAAAACTTGTAAACTTTCAATGGAAGTCAATGTAAAAAGAGTTTCAAATTTCTAAAAATTTCTATTGGTCCGTTCATCAAGAAATTCTGGCACAGTGTACGGGACAGTTTGTCTGTTTAAATTATGTCAGGGGTGTCCAAACTTTTTTTGTTGGGGGCCAGAAGGAGAAATATATTTGAAATCACGGGCCACAGACTCTGTAATAAAACAAATAATGAAATATATCACTTTAAATAATACATTTTCCTGATTATTTCATTTACACACCATTTTACTTACTATCTTTATCTCTGACAGTGTTGTGTAACTGATGTTTAATTTCATGATGTCTCTGAATATTAAACTCCTTAATTAAGGCAACTTTTAGACTCTTTGGCCCGTTTTTCTGCGCTAGAAATGCGCACCCTCTCCGCTTTCAGACTCTTTGGCCCATTTTTCGCGCTAGACATGGCAGCAGTATGTGAATGAGTGTTGTCCTGCTTGTTGCCAGACATCATTAATGTATTGTAAAGTTGGGCTGTCAAAGTGCCTGTAATTAAGGCCACAGGTGACTTTGTTTGAAATTGGACCCAACACCATGAAACTAGGATTTCTGGACATAACCTGATGCATAACAACAAGCCAAAGATCTTGACCATAGTTTATTTCAGCAATCTATAGTGCACTAGTCATTTGCACTTTGCGCAGATTGATTAGGGGCGTGTCCTGTGTCTTCACTGTCCTGAGTAGTGATTGGACGATCCACTTTTTTCTACTCTGATCCAATTCCAATACACATAAAAAGCTGATACTGATACAAATACCGATAAAAGGGCTCTTTTAGATAGATAGACAGACAGACAGACAGACAGACAGATAGATAGATAGATACTTTATTTATCCCCGAGGGAAAATTCTATTAGTACTATGATTAAGGTTAAATAATAAGGCTGAAACAGACCACACAGCCCTTTAAAGACTATACACAAGTAATTTGATTTAAATGCATTCCAAAGTCATTTATTTGACATACTTTATATACAAACACACAATAGTTTTCTTTTAAATTAAATATTTTTTTAGATATTAAAAACAAAAAAATTATATGTTAACTATTAAATATAGGGCTCTAGACAAATTTTTTGCACTGGTTGCACCGGTGTGCCTAACTTTTTTCTTAAATTAACCAACACAAAAGTTAGGTGCACCCAAATTTTCGACTGCATTGCCTTTATCACGGCACTCTTACAGGTTTACTTTTTTTAGCGCTGTCCATCTAGGCAATATTGACTTGTAAATAGTTAACATAATCTGGTCAGCATAAAGTTCTTTATTTGAAGCACAATTCTACAAGAAAGGTAACATACTGAAAATGTGTTGGTGTTTAAAGTGCTTCACTGAGCTTAAATTTAAGCTTAAATCTCATAAGATAAATAAAATAAAAAGAAAGTATAAAAGTGTTTTAAGGGCTTAAAACTGAATATCTAACAGCTCAATGTCTTATGGATTATCCTCCATAACCCAAAACTAATTTCATATAGTTTGTTGCACCTTTATTCACCTCAATGAAAAAGAGTTTTTAGAAAACATTCTCGCATACCAGCGGTTATTTTCAGGAGACTTTTATTTTGACAGGTAGCGTGGTGAATTAGTTGCAATGGCTAACGGCTAACTGGCGACGCTAACTGTATTTACGAGCTAAATTAATCAGTGTTTTTTTTTATAAAAAATTGATTTCTCAGTGCTGGTTAGAATGGGTAGGATCTGTGGTTTGATATAGCTGCAGTTCAGATATTTACTTATTATTACATTCACAATGCCGGATTGCAGCTATCAGCCCAATTCTAGCTAGGCTAACAGACTGCAGATTTTACTGAATATGGCTAACGGCTAACTGGCAATGCTAACTGTATTTCCGAACTAAATTAATCAGTGTTTTTTAATAATAGATTGATATCTTAGTGCTGGTTAGAGTGGGTAGGATCTGTGGTTTAATATTCAATGTGGATTATAGCTGCAGTTCACTTGAGATATTTACTTATTTTTACATTCACAATGCCGGATTGCAACTGTCGGTCCAATGCTAGCTAGGCTAACAGACTGCAGATTTTACTGAAGATGGCTAACTGGCAATGCTAACTGTATTTACGAGCTAAATTAATCACTCTTTTATAGGATATGTGGATCATGACTATAGTTCACTCTAGTCTGTAGTTAATAACTTTACAACATCAGAATGCAGCTGTAGGTTCAGTGCTAGCTAGGCTAACATACTGCTGGTGTTAATCAGTCAAAGTGCTTTTTTCTTGTCATTTTTTTATTTCCTAATGAGGATATGAGAGAGAATGGGCATCTGTCAAATTCTGTAAAATGCCTATAAGCTACAATTATTAAGTCTGTGTAGGCCTACTGAACCTAAATATAAATCCTTCTAAATGTCAAAGAAATAGAACTAATAAATAAATTATAGTTACTGTGCACTGTCACGCAACCTGACTCTCCTTCCACACCTCTGGACTCCACTTCCCAGAATCCTTTGGGTTATGACGTCACCGTCAGTCGCTCGCCGTCGCCCAATCACGTTGCGCTCCGGCGCTCAGACTCACCTGTGTTCTGAGGAAGGTCCGGGTTATGCTCTCTGTTTTTCTGTATTTAAGGTCGCACTGTGTAATGTATCTTCGCGAGGTATTGTCGACTTATGTTGCGTACTAAGCGGTTTCTTCCTGTTCTTGGTTATTGCCTTCTCGTTACGACCCTGTTTTCTGATTACCGGTTAATGTCTTTTGTTTTGCCCTTATTGGATTTGATGTTTGGTTGGACTGTTCGTACATGAGAGACATGAGAGGACATATCAGTGGAGTAGATCAGAATGTCGTCTATAAAAGCAATGACAAATTTGCCCAGCATGTCACGCAAAACATCATTGATAAATGATTGAAAAACAGAAGGTGCATTTTTGAGGCCAAAAGGCATAACCTGGTACTCATAGTGCCCTCTAGTGGTAAAAAAGGCCGTCTTCCATTCATCTCCCTCTCTAATCCTTACCAAGTTGTACGCACTGCGAAGGTCTAATTTCGTAAAAACAGAAGCTCCACGCAATTGTTCAAGAGCAACAGGTACTAAAGGAAGAGGATATGGGTTGGTCTTTGTTACAGCGTTAAGTTGTCGATAATCTATACAGGGACGGAGACCACCATCTTTCTTTTTAACAAAGAAAAAGGGAGCAGCAACAGGGGATGTAGAGTGGCGAATAAAACCCTGTGCTAGAGCCTCCTGCACATATTCCTCCATAGCTCTTTCCTCAGTTTGGGTAAGTGGATATATACGTGACTTAGGGGGTATCTGGTTATCAATTAGTTCAATAGCACAATCATAGGAACGATGGGGAGGAAGCTGGGTAGCACGAGTTTTACTGAAAACTTCACATAAATCTTGATAAACAGGAGGAATATGTGCAAGAGACTCTGGCTCTGGACTTTCAACAGAAGTGGATTGAAGTTTAACCTTAGGAACCTTCAAACAATGCTTCATACAATAGGATGACCAGGAAGTAATCTCCTTGTTAGACCAGGTAATTATAGGATCGTGCTTTCTTAACCATGGAAGTCCTAAAATTATTTGATATCGAGTGTCTTTCATAACAAAAAACCTGATCTCCTCAGAGTGCAGTGCGCTGACGCTCATCTTGACAGGTTTGGTGGTGCTGGTTATGCTTCCCTGTCCGACTGGGGTCCCATCCACAGCAGACAGTTTTATGGGATTCACCAGGTCCTCTAATGAGATCAGGAGTTGTCTGGCCAGCTGCTCATGAATAAAGTTTCCCTCGGCGCCGGAATCTATCAGAGCTGGGAATACAAAAGAAGAAGACTGGCAAAACAGTATTACAGATATTATAAAAGATCTGGAAAACATGTCAGGATTGAGTCTGCTTACCCCTTTAGCGTGTGGAATCCTAGGGGTTTCCACACGCTTTCCCGAGCTAGTGGCAGGTGGTTCGTATGGACGGTCCGGGTTGCCATGGAAACCATGGGAGAGCCCACCGTGGGACGAACCGGAAATTTCTTCTTGGCGTTTAGCTCGAGAGGGGCATATTTGGCAGTTACGCAACACATGACCAGCTCCGCCACAATAGAAACAAAGTCCAGCTTGAAATCGTCGCAAACGTTCCTCTCTGGATAATCGAGTAGCATCCACTTGCATAGGTTCCTCGTTGCTGTGACTGGAGACCACTGATCGAGTTGATGCAGAAACACGTGACACAAATCCAGACCTGCGTGGAGTAGTAGCTTCACGATTCATTACAGCGCCTTGTTTCAATTGATCCAGTCTTATGGCTAGAGAAATAAGTTCATCCAAGGGAAGTCCATCATCCTTACAGGCTAATTCAGCTAATACATCAGCCCTGAGCCCATTGCGAAACATTACCCGTAAAGCCGGTTCATTCCACCCACTACCAGCAGCCAATGTACGGAATTCTAAAGCATAATCAGACACAGAACGATTTTCCTGACGTAATCGAACCAATAACTCCCCCTGAGATTGACCATAATGAGGGTGATCAAAAACTAACTTAAACTCTTTGAGAAAGTGTTCGTATGTAGCTCTCTCCATACTCGGCCAAACAGCAGTAGCCCAGTCTAGGGCTTTACCGGTGAGACGTGAAATAAAAAATGAAATTCGCGCTGAATCGGAACCGACCGCAGAATTAGCAAAAAACAACGATATTTGTAACAAAAAACCCCTACAAGAATCCGGAGTACCATCGTATTTATCAGGTTTACTCACCGGAAAAGCGGTTGGTGGCTGGGTGAAAGAGCTAACCGGAGGCGAGCTAGCAGAAGCTAAGCTAACGGGGTTAGCCACGCTCAGCTGGGCGAGCTGAGCAGCGATACCTTGGAGGCTAGTGGTAATCTGAGCTAGCTGGGAGTGTTGTTCCGACTGCTGAGTACTAAGAGTAGTAACGGTGTGAGTAATGCTCTCAAAAAGCTGGCTATGCTGCTCGAGAACCCTCCCCTGATTCCCGACTGCCTGTTGTAGATTATTAAACTCAGCCATCGCTCTTTTAAACGGCGAGGTATTTTGTAACGCCAGGTAGTGAGGAGTGACGCACGCCGAGTAGAATGTACTCACAGGTTTATTTACAGGCAGGCAAGCAAATGTAGCTAACAGTATAGCCAGGTAAACAAAGATCTCACCAAAGACAGAAGACGTAGTCGTATAAACAGTCCGAGTTCGTAACCGAGAAACAGTACAACCAAACATCAAATCCAATAAGGGCAAAACAAAAGACATTAACCGGTAATCAGAAAACAGGGTCGTAACGAGAAGGCAATAACCAAGAACAGGAAGAAACCGCTTAGTACTAAGTTTTAATCAGTCAGGAGCGCACCTGTGTTTCTCGTCGCCAAGATATTAATATATTCGTAAACTCCAACACTAGTTAACCATGCGTGCGCTAGGTGTAAAAATAGACTGTTGCTGACGTGGTGTAAGATAGCAACAAGCATCGCAATGTGCCTTTCACAGGGTGTACGATAGGGTCCTAAGACTCAAACTGAGCCTATGGGATTCTGGGAAGTCATGGGGAGGTTTTATTCAGTGTATTAAACTGATATTCTCTTATAGTCATTAAAAATGTGAATTAAAGCAGATGTGTGTGAACCGTTGTGTTTGTATAGGGGTCAGATGGTATAGAAACACTGTATGTTTTATTGTGGAGCTCAGTGAGATAGTGTCAAGTCAGGCTACTGGAGCGATTTGGCGGTCGGCTGCGTCCAATTGCACTGCCACCCGTTGAGGCATGGACTCCACAAGACCTCTGAAGGCGTCCTGTGGTATCTGGCACCAAGACTAACATTTGCAGCAGATCCCACAAGACTGACGCCTGATGTTTTAGAGATGTTCTGGCACAGTTGACTGTCTCAGAAGTGTCTCAGATACTTACGCTTGTCAATTTTTCCTGTTTCTTTTTTTTCTTTAATTTTATTTCTATTATTTTTCTCATTTTCTTCCCAGCCAATTACCCAACCCACTCGTTAGGACCTTCTTCTATCACCAGTGATGCCCCAACACCAGAAGGGCAAAGACTAGCACATGCCACCTCCGACCTGTGTGAAGTCAGCCATCGCCTCTTTTCGAACTACTGCTGATGCAGAATTGCCAAGTAGCATTAGTAGCATCGGTTCCGATACATCAGCTCACAGAAGCCTTGTGCTGATTAACATCACCCTTTGGAGTGATATGGGAAGAGAGCGCCATCTACCCACGCAAAGAGAGCAAGGCAAATTGTGCTCTCTCAGGACTGATAGCCAACTACATGAACAGGATTAGAACCAGCGATCTCCTGATCATAGTGGCAGCGCTTAGCCTGTTTCTAAGAAGTATACATAGCAGATGTGCCAGTGGTAAATTAAGGCCCAATCCCATTTCTAATTTGTACCCGTTCTGTCACGTCCCCTTTGTTTTCACCCCCTTTTTGTTTCCGCCACTCAACTGAGTACTAGAGTGATTCTTAGACATGGGAATCTCCACAAGATTGCAACTCTTACTTGATTTTTCACCAATCAAGCACTTTATTTGCTTTAGATACCATAGAGAACCTGTTTGCCCCCATGACCAACTCTATCTCATCTCGTCTCCTGATACTGATGTGGCTTTGTCTTTTCCCATCAAATACACAGTTTATCCCATTGTGGGGGACACCTATACGACACTGCATCATATTTAATCTACTGGTATGGCACTTCTCCATTAGATAGGCACCTAACTGGACACTTCACATCTTTTTTTTCTTACCTGTAGGAGAACATTAGCTCTACACAGAACTACATATCTCTGCATTTACTCTACTGGAAACCTATTGAGACACTGTCTAGGGGTAGAGTTAGGCTATAAATGACACTTCATAATGGCACCCATTACTACTGAGTGAAGGACAGAAGGGAACTCAAAGATGGCCACTTTTTAAGACACAACATCAAAATTCCTTGATATAGACTAGAGGGCACATTATAATTTACTGCCACTTGATCACTTTTTCCATCCACAAGACAGGAAGCCAATAGGGCACTTTGTCTCTTTTTTGCCACTCTAGACGGCACTTTGTGGATGTGGCCAGTGTTTTTAGGGAGCCTCCTTGCCCATGCTACCTTCTGGCTCTTTCCCTTTTGTTAGCCTGTTTTATTCAGATCTGCTGGAGTCATTAACCACACTCTGATAATGTTGCATATTTTCTGTTCTCCATAAATTTAGTCAAATCCACTGATTCCATCTTTCTGCTTTGACTGCCCACCTGGTCAGCCTCATACCGATGGAAGTTTCAACCTCAGGTTATCCTGTCACCTTTCCTGCCACACTGATGGATGTTTTGGGATGCCAGGCTTCCTGTTACCCACCACAGATCAGCTTCCTATTGTCCAGATTTTGCCATGTGCCTCGGACTAGTTATTCACACTCCACTACTGTTTACATCAAAGTTTATATGAACTCTAACTAGGAGAAGCTGTGTGATGAGAAGAGAAGAGTAATGCCAAAGAAGCCATTTCTGCAAGCACGTCACAAACAGAGTCTGTTTGTGGCGTGCTTACAGAAATGGCTTCTTTCGCATCACTCTACCATATAGCTATTCCTTGTGCAAAGTGTGCTGCATTGTTGACACATGCACAGTGACACCATCTGCAGCAAGATGATGCTGCAGCTCGTTGGTGGTGGTCTGTGGATTGTCCTTGACTGTTCTCACCATTCTTCTTCTCTGCCTTTCTGATATTTTTCTTGGCCTGCCACTTCTGGGCTTAACAAGAACTGTCCCTGTGGTCTTCCATTTCCTTACTATGTTCCTCACAGTGGAAACTGACAGGTTAAATCTCTGAGACAACTTTTTGTATCCTTCCCCTGAACAACTATGTTGAACAATCTTTGTTTTTAGATCATTGGAGAGTTGTTTTGCTGAGCCCATGACGCCACTCTTCAGAGGAGATTCAAATAGGAGAACAACTTGCAATTGGCCACCTTAAATACCTTTTCTCATGATTGGATACACCTGGCTATGAAGTTCAAAGCTCAATGAGGTTACCAAATCAATTTTGTGCTTCAGTAAGTCAGTAAAAAATATTTAGGAGTCTTCAAATCAATAAAATGATAAGGGTGCCCATACTTTTGCACCGGTCAAATTTTGGTTTAATGCATATTGCACATTTTCTGTTTGTATACAATAAACCTCATTTCAATCCTGAAATATTACTGTGTCCATCAGTTAGATATATCAAACTGAAATGGCTGTTGCAAACACCCAAATATTTAGAACTAAAAATGATTAAGATTAATAGGGGTGCCCAAACCTTTTCATATGACTGTATTAGGCTTGATAGTACATTTGATAGTACATGTGATCATAAATCACTAGGGGTTCTATGATGTATATTCAGTGTTTTGTCTGATTCTCTGTCCTGCTACCTTATTTCTGTAAAGCTGCTTTGCGACAAAGTTGTGAAAAACGCTATATAAATAAATTAGATTTTATTTAGACAGCACTTTTTCAACCGTGTCGACGCCAAGGGGAGGCAATTGCCCTCCCTTTTCTCTACCCTGAGTCACAACAGTGCATATAAAGCTTAATTGCATTCCAACAGTAAACGTCTTGGTGCAAAATTCTTTTAAAGTCCGACTTTTCTGCTGGATTTTCCCTTCAGTACAGCCAGTAGCTTTATCTAGAAAAGAGCTGAACTGAAAAGTAGTAGCAGTTTATAGAGTTGTAACACAGGACTGGGCAGGACTGAGCCAAGTGGAGTCAGGGCAGAGAGACAGGGAAGGAGGGTGGGAGAGAGAGAGGGTGAGCGACAGTCAGTGAGAGAGAGAGAGAGAAAGAGAGAGAGAGAGTGGAGAAAGGGGCGGAATGCCACAAGCTTCTCTTTATCCGGGCAAAAGAGCGAAACTCCTGACTGACTGAGCTGCAGTCAGCCAAGCTGCTCGTTCGCCCATCTCTTTCTCTCTCTCTCTTTTCTCTCTCTCCTTTCTTTCCGCATTCGTTCTACCACTTCACCCCATCTGCTCGCCAGACCTGGGGCCGGGTTCGGGTAAGTTTGGGTTCTTCTGATGTTTTTAGAACCTTTTTAAGAACTTATTTACTTACTTACTGAGCTCAAGTGTAGAGCATGTGTCTCTCAGCCAGAGAGAGAGAGAGAGAGAGAAAGAGAGAGGGAACATGTCAGAGCAGGAAAGCAGGACAGATCTGAGCAGTGTGTGTAAGAGCGCATGTCTGTGTGTGTGTGTGTGTAAGTGTCTGAGAGAGTATTTGTGGGAGTGTGTGTAAGTGTGAGAGAGTTTGTGAGAGTGTGTGGGACAGTATTTGAGAGTGTGTAGGTGACAGTGTGTGTGTGTGTGTGTGAGAGCGAGAGATTGTGAGAGTGCGTGACAGTGTGTGAGTGTGTGTAAGAGTGTATAAAAGTGTGTGTAAGAGAGTTTGTGTGTGTGAGAGATTATGAGAGTATATAAGACTATTTGAGTGTGTTTGCGACAGTGTGCATAAGATTGTGTGTGAGAGTGAAAGAGAGTTGTGAGAGCATGTGAGACTGTTTCTGACAGTGTGTATAAGAGTGTGTGTAAATGAGAGTTTGTGAGAGTGTGTTTGTGACAGTTTGTATAAGAGTGTGTGTGAGAGTGAAAGAAAGTTGTGAGAGCACGTGAGACTGTTTCTGACAGTGTGTATAAGATTGTTTGTGAGAGTGAGAGAGAGTTTGTGAGAATGTGTATAAGAGTGTGTGTGAAAGTGAGAGAGAGTTTTTGAGAATGTGTATAAGAGTGTGTGTGAAAGTGAGAGAGAGTTTGTAAGGGGATGTGAGAGTATGTTTGTGACAGTGTGTATAAGAATGTGTGTGAGAGAGAGTTGTGAGAGTGTGTGACACTGAGCATGTGAGAGAATTTGTGTGTGAGAGACTGAGAGTATGAGAGACTGTTTGAGAGTGTGTTTGTGACAGTGTATAAGATGTGTGTGTGTGTGAGTATGAGAGTGGATGTTTTTGAGAGTGTGTGAGGCCATGTGTAAGTGTGTGTTTATGTGTGTTTAAGTATATAAACATGCTTGTGAGAGTGTATGGTTGTGTGTGTGAGAATGTGAAAATGTTTGTTAGAGTGTTTTTAAGTGTTTTTGTGAGAATGTTTGTGAAAGTGTGTGTGTCTGAGAGTCTGAGTGTGTGTGAGAGTTCATATGAATGTGTGAGGGTAGCCTTTTTGTTTTTCATAAAATGTTAAGAAAGGTAATTTTCTTATAGCGCTCCCTATTAGCGTTCTTGGGGAGCATTTGCTAGTGTTCTTGGTAGTGTTCTCCGATTTCATTCTCCAGTAGCATTTTCTGGTAGCATTTCTCAGGTATAGTTCTCCAATATCATTTTCCGTTAGCGTTCTCCGGTAGTGTTCTCCAGTAGTGTTCTCCAGTTTAGTTCTCCGATAACATTCAATGGTTTTCCGGCAGTGTTCTATGGTAGTGTCCTCCAGTTTTCTCCGTTTTTTCTCCTGTAGCATGCTATGGTAGTCTTTTCCAGTAGCATTTTCCTGTAGCGTTCTCCTGTAGCATTCTATGATAGTCTTCACCAGTAGCATTCTCCAGTAGTTCTCCTGTAGCATTTAGTGTTCTCCGGTAGCATTCTCCTGTAGTGTTCTCCGGTAGTGTTCTATGGTAGTGTCCTTTAGATTAGTTCTCCAGTATTCTTCTCCAGTATTGTTCTCCAGTAGTTGTCCTGTAGCATTCTATGGTAGTCTTCACCAGTAGCATTCTCCAGTAGGTCTCTTGTAGCATTCTATGGTAGTGTTCTCCAGTAGTGTTCTCCGATACTGTTCTACGGTAGTGTCCTTCAGTTTAGTTCTCCAGTATTCTTCTCCAGTAGAATTCTCCGGTAGTTCAACTGTAGCAATCTATGGTAGCATTCTCTGGTTTGGTTCTCCAGTAGCGTTCTTTAGTAGCATTATCCTATAGCATTCTATGGTAGTCTTCTCCATTTTAGTTCTGTGATAGCGTTCTTTAGTAGTGTTCTCCTATAGCATTCTATGGTAGTGTTCTCCAGTAGCGTTCTTTAGTAGCGTTCACCTATAGCATTCTATGGTAGTGTTCTCCATTTTAGTTCTCCGATAGCATTCTTTAGTAGCGTTCTCCTATAGCATTCTATGGAAGTGTTTTCCAGTTTAGTTCTCTGATAGCGTTCTTTAGTAGCGTTCTCCTATAGCATTCTATGGAAGTGTTTTCCAGTTTAGTTCTCTGATAGCGTTCTTTAGTAGCGTTCTCCTATAGCATTCTATGGTAGTGTTCTCCAGTTTAGTGCCCCGAAAGCGCTCTTTAGTAGCGTTCTCCTATAGCATTGTATAGTAGTGTTCTCTGGTTTAGTTCTCCGATAGCATTCTTTAGTAGCATTCTATGGTAGTGTTCTCCAGTTTAGTTTTTCAATAGTGTTCTTAGGTAGCGTTCTCCTATAGCATTCTATGGTAGTGTTCTTCAGTTTAGTTCTCCGATAGCGTTCTTTAGTAGCGTTCTTCTATAGCATTCTATGGTAGTGTTCTCCAGTTTAGTTCTCAGATAGCATTATTTAGTAGCATTCTATGGTAGTGTTCTCCAGTTTAGTTCTCCAGTAGCGTTCTTTAGTAGCGTTCTTTTATAGCATTCTATGATAGTGTTCTCCAGTTTAGTTCTCAGATAGCGTTCTTTAGTAGCGTTCTTCTGTAGCATTCTATGGTAGTGTTCTCCAGTTTAGTTCTCCGATAGCGTTCTTTAGTAGCGTTCTGCTATAGCATTTTATGGTAGTGTTCTTCAGTTTAGTTCTGTGATAGCATTGTCCGGTATTGTTTTCTAATAATGTTCTATAGAAGTGTTCTTCGATAGTTTTCTCTGATTGTGTTCTTCGGTAATCAATCTTTAGGAACATTCACTGTGGAACTGCTCACCCGGAGCGTTCCCTGGAGTCGATCTCTGGGAGTGTTGTTTGGGAACGTTTGGTATAAGTGTTGACCGGGAGCGTTTGCCGGCATTGCTGGCTGGAACAATTTCGGTGGGAGTGTTGACATGGAGCATCCACCAGGACCAGGAATGTTTGAGGAACTGTTTGCAGGGACTGTTCGCTGGGAACATTCGCTCGAGAACGTTTACTGCCAGCATTTTCTGGGAGCATTTGCCAATATTATTTGTCAGAACCGTTTGCAGGGGCAGGACACTGGGAGCTTTAGCTGATAGCTTTCGACAGGAAATTTTGCTGGAACCGTTCTCTGGGAAGACTTGCGAGAAGTGAGAAGTACCCGTCAGTGTTAGTAAACTAGGCACAGAGAGTGGCCGGGCATGATAGCTGTGTGGTTTTGAAGGATGGCGGAGCCAGGGATGGAAATTATGTTTTTTTTTTTTCAATAAGAAGATGAAGGTCTCTTCAGGACAGTTGGGGGTGAGGTTGGGTTGTTGGGGGGAGTTATATAAACAGGTTCTTCTACAGCTATTAACACCACCATGATGGAAATATTAAAATCAGCCACTTTGAATATTGTGGATATCTGGGAAATGGTTTTTGCTTCCTTACTGGACGTCGTTATGTGTGTGTGTGTGTGTGTGTGTGTGTGTGTGGGTGTATGTGCTCCCCTTGAAGTTGACATGTGATAAACTGTAGAACCATTTCTGAAGATGTTCTTTAACCCCGCAAAAAATCTATTGTTAAATGTTGGTTGATTACCAGTTACAGGGTACTATTTGGTGGAGCCCCCCAGGGCTAAATGTTTGGCTTTGGGAACGTGATGTTAATTTTGACTACATTTTTGTAATGTAGCGTGAAGCTCAGTTGAGGTTGTGTTTGTGATTGTACTAACAGCTGATACTAACACTGAAGGATGGATTATGCCTATGCTATAGCTGTGTTATGTCTGTGTTATGCCTGTGAGGTTGCATAGTGTTGAGAACATGGTGTAAAGATCATGTCAGTCAGTCTGTCAGCTCTCTGTTTCCTGCCCCATCTGACCTCAATCGACAGGTTGCCATTGTTTGCAGATACATAAGAAGCATCCTATCTACTCAAACCACAGAGAGAGGGAACCAACATGCGCATGACTCACAGTGACCCGACAGCCATTATTATTGCGGACCTTTAGCAAGCAGTGATGTCCTTCATGATTCATCCTGTTAGTGCCAACACCATTGGCAGACGGCTGCACAATACAGGACTACATGCATGCACCCGATCATTATGATGACTGCTCTTAACACCACTGCTGCTACCATCTCACAAGATTGCCTTAAAGACACAGATACTATGACATGTGTTACCCTACACTACCACAGATCTAATATGAATACTTTTACACGAAATACATTTGGGATGTATTATTGTTATATGCAGGTACTTACACACAAATAAACAGCTCTGGAAAAAAAACGTAAGAGACCACTAAAAATGTGAAGTTTATTTGATTTTACCAAATGCAAAACCTCTGGAATAGAATCAAGAGAAATATGGATTATGACAAGCCATCAAACCAAGCTGAACTGCTTGAATTTCTGCACCAGGAGTGCAGGCATAAAGTTATCCAAAAGCAGTGCGTAAGACTGGTGGAGGAGAACATGCCAAGATGCATAAAAACTGTGATTAAAACCAGGGTTATTCCACCAAATATTGATTTTTGAACTCCTAAAATTGTATGAATGTGGACTTATTTTCTTTGCATTAGTCTTTTTTTATATTGGCCATTTCTATTTTTCTGCAAATAAATGGTCTAATTGACTATATTTCTATTTGGAATTTGGGAATAATATCCATAGTTTTATAGAAAAAAACAACAATGTTCATTTTACCGAAACATATACCTTTAATTAGCAAAAATCAGAAAAACTGATTCAGAAACTGAAGTGGTGTCCTTACCTTGTATGAAAAAAAAGTTTGTGTGTCTGAATGTGTGTGTGTATGAAGCATTTAAATGCTTTAGCCCCTCCTCCCTCTCTTTGTTCTCGGCTCTGGGAGACTGACAGGCCCTTCAGGCAGGGAATGCTGTCTGTTTCCTCTCTGTCTGTCTTTCCGTCTGTCTGTCTATCTCTCCGTCTCCTGCTGTCTGTCATCACTATGCTCTTTTCATCACCACCCCCAACTACCCCCGCCTCCTCCGTACCCCCACACTCCCAGTGAAAGTATCACATCCCCACTCTGAGACTGCATGAGAGATCTCCACTACAGCCTCTCTGTTTAAACTACTGCTGTCTCACATCAATCTGTCTCACTGCCTATTTGTCCTACTGTCTCTCTGTCTAACTGTCTTACCCTTTTACTGTTTTACTGTCCCACTGTCTTACCATCTTACTGTTTTACTGTCTCGCTGTGTTATTGTCCCACTGTCTTTTTGTCCCAGTTTCTTACCATCTCACAGTCCCACTTTCTCAATGTCCTGCACTGTTGCACTGTCCCACACTGTCTCATACTGTCTCATTGCCCCACACTGTATTACTGTCTTTCTGTTACTCTCTTACACTGTCATTGTCTCACTGTCACACACTGTTTACCTGTCTTGTTGTCTCACTGCCACTATTTCCCACTCTTCCACGCTCAGACTGTCTTGCTGTCTCACTGTCACTACACCCCAGCCAGACTGTTGAAATGTCTAAATGTCTCACTGTCACAATGTCCCTTTGTTTCACAGTCAGACTTTCTTGCTGTCTCATTGTCTTACTGACACTCTGTCCCACTGTTCTGTGGTAAGACTGTCTTGCTGTCTCACTGTCACTGTTCCTTACTGGTCCACAGTCAGACTTTCTTACTGTCTCACTGTCACTATGTCCCACTGTTCCATGGGCAGACTGTCTCACTGTCACTATGTCCCACTTTTCCATGGGCAGACTGTCTCAGTGTCACTATGTCCCACAGCTCCACAGTCAGACTGTTTTGCTATATAATTGTTTCCCTGTCACAATGTCCCTTTGTTCCACGGCCGGACTGTCTTGGTGTCTCACTGTCTCACTGTCAGTATTCCACTGTTCCACAGTCAGACTGTCTCATTGTGACTATTGATGAATCTTATAGACACTTATGATGTTTTAGATGGGAAATACTTTTATATATGGTGTAGAACCTTTCGGTTCCATTATCATGATGAGTCAAAGAAACATTCAAAAGATTATTGAACCAATTTATTTGAAAAGCACAAAAACCTCCATTTTCACATTTTGATTTCTGACATGGACATGCATGTCCCACATCTGGTGGAAGAATTGAATCAGTTAAAAAGGAAAGTTCAGAGAAAGTTCTTCAGCTTCTTCTCACTCCAACATCTCATCTTTAGTCTTTTTCTCCCTTTTTTCTCTTCTTAAAATCCTTTTTGGTTCCCTTTAATACGTTTAATACACCTTTAGTTCCAGAGCTAAACCCACTGAGTGTAGAAGTGTGTGTGGAGCGGAGTGTGTGTGCAGAAGTGTGTCTGAGACGTAATTACACTCGACCCCAGACCTTCTCCTGTAGCTTGGGGCGCTGGGAGGGTGACCTCTGGACTCTGGGGGGGAGTTGGGGGTGGCGGCGTCGGGGTCTGGCTGGAAGAATGGCACCTCTGTGCCCCGTACTGAACGCGATTATTATAATCAGCTGTCGGAGAGTAATTCCAGCTCTCAGACAGAGCTCTGCAGTCTGGAGGAGATGATGAAGATGATGATGGTGATTTTTAAGTTCTGACTTTGTCACTGGTTGTGCAGAAATTTCACATTATATGTCGTTTATATTTTTCTAAACTTTTAAAAAGGTCTTCTCACTTCTTGGCAACACATTCATAAAAAATTGTTCTCTGAAAAATTCTCGATTAAAGGATTTTATAGACCAAAAAGGGTTCTTCTGCACTTCTATACCATCAAGTCTTTTAAATAGAAGAGAAAACAGGTTCTTGATCTGTGTTATAGAGGACTGGGTAACACTTTAAAATAACTACCTTTATAAAGGGTTTATGAATGGATTATAAATGAGTTTATCAAGGGTTATTAATATATAACACATAAATAGAAATGGCAACAGTGAGCTGAAAATTAGCAAAATAATGATTCCACACTCATTTATACTGTCAAACCTCAGATCTTTCTAGATACTGATTTTACTTTGTGTTTTCCATCAATCAGCATTAAACCTGTCATATTAATATATGTCTAAGTATGTTTAACTATGTATATTATCTATAAATTAAGTGACTAGGTTGCCACTGTTGCTTTTTCAATTGATGTGTTTTAACTGCTTATCAGTGGTTTTTAAGGCATTTACAGCCTAATCAATGATAAGTAATAATCTCATTTATAAACATTTATAAATTTAGTTTTTAAATAAGTCTTTTAAAGTGGTACCAAGGACTGTTCAAAAGGTTTTTGAAACATTCATCTTTCAACATCTGACCTTTCAAATGGATGTATATGCATTCAAATACATTTTCTACTGTCATTCCACGTGTCATACATGCCATTTAAAAATACTCTTGGGAACCCTACCAGACCCCTCTGCTTTAATATATGTACATATATATATATATATATATATATATATATATATATATATATATATATATATATATATATATATATATATATATTAAATAATTATAAATTAAATAATTATATTTTAGATATAAAATAACAAATCAACACACAGTAGCACATAATAATTGTGAAGTGGAACGAAAATGATACATGGTTTTAAAAATTTTAATCAAATAAAAAATAGAAAAGTCTGATGTGCAAAAGTATTCATCCCCCTTTATTCTGAAATTCTATTTAATAGAGCTTAGAATAAATACTTACCTTAGTCTTAGAATAAATACAGCTGTTCTGTAAGGGCCTCATTGGTTTGTTTGTAAGAACACTAGTGACCAAGAAACTCACCAGACTCACCAGGTCAGAAATAAAGTTTATAAAAAGGTTATAAAAACATATCCCAAGCTTTAAGCATCCCAAGCAGCACTGTTTAATCTGGCATCTAAAAATAGAAAACGTATACTACAACTGCAAACTTAACAAGACTTGAGACTGTTAGGGAGATTCACCTTCCAGCAAGACAATGACCCTAAACATACAGCCAGAGCTACAGTAAAAAGGTTTAGATCAAAAAATATTCATGTGTTAGAATGACCCAGTTAATGTCCTGACCTAAATCCCATTGAGTATCTGTGGTCAGACATGAAAACTGCTATGCTCATTTGCTCACTATCCAACCTGGCTGAGTTTGAGCTATTTTGCAAAGAAGAATGAGCAAAAATCTCAGTCTCTAGACACGCAAAGCTGGTAGAGATATACCCCAAAAAGACTTGCAGCTTTAATTGTAGCAGAAGATATTTATTTGATTAAAATCTTGAAAACTGTGTATCATTTTCATTCCACTTTCCAGTGACATGGTACTTTGTGTTGGTCTATCACTTAAAATCTCAATAAAATACAGTTTTGTAAGTGTTTTTTGTAACAAGGTAAAAACAATGTGAAAAAAATTGTATTGCTTTCAATTTAAAAAGAAAAAATCTTGAGTGCTGCTGCTTTAAAGGATAAACAAATCTTCTGATTTAAGCTGACTCCACTCTCAGCTTGTGGGACAAATTAGAAAAATGTTAAACAAATGGGAGGAATAGTTTGGGAGGGACGCTGGGTGATGTATGGGTTTAGGGGTGGGACAGGAGGAAGACCTGATTGGGCTGAGCAGTGTGCCTCTGATAGATAGACAGATAGATAGATAGATAGATAGATAGATAGATAGATAGATAGATAGATAGATAGATAGATAGATAGATAGATAGATAGATAGATAGATAGATAGATAGATAGATAGATAGATAGATACTTTATTTATCCCGAAGGAAATTTAGGAAAGCAGATGTTGAGATGCAGATGGTTGGACGTCACCAGGGGGAGAAAATATTGATTGACTTATTTGCATATTGTACACAGAAACATGATTTGTGGCTATAGCACACTTTAACCTGAGAGGCCATCGCAGAGGCAGAAATAACTGAAATAAAAAGGTTTTAAAGGTTAGGAAATGTTTATTCAAAATTTAAAGCGGGTTTGCTATGTTTCAAAACTTCAAAGAAACACAAGTCATTGTTTCTTTGAAGTAATATTGGCACTGCTGTGCTGCAGTCATAGATCAGCACAGCAGTGCCAGTATTACACATTATAGCACAAACCTCAAGTGTATTATTGCTTAATTATACCACATTTCCATTACCGCTGTTTATTAAAAGATTTTGAGGTAAAGAGGAGGAGAAAATACGATCTGTTAAAAGTTAAAGTTAAAATAGTTCCATTGCTGCTCTGTTTGTAGCTGTGCTGTTTGGTTTGTAAGCGCTGCATCGTTGCAAGGTAACCTGTATGTGGTGGAGTAATATATGGAGAGCTTCAATTACAGTGCATTACTGGCTAATAATGGCACTCACAGAAAGCCTCTCAGCCAATAACATTGCAGGAGCAGAACTAACTGTGGTATGATTTAAACTGAGTCAATTTTCCACAGAAAAGAGGGCAGAGTTGTCCTTGTACAACAATATTGTACATTGTAGCCCGACGCTTGATCCTGAGTGTGTGTAAGGAGTGTGTGTACAGACAGCAAGTACAGTTAAGCATCATTTCCATGCAGAGCTCCAGCTTGTATAAATCACAGCTCTGGGTGGGTTTAATGTCCACTCTCCTCCAGAGCTCTGTGAGTGTGATCAGGACTGACGGACGGAGATCAGGGACCGGAGGAATAAACGGAATCACTGAATGGAGAAACGTTTATAAAACAAGCTGCAGGCTGTAAATCCACAGTTACAGAATAAAGCAACTCGGAATTATGAACCCGAGACTCAAACCTGTTAGTAAGATCAGCAGCTCGTATTCTTTATGCACTGCAGTGTTTTAGCAATATTAGAACTAAATCTAAAAAACAATAATCCTTTTATGACCCAGGTTTTTGCAAGCATCTGTGAGCTAATTAGTTGTGTGGGTGCTCAACTATAAAAGCGCTAGTGCTCTCTAGGGAATGTATATATCAATATATGTAAAACCTATACAGCTCTGGAAAAAATTATGAGACCATTTCAGTTTCTTAATCTGTTTCTCTGATTTTGCTATTCATACGGACAACATTTCTCCCAAATGCCAAATAAAAATATTGTCAATTAGAGCATTTATTTGCAGAAAATAAGAAACGGCTGAAATAATAAAAAAAGATGCAGAGCTTTTAGACCTCAAATAATGCAAAGAAAAACAAGCTCACCCTTTTTAAGGGATTAGAAATCAATATTTGGTGGAATAACCCTGGATTTTAAGTACAGTTTTTCATGCATCTTGGCATATTCTCCTCCACCAGTCTTACACACTGCTTTTGGATAACTTTATGCCACTCCTGGTGCACAAATTTAAGCAGTTCAGCTTGGTTTGATGGTTGTGATCATCCATCATCCTCTTGATTATATTCCAGAGTTTTTCAATTTGGTAAAATAAAAAAAAATCATAATTTTTAAATGGTCTCTTATTTTTTTTCAGAGCTGTATATGTATAAATGTATGTAAAGTTTCACTAACCACAACCAGGCCTGATTACTGCCAGATCTGTAGAATAAAACGCATCACTTAAATAGAACCTGTCTGGCAACAAGAAGCGGCTAAAAGATCTCAAAAACAACACATTATGTCCCGATCTGAAGAATTTCAAAAACATATAAAATATAAAAGGCATTGACATCTGTCAGTGTGGAAAAAGTTACAAATACATTTCTGAAGGTTTGGGACTCTAGAGAACCATGGTGAGAGCTATTATTCACAAATGAAGAAAACATGGAACACCAATGAACCTTCTTTGGATTGACCGGGCTGCCGAAATTACTCCAAAAGGGCATGAACAACTTATCCAGGAGGTCCATTTTCTCCCTAATTTACACAGCCAATTACCTTACCCTATTACTAGTGATGCCCCCAACACCAGGAGGGTGAAGACTAAGGCATGTCTCCTCTGATACATGTGAAGTCAGCCGCTGCTTCTTTTCGAGCTGCTACTGATGCAGCATTGTATCTTGGTGCGTTTGGAGGAAAGCGCAGCGACTCATCTCCAATCCGATACATCAGCTTACAGATGCCTTGTGCTGCGGACATCACCCTAGGAGTGATAAATAAGGATAAAGAGTTCCATCTACCCACCCAGAGGGAGCAAAGCCAATTGTGCTCTCTCAGGGCTCCGGTAGCCGATGGCAAGCAACATGAACAGGATTCGAACCAGCAATCTACCCATCATAGTGGCAGTGCTTAGCCCACTAGACCACTTTGAGCCATCCAGTAAAACCCCTTAAATTTTTTTATCAAATAATAAAAAAAATGTTATGTGCAAAAATATTTAGCCCTTTTACTCTGAAACCTCTAAATAAAATCCAGTGCAATCAATGGCCTTTAACAGTGACTTAATTAGTTAATAGAGTTCAGCTGTGTGTAATTTAGTCTCAGTATAAAAACAGCTGTTCTGTGAAGGCCTCAGTGGTTTACTAGAAAACACTAGTGAACAAACATCATCATGTAGACCTCACCAGGAACTCACCAGACAGGTCAGATATAAAGTTGTGGAGAAGTTTAAAGCAGGATTAGGTTATAAAACAACATGAAGAATGAAGACTAGCACATGCCTCCTCTTTTTTAAATGCTGCTGATGCAGCAGGAACTATTTATTACTCCAAAGGGTGATGTCGATCAGCACAAGGCGTCTGTGAGCTGATGTATCAGAACCGAGTCGCAGTGCTTTCCTCTGAATGTGCTGTGATGCTACTCGGTTCTGATACATCAGCTCACAGATGCCTTGTGCTGATCGACATCACCCTTTGGAGAAATAAATAAGGATAAAGAGTTCCATCTACCCACCCAGAGAGAGCAAGGCCAATTGTGCTCTCTCAGGGCTCCGGTAGTCGATGGCAAGCTTCATGAACAGGATTCGAACCAGCGATCTCCTGATCATAGTGGCAGCGCTTAGCTTGCTGGGTCACTCGGAGCACCCAACTAAAACACAATTAAATGGAAAACTAATTGAAACGAATTAAACGGAATGTATCCATTTGTTTTTTTTCCAGTTTAGTTTTGGGAATTATAAAACTAAACTTTTTACGTTTTTTTTTAGCATAATTTTCAGATTTGTCAAACCTAGCAAGCCATGCTTAGTAAACTAAACCAAACTAAATCTAAACTCTGTGCTCTCTCTCTCTCTCTCTCCTTCCCCCAACACTAATTACAGCCTCTCTCGCCCTCCACTACTGTTTACAATAAGGCTCTCTTATTATTTCTGACTAAATGTGACCACTGTATACAAGCACCATGGCACTTAAGAATATTTATACGCATATCTGAGCTACTTTTAATGGCGCGGCCAACAACATAATGGCCATCATAAATTGGAGTTATTGTGCAGCAGCGGTGACCGCGCTCATAAAAATGTTTTTTTGGGAAGGAGCGCCAGTCTCGCGATTCCGTTGCAGAGAAACGTTTTAATTTTTCAGAGATGGAAATTTGGGCTCATTAACTGCAGTCGCGTGCCGTTTCTGCAGCGCGGTTGTAAAGTTCGACCTGGTGATCGGATTCGGAGGTGTGCAGATGTTTGGTTGAGTAGCGTTTGTGTTTTTATGTACGAGAAGCGTGTGTACACCTGCATCACGTAAACCAGCATCTAACGCCCTTTTTAAGGTATGTTAAAGGTTTTTTTTAGTGTTTTGTTTTGTGAAACATTGTTTTGTAAAAAGCAATAATGCTACGAGTTTATGACCCATCTGCAGGCTAATCAGTCGTGTCCGTGCTTAACTGTACAGGCCAAGTGTTATCTCGGGGGAAAAATATTTAACGTAAACAGTGGCTTGCAAAAGTATTCATACCCCTTAAACTTTTGTCACCTCACAACCACAAACTTAAATGTATTTTACGGAGATTTGAAGTGATAGATCAACACAAAGTAGCACATCATTGTGAAGTGGAGCAAAAACAGAACATGAGTTTCAAAATGTGAATTAAATACAAATTTTTAAAATGTTATGTGCAAAAGTATTCAGCGAGCCCTAATGTTCTTTTTGCTTAATAGTATTTTTTAGCCATTTTTGCCCCGTATCTTTCTTATGATGGAGTCATGAACGCTGACCTTAACTGAGGCAAGTGAGTCCTGCACTTCTTTCGATGTTATCATGGGGTCTTTGTGACCTCTTGGATGAGTTGTTGCTGCACTTTTGGGGTAATTTTGGCTGTCTGGGCACTCCTGGGAAGGTTCACCACTGTTTCATGTTTAAGCCATTTGTGAATAATGGCTCTATATGTGGTTCGCTGGAGTCCCAAGACTTTAGAAATGGCTTTATAACCTTTTCCAGATTGATAGATTGATAAATTACTTTTTTCCTCATTTGTTCCTGAATTTTTTTGGATATTGGCATTATGTAGCTTTTGAGAATCTTTTGGTTTACTTTGCTCTCTCTAAGTCAGGTACTATTTAAGTGATTTCTTGATTGTGAACAGGTGTGGCTAAACTAAACTAAACTCAGGTGTGATAAACCACAGTTAAGTTATGTTTTAACACTTTTTCACACATGTAGGTTTGGAATTTGTTTCTCCATTAGTAATAAAAAATCTTAATTTAAAAACTTTTTTTAAACTATTTTGTGTTTACTTGTGCTGTGTTGTTGGCTTAAATGTTAATTTGTTTTATGATCTGAACACTTTTTTACACCACTGTATATGTCTTGAATATGTGTTTCATCTATACAGTATATGCTGGATAGCTTGTAATGTATTATGGTAAAAAAGTGACAAGCAGGAGCATGTACTGTATATAGGTTAACCAGCAATGGGCCTATTTCTGAACCCTGAAGAACTCCACATAAAGACCCTTTTTGTTTTGCAGATTTGAGTGTAAAAGGCTGTTTCTGCACTCAAATTTGGATGTTGTAAAGTTCTTTCTGGAGATTGGATTCATATGTGTGCAGATGTTTGGTTGGGTAATGCTTGTGTTTTTTATGTGTTTTAAGAAGTGTGCCTGCACCTGCATCACGTAAAACAGCACCCAACATACTTTTTTAGTGTTTTTTAATGTTTTTTTCTGTGTTTTGTTTTTTAGGGGGTTTTGTGAAGTGTGTGGATGTTTGTAGACGTTATTATCCATCTGGGTTCGGCTAGAGCGTGAGCATGCATCTGAAAATGCTTGCAATGCATATGTGTGAGTGTGTGTGTATGTATGTGTGTGTGTGTGTGTGTTTTGCGGGTGTGTGTTAATCTGTGTGTTATACTGCACCACATCCTTTGGTTGGAGGTTCATAACCTCCCCCAGGCACCTTGATTTATGCCTCATATTTCAGCGACGTAATTATTCCCTCTTAGCTCATGTTTTTCCAGACATGTTTGCATGAGTGACTGTTCTCCCTTTCAAACCCGGGCCGCCTCCCTCCTATTGGACCGGGAGGTGCCAAACTGAAGTCATTAGCAGACTTCAAAGGGGCTCTGTTCTCCCACCTGGCTCAAAGCGAGCTTGTCTCACTTGCAACTGGTGAGGTAGCCTCAAACCCCCTTCTTAAAGTGTTGGGGCCCACACTAAAATGGGCTTTTTCTGCACTTAAACTGGTTCCAGTAGAACGTTCTTTGGGTCACCTTCTTGTGTTCCAATAGCAAAGGTGTCCACCAATTTCCCAACCAATTAGACAAATAGTTTTCCATATTCCCTTTCAACCCTGTACTGAAAATTTAAACCCCTACTGACGAGTAGAGACTTAAAGTGTTGGAGTCCAAATTAACATGGACTTTTTCTGCACTTAAACTGGTTCCAGTAGAACGTTCTTTGGGTCACCATCTCGTGTTCCAATCGCAAAGGTGTCCACCAGTTTTCTGCCCAATCTGACTAATGTTCCTCCAGATTTCCTCACTACCCTGACCAGTAAGGTAGGCCTAAATCCTAATGAAATTAAAGTGTAGGAGAAGTAAGTCAGATTGGAGTAACTACTAAGGTAGGGTAAAATGTAACATAAACTTTCTAGTGGGCAAACTGGTTCCAGTAAAATATATTTTTGGTCACCTCGTTGTGTTCTAGTAACAATGTTGTCTACCAATTTCCCAACCAATTGGACAAACAGTTTTTTTTATATTTCCCTACCTACCAAGTACTGGGAATTTAGATGTTTTAGAGACTTAAATTGTTGGGGTTCAAATTAACATGGACGTTTTCTGCACTTAAACTGGTTCCAGTAGAATGTTCTTTGGGTCACCATCTCGTGTTCAATTTGCAAAGTTGTCCACCAGTTTTCTGCCCAATCGGACTAATGTTTCTCCAGATTTCCTCACTACCCTGACCAGTAAGGTAGGCTTAAACCCTACAGAAAGTAAATTGTAGGAGAAGTACGAGAGATTGGGGTGAGTACTAAGGCAGGGTAAAATGACACGTGGACTTATTAGTGGTAGGGTTGCAGTGGTAACCGGTTTCACGGTACACCATGGTATTAAAATGCACGGTTATCATACCGTGTGTGTTTGCTTATTACCGGTAAAAGGCAAGCCAGCGGAGAAACTCACCCGCGCATGCGCAACTCTGCTCCGCTTCAGCTACTCAGCACACAGCGGTGAGAACAGCAGAAAGTGCATCAGACTAAACAAATCTCCGTCCGCCTAAAAAAAGGCTAAACTAAAGTCAGCAGTGTGGGACTATTTCGGATATCCGCCGAACGCACCCGAGGATGGTTATCTGATTTATAATCAATGTGGCCGTAAAGTCACAGCTAAAGGTGGACATACGTCAAACCTGTTCTCCCATCTCCGAGAACACCACCCCGCCGTGCAGCGCAAAGTATGTGTTTAGTTTATAATTTAAATCTGAACCTAAATAAAACCTCTTTGTAGTCGTGCACAACCCATGCGGTAAGCGCCCGCAAAAGCGCTGAGTTATCCGAAATTTGGGCACGCAGGTACAGGCGTGAAGTGCATGCTACGATGGATTCACATGTCCGTGTAAAGGTCCTGGCTGGACTGGATGTGAAAGACGCCATTCATTTACATGCGTTCATTTTCAAATTCTGACGTGCCTGTTTTTCATATGTTAAAACCAGACTCGGTGTGAAAGCCTTAAAATAGAAATCTCTATTGTGAGGATCATGTCAGAAATAAATCCCCTCTTTCTGCAGTATCTGCTTATATACCAACTTGGCAGTAAAACGGACGTTTACAACAGTTGTTGATCAGACACTGACCCAGGCTCAGTTTATCGGATATTAAATCATTTAAACTTAAATAATTGTACTGAATATTTTAAATACAGGATCTTTACTTCTTAGAGTACATGTAATGTGTGTAACATGTGTGTATGTATATATATATATATATATATATATATATATATATATATTATAATCCATATGTATATATATATTTTTTTATATACACCCTTAATGCCCTTAAGAGTAGTGGAAAAACCTGGTTTTCTTCACCTGATTGTGTACAGCTTCTTTTTTTTTTTAAGGAGACATTATCTATATTATTGTTCCAGGTTTCTACAATGCATAGTTAATTGAACAAAAAACCTTTGTTGTAATTTCTTTAAGGGTCAGTTTAATAATATATGTAACAAACTGTGATACCGTGATACCGCGGTATTTTCTGAGACGGTTATCATACCGTGAAAATCTCATACCATTGCAACCCTAATTAGTGGGCAAACTGGTTCCAGTAAAACATATTTTGGGTCGACTCCTTGTGTTTTAGTAACAATGTTGTCTACCAATTTCCTAACCAATTGGACCAATAGTTTTCCATATTTCCCCCCTACCATGTACTGGAAATTTAGATGGCCGAGATTAACATGGGCTTTTTCTGCACTTAAACTGGTTCCAGTAGAACATGCTTTGGGTCACCTTCTCGTGTTCCAATAGCTAAGGTGTCCACCAATTTTTTCACCAATCGGACCGATGCTTCTCCAGATTCCCTTCCCTACCCCCTGACCAGTTGTCTCTCTTGTAATCAGTAAAGAAGGATTAAACCCTTCTGAAATTAAAGTGTAGGAGAAGTAAGAAAGATTGGGTGACTACTAAGGCAAGGTAAAAATTAACGTGGACTTTTTAGTGGGCAAACTGGTTCCAGTAAAACATATTTTGGGTCACCTCCTTGTGTTCTAGTAACAATGTTGTCCACCAATTTCCCAACTAATTGGACAAATAGATTTCCATATTTCCTCCCTACCATGTACTGGGAATTTAGATGGTTTAGCTGGTCTACAAGCTTGACGTTCCTGACCAGCATGGCCATCAGTATTCAGCTGGTTTACCAGTTTTTCTTGCCTGCAACTAACGAGGTAGCTTTAAATCCCTACTGACGAGTAGAGACTTAAAGTGTTGGGGCCGAAATTAACATGGGCTTTTTCTGCACTTAAACTGGTTCTAGTAGAACATGCTTTGGGTTGCCTACTCATGTTCCAATAGCAAAGGTGTCCACCAGTTTCCTCACCAATCGGAATGATGCTTCCATGATGCTGACCATCTTATCTCTCTTGTAATCCATAAGGTAGGCTTAAAGACTACTGACAAATCTTTTTCCAGATTTCCTTGTCTACAAGGATAATCATACTGACCAGCTTTTCTTATTTGTAACTGGTAAGGTAGCCTCAAACCCCTACTGGAATTTAGAAACTTAAAATGTGGAAGAAATAAAGGAGAGTGATTTTTAGCAGTTAAACCTATAACAGTAGAATGTGCTTTGGGTCAACTTTTCATCTTCCACTAATAATGTTGTTCACCAATTTTCCCACCAATTGGACCAATTTTTCTCTAGATTCTATGATTAAACTAAAGATTACTAAAGTTTCTGTACCATAACAGTGGGATATATGCACAAGTAAAGACAACTTTAACTAATAGCAACTAAAAATAATCAATGTCTTTAAGTTTTCCTGAATAGTTTCTCAACAAAATCTACATAAAATGTACTTTCTTACAATAAATACATTTGTTAACATTTACAAACCCCTGCTAACTTCGAATCTAACCATCTGCTGAGTGACCGTGGAGGCAAATTGGCAGCTCTTGGCATCCCGAAGCCCTAGTTTTTCTGTGGAAAAAGCTGCTCCTGGTCAATTTTTCCATCCAGTGCCACCCTATGAGTTCATATATGTGGTGTAATGATGTCATCATAATGTCATTTTCATGATCTCTTACCCTTTTCCACAAATGTCGCTGAAACACCGCCACTCTGTTCCCGCTGCCAGGTGTGGTGTTATGTTGCCCAGGGCGACCGTTAAAATTCTCGCCGCACTTTTATTACTCACTACAAACAGCGTCCAAAAACTTCATTTTCGGGACTTGTCCGATGTTCTCGCTGGATGTCTGCCAGAGGTCAGAACCGGAGGTGTTGGTGAGGTTTTTCAGTTTAATTAACAGTCTGTAAAATGAATTTTTTTAATGGGTTGTGGTTCTAGCTTTGCACTTTATGCCTGAAAATAACACAAAATCGTTCTGCCCATAAACCCATTGACCTACGTTCTGGCTTTCATAATTACAGATTGAACAAACTATCTATCTTTCTATTTGTCTGTCTGTCTGTGCACCTATCCATTTATTAATGTCCATCTGTGCATCCTTTCACCACTGCATCCATCTTTCTTTCCATCCATCTAATCTTCCATCCACACATTAACCTGTTTGTTCATCTATATTCCTACCTATCTATTCTTTCAACAAAATGTCCTTCCATCTGTGCGCTCCAACTCACCGTCCATTTATTGTCTGTCTGTCTGTCTGTCTGTCTATTTCTCCATCTGCCCATTTGTTCAGCCATCCACCTGTCCATTCACCCACCTATCTATTCATCTATGTATATATTTTTATCTATTTATCTATCCACCCATCAATGTCTGTCCATCTGTGCATTTTTTCAACATTCAATCCATCTTTCTATCAATCCATTCCTCTCTTTGTTCATCTTTTTACCTACCAATCTATTCTTTCATCCATCTGTTCATCCATGTATTGAACATCTATCCTTCTAAAGGTGTTTTCCATCCATCCATCTATTTATTTATTGATCATTCTATATTCATCCATCCATCCATCCATCCATCCATCCATCCATCCATCCATCCATCCATCTATCAATCCATTCATCCATCCAATTGGACATATAAAAGATGATGAACATGCAGTCAGTGTGCGGCTTAGTGTGTTTTTCAGTGTTTTTCAATGTGCAAATTAGGGTGTGATTTAGTGTGTTTCAGTGTGTGTTTAGTGTTTTTAGTGTGATATTTTAGTGTGCAGATTTGTATACAGTTAAGCGTGCGATTTGGTGTGCAGTGCAGAGTGTGGTTCAGTGTGCAGTACAGTATGGGGTTTGGTGTATGGTTCAGTATGAGTTTCAGTGTTTGGTTCTGTGTGCGGTTCTGTGTGCGGTTCAGTATGTGGTTCCGTGTGCGGTACAGTATGCGGTTCAGTGTGTGGTTTGGTATGAGTTTCAGTGTTTGGTTCCATGTGCAGTTCAGTGTGTGGTTCAGTATGAGTTTCAGTGTTTGGTTCCGTGTGCAGTCCAGTATGCGGTTCCATGTGCGGCACATTGTACGGTACAGTATGTAACATAGTATGCGGTTCTGTGTGCATTTCAGTGTTTGGTTCCGTGTGCGGTACATAATGCGGTACAGTATGTGGGTCAGTGTGTGGTTCACTATGAATTTCAGTGTTTGGTTCTGTGTGCGGTTCTGAGTTGGGGCTTCATGTCTGCGGTGTGCGTTTGCAGTTTCTGAGTCAGGAAACGTTTCTGAGAGTTGAGACTGTGAGTATATATATATATATATATATATATATATATATATATATATATATATATATATATCCAGAAAGCCCTTGCCCTGGCAGGTGGGCAACCCTGTACCCCATAAAAGCAGTATTAAGGCTCTGGGACACACTGGCGCTTTTGTGGAGAAGCTTAAAGGTGTGCCCCCTGTGGAGGACAGAGGCTGGAGACCAGGCCCTGGAGCTGCAGCTCAGGATTGGGTGGAGTCAGGGGTGGAGCTACATCGTCTGTGAAGTTTAAGGGAGTCTGTGGGTACTGGGGTTCCAAAAAATGCAGTGTAAAATGTAACATGTACTTTTGTTTGAACTGCTTCAGTTGTGGGCTAACCAGAATAAAAAACAGCTTTCAAACATGGTGGAGGTAGTTTTATCTACAACTCAAAATGAGAGCTAGTCAGTCTAAAGTACAGCTTCCAAACATGGTGAAAGAAGTTTTATCTACCACTAAAAGTGAGAGGTAGCCAGGCTAAAGTATATTTTTCAAACATGGTGGAGGAAGTTCTATCTACAACTCAAAATGAGAGGTAGCCAGGCTAAAGTATATCTTTCAAACATGGTGAAGGAAGTTTTATTTACCACTCAAAGTGAGATACTTCCAAACAAGGTGGAGGTAGTTTTAAATACAACTCACACAGTGAGAGGTAGCCAGACTAAAAAAACAGCTTCCAAACATGGTGGAGGTAGTTTTATCTACAACTCACATTTGTAAATAAAACAACAGTGAAACTGTAAAACCTCTTACAGTGAAAGCAAGCCAAGCTAAAGTACAGCTTTTAAACATGGTGAAGGTAGTTCTATATACAACTCACACAATGAGAGGTAGCCAGACTAAAGTACAGCTTTCAAACATGATGAAGGTAGTTCTATATACAACTCACACAGTGAGAGCTCGCCAGATTAAAATACATCTTTCAAACATGGTGGAGGTAGTTTTACCTACAACCCACAGTAGGAGTTTACCAGGCTAAAGAACAGCCTCCAAACATGTTGGACAGAGACTTACCAGACTGTACAAAATCCCCTTCAGTCTGGTACATTTAATTCTGATTAAAGGTGGAATTTGTAGCATTTACTTTCACTCTATGTTTAGCTTAATTTTTTAGACATGGTTGGAGATGAAAAACAGTTTATGGTTTTATGTGGAACAGAAATGTCCAAACTAACAGTAGTAGTAGACCTATATATATATACAGTACCAGTCAAAAGTTTGGAGACATCTTTAATTCAGTTCTTTTTCATAATTTAACATTTTTCTGCATTATAGATTAATACTAAAATCATCAAAACTATGTAGAAAAAAACATAATCTGTTTTATATTTTAGATTCTTTCAATTCTTGCTTAATTGACAGCCTTGCACATCTTGGCATTTTCTTAGTGAGCTTTATGAGGTAGAGTCACCTGGAATTCATGCTTTCAGTTAACAGCTGTGCTAAACTTTTGTCAAGAGTTAATTACTTGAATTTCTTGCCTCTTAATGTGTTTGAGAGCATCAGTTGTAAAGTTGTGAAGAGGTAGAGTTACAGATATACAGTGAATAGACCTATTTGAGTAATGTTCTAATCCATATTATGGCAAAAAGTACTCATCTAAGCAAAGAAAAATAAACTTTAAGTAATGAAGGTCAGTAAATCCGAAAAAAATCAAGAACTTTAAAATTTGCTCGATTGTAGTCACAAAGACCAGCAAAAACATCATGATGAAACTGGCTCTCATCAGGGCCGGCCCAGAAAGGGAAGACCAAGAGTTATCTCTGTTGCACAGGATAAGTTAATCATAGTTACCAGCCTCAGAAAACTGCAAGTTACCAGCACCCTATATAAGAGCACCTAAATGCTTCACAGTAGAGTATTTTGGTTTGTTTAACACTTTTATTAAGTTACAACATGATTCCTTATGTGTTCCTTCATAGTCTGAATCACTTCAGTAATCATTTACAATGTAGGAAAACAATACAAAAATAAAAACAATGAATGAGGTGAAGGTAAATGAAGGTGTGTCCAAACTTCTGACTGGTACTGTACTTATATTTAAGCATATATGAATGTACACACTGTATACACGTGGCTGTATTTTATAGCTCTATTAGGGCACAGTTGGCTGGTGTGTGTCTGCATGGGTGTATTAGTGCAGCAGGCTGGTATGAGCCATTAAACGGTATGAACAGTTTCCTGGCACGACTGCTCATTATTCCTGCAGTTTATTGGTGGATAAAGCCTTTTTGTTTTATAAGCTCCAGGTTCTTGTTCCCCAGGTTTATACAAACACGTGTACTGAAGACTCATTCAGCGCTTAACGTCTCACTAATTAATGATTAATTGCTCTCTCCGAATAACGACCACTTCACTATTCGCCAGTTTCTTCCTCTGGTCTCGTTTGTCATCCGTCTCTTTCTCTTTCTCTTTCCCGGACGAACTGTTCTGGTATTTCAGCCCCCGGGGTGATTTTACTTTCATATTTAATTTCCACACTTTCAGTCAAAGCTTCTTCAGTTAAATGTAGAATAAAGTGTGACTGGAAATCACTGCAGATCAACAACAAAAGCCCTCTTCACTCTCAGAATCCAGAACGATACTGCAATACTTTCATTTCATTTAATGTTGGAGCTTTGCGACATGTGCTCTCACAGCTCTTAATGCTGTTTTAGAATGTTGAACTGTGTTTATGTTGATTTTATATGTTTTATACATTATAAATTAATGTTGAGGTCATTCAGACTATAAAGGAACACATAAGGAATCATGTAGTACCTTAAAGGTGTTAAACCAAAATAGTCTCTTCTTTTCCTGGGGCAGTCCTAATGAGTGCCAGTTTCATCATAACATTTTTTATTTTGGAAGTTCTTTAAAATGATATTTTTTTCTTTACTTAGTTGAGTAGTTCTTGCCATAATATGGATTAGAACATTACTCAAATAGGTCTATTCACTGTATACCTGTAACTCTACCTCTTCACAACTTCACAATTGATGCTCACAAACACATTAAGAGACAAGAATTTAAGTAATTAACTCTTGACAAGTTCAGCACAGCTGTTAATTGAAAACCTGAATTCCAGGAGACTGTACCTCATACAACTGACTGAGAAAATCCAGCAAAGATGTGCAAAACAGAACAAAACAGAACATGTTCTGTTTTGTTTAACACTTATTTTTACTTTTTACTGAACAATTCCATATGAAAAAATGACTGAAAAAGACTGAAAAACACTGAATTTAAGGTGTGTCCAAACTTTTGACTGGTACTGTATACATTAGTATATAAAATTGACTAACTGTGACCTTCTGCACTTCCTGCTTCAAGAGAATGTCCAACAGAACCAAAGCATACATATAATACAAGCCAGTTACAAAACCCCAAAACTGTTACATCACAGTTTGGGCTCATTATTTATGCACACCCTCAAGATTTTTACAAACATGATGTTGGCTTATTCCATTCCACAGTTCCACACTTTTCACAGAGCTTCAAAAGTAGGGCTCTACTCTTTTGTGTAGTGATTGTGAACATAGTGAACATTTTTTATATAAAATCATTAAAACGTAGTAATCAGCTATAACATCAGTGTGACTGTGTTTATCGTACTATAGTTGAATAATTAAGCAATAATACATGAGAGGGAGTGCTATAACATGTAATATTGACAATATTTCAGTCGTGCCAATATTACACATTATAGCACAAACCTTGAATGTTTTATTGCGATTATAGCACAGTTTCATTATCGCTGTTTATTGAAAGATTTTGAGTTTAAGAGAATAAGAAAAAATTATCTGTTTGGTTATAAAAACTCTGCAAGTTAAAATAGTTCTATTGCTGCTCTGTTTGTAGCTGCACTGTTTGGCTTGTAAGAGCTGCATCGTTGCTATTTTATCTGTATGTGGCGGAGTAATACATGGAGAGCTTCAGTTACAGTTCATTACCAGCTGATAACGGCACTCCAGTCAGCGAAACACATTGCAGGGTCAAATCTTACTGTGGTATAATGAGATTTCAGTACATAGAAGTGTAAACCTCAATAAACCTCATTTTAAAGAAAATTCAGCTGAATCAATACAATCAACTATTATGTAAAAGGTAATTAAAACAGTATTACAATTTTTTTTTATACAAAAAAAAAATGCACCCAGAAGGAAATGTAGGATTGCAATGCTATTCAGAAAGATGCTTATAATTACCAAAAGTCTTAAAGTTGTAGAGGTTCCTAATGGTGAACAAATATTCTTCAGTTGTTGGAGATAGTTGCAGATTGTTGATAGTTCGTCGAATAACATCCCACACATTTTCAATCAGAGGTAGCAACCAGTGGCCCTACTTTGTCTAAACACACAATTTTGTACAATATGAACTAAAACCAGTGTCACATGACTTTTGCCATATTACATGGAAGCTAAAAAACGGTGGACACATTGAAATCGAGTCCCTTATCTTTATTTATTAATATAGACAATTTTAACCAGATGCCACCTCTCACCATCATTACCACACAACTTATACAGATGATATACTTTATAATCAATTTACATACTGCTGTCCCATGACTTTTGGCATGACAGTGTGTCTGTGGATGTATGGGTGTTTGTTTGTGTATGCTTTTCGCGGACGGGTTTCACATGTGGAATAGCTTAGCTTACCAAAGCTGGCCGATCCAATCAGCTACATTACAAACACAGGGAGGGGGCGGGGCCAAAGCAGACAGATGACATTAATAGAAGGAATAGAGAGACTGGTGAGAATGGGACTGTTTTGCAGTGTTGTCTGTGTTCTCTATGTGTATTTAGCGTGTGTAGTATGAGTGTGTGTGTGTGCCCACTAGTCCTTTTTTTAGCATCTGACAGTGACGCAAATCTGTTGAAATGCTGTGGTGTGTGTGAATGAATGTGTGTGTGTGTGTGTTTGTGTGAGAGAGTGTGTGTGTGTTTTCCAAGCCCTGTTTTTTGGCTTCTTAAACTGATCCAGAAACAAAATACGCAAACAAAGGTTGCCTGTTCCTGCTGACTGGTCTCAGCGTTCCTCAGGTCGTCCGTCAGCTTCCAAAACCGTGATAAATATAACCTCACCTTACACACAGAATCACAGACCTGGTCCAGCTTCAGCTCGGTCCAAAATCCGTATTTACCCGCCACATTCCTGCTGAAACATGTGGTTACGAAGGTTCAGACACATCCAAGTCAAATAAACGTGAAGAAAAGTGTGAGAGAGCATGGTGCCACTTTACTGTGGGGTATGGATCATACTGTTCAACAATTGAAAGATGAGATACGGTTGAGCATGGAGGCATAAAGTAGGGGTTTCGATTCAAAATCAATTCATTTAGGGACATTTCAGTAGTTTGAATATAAAAAGTCAAATTGTAGTTTGAATATAAAATGTACAGGGGTTGGACAATGAAACTGGCTAAATTGGACCAGCCAGGTGGCCAATCTTCATTAATTGCACATTGCACCAGTAAGAGCAGAGTGTGAAGGTTCAATTAGCAGGGTAAGAACACAGTTTTGCTCAAAATACTGCAATGCACACAACATTATGGGTGACATACCAGAGTTCAAAAGAACAAATTGTTGGTGCACGTCTCTGTGTCCAAGACAAGACAGCAAGTCTTTGTAATGTATCAAGAGCCACGGTATCCAGGGTAATGTCAGCATACCACTAAGAAGGACGAACCACATCCAACAGGATTAACTGTGGACGCTGTAAGAGGAAGCTGTCTGAAAGGGATGTTCGGGTGCTAACGTGGATTGTATCCATAAAACCACGGCTGCCCAAATCACAGCAGAATTCAATCTGCAACTTAACTCTCGCTCTGCGCTGGTCTTTGTTGGTTAACTTGGTTGAAAAGCTGGTAATCCAGTTGAACGTACATCCTCTATACTGGCAAACTGGCAGCTTAAACTGGTTAGGTCTTGACTAGTATGGAATATGTTTTCATTAGAGTTTGATGGTGAATGTAGTAGCTGATCTACCAGCATGACCAAATTAGGCTTGACTAAGCTTGTCAAAGCCTCAAGGAAAGCATACGTCTGCACTCTCTAGTCCAGAGTTTGGGTTTTGTAGTCCGATTTCACCTGTAGCCCCTTGCCACAAGTTTCTAGAGCGACTCTGCTGGAACTGTGACCAAAGGTTCTGGTTGCGAAATGTTCAGACTATTTTTAAAACCCTATCGTCCACAAGTTTCCAAACAAAACCAGAAACTACTTTCATAAACTAATTTTTCGACTTTGAAACAGGTCGTAAAGTTCATAATTCAGAACATCCTACAAGGTGTCCATCAACTGATGATAGCTTAATCATTGATTGTCGATGGTCTAAGCTGGTCTTTGTTGGACAACTTGGTTGAAAAGCTGGTAATCCAGTTGAACGTACATGCTCTATACTGGCAAACTGGCAGCTTAAACTGGTTAGGTCTTGACCAATATGGAAGATGTTTGAGTTTGAAGGTTGATGGAGTAGCTGATCTACCAGCATGACCAACTTTAGCTTGACTAAGCTTATCAAAGCCTCAAGGAAAGCATAGGTCTGCACTCTCCAGTCCAGAGTTTGGGTTCTGTAGTCCGATTACACCTGTTGCCCCTTGCCATAAGGTTCTAGAGTGACTCTGCTGGAACTGTGCAGACCAAAGATTCTGGTTGAGAAATGGAACCCTATTGTCCACCAGTTTCCAAACAAAACCCACAACTACTTTCATAAACTAGTTTTTCGACTTCGAAACATGTCCTAAAACGTATAATTCAGAACATCCTGTAAGGTATCCGTCAACTGATGAGAGCTTGATCATTGATTGTCGATGGTCTAAGCTGGTCTTTGTTGGTCAGCTTGGTGGAACAGCTGGTAATCCAGTTGAACATACATTCCCAACACTGGCAGGCTGGCAGCTTAAACTGGTTAGGTCTTGACCAGTATGGAAGATGTTTGAGTTTGAAGGTTGATGGAGTAGCTGATCTACCAGCATGAGCAAATTTAGCTTGACTAACCCAAAAGTTATCAAACTGGCAGAAGCATTTAAAGAGTTTGATCAAGCTGCTCATACTGGTGGACCAGTGGGTTCAAGTAGGGCATGCTGGTCAACAGGCTTGGTCATACTGGTTGACTAGTTTGTTTGATTGAACTTACTAGTAAACCAGCTTAACCATCAAATGGAAAGATTCATATAAAAGTGGTCACAATCTAAAGATGACCAACCAGCTTGACAAGTTTGACCAGTTTGAAAACAGCTAACATCTAATGATATTTGATATTCTTGATTATGTGACTAAAAATACAGTCACCAAAACTTCTACATTTACCTAGTCTACAAAAAGCCACATCTGTGAACATGTTCAAAACTTCTTTGACTATTATATTAACACAGTAGGTTCTTGCCATTTAGCTCCCAATATATCAATTAAAAAAATTGTGATGTCATTGATACAAACTGCCACACACTATATCACTCAGTATTCAGCGATTGAAGACAAACTGCAGCCATAAAAAAAAGAATAATAGCACTTAGATCATGAGTTTAGATTGAATGCAGCCTTTTGCTATTTTCTGATGCTTGGAACAATTTAGTCAGAGCTGGAGTTCAACAGCCTATAAATCCACGCTAATCTAATACATAATAATTCAATACACTGCGTGCTGTGATTTTTATTGCATTTGAATTATTTTTGGGCTTTTGGGCAATTTATCCAAGTAGAAACTCAACCAGAGTGAACCCTTAAGCTGAAGTGACAGAAGTTTTGTCGACTTGTAGCACTGTTATAAAAGGTCAATGCTGTATAAAATATATATGTCAATTTTACACATATTGGATTATCTAAAGCATTTTTCTTAGAACTGATAAAGAGTAGGGTGATCTTTACTGGGGTCCTGCCTTTTATATTGTTATGTTATCTGAAAACTATGATTCATATAAAATGGAGGAAGTTGATGTTCTATTTTTTCTTATTTTTATGTTTTGCCATTTTGCCATCAAATGCGTTGTCATAAAAAAATTTATGTGCCGTTCCACAGGGTTCACTGATCGGCCCTTTGCTGTTTATATAGACGGGTTCCTGCACCATTTTAAAAGTCAAATTTAAGGCTTTTTAGGACCTTTTAAGAACTCAGTAAATATAATTAAAGACCCAAAAATGTAGTGATAATTTCTTTAGTTCTCGCCCCTCTAATGTTAACTAGCTTTCTGCTAACTTCTATTTAGTTCTATCCCTGGTAATGTTAGATAGCTTGTTTAAGATAGCCAAAGTTAGTATGTTAGCTAGCTTTCTGCTAAAGTTAGTATGTTAGCTAGCTCACCGCTAAAGTTTGTATGTTATTTAGCTAACTTTCCGCCTACCTTCATTCTATAACTAGTAACGTTAGCTAGCTCGCTTAAGATAGCTAAAGTTAGTATGTTAGTTGGTTTGCTGCAAACATTAGTTAGCTTGCTGCTAACGTTAGTATGTAAGCTAAATTGCCGCTAATGTTAGCTAGCTTTCCACTAACCTTAGTTCTATCCCTGGTAGCTCTTCGTTAATCTTAGTTCTCTTCACAGATTAGATGTTTACGATAGGCCACTGTGTTTTTCCACCTACATTAAACACATTGCTGCAAGTTTACAGTAAATTTAAGACAATTTAAGACCTAAATTACCCATATTTATTTATAAAAAAATAAATATTACCGTTCCTTATAATCCTTGGCACAAGCATACCAAATGCATTACAACATATTCTGTAGCAACTAGTATTGTGTCCCATGACTTTTGTTATGTTCCAATGGAAGCTGCACTGACCCATGGGTATGTGGGTGGGGTTTCCTGCTTTGAATGTCATTGTGATTTCTGCCAGAGTTGCAATTCTATCCAGATGCTGCCAATCATCATCATCCTTGCCACACACTGCACTGCCCACTGTGGGTAGTAATGCCTTGTGTTCACAGTACATAGATATGGGTTTTCACAAGCCGTCCCTGAAGTGACACTTTGTGATTTAATTGCATACTGCTGTCCCATGACTTTTAGCAAGTCAGTGTACAGAATTTCAGAAAGAACGAACCAATAGAAATGCTCCAAAATGACACTTATTATTATCAAACTTGTGAACAAAACAGAAGTCTGATTAAAACAAATACATTACAAGTTCTCCAAATGTGTCAAAATCTGAAAACAGATGTTTAGAAGAGTTGTGCAACTTTCCGTTCTGCATTGTTGGAGAGCAGCGAGAGCTGGAAGGGGTTAAGCGTGCCCACGGTGAGTGCCCTCCACCCTGGGCATGTGGCGGTTGGAGGCTGGCTGAAGAACAGAAGCGTCTTTATTGAGGAGAAGTTCTGATTTAAATCATATGGCTTTGCCTGGAATCACTTCACGGCTTTGGAGGCCATTCAAATGAATGCCCCAAACAAGAGGCTCGGTCTCAGTCTCGCCAACCCCCTCCTGCCCCCCTCCACCACTCTCCTGCCATCCCAGCTCCCACCCCAGCTCCCACTCTTTCATCTGGCCGTCTGCTCTCACTTTCGCAAATTTAACGGTAATTTGCGAGAAACACGGACTTGGTTTGTTACTTTTTAGCGTTCCTGACGTTAAATTTTGACCTTCTTTGAAGCCACCGATGCCCAATGATGCCGCCAAATGCCATTCTGCTGAGCTGTTCCAGTTCCTTTGATGGGATCTGTCTGATGAGATAATATTGTAATGGTAGAGCTTTAGACAGAAGCCCAAAAGTGTTGGCACACCTGCTCATTGATTGCTTGATCTGGGGTCAATTAAAGGTATTATAAAGAATAGAATTTATCCTACTCTACCATTGTACCCCTGATGTCCAGGGAAGGTTGTGTACTACCTTTGTTTTGAGCACTGCTGTAAAGATGTGATTGCCTTCAGCGAATACGTTCCGTTTATTTTAGAGGTCAGGATGTTGGAAGATCACCAACCCAGCCTATCCTCAACCCATCCCATTCGAATGCATTGGTCTCAATTATGGAATAAATTTTGTGCCAAAAGTACAAATAATAAAACAAACACAAAAAACAAATATTAAAGAGAAAAAAATATATAGCAAATATATATATATATTTTAAATATACTTGGTTACTTTATTATCCCTTGCAGTTATTAAAAAATATTTCAGTTTGGATTTTGTCAGTCTTTGCTTTTATTTATGTGTTTTTGTGAATTTTCTGTGTATATTTTTGTTAAAGACTTTTGCTTCTGGAATCTCTCATTTGCATCTGCTTCAGTTTTTTGGCACACGTTTCCCCTTGAATCTCCATTGGTCAGCTGATTTTGGACTACCCTGTCTGAGACTGACCATGCCCACCCTGCCATCTTCAAGCGTTTTTCCAAACACAGGAGTAAATGGGTGCCAGCAGCAGATACTTTTACAATTAAATTTCATACGTTTCAAACGTTAAATGTTATATTTATTCTAAGCGACTGTTTCACTCCATTAGAAATCCCATGTTAGCGAGGTGTGCTAAATATTTATGCGCAAAGTAGTCCGTGAACTAGGGAGTTACCTAGTCAGTGAACTTAGTGAGTTACCTAGTTAGTGAGTTACCTAGTTAATGAGTTACCTAGTTAGTGAGTTAGCTAGTCAGTAAGCTAGTGAGTTAGCTAGTTACCTTGTCAGTGAACTACGGAGGGACCTAGTCAGTATGTTAGCTAGTCAGTGAACTTAATGAGTTAGCTAGTTAGTGAGATAGTGAGTTACCAGATCAGTGAATTTAATGAGTTAGCTAGTCAGTAAGCTAGTGTGTTAGCCAGTTACCTAGTCAGTGAACTAGGGAGTTACCTAGTCAGTGAGTTAGATTGTTACCTAGTTAGTGAGCAAGTGCGTTAGCTAGTTACCTAGTCAGTGAATTAGTGAGTTAGCTTGTTAGTGAGTAAGCTAGTTCCCTAGTCAGTGAACTTATTGAGTTAGCTAGTCAGTGAGCTAGTGGGTTAGCTAGTTACCTAGTCAGGGAACTTATTGAGTTAGCTAGTCAGTGTGCTAGTGCGTTAGCTAGTTACCTAATTAGTGAATTAGTGAGTTAGCTAGTTACCTACCTTGCACATGGATATTTAGCACACCTTGCTATTGTGAGTTTTTTAATGGAGTGAAACACTTGCTTAGAGAATAAATATAACAATAAACATAACCTTAGTATGAAATTTAAATGAAAAAAGTATCTGCTGCTGCTGTTGTGCACTGGAACCTGTTCACTCCGCCATGCTTAGCAGAACCCTTGAAACTGGCGGGGTGGGCGTAGTCAGTCTCAGACGAGGATTCAGGGAACTAGCAGTAAGTCCAAAACCAGAACAATGGAGATTCAAGGGAAACGCCTTATTCTAGGCCCCGCCCCACCCGTGAAAACTGTGTTAAAACTTAGAAGCAAAAGTCTTTAACAAAAAATAAATAAAATAAAAGCAATGACTGACAAAGGATAATTAAGTATATTTAAAAATATATATTTGCTATATATTTTTCTCTTTTGAATTTGCAACATGCAATTTTACCTTTCGATTCTTAAAATTGTATTTTTTGTGAAAAACTTTTGGCACAAACTTTACTCTATTCTTACTTAATTCTGAGGGATTTAAACCCCCTAAAGACTGGACCTTGCCTGTCGCTGTGGACAATGTTTTCATTTTGTTTGTTTATCTGCTTTAGAAGTTCCTATTCTTTTGGCAGTACTTCTTTACTACAGGCTAGACAAGATGTTGGAATGCTTCGCTTAAAGGAACTAAATAAATGCATTCATTAGAAGGGGTGTCCATAAATATTTGGACATGTAATGTCTATAAAATGTGTTCCTGCTCAGGGAATAAAGGAAGCAATAAGGAACACATTTAATCTCTCCACGCTTTAAAAGTTGAGTGGTTGGAAACAAGACGTTTCTCGTAGATATGTTTTTCCTTCTTCTTTTTTTTTCCGGCGCTGAATTACAGAAACAAAGGGAAGCTTTATGGCCGGGAGAGGATGGTATAAAAATAAATCATCCCATCGATATTGCTCTGTGGCCTTTTGCAGGCAATCATTTCACGTTGTTTTTGGCTCGTACTCTTTACGAAGTTGTTTTGCTCTACTCTGTAGAGCTCTGAGATTCTGTATTCAGATTGGAGCAGAACTGGAGTGGGAGCAGGTTCTGCGTAGGCTGTAAGAACCGGCGGTTCTGCTGATGAATGACAGCTTTAACAAAGAACTGAACACCTACTGCAGCCCAGAAATCTGAGAATAAAAGCAGTTCATTGAGTCGCTCTCACTACATGTTACTACTGCTGCTACTACTACTCATGAATCAATAGTGCAGTTAGTAATAAATGTTGAAATTAATTTGCATACAGTATTTAGAAACAACATTAAATCAAGTTCTCATTTAGTAGATCACTAATACCACTAAGTCGTCAACGTATAATCACATTCCTATCTGAACTGAGAACCATGGTAATAATTGTAGTTCTTTTTTTTTTCATTTTGACATTTTCCCCTTTAATTCAGTTAGTTTTAATAAGTTTTCACATCAGTTTTGATAGTTTTTATCAGTTTTTATATATTTTTTTAATGCTGAGTGTATTTTTTTATACTTTGGGTTAATATATGAGGTGCAGGATTCAAAAAGGTAATGTGTAACAGAAACTCTACCAAAGAAACCATAAAAAAAAAAATTATTATTCAGTTTCTGTTGAACAACCAAATGTCAACAGGATCGCAAAGGATTGCAGCCTAAAAGAGGCACTAAACCCTAAAGCATATTTCTTTTTCATTAAAAGCTATGTCATTAAAACATGTCAGTGCTGCTTAAAAAAATTATAAACATTTCCAAATCTTTAAAAACAGGGCCCTCTCAGGTTCAACTGTGCTATAGGTGAAGATGATGTTTCCGTGTACTTTGGTACGCAGACACTCACCGTATGCAAATCAGTCAGTCAATAATACCGTCCCCATCTGGGTCTCACCGCTATCAGAGGCACACTGCTCAGCCCAACCAGCTCTCCATTCTGCCCCACCCCTAAACCCATACATCACCCAGTGTCCCTCTTAAACTTCTCCTTCCTTTTTTTATATTTTTTAAATTTGAGCTAAGTGTGGAATCATCCAAAATCATTGGGATTAGTTTTTTTTTTTTTTAAGCGTAAACTGTATGTAATACTGCTACTTAAAATAACAAATAGTCTAGAACACACAATAACATGTAAATAACAATGTAAGACACACATCCCATCAGGAAGATCAATATAAGAAAAGCACAATAACTGAGAAATACAGTAAGTTCTACAAGGGTAAACCATTTTGACCAATTACCAACTCAAAAATAAATTAAGAAATGAACGTCAAGCACGGGAAACAGGTACAGGATATTTGGCATATCAGTGCAGAAGAACTTATTGAACTATATTGTATATCACATATTTATGTAACATCAGAAAGTAAACACAGTGAATTTAGCTGTCTGAAATATTTTTTTTGTGTTTCCTGGAGCTCCTGGATAGGGTGTTAGCATTAGCTAGCTTCTCTTTCAGTGAAGCTACTCATAGAGTCTAGCTGGTAATGGTACTTGCAACTATTAGCCCTCTTGTGCTGCTTCTTAATTTCCACGTATTCCCTTATATTGTATCACAACAAGAGCTTTTACCTTTCTCACTGTCATAATCTAATCCTGCTCAGAAATCTGCAGCTTTTTCACAGTTTTCTCTGCTATTATTTCACCGGCTAGTGTGGTGACTGTAAACAAGAAGTGACAACCAGCTGTAAAACTACTCAAGTTGTTTTTATTAGTAAGTTATTAAGATCAGTGCTAACCAGTTCAGGAGAAAATTAGCAGCTCTGCATCTGTCTTGTAGTCCTTCTGGGATTTGATGGAAGGATGCCGAGGCTGTAACACACTGTTCTTACCTGCTATTGTGTTCTGTACCTATCAACCCTGGGTGTGGAAATTGGACTGGGATTATTTTGGGATTATTATGGTCACGTTTTTTATTTTCCTTAGCGGGAAACTTCATAGAGAATTAAGGAGGTGTTTAGGCTGTAATTTATCTAATTAGAGGAACAGTTAGTTTAAGACTATGATGTTGAGTATTGTGAAGAAAAGATAAGAATTATAAGACCGTGGTTTTAACGATCTTATCTGTTTTTCAGACACCCAAGGCTGTAGGAGGTCTTGGATCTATATTGGATGTCAAAGAAACTTTTTACCATGGACTAAGACTAAGGACTGAAGGATCTCCAAATCTCTTCATCTCTGCAGTGCATTGTGGGAATCTCAGAGAAAAAAAAAGTGGACAGACGAGAATTAATACTGGTTTGATACTGGGGCATCCTGTGATTATCATGGCAACCAACAGGGAGCGTCCTGTGGGTCACATGCCTGGGTTTTACCCCTTCGCCTTCAGCATGCGGAACCACACACCCTTCGATCTCCTGGCCAATGGGAGCCTTTTCGGACGTTACGGGACGGATTTACCCAAAGAGATGGCGGCTCTATGTGAGTAATTTTGAGAACATTGCAATAAACATGGGTGATTGTAGTGCTACTGTATTTAGAAGGAAGATTTAAGTTACCAGGAACAATAAATTATTGAAATTTAGAAATTTGATATGGGTAATATTTATTGAGCTACACGTACAGAAGTACAGAAGGGAGTAATGCAATGTTTATCGTTTCATGCCAGATGACTCAGTATATAGTTGTAGAGGTTCCTAATGGTGTTCTTTGAAAATCCATCTCATGCAGCTTGAATATTCTCACTCAGTTCCTGCTGCAGTCTTTGTGGTAGGGGGTTAAGAGTGTTGATTGCACGTCCAATAGCATCCCGCACATTTTCAATCTGGTATAGTCTGCCAATGCAGTTGGCCATGATATATGTGTCTTCAAGCCAGGGCCGTTTCTAGGGGGGGGGGGGGGACTGAGGGGGCCACTGCCCCTCCCACATTTAGTTTCCCCCCCCCCCCCAAGCGCAATGTGAGCAAAGAATGTTTTTTAAATATGTGCTTAGCTTGGTTAGGAGCTTACCTTGGTTAGTAGCAGCTAATCTCTGACTAATCTCACGGACTAACTCTACATGTATTATATGAATGTTTCATTCAATAAATATACACTGTAGAAAATCCTATAATGTGTCGTTGTCTGTTGAAGACACATACAAATTTTTTTTTTTTTCTCAGCACCATTAGCTCTGGCTTTAAAAATATGACTATTAACATGCCCACCCATTATGTTCTACTGCCCCCCCAAGCAAAGCAGTTTAGAACCGGTGGTGCTTCAAGCCAAGCTCTTGAAATAGCAGCAGTAAGTATGTGGACGAGCATTATCCTATTAGAATAATAATTGGGTAAAGTTGTGTTGAGAAAAAGTGCCCATGCCACCAAATGTCCTCTTATGGTTGATTCTTTCTGGATGCAGCTATTTTTTATGATGATTGACGAGTGTTTTAACTCTGCTGTTGATGTGAGATCTTTGGTTCACCACCATGTTACATTCAAATGCTAGCTTATAACTGCTGGTAGATGGGGTGAACTTGCGTACGGGTTTATTTTGCACTCTTTTATGGAGTGATAGTCCTGCAGAAGGCATTTTAAAAGCTGCTTTGTCCCTGGAAAACTGCCTTTTTCCATTTAGACTTACTCAGAGAGAGAGAGAGAGAGAGAGAGAGAGAGAGAGTGTGTGTGTTCATGTTCCAGTCCTACTGCTTTTTTTATGGCTTTTTGGAACATTTAGGAGAATTTCCAGTGAAAACCACAGGGTGGTGTCTTGTGTCCCTGCTAAATGGAAAGTGGATGGTCTGAGAACAAAACAAAAGAACCAATAATTATTTTAAAACTTGAATGTTTTTTTTAGATAAGCTTTTATTCCTATAGATTTTTTATTGTCTTTTATTGTTCCTAATTCCAGCACTTTAACTGATTTTTCACTGTGAAGTTCTTAAAAGTTTGTGTTTAGTGTTAAAACTCCAAATATTATTGGAACATATGCAGGTGAACAATACAAACAGTAAAAGTAAAGAAAAAGTAAGAATCTCTTATTCTGAAGAAAATAGTTGAGATATTGGTGGGATCTTGTGAATATTTCACAAACCCGGGTCTCTCCTTTAAACCAGATATCGTCAGCTCAATATCAGCACTATCCAGACTTCAATGCTCAACTAATGTCTTATATTTCATTCGAAAGATTGTTGAACCAAGAGTGACACCAGTGACACTAGCCAAAACTACAATTTTAAAATATATATTTACCACTTAACATCTTAACTTAATCTAAAATGCTAATTAAAAGCAATGCCAATTAATTTTTTTTCTCTGTGTCGTTACAGTGACACATTCCTCAGCGAGATTTAAACAGACATTCTTCTGGTAAACAAACAAATGCAATGTTGGGCTATGCTAGCCCTGTACAGCTCATAGCTTTAAGTGGAACTAAGCTAAAGATCAATTTTATAGCTTGATTTAATTAGTGCAAGTACACACCGGAAGTGCTTTCTGGTGATCAGTCTCTGATTTATTCTGTGCTGTTAGGCGGCATTATCTACTAACTGTGCTAAGCGTTAGCTCTTTTGCCGATCAGAGGTGAATATTATCTGCCTGTAGCCTGCTGCTAACCCTGGCTAGCACTGCTGGAGCAGCATTAGCATTAACCGCTAACCGTGCTAAAAGTGCTAGCTTCTGTGGCGTTCAGAGGCAAGTATATTGGTGGAAATCTGTAAATCTAAGCTTACTGTAAATATCCAGAAGTGCTTCACTCACCCAAATAAACAGTTTTCATGAGAAAAATCTATGTAGATAAACATCCAGTGCTTGTTTGGCTTTTGGGGGCTCGTTTTAAACCGGTATGCGTTTCTCTCATACCGCCCTACCGCAAGGGGGCGCTGTGGCACAGCGTGAGGACCAGCACCGACCTGCTGCCATTTCTACTGTAGGAGTGTTTTTATCCCAGTAAAATAGAGCAGTAACTACAGCCTTTTTAAAATATATTAATACTGTAGCATGAAGGATGATTTGAATGAATTTGTTAACTGGAGAAGAAAGGGAATTGTAGCTGTAAATTTACATTAAACTTGTGTCTGACTTGTGCAAACGAGATTTAGAGAAATATCTCTTTGAATCCTTAAACATTAATTAAGTATTAAGTATATTATGTTTATTTATAGTGTTTATGGAACTTTTAAAAATATTTTTTTATTTTGTAAAGTAAGTTGTATTAAAGTTGTTGGCGTATCTCTTTTTAAGGTCTATTGTTTACATTTTCAGCTGTTATTCTAATAATAAAGGCTGATTTCTTCATATATTGTGTAATTTTGTGGGACAAAGTAATCAAATCCTTCATTTAAAGCCTTAGTGTTTTATATCATATGTACTCCTAACAGTACAGTAACTCACAAACCTATATTAAAGCCCAGTCATGCAAAAAAATAATAAAAATATAATAATAAAAATACTGTGATATAACGTGAAACGGTCAGAATCTTGAAAAATATTTTGATATGCACTACTACACACATAATGCTCCTTATAATCCAGAACACTTATGTATGAAAATAGACCAGAAAATGGACTTTATTTATAGTGCGCCTTACAATCCAGAGCACCTTATAGTGCAAAAAAGTCATAAGTTTACCTCAGCAGTGTGACTAGAGTAAAATGTTTTATTCCTTCTTTTAATTATTGCACGTAAGGTGTATAACTGAACACCGTAACCTTTTGAGAGTTTGGGTGATCAGATCTGATTTATTAAAGTGTGCACAGTGAGTAGGTGTACCTAATAAAGCAGTTGTGAGCATTTAGTATATAATGTCCTGGCATGTAGCGTGCGTGTGTGTGTGTGTGTGTGTGTGTGTGTGTGTGTGTGTGTGTGTGTGTGTGTGCGTGTTTGTGTGTGTGAGACTCTTTATCTCACACTGTTGCCATTATGTGGTGCAGTCCGAGCGTACTCTCAAAGTCCATTAGCAGCATTTAACCACAGATAACATCTGCTCTTCCCTCTGCGTGAGAGAGAGAGAGAGAGAGAGAGAGAGAGAGAGAAAGAAGGAGAGAGAGAGGTATTATTGTGTTGGTCTCAGTTCAGTGGCTGTGTGCCTGAGTGCCTTCACCTGCACTTATTGTCTCATTGTGTTCATTCAGTGGTGTCATGTGACGACTACTTTATACACTTTAAAACTTACTTTTACTAATTGAACGCTAGCTCTTTCTCTATTCAGAGGTGAGTAGTATCGGCCTCTAGCCTGCTGCTAACCCCAGCTAGAACGGCTGGAGCAACATTAGCATTACCCGCTAAGCGCTAGGTCTTTTTACCATTCAGAGTTGATTATTATTATTTTAGATTGTAGCCGTTGTGTTTACAAGCAACGTGGGACAAACCGCTAGCTAATATTGCCTTGGTTTACCGAAACACATAGGGTTTCTCAATGTAGTGCTGTCTGGCGGCATTATCTACTAACTGTGCTAAGCGTTAGCTCTTTTGCCGATCAGAGGTGAGTATTATCTGCCTGTAGCCTGCTGCTTACCCTGGCTAGCACTGCTGAGGCAGCATTAGCATTAACTGCTAACCGTGCTAAAAGTGCTAGCTTCTATGCCTTTCAGAAGCGAGTATATCGATGGAAATCTGTAAATCTAAGCTTACTGTAAATAAACAAAAGTGCTTTACTCACCCAAATAAACTTTTTTTAGGAGATAAATCTGTGTAGATTAAAATCCAGTGCTCGTTTGGCTTTTGGGGGCTCGTTTTGAACTGGTATGCGTTTCTCTCATACCGCCCTACCACTAGGGGGGCGCTGTGGCACGGCGTGAGGACCAGCACGGACAGAGAAACACATGCAGTTGTGTGGGGGAGCCAAGCGATACTTTAAATACTATATTTATAATATTGAAAGTAATACAGTTAAAAGTATAGGTCAAAGATATAAACATATAATATAAATAGATAAACATTTTAAATGGTTATGTAATGTCTCAACTAAATATAACATGACAGTTACTAAATATTAATATTTAAAGTGCACATATTACACAACATATAAACACTATAAACACAAGTGCAAAAATCTCTTCATTTAATTAGTGCCAGTAGAACGTAAAACAAACAATGAAAGTGGTTTTGATGATCATACACAGATTTATTTAGTAGTACTGTCATAGGGACATAGCTACAGTACCTTATAAGTGCAATATTAGTCATAAGTTTACCTCAGCAGTGTTACTCAAGTGACTAAATGTGACTGACATTTACACACCCATTTTTTGGTAAACAAACAAATGCTAAGTATAAGTTACCTCAGCTAATGTTACTATGTTACTTGCCCTGTACAGCTTGTAACATTCAGCTGGAAAAAAGCTCAGCTAGGAAACTGATTAAACTAAAACAGAGCGTGATATGTAAAACTAAGCTGTACATTTTCATTTCTTCATTTAATTAGTCTGTGTAGAGTGTAAAACTAAACACTAGAAATGCTTTTGGTGATCAGACGCTAATTTAATCAGTAGTTCTGTAATAGTATACATAGCTACAGTACCTCAGCAGTGCAAATGTAGTCATAAGTTTACCTCAGCAGTGTTGCTCAAGTTAAATGTGAGTGACATTAATAACATGACAGTTACTAAATATTAATGCTTAAAGTAGACATATTATGCAAAATATAAACACTATAAACACTCCAAATGCAAAAGAAAAAAAAAAACATTGATTTTCGTTGAGTCAGTTAAAAGTGTTTGGTGTCAGGAATCTTTATATGCTGCTAAGAGCCGTTTGGATGGTGTCACAACAAGGAAACCTGCATAGAACCACCTTAATACCACCCCTCACCCGTTAACCCTCACCCACTAGATCAATTTAGGTGAAGAAACGACATTACATAGCCATTTTAGCCAGCAGACTTTGTCTGAGGGAGGGATCTGTACCTACTGTCTATGGCAAGTCCTTAAGTAGTTGAGGGAGATGAAGGTACTTATATCAATACTTGTAACAATAATGATTTTATTCAATTAATGTAACTTTTTTGTAAGTGTTACGAGATGTTTAACAAAACTATATATATTTTCACATCCTTGAGCTCTACTTTACCAAACCAGGTGATTTGGAGATGTTTCACTAAACACAGTGATGTAAAACTCAAATTTAAATTCAAATGTTAAGGCTATTAAAGGGGGTATGAAGTTTTATAAACATGACATTTTCATCTTTAATGTTTTCTTTTACACATGAATAAACGCAACCCCATTTCCTGTAAGATTTGCATAGTTTTAATAGGCTAAAAACAAACTTCCCTCTGGGTTTGAGCAGTGTGTTTGTTCTGTTAGCCACTGTATTTGCACAGAAGCAATTGAGGTTAAGAGCTCTTGCCCGGGGGCACAACAATGACCCGCCCCACCTTAAATATTGGGACGAAGTGTTTGCCAGGCGATTCTGAAAGCACTGAAGCACAGCTTGTTCTCAGAGCTCACCACAGTGATCTACAGCTATTATTACCCCTATGAAAGACCACTTTACTGGGTTTGCTGAGGTGTGTCCTTGTTGAACACGCACACATTATAGATTAGGCCGAACACTTCCTCATCGCAAATGTTCGGGTTTTTTTTGTTTGGGTTTCTCTTGATACTTGGCCAGGTGAGCTGTACCTGTGCTTCAGTTACACCTGAATGAACACCTTCAGCCTGAGTGTGATGTTATGGAGAGTCTGGCTCTGCTCTGGGTTTGCTAAAGTGTTTCACTTTAAAAACCAAAGTTGATAATCCACTTGCTTATGATCAATACATGCCTTTATGTTTGTAATTAGTAGTTTATTAACCAAACTGTGCAAATGTGTTATTTTCTCAAAGTCTGATTGTTATCTGTTCGGAGTGGCGAGTCTGTTCTTAGTCTTTTTGGATTCTGTGTTTGGTTGGAGTCTCCTTGGAGTTCAGAGTCTGTTTAGTTTGTTCAGAGTTGGTTTAGAGTCTGAGTCTGTTCTCAGTTTGAAGACCTTCAAACTGAGAAACGAGATGACGTGACTACAACTCAAGACTCATGATTTTATGAGAACTTAAAATCATGAGAGTCTTGCTAGAGTCGAGTTGCGGTCACGTCATCTCGATCGTTCAGTGTAAGGTGGTAGGATTGGAGGTTTAAGTCAGTCTTTTTTTCATCCTGGCGTTCAGATTTGCAGAACTGGACATTGAAGAGACACCGGTGATGGTTTGCAAACCACAGTTCTCCTAGAGTGCACAAAAGTAAACTGGTGGAGCTGTGGAGTTAGTAATAAATAATAAAAAAATCTTAGAAATAATCTAGTTGCAGTCTTGAAAATAGTGACCCTGCAAGATTCCCACTCATTGCAAAATCTTAGTCTGTGACCAAAAAGTCTGTGACTTGTCTTTAGATGTGAGTGGGTGTTTTTGGAGTCTGTTTGGAGTCTGTTCTCAGTTTTTTTGGAGTCTGTTGTCAGTCTGTTCTTGATTTTTTTGGAGTCTGTTTTGGGTCTGTTCTCAGTCTTTTTGAAGTTTGTTTGGAGTCGGTTCTCAGTCTTTTTGGAGTCTGTTTGGAGTCTGTTCTCAGTTTTTTGGAGTCTGTTCTCAGTTTTTTGGAGTCTGTTTGGAGTCTGTTCTCAGTCTTTTTGGAGTCTGTTTGGAGTCTGTTCTCAGTTTTTTGGAGTCTGTTTAGAGTCTGTTCTTGGTCTTTTTGGAGTCTGTTTAGAGTCTGTTCTCAGTTTTTTTGGAGTCTGTTCTTAGTCTTTTTGTAGTCTGTTCTTGTTTTTTGGAGCCTTTTTGGAGTAGGTTCGCAGTCTTTTTGGAGTCTGTTTAGAGTCTGTTCTTAGTCATTTTGGAGTCTGTTTAGAGTCTGTTTTTATGTTTTTTTGTAGTCTGTTTGGAATAGGTTCTCAGTCTTTTGAAGTCTTTTTGGAGTCTGTTCTTAGTCTTTTTGGAGTCTGTTTGGAGTCGGTTCTCAGTCATTTTGGAGTCTGTTTAGAGTCTGTTTTTAGTCTTTTCAGAGTCTGTTTAGAGTCTGTTCTTAGTCTTTATGTAGTCTGTTTAGAGTCTGTTCTTAGTCTTTATGTAGTCTGTTTGGAGTCTGTTCTTAGTTTTTTGGAGTCTGTTTAGAGTCTGGTCTCAGTGTTTTTGGAGTCTGTGTGAAGTCTGTTCTCAGTCTTTTTGGAGTCTGTGTGAAGTCTGTTCTCAGTCTTTTTGGAGTCTGAATGGGGTTAGAATTCCCAGATGTGTTTATTTTCAGTGCTGGTTAGGGAGTTTCATTATAGAGGCGGAGAGTAACGGGAGCAAAGCTTGGCCGGTGGAGGAAACACACTAAATGGATGAAAAATGAATGTAATTGTGTGTTTTATTGAGTCTCTGGTTTTCTGTTATGGTGTGTGTGTGTGTGTATGTGTGTGGAATGTGTGTGTTGGGCCGCACATATATACACACATGCTTAACCCGAGCGACTGCAAAGGAAACCCATTCCACCCCCATTCAAGTTCAGGTTACAATTCATGACCAGCACATGGCACACACACACACACACACACACACACACTCATACTTACAACACAGATGACTTTACATGTACAGTCAAATCAGAGGGCAGTTCACCAAAAAAAAAATTGAAGTATACGTCTGATTCAAGTTTTGAGTCTTAAGTTATCTACGCAGGAGTTTAATTTTCATTAAGTCATGAGTCATTTAAGTTGCCAAGTCAGTTTAAGGATTATTTAAGCATAAGTCTGATTCAAGTCACTTCTTGATTCATTTATGAGTCTGATTTAAATCAGGTCGAGAATCATTTATGTGCAAGTCTGATTTGAGTCAGGTTGAGAGTCTTTTAAGCATGAAATTGATTAAATTATGTTATAAGTAATTTAAGTGTGAGTCTGAGTCAAATAATGAGTCATTTAAGCACAATTCTTAAATGAATCAAAATCGAGTCATTTAAGAGTAAGTTTGATTCATGTATGTTTGAGTCATTTAACTGCAAGTCTAAATCATATATTAAGTTATTTAAGCATGAGTCTGAGTTGAATCAAGTCAAGAGCCAATGAAGAGTGAGTCAGAATCTTCCACCTGAATTATTCAAGTATGAATCTGAATTAAGTCATGTTAATGTAAATATAAGTTAAGTCATGGGTCATGAAAGCAAGAGTCTGATTCAAATTTGAGTCTTTTAAGCAAGTCTAAGTGAAGTCTTGAGCCTGAGTTGAGTCATGTAACAAGTAATTTAAGCACAAGTCTGAGTCAAGTTATGAGTCATTTAAGCATGAGTCTGAGTCAAGTTATGAATCATTTAAGCATGAGTCTGAGTCAAGTTATGAGTCATTTAAGCATGAGTCTGAGTCAAGTTATGAATCATTTAAGCATGAGTCTGAGTCAAGTTATGAGTCATTTAAGCTCAAATCTGAGTCAAGTTATGGGTCATTAAAGCATGAGTCTGAGTCAAGTTATGAGTCATTTAAGCTCAAATCTGAGTCAAGTTATGAGTCATTAAAGCATGAGTCTGAGACAAGCTATGAGTCATTTAAGCACGATTCTGAGTCAAGTTATGAATCATTTAAGCACGATTCTGAGTCAAGTTATGAGTCATTTAAGCAAGTCTAAGACAAGTCTTGAGTCTGAGTTAAGTCATGTAAAGAGTCATTTAAGTATAAGTCTGAGTCAAGTTATGAGTCATTTAAACACAAGTCTAAGTCAAGTTTAGTAATTTAAGCACAAAGTTTAGTCAAGTTATGAGTCATTTAAGCATTGGTCTGAGTCAAGTTATGAGTCATTTAAACACAAATCTGAGTGAAGTTATGAGTCATTTAAACACAAATCCGAGTGAAGTTATGAGTCATTTAAGCACAAATCTGAGTCAAGTTGAGTCGTTTAAGCACAAGTCTGATTTGAGTCAAATCTTAAGTCTTTTAAGTGTGAGTTTTTAGGGTTTATTCTGATCCAGGCTGCAGGGTGGGTCGGGTTGGCGGGTGGTAGTGTTTGAACAGAGCAAGTTTTGTTCAGCTCTGGGTTTCTGCAGCCCGTGACTCCAACCCTTCACACTCTGCACTGCAGAACCGGAGGCTCTGATTGCAGAACCCTAAGAACCACATGAATGTGGACAAACGATTGACACCAACACACACTGAGAGTGAGAGAGAGAGAGAGAGAAATTGTTTACTTTGTGTTCCTTTGTTCCTGCATTTCTTTTCCTTGTGCCTAAGGCCGTGTGTGTGTGTGTGTGAGGGGAGGTTTCATATGGGACGGGTGGGGGTGGGGGTGGGGGGTGTAATTGCCTCAAGGTGTGGAGAGAGCAGAGCTGGCTGAAAATGTGCAGCTCTGCTCCCTGCTGTGTGTCACTGTGGAGTGTGTGTGTGTGTGTGTGTGTGAAAGACAAAGGCAGCAAGGCCAGGGGGTGTTGGGGGTGTTGGTGGGGGCTGCTGTTGAAAGACAGGTGAAATGTTGGGGGGTGTAAAGCGTGGTATGAGGTGAAGTCGAGGACCAAAACTGGAAAGACTGTTGAATCTGGAGTCATTTAAACACAAGTGTGACTCACATCAAAGCCTCATTTGCTTCATGAAAGTGTGAGTCAATTCAAGTCATGAGTTGTTTAAGTATGAATCTGATTCAAGATGGGAGTCATTTAAGTGTGAGTGTGAATCAAGTCACGAGTTGTTTAAGTATGAATCAGATTCAAGGTGTGAGTCATTTAAACATGAGTCTGATTCAGTTTGTAAGAAGTTGTTTTAATGTGACTGAATCAAGATGTCATTCCTGTAAGTGTGAGTCAAGAACAAGTTGTTTTAATGTGACTCTGAGTCAAGATATGATTCAAGTGTAAGTCTGTGTCAATTCAAGTCATGGGTTGTTTAAGTATGAATTTGATTCAATATGTGAGTCATTTAAGTGTGAGTCTGAGTCAAATTAAGTCACAATAAGTTTGGTAAGTATAAATCTGATTTAAGGTGTGAGTCATTTAAACATGAGTGTTCAGTTTGTAACAAGTTATTGTAATGTAACTCTGATTCAAGATGTGAGTCATTTAAGTGTGAGTCTGATTCAAGAACAAGTTGTTTTAATATGACTCTGATTCAACATATGAGTCATTTAAATGTGAGTCTAAGTGAAGTCAAGTCACAAGTTGTTTAATTATTAATCTGATTCAAGATGTGAGTCATTTAAGTGTGAGTCTGAGTCATGAACAAGTTGTTTTAATGTGACTGAGTCAAGATATGATTTATTTAAGTGTGAGTCTGAGTCAAATTAAGTAACGAGTTGGTTAAGTATAAATCTGATTCAAGGTGTGAGTCATTTAAACATGAGTGATTCAGTTTGTAACAAGTTGTTGTAATGTGACTCTGATTCAAGATGTGAATCATTTAAGTGTGAGTCTGATTCAAGAACAAGTTGTTGTAATGATTCAAGATGTGAGTCATTTAAATGTGAGTCTAAGTGAAGTCATGTCACAAGTTGTTTAATTATTAATCTGATTCAAGATGTGAGTCATTTAAGTGTGCGTCTGAGTCAAGTAAAGTTACAATTTGTTTGAGTATAAATCTGATTCAAGATGTGAGTCATTAAACATGAGTCTGATTCAGTTTGTAACAAGTTGTTGTAATGTGACTCTGATTCAAGATATGAGTCATTTAGGTGTGAGTTTGATTCAAGAACAAGTTGTTTTAATATGACTCTGATTCAAGATGTGAGTCATTTAAGTGTGAGTCTGAGTCAAGAAAAGTCACTGGTTGTTTAAGTATGAATCTGATTCGAGTTGTGGGTCATTTAAACATGAATCTGATTCAAGTTGTGAGTCATTTAAACATGAATCTGATTTAAGTTGTGAGTTATTTAAACATGAATCTGATTTAAGTTGTGAGTTATTTAAACATGAATCTGATTTAAGTTGTGAGTTATTTAAACATGAATCTGATTTAAGTTGTGAGTTATTTAAACATGAATCTGATTTAAGTTGTGAGATATTTAAACATGAATCTGTCAAACCTGGCAAACTCTGACAAATACAGAACCCTGACTAAACCTTGCCTTTGACGTTAGCAGCTGTTAGCATTGCAGCTCTAACACTAGCACTAGCAAGATGTATGGGAAGTCGCTTTTATCTGAATGTTTCATGCGGCACTTTGCCATCTTGCGTGCACAGTGTCGTGTGGGTGGTCATTGTCTTGTCTCTTGAGAAGGGGCTATGTTTTCACAGGAAATGACACCACAAACAGAGGGGGTGTGGCTTCGTTCTCTGCTCCTTTGACCATAACACCACTATATCTTTACATAGAAATTAGTTATTAGCTGCTAAATGATCTTTAACCATGACAAAACATATCAAAGTGATTCAAATACAGGTTTATACTTTTTTTGCAATGCTGTTACCGAGGAACTATGACAAAACAAGCGCAAACTGTACGAAACCGACATGCTTGGATCATAAAAACACCACAGAGCTGTGATGGATGGAGCCATAAAACCTAATCGAATAGAGACATGAAGAGAGAGAGAGAGAAAGAGAGAGAAAGAGAGAGAGAGAGATGAAAAATAGAGAAAAAGCGGGCGATCCAGCCAGTGGTTAAGGACACTGTGCCAGAAGAGAGAGACAGACAGAGAAAAAAGAGAGAGAGAGAAAGAAAGAGAAAGGTAGAGAAAGAGAGAGGCAGAGAAAGATGTAGAGAGAGGGAGGGCAGCAGAAGTTTTTCTGGGGGGGGGTGTTGGAGGGGTAATGGTTAGCGCCCCTCTGGGGGTACTTTCAAGAGTTCAGTCCTCTAGAATGAGGAAAGGGAAGGAAGGAAAGCGAGCGAATGAGAGAATAAGAGAGTGAAAGCGCGATAGAGTGAGTGAGAGAGTGATGTGGGGGTGATCATTTAGATCCCAGACTCTCCAACTTGAACTTGCTCTCTGTCTTTTACTTTTTTAAACTTTATACATCTCTAAACAACCAACAACTTTGAAGCTTTTCTAGGAACCACATGGGATAGTAATTATTATCCCGTCTCATGACTTTTGCCATATCCCATCAAAGCTGTCCCAAGAACTCTGCACTGGCCTGTGGGATATGTGGGCGGAGTCTCCTTGGTGTTTTCTGTTTGATGTGTGGTGTTTGGTATATCGTTTTTGGTGTTCTGTTTGGTATTTGGTGTTCCATGTGTGGTGTTTGGTAATCCGTGTTTGGTATTTTAGTGTTCCGTGTGTTGTGTTTGGTATTTGGTGTGTGGTATTTGGTGTTTTGTGCTTAATGTTTGGTGTTCTGTGTTTATTGTGTGGTGTTTGGTATATATTGTTTGGTGTTCTGTGTTTGATATTTGGTGTTTGATGTATAGTATTTGGTGTTCTGTGTTTGATATTTTGTGTTTGATGTATAGTGTTTAGTGTTCTGTGTTTGATATTTGGTGTTTGATGTATAGTGTTTAGTGTTCTGTGTTTGATATTTGGTGTTTGATGTATAGTGTTTGGTGTATAGTGTTTGGTATTTGGTGTTCGATGTATAGTGTTTGGTGTTCTGTGTTTGGTATATAGTGTTTGGTGTTCTGTGTTTGGTGTTCTGTGTTTGTTTTGTGGTGTTTGGTATATATTGTTTGGGGTTCTGTGTTTGGTATTTGGAGTTTGATGTATAGTATTTGGTGTTCTGTGTTTGATATTTTGTGTTTGATGTATAGTGTTTAGTGTTCTGTGTTTGATATTTGGTGTTTGATGTTTAGCGTTTGGTGTTCTGTGTTTGGTATATAGTGTTTGGTGTTCTGTGTTTGGTCTTCTGTGTTTGGTATATAGTGTTTGGTATTATGTGTTTGGTGTGGTGTTTGGTATATTGTGTTTTGTGTGGTGTTTGGTATATTGTGTTTGGTGTTCTGTGTTTGGTAAATAGTGTTTGGTGTTCTGTGTTTGGTGTGTGGTGTTTGATGTATAGTGTTTGGTGTTCTGTGTTTGGTATATAGTGTTTGGTGTTCTGTGTTTGGTGTATATTGTTTGGTGTTCTGTGTTTGAGGTATAGTGTTTAGTGTTCTGTGTTTGATATTTGGTGTTTGATGTATAGTGTTTAGTGTTCTGTGTTTGATATCTGGTGTTTGATGTATAGTGTTTGGTGTATAGTGTTTGGTATTTGGTGTTCGATGTATAGTGTTTGGTGTTCTGTGTTTGGTATATAGTGTTTGGTGTTCTGTGTTTGGTCTTCTGTGTTTGGTATATTGTGTTTGGTGTGGTGTTTGGTATATTGTGTTTGGTGTTCAGTGTTTGTTGTTCTGTGTTTGGTAAATAGTGTTTGGTGTTCTGTGTTTGGTGTGTGGTGTTTGATGTATAGTGTTTGGTGTTCTGTGTTTGGTGTGTGGTGTTTGGTATATTGTGTTTGATATTCTGTGTTTGGTGTGTGGTGTTTGATGTATAGTGTTTGGTGTTCTGTGTTTGGTATATAGTGTTTGGTGTTCTGTGTTTGGTGTGGTGTTTGGTATATTGTGTTTGGTGTTCTGTGTTTGGTATATTGTGTTTGGTGTTCTGTGTTTGGTGTGTGGTGTTTGATGTCTAGTGTTTGGTGTTCTGTGTTTGGTATTCTGTGTTTGGTGTGTGGTGTTTGATATATTGTGTTTGGTGTTCTGTGTTTGGTATATAGTGTTTGGTGTTCTGTGTTTGATATTTGGTGTTTGATGTATAGTATTTGGTGTTCTGTGTTTGATATTTTGTGTTCGATGTATAGTGTTTGGTGTTCTGTGTTTGGTCTTCTGTGTTTGGTATATAGTGTTTGGTATTCTGTGTTTGGTGTGGTGTTTGGTATATTGTGTTTGGTGTGGTGTTTGGTATATTGTGTTTGGTGTTCAGTGTTTGGTGTTCTGTGTTTGGTAAATAGTGTTTGGTGTTCTGTGTTTGGTGTGTGGTGTTTGATGTATAGTGTTTGGTGTTCTGTGTTTGGTATATAGTGTTTGGTGTTCTGTGTTTGGTGTATATTGTTTGGTGTTCTGTGTTTGATATTTGGTGTTTGATGTATAGTGTTTAGTGTTCTGTGTTTGATATCTGGTGTTTGATGTATAGTGTTTGGTGTATAGTGTTTGGTATTTGGTGTTCGATGTATAGTGTTTGGTGTTCTGTGTTTGGTATATAGTGTTTGGTGTTCTGTGTTTGGTCTTCTGTGTTTGGTATATTGTGTTTGGTGTGGTGTTTGGTATATTGTGTTTGGTGTTCAGTGTTTGTTGTTTGGTGTTCTGTGTTTGGTAAATAGTGTTTGGTGTTCTGTCTTTGGTGTGTGGTGTTTGATGTATAGTGTTTGGTGTTCTGTGTTTGGTGTGTGGTGTTTGGTATATTGTGTTTGATATTCTGTGTTTGGTGTGTGGTGTTTGATGTATAGTGTTTGGTGTTCTGTGTTTTGTATATAGTGTTTGGTGTTCTGTGTTTGGTATATATTGTTTGGTGTTCTGTGTTTGATATTTTGTGTTCGATGTATAGTGTTTGGTGTTCTGTGTTTGGTCTTCTGTGTTTGGTATATAGTGTTTGGTGTTCTGTGTTTGGTCTTCTGTGTTTGGTATATTGTGTTTGGTGTGGTGTTTGGTATATTGTGTTTGGTGTTCAGTGTTTGTTGTTTGGTGTTCTGTGTTTGGTAAATAGTGTTTGGTGTTCTGTGTTTGGTGTGTGGTGTTTGATGTATAGTGTTTGGTGTTCTGTGTTTGGTGTGTGGTGTTTGGTATATTGTGTTTGATATTCTGTGTTTGGTGTGTGGTGTTTGATGTATAGTGTTTGGTGTTCTGTGTTTGGTATATAGTGTTTGGTGTTCTGTGTTTGGTATATAGTGTTTGGTGTTCTGTGTTTGGTGTGGTGTTTGGTATATTGTGTTTGGTGTTCTGTGTTTGGTATATTGTGTTTGGTGTTCTGTGTTTGGTGTGTGGTGTTTGATGTCTAGTGTTTGGTGTTCTGTGTTTGGTATTCTGTGTTTGGTGTGTGGTGTTTGATATATTGTGTTTGGTGTTCTGTGTTTGGTATATAGTGTTTGGTGTTCTGTGTTTGATATTTGGTGTTTGATGTATAGTATTTGGTGTTCTGTGTTTGGTATATAGTGTTTGGTGTTCTGTGTTTGGTATATAGTGTCTGGTGTTCTGTGTTTGGTGTGGTGTTTGGTATATTGTGTTTGGTGTTCTGTGTTTGGTGTGTGATGTATAGTGTTTGGTGTTCTGTGTTTGGTATATAGTGTTTGGTCTTCTGTGTTTGGTGTGGTGTACATAGTGTTTAGTGTTCTGTATTTGGTGTTCTGTATTTGGTGTTCTTTGTTTTGTGTTTGGTATTTAGTGTTTTGTATTTAATATATAGTGTTTGGTGTTTGTGCGGTAGTGAGTGAGTGCGGTTGGTTTGGCTGAGTCGTGTGAGGAACAGAAGTGAGTGAGAGGCGAGATGTCCTGGCGGGACAAAACAATAGTGAGGGAAAACAGCGATGGGATGGTTGAGTGACAAAACACAGACCAGAGCCAATAACAGAAACATTTCAATCCACTGAAACTGTGCTGAACAGAGCAGAGCAGAACTAAACCCATTCAGTCTGATCCAAACTAAACTTACCTTAAAAACACTGTTCCTTTCTTTCTCTGCTCTTATAAAATCACTAGATTAACCCCTGATTAACACTTTACACATCCTCAATCTTCTCATTACTCTCAGACCCACATTACTGCTATAATCAAGTATAATTTAATAGCCTTAAAATAGAGCCATGTGGGACGCCACACAAAATAAACTAAACCACACTCATAGAAGTTCATAATAATTTCAGCTACACAATAAAAAATAATAATAATACTTAGGCCGTGTTTACACTAGATGTCCAAAAACTTATGGACACTTGCTTGATTTAGGGTGTCAGTTAGTCTTTGTTATTGTAATGATGGGAAAAGTACACCTTGCGGAGCTCAAAACCTCCAAAAAAAAATTTTGTGTACAGAAGCTGAATTCTTTGAATTAAGTGTCTGAATACTTTTTTGGATTTTTGTAATTCTGTACATATAGTTTATTATAGTGCTTCAGTATTTGTATAATGTTTTGTGCAAATCTAGCTTTATCTGATAATTAACTGTAGTAATAATGTAAGTCATAATATACATAATAAAACAAACTAACAGACAGTTTCAGTGAAAAGTCTGGACAGACCTTCTTATTATTTTTTTTGTCTTCATTTTATTCTCTAATGTTTTTTCTTTTTATTAAACATTTATTGTATGCAGAAATTAAGTAAAGATTACTAAAAGAAAGGATTGATTCAGCAAAATAAATTAAGTAAAGTTTACTAAAAGAAAGGATTGACTAAAGTTCAGCTCACTCATTTACTCTATGTAACATTTAAGTCTTGAAACTGAGTTGAAGTTACTTAAATTTATCTAACATTAAATTTACTTTAAAAAAAGCAAATGCAGAAAGTTGGGCAACTTTTTAAAAATACATTTTACACATATTTTTTTCAGTGTAGAAAGTAATAGAGAGACAGAGAGAGAGAGAGAGAGACAAAGAAAGAGAGACATAAAGAGAGAGAGAGAGAGATAAAGAGAGAGACAAAGAGAATAAAAGCTACTTTGACATTAGAAAGTGGAGTTAAGATGCAAAATAGTTTTAAAAGGTATAAATGGTTGATACAGTTTAATGATAACAGAGCTACTTTTGAGTCAAATGTATCCATACTGGAAAGGTACCATAGTTCTGGGCTAGCTGTGTTTGTGTAAAGTAGCTGAACTCATTGAATAAAGTGTCTGGATACTTTTCTGGATTTTTGTGATTATGTATGTATAGTTTATTATAGTGCTTCAGTGTGTGTATAATGTTTAGTGCAAATCCAGCTTTATCTGATAATTAACTGTAGTAATAATGTAAGTCATAATATACATAATACAACAAACCAACAGACAGTTTTAGTAAAAAGTCTGGACACACCTTCTCATTCATTATTTAATTTTTTTTTTTTTTTTTTTTTACCATAGATTAATATTAAAAACATAAAAACAATTAAGGGACACATATGGAATTATGTAACAAACAAAAGAGAGTTTGTCCTCCACAATCCCCTGATTTAAACCTGATGAACTGAGATGATGATTTGTGATGAGCTGGAACTATTGTTCTGCACCTCCAGGATCTCCTTTAAGATGCTGAGAAAACTATATTCCAGGAGACTCTTCCTTTATGAAGACACTGAAATTAAAATACCAAGAGTGTGCAGATCTGTCCTCATAGATAAACGTAGCTGCTTGTTGAAGAATCTATGGTTTAACCCTTGTGTGGTGTTCGGGTCTGTGGGACCCGTTTTCATTTTTCATCAAATGATACTAAAAAAATATTTTTTCTAACTTAAACTCATTGGCATTGGCTCATTTTTTGTGAGAAACATATATCAAAACACATTTTCGATAAACACACACTGTACACCCCCCCCCCCCACCCCTAACCATTTCTATTATATACAGTATGTTTGGCCAAGGGCTAATAAACTTTGCTTCATTTGTAAATTTGAAACTAAACAAATTTTCTACTCATATCTTGAGTTTAATTCATTTTCTTTTACATTTTATTAAAAAACTAATTAAAAAAAAAGAGTAGCGCTTTTTGAAAGAAATGTAACATAAGAAAGGTAAAGGGCAAATATTAACCATGTAAGCTGTTTATATTGCTTGCAATTTAGGTGAAACAAGCTTGTGTAAAGCATTTTCATGTAGAATTGCTTAACTTTGCTGAGTAAATACAAGTAACAAAGTAAACGAGTAACAAAAAAATGAACACCACACAAGGGTTAAAACATTCTTAAAATATTCTTTTTTGTTTAACACTTGTTTTTTTTTTAACAGAATAATTCTGCATGTGTTCCTTCACAGCTTTATTATCTTCATTATTAACTTTACAATGTAAGAAATCATAAAAAAACACATTGAAACTTTTAAGTGGTACTGTGTAAAAACTGCAACTACAACTTTCCCTCCACACTACAGTTTCATTGTTCCACAGTTCTAGGTAATAAAACACACTCTGGCCGGGTCGGGAAGCTCTGGTATGGATCATATAGTAAGAACCTGGCAGGAGGTCTCTGATGGGTCTGATGGTGAGGGGTTCTCGTTCTGTAGAGGCTGTTTTGGGAACGCTACACAGGTTGGAACGCTGTTCTCTTGTGGTCGATTGTGGTTTGATTAAATGAATGACTGGAAAGATGGAGAGGAAAACAGGGATCAGGAATGATGGGGTACAGGGCGGAGTTAAGTGTCATGATATGACCTGTACAGTGTGTTCTAGTCTGGGTAATGATCATATAACTTACGAGCATTTCCACTGAAGGAGCTGGCACAGTAACGGGTCATCTGTAGAGCTGCCAGTCTAAACACCAGAGTACTGAGAGCGAGAGAGAGAGAGAGTGTGTGTGAGAGAGAGAGAGAGAAAGAGAGAGAGAGAGAGAGAGAGAGAGAGAGAGAGAGAGAGAGAGAAAGCTAAATAATAGGTGAGTTCCACATTTTCTGGTCTGGATATGCTGACTATACACTGTATTTATAGTGTGTATGTAGCACTACTATACTCTGGCCTGAGGAGGGCGCTCAACTCTCAGTTTCCAGAAAGTGAACCAGAACACTGCTCCACAAACAAGAAAACAACAAATATCCTTAAAAAAAGGGATTTCTCGTCATTTACATTGTTAAACAACTGTATATCTATTAGATATAGCAGTTATTTACATTATATTATTATTATTTGTGGTACACAGTATAGTTGTAATATATTATTCTGTAAATGCAGTAGAAAGAATATAACAACTTCATTACCTACTTTTAATTTTTAAAGCTTATCTTATCAACATCTGATATCCTAAACATCAGGCAATCATATCATTTATCACGTGGCAACCTTTTAGCATAAATGCTTAAAATACGAACACATGACAATAAAATAATGTTCTGTAAAGAAGAAAAAATATTTTCAAAAGGGTTTTCACCAATACAAATTCCAAACTTTCTGAAATTTTACGGATGATGGTTGATTCTTTCAGTTTATACTTTAAAAAATCTACTTTTTGCATGTTTTTGTAAACTGTCACATTAGATTTTATAAAAAAAAAATCCTCACTTTTTTAAAGATATTTAAGAAATAAAAGTTAATATTATGACTACAAACCGATATTCATGTAGTTAAAATATATATTTTTAAAACTGTACACTACACAGAAAAGTACCTATTTTCTGAAATGCTCAAAGATGATATAAACTATTACACCTAAAAAGAAGCAGATGTTTGCATTTTTTTGTATTCCTTTGACAAAGCTTAAATGATTGCAGTGAAATGCAAATCTGATTTTTCACCATGTAGATATGAGTCCAGCATACTAATGGTGACATTCCAATGAAAAAACATATAACAAACTATTTCTCCTATATTTTGTTTTATATTTAAAAAAATCAAATATTAATAGAAGAGAGACTACATGGTTTCTATAAAGTTATTTGTTGGAGAAGGTCAGTTTATAGACTAATGGATTGATGATGATGTCTGAATCATCTGTAAGGAAATAAAAAAAAACATGTTGAGCAGTTAAATATAAAAGATCACGAGTATAAAGCAGGAGAACAAAGAACAAAGAAGTCAGTATTGGTGGAAAAAGATTAGGGGAGATAGAGAGAGAGATAGAGAGACAGAGAGGGAGAGATACACTGAAAAAAATAATGAGTTTCGCAACTTTCTGCATTTGCTTTTTTAAGTAAATTTTAATTTAATTTTGGATAAAATTTAAGTAACTTCAACTCGGTTTCAAGACTTAAATGTTACATAGAGTAAATAAGTGAACTGAACTTCAGTCAGTTCTTTCTTTTAGTAAACTTTACTTAATTTCTGCATACAATATTACCTAAATACAATTACTTTAAATTTAAATTGTAATATTTTTAGTTAAAACACACATTCAAATATTTACATGATCTCAAAGATTTTTTTTATTTTGTAAACAGACCAGGTCTCACTGTCTCAACACATCGATAGGATGTAATACATTCTTTTTAGTTTAAGTTTACTAATAAGAATGTATTACATGCCATCCATGTGTTAAGACAGGGAATATGTGTGTTTTAACTAAAAATATTTACATTTCAGGAATTATAATATATTTTGTATTATAAATTATTTGAGTACTATTGTATAAATTAAGTAATTGTAATTAGGTAATAGTGTATGCAAAAATTAAGTAAAGATTACTAAAAAAGGATTGATTCAGCGAAAATAAATTAAGTAACGATTACTAAAAAAAAGGATTGACTGAAGTTCAGCTCACTTAATTACTCTATGTAACATTTAAGTCTTGAAACCGAGTTGAAGTTACTTAAATTTATCTGAAATTATATTTACTTAAAAAAACAAATGCAGAAAGTTGCAAAACATTTTTTTAAATACATTTTAAAATCGTTTTTTCAGTGTAGAAAGTCATAGAGAGACACAGAGAGAGAGAGACAAAGAGAGAGAGAAAGAGAGGTAGAGAGAGAGATACAAAGAGAGAGAGAGAGAGCAAGACAGAGAGAAAGTAGTAAAGAGAGGTGAAGAGAGAGAGAGGTAGACAGAGAGAGAGAGACAGAGAGAGGTAAAATTTTGTTTGTTTTCAGTTGTAAAACTCTGAAATATGACGCAGGGTTGACTGACCGCTCGGCCGGGAAATAGGAGCTGCTGAAAGTTTGGGCTTTTGCGCCAATACCCAGCGCAGGGCCCGCCCCTTCCTCCTCCTGCTCCTCCCCCTCCCTATGAAACCCCTCCCCTCGGTCTGATGTGGGCTGGGCTTAGCCGTGTTGTCCCAATGTGATCGCAGTCTGCACACACTGTCCTGCTGGAGCTCTGAGTGCTGCTGAGGGTTTGAGTCTGAGCTTCCTTCTGTAAAGTATCTCTACAGTACTTTTTCTGTACAGTACTGTAGAACCACATTACTGGAGCAGGAGGGGAGAGTGGGTCAATCTGGAGAACCTGAGAGAAGATCTGGAGATCTGGTGGATGGAACAAGATCAGAAGACTGTAGGATAACAGAGTGACAGCAGGGAGAAGTTCTGATAGGAGCTGGTGAGACAGTAGCTGGTTCTTGGCCAGTTGTTGAGCTAGTTAGTAGTAGAAGTAGGAGAAGAAGCTTGACCTTGATCCAAAGTATTGGGCAGAACTTTTTGACCAGTCTGTTGATTTCTTTTTCTGTCCAATTTGGAGACTGACAGCAGCCAAGAGACTACTGAACTTGTGAACTGGTAAACCGGCAAATCAATAAACTGGTGTCTCAAGCTTCGGTCTAAACCTGGACATCATGTTTGACTGCATGGAGGCTCTGGGTGTTGGTGCCAGGCCCCTCTTCGGCGTGTCCTCCCAGGGTTCCTGCATGCTCCGCAAGGCCAGCTCCTTCTTCTCTGGCCTGGAACCCTTCGCCTGGTCCAGCAGCACCAGCACCAACCTGCAGTGTAAGTGCCAGACAGCGTCTTATCTTCTGATCACTCTGGGGGTCTTGTATGTTCATGCTTAGTTTTGTAGAAACCAATCTTTTTAACATTGTAGGTAAACCAGAATAAGTGGAATGACCTTTATTTAAAAAAAGTTTTTTTGATTTTAGTTTTAGTTCAAGCCAAAGATAAAAAAAACAGTTTTGGTTGATTATTGAGATCAAGATTAGGTTTAGGATTAGGATTAGAAGATTATTTAAAGGTATAGGCACTTACATGTACATGTATAAGATATACCAGTCTATGTAACGTATACCTAACATGAGTGCATAAATATAAGACATATGGGATATATGTATGACAACATCATGTCCTGACATGGTTTAAGTGTGTGTGTGTGTGTGTGTGTGTGTGTGAGAGAGAGAGAGAGAGAGAGAGAGAGAGAGAGAGAGAGAGAGAGAATTTTTGTGTTTGCATGACAACTAGTTTCTGTGTTTGATTGATTAGGTTTTAGTCTGAAATCAGGCATTGCATCACTGCTGCTGCATTAACAACACTTCAGTACCCTCTATAACCCAACACTGCCAAACACAGTAACCACACCTCAACACTGCCAAGCACAGTAACCACACATCAACACTGCCAAACACAGTAACCACACCTCAACACTGCCAAACACAGTAACCACACTTCAACACTGCCAAACACAGTAACAACACCTCAATATCCAACACTGCCAAGCACAGTAACAACACCTCAATATCCAACACTGCCAAGCACAGTAACCACACATCAACACTGCCAAGCACAGTAACCACACATCAACACTGCCAAACACAGTAACAACACCTCAACACTGCCAAACACAGTAACAACACCTCAACACTGCCAAACACAGTAACAACACCTCAACACTGCCAAACACAGTAAAAACACCTAAAAAACTCAATATTCCAACACTGCCAAACACAGCAACAACACCTCAATAACCACAATAACCCAGCACTGCCAAACACAGTAATGACAACTTAACAACCCAACTTTTCCAAACACAGTAACAACAACTTAACAATTTCCAAACCCAACACTGCCAAACACAGTACCAGCATGTCAATAATTTCCAAACCCAGTCCAAACCTCAATAACCCAACTCTACCAAATACAGTAATAACAAATCAAAAATTTCCAAACTCACACTGCCAAACAGAGTGTCAACACCTCAATAATCCAACACTGCCAAACCAGTAGGGTTCTTTAGTAAAGGGACCAATTACTACCTCAGTCCTGAATGTAACCTTTTTTGATTAGACAGATTTGTTTAAAGTACCAAATGTGTTTTTTCTAGTCCACCATGTAAAGAACCAGTTTAAATTTAGATAAATGTGATGAAACTGCTTTAGTTTTTGTTGTGTAAACACAAGTCCAGAAACATTTGAACCCAAAAGCTGCTGGTAAACCTGAGGAACTGAATTATTGGAACTGTGGTAAATCAGTGTTGAGTATAATAGTGAGCACTCAGCGCCCTCGGGTGCAAAATCTCGGGACGGGGTGTCCAGTTTCATTTGGAACACTCAGCAGAAGCTCTGGAGATGGCAGGACAATGCTCTTGGCGGATCAGTGGATCCTCCCGCATTGTTCTCTGGGAGAGAGTGATGAGAGGATGTTTGAGCAGCTCTTGGCCCGGTGCCCTCCTGTCCTGTTCTCCTTCAGGTCATTTATCCTGGTATCAGCTGTCGTGTCGAGCGTGACGGGTGGTGTTTATACTGGGCTGCGGTGCAGGAACTGACCACTGAAGCTCTGTTAGCCTTTAGCTACTGTTGAGCTACTTTATCTTGCCTAGCTGAGGCTTCATACAGTGACGGATAAGTTCCTTGAGGAACTTTTAGAGGTTCCTCAAGGTTTTTTTTTACTTTTTAACAGGTTATTTGTAACTCTATAGATCATAACTTAAATGTATAGACTTTAAAAAGAGTTCTTTTACAGCTCAAGAAACCACATTGCTACATAAATTATATATATTTCTTTATTATCGAAATCTGAACGTATTGAGGTTCATTTGGCATCATTAGCTTAAGTGGTGGGGGGGATTCATTAGAATGTATTTTTTAATAAGTTAGTAATAATTTAAATAATTTGTATCTATGATTTTTTTTATTTGAAATATTATTTAAATATTACTTCATTTCACTTTATATCTCTTACATTGACCCCATCTTAGTTTTGACTCAACTACTAAAAGTCTTTATTTTGACTCAGACTCAATTACTAAACGTCTTATTATTGACTCAGACTCAGCTACTAAAAGTCTTGGTATTGACTCAGACTCAACAGTTCCTGGTCTTAGTATTGACTCAGACTCAACTGATTCAAATGTTAAACATGTTTGATGGAGTCCCACAGGGTTCTATTTTAGGGCCTTGTAGCAGTAGAACCAACATTTTAAATAAATTAAAGAATTAGTTATTAAAGATTTATTTCAGTTGGTTTATTCACCAGTAAATGATTCTTATTTTAATTTTTCACTTTATGTTAGGGTCTAGGAAGAACCAATAAATAATTCTTCTCTGCTTCCAGATATTGGGACCCCTGCAGAGTGTATTGTACTACTTCTTCTGCATGTTCATTATCACTGTGGGGGTAATCTATATTAATGGTTCATTGTCACACCAGAAGTTCTAACACTGTAAAAAAAGATGGCCGTCGCCTGTCAACATGCAAAAGAGTTAATTATGCATTTCACTTTCTTATTCCAGAGATCAGTTTTTCCAGGATACTGGCCCTTTAATTAATGAACTGCCAAGTTAAAAATATTACAGATAGGAGCCAAAGAAAGTCCAGCTATTGACGTGTACGAGAACACAAAATGAATGAGGTCATCCCGGGGAGAGCGATGTGTTTATTACAGTGGGAGGAGTGGATTGGGAACCAGTGACAGACTGTAAGGAGAAGAGAATGCTGATCCATCGCTCTGAGGTTTAAGTGGACACTAGAGAGAACCGGGCCGGGGTATTCCGGGCCAGCCAGAAACTTTCCCAAGCTTTCACAGAGCGAGGAAGGGTCTGTTAGTGTGAATTTAAGATAATGTGCTTTCTTTTTTTAAGCATAGTTGTTTTAATATCATACAAACACTGTGTTTAAATATAATACAATTGAATACAATAGATTTACTCCTATTTAAAATGAAACGATTGTTACAAATAATATTATATTAATCGTTACTTTAAAGAACCTTTAGCACATTTTAAACAGTCTTTTTGATGTGGGGTGGGAAAGATGAAGGTCTTGATTCAGACTCAACTACTAAAAGTTGAATGTATGTTTTAGTAACGTATTGATTAATCATTTCAATTATTTATAAACATGTCCAAGTATTCCTTGTCTACCCTGTCATCTTTGGATAACTCTGCCCCTTTAAGAAAGTAACCTTTGACTTTGGTGACATCACAACCATTTTTTTTTTACAATGGGACCGAAGACTAGTGATGTATGTTTAGCAATTAATAATATTAATTTTACCCACTATTTCTCATGTTGCCTCCATACGCAGTCTTGACTCCGTCTCAGTTTTGACTTGGACCCAACTACTAAAAGTGTTGGTATTGACTCACTCAACATTTCCTAATATTCCTGAGACTGACTACTAAAATATTGGGTCTTGACTCAGACACAACTACCAAAAGTGTTGGTTTTAACTTAAGACTCAAACTTTCCTGATCTTGCTATTGGCTCATACTTGACTATTAAAAGTCTTGGTTTTGATTTAGACTCAATTACTAAAAGTATTGGTCTTGACTCGGACTTGACTAGTAAAATCCTTGGTATTGACTCAGTCTCTACAACTGAAAGTGTTAGTTTTAACTCAAGACTCAAAATGTTCTGATCTTGCTATTGGCTCAGACTTGACTATTAAAAGTATTGGTATTGGCTGAGACTTGACTGCTAAAAGACTTGGTCTTGACTTAAGATTAAAATGTCCTGGTCTTTCTATTGACTCAGACTCCACTACTAAAAACCTTTGTATTGACTTGGACTCAACTACTAAAAGTCTTAGTCTTGACTCAAAATGTCCTGGTCTTACTATTCACTCAAACTTGACCACTCAAATTTAGATATTAACTTAGACTCAACATGTCCTGGTCTTGACCTTAACTAAGTCTTGTCCTTTCCTAATCTCCCAAGTCTTGGGAGACTCAACATGGCTTTGAATTGGACACGTCAATTGGTATTGACTTGAACTCAACATGTTTTGGTCTTGACCTTGACTTTTGGTCTCTGACTCTCCGAATTACCCAAGTTTTGACTTGAATTCTACTACTAAAATCATGGTACTGACTCAGACTCGACTCCTTAGCTCAGACTCGGCTTGAGTGGTCTTTAATACAACACTAAATACTGAAGAGTCAAAAGATTAAACCATTGAAAGTGATTTTTGGAAAGCTATAAGACACCAAAGTGCACAGTATAGAGCAGCGCCATTAAGGGTTAATAAAGGCCGGTGTAAGGCCCCCTAAAGGTGTCAGTGTGTGCATGGCGGCCGGCTGGGCGTCTAGTGTGTGCCTGAGCAGATTTCACAGGTCCCTGCTGGAATTTGGCTCTATGCTGTAATAGCATTTTATAGCTGGACAGCTCTGTCCCAGAGAAACATTGTAAATAACATGGGCCCACCCAGCACTGTCTCTGTCCGTCTCCAGCAGATCAGCATGTCCTCTCTACTACCCCACCCCCAGCCAGGAGCCACACCCCCTGGGTTCAACTTGAACTCACTGGCCCTGTTTGTTCTGTTCAGTAGCCTGCATAGTCTGTATTAGCATCTACAGTATCTCAACTATCTCAACATCAGTAGATGTCCAAGAAGACTTGCTTTCTATGGTTTACTAGTTTTACTGGTTTCAGTCTCGAGATACGAGACTAAGGTACTGTACGTATATTCTTGGAGGTCACCAACATCTTGTCTGCTTTGCTTCTCAAGTACAGTCTTTCCTTATTAAACCATTTGAAGGGGCATTTTTTTTCCCAATTTTGCAATTTTCTGAGAAATTGTAAATCATGACAAACATGAGACATCCAATCAGCTGAAGTTTGACATGTTTAAATTAAGGATTTCTTGGAAGCTGTGGTATTGAGATTGGTGACAGTAGGTAACCTTTAGCGCTCTTCTTGGACCCCCACACTTTTGTCACTCTGGATTTAATGAGGTTTTTGAAAAGTTGAAATCTGCAAAATCTTTAATCATAATCTCAAAATAACCTCCAACAACCAGTGATTTGGATGAAAATTTGCAGAAATTTAATTTCATTGGGTTTGTCATTGGGTTTGTTTGGGTTGTTGTCCAAACAACCAAACTTGGATACAATAAAAAGGAACTCCACCAATTTTCCAAAATTGATGCTGATGCCTGAAAACTTGACTGGAAATTGACTGGAAGTCCTCATCTCCTGATGTTTGAGATGTTTAAGAAGTACTTTGAAGATCTTAATAAAAATGTTAGTACTAAGCCAACCAATGAGGGTCCTCTTCACAATAAGAATGTTCTGTTTTGGTTTACTAAATAACATTAGGCACAAAACATCTTCTAGATGTTTAAATTATAATAGAATTTTAATTAACAGCATATTTTTTAAAATGACTCATTATTAAACAGGATCTGGTATAAACTTCCAACATAATTTTGCAGTAAACTTTAATTAAAAAAGACAATAAAAAAAGTCAAAACAGATTGTCTGGGCCATACAGCGCTGCTACTAGACTACTAAACAATAGGGGTGATCTAAAAAAAAAACCTCTTGACCGGTAGTTTATGTTGTATGTTGGTGACACTGGTAGACCTTGGGCTGTTAATGAACTTGATGTTTCATTCAGTAGCTCCACTGAAGCCTGGTGAGCCACAATCACCATGAAGCCCAGCTCCCCCGGTCTGCAGTCGTCTGTCTCCAGTCTGGCTGGGTCTCGGTCAGGGTTGAGGTGGACTTCATGGTCGTTTGGTGTCGTTTGGTATCGTTTGTCTCGTTTAACAGGACAGTGCTGTGCGGTGAGTTTAGGACGGGTGAAGTGCAGAGGGGGTTGGTTGCGACCAAATGTTGACTCAGCTTCATCCTGAAAAGGGCAGAATGAAATTGGGGTGGTTTATAGGGTGTTGTAAAGAAGAAAGGGGTCTTTGTGTGCCCACTGCTGAATGAGAGGAGCAATCCAGGTTTAACAATGTGTCTAAAAGAGACACCCCTCGCTCTTCCTGTCCGTCTCCAGCAGACCTGGACCATGTGTCTGTCCATGTGTGCTGAGGGACGAGGGGAGATGCTGATGCTGGAGGATTAGATGTACAGTACACTCAGGGTTGGAATCTGTGAAGTGATGCAGTAGAAAGTCGTTGGCATTGAGTGTTTGGTATCACTTTACTTGGATGGTCTATTGTAGACTAACATTAAACTGAACATCTATTAAATGCAATTGAAGCCTCAACTGAATGTAAAAGATCCTTAATGCTTATGCTAAGCCTAATCCTAGCCTTAAATCAACTCTGAAACCCAACCCTAACCCTAAGATTAAGCTAAAACTTAAATCTAACCCAAGCCAAGCTGTTGAAGGTTAAGCTTAGGGTATAGGGTTAGGGTCAGTGTTAAGAGTAAGATTACGTTTAATAGAAAATCATTTACATTTAACTAATGTAATGAGTTATTTTGTACTAAATGGACATTTAGTTAAAGGTTACTTGAGCTTCTTCAAAATTAAACTTGTGTTGTCTGTCATTCAAACTCATTAAGTGTGGGTTTGGTGTGAAGCGCACAATAGTGTTCAGTGATGGTAAATGGAAGTATGAATTGAAGCAGGCATCTGAACCTTCAAACCTCTGCCCCTGAAAATGTTATTATAGCAAATGGTTATGATGAATACACTGCCTGATGACTGACACACTGTTTTACCAGAGTTCTAAAAAGATTTTATCTCTAAAACCTGTTTTTATCAACGCATAGCATTAAAATAGTGGAGGGATACATGCACACATTGTGCATCAAATAGTCCCTAAGGTTGTGTACCAGTTAACATTTTTTTCTATAGCTATAGAAAAATGCAAGTCAAATTGAACCCTAGCCCTAAAACTATCCTCAAACTTAAATCTAACCCTAACATTATCCTCAAACTTTAATCTAACCCTAATATTATTCTTAAACTTAAATTGAACCCAAACCCCAACATTATCCTTAAACTTAAATATAACTCTTCTTCCTAACCCTCCTGTTGTGTTACGGGTCGTTTAAAAGTTTGAAGATCTAGGAAAAATTGTTAAAAGTATTTTTTTCAGTATAAAACTTCTTCTGCTTGCCTTAATGAACATATAACCCCCTGCAATAAACAAAAGCTAAAACAAAATTGCAATGCTATGTTTTAGTTTTTTTTGGAAAAACAAGTTATTTTGAATTATCCTGATTGAAGCATTACCTGTTAAAGGTAAGGAACACCACTGCACTAAATATTGGTAGAATAATTAGCAATGTAGTTAGTAATCAAATATTTACACTGCTTGTTTGGATATTATTATTTTGGATAATTATTATTTTGAATATTAATTGGATGATTAAATATGCACCGGGTGAAATTGACCCGGGAACACCATTGCTGTTCCTGACAAATGAACATAACAGCAGGGTTAAAGGTTAAGTTTAGTGTGTATATGGTTAGGGTTAGGAGTAAAGTGACATTTAGTTGGATGTTACTTCATACAGCATCTATGGGGCATCAACTATAGAACATCCAGGTACATCGTTACCATAGCTTCTTTAAAGGGGAACTTTAAGTGTTGCTGCAGGGAAGTGTAAGCCCTGGTGGATGCTGTGGTGTTACTCATTTAGTTTATAAGCATTGGAGCTCCTGGTGTGTGTTTGTGTGTTTGTGGGTATATGTGTGTGTGTGTGTGTGTAGTCTGTGTATAGCGGTATGTATTAGTCTGCAGCGGTGTGAGTTTGAGGCTCGGTCGGTGTTGGTCGGTCGAGGCCAGTTTGTGAGGGAGAGAGAGAGTTTTATTGGGTCGTCTCCTGGACAGTGAACTGCTTTTATCACAGGTTTCCTTTCAAAGACAGGAAGAGCTCCTCCCCCTGAGGGGGCAGGAAGGTGGGGGGGGGTGGGGTGGCATAATGATGACGGCAGTGGTCCGGCTGGGTGGGGGGGTCAGTGGGGTTTTATAGGTTGGAACTGGGCCGCGAGATGTTTAATAAGGACAGCCTACGGTTTACTGGTTTTCCCACTTTGCCTCTATATGCCGTTAATATCGGGTGTAGCACTCGGTGTTTACTGCTACAAAAGACAAACACAAACAAATAAACACTCCAATGTGATTCTGGCGAAGGCGTGTGAGCGTGCAAGCAGTTTCCACCACTATTTACTAGTGCTCTACTGGGCAAAAGCCAGTGTTCCCAACTCCTACTTTATCTAATCAGACCTTCATTAGAGTAAATCATTGAATAGAACATATAAATGACTATACTAAACAAATGTGCTATATAGAGTTAATTACAGGTAGACACGACACTTTCACTGAACACTGACTTCATGTTTCATGATATTTTGGTTTATTATTCTAATGTTATATGAAATTAGCGGTGAATCAGTGACTGTCTACCTGTAATTAAATCTCTATGTAACATTAGAATACTAAACCCGAATAAACATAAAGTGTGTGGTGAATCAGTGAGAGTGTCTACCTGTAATTTAGCTCTATATAACTTGAGAATACTGAATCCAAACATAAATAAGTCAATGGTGAATCACTGAGACTGTAAACCTGTAATTAACTCTCTATATAACATTAGAATACTGAACCCAAATAAACATAAAGTCTGTGGTGAGTCACTGAGTGTCTACCTGTAATTTAGCTTCATATAACTTAATAATACTAAATCCAAATGTACATAAAATCAGTGGTGAATCACTGAATGTGTCTACCTGTAATTAACTCTAAATAGCATTAGAATACTAAACCCGAATAAACATAAAGTCTGTGGTGAATCATTGAGAGTATCTATCTGTAATTTATCTCTATATAACTTTAGAATACTGAATCCAAACATAAATCAGTCAATGGTGAATCACTAAAAGTGACTACCTGTAATTAACTCTATATAACATTAGAATGCTAAGTCCAAATATACATAAATTCAATATTAAGTCAGTGAGAGCGTCTACCTGTAATTAACTCTATATAACATTTAAATAAACACAAATAAACATAAAGTCAGTTGCAAAACAGTGAAAGGGTCTACCTGTAATTAACTTTAAAATAACATTAGAATACTAAATCCAAATAAAGATAAAGTCAATGGTAAGTCAGTGTTCAGTGAGTGTCTACCTATAACTAACTAATAAATCCATATAAAAATAAAGATAATTACAGGTAGACACTCTTACTGACTACTGACTATGTTTATTTGGGTACATTCTAATGTTATATAGAGTAAATTACTTTCACTGTCCACTGATATTATTTGTATTTAAGTTTAGTACTCTATTGTTATGTAGAGTAAATTACAGGTAGACTCTCACTGACTACTGACTATGTTTATTTGGGTTTATTCTAATGTCATATAAAGATAATTACAGGTAGACACTCTCACTGACTACTGACTATGTTTATTTGAAGTTATTCCCTTGCATTTATCCTGACTTATAACCATTCAAAATGCATTTTAACCAATTTAAAGGCATTGTTAGTATAGTTTGATATATATTGTTACCTCTTGCGTTTATAGGGTGTAGTGTAACTCTGTGTGGGCGTAGATTCCTGTATTTGAGCCAGAGCACTTTTGTAGGATTAAGTGTAAAGTTAGCCTGGTCAGTCAGAGACTGCTGCTATTGTTTTGTACACAGGCTCTTAAAGTGAAAACAGGGATTAGTGGAGTTCAAGAGCATTTGGTTGGGTGGTGGTGGGTGTGTGTATGGTGTGTGGAGGGTGTAGGTTGGGTGGAGGGAAGGGGGTTGGAGGTGTTTCAGGCTGTTTGTGTAGCTTGAGGGTTTTATTTTTTTTAGAAGCGTCTCAGAAAAGGTTGTTCTGTCTGTGTTCTGTCTCTTTAGTTAATTATATTTTATTGCATTAGAGATTATTTTGAGTTCTTCAAATCTGGACCTGGAGTCTTTTCCAATGCTTTCCATTCCTGGACTTTGTCGCTGCACTCAGTTATATCATCTGTTAATTTCCAGTACTTACACATGTCAAGAATAAGAGCTCCAGCTTTAATCAGCTAATCTATAGATGCAGTTCCGGTAATTGGTTTTGTGTCTGTATTTGTTGATTTATTGATTCATTGATTGTATTGAATTTGCACTATAAAAAAACTGAACCTCCTCTCTTGGAAAGCTGAGTGGTGTAGCTTTAAATCTATTTTTATTACTTATTTTTCTTATCTTAAATATACATTTCTATGGTTTGTGGCATAAAGGATAAAATAATCTGGGATCATATTCTGTTTTTTAACCATGGCAAATTTAGGGAAGCAACATCTGTTCTGTTGTATTGCATCTGCTAAAAAATCCAGCTCAAAACCAGTTTTGCTAGTAACTGTTTTCAGATGGTCTGAAGCAGATGGTTTTTGAGAATAAAGGTGAAAGAATGAAAATGTTAAAAAGTTGGTTATTAAGACAAAATCACAAATATATGGTAAACTAGCTGATTGAGCAGCTCTTGACCAGCCTAGTGTTTGTTTTACTTGTCTTTTCTCCAACTTGGTCACCCTTAGACCACCTGACTCCTACAAACTCATACAAAATATGCCCTACGTTTTTGTTCTTTATGGATTCTGCTCTTGAATAGCATTGCTCAAAGAACCATCAAAGTGTAAACTGTGTTTGAGATACATGTACACTGGTTTTCTGGTAAAAAGAACAACCGTTTTAGAACACCCCTATTTTTTCAGTAGTCCAGTAACAGTGCTGTATAGAGCATATATATATATATATATATATTTTTTTTTTTATCATCTTAGAAATAACTTTATAACTACTTATCACTTCCCCTGTCAGACCTATAATTCTTCTCTTCACTGCTAAAACTGAGACTAACACTAAGACCAGTTTTAAGCTGAGCTAAACTCTGGCGTTGCCGAGTGGGTCAGCCAGACCTGACTCTTCCTGTACCAGTTTTTTTTTTTCCAGTTTACAAGAGTCTTTTAAAGCTGTAGGATACAGTACTCACTGCTCTTTGACTTCATCTGTAATTTCTCTACAGAAAAGACTTGAAAATTACCATGCTACTATTTTTTGCTTAATGTGGCTCAGATCAGATTTTTTCATGGTTGTGTGAACGTGCCAAATCCGATTGAATTTTTAAAATAAGATTCAAGTCACTTTCTTATGTGCAGGGCCGCCGCTCTGCATACGCAGACAACGCAGCCAGCGTTAGGCCTCAACCATTTTGCAGTTGCAGGGAGCCAAATTGACTGAGAATGAAATGTGTTGAAATTATGACATTATTAAATTTAAAACCCAATGTGAATTATTTATGATACGCTCATCTTTTTTGTCTTTAAACATTGCATGGGGCACCTACTCTACTACTTAAAAGCGGCACGTTATTATTTTTGTGCATAATATAATGCCCCCACCCCTATTGCCTGAAATGGCACGGCTCGGTTTGCTCTGTTGGTTGTTGCCAGATGTGACATTTTCCAGTCAAATAAATAATCAAAAAATGCATGGAGACGCTAAATCTTGCGCATGTTTAACCATTTTTAAAGTGTATGTGGCCATTCTATACAAAAACTTGTCCAGTGCAATATTTGTGTAAGTTAAAAACTTAAAATAAAATAAACAAATAGGATGAAAAATCGTAACTTATCTGGCAACCTTAGTCCTAACTAAAGTAGCAACGCTACTTGAGTTTGGCAGGAGACAAGTTCACCGCGCGAAGTTGCTACTAAATGGTAATTCATCTATGAAGCGACGGTTTGAGTCTGGAGCTGAGAAGAAGAAAAAGAAGCAGAAAGATGAGGCCCATGCATCCCTTTCTGGTGAGTAACTTCGATGATAAAGGTTTAAATAGTTTTGATTACTTCATGTTCAGTGGTGTTGCCTGAGCTAGTTACGTTGGCTTTGCTGATTTGGTAGGTTTAAACGCTTAAGTAGAAACTAATCTGGGTATTGCAAGGCACGTGGCACGTTTGCAAATAGTAGTAGTGTAGTTTGAAGATTTTTAGTGACTTTAATAAAAAATAATAAACAGAGTAGCCTACCTATTGACTAATGCCGTCAGTGCACTATCCAAATGGTCTGTATGACAGCAGGATCAGACAGCTCTATAGATTTTGACAGGCTGATATAAATACACCACGAATATAAACGATAATTTCATAACCTTTAAGGCTGGCTTGTGTAAATGACGTGTCCACTGCTTAAAATAGACATGCATCGTTTCATTTATTATTTATACATTATAAATAGTACTCTTGTGCTGTTCTTCACTGTTATTGGCCTTACTTATAACGTTGTAAATATTCACAGTTACATGTGTAATTTTAATAAATAGTAAAATTTTGCGTAAACCTTTTGTGTTTGTGTGTGTGTGTGTGTTTTTTTTTTTGTTTTTTTTGGGGGGGGGGGGGGGGGGGGCCTCCCTGACCAGTTATGCTTAGGGCCTCCAAAACCTTAGCAGCGGCCCTGCTTATGTGGTTCTAAATTGGATACGTATCCGATCCATGGACATGCGACATAAATGAGAACGGTCAAATCGTAATTCATGCATCTTTTTTACTTTAACACATTAGCATTAGCGCTATGTGCTTCTCTCTCCTCACTACAGATCTCTTGGTGCAGCTGTGCAGCTATAGCTGTAAAAAAAACAGCAAAAGCAAACCACCTGGCCTTTTTTCACCTCCTCGACCTGAGCATGTACTTCAGACCAGCTGTTTATTGTTTCTTCACTCCAGCAAAAGATGCTCCACATATGAGCTGCTAACAAATGCATCCATTTATCTTTATAAAGCTAAGAGTCATTTCTCAAATATGATGTTTTGTGTTGTTAGTGAAGAAGAAGACGTTTATACACGTATCAATGTGTTCATGTGAAGCGTTTTAGAGATAGATTCGTTCACATTACACACAGATACAGTGTGTGAACCATCAAGATAGCCAAATCCGATCTGAGCAATCTAAAATCAATGTGGCTTGTAATGTGAACGTAGCCTTAGTTACCTGAGCTGTCTGTGTTTCTGTGCATTTTCTAGTTATTATGATGTAAGTGTGTAAATGCTGTAGTAAAGAGTAACAGCAGTAGCACGATCTGTTCCAATATGTAGTACTGCTTTACTACATACAAAGACATGTAATTTGTTTTTAAATCAATTTCCATAACTGTAAGCTGTTAACCAATTAATTGTTTGCTAGCAATCACCCACTCGTTTTTTTAAGCAATATAGTTTTTTTACAGTAAACTTTTATAATATACTATTTTTTGACAATACTAAAATGGCTTTTTTTGTATTTAGTTGATTAGTTTATTATTAGTTTTCTTAAAAGGTCCTTGCAGATTACTGCAAAATTTTGTACACTGGATTTTGTACCATTTTCAGTTACTGACTGGACCTAAAGATCTTAAATGACAAAAATAAAGAAAAAATAATCAGGGTGTTCTAAAACTTTTGACTGGTAATATTAATGTGGTGGAGGTTATTCCAAGTGAGAAGCTGGGTCAACTGGCTGAGCTAAATTGGGTGAAAAATTAAAAATAAAAAAATAAATAAGCTACGCCCTAACTATCACCTGGGGTACCCCAGCAACCCCCAACAGACATTTTCACGCTTGCATTACGCATGTACGGTTCTATTTAAATGTTCTGTAAGGAACCAAGTCGCGTTTGTCCTCTTTAGCACCTTTATTTTTAATAAAGTGTACGTGTGTCCCAGTCAGGTCACGCATTTTTTCCCCTGTAATTTAGAAACAGTTAAAACAACAGAGTGCATTCCATTCGAGCTGTCGACGGTTCAAATGTCCACACGCACACACACACACACACGCACACACACACACAACCGCACACATGCATTCCTCTGAACACCACAGCGTTTTGTAATGCAGGCGGTTATGTAAAAGCTGCATTAGCAAATCAAACGAGGCTGAAGGAGACTTGAGAGCGCCACAGTCTGGCGTGGAGCCAAGCACTGAAAAAAAAAAGGGGGAAAAAAAGTTTCTCGCTGCAACTCGAGAAGCGCTCGGGCCCGGCGCTCGGCGCCAGCTCTGCTGTGAAAAATCCGCCTGCTCTCCGATTGACCCGCTCTGCTGCCCTGTTACCAAATCACACAACATGCAGGTACGCTGTCCGAGTGACGGCCGGGCCGCCGGAGCGCCAGGTTGGACGAAATCCCACGATAAATCCCGCAGTAAGGAACTCCGTTTGTGAACCGACTCAAATGTCTCCTCAGATTTCTGTAAACTGCATTTCAAGCCATTTTCATGTACAGTGAAAATCTCACAAAACTGATAACACCCCTCACATTTCTGTAAATATTTAAAAAAATCTTTTACAGGGACAACACTGAAGTTATGAACCCCCCCACAGTAGTGTTGTTATTTTGTAGTCTGCGCCATGTTGTTTATGCCCATATTTGGGCTTCCATGTCTTAGCAGCATTTGTCTATGGCCAAAATGAATGGGCTTTTCAAAAACTCACCTCTATCACATATGTTCAGAACCCTGTATATTTTATTCTGAGCACATAAAACTTGTTGTTCCTCCTTAACAACACACGATTCTCCAACTTGTTTAAACAAGATTGTTTAAGGGTAGTAATAAGAAAAAATTGCTAGCTTTAAGCTAATGCTATAGTGCACTGAACTGATGATGAGGTTGGGAACCCCTGGCGTAGGCTATAAGAAAATTGCTAACACCCCTAGCTCTTAACACCAGCTCCACAAGTAACACCACAGCATCCACCAGGACTTATCATAGCTATTAACACCACAGCATTTAAAAGTATCACCACAGCATCCACCAGGACTTACCATAGCTATTAACAGCACAGCATCCACCAGGACAACCCAAAAACTTGGTATCAATCAGACCAGAGTGCTGACCTCAACATCATTGAATGTGTTTGGTTTGTTTGGGACAGTTTGGTTGGAGAAAACTTTTGAGTTGTGAAAAAAATACCAGCTTATTAGACAGAACACCTCCGCCACCATGTTTAACAGATAAGATGATGCCTGGGATCTCGAACTGAAGGTTAGAAAAGGTTTTCTAAAGTCATAAAGTATATATATATCAATGAACATTAGCTGGTTATCAGAAGGGGGTATGAGGGGGGTGTAGAGTGGTCTGCTGCTGTTGAAATTGTCCGGAGGGCGAGAATGCAACCAGAGCCGTGTGTTTATGTTGTAACCTTAATCTGAGTTGGCTTCGCATGTTTATATAGCAGCAATGCAGCAGCTCTGAGGGAGGTGTTGAATACTTATAACATACCCTTTAACTATAGACTCCTATAGGTTTCATATTGTGGTCTGGTCCATTCATGATGTTTGTTGCTCAATGTATTGAAATATAGTGCTCATTACCCCCAGTAATGGTTGTAGGGCTGGGTGATATGACCAAACACCAACTATGACTTATGCTTAAGAGATATGCTGATATACATTGACGATATAATCAGAAACATAACAACATACAGGGCCTGTAGGCAATCTGTAGGCGAGCCATCAACCATGCACCATGCAGCTTAATTTAGGTCGTTAGTGTGTCTTTGCTATCATAACGACAGGAAAAGTATACCTTGAAACACACAAAAGGCTTGTAATAATTATCTTAAATAATCATAGGTGTGTTTTGGGCGTAACATGAAATAAACCAATCATTGCATCACTTACATTCTTTTTAAGAGCCATGTGCACTCTGACTTTGGCGCATTGCTATTTTAGAGGTGCAGCCACCTGTGCGTTTCCAATGCTTCTCAGCAGAGGAAACTGACCTGCTTGTTCATGCTTGTTCATTCTGTTTATTGTTGATTTAAAGTTTACATAGCTGCCAACAGATACGCGTTATGGGTTTGTGCACTGCTGTGTATCCATGTGTGCGTAACAAGCGGGGGTGTACACACGTTAGGGATCTGCCTGTGTTGACAATTCACTGCCAAGATAGCAATGAACATCTGAATGACTATTGATGTCTGTTTTTTGAGGTTCTGATCAGTCAGTGGCACAAGTGTGTTTTTCGTTGGCAAGACAGCAATGTGACAGAAATGTACCTGAACACACCTCATTTCGGAAGCACCACGCCCATCTTTGTAGATATATTCACACACACCTTTTGGTATTTAAACGAAGCAGGTGTAAGGCATAAAAATGGACTGCTGGCGGGGTGTAAGATAGCAATGAGAATCTTGACATGCCTTGTACAGGTCGTAAGATAAGGCCCAAAGTATATAATTATCAGTATTATCACCAAAATACAGCATGCTGCATATTAAAATAGTAAATGTCTAACTGTGTAATTAATGCATTTTCCAAGTACGTTGGCTTCCTAACAATGCTGCACTGGTTGGCAGCATTTGGTAAAGAGGCGGGGTCTAACTTCACACAAATCGGAGGAGGCATGTGTTTGTCCTGACCCTCCTAGAGTTGGAAGCATTGCAGAAAATGATTGGCTGGATTCTAGTAAATGGGCTCAGCTAAATTGGTTAAATAACAAATTAAATTGTATATAGTAATAAACTTCCATAAAAAAAGTGATTACAGTTGGGTTTTTCATTATGTAAGCAAAGTTAGGAGTGGTTGGATAGTTAGATACGCCACACTCTAAACCCATATGTTGTTTAAACTCAATTGATTTAAGTCTGTCTTACATAAAATTGACTATTTCTATACAATACTCAACTATTTTGAGTTAGCTGAACATTTGTGGGCACATATATACATTCAAACTGAGATCTTTGAGTTGAATCAACTTATAATAACTGAGTTTAGTCTGTTTTTGCCATTAACAGCTTCTTTTCCATTGGCTTCTGTCACAGTCTATTTGCATACTGGGTGTGTCCAACATTTTCTGACTAACACTCACCATCAGTGTGTAGTTAATCCCCCATGGCTACCTTAGAAATAAATCAAGTTCCCTTTTAGTTGAACTTAGAACTTGATGTTCTAAGTTATACCAACTCAAGTTTTCATTCCTTATTACTTAATTTTTTGAAGGCAACCAGTTTTCTCAAAAAATTTTTTTTAAATTTTTACATTTTAAGGCAAAAGCCTTAAAAAGTAAACCTGACTTACCCGGTCTTACAGTCTAACAAAAATAAAAAAGGTAAATCAACTTCCCCTTTAGTTGTAATAACTTGATGTTTTAATTTATGCTAACTCAAGATTTATTCCCCATTACCTAACTTTTTTAAGGCAGCCGGTTTCCTTTTTTAAGTACTTGTCCAGGCTTACAGTGCAGGCAATGTCTGCAGAGCTGGAGATCTGAGTTTGGTACAGGTTGAATGGTGAGAACACTCCCACCACCATGTTTAACAGATAAGGCTATAGCTTAAAGTGCTTTAAACAATCTGAGTTTAAAATAAGCTTGGTCATAGTTTGCAGCGTTAATTTTAGAATTTTATAAAGTGGAAACTTCCAGAAGAACACTGTAATTACTGTCATTATTGTGAATTTTATAGCACTTCTGAAATATATAGTGAATGTATGATGAACATGATGGGTTCACTGAGGCTCTGCTAACCACACACACACATTTACACATACACACACTCAATACAGTGGGCTGTGGTATTAGAGATGGAGTGTGGATGTGGAGTGAGTCTTTCATTGCGCTGGATGATGATGGTGTGTGTATATCTGGGCTGAGCTGAATGGGCGGGTCACTGGCAGAATCTTACAAACATGTTCTCTGGTTCTTCAGGGGGTTCCTAAAGTGTGATTTGCTGTATATAAAACAATAGGTGTTCAGTTTTACACTCAGCTTTAGGCTGAGGCTTCATTCACTTTTATGAGTTTAAGCTTAAGTCTAGACCTTGGATTATATGTTGTCCAAGAAATAACTGTGATTAAATAATATTATTGAATTTTTTGAAATTTTCAGATTTTATTACACTGATAATAATGCACCCATACTTCCACCTTTAAAAGCAAATATATTTTGACTGCACTGAGGTTAGTGATCAAATGTTTGATTTTACTATTAATTTAATCATTTACTTTGAACATTGGAACACATTGATTGTTTTTAAGACTACATAGACCCCCCCAAAAAACACTGACAAGTATGAACAAGCTGTTTGAACAGCAGGACTAACTTGACCCTTCAGATTAAGCTAAGCGACTAATTTAATTAAGCTGGTGATCAACGTGACCAAAACACTGGTCAAGAGTTAGTTTTTAAATGGCTTGACCATCATAGACCATCAGAAACTAATTTTGAGCTAGATTTATTTCTTATTTTTATTTTATTTTATTTTATTTTTCTTCATTTTTTTAATTTAGGACCCTAGCTAAATACATTTAAGTTCTACTATGGAGAGTTTGATGTTAAATAAAATAAAATTATGTTTAGTTTACTACATAATTTGATTACACAAATGGTCAATTATACTGTGTCTACATATCTAAATTCTTCAAAATGGTCTGAAATCAACTCTTACCACATTGATTTCCATTGAAAGTTAAAAGTTTTTTTCTCTCTTCTGTAGTTGCTAAATACGTTTACGTTATATGAAGGAAAGTTTGATGTTAAATAAAAAAAATAATAAAAATAATAATTAAAGTGATAATAAATCCAGCTCAAGATCAGTTTCTGGTGGTCTGATGGTGCAGCAATTTGAAATACCTATTTAACATCCCCGTATTCTCCATTAACGCTGACCTTTCAATCCAAGACTAGATCTAATCAGTGTAATTAGTCTAATAATTAATTAAATAATTAATTAAAGCAGTATTGGCATGTTGGCAAAGAGCCACGTGATGATACACTTAATATAAAAATCTAAATTCTGTATTGCAACACCCCTAATGCTTTTTAACATAGATGAGGTCTGGATTGAAAGTTCTCCACATTTAAAAAAAACACAGCTTTTTTTCTCACTGACAATATTTAAGTCCTTAAACTTAAATCTTAAAACTCAAATTAGAACACGCTCATCCTGACTCTCATCTTTCCTCTTCCTTCCTTATCTTTTAGTGGAATCTTCACCTTCTTTATTCAACACAGTGTTCATAAATGATTTGGGTGAGCGGAAAAAAGAACCTTTAGTTTGAAGTGTAAGCACAGTATGAAAAATTTAAATCTAATTACAGTATAGATTAAGAATGTTCTTGTATTGTTTAATGCTGTAAATGTTTAAGATAAACATATATAGTATAGTAATGAAGAAGTGAATGAAGATGTCCAGCCCTGACTTTCAGTTCACGTTCAAGTGTTGGCCTGATTGGCCGGAGTGCAGTCAAAGCCAAGGTCAAAGTGAACTGCTGTGCATATCTTCATTCACACATGCTCCACGCTCGCTCGACCACTCTCTCTCATTCTCTCTTTCTCTCTCTCTTTCCTATATACCCCCCTGTTCCTCACATTCTCTTCATTTGTCTTCCCTCCGTTTTTTTTTTATTAGATCTCTCTCTTTCTTGCCTCCCCTCTTTTTGAAGTCATCCCACCCTTGTTAAACAGTGGCGGCGGTGTGAGAACCGGGGGGATAAAGCCGGGTCCGTTCGGGCCGGCCTTGTGGTATCCATTCAGTGGCCGGGGCTTCAGGCGGGGGGGCTGTTTGCGAGCTATAAAAGCTGGAGTTCTGAAGAAGCCCTGTTTTGGCTGTTTTTTTCTCTTGGTTTTTTTACAAGTTGGGAGCCAGGGGGACAGCTGGCAATGGCGTGAATGGCTGGCCAAGGTGACCGGGTGCCAATAAAGCTCCGGTCAACTGAGCTGGAGGCCCCTTCCCAGCCCACAGACGGCCTTTATAGGGCAGCTTATGAGCCTGGACCTCCAGTAAAAAACCCGCCAGCCGGGCCTGAGGAATTTAGGGTCCAGGAAACATGATCGAGAAGGGGGTGGTCGGGGGGTTACGGGCAGGATAGAGGGTGGCGAAAGGTGAAAGTTGAACCAAGTGACAGTTATCGGTTCAAACTGCATTTCAAAATCTGCCGTTTAAGAACCAAGAAAATGGTCCATACTACAGTTGCAAGAAAAAAGTAATGTGAACCCTTTGGGATTACTGGGATTTCTGCATAAATTGGCCATTAAATGTGTTCTGATCTTCATCTAAGTCACAACAATAGACAAACACAGTCTGCCTGCTTTACTAAACTAATACCACACGAAAAAACATATGTTTGCATGGGTTTATTGAACACAACATTCACAGTGCAGGGTGAAAAAAGAATGTGAACCTTTGGATTTATAGCTATTTATTTACTAACTGGTTGACTCTCCTTTGGCAGCAAAAAACTCAACCAAACGTTTCCTGTAGTTGCAGATCAGACCTGCACAACGTTCGGGAGGAATTAATGACCAATCTATGCAGAAATCCTGCAACTGTATATATAACGTGTATATATACAGGAACAATGTTTAAAATGTTTAAAACTTTAAACTGATATAGGCAATGTTACACAAACAGAAGTTTTGTGAAACGCTATTTTAACCCATGTGTAACATTGCAACATGCCAGCCAGACTTGACTTGATTTAGTGTTGTAGAGTTGTAGAGGTTCCTAATGGTGTCCTGTTATAATCCATCCTATGCAATACAGCTCATCCAACAGCATCCCACAAAACATTCTCAGTTCTCATTTTCTGACGTCTGGAGATATTCTGATCCTGTGTCCGGCCATTGACATAAGTCTTCAATGCAAGGTCTTGATCCAGCAGCAGTATGTGGATGAGCGTTGTGCTGATGGAAAAGAAGGTAGGGCCACTGGTTGCAATCTCTGATCTCAATGCTGTAAAGTTTGGCTGTCAATGTGCCTAAAATGAAGATCACTGTAATATTGATCTGACATCGTCTTTTCGTGGAAATGACCAATAAATCCCACAAATTCAAAGCACCAACATCCACTATTTGTTGGCACACTTCACTAGAATCTCTAGAAGGCTTGGTTTCATGGTGTGGGGATGAGCAATTACATATGATGCCAGATCAGACCATTGGTCTTCATTACAATTACTTTGACAGCCCAACGTTTCAGTAATGAGATCTTGCAACCAGTGGCCCCACCTTTTCAGAAACCACACTCACCAAAGCCCTCCACATACTGCTGCTTGATCAAGTCCTTGCCTGAAAGAAACAAGCACTACACTGAAAAAAATTATGAGTAAAATGTACTTTAAAAAAAGTTTCGCAACTTTCTGCATTTGCATTTTTTAAGTAAATTTAATTTCAGATAAATTTAAGTAACTTCAACTCGGTTTCAAGACTTAAATGTTACAGAGTAAATAAGTGAACCTTTTACTTAATTTTGACCTTTACTTAATTTCTGCACACAATATTACCTAATTACAATTGCTTAATTTATACAATATTACTCAAATAATTTATATTACACAATATATTATAATTCTTGGAATTTAAATATTTTTAGTTAAAACACACATATTACACTGTCTCAACACATGGGTGGCATGTAATACATTCTTATTAGTATATTAATACTAAAAATGAATGTATTACATGCCATCCACGTGTTGAGACAGCGAGACTTGGTCTGTTTACAAAATAAATCTTTGAGATTATGTAAATATTTGAATGTGTGTTTTAACTAAAAATATTAAAATTTCAGCAATTAAAATATATTGTGTAATAAAAATTATTGGAGTAATATTGTATAAATTAAGTAATTGTAATTAGGTAATATTGTACGCAGAAATTAAGTAAAGTTTACTAAAAGAAAGGATTGACTGAAGTTCAGTTCACTTATTTACTCTATGTAACATAAAACATAAAAGTCTTAAATTTATCTTAAATTAAACTTACTTTAAAAAAAAAAAAAAAAGCAAATGCAGAAAGTTGCGAAACCTTTTTTAAGTAAATTTTACTCATCATTTTTTTCAGTGTATTCCATGGCCAGACACACCAACAGTGCATCCTCAGACCTATCCATCGCCAGAAAATGTTTTAGATTCTATTGGACGAGCTCTGCACCATTAGAAACACCATTAGGAACCTCTACAACCTCTGTAACGTCAAGGTGCCTTGCATGTTGTAATGTTTCACACTACTTCTGTATGTGTAGCTCAATAAATATTGCCCTTATCAGACTGAATGTTTAATAACAGCCCAGAATTACATTAATTAATGAGATACGGCAACCAGTGGCTCCAACTTTGCTGTATGTACAGTATGTTCACTCTGGTGCCTAAATTCAACAGGACAATGCCCGTCCTCATACTGCTGCCGTCTGGTAAATGATACGTTTTTTCTTGCAAGAATGTACTCAAACAAGTACACACACACACACACACAAACACACACACACACAGTCTGATGTCAATCAAAGCATTTCTGACGCCCCCCCCCCCCCACCCAGACAATCTTATCTTTCTCTCCATCTGCTTTACACTTCATTTCTGTGTCTCTCGCCCTCTGCTCTGCTGTCTCTCTCGCCATCACTCAGCACCCTCACCTCTCGCTGAGCTCCCAAAATATTTGCCTTTCAGCTCACCCCCCCCCTCTTCAAAACACACCCACCCTCCACCCCCACTCAGTTCAGAACCAGGCTCTCGGGCAGTCGCTCTTCATCTTCATCCATTAGTGGCAGCAGAGCCCAGCTGATGACTCTACCTTTCAGTGCTGGAGAGAGAGAGAGAGAGAGAGAGAGAGAGAGAGAGAGGGCTGTGGGTTGCACTGTATACGGACGCATTCCAGCTCAACACACACACACACACACACACAGTTCTGTAAGGGGTAAAGTAGAGTCAGTAGTTCATGGGTTCATGGAGGACGGTTTGTGTGAAGACTATGTTGAATGAAGATGGTAAAGATTCCACTAAAAGATGAGTTTGAGGGACTTAAATATTGTCAGTAAGAAAAAAAGCAGTGTTTCTTGAGGAATGGAGAACTTTCAATCCAGATTTTTATTCAGTATATTCATATTCAGTTGCTGATATTGTTTATAATCATTATAATCTTTACTGGTACAAAAAAACATGGGTACAGGGCGCCGAGCCATTAAGCTTATGGCGCTCAGAGGGAGCAAAATTGGCCCTGCTCCCTCTGGGAGGGTAGATGGCTCTCTCTCCCCACATCACTCTTAGGGTGATGTGGATCAGCACAGGGCGTCTGTGAGCTGATGTATCAAAACCGAGCCGCTGCGCTTTCCTCCAAGCACACTGTGATGCTCGGCAATGCTGCAAGAAGCAGTGGCTGGCTTCACATGTATCTGAGGAAGCATGTGTTAGTCTTCACCCTCCTGGTGTGTTGGGGCATCACTAGTGATAGGGGGAGTCCTAATGAGTGTGATGGGTAATTGGTCGTGTAAATTGGGGAGAAAATGGGAAAAATTAGAAAAAAAAAAAAAAAACATTGCTACAAAATAGGACTTTCACTGAAAGGTACTTTTTTGTACCTCAATATAAGTTACAACCCCAGCGACAAGCTTTGTACTCTTTAGGGCTCCATCACAGGGCTCCATGCTAATACGCCTATACAGCATTTTGTGGACTCTGACTAGACTAATTACACTAATTAGACTAATTACACTGATTAGATCTGCTCTTGGACTAACCTTTTAGTGTCAGTGTCAGTGGAGAATCTCCAGCAAAGGGTGTAACTCTGTGTTGAACACTGCTGAGGTTAAACAGGCTTTTAACCAATTAACATGCCTTGACCTGTATACAGGCTACAGGTCTAGGTGATACAAAATCCTTCTTCTCTGCAGTAAAATAAGTTAGAACTCATTATACTCGTTATAGCTCAGAACGTTTGAGGAATTTGAGAATTGAGAAACGTTTGACTTTGAAATCTCCTTTAGGACATTTATAGAAGTTGAGAAGCTGCCTGTTCACTCTCTACTCCACTTAATAATTTCAGATCAGTAACAGGAATCAAACAGATAACAGAACTAGACAAACATAATGAAACGAAAGGTTTTTAGGACATGAATTATTGATTTTAAAATGTTCAAAATTGTTTAAAAGTTCAGGAAAAAGGTAATTTTATGATTTTATTCATTATATTTTGACATTAACAGATTTTCTTGATTATTTTTCTATACTTTCTATTACAATTTTAATTATGATTTTCAGTAACATTCCTTACATGAAATCTTTTTCATCTGATCCTCAAGATTTAGGGGTATAATGTCACACAAAATTCTGGCCTGTTTTAACCCCCCTTAAACACTATGGTTCTGGATATGGGCCCAAACTATATACACTCTAATTTTATAATTTATACTCTCCTCATTTCTAACTTATGCATTGATTGCACTTATTGCACACTTATTGCACACACTTTAATTCCCCAAGAACTGTGAACTTTACGCACTCATTCACTTTACCAGCCTTAAGCTATATACCATATTCGCTCTACTGTTATACGGGTTCTATTTATACTGTCATTCCATCTCAATCACCATCAATATTGTACTATTGTCTTCGTTATAGGTATGTCTATTGTGTTCTTGTTGTATTGTTCATATAGTGTCTCCTAGTCTTTTATATTATACATCTTATTATTTTTATTTATATTATATATCTTAATTTACCCCCCAGCCCACCACTACTGCACTTTGTTTTCTGTCTCATGTATGTCTATTTGTGTCCCTGCTGTATTGTACCCATAGTGTCTCCCATTCTCTCTTTTATTATATCTATTATCTGTACTTGCTGTAAAATTTGGGAAGGAGAGTAACAGTATTGCAGTATTGACAATAAAACTACTTGACTTGACTTGACTTTATATATAAAAAAAAGTTTTAATATTGATAACTGAACAACTGAATAGGCCTAATAGACCTAGAGTTCAAAAGTTTAAACACATTTTTAAAGATTAAAGAGGGACATGTAAAATAAAGGATGTATTTAACATTAATATATTACATATTATATTACATAATTAAAACTGCCAGATTCATTATCACACAAATGGCAAAAAAATACTAAAACTTTTGCATGACAGTTCTCATATCACCTCTAGTTTTTGTTTGTGGTGATGGTTTTATTTATGAAGTGCAAGAAACGATCAGTATAAATGAATATTTTCAAATAATAATAAAGATGATAATATTCTCCTCACTGTTTGTTATTTCGTTAAAACTTTTTACTGCTGTATTTTTTACTATTAATACATTTCTGTTTTGTTATTTTATCTGTGCTTTAGAAGTTTTGTTTTACCAATCTTACAAAAGGGTGTGTCTTTTTACCTTCCTTTGTGTTTTGGCTATAGAGAACATTTTAAATCAGAGTGCCCTTTTAATGTAAACCTCTGGCACAGTACCAGTCAGCAGTTTAGACACACTTTAAATTCATTTTTTTTTTAATATTATTTAAAAATGTCCTGCATTGTAGATTAATACTAAACTCATCCAAACAAAAATATATGGAATTATTTAGTAAACAAAAAAGTGTTAAACAAACCAGAATATGATTTATATTTTAGATTCTTCAAAGTAGCAGCTCTTTCTTCAGATTAGACAGATTTGCACATCTTGGCTGCATTTTTTCAGTCGGCGTCATGAGGTAGAGTCACCTGGAATTCAGACTTTCAAGAGTTAATTGCTTGATTCATTTTTGTCCTTTTAATGTGTTTGAGAGAATCAGTTGTAAAGACATAGAGTTACAGGTATACAGTGAATAACTCTACTTGAGAAATGTTCTAATCTATATTATGTCAGGAACTACCTAACTAAATAAATCTCAACTAAATAAAGAAAAAATGACTTAATGAAATAAAGGTCAGTCAATCTGAAACATTTTTAAGAACTTTCCAAGATAATCAAACATTTTGATGGAACTGGCACTAATCAGGACTGCCCCAGAAAATGAAGAGCAAAAGTTTCTTCAATTGTTTAGGATACGTTTATTACAGTTACCAGCCTCAGAAACTGAGTATTTTGATTGTTTAACACTTTTAATTTACTACATAATCTAAACTTTTGACGGGTACTGTATAATATCCTAATAGAGCGTAAATCTTAATTATTATTGTGGACCTCAGTTATTTAGTGAATATAATTACAGTGTATTAATTATTGTGTCTGTCTCTCTGCAGCGGTGGAAACTCAGAGTACCAGTTCGGAGGAGATGGTGCCCAGCTCGCCGTCCCCGCCCCCTCCCCCGCGCGTCTATAAGCCCTGTTTCGTGTGCCAGGACAAGTCCTCGGGGTACCACTACGGAGTCAGCTCCTGCGAAGGCTGCAAGGTGAGGAGCTCCGCCCACTGGGGGGCATCAAACCAATGCCCATCTCACTACTGCCCACCCACCTCTGCCTATCTGACCCATATAGCTCCTTAATTACAGACAGTATAACAGCTAGCTGTGATTCAGATCAGAGCAGCAGTGCCGGATGTGGTTCAGGTCACTGGGTTCTGTTGATTGGGTTGCCAGGTCAGCAGGTTCAGTGCAGGCTGAATCAGTCCAGCGCAATTTAGCACAAACCTGTGCTTATCCATACCAGTTTTACCAGCAGAACAACGTGCAGAATACAGTATCTAGAACCTGAGTAATGTATTGATGAAGTTAGGTTATAATAGCAATCAATTTTTGTGTTTATTATGACCAATGTCTGTCATTTTGGTTGATGTGGGTATTTGTACCCACAACCAGAGGTGGAGAAAGTACTGAAAAATTGTAATTAAGTAACAGTACCCTTACTAAAATTCTATTCAAGTAAAAGTAAAAGTACCCATCTAAAAATCTACTCGAGTAAAAGTAAAAAAGTACTCAATTTAAAATGTTCTCTGAGTAAAAGTTACAAAGTTACTTTTAATTATTTGATGTAAAAAAGTAAAAACAAATCATAAATTAAATCGTTTTTAATTAATTATTATTTCACATAATAATTTGGACCTTTCAGGCAGTATTTTTCAGACCACCTCATAAAACAAGTGGCATAGGTTTCTATGATCCATTTTTTTCTTCACTATTAAATGTTTATGGTAATATAGGTGACTATAAACTGTAATTTTATAGTTTTACAGTTCATTATTATTTTTTAACTTGCCATTGCTATGCTTTAACTGCTATTTACAGGTTTGTTTTAACATTCAAGCAGATTGTTTAATGATAAAAATACTTACACCACATCAGGAGTTTTTTCTAAAGTAGCGAAGTAAATTACTTTTGTCAAAATGTATTTGAGTAAAAGTAAAATTACCTATTTTAAAAACTACTTTAATTACAAATTACTCATAAAATCTACTCAATTACAGTAACTTGAGAAAATGCTTTCCACCACTGCCCACAACCTTCTGACAACAGAGCTAAATCTACACAGTTGACCACTGGAAGACCCAATGTAACAGTGTGGGTCTACAATTTGAAGAATTATAGTATATAACAGACTATGAAGGAAAACATAATGAATCATGTAGTAACAAACCAAGAGCATTTTGATGTCTCTTACCTGGGAAGCTCTTAACTTGCTGTTTTTAAGGCTGGTAACTCTGACTTTGAACTTATCCTGTGCAACAGAGAAAACTCTTGCTCTTGATATCCTGGTCCGTCCTGATGAGTGCCAGTTTCATCAAAACGTTTTTGATGGTCTTTCGACTGCACTTGATTATACTTGACATTAAGAGAATTAATACTTGAGAATGAATTTTTTGTTTGCTTAGTTGAGTGGTTCTCGTCACAATATGGATTAAATCATTAAACAAATAGGGTTATTCCTATATGTATACCTATATGTATACCAACTCTACCCCTTCACAGCTTTACAAGTGATGCTCTCAAACACATTAGACCTGAATTATCTCTAGTGATGGAAACAAACTTTTTGTTTATTGAAAATATGTGCAGTGGGACAGAACAGTACAGTGGTTAATGTGAAACACAAATATAGACCATATACACATAAAAAATACACATATAACAATAAACCTAATTATGCCGAACTGAGATTCAATATAGGGAAAAGAGAAATCACAAAAAAATAAACAATTGTAGTTATTTTTTTTATATATATATTTTTTTTTTTTAAGAAGAAGAAGCCTGTTACAAAAAAGTTCTAAATGTGTTGATAACATTTGACCATATGATTTGGGGTTACTCACTTGTGTTAGATATTGCATGTGTTAAATGGCATTATAAAAAGTGAAATAAATGTATTTAATGTTATAATTAATAACTATAATTAATTAGTAACGGTCATTCATCTGATATATAAACTAATGTATAAAACGTTACTTTACAATACATGATAGATATGCACCATTCTGTAGGCCTTCTATAAATAAATGAAAAAAAGTTGGCTGGGCAGTTTGGGGTTATGTGATCAGGTGCTGCCCCCTAGTGGTCGCTTTATTAGTATTACAGCATTAATGAACTTCTGTTTTGGACTGTACTATAGTTGGGTCCATCATTCTGGTACTGACTCATAAGGGTTATTGATTAATACTAAGATTTATTGATTAACACTAATGGTCTGATTATCCTATTAATCTTATATAAATCAGATAACCCTTTGGAAAGCTGGTTAAGTTGATTAATCTGTTTTACCAGTATTTTAAAGATTATAAATAGTATGTTTTCAGTTTGACCAAATTGACAGTTGACTGGAAAAGCTTTTAGATCAATTTAGTCAGGATAGTCATGCTGGTCACCCTGTATGGTCAAAGTAATGATATTTAAAAATAAATAAAAAAAAGAATATTAATTTAGGAAAAGGAAACAAAAATGTAAAGAATGAACTAGACTTTTACAAAATGCAAGTTAATTTGTATAGCACTTTTCATACAAAGGGGCAATTCAAATCTATAAGAAATTAAATAAAACTAAACTAAAAGAACGAAATCTAACATTTTAAACAGAGAATTATACTTAATAAACTTATATATAAGAAATACATTTAGGCATAATACAGAACAATGTTAAAAGAAACTTACAAGACATTATAATTAAAATAATAAAAAAACGTAAGAAAAACTAAGAAAAGAAAGAAAAATAATTAAAATAAAATTTAAGACCTGAATTAAAATTAGCAGTCGATTATCAGTAAAAGTGAAATACAAGAAATAAAGTACTAAATATGTGCAAAAACCAAGTTCAACAGTTTGGAAAACACAGAGAAACATATACATTGGTGTGAAGAAGTATTTGCCCCCTACAGATTTCTTTTTTTGTTTTTACTTTTTTGTCATTCTGATATTTTTCTGATTATCAAACAAACGTCAATATCAAATATGACCTGAGTAAATATAATAAGCATTATATTTACATAATAAAAAAAATATATATCTAAAAATAATAATTGTATTTATTAAAGAATATTTACCCAAAGTCCTTGGGATCATCAAGATGTTCTTTGGCAAATGTGAGATAGAGACCATTTTCAACCAGTCTCTTTCTTATTACTGAATCAATAACATTGACCCCAACTGATGAAGTGTGACCTACAGTTTTTAAATGTTTTTTTATGACCTCCTTTTTGTAACCACATTTTCCCCTCCTCATCCTGTTTCAGGGCTTCTTTCGTCGCAGTATCCAGAAGAACATGGTGTACACCTGCCACAGGGACAAGAACTGCCAGATCAATAAAGTTACCCGCAACCGCTGCCAGTACTGCCGCCTACAGAAGTGCTTCGAGGTTGGCATGTCTAAAGAAGGTGAGATCATTTACAATAAAGTAAATTAATCATTTTGTTCGTAATGGTTTAATATTAAAAGGGGGGACTTAAATACTGCAGTTAATACTGTATAATCCAGTAGAGAGTGTCAGACCTAGATCTGACATTCCAGCAGTTTCTGAGAGTAAGCTAAGGTCATCTGAAAAAAGGTAAGTGAAAACGCTAATGCTGAATGCAATGCGTTCTACTTAACAATTTAGTAGAAAGTCTTTCCTCCTGGACAGTAGAGACAGTTAGAGATTAAACAACAAAAAGCAGGATAAACTCTTTTTTATTAACCTTGATATATTTAACACTAAACAGTGATAATTCAGGTGGCTTGAGTTGATTCATCATAAAATTCATTCTTTGATTTTCATCACTCATTCATCAACCATTTATACAAATAAATCAGTTCTTAAATACGTTTTTGTAACAAAAAATCTGATGATTGGGAGATCACTGGTTCGAATCCCGGTCATGCAGCTAGCCATCAGCATTAGACCCGAGTGAGCACATTGGGCCTTGCTCTCTCTGGATGGGTAGATGGCGCTTTTTCCCTTCATCTCTCCTAGGGTGATGTTGATCAGCACAGTTCGTCTGTGAGCTGATGTATCAGAGCCGAGTCGCTGCACTTTCCTCCAAGCGCGCTGTAATGCTACTCAACAATGCCGCATCAGCAACAGTTGGAAAAGAGGCGGTGGCTGACTTCACATCTATCAGAAGAGGCATGTGCTAGTCTTCACCCTCCTTGTGTTATGGCTTCACTTGTGATGGGGGATATACAGCTGAGTAACAGCTGAATAGCAGCTGAATGGGTGGGACAATTAGCCTAGCTAAATTAGGAGAAAATGGGAAAAATTAGAAATAAATAAAAAAGAAGAATCTGATATTCACAATTTATTTTTAAATCTAATACTAAGAACAGAATGTTAGAACACTCCATACCAGTGTAGGCACATGCAAACAATTAGCTATATTTTCTAAGTCTGTTCATTATAAGTTGATAAAGTATATTATTTTGAATGTATTGATCTTTTTAAGTAGTCCATATATATATATATATATATATATATATATATATATTTTTTTTTTTATAATTTTGAACGCTGAATATTTTGTGAATACTTAGTTATGTACAGTTGCAGTTTCCAGTGAAACCATTCCTTTTAACCCCTACTGGTTAAACAGCTAATGTGTCGTTCAGTGAAAAACGTCTCTGTACGACATTTAGAATGAATTCAGTGGTATTTCTGGTTTAAAGCCGTTTCTTTTCCACTTTATGTGTAACCTTGGGCTTTAGTATGACTCAGTATCCTCAAACCCAGCCCCAGTTATCCTTATCATTCCTAATGCGTGTCTCTGATTGGTTATAAAGCTCAGTGTGTGCTGTGGTGAACTGGGAAAGACCTTCCTGTGACTCCAGTCCAACAGCGTCCCACACTTTCCTTCCTTTCAGGATGTCCAGGCCGAGCCGAGGCCAGCAGGAGCAGCATCAGCTATCACTTATTTATTTATTTACTACTTTTTTTTCTTAATATATGTCAAAATCATTGTAGTAATTAGTAATTATATGTCTGTTTGTACATTCTGTGCACAAAAGGACAAACAGTTCTACAGTATAGAACATGAAGGGTTATTTCACCAGTAAACCCTTTTTTTTGTTGCTGTATAGACATTTTTTTAAATGTTCATTTAATAAAGGTTTTCAAGCTCATATTCATTTAAAAACAACAAAACTAATGTTTTAACTCAGAAAGGGTTTAGAAATCAAAATTTGGTGGAATAACCCTGATTTTTTATCATAGCTTTTATGTGTCACGATACACACTCCACCAGTCTTTTACACTACTTTTCGGTGATCTTCAAGTTGATTGGTGGCTTGTGTTCATCCATCTTTCTCTTGATTACATTCCAGAGGTTTTATACATTAATATAGTTTTGTTTCTATGTATATATAATATTTAAAAAACTTCCATATTTCAAACTGAACAAATCCTAGAGTGGTACTTAAACAGGTTTTTTATAGTTTTTTAAACATTAGATTTAAATATAAAATATATTAAATATACTGTAATCTTTAATTTTGTTTTATTTTGTTGAATACAGTTATTGACAAAAAGGCAGGTATATAAATATGAAAGTTCTCTCACTCTCTCTCTCTTACTTTCTCGTTATTTTTCTCTCACTTTCTTGTTCTCTCTTTTGTTCACTCTCTCACTCTCTTACTCTCTCATTCTCTCTTTCGCTGGTTCTCTGTCTCTTTCTCTTGTTCTTTGTCTCTCTCTTGTTCTCTCTGTTTGTCTCTCTCATTCTCTTTCTTTCTGTCTTTCTCACTTGTTCTCTCTCTTTCTCTCTCTCGTTCTTTCTGTCATTCTCTCTCTTTAATTCTCTCTCACTCTCATTCTCTCTCTTGTTCTCCCTCTGTGTTTCTCTCTTATTCGATGTCAAAATGCAGCTCCTAGACCCGCCCATCATTCAGGCTTTTGACTGACAGGCAGGTTAGATGGATACATTAAAAGTAACATTCCTAAAACTAAAAACATTACCAGAATGTTTATAGCGTTAAATTAAAGAAAAATTACAAAATTAAAAGCATAAAAAAACTGAAAATATTTAGAAAACGTTCCACTAACAAAATGGTCAGCTGCTTGGGAACCAGTGCTTTGAAGCTGTGAACTGGGTTTATAGCTTGATATAAACATTGAATTCTCTCTTTCTCTCTCTCTTTATTAGCGGTGCGGAATGACCGGAATAAGAAGAAGAAGGATGTGAAGGAGGAGGTGGTCCTGCCTGAAAGCTACGAGCTGAGTGGAGAACTGGAGGAGTTGATCAACAAAATCAGCAAAGCCCACCGTGAAACCTTCCCGTCGCTGTGTCAGCTGGGCAAATACACTACTGTGAGTTATAGAGCCGACAAAACCATAATTACTAATAAAAGTATTTTAATAACATAATTACTAACATTATTAGTTGTGGTATTTGCATTTCAGAGAATATAAACTCCAGTGTTCTCCATCTTTTCCCTGTGCAGAACTCCAGTGCCGACCACAGGGTTCAGCTGGATCTGGGTTTGTGGGATAAGTTCAGTGAGCTCTCCACTAAGTGCATTATAAAGATAGTAGATTTCGCCAAGCAGCTGCCCGGATTCACCACCCTCACCATCGCAGACCAAATCACCCTGCTCAAATCTGCCTGCCTCGACATCCTGGTAAGACTCCATACATCACTATAAACTCTGCTGTGTTATTATTCATAACCTCCACTTTTATTCCATTTATTTTTATTATGAAATGAGCAGTTTGCCATCAAAAACTATAATAAAAAATATGGAAAGGAACTTTTTGATTCACAACCAGCAGCAAACAATCTTCTGAGCCTGTTGCTAAAGTTATCTAGCTAGTTGCTAGCTTTAATTCTCTCCCCGGTAACATTAGTGTGTTAGCTAGCTCATTGCTAAGGTTAGCTAGCTCATTGCTAATTGTAGTTCTCTCCCCGGTAACATTAGTACTTAGCTAGCTTGTTGCTAAGGTTAGCCAGCTAATTTCTAGCTTTTGTTCGCTCCCTGGTAACATTAGTATTTAGCTTGCTCATCACTAAGGTTAGCTAGGTCATTGCTAAGGTTAACAAGCTTGTTACTAACTTTAGTTCTCTCCCTGGTAATATTAGTATGTTAGCTAGCTCATCGCTAAGGTTAGCTAGCTTATCGCTAAAGTTAGCTAGCCAGTTGCTAGCTTTAGTAACATTATTGCCTTAGCTAGCTCATCGCTAAGGTTAACTAGCTTATTGCTAAGGTTAGCTAGCGCTTTACTAATGGTAGTTCTCTCCCTGGTAACATTAGTATTTTAGTTAGCTTGTTGCTAAGGTTAGCCAGCTCATCACTAGCTTTAGTTCTTTCCCTGGTAACATTAGTATTTTAGCTAGCTCATTGCTAAGGTTAGCTAGCTCGTCGCTAGCTTTAGTTCTCTCCCCAGTAACATTTGTGTGTTAACTAGCTCATTGCTAAGGTTAGCTAGTTTTTCGCTAGCTTAAGTTCTCTCCCCAGTAACATTTGTGTGTTAACTAGCTCATTGCTAAGGCTAGCTAGCTAATCGATAAAATTATCTAGCTTGTTGCTAAAGTTAACAAGCTTTTCACTAACTTTAGTTCTCTCCCTGGTAACATTAGTATGTTAGATAGCTCATTGCTAGCTTAAGTTCTCTCTCTGTTATTAGTATGTCAACTAGCCCGTCGCTGAGGTTAGCTAGCTTGTCACTAACTTTAGTTCTCTCCCTGGTAACATTAGGTCGCTATGGTTTTAGGCACACAGAGAAAGGACTGATTCAGTCTGTTTGAATGAATTGTTGATGTTTAGTAATGATAGATAAAAGGTTTAGTTTCTAATGAACTTCAGACAGAGGACTCAGCTGGTCTCGTCTACAGTCTTCGAGTCCACCTGACCCCGAGACAGAGACAAGATCGATTCAAAACAAGGTTGATTTCGAGACGAGACTGAGACCGCTTGTTTATGGCCTGGAGACTCCAGGACTACAACACTAGCTCCTACTGCAGCAAAATTAGACAAACTTCTTCTAATACTGATTGGAATATTGGACAAGGAAGAGTATACTTGTAGAATAGAAAACTGGTAGAGATAAGGTAATTTATTTCATTATTATTTTTTTTTTTTCTTAGATGTTGCGGATCTGTACGAGGTACACCCCGGAGCAGGACACCATGACCTTCTCGGACGGTCTGACCCTCAACCGAACCCAAATGCACAACGCCGGGTTCGGACCGCTCACTGACCTCGTGTTTGCCTTCGCTGGCCAGCTACTTCCTCTAGAGATGGACGATACAGAGACTGGCCTCCTCAGCGCCATCTGCCTTATCTGTGGAGGTACTGGAGTCACCCACATTAGCCACAAACTGTAAAAGTCATTAGTGGTCTTGGGTATTCTATTTGAAATTTGCAGCTAGCCAAATGAAGTGCAAATACCTGTATGCTGTCCTCAATAAAGGTTGTTTCAGCTAAAAAGCTAGTATAACATAATATATTCCAGTCTTGCATCTTCCATAGATGTTGTCTGGCACCTCTACTCACAGAAAATTAAACCTTTTTTTTTTTTTTTTTTTTTTACATGTTTGTGTTCATCAACCGATGAGCAGATTAGTCTAAGGTGAATCAGCATGCTATGTTTTTTTTAAGTAAAGTGGTCAATAATATGCATTATGAACCAAACCAAACAAAATGAAATGTAATATTGAATACTGGACATTTCAGGAGATTTTTATTAATTGTGCCATGTTTATCTTACCTTTAAAACAACAAATGTAAAACTATTTCTTGAGCACTGAATATTTTTATCATACCAGCAAAAAAAAATCAGCAAAGCACAACATGACTTTAAATATTTTTTTACCAATATTTATTTATTTTAATTATTCCACAGGGACAATGCACATTAACCAACATTTCTGTTTCTACATCAATGTAAATGCACCAGATTTAGCTAAAAAGGTAATTTTCTTCTGTAGTCCCTAGGCAGGTTGTAGGCAGTGTCAAAATCTCAATAAAAATTGCAAAACCTCACCACACACACACAATGTACATACACAGTGTACATAGAGTACCATAAACATTCCATAATTTATATACGGCCATCACTCTTTTTTTTTTACTTATTAGGCTGAATGACAAAGGTGTTTTTTTTGCCATTTTCTGTGGAATAATTTTGGTTGCCAAATATTCAGTGCATCCCTAGTCTCAGGGTCTCAGAGTAAGGTTCTGTCATTGATCGTTCTGATGTTGACTGCTCATCACTCATGACTGGTTTTCTGGGTTTGTTCAGATCGTATGGACCTGGAGGAGCCTCAGAAAGTGGACCGGTTGCAGGAGCCTCTGCTGGAGGCGTTAAAGATCTACGCCAGAAGACGGCGCCCCAACAAACCCCACATGTTCCCCCGCATGCTCATGAAGGTCACCGACCTCCGAGGCATCAGCACTAAAGGTCAGCACATATGTGTACACACCATTATTAACCAATTAGACTTGTTAACATTAGTGTAAAACTGGTTAAAGACGTCCAAACTGCTGGCAGTACCACTCGAGGTATGCCTGGTACTCGCTGGTTGTGCAGACGTGTGAGGTGTTCTCTGCAGCGAGGGAGGGTATTGCATATGTATTAGCTCATTTTAAGACAACCTGTAATCAGTCATTAGATGTTTTCAGACTGGTTTTGTAAAGCTCGCCTTTGGAAAAAGATAAAATGAACCTTTTCTCCATATTTTGAGGGAACTACCAGATACGCCCACTGCTCTCTGATTGGCTGCACTGAGACTCAAATGTTGTGAATGTGAAACGGAAGGAAGAGTAGGATTGCAATTCTAGGAAGAGAAACATTGCCAGAAACAATAAATGATTAACAATGTACAGACTGATATGAGCAATCTTTATTGAGCTACAAATACAGAGGTAATATATATTAATGCATGTGTAACATCTGGCAATATGCTAGATGTCTCAGCATGGAGTCGTAGTGTGGTTGTTCCTGCAGATTGTACTGTAGGGTAACAGTAGTGTTAAAATCACATTTAATTAGCATCCCACACATTTTCAATCAGGGATTGGTCTGTTGATATACTTTATATGTATAGTATGTTGACAGGTATTGTCTTGTTGGAATAGCAGACTGGATTGTGTGGTTAGAAAAGAATGTTAGGCCACTGGTTGCATGAACTCATTAGCATAATTTTGGGCTGTCAAGGTGCTTTTAATAAAGTACACTACCTAGAAAATTTCTGTTGTTTTAGTATGTATAAAAAAAAACTTATTTATTTTTTGTAAATTTACTGTTACTGTGTAAAAACAAAAGATTGCATATTTTGGACAAATATTAAGTTAAAAAAAATGTCAGGTCAATGTTTAAAGTATTGAATTCTCAGTAAATATATGGAAAAATATACATCTAAAAACAGAACCTTACATATGTTGGACATTGTATTTTATAGTTGTTGTATTTCCATGACATTAATACCTACTGGTATCCAAAGGTATGCTAGCTAACTAGCTAACTTAACTAACATTAATACCTACTGGTAACCAAAAGGTATGCTAGCTAACTAGCTAACTTAACTCACATTAATACCTACTGGTAACCAAAGGTATGCTAGCTAACAAGCTAACTTAATAAACATTAATACCTACTGGTATCCAAAGCTATGCTAGCTAACTACCTAACTTAACTAACATTAATACCTACTGGTATTTAAAACTATGTTAGCTAACTACCTAACTTAACTAACATTAACACCTACTGGTAACCAAAGGTATGCTAGCGAACTACCTAACTTAACTAACATTAATATCTACTGGTATCCAAAGGTATGCTAGCTAACTAGCTTACTTAACTAACATTAATACCTACTGGTATCCAAAGCTATGCTAGCTAACTAGCTAACTTAACTAACATTAATACCTACTGGTATTTAAAACTATGTTAGCTAACTACCTAACTTAACTAACATTAATACCTACTGGTATCCAAAGGTATGCTAGCTAACTAGCTTACTTAACTAACATTAACACCTACTGGTATCCAAAGCTATGCTAGCTAACTAGCTAACTTAACTAACATTAATACCTACTGGTATTTAAAACTATGTTAGCTAACTACCTAACTTAACTAACATTAATACCTACTGGTATCCAAAGGTATGCTAGCTAACTACCTAACTTAACTAACATTAATACCTACTGGTATCCAAAGGTATGCTAGCTAACTACCTAACTTAACTAACATTAATACCTACGTAGTAGGGAATAAGTAGTTACGCTAGATAGCTAATTACTTAATGTTAATACCTTTTGGTATACTTAGCCATGCTAACTAGCTAGCTAACTTAACTAACATTATTATTTACCTGTATACGTCGCCATGCTAACTTGCTAGCTAACTTAACTAATGTTAATAACCAGTAGCTATGCTAGCTAGTGTGCTACCTTGACAAAGACATACAATAATACATTCTAATACCTTCTTAAATTAAAATGTTGAGTAAGTTAGTTATCTAAATTATTAAGTAACATGATAATATGTAGCTATATTTAAGATCATTTTAGTTCACATTTGCAGCTTACCAACTACGACTGCAGATAGCAGTGATAAAGCAGAGGAATGTGCTTATTTACAAAAATTACTTTTTCCATAAAGCAAGAATACAGGACAGTTTTTTTTATTAAAAACTGATACTCTTACTGTAAAATTACAGATATTTTTTTACAGTGGTCAGTAGTCTAACAGTGGTCTAGCATGTTATTGTTTTGGAGATACAAGGTTTGATACATTTTGTTGGCTTGTATTTAGGAGCAGAACGAGCCATCACACTGAAGATGGAGATCCCGGGCCCCATGCCTCCTCTGATCCGTGAGATGCTGGAGAACCCGGAGGCCTTCGAGGATAGCAGCGACTCCGGGGATAGTGCAGCAGCAGCCGCCCCGCTACCACCCCCCGCCATCCAGGCCATCAAACGGGAGCGGGACGAGGACTCGGCACCCGACGAGGAGGAGGATGAGGAGGATGACAGCAGGGAAGAGGACAGGGAGAGGGGCGGGGACAGTGAGGATGAAAACTGGAACCTTCCGCAGGTAGAAGTGGGCGGGGCCAGGAAAAACACCACGGGCAGAGCACAGTGATTGGTGAAGACTGTTGAAGGTGTGTGAGTGAGTGTGTGTGTGTGTGTGTGCAGGAGTGATTTTATGATATTTTGGGATTTAAGATGTATAATTTATGTGGACCCCAAACAAAAACACCAAACACTACAAATATTGCAAAACAACAACAAGCATTAATGTATAGGAATATATATGTACTGTATAGCTTATAGTAAACTGTATACCCGTAAAGACGGCACCCCAAGAACCATCAGGGCTGTGTTCAAAAGGCCAGCCCAAATAAGATTTTGATATCGGCATATGTAGATAGATTTTTGATATCCTGAAATTTTTATCTTATTATAATCCAAATCACATTGAAGGGTGGTTTAAAATGATATTATAATCCGATTTGTACAGATGCTTCTCAGTCTGGATTGCTCAGGATGCTCAAATTTCTCGGATTGCAATGAACATTTTGCGTCACTCATAACGACCTCCTCGCAATCAAATCCAGAGTGACGGGTCCAAGAAGAGTGCCAAAAGTTAGTAATGCTGACCTCCATACTACAGCAACCCATGCAGATACTCATGTGATGTTCAGATAGACAAATCTGATAATAGTGCAGATGATAGTGTGAACAGATCTGATTTTTGACATAATTTCAGAAAAAAGTCTTTAATTAGAATGTTTGAAAGTTAAATTGGATATAAACTAAAAACATAGCACTACAAATCAGTCTGAATGAGTCAAAAAGCTAAAAATCAAAGTGACCAAGACCAGTGCCATTTATATATCATAAAGAAATCAGGATGCCAAATATTTAAAGGGCCCATACCATACAACCAGAATTGTTATTGTTTTTTTGTTTTTTAAACCTTGTTAAACTAAACTAACTTTTAATTAATTGTAAATGCCTTTACATTACTCTAAATACTCTAAGCTGCATAAGTTTAGGCTGCAAGTTTCAGCTGCTATGTCAAAAATGCACTTTAAAAGTGACAGATTCTTCATATACAGTGTTTTTAAGGACGGGTTTATCCGTCCACAGCCCTCAGTTACACACAGTAACCAGATGATGTACAACATGAAGTGAAACATGAAAAACAGCACCATGAAACCTATCTATTTTTTAAAAGATATAACTATAATTCATTTCTGTAAGAAAAAAAAGAACGTTAGACTGTTCCATATATTGGACCCAATGGTTTCTTCGTAGTTGGAGTCTTCATAGGACAGTCCTACTTAGGATCCGCTCCATACCTCTCAAGACTGCAGGCTAGACTTTGGGCTTATGCAGCCTGTATATTATATTATATATTCAGACTACAGTTACAGTGTTTACAGTGTAGCTTCACCCATTCACACTGAAACTATAAGTAGTGTATCAGCACTGCTTTATGAATGGGGCTCTTCAAAAGTTCTTGAATTGGTATATCGGTAGATTTGGTTTATTTTCATTAAAACATTTTGCTTTTAACACAAAACTATAACAATTAAAAATGTAGGATATGGGCCCTTTAAAATGTTGTAACAAATACAAACACAGGGAGTAGAATATCCCTCAAAATTCAGTTAAAAAGCAGGTCAAGCAACACAACAGCAAGCAAGGCTAAAACCCAGCTGCCATCAGATTTTTATCGTTATTGCTTTTTTTCTATCTTATGTAACTTTATTGTTGTTTTTCTTTGCACATGTGCAGTTATATTTAATATTCTGCACGCGTGCCAACTTCTTCCACCTGTGTTTTATGCATCATAATTATGATATGGTTATGCTACCTTGGTTCAAAACGATATATCACCAACTGGCAACTGGCAGAGCTGCATTTTAAGCTGAGTTTAGGGCTCCTGAGGGGATTCTGGGCTTTGAGCAACATTCTTTTCCTCCAAATCATCACTCAAGTTTTCTTTTTTCCTCCGTTTTGGAGGCTCGCCGCTCCACATTTCAGTTCTCGTCTTTGTCTGAACCGTTGGTCAGGAAGCGATATTTGTGTCAGAGCTTAATTTAATGGGACGGCTTCATGTGGAAAACAGAAAGTTCGGCGAAATGAGAGATTACTGCAGGGAAGAAATGCAGAACTGGTTTGGACCATCAAAGAAGCTTAAACTGGCTAGGATTCCTGGTGATACAGCAAATGAAGACCCTTTACTGAAGCCCCTCCTCTTTTATCAGACTGTCAAATCAGAATTTAACAACGTTAACCAGGGCTGGGCAGGTCTGACAAGCTCTCAGTATGTGCAAATATGTGTTTGATGACATGATAAATAAAGAGACAGGGCCTACTGATATAGCCTACACAGGATGTTCACGTGTTCATGTGTACAGTGTGTTAACAGTTAGTTTTGTTACACATTCTATGAATGGTATGTCTATTAGATTCTATAAACACACAAACATACTCATAACATTATAATGCATTCATAAGGCATTATAAAATTTCTTTATATACATTGCAGCCATGTTTTTTAATGCATTGTGATTATAATGCATCATAAGCTGTACTTGCAATATGTTACATCTGGATATGTATGGACATCTGACACTTGTACTTAAAGTGTACAACGACACATTATAAAACATTATAAATGAATATAAGCTATTATATTATATAACATAAGTATATTTCATGAGCAGTTATAAGTAGTTATAGCTTGTTTTGTTAAAGCAGCTTTGTTGGTGTTCTTAATTTTCACATGAAACATATTATAAACACAGCTGATTATCAATTATGATCACAATTCATAATGCATAATAAACATAGCTATAATGTCTTCCATATTTTTATAAATATTTATAGCCATATTTATAATGCTTTATGAATGCATTAGTTTTATACCAGTGTTAGTTTTCACTGCTTTTTAGAAAGCTGTGCAGCTGTTCAGAAATCATTAATTCAAACAGAAAATAATTAAATCTGTTACGTTACAGAAAGTGAAGTATTTTACTAACTTTCATTTAATGCTGGACTTTTTGACCAATTTTAGCCAATGTAACTGATCTAACTGAAGGCATGTAGCTAACAGCTTGTTTTTTTATATTTGTACTTTTAAGATTTATATATATATATATATATATACAGTTGTGGTCAAAAGTTTACATACACTTGTAAAAAAACATAATGTTATGGCTGTCTTGAGTTTTCAATAAGTTCTACAACTCTTATTTTTCTGTGATAGAGTGATCGGAACACATACATGTTTGTCACAAAAAACAGTCATAAAATTTGGTTCTTTCATAAATTTATTATGGGTCTGCTGAAAATGTCACCAAATCTGCTGGGTCAAAAATATACATACAGCAACAAAATTTGTCAATTTTGGTGATGTAGCGAGTTGTGTCAATCAAATTAGCTTCATGTCATGGCCTCTTCACTTCTTGTAAGTGATTCTGATTGACTACAGCTGTTGACTTCTCATGAGCCCATTTAAATAGGGCTCATTTGACCCAGTGATTAGACTCAGCTACAAAAGCTACAATGGGAAAGTCAAAGGAACTCAGTGTGGATCTGAAAAAGCGAATTATTGACTTGAACAAGTCAGGGAAGTCACTTGGAGCCATTTCAAAGCAGCTACAGGTCCCAAGAGCAACTGTGCAGACAATTATACGCAAGTATAAAGTGCATGGAACAGTTGTGTCACTGCCACGATCAGGAAGAAAACGCAAGCTATCACATGCTGCCGAGAGGAGATTGGTCAGGATGGTCAAGAGTCAACCAAGAATCACCAAGAAGCAGGTCTGCAAGGATTTGGAAGCTGATGGAACACAGGTGTCAGTCTCCACAGTCAAGCGTGTTTTACATCGCCATGGACTGAGAGGCTGCCGTGCAAGAAAGAAGCCCTTGCTCCAGAAAAGGCACCTTAAGACTCGGCTGAAGTTTGCTGCTGATCACATGGACAAAGATAAAACCTTCTGGAGGAGAGTTCTCTGGTCAGACGAAACAAAAATTGAGCTGTTTGGCCACAACACCCAGCAATATGTTTGGAGGAGAAAAGGTGAGGCCTTTAATCCCAGGAACACCATGCCTACTGTCAAGCATGGTGGTGGTAGTATTATGCTCTGGGGATGTTTTGCTGCCAGTGGAACTGGTTCTTTGCAGAAAGTAAATGGGATAATGAAGAAGGAGGATTACCTCCAAATTCTGCAGGAAAACTTAAAACCATCAGCCCGAAGGTTGGGTCTTGGGCGCAGTTGGGTGTTCCAACAAGACAATGACCCAAAACACACATCAAAAGTGGTAAAGGAATGGCTAAACCAGGCTAGAATTAAGGTTTTAGAATGGCCTTCCCAAAGTCCTGACTTAAACCCCATTGAGAACATGTGGACAGTGCTAAAGAAACAGGTTCATGCAAGAAAACCATCACATTTAGCTGAACTGCACCAATTCTGTCAAGAAGAGTGGTCAAACATTCGACCTGAAGCTTGCCAGGAGCTTGTGGATGGCTACCAAAAGCGCCTAGTTGCCGTGAAAATGGCCAAGGGACATGTAACCAAATACTAATGTTGCTGTATGTATATTTTTGACCCAGCAGATTTGGTGACATTTTCAGCAGACCCATAATAAATTTATGAAAGAACCAAATTTTATGACTGTTTTTTGTGACAAACATGTATGTGTTCCGATCACTCTATCACAGAAAAATAAGAGTTGTAGAACTTATTGAAAACTCAAGACAGCCATAACATTATGTTTTTTTACAAGTGTATGTAAACTTTTGACCACAACTGTATATATATATATATTTACATTGTTGTTTAGAGTTTTTAACGCAAAAAAAATCAACATAAACAGATTGACTTTTTTCAAGCTGTACCACATCTTTTTTTATAGTAGTAGGGGGAAAAGATAGTTTGTCATAATTTACTAGAGAGAAAACTAAATCAGAAAGCTTTATTTACATAGTGCTTAACTTTGCGCATGAATAGATGTAAATAAAATGATTTAAAACTTTACCGATTAGGTCCATCTTAAATTTCATGGAACAAGTATGTAGCCACATTATATAACCAGCAGTCTTTATTAGTTTATTACTCCTACTACTATTGAATATAGACTATAACTGTGGACTGCACCCTCAGTGATGGAACCATAAATATATAATTACAGTATTAAAGCCATCAAATGCACACCTAATGAAAACCCTCAATTTCTGATGCATTGCCTCAAAAAGTAATAAGAACATTCTGTTTACACTTCCAACTGCATAGTTACACATACTGAGCTCTTAAGCTTATCACAAACAGCAACAATATCCAAAGAAAGCTGCACAAATATTCTTCAAAAGCGGAGACAAAATGCCTCAAGACTCTACATTTCACTCAGGAAAATTCTATTCAAGGACCAAATCGTATCACAACAAAGCTGCTGCTAATCTACGCTAAACTGGACTTAGCATTGGTTCAGTTGTGCACTGATGCTGGAGCTTATTGAAAATTGTAACGAAAAATGGGGCACAAACTAATGTGAGGCTAGCCAGGCAAAAGTACAGATTCCAAACATGGTGCAGGTAGCTCCACCTACAGCTCAGAGTGAGAGCTAGCCAGGATAAATTACAGCTTTCAAACATGGTGCAGGTAGCTCTACCTACAGCTCACAATGAGAGCTAGCTTGGATAAAGTGCAGTTTCTTCCAAACCTGGTGGAGGTAGTTTCATGTACAACTCACACTGAAAGCTAGATGGAATAAAGTACAGCTTCCAAAAATGTTGGAGGTAGTTTCTTCTACAACCCACAGTGAGAGCTAGCCAGGATAAAGAACTGCTTCCAAACATGGTGGAGGTAGTTTCATCACACTGTTACTGTGTATTGTTTGTGTATTGCACTTACTCTGCCTACAGATTAAAAGATTATACGATTATATGTGTAGCAGTTATGTGCTAAATGTAAGATTAAATAATATTAATCTAACTTAAACACTTTTCATCCAAGTTTCCTTTTTAATGCCAACAAACACAGTAACAGCCTGGTGCTATACATTATTTTATGTTGCACTTATGATGTAAAATACAAAAAAAAAAAACAAAGATTGCCTTACTGGATCATTCCCAGTCCAGTGTGACATCACTGCCAAAGATGATCTGCCGGTTATCATGAGCCATAATCATAATCTTAAGCTTTATGAACGCTTCATACCTCTACAGTGGCAATATACAAACATACACCTTTTATCTGTGACGATGCAACAGAGAATGTAGCTCGCATCCGTATTGGAACAAAGCCATAAGGTCTGATATGCTACAAAACTTGTGTACTTGCACACTTGTGTAATTGTGTAATTGCTTTTTTGAGCATACTTAACATGTGTGTTCACTATATCCTCATTTCCTCGTGTCTCACCATATTTTACTTTATGGTTAACTTACAATCCAGAATCAGTGAGACTTTAACACTTTTAAAAAAAGTTTTCTTATGTTGCAAACCGCCTGTAGTTGATCTATACAGACTGTGCTCACAAATGCATTCATTGTTATTAATTACAAATAATATTAAAGAAAGTACAGATACATAAAAAAAAGTTTTTCAGCTCTTCTGAAAAGTTGCAATGTCTTGTATAGTATTTTATTAACATACACAACTATTATTTAGATATTTTTGCAGCTCCTAATTTGAGTTAATAACAAGCTAACAATTTTGTATTTGTTGTAATTTGAATAATTAATTGAGTACTTGAATGTACAACATTTTAAATGTCCTTCATGTGTTTATTTACCTCACATAGTGCGAGCAGAGAGTTAAATGTTAATTAAAATCAGCTCAAAACACTTTTGATAAGCTCTTATGACAGTCCAACTCTTAGCTTTAGCTTAGCATAGCATAGCAATTGTGAACTAGACTTTTGATATCATGTAGTAACTCTAAGTAACCTAATAAATAGCTTAAAATGGACAAATTTAGATTTTTTGGTTTAAAATTTTCAGAAGTTCAAAGAAGTACAAACTTTCTGCATTTGTGAGTGAATCATTTGTGAATCAGGATTTAAATCATCTTCCCATTAATTTTGAGGACAAATATTCAGAAATATTAATTATTGTCCACTACAGTAGGATACTACACCCCAACATAGTAAAGTATCTTATAGTGCATTATTTTTTTCAATACAAAAAAAATCTGTATTATTATAAAGCTTTGCCATCCGATATTGTTTGTATTGTCATATTTTATCTTTAATGCTGGATAACGCTGCAGGGCCCATAATGTCTCATCAGTTTATTGTATGTGCACTGATATCCGGAGTTGTGACAGGGTAATTATGGCCTGCAGCATTAGCACAGTGCTAACCCCACCAAAGCTAATCTAGCCTGCTGCCTTACGATTTAACCAAAAACCATAAAACAACCAAAGCCATTTCTCAATGTGTGCATGTGAACACACACACACACACACGTTCCTCCGAAATTAAATAAATAAATAAATAAATAGATATTAGGATGCACAGCCATACCTCTGGGAATACTGCATTTTTTATATTCAGGTGCTTGGATGAAAAGGAAAAGCATTACATGGCGAATCCATGATGTATTTTGACCCGTCAGTTATATAGAACTATATTCGTAAAAAAAAAAAATGTAGCAGTTATCTTTTGGCCACGGGATAATAATGTGTTTATAATGTGTTCATAAAGATCGTGAGAGAGATTTTTTTTTATTTGGAAAAAAAAGAAAAAGAAAATGTGTGTTTAGTCTGCTTTTGTTTTGTTTTGTTTGTTTGTTTGTTTGTTTGCTTTTTATGTAGCATTAATTTTTTATGTTTACCCGTTGTGCATGCATTTTCACCATTATTATTATACTGTTATATAGATGTATACTTTATTACTTTATCTCTCATGAAGAATCTCCAACTGGTGGCTTGGAATTTGTGTACATTTTTACTTAAACTTATATTTCCATTTGTTTGTTTCTGTTTTTATACCGTTTGTTTTTAATTGATGTTCTTGCTTTTGTCAGCGTCTTTTTGTATGTGTTAAAAAATGCTTCAAAAATGTTGTAGGTCATTTTAAAAAAGGTAAAAAAAAGAACTGCTAGTTATAAATGTATCAGGCTAGTTATGTGTTATGCTTTTTTTTCATAGTAACAATTTTTCTCATTTTTCAATTTAACTATGTTCTGACATATCTGCAAATTCAGGGATTTTCAAAAACCTAAAAAAGCCTAATTGTGTGTTTTTACTATGTTTTTGTTTTTGATGTAAAAACATAAAATCCCTAATTTGTTTATTTTCTATTGCAAAGAAAAACACTCTCGCAGTATGACTTCATTTAATTTTCTTAGTTTAATAGTTTTCCTCTTTTTCTATCAGCTGTGTGCCTTTGTACAACTCTTTTCAGTGCCTTGCACAAACCTAGTGATTCACTAGAACCGGCATGATTAAAGATGAAAAGTGTTTAAACAAAGATACCATTTGTATTAATTGCCTGAATATTTTCATAACATGTCTCAATGTACCTTTTTTACTGTACTTTGTTTGTTTTTGAAAGCATTGTTCTCGAATTTATTTTATAAAGAAATTTCTCATTGAATTGTGTGATGTTTTAATTTTATTTATTCACTTTTTGTGAGATACGATCTAATATGTACTTAATTAATACTTAATTTTATTAATTATTAAATAAATAAATAAATTATTATTAATTATAAAAAAACACTTAATTTGGCTGAAATCATTACAGATATTTTGCATAGAAACCTACTTTGTAAAAGAATAGTATAACATGTAATTTAATTTCTCCAAAAATGAAAAAATTCTGTCAAAACATGTTTAATAATATTTATTAATAATATTTTCAAATATATTTTCATACTGTTTTCAAAAATGTGTTTGGTAGGCTACAGCCAGTGCTGTAATGGTGATTTAAGACTTCTTAATATTCGATCTTTTACTAAAAAAAAACACTTTATTTTAGTGTTTTATATTTCTATATATTTTAGAGATATTTTTCTAAATCAAAATATTAAAAGTTATAAAAGGCTACACCCATCTGTACATATATGAACAAAACATATTAACAACCAACACAATTAGAAGCTGACAAAGAGCTCAGCCAGAGTAATAACGTAAAGTAGCATTATAGTACATAATAGTACATAAGGATTTTTTTCTGTATTTCTTTTTTATTCACACATATTCGAGGGTGTTACGACTGGTCTAGGGATATAGGCCAGAAATGTTATAGTGGGGAAATGAGGAGTGTAAAAAGAAGAATTAACAAAAAGAAACACACAAGACAAGGCTCCAAAAACGTTTCAAATATCAAAAGTGTATTTACAATTATTTACAAACAAATAAGCCATCTCTCCAGGGGTAAGCAAGGCCAAAATAATAAACAAACCCCACTCTAACTCTACCCACAATTCTAACTAATCTAACCAAATGAAAAGCAAAGAAAATACAGAAACTAACCCTAACTCCCTAACCAACCATAAACAGGAGAAAATATATGTACAACACAAATGGCACTTACCCCCTTCTGGCACAAACACAGTGAACACAAAGTTAGGCCTCACACACAGGCCAACAAAGAGCACTAAACTAGCAACACACAGAAAAGCACACAGAAAAGCACACAGATATAGCTCCAAACCAGCACACACACTAAAACACACAGCTCTAGTTCTCTCTCTCTCTCAAACAGCCAGTCAAAAAGTCCTCGGGATGGTGGATTTCCCGCCTTTTTTATTCACTTCCAGGAAGGGCTGGAGACAGCATCTAGAACAGCACCACCTAGGGACATGGAGGTACAGAGACAGAGAAAGAGAAAACAAAGAAAGCACAGGAAAAAACAGGCACAGCCATAACAGAGGGTTTTTGAGCATAAATGGTCTGTTTACATTCAGACTTTGACCAGGCCACTCAAAACCTTAATTTTGTTTTTTTTGCAGTTTAGCGGTAGACTTGCTGGTGTGCTTTGGATAATTGTCCTGCTGCAGAACCCAAGTAAACCTGAGCTTCACAAGGTCGCAAAATGATGGCAAGACATTATCTTTCAGGATTATCTAGTAGAAATCAGAATTACTTTTTCATATAGCCAGTTTTCCCCTTTTTTTCCCCATTTTTACACATCAACAGCAAAAAAAAACAAAAATTAGATAATTAATCCAAAATTAACCATCTACCCACCGAGACCCACCCTGAGCTGGCCAAGGACCATCATACCTGTTCTACACGGCTTGGTTCTAGTTTTAGAGTGATGGGTGATGGATGGCTTTGTCAGGAGAACCGTTTTTAGTAATGAGTGGAGAGAAAGAACGCCGTAAAGCCTCGGCCTCTGCTAATTAAATGATTGCCATAATTAACATTCGCTTAACAGAGATCAATAAAATGGCGCAAGGATTAAAACAAGGTCCATACATTATACACTGTTTTACAAGCGGGCTTTTAATGACCTCGTATATCTGACCCGGGCGAGACGCGCTGGCGTGGGGACGAGGTTGCGGCCGGGGCGTAAAGAGGCAGGGCCGTATATTTTATTCGCCTGTTTTATGCGTCTCCATCTTCATTTATATTTGATCTGCTTTCAGCTGCCTGGAATTAGATGTTCTGGCTGGTGGTGGGGGGTTACATACTTGAGATGCAAAAGAGGTGCAGAACTAAGGTGCAGGGAGACAAAGCAGCTCTACACGGTTTTCGCCTTAAAATGAAACAGATTATTTTTTCCTGAATTAAAAAAAAGAACAAAACATGTTGATTCAAAACTCTTGTTTGCTTGCCATAAAAGAATTATGTGAACTTAAGAAATATAGGCAGTGTTTAATAATCTATACACATACAGACGTAGTGTCTAACACATGTGTAAAACAACATGCCAGACATCTCAGCATGGAGTTGTAGAGGTTCCTAATGGTGTCCTGTAATAATCCATCCCATGTAGCTCAAATATTTTGACGCAGTTCCTGCAGATTTTGCAGTAAGGGTGGAATGTTGATAGTGCGTTGATAGACGTTGGTCCGTCAAAGTGCCTGTAATGAAGATCAAAGGTGATCGGGCATCACTCCAAAATAATAGTCAAAGTTTACCAAGGATTTTAAATGTCAAGGTAGTCATGGTTTACCATGATTTCCACTTGTACTGGTAGTCATGGTGTACCATGATTTCCACTTGTACTGGTAGTCATGGTGTACCATGATTTCCACTTGTACTGGTAGTCATGGTGTACCATGATTTCCACTTGTACTGATAGTCATGGTTTACCATGATTTCCACTTGTACTGGTAGTCATGGTGTACCATGATTTCCACTTGTACTGATACTCATGCTTTACCATCAAGGTTCTCTGCAGCTGCTTAAAAGTTCAGTAATGCAGTTTATCACTGGTTCTGATAGTCACAGTTTACTACTGTTTTTAACTGATAGTCAATGTTCACCACTGTGGCTTAGATTTCCACAGTCTCACCTCACCACCAAGTCAAAAAGTCAAGATTTACCACTTATTCTGCCAGACTCTGCTTCTAAATGTTTATTTTTTTTTACTGGTAACTACTGATTACCATGGCTCTCCACTGATAGCCGTGGTTCAGTACTGTGGTTTAATACCACTGGTTTTGATAGTCAAGGTTCTCCTATGGTTCTAAAAGTGAAGATTCTTTACACAGTTCGACACAGTTTACCACTGCAGTTCACCACTGATAGTGATCAAAAGTCAAGGTTCTTTACTGGCTCTGATAGTTATGGTTCTGTACTGTAGCTTAACCAGAATCTGATGACTGAATGACTGATGGCCAACAAACTCTTTTGCTTTTGATATCTGCCAGACACATTTACTCATTGCTTTTCTAGTAGTTTTGATGAACAATCACAATTCAACACTGAGGTTTAGAACTAGTTCTGATAGTTGAGGTTCTCCACTGGTTCTGAAAGCCATTATAATGTTTTAATGTGATCATTGTTTATGATTCTGATGGAGTCCCATGCAGCTGGAGAATTTAAGCAGGGTCTTGGACTCTAAAAGGAATGAAAATAATGAAGAACAGGTAATTTACAGAAGAACGGGTGATTTACCACGGTTCTGCTGAGAGAGCAATAACGGAGGTGTTTACCAGGTCAGTGGGGAAGGACGAGGGGAAAGAGGAGAGAAAGGGATGGAGAGATAAAAGAGAGGGAATGAGCCGGAGTCTTCCCACCCCTCTCCATTTCTAATTAAAAGTGTAGAGGAGCCGCGGGCTATTAATCCTGCTGCAGCCTTCAGCGCAGGGTTTAGAGCCGGCTGTAAAAGCAGGCATGCATTACCATCAGCTCCATAATGAGAAAGAAGGGAGTGGCGGGCAGGAGGGAGGAAGACTGGCGGCCTATAGTGGGCAGTCTGTCGGAATAGGGCGAGACACTGGACAGAAAGATTTCAAGAAGGGAGAAAGTTTGCTGTAGAGAGTAAAATGTGAATAATTTTATTTTATTTTATTTGAATAATCCTGCAAAAATAGTAAACGCATGAAAAGATGATTAATGTTTGAGGTAAGAACCTCATTTGAATTTAGCATAATGCAAAATAAAAAATAAAAAATGTTTTTAAAGGTTCTCAAAGAACAAATCTCATGTATAATTGTAATTTCTGTAAATTAAAAAGATGAATAAGGAAATAAATAAAAATATTAGTAAGAATAACTGTTAGAGTATGTTGTTTTGTTTTTTACCTTTCTCCTCCATGCTCTCCTTAGCACATGGCCTTCTGTGTTCTGCTTGTCTCTGCCCCTGCCTTCAATGCTCTCACCTGTGTCCATTTATTAGCTCCACCCCTCGTTACCTGCACCCAGGTGCCTTCTGTTACTTCGTGTGTATATATATAGTCCCATTGTTTCAGTGTCCCTTGTCGGTTCTTGTGTGTTTTATTCTGCCGGCCTCAAGGCCTAGGGGTACCTGGGCCGTGCACAAAATTACATAGCTGTATGATGCCTGTAATTGGTTCTTTGGTGTTCTTCTTCTCTCTTTTCTCTCTCGCTCTCCCTCTCTCTACAATGACAAGAAAGAACCCAACACGCAGGTTAATGTGTTGTCAGCCTGAGACATAAGGTTTATTTTGTGCCTACTAAGCTACACAGGGTGTAGTTAGTTTCCTTGCCACTGCAGGCTAGGGGGCCCTCTATTGGGTGAAACGAAAACCACAAACTAGCCCAGACAGCTAAAAGCTTGAGAACAGAATATTTTGAAGGACTGTAAATACAAACAAATAATAATATAATGATAATCATACTACTTTTTAAAACAGACTAAATGTAATCCTAAAATAAGATAAAAAAAAAGGTTATGGGTGCCTATTATTCTAACTGAAAACAACAACCTTTTTTTCAGCCTGTTACATTTACGTCAGTCAGGTTTGCAGCAGCAAGGGAGATGCAGACGCAGAAAAAATGTTTAAATAGATGGTAATTCTTTATTATTTAAGTCAATACAGCCATTAATTTTTGTATACCTCTTTCATTTTTATATATTATCTGCCCTGGGTTCTTATTATGAAGCCCAAAATGGTGGACTAGCCATAATGACTAATGACCACTTGGTGATGCTAACTGTTTACTGAGTTAATTAAATCGCTATATTTTGTGTTTTTAACAAACGTGATTTTTTTATGTTCTATTTGTTCTGTAGTAAATTGATAAAAATGAACAATATAATGTGATAGCCCTACAAATAATAATAATAATAATAATAACAATAATAATAATAGTTAGTTAACCCAAAGCTCAGACATATTGTGTCCAAACACATTGTGCAGTTATTCCCCTTCAGAACTAATTACACTAATTCAGCTGCTTCGCAATGTAGAAATTTTAACTGTATAACTACACTTGATGTTCACTGGTTTCCAGCTAAATCCCCACAGACATTGAAAGGCTTTTTAAAAAGTGAGCATTGCCTATTTTTTCCTATTTGTATCTACAAGCCTAGTCTCAGTGTTAGCTTTTGGCTAAGTTAGAATGGGTGAGCTATTAAGATAGTAAGGGTAGTTAATAACTTCTAAGATTTAAGCAATGTTTGTTTTTTTGTTGAGAAATTTTATGTTTATAAATATTTTGTACAATTAGGTTTAAAATGGGAACTATAGCGCATTTATGTCCTTTTTGTTATTATCTATGAGTAGCCATTAGCATGCTAACTAGGAAGTGAGCAGAGACGTAAACAGTAGTCATGTAGACTAGAGCCTACAGATGGAGTAGTTTGCAGGAAAATTGTCTGGTATGAACTTAGCAAATGGAAATTGTTGTTATGCTGTAGTTTAAACTAAGTAATATTTTAAAGTATCTAAAGCATTTAATGATAATTTACGTATTAAATGAACTTTTCTCGTTGCTCTTGCTGTTTGTCAGTCATTTTGATTATTTGATATCTGACTTTTCAAACATCTTAACTTTTTTTATGTTAAACAAAAATGGTTGAGTCTGCACTTACCTGATTTACATTTCACATCAGTTTCTTTTATGATTTATTGACTATTGGCAAAAGTTGTGACGCCTACCACAGACTCTGTAGTTCCTTTTTCTGACTCTGCCTTTCCTGTCTATGGACAATCCCCAGTCCGGAACTACACCTCCCAGCATGCACCTGACAACACCACGTGTTCGGACTCAGCCAATCGCGGCTCATTCGTGCGGTCTACATCACCGGAATTCTAGATTGTGTTCAGGTGTTGGTAATTTACTTCAGATATAAATACCTGTCTGTTTGTCTCGTTTTTCGCGAGGTATTTTCCCTGTTCTCCAGCGATATACTGAGCGTTATTTTCCTGTCTGTATTACCCGTGTATGACCCTTGTTTGTTCTTTTCGACTACGTTTTTTGCCTTATCCTTTTGTTCTGTTTGTATTGTGATTTTCTGGTTTATTGAACTCTGCTTCTGGTTAATGGTTTCGTTTTCGGTTTGTGATTCGGCTCTGATGTTTTGGTTGGTTGTTTTTCTGGCTTTGACCCACGCCTGTTATCTGACTACGCAATCAGCTTACATGCTTTATAATAAAGCCTCGTTTTGTTTTTACCGCGAGCGTCTGACTCCCGTCTGTGGCGTTACAAAAGTTTTTGACGTGTTCCCTGACATCAAGACATTAAGAAAAAAAGAAAGGAAAAAAAAGAGTTCAGAGTTCAATAAACAAACATTTTATTGAAAAGTTTATCTCTTTCTTTGTGAAAATAATAAAGTAAACACTGCATGAACAAATCTCTTACACTTCAAAGTCTTTTCAAGCACAGTCTACTCATTTCTAACAGACTGTCTGTCTTTAGCCAATCTAGCACCACAAAAATAACAGACTCTAGTGCATACATTATTTAATGTTTCCGTTATTGCATTATTTTTTTTAACAATTCCTAAAAATGAAATGGGTTCTTTGTGCAATTCCAACTTTTGTAGACAAAACATTTTTCCTGCTCTACATTTTTTTCTTAACAGTTTTCTGTGTTTTTCCGGATTAATTCCTGATGCATGACTGTTAATGCATGACAACTGGATGAGTTGTTCATAATGCTATTTTTCAGTTGAACTGGGACGTCAGTGTTTGAGTTCAAACCAGAAAATTTTAAGATGGCTGCCCCGCAACAGTGGTAAAAGTGGAAGTATTATACAGTTTATTATCAATTCTATGTATTAGTGTCTCATTAAATCAGCCATACACAAAGTACTGTCCAACACCTCTCTGCTATCAACCATCAATATTTTGCTAACAATGCTAAGAATGCTAATGCTGGGACGTAAAAATGGCAAATGTTAGATTTACCAAAAATGTCAGTAAAAAATTGTAAACCAGTTGTTGTAAACTCCACAGTGTTAAGTAAACTTTTTTTGGGAAATATTTTCAAATGTTTTAAAATGATCTGCATGTTTAACTGGAACGCCAACAGAAACAACTGGTGGTTTTGAGGAGTTTAAGAATTGTAACCTTTAGAAAGTTCACACTGCTTTAGGAAGCCTATAACAGATTTACAATTAGAATTGGATTAGATATGGAATTACTCAAGGAACCCATGGAGGCAGGGGTGAAACATTACAAAACAAAACATGACAGTTTGCAGTCAGTTAAATTACAAAAAAAAAAATGTAATAAAAAAAAAAAAAATAACACCTCACTTCAGCACGATCAGGTTGACAAGATGAATACAGTTGTTCATTGTCCCAATGTAAAGTTTGTTCAAAAACATTGTGAATACATTATGGTGAATGGTAATTAAACTCTGGTCTGAGTGTATCATTATACCCACACATTGATTTAAACTGTAACAAATTTTGAATTTTAACTAAATTGGGAATTTGTCAGAAATTATTTATATATATATATATATATATATATATATATATTTATCTAGATTTTTATAAAGCTCCCTGATTTTAAATAAATTACTCAACCCCCACACATTCACACAATAAACACACACACACACACCCATCACTCCCAGCACTAGATATCTCCACCAGATACCTTCATTAGATACCTCACTAACAAGGAAACGAGGCAGAGTAATGTGTTTTGACACGATACCCTCGGCCCGGGCACATGATGTGGTATGGGGATGTAAACAGGCATCAGGTTCTCCTTCCTGCACGCCGCTCTGCTCCTGAGCGTCACCACTGTGGTGAGTCTGCCAGATCACTGCAGGAGGAAAACAGGGATTGAATGAGGACACAGGGCTGTAACCTGAGTCGAGGCAGGCGAGGAGGGGGGGGGGGGAGGGGCGGGGGGTTCCTGGGAACACTGCAGTTGAGTAATATTCCATAATTCTAAGAGCGGCTGCCTTTCCATGTTATAAAAATAATTCAGCGGCTTTCTGATTGCAGGGGATGGTTTTTAATGACTGAGTGTGTCGGAGCTTCGTGCTTCATAAAAGAGCTGATAATATAGGAAATGTTCAGCCACAAAAACTGCAAAGTCAGGCCTGAATCCTTCATCTGCTGCCAGCCTCTCTACTGGGCTCTACTAGGCTCTACTGGTCAGAGGGTCCTGAACTCTGGTGGGGAAGTTGTATGGTTTTCACTGACCACTTAAGTACCGGGTTACAAGTTTACAGAGTATTTTAACTTTACTGCATCACTTAGGTCTTACTAAAGGCCTTACTATATAAAACTACCCTCCAGACCTAATGCTATATATTATAATATATTTTAAATTTTATTCTATTCTTTATATGTTAGTTATTAATTCATTGTATTATTCTAAATTATGGGTACCACTGTAAAGTGAAGAGCATCATTAAAGGGGTGATGATATAGGAAGTGATTGCAATAACTATGAAGGCCATCAGGCAATCGTTCTTCTTTTACTTTGGTGGGAAATTCCTTCGGTTAAATTGTTAATTGATTAATTCGTCACTTACATATTGGTTTATAAGTTGACAGGTGTATAGAAGTATTTTAAATTTACTAAATCATGATTAACACTTTGATTCATTTTTATTTTTAACTATTTTTAAAAAGTTGATTAAGCAAAAAAGCCTATTTACAGAAATGTGGGATCAATGTTTTTTTTTTTTTTTGCAAGGTATATTTTAGTACATATTAAGAATTAAGTATAAATTATTTTGTCTACTGTAAAATATTCAGCAACTGCTATGGAACAATGTACAGCTTGTAATTCAAATAATTGAGGTGTTAGTCTTTACAGTTATGTTCAGGGTTAATTTTGTTTGTTTAGGTTTTTAAATATATATATTTTTAATCTAAAACCTAATTCTAACGAAGAAATAAGTCTTATTCTACATCTTTAAACGAAACAATCCAAGTGTTAGCCTTGTCGTTAGAGTTCAATAAAAGGCCAGAATAACTGACCTCGCTGTCCCCCTCGTCACTCAGCGGGATCCCAGCCAACCCCGGCATCGTTTAGCTGATGTAACTAAATTGGCAGGTATCGCTCTGCTCCACGTCGTCTGATGACACGGCTTTAGCATCGGCTGACTGAAAAGATATGTTGCGTCATGCGTCTCGGGCGAAACACAAACACCGTTCCCCAGACTTTTTTAGTGGACTTTTCTAAGTGTGCATTGTGTTTTTTTTTTTTTTGTCTTTTTGTTAGTGTGTTTGATGAATGAGGTACAGCTTTTAAACATGGTGGAGGTAGTTTTACATAATGTTAGTGTGAATTAGTGTTGTACTATTTCAATCCAGTCTTTTTGAGACCTCCTTTAAGACCATAAATGAGCACTTGGACTTGGAGTTTTGCACAATATACGAAGAAATCTCTCATTACACATACACGTGATGTTAAAGAAATAATACTTTCTTTAATATTCATATTAAAAATATTGGTCTCACCCTTGCTACTCAAAATCTTGGTATTGACTTAAATTCAAATTGTTAAGACTTATTGACTAAAGATTTAGACTTTAAGTGGATCAGAATCAGGCAGTATGTATTAAAATGTAGTTGAATTTTATGGGGCTGAAATTTGCTATTCTATATTGGGGTGTAAAATAATGCATAGAATAATAAATAGGTATATTTTAAATAATCTAATATAAACACTGACTAAAGTTCAAGTTATTAGAGTTCATCATATTTACCTTGGTATGTGCCCCTTGATATCAGACAGGATCAGAGACTTGTCCTTGTTGGCATTTGGATTGGACTGGATTTCCAAAGTACCGGGCTCCTTATTTAAGACAAAAATATATATTTCTCCACATATCGTCGCTGTCCAATGAAAAACACTTATCTCCAAAACAGTAACTTTACAGGAGAGAGAAAAAAACGTTGTAAACTTTCAATAGAAGTCAATGTAAAAAGAGTTTATTCTAGATCATTTTAAAGAGTTTCTATTGGTCCCTTCATCAAATTTTGGCACAGTGTAAGGGACAGCTTGTCTGTTCAAATTATGTAGTAAACTAAAAATCGACAAAACAATATGTTTTACATATAAAGAAATACACACCCATATAATTATTTTCTGTATGGGAAAACAAAGCAAAATAATCTGTACTAAGGTTTTGCATCTCTTACCATCTCTTTCATATCTGTGTCCTTTCTAAAATGTTCTGCTGACCCAGGTGGACTGTCTTGCTCAGTCTGGGTCTGGTTCTCCTCATCCTCCTCTTTGTGGATCAGAGACTGGATTTCAGAAGCCTCCTCTAGATCAGAATGATCAGGCGTCTCCGGGGCTGATGGGGGGCTTTCGACGCTGACTGAGGGGCAATACAAGAGTTAACAATAAATTGGTCTGTTCAAGCTCAACCTACAATCTATTCTAAAAGGGTTCTACACAGTTCCACAAAAATGGTTCTTTGATCCATAACAATCCATTATAATAGGCAAACTCTTGAGGCCAAATGCAAATTTTCTAAATGTTTCATGAAGGTTTTTGGTGTGGTTGGTGTGGTGCAATGGATAACACTGCTACCTGCCAAAGAGTTACCACAACATGTGGGAGACTGGAGTTTAATTCCTGTTCTGGGTAACTATACAGCACCACTAGACCAATAAGAGTTCTTGAATAAGACTTCAAACGTGACATTGGCCCTCCTCTGTAATACCAGTAACCTTGTAAGATGCTATGGATAAAGGCATTGTTTTTTATATTGTAGACCATATAAATGATTTTACTATAATTCAACTGGTTCTACTATAATTCAGTTGATTACTAAAGAACCTGGAGCAGCACATTATGAAATTCAAAAACAGATGAAAAACAAAACAAAATCTGTCAGTCTGGAAAAGGTTACAATGTCATTTCTAAGGACTTCGGGAGCTATTATTTACACACGGAGAAAACATGCAACACTGGTGAACCTTCCCAGGAATGGCTGTCCGACCGAAATTATTCCAAAAAGGGCATGGACAACTCATCCAGGAGGTCACAAAAGTGATTGATTGCAAAAGTGATTGACAACTGATTGCAGTTGTTGCTGCCAAGGGTGGCACAAACAAGTTATTAGGTTTAGGGGCAAACACCTTTTTGATTATTTTTTTACCTTTAACAAATAAAATTATCATTTAAAAAGGGCTTTTTATATTTACTAAGGTTATCTTTGTCTGATATAAAATTTTGTTTGATAATCTGAAAAATATCAGTACAACAAAAAAGCAAAAACAAAAGAAATCTGTGGAGGGCAAATACTTTTTCATGCCACTGTATATATATATATATATATATATATAAAACATTATCATCAGCTATTTCATTTAAAATATCATAAATCTACTGAATGATTCTGAGAAAGTGTGACTGACGTGTAGATGCCGCTTCGGCCCACTTGGCATCGGCCTCCCTTTCCATTCGCAACTGCAGAACCCGAATATGATCCAACAGCTCCTGCACCCAAATAAACACACACACACACACACACACACACAAGCACACACATATCATCAATATACTCTATTCCAAACAACACGCACTCTCTCTCAGGATGAGTACAGTCTGTTATTCAGTGTAATATAGAATCACTGTGTAGACTCAGATGATTAATCAGATAATCAGGAGAAATGTACCTGTTTCTCCAGCTGCTGCTGCTCTCTCTCCTTCTGTATGGCTCTGAGACTCGCCCTCAATTCCTGCGGGCGTGACGAAGATAAAATAACATTTTATATGCTTTTAATATTTAGCTGTATACAGTTTATATACTGTTATATAGTTTATATATAGATTTAGAGCACACAGAACATGCTGCCCATAACATAGGCATTATTGTACAGCTAAAACTCAGAAAACTAGTATTTTAGTAAACGTGTAATTATTTCCAGTATTATTATTCCAGTTTATGCTAATCTTGCCATTTTAGACAAACAGTAAACAGCATGCTTTGACTGGATTATTTAGATTACACTGACCTACATACAATGTTTTGTTTATATATGTTTTACCAAATGCACTTTAGTTTGTACGATTATAATACATTCTAGAATCTCTCGCTATCTTTAAGAAACTCCTGAAGACAGAGCTCTTTAAAGAGCACTTACTCTCTTAACACCTCTAACACACTAACTACTTCTAACCTCATTTCCTTCTTCACCTCCTTCACTTCTCTATCGCTTTCTTTCCCTTCGACCTCCTTTAAGCCCAATCTAAAGATGGTTTATCTTAATTTCTATTACTTTTGTACTTGACTATTGTAAGTCGCTTTGGACAAAAGCGTCTGCCAAATGTAATGTAATGTAATGTAATGTAATGTAATTATCACTGTCACTGTTGTGTATATGGGCAATTTCCCATATATATATGTTGTTCTATTATATATATATATATTATACTGAGACTGGTTCCAGAGCCTATATATATATATATATATATATATACTTCCAGCTCTGACCCTGCTCCATGCTCTTTACACACAGTTTGCAGGCAGATTGTGGCCCAGGGTTCACTGCATAACCTGATAGGGCCTTGTTGTTCTAAGGCAAGTTGAGGTTAGCGTGACTGGTAATTTTGGTTACACACACACACACACACATACGAACTACACATTTACTACACAGACATCTGCGCTACAGGTCCCATTAAAAACATTGTTTGAAAGCGCAGCAGCAAGTTTTCAGTGTTCAGTGTTAAAGCAGCTTCACATTGCAAAGATATATACACCATTACTAAATGCTAGACATTACATTTTTTACCCAGGCCATTTAAATGATCATCCCCCCATTGGGAGCATGTGTGCAAAATCAAACACTTTTTGAGTAAAAAAAGTTTGACTTTGAAAAAAAATTGGCTTTGTTGGCCATGTTGGCTTTATATTCCCTCAAACATAAAAGTATATGCTAGTATTTTAATTAACACCACTAATATAATTATAATTACATTTTACATTTCTTACATTAATTCTTTTGTTTACATTTAAATATAAGCTGTAAAAACTTGCATCTTAAGAAGAGTGCGATTAATCGCAGATCTATCTATTTATCCATCCATCGGTTTGGGAGGTTTTGTAATTAGATGACTGGGGTGTTAAAATTTCCAAAGCAAAGGTTGTTTGTTTGTCATTGACACCAGATATCAGAAAACACATGTAATTAATAGCAGCATTAAGTGTGAAAACTATTTTTGCTCTTTATTATGCAAGAACTTGTCCAAGGATTTCATTCCTGGACTCATGACTCTGCCTGAAACCTGACCCAGCTGGGATCTGGACTACAGCACTATGACGAGGGTCTAATTATAGGGCCGTACTAAACACACACACATGCACCTTTTACCCGGTTGCAGTCTTTCTCGATACCCAGCTCCACCTCCAGTTTCTCGCGCTCGGTTCGTTCCTCCTGAAGCCACTCCTCCTTCTTCTGAAGTTCTCGACTCAGCTTCTGCAGCCGGTCTTTATCCAGCTGTTAGAGCAGAAGATGAATGTTCCCAACAGCCAAACCTTTCTCAATACAACACCAACACAGCCATTACATTAAGAATAGAGGTGCACAAATACATGAAATGAACAAAGCCGTGTGTATTTCTGTGGTTTTGGTTTGGTTTGGCTCTGGATGACCTCTTTAAAGGGCTGTCCACAAACCTGCTACAGTGAATGGGTTCTCCACATGTTTCCCAAAACAGTCCCAAAAAGCTCTCATTAAGCTCTCTGCTGATCTGCTGAGGTTCCATGACCATGTTTCACCTGAACCCTCTCATTTCTCGTCCCACTTTAGAAAGGGATGAACACTGAATAGGGGTTCACACTGTCTCAGAAAGCCTTAGGATGTATTATATGTCTGTAACAAGCCAAAATAGCAGGTTTGAAAGGTGCTAATCAGTTTGTACAAAAGCACCAAAATTTGGTCCATCCAAAAGAGGTGGTCTTAGTCTGGATCAACTGACCATGGTCCAGTTTGTTTCCAGACCAATTAGAAGACGTTGAGACAGGTTATCATCAATAAAACAACAGAAGAAGAAGAAAAAGAAGCAATATTGTGCTAAAGTCTGACTCCCATTGGCATGCAGGCATGTCACAAAGCAGTAGATGCATACAACAGATTATGCCAGTGACCATACAAACCAACAGATTCATACACTTTATTGAAATTCATTTTGGAATAATATCTCCCTGAACATAAAACTCTTATTATTCTGGTCATTCAACCTGACCATTTATAACAAGCATGATCAAACTGGTCAACCCTCTAGATTTTTTGGTTATTCGGGTCAACCATCTTGGCCAAGTTTGGTGCTACTGGTCAACCATGTTGGTTTTGTTATGCTGGTCATCCAACTTGATCAGTAATAACAAGCCTCAGCAAGATGGTCAACCAGCATGAATAACAACTCCAAAATGGTCAACCAGCATGATCAAACTTGGTCCTATTGGTCAACCACCTTGGTTTGTTGGTTATTCTGGTAGACCAACTTGGCCAAACTTGGTCCTACTGATCAACCATCTTGTTTTTTTCTTTAATTATGCTGGTCGACCATTTTGGACAAGCTTGATCCTACTGGTGAACCACTTACTCTGGCTGGTGGTAATGGTTGACCATCTTTGTCAAGCTTAGTCATGTTGACCAGCCAACTTACTCATGCTGGTCCTACTGATCAACTATCTTGTAGGTAATGATTACATGATGTGGTAAAGGTGAAACCAAAACTAAACATATACAATGTAACAAATGCATTGACTTTGGTTCATACTTTGTTCTGGAAAAACATTGTATTTTTTTTTACCAAAGTAACATACTAACAAACTATACTGAAACCATACAAATAAACAGATTTATACACTTTTGTACAATTCGTTTTGGAATAATATCTCCCTGAACATAAAAATCCATAACTCAAGCCCTGATGAAGTAGTAGACTATCTGAAAGCGTCCTCCTCACCTCTGCATTCTGTCTCATGCTCTCTCTCTCCTGAGACCAGGCTGCTTGCCCCTCCCGGAGAGCCAGGTTGGCCTGGGAAAGCTGCAGGGTCATCTGGGCCGCCTGCAGCCGGACCTGGTGCAGCTCGGCGTGGCTGTGGCTCTGCAGGGCACCCAGTTCACTCAGGTCCCTCCTCAGGGCATCGGTGCTCCTCTCACTGGCCTCCAGACGCTCCTGCAGAATCCGCAGCTCCTCATGGGCCTGCTTACTCTCCGTCTGATTCAAATAATGAATCAAAACTTTAAATTTTAAAAAATATGGAATGACCAGAAGACTGTGAGGCAGTTATACAACCAGGTCTTCTTTGATTGTAAAATTTGTAATTTCTTTTAAACTGTTCTTAAAAAATCACCTGCAGGTTCCGCCTCTCATCCTCTTCATCCCTTCGTTGTGTCGCCATCTTTTTCACTCTCTCTTTCATCCTAAAGACAGTAAAGTTAAGTTACTATCCTCTTTCATAATCAGTAACCATAAACAATCTGCTAACATGGTGCTTTCAAGTTCCAAAAAGATCCAGTTCCCCAACTGTATTTGTACTTTATAGGTGTCTATACATTTCAATGGAAGTCTATCTTATTGCACTGAACATACCTGTCATACTCTGTATCGGTCTCCTGTTTCTGCTGAGTCAAGTTTAATAAATCTTCCTCCAGATCTTTGATCCTCTGCTGGTTTTCAGCTCGTTCTGCTAACAGGCTGCTGAGCTCCACTGAGATGTTCTCATGCAACTTCAATGTTTCCTGAGAAAAAGATATTTGAGCAGAAACATTTGGTCAACCTGTTTGGTCAACCATTTTGGCCAACTCTCTTGGTCAACCTTGTTCCTACTGTTCAATCAGCTTACTTTTGTTGGTCGTGTTGGTCAACTTCCTTGCTCAAGCTTGACCAAGATGGTCAAACAGCATAATCAACAAATCCAGAACGGTCAACCTGCATGATTAACGTGTTCTTAATGGTCAACCATCTTGGTTTTGTTGGTTATGCTGGTCATTCAACTTGACCATTAATAACAAGCTTCAGCAAGATGTTCAACCAGCATGACCAACAAATCCAAAATGGTCGACCAGCATGATCCAACCTGTTCCTAGTGGTCAACCATCTTGGTTTTGTTGATTACGCTGGTCATTCAACTTGACCACTATTAACAAACTTCAGCAAGATGGTCAACCAGCATGACCAACAAATCCAAAATGGTCGACCAGCATGATCCACCATCTTGACCAAGCTTGAACAAGATGGTCAACCAGCATGGCCCACAAATACAAAATGGTCAACCTGCATGATCAACTTGTACTTAATGGTCAACGTTCTTGGTTTTGTTGGTTATGCTGGTTAACTCTATTTATCAACTTTGGTCCTACGGTTCATGCATCTTGGTTTGTCAGTTATTCTGGTTGACCATCTTGGCCAAGTTCGGTCCTACTGGTCATCCATCTTGGTTTTGTTTATGATGATCATTCATTCAACTTGACCATTAATAAAAAGCTTGAGCAAGATGGTCAACCAGCATGACAAACGAGTTCAAAATGGTGGACCAGTATGTTTAAGCTTGGTTCTAATAGTAAACCATCTTGGTTTTGTTGGTTATGCTGGTCCACCATCTTGATCAAAATTCGTCCTACTTGTCAACCACCTTGGTTTTGTTTTTTTTTTTATGCTGGCCGACTATCCTGAACAAGCTTAATCCTACTGGTGAATCGCTTACTCAGGCTGGTGGTGATGGTTGACAATCTTTGTCAATCTTAGTCATGTTGACCAGCCAAATTATTCACGCTGGTCCTACTGATCAACTATCTTGTTTTTGTTGGTTATGCTGGTTGTGCTAGTCATGCTAGTCAATCATTAATCATGCTTCTACCTTTTGCTTCTCCTCCATCCTCTCGATCTTCTCCAGGCTGGATCTCAGGCTGTTCCTCAGTTCTTCAACCTCGTTCCTCATCTCAGCCTTCTCCCGCTCAAAATCTGTTATAGCTGCCTCATTTTTCTCCCTCTGAGTCACTGCCTCCTCCTCTGTCGCCTCCAGCTTCTTCTGAAGCTGCTTCAGCTCCTGCTGGCATGCTTCCAGATGACTCTGTTCAGAAGATTGAATGTTCTGAAATGATAGCTGTTCTGAAATGCCTAGTCTTTTAACATTTTAAATTAATTTGTTTTATTTTGTTCCCAAAATATTAAAAAATAAATGTATATTAACATATAAATATGTTTAAAACAGAAAGGTAGAAAGTAAAAAAAACACATGTGAACAGGTTAATTGTCAGGATTGGGTATAAAGGGAGCATCCCTGAAAGATTCAATTGTTCACAAGCAAGGATGGGGTGTGGTTCATCACTTGGTGTACATATGATTAAGCAAATAGTCCAACAGTTTAAGAACAAAGTTTCTCAATGTGCAAATGCAAGTGATTCAGGGATTTCATTATCTATAGTCCATAATATCCTCAAAAAAGATTTTAAGAAACTAGAGAAATCTCTGCAAGTAAGTGACAAGACAGAAAACCAACACTGAATGCCCATGACGTTGATACTTATTACAGCAAGACAATGCCTAACCACATTAGGCACGTTACAACAGCGTCTCTTCATTGTAAAAGAGTGTAGTAAAAGAATATTAGATCAAACTTAACAAAAGTAACTAAGTTTGTACATCAAGCAAGAATAGAATAGAATTCCACCTACAAAACTTTACCAATTAGTGTCCTCATTTTCTAAATGCAATAAATCGAAAAAACAGGGAAGTCAAAACATACAGAAGGGTTGGCAACATAATATAATAGGCAAGGCAACAGGATAGTAAAAAAAAAACAGATCGGTAACAGTAGATAAAACAAGAAAACGTTGCATATGAGCTAGAAAACTAGAATTAAACTCGGCAAGGACAGAAAGTTGGTAAAGGGTATTTATACACAGGATAGACAGGTGTGAGCTATCAGTAACTGGGTGAGTGGGAACGCTGTAGCATCATGTGATCAGTGAACTGTGAGAGTTCTGGTGAGAGTGCATGCTGGGAACTGGAGTACAGAGTCACAAGTTCAGAGTCTGAACCTGCCCTAGACCCTGTACCACCTTCTTTTGAATGTGTTGCAGGAATCAAATTTAAAATAAGTGAATATTAGCAAAATTGAATAAAGGTTAAAAAACGTCAAGAATCATTGTATTGTGTTTTATTCATGTTTTACACAATGTCCCAACTTCATTAGAATTGGGGTTGTATGTAAAACATAAGTTCCATATATACTTTTCACCATATGGCTTGGCCAATGAAGTTCTTCATAAAACAAATCCAGTAGAGAACCTTCTTCAGACTGACCTGAAGTATCTGAGCTCTGGGGACGACCAGCAGTAGATCCTCTCCCTCGTTCTCCTCTCCTCCGTTCTTCTCCTCCTCCAGGGTCACCAGCTCATCTAACGGCCTGGGGGCGCAGAAGGTAAACTGGGGGCTCACGCCACAGACCTCCCCTGCCTCGTCCACATACACAAACTGGAACGCTGTTCCCCCCGGACTGGGCAGATACGAGGCTGAAAGAAGGTGAAAAAGTGAAAAGCTAAGTTACGGCCATGCTGAATACGTACCATTAGCTCAAAGAAAATATAGGTGTTACAAAATATTGATAAAATAAAGTATTGCTATGCCTGTTGCATTATCGACTTATAGTACATTAAATGGACATTCTTATTGTGACAGGCCTAAGTATTGTGATTTAATTTTCAATATTGTATCGGTTTTCAAAAACACAGCATCAATTTTAAGTTATTAGAAAAAGACTGGTATCAGACAGTGGTTAATTTTAGGTTTTGTTTAAACTCCACGCACTAGATAGCAGTGTACAGTGCAAAACTTTGCAGTCTTAGCAATCTTATTGTTATCCACCTAAATGTAGGCTCCATTCATCTCCATTCACTGACGACTCACTGGCACCCTCTACTGATTGACATAACTTTGGTTATAATGTGAGAAACAGAAAGTTGCTCTAGTGTCTTTTATATGAATCATGCCAGTTATGTTGAAAAACCCATAAATCCAGATGTTGTGCCTAAGCCTAAAAAACAAAAAGTCTTACGCTGGAAGAGAACGCTGCAGTTCACATTTGTACCAGATGTATACCCTTCTGGAGCGAGAGCCCAGGCGAAGGTGTAGTAATCTCTCACTGAAGTCCATCCCACCTAGAATATAAAAGAAGAAGAGTACAATACTTTGCTGCTCTCATATCTGTATAATTCATAGTTTATATATAAATACCTGGTACATTTATACAGCGCAAAAATGTCAATAATAGTCAAAAGTTAGCTGCATCCAGAAGGAAGTGTGGGATTGTAATGCTTTTCAGAAAGAAGATTAATGTTATCAGGAACAAAGAATAATTGCATATTTAGACTGATATAAGCAATATTTATTGAGCTACACATACAGACATGGTGTGTATCATGTGTAACATCTTGGAATAGAGCTGTAGAGTTTTCTAATGCTGTCCTGTGATAATCCATCTCATACAGCTTGAATATTCTCACGCAGTTCCTGCACATTTCACAGTAGAGTTAATTAAAATCTTATTGTGTATTTACCTTGAAAAGGCCAATCCAGTCATGGCTGCTCCACTTGTGGTGGCCGCTTATGGTATAGCGACACTCCACCCGGGTCTGAGGAAAGTAGGTCTGACCTACATTTCTGAATTTCACCTTCCAAGGCTTCTCCATGATTGGTGGCACTGGTGAAGATGGATGTTCTGAGAATGGAGATGAAACAACTGATGAAACATGAATACCAGTTCAGATCAAAAACAAGATAGACACATACTGTATTTACTGCATTTTCGACACAAACATCAGCATTTTAAAAGTTATACTCATTGGACGTGAAGGACAATGACTGTTTCAAAGTTGAAGATGTAGGTCAGCCTGTTTGTGCTAAAGCCTTGACTATATTTAGCTGCTTTCCAGTGAACCTTTAAGAAGAGTTTGGAGCTATTAGATTTCTGAGTGTTGTGAAATGACATTAGAGAGGGTGGCAATAACAGTCTGGGAATGTTTACTCAGTAAAAGTGATGGAGCTGTATCTGCTTGGTCATCTGACCAATGATGAACATGAATGAATGTAGGTAAATTGTTTACCTATTCAGTTTTACGCATATATTATATATTTTATCGTCACTGCCACCCAAAACCTTTTATATATACATCCGCGACCCAAAAGTGGCCAAATGCCCAAAAGCAGCCCAATGCTCAAAAGCGGCCCAATGTCCAAAAGTGGCCAAATACAGAACAGTGGCCCAACAGCCAAAAGTGTTCCAATACCAATAGTGTCTCCATGCCCCTAAAATGCATATTACCACAATAATGCCCAATACTCAATGGTCTTCCAATACTCAATAGTGGGCCCAGTCCCAATAAGTGGCCCAATTCCCAAAAGTGGCCCAATCCTAAATAGTAGCCTAATTTCCAGTTGTGTCCCAATACCCAATAGTGTCTCAATACCCAAAAGTGTCCCAATCCCCAATAAGTGACCCAATACCCAAAAGTGTCCCAATCCCGAATAGTGGCCCAATTTCCAGTTGTGTCCTAAAACCCAACAGTGGTCCAATACCCAATAGTGTCTCAATACCCAATAGCAGTCAATTTCCTAATACACCACAGTGCCCTTGACACAACAGTAGCACTGACATGAATTAACGTTTAACATATTAGACAAATATTGATACTGAGTGTCTAACTCAAGTATCATGAAATTGTGAGTCTTAACTGACAAACTAAAAATCACACAATAACTAGCAGCTAAATAAACAATATAATCAATATAAAGCCAAAACTCATGCTTGGTGATAAATTACAAAGATAAAAACATTTCTCAATCTTATTTTAATAGTAGAAATAGGCTGTTTTCATTAGGACTACAGTTAAACTCACAGTGAGACAGTTTCTCCTACCTCAGTTTTGATCTGCAGCTGTGGATCTGTGTTTATCAGGGTTTATCTGCTCAGTACTCGGACCCCAGTGTCCTGCAGGGAGCAGCACTCTGACTGAGCAGATCAGCCCAAACCCCGCCCCTTTATCAGGGGCGTCACTTTCTGCAACAATAACAAACCCACATGCACCCTGCGGCAACTTCCGCACTGTTGAATTGTGGGAAATCGAGTCTAATAGGGTTCTTAGTGAAATGAATGGATATTGAGAGCATATTTGTGCTGAATTTAATATTAGATAGGACCAGGGATGGTGTAACACTTTTTGTGATTTTTCCTATAAATCAAAAATCATTTACACTGGAATAGGCAATTTGCTATATTATAAACTTCAGTGTGTCAACTACTGAAATTATACATTTAATTGGTTTAATTGAAATATGTACAGGTCGCAAAATGTATTTAAATACTGTCACTCCACTGGTAAAACCCTCCCAGTGTACATGAACGGTTGGAAAACATGAATTATATTATATTTATCATTTATTTTACTGTGGCTTAATAATAATTTTTAATTAATAATAAAATAATTTATTTCACACTACGTGACAAAAGAGAGGAAGACATCAAAATATAATGCAATAATTTTTTTTAGTGGGTAGTACACATATCCTAAAAAATGTAAATTAAACGCAAAAACGCAAAATCAAATCACATTCACTAGACGGGGCTAGTTAGTTTACTCTTAGTCCACTAGTTTATGTAGGTTTATGTAGCACTGATATATATGCTTTGTACATTGTTTTATTTATTTAACATTGTCCTCATTTTTAATAATGAACAAGAACTGAGATGTGATTGACCGTCCCCGTATCACCAGCCGTGTTTTTACCTCAGGTAAATTAGCCTGAATGCTAGTTTGACACAGGTTAATCATTTCTATTTGTAGCTTACAAAACAGAACAGATATTCTAATAATACGTGTTTGAATTCCCTGACATTTGATCCCAGGACATTGTTAAAAAATAGAGAGGTAACAATTTTATCTCAGAAAAGCAATTTTGGCATTTCAAGTGTGTTTTTATTTTGCTAACAGTGAGTGTTTGCTAACAGTAGCTTGTTTTAAATTGAAGGAATTCAAGGTTTTAAAACCGTCTAATTTTATAACGGTCCCTGGTCTCCTCTACCTTTTAATCCAGACTTTTTTATCACTTTGATTTTATTTCTTATTTTTGTCCTTGTGTTTAAGTAAAGCACTTGGTGGGTTAAATCTTGTTCAGATATTATATTTTCTCTTTTTTGGTCAAATGGCACAAAATGTTGTTTTTTTTTTGTGTGCAGAAGACAGAAATAAACACTAGATGGCAGTGTACTTTACTTTAAAGCAGATGTTCAGGGTGGTCAGTGTTTGGTGCATTGGCAGGCAGAGTAAAAAAGGCAGAGTCTTCTTTATGTAGGTTTATGTATTTTTAGTGCAAAGTGCAACCCAATTTGTCTATGTTAGGGTTGAGTTATATGACTTAAACCTTTATTTCAGTGTCAGAATTTATTTATAACATCAAACATACAAATATTGAATACTACTTAATGTATAATTATGCACGCAGGAAGTGAAACAAGTGGATCACTTTAAATATTTGGGGATATTCATTGACAACAGACCCACAACAGGCAAGGCAAGGGCCCTCTTTTCTCAGGAAGTTAGCCCAAACCCTCAGCAAACATACTCTGATCATGGTTTATAGGTCATTAGAGATTTGAGAGCGTTCTCAGTTTTAAAATTGTGTCTTGGTATCGAAACCTATTAATCAAGTACAGGAACAAGCTGGCCCAGGTGGTTAAAGTTCAAGTAAGATCATTGAAGACAAGCCATTGTCACTACATAATTTATATAGTCATTCCAACAAAAAAGGCATTCAGGTTTACAATGACCCTTCCTATTGTCTTTACTGATCGTTTCAGTTGCTTCCATCAAGCAGGAGACTCAAGGTTCCACTAACTAAGAAGAATGGGTGCAAAATGTCCTTTGTTCTTTCTGCTGTGAATATTCTAAATAAAGATATAATACATAATTCCCCTACAGTGGTGTGAAAAAGTGTTGAGTGGCAGAGTGCCAAGATGAAAACCACTGCTGAGCGATAAGAACTTTAATTTTGCCAGAAAATAGCTTGATGATCCCCAAGACTTGGAAAAATACTCTGTGGACTGATGAGACAAATGTTGAACTTTTTTGAAAGGTGTGTGTCACATTAAATCTGGTGCAAAAGTAAAAATATGTAAGCAAAACATGGTGGTGGTAGTGTGATGGTCTGTGACTGTTTTTCTGCTTCAGGGCCTGAAATACTTGCTGTGAAAAATCCAGAAGGAGAATCTGCCATCTGTTCATGACCTCAAACTGAAACGAACGTGGGTTCTTCAGGAGGACAATGATCTAAAACACACCAGCAATGAATGACTGAATGACTTTGGAGTAGCCTAGTCAAAGTCTTGACATGAATCCTTTTGAGATGCTTTGGTATGACCTTGAAATGCAGAAAAAAAAACAAAATGTGGCAGAAATACAACAATTTTGTAAAGATAAGTGAGCATTATTTATCTTTTTCACACAGGACCATGTAGGTTTTAATTTTAATAATAAAACCGTTCATTAAAAACTTTGGCTAATATTTAAATTAGTTTGATGATCTGAAACATGTATGAGTGAGAAATATGCCAAAAAAAAAAAGAAATCATGAAGGGGCAAACATTTTTTTTTACACCATTGTACATATTCTTTATATATGTGTTTGTCTATGTGTTTGTTTAATTCATCGTATTTGTGTGTCAGACAGCCAAAGACAATTTTATTTTAAATTTAATGTAAATGTATCTATCTCTGTATTTATCTATGTAACTGTATAAATATGCATATAGCAGGTAACACAACATATGTTTTTTTTGTAATAAAACTGTGTCAAATATATTATGTATAGTTATAATAACAACACAGTTTATTTAATGTTATTGTAATTTTAAAAGTATTAAACATGTGTAAGCAGACTGTAAATATATATGAAGTGTAGACACTTTTGGACCTTCTCTAATTTATCTTATTTAATTTATTTTCTTAATGTTGTAAATAATATTCAAATATTAAGACATGACGATAATTAGGGGACACTTTTATTATGTAGTAAACAAAAATTAAAATACTTTCTGGTTTGTTTAACACTTCTTTTCTTTCTTACAAAGAAATTCTGCATTTGTTCCAGTATAGCTCTAATTAAATACTAAATTTACAATGTAGAAAATAATTAAAAAGAAAGAAAACACATTGAATAAGAAGAGGTGTGTCCAGATATGAGCTGGCAGTGCACATATAGAATTAATTATGTGTACTGTGTTGCATTTCATTAATTTATTCAAAGGCATAAAGGTGCTCTAGTGGTTAGTGTTTCCATATAGCTGGGATCTAAATGGTATGTATTATACTCACACCTTCTCACCGTCTGGTCCTTCGCTGCAGGCACTGGTTGAGGCAGATCTGTGGATGTCTGTGTACTGGTTTTACAGATGGAGGCTGGCTGGCTGTGCAGCTGCAGGGGGAGGAGGTGCTGCTGTTTTACAACATTGAGGAGGTGCTGAGCAGCAGATGGTTGGAGGAAGAAATGCATGTTGGGAGAAGCTCTGTTTGTCCATAAAGTGATGAGCACTGAGCGCTGGGAGGGTCAGGGAGCAGAGAGGCAGGAAAATAAGGGCAGAGTTGGATGCCGGAGAATACTTTAGTTACAACAACTAACTTGTGGTATCAAAATGGTGTGGACTTAATTGGTAAACTGGGGTGAAAGCATTTCTTCTGATGCTCTAACTGAGCACCTTTTGGATCTCTTATACCTGTAAAACATCCTTCTGATACAAAGTAAAGTAGGGGTTAATATTTTTGTGGCGATAGTGGTAAAAGTTGGACCCCCCCCCCCCCCATATGTTTATTTTATGCATTTGATTCATAAACAGCAGTTTGATTATTTGTTTCTGCACTTTAAACCATCAGTTACATTTTGTATGTAGTGGCACTTTTGCGCCAGTAGATGACAGTGTGTGTAGTGAGTAGAGAGTGGATGTAGACCAAAAAGTAGAGTGGTAGAAGGAGAGCTCCGTGTGTAATGTGTAGAAGGGAGAATGAGTCAATAAAAACTGCCTGAGAAATTACTGGAAATCCCTCTTCTTCTTGAGAAGTGCAACAAAATTTGGTAGCAGAGGATGGTTCAGCGTGCTGTGGACGGTAGCCCGCACGTTTTTGCTAAGGCTAATAGCGAAAGCTAAAGAGGCTAGACAAAGCCAGCAGCAGTCACCGATGGTGGAAGTTAGCACAAGTCAGGATGTAGAGGCACTGGCCAACTTGCAGAGACAGTATGCAGCTCATCAACAAAGTTTCAAAGACTCAACTAAAAAGCTTGAAGAGGAGATTGCTAAACTAACAACCAAAGTGCCAGGCCAGCCACAAGCCAATGCTACAGTGACACCAAATTGGGTTACCCCGCCGCCAGAAGTGACTATTAAGAGAGAATTCAGAATAAATGGTCAAATTGGGGAAAGGGGACAGCGAGATAAGTTGTCTTTTTCCAACCTCATTCACCAGATTGACATGGGTTTAAAGAAAAATCATAGTGAATCTGAAATTATTGAGGCTGTGGTCAGAGCAGTGAGTCCAGGCCTAAGTCTGCGTGATATGTTGGAGATCAAGTCGGACCTCACCCTGTCACAACTGCGCACAATCTTACGTGGACATTACAAGGAGGACAGTTCGACTGACCTGTACAATCGCCTCATAAATATCACCCAGGACAGCAATGAGTCACCACAGAACTTTCTGTTCAGGGCCATTGAGTTAAAAGAACGACTCCTGGTGGCATCCAGAGAGCCAGGTTCTGAGGAGCAGTACAGCTCTGAACTTATCCAAAGAAAGTTTCTGAGGGCGGTGGAGACAGGACTCCTTAGCGATGGTGTGAAATATCAACTGAAGAAATTCTTGGATGATCCCACCGTCACTGATGATGTGCTTATAGCAAAAATAAACGCAGCAGCCAGTCTTGAGTGGGAACGGCATCAGAAGTAAAAAAAACAGACAAAGGAACCCAAAATCAGGGAACTCCAGGTCGAAGCCCAGTCAGTCCCTAAGCCAACAGTGGGTGCGGTAGGGGGTCAAGAACATCCAGCTACAAAAGGCAAAACAACTAAAACCCCAACCACAGTTAATCAAGTTGAATCGGAGCTGCTGGATGTTGTCACACAATTAAAAAGTGAAATGGAGGAGATAAAGAAAGTGATCCGGGAGTCACCTAGGGCCTTCTACAACCCACGAGCAAGCAGAAGGCGGGGCTGCCGGAACTGTCGGGAAGACGAAAAAGGTGAGCAGTGTGACCACTGTTTCCGATGTGGGTTGAGTGGTCACTTGTCTCGCGAATGCCGGACAGGAAGACGGCCAGGTAAAGGAAATGGACAGGTGGACATGGCCGCCAGTACTGTCAGCACCACAAGTCTAGCACCACCTACAGACACCAAGGGAAGAGAGACAGTCAGTGTTAGTCTCCTGTCCCCTACACGCAGCGCACAGTTGCTCAGTCTAATTGGAAAAAAATACATCATTAATTGCTTTCTGAATGATGTAGAGACAAAGGCGTTATGGGACACAGGGTCACAGGTATGTCTCATTAATGAAAATTGGAGACAGGAGAACATTCCTTACACCACTGTCAGAAATTTAGCTGAGTTGGTAGGAACAGACATACTGGATGGTAGAGCCGTCAATCAGACACAGATTCCATTCTCAGGGTGGGTGGAGGTGACCTTCAGGCTGCCTACCGATAGGTCCCAACCCATAGAACTCCTCGTCCCAGTGTTATTAGTGAATGGGGATGTGGTGGCGGATCAGCCTATCATTGGGTTCAACGTGATTGAACAGGTCCTTAAGATGGGTATTGAACCCCCTTATGCCATTAGTGAGGCAGTGAGTGCCGCTTTCTCTTTTGATTGTCAGAAAACAGAGGTTTTTCTGAAAGTTATGCAGAGCCGAGATGATGTGCTGGGGGAAGGCTGTGTTAAAGCAGGCCGTGAGACATTGACTATCCCAGCTGGACAAACAAAAGCCATGAAGTGTAGTGTTAGAGCAGTCGCACTCCCAGACATTGAGGGGGTATTATTTGAGCCAAGCCCACGTACCCAGCTACCTGACGGGTTACAAATCAGAAGTGGAGTGGTATCACTGAAAAGTGGAGGTCATTCTATGGTCACCATTCCAGTAATGAACAGTACTACATGTGACATCCAGTTACCAGCCAGAACCATACTTTGGGAAACACAGAGAGTTAAGACCATCTATCCCGCAGATCTAAGACCTGCTAATGGCAGCCAAGGAGACATCTCTAGTTTGAACAGTATAGACCAGGATAAAATAACAATTGGGGAGAAAAGTGGTAAATTGGAGGACAGTTGGGAGCCCCCAGTCCCTCTTGACCACCTCCCTCCAATGCAACGAGAGAAAGTGAAACAGCTCCTAAAAGAGGAAAAACAAGTTTTTGCTCGTGATGAACATTCCAACTCTCAAACTAAAAATCAGACTGAATGACCCCACTCCTGTTAAAAAAAACATACATCTCAGTCCCTCGGCCACTCCATAAAGAGGAAAAGGAATATTTGGAGGACTTGTTAAATAGGGGCTGGATCGCAAAGTCCAAGTCGTCATACTCCAGTCCCATCGTCTGTGTGCGGAAAAAGGATGGAGGCCTGCGGCTGTGCTGCGATTATCGAGAGTTGAATAGGAAGTCAATCCCAGATCGACACCCAATAGCCCGCATTCAAGATATGCTGAACAGTCTGAAAGGGAGCGCCTGGTTTTCAGTACTCGACCAGGGTAAGGCATATCACCAGGGCTTCCTGGAAGAGTCCAGCCGTCCCCTAACGGCATTTATTACACCCTGGGGCCTATTTGAATGGGTGAGGATTCCTTTCGGCCTGTCCTCATCACCGGCAGTGTTCCAGAGGTCAATGGAGGAGTGTTTGTGGGGGTTGAGGGATGACATTTGTCTGCCTTACCTCGATGATAATCTTGTGCATACACAGACGTTCGAGGACCACCTTCATCACTTGAGAGAAGTTCTGCGCTGCTACCACAACCACGGGGTGAAGTTGACTCCCAGGAAATGTGAGTTATTCAAGAATCAGGTGCGTTTCCTGGGAAAATTAGTCACCCAAGAAGGTTACACTATGGACCCCGCTGACATTGCCCCAGTGCAGGCTCTAAAACAGCAAAAGCCCTCCACTGTTGGCGAGTTAAGGAAGTTGCTAGGATTCATCTCCTATTACCGCAGCTACATTCCAAACTTTTCACAGATAGCAAAGCCCCTCTATGACCTGTTGGCCAATGGCAATAAAGGAAAAGAGAAACAGAAACAAACACAACAGAAAAAAAAGAAAACAAGGGAAGGAGGCCAACTCTCATCCTCCCATGGAATCATGTGGTTGGCAGAGCACCAGCTTGTCCTTACCCAGCTCATTGACTTTCTCTCACAGCCCCCGGTGTTAGGTTATCCTGATTTTGAAGAGCCTTTTATAATGCACTGTGATGCTTCACAGGAGGGGCTTGGAGCGGTCCTATATCAGCGACAACAGGGAAAGTTGGTGGTTATTGCGTATGGCTCCAGAACACTGTCCAACCCTGAAAAGAATTACCACCTCCACTCAGGCAAGTTAGAGTTTCTTGCCCTGAAGTGGGCCATATGTGAGAGGTTTCGGGACTATCTATACTACTCCCCAACATTTACTGTCTATACTGACAACAACCCTCTGACATATGTGCTCACCACAGCTAAGTTGAACGCAACAACACAGAGGTGGGTGGCTGAATTGGCCGACTTTCAGTTTGTGATTAAGTACCGCCCGGGAAGAGCAAATAGGGATGCGGATGGCCTCTCGCGTATGCCTCTAGATATGGAGGAGTACATGACCAACTGTACCCAGGATGTACTTCCTGAAGTCATGCACAGTGTGACCCAGTTAGTCACTGTAAAGTCCCAGAAGGATGAGCCGTGGCTTTGCCCAGTGATCATGAATACCCTCATTGAGGAGGCGGGTCGGGAAGTCAGTTCGGTGGCAGAGATACCAAAAACAGTCCTTCAAGAAGCTCAAGAAGAGGACGCAGTAATAGGAGAGGTGCTCCATTATGTGAGATCCAAACAATGGCCTAAAGGGGGAAAATGGCTCAGCAGCAAAGTTGTAACACTGGGCAGGGAGAGACAAAAATTGCACATTGGGGCTGATGGACTGCTGTACCGGAAAACAACCAAACGAAACCAATTGCTCTTGCCTCAAAAGTTCCACAAATTGGTCTCTAAAGAGCTGCATGAAGAGATGGGCCATTTGGGTGTGGAGAGAGTGATGCATCTGATAAGGGACCGGTTTTATTGGCCGCATATGCAGAGAGATGTGGAGCACTATGTCACTCGGGTGTGTAGCTGTTTGAAAAATAAACGTCCTAACAGGCCGACCAGGGCACCTCTCACTAATATCATTACCACCTACCCGTTCGAACTAGTGTCCATCGACTTCTTGCACCTTGAAAGATGTAAAGGGGGATATGAGTATATTTTGGTAGTGATGGACCACTTTACACGCTTCGCCCAGGCTTACCCGTGTCGCAAACAAAGCTGCCCACACTGCTGCACAGAAAATATTTGGTGACTTTGTCCTGCGATTTGGATTCCCCACCCGCCTCCATCATGACCAGGGTAGAGAATTCCAGAATAAGCTGTTTGAAAAGCTTCAGGAGTACAGTGGTGTTAAAGGGTCCCACACAACACCGTACCACCCACAAGGGAATGGTCAGGTGGAACGATTTAATCGTACCCTATTGTCAATGCTCAGAAATTTACCAGAAGCTGCAAAGGCAGACTGGAAGTCATCCCTGGCAAAGGTGGTCCACTCATACAACTGCACACGCAGTGAAGCAACAGGGTTTGCACCCTATTTTCTGCTATTTGGCCGTAGTCCAAAGCTCCCCATCGATCTTATGTTTGGCCTCAAAACAAGAGAACAGAGTACATCCCACAGAGACCATGCTGAAAGGTGGAGGGCCAACATGACAGAAGCATATAAACTGGCTTCTCGAACAGCCTACAAAGAGGGCTTGAGAGGTAAAGTGCTCTATGACAAAAAAATCTATGGTGCTGAGTTGCTTCCTGGATCACGAGTTCTAGTCAGAAACTTAACCGAAAAGGGTGGACCAGGGAAGCTAAGATCATTCTGGGAGGATCGGGTCTATGTGGTGGCCCAAAGAAAGCACCCAGACGTTCCAGTGTATGAGATAAAGCCGGAAACAGGAAAGGGCCGTGTTCGAATCATGCACAGAAACCTGCTGTTGCCGTGTGATTTTCTCCCAGTGGAACCAGTGGAGCATTCTCGGAGAGGGCCTACACAGAAAAAACACAGACGAAAAGAACGGATTGTGGACACCCAAAACAGCACAGCAGATGAAGATGAAGAGGATTGGAGGGCTATCGTGGGACTACAAGCTGGGAAGGACCTACCGCAGGACATTCGACTGAGGGCTGATGCACCTGAGTTTTATCCAGATGGGGACCAAGCCCAGGTTGAGGAAGAGTCTGCTGAGTCGACATCCAGTGAGGAGGAGGATCCTGTCCAGGTCACAGTTAAAAAGTATCCTTTGAGAACAAGAAGGCCGAGAATGATACTTACATATGACCAGTTAGGTCAGCCCACTACATCACATGTTTAAGCGCAAGGGTAGAGGTTAAATATTGTTGGTAACATAGGAAAACAAGTAGTTCAGCTTATTGTATTCATTAGTTTGGTTCTTGTAACAGGTTGTTAGAGTTGATAGGTAACACGAGATTGTATATAAAAAAAAAAAGGGGAAGATTTCCAGTAGGTGTGTTAGGCACATTCATTACATATTGGTCTGTCTAGTGGGTTTTGGCTATATGGAGTACCTTACTCTCACAAAAGATGCAGATCCCCACAATGTGGATGGAGCAGTTGATTGTCATCGTGCACAAAGGCATCTTCTGCAGACATATGGCATGGAAGGAGGAGATACATGCTGTACTGTGGATTATATCCAGTTTTGCATTTTAATGGACTGACAAGACCTGTGATTCCTCTTTAGCTATAGCCTACTAACATGTTCTGCATAGGTACCAAATATGTACAGGCACACAATGTTTTCAGTTGCATAATGTCGGGTCGACATTACATTTTTGTGGGGAGAGTGTGGAGATAGTGGTAAAAGTTGGACCCCCCCCCCCATATGTTTATTTTATGCATTTGATTCATAAACAGCAGTTTGATTCTTTGTTTCTGCACTTTAAACCATCAGTTACATTTTGTATGTAGTGGCACTTTTGCGCCAGTAGATGGCAGTGTGTGTAGTGAGTAGAGAGTGGATGTAGACCAAAAAGTAGAGTGGTAGAAGGAGAGCTCCGTGTGTAATGTGTAGAAGGGAGAATGAGTCAATAAAAACTGCCTGAGAAATGACTGGAAATCCCTCTTCTTCTTGAGAAGTGCAACATTTTGCTTTTGTAAGTTAAATTATAACTGCTGTCCTTAAGATTTTTTTTCTTTTTTTTAATAGAAAGCAGTATTATGTGAAAATAGGAGGTTAGTATAAATCATTAAACACTTACAGATGAATAGTGGAATAGCCTATTAGCTATATGATAAACTTTATGTGCCAAATAGTGAAACAATGTATTTAAGTGGGTTTATGAAATATGTATTGTCCCAATACTAGGGCGGTTGTAATTTATAAATTAATACAAATAATTAATACATCAAAAACTCAAAATAAAAAATATTATTAATCATTCACATTATTGTGACTATTTTTTAAATAGACCTAATGATTACTTTCATTTACATTACGTGACAAAAAAGAGGGCAAGCTGCCAATTTATAATGCAAGAAAATGATTTAATTAGTAGAAGACAGTAGAACACCTCAAAAAATTCTGAACATGAAATCAAATCAACATTCCCAAGAGGGGATGCTGTGGCCCACTGGTCCACTCGGTAGTCCACTAGTTTATGTAGGCCTCACATACATAAGTTACAACCTACAGCCTCATTCATTTTTTATAATAATGAACAAGAACTGTCTGTAGATCTAAAAACACCAAGGCAGACGCATAAATGTTTTTGTAAAAACGCACCTTTTGGAAAGATTCACAATTCAAATTCTCCTAGTAGCGCTTCAGCCTATCTTTTTCTTTGTCTCTATATTTCAATACAAATTAACTGATTTGTGTTGATGATGTTGATGACCTTTGTTTTAAAAATATAAATGAATGTGGTCACTGACTGTTTAATTTAGGGACGATTATAACAAGTCATTACAACCATCCCAGTATCACCAGCCACAATGTGTTACCTCATGTGAATCAGCTTGACTGTTGGTTTGACACTATAGCATAGCTTTTTAGCATACACAACACTGATTCTAATAATATGTGTTTGGATTCCTAGACACTTTATCTCAGGACAGTTTTCAAAAAACACATTAGATAGAAAAGTTACATTTTTACCTAAAAAAAAAAAGGTTTTGGTGATTCAAATGTGTTTTTTTGTTAGTAAGAAGACAATCTAACTGAACATGAGCACAGTGAGTGTAATCACTCTAGCTTGTTCCTAATTGGAGGAAATCAAGGTGTTACAGCCATTCCTTTTTAAAACTATCCCTGGTCTCCCCTATAAGTGAGGAGATAACAAAATATTCTAAAAATGGCAATAATGTGCTTTTGCACCCATTCCTATAATGGCAAATATATTCATTGTCAAAAGTAAGTGGTCTGGTAGGTTTTGTTGCCATGTCTTTCTGACATCTTTTGCTTGTTACCTGCACTGCTAATGATGCTAATACAACTGCTACTGCAAACAATTAAATATCCGATCGGAACTTCAACCTCATTCACACATCGCTAAACCAGGGGAGCAGAATTAAAAACTGAAAAGAGCCGGCAAGCGAAAAGAGCGTGTGAAAGAATCCTCACTAAAATCAACAGATTTATTTATCCGTTGGAGACTACACTACAAAACTCCTCAGCATGCTAAGTGCCATTACACATGGTAAAAAATATCTGTTAATTTACAGTAAGATTATCTGTTTTTAATAAAGAAAACATCTGTGATAAAACTGGCCTACATATAGTTACATATTGTCATATTACTTTACATTTTAGATAGCAATCTAACTCAACATTTTAATATTAGGAGGTTTGACTTTTATTTTAGTTAGCTAACAGTAGCTAGCTAGCATAGCTACGTATACCAGTAGGAAGTTGGTTGTCTATCAAGACCATCAAGACCAAGTTGTATGACCAGCATGACCATCCAGTCCAAGCTGATTAAGCATCATGACCATCAAATCCACTATCAAGACCAAGCTGGTTGACCAACAAGACAAGTCCATCAAGACCAAGCTAGTTGACCAGCATGACCAAAATCAAACACACTCTATACATGCTGGATACATCCCCTGGTGACCGATTCTTTAGCCAATTTGACCATCAAAAAACAGCTAAGACCACATAAAACCATCAGTTTCCAGAAGAAGTTGGTCCTGCACTGTGTATTTTTATTTCAGCAGGGATAGTATTAGCAGTAGTAGACAATTGGGACGCAGCCCCAGTACAGCCTAAATTATCCTGATTAAACTCGTCTCTGAGCGAGAACTGGAGATCATCCCAGGACGTTTCTTATCGACAGCCTGTGACGATTCTTTGGGGCGAACTGGAGCGATTGCTTTAGCTGTAATGGGTCTCCTGGCTGGCGTATCCGTGCTTGATTACGTGCCAGAATGTCAGAGCGATGGTGATCGAGGGTGCGATTGGGCTGTGATTGGGTCAAGGTCATTAAGGGAGGCTCAGATGGGATGGGGAGAGCAGGTGGACCCGGCGGGACTGCGGCGCTGGGCGGTTTGATGGGGCTGAACGTAAAAGCTTGGCATAAATCATCTGGAAGGTTGAGAAAGAGAGCAGGGAAAGACGAGTGATGGCACGAGCAAAAGAAGCTACGATACACCAGAGCCTGGATAACACCTCTGGATCTGTGCCATTTTAGGCCAGCTTAAAAAAAATGACCCTGATGATTTTTTACGCAATTTTTTTCTCAGAACAGAATTGGCATCTAAGGAAAATAGCTATACAGTCTTAGGCCGAATAATAAGCACCACTGGTTAAAGTTCTATACTCGAATTTTAAAAAGAAACTTAAAGTAAGACAGTAATATTATTTGGTAGTATTTTTTAAAGTAAATTAAGAATTAAGTAATTAATGGAAGTGAGAAATATTAGCGATATAAAGTATATAAATATATTATATATATTATTGTTATTATTATTATTATTATTATTATTATTATGATATTTTCACATGCCAAGATGTCATTTTTGTCAACATATTAAAGAAGAAGAAGAAGTAGAAGAAGAAAAAGCGTTATTAACTAAAATCTATTTATTGATGTTGCAAATTGAAATGGTTTAACATACTGGGGGAAACATAAAATATACTCAAAAGTAGAGGCACAATAAATATTTTTTGTCCAACATATAGGTGTAATTTTGTGAATATATAGGATTTGAACTTATAATAATAATAATAATAATAATAATAATAACATATTTTGAGCTCTGACAATATTGAGCTCTGAGAAACTGTTAAATATTGGAATATGTCTATACATTTACAAAGGAGCACTAAGACATTACCTTTCCTTACTAGGAATCTGATGTCAGATTCCTAATAAAAAGCATAATGGCCAAAGAAGACCTAAATACAGTGCTTAGATAAAGCACAGGCTAGGCTACAGCTTGAGTTTTTTCGTATATCGGCTACTTTCTTGTAAATAAATGAACCCAGGAAAATATTGAGACATAATATAGACATAGGTGCTTAATATTAATGTTTGTAAATGCATAATTTATTTTTCTTCATTGCAACAAATATTTATTTTAATATTTCTGCATAAAACACAACGTACTTCAAAGGATATCCCTGCAAAAAATGACATATTTGCAAGTGAGATTTTTTCAAATCTTCTTAAAATATTATAATAATAGTTTTTTCAATAAATAAGATGTGATTTGACATTTTTACTTGATTTAAGTGTAGAAATTCTCATTCGAAATCTATAGCACACAGTAGTTCACGAAATTAGATTTGATTAACTAAATTGAGCTAAATTATTTGATAAATGTAAACATAAGCAAGATAAAAATAAGACTAAATTAAATTACTGAGGTAGTGCATTATTTAAAGTAAGAAATATTACATATAAAGAATTTCGATATATTAAGATGTTTTCACATTTTGCTGCGTACCGATGGAAGATAAGAATTACAGTGAGGGTTGAGTGAAATCTGCGGCAGTAGAAACATGTATGATCACATGCAGCCTGTATGATGGAGCTGTGTGTAGGAGGATAGATATTGGAGGGCGGCAGTGAGGGATGAAGGTACTTAGTATGCAAAGCTGAGCTGTCCCATCTGCTTGGTGCGGCAGCGCTCGTCGTATAACTGTCGTTGGGCTGCAGGACGCATAAAGAATGTTCTGGATTTGATGTAATTCCGCAAAATTAATGACAGCTTTATACTCGGGGGGCCAAAAGGGAATGATTAGCGTTTGATCGCCCATCTGATCCACTCCCGTGTCCAAGATATACTGCCCAGAAACCTTCCATCCTCTTATCCTTGTCTACCTTGTTTGGGTTACTTGTTGCAAGGACACAAATGAATGTTGTATTTATACACGTGTGTAACGCAACACGCCAGATGTCTCAGCATGGATTTGTAGAGGTTCCTAATCATGTCCTGCAGTAATCCATGCCATTCAGCTAAAATATGTTTAGCTCTTGGGATGTCAGCAGTATGTGGACGAGCATTCTCCTGCTGTAATAGCAGAAAAGGTAGGGGCACTGGTTGCAGGACATAATTAACATAAAATTGCACCAATACCATGGCAACAGGCCTTCTGAACGTGTAAGGTGTAATCTTGACGCAGATCATGGTGCCTCCACACACAAATTTATTGAATGACAAACACAGGACTCATCACTGAAGATGACCTTCTGCCAATCTGCTTTTGTCTTTATGCCAACTTCTGTTTGTCAAAAGTATGTCAATGTTATGATCATCCTGTTGAAGATCTGTTGGAGAGTAGTTTCATGTGGCTCACTGCAATCAAATTCTTGCAACAATGTCCCAACGTCTATTTAAGTCTTCCTCAGAATAGTGGAGACTGCTAGTGCAGCAAAGTGGGAAAACAAACTTTGTATTGTGAGATGAGCAGGTGTCTAAATACCATTGGACACACTGACAGAACAACTGTCAACCCACAGTGTGCCAGTCCTCCCCAACTTCCTATTACTACATACATCTAACCAGCCAAGAACATAACTCTCCAATAACACACTTCAGCAAAGCCCAGAAGCCATGGAGCTGTGTACTGGTCGCTCACCAGAACTCCCAGCCAAAATTCTGCAATACCAATTTTATTATCCTCCCTCATCTTCCCTCAGTTCAGCAAAGCCAAACGCATTATACAAATGCTCAGTCCAGACCGGCAATTACAGAACACTATAAAACTGTAAATAAACAAAAATACGAATATAAAAATGCCTTCAAAAACATATAATATGATTTTAATGATATTATTGTCCTCAGTGGGTTCATGCAGCTCTTTTAGCAAAGAGTGTGTTAAAACTCTATATACCATTAAAATAAACCTAAATGAATGAACAAAAAAACAGTGCTCAGTCAGAGTGTCTACCTGTATTGAACTCTATATAACATTAGAATAATAAACCCAAATAACCAAACAAAATTAGTGGTTAGTGAGAGTGCCTACCTGTAATTAACGCTATATAACATTAGAATAATAAACCCAAATAACCAAACAAAATCAGTGGTAAGTGAGAGTGCTTACCTATAATTAACGCTATATAACATTAGAATAATAAACCCAAATAACCAAACAAAATCAGTGGTTAGTGAGAGTGCCTACCTGTAATTAACGCTATATAACATTAGAATAATAAACACAAATAATCAAACAAAATCAGTGGTTAGTGACAGTGCCAACCTGTAATTAACTCTATAGAACACTAGAATACTAAAACCTGAATGAAGATAAAGTCAGCAGTATTAATGCAATTAAAGGAAGAATTTGATAAGCTACATGTTGGATAAGAACTGGGAATACTGGTCTCACAGTCCCAGGGTTTACACAGTCTCTTACTCTATCAACATTAAAATCTTCACCTTCATAGAAAGCATTAACTCCCAGCTTTATTGCATAACAGAGCTGCAGTGCTGAACACTCACTCCCTCTGTCTAATGTGCAGTATTGTTGTTCCATATACTGTACATGCAACCACTGCAACCAATGGCCCAACCTTTTCTAAACTCTCACACTGATGCACTATTTTAACAGGACAATGCTCATCCACATAATGTTACTATTTTAAGAGCTTGCCTCAAAGACACAGATGCTATGCCATGGCCAACCACAGTGCCAGACCTATACCAGATTGAATATGTGTGGGATGCTGTTGAACACACTATTAATTCTCAACCCCAGTGCAAAATCTGAAGGAACTGCAAGAGAATATTCAAGATGCATGGGATGGATTATAGCAGGACACCATTAGGAACCTCTACAAGTACATGTTGAGATTCCTGGCATGTAATATTACACATGTGCCACACACAGCATCTGTATGTGTATCAAAAATATTGTCCATATCAGTCAAACCTTATAAGTTATATATTGTTTCTGGCAACGTTTATCTTTCTTCAGAATAGCATTGCAATCTCACACTTCTTATTGAGTGCAACTATTTTTATTAAGCCAGCAGGTTCATTCTGATCTGCACCAAAGAGTATTTCTCTACAGGGACTAGACAAGATGTGTTTGTGTGTGTGTGTGTGTGTGTGTATTTGCACATGCATGTCAGCAATGGGTTTCACATAAATCGCAGAGAATGCATTCATTAGAAAGGGTACATACCAAAAGTGTCCAAGGAAGGACATCCAGGAAACCATGCTCACAAGACTCTCAGTGATGGTCATGGAGGCTCCGCCCACCTTACAACTGACAGGATCTGCTGTAATGTTAGTCTTGGTAACAGATGCCACAGAACACCTTCAGAGGTTTGAGTACTGTACATACCTCAATGGGTTACTGTTGTTTTAGTGGTACAACAAAGGGGACCTTCGCAATATTAGCCAGGTGGTTTTAATGTTGTGGCTGATTATTGTGTATCTTATATGTGTCAAGATTGTTTTCTCTTAATTTCAGAGACTAAAGAAAAATGCTTTTGTTTTTTCATAATGGGTATTTTGAAGCCATCAAAATGTCCAAAAAGATACACACATATATGTATAGAATATCCATGCAGCGCCATCGCCTCTAACTCTTCCTAGAAATAAGCATTTTTGGTGAGCATGAGCCGTAAAGGAGCCGAGCGGCAGATAGGCCGTAAATCTGACCGTAAAAATGCCGTGCTGTCAGTGGAGCTGTCAGCCATCAATCGCCCCGGGCCGCTCTGATGAAGGAGAAATAGGTGATAAAAAAGCAGCATTTTAGGGAAATTATGCCCAGCCTTCCATTTGCAAAGTGCTGCAGAGGCATGGCACCAGAATTCTAATGAAAGAGACTGGCGCAGAGAGAAAGAGAGAGTGAGAGAGAGAAAGAGATAGAGAGAGAAAAGAGAAGAGAGAGAGAGAGAGACTGCAGCAGGAAAAGGCATACTCTCTTAAAAATTCCTGTGCTACAAAAGGTTCTTCCAGTGATGTCATAGAAGGTCTGCATTTGCTTCCTCAAACAATGAGCGTAACAATGAGTGTATAGAACCTAAAGCCTCACGTTTACACATTAATATCACAGAAAAACAATAAGATCTTTTGTCTTAATAATTAAACAGTGTAAAATCTACAAAAGAAAAAAGATCCTTAAAATCCACTTTTACATTACGAAAAGCAACTGCATTGAGATATGGAACAATTCTCATAATAATGACAACTTAAAGTATTTAAGCATATTTTTCACTGGAAGAATCATAGAACAGAGTCTCTAGTACCATTGTTGAGCGACTCTATCCTATTTATGAGTGAATATTATCCTGCTGAAAACCCTACCATGAAAGGCAACATGTGTGTCCATGAGCTGTTAGCATCCCTCATATCCTTACTAGGGGTGGTTAGCACGTTCGCCTACCAGCACTGGGGTTTTGGGTTCAAGTCCCTATCTGGGTGGAGTTTCCATGTTCTCCCCGTGTCTGTGTGGGTTTCCTCCAAGGACTCCGGTTTCCTCCGACAGTCCAAAAATATGGAGATCAGGTAAATTGGATATTCTAAATTGCCCAGAGAAATGGAATACTCTAAATTGCATAGAAAAATGAAATACTCTAAATTGATCTGATAAATTGAATACTCTAAATTGATCTGGTGTCTATGTGTAAAAGTGTGTGGTATGTATGTAAGTTTGAGTGTGTGTAAATGTACGTATGACTGTGCCCAGATAGGGATTGGCACTCTGCAGTCCTCCAGGTGGAAGGTCGTCTCCGTTTGAGAGTACGCTGTGCGATATTGGCTGCCGCTTCTTACCGGTGTGTGGATGAGTGTTGATGTGTAATGTGCTTGTGTGTAAAACATGTAAATTGTAAAGCGTCCTTGGGTTTCTAGAAAGGCGCTATATAAGTTGAACTTTATATATAGGGGTGGGCAACCAGCAGTTGGGGCAGTGTGTCACTCCACAACAAAGCTGGATTTGTTGCTAAAAACAATATGGTTCCAGTCTGTAGAAGCCCAGGTTTCTTGTTCACAGCACCATGTCTAGAGAAGGTGATGGTGACCAGCTAATGGACGTCCTAGATTGTGGGCAATTTGTTGAAATTACTACCCTGCCTTTCTCTGTCCAAAGATCTCTCACCAAGAGGTACACTACCTAAACGTAGCATCTGAGAGCCCTTATGAGGCAGAAAAAGGACCTAGTGTCTAATCAGACTGCAGCAGATTTTTAAGATTTGCATATGAAGCAGTATGAAGAATGAAGATAGTCCAAATATATCTGTTTAATAGTTCTATTGTAAAAATAATTGGGTTACGAAAGATTCAACCACGTTCTCAGATGATGTGGATGAAACAAGGGTGACATGATGTCCGACGAGTGAACTCACTGTCTGACCTGTAACGCTTCCTCCTAATTGGAGGCCATCGCTCTTAATTAACTGTAATCACCTTTCTGCCTCTGGTGCACATCTATCTAACAATGATGTAATACAGTCTATGAGATCATGTGACCCATGCAGTGCTCTCTTCCTGCAGGCAGCTGTAAGATATTATTAGATCTCTTTTTTAATTTGTTTAAGGACAATTTATGAATAGATCAGAACACCAGTTTAAATCCTTAACACCATCATGACCGTAAGTATTTGTAAATAATAAATAAGTGTTGTATTGATCTAAACTAACACTTGTTTGGTGTTGCATATAAATAGTTAAATAGTTAATGCAATTTTAACTTTAGCCCACAAATACTCTAACTACTGGGTTCTACAAACTCTATATGGACAAAAGTATTTATGAACATGTTGATTTAGTGTTTATTCTAAAATTAATTTAAAAAAAAATTAAACTTTCTATTCAACTTTGTTGATTCTAATTTGTTCTTCCGATTATGGCCATCAGTTGAAAACCCAAACACCACCTTGTTAATAGTAATAAATAATAAATACGTGCTCTATTTATCCAAACTAGTACTTATTTGGTTTTGCAGATTAATAATAAAATATAATATTTTCCAATTTTTTTATCTACAAACGAAACACAGAATTTAAAAGCTAATGCTAATGCACTGTAAGCTGGTACATTACATATATGTATTGTTCTTTCTATTTTTGGTGCTAAGTCCATTTTTGGTGCTACTTCTTAGAACTGTTGTAGTTAAGAAGTGATTCTATATAAACTATATGGACAAAAGTATTTAGACACCTGTTTATTTATTGTTTATATAGTTTAGACTTTCTAGAATTTCTGCTGGAAAGGGCGGCATTGCTCTTAACTGTAATCACCTCTCCGTCTCTGGTGTACATTAATCTATCTACAATGAACAATGACGTAATACAGTCTATGAGATCGTGTGACCCATGCCGTGGTCTGTTCTTGAACCCTTTAAGCTGTTCCTCTGTTTGAGAATAAATTATAGACATCAGAACCTCGGTTTAAAAACATTACATCCCAAAGCACGTTTTAAACCGAAACATCCATATAATTATTGATATTATTAAAATATACATGTTTTATTCTTCTAAACAATAATGGATGATTATTTGGTCACACAGTCACACTTTTACTGTGACACATTGAATCTAGTTTAAACCCAAAACACTTCAATGCATTTTCAAATATGTTATATGCGGTTGACACTGAGTTACAAAATGTCCAGATACTTTCCACGGGTTTCATGCTTTTCTTAGTCATTCTCGGGTATTTTGCTGCCACCTACAGGCCGTCAGAGGTTACTGAGTGCTGGTCTGAAGTGAAAAACATCCATGCATCTTCTTATCCTCTTCATCATGGCCAGGGGACAATTGAGGCCATACAACGATTAACCATATATCAACTCTTTTTGCCTTTTGGGAGAAAATCAGATATTTGAGTTTTTTGTTTTAAGTTTTGTCTAAAAAAGTAATTAACATAAAAAACTGATATATATATATATATATATATCAGTTTTTATGTTAATTACTTTTTTAGACAAAACTAAAAACGAAAAACGTGAAAGGCTCAGAGGCTCATTGGCTTATCCAGTTCCTCTACAGCACGCTACAGTTTGATGTTTTTAATGTTTTTTAATGTTTTAATGTTTTTTATATGACCAAAATTTTTACTCGGCTTTTATTCTCAATTCTCGTTATTCTCGTTTGTAAATTGAACTATTATTGTTCTACATAGAACAAAATGAGAGAAGAACTCTTGAAGAACGATATTTTAAGGGCTTAGACAGGACAAGACTATTTATTCATCATTTAAGGGCTTTGCTCAACAGTGCCCAACAGTGGCAGCTTATTAAACCAAGGAAACAAACAATGTATGTTATGCAGAACCCTTATACAAATAACCATTTATACTTTCAGATGGTTGTTGGGTTGTCATAGTTATATATGTCTGTAATCTTTATTTTTCGCTTTATTCTAAAACCATTGATGAGCCATGTTTTTTTTTAATTGTATAGATAATATACTAATTATATATTTTTTGTTAAAATGTAATTGTAAATCTTACATTTGCCACTGATAGACACTGTTTTGAATTACTTGTAAACTTACTTTTTGTAAATATAATCTCAAACAGAAGTAATTAAAAATATATCATTATGCTGTTTTACAGCGGTTTGAAACCAATGCTGTTTCGCGAAGGGATTGAGTATTATATAAGCATTATATGCAGCATGCAGCAGCAGTGGTAGTACAGCAGTAAAGAGCCGGGAGCAGAATCTGACAGCCGGACCATAAAACGGGTCGCTCTGCGGCTTCGGCAGCTGCTCAGGCATTTTACATCCGCAGCTGAGTTGCATTGCAGAGGCTTTCTGCTGCTTAGAGTAGCTTCTGATACTGTGTGTCTATTTTTTAATTGCATAACTTTTTTTTTTACATAAAAAAATAAATACAATTTATGTAGATTTGTTAATTTATTAAAATTAATAGCAAAGATAATAACTGATTTTAAACAAAAGGGAATATATATATATATATATATATATATATATATATATATATATATATATATATATATATATATATATATATATACTAATATTATTTATATATTTTGGTACCTTGCCAATAGGCAATAGACAATAGAAATTTATTTAAATACCAGTATACCAAACGTCTAGTCAAGGAGATATGTATACACTAGTAGGAAACTAGTGAAAGTGAGTGAATAGGTATAGTTCAGTGACTAGAAATACACAAATGCGTAGTGTGGAATTGCAATGCTATGCGGAAAGAACACAAAACTTACCAGGAACAATAAATTAATAAACATTGGTAATTATTGGTAAAATTATTGGTAATCGAGCTACACATAGAGAGCCGTTCGTAACTAATTGATTCATTAATGCATTTGTATCACAACATGTATCGTCAGATATTAGAGGTTTCTAAATGTGTCTTGCGATAATCCATGCCATGAAGCTCGAATATTCACGCTGGTCATGGCCTAGTATTTGTGTCTCTGAGGCAATCCCTTGAGATGGTAGAAGCAAGAAAACTAGCGGTGTAGCACACAAAATGTCGAGGTTACTGGTTTCAGGACCTTTTTAAAGTAGCTTTCGGATTTCAAACTAGTCAACATTAATGTAATAAAATGTATGCACTTTTATTTGGTAAAAGGTTGAATTGTTGGGGGTTTGTCACGAGGTATGAAAGAGAGCAGAGGGTGTGAGAGATCACACTCGTCTTCTGATCTGTTTAGTTTGCCACTGGTGTTTGGCAATAATTGAGAAAACAGCATCGAGCATCACAAGGGCATCTGTGTGATTAGATTTTATTAGCTCACAGCAGAGCTGAACAGTGTCCTGCCTGTATTTCGCCTCACACTAGAACCCTGTATGCCTGTATCTTTGTCAAAAACGCCTGAAATAGAGGCACATTTCTAGATTATCCATCATCCGCTCCAGAGGAAATTAACTATATTACTTATTTTTGCATTTCTCACTGCATTTTGTGGCATTTTTCTCCTGAAATACACTTTTTATGTTCTGGACCATGGATCGGTGGGGGGGGGGGGGGGGGGGGGGGGGGGGGGGATTTATGAATGGACAGCCAGCAAAAAAAATGGTGCGGGAGGGTTGGAGGGGTAGGTGGATGGGTGAACAAGAAGGAAAATGCCAGCCGTGTCATACACTTCCTTATAGCTAGGGGGCATAAGTGGACATGGAAAGAAGGCGTGAAAGAAGGCATGGTGCACTAAAATAATTAAATAAATAAAAATTAAATAAATAAACATTCAGCAGTAAGGAGATGCCAACCAGGGTGATCTAAAATAATTATTATTTAATCATTTTTGTGACTACATTTCAAGTAAATATTTGACGTTTTGGTCAACTCTGTCATCAAACTTTTTATTTATTTACTTTTCTAAATTCCATATTCCAACTTAAAAGTAGATTTCACACAACACGTCTAAAACATTTTAATGGTTTTCAACACATTCATAACTCATAGTTAATACATCTTTTAGAAAGTAATTAGATTAAAAAAATGAAAAGCAAATATTCCACAAATTTCCGATAGATGGAGTAAAATTACTAGATACACGTCACATTTTTATTAGCTCTGTTTTACTAATCTTATGCAGCTTTAAATCAGAGCCAACAGAATTGATCTGAAAGACAATGGAAAGTTACATGTAATTAATTTTACTACTGGTAATAGAGTAAAGATGTTTATTCAAGAAGACAGACAATTAAGTGAAGGCTGGGAATCATACAGTTAACATTTTGTGTAGAAATTGTGCCTTAAATATGTACTAAGCATTATTAGTAGTTTAAATTAATTAATTAAATTAGGATTCCCTTTCTAGAATGCTTTTTAGAGAAAATACCATTTTCTATCGGTTTATGTCGGAGTTGCCAAATACCACCAGTTATAGAATGATCATCTTTAGCGTTCTGCTTCTTGTGGCAGGGCTTCAAACTGGCATTTTTTTTAGCAGGATAATGCTAACCCAAACCCAACAAGGGTTTTCAAGTAACGTCTCCACCAAATTGCTACAATTCCTTAGCCTGCCTGGTCGCTAGATTTATAACCAATCGAGCATTTATCTAACCATCTGGGACATTATTGTGAAATTATTGAAGCCATTTTCGCACTGCTGGAGTATTCAAATACATCTATGTCACAGTTGGACTGAGAAATAGTGCACCAACCTAAACAAAATCCAGCCAACAGCGTCATCTGGGAGGCGTCCCGTAATATTTTAGTTTTTTAAAGATTATCTCTTTTACGGCTCTATAAAAGTCTGCACATTTATTTTCTATTTATTTATTTATTCCGTTTAAATTTCACTCTAAAGAACGCTTTATCATTTTAAGTTGGTTTAATTTACAAATATTGACATATCTAATGAAGCCAATTAGCAGATCTTCCCCTAAAGATTTTATTTTTAGACTGTGATTCCAAAGTTAACTCCTACGGTCAAAATCTGGAGAATAATATGCAGGCTGTGGTGTCAAACATACAGAAGAAACAGTGGCTCTTTATTCTGGGGGGGAAGCGTGTAACAACGTCCAAGCGTTTCTGTTGGGATCTCCCATCAGCTGAGGCAAGAGCACGAGCGGTATGAGCATAACTCCTGCGACTCTTTACCCAGGACCATCCTCATTCTTATTTTATCTGTCTGGACTGGACACGTCTCTCTCTCTCTCTCTCTCTCTCTCTCTCTCTCTCTCTCTCTCTCTCTCTCTCGCTCTCGCTTGCCTTCTCTCTCTCTCTCGCTCTCTTTCTCTCTCGCTCTCTCTCTGTGAAAGCTCGTAAAAGTGTCCTTTTTTGAACTGCTGTGTAAAAAGAACACCTGCATGTCGACACACACTGAGCTTTGCCGCAATGTCATTGGCATGTTTATGGCACAGAGCTTCTTTGTGGCCCACACACGAAAAGACTGCTTAAGATGATTAAAAATAAAAAATAAAGCAACAACAATATATATATATATATATATATATATATATATATATATATATATATATATATATATATATATATATATATATATATATATATATATATGTTTTATTTAAGTGCACACCCACGAACATACATGTCAGCTTTCCAAGTCAGATTTAAGATGATTTAGCTAAAAGCAACAATTCATAAGTTTTGGGGATTTGAAGCCATCTCTGGTGATAATGTGTAATTGCACAAGAAATGGAGGAATCTCAGCTCTACCTGCTATCTCCAGTCCCCAGACAACGATACCCAGAATACACCACTGGCATGACTACCGTGATTACATGACACTGCACAGGCACTATCAAGAAGTCAATCACCTGAATAACTGTTACATGTTACATTTATATACACCCTAATTTCAATTACTCCTCTCCCAGCATAGACCGATTTTTTCCTTACACAAAGCTTTTTCCTTGCCTGTTTTAGCTCTCTCGTTTTGTTTTTGTATTTTCCGACCCTGATTTTTGCCTGCCCTCTGATATTGCCTTTCCTGTGTATGGCTTTCCTGGAGTAAGTTACATTTACTCTCTCTTACTGTTATTTACCGGTGTTGACCCTGCTCATTTTGATTACCACTACTTTATTTAATCATGTACATTGTTTGCATCTGCATGTCCTATTCAGCCATAACATCATGTTAATGCAAATCAATTACCGTTTGAAATGTTGTGTTTTTGAGTATATAGTTTTGTTTATTTTCTGGGTTGGGTATTTGCTCTTGTCAGTGAATGTAATCAAGTCTTCACAGCAATGCATCTACTCTTTCATTTAATAAAAATATATTTTTAATTCTCGTGGTTTCAGACAAAAATATGGATGAGCAGATTTCCCAATACCTTTATCCATAAAGATTATTCAACTTAAAGAAAAAATATTTGAAATGGAATAGTAGGTCCTGAATACTGAATTAGAATAAACAATAGCTCCTCCAGGTTTCTCCAAGGACCTCCCACATCCTTAAACTAGAACATCTGCTAATGGCAAGCACAATCTCCATTCCAGACAAACCAGTAACTGCAAGCAATAGACAACTATGTTGTTTACCAAAAGTGATTACAATCAACTCTTACTGAAACTTCCATATAAATTTGGTAAAATTACCTTCAAATTATATTAAAAACACATTTGAAATGAGAGAGTATGTACAAAAGGGTTTTTCTTTTTCAATGTAACCAGTTAAATGGCATAATCATTGTGTCAATCATTATGTAAAACCATAAGTGCATCTCAAGCATTAAAGCTCCACTACAGACATCCAAAGTACCACATTAGGTATGATGTCATGAGTAGACAGTGTTACATCCTAAAATGTGCCCCTGGCATCCATTTAACTTATAACAGGTTAGCCCCACCCATTCACTGTAGTAAAGGGCTTGATCCTAAATAAAAATGAACAAATCAAAGTGTGTTTAATTGTAAGGGATAAAGAAAAGAGATTGTAGAAAAAATATTAGGATCCATTAAACAGAATAGAAATGCAGAATATTGGCTATTTAATGGGTTACAAAAGTGATGCCATAGTAAAGAAAATCTCACATGAATAAAACTGAGGTGTTCTTTTGTTATCTTAGGCTCTTACAAATTCTCAGTTTGTACGGAATGAGTTTTATTAGGGTCCTGTTGGTCTCCTTCCTGTCTCCTGCAGAGGAAACACTGCTCCTGCCAGCGATTCGCTTCCTTAGCTACACATGTGTAAAGTCGTATGCTCATCTTCTGAGCTTAACTCCATGCTGTTGAGATGATAACGTGACCACATGACTAGACTGTAATCAAAACCACTTCGTTCTCTTTAGCCAACGGAGCTGCAATGATTTATAGCCCAGAAGGACATCTGCAAAGACATCTTGCTCTTCCACTCTGAGTCTGTCTGAGACATCCAGACACTAACATAGGGGCAGTTTCCCAGACAGGGATTAGGCCTAGATGTGGAGTGCACAACATTTTGAATGAAGATTTTCCTTAAAAAGAAAAATAAAGTCTTGGCTTATATGACTAGCCTTAATACATCTCCAGGAAACTAATCCATAGTGTCTAATGCTTGTGCTTTTCCACCTTTATTGCACCAATTAGAAATAAAGGTGCAACATAAGAGAGATAAAATATTTAACTGAAAAGAATTGAAAATAATTTAAAAGTTTAATGAAAATATTAATCAATTTTACTAGTAAAACTGTAAAATTCAATTGGTTGACATTTTTCATTGTTTTAGTAATAAATTATTGATGTGTAGACAGCACTAGTATGCAAATTTGACTCTCCTAAAGAATACTTTGTCCCAGGGATTTAATGTTGGATAATTCCTTTACATAATTCATTTTCCTTTCAAAGATTAAGCTTATATTAAGCTTTTTGGGAGAAATTATGTTCACATTTATTTTATTGTACGTGTCATTGTGAATGAAGAAAAGTTTAAATAAAGCACATTCTATTTATGTAAAAAAGTTGTCCATTTGTTTTAAAGGAAGACCTACTAATTGGTTACAAAATGTAAAATAGTCAATATATGGCTATTTATTGGAAGGGCTTAATTTATGGAAGAGAAGTTTGAGTGCAAAGAACTTCATCAACATCAAACAAAGCCTACACACTCCAAAAATATGATATCTAAAACTTTAGGAAGTTTAATTTTGAATTTTAAATGCAATCAATACAGTAAATCAATCCTAAATGTAGCTGCCCATGCCTTTACTGTTCTGTGTGGAATGAAGAAAAGTTGTCATTTGCAGATGTTACACCTTGGGGTGTGGGAGGAGTCTGGGACAGTTTTAAAGAACTTGTCATGTTAAATCATCTTCAAAGTCATTAAATTTTGACACATGTCTTAAGGTTAATATATGTACTATTCATTTAAAGATGTTGAATGAGATCGTTTTATTTGAGTTTGTGCTTATTTGAGCGTATTTAAAGACATCATGTAGGTGGGCTTGCTTTAAAATGGACAAAGTTTATGTTTCACTAAATATACTGACTTAAAACAAGTAAAACGAAATTGTAATTTGTATGGTACACAATTTTTCTTGCTTCATTGTTAAATTCTTGATTGATAATAATAGTTAAACATTTAGAAACATGTTTTTGATCCTTGTGGTAGAAACATTGCTTCGATTTAAAATCCTTACTTGCAAGGCCGACATAATTGTAGTGTGCTTGTTGTGAATACTGCCCATGTGTTCACCAGCTGTTCATGAAGAAGCATTAAGTACACATTTATCAGCTATTGAATGCAAGTACTTAGAATTGTATGCAATTCTTTAGTTACTGTATTACTTAACAAAGTGTTTGCAAATGGTTAAAGATTAGTTAGCGTGTTATTCCAGAGAACGGTTTTCTGAAAAGAAATGAGTTTTTACTTGTTAACTATTTGTGATTCGGGTCTCTCAATTGGGCAGTTCTAACTAATTCTAAAAAGAACAAAAGTAAGCACTAACTGCTGCTACCTTTAGGCAGCATCATAACAAGCTTGGAGGAAAACTCCAGATCCCCAGATCTGATATTCCTGTGCCGGCCAGTATCTGTTGTCAGGGTAAGAAAGCCACCAACCCACCTAGAGAGAGCAGGTCCAACTGTGCTCTCTCAGACTCTGGCTGCTGATGACTTGATATTAGAACTGACCAACTTTGGGCTAAGCCACTCTAAGGCCCTTGGGTGCAGTGGAAAAGTATCTACCTGAATCAGGACATTATGTGCTCTACTAACTTTAAAAGCCATCTGGAAGATCTCAGGAAGGTGTTTGGGTGCTTGTTAACTTGTATAGTGCAAAGGTATTCTCTAAAACCACTGCCAAAGTAATTCCAGCTGTTTCCACTGGACATGTAACATGTAATCAATGATAATGGGGTCAACAGAAGATGGGCATGGTTGTAAACAGAAGGTCCTGAGATCCGTTTAAGTGAAATTAATCAGGCAGCTTGTGAAAGCTCTTGGCTATTGGTCCAGGAAGAATCTAAAGAGACCAGGCACGTGGAAACACATCCCAGGCAAGGTCAGCAGTAATATGACCTTGACCTGCTTCAACAAAAACAGCAAAGAGCAAGGAGCACTGTCTCGCCTCTGGAATGCACAAAATAGTCAAACTTTCTCTAGAAATTCTTTAGAGAATGAAGGCATTTTGTCTTAGAATTGATAATGTATTGAACAGTCTACAATAAATTTTGTCCAACATTGTCAGCCAGTGTTTGTGGTAAAAACCTGCAGTAAAACTGGCCCTTTGGGACAGAGACTGAGCACCTTTTCTAGACAGTCCTCGGCTGGTGTCCCTCCAACACTTTCCAGCTGGGCTATTTCCCTTTTGTGGGAAAAGATCCTGCATACATCCCCAACACACAAGAGGGATTGCATCATCCACAGGATGAGGAACTTTATATCTGCCTGAAAATTATGATAATACATGGACAAAAAATTGTACGTTGTTGTAGTCCAGGTACCAGAGGCTCAATTTACTGCTCAGTTGCCAGATTTTAATACAGTGGTATAATAAAGTTTGGACACCCCTAATAATTTTCATGATTTTTCTTTATAAATCATTTGTTGTTCTGATCAGCAATTTCAGTTAAATATATCATTTAGCACTGAGAACTGAAATTGTGAGAACTGAAATTTCGATTTATATATTGGATTTACACAAAGTGTACAATAGTTTTTTAAACAAAATTAGGCAGATGCATAAATGTGGGCACCCCAACAGAAATATTACATCAATATTTAGTAGATCCTGTTTTTGCAGAAATAACAGCCTCTAGACGCTTCCTATAGTTTCTAATGAGATTTTGGCTACTGGTTGAAGGTATTTTGGCCATTCTTCTTCACAAAACATCTCCAGTTCAGTCAGGTTTGATAGTTTCCAAGCATGGACATCCCCCTTTAAATCACACCACAGATTTTTAATAATATTCAGGTCTGGGGACTGAGATGATCATTCCAGAACGCTGTACTTGTTCCTCTGCATAAATGCTTTAGTAGATTTTGAGTGGTGTTTGGGGTCATTGTCTTGTTGAAGTATCCATCCCGGGCTCAACATTGTTCTCAAGAATCTGCTAATATTGACTGGAATCCATGCGAACCTTAACTTTAACAAAATTTCCAGTACCTGCACTGGCCACACAGCCCCACAGCATGATGAACAAATTTGTGGTGTGTGCACAGAAAAGGCTTCTTCTGCATTACGCTCCCATACAGCCTCTCCTTGTGAAAAGTGCGCTGAATAGTTGAACGATACACAGTGACACCATCTGCAGCAAGGTGATGTTGTAGGTTTTTGGAGCTGATCTGTGGGTTGACTATGACTGTTGACTACAAGGCCACCATTCTTGGCCTTTCATTATCTGAGATTTTCATGGTCTGCCACTTCGGGCCTTTACTAGAACTGTGAATTTCCTCACTTTGTTCCTCACAGTGGAAACTGACAGCTGAAATCTCTGAGATAGCTTTTTGTTTCTTTCCCCTAAACCATGATGTAGAACAATCTGTTTTTCAGGTCAGTTGAGGCTTGTTTTGAGACTCCCATTTTTCCACTTTTCAGAGAAGATGCAAAGAGGAGAAAAACTTGCAATTGGCCACCTTGACTCTCATAATTGGATTCACCTGTTTGTAGTTTGTAGTTTAAGTGTCAATGAGCTCACCAAACAAATATTGTGAAATAATAATTAGTGCTAAAGATATTAAGATCAATAAAACTACAAGGATGCCCGAATGCATGCACCTGCCTTATTGTACGAACTGACCAAGATAGTTTGGAAGCAAATGCAAGGCAGGTTTTTTTTTATCAAAAAACACAAAGCAAAATTGTAGTCAAGAACAGACCAAGATAAAAAAAACAGGAATAACTAACACTGTAAGTAATGCTCGATAGGACATGGCTGTGGCAATATCTCGGGACTTGACTAAGGAAGATTCCCTGTATTTATAATTCTGCTAATAAGGGGATATTCAATGTGTGCGGTAGGGGCAGAGTCAGCCTCTTAATACTCTGGAGAGGCTGATCTTAAAGGTGCTTTGTGCAGGCGTGACACTAATTTAGTTTAAAGAATTATTGCAAACTTTCTGTAAATCCTATAAACTTAATTTCACTTCTCAAATCTCACTGTGGTCATCTGCTATATGATATATTTAACTGAAATTGCTGATCCAAACAACCAAAGATTTATAAAGGAAAATCATGAAAATTATCAGGGATGCCCACCACTCATATACCACTGTATATAAGTAATACACTGCCTGGCCAAAAAAAGGTCACACACTTTGATTACGGCACAATTTCCCTGTTGCATAATTCCCACAAACTTCTGCAATCTTACAACAATAATGTCTTTCCAGTTTTACATTCATTTTTCCACCAAGATCTTCCTATTCCTATTCTCCTATTCATCATGGGAGATTTGGACCACCATGCAAAGTCTTCTCCAGCACATCTCAATGTTTCTTAAAGGGGTTCAGGTCTGGACTCTGTGGTGGTCAATCCATGTGTAAAAATGATGACATAACATTGCTGAACCTAGACCTTACCAACAGCAGCAACGACAAGATCATAGCACTGTCCCCACAGGCTTGTACGGTAGGCACTAGCCATGTTGGGTGCATCACTTCAGCTTTGTATCTTCTGACCCTGATATTCCTTTCACTATGGAACAAAGTTAAGTGGCAGACCAAAGACTTTGAGGGATTGCTGTTTCAATAGTATAGCTACCTGGATGTGTTCAACGTTTTCATAACAACTGGGGGTATTTGTGCACTTGTATGCAATTAATTAGTTACTGTATTACTTAACGAAGTATTTGCAAATTGTTAAAGATTATTTAGCATGTTATTTCAGATAAAGGTTGACTGAATAGAAATGAGTTTTTACTTGTTAAAGGTACATTCTGTAGGAACTGAGAGCAGCGTGTGAAATGGCTACAGCAGTCCAATTTTAAATCACCACAGAGTGTAGTCTGCCCCGCCCACCCCTCTCCAGTCACGAAACTACATCGGGTTGCCAAATTCACCAGGCTGAATCTACACAATCTACACAAAGTTTAGAGTAGTAGGAGAGGCAGAGAACATAGAGTACGAGCAAGAGGAGAAATACAGCAATTCTAAACTCCTCTATCACCCGTATTTAGCGTTACATTGACTGTAATTTACAGTCAGTCAGTTATTGTCAGTTTTACCCCGCACAAGGGAGCACCGCAGTCGGTAGGGCTATGACCCGCACGAGAAACAGCTCTAGTCCCTAGTAAGCACATCTAGTGGTGGTGATAAAGTACCTGACTAAAGTCTAAGTCTCCAACTTTCAAACTCACTGCCAATATTCACTCTTCTTATATTCCTTCTTTAGTCAATGAGCCTTTTTTAGACATGCTGAGGCTTTTTAAGCCCTGTAGCGGCTGAGGTTTAACTGAACCAGCTCTGCTAGCTAGCTCCTTTGCTGCAGCACGGATCGCTGTAGTGGAGTGTGGGTACTGGCAACCTCAGGGATGGAGTTAGTGTTGGGGAAGGAGCAGCAGGAGCAGTCAGAGGATACATCCTGATCATTTTATCTTTTACTACTGAAAATTAGTTACATATTGGTCCTTTAACCACTTGTGATTCAGTTCTCTCCGTTGGGCAGTACTAACTAATTCTAAAAAGAACAAAAGTAGGCACTAACTGCTGCTACCTTTAGGCAGCATCATAACAAGCTTGGAGGAAAACTCCAGATCCCCAGATCTGATATGTTATCCAACAGATGCCTGTGCCGGCCAGTATCTGTTGGTATTTCAATAATGTAGCTACCTGGATGTGTCCAATATTTTCATAACAAATTGGGGTATTTGTGCACTTTAGTCAGTGGTGCACCTGTGTTTTTTTATTGCCAAGATAGCAATATGCCATAAATTTACCTAAACAAACCTCATTTTAAAACAACCACAGCCACAGTGTACATATATTCACAAGCTCCATTGCTATTTAAACAATGCAGGCAGAAGGCATAAAATAGACTATTGGCAGGGTGTACAATAACAGGGAACATCACAAAGAGCATTGCACAGGGTAAAAGATAGTGGTCTATGTCAGATTCAGTTATTTATGGCTGTCCAGGGGTGCGTTTCCCAAAACGTTCTTAACGCTAAGTACTTCGTAACTTCGTACTTACGAACAATCTTAAAATTACGAGCGTTTCCCGAAAGCCTTCGTAACTAACGTAGTACTTAAACTCGTTCGTAACTTTACGAGTGGTCTGACCCACTCGTAAATAACTAAGTTCTTCTTAACGTGGAATCCACGTGCAGTTCTGACTCAAAAACGAAAGAGGCCGCTTTTGATCCTTAAAAAAATGCATTTAAAGATGCATTCAGCATACGTATTTATAAAAAAATAAACAATAAAAAAAAGACTAAATTCCAGACTATTTAAATTAATTTATTAACCTGCGCATATTTATTCATAGTATTTGGGTTTATTATATGGTTGAAATAATCGTATTCACGTGAAGAAAAAGTTACAATTACCTACAAATATAATTTTTATTCACACATATCACACACATATGGATTAAATTAACGGTTTTCCCCAGTCTGACAGTCGTAGTAGTAAACAAATAAGTAAATATATTTTATTTGGCTTTTTATATCATACAAAATTATACCTTTGTGGCTTAATAATGAAGAACTGTATATAAATCGGTGGTCTAGTTTTCATCTGGCTTTGCCTTAAACCTCACAGACACGGGGGCGGAGCCACCAAAGTGCTACTTAAAGGTCCTTCGTAAGTATGGAGACTTAAGAGTGGCTTCTGGAAACAGTCGGAAAAATGGCGTTCTTAAAGTTAAGTCGTTCTTAAAGTTGTTCTTAAATCCCTAAGAACAATCGCTATCGGGAAACGCACCCCTGATCAGTTTGTTTGGGTGTCATTGTCAAACTACTTTGCCTTTTGGCACTCATACTTTCCAAAAATAGTTAAAATTATTAAATAAATACAAAATATAATAATTTTAACAGTAGAGAGACCAATATTTTTCTTATTTCTCATTTGTCCTAAAAATGTGAGGACTACAACAATAGAAAACCTGGTGTCACTTCATCATGTCATGTGACCTTTACAATTTCTCTAAAAGCCGCCATTTAAAAATTGGATTTGGAGGGGAAATGAAGACATTATCCAGAGAAGCAGTCAAAGACTGGTGCAAATCCTCATATGCATTGGCACAATTAGCTTTCTGGTGTTTATTAACGTCAAGGAAATTATCTTGCTTTAGCAAGAAGTAACTGTATTTCAAACCAAAACTTAAAGCACAATGTGAGAACCTAAAAAGAATGAACAAAAAAACTTGATCTCTTAAAAAGGGCTCACAAGACTAGAGCCTTTAAGCTGCGTGGTCCATAACAACACAAGTGCTTAGTGTTTTCCAAAATAACATGGATTACTGCATGAAATTCTTTTATTTTCTTGAATACTTTATTTAAGTTTCCACATTTCCACATTTTAAAGACTTTCTGGATAACACTGCTGCTAAATAAACAAATGAAAACATACCACAAAATGACTTACCATGCTTGTATAGTCTTTACCAGGCTAATTTATTCTTGCATTCATGTTGTTGTCCACCCTTTACAGTCCATAACAACAGTTACAGCTGTTTTTAGTTGGCTTGGGGCCATGGCAACCATGACAGTACCCACACACACAGCAAAGAAGGGAAAAAATACTCGAGATCTGAAAGGACCATTGATCCAAGTAGGAGATGGGGGCAGCGTCAGAAACCACTGTTACAAATTAATAACACATTCTAACCAAGGCTGTAGACATTAAATTGGGTAAATCCAATTTTTTAATTTGAGATGCGGGGAATTTAATAACTTTTGGGATACATTTTTTATTATTTTTTTATGATATTGATATGTTTTAGATATTGTTTAATCATTTAGGCATTTCAATTATTCATTTACCTACTTCTCTAAAATGCTTAGAACTATTTATTGCACACCCTGTTATCTTGGGATAGCCAACCCATCACAACTTTTATACTTTTCAAGGGACTGAAGACACTTGTCACAAGTTTAGCAACTAATAGTATGAATTTCAGTATTTAATGGGACATTCCAGGATTTTGGGACATTTCCTGTCCCACCACTTAAATTTCAAATATACATATCCAAAATATAAAATAAGCTCCTTAGAAATTATTCAAAAGACCGAATACCTTTGGACCACCTAAAAAAATGGCCGTTTTCACTTGTCCCACTCTTGTGTAACCAACTTCTTTGGCTAATTTTACAATTAAAATAAGCTCTAAATAAATGACTTCCTCTTGTATATTGTTGATATACATCTTCTTTACTTATGAAAACAACTTCTTTGGTCTACATTGTTTTGCATGTTACAGTTTTATTCTATTAAGTTTTGTCCCACAACATGCGCTCAACCCTGTTACCATAAGGAATTTTACCCGGCAGAGAAATAGTTAAAATATTTTGTCTACGGGCACAAAGGAAGTGACATCACAAGGACATTTTCTGCCCACATGGCAAGACCAAGAGTAAGTGTTCTAACAATTTTCATGTTTTTTTTCCAAATATGTATGTCCAAGTTGTGTGTGTCACTCTAATAATGAGTAGAGTCGAAATTATAACCATGTTTGTCCTTGATCTTGTATACATAGCTAAATTTTAAAGTTAGCATCTGTTCCTGGGGTAAACCACAACTTAGCCTAGATTTGCAACCCCGTTACTCGCAACCCTGTTACTGTAAGTTGAGTAACAGGGTTGCATTAGAATAAACAGGGTTGCATATTTTCAGCTTGTTTTGACAAAACATTCAAATTAAACATTTTAATTGAAATTATAGTTACAATCATGGACGTCATTAGCCCAATTCTAGGGGGGCTCAAGCCTCCATAAAATATTTCAAAGCCATCCTTTCAAGATGGACAATTTTTGTTTGGATCATAACTTTTGAACCGGTGGATAGATTGGCACCAGATTCGGTGTGCTCATGCTCTGGGACTGGCACATGAATTCATTACATGTAGAGGCCAACACTTTCAAGATGGCTGACTTTCAAGATGGCAGATTTTTCTTTTGGCCCATAACTTCTGAACGGGTGGACGGATTCGCACCAAATTCGGTATGCTCAGACAGGAACATGAACTCACTACATTTTGGAAGCCGACACTTTCCGACCTTAGTTTTTTCTTAATATGTTTAGCTCATATTAGCTGGTGTATTTTAGATGGTGAAGTAGCTTTAGCTAGCAATTAAATCATAAATTCTATTTTTAAATAAAAGTTGAGAAGTGAGCTCCAATGGTGTGATTCTCTTCAAATAATTAATTTACAAAGCCTTAGTTGGTGGCCTGAAAAATTGTTGGCTCATTTCTTTTAAAAAATCATGTTCAATTTTTATAATTCATGTTCAATTTTGATGAAAATGTTTAAAAAAGGTTTTAAACCTCATTGAATTCAGTATAAAATGATAACAGACTGATCTTTATACAATTTTTGTACTATTCTTGATGATATTACATTAATAAGTTACATTAATGAATTTCATTTTGTATAGTTCATGGTCAATTTTGGTGAAAACTTTTAAAAGAAGATGTATAAAACCACATACCTGTTGAGTTCAATCTAAAATGAAATACAAAAATCTGAGTACTGTTCCATTGATACTACATTGATGAATCACATTCCTACTTGTTGTGTCTTCATGGATATTTGGTGAATAAAAAATATAAAATATATTTTTTACAGGATTTTAAGTATTGGTAACAGGGTTGCACCAAATATATTGCATACCAACTAAAAATGATCAAGTTAAAGATAAAATTTTTCGAAATGACCACCCCTGACATGTACCAAAATCCTGGAATGTCCCTCATAGTCATATTGTCTCCATACTTAGCTATGGTAAAGCGTAAGCTGCCCACCGTGTCATGGTAAAATATCACATTAATTACACTTATATAAAATATTAAAAATGTATCTTTTAAACAGAACAATTTATCTTTTAAAATGAATAATCAACATAAGGTCATCCATGTATCTTCAACAGTTCACAGTGGGCATTTTGAGTATATCTGAATATTGCAGGGGGCATTTCTCATTGTAACCACATTCTTGCAACTCTGATGGTATAATGCTCATCAATGTTTCACTCCATAGCAACAAACACATTCCCTGGAGTGATGGGTCACACTCCACTGTCAAATCAATGAGTGTGGGTTTGGCAAATGCCTGAAGAATGCTTCTTGTATAATGTATGGAACTGTGTTTAGTTTGAACTAGATTTATTTCCAAACAACCTAAAGTATAACAATGGGAAAATGATAATGAATAAGGTGTAAAATCTGTTCCAGGAAACTTTACGTTCAATACCCAGTGATGGCACAGATATAAATCACTATCAGACTCCCAGAAAGCATACCTCTTCCCTCTCTTGGTGGGTTTGTTGGTCCTACTTCTCTGTCATCTCTCAGTGAGGGGATGCTAATATTATCTGATTTTACAGAATCAGAAATTAATGTTTAGTGGTCTTCTCCAAACTCTAGTGGAATACAGTGCTAACCTTCACCTTCCGAACACTGGTTGCACTGTATAATAGCAGCTATGTTAGGAGCAATAAAAATAAAAACGTCAACTAAGCGTCTTAATTAGAATAGTAATTTAAACATTGTACGTTTATTTTTTTAAAAATCAGGCAGTATATCACACGCTAATGAACAAAAGAAACAACATTATTTTGTCCCATTTTAATTTAAAAAAGTCCTCTCTAAATTATATCCAGATGCAGATTCTTAGCTTTGGGCTTTGGAATTGGAGGAAATTAAGGGAAATAACAGAAATATTTTCCAGCTGACTACAGCACTCAACCCTTAACCTAGAATCATTTTATTTTTAATTGTATCCACATATCAAATAAAACTGACATCCGTCCAACAAGAACAAATACAACAGTATGTGCCTTTAAACAGCGCTAATTACGTGTTTGTTGTAAACTTGTAAGAGTAATTTATGTACAAAATATAAATATTTAGGTAATGGCCCGTGTATAGTTTGCAGCGTTTTACCTAATTCATGCCGGTCCTAGAAATTGTCATGTTTGAAGCTTTATGCAAGTTTTTTGCAGCTCTAAAGTAAATAAAAGATACACTCATTTAGAACGGGAAACGCTTTTTTGCTAACAATGCAACTCAGTATGCTAGGTGTTTATATCATAACTATATTATGATTAATAATGCAATCATTCGATAATACAGCTTCGATTTTAGCCAACTCACTGAAAATGTACATTTTAAAATGCACATAATAATAATTAAGATTTTTCTATGTTTGGAGAGCGACATTGAAAGGGAAAGAGAGAAAGAGATTGTCTGACGATCATTTACATTGATGTAAGAAAGCAGCTCGTTGGTAAAGGCGTTAAATTCTTTTCCCGTTTTGTCATGGAAGAACTGCTTCCTGTGCGGGAGTAAAGTTTGGTCGGGAAAAGCTGCAGTCGGTTGCTAAGGGTCTATTTGCACATGTCCACCGTTTTTATCTCAGTGTATTTCGCGTGACACACAAAGACGATTATTAACCGTGTCAGGAAAAAACGTTCTGCCGCCATAACATGTTTTTAGTTGTATTAATTTCAATTATCTTCATATTTCAATCACTCAATCACAATCAAAATCACTCAAATCTCAATCACAAGTCTAAGTCACAAAGTAGATATTCGCGTGATAAAATCAAAGAGGCAATCATGGCACACTAATGGAACTATAGTATAACCTCCATTTTTTTCTTTTATGCGAATAATTTGCATCAAAAGATCAAAAAGAAATCGCGTGATGAAACAAAGGTAGTGTGCCAACTAATAGAACCACCACTTAGTTTAACTTAGTATAACAACGCTCAACTTTACCTATTTGGCATTCTTTGCGGACATATGAGAAGTGAAGATTTTTACTATGCCATTTTGGTTTCACAAAGTTTGTGTTAGGGTAAATATCAATTACATTTATATTTACCTAAATTTATACTGACAAAATGTTTTAACATATCAAAAACGAAACGCTTCATGAAACAAAGGACGAGTGTCAAACGAATAGAACTACTATGCTCAAGTTTGAAAATACCATTGAAAGCAATGTTCCAGGAAATGATAGGATTTGGAAATATTCTCAGCCTGAGCAAACGTTAAATTAACATTCTGTTAAGGAATCTGTAGGATCTGGAGGATTTGCGTCACAGCCCCCCAGGTTCTCTCGCCAGTGGTGTGTAGTGGCAGTAGTGTGCTACTGTGTGGTTTCCCTTCCTCATAAAGTTTCCTTATGACAGGATGCCGTCTAAGCTTCAGTTTACCTATGTTTAAAACAAGTTCAGTTCGTTTTGAAGCTGTGATATCCAACTAAACAGAATAGGCAAAGTTAAAATCAAATATCCGTAAACAGAATTTAGAGATTTATTTTAGAAATTTTCCTGAGTAACTGTATACATTATATCCAATTATATTTTAAGTTTACAAACAAAGCATCCCTAAGATATTTATAATTTATTTGAAACAATAAACTCAAAAGCTTTTATTCGCATAAAAGACAACTTACTATTGTTTACATAAAGAACTGGTCGTCGTTTTAATCGTTGGGTTATCTGCATTTCAACAACTCCTGTAAAACTAGGCTTTCTACTGTTCTAATCAGCCAAAGAAGCTGCTAGTGTAGCAGGTCCACTTATAATGATATATAACCCCAAAACTTTATCATTCACCGACAATGATGATGTACGTGTAAATGCGAGTGAATATATTTACGTTCATAAATTCTCTACTTCGTAACATTTGGGAACTTTTAGACCATTACATGTTAATAAGTGATGTTTTCTATCTTAATGTTTTTTTTTAACAATATAATTTGTTTCTTTATTTCACTAACGAAAACAGAAAGGAATAAGCAAATAAAAAACAAACAGCGTAATCGTGTTAATGAAGATTTTTGAACATTAAATGACAAGTATTTGTTTTATTAATGTTCAGTTAAATAACTGTTTGTTAATTATTCCAAAACTGAATATAAATGTGGTGTCTTTTCGTAAATTTTAAATAAAGTCGGCTTATATTTGTATTTGTTTACTGTTAGGTACTATTTACTTTTTGTACATAAAGAGCATCTTTATGTTAGTTTTTTTTCGGGCCGTGAAGATAACAATTATGATTAATTTTATGCTTTGGCTTCTAAAGATAAATCAGAGTCGCATCAGATTTGACTTGTTTTTTATTATTGCTTTAAGATGTATTATGTAATAGTTTGTTCTATGAATAACTCACCTCATCATTCAAACGAACTTTGCAGACTGTAATTAAACGTTTAATGATGCGTTGTTTAAACAAAGTTCATAACTAACCTCGATCGTTCTTCATTGTTTCCCTTAAAGAAGCAGACATAAATTCTCTTGTCAGTCGACTCCAAACTTTCCTAGAACCACTGAAACCTGGAACCAGCCATTAACCAGTCAATAATTAATTGTGTATAGGATAATAAGCGTCAAGTCAATACAACGATGAGACTGAGCTATTACTTTTAAGTGTGTGTGTGTGTGTGTGTGTGTGTGTGTGTGTGTGTGTCTGTGTATGTGCGTCCTCTCCAAATGATTTGTACGCATGCGCCCTGCCGCTCAGAGGGACTAGAAAGGGACAGTCTTGAACTTGAACTTTGGTCTCATATAAATTCTTATTTGAATACGAAGGGCCAGAATACATACGGTGGCCGAGAAAGCCCAACGCAGTACAAATTGAAAAGCGCTGCAAAAGCACAAAACACATCCATCAAAATTACAACACAGGCGCAGCAAATAGAAAAACGCGCTGCAAAAAGAAAAACGCGCTGCAAATAGAACCACAACACAACAGAAGTGAGTCACAACACAACGGAATTTTCCCGGGGGACCTTAAAAGATGCTGTACCAGCTGTGTACAAAGGACCATAAGTGGCAAACAAGCTTCTGAAATGTAAGTTATGTTTATTACCTGTGATTACCACGGTTGTGTGCATATTATTAAAAGTTCTGCTTCACAAAACGCCTTGTTTGCAACTTATTGTCCTTTGTACACATAGTGAAGTCCGAGACGTTACTGAAGACGCAGCTTAGCTGGTACAGCATCTTTTAAGGTCCCCCGGGAAAATTCCATTGTGTTGTGACTCACTTCCGTGTTGTGGTTGTATTTGCAGCGCGTTTTTCTATTTGCAGCGCGTTTTTCTATTTGCTGCGCCTGTGTTGTAATTTTGATGGATGTGTTTTGTGCTTTTGCAGCGCTTTTCAATTTGTACTGCGTTGGGCTTTCTCGGCCACCATACCAGAAAGCAAGATTAAGTTTTAGACTAGACTAAACGGGAGAATTTTACCACCTATAAATCCTAAATATATATAAAAATAGGCATGTTTTTTCATTCTTCTTATTAAGGTTGCATGTAGTGACAAATAAGACGTACATTATGCTGTTGAATGTTTCAGTGTTTAAATCTTTAATAATTATTTTTACATTACTCAATAATTATTTTACATATGGTCGTTTCAGTTGATGTTTGTTTTATTACATAGTAACAAAACATGGTTCAAGTGTAATTCTGTAGGTTATGTTTTTTTATACTCTACTATTTATCTGGTTTATTTCTCTATTTTTGTAAGTTAACTTATTAGTTAAATCATTTTTGTTGAGAGCACAAAAAACGCATTACCAATCTGCAAAATAGAGTGTTATTCTTGGTACCAGATAAACTCAAAGGCAACAGTAAATTAAAACTCATATCTCCTTGTCTTAGTTCTCTTTCTTGTTGAAAACTTGTTGGAAATATTTTCTCTGCAGACTCCACTTTGCGACAGATTGTTTGGCCCACTTGGATTAAACGTGTTGCTGCTTTCCAACTCTAATCCTAACTAATTTATAATTCCTTCCCCGAAGCGGCTCCTAAAAAATAACCATAAGCCTACTTTTAAAACTTTAACAAGCTTCGATTGCAGGCCGGGTGTGTATGGGGCAGCGATCAGGAACTTGTACACAGCGTTTATAAAACCTGTCTCTTCCCACAAACCTGGATTAGTAGTAGCCCAAACAAAGCCCTGAGGAAACGTTTTATTTCATCTTAACTGTGATATGAGTTTAACAGTATCGGTATTACAGTCGTTTTCGGTCGGGCCTGGGTTCTTGGGTGACAGGCCTTTTATACAGACTGGCACGAGTAATGTAGAACAAACGTGTTGAAAGTTTTACCATATTACACCAACTTTTCTATATTTATTATTTATATACATTTGTTAGGTTCACCTAATAAATGCGAATATGTCGGGTTCAGTAATGGACTGCATTTCAAACTAAAACTGATTATCTTATTTTTGGCAAAATCAACTTCACGCGTTCATATCTTGTTTACAACAAATATTTGAATCGTATTTGTACAATGTACTGCTATTTTAAAGTTAAGTATTTACAGAAAATATAAGCTAACGTTTTCCCCAAACGCATTTTGGTGCATAGCAAAAAAACATTTTTTTATGTACAAGAAAATTGTCTTATAACATTATATATGCTGTAAAATATTTAATTTAAAAATATTTCAATAAAAGTAAAACTCCCCTTTCAAACAAACATATGCATACAAGTTAGGCTAACACGTGGAAGTCATACACTATATAATAAGGTTGCTATAATTTGATTACTGTAGATTCTGATCCAAATAAATAAATAAACAAATATATTAATTATAAATATTATTTTTAAACTATGGACCTCCGCAATACAATAAAGTAGGTTAGTACATAAACAATATTCTAAAAAGTCCCAAGTCGAGCATGCACACGTTAAATGCACAAATTAAATATAACAAATGCACCAATAAATGCATTTTTTTCTAGAATTATAGGTCTCTCTATCTGCTGAACAGACAACTGGCGCCTCACTTTCACTGACCAGTGTGCATGTGGAGACTAATTGAAAAGATCTGGACTGTCTGGACAAAGAGCCTTTTAACTTGAACTTGGACGTCTGTAGACGGCAGAGGTCTGTCGGTCTCATTGTGATGTTTAGGAAGGGGGTGAAAGAGACTCAGTTCAGTTGTTTATTGTTAATGTGAAGTTTCTTTTAGGCAACGAACGTATATGTGGAGTAAAAAAAAAATTAATAATTGGACTGCTGTTAAAACAAAGTTAGAACATTTTCTCTAATTAGAACAAATAACAAATCGTTTGCGTGTGTTAACTGCTGTATTACCTGTTTATGTTGCGAATGTCTAAAACAAAACGATTACAGTATATAATTACAGGGTACTAACTAGGCAAACGAGTGAAAAGCAAGTATATGTTTAAACAAGTAATCATTTGAAAATCAAATGTGTAAGTAAAATGTTAAAGTATAAGTGATGCCTTCAAATTACTTATGTTTCTGAACAAACAATTACCTACATATATGGCTTTGGTGTGCAGTTAGCAACATATACGCAGGTTCATTGTTTTTCTTTTTTATAAATTTAAAACCTCAAACAATTGATCTCGTTATAACTTTGTTACGGTTTCCTCAGCATAATTATATGTATAATGGTTGTTTGGCATTGCTAAAATACCTGAAGTGATTTTCATATGTTTACTTATCTTTTACTAGCGTTTATTATCTTTAGTATATTTGTATCATAGGCTACAGGAAAAAAATCTAATATACCAAACTCATTAGACTGTCGTTTAAAAACCCTATACTTTAATGAAGTTACTTGATCGCTGTAATTGTGTTGCGGGCTACACTTTCTATGTTCGAGACAGGCAGCTAAACCCGAATAGAAAACTGGTATATTTTGTCAATTACGTAAACATGCTGCAGATACATTCAACTTAAATTATTTATATTATTAGCCACCACGATGTATAATGTTTATTTTGTGAAAACAATCTGATTTCAATTTTCACATGAATGAATAATGAATGAAAAAGCAGACAAAAATAAACATTACTTTAAATAATACAGTCTGTTCACATGCTATTAACAGATGAAACATATACTTAGACATATGCAGTACACTGCAGTTTGCATTTCAGCTCTTACCGTGTGCGAATACGTTCAATAATCCAGTGTATATCTCTATATTTTAGCTTGACCTTTTTTGTACATAATACATATTAAACCGTAAGGTAGAAGGTTTTCACTAAACATACATGCGTGTCATGATTACAGTAACTGTGCATTCTGTAATTTCACTTATTTTAAACCAGCATTGGTAAATCAGTTAAGATAGTTTTAGTACAACTGACAATTTAGCCAGTTAAGTAACTGGCGCATACTTTGTTATCTTGATGTTCAGATATTTACTTATTGAAATCTCAAAGATAGTGTTATATACATGTCTGATGTTATATAATAACATTGTTTTCTACAATTATTATGATATAGGTTTTTCGTCTAGTAGATTTTTAGCTCACGAAAAGGCCCGTTTCTTGTTTTACCCTAGAACGCAATAAATAACATTATTCTTACTTTTAAATAGTTCTATAGTATGATGCAATAGTTTTGACTTACTCCATTTCAGCACAAATATTTTATAGCAGTTCATTTTATTTTCAAAGTCCATGGTCTACATCAATTTTAATAAAACCTAAAACGTTTTTTTATTGCGCTGGCACACATAATCATTTTCACTGGTAAGCAATTTATTTAGTTGTTTGGTGTGTACTTGTCAATTTCTCATACATACATGTCTACTTATTTAGACTTTACGTTCCCTTGTTTTATACTAGAAGTTGCACGTTTGAATTAAAAACGTTTTGTGTTGCGTAAAAAACTCTGTGCTATGCTCCGGTCTACATTTTGCTTCTTAAGAATGATCACAATTTACCAGTGACGAAAAAAGATTAGTATTTATGTATTATTACATGTTGTGTACATGTTGGGCATTTTAGTCATTTGTTTACATGACCTGTATTTAATTTTGGTGATATTTTGATAAGAGCTGAATCCACCGGTTCAATTTAAAAACACGTTTTAAACTTGGGGCTTTCTTATAATGGTGGTGTTGCTTAAAGCCGCAGTGTTTGCACCAAGAAGCCATCAACTTTGCATGGAAACTCGAAAGCGCAAGTGTTAAATTCGTTCTTGTCTGTCTAGACTGATTACGACCCTGTTTGTCTGAGTTTCTACCTTGACCTTGGACTTCCTGGCAGCTGGCGTTTGAGCCAATAGTCAATATTTGTGAGCTGTTTCTCTGAATGGCTTAATTAGGGCTTGTTTACCCTCTATGTAAAAGCAATTGACTTTAAACGTTGGTAGGACTACTTACAGTTGTTTGCTTCTTCAGACTGGCAAATTATTCAGATGCTTTTTTCAGTGCAGATTATTGATTAATAATAAATCGGGAAAAAATATGAGATATCAGTTTCTATAGCAGCCTTAACGGAGTTACAGCTGCAAGACCTCTAAAGTACATAACCTACCAACCTATGCATTTCATCAGTTTAAATGATACCGGATGGCTTTGATCTTTGGGAATCTTTACGCAAGTTTTATTATATTCATAATTAACAGTTAATAATTTAAACGTATTCTTATTAATTTACCTTCTCTTTGAAAAGTCATCCCATTGGACCTGCATATTAGGCCCCCTTTAATATTATATCCAGATAATTTTGTATAACTGAATTCCTTCAGTAAAGGTTTAGGTGTCCTTCCCTTTAAGGACAGTCCGGTCTCTTCTCACATCCAATGACAGGCTCCCAAATACCGCAAAGCAAATCTTGGTATACTGTTCACTTAAAGGGATGACACGTCCCCCACCGCTACTTCTAGTCCAACGGACCGTTTCATTTCGTGGTTCTTGATAGCGAACGTCACGTGTCGGCCAATGGCTGGGCCTTCATAATGAACTGGACACTAGAGGCTTGGCTGGATGCGCATGCGCACGGGGCGAAAAATGAGCTTGGAAGTGAGGTGCCCCTCTTGGAGTAGTCGACTTTTAAAAAGGCTTCGACAGCCCGTGATATGACGACTTCGCTGGTCCTGCATCCACGCTGGGCGGACACCTTGATGTACGTATACGAAAAAAGTCCGAATGAAAACAGTCCACATAAAAACCCAGCCATGGAGGGACTGAGTGGGAACTGTCCTGCCACCCACTGCAGGGAGCTGATTTCACACCCGTCACTGGGACGCCACTCTGGAAGCCTGCTGAGCCACCAGGGCTCAGTTTACCCGGACATTCCCGCGCAAGACACGGGCAGGCAGTGTCCAGCGGCTCCGCAGACTTCCTCTGGAGCGTCGTTGGGTTGCGGTTACCCTTTTGGGAGTCCCTACTACGGATGTCGCCTGTCACATTCGCATGGCGTGAACGTGCAGCAGAAACCGTGCTCCTACCACCCTGCTGAGAAGTACAGCGAGCCCAGCGGAACGCTGCCCAGCGAGGAGCTCTCCAGCCGGGCCAAAGAATTCGCTTTTTATCCGAGCTTTGCCAGCTCGTACCAAACTGTGCCTGGATACTTGGATATGTCCGTGATGCCAGGAATCAGTTCGCACCCAGAACCCAGGCACGAGACTTTAATACCAATGGATGGCTATAATCACTGGGCACTGTCAAACGGCTGGGAGAGCCAGGTATATTGTTCCAAAGACCAGTCTCAGTCCAGTCACCTCTGGAAGTCTCCCTTCCCAGGTATATCATTAAAAACAGTGATACAATTATAAACCTATGTTCTTAATCATTATTATTTATGAATTGATATTCTGTCAATGACACTAAAATAATGCAATGCAGCAAAATCCAATTTTATATCGTTAATTTAAGTTTCATGTTATGATATATTGTTAAAAATTCCTAAAGTTTACCCTTTTTGACATTGTCTTTATTGTCTTATCTTCTACATTACATTCTCTATATTACAAAACTTTGAAATATAAAACAAAAAAATTGTATCTGCCATGGTTCTCAGCTGTCTTATGTACCACAGCAAATTATATAATGTATATGATATAGCAGTTGTAGTAGTTTTACTGCTGTATAATTATATTATATTATATTATATAATATTATATTATATCACACTGCATTCTATTATGATGCAATGTAACATCCTAATGCATTATAATGCATAATATATATGTTGCGTATTATTATTATTATTTTTATTATTGTTGTTGTTGTTGTTGTTGTTGTTGTGTTTGTTATCAATAATGTTGTTTGTTCATATTTTACGTGTGTGTGTGTGCACGTTCGTGTGTGTGTGTTTGGGGGGGGGGGGATTTGGGGGAGCTCAGAAGTAGCACAAATGCTCCCATGCTAACACAGGGCTTTACTTTTACTTAGGCCCAAATTTTGTGTTCGTAAATAATCCTCAAATTCCAATGGGTTTAGTTTTATGTGAGCGGTACGACCTAATGACACGGACATAAATTAACAATCAAATACCCCTAATATTATACAAATTATTTCAGACTGCACACAATAATCTCCAGGTAACTGTTATTTGCCTCATTATTCGTTAGTAGTCTTTCATTAGTAGTTGTGATATCTGTAAATTGTCATAATACAACATTCTGCGCTGTGGAGTGCAAGTACACCAGGTGTCTAATATTATCATGTTCTGATAGAGATGGCTTCTGTTTTTAGTCGGCTTCCAAAGCAACCTGGAACGTTTCCAAATGGCACGTTCCTTGCGGTCAGTCGTCATTTTTAATAGGCTACATTTTGTCTGTCTATTGTCTTCTGTAATTCTGTCTATTAACTCTTCTACACGACCCTATAAACATTGCCAGTTAATCTTTAGGATATTATCTTTAAATACAATAAAATATAATAATTTATTGACACAGTAGAGGAACAAGGTAAGTAACGCAACTGTGCACTGTATGGCAGTGAAAGTTAGCTGACATAAGAAGGATCAAATAGGCTGGATGTAGACGACGTGTGGGTATTGTGAGGTAAACATCTGCATTATGTTTGCAGATTTATGCATTTGGTAAAAGTAGCGAAATTGAGTAAATCCGTATATAAAATAAATTCATTAAATAATAAAACAAATCAGAAAAGAGTGACATTGTTTAACTGTTAACGCACAGGGTTAGAACATGATAATGGAACATTTAGGAACCGTTGGCGAGCTTACACATCTTGCCGTGAAAGGGAAAGTAAGTTTACAAATGTTTGTTTTATGTTTACATTCTATTTCTATAATTGAATTTTCTATTTATATGTGTATAATGTAAATGAAAACTTGCAACGCCACAATGAATGTTTTAATATTTTTAATTCAGCAAATAAACACTAACTATTACTTTAAAATAATTTTAAGGTTTTGTAATGTGTCTCTACAGAATGTTAGTTCGGTTATGTCTAGAAAAACACTTATTAAGATTAGGGATGCCTAAATTTGAACTTCCTATGTTGCTAATGAGGTAAATATCCTAATTCTCATTTGCGCCCATTAGTAATCCTGATTTTTGATGCTCCACAGAAGAATCAGCATTAGAACAGGTCCTATGATATGCCTAGACCTTAGTTTGGACGCTGCTTTTGTATTGAGGGTACAATTCACTGTTTTGGTCAAAATACTCTAACTTATTATAGAATGTTTTTACCTACTAATAAAGACATTTGAGCAAATTGATGGATGATGGTTTAAAGCTTACGTGTCTAATACACTATTATATGTTGTCTAAAGGGAATTAAACGCTTTCCCCTTCTTGTTTAAATTTAAATTTAAAACTTTTGGACATCTTTTGGAACAACAGCTGGTGGTATTGGCCACTTTCTTCTTTTGATCACATGTACTTATAATATTTTTGTCTTGACGACTTGATGACTGTGGGTGTGTGTACGTTTTAATTAATTAATGTCTTTTTATTTAACTGACCAGACGTGGTGCCGCTTCAACCAGAAGTCAACAGCTACCGACGTGGCCGCAAGAAGCGCGTTCCGTATACCAAGGTCCAGCTAAAAGAGCTTGAGAAGGAGTATGCATCCAGCAAGTTTATCACCAAAGATAAGAGGCGCCGAATCTCCACAGCCACCAATCTTACCGAACGTCAAGTCACAATCTGGTTCCAGAACCGACGTGTAAAGGAAAAGAAGTTCGTCTGTAAATCAAAGTCCAGCACCCACATGCATGCCACCTGATTCCAGTTAATTTCCTGCTATACCAAACGATTCTGTTGAGATATTTATATGAAATCTGTCAAGCTCGATGTAGTTAGGGACCTCTACTTCCCTTTGTCCATCTTAGAGGAATATGGCAAAATAAACCTCAGTTTGTGACAAAATAGTTAAATCTGAAATACATTGATGAACTTGATGAATTGATGAACACACACATGGGGTGCTTTACAGATTTCTTTGAGGACTTTCTTAACTTTTGTTAAGAAAAAACATTTAATATACCGTTTCAAAGACAGTCTGATCACAAAGATGTTGAAGCAAGGCTGCTATTGTGAGATTGTACAGTACCACGCATTATTATTTAATAAAGACTCTCTGGTGCGAAATGATTTGTAAATTGCTTCTATTTTATGATCATCCCATTCACGTTCTCTTAGAGAAAAATATTTCTTGGTCATAAAACTGGAATGTTTGTTTTTGCCTTGTGGATATTAAAGAGTATTGTATTAATGCACGTTTTTCTGTCTGTATTTATGTGGTCTTTCTTACCCATGTGCACCGTCCTTACGAGCAGGTTTTTATTCTGAGTTTTTGGTCTTGTTTTATTAAGATTATATGTTGTGCATGTTTGTCGAAAATATATTAAAATAAAATATTACAAAACACCAAACCACAAGTTCATAATACATTAAATAGTAGATCTGTAATTGTGGTGATTTTTTTTTTATCTCTGTGTGTGTGTGTGTGTGTGTGTGTGTGTGTGTGTGTGTGTGTGTGTGTGTGTGTGTGTGTGTGTGTGTGTGTGTGTGTGTGTTTTACATTTTCATGATTGTACCCTTTATGTTTGAAACATATCGTTGCTGCCCAGCTAAAAGCAAGTTAAGGGAAAATACACTTTACCTTCCAGTAGAATAAAATATAAAAAGATTTGATTTGTTCGTCAATGCGATACATACGTTGGAAACAATATAAAGAACAACTGCCATATTCGATCGTCACAGGCAAACATCTAAACAAAAAACTGCAAAAAATGAGAGACAAGAATTTGTCTTGGAAGGGATTTTATGTTTAACTTTGTTTATGCAAATCAGAGTTAGTTAATGTATAATATCAAGGCACACATTTGGAAGTTTATTTTAAAAAGAACAACAAATTGTAATAAGCAGGTTTTAATGAATTACGTTTTTGCTAAAAAAAAATGTAAATTTTTATTTGTTTCCTTTTTTTCATTTTATACACTTATTTCTTGGACTATTAGGTCATAGCAACGTAAATATAACATAACATAAATGCCTTGTTTTAAATATGATCATAGTTGGTTAATTTTCTTCTGTATTTAAATTTAACAGTTCATGTATACTGGCCTAATTGTGTTATACTTTAAGAGCGTTTGTGAGGATGTTTTGTGTTAAGTTATTTCGGTTGTAAAGACCTTACATTTATCACTGCTAACCAGAGAGCTTTTTACAGCTACATACATGAACAATGGCATAAAATAACAGTAAATAATACGAGCTAGTACTGAATCCGATTAGTAGTCAATAGCTTCACTATTTGTCTTAAGTTAAGTAAAGTGTGTGACTGGCCCGTTCCAAAAGCCTTGGTTTAGGACACTTTTCCATTGCTTGTCTACAAATGTCTGCGCCGTCTGAACGAGACGCCTCGTCAACTATTGTGTCTTTATGCGACTCTCTGGGCTACCCTTGACCATGACTATGCAGTCCCTTTGACCTTGACACACACAAAAAATGCTAAGCCCAGCAAGCAAGGACGGGTGGGTTTCCTTCCCTTTATGGTAATGTTGGTAGCAGACGAAGACGTCTCACGTCTACTGACCAATCATTCAGGTTCACTAATAACACGCAGGAAAGTTGTAACTTACGTTAACTGGCTCTACATACAGTACGGAGTATTTAAAATGTTGTGTGTTTTTGGTTTTGTCATCAAATCTCCTTCGTGACCAAGCATCCCTCTTTCACCGGCAAGTCACATTAGTCACATTAGGCTGCAAACTATTATGTAGAGCTCTACTTTTATGGTATTTTGACCGTAAAGAACAGGTAGAGCAATGACGTCTGCAGCGATTGCGTCACGGCGACTTGGACAAGTTCGAGCTGTGAAGTCGCATGCACGTCTTGATTTACTGTACGCCGAAGAAGACCTATAATGAATCTGCCTACATGGAATCTGGACTGGGTCATAAAGAAAACAAAACAGCATTTTGTCTGCCTTTGTCACGCGCTAAGATTTAAGGCACACCCGTCACAGGTAAGTGAGAGTGAAATTACAGATACTGCCTTAAAAACTGTTGCAATCAATTTCCAGCTTGGCGCAGGTCCACCCCACACCACTGTGTGGGATATATGGTTGCATTTTATAATTAGTATGTTTGTGTATTGTATGGTCTGGGGTGATATGTTGGGCTACTACTTACAGTAAAGTCTTAAGCGTAGTCTTGGACTACAAGACATTTTAAATGAAAATTTTCAATTAAAAGGAAAACATAGTCTACGACTGAGCTTAATCTTTGCCCGGGAAATTGCCCCATAGGGTTCAGAGTCAGAGTAAGACTCCAACAGTAACACAGTTACTAATAAGGGAATATATTATTTAAAGCCTACACGAGAGTTTAGAAACATTTAAACATCCAATGTCTGTAAAAATAAACCTCATATTTTACGCCTTTAAGCGAGCAGCTGGACCAAAAGCGTATCTTTTTTTTTTAAGTCTCTAATCAGAAGCAGGGTACAACTCTGTGGTAAATCAGACGAATCTAAGGTAATGATAAATTTTGAATGGACACTTATTTGTTACTGTCGTCGTCAGCAACAATAAATAAACGACAATTGCAATGATCTAATTCGGTTTGAATTACCTTCGGTTTGAAAACCTTATATTCACGTCCCTGGTTGTGAATGATTAGAAACGGTTCTTCACACTGCACTTAACCTAACCTAAAATATGTATGTAATTAAGGGTTATACAAAACAAATGAAAGGTTGTGAAGCGTTAGATTTTAGCAGCCTAACTGGTCGTCAATGGCTTCATGTCAATTCAATTCAATTTTATTTATATTGCGCTTTTTACAACGTAAAAATACGCAAAAGGGGGTATTGAATGTATTTAGTTATTATAAGTAATAAACATTAATAAAATATATCACTGACAAAAAGTAAGTAAACTGAAAATGTTTGATAGCAATATATTTATTATTACTTTTATTCATGCATAAAATACAACAAATCACATAAAAATGTAAGTGTTTTAACTGATTGCATGTCAAATCGCCAAATTTTTCAACAAAACTTTCCATTCAAACAATCCAGAACTATTGACTGAATAATTTGCACAAAACAAATTATAAGTTATACACGTATACACGCTGACTAGATCGTGCTTTACCCCCAAATTTGTATTCCTAATAATCTAGTCCTAAAAACGCCTATGTGGAAAACTTGAGAAGTTACACATTGTCTCCTATCAGTTAGATAATTGTTCTTTATATAAATGTTTATATTTGGGAAATTCTTGAGAATTCCCCAAAGAGCTTTATACAAACGTTTCACATGAGGGTTTAAAAATGTATAATGAAACTAATAATACATTCAAACTTTTATACTAGAAAAAAGTCAATCTTCACTGTTCCCCACAGAAAGCTGGTAACAAGTGATTGTGGTTCTCCACATTTTCTTTGAGATAAACATGGTTGGACAATTACAACAGTGCATTTATTCTCTTCTAAAACACCAGAAAAAGGGCTGAAAGAACTGACTCGTTCTATTCACCTTTCGATAAGATGGAGAATGATAGCCCCTGGTGGTCAATGTGAGTAAGTGCCGATTGACTTGGTTTAGCCTTTATTATAATGAGACAGACCCACTAATGCTGTTGTATGCTGAAAAAACTCTTTTTCCCCAATATATATATCAGATACTCGGCAAAAATAAATGAGAATTATTTGAGTGTGGATGTTTGGTAAAAGTTACTTTAACAGCTTTTTTTTTCTATATGTACTTAAACTAAAGAAAACCACATTAATTAATTAAGTCACATTAGAACAGAAAGTAATATATACATATATTTTATCTGCATATATTACTTACACATTTAATACGACATATACATTTCCTACCAGTTTAACATCTGGGAAAAAAACACAAAATATACGCTTTTAACTATCAACTATTCAACAAAAGTTACATTTAATATAGAAAGTATATATATTACATTATATGTATATATATATTACATAAATTGCCTGTTGTTTCTTCGGTTATATTAAACTATTAAAATATAAGAAAGGTGAAAACAAAACCTACTGTAAAACTGTAGTCGACTGGTACGTTAAAATAAGCCTTCTTTTATTATTTTTTTCAGATATCCTGCTTTTTATGTAGTTTAGAAAACACATTATCTATGACTATACATCTATGACTTTACGTGTGAAAATATGGCTATACGTGGAAAAAAGGTACTTAAAATTGAATGTTGATTTAGATATTTTTTTTATATTTATTCTACATCGATACAGAATTATGTAGTAGACAAAAACTGGTGATTTGAAATGAGTTCGACAACAGTGTGAAGGAGAAGCAGCCAACAAAGCTGCGAAAACTATTCCAGGTGACGCAACCACATGAAGCGACTGAGAAAATATCAAGAGTGTGCAAATCTGTCTTTAAAGCAGTCCAAGCTCAATTTTCAGATACCGTTTTTAAATCAGACTTATGATAAATATATATTGTGGGACATCTTCACGTTTAGTTTTTAATTTATAACTTCGAAAATAAAGTTTCAACCCTTTTCCTTTTCCATTTAAAATTTCCTGCTGGGAAAAGTTTTTTTAAGGAAGCACCCTTGTTGATGTCCTGTCTGGACTGGAATTCCAAGAGAGTCGTTTGGATGCGCTCAGACATCAGTGCACTAGACAGTGACCTTGAACTGACGACGCGCCAATGGGATGCCTTGTTCTCCTTCAAAAACAGACGTGGGGTGGATACCGTGAACGGCTAACCGGAAGCGTAAACGTTTGAAAACGATCTGAAGACGGATTCAGATATTCTTAAGTAATGATTTTTGAGGAGCGTGATTTCTTATGGAAGTGTTTTGGGATGCTGGTGGCTGACTGAGGAGCCTACACTATACATACCTCCCAGTTGTTTTCTTTGTCTGTCGGTGTGGTTCCGGGAGTATACACGCTAGGCCTGTAAGGTATTTGCTTGTGTGCGATTTTAGAAGGTAACATATTTTGTACAACAGTGTTTTGTTTTGCACTTTGACCCACATAACTACCATCTATCTCCACACATCACCTTCTTACATATGTCAGACATTGTTTGTTTGGCTGGTTAGTAGCCACTTGTTGCATTTAAATGGGTTTCTGAACACACGGCCTTATCTTATAAGCATATTTGTCCGTTTACGTCTCTCAGCGTTTTTGTTTTCTCCGGTTATATATTAACCAATGGTGCTCATTTTAGGCTTTTAACAATGCAAGCTTTGCATTTTTTTATTAAAAGACGTAATTACTAAAATTAATTAACAGAGCGTGATATTGATAATAAAATATTAGAAAATTCAAAAGGATAAAACTGAAAAAATCTTAACCAAGCAACGTGAGGAATTTCGAACACATTACGTTACTTGTGCTAATAAAGACACACTTTAAAATCGCATACTGTCGTGGGATTACTAAGAGTCTTTTCGAGAAATGAGAAATAATATTTTGAATAAAAAAATGTCCATAGTATGTTCATTCTTTGGCATTATTCACTACCAAGCATACAATCACTAAAATATAGTCAATCCTCAACGATTTTATGTGGATAGTTTTATTATTCTACGACGTTTTTTGTCTCCGTAATATAAGCTTTTTATGATGGGAACCTTTCTAATCTATGGTTTGTAATATTCCATGAACAGAAATACCATTAAAAAGCTCAGCGATATCCTTTCCTTTTTTAATGAATAAAACATTTCAATACAGCCCAGCTGGCAAAGAATACTGACCCAGCACAATTCTTTATGTGTACATGTATTTTACTTCCTCTGGATTATTATACTGAATGCATAGATTTTAGATAACCTTAGCATATTTAAAACATTTTTTGGCAATATGAGAGTTTTACTGTAAAAACACAAGATCATATTAGAATAGATAAATAATCACGTTAAAAAGTAACAAGAATTTCTCATTCTGAAGAAAGGACTGAGATCTTTAGTTTGAAGAACAAAGCGAGATTTCTTCTGGACGCCCACATCCAGCGCTCCCTTAAATGTGTTGAATTCCATCAACAGCTCAACTGATTTAAAATAATTAAGCACTGATTTTGCAAACCACTTGTTGGATGTAAATAATAATTAACTAAGAAATGTTTAATGAACACACTGATTAAACCTCTACCTTTGGAATAAATATTATTTGTATATTGTATTTATTAGTTTAGCTTAGTACATAAATACTTGCTGCGAAATGTTTTTCATTCAAATTTTCACAGATACTGTATGCGTAAATATGCGCTATATTTCAGGGAAAAGCATTTTATAAATAAGCGTTTCTTTCGTCGCCAACAGAAACCCACCATAACTTCCAAAATCAGGTGCAACTTAAAGCTGTTTTATATCAAAACATTTCAAGTATGCCTTATTTATTTGAACAAAGTGTTGCATCGTTCTTGCTTTTGTTTTTAAAATCAACATTATACAAATATATATTTGAGGTTTTAATTAAATATACTATACCAGTTTTATTTCACATTCTTTTGGAAAGCAAGCTAAAATACCCCAAAATATCATCTCTTATTTTGTTGCACAATATAGTTTATTAAGATCAATTCGTTTTTTTGCTATTCATTTAGAAACTCGTAAAATCCATATACAAGTGTAGGGAGCTCTTTTATAACCAGTTTCCTCTTTGTTGCTGATTTTATTGGATATCTGCTGAAGGTATAGACTGTAGGTGCGAAATATCAGTGGAAATGAAGAAATAGAAGCTGGAATTCTTAAACATAAGAATCTTTATTATTTTTATTGAGCCACTCCTCTCTTTTAAATTACAGCATTACACAATTACAGGACTGTAGCTTTGTGCATCTGTCTATAGCTCAAACTGGCCTGTAAACGGAGTCTTCTTAGATTTACGTGACATTCAATTTATTTGCGAGTTCATCCAAAGCATTACAGTTAAGAAGATCTGTGTTTTGGTGGACAAACACAGGTGTAAGTGATGTTGACATAGCTGAATATTTGTGCCAGGATACAGGCTTCAATCCAACCCTTTATAGTGGTTTTAAAGCTTATAAAACCCGTAAGACAGAAGTTAATGTTTGGTTTGGTCAGGATTGGAGAGGGGTGGGTGGGTGTTGAGGTGGGTGGCACCCTCGGTACCTCGAGCTCATCGGTGCACGTGACTTGGATCCAGCCAATGGGCTGCTCCGCTGGCCTTAACTACGTTAAATGTCAGATTGCTATAAACTAGAAGCTTTTGCTCGGGCCCGCCGAAATGGGCGAGCATAACCTCCTCAATACCGGGTTTGTGGGACCTTTGGTAAACATCCACACCGGAGACACGTTTTACCTCCCCAACTTCCGAGCTTCTGGTGGACAACTGGCGGGTCTACCTACCCTCCCTTACCCAAGAAGGGACAATGTTTGCTCCCTCCCCTGGACTCAGTCGGAGCCCTGCAACGGATACACTCAGTCGTTCTTTAGCAATCCCGTGTCCCTAAATCCCACATTCAACCGAGCATGTGAGATTACACGGCAAGACGAAAGCAAATGCTATTACAGTGGTGCTGGTGGCGGTGCCGGTGGTGGAGGTGGTGTCAACCGAGAAAACTGCATCGATAAGCGAGATGAGAGGGCAAGAAATGATGACTCAATAGCTCCAGAGCACGGACTGCACAGTTCCAGCATGATGGGAACAGCGAGAATATATACAAAGTACGACTACGGACCTTCTGCAGAGCATTTGACCCAAGACCCTCCGTCCTGTCACTCCATGGAATCGGACTCTGGCTCGCCACCTAACGAGGGAGGCAAAGCACCGTGCACCACCAACATGGTGCATTCATTAACATCCCCTGGCAACCAGCATAGCAGCATAGCTTCGGGAGGAGGTGAGTTCAGGGCTTTAGCCTTTTATTTACTGCAACCTAATTGTTTACTTACCATATTATAGGCAATTAGTAGAACGTTGCATTCATAATTACAGATACAGGCTAAAACATGTCCAACACTTTTAGTCAGAAGAAGTCTGCTCTCAGATTTAAAGATACAAGTTATAGCAGGTCCCCAACATCTGTTGAAGTTGAATACGAACGGTGCAACTGGGAGAACATAGTTGCACGTTGAGTTAGACACCACTAGGGGAGGCATTAGAAAAGCATTTACCTCTAGCCCTTAGAACCGTAAACGCTTATTGCACTATAAAACAATATATTGTGTGGTGAAAGAAAATGAGGGAGGCAAAGCTTGTGTTGTATTTCTAAAATATCTGTTTTCCCTTTAGTCATAAGTCAAAAGAGTTGAGCTCTCAAGGACAAACAGTGGACAAATGTGTGTACTAGATATTAAACAGAAGTGCAACTAAAAACAAAGCATTGGTACCAAAACTACTCATGACCGTGTGCACGCCCTTAAAACTGAGACTGCCAGACCCACAAGCTGTGGTGTGATATACCTGTATCAAGTGGCAGTGATAAGACTAAGAATTTAGTTTGTGTCAACGCGCGTTGAGAGATGTCTAAAAGGTAAGAGCAAGGCCAAGTGCAGACTAGCCTTTCTTTAAAGAAAATACTTGAGATTGAACTTGCTTGTTAATGAGAATTTGCCATTAGTGCAGATTCACGATATATATTATATGTGATAAACTTTCCAAGAGCTTAAAACACCATTTGCGTCCATTTTTCAAAGCTGCACCTGATGGGGCCACAAGTGTTGTCCCTCACTGTGAAGAAAAATAAAATGGTTTCCTTTAGAAATGCGAGAGATGTGTGATTATGGAAAACCATTGAATACATTAAATTAAGGATGTTAAAAATGTAATTATATATATTTTTGTAATTGGTAGAATATTTTGTTTAGAACCAAATATGGTTATATTGAGCCTATCACACCTATATGCTATCACAGAATCCTGCTTTACACTCGTTTAAAAATGTAGGCCAGTTGCAGAAAAAAAACCCGCATTGAGTAAATATTAAGTTTATATTGAGTTATCTCAATAAATGCACCCTCTTTGCTCACTATTTCGATCTGTTGTCAGGTGCTCCATGGTACCCTATGCATACGCGGACCCGAAAGAAGCGCAAGCCCTACTCCAAACTTCAGCTGGCAGAGCTGGAGAGCGAGTTCATGCTCAACGAGTTCATCACCAGGCAGCGCAGAAGGGAACTCTCCGACCGGCTCAATCTATCGGACCAACAAGTGAAGATCTGGTTCCAGAATCGCCGCATGAAGAAGAAAAGACTGTTGATGCGAGAACAAGCTCTCTCTTTCTTTTAGGGGTAAAACCGGGAGAGGAAATTTACCAAACCTGTATATTTCAGGGCAGGGGCAAGTGATTTGTGTAGGTTTTCCTCGAATAGGCTGTTAGAAGTGATAAATCCATTTCGCTTTGAGCAACAACTCACGTTTAGCACACTGGAAACTTGAGAGTGACTGTACATTTACTTTACAAGCAAGCGACCAAATAAGCTAGAGGACTAATATGATGGGGTATATGGGCCTGATTGAAAGCTACTGCAGATGCAGGTCTGTTCAGAGTAGAAATCTGGCATGCAATCTAAACAGTTTATTAGGTCATTTAAAAATACACACACACGCTCACACACACATAGCATAAAATAACAGGCCATATTCGTCCAAACCCCCCCACACACACGTTTTCCCAATCCCTACCACAGGGAACACTTTTATTCATCACATAAGTATATTTGAATTAAAATTGATTATTGATTTTAAAAAACGATCAACAAATAGAACCAACAAAACGTGCAGGTGCTTATGCTTCGTGCTTATTCTTTATACTCCAAAGGGAGGTTTACAGTGAATGATAAATGCACCACTGGACAATTAACGGCTTAATTTCGCACACGCTATGTATCGTTGAACTTACCACAATTATTTTAGGAAATGCCCAGGTAGGATAAGAGGGTCTGTGGATTACTCTAGGTGCCTTTTTAGGAAAAGTGAATGTAGAACTACAGTCACCAACCAGGCACAAGTCCCTGCTGCTATTCTGGTAAGCAGTGCTGGTCAGCAGATTCAGGTCGTTTGGATGTGAATTAGTGCTCGGTTATGTTTGCAATTTATTAACAGTCATTGCAATACTATGCGACAGGACTATGCGACAGGATATATATGCAGTTCTGTACAAATGTTTTAGGCACCTGAGAAAATCTGAAATGGAGAAGTATATATTAACAATATATATATATATATAACAATAATGTTAGAACAAATACATTAAAACTCACCCATAACTACTGGTTTTACATTACTGTCTTTATTGAAACATCTCCAAAGTTCTTCACACGTTTACATATTTATTATTTATAATTATTATCCTAACACTTGCCTTGATAGATCAGTGCTTACTGGTTTTAAATCAGGTGAATTGGCAATGGAACTGAACACATCCACTGGGCCGCTGTATGGGGCATCCAGGAGAAATCTGAAAAAAAAAAAGTTTATAAGATCTCAACTTTTCTGTTTTTGTGAAACTCATGTTCTAATGTGATTAGGTGCACAAAACCTCCACGTAGTACTGTACACATATGTTTTAATAATGTGCCTAGGTGCCCAAAGCCTCCACGCATTATTGTACACATACATATTGGATTGAAGGTTAATCTTTTAAAAAATATTTTTATTGGTTGATTTGATTTATTGTATTGATTGATTAACATTTGTACATTTATTTCAGACAAATTCCTAAAATATTACTGATACGACACGTAAATATATAACAATACATTTCAAGAATAAACGCACGAAATGACCTTAGGACCTTGAATTCTGCATTTCCCATGGATAACAATTAACAATAGTTGTTTTATTTCAATATAATTTAAAGTGATGGGATATATATGGCATATCTGGAGAATGTATTAATCTTAATCGCCTCGATCAAGAGGTCCTGGTAAGCAGCGACGTATTCTCTCATTTTGTGAATTGAGATCTGACGCTTGAGATTGTTTATTGCAATTCATCATTTGTATTTTGTAAAAAATAAATATAGATGAATGCACAGGCTAAATCGTTATTCAAACAGTAGAAAAGCAAACTTGTCTAGTGTATTATATGCATGTATTTTTTATTTTATTGTTCTGCTGCGCTTTTTTGTTTTCACCCAAGTTGTTTGTATGACTTACCCGTAAAATTCAAAACTGTGATATTCGTTGCTATGAAATATGTACTCTTTGAATGATTAATGTGACGTCTTTTTCTCTTTTTCGTTCGTGTATGTGAAGTCGTTTATTTGACCAATCAATACGAGTTATAGTACAGTTAGTGTATCAATGTAAAGTGCTGTTTATTAAAGTCTGCTTAATGCGTATTTGTGGTTGTTTCTTTGATATTCCTGAATTTTTTGTTTGATAAAAACATCCACACACATGCTTTTTTTAACCCTTACTTCTAAGCATTGCAGTGATTGCCTCATAATTCAAACAAATCCGTTCATCAGGTAGTGGCATGCTAAACTATGACGTAAAATCGTCTTATACTTAATTTTATATGATTTGGAAAGAAAAAGCAATGCTTTTACAAGACTACAAAAAGAATGCAATAAAATAACATATCTGCCAATGAAAATCTTTTTGCACTGCACGTTCTATTAACTCAAAATGTTTGGTTCTACAAGAACAGGAACAAGCTTATAGCGTGCTGTGCATAACTTCTGGACCAAGGCGTTGGTCTGTAAAGCTGTTTATGTGGGAAATGGCTATACATAAAAACAAAAACACATACAAAACAATGCAAATACACACAAAACAATGCATTGTGATTTCATAGCTAGTGCTTCTGTTACTTCTAATGAGGCGCGAGTATATAGATGCATGCCGTTTCTTACAGGATCAGCAACCGAATATATGTTTATCTGTGTTCTTCTAACCAACGTCTCAGTAACGTTACTGGCAAACAGCACATTCCGAGCACTGTCCACCTTGACTTTGTGTTTATTTCAGTTTATTAGCTTATGCACAGCCACTTTAAGACACTCCCACTGACCACTAACTTTGTGTTAATTCTTTTTTCAAATGTTATGTTGAGTTAATTACAGGTAGACACTCTCAGTGACCACTGGCTTTATGTTTATTTGGATTATTGTAATGTTATGTAGATTAAAATACAGGTAGACACACTCACTGAACACTGACTGTATATGTAGTTGTGTTAATTCTGCTGTTATATAGAGCGTTACAAGTAAACCCTCTTACTGGCCACAGATTTTGTGTTTCTGAAAGTTTTGTCTACGGTGCTACACAAAGTTACATCACAATTTTCACGAGTGCTTAAGTGAAGACATTTTGCACTTTACTGCAGAATGTGTTTTTTGATGTTATCCGTCTTTGTCAAATTAAAGGAAAAACTTGTATGTAATGATCAATGCCTGTTACTCACATAGCTTCTAGTCCTCAATCAACACTGGAAGCGGAGGAGAAATGTTAGTTGTTAATATAAAATCGAAACTTAAATATTAAGTATAAAATCAATAAATTACAATCAGGTACAATATAATTCATTAATTTAAAGAGGCATTTCGAAAAATAGAAACTATCTGTACCCGCTCACAACTCACAACTGTATATTGTTTATTGTTGTTAAGCTTTGTGGTCACAAGGCATATAACGATTATTAATACTATTCCACAGAAATAACGTAGAATATATATATATATATATATATATATATATATATATATATATATATATATATATATATATATATATATATATATATATATATATATATTTTATATATATATATTTTATATATATTTATAATTTATAATATTTTCATATTGCAATTAATTTTGAATAAAAATCCTTATATTCTGTGTTTAAGAAAAAAAATATTAAACTCTTTGTTTTGCTTAGTCTCACGTCTGGTCTTTGGTATGCGTCCTAAATGCGTCACGTATGTCGCGGTTTTGACTTTGAGACAGACTTTGGTCACTTTATAGCGGGGTGTCTGTGGTCATTGATCTGTGCCGTTGACGCAGACCTTGAATGTGGCAGTGAGGAGGGGAGAACAAAGATTGGGGGAGGGAAATGTGAAAGGAGAGGAAAATAAATATATTCCTGAGGCCGTAAAGAAGGATATAAATTGATAAATATCACTTTGTTTGTGTTTTCCACATTGGTTGGTTTTCTTGATCAGAACATAGTTCAGAACCTAGTATTTTAGCCATTTCAGATGTTAAACAGACGTGATTTTGTGTTTTATAACTTCAAACAAAGACACTTACACAATCAGTAGCGACTTTCTTGTTTTTTTAAACGTTTGCAAGACATGACGTGTTATTCCAGAACAATATTAATAGAAAATGATTTGTTTGTGCATGTGTGTTTGTGTGACAGGTTGCTATAGTACTTGTTTGTGTTGTAAGGAAAAATTCAAATTTGTGTTTCTTTTTATCTTTTTGTCTTTTAAATTAATTTGCCTTTATATTGTTTGTCTTGGTGTTTTCCTGTTGCTGTTGTTGCATAATTTAATTGTTTCTCTCAATAGACATTTTTAAAGTTTATTACGAGGACTTCAAAAGAATGCAACACATGTTAAATCAATGTATTAAATAATTTAGACGATAAACAATGTGGGAAACGTGTGCACTGAAATAAATATTGCGTAATATTAAATTTAAGCAGAAGATTGCAAATTACTTCCACATTACAATATATCGATACAATTATTTTCTTTCAGTTTTAGTTGTTTTCTGGGCAGTATTGAGCACACGTGACGTTTAAATCAATTTAACCGCTTACCACGTACAACTCATTTAAAAATGCTTGTTTTCCAACAAAGGAAGTTGGGGAATAGTGCAGCAATTATCTGTTCAAGTTTTTGGATTCAGTTGTATTTTACCATTTATTTCAATTTAAAATTGGAGTTAAAATAACTTAACTGTAATACTGTATTATACGACAAAAGGGATGTTATTTTTGTGCTAATAGACAAAAAGATCACTGTCGTGCAATTTATACTATTAAAAAACGTACACAATTAAAGAACTCAGACTAAAGGGCTAATAAAATACAACAGTTTTCTAAACGTATCAATCATTAAATTTGATCATTTAGTACTCACTGTGTATATATATGTATTGTGTATGTGTGTGTGTGTGTGTGTTTGCTTGTATGTATGCGTGTGTTTATTAAGCGCTAAACGAAGGTGGAGATTATTATAATCAATTAAATACTCAGGCTGTTTTAAAACGGGCCATATTAGAGTAAAATGTTAAAAAAAATTCTAATCAATTTACTTTTTAGTTTGTAAGTGCGTGCGCGCGTGCGTGCGTGTGCGTGTGTGTGTGTGTGTGTGTGTGAAAGGGAGTCCCCATGGTTTAATATGTGATGCACATTGTGTTCTTCTTGTTAATGCCGGACTATGAACAGTGCACGTGTCTATATTAACGAGTTTAACTGAATGTAAACAGGTCTATATATTTTTTCATTGGAGGACTGGGCATAAAGGTCTCCATGGAGAAGTACCGTTATTTTTATACCTGTTTACAAACTGCTATTTATTGCTTTTAGTCGATGAAAGCTTAAAAAGTACATATTGTCACGCAACAACCCCATATCCTAAAAACAGCAATTTTACAGGAAGAGGAAAACTTAAATTTTATTGTAAGTCAGTGTAAAATATTGTATTCAAGTTATGTTAGAGCACATCTATCGCTACGTTTATCCTGATATTTGACACTTTGTAAAGAGCAACTGCCAAAAAGTAAAAATCGACAAATTCAGGTCATGTTTTTTATTTTGCCGGACAGTGACGGTATATTTCCCAAAAAAAAAAGAATTTTGGTGCTGTAAGTGTCCAAATAATTTGTTATTGTTAAATAGACATGAGCCCATTCATTACATGCGGCGTCACCACCGTATGCTAAACTTAGTCTAGTTATTGTACACATATTCAGTCAAAATTGTTATATGCGTGAATAAAACCTTTTTTTTTACAATTAAAGAAAGCTAATTATTTTGCGTTTTCTGAAATACGTGTATGTCTACATCACGCAGAATTGCAGAATTGTGTGATACAAATACCCTGAAAAAATAGCTTATGGGTTGTTACTTCTCCTCTACGGCGGTGGTTTTGAAGATACTAGGGTGTTGCCCGTCAGTGATTATTGCAGATATTGTTTTCGAATATGTATTGTGATTGTTGTATACAGTTGATTCAGTCAAGATTACGTAAAACATTATATAGCAAACATTAGGCAAAAAACAGAAGACTGTATAATGCATTCAGTTAAAGACCAACAAACACAAATTATTTTTTTATAATAGTAAGAGCATTAAACAAAGTATTTATGAAAAAAAGTGGTGCAACAACTGGTTCAGTGTTGTGTAGGGGTTTATGTGTAAGTAACACTATCTTAATAGTTATTCGATGTGACACAGGTTTTCACAAAAATAAATAAGTATATATTAAATTTCTTTCAGTATATTTTTATTTATCTTTTAATACGTTCTCAAATATGTCTTGATACGATATGGAATACGTGGTGCACATATCCACATCGTGCATACACCTTATAGTATAATGCATCTAATATCATTATTTTGTGTACTATGATGATCAAAATCACTTTAACCAACTGTTCAACTAATGTTTCAACTTAATTTAAGGAATTTATTCTTTTTTTTGTAAAAGAGTATTTAGCGTGATGCAAACATTGTCGCTGTCACACAAACTTGTTTTCCATTTTTTATTTTTCACTTGTTGACATTATTTAATTCTGGTTGTTCTTCACATTGTGTGAAAATTTCATGATGAATAGACTAATAGAAATACCCCAAAATGGCTTGGATTTTTTCCCATGGCCTTCCAAAGAAAGTAAAGATTCACCAGGAAAGTGAACGTTTAGGCAAATTTTGGGGGTGTTATTTTGGGTGTTAATCGCATAATCCAACGTCCCTGGCTGAGAGGTTTAAATACATAAAATAAACTAAATACATGGCCTGAATGCAGTGTTGTTTAGCCCGAGTTGGAGGGAAAGATCAAGATCCCTGGTGTTTCGGTGTGGGCGGGAACCCCCACAAATTGAAGGTCAAGTTAGTGAGCGCTTTCCAAGGGACTGTGGTTTGGAGGAACCCCATTGAGTGAGGAGATGGCCTGAGGAGTCCAGTCCCAAGTTTTTGATAAGTCTCAGTCGGCTGTGTTTTATCTTTAATGTCTTGCGGGTCTGAAGGAAGAGTTACAGCACGGATAGATGGAGAGAGACGCGCGGGGGAGGGCACCGGGGGCGCGTGTTGGAAAGACGAAATTGTTTTACAATAAGAAAAGAAGATGTCATATATTTAAAGTGATCGGAACGCCAACTTCAAACGCACTCAGTCTCCCCTGACCTGAGAGAAACCGAGTCCTGAGTCGAGAAGGAAATTAAACGTCATAAAGTCGAGACTCAATTAGGGCCTAATGCTTAGCGCGACAGAATGCGGTAGGAAACAAAAACGGATATTCGGTAAGAAAATGCAGGTACTATTTCCTCTCTCATAAATCTGTTTTATATATCAGATACCACGAGGAGAAAAGCACACATTGCTGCCTGTTTTTGTCCATTAGTTTGTTGGAGCCAATTGCAGGAAGGTGTAGTTCATTTCATTATAAAAAAGGCCAGTTATACCAATTGTTTTTGATAAAAGCTATCGAGCTTATATACAAATACGTGATTATACAATGAATAAATAGAAATCAGAAATCATATAACATATACACTGCAAAAAACGATTCTTGAGCCCAGTAAACTTTGCTCATTAATATGAGAAGATTTTACCTAAAATTATACTTTTTGAACTATGCTTAATTAAAACAGTATGTACAACCCAATATTTTGTGTGTTTATTTTGTTTAGAAATTTGGAGAAATATTGCATGAATATTTGAGTAAAATCAACATGATTTGAGCCCAGTGATGTTTGCTCATTATAATGAGAAGATTTTACCTAAAATTATACTTTTCGAACTTTGCTTAATTACAAAAATAAGTACAACCCAATAGTTTTAGTGTGTATTATGTTAAGATTTTGTTACGCCTAACTAAATATTTTAAGGCTGCTTGGGAGACCACGAGGCACTGATACAAGTACTTATCTCCACTGATGAAGAACTTTTGGAAGGCAGCGAGCATGGACTGCATGGGTAAGAGCACAGATTATTTTTGAGATATTTACAGTTGTGCGTTATCTGTGTAGTTTAAGTTCGTTTTAGAAACACGGTGCTTCAGTGAACTATGTTGGCCTGCAGCTATAGGCAAGCATCAAACCGAAAGAAAGGGCAAATGTAGCTAGCTAGCACGTAGGCTAACCACCCGGGTGGCTAATCCGGCACTGGGCGCGTACAAACCGGGCTGGGCCGTCATGCTAACACCGCATTAGCGACCCCGGTGAGTAGACCAGAGTCGGTCTAGCTGGCTTAATCAACTTATTTTTAGCGTGCCGTAATGCTAACACCGCGTTAGCGTGCTGTAATGCTAACACAGCGTTAGCGTGCTGTAATGCTAACACAGCGTTAGCGTGCTGTAATGCTAACACAGCGTTAGCGTGCTATAATGCTTACACCGCGTTAGCGTGCACCGCATTAGAGACCCCGGTGAGTAACGCCAGATCAGAGTCGGTCTAGCTGGCTAATTAAAGTATTGTTCGCGTGCTATAAGGCTAACGCATGTTAGCTACAATGATTGGCCACTTCAACCCCTTTTTTACATTCTCCTTTTCACTGAGCAGCTTGGTGCACTTAGTTCTATAATTATCAGTGTTGGGAATAACAGCGTTATAAGTAACGGCGTTAGGTAACGACGTAATTTTGTCAGTAACGGGATAAAATAATTAATTACTTTTCCTGTCGTTACAACGCCGTTGACGTTACTGGTGATTAAAAGCAGTGCGTTACTATATAATGATATAATAACAGTAATTCGAGCGGACCCCTGCCCAGGCTAGTGAGTAGTAACAGGTGTTTCACCATGAACTGTGACCTATAGAGATCTGTGACTCCAGGTCTAAACAGGTGACAGTTCTCGGTGTAACACCTGTTGAACTTGACACGCTCTTAACACGCCCTGGCCCGACGGCGGGCCAGATAAATATAATAATTAATATCTGGCTGTGTTTATGAATAATTACAGGCTCAATATATCAATGACAGCCTGCTGACTCTCAGGATTACGGAGCTGCTAACCGTTTTACTGTCGGATGTACGGTTCCTGAATAAGAGTGCGTTAGACGGTTCGGTCTGTGAACACGCTCTTTGATCCGCCTGGGGTTACTACAGGACACTCCTCACACACAAACAGAGCATATCAGCGCGTACCTCAGAGTCCGGGCTTCAGAACCCCTCCAAACATCACAACATCCATCAGTCCAGTCTCCAGTAATCCTCATATCCGAGCACTGCTTTTAGAAAAAAATATTATCAACTTTAACGGTTTATTTTAGGAGTTTCTCTTTGTTCTACAGCGATAAACTGCGCATGCGCGTTTCCATGGGCTTCAGCCTGAGAAAAAAAAGAGGTCTGGGCTCAGCCAATCAGGTGGCGAGTTATGCGGGACAGAGGTGGTAGCCAATCAGAGCCAGTGTTTTTACACGTGTGCCGAAGCACACCTGTGACACTCTCTGTAACTGTTTACTTTTTGCTTTTGCTTTTTTTTATATAAAAAAATGTTTTTTTTTTAAAGGATTTTATTCTGCTCTATTCTGATGTGCAATAAATATAAAAAGTTATGTACAAACACCTTTCTGATCTACTTATTTCAACTGACTGTAAAAATGCTTTTTTTTCAGTAATTGGCCTGCAGGTTAGGGAGACAAAGGGATAAAATATTATTTTTGTTTCTACACTGTTTTACAGAGTTTTTGCAGATGAGCATAAAACACATGTATTTCTATAATTACAGACTGTTTGTTAAAAAAAATGGAGTTCATTTGAAATGGTCTAAGACTTTTTTTTAACTGCTTTTAAATATTTAATGTTCAGCTGCTCAACCTGCTGTCTTGCTCATGTTCATCTTACAATATTAAGTTAAGTTAATATTAAGTTTATTCACTGGACAAAGACATTTTTTTATGTGAAGGCGTAAAGTGATTTTTTTTGTACTGTCAGTATTAAGACTTTTTGAAAAAAGGACAAAAAAACTTTAATTAGTTTTATTTAAGAATATGGTGCAACATTTTTGCAAACGTATTATTAAGTATTGCCAGTTTAAGATTTTTGTTAAAAATTAGTAAAAAAATATTTGTTGGTTCTACGTAAAAATATGGTGCAACATTTTTGCAACCTTATTATTAAGTAATGTCAGTTTAAGATTTTAGTTAAAAATGACTAAAAAATATTTGTTGGTTCTACGTAAAAATATGGTGCAACATTTTTGCAACCTTATTATTAAGTAATGTCAGTTTAAGATTTTAGTTAAAAATGACTAAAAAATATTTGTTGGTTCTACGTAAAAATATGGTGCAACATTTTTGCAACCTTATTTTTAAGTAATTTCACTGTAATTTTTTTTGTAAAAATGACGAAAAATGTTTCTATGGGTTTACGTAAAAACATAGTGCAACATTTTTGCAAGCAAATTATTAAGTAATATCAGTTTAATATTTTAATTAAAAGTTATCAAAAAAGATTTGTGGGTAACACTTAAAAACAAGCTTGCAAAAACGTTGCACTATATTTTTAAGTAAAACCAGCACATCATTTTTTACAGTGTATGCTATTTTAAAAGGTAATAATCAATTTAAATTGTGGCGGAGTGTCTTGTTTTAGATTTTGAAATGTAATCTAAAAATAAATGTCCTTTAAAACACTTCTAAATTGGATTTATGTTGTATTTTATTCTGAGCAGTGAGGGTATAGACCACAGTATGTATATGTCTGTTCAAACTGCTCCTAAAAACCATGCGGCCTCGGTTTTGCAAAGTTCTTTATACATTCCAAGAAGAATAATTTTGCAAGAAATTTTCCCTGTGCCTCATAAATGATTACTCTGAAAAATAGAGTAGGAAATTCATTTCAGATGTGAATATATGTGCGGTCTGCAATGATAAATTGTATACAAGAACAAGACTTCTCAAACAGTGGGCGAGGATTAAATGACGTTTCCGACGCAGATTGACGGTTATTTAAATATGGAATATTGTGTAATAGTATATACAGAAATCTTTAATAAAAGATAAAAAAAAATAAAACGAATAAAAAAAACTTAAGCGTTAATGTAAATTTGTACAATTTCTGTTGACCCGCTCTTTCCAAAATCTTGTCACAATATAAACAACTGTTCTGTCAAATGTAAAAAATATATAATATAGATTCAAGATTATTGTGGGTCCGTTACGAAATACAAATTGTTGGCTGTAAATAATTAGAGTCTTGCATATAGAAAAGTATTTGGAGCCTAAGTTGATTAATATTATTATTATTATTATTATTATTATTATTATTATTAGTAGTAGTAGTAGTAGTAGTAGTAGTAGTAGTAGCAGAAGTAGTAGAAGTAGATGTTGCATTTGGTGGTTCTGGTTCTTTTTTATTTTATCGACGCTAAAAAAAATCTTAAAGATGTTTTTAATTCACAATCTTAAATTACAGTTTTGTCGATATAATTATATATGTGTATATGTTTACTGTTAATACACACAGAACAAGTATAACGACGAGGCCGGTTGTGTTACCAATTGCTATTTTATTAAAGCTGGACTGTTCACGGCTCATACAAGCGTATTTAATAGCTTGGCTTACATCCAATTAAAATGATCGGAGCCATGAGGGGACAATAACGTTATTTAATACGCTTGCCACGTTTAGGGCTTGTTTCCGAGCCGATTGATGAGCAGAGAGGGCATCGAACTATTAAAGGCATTTTTATTATTGTGGAGAGAAACACTGGAAAACTCTGTTTTTACCTATTTCTATTTTTTATTTACAATTAAAAGATAAAGAGTGATGGTATAGCTTGTAATCCACTGAAACACCCAAGTCGTAAAGTTTTTCCCTTTCAAACTTAGAAGGGTAAACATTTACTACGCTCTATAAGCCATACTCTTCGTGTTAAAGCTTCTGCCTGCAGAACTGGAGCTCGTTGCTCACAGACTTCTCTTGAAAAATAGAAATAAAAAAAATATTATAATCCAAAATAATTTTATGCAACATTTTATGCATGTATTCTGGAAAATGTCTTCACAGAAATTTTTTTTTTTTTGCTTTCCCCTTTTATTTTTTACATAAATTTGGCAGATTGTCTTTACATTTAAGTTATTGGTGACAATTGGATCCAAATCTTTGTATGGTAACTATTATCCATCGAGAGTGAAAATGTTTGTTCTTCTTTTCTCATTGTCCATGCCTATATATAACAAAGACAAGGCTTTGCACACAACTGCATGACATAGGAAGAGCTCTGAAACTGCACAGTAGCTAACATTGTGGAATGTAACTGGAAGAAGAAGGGGGCACTAATGGTCTTGTCCGGTGTGCGGTCAAAGGAAGAGGACGCGTTTTTGTCAGCCTATTTCTTCGTGTCCAGCTTAGGTTGGGCAGTTATCAGCCTCACTCAGTGTGGTAAAGGATGTGAATCTCCTTTTTTATTCCCGGTTGCATTACAAAGTTCCATTCTTTCTTGTTGTATCTCTCTCATTCGAACGGCATAGCCTATAAATCGCTTTAAACGTGAATATAATCTCACAGACCATAGATAAAGCATCAGTCTGTACTTATATTTAACCGGTAATGTTTAGGTATTTGTAATCTCCTTTGTATTAGAAAACACCTCGATAACTAGGCCTATTTGTGCTTTTATGGTGGGCTAGCTGCTCCCAGGTTTTTAGTGGTCAAATTCAAGGGCTGTCTGGACAGCTGTCTGGTTCCTTTGTACTTGATTGAAGGCGTCCAACCTTTTATCTCCAGGAACGGCCATTTGTACGGACTGGGCAGTGTTGTTTCCTATTCCAAGCTCTATTTTTTGTTGCACGGGCCTTTGCATAGCACCACGTTCTTTAAAACGTTCTCCGCGTTGCTCTGAAAGATATATAATAATATTTTTGTTTCTATCCAAAATGTTTTTGACTTTATTTTAGTTTAAACTACATTCAGGCCGAAGTGGATGTAAATGTTGCTGGATGCTTTGTTGCAGTTGACAAAGCCTTGGATTTAAAAGCAATTATCCCAGTGCCAGAGAGATCTTGGACAAAACGTAATTCAGTTAAATCTCATTCTACGCGGAGAAAAAGGGTACGTTTCTTGAAACTTGCATCTTTTAATATTTAACATAAAATATATCAAATAGGGGGTGCATTAGAGACAGAGAGATAATCACAAAAACAGAGGTACAAATAGGCAGAGATAGATTCGGTACACTAATGCGTGCCCATCTCTAATTCGATTCCCCACATAATGTACAAATGCCTTCATTTAATGTTCAAATCATAAGCTGCTAGAGATGGCAAATGTTTTATTATTTGAAAAGCTTGCGAAAACGGATATAGTTTAAAAAGCTTTTTGATTTATCTCACGTGAATTAAAGGACAGTTTAAAAAAGCTAACTATTCAAGGGGCATAATAGAATAGAAATAGAGATTAAAACTCGTTATGGATCATATATATATATATATATATATATATATATATATATATATATATATATATATATATATATATATATATATATATATATATACTTTTAACATGTGGATAGTGCTAACTACTGCGCATGTCCCACAATATTTCCTTGATTGAAACGTTTATGGTTGAACTTCAGGGGGACTAAAAAAGTGCAGTGATTACTGCTGATTTTCATAACGTTTCTGCGGGCTTTGAAAACCAATCGTTTGTGCCGCCTATATCTAAGTGAACCACTCCTACGCATGTAAGCTTTCCAAATTGATATACGACAATATCTACTTTCGATCACGTGTCTGAGACTGGCGACTTAGACGGAAAGCGCGTCATCTCGCATGCCCAAATTTTCCCCTTCTGCAGTTGGGATCCAAAACATCTATCTGCGGTCATCCGCGCGGGGAGCGCGGGGTTACAACGATGTTTAACTCGGTCAATCTGGGCAACTTCTGCTCCCAGACACGAAAAGAGAGGAGCTCCGAGTTCGGAGAGCGCGCGGGGTGCGCCTCCAACCTTTACCTCCCTAGCTGCACCTATTACATGCCCGAGTTCTCCGCGGTCTCTTCGTTCCTACCCCAGGCCCATTCACGCCAGATCACCTACCCCTACTCCACGAATCTTTCGCAAGTGCAGCCGGTTCGAGACGTGTCGTATGGGTTGGATCCGCCTGGGAAGTGGCACCACAGGGGGAACTACGCGTCCTGCTACACAGGGGAGGACCTGGTGCACAGGGAATGTCTTCCGCCATCGTCCACCACCACCATGACGGAAATGCTGATGAAGAACGAAAGCGTCTACAACCACCACCACCACCATCACCACCACCACCACCCCAGCGCGAACCACCCCGGCGCGGGCTTTTATTCAGGCGTGAGCAAGAATAACGTTCTGCCTCAGGGCTTCGACCGCTTTTTTGAGGGCGCCCACTGCGGACCGGACGGGGGCTCGCTGGAGAACTGTGCGCAGCAAAAGGGCGACCCCAAGCCGGACTCGGCGTCGTCTAACGCCCCCCCGGTCGCCCTCCGCGAGAGCGAAAACCCGGAGACCGAGGAGGATAACATGACGCCGGGCTCGTGCGCCTCCTCGACGGGGACAAAAGACGACAGCTCGTGCAAAAACGACCATTCTAGTAGGTATCTTCAGCTGAGAAGAGGTGAAGGGACAAGCCCAGCGTTTCGTCGGTCAGGTTTTATGTGGAGTTTTATAAGCGTTCAAAGGATTTTATTATAACCTACAAAAGCTCTTTCTTCCTACGAGAAGAATTTTTACGATGGGAAAGCGCTTTGAAAAAACGATATGTTACACACAGGCAAAGCTGTACACGAGTCTGTGAAATTTTAAGAGCCAGCTATTGTGACAAATGCTAACTTTGATCGTGAACTTGTGCTAGGCGTTTTTAAGGGATGTGGAGCTGTGCTGTGGAGGGTAAAAAGCAATTGGGCAGAACAGTGCTTTCGATGACTGGCTAGTTAATCCTATAGGTGCGGTTCAGCTCGCTGATTGTATTTAAAGCAGTTATGTGGCTTCACGTTTCTTGCTGCTGCTCTTGCTTTAGGTATTTGAGGTTCGTTTATATATATACGTTGATGTTGAACAATTATAAAATATCATTCACTATGATAAGATATTTAGCATGATTAAAAATATGCTGCATGTTTTTTAGTCAACAAACATTCAGTTTATCTAAAATAAAGCATTTTTTGTAAAGATAAGTGAAATATGTTAGACTGAAGAACTTTTAATTAGCCTTGGTTTGATTTATATATTTAAAATATTTTTATATTTCCTCACACACACCGTTGTTACTTAATAATTTATGGACCAAAAATAGTTGTTAAAAAGTTCTCTTATTGTAAGGTGAACCATTAATGTTCCAAACGCCATGCGTCCATTTAGATGGCAGACATAAGAATAAGGCACGGGATGTTCTTAGCAGAATTCATAGTATGGGATTCAGTGTAAGCATTAGATGCTCTATTCAAGTTAAACAGAAATATTTTGCATTAATAATTTGATATCACTATGAGAACAAAATGAGACATGAGCCAATTATCCATGGCCAAGGTTATACCCCTGCATGCATGCATTTGGTCATGCAGGTTTGTATTTGTTAATATGGTAATTAAGATGGTATTTATCTGGCAACTATGACGGTAATAGTGGAAATCCATATGTTTAATCGTTTAATCCGGGAGACTTTTTTATTTTGTTTGCATTGTGAATTGAACAGTTGCTATTATTTTTTATTATTTGTGCTATTATTAAACTTAACACGAGATACACGACAGTTAAAGTAAAGCCTGTTTTGTGACAAAGTAAAACTAAAAACCTTATGAGGTCATGGGTGAATCAACAGCGTACTTCCAATTGCAAGACTAGAAATACATAAGTCACTAAATATTGCAAGTATTAAAAGTATTATTGAGCTCGACTGTTGGGAACTTAAATTACAGAATCTAGTGTACAACAATAATATTAAATGTCATCGACACTGAGAATTTGTGCATTAAACATCATAAAATATTTAATTCTGAGTTGAACTAAATGACTTTAAGGAATTTTTTTTCGAAGTCAGTGTACTTATAGTAATAATGAACATCTTCAGGCGAGGGCTGTGTGCGCTTGCTTTGTCAATTAAAACACAATGCGAATGATTAAATATGTTAATTATTTAAAATATGTCATGGCTATTTAGATTGCATTAGTGTATATAGTATTTAGAGGTAGGATGATAATAGCTGTCATAAAATAAGATGTATAATAATAGCTGTCATAACATGTTAGTATTAGGTGCTCCATGTTCTTGATTTGGGGGTTAAAGAGCTAAAAGATATATGTAATTCTGAGTAAATTCGACTTAGACTATACACTATACATTCTAAGAACTATGGCCAAGGTTATGCAACTGTATTGCAATTGTCTATGCTGTGCGATAGCTATTTGTGTACCGTGTTGATTCAAATAGAATAAAATCAAGTCATATGTGTGTTTATGTTTTATCCAAACCAAGATCGACTTCAATTCTCGCTTAACACTGGGAATGAAAAAAGGAAGCAATGTGTTGGTCGCAGCACGTCATGCCCTGTTTACTCGCTCTGTTCGCTTTATTAAAACGAATAGCCTCAATATTAGAAACATGTGTACGCATAATTCACATTTATTCCGTTTATTGATGCAATGTGTGTGTTCTTTACGGTGTTTTGCTGTTGGCTCATGTTTATGGGGGTATAGAGCCATGCAACGCATTTGACCTTGCCCTCTGTTTTTGTTCTGTCTTAAATTGTTCAAAGGTACCCCAAGAACGAGAAAGAAGCGATGTCCGTACACCAAGTTCCAGATCCGAGAACTTGAGCGAGAGTTCTTCTTTAACGTTTACATCAACAAAGAGAAGCGGCTGCAGTTGTCCAGAATGCTAAACCTCACTGATCGACAGGTCAAAATCTGGTTCCAGAACCGACGGATGAAGGAAAAGAAATTAAGCAGAGATCGCTTGCAGTATTTTTCTGGTAACCCTCTTTTGTGAACTGGAAATAATGGAGGTTCGTTTCCAAATCTAGAGTGAACGAGTGATTATGAAGCCAGCAATGAAAAAAAAGTACTAAATGTTCTCGGACTTTGCAGATGAATAATAGGTACTCCATTTAGTACGTTTCTTTACAAACCGCCAACTTCAAGTACTAATGGAATCACAGCTTGTAGAAAGGGGAATCACATGCAAAAGGCGATCATTTGCATCAAGTGAAGGCCCTTTTGAATTTGGAATTTCGTCATTGTATTATCATTATGCTGAATTTTTAGGCCTGTTGTACTGTGAAGATGTTTTAGGCACATATACATATTATGAGTAATAGTAGACTCAATGAAAAGAGCTTTAAAAGGTTTAATAAAATGCAGTGGTGCAAAACTATTTGTCTATGCTATTTGTATTAATTTAAATATACGTCTTCTCAAATAAACACTTAATAATTAACCGTATAATAATATTTTCATTCTAATATACACATGTGCCTAAAACCTTTGAACAGTATCATAGGTTGTATGGTGCTTAATTCAACCGTGGCAAGCAGATACATGCGAAGAAAATACAAATACGCTACATCAACACGATCTTTTAGAACCATTATTTTTTCCACGTGCACTTGACGATGAATTGAGATGAATTCAGCAGCCAAAGTACCATTTATTTTTCACAGTAGTAATGTTTCAACATGTTTTGGATTACAAATAGTATCAGTAACATTATTGTTATTATTGTAATTACTGTATAATGTTATGCCTCCGACTCCCTGTATTTACAAGGGTAGTTGAAGAAATCGTCAAAATACTCACCAGAACATTCTTTAAATATTCTTTGAAACACTATGCAATAGCTTTATCACACGCGTGTTGTATTATTATCTGTAAATATGTAATTTTATTTTCTTTAAATGTTTGTTTTTTCCCACTTCATTATCAACTATAGAGAACTGGAAGGCAGAAGAAGTGAAGAATGCAGGGTTTTCTATTTCTACACCATTGTAAGCTGTTGTTTATGCTTGCTGTTTACATGTTATGCGGAGAAAAGGACGAAAACGATAAGTATTTGCATCACACGCGAAAAGAAAAATGTAACAAAAATAAAGGAAATTACTAAATTGCGGCAGCTCACATTTGCCCAGGTGTTGTATTTTATTCAAGCATACATAGTTAAATACATGTATGCTGCTTACTTATAAACATATCTTAATTGTTTAGCATGTAACTGAAATGTGCAGTTAGCAACATTTATGCACCAGGTCTATGAACCCGGTAGCTATTGATTTTTAAACGACAAACTAATATGCAAAGCATTTTTAGGTAGCTTAAGTGCGCCAAATGTATGCAGGAACACCATTTGGCGTCAGAGCTGATAGATCTAATCAGAACCAAAATCAGAAGATTGATGATGACCATAAAGAATCTTTAAAACCAGTACAGCCTGCTGTAATTGGAAAATCAGAGACCGTTTCCTCTTGCAAATCAATAACTGTGAAAAGTCACCAGCGCAGCGGTCGTATAGACGTTTGTTTTGCAAAAAAAGATCTGCAGCTAATAAGGCTTGATTCATAATTTGTCAGGGTTGTGCAGGAGAACGGTTAGTCTTGGAGACGAAACGTCTGCAAAGAATTAAGGCACGGACTCATGAGGGCGAATTGGTTTGCGTCCAGGTATGACCCTCATATAGCCTAGAGAAAACACGTGCATGATTGGCGTGTGCATGTGTGTGTTAAAAGTCTATAGGAGACTGCTAAGGGTGGGCACTAAAAGAAATTTCCAGCGGTCATTTGAAAACACATCCAGTCTAGACACTGTCGTAAATGCACCCGCACTAAATGGTATTTTTTTTCTCTTAATTGCACCTTCTGCTCAAAGGCACACGATTCCTTCCGCTGTAAAAGAGGAAAGATTAGGCTTAAAATCGGGGAAACCCAATATATCCTATTTTATTTTTTTTTACACATTTTTCGACCTTAATTTCATTACATTTCACAGTCGCCTGCATTTTAGAAGAAATAACGTCGTTTTGCAATATATCTACACTCTTTAACAGCTAACAGCTCAATTCTGAGACAATTCTACCAGGAGTTTCGGATGTAATGTCTCTAGATTTGTTAATGTTTTTAAAACATTTTGTGAAATTGCAAAATAGGTCACATAATCTGCTCAAGGTCCAAGCTTCTCCAGCACACAAATTGTCTTTGAACTTCCGTGAAGTCAAGGCCAGCACCTTTAACCCTGCGTCATAAAGTCCAATGTAAAAGCTTCTACTCTCCCGGAAATATGGGCACTGAATGTGTGAAGGACCAATCGGGGAAAAGAGCAAGAAAGTGGGATGGAAAGAGGAGCAAGGAAAACAACAGTAGTAACTTTATAACAGTGCAAACGTTGTATAAAAGTGGTTTGAGTTAGTTAGTTTTCCATTTTTGTAGTTAAAAATAGTTAACCTTAAATGGCTATTACACCAAGTCAAAAGAAAGAATGCTGGACTCAGGTATATAAAGTTATCAAATAAACAGAACTGAAAAATAAGTACATTACATTGCACATAACTGTACAAAATCCTAGAATCTTTGGTTTGTTTGGGAAGTGGCATTGGCCTATAAACTAAAGTTCCCATGGAGGCCGTCAAATAGGCAATTGAACATCTGGGTAACATTAATTTGTGGTCGATGGATCGTGTGTCAACTTTGAATAACATTTGTAAACCCATAATCGTGGAGGAAAGAGGAGAAGGGATGCGGGCATTAGAAAATTATCATGGGTTTTGTTTAAGTTTGACCTGTTTTGAAGGGATACATTTCAGTTTGTTGCTTAAATGAATTGCATGAATGATAATAACTAGGGCTGGAGATGTATATGTTCAATTATAACTTATAGAAAAGTTTAAAGATCTTAAAAAAGCAATTATACATGTCAACAGACATTCTTAAATATTGATGCAGACACAAAAAACGTAATACAATTTATTTTTATTAAAGTTAATTCATAAAGCATATATTTTCACTGTGACAGACGTTATTATTTAATCTTAAGCTTTCAATGTTTACTTCTTGACTAAACAGTTGTGGCTGAAACTTTTAGGCTGCCTATTGATTACGATTTGGATTAGGTTAACATACACTCTTTTCAACTCAGTCTTTAAGTATCATTGTAAACAATTATAGGTCATTAATTTGATTTTTATTTGTTTGTTTTTTATAAGAAGAAAAAGAGTCTAGGCTCCATATGAATCCTGAAATAAAATCCTTAAAACTTTATGAGGGAGAGTTTTCACACATATGCGCCACTAAATCTGACTCCAAGGAATTCCTACACTAAACATTCCTTGTCCCAGAAAAAGCATCCCTAGACAAGGAGGTTGATTGTATATGTGTGTGCAAATGAATGAATGAAAGATCAAGAATCTCAAAACTTTTACGCTCAGTCGCTCCCTGCAGAGAGACTTTGGCCCTGGCCCCAAGGTTTTCACGACTATGTAGTCTTTCTCCAGCATCGGGTTGCCAGGCCCCTCTTTAAGCCCGCCTCCTACTCGATGCTTCCGCCTATAAGGCAGCCCCGTGTGGACCCCAGCTGGGATCCTGCGCAGTGTCTGGCGGTGTCTGGTGTCACTCAAATTGCAGTACATAACTGCACTAATGTTGTAGACGTCGCTGCAAGGGAGGAGCCATTAAACAGTACAGCGTGTGATTGAGTGATAGCTCTAAACCCTAGAAAAAAGTATTTTGTTTAATATATAAGATTAGATTGGTTGCCCCAGGGAAAAACCTCTTCTGCGATAAGAAAGACCTGCTACTGTGCCAAGAGGAAAACACGGAGCTGCATTTTACTAGTATAAGAGGAATATCGAGTGTTAGAGCCGCTGTGTTTTTTTTGTCTTTGAAATTGAACTCCTGTAAATTGTAAGTTTAAATTTGAGTTAAGATATTTGTTGAAATTTGTTGTAGTAGAAAGTTGCTTACGTAAATAGCGTGCCATGTTTTTAAATTATATATATGTAAAAAGAATACAACATACCAATAGGAACTGTTATTTCGTTTCAGCAGTGGTAAAACATTTGGACACATGGCTATTAAAAAGAAAGCCCTGTTTGGGTGCTTCTCGATGGCTTTTCAAGAGGCATGGCTGACCTGTAAAATAAGCATGGCCTGCTTTAACCGTACTCTCCATACTGTAGTATATTGTATTTATTTGCTGAAATAAGTAACTTCTTCTGGATTTGCATATTGCTCAAATATATTATATAACTAGTCACATTGAACGTTGTTATTTTGTGTGTTTTGGCGTTTTCCTAAAACACTAATTTGCTTTGCTTTGATGTGTATGTGGGGAATTGTATTGTTTTATAGCACTGCATTAAACAGTTACGTTTGATACTATTCAAAGGAATCCAGCATTTGTTACTATTGTGCTGTATTGAGTTGTTTGTACCGGCTCGTGTTTCTAGCCTAACACAATATTAAAGATTTAATCTGGAAGATTTGAGTTTTAATATTCTATACTGAAACCCGAAAGAACTTGATAAATAGATGTTATTGGAAATATAACTTATGCAGTGTTGTGTGTGATAGATACCGTTTGGCACAGAGAATTGCGAATTTGACCAGATGAGTAACATGCAAACGGTATTTTTAAAATTGCAATATAATTCTGTTCTTTGGTGCAATTTGTATGGTCCCAATGTATTCATAGAAATTTAAAAAGCGTAAACTGGAAGAAGCTATTTGTGGTGACAGAACATACTGTGATTGTGTGCCACCCTTTAAATGATTTAAGAAATATAGTAGCTCCAACCTAGTAAATAAAAAGTTAAATTAATTGTAAAGACAATGTATATTTATATTGACCAGTTAATATTAAGGAAATATTCCAAATGTTTAGAGGGCTTGTAGAAGATATTCAATTATGTAGTACGATTGTAAATAAAATAATATTTTGAAATAAATTTAAATAGAGATAAATTATTATTTTTAAGGACGGAAGCAACATTTTTAACGTTAAATGTGTTTACCAGCGTAGGTTAACAAAAAATGAATATCGTGTTTGCAGGTGAAATAAATTCCATTGGATTTTCCCATTTTTATTAAATTCAATTGATAGGTAATTCAGGTAAACTTACTGCCAAACAAGATAAAAATAAAGCAAAAAATAAAAATAAGAAAATTCATGTGCAGGAATTATAAAAGGGATTGTTTTCTGCCACATCGGCCTTTCTTGAATGCTTCGTCTTTACGTCTGAAAATAATCGGTCTGACTAAAATGTTAAAAAAAAAAAAGTTAATAGAGCAAGAATGTGCAATAAAGTATGCATGTTTTTGTATCATAATTAAGAAATGTGTATTCTTTGATCACAGTGTGACAGTGACAGTGTCAAGTTATTGGCAAGCTTAGAAGTTAACATTTTTATTACATTGATGCGCCCTGCTAATGATAGGGGTAATAGTGTCCAACAGTCAAAACATACCGGTCACAATATTTCACATTCGACATAATTTATTCTACAAATAAAAAATAATTGTTGAATTAGTTTTTTACTTAATTAAGGAATTATAAAAGTATCGTTAATATTGTGAATAATTAAATGACGAATGCATGCCTACAAAACAATAAATGCTAATGCAAAACTAAATTAAATAAATTATTTAAATTATAGATCGCTTTACAGATGGCAGTTATCTGTTTTAAACGTTGTCTTTGTCCTTTTTTTATAGCCCTACTATGCAGGCTGTATTATAGAGTAACATGGTTTTGGAAGTATTATTTCTAATTTTAAGGCATGGTTCGGGTTTGGGGGTCCATTATTATTGCCTGTATGATGTGAAGAAAAGGCACTTTTGATTTTCTTTTTGTAATATATAACATTTTCATATTAGATGTACATTAATTCAAGAAATTAAACTGTACACGCCACTTGTAAATATACCTGTCACCAGTAATAATTCAAGAAGCATAAAAGAGAAAGAAGAAAAAAAGAGTCTAAAGTGTAAAAAAAAAAAAAAAAGCTCATCTGCAGTTACATCTTGTGGCCTTCACGATGGCGCCATTGCTCTGCACAAACTGAACAACTTGACTATATGACGTATTTCTCTGTCTGGATAGTCAATGCCACTTCTAATCGCCTATTAGTCTAGTAGTCATGTGGTATATTTTTAGCTGCACGAAAACGCCCATCGTTGATTCAAAAAACATATAGATGGTAAAATGGATCGTCTATGCAGTTAGCTTGACAACTGCAGTTCACAACACCATGAAGATCCTGTAAGTACCTGTATGTTTGAACCTGGTAAACCTGGTGAGAGACGTAGACAGAAACGTACACATTATTGATCTCCTCTGGATGCAAAATTGTATTTTGTCGTATTCACCTAAACAAGAAAATATAATATATATATATATATATATATATATATATATATATATATACATGTATATATATATATATATATATATATATATATATATATATATATATATATATATATATATATATATATATATATTGCAAGTACAATGATGAAGTGATATAATACTATAATAATAACATAAAACAGTATATATATATATATATATATATATATATATATATATATATATATATATATATAATGTTAACCACTATATACTACTATTTACTAGTACCCTCTTCGACACTTTTCCCAATTCACTTCATTTTCCTTTGTTTACTATGTACATTAACAAACGCTTATCATCGACCAAATCTCCATTGTAATTATTAGTTAGTATTGTTATTTATCACGTTGATGCAGACTCGGTTGCGATCTTGTTTCAGCCTCGTACGCTGGTGCAGGAAGACCAAAAAGATTCTGCCCATTATAGACATAGACACAAAAACACGGGTGTGACTTCTGTGAGAAAATACACAGAAGGGATCTGGAAAGGGATGTATATATAGTTTTTTTTATCCATGCACACATGCAAAGCTACTAATGCATTTATGTGAATATACATTATTTTCCCTCTACGCTTAGTCATCATTTGTTCATGTCGGTCAAGTTATCATTTGCGATGTATTGTTTGCTGTTAAAAGTTAAATTTACCTAGAATAAGTCGAGTAAGAAAAAATAACAACTTAAAAACAACAATGACGGTCTCGTGGATTATGTTTAAGAAAATTACTGCCAGATTTTTATCGTGACGTACTGGAGCTTCATCATGTGTAAAAAAACACATTAACTACATTTTAAAATCTTCAAAACTGCACGCACCGCCAGGAGAACATTTTTAGACAGACTGCCGCAGTTTTTCGAAATAAACACTGTCGTTCTTGTGTCGATATTCGTTGCGTCCATTATTGCTTCCTATTATTTCACATTTAAACAAATTGTAATTTTTTTTACCTACTGTCCAATCTTTGAGACTTTGAGAAATTGCATTAAAATACAGCATTACTAGTATTTGTATAGTTTTGTTGAACTGATTTAGTTAATGCATTCTTTTATAGAAAAACCACAATAGAACTAACACAGGAGTACCGCAAAACAAAATCATACGCCTTTATTTGTCGCATGCAAATAATAATGGTTTCTTAATTAAACGGGGTGTTATTAGTTATGTCACATTTCAGAAAATGTATTTCATTTGTATTATGAATCTTTCACAATTGAAAAAAACAAAAACAAGAGAATGTGCTTGAGATGGAGAAAATTAAGTCTAGTATAAGTCTACAACACGTACCTTACTCGTTAGCGCCGCCGTCAGCTTAAACTGTGCATCGCAGTTGCCTGCAAACAGATCATGATTGGGTCCGAAACCGGTGCATGAAGCCATGGAGATTTGAATACCTTCATAAGGTCTTCAGTTAAACAACCTACATGGTGTACACCTACATGTCATCAAGTATATCCTCTGGAGATGTCAGAAACAATGGGATCAAAAAACTGTCACAGAAAAGCGTTAAAAACTGTTTACATGGGCTAGTGATTTATGAATGCTTATCAAATGCATCTTAATTATCAAGGTTGTTATGAGCTTGCATGATCGGAATAATGAACAACATGACCATAACTACAGACGTACTATGGTTTTATGTCCACTACACCATGTGATAATTTGTGTAAATCTAATTGTTCACACGTAATGGATTAAATCGCAACAAAACGCTGTGGTAAAGAAGCAAGCGCGAGTAAAACCGCAAGAAGAAAGAGGAAGTAGATTCTATACGTGATTGTATAAAACTGTCCTCCTTCTGGAAAGGAGACACTGGCTTGAGAGAGAGAGAAAGAGAGAGAGAGAAATTGAGATAGAGAGAGAATGAGAATCCTACCACTGTAAGTGGAGGACTAAGCCATAACGTTGATTTAAATATTAGCCAGATGACCATAATAAGTCAAGGTCATAAAATATCAATGTCACTATGTTAGAGCCGGAGCGCTGGAGCTCGGTTTTATGATCTGCAAATTACAATGTGCTGCAGTAAAGTGTTCTAAAGGTGAAGAGGAGGATGGGCTTCTGCACGGAGCGAGATCCGGAGATGGTGCTGGCGATTCCGTACGCACACAAGGAGGACCTCCTTCTTCCCTGGCGTGATAGCCTAATTTTTTGGGAATAGCTTCGGAATTATAGAGCGGCGAAACAAACAAACAATCCTGGCAGATGAGGAATGGCAGGAAGGGAATGGATATGCTGAGACGCACGCGTTGCTGTCGGAGGAATACAGGACAGCCAAGCGCAGATAACTAGAACTAGACACGGCGGAAGGTAGGACCAGACAGTGACACTATACTTTTCTTTGCTTCGGATGGCAGAACGCTTGCCAGGATCATTCATAACTGGCAGTGTTTTATATGATCGATTATTTAGATTAGTATTGATGGATAAGATATGTATTGTGTTGTTTCTCGTTTCTCCAGTATATTTTTCTTTTGAGGCTCTCCTGGAGCGTGATAGACTTTGTACGTTAAGCTGTTAAAGCTGTTAATGTTTTGAAGATCTGTTGTGATAGAGCTCGTTGCCGCGGGGTTGAAATTTTAAATAGAGCCTTATTATTAATTTGCAATGCTCAGTTTTATTTCATTTAGTTTTATTTCCGTAGTTTTAAGTGCACATCGGGCGATTTTTCTGAATGTTCATAAAAATGCAAACGCGAGGAATGGTTTAGTGTTGTCATATGTTGAAGGTTATCAGTTGGCTACACGTCTAGTACAAGTAGTACATAGCAATTTTTTGGTTGGGCATAAGCATTATCTTTGTTTCAGACGCCACGAACGGGATAGCCTCTCATGTTCAGCTGATGCGTGGTTTAGGTAGTTTCATGTTGTTGGGATTGACTTCCTGCCTCAGCAACAAGAAACTGCCTTGATTACGTCAGTTCGCCTTCATCAAGGGCGTCCATTTCCGCCAAATTACCCCCCAGTCTCTGCAAATGGCATTGTAAATGAACCACCGTCGCCTCTGTTAACTAAAGAACCCCCACCTGTTCTTATACTATCTCCGTTGCACAGAAAAGTCATCTATAGTCTCCTGTGTCTGAATTGGGGTTGTAAAGTGCACGGGGGCTGGAAAGCCCGGTCTTGTCCTGTTCCCAGCTTGATGTTGAAAAACTTAGGCCTTGGGGGAAGATGCTTGTGGAGAAATAGAAGGATTGATAGTGAACTGGTTAGGATAACTGCTGCATTGCAAAAAGGGCCCTGTCTGCAGGTGCTGATCCTGTACAAATCAAGGATAGACAAAGGACCTTGTTATTATTTCTATTTTATTCTTATTCATATTATTGTTGTTGTCTAATTGTTGTCCTAAAAACTACCTTCACTAGTTTAGAAATTTAGATGTCACAAGATTCTTTAGTAGAAAGTTCGATTCTAAGTAAATATAACAAAGGCAATAAAAACATAATTAATTTTATTTTCAACGCTTTCCATTCCAACAATGTGGCAATATATACAGACCAAATGTAGTATTTACTATTAAGACATACATTAATATTGCAGGTCAAATATCCATCTCAATCATTTTTGTTGTTGTGTTCGTTGTTAAAATTTACAGCATCTAAATACCCTGATTTAAGTGATCTTAACACTGCCAGTACATTTTAGTACAGTTTTCTGTGAAATTTTGTCATTAACGGAAACGAAAACGCATGTCGTCGTTTTTGCGCAAACACCTGGCGTCCCTATTTTTAAAAAACGTTTTACTTTCATTTGCAAAAATGCAAATGCAATTTTATAAATGGTACCTAAATCTATAATTGTCGTTTCTAAAAGCATTTTCGCACAGCAATATCGTCTTTACTTACCCTGTCCTACTGAATATTTTATATCGTTACTTTATTATTATTTATTGTATTATCGTATATATTTCCCGGTTTATGTTTGTGGGACAATTTACACCAGTACTCAAAATTAATCGTTGCAAAGTTTTCCAAAGAGTTTCTTAATTATGATTCTGCTGCATTTCCCTTATGCCTTATTGCAAACACCATCAGTTTCGGGGTTTTTGCTCAGCACACTTGAACTCTTTCAATATGTTTATAATTGTACAATATTTCTGAAACTAGACTTAAACTACAGTTAATGCTCCTAATAAAGATTTTTCATCACATCACCATATTCACACCATACCTAAAACCTATCACTATTTTTATATTCTCTCTCTACCCTATTGGTGTGCGACAAACTTTATTTTAAATGGACAGACAGTTTGTTTTTGGAACAATACAAACCCTTTCCAATTATTAGATCAAGTGTTATTAACGTATCATGTCTTACTGAATTCGTTTGTTACACTAGGACAACGTTGTTTTTATGGATTAAATAAAAAATCCAACAATTAAAGGAGCAAATTTTACAACAGTTTGAAATACATTCCAAAATACACTGCATTACACCTCGCTTACAGTCAGGTATAATTTGTCTAATATATGTCAGAAGATAATCAAAGCTTTACTATTGAAAAGACTTACCTGATGCTATATGTTCATTCGCAAGCTATTTTATACCATAACGTATTGTACTTTATTGTTATGCATTAAACACAACAAATTGAAGGACGCGGTTTGCAGCAGTAACTAATTTGTTAGTCGAAACTTTACCGAAGCCAAAGAATATTCAGAGATTGCTGTCTGTTCAAATTTGAACAAAAATCGTTTTGGGATGAAAATTTGTATGACAGGGAAGGTGTTTTCTGACGTCGTCTTTGGAGGACAAGGTGTTTTTATTAATCACATCAGAAGACAATCTTAGCTGCATAGTAAAGTAAGAAATCATGCTCACATTCAAATCTACGTCAACTTTCCCAAATGATGTAAAATATAGTTCACAGTAGTGACAAGAGGATTAGTGGGATGTGTTCTAAAACACAAACGTCATCATCTTAAATTTATTTGAATATATGCTGTGTTTAGCAATCTTCCACTTCCTAAATGACACAGGCACTAAAATAACACCCACACACACCACACACACACACACACACACTTATAGGTAATGGGCCGAAATTATTTCATACTAGTGCAATCAGCTTTAGTTTACAGACAGAAATGCAATCAGAATATTCCCATTTCCATTAGAACAGTATTATATGTTAGTCATTGTATTTTCTTTTATAATAAATAACGTATCAGATATAACATTGCACATAGGGCTTAGATATAATTTACCTGCCTACATACTGCAGTATTAAGGTGAATTTCAATCTGTGAACTGTAAATATATGTGTAATATAAGTATTTAAATGAACATGCTAAAAGATTAAAATTATTATTAAATAGGCGTAAACATCTTGTTATTCTAAACAAAAGGCCTTCAATATGACAAGAAAAGTGTTCACATTGGTTGTCATTAAAAAAGAAATATAAACTGGATCATTTTACGTTTGCTGAACCTCGGAAATAACGGTAAAAAGAAAAAATAGTATCTTCACCTTATAGATTTGTTCAACATATTCAGCTAAACTAACATTAAAATACATTTTCTTTTAATAAAATTTAACAACTTTTTCTTATTTTTTCAGTGTTACAACCAGAAACACAGTACATATGGAAGCATTCCTGCAGTCTGTTTACTCTTCCAAAAAAATGCAATAGCACAACCTTATTTTACAAAAAATCCTCACTTTAAACACATTTAAATCGTGATTGTCATGACAGCTGTAGATTATGGTTTTATGTATTATTTCGTTTTATCGTGACATCTTTTTTTATCACACTGTGTTTGTAATATTCAGAAAACCCTTCTCAGTCCAGCCAAAATCTGCTGTCGCATGCAGGTTGTCAGATATCTTCGTTACTATGGATGGATGCTAAATAAAATAACACATAAAAAAATAAGCTTCCAAAATTACTAATTTAAAGGTTAGCCCATAATTATGGGTTATTTAGGAAACCAAATGACAACATTGCTGCAGGAAATATTTGTACATTTAAGAATATATTAATATAAATATCTTAAGTGAATACAAAAAAACTTCCTGCACTGAGAAAACTGAGAAAAACAAGTGACTGGACATCCCTGCAAACAGAAGTCTGCAACAGCGATTTAATTTCCATATTATGTAAACTTTGTGTTGTTATTATTATTATTAATAATAATAATAATAATAATAATAATAATAATAATAATAATAATAATAATAATAATAATAATAATAATAATAATAATAATAATAATTTATTTATTTTTTATTTGCATAAAAATAATATTTAGTTGTCCAGAACACAACATGTCTATCTTTTCTGCCTGACTTGCTCATAGATCATGCTCATAAAAATTTCGGCATATTGTGACAAGCTTTCTTACAAGAACATTGCAACTTTTTTATGATACATGTTGGATGTTTAAGCACGCCTTTCCCTATGCACTCTGGGTTATTATTCAGATACTGTTATTTAGATCCAGGGACGTATTATATTTTTTCATTATATACACATCCTAACTATTTGATTACCACAATGAAAATATGTACGTTATGCTGTCTGGAAAAAATAAACCTTGAGGTATTGTCCTGTATAGGGTTTAGTGGTTAACAGTTAACAGGTTTCAAAACCAATAACACCATTAAAACTATCTCAAAATGTGTACTATTCGATTTTTTTTTAAGCTGTTCAGCCGGCAGCACGAGAGGATGAAGGGGAAGCATAGCTGTATCTTATGGACGGCGGCGGCGCCTAACGATGTTTGGGTGACAATGGCAATTAATCAAGCAGTCGGCCACCGCAGTGCGGAGTCGGCTCTGTTTTTGAATACTGCTCACGTACACCACAGTAGAAGTTCATTTTCACACTGCCTCCCAATATTTTCCTCGAATGTTCTCCATGGAATGTTCTTCATGACTGTGATTGCGTCATACAACATCTATAGGCCAATACTAGCTTAGTGCTATTAAATAGCTCTTGGTGCTAATTAGCATATGGGGTATTTACTTAGCCTATGTTTACTAAATGTGTTCATGTAGGACGTGCATTGGGCAGAGTTTCTTAAAAGTACCACAGCATCGAAGAACATCTACATTACTTGGTGGAGTGTTACAGTGATAATCGCTGTCATTTATTTAGCTATTTATATGAGCGTTTATTTATTGGTTGATTTATAGAGTGAATACAGACTTTCTCATAGATCACATTTGTTTTTACATAATATATAATCCCATTTGTTTTATTATATATATGTACATATCAACATATTCTTTAAAAAGAGCAAGCTTAACCATTTACAAGATTGAGTTGAATGACGTGGCACATTCTTCTCCTTGTACAGCAGTATTTGCTTTGTGTGGTGCTTTGGTGATTTTGTGTCCTGAGGTTTTTAACGACACGCTTAAAACAATCAAATTGGCTCCCGTAAAAATTTATTGACAGGAGCTACTCCCCTGCCCACGTTTTTTTCTGTACTGGAGAGTAATATATTAATAATGGTTTCATCTGCTGTAAAGCCTTTTTTCCAGATATGTTCTGTCAGAGCTGCAAAGCTATAGCCAACATATCGTGCATTTTATTATGTGTGTATAAGGACTGACTCAGTTTTAGTAGCTATTCAATTCTTAAGTATTTAAAAATGCAGCCTGAGCATTCAACATACAATTTGGATCACGTTTAGCTATTTTTTAGTATTACGTTTAATAATAATAATAATAAAAGTTATACGCATGAAAATATATACGCAATGAAAGATAAATGACGCCTAAGTAAAGGAGAAATAGTGCCTGAGTAAAATGGCTAACGTTGCCTGCCTCTTGCTTTTAAATGCCTGTCAGAGGAGGTTCTCTGATTGTAAGGAATAAACACAGCGCAACCGTGGTCGATCGTTAGATGCGTCGACATAAGAAAATTGAGCGTTTATCAGCTGTTCACATCTCTAGGGCAGTTATAGTCCAAACAGATTTCGCGCATTAATCCACGTTGTAATTTTGGAGAAAATACAACCACGTGTCCACCGCCAGCCAATGGCAGCCAGGAGCCCCGAGAGAAATAATTACCTGACTTGATTGTACTACGAGCACATCAAAAGTACACATCTGCACTCCATAAAAATCTGATCCATGTTAAGGAGACCAGAGGAGTCGTCATGTCGACCACGGGTCCTATAAGCAATTATTATGTGGATTCTTTGATAAATCACGACCCCGAGGAGGTTCTCACGACGCGTTTTTCGGCGCAGGAGATACTTCCAGCCGGCTCGCGTCCATCGCCCCTTGTAGCCGAGTGCTCGGACTATCCATCCTGCAGCTTTGCGCCCAAAACTCCAGTCTTCACCTCTTCCTGGGGTCCGGTGCATTCCCAGTCATCAGTGGTGTACCATCCCTATGCCCACCAGCCTCGTTTAGGCACCGAACCGAGGTATGTGCGATCTTGGCTTGAACCAATCTCAGGGGCAGTGTCTTTCCCAGGTTACCCGAACAACAGCAGACATTATGGGCTGAAATCGGATGGTTTTTCAGAGCTTAGACCTGGAGAGTGCATTGCAACCAACGGACGCGGATACTCAGACTATTATTACAGCCCATCTGAGGATCCGAGAGACATAACGCTGCAGACCGCCTCATCAGAAGAATCTGAACCGCTATTCTCGGAGAAGGTTAAGGAGGATAAACCTGAAATAGATCCGAGTAAGTGACGTTTTGTTGTTTTCCGCCTTTTTCCACTATACACATGCGGTTATGGTGATATCTGGTTTTGTAGACAACGCTGTGTTATCTAATTCCACTTCCAGTTTCCTTTGAACGAGAACGTTTCTTCCTGTCTGAGAGCATTTTGGAGCAAATGCCAATGGCTTTAAGGTTGTAAATAGACCGGAGCCATAAAGCGGCTATAAAGTGAACAATCTCGGAAAACAAGCCTTTGAGGGGCGAGTTGAGGATCTGTTTAGAGCCAGAGAGTCTGGTAGAATGGTTAATAGTAGCAGTAATATCAGTCGTTATTAATTTTCATTTTCATTTCTGTTTGCACAAATCTGGAATTTGTAAATGTGAAGAATAAACCCATTGTGTACATTTTATATTGATATGTGAAATATTTGGAAAACTATTTACATGCAATAGCTCAAAATACTTTTCGAATTTCTAAAATATCTTTCCAGTTTGTTGAATGTGTAGCTAAAAGCAACATTAAGCCAGACTGTGATTTTCATGGTTGCTTAAAAAAAGTAGAGTTGTCCCCAGAATGGGTGGGTTGGCACCTGAAACCTAAGGCTTTTAAAGTATTTTATGAGCCAATAAAACCAATGGACATAGTCACTTTTTATGACAAGACTCTTTACACACAAGAAAAGGGCCTAGTGAAATATTTAGACCAACTATATATTTTAGTACAAATACAACAACCTAACACAGCAACAAGAGCAAAATATTAATACTTATGTTTTACTTAAAAGCCAACGCATATAGCAACGTTACTTAATTATACAATTGGGAGAAAATAACCCAAATCTAAAATAAACACTTTTTATATTTGTTTTTCAGATAACCCTGTGGCCAATTGGATACACGCGCGCTCCACAAGAAAGAAACGCTGCCCCTACACCAAATACCAAACTCTAGAACTGGAAAAAGAGTTTTTATTCAACATGTACCTTACAAGGGACCGCCGTTATGAAGTCGCACGTGTGTTAAATTTAACTGAAAGACAAGTCAAAATCTGGTTTCAAAATCGACGTATGAAAATGAAGAAAATGAATAAAGAAAAGGCCGAAAACAACCAGTAATAACGAGTAGCCAATGCATCCTGGTCGCAGATGATCTGGCTATGGTGAAGTTTCATCAGCAATTGGACCGAACTGGAGCTTTCTGGAGCTCTGAAACTCTTACACAAAAAAGCCTTCTGTACCTAGGCTTAAGCTTCTGCAGTCCACCCTAACACTTTAGTTCAATATTTAACGCTCTTTACTCTAGTTTGTCAGTCTAATATCAAGTATGTAAATAACCTGGATTAGCTTTTTTAAATTTATTTTTTTTAGTTGTACAGTTGAAAAAACAGACCATCGACAAGTTTAAGAGTTTGTGGTAGATGTTGGTTACATGTAGTCTAAAATATGTAGCCTATTTTTTATGTGCTGATGTATCTTACATGCTCTATATATTGTTCATATTCATATTTTGTATTTTGTATGAAATCTTTAAAATAAGAATGTGTAAAAAAATCGAATTTTGAATGTTTAATGTAAATGCTATATTCACTATGTGAAAAAGTGTGTATTAGCATTAGCCGTCAGAGAGAGCGGTGCTACAGAATTTTCTCGGTTCCACTAAAGTGTTTTGAAAAATAATTTGAGTACATTGTGTTTAAATTTTAACTTTAATAATAGCTCACTTTAACGCGTGCACAATGTATAGTCTCAATTTGCTTGTCATTAAAATAATAGGGGTGAACTATTTCGTGTTGAAACGTAGGGAAGAGTGTCGTTTCCGTTAGCTTTTACAGATTAGACGCTGTAGCATAAGCTATATTACGAGCAGCTGTGACTTTGGTCAACTTTCTATTCTTCTTCCTCCTCAATATTGTCAGAATAACTGAATCTAACACGACCCAAAATAAAGTACAAAAGTTTTTTTTGACAAAACTACTCATTAATACACTAAATAGTTATTTCTAAATATTATTTGTTGTAGCATCGATTAAATTGCAACAGTAAAGCACAATAGGTGCAACACTATACACGGCAAAACAGGTTGAATATTTACTTTTGTTTTGTAGGTAAATCGTGAATTTGGCTGTGTCATTCTGTACGCACTGCGACAAACCGGCCTTCTTTTTTTAAGGTGCCACAAAACAATAAGGACAGGATGCAATAGGTTTTAGAGCTCAATCTTGGACATTTCCGTTGCGAGGATCAGAGCAATGCAGGTTTACAGCCTCGAAAGGAATGAAACAAAGCAAGCCTGGAGAACTGGCTAGACGTCTGGGCTAAATTACTTTATTGTTTTAATTGGGGGGCAACGCTTGAGCTTCCTACAAAAGGGGGTTATTACACTTGTTTTTTGGTCTAAGGGTCCACTACAAACGCGTCTACCCTTTCCTTTATCACACCCCACCGCACCGGTCAATGGAGAAGGCGAGTAGGAAGCACTTGAAAAGCCTGAATCTCAACAACACAGTCGTCGTCTAAATGTTGGCGTTACATTTAACATTATATAGAAACACATCTCAAAGGCTTTTGAATTATATATTTTTGTGTATATTATGACATTGTGTGGCTTTAGAATTGTGTTCGTATGTATGTAGCATAGTACAAAATACAAACAAAATGTTTTCATTCGCATAATTAGTAAATTAATTGCATCTGGGTTTAAAATATATATTACTACTATTTAATGTTGCCTAGGTGTATGTTTTTTTATTTATTTAATAATCAATTACAATTAAACCTACGTTTATTTATCACATACGCGGCCGTTCATAGTACAGCGAGCAGCTTTAAAATATTAATGTTAAAATTAAAAGTAAATATTAAACTATGCTTTTCTTTGACAGAATCCGTTCATATTGAAAATCATATTTTTCACTGACTGTCTTTTCTTTAGAAGTCCTCTCGAATTGTACGCATCTAGTCGAATGACAGTTAATTTCAACTGCAGCCTTTTCAAAAAGTCTTGATGTGTAATGGCGCTTGGATTTTGATCTGTCAATTAAATGTTTAGGAGTCATTAGTTTCACACAAAAATAAAGTTCAGGCACACCAAAACTCTTTAGGAATTTTGAATGTTATATGATATACAAAAGCATATTCCCAATATAGATGTAACCATGGGGCTGTTATCTGAAGGTATTGCAACTATTTTCTGATGTCTCATATTTTAGAGCCTCACATTTATATTTAACACACACCCGAAGGCTATTGATGTCAGCATTAAAGTGCTGCTAGCAGACGGACAAACGGGCAGTTAATGAAATCTAACTTCCTGTGAAAAATCGTTGTTCTGAGCAGGAACAGTTAAATAAAATGAACGCTAGATGTCGCTAGCCTTCCACCAATGGTGTGTATCTTAGCTCAAAACCCTGGGCCTTACCATAGAAGTTATCTTATGATAGCTCACCAGGCAGATGTCATTGCAGATCCGAGTGTTCCCAGTAAGCTGAACCCATTCATACAAAGGTAATAATATGGTAAGATATGGTAAAGTTGGTTTTGATACATGCACTTTAATTTCGTTATGCAATGTAAAGGAATTGTGCAACATTTGGGGCTGGATAAAAATGCAGGAAGATACATTATTCTCATTAATCCAAAGGGATGTAGTCTTCAAACAATACATTAAATTAAATTGCAGCTAAATTACTTGGTCTAAAGTGAATAGGCTAGTATCTGAAAGTAAACTTCAAACACATGCTGTTCTTATTAACTCAATGCTCTACAAGGATAACCTAGACGCCTGTTATTATTAAATCAAGAATATTAATAGGACTTTATCTGCTTTTTTTGAGAAAGTACTGTCCACTGTCCTGGAAAGCATTTTGTTCTAGATTTTGGAGCATTGCTGTAAGAATTTGATTCCATTGAGCGAAAAAAACTTAATGAGGTCGGGATGTTGAGTGATCACCACCCTATCTCATCCCCAACTGCCCAACATATTTTTGGAGAGATCGTCATAATTTAAGAAAACACGGTTCCACTGCTCCACAGCTCAACGATGGAAGGTATTAAACCCACGCTTGCAATTAGGTATAGTATCAATCTTTACATTTATCTGCTTCAGTGAGTCATATTGTAATGGAAATACAGGGACTATAAATGTTGTGGTAAACATATGTATCAGCAGGTTGAATGCATTTATCAACGGTGTCCACAATCATTAGGGCATATTGCATTTTCCGGTCCAAATGGGTATTTTAACCTAAACAGATAAATGAAAACCAAAATTGAAGCAAAATTCCTTTCTGTAAATGAAATAGACTAGTATATATAAATATATGTCTAAGACAGTAGATGCATGCTTATTGGTTATACATAATTCTTCATGTTTTTGTCTTTTTTGCCAATTAAACAGCATTCGCAAACGCACAAACAATAACCCATTTTGACCACATTTGAATCAGTAACAGTAACTTATTGTGAAGTAATAAATCTTGTCTAAGTATAATGCAAATTATATACAATACAAATAATTGCATTTGACTTTATAGATTAGCATGCAAAAAGTTTTATACATGCTTGTTGATGCTACCAGTTGAATACTTGATCGCACTATCACATATACTCCAGCAGAGGGCAACATGCTTGGTCTCACAAACACTGAATAATCAACAGTTAACAGGTTTGATAAAAAACAATTACAAACCCTAGTATTTCTTCAGTCACATTTAAAAACCATTAGTAACCAGTCACCTGATATAACAATTTTATTAAAAAGAAAAAGCTGAAAAGAAAAAAAAAGAAGTCAAACTTTATTACAATATATACATCATATTTTATTAATTGTATGCATTTAGCATATAGGCAAGGGAGAACAGTACTGTGAACGCAAGTACAAGAAGCATTTCACAGCTTCTGAATGCCCTTTGCAGGACAATGTAAAAACGTTTTTATCTAGATATTGTGTCTATGTCTAGACACGTCTTCCGACTTTTTATTATAATAATATTGATTAGAGAGTTACAATTGTAATGAGCAGTATAGGACTTAACGCTGCCATAGCTTATTCCCTCGCAATTACACATTTTATTCAATACATTTGCTTTTCCACCATCAATGTAAGCTGTTTTATAAGTTACGGGTGTAATATCTTTGTGTTTTACTCGGTTTTACCCGGTGAAGCACTAATCAAAGGTATAGCATAAAACAACAGGCCTAGCCCATTATTAAAGTAGTTTTCCAAATTTACACTGCATGTGCGCGAAACACCCTGGAATGCATACACCTAATAATAGTAAAATAAAAAGGATTGTTAACTTTATTAGATATACTCTTGTAACTTCAGATAACTAATGATATCAAAGATGTAAGACAAATAGTCACACGTAAACCATCAACTGAAGAAAAATCTGATTTTTTTAAAAATTATTATTACTGATGTATCATTGGGGTGTTCGATTTTACCCGGTCAATCAATAACCAACGTTATGTCATTAAAACAATAGATTTAGTGCATTATTACAGTAGTTTTCCAAATTCAAAGTACATGTAGATACAAATGCCTTTATGTGGAATCTCTGTGGAATGCATAAATTGAATGAAACATGCGTACACGTAGTTATTGTATCTTTGTATCCAATAGTACAGTGTTTCATCACATACATGAGAAAAGCAGCCTCACATGAACAATCAACAACAGAACCTAGGTAACGTTGATACGGCGTGGATTCAAGGCTCGCTCTGCTCAAGGTAGACGTCTCAGAACGCAACAAGGAGGGGAGGGGGTTGAAGGTTGTCGAGGCAAAGGGGGGGTTGCGGGGCTCAGACACCGTTTGTGGCTGTCTGAAGAGCTAACCAGACCGAGCTAGCCCTCATCAACCCATTGACGACATTAACTGGATTAAGGATGGCAAATGGACAATAGGAGGCAAATGAGCCACCAGACATAACCGGAAGGTAGGGAGGAAGCACGAACACTGGTTTGGTTTTTCGTGGCTCAGAGCAGAAGGCTGCCTTGACTCACCTTTTTTGTAATTGGTGGCACGTTTGGTGGTGCGCTTGCATGAGTTTTGGAGCAGATCTGGGCTAGAACTCGAATGTCACCTTGTTGTTTAGGAGCACAAACACTTCTGGGACAAAGGACACAACACAAGACATGAGCACCTATTTTGTAAACCCGTTGTATTCCAAGTATAAAGGCAGCGAGAGGCTGGAACAAACTTACTACGACTGCCGGTTCCCTCAGAGTGTCACCCGGAGCCATGCCATAGTGTACGGGGCTGGGTCAGCCGCTCCGGGCTTCCAGCATGCATCCCACCACGCTCCGGATTTCTTCCACCACGGCACACCAGGACTGGCGGCTGCAGGCTATCAGCAGAACCCCTGTGCCCTGGCGTGCCACAACGATGCCACTACGTTTTATGGCTACGAGGCATTTCCGAGGCAAACGCTTTATGGGGCTCAACAAGAGGCAAGCGTGGTGCAGTACCAAGACTGTAAATCTTCATGTGGCACCCATCTAGGAGAACGACAAGGCCATTTGAATCAGAACCCACCCGGTCTTATGTTCCCTTGGATGAGACCTCATGGTTAGATCACCTATCGATGTTTTTCTTTCTTTTTTAAACTGTATTATAGTCAAGGGGACTTAATGTCCTATAATGCAGTTTGCATGTTTATTATATATTGATATTATGGGGGGTGTAGTCTATGACTACGCAATAAATGCATGTTATGAGCAAAAACTATCCGTAATTATTTATTCAAATATGACACTGAGCAGTTCATCCAGGCAAATGTTCTCGCTCCTCTCAGAGTGGAGCTATGAGTGCCTAAACCTATCATGTCATTAAAAAAGATGTCTTTATATAACGGTTATAATTTTAACAAATATCAGTGTGGTCCTCAGAGAAGGCCTAGTAAAATTTTGGGAGGGTAGTGTTTAGACTGGTATTCACTCTCAGTGCTTGGTTGTGATAAATAGTTCTAAGAAAATAATTTCATTGGTATAGAACCTTTACATGATGTGGAATTCATTTTTTTAATTTCTTCATAAAAATATATATTCTTTACAGTCAGGCAAATGTGTCTATTGCATGTTATTTCTCTCATGGTGCCATTATTTCGTTTTTAATAACTGAGATGCTGTGTATGTCATTGATACATGGCAACACAAAGTAGTCATTATGCTGTTTAGTACAATTGACACTCTCAACAGTAATTCATAGAAGGATATTTTTACAATCTGGATTAGTTCTGGTATATCACTACTCAAGATTCTCAGTTTCTGTATTATATTTAAGTATTTAAGTGTGTGTGTGTGTGTGTGTGTGTGTTTGTGTATGTGGGAGCGTTTGTGATATGTTAATAGTTAAAAAAAAGTATAAGAAAATTCACACATTATGATAGATATAAACATATTTACATGATATGATTATATTAAGGTATGAATGTTTATGTGTGTGGGTGGGGGGTGTGATTTTAGCAATACTAGTATCATAGATAACAGCAATACACAGTGAATTATATTGTACAGTTCAGTAAGATGTAACAGTGATAACATTCCATTGGTGGTTTAAGAAACTTGAATTGGTTCTTCAAAGGCACCACTCAAAAATGTCAAGTCTGAGAGTGTATGCTACAATTATTATATAATTTGTATGCACATAATAGACAATGACAATACACAGTACAATATAATTTTACAGTCATAACACGATTTCTTAAATTATTGTTTAGAAAACTTTAATTGTTTCTGTAATGCTTTAGCACCACTTTTGTACAGTAACACAATTTCAGAATCCAAGAATATTGAACAGTGAAATTGACACAAAATCTTATCTTATAGTATATTTAACTCGAGGACTGTATGTTGCATATTTGTGATATCAGCTAAATGATATCTACATTTTATATCATAGCAACACATATCACTGGATCTATAAAAGATTGTTTTGAAAATGTAACTTTGTTTAACCAGTTATATAAAATATAAAATATTTGGTCTGAGAGTGGTGTATATTTGTGATATAAATTATATCTAGGTAATGGATCATACCAACACATGGAAGTGAATCACAAACTCACAAAGAAAAACGTTTGATCGACTTTATTTTTACAAATATACAACAAAAATTGTAAGATAATGACAGTCATGTCATGAATAATGGTTATGGATAATTGTCAGACAATCCATTGAAGATAAAACAGTAAAATATATAAACAAGATACATATATCATAAAGTTTATTGATGGACTTTAACAAAGCCCAAATAAAGAAATGTTTGAATGCCTACATTTGTCATGTTGTTTGAGGAACCTGAAGGAATTTCAAGAATGTTTTGCAATAAACCGTATTTACATTCTTGAATGATTTAAGTCAGAGCAAAAGATAATAACAATACACATTATGATTTAACAATAATATTTTTTAGAAATGAGTTTAAAACTTGGTTATTCAAGACTTGGTTATTCTATTGAATCACAGTAAAAAAATATATGTTTTAGGAACTTTAATGACTACTCCTAAGTTTCCTACGTTTCTCAAAAGTATGTGCAACAATATATTTTTAAGTTGAATCAGCAAGAAAGCATTTTTGGAAATGTGGTACCAGGATTTTGCGCATGCTAAAAACGAATCACAGTATAGTGCTGACTGTCTTCTTATGTATCATAAACATTTGAAGTGGAAAAATTACAAAACATGTCTCAACGTTTATAAACGCTGAAATCTCTTCACCGTTTCCTCCCTAGCTCCGGGAAGGCGTAGCGGCCGCCAGACTTACAGCCGTTACCAAACCCTGGAGCTGGAGAAAGAGTTCCTGTTCAACCCTTACCTGACCCGCAAGCGCCGCATCGAGGTGTCGCACGCACTGAAGCTGACAGAGCGGCAGGTGAAGATATGGTTCCAGAACCGGCGCATGAAGTGGAAGAAGGAGAACAACAAGGACAAATTTCCGGGTCAGAGGGGCGAGACAGAGGCGGAGGGTGAGGGAGAGGGTGAGGGTGGTGAGGGAGAGCCGGAGGAAGCCGACGCTGAGGGGGATGAGCAGCATAAAAAGGAAACTGCGGAGGAAGAAGAGTCTAAAGAATGATTTTATGGCCTTCGTTTTATGGTTATATGACTTCAAGTTGAGATCCGAGTAAGTGTGTGATAAAGAGAGAAAGATAGAGAGACATAGAAACACATCGACAGAGAGAGAGAGAGAGAGAGAGAGAGAGAGAGAGAGAGAGAGAGAGAGAGAGAGAGAGAGAGAGAGAGAGAAAGAGAGACCACGTTTAACAACCAGTTTTTCTGGCTGAGAAAGTGGAACAAAAATTAAACACACCATAAAAGCTCTTCCGTCTTGTTAGAGGGAGATCACCACAATAAGTAAGAAAAACATACACCCAGTCCTTGATTTAGGATTTTTAACCAAAAGACATTGTTTAGGATATGCATATCCTAAACTGAATTTACAGGTTTAAATTTCATACTAAATGTTAAACCAAATATTACTACCATGTTACAAAACCTTATTTTGGATTTTAATGGGTAAATCCAAACGAAATTCCAATGCTTGGGTCTTCACTTAATCTGAGCCAATTGTGTTAGTTTAGTTAGGTTAGTTAGTTTTTTATTGAACATAAACCCTAATTTTTCTAACCGATAACAAGTCAAAGAACCGCTGGGATCATCCCAGACATACATGGAATTTAACCACTCCTAGTAATAATAATAATAATAATAATAATAATAATAATAATAATAATAATAATAATAATAATAATAATAATAATAATAATAATAATAATAATAACTCTTGAATTGTTACAATTATTAACTTTCGCACTAAAATTTAACAAACCTTTATAGGGACTTTATAGGAACAATTAACCGAATCCTAGCCCTATTTTTTTTAGACATTTAGGTTTTACTGTCTTTCTCTCTTTCTCAAATCAAAGTCATTCTCACATCACGATAGACAATTTTAATGTTTTCATTACTTTTTCAGTTGGTTAACTGTAAGTTTTAGAGAGGTTGTGTCTTTTTTACGGAAGTCGGTATTATAATTATTATCACTCGATTTTTGCATGTGATGCTACCTAACGCGGGAAGTTTGCAATATTCTGTTTATGGCAGGTTTTAAAACAGATTTTACACAACTAATTTTTGTTCTTTCGCAATTTTGTTTATTTTTTTCTTATTTTACTTGTAAAGTTCTCATATAATCATTTATGTAGGTTCCTCTATACCTAAGGTACAGATATTAGAGCTTAGTTACTTAATTCTCTCTAAAATTCATTTAATGTAATATTTATGTAGAAACGTGAAGGGCTTATAAAGTTCAACTTAAACTACCTATTGACATGCGTTTGGTGTTATTATTTAAACTTTGCATCGACCATGTCCTTATATCTGTTCTATTAAAACTGTAGAATGTTGAGGGGATTGGCCTAAATGTCTAAAGATTTCTTATAACTCCATGTTTCGGAGAAAGTTGTCATTCAGGAGATATTGGATGGATGTAAAATGTGTTTGGTAAAATATCAATTGTAACTCCAGTCACTGAAATATTTTTAGAATTGTTTTCTATACTTTCTGAGGAAACCTTATTTGCGTACATATTTTAAACTGAGCTATGAATAAAAATTAAAAATCATATTTTGCAGTCAGAATGTTTTATGACATCAGAAATCCGATAGATATAATATTTGGTTTTGTTTTCTTTATTACAAGTGTTGGATTTGTCAGATTAGTTAGCAGTGGATGTGTGGAGTGAGAAAAATAATGTATACTCTGTGACCTGTACTGTTTTAAAACAGTAAATCCGTATCAGCCTCATACTCGCCCTAAGTATCATACCAGAGCAATCCCAAGTGTAAAGGTAATGCCCACAGCGATGTGCATAGCATTTATTCTCGTATCTAAAAATCAAAACCATCTTTCAGTAAAAGTTCCAGGAGAAGTCAAAGTCTTTCGTTCCATGCACCATTGCATTTTAACACTGTGTAAAAAAATGGTAAACAAAAAAATCTATTTATAAACGCAATATATATATTGCGTAAACAATCTCAAACAATCTTCCTTTTTTTTAAATGATAAGTTAAGAAAAAGTTATTTATTAGCTTTTCCTGCACAACTAAACTGACCGTAGCACCAATTCAGCAATTGTCCAACAGTTAATTGATTGTAGGATCTTACAAATGATTGCTAGAGTTTTAGGAAACGTTTTTACGGTGTTATTTGCTTTTTAAGTAAGGCACTACTAAGCATTGCGACCAAACACACATTTACTCACAAGCTTTTAGATTTGTGTTTTTCGCTCGCAATCCTGTTAACAGAACCGTTTTGATTATACCTTAGCATATTTATTTGCCTCAGTTTTGTTTATTATTTATTTTCTATTACAGGGCATTATTTCATAAGTACACGCTCAACTCTAATACGTTCAAAACAATAAAAAATATTCATTTAAAGCACATACTTACCTGCAGTCTTCTGTCTTGAGCAATGCTGCTGACAGTCCGGAAGTTTTCTGAGGAAGTGACAATTGTATGGGAGTATTGTCCACCCGTCAGACCATTATGTTGTCTGTGGAAAATAACTCTTAAACTGGTCGGAATCGCCTGTAAATTTTATTGGAGGCCAATAAACCTATTGGCGTCTTTGTAAAATTGTCCCCAATAGCCTGTTGGCCCGATTCAGACAGTGTTATTCCCATGCTGTTTAGGGTTTAGCTAGAGCAAGACTGTCCTTATGTTACAGCTTGTGAAGGTTCTTATTTAATGGTAATAGAGGCCCGCTGAAGCTACACATTTAGTTTTTAATTAATGCATTTAAAATCATGCACGGGCACTATAAACTTATTCAATAAGTAATAGTTCTGTTTTAGAAAGGATGTTTTTGAAAGCTACCAGAAAACATACGGCCAGGAAGTAAACAAACTATACTACAGAACTGACCTTACCAATTTCTTTTCTATAAATAGCAATACATCCAGATTGTAATGTCGAAAATTATGTTAGTGTCAAATAAAGTATTTCATCTTACAGGATAAATATTAAGCTATATTAAAACGTTGCACAAATTGTAGGATATTGTACCTATATTTTTTAATAAAGGGGATCCATAGAGGTATATAGTGTAGTAAAATACTTTAATACTATAACAATACTAAAAATTAATAATACTTAATACATTTAAATATAATACAATTACAAGCATACTTTTTCCTTGGACAGTTAAATTATGACGTACACAGCAACACATCAAATATATTTATATAACTAAAAGAGAATGTTACAGTTTTTAATAGACTGGAATATTAACAAATTAAGAAAAGTATAATTAAGCCAAGAAAACCAGACCAATTAAAAAATATATATAATGTAAAGTTCAATTCCGTTTTATATAACATCTCTAAAAATGATTATATATTTTAAACGTGGATTTGATTATCACGTATTTCTGAACTAAGAAACCAGCTATTTTTTTATTATCAGAAGTCACTTAACTAATTATTATAAGCTCTAATTTTCTCCTGATTTCTTTGCATCACTTTTAAACTTTTAGAATTTTTTATGCTCTTTGGTTTACTCTATTTTACAACGGTTTAGCTCTTAGGCCTAAGATCATCATTTAAAGACTCACAACTGTGATCCCACGTAGTCAGTAAAACAGTTTTTGCAACAGTTTATTATTGAAAACCGTTTAATTAATTGTTGATGTTATGAGTTATACATTTAGTCGTTTGGTAAAACATTAAAATAAAGCTTGACATTTTAGGTCCCAAATTACCCTAAGTATGAATCAATGGATTTAAACAGATGGAGGACCAATATCCATAAAGTAGAAGAGGAATGAAAGGCTAAAATGCTGCTAAAAAGGCTTCTGGAACAATGTTTGTGTGGATTTGGGAACAATTAAGGCTTATGAGAAGTGACTGGAATGTGAATATCTGGACGACGATTTAAGAAGGCTCCCTACATTGAAAAGCACGGGTCTCTCTGGCTTGAACGGAGGCGCAACACATTCCTGGTTGTTTGGTGGGAAATTTACAGCTAAGCAATAAAAGTTTACGACCACGCCGTTGCTGGGATTGGCTGCGGAGAGTCACATGGCATGCCCTCCATGAACATGAACTTTATACTGTTGTCTTTGCTCATATTCACTCCCCATTTCTCCAGACGGAACGAAAATGGAGCATTGGGCGCCTGGTAGCCCTTCTTTAAAATCTATATGGCACCTATATTCTTCGTTTGTTCTGCTTCCTCACTTTGTCTCGCCTCTCGTCATCTCGTCGCTGCATCCGATGGCGAGCATGGGGCGCGTGTAACTGGTCTCAAATACTGTGTTCTTGGACGAAACCGAAATTAGAAAAGATATAATGTCTAATGAAATGATTTCAACCACAGACAGAATAACACCACCAATGCTCTCCCTTCAGTTGACTGAGTAGAATCTTCATCGCTTTACTGGGGGTCAACGGAAAGGTTGGGGAAAGCAGGTAAGCTTGCGGTTCCTTACGTTTCTTTTTGGCTTACATTTTGTCGACATAAAAAAGTGAAGAGCAGAGGTTAGTTCAGCTTAAAATGTAGTTAGTATATGAATTCAATTGGTATATGAAAAATTAGTTTGGAAACAGAAGATTGCAATTTGTAGATTTGCAATTTGAAGATTGTGTTTTTTTATTTTACTATTTCCTTGATGGTTCTGAAATATTGGAGACCACTGGGTTGACGAATGCGACCAGACCGATGCATTGACCCTGAAAATAAAAGGACATTATAAATATTTACCCCAAGATAAATAAAGACTAATTGACAAGTTTGAAGTTTTAAATACAGCAGAGAAATTCGAGTACAATAGACTAGTTTTCGCTCAGACTTTCCCTGGAAAATACACCCCGTCATCGTACTTTAATAGAGTAGCCTAAAGTTGAGGATAAATGAATGAGGTTTAAATCGCATGTTACAGTTACACAGGCATTAGAAAACCATCAAATAAGCTGTGAAATGCATTATATACTAAATTAGTTGCATACTCATATTTTTTATTTGGGTACAATGCTTTTATTGTTCTTGGTACATTTCTATTTGACGGTAAAAAAATACAAACATACAAACTAGCATACCACATAATATGCACCAACTGTTGCAAATTTAATATCTAGTTTAACATTTTGTGTAAATGTATTTTTATTTCATATAAGACACGTGACTTAATAACTAAGGTGCAGCTAATTAACTCTTAAGCTTTTTCATGCATTCAGGTTATCCCAAGATTAAATCTTATTCCAAAAAATATCAAATATGTATAGACAGCACCTAATTGTGTACCCACCATATGACACTGAAGAGTAAAGTTCTTAAACATAGCAGAGGTTGATGCTGCCATCTAGTGTTCAATAACAGACTGTTCTATTGTGTCCTTATGAGGGTAAAATCTATATCACCCCCCCCCCCCCCCAAAAAAAAATTAAAACAAGAAATAACAAGAAGAAAGGTTGTAATGGTGACATCATTTACAAATCTGATGTCATTGGAAGGTCGATCATATTTGTCTATGCATCAAAAATTGCATAAATATTAATAAGTAATCTTCCAGTATAGTATTCAGTTACAATAAAACAAAAAGAAATGACCTATAACAGATGTAATAATAATAATAATAATAATAATAATAATAATAATAATAATAATAATAATAATAATAATAATAATAATAATAATAATAATCTGTAGAAACACATAATTGGCCAGTAGCATTTTAAGTGCATTTTGTCTTCACTTTGACTTGAGAGGTTTTAGTGGTCTTTATATAGGTCATGACGTTATAATGTAAGGAATGTGGGAATTCTGCATGGAGTTGTGGTTTATAAAAGCTCATGATAAATTGTGTTGTCTGCAGTCGTTTGTTCTGGGTCAAGCCAAAGTGGGTGAAGCCAATATCCACTGAGCTGTGATATGGCCTGTGAATGTGGGTGGAGCTGTTTTGCCTATGTTCGGGAAGTCAAACGAGGTAATCATTTTAGATATGTCTCCCTGAATTAAAGTACAGACGAAAGTAAGTCCTCTTTATCATTCTAGAATAAATCTACAATATATACATACCTTTAGTACAAGCGGAACCAACAATTCATTTTAATTAGTAAATATACGTGTGATGATATGTGTGATGTCTAATACCTATATTTTTAAATGTCTGACACATAACCAGTTCCTGCCAAACTGTGATTTTTTTTATTTAGTAGGCAAAATAAACTAATATTGTAGCCTATTAGCTTATGTAGTGTAGTGTTTTGAAGGTTTTGACTGGTAAGTGCGCTAAACATATTGCTTTTCTTCATCCAATTATTTCACCTAAATAGAATCAATAATTTATGTTGAATTAATCAAGCACTCTCTGTGTATATTGAATGTTGACTCAGGTATCCTGCAATATGTATTACTGTCTAAGCAAACGTGGACCAATTGTGTCTATTTTACAACCCCCCAAAAGGTCAGCAGCGGAAGTCTCGCTAGTCTTGAAAACATCAGCAACACCCCATAATCATGTTTAACTGTGAAAGCAACAGAGGAGAAACCTCTCATTCTGAAGCTATAAATGATCAAAGGGCTGGCGGTTATAGCTCAATGTCACAGGGTCATGACTCAATAAAAAATTATATGATTATAACATTAATAAGTAGTTATTGTATGCTAACATTAAAGTGATATTGTATTGTAGTAGTGAAACGGGCGAAGAATAGAAAAGTATAAATGAAATACTAGTTTTTACAAAGCGGTGGGAGCTTCATAGGATAAGACTTGTTCATGGTTCTTCCCAGAAATTAGAATTTGTTAATTTGTAAGTGGGGTCAGTGGTTGTTATATAATTATAGGTGTAGCCATTATAATTATAATTTTCTGAGAATTTCCAGCAAAAAATGTACTAATAGCTAAATATATTTTACTCCATTTCACCTTAGTCAAACGCTTATATACTAATTCATTATTATAAAAATGTATTTAACTGTGCTCTTTTAGCTATTTTAAAGTAAAATAAAAAAACAATTAGAACTAGTAGCATTCTATATTTTTAAATTATGACTATTTGTGGAATTTAGGTCACTCTAGCCACCTTTAAATTTTGTGTTTTCGACTGCAGCCTAGTTGTCAAATAAGAGACATCTTCCAGTAGCTTGTTGAGACACGGCTCTCACGGCCCTCCCCAGAAGGATGCAATAAAACACTTTACTGCGCGGCTCTGCTTCACACTCATAAGAACAATCCGCTTCTCTATGCAGTTTATATTCCCTTTATAAATTATGCAATAGCATTATATAGGCCTAAAGGTGACTATCTTACCCATCTGATTTGACGTAGAAGTGCAATCGGGCAAGTTCATTGTATTTCCAATTTTTGTTGCTTATTTGCTACTTTTGACCTACTTTTAACTGATTTAATTGTCAGTTCTGTAAAAGAGTAATCTCCTTTTTTCTCACTGCCACATTTCAACTCAACAGCGCGACTCATATGGGCTAAATTATGGTAATACGCCTGTAAATGTGGTCAGAGTTTCAGATCAAAGTGACATTTCACGTTTGTACTTCCGACGATGTACAGCTTGGGGTACTTAATTAAAACATTTTTCTTCAGGTTCAGAAGAAAATCTAAAGTGTTTCTAGAGGTGATTAATTTTTTGTTCGTCTACATTTTTATGTTATTTAATTTAACATAATAGTTAAACAGCTTTAGTCTAAAACATTAGAACATTTCTGATGATGCTTTCAAGCTTTTGTTTGAAAGTAGTTTTAAAAGTAGTTTCACTGGCATATTAACAGTTATTAACGGTGAATAATATTCTTATGTCTGCAATTTTTAAACATACTTTTAAAAAAAAATACATAAAACTATAAAACAATAGAAAATGTGAAACAATAATTAAATAAAAATGAATATTTAATTCTGTAAGTGCTCTTACATTTAAATGTAGTAGTTTTAAATGTATGCATTGGTGAAATTCGAGTGTAGTTTGTTTAATTATATTTTATTATGTCAGTTAGCGCAAATAAATCAGTTTCTGCATAGCCTAGTTGACCGCATGGTCTATAAGCAGCTGAAAAAAAAAACATTCGCATCGTTCTTTATATTTTGGAATAAACTAAATATAAATCTTCTTTACCAACATACAGGTATCCCTGCTGTAGCCTATTCTCTAGCTCTAAATTGCGTGATTTAATTTTTACTAATTGAATAAATTCAGTTACACTGATGCTACAAGCATGAAAGCGATTTAGGTTAAACAGACCAACTCGTTATTGCAGTGCATAAGCAAAATGAAGAAGTATTCATTAATAAGATCTTTGTTTGGTTTCTTGTTCTGCTGGTAATCGTGCTTCTGCTGTAAGTCGACATTTGTCTAGTTTTATGACTCGGCTCAGGCGTTAAGGCATTCTTTCGCAGTAAAACTGCCATAAACCACCCCCCTTACATTTCCCTGTGCACAAAAGGACATAGCACACATTGAAGTGGTTTTACAAAACGCATACACCGAAAAATTCTCCCACGTTAAGAAAAAAAAAAAATATATATATATATAGTCTACATGCGTGATTTTGTTTCCTGAACATTTAGCTGTTGTTGTCGCTACATTAAAATCGAATTAGTTGGTAAATCAGTTTTTGCTACAAACAGAACTGTATTAGAAATGACCACAGTTCTAAAACCAAAGCTACACGATAAATCACTAGCAGTTTCTCCAGCAGTAAAAATTGTTGGATTTATCAGTCAGAGGAATTTTCTTTCTAACTTAAAAGCGAGGCAAAATGGGATGTAGATGCCTTTATGTGGATAGGTACACATTAAAAACCACTAAACATCTAATGTTATTCCCCTATATATTGTTTTGTTATTTGTTTTAAGTGCATTTGATGTGTTTTACACAATGTAAAACAATGTAAGTTTCTGGATTATGTCTCGTCTTGTTTTTAATGGAAACACTTAATGGTAACACTTTATTGAGAGAGTTTATATAATGTGCTAATTGTATGTGTATGAGAGGGAGTAAAAGGGAGACTAAGGTAGGGTGGAAATGTCTTACTAAAGCGGCATATTCTATGCATCTCAGCTGGATTAGATTTATCGTTAGTTGGGCAAAGAGTATAGGACAACAAAATAAATGTCGAGTTGTATTTTTTCTCCACTTTCTTTGTGGTCACGTTTTCCATTGGACTGAAATTGGTCAGCTGACACTGTCATCATTGTCCAGCTAGAAGGAGGCTTTGGAAACACGGTTGCGTACATGGTGTCTTTATTGGGTCTCGAAATTAAATGACATCGAAATCTATTAAAAAACAGACTGACAGAGAGAGATAGGAAGAGTTCAGTGAGGGAAAGTGAGAGAGAGAGAAAGAGAGAGAGGGGTGAGAGAGAGAGGGAGAGAGGGGAATCAGAGAACGTAAGGGAGGGAGGGAAAGAAAGAGTGGGAGCACGGTTTACGGCGAGAGAGGGACGGTATGAATTCCTATTTTACGAACCCGTCGCTCTCGTGCCATTTGACTGGTGGTCAGGAGGTTCTACCAAACGTGGCCCTAAATTCGACAACTTATGACCCCGTTCGCCATTTCTCCTCTTATGGCGCCGCTGTGGCCCAGAACCGGATATACTCCACGCCGTTTTATTCACCACAAGACAACGTTGTGTTCGGTTCCAGTCGTGCACCGTATGACTATGGGTCCAATGTGTTTTACCAGGACAAAGATGCGCTCCCAAGTTGCAGGCAGAGCCTGGGGCAAAGCGCGCAGGGCTCCTTGGCGCAAGAGTACCCCTCAGAACATGGCAGAGGCGCACCTCAGGACCCAAAAAGCGGCAACATTCAGATCTATCCATGGATGCAGCGGATGAACTCGCATAGCGGTGAGTAGGGACTCAAATACGAGGGGTAAAAAACTTTTTATGACTTGCAACACGTTTTATCACCCCATAAAGCATTAGAGGATCTCCTCGTCGTCTCTGGGCAGTAATGCCTTTTATCTCTTGCGGGAACCCCTTTTGGCAAAAATACACTCGCTCTCAATCCTATTCAAAACAAATCGCAAAATGTATGGCTTTATCTGGCTTAGCTTGGTTAAACGAACTGGGTGGGTTGGTTGGAAACAATATGAAAATAACACAAACACGAATGGCGAATGAGGCGAATGTAGGCTTTATCAGTTCAAATTGTCAGTTTAAATACTGTAATTTTTATTGCCTGAGATGCAACCTGGCATGCGAATGGAACAATATTCGAATATTGTGAATATTCGAATATGCGAATATTCAATTTTAATAGTGGTTAATTAAAAGAACCATTTGTTTTGGTCATTGTGAAATTTGGTTGAAGTTTGAAAACAACTGCCAGATTCAAACCAGGGCAAAACATGTATTTCATTGAGATACGGTGTTTGGATATATTTTAAGTTAAAAATGAAAGGTCAATGTCCAAACACTAATGATATACCACATTTTCCAACAGGGGTCGGCTATGGGTCTGACAGGCGGAGAGGTCGTCAGATCTACTCCCGTTACCAAACACTAGAACTGGAGAAGGAGTTCCACTTTAACCGCTACTTGACAAGACGCCGGCGTATCGAGATCGCCAACGCGTTGTGCCTTACTGAACGTCAGATCAAAATCTGGTTCCAGAACCGCCGAATGAAATGGAAGAAGGAGAGCAACCTCACCTCCAACCTCAACGACAGTGTCCCTTCGGTGGGAAGCCAGGACGCGAGCAAGGAGGACGACCCAGAAGGAACCAAAAGTGAGAAGAAGGAATAGATCCAGAACTGGTGTATAAAATCTATATCGCTGTACGAATCACTACCTATCGAAAACTACCTATTAAAGTTTGGCACAACGCTTAAAACGCCAAAACTGTTTTTAACAAGACAAATCGTCTTACTTTACTGTTTAAAAACAGAACACTGCATTCCGTTTCCCAATCCCCAGCCTTGCCTGTGTGGTTCAACTCTCAATGTGTATTCTTCAAAATTTTTACAATGAATGTATGTGTATACCACGCTAATATTATTAGCTACTCCTATGTTTAAAAAGTGTAAAATATACCTGTTAAACCATTTGACGAATACTTTTTCAGTGTACTGTGGCATTACATAAAATAACTTTTATTTTGTTCATTTATGTTGCATACCTTGTATTGTTGCTGTTTTCTATTGTTTTGTTTTTTTTTATTGTATGAAGCATTAAACTAATGGAAACCTGAAATAGGCTTGTCTGTGATCTGAACTGTGAATATAACTGAGCGTTTAAATAATAGAAAGCCTAAGACACAGGTACTATATCTATACTATCCATACTATATCCATACTTTAGACATCAATAAGAGGATTTCTTAAATATGGGAAAGTCCTAAATACAAACAGTAAAATAATAAAAAGGTACGTGTTGGAATGTATTACTACTACTAGTATTAGTATTAATAACAATAATAATAATAACAATAATAATAATAATAATAATAATAATAATAATAATAATAATAATAATAATAATACTTCGTACAATCCAGATTACCTACATAGTGCCTTAACAAATTACAAGAATCTCAAACAAGGTCCATATTAAGCAGTAAAGGCAAAAATGGCAATCGCTTTGGAAACTGAATGTATCACAGGAAGAGGTCGAAAACATTCTCTTTAAAAATTTTTGACCTGTCAGTGATTCTCACTTATTTACCAAGCAAGCAAAATCCAAACTATAGTCAAACTCTATCTTAAAAATAAATATAAATTAAAAATATTTAAGCGACCACGATAGAGTAAAAAATCACATTTGATTTAAATAGATATATGAATTAATCAAGCAGTGCATAAATTAAAAAATACAAACAATAAACAAAGCACAAATGTTCAAAAATAGTAGAAGAACTTTATTTGCGATAAACAGTTTGCAATCGATTGTAAGTGTAAAGAGCGAACAGTTTTATCTATTTCAAAAACATGAATGAACACCTAGAGCTACAGCTAAAAACAAAATAAATATGCAGATAGTTCACAGTACAGATAAAGCTTGTTTTGACTAAATTTAGGGTGGATTAAGGGTGATTGAAACATACGTTAAATGGCAAAGGTAAAATACATAAGGTTTATTTTCTTGGATAAAAGGTAAAATAGGATTTTTTGCGGAGCCCTATTCAGTATTGTAGAAAAATGTACCATTTGTTGGTCTACTATGTTCAGTTAATTGCAAGAAAATATGGAAAAAAATGTTCCAATAAACCTTAATTCACTCTTTGTTTTTATTAGGATAGTCGCCCATGGTGAGTAAAACAGTAAATCTTTTTAACTATTAAAAATACGAATATTTTGTTAGATTTCAAATATTAATTAATAAAACCAGTTGTGTTATACATTTATACAGTAGACATTTCCAAAAATCTAAATTATATATATATATATATATATATATATATATATATATATATATATATATATATATATATATATATATATATATAGTAATAATTATTTAAGGAAAATATTTATCTTGTAATATCTTGAAACGTGTTTATCTTATACAGTCTGACCAGCAGTAATGCACTCTCAAACTATTATTACGGTGCTGCTAAGGGTTCTTTGTATATGAACTACTTTGATTTCCTATAAAATCTTCTTTGCAAAAGAGAATTGCCAAGATCCTTTACATCAAGTCAAAGTTTATTCAACCTTTTAAGCTCATACATTTTTTTCTTTTTTACAATTACGTTTCTTTATGGAACCATATGTGGCTCTTGTGTGTAGTTTCCTTTAAAGAAATTTATTTTTATTTTTTAAGAGTATGCTGACAGGAGAGCAAACTATTTAGAAATTACATGGGAATTACTTGCCCTGTGCAGGCTTAAGCAGTAGATGACGCTATTGGTCTTTGGTCCTGTTTCTCTCTTTCACCAACTCCCCACCCATCCACCCACCAACCCCCAACCGTGTCCCCTTTACCAACTTATCAAATGTTTTGCCCACCTCCATCAATAACCTGCTGGTACGATCTAACCAAATTTATGACTGGACGATACGCGCACGTGATCTCCTTAAAACGATCCATATTTGGGCAAAAGAGAAAAAGCCTTCATCTATAAATCCAGCTGGTTTTAGCGTATAAAGCCCTCGTGTTCAAAAAGAGCCACAAATCAAACATTATAACAACAAATGCAATAACGCTGTCAAACTGCCAACTATTACCAACTACAAACTACAACTACATACTTCCGCACGCACTTATTCAGCTGCATAAATGTTCCTTTTCTGCTACGCTTCGACCACGAGATGATGACTTCTTACGTTTCCGGCTCGTGGTTCGACAAATCAAGTCATGCATCGTCCTCCTTTTCTCATGGTTCCTCGTCACCTCTCTGTGGATTCGGTTCTGCTGAGAACCGCTGTGGCTCCTTCAAGTTCAGGGAAGAGTGGAGCTTCAAGCCCCCGGAGGACATGGGCTCCGGTCGGCCGGGCAGCACGAGCCGCGAGCCGCCCATCGAGGCTCCAAGTGTCCCACGTCTCAGCACTCTTAGCCTGGAATGTGGGAAAGCCCAGGGAAGAACCAAACGCGTGTTGGAAAACGAACCAGGACCGTCCCGATCCGCCCAGGCGACGTGTGAAGCTCGTCAGGCACCACTGAGCTCCCAACAGCCCCAGATTTACCCCTGGATGACTAAACTACACATGAGCCACGGTAAAGTTTTCCCTACTGTTGCACCGAGGTGTAGTTTCTCACTCCCACTTCGCTCCATCGTCGCTTTTCCCATCCCTTCTTCATTCATTGTGTTTTTTTCCTCCCTTGAGTTTTATAGAGAGCGTTCGGAAATAATAAAACTGGCAGTCGTAAATTTTATGACAAAGGCTTCAATTGCTCGTAAAACTGTCCGCTTACGACGAGGAGACGATCTCGGACCAAATTTATGACGCAGTAATTGGATAAAGGAAACAAACCGCACCACCAAAATTCTAATGTGTTTGAAAAGAAATATTCAGTTGTTTGTTCACAGAAATAACTGTGGACAAACTTTTAAGATATCTAGCACAGTTTAAATAACCAACAAATTGTGTTTGTATTAATCCTACTGCCAATATTAAAATGTTCTTCAGTGCCCACTTTACTATAAAATCGCTGTCAAACAAATAAGCCTAAAAATCTTCATCTCCATTTCCTTCATTTTAGTTCACCGATATGAATTAATAAATAATGACATTTTTTATTTCCGCAACACTGTCCTTGTCACGCAAAAACACTTTATACAGAAGAAAAAAATATTTTCTTTCAGTCGAGGTCAGTTTAAAAATATATACTTATTCGAATAATTTAAAAAGTGTTCTACTGGTTCATTCAACATGATACAATGTATTTTTTTTTCTAAATATAAAAATGTAAGTGTAAAACAGGGACAGTGACAGTGACTATACCAAACTGATATGTTTGTGGCGTGCTAGGAGGTTCATTCTCATTTAGAACTATTCAACATCTTTAACTTGGAAAATAAGGTGTGTAACGGTATTTTAAGATATTTAAATGAACAGCGATTGCATGGTACACATGAGCCTCCATATTTGGCCTGTTTTAGACCCGGTTAAAATTGTTTCTATATCTTATTTTGGTGCCACTCCAGAATCGGATGGGAAACGTCCGAGGACGAGTTACACGCGATACCAAACCCTGGAACTGGAAAAAGAGTTCCATTTCAACCGATATCTCACTCGTCGAAGGCGCCTCGAGATCGCCCACACCCTGTGTCTGAATGAAAGGCAGATCAAAATCTGGTTTCAGAATCGTCGCATGAAGTGGAAGAAGGATTCCAAGCCAAAAGTTAAACAGCCGTTCTGAGTGGACAGAGTTTATCACAGCTTCCAATTCGAGAATAAATGTGCTTATGTGGATTTAAATGTCTTATATGTGTTTGTTTGTATGTATTATCTTTGATTTGTGTACTATTGGGGTGAAAAATAGCACTGAAGTAGTAAATCTTTGCTGTAAAACCTCATTCAAGGTTTCCTTATCAGACACATTACAATAATGGGGAAAAATTGAAATAAAAGGCAATGTAAAATATTTTATTTCAAGTAGTTGTTGCAGCATTTCTATTGTTGAATGAAAATGTGTAAATGTAAAATACACCAGCCAGATTCAAATTATTCCAAGTGAAAAAACGGAGATGCAAACTTGCCTGTGTATGACTGTGTATAGATATATAAAAATGCACACATGTAAAGATGTGCGTTTTGTTGGTGAAGTTAATATAAGAATGTACACTTCTACACATAATCCAGTAGCATTTTATTTGTAAAGAAAACACAACTGACTAGCACACCTCAGCTCTTGACACTCTGCTCCACTGACAGAAATATTTGTTTAAAATGTGTGTTCAATAAGTTTGGTACCTGTTACATGCTTGTTAGGACCTTAAGTATTTATTGTACTTTCTTGTACACGTGGACTTTGAGTGGAATAATTGAAATTAAATATTTGGATTATTTAATAAAGCAACGGGATCTGCTAAGCAAAGAAACAAAACAAAGATGCACTAATTATCCAGGATGTGGGATTTTTTAGTAAGTATTTAATAAACATTATTTGGACTCTTGCTTGCTAAATGGTGTGTGGTGTTTGGGTTCAACAGGTCTGCTAGTTAAATGCATAAAAATTAAGATAAACAATTTGTAGGCATTCAAAAGTAAATATTTCCCTTATGAATCGTCCCCCATTGCTGATAAAACGCTAAAAACTAATTTAAATTATTATAATATTATTATTTATACTATTATCACCATATTTTACTCATGTTGTTTATATTGTAGTTTTAAGCCTTTTATTAGTAAAGAAGCCTATAGACAGTAGCGGAACACGCATTACACTACATCCAAGGGTTATGGGATTTCTGCTGTTCAGTCATAGTCCAGCTTTGGTCCGGCCTCCCTGTGGCCCTTCACTTCCTTAGTAATTGTTTACAGTACAGATGCCTGTAAAACTTTTACGGCCCTGACGCGTAATAAAACTTTATGGCTTTGACTAGCACCTCTAAAACGACGACAGTTGTTTCCTGTCTAACGAAACAGATGGGAACGGAGATAGCCCTTACCCTGACACATTGCCATTTCGCCTTTGATGCGTGTGTGCAGCTCGCTCCTGCGCACGAGACTACGTTAGCTAAGTATGTGATATAAAAAGAAAAAAACTAAAACTACGGCAATTAACATAAATCAAAGGTAACCAAGACTTTGCAGTCAGTCTAATGGTGTTATGGGCTGTTCTACAGGTTTATAACTAACACAGAGGAAAATTCTGATAACATTTTTTCAATTTACAAATGTATTTCATTATATTTAAAACAATAGTTAGCAATATAATTATGCAAGTTAAAAATGTGATCGATTGTTTTGTAATTTTTTATGAAAATTTAACTCTGGACATTTGGTCTATATATACAGAAAGTTTCAAAAGTAAGAAAGAGCAATACGAAATGGAAATACTTTTTCAGACGGTAATGCAGTTTTAGCACAAGCTATGGCTCCTAGGCCATGTCTCCTAGTGTCCAAAAGTGCATAACCAAACAATTTTTACTTTACATAGGTGTTTTTTTGCTTTCGAGACACCCTATATTTTACATTACTGTGCAAATGTTTTAGAGACCTGCAAGTGCATATAAAAGCTTCTAATCTGAACCGTAGGGATGGGTTTTTCAGACAGAAATGAAGCCTAGACTATATTTTTATTTCAACTGGAAACTTTTTCTAAGTGTTTGTTTGTGCACTAAATATTAATATTACAATTATTCAAATAACATGTATACAAAAAATATTGATTTAATATGTTGATTCAACCCAATCTCCAATTCAATCTTTAAATATCTCCTCATGGCCTATATTATGTATATGTTTTGATAATATCAATAGCTGGCTTGTTAAAGTTTTTACTAATGTTAAATCTGGTGATCTTCTAATGGAATTGAACACATCCATTTGGGTCCTGGCTGTGGCGTCCAGGAGAAATCTGGAAGCGAGTTGCTTTCTACAGACTAGCTTACAAGATCTCCACTGCTTTCTTTAATTAAAAATGTCGCTGTATTTGAATGTATTTATAGTTACCTTCATCTGTTCTAATGCAATATACAAAGGCAAAATACACAACTCTCAGTGGAAGTCAGTGTAACCAACCGTCAAAAAGAAAAAACGACGTTTGACAGAATCCTACCATAACAAAATAATAGAAGCTTGCATTCCACAAACAGACAGGAGACAAGGATACCATCTTTCACCGCCAGAGCCACCAGAACACACCACGCTTAGACTATAGGTTACACTACACAGGTAAAAACGTTAAACGTAGTCTACTCACCATCGCTGTAAAAATCTGCAAGGGTTTACTGAACACTGTCGAACAACATCAAAACTTCTTCTACAGTATCTCCTATTAACCACTGACCTTCTTCCACAAAGCGCGGGTATTCACCTTTTTTATTTTGACTTTTTCAACTTTTTGAGGTTGCATGAAACACAGGGCCTAAGGGCAATGACCGTGAGTGGCTCGCGGCCAGCACGTGACGCTATTAAAGTAAGTTTTATGGTTAGGCAGAACTGACAAAGCCCTCAATATATTTACATCAAACGCGTTAATTGTCGTGAGCGGCTGGTCTATCTGAGTGGTGTCTCCGGTCTGGTGGGGATTGACTTGCTCCAAATGCTCCGCGCGCTTCTTGCTGGACTCCAGCAAATGGCTCCCACACGGTGCAGTAAGTTAATAATCTTATTTCTCAAAGCTTGTAATGAAATAGACACCTGCCGCACTGTCACCCTGAGGGACCTTAATTAATGCACTAATTTAATGTTTCCTTGAGAAAAGCTTGGCTATTTTTGGCGCTAATGGCTTTCAGGCAGCCCTGTAGGGTTCTGTTTAATCGTGTTAAAGCTTTACGACAGTGTACCCTCAAGTCGTTGTGCTTTTGCTTGGTCAAATGTGGTGGGATGCTTTCAAATGGGAGATTATGTGTATTATTATCTTTAAAATTGAAAAGAAATGCACGTTCCTGCTGTACACGCTTTGTGTGCAAACACCTTTTCATACCAACTGCAGTACTTGATGAGCTAGATTGCAGATTCCTTTGAAAGGTAATTAGCACCTTTGCTAGCCAGATAAGACGAGACGGTACAACTGGAACGATTGTCCTTCTTTTGAGGAGAAACTTTTTTTTATGTTAAGAACATTGTATACAAAGTAATTATTGCTTGACCCGTGTTGATATAATTTGGACGCATAATAACAATCGGTATAATATGAACACCAGCTAAATAAATCAGGATAATGCTATAACTAATATAAATAAAAATGTGTTTTAGAACAGTAATAATAATAACTAGCAAAATTAACATTTTCAGGACGTTGTGTATTCTTATTGTAGTTGTCACTCAAAAACATCATATGTCCAAAATTACATAATTTTATGACAAATTTAATTTTGCAAAAATATGTTGGCGTTTTTGGAGCATTTTTATTGCTCCCTTAAAATACATTTGGACGCAATTTAAAGGCCAACTGACTCAAAGTATGTAAAATATGATTAGTTAAAAAGTGAAAACTACAAAATGTAATGAATGAAATTAATTATCCATACTGCTTGGTAAGCAACATTTATTACAATAAGAATCCTTCTTAAAAACTGACCAGTGATGGATTAGCACTGCCAAGGAGTTTAATAACGTGTTGTCCTTTCTTACGACACATTGAAATAGTGTTATAATCACAAAGGGGCACATTTCTGAGCATAAAATAAATTCAATATGAGCACAAGCGAAAGGCAGCTCTGAACAAAAAACGAATTAAATGCGATTCAGTTGAACTCTGTTGGAGTTCATTCAGTTCAGATCATTGAAATCCAGATATTAGAAGCCGATCTATTAATGAGAGTGAAGAAGGTGCCAGATAGAAAATGAACTATGGAAGTCGTATAATCAGTTTCACATAAGAGCAGGATTTAGACTAAAGTCTAGACTAAAACACCACAAAGCTTCTATTAAGTAAACTATAGTGAAGATCATGACCTAAAGGCTTATGAAGATTACATTCACCTTCGGTAAAACCTCCTACTAGTGAGTGCAGGACAAATGGCATTTGTATTGGGACAAATTTCATTGACGGTGTCTCATCAATAATTTCCTGGCAGAGAGCCTTTGAAACAAATCTTATGGCGGGGTGAAACGCCGGTCAGGCTGTCTAATATTAAAATATGCCTTCAGCAAGAGAGAGGGAGGAGAGAGGGAAATGGGGGATGGGGTTGCAACATCCCTGGCATCTAAGATTTATGGACGGGTATATGAAAAAGCATTTGCAACTGATTTGAGAGATTTCACCAATAAGCCATCTAAAATATAAGTTCTGTATATTGCAGAAATTCAGTCTATTTCTTCTGTTGTTTTTAATTAAATTAAAAGTAAAGGTCAGGATCTTCACTATATATATATATATATATATATATATATATATATATATATATATATATATACGTATATATATACGTATATATACATATATACGTATATATATATGTATACGTAATAAACATGTAATATGTATATATATATATATATATATATATATATATATATATATATATATATATATATATATATATACATATTACATGTTTATTAAATCAGCACAATATTAAATACACCGATATAAACAAAAGACATTTACTGAGTTTTAGTATAAAATTAATCAAAACCTATCCGCATCAGATTTGTACACAATAGTGGTAAATGGAAGTAGACTTATAAAGCTCTAAAAGCTCTCTCACAGAACGTTATTACTTGATTACATGATCATAAATAGTTTTCTACGGGCTACATTGGGGCTACATCATGTTTAAAAATCATGTATACTTAAAATGGTGGCGGTATACATGTGCAAGGGGCTGTGCGGCAAAAAATAGACCACAATGAAAACTGTATTTGTAAAGAATTGGCACCACTTTATCATCATGAACGTTCCATATGAACTAAAGACACGTGTAGGTTCACTGATATTCTATATTTGTTGTTTCATTCAAAACGAAGACTCTGAATTAATTTATTTATACATGTGCACATATACAAATAATTTACTTTTATACTAGATGACGGTTAGCCAATTTAAAAAAACAGCAAATAAGAATAAATGTGTATATTTTATAGTAAGTTGCTCTCTTTTTTTCTCTCTCTCTCTCTCTCTCTCTCTCTCTCTCTCTCTCTCTCTTACACACACACATACACACAAACACACACACACACACACACACACACACACAGATATTCTATACTGTTTGTCAGGCTGGGGTTGTTTGTAGTCCCTTTGATTGTGTATCTATTTATACGTCGTCTATATGCACCCTGTAGAACCGAATTTGTGTGGCATCTTAACAACCGCAAATTCGCGTCTACGGGAATACATGGGCGATTCCAGATCTCACAATTTGCGCCGATTGTGGACCACGAGCAATCAGAGAAACAGCTTGTATAACATCAGGCACTTAATTATTGGAATGATGGAAAAGAAAGGGGACAATATTAATTTCACTGCGTTACGCATTTTCTAAAATGTTTTAAATTTAAATATTCTTGTCATAATATATGTTCGGATTTCACAAGATAATAGGCAATGCTATATTTTACGTGATGGGCTGTAACAAGGAAATACCATTAAGGTAGAACCCTTTAAGCAATGTCGTACCCCATATACACTGATTGCAGTTAATAATCAAACTGTGTTATTTTAACATGATTTATAAAATGACGAAATCAGCGATATCTCTTTTACAAATGCGACATAAAAAGACAAGTGTCACTGGTGAGTTTGGATAGTAAATAAAATAGCTGCCTTACATATAACCTATTGCTTAGTAAAATGGTTTTATAAAAAAAAAAACATACCAAAGACTATGCTAACAACATTTGTGAGACGTCCAGAAAGGAAAAAGTCGAAAGTCCCAGGACGTTTAGTTTTAGTTGGTTTTGGAATGTTTATTATTTAAAAAAAAAAAGCTCTACCATCCTCAAGTAGACAATTAAAAATAAAAAAACAGGTAAACACTGCCTTCCGTGTCCGGGAATTACCTCATCGTCTACCATTGGACTCTTACGTCACGTGGTCCCAGTAACTTTACGGGGTCCCCTCGATGGTAGGAGGGCTTTACAGAGCAGAAAAACGACAAAGGTGGGAAAATTTATTTCTCCCTCCCGAAATTAATGACCATGAGCTCGTATTTGATGGAGTCTACTTACATCGACCCTAAATTTCCTCCTTGCGAGGAATATTCACAAAACAACTACATTACTGACCACAGCCCTGATTATTACAGACGTACAAGGGACGCCGGTTACCAGCATCAGCGCCAGGAGCTGTACCCTCAGCGTGTGGTGGGCTATCAGGGGAGTCAGTATGAATGTGAAAGCATTTCCGAGCCCGAACCTCAACAAAGACACGGGCTTGCCCACGAGGGGGACCTGCAGGCGGCTCCGACCTCCCCGTCTACTGCGACGGTTACTGCCCCACCAGCCTGCAGCCAAGCCAACTCTGAAGTGCCCGCCAACCCGGCCGGGGCTAAACAACCGGTGGTTTACCCCTGGATGAAGAAGATTCACGTCAGTGCGGGTAGGCATGGCATCGTTATTGCGTTATTGCTGTCCTGTAGTTTTCTTTCTTAATGCGTCTCGTTACCCTAGTCCCTTCCCATTACTTTGCCTCGATTGCTTGCCATTACCAGTCGCGCTGGCTACGCCGTCAGGGCTGTAGAAGAGGAGTTCTTTGAAGCAACGCAAGCGAGGCGGATTTACGACCAAGCGCTGGCAATTACACCCACCATAAATTTTGCAGGAGAGGCAATAGTCTGGGCAGCTTGTTCCGTTATGTATGTGAGGTGGTGGAGGAGGTGGAGGAGGTGGTTGGAGGAGACCAAGATGTGGCAAAAGAGTCTCTAAGAATTTGCATCTGCAATTTCAATAAACCATAAAATCCCACTTGTTATAAGAATACAACAAAACGAGCCCAGGTATAACAGGTTGGTACTGAGAAAAAAAATACAAAAATACATCCAGTCCTAAAACACAAAGAATCACGTTTGGTTCTGCAATGAAGCGTGTTTATAATATGTGAGCGTGGAAAACTTCTTATCTCACACTTTACATCAGGTGAGATGTTTTTGAATCAAAATATAATATTCTTCGCTCCCATTGCTCATCTCAATGACATATCTGGCTGGCACTCTTTTCACCACCCACCTTTATTTAAAAATGTATGGAATGCAAACAACAATAAAAAAGATGGAGTGCGTTTCTAGACACATTCTCATCATTTTACTCTCTTTTTTCTCTCTTTCTATTTCCCTTTTTCCCCTCCCTCTATTTCCCAGTGAACTCTTGCTATAGTGGATGTGAACCCAAACGGTCCCGCACCGCCTACACCCGTCAGCAGGTTCTAGAACTGGAGAAGGAGTTCCATTACAGCCGCTACCTCACTAGGAGAAGGCGCATCGAGATCGCCCATGCCCTGGTGCTCTCCGAGAGGCAGATCAAAATTTGGTTCCAAAACCGCAGGATGAAGTGGAAAAAAGACCACAGGCTTCCCAACACCAAAGTTCGACCCTCTTCATCTTCAGCTTCCCATTCTGGCTCCAGCTCGGCGCCCAACGCTGCAGCGCAAACCCCCCCCCCGGACCAGTAGCGGATCCTCAACCGGTCAAGTCCCAGATACCAGACTATAGGCACGGGGATCATTTATGGACTCAAGGAAGAACAAATAGTATTTATACAAATCTATTCTTTTTATACATCGACCAGCACGAAAGGTTCATGTGTTCGTTTTGGTTAAATTGTTTTTTTCCATATTAGTAAAGCTGTACATTTGGAATGATAATGATTTTATTCCCAATTACCTTCAAGATTGTTCGGCTAGCAGGGTTTAATTTATTTTTTTAACGTATTTATTATAGCTCTTTTATTTATTGAAACTTGAAAACGTAGTTTTGTAGATATTCCACCAAACATCCGCCAACATGCACAGTGTGATGCATTTATAAAATTCATCTCATGTTTATTTGAGGTTTTTTGGCACACTTCAAAAAATAAAGATGCTACACAGTGTTTCTAACAGATGCCATGAAAGTAAATAGATTTTTTTTTTTATAAAGGTGACAGATGTGATGAACCTTTAATATACTTATTTAATATTTACAAGGTTCTTTACTTACATCTCTTTAAAACATTCTACTTTGTGGGCGAAAAGTGGTTCTTTTTCGTGGTTCTTCTATGTAATAGCTGGAAGAATGCTCTGTAGTATCTTTATAAATTGTAGGGGTGTATAAATAAATTGTTAACATATCGAAATTTCGAGAGCTTCAACGTGAGAGTCTGCTCACTTTAAACACAGTTTTGATGTGGTAGGCCTAGTGGATAAACTCTGTTTCTGGGAAAAATTAAGAGAACTTTTCAAATCATCCCTTTTTCTGTTTTTAAAAAATGTGCAGGGTGTAAAGACAATATAGTTTCATTCAACTTATTACACTTCTTTCAAATTCTAAATGAAAATATTAAAAACATCGTGTATCAGTATTGTCTGATGTGACCACAATTAACCGGATGCCATAGGAGAGGACTCTTATTTTTATTTTCTGTTTATTAGATTGTGCTTTAACTTGTAAAGTGTAAATTAAGTAGTGTTTTGTGATGCAAATGATTGTGATCAATAAAACAGTTTTACTGTAAACTGAGATTGGCTCATTTTGGAAGATTACCAATTCTATACAAATATATTTGCGTATTTTATAGTGTTTTTATTTATACATTGGTTATTATTATTATTATTATTATTATTATTATTATTATTATTATTATTATTATTATTATTATTATTATTATATAGCTTAAGCTAGCACGACTGAAACTTTTGTAGTTCCTAAGTAATATAAACAACGTAAAGAGAGCAAGCCTGAAAGTTCTTCAGGCAGAAGATGATCAGGACTAGGGTTCACAGCGAGGCCAAGTGTCCTCCGCTAATGGGTGCTGACCTTTTTAAAGACGTAACCCACACCCTACAATGACTATGGTATGCGCTCGCGTGTGCGCGCGTGTGGGCGGCATTTTTTAAGAAAGCTTCCAGACATACTGTGTAGATTTATATAATAGAAAATCCCTAAATCAGGTCTTGGATATATTTGGATAGCATCAAAAGCATTGAATTAGAAACACACATGGAGTTTATATTAAATTAAGAAATTGTAAATAATATAATAATAACATACAAATATTTTTACGTATACCTTTTTTCCATGTGAGTAAAATTAGATCTTTAAAACGATACACTAATTGTCAATCATCAACGCATTATCTTAAGGGTTTATATGTTGGTGTTTATAAGTTGGTGTCCAGGGTAAGGACCCTACTTAAGACAGGCTGACCACGTTTAACACTACAATAAAAGAAAATGCTATGATATGAGTGTGCTATGATATTAATACACTTTTACAACATCGACTATTTTAGACTACATCTAATTCCTAAATCTTCGAATTCCCTTCTAATTAAACAATAAACAACAATTTGTAATAACCGTTGTTTAATAAAAGCTATGTGTCAAATATTTTTAATAACCCTATAACGAAGAGTGTGGAAAAACGGGTCAAACTTTCAGCGTGGAAGTGAAATATCTTAAATTATATTTTTGCATATCAACATCAAGCTACATAATCATAACATTAACAATTTTTTTGTTTTCAGAAGGCTATTGTGGCTTACAAAAAAGTTTAATATTCTTTAATGAGACAATAAAAACGCTTTTTTAATGTATTAGCTATAACATCAAATGTAGATAATTTTTGATTATTTGCGTATTTTTGTTACAAACGCACGCCAATTAGGATACAATGTCTTTTAAAACACCAGGCAAGCAACATCGTAGTGCCATTTATATACACAGCTAAAATATTTTGTACATACATAAGCATAACATATATATAAAAAAACGTATATGAACAAAGTATAAAGTTTAAGAAATAAAACTGGAAAAAAATATGAAAAATAGTACTTCTGGAGAAATCAGTGGTGACAATAAAAGTAGGATTGCGTTAGAAAATATAATATATATATTTTTCTGAGTAATATCTTGTTAAAAAAAAAAGCTGCCCAGTGACGGGAAGAGGAAATATGAAAGTATTTTTCTACTCTCCACAAGCGTGGACAAGATGAACCAACCAAACACATGAACACTGAACACTTCACAATTCTTTGGACACCAGGGAAGCTTGTAGTTTCAGGGCTAGTGTCTGAGACCCTCAGACAGCAGAGAGGAAAGTGAGATGATCTATTATTGCGACTGCAGTTCATCCAGAGTTCATGCAATGCGCTGCCTGTGGCTGCCAGCCTTGCGGTGACCCCCGCGACCTTACAACCTATTGTCAGAGGGCTACAAGGTTATCCTGCAGGCTAGAGCCTGAGTGGCACTTCCCAAGAATGGTGAGAAAGGCAACTAGAAACGATATAATGTACATGTATAAGCCACACTGGTTTAAATGGTGTTTTAAAATCAGCAGGTGTTCTGAAAGCTGATGTACTGGGAGGAAAAGAAGACCATACGTAATTATTAGATTTCCCCTGCCCAACCGACATTTCAACATCATGTTTAGGTTAAATCAACTTTGAATTATCTCTCAATTTTTGCGAAAGACGTTTAAGCAAAAGCATCAACAACTAAATAATTTGATATCCTTACTAAGGCTTTGTGACTTGATGTGATGTAAAAAAAAAGTATTTAAAAAAAAAGTATCAAAATTAACATTGTATCATGCTGAGTCCTAAATGATGTCGTGGATGTTTGTGAAAAGAAACTCTTTTTCATAGTTTCTGTGTTTGTCTTTTTTAAGCACTTCCCCTAGTGCACCAGGAAGCACCCAAGGTAGCAGACCATTAGACACAAACATCAAGGGGCAGTGTGTTATGGTGCCCATATCTATTATATTTGGAAATGCATACGTCCCGCTTAGTGATGAGTCCTAGTTTACATCCCCAGGACTCAATCTAATACATCCATCAGATAACAATACAAGTTACTAGGCAAATTTGAATGTCACCCTGTGCCCTTGCCCATGAAACCCAGCCACAGGCTACTGGTATAACTGGCAGAAGGGTGGAGCATCTACGCAGGTGAAAAATGCTAGAGCATCACAGGCTTGATTAAAAGCTTGTCAGCCCATTTATATCTCCACTTCTTGCCATCGGGGTCCCAGGTGCCGTCTTGGACCTGGGAGGAGTAAATACAAAATTACAAACACTAAAATGGGATGATTAAAGAGCTGGTAAAACCACCCGAATTATACCTAGCAGGGCTTTTTATTAATTTAATTTATTGTTAGGCAGGTACAATATATAGGCTGCTGGTTCAGGGACGGGCTTCTCAAAAGCTTCGCAACACTAAGAACTTTGTCGCATTGATGCCAGTAGCTCAACTATCCCTTGTCTGGATTTTAAGGATTTATGCGTGGGTTTGACTGGTCAATTAAAGTACGCCAAATGAAGCTACAAGCTACAGACAATTTGTAATAATTTAGATTCAACCACGGAAATAATGACGATTTTTCTCCCTCAAAATTAGTTTCTGGTGTTTAATGTTCTGGGGTGGGTTTCCCGAAGGCTTCGTTAACTTGTACTTAAGATTGATCGTTAATTAAAAAGTAGTTCCCAAAACGGTGCGGAACTAAAGTACTATGTAAACTCGCTCGCAAATGAACGTGAGTAGTAACCCGACCAAGTCGTTATTCTGAAAGTGAATTCTCGATTCTGCTTGCAGTTCAGCACCTTAAATACCATGGACATCCAATTTTAAGTGAGAAAAATATTATTTCCGTGGTTGAATTATTATATTGTATTATATTATAATGCCAACTTTGTCTGTAGCTTGTAGTCTAACTGAGCATATTTAAATTGACCAATCAAACCCACGAATAAATCATTAAAATCAGAATTAGCGAAGGTAGAGCTAATCTGGATTAGCGAAGGAAGATTGCTGCAATGCAATCAATTAATTCCTGAAGATGATGCTCACGGTCTAAGCAAAGCTGCTGTATCCAAGTCTGTGCATTCTATGCTGTAACTGTGCCACACACACATATACACAATTCCCACCAGGCCGGGGATTACAGCAAAACACAATATTCCATGTCTTTATTCACACCTACACGTATTGTAAAGGGGACTCGCAGATAATAGTTGATAATAAGGGGCTTCTAACTGACATTCTTGCCGTTCATCTGGGCAAACTCTGGGGTGTGTCACCTCCAAAAATAAATTGAATATCAATCAAAAGTTTGGACACGAAATTTAGTCTCATTCAATGTTTTTCTTTATGTTTTAACTGAATTTATTTTCTACATTGTAGATTCATATTAAAAGCATGACAACTATTAATGGATGCATATGGAATTAACTAGTAAACAAAAAAGTGCATGGCCTCTACAATCCCCTGACCTAAACCCAACTGATATGCTGATTTGGGACGAGCTGGAGCATGAAGGAAAAAAAGCAGCTATTGTTCAGCACCTCCAAGAAATTCAAAATGCTGAGAAACTATTCCACATATATATAAATATATGTGGGGAAAAAACTAATTGTCTGAATTAAAAAATAACAGAGTTTTGTTCGCCATGGTCGTGCAGCTGAACTTTTTCCATCAATGTTTATTGGTGGAAAAAGTTTCCACCAATGGTTAGAGGGAGAGACTGTGTGAATCAGCTGTGTAGCCTGGGGTCTGTGTGGGGAACCGGTGCTCTGTTGAGTTATGCTTTTTTATGCTTTTTTGAGATGTGCTTTTTTATGGCACTGCATGCGCCGACCAACATTTTTTTGTATGTTTTCATGTTTTCCATGATAATTCCTTATGGTTTTATTGGGAACATTAAAAACTCTGCTTGGATGTTAAAAAAACATGTAAATAGCAGTTAAAGCATAGCAATGGCAAGTTAAAAATTAATAATAAACTGTAAACTATAAAAATACGGTTTATAGTCACCAAACTTTTTAACAGTAAAGAAAAATAAATGGATCATAGAAACTTGTTCTTGAAAATGATTTATGGGGTGGTTTGAACAAATACTGCCTGAAAGGTCAAATATAATAATAATAATTAAGTAAAAATATTTAATTTATGATTTGTACTTTTTTACATCAAATAAATAAAAGTATGTAACTTTTACTCAAAATAAATTTTAAATTTGAGTACTTTTTTAATTTTACTCACTTAGATTTTTAGATGGGTACTTTTACTTTTACTTGAGCATATGTATATGTGTGTGTGTGTGTGTGTGTGTGTGTTTAGCACTCGTTGGCCCCTTTGCCTTCACTCTGCGGTCCAGCTCACCGCAAACCATCTCGATTGGGTTCAAATCCGGTGACTGTGGAGACCAGGTCATTTTTGTTAAGTGCATAAATAACTCCACATGTGTTTATTTATAGTTTTGATGCCTTCAGTGAGAATCTACAATGTAAGTAGTCATGAAAATAAACAAAACGCAGTGAATGAGAAAGTGTGTCCAATCTTTTGGCCTGTACTGTATTTATATATTTCTTCATGAGGTGCTTCTTAGTGGTGCTGAACAACTGCTAGACAAGTGCTGCTTTTTGCTGTAAAGCTCCAGCTCATCTCAAATCACCATCTCAGTTGGGTTTAGGTCAGGGGTTTGTGGAGGTCATGCACTTTTTTGTTGACTATATAATTACATATGAGTCAATTAATATTTTTCATGGTTTTAATATTAATATCTAATTAAGTTAATTAAGTTATTTAACTAAGTTAAATAAAGAAAAATAAAGAAAAATATTGAATGAGACGAGTTCAACTTTTGACTGACACAGTCATAATAAAAAGTTTGGGCACCGCTATTATTCTTAATCATTTTTAGTTCTAAATATTTGGGTGTTTGCAACAGCCATTTCAGTTTGATATATCTAATAACTGATGGACACAGTAATATTTCAGGATTAAAATGAGGTTTATTGTACTAACAGAAAATGTGCAATATGCATTAAACCAAAATTTGACCGGTGCAAAAGTATGGGCACCCTTATCATTTTATTGATTTGAATACTCCTAACTACTTTTTACTGACTTACTTAAGCACAAAATTGGTTTGGTAACCTCATTGAGCTTTGAACTTCATAGCCAGGTGTATCCAAGTTGTTCTCCTATTTGAATCTCCTCTGAAGAGTGGCATCGTGGGCTCACCAAAACAACTCTCAAATGATCTAAAAACAAAGATTGTTCAACATAGTTGTTCAGGGGAAGGATACAAAAAGTTGTCTTAGAGATTTAACCTGTCAGTTTCCACTGTGAGGAACATAGTAAGGAAATGGAAGACCACAGGGACAGTTCTTGTTAAGCTCAGAAGTGGCAGGCCAAGAAAAATATGTGAAAGGCAGAGAAGAAGAATGGTGAGAACAGTCAAAGACAATCCACAGACCACCTCCAAAGAGCTGCAGCCTGAGGTGTGCCTGAGGTGCAGCCTGAGGTGTGCTTTTGCACTTTGACTCTGTTTGTGGCGTGCTTGCAGAAATGGCTTCTTTCGCATCACTCTCCCATACAGCTTCTCCTTGTGCAAAGTGTGCTGTATTGTTGAGCGATGCACAGTGACACCATCTGCAGCAAGATGATGCTGCAGCTCTTTGGAGGTGGTCTGTGGATTGTCCTTGACTGTTCTCACCATTCTTCTTTTCTGCCTTTCTGATATTTTTCTTGGCCTGCCACTTCTGGGCTTAACAAGAACTGTCCCTGTGGTCTTCCATTTCCTTATTATGTTCCTCACAGTGGAACCTGACAGGTTAAATCTCTGAGACAACTTTTTGTATCATTCCCCTGAACTAGGGGCACCTTAAATACGATGCACCAAACCATGAGGTTACCAAACCAATTTTGTGCTTCAGTAAGTCAGTAAAAAGTAGTTAGGGGTATTCAAATCAATAAAATGATAAGGGTGCCCATACTTTTGCACCGGTCAAATTTTGGTTTAATGCATATTGCACATTTTCTGTTAATACAATAAACCTCATTTTAATCCTGAAATATTACTGTTCATCAGTTATTAGATATAGCAAACTGAAATGGCTGTTGCAAACACCCAAATATTTAGAATTAAAAATGATTAAGATTAATAGGGGTGCCCAAACTTTTTCATATGGCAAGTTGACACAGCCATGATCAATCTAAACTACGGGTTAGCGAAGTTCTTAGCGTTAGAAGCTTTCCTGAAACCCATTCCTGGCTCGTTCTTTACTTACATCATTCGTTAGTTCGTTCGCTAAGATTGATCGTTTTCGGGAAACTCACCCTGAACTGCAAGCATAAACCACTTAAAGAAGTACTTCCAGAACAACGACTGGGTCGGATTGCTCCTTAATTTGCGAGCGAGTTCAGGTAGTGCGTATGTAAGGGTTTGTGAAATTTAATTAACAATCAAATTTTAAGTACGAAATATCGAAGTTCTTAGTTATGAAGCTTTTGGGAAACACACCCCAGGTTCGTCTTTTCTTAGTCATGTGTTAGTTTGATGTTATTCGGTAAGATTGATAGTTTTCGGGAAAGCCATCCCTGTTCTATTTAGTATTCGTACGTAAAAAATATTTCTTGTTGTCTGTTTAGGCTAAACCATAATGGAGCTAAAAGTATCGAAACGGAACTGTGGAATCATTTTGGATGTTGGTAATAATAAAATAACACTGACTCACAAAAACTCGAAAACTGAGCCACGATTTACTTACATTTTCGTATTATGCCACAAAAGTATCACTACACAGATGTGTATTATAAGCATCTATGTTTATTATAGACTAATATATAATGCTTATGAATCCTATAAAATGCATTTAATGAATTTAATGATTTAATACCTCTGATAATTTCCAACACTTCAATCAAAATAATCACACGTTTCAAGTAAATGTAAAATATCCATAACACAACAAACAAAACATACAATATTTTTAAAACCTCGCAAAAATAACAAGTGACATTAAACGTACATGTAAATGCTTAAATGGCAGCCCTTATAAATGTCTAGAACTAATTTTGAGATGTTTGTGATGTGAATTAGTAGCAGTGTTGAGGCACTGAAATGGCGAGAAAAAGAGAATACGCTAAAACATTTTTAAGGTTTAGTTATTAATTCCTAACATTGTTAGGCAACAATATAAACTAATGCATATGCTTTATTGTGTCAATAATAAATGACCGTCTCTGCCGTTTAGGTGTTAAACCAGGGATTAAAATACAACACTACATACATAAATCCTTATAACTACACTAAGGACCTTCACAGAGTCACAAAATCACACAACTCAACACTGTAAAAAGTGAAGCATGGAGCTGTTCATTCAAGCTAATAAATATGATTGAACACATAGTACAATTATTGACTTTATTGTGAAACTCAACCTTTTTGAATTTTGATGTGTCAATTTTGATTCAGACTAAATTAATTACAATTCTGAAGGAAATAAACCAAATGTTTTGGTTCCACTGAAATCATACTCGAAGAAAAGAGATAAGGATGTAATATTTTTAATTTGAATCAAACATGAATTGCGCATGCGCACTGTGGAGCACGGGAGAATTTGTAGAGAAGTGCTTCAGAGCACTGAGGGAGAGAGGGAGAAAGTGCCTGAACGCGCTCGCGAGAGAGAGAATGAGAGAGGGAGAAAGTGCCTGAACGCGCTCGCGAGATAGCAACGCATGCTTATGGTATTGTGGCGTCGGGACTGGAGGGGGGGCGGAAGGAATTATGGGAGCTCACCCTGTTGGGGGAAGTGGGTGTTTTTCTGCGTGTTTATGTTACTGTTTATCCCAGAGTTTCATGTCATGTTTTATTATCACTGTTCTAGTATTATTCATGTAGTTATCAGTTATGTGGTTGTTTTGTGTAAGTGCCTCACCCTTTGTGTGTTTTCTGTGTGTGGGAGTGGGGTTAGCTGCGTTGGAGCTGTAGTTGGTTTCACTTTCAAAAGAGGAATCCCATGTAAATCCAGCTCTTAGTGTCCTCCTCAGAGCAAAATAAAAAGAGCAAGAGAGCACTGAAACGAATCTGGCTGGTAATCCGTCCTCTTCCACGCCACAGTAACTTCTGGAACTTCTGAATATGTTGCCATGTTTTTTTTTAAGTTCGGTTCAATTTGAATGTATTAGTTTGGTTCCGAAACTGAAATGTAAAGAATTTAACTTGGATCACGGTGAATAATTAATATTGGGTCGAGTGAAGTAATATGGTTTATGTCAAAATAAAATAATCAGGTTGTAACAATTGACTTTATTTAGATTGAGTGAAGTCAAATAGTTTAGATGCAACAAATGGACATCAATTTTTTTAATTTGAGCAGGGCTACACTTTTTACAGTGAAGCTGAATATTTTAATTTTGTTGACGTTGGATGTAGTTTATGTTATCTGATTGCTTTTTCTAAAAAGAACAAATGTTTACATATACGTCTGTGTGTATGTGTGGATTTGTGCTTTTTTTTCGAGCGCAAAACCAGTAAGGCTGTACATTTTTTGAAGGAGCTTTGGCAGCACCTGCCGCGATCTTTAAGATGGTCTCCTAGACGTACGCGTCTACAAATGGGTCATAATCCTCAGAGTAAAGTTAAGAACTACTAAACCTACGAAGAGTCATTATAAGAATGTTCTTATTCAGTTTTTTTTTACTAAAAGTATGTGTTCTAGCTTAAAACATGTAAAACCAAGGAAGCCTGACAAGCTATGCTAATCCCAATTAAAAATGCTGTTAATCAGCTTAGTTTTCATCCTGACAGTGATAGCTTAAAACATCCAATTTTCCACAATAAACATCTTTCAGAACACTAAAGTACAAAATAATAACGATTAATATCTATCTATCTATCTATCTATCTATCTATCTATCTATCTATCTATCTATCTATCTATCTATCTGTCTGTCTGTCTGTCTGTCTGTCTGTCTGTCTGTCTATCTATCTATCAAAAGGGTGTTCTGTGGAATCTGACACAAAGACTAACCTTACAGCAGATCATTTATATCAAGTTATGAAGTCCTGCACCTCGCAACAGTGAGAGCCATAGGCACCTATGAGTCTTCATGGAGCTCTTTTGGTAGGTATCAACCACTGCACACCCACCCTACAAGAATTGCCTGATGTTTAGAGATATTCTGACCCCATTAATCACTGTTTGTTTCTTTTCCTCTTTCAGCACATCAACATCAAGACAGGACTGTTCACTTGCTGACTAACATATACCTCCCGTTATTGGTGGAAGTGAAAAGGTGCATATTTCTACCCTGTTTCTATACACAGGATGTATATATATATATTTTTTTTCTCAAACTGTGATCTTTAAACATTTAAAGAAAAATATTAAGTGTTAACTTATTCACTCCCATAACTGCAGAAATATAATTATTTACATTAATTACACAGGTACTACAATATAGCCCTGACAAAAACACTTATCAAACATCCTACTACACTAGATTGCTAAAACAGACCAGCTTTGCATGATTGTTAAAGAACCAGTTGTTTGATCAGTTGTTTAATTTTTGAAAATAACCGGTGTAGAGCATCCACTTTCATTAATAAGTTTCCTTAATACTCAGCTCAAGCATCCAGAAAAAAACAGTAGTATAAAATTCTACAGTATTCCATTGCACTTTACCTGTAACCCAATCAATTTCTGACTGCTCTTTCACAACGACAGCCATAAATCACCCTCAACTAGCCCCCACATGTCCAACATGCCAAGAGATGAGGATACAATGATGCTTGTTCAGGTCTCAGGGTCATGCTTGAGCACTGTGTCAACCAATCAGGTCATGTCATTTCAAAAGGACTTCTCAAGGAGTGAGAACTTAACCTGACTGGCTTAATGCTAATGTACTGTAAAACAAATTATGGTCAAAGAGCTGGTCATCCAGGCAAAAACATACCCCATACTGGTATTTCAGCCAAATTTTGGGGATGTTTTCTTTTTTAGCTTGATATTCTAGGTGGTCTATTGGCATAACCTAGTTCAAATTTGATAAAGCTGGGAAATCAGTTTAGTAGTAGATGGTTTCATCCGTGCTTAACAGACTATCTGAGATGTCAGCATGGTTACCCTGGTTAAGCAGGTCATCAAGCTGATTGTACTGGTGGACCAATGTGGTCAGGCCATGATGGTAGAGCAGCTAAACCCCTTAAACCTAAACCCTTAATGTTAAACAATGGTGCTTACTTGTCATTGTGTCAGGTTGTAAAAATTACAGGACCATATTTGGAAGCCATGCATACTTTTTTATTTAATTGCCATATACAATCACAGCTTTGGTGGGATCATAGCACTCTCTACACACATGATGCAATCTGAATAATCAATTGATCATGTTAATAGGGTTGTAATGAGTCTTTGTACTTTTTTGGAGGGGGGGGTGATGCAGTGACAATGTAATGTGAAGGAAATGTGAATTACAATAGGGAAGAACAGAGAAGGACTATTAAAGGATGGAATAAACACGACAAGCAATGACTTCATGAGTGTTTATGCAAGGTGTTGGTGAGACGAGAGAACGAAAGGGAGAGCGATGCAGACGGAGAGAGAGAGACAGATGGAGAGAAAGGGTTAGGGAGATGCCAGGCGAATTGATATTCTGAGCATAAACAGAGAAGCTGCAGCAGAAGATTCATCAGCCAGGGGTGGGGGGGGAGGACAGTGAGACAGGTGAACCCTCGACGACCCCATGAGCCTGTCACTGAGAAGGATATGCTTATTATGCAAATGTAAAGAGTGCTGCTATTGATTGCAGCCTGTAGCGTGCCATTACCACTCCCAGCTGGGACTGGGAGTATATATATATATATATATATATATATATATATATATATATATATATATATATATATATATATACAATGTGTGTGTGTATGTGTTGGCCCATAAAGGTCTACCATTAACTGTACCAATTATTTTTTGTACCTGTACCTGCTGGCTGTACATCATCTGTCCTGAAGTATAGGACATCCCGGATAAATCTCCATGGTATTGGAAGATAATGGTTTTTCATCACAGTTCTAAAAAGAACCTATAGCCATACATTGCAAATTATGTTGTTTGTGCATTCTCTGCTATAAATACACACCTGCCTTAGTTCATGAAGAGCTTGATAATTACTTGATGTGTTTAATCAGGTGGGTTAAGAGCAGGGAAAGCACAATAATGTGAAGTGCAAGAGTCTTCAGCACTGGGACCACAAACCACATGACTAATACCAGCATTTTCATTTACAGCACTGGGCTGAAGCTCTTGTCCAGAGTGAATTACATGTGGATAATTTTACGAAAGTTACAGGTACAAAAGTTGATTAAGAAAAAAGATCTGAGCAACTATAAAATTTCAGTGGTATGAAATTGTTTTATTGGTTTGAATACCTTTAGCACTAACTATTGGAAAATTTGTTTGGTAAGCTTTTATGAGAAAAGGTTAGCCACTTTGCTGAAATGCAGCATTATACAGAAGTTTCAGTGAAGTTTCTCCAGCAGTATTAACATTAGTCACTAATCGCTAGATCTTTGGCCATTCAGAAGTATTATCACCCATTAGCCTGCTGCTAACCCCAGCTAGCACTGCTGGAGCAGCATTAGCATTAGCCACTAACCGCGCTAAGCACTAGCTCTTTTGCCATTCAGAGGTGAGTATTATTGCCCTGTAGACTGCTGCTAACCCTGGCTATCACTGTTGGAGCAGCATTAGTATTACCTGCTAACCGTTTTAAGCCTAGGTCTTTGGCCATTCAGAGGTGAGCTACGTGGGAGAAACCGCTAGCTAATGTTGCCCTGTGTTACCAGAACACTTGGGGTTCCTCAGTGTAGCACTGTCGGGCACAATGCTAATGTTGCAGCTTTTGTTGAAATTTGCGAATCTAAGCTTACTGTAAATAAAGGTAAGCGCTTTACTCCAAATAAACAGTTTTCAGGAGAGATATCTGTGTAGATTTACATCCAGCTCTCATGACTTGTCTTACTCGTTTAAAATATTATTTTTAAGAATTACAGATTTGTTTACCACCCCGTGGAGAGACCTGCTGAATTTAAAGGAAAGCATGGCAACACCCTTGTTCCTTACTAGTGTCGCATAATAATATAATTATAATCCAATGTGACTTATGTATGAAAATAGACCAAAAATAATCTGGTGTGCCTTATACTGCGAAAAATATGCTATTCAGTGCACTTTGCACAAGAAGAGGCTGTATGGGAAAGTAATGCAGAAGAAGCCTTTTCTGAGCACATGCCACAAACAGATTCGCTTGAGGTATGCTAAAGCTAAAGCACATTTGGTAAAGCCAGATTCACTTCCGAATTAGGTGCTGATGAAGGTGGACTGATGAAACTAAAATTAAGTTATTTGGAGGGGGTATGCATGGCGGAAAAAGAATACAGCACTTCTCATATTCACTGTGTTTGTCTGATATATGATATATTTAACTGAAATTGCTGATTTAAACAACCAATGATTTATTAAGTAAAATCATGAAAATTATCAGGAGTGTAAAACGTGTTCATACCACTGAAAGTTGAGCAAGAAGACATTTGGGGAAATGAGGTACCAAGTAATTTTTTTCTAGTGTAGAAGAATATTAAGTTACTTTTGTCCAAGGTGTTAGAGGTGTTGTGTGAATGGGTCTTGCTCTCATATTGAACCTGAGTTTGTCACAGTGTTGTTACCTGTTACAATAAATGACACCAAAAAGTATGACATAATGACATAAAAAAGTACACCAAAAGGTTATTTTGATAAAAATCTATTTTATGTAACAAAACCTTAATCTCAAATTTGATGATGTGCTTCCATGTTATAGTTTCAAACAGAACCCTCCACTTTTTATGTTTGTATTTTGCGACTTATACATTTTTGTGATTTATGATAGAGAAGCATTGGGCATGTGGGAAAATATGTTTTTTTTTTCTGGTATGTTTGTTTTTATGTATATTATATTGTTAATTAAGCAACAGTTGTCCAAAAAGGATAGAGCACCTGATATATTGTTTATTTAGTTAATTGTTTACAGTAAATTTTAAAAAAGATTGGACAAAGGGTAGAGTTTATATATATTTTTGTGCAGTTGCACATTTTCAAAAAGTGTAATATAAATAAAACCTCAATAACTGTAATATACCCATATATAGCTTAATACAAGTTGTGGATTTATACATTATTTAACTTTACCCACTACATTGCATGATCTTATCTACCTGTCCTCACAGTGTACTTGTTTTTTTGTCAATACATTAAAATACTTTATTTTTATTTGCATAATATTATTATCTATATCCCTATTTCATTATATATATATATATATATTTCATTATATATATATATATATATATATATATATATATATATATATATATATATATATATATATATATATATATATATATATAGTTGTAAGAAAAAATATTTGAACTTGCATGGAGGAAAAAGTATGTGAACCCCTAGGCTAGTGACTTTTCTAAGAGCTATTTGAAGCCAGGGGTCAGCCAACCTGGAGTCCAAACAATGTAATGAGATTGGATGTGTTGGTTAAAGCTGCCAAAGCTATAAAAACACACCAATTTTGAGTTTGCTGTTTTTAAGAAGAGTTGCTTGATATGAATCATGCTTCACACAAAAGAGCTCTCAGAAAACCTACGTTCAAGAATTGTTGACATGCATGAAGCTGGAAAGGGTTACAAAAGTATCTCTAAAAGCCTTGTTGTTCATGTGTCCACGGTAAAACAGACGCTTTACAAATGGAGAAAGGCTCTCCCTAGGCGTGGTCGTCCTGTAAAGATGACTGCAAGAGCACAGCGCAGAATGATCAATGAGGTGAAGAAGAATCCTAGACTGTCAGCTAAAGACTTACAGAAATCTCTGGCACATGACTTAGATAAAGATCAGAACACATTTACAGACCTATTTATGCAGAAATACAAATAATCCCAAAGGGTTCACATACTTTTTCTTGCAACTGTATATATACAGTATTGTGCAAATGTTTTAGGCACCTGTGGGAATTTCAGTAAAGAAAAAGCTTCTTATCTGTGAAGTAAGTGTAAGTGTTTATTAGCTCAGTAAAGCACGAGCATTATAATAAATACGAACAGCAATTTTACAAAAAGTGCAGTGCTTTTACAGCAGTGTTCCTTAAAATATCTCATAATCTCCCCTCACCTGAGTTTATTAGAGTTTTTTTTTTTTAGTTCAAATCATGTCAACAACTGATTTGGTAAATCAGGTGAGCTGCTGACAGAACTGAACATATACACATGCTGGCTGAGGGCATCCAGGAGAAATCTGGAACTACACTTTGCATACTTAGTTAAAAATGTGAATTCCTTGTTACGTTTTACTGTATGTATGTTTATTTGCATCTGTTCAAATCATATGGGGTGAAAAAACTAAAAAAAAACACTTATATTGCTGAGATAAATGGAATAGTGTAATTTGCTTTGGTACCTAAAACCTTTGCACAGTACTGTGTATATATATATATATATATATATATATATATATATATATATATATATATATATATATACGTATATATATATTATATATACGTATATACATATACGTATATATATTATATATACGTATATACATATGTATATACGTATAAATATATATATATATATGTATGTATGTATATATATACACAGTACTGTGCGTATTGTGTGTATACGTATAAGATAAAGTGGTTCTTTTAAAACGAGTAACAAACGAAACCATTTACTTCTTTATTATGCAATTATAAATAAAAGTAATATAAACAGCTGTATATTTTACTTGTTTTTCTGCATAATCTACACTTCTACACACTCTTTGATAATGATTATTATTATGATTAATATTTTGATATTATTCTATTTTTATTATATTTATTGAGTGTAGAAGCGTGACTGACGATACAAGAGCTAAGATACAGCCTAAAATTTTATTAAATGTGAAAGAAATATGATTGTATGAAGTGTACTTCTGCTGAGACAGAAAGAGCCATTTTGCAAATATACAGGTATAAACTCATTTTAATTTAAATGTTAAAATCTTAAAAATACAAATCAAATCTAATCAAATACAGAATACAGAATACAGAACCCCCAGCGAGCACAGAGGCAAGGAAAAACTCCCTCAGAGCTGGAGGAGGAAGAAATCTTGGGAAGACCAAGACTCACATAGGGGGGACCATCCTTGCACTGGTCAAACAGCCTTTAAATTAATTTTAAATAGTCTTTATACATTCACAAAATACAGAAAATAAAAAAACAAAAAACATTTGCCTACTTTTCATAAAGAATAATGATATAATTAGCATATATTTTCATGACAATATTTTTGTTCCTACTACGTATTATTTTATTCTGTATATTATTGTATATCATAAATAATATTTCTTATATTCTATCCTTTAACAGTAGCGGCATATTGCTTTGCATTTTAAAAAGCAACCTATCAGACTTATTATTACTTCTCTCAAAGCTTTTTTTCCTTACAAAGCGTACATCATGCTGTATTTATTTTTATGATTTATTTAATTATCAGTTTTTACAAAATTTTTAATACAAACAGTTCTCTAAAAGGTTAAGGTCTTGTTTTAGATGAATGAACTTGTTATTAAATTACGTCAGTAGGACATTGCGATAGGCCCTGGCTTACAGCTGGGTAATATAATCTAAATTATGGAATATAAACATTGTAATCTCATTACAGTATGATTTAAGGCTCGCACTTCTTTATCTTGATAAACAGGACAGCAGCCTGGTGAAATCTGACTGTAAGAGGATGTTATTGGATTCCAGCCTTATTTATTATGGGGTTGCTTGTCCGATCTCCGCAGTCGTTTTACAATAAACTGATGATAATGTTATTAAACAATGTTCTGCTGCGGGTCTTTTAAAGCATGACATTAGATAAAACAGAACTATCGGTTCACCAACACTGAAGTAAATATGCTGAGTTTGTGGGTTTAGAACCCAGTTTTACGTAGTTTTTTCATAAGACAGGTGTTAAATTAAGCTCACTGGTTTGTTAGTAGTGATTTTAATGTTATGGCTGATTGGTGCTTAGAGTATCCAGTCTCACTATTTGCATAATAAAATAAAACTGTCATTCAAGTAATTTTGAATTGTAGTTACTTACAAAAACATATTGAATATATGTGCATGGTGGGATAACAATATATATATAGTGTATAAGTAAGACTAAACCTAAACCTAGTTCAGTCTTTGCATGTTATAAAAACAGACAGTTTTTTTTAAAGGGAATTGATTATCTTAATTATTTATAAATACCTCACAAGTTCACAGTGTACTTACTGAAAGAAAAGAGCTTCAGTCTAGACAAAAACTCCTGTATCCTATTGATCAGGATTTTCTGTGGACATTGATTAGAGGGATGGTGTGTAGCAGATTAGGAATCGAACAGAACTCAAGAAGATAGATCTCTAGGAACAGGGAGAGAACCAATACTAATCTACAGACTTAGATTCAGACCTCTAAAAATCAGTATTGTGTTACCAATGGAGGTATAATGTTGAACATTATCAGTAATCAAAAACATGATTTTAAAACTCAGTGTCACGAACATAATTCCAGTCATCTTAAAATTGGCACATCCTCCCTGCCTGTTCAGGATTCACACACTGCAAACCTTCGGAAACAGTTTCGATACTTCGATAAGGAATGAACTCCACATGACTTACGAAGATGTCTCAACCTGTTACTGGTTTGCGAGTTCTCCTTCCTTAGGTAGGTACACACTAAGAAAAGGAAGTACAGATTTGTACTTAAAAGAGTACAAAGCTTGTCGTTGGGGCTGTAGCTTATATTAAGGTACAAATAAAGTACCTTACAGTGAAAGTACTTTATTGTACCCATGGTTTTTGTGCCAGTAAAGATTATAAAAATTATAAACAATATCATCAACTAAATATGGCTCCAAAACTTGATGATCCAAAATTGTCTGGCTTTCAAATAAAAAATGTGCAATTAAAATATATATTGTTTATTAGTATACTTATACAGAATATTGAATGTACCCTTTGGCTGGTTAAATGGTACAAATTTGTACTTATTCCTGTTAGAAATGACTTTGTACTTCAGAGGGAACAAATCTGACCCTGTAAAGACCAGTATTGTACATTTGAAGGTACAATTATGAAGAGTGTACCTTTGAGTACAAAAAAGTACTCATATCGTACCTCTGTTTTTTAGAGTGTAGGTACTGACCACCACTTACCTTGAACACCCTAAACGTTTTGTCTGATATTTTGGAGAACTAGAACAGCACAGTTTGATTATTGTCAAACTTGCTCAGATGTTTCAAGAAAGGACTGTTCATTTGCTGCCTAATGTATCCATTTTGACAAACTTGGAGCACCAATTCATTTGTTAATTCAAATATTAAATATTTTGTAGCACAGAAATGGCTTCCATAAATGACCAGTGCCTTAAAAAAGGATCCCTGATGATTTCTAGGAGTGGAGACTCTAAGAGGGATACTTTAATATCTCAAGTAATTCATAGCAGAACACCATCAATTAATAAAATGATTCCATCACCTCCCTATTAAAAAAGGCTATCATAGGCTACGTTGTGGTAGTGTACCTCTTGGTGAGAGATTGTTGACTGCTCATTTATGACAAGCCTGGCTGCAACATTTGTGGGTAAATATACTGCAGGATGCATCTGGAACCTTTATGGCTCCATTCCCCAGCGTATCTCATCTTGTATTCAACCTAGAGGGACTCAAAATGGTACTAGAGCCTCCTTTCCATTTTAATTCAATAAAGTTTCCCCAATAACCTTATTCTAATAATGTAATCACATATATCATTAAAGTCCAACAATGAACTTCTTGGTGCATTATATTTCTGTCAATGAGTGTATTTCATTACTGCCTGCATTCACTTGCTCTCAGTCCATTAAAGCAGGGTTGGCTTGACCTGCACTCTTACTAGTTCTGAAGGTTCTTTAACAGCATTCTGAAGCAATCATTTATTGCAAATGTATTTCACTTAGGCTTATGATCTCAAACTAAATTTCAAAAAGATCTGCCAAATGCCACTGTGATAATATCAACTGTATGTCCAGGTTCAGCCACAGTCACAGGGTCACAGAGAGGACATCCAGCCTGACAGCCTGACCTTTGCTTTGACCAAAGAGAATCCCAATCAGCCTCCACTTCCCCACCAATTCAGAACCCTGCCTGCTATTCTTATCCACAGCATCAGCCATGGATCACGTGACTTCGTCGAGCCGGCGGTCGCCTTAAGGATGATGGATTAGGCTTTTAGTGGCTATTTAGAACGGTGCTGTCCACACAGTCCTCTAATTACACACTCCCCAAAGGAGTTGCTGTCCTACTTAATTGCTTTTTGTTTGTTGACCTAGTTGAGCCCCTGAACACCAAGCGGACTTGTACAGGAATGGAGATTGAGCATGCATACGGCTGCTGTCTGTGTAAAAGGTGGGGCTGGCGTAGTTTTGTGTGTTTTGGTTTCTCAACTGACCCTTGTTTCTTCACACCTCAGGTGTGACACCCACCTGTAAGCATATATATGGAGATATATCCATTAATATGCCATAGCTCCAAAAACCCTTCCTTACAGCTACAAGAGTTTTAAAAAGGGAAGACAATCTTTGATGGATTGTTTGATGGGGCACCACACTGTAAACCCATACGTTATTTGAACTCAAATTATTTAGGTCTGTTTTACATAATTTGGATCTACATTTGGATCTAAAAATTGGATATTTCTAAACAATACTCAACTATTTTGCGTTAGCTGAACATTTATGGGCATGTATACATTTAAACTTAGCTCTTTGAGTTGAACCAACTTATAAGAACTGAGTTTAGTCTGTTGCCATTAACAGCTTCTTTTCCATGGGCTTCTGTCACAATCTATTTACATACTGGGCGTGTCCAACAGTTTCTGACGCTCACCATCAGTGTGTAGTGATTCCAATTGGGCTACCTTAGAAACAAATCAAAATCCCCTTTAGTTGTAACAACTTGATGCTTTAATTTATGCTAACTCAAGTTTTCATTCCCCATTACTTAAAAAATTTGAGCAAACCAGCTGCCTTAAAAAAAGTTAAGTAAACTCAATTTATCCAGTCTTACAGTATAACAAACAAAAAAAAAAGTTCCCCTTTAATTGTAATAATTTGATGTTCTAAGTTATGCTAACTTAAGTTTTCATTACCCATTACTTAACTTTTTCTTAACAAGTTTCCTCCAATGTTTAAGTAAATTTAACTTATCTGGTCTTACAGTGCAGATTCTCTAGAACAGTTCTCTCATGGAAAGAGTATTTACATTGTCCCGTAACATAAGGTTTTCTTCAAAAATCAGTAGTGTTAAAAAAGTATTTATCCCGATTTTATCTAATTTGGAGTATTTGGTTGCATTTAGAAAAGCAAGAACATTAGTGAAGTCCTCAGGATGATTGATGGTTATCATCCCACCCCATCCCAATCTCCACAACTCATACCAAAAGTACTGGATGAAGCTTCATCATTCAACAGAACATACAGTGCCCTCAAAAAGTATTGGAACAGTGAGGTCAATCAATTTATTTCGGCTTTAGACTGACATTTGAATTTGACATTAATAGATTAATATGAGACATTAATATGACACATCAACATCTTTCATTTTCAGGGATTTAAATCTGAATCTGATACACAGTTCAGAAGACAACACCTTCTGTCTGAACCCATTATTTGTCTTGTGAGAAAAAGTATTGGAACATGTGGCTGTCAGGTGTGTTTTGTTGCCCAGGTGTGTCCTGATACATTAATTATTCAAACAGTAAACGGTGCTCAGTTTTAGATGTGGGTTTTGTCTGTGAGGAAAATCAGAGAGCTGTCTATGGGTGAAAAACAAGTAATTGAGAAGCAGAGAGAAGATGGACAATCAATCAGAACCATTACACAAATATTGTCCATAGCCAGAACAGCTGTTTGGAATGTCCTGAAAAAGAAAGTCACTGGTGTACTAACTAACAGATGTTGAACAAGTAGAGCAAAGGAAAACCACAGAAGTTGATAACAGGTACTATGTAAGTGCTGTAAAACAACTGTTAGTGACATGAGGAACAACCTTCATGGTGCAGGAGGGAAGGTATCACAATCTACTGTTCGCAGAAAACTTCATGAACAAAAGGATAGAGGCTTCACCAGAAGATGAAAACCACTATTATCTATAAAGGTGAATAGGAAGACCAGGCTGGAATTTACCAAGAAGCAGGCCCGGAGTGGCTAATCGGGAGATTCGGGAGGATTCCCGATGGGCCGGCTCATGTCAATCTCGAGTTTGGTCTGGTTGGACAGAAAAAATAATAATGGGTTTAACCATCTGAGGGAATTCACCCCTCCCAAATGTTTGAGTTGGTTGCGCCCACGAGTGGTCTTTTCTGGAGGGATAAAATTAAATATAGCAACAGAATAGCATGAAGGGTCAGTCGACTGTGATGGAGGGTAAAAAGAGACCAGGTGGAGCCGAAAAGGCCAGATTAAAAAAAGAAAGAAGATGGAAGAAGAAGCTGCCAAATGTGCAAAATTAACAAACTTGTTTTCCAGAGGACAGACTCCAGCTGCAGCCGGTAAACAGAGATATGGAAATAATCTTGAATTCTCAGCTATTGCGCAACGTTTGCAATGTCGACTTAGCATAGTTTATTTAGTAGAGCTCAATACACATCATTATCGTCTTAACACGCCCTGGCCCAACGGCGGGCCAGAAATATGTCATAATTAACATCTGGCTGTGTTTATAAATAATTATAGACACCCAATATGCCATTTTAAATCTTAGAATCTCTGCTTTTCAGTTATCTAGCTTATTTAGCTGTATAACCTGTCAGAAAATAAACATTTAGGGAGAAATATGCCTTGTTTGTTATAATTATGGTTCATAATTTCCATATTTGCGTTTTTTGTACGTATTATATTCAATCAAATGCGGATATGTTAATCGAAATCGCCTAAACCTCCGGATTACAAATCAGTAAACATTTTTACTGTAGGATGTATGATTCCTGAATTAGAGCCGAACATGCTTATACTTTTTACCGCAGCTTTAAAAACAGGCTCTATGATCCTATGATCAGCCGCGCTCACACGCCCAGCCCCCACCCCGCGCATGCATGAAACTCACTCCAGGGGCTCACTCCAGCCCTGCCAAGAAGTACAGAGACATGCCTATGGACTGATTATGGACAGGACCGTGTGATGGAAAAGGTAAAGTTTGGAGAAAAAATTGATCTGCTCACGATTCCAAACATACCAGCTCATCTGTGAAACACAGTGGATATAGTGTCATGGCTTAAGAATGCATGGCTTATTCTGGTGCGACTCATTAATCTTTGATGATATAAAGTGAACTCAGAAGCATTTTGTCTTTGAATTGAAAGATAAAGCAAACTGATTGGAAGATCCTTCATCATGCAGCAAGACAATAACCCAAAACCCACTGCAGCTTTGAAAACCATCACTGAAGAAGAATGTAGAAGCTTAGTGATGTCAGTGGGTCACAGACATGATTCAATATTTTCTGTTCCAATACTTTTGCTCACCAGAAAATTGGGTGGGTTAAAACAGAATGTGCTGAATCTACTGAACTGTGTATCAGATCTTGGAAATAAAAGCTGAGATGTTGATCTTCTGTCTCCTGTTCATCTTTCAATGTCTATCCCAAATGTTTAGTCTGTAGCAGAAAAAAAGAGATCACTCTTTCTGTTCCAGTAATTTTAAAGTGGACTATGGCTCCACAACTCCACAGCTCAACGCTGGGAGCTTTATATACCTCTAGCCCACACCTGGCATTAAGCATGGTGCCAACGAGCTCTCAGGAACTAGACAAGCTGTGCATGTCAATTTGCACACAACGTCAGCAATGGGTACAACTAAAAGTAACTGAATGCATTCATTAGAATAGGTGTCCACAAAAACATTTACCAACCAAAGTGGACAGTGAGAGTAGTGGATGGTAATGAAATTGTCTGTCTGGAATTGTCCATATGAACAGTGACTAGCAACAAGCAAATACTTCTGTCAGAAAGCATGTCCACATTCAATGCAGTAGACCTCCCCTACATATCCCACAGGTCAGTGCAGCATTCTTTAGATTCCACTGGACATAGCATGGGAAACAATGCTAGCGTCTTCAGTGAATGCTAAGTAATTAGCAAGAAGAGTGCAGCATTTCCCCACAATATCCTAGCCCACACCCCAATCAGAGGGCAGCTAATGACTCCACACTCTGGAATGAAGCGTAATGAAGACAAGAGGCTGTCCGGAATTAGCAAAGACATTAACTAAACCAATAAATAAAGCACTAACAAAAACAGAAGGGAACGAAGCTGGAGATGGAGGAGGGGGACGGCAATTAGCGTCACGCGAAAGGGCCGATCTGTGACAATTCATCTGTCTCATTTTGGCTGGGTTGAGACATGCTAAAAACAAGGATGGACCAGCATAGATGGACTTTTGTCCCCCGACCACAAGCACGGGACGTATCAATCTGAATTAATGTGCGTCTGAGCACTTTGTTTGCGGTTATGTCAGTGTGCACTAAGTGGGTAAGCATTTGTATTTTTGACAAATGGAGATTTACAGAAGGATTATTTGTCTCAGGAAACACTCCTGTCTTACGTTGGACGTGGACGTGTAGGATACGTAGGCCCGAGTGCGGGTCGTTGAGCGTATACGAGCGTGTATAAGTAAGTAGTAACGTAATATTAAACCCCATAGGTTGTTATTCCCCCGGTGCCCACGCCGGGCATGGCCGTGACTGATCTGCGGTGTGTGCAGAGTGTGTCTTCCTGCTCTCAGTGGGTGAGCCATGATGGATGACGATCTCCTCTCTGCAGAGGAAAATAATACGGCGAGGGAAAAATGAGAGTCAAGCAAGAATTATTGGCCCGACACTTCTTTTGATAAGAAAACACTTAAGGAAATTACACTTATATATCCTAACACTAATGCATGTTCTAATGAGCACATTTATTATATTTACGGCACAAACTAATTCATTACGCTATTCTGATCAGACCCTTCAGGAAAGAAGAGAAATAGTGTTGGATATATAGTGCCAGAATCCAACACACCAGTAACAACGGAGAACACTGGAAAACACTGTGTAATAATAATAATAATAATAATAATAATAAGAAGAAGAAGAAGAAGAAGAAGAAGAAGAAGATTTGCATTAATTATGTTTATTTATAAACTCTCAGGAATGAAGATAAAGCTGTTAGGATACATTGCTATGAGACTATCTATCCATCTATCTATCTATCGATCTGTCTATCTATCGATCTGTCTGTCTGTCTCTCTGTCTGTCTGTCTGTTAATATGTCTCTCTGTTATTCTGTCTTTCTGTATTTTGATGTATATACAATCATTTTATAACACAATATTTTTAAATCATATATATCTATATCTATAATAGTTTTTTTTATGATAGTTAGATTTAATTACTGGTTTCCTTTGTGTTTCCTTCTTTCCTATGCTCTGTTCTTCATTCTATCACTTTAGCGCTGCCCTGTGCGGATCTCTCCTTCCACCTCTCCTCTCCTGCACCGCCTGGGAGAATAATAAAGAATGATGATGCCTCCCCCCATGCCATCCTCTGTGCCCTCTCCATCCCATCCCATCTCCCCCTGTCTCTCTCTCCATCTCTCTCTATCATTTCTCTTTCCTTTTACCAGTTCCCATCCCTGTCTTTCCCTTCTTGTCCATCTCTCTCTCTCTCTCTCTCTCTCAGTCTGTCTCTAGTGGATCTCCACGCCTCACCATTTATCACCCGGCCGCCCCCTCCCTGCTCTAATTCTGCTTTAATAACCCACTCCTCCATTCATCACTGTATTGATGGCTCTGACAACCATCAGCCATCTAACGCAGACCGACGCCCCCAGTCCTCACCTCGCGTGCTGCTAGGCCGGGTCATCTGGAGGTCACCTTGTCAAAAGTGTACAAAGCTGGCTGGACCATTGTGAATGCAGAAACGAGTTTAGAATAGAAATACATCAGAGCATTAATGCCAGCAATGCTGGACAAACCATTCTTTAAAATCTGTCCCATACTGGGAGATCTGAGGGGTTCCAGAATTTCAGCCATCTGTGCGTAATGAGGTGAAGATGCCAACCTGGCAACTAAGCAGGGCAAAGAAGTGTAGCATTCTATTAGAGACACGCCTGGGAAACCTTCGCTGTGTGTGGGTAAGCATTGTCCTTCTGAAAAATGCCAGTTGAAAGCCTCGCCATGAGAAAGAAGCAAAACATGCTCATATCTCTAAGCTATCTCTTGAATCCCTACTAGTGGTGACCGACCGACTGTATGTGATGCCGACCCAGATCATCACACCAACAGTTACAGCAGTGTGTCGTTCAACAGCAAATAACCTGCAATATTTTAATCCACAGTGCCGTGAAAAAGTATTTGCCTCCTTACATATTTCTTTTGTTTTTAGCTTTTTTATAATACTTACATTTTTCAAATGATCAAAAAAGGTTTTATATCAGACAAAGATAACCTGAGTAAATATAAAAAGCAGTTTACAAATAATTATTTAATTTCTTATGAGAAAAAAATGGATGCAAACCAATCGAGCTCTGGGGGAAAAAGTAATTGCCCCCATCAACTGTGATTAACCACATTCTTTTGAAAATTTAATTGAGTTTAATTTAATTTAATTTTCTGACAACAGGAAGCAAAATAAAATATCTTAAAAAGCAACACATCATGCCCCAATCTGAAGGAATCCAAAAACAGATAAGAAAAGAAAGTAATTGACATCTATCAATTAAAAAAAGGTTTCAAAGTAATTTCTAAAGCTTTGGGACTCAAGCGGACCACAATAAGAGATATTTTTCACAAATGGAGATAACATGGAACACTGGTAAAATTTCCAGGACCAATCAGCCTACCAACATTACTCCAAAAGGGCATGGACAACTCATCCAGAAGGTCACAAAAGAACCCAAAATAACATCTAAAGATTTGCAGGTCTCACTTGCCTCAGTTAAGGTCAGATTCAATAATAAGAAAGAGACTGGGTGAAAATGGTCTCGATAGGGGAGTTCCAGGCCAAAAAACACTGCTGACCAAAAAGAACTATCTCACGTTTGCCAAAAAAAACATAGTAATGCTTGGAAAAATATTTGGTGGACTAACGAGACAATAGTGGAACTTTTGGGAAAGTGTGTGTCCTGTTACATCTGGATTAAAAACAACACAAACTTTCAGAAAAAGAACATCATACTGAAGTCGAACAAGGTGGTGGTAGTGTGATGGTCTAGGGCTGCTTTGCTGCTTCAGGACCTGGATAATTTACTGGAATTGACAGAATCCTGAATTCTACTCTCTAACAGAAAATCCTACAGGAAATTGTCTTTCCATCAGCTTGTGTGTTTGAGTTCAGGTGTACTTGGGTTGTGCAGCAGGACAATGATGTGTGCAAAATTCACACACACAGATGTGAACGACTCATTGCCAGTTATTGCAAAAGCTTGATTCCAGTTGCTGCTGCCATGTTATTAGGTTTAGGGGCAAAACCTTTTCACTTAGCCAGGTTTCCTTTAAAAAAAATGTTATATTTACTCAGGTTATATTTGTCTGATATTAAAATGTGTTAAACAAAACTTAGCAAAGTTAAGCACAAAAACAAAAGTAATCTGTTGGGGGTAAATACGTTTCCACAGCACTGTAGAATAATTTACTGTTGTTGAACTGCTACATGATACATGCATTTATTCTACTTAAGGTTGGTCAAAGTTCTAACAAAACTAAATATAAAAACTGTAGTTTGTCTGGGAGCTCATTTTTACTGCAGTGTCAATACCGCAGAACCCGCCATAGTAATAATGATTAATAAATGATACGCATCCAACTCTGTGTGGCTTCTGTCAATACCCAGTGCTCACAGCAGAGCTAATCCACAGGCCATATCTGAATGTGTGTGTGTGTTGTGTGTGTTGTGTATACTATTAGGGACTGCAGTGAAAATCCCATTACTGGCTGGCAGAGCTTGTGTGGTTAATTAATATCGGGACACAGAGCGGAGAGAGACGCAGCCATTAGGAACTGTGCAAGCAGGCAGCTTTCACCATAGACATTCTGAACAGTGTGTGGGTGGGTATGCATAGGTGTGCTTTTGAAACCAGCAAAAGTGAAGTATTATTACTTATTATATACAGTGGCACAAAAAAGTATATGCCCCCTTACAGATTTCTTTGTTTTTTCATACTGATATTTTTCAGAGCAGTTTTTAAATGTAAATTTTATTTACTAAAGAAAAAAAAGTATCCAAACCAATCTAGCCCTGTTTGAAAAAGGTTTTGCCCCCTAAACCTATAACTTGGTTGTGTCACCTTTGTTGGCAATGAGTCTTTTACATCTCTGTGGAGGAAATTTAGCCCTTTCTTCTTTGTAGGATTGTTTTAACTCAGCCACATTAAAGGGTTTTCGAGCATAAACGTCCTGTTTAAGACCATGCCACAGCATCTCAAACAGATTTTGACCAGGCCCCTCCAAAACCTTAATTTTTTTGTGTGCTTTGGAATGTCCTGCTGCAGAACACAAGCATGCTTGAGCTAGTGACCTTCTGGATGAGTTGTCCATGCCCTTTGGGAATAATTTTGCTCGGCCGGCCACTCCTATAAAGTTTTATCAGTGTTCCATGTTTTCTCCATTTGTGAAAAATAGCGCTCACTGTGGTGAGAGTCCAAAAGCCTTAGACAAGTCAATTTTCTAATCTGTTTTTTATTTCTTCAGATCATGGCATTATGCGTTGCTTTTTAAGATCTTTTAGCTGCTTCATGTTGTCAGGCAGGTTCTATTTAAGATTTCATAATTTTACAGCTCTGGCAGTAATCAGAGCGGGTTGTGGTTAATTAAATTGAACTCTGAAAAACTGAAACTGAAAAATCTGATTAATCACAGTTTATTTGATAAATGAAATAATAATTTAAAAGGTATTTTTTTTTATTTATTCAGGTTATATTTGTTTGGTATTAAAGACAAAATGCTAATGAAAAAAAAAGAAAATTGCTGGTGGAAGGGAGGTGATGTCACGTCTGGTGCTGTTAGCTCCTCTGTCCCTTCCACACCCAGCTCTAACGGAGGTTCTCAGGTTAACAACTACACTACCCAGAATGCACCACCCGCTGACATCACGCACTCACCTGATCACGTGACACCTCACCTGCTTCCACCAGGAAGTCCCGAATACTGATTACTGGCACTATAAAGGTGCACGCCAAACAGACTTCATCGCCGCGTATTGTAGGTTATCCTCGTACAAAGCGTTACTTATCTCTTGTCTCAGTTTACTTTGTGTATGACCTTGCTTTTTGTTTCTCGACGCCGATTTTTGCCTCTGCCTTTGATATTGGATTGTTTGTGTATGACCTGGACTGTGCTTTCACCACCGCCTCTTGGATTACCTCTGATACTGGATTGCTTGTGTATGAACTCTGGACTGTCTCTCGTTTATGGTATGGTTTTGTCTACATTGCTCTGTCTACTGGTGATCACCCCTGTTTCTGTATCGACCCTGATTACATCTGTTTATTCTTATAATAAACATACATTGTTTTTATCAGTATCTGCGCTTGTCTGCTATTCTGTTCTGACCATGACAGAATACGCGGCCGAACTAAATCAGATAGCGGATACTGAGGCTATTAAATCTGGTCTAGCCAACCAAGGGAGGCTACTCGGTCAGCACCAGCAAACGCTCGCTGGTGTGACCCAAGCTGTTTCTGAGCTAGCCCGCCAGCAAACCACGCAGCAGCAACAACTAGCTGAGCTGCTAGCTCACCTCAGAGGCGTAACTGAGACTTGCCCTAGCCCTTTAGCTGCTCCCAGTATGCCCAACGCTAACTCTTCTGTGCCTGGATTTTCTATCTCTAAACCGGAGTTGTTTGATGGGGATCCGGAAAAATGCAGCGGTTTTCTTTTACAATGCTCCGTGTTTTTCAGTAATTCACCGCCTACAACCGATAAAGCTAAGATCGGTTTCATTATCTCTCGGCTTTCTGGTAAGGCACTCGAATGGGCTACAGCTATTTGGGAAGACCTTTCTGGGGCTAGTTACACTGACTTTTTGGCTACTTTTCGCGCAGTTTTTGATCATTCGCGGTATGGACAGTCTAATGGAGAACTTTTGCTGGCTCTTAAGCAAGGTCAGAAGCCGGTGGCTTCCTACGCTTTGGAGTTTCGCACTCTCGCAGCTGGTAGTGGGTGGAATAACGCTGCTTTGATCAACGTGTTTAGATGCGGACTTAATCCAGATGTACAGAGGGAATTAGCCTGCAGAGATGATTCTCTGACCCTGGATCAGCTCATTTCACTGTCGATCCGGCTGGATCAACTTCTCTCGCGCCGACCCAAGACCAGTCCTCGCACTCAAGACACTCCTGCGTCTCTGCCCCGCGCTCTGCCCCGCGCTCCCACACCTGAGAAAGCTGCGCTGCCTGCCCCAGAGCCCATGGACATCCAGAAAACCCGGCTGACTCCAGAGGAACGACAGCGTCGAATCCGGCTTCGCCTATGCCTTTATTGTGGGGAGGCCGGGCATTTCAAGGCTGAGTGTGGTCTCCTGACCCGACCCGTGAATGCTTCAGCCCTGGGACAGCGCGTGGAGTGCTCTCCACGCGCTAACGTGGTACGTAAGCATGACACAATCCTTCGTTCAAAATGCTTTTCTCTTCCGGTAAATATTGTTTTGCCTGATGGTATGCTCTCTGTCTCAGCGCTTGTAGATTCCGGGTCGGAGGGGAACTTCATCAGTCTGGACCTGGTTAAGGAGCATAAAGTGCCCACCCGTGAACTTCTACGCCCCCTGTCCATCCATGCTGTTGACGGGAAGACGGTTCGCTCCAAACCGGTCACACTACAGACATTACCCATCACCCTGCAAGCCAGCGCTCTTCATTTCGAGGAACTACCACTTTTCGTGCTTCCCTGCACGGAACATCCAGTTATCCTGGGGATGCCATGGCTGAAGACTCACGATCCCACTGTCTCCTGGCGCGATGGGGATATCACGGTTTGGTCTGCTCACTGTCATGAACACTGTTTAGCTTTAGATAGTTTAGTTATTCATTCTACTTCTGTTGAAAGTCCTGAGGTTTCTGATCCCATTGAAATACCCGTTGAATATTCAGATTTTTTAGAGGTGTTTAGCAAGGAGAATGCTACTAAGTTACCTCCTCATCGTTCTTATGATTGTGCCATCGACCTAGTGGAGGGTGCCACCCTACCCAAAGCTAGAGTCTACCCCCTTACTTTAGATGAGGAGAAAGCTATGAATGATTACGTTACCGAAGCGTTGGCGCAAGGTTTCATTCGGCCGTCAAAGTCCCCTGTCGGTTCTGGGTTCTTTTTTGTGAAGAAAAAGGACGGGGGACTGAGACCCTGTATAGATTATAGAGGTTTAAATGCTATTACAAAGAAATTTGCCTACCCATTGCCTCTCATCCCTAGTGCTCTCGAGCAACTACGCACGGCCTCTTACTTCACCAAACTTGATCTCCGCAGTGCATATAATCTGATCCGCATTAGGGAGAGGGACGAGTGGAAAACAGCGTTTACTACTACTAATGGTCACTACGAGTATCAGGTTATGAGCTATGGTCTCGCTAACGCCCCCGCCGTTTTTCAGTCATTTATGAATGACGTATTCAGGGACATGATTGGGAAATACGTAACACTTTTTATAGATGACATTTTGATCTATTCCCCCGATCTTGAATCACACGTTAAGCACGTTCGTTCAGTTCTCCAAAAGCTGTTGGAGAACAACCTGTATGCTAAAGCCGAGAAATGCGAGTTCCACCTTCAGAGAGTCGCATTTCTCGGCTATGTCATCAGCTCCCAGGGAGTTCTTATGGATGACTCGAAGGTAGACGCAGTTACTAGTTGGCCTGTTCCCCAATCTATCAAAGACCTCCAACGTTTTTTAGGATTCGCAAATTTTTATAGGCGCTTCATACGCGATTTCAGCACCATAGCTGCCCCCCTTACAGCGTTGACTAAGAATGCTACCAAAATTCTTAAGTGGTCCCCGGAAGCTGACAAAGCTTTCCAAGACTTAAAGGCCGCCTTTGTTTCTGCCCCCATTCTCAAACATCCTAATCCTGACCTACCCTTTGTTGTGGAAGTCGATGCTTCCCATACTGGCATCGGAGCAGTACTCTCCCAACGCAGCGGTTCACCGCCCAAATTACATCCCGTAGCTTTCTTCTCGAAGAAAATGTCACCAGCGGAGCGTAATTATGGGATAGGGGATAGAGAACTGCTGGCTGTAAAACTAGCGCTAGAGGAGTGGCGTCATTGGCTGGAAGGTGCTACACATCCATTCACCGTTCTTACAGATCACAAGAACCTAGAGTATCTCCGTACAGCTAAACGCCTAAACCCCCGTCAAGCTCGTTGGTCATTATTTTTCTCCCGATTCAATTTTTCTATTTCGTTTCGTCCAGGCAACCGTAACACTAAGGCTGATGCCTTATCCCGTGTTTTTAGTTCCCCCGACGACACATGCCACGCTTCCGAACCCGAACACATTCTACCACCCACTGTTAAAATAGCAGCCATTAGATGGGAACTTGATGACCTCATTCAGCAGAGTCAAGTAAACACACGACCTCCGGAGGGTTGCCCTCCTCACAAGATTTATGTACCTGAGCAGTTTCGCAATCAGCTCATTAGCTGGGCACATGCTGCCCTTACTTCCGGCCATCCAGGTGTTACACGTACGCTACAACTAATCTCAGCTCGGTATTGGTGGGAAACCATGCGAGCTGACGTTCAAACTTTCGTCGTTTCATGTTCTATCTGTGCACAATGCAAAACACCCAAAACCCTTCCAGCCGGTAAGCTATGTCCTCTGCCTGTTCCTGAACGACCATGGTCACATATTGCTGTAGACTTTGTTACAGATCTACCTGAATCTGAGGGCTACACTACTATCCTGACGGTTGTAGACAGATTTTCTAGGGGAGTTAAGTTTATCCCTTTTCCTGCTCTTCCTACTGCTCTTCAGACCGCCCAAGCTATATACACACACATTTTCAGACATTATGGGGTCCCGGAGGACATTTTGTCAGATAGAGGTCCTCAATTTACTTCCCGGGTATGGAAATCGTTTTTTGAACATTTAGGTGTACACGTGAGTCTCACTTCTGGGTTTCACCCTACTAGTAATGGTCAATGTGAAAGAGTTAACCAGGAGTTGGGAAAATTTTTAAGACTATACTGTTTTAAACATGCTTCTGAATGGTCACAATATTTGATTTGGGCTGAAATAGCCCAAAACTCATTAACTAACTCCACGTCTGGTCTCACTCCCTTCCAGTGCATTCTGGGTTACCAGCCTCCGTTAGCTCCGTGGACAGCGTCGTCCACTGAGATCCCCGCTGTCGACGACTGGATGAAGCGGAGTGAGCAGGTGTGGGAGGAGACGCATCAGCAAATCTCGGAGGTTTTACGGAAATATAAGGAGCAGTCCGACAGACACCGTGGTACCACCCCCCAATACCAACCCGGAGACAGGGTGTGGTTGTCGACCCGGGACTTGAGGTTTGAGGGGGCCTGTAGGAAACTGCTGCCCAAGTATATTGGCCCATTTAAAGTGTTGTCTCAGGTTAATGAGGTGACTTATAAGATTGAGTTGCCTGCTCAGTACAGGGTGCATAACTCTTTCCATGTTTCTCTGCTCAAGCCTCTTGTCCCAGGTCCGCTTGCTGAGGGTGTTCCAGATGACGTGCCGCCCGCGGCAGTGGAGGGGGAGGATTCGTCTACCTATGCGGTTCGAGAGGTGTTGGATTCACGCAGGCGTGGCGGTGTGCTCCAGTACCTCATAGACTGGGAGGGTTACGGCCCTGAGGAGCGTTGCTGGGTTGTCGCCGGTGACGTGCTGGATCCTGCTCTACTGGCCGAATTTCATGCTCGTCACCCTAGTAAGCCTGCTCCTAGACCCCGTGGGCGTCCCAAGCGCTCACTCTCTTCTTCGGCTCCGGTGCGTAGGGGTTCCCAGTCTCGCAACCCCCGCCTGCCCGTCACCTCTGAGGCTACGCCTGGTCCTCCCGCCGGTACTCCCTGCCCGTCGGGTGGACGTCGTCGTGGTCGTCCCCGTTCCGGCTCCGTTCCGACTCCCTTGGGGGGAGGTACTGTCACGTCTGGTGCTGTTAGCTCCTCTGTCCCTTCCACACCCAGCTCTAACGGAGGTTCTCAGGTTAACAACTACACTACCCAGAATGCACCACCCGCTGACATCACGCACTCACCTGATCACGTGACACCTCACCTGCTTCCACCAGGAAGTCCCGAATACTGATTACTGGCACTATAAAGGTGCACGCCAAACAGACTTCATCGCCACGTATTGTAGGTTATCCTCGTACAAAGCGTTACTTATCTCTTGTCTCAGTTTACTTTGTGTATGACCTTGCTTTTTGTTTCTCGACGCCGATTTTTGCCTCTGCCTTTGATATTGGATTGTTTGTGTATGACCTGGACTGTGCTTTCACCACCGCCTCTTGGATTACCTCTGATACTGGATTGCTTGTGTATGAACTCTGGACTGTCTCTCGTTTATGGTATGGTTTTGTCTACATTGCTCTGTCTACTGGTGATCACCCCTGTTTCTGTATCGACCCTGATTACATCTGTTTATTTCTATAATAAACATACTTTGTTTTTATCAGTATCTGCGCTTGTCTGCTATTCTGTTCTGACCATGACAGGTGACCAATAAATGTAGTAACAGGGTATGTGGTTGCAATTAAATGGTAAATAGATGTAATTATGCTGTAGGTTTTCATTAAAGTGGCTAATAAAGCCAGTTCATGTAACTATATAAGGCAAGTGGTTCTAATTAAATTGCATTAAATGTTTGAAAAGGGGGTAGATGTTAGGTGGGTGTTTCTGATAACATGTCTAATGACTGCATTTCTAAAGATAAAATGGCCAGTTACCGCAACTATAAAGTAAGTGTTTATTAAAAGGCTTATTATGGTTAAAGTAGGTGTTTCTGGGAAAAAAATGGCCATAGTGTAGTTATAAGGTCAATGTTTCCGACAGATTGTCTAGTGTCTATAGTCCTAAGGGAGACATTTCTGGAAAAATGGTTGCAGCGTAGCTGAAAGTTGGTGTTTCCAAAAAACTGTCCTGTCTCTAGTTATAAGGTACGAGGTCTCCAGTGGAATCAATTGCCTTCAAAATTAACTTAATTAGTTAATAGAGTCCAGCTAAGTGTATTTTGGTCTCAGTATAAATACAGCTGTCCTGTGGAGGCCTCAGTGGTTTGTTAGAGAACACTAATGAACAAACTGCATCATGAAGAGCAAGCAACTCATCAGACAAGTCAGTGATAAAGGTGTGGAGAAGTTTAAAGCAGGGTTAGGTTATAAAAACATATCCCAAGCTTGGAGCATCCCAAGAAGCACTTTTCAATCCATCTTCCAAAAATGGAAAACTAATGGTATTCTACAAATGCAAACATTCCAAGCCATGGGCATCTACACAAACTGACAGATCGAGCAAGGAGAGCACTAATCAGAGAAGTGGTCAAGAGACCCATGGTCACTCTGGAGGAGCTGCAGCAATCCACAATTCAGGTGGGAAAATATGTTCACGGGAAGAGTCCTACACTCCATAAATCTGGCATTTCTGGAAGAGTGGCAAGAAGAAAACCATTGTTGAAAGAAAGACAAAGACATAGACATAAACATGTGGAAGATGCTGCTGTGGTCAGTTTTACAATGAGACTGGTGTTTCTGATCAAATGGCCAGATTGTAGCTATAAGGAATTTCAAGAAATGTCAAGTTAAAGGTTGTGATAAAATGGCCAATTATTGCAACTATAAGGTAGGTGCCTCTGATAAAATGGCCAACAACTGCAGTTCTAAAGCATGTTTTTGATAACATGGCTACTGTCTATGCTGCAGAACCATGCATAAAAAAGAACTGGGGAGGAATGGGTTGTGCAGGTGCATTCATGCGTTAGTGTGTGATTGTGTGTGTGTGATTGTATGTGTGTGTGTGTGTCTGTGTGTGTGTCAGGTGCAATGCAGACTTTCGTGCATCCCCTCTTCATCACCCTCACAAAACCCTGTCCGACAGACAGAAAAACGCTGCCCCTCTGCCCACCTGCACCCGCCGCCATCCATCTATCGTCATGGAGAACAGGAAAACAAACAGAACAATAGCAATTCTTTTGTGCCCTGCGGAAAAGAGGGAGCGATGCCAGTGTTCCAAGGTCTCAGACTGCAACGGATAACAAAGAAAGATGAGCAGCAGTGTCCGACCCCAGAGACAGCAAATTGCAAAGAATATGACATGACACTGTACAGGCTTTTTTTCTTCCTTTTCTTCACTACTAATATTTACAGTTTTACTAACATTTTTAATATCAAAGCAGACCAACAAAGGATAATACATTTACCCCAGAAGGCCATTTTAATCATGGATTTACTTCAGTAGTGTATTTCGTATCATACATATATCTCAGTATGAATATACTAATTATTAATGTACTTCAGTTGAACTATTCTAATCATAAAAATTTACTTCAGTAGTGTTATTCTAATCATGAATTTACCTTAGTGTGGGCTGGTCACCACTGCTAAAAAATCTGAACATTGCTTTATTAACACTGCTATATTAACACTGCTATATTAATTAGTGAATTAGTCCTTGTTATAAATAAATTATTCAGTATTTTCTCTTTTTGCACATAATTTCAGTTGACAGAAAAAATTACAAATCCTGAAAAAACAAAAACAAAATGAATGGTTTCCACTGTTTTATTACCAAAAACCTTCACTGTGCTGCAACCAAATCAGTTATACACATCTGTTTATTCCCTGATGGCACAGACATTTTCCAAGATGACAATACCAGGATTCAACCTCATTGCGAATCTTTGGGATGTGCTGGAGAAGGCTTTGGGCAGCGGTCAGACTCTAACATCATCAATGCTGCTGCAGGATCTTGGTAAAAAAATGAATGCAACACTGGATTGAAATAAATCTTGTGAAATAGCAGAAGCTTATTGAAACAATGCCAGAGTAAATGCGTGCTGCAGTCAAAGCTAAAGGCAGTCCAACAAATCTTAGAGTGTGTGCCCTTTTTTCTTGGAGGTGACTTTTATTTTTGGCCAGCCAGTATAACAACAGTAAAATGAATAGACACTAAAATTAAGAACATTTTACAAAACTGAAATTGACATTTTCATTCTAGAGATATGAAGGTGTTACAGTAATAACAAAACAGCATAAAAATCCTGATGAGACTCTACTCTCTTTCCATATAAAAACAAATAATCATAATTTTTTTGCAGTTATGGAATAGCGGAATATTTTCATTAAAAGTAACCAAGCAAATATAAAAAAGGTTCAAAAATGATTATTACAGCTGCCCTGCACAGAAATCTATGGCAGCGTTTTAGGACCATAATAGTAAACTATTATGAGAATAAAGTCGGAATTAACTGTACATTTTTATACTCTGTATTTTTTTTGTAATATATTCCTTTATACTATTAACAGTCTAATGCAAAGAGATTGAGTATTTTTTAATGGTGAAAGTATAACATTATTACGACTTTATTGTTGAAATATTACAACTTTATTCTCAAAGTCTACTGTTTTTTTTTTAACAGTGGCCCTAAAACACTGTAATACAGCGTATAGTACAGTGTACAAACCTGCTGTATGGTAAAAATGGTTCTGTTCACAGACACTGTTTGAGTAATGCTCAAGAAAGGAGTCCTTAACAGTCACTTGGTGAGCAAACTCAACACTCCCAACTCCTCCAGTTTAGTTCTGGCCATAGCAGCCCAGCCTTTATTGGCCTGTGCGCTTCTCGGAGACGGGTGCAGGATGCCCTCCACCCGTACAGTGCTGCCCACTTCCGAGAGAGCTTTACGAGCTCGCTGTTCTGCCACTTTACCCACTCCGATTACCATCGAGACCCCCAGACCACTGACCACCTGGCACAGTGCAGCGTCACAGTGTGAAAGCAGGGCGTCCCGTTCCGCTGCCGGCAGTTCCGGTGGGGTCAGATTCTTTCCGGATTCGCTCATGAAGACCAGCGGGCAGAGGTTGTGTACGAAACAGTGGCGAAAGAAGGTGTCAGGTTCTCCACAGAGCTCCCTGAAGAATCCCCAGAACCGTGCCCCACTGACCTCACTCTGGGTGCAGGCCAGACCACTGATTCGCCGCTTGGGATGCTCATTCAGTGGGTGTCCCACCTCTCCTGTGATCTTTAGCCAATCACGGACAGCTTTGATCTCACCGAATGGCACCTTGAAAAAGAAAAAGAGAAAATTTCAGATTTGTGAAAAGTGTTCAGATTTGGAACATTCACACAGCCGGTAAAAGTGGCCCAAATATGAAGTGTTATCTGTGTGGCAGTGTGAACAGCAAAAATCTAATTTGTGCCACTTCAGTATGTGATACTGAAATACGATACATACATAAAATCACAGCGATGTAGCTCAGTCTGAACAGTCTGATTAGAATTCATGTGACTTTTCTATCAAGGAGAAGCACGTAAAATGGACAACAGCAGTGAGGGAAGGGTTCAGAGGTGGTATAGTAAGGTACCATAGATGTCTCGGTTCTAAATAAATTAGATCTAATTATGGCCGAGCAAAACCACAAGAAAGCACTGCTGCAGCATCAAAGAAAGAAGTAAAAAAGATATTCAACAAAGAAATTAAGGACACAAACTAAAAAAGTGGACATGGATGAATACCATGGTATTTTTACAGTGAGCTTGAATGCATTCTCTGTGATAAGCCCAGCCACAGGCAATGCAACTGTTTAATAGGTCCTCTGATTCTGGAGGCGATGAAACCGAAACTTCATGTGAAGCGCTGCTGTTTAGCACATGAGCATCAGTTCTAAAATCTGATTTGGTGATCTGGTGAGAAAAATGGATTTTGGCCTCTTTTACCTGATTTGTAAACATAGCTTTAGTGATTCTGAAGAGTCATCTTAGAATATTAATATGTTTCTATTTTTTTACTGGAACATGAAGCACCACGTTGATGCACTTAACCAAAGAGAACCAAACAGAGGCCAATAATGCTCTACTTGAGTACCAGACATACACGTCTATAACTCCTGATGTTTGATCCAAAGCTCAGAAACCCCCACGACAGAGTTCTTACATGAATATTAACATAGCCCATCAGTCATTTCAGTTCAGTCATGATCAACTGCTGTGTGAAAGTACTTTTTTCGGTGGTCTAGACTTTTAGACCATTAAGCAATAGAAGAGATAAATGAAGCAATGTTTTGCCGACTCCCTTTGTTGTGCAGGCACGTCACACAACAATATGGGTACAACAGTTATGTTGGTGATTCTTTTATTTACTGTAACTGTAGATTAACCCTTATTTATAATCAGAAACAAAAGGAATCTAAAGGGTTATCCGTTACAAACATTCTGCTGCAGGGCACAACAGCGTTAGCAGGGAATATGATTCTGGAAAGGAGGTAGAACACCTGGTGCATCTGACACATTCCTTTCTACAAATCAATCAGTGTGAAGTTCTATAGTGAGCTTAGTCTCTAAACTGCAGTATGAAAGGAAAAAAAAGGACTAAATGTATAGTGCTAAGTTAATTGTACATTTTCTATGTTATTTGACTTATTACATTCTTTCTTGTAAATATAGTTCAAGAGAAGCATATAAGAGGGTACTTGCACCCAAGTTTTTCACCCACCTGTATACCTGTACGCTTGTTATGTGACAATAAAGCTGAAACAAACCTCATTGATTTGTAAAATACAACTGAACAACTTCAGCAGCTTAAAGTAGCTTAAAGTAGCTAAGCTCACACATTAATGATGTGTCTGAATACCTTTGGAAGTTCTGTAAAAGTGTATTTTCCCTATTCAGTGAGTGTGAGATTCTCTTACCCCAGTCTGGGCCATTCCAAACGGCCCTGGATTCATTCCCAGAAAGAGGATGCTCTGTCCATCCTGGCAGTACCTCTCCACATAGCAGCGATGTGTTTCCCAGGCGTATTCCAGAGGGTTATAGATGTACCGCACCGGTTCCCCAAAGTTCAGCATTTGCAGTCGAGCACTGAGGTCCAGCTCAGCCCGGAGAAAACGGCCCGCCGCTGTGGTGCTCTGGGGGAAGCTGCCAGGGGTTGGCAGTGAGCCAGCGGTCACTGCTTGGAGTTCACCTTCTTGGCCCCAGTCTCCATTTTCCAGCCTGTGCGATAATGGAATTGTTTATAAATAATTAAACGTACTTGCTCAAAAGTTATAGTCATTATGAAATAGTTATTACGCTTTGACATTCTAAAAACATGACCGGACTGAGAAAAATTCATAATCTACATAAATTAAAAGCAGAATCTGTACTATAATAAAAGCACAGGTAATCTATTACAATCTTACCTAATTAGAAGAGCAGAAACTTTACTATAATAAAAGTCTGGAATCTGTATTTTTTAGAAGATGAAAATGATAAACAACAGAATATTAATTTATATGAAGTGTAATAAAGTAGTAGTACAAGTGTTCTGGTTACCCATCTATTCAGCTAGACCCAGCCAGATGACCAGCATTCCCAAAATCAAATATTACATACAGTACCAGTCAAATGTTTTAACAGCACCTTAAATTCAGTCTTTTTTCATTATTTTTAAATGTACTGCATTGTAGATTAATACTAAAGTCATACAAACAATGAAGAAAAACATTTATTTTTAACATATATATATATATATATTTTTTTTAATTCCTTCAAAGTAGCAACTTTTGCTTAGAAAATATTTTACCATTTTCTCAGTCAGCTTTATGAGGTATATTAACCTGGAATGGCTTCCAGTTAACAGCTGTTAAATTTTAATCTGTATCAACAGAGACCAAACCTAAAATACCACAGATTACTAAATACCCTTGTTTTCTATTTTTTCATATATTTATTACCTAATTGTAGGACTATTGCCTTCAGTATTTCCAGAATATGTGATATTCCTCATTAATATATCTGAGATTTATACAGTAGAATTATTTCATATTTGAAATAACTGCTATAGCTGTTACATATGCTATTCTGATAGATGTATTTAACAGCATTAATAATAATTTGTTATACTTCTTTAAATCTTTCAGTTCAACAGAAAGCAGAGCTCATGTTTCCTCGAACTTGAATACATCAAATTCATTAAAATAAAGCATTAGATAAAACGCGTTTTGCATTTTTAAACATCATTAATTAGCCATTCTAAACTAAACTATCCCAGTATAAAGAGACATTTCCCAGTTTTCCTTTATAGCCGGACTGACTGGGAGTGACTGGGTCCTCGCTGCCGACACCCAGGCTCCCTAGAGTTTCGTTAAGTCACGACTAAACTCGGCTAAATTAGACACTGAGGAGCTTTTTAATGCATCTATCGCTTTAATTAGTGTTTATATGTATATTTATGCGCAGAAATCGCAGTTACCTGAGATTATCACGCGGCTGTATCATTCTCGAGCGGAGCTTTCCGGCAACAAAGAGGCTGCAGCGCCGCGCTGCATTCTGGGAGATGTAGTTCAGCCCGTATTTCTGTTTTTGGAGGATGCTAAAGGCTAAAGTACAGTTTCCAGTTGCATAAACACAGTTTTAAGAGATTTCTAGAGAATCTCTTAAGTTTATCTCTTAGTAAAATAAACCTTATGGGAAGATTTTCCCTTACCTAAAGGAATTACTTAAGTTATGTGTGTAAAATTTCTCAGATTTTTAACGTAACTAAAGGTAAACGGTAAGGGTTTTACTGCAGTGACTGAGGTTTTACAGTGGTGAAGTGCAGTGGAGGACTGCTTTAGGCACAGAGGAGCTAACCCAGGACAAGCCAAACTATATCTGGGCACACCCACACACTGAATGACAATTCAGAGTACCTCAATTGCCCATTTCTTTGGGCAATTTAGTATAACCAATACACTTGATCTCCATGTTTTTGTGGAAGGAAACAATGCTCTTTGTTCCTTCTTTACATTACGTTTATTCCCGTTTCTGAAATAAATTTAATCTATGTATCCAAATATGTAAAAAGAATTCACATTCATTACTCATTCATTACAAAATACTTCTGTGTAGCTTTTTACTCAAGTAAACATGTAAACGTACTGGTTTCAAAACGAATTAAAGTATAGTAAAAGTAAGCAAAAAAAGCCATTAGGGACAAAAGCTTTTTATTAGGTGCTCTTATCTGGGGTGCTGTTAACTTGCGGTTTCTGAGGCTGGTAACTCTGATTAACTTATCCTGTGCAACAGAGATAGCTCTTAGTCTTCCTTTCATAGAGCGGTCCTAATGAGTGCCAGTTTGGGACGCTGAGTGGTCCAGCGCTGCCACTATGAGTGGGAGGTCGCGGGTTCGAACCCCTGCTCATGCAGCTTTGCCATCAAGCTGCTGGCACTCATAGAGAGCAAAATTGGCCCTGCTCTCTCTGGGTGGCGCTCTCTCCCCACATCACTCCTAGGGTGATGTCTGCAGCACAGGGCATCTGTGAACTGATGTATCAGAACCGAGTCGCTGCGCTTTCCTCCAAGCGCGCTGTGATGCTGCTCAGCAGCTCAAAAAGAAGCGGTGGCTGACTTCACATGTATCGGAGGAAGCATGTGTTAGTCTTCACCCTCCTGGTGTGTTGGGGCATTACTAGTGATGGGGGAGTCCTAGTTAGTGGGTTGGGTGCCAAATTGGGGAGAAAATGCGAAAACTTAGAAATAAAATTATAAAAAAAAAAATTAGTGCCAGTTTCATCATAATGTATTTTTTAATGCACATTTTGCACTTGCAACTGCACTTGAGGATACTTTCAATGTTCTTGAAATCTTGAAATATCTCGAATTAATTGACCTGCATTTCTTTTTTTGTTGTTGTTTACTTAGTGGAATAGTTCTTGCGATAATAGGATTTAGAGCATTACTCAAATAAATATATTTAGTGTATTCAAACTCTACCTCTTCCCAACACAAATGATGCTCTGAAACATGTATTGTGTTCTTGCATTTAAATATAATAATAGTTATAATAATAGCTATTATTATAGTTTAAGGGGAGCAGTTTATAGAAGATCCTAAACCATTCAAAACTTTTAAATAAATGATTCAATGTCAGAATTTCAACACTAACTTATGCATATTTGACAGGTTGTTTAAGGGTTGTTTTTCCATCTTAAAAGATGCAATACATCAAAAACATCAGTGTCATTCAATGTTTATTTATCTTCTTTGCTATCAGGGGTTTCTCATGGTAGCTAGTTTCAGGTGATTTAAGCTGATCTTTAAAGGTTAATGTGGTTAAAAACTGGTCATCCAGAAAAATGTTGGTAAACTACCAGTTATTGACCAGCGTGATATATGTGTATAATATTTTGGTCAAGCTTGGTCATACTGATTGTCTAGCTTGGTCAGGTAGATCATATTCCAAAGTCAAAATTCAGAGTCAAAATGTTCAGTTTGATGCAACTTTGACCATTTAGAGTCATTGTCTTGCTAAGTGAGACTGAAACACTGCTATCAACTTATAGTCTTCTGTTCTGAGGGCATCAGTTATGATAATGTTCAGTATGTTAGGTAGCTGCTTAGAGGAGCCCATTGTCACTTAGAAACTGTTGGCACAAAGTTTAAAGAGTCATCTAATTTATTTTGGAGGTCTTGGAAGTTATCTAAGACCTCAAAACTCTTAAGGGGGTCCAAACCCTTAGTTGATGCTTTTTTTTTGCACTGAAAAATTGTACAAAACTAAACTTTATTTCTTTACTTACTTTATATCTTTAACCGTTTAGTGTATCTACTCAGTTTCTAATTCACACTAACACAAACTCTGACCAGGATTTTTTTTTGTTTTCAGACCCAACCTCTGTCATGCAGTTTAATAGATGGCCGTTCATAACCCACCTCTCTACACTGAACTGTACTTTCTTTGACCTCCATCTTGGTCTCTTCTCAAGCCACATGCCACCCCTGCTCTTCATCGTTCTATCTAGGAAAGGTCGGCCTTTAGCCCAGCTTTGACCCTGTCCTTGTGCTCTTCACAGCTGACCCTCAAACGCCTTTTTTATGACCTCCTGATCTTTGTTTTGGATTCAGAACTGGATTTTCTGCAGCTGAAGACCCAGGACTGTGTTAATATTGTTATTATGAATGCTCACTGTCCAAATGCATTTAGAAAAAAACTAATTAGTTCATCTGCTTTTGCCCCTATTTACTTGTATCTCTATATTATGAAAAATGTATGTAAAGGGATGATGGTGTTTTCGTACGGATGGGAGGCCAAAGCATAGACTAAAGGGTCTTTAAATCTTTGATTTTTCTCTACATAAAAAAGCATTGACCAAGAGAATTGTGCCCTTTATCGCAACCATGACCACATGAGACTGACGTCACCATACTTAATTCTAAACATGGTCTAAAGGGGTATAAAGTACTCCAACACATGGCTGGATTCCAATCAGTACTTTTGACAAGACGAACAATTTTCTTTATACTTTGATACACAGTGTTTTACTATCCAGGTGATATGGTACGTGTCTGCAGGTATGAGATGTGCCCAAAATGATGGGCAACCATTTGAAAGCCTCATTGGCAGCTGGCTGAACCTGAGTATATAAGTCTCGGACTAACTAACCCAGTGTTTTAAGAAACCAATCTGAAATTAGTTGAAATGCCAAAACTGAAAATTATCTAACATCAGACATCTCACCCCTTATGTAAGGTCTGTGATTCTCACGCATATTGATACTGGCTCCCTGATAGTGATAGTGATATATTGATAATGCCCCCAGATTGTAATATTATATTAGAAATAACAGGGAATATAAAGGCACCACCTCTGCCTGTATTGCTCGTGGTGGGTAAATGCCCAAAAGATATATGAGGTAAGTTTACTGGTGTGATTCTTTCACTGCTACAGCTAATCTTCTGAAATAAGTTTGTGCATGGCATAGAATGTATGCTGCATTAAAGGTCCTCAGATCAGGGCCGCCAAGTGGTCCAGTGGACTGAGCCCTACCAGTATGATTAGGAGATCGCCAGTTCGAATCCTGTTCATGTACCTTTCCATCAGCTAACGGAGCCAAATTGGCTTTGCTTTCTCTGGGTGGGTAGATCTGGGTGGGTGCTCTCTCCCCACATCACTCTAAAGGGTGATGTCTGCCGCACAAGGCGTCTGTGATCTGATGTATTGGAACCGAGTCACTACGCTTTCCTCCGAGCGCACTGTGATGCTACATAGCAATGCTGCATCAGCAGAAGCTTAAAAAAAGGTGGTGGCTGACTTCACAGCTGTTGGAGGAGGCATGAGCTAGTCTTCACTCTCCTGGTGTTGGGGTCCTAATAAATGAGTTGGTAATTGGCTGTGTAAATTATAAAATGGGAAAAAATAAATACAATTATAAAAAAAGATCCTCAGATCCTTACAGCAATGTTTAAGCACCTAGTCTATGTCTTTCCTTGATGAGTAGAAGCTGTTTAGCAGAATACTTAAAGGAACAGACACCAGCACTCTTCTACTGTTCTGTTTTTCAAGCCCTTAGGAATTGAGGAGGTGCTTCAGCTCTTGATAAGCGTGGTGTCATAATCCCCAGCATACCTACAGGATGAGATCAGTATCTATAAAACGTTTGCTGTTCTGGATGTTTGGATGCCTATGTGTGATATGGGTGAGAGCTTCGTCTCTGCCTCTGGAGGTTCAGCCACTTTCAAACCCCCTGTGGGCTGCAGAACGTATTTAATTGGCTAGCAAATTCTGGGGCGTTGGCACATCTGTGGCACTAAAAAAGAGTGTGTTTACCCATATTTATGCCCAGTTTGAGTTAGTCTGAGAGAGAGTCATCCAGAATGAGAGAGAGAGAGAGAGAGAGAGAGAGAGAGACAGACAGACAGACAGAGAGAAGATGCACAATCATAGAGAGAAAATCATGCGGAATGATAGAAAGAAAAAGACCTTTGGATAGAGAGAAAAATAGAAATACATAGAATAATAAAGAACATGAATATAAGAATAATATATAATGTAGACAGGTGCTGAATGAGTGAGAATAAAAAGAAACATGCAGAATGAGAAAGAGAGAGAGAGATACATAATTAGAGATATGCAGAATAAGAGAGAGATGCAGAATAAGAAAGAGAAAGAGATGCTATGAGAGAAAGATATTTTGTCTGTTATGTATGTTCATATCATTGCTGTTGTTAATTGTTATAATGCTTTGGCAACACTGTAACTCATAGTCATGCTAATAAAGCTACATTGAATTGAATTGAATGCAGAACGAGCGAGAGATGCAGAATGAGAGAAAGAGATGCAGAATGAGAGAGAGCGATGCAGAATAAGAGAGAGAGGCAGAATGAGAGAGATGCAGAATGAAAGAGAGATGCAGAATGAAAGAGAGATGCAGAATGAGAGAGAGAGATGCAGAATAAGAGAGAGAGACATGCAGAACGAGCGAGAGATGCAGAATGAGAGAGGCAGAATGAGAGAGAGAACTGCAGAATGAGAGATGCAGAATGAGAGAGACACACATGCAGATTGAGAGAGAGATGCAGAATGAAAGAGATCTGCAGAATGAGAGAGAGAGAGAGGCAGAATGAGAGAGAGAGGCAGAATGAGAGAGAGATGCAGAATGAGAGAAAGAGATGCAGAATGAGAGAGAGCGATGCAGAATAAGAGAGAGGCAGAATGAGAGAGAGATGCAGAATGAGAGAGAGATGCAGAATGAGAGAGAGATGCAGAATAAGAGAGAGATGCAGAATGAGAGAGAGAGGCAGAATGAGAGAGAGATGCAGAATGAGAGAGAGATGCAGAATGAGAGAGAGATGCAGAATGAGAGAGAGAGATGCAGAATAAGAGAGAGAGACATGCAGAACGAGCGAGAGATGCAGAATGAGAGAGGCAGAATGAGAGAGAGAACTGCAGAATGAGAGATGCAGAATGAGAGAGACACACATGCAGATTGAGAGAGAGATGCAGATTGAGAGAGAGATGCAGAATGAAAGAGATCTGCAGAATGAGAGAGAGAGAGAGGCAGAATGAGAGAGAGAGGCAGAATGAGAGAGAGATGCAGAATGAGAGAAAGAGATGCAGAATGAGAGAGAGCGATGCAGAATAAGAGAGAGGCAGAATGAGAGAGAGATGCAGAATGAGAGAGAGAGATGCAGAATGAAAGAGAGATGCAGAATGAGAGAGAGATGCAGAATAAGAGAGAGATGCAGAATGAGAGAGAGAGGCAGAATGAGAGAGAGATGCAGAATGAGAGAGAGATGCAGAATGAAAGAGAGATGCAGAATGAGAGAGAGATGCAGAATAAGAGAGAGAGACATGCAGAACGAGCGAGAGATGTAGAATGAGACAGAGAGATGCAGAATGAGAGAGAGAGATGCAGAACGAGAGAGAGAGGCAGAATGAGAAAGAGAGATGCAGAATTAGAGAGAGAGATGCAGAATGAGTGAGAGATGCAGAATGAGTGAGAGACGCAGAATGAGTGAGAGATGCAGAATGAGTGAGAGATGCAGAATGAGAGAGAAAGAGAGATGCAGAATAAGAGAGATGCAGAATGAGGGAGAGATGCAGAATGAGAGCGAGAGATGCAGAATGAGAGAGAGAGAGATGCAGAATGAGAGAGTGAGAAACAGAATGAGAGAGAGATGCAGAATGAGAGAGATGCAGAATGAGAGAGTGAGAAACAGAATGAGAGAGAAATGCAGAATGAGAGTGATGCAGAATAAGAGAGAGAGAACCGCAAAATGTGTAGGAGAGATCTGCAGAATAAGAGAGAGACCTGCAGAATAAGTGAGAGACCTGCAGAATAAGAGAGAGAGATGCAGTATGAGAGAGTGAGAGAGTAAGAGAGAGAGAGATGCAGAATGAGTGAGAGAGAGAGATCTGCAGAGGAGTGTTACATTCGACACAAGCCCCTGGTGTGTGTGTGTCTGTGTGTGTGTGTGTGCTGTCTGCTTCTGTTGCCATGGCAGCAGCAGCTGGAACGGCAGCTGAGGCAGACACACACACACATACACTCCATGCCTGACCTCCATCTGAACCCGCCTGGGGTCGGGGGAGCGACAGCTTGCGGCTCTCCGGTGACACTGAGCGATGAGCAACGGAGAAAATGAGAGAGAGAGAGAGAGAGAGAGAGAGAGTGTGAGCAAGGAAGGAAAAGGCAGAGTACCACACAGATGGGTAGAGGAAGAACAGATGATGGAGGGAGGGGTTTGGAGGTTGAAAGTGAAATTAATTGAAGTTGGAGGAGAGAGAACCTGCAGAGCGGTTTGCTGTAGCGATGCACTTTCCTGATGCGCCAAACGTTTTCTATTGGTGAAATTTCTAGAAGGTCTGCAGGCAATGCTGTTGTAATGGATGCAGTATGTGGTTTAGCATTGTCCTGCTAAAATATGCAAGAGATACTGATTTGGCATGAAGAATTGGCTCGAGTTCGACTAATGTATGGCAGCATCGACTCAGCTTTCTATGCAGAATTTGGAAAAAAAGGTCAATTCTCACATTATACTTTGCAAACAGGGTTTTGGCACACGTGCTACTTAACCCAGTTGTGACCCGAGATTAATTATTATTTTATATATTATTACAGGTAAATACACTCAATGACCACTTACTTTATGTAAAATATTTAGGTTTATTCTAACATTATATAGAACTTCATTACAAGCATTTTGACAGCCCAACGTTATCTCAGTTGCGTTTTCTTAATAAGTTCCGGTAACCATAAGTTCTAACATGACAATGCCCATCCACATACTGCTGCTTACCTTAAGCTTGCCTTAAAGACACAGATACTATGCCATGGCTGCAAGCATCACTATTTCTGCGCCATTAGGCACCTCTACAACTATTTCTGTAAGTGTAGCTCAATAAATGTAAAAAAAAATTAAAAGTTTTATTCATTTATTGTCCTTGGTAACATTTATCTTCCTTCTGATTAGTTCTGCAATCCCACACTTCCTACTGAAAAGATCTTCATATCTCCATTTCCTCCAGCCGAACCACCAGTGATAGGATTTTCACTCAGAGCTAATCCGACGTGTCCGCAGTGAGAAGGACGTAAAGGGTTAAGCTGTAATTCTTCACGTAAGTGAGAATGAGGGAGAGCGGCCTGGTGAAGATCTCATCTGGAGGTGATATGGACGAAAAGGTCAAGTGAGTTTACATGTGACCTTTGACCCTGTGAATGCTCATGTGAAGGCTGCAGCGGCGAGGTCATGGCTGTTTGCTTGCCGGTTTGTTCTCATGGTAACTGGACTAGTTAACACTGGTGCCTGTACATATATATATATATATACTATATTACTAAATTTATAACCTTTAGTCGTTTAGCTGACGATCAGAACCAGAAACCCAGGAAGACCTGCAGACAGTAAAAGCCAAACTGATAGAGGCTAGCTGGAGATTATCTTACGATAGATTGATCCAGTTACAGAATCCAGTCAATATCAATATAATATGAATTCTCTGTGTAACAAAACCTCATTACACATTTAGATGGATGTTCACAGTTACTTTAAATAATATTTCCTACCTTTCCTTCAGTTTTCTTTGATGTAGGGGGATGTTTTTGCTGTGTCCAGAGTGCTGTCTCATTAAGTTGAATAATTATGGTTAATTAAGTGTCCAAGATTTATCTTTACACCCTTTCATCTTGAGATAATTCAGAATCTTTGAAAAAAAAGTCACCTTTGACATCAGTGACATCACAACCTTCACACTGTTTTATTTTCAAGGGGCTGAAGACACTTTCTGCACATTCATCAATTAATAATATGAATTTCACTTAATGTTTCTTTATTGTCATATTGAGAATGAAAATGAAACTAAAAATCGAAATAAAAAGTGAATAAACTTGAAAATATGATTTCGGATTTCTGGGTAGTCTGAACTATTAATAAATAATCTTGTAAATAGTCCACAGAATTGAGGACCTAAAGGTACAATATTCTGATGATGACCCAGTTAGTTATGCATCCAATATTCAACATTCAAAAACTGAAAAGACCAAAAGCTTATTACCCAAAAATGTTGTTTTTGTTAACGACCAGATTTAATCATAACCAGGTGTGATGTTAAAAATATCCAATGTTTAATAAATACTTTAAACTGTAGTTTTAAATTGCTTTTTCTTAAACAAAATACTAGCACTGTCCAATGAAAAACAAGTATCTCCATTTATGTAAATTCGTTGTTTACTTCAAAATTTAAACACAAAATCTCTCCTCTACACTGTGTCAACATGTCTTCATATATTAACCAACAGAAACTCTCCAAAATTAGCTGAAATAAACTTATTTTTTAAACTTATATTTTATTTCTCTCCTAACAATAAGTAACAATCTACAGTGGTGCTTGAAAGTGTGTGAATCCTTTAGAATTTTTTATATTTCTACGTTAATATGACCTAATGCATTTTCAACATTGAATTCCGGCATAAGAACCTTATGCCAGCTGTAAAACATGGTGGTGGTAGTATCAAGGTTTGGGTCTGTTTTGTTGCATCTTGGCTAGGACGACTTACCTTCACTGAAGGATCAATTAATTTTAACTTATATCTGAATTCTACAATCAAACTGTCCATGAACAGAATGTCAAGAGAAGGAGGGTCATGCAGCAAGACAACGACCCTAAGCACATGTTCTAACAAAGAACAGTTCAAGAAGAATAATGTTAATGTTTTGGAATGTGTGGCCAAGTCAAAGTCCTGACCTTATTTCAGTTATTTCAATCAAAAGGAGCAGAAGTGAGCAGTTATTGAGAATATACCCACCAAAATCTCAGAGTTGAAGCTGTTCTGCTAAAATTCCTCCAAGCCGGTTTACATCAAATAATGAAAGTACTTTTGCTACTTACACATATAAAAAAGACACATTTTTTGTCTCATTTATTTAACTGTGATCTATTTATCTACTTTTTGCATCTACTTTTAGGAAAATATGATTATGTTTTAGGTCATATTTATTTAGAGAAATCACAAACCTTAGAGTACAGTACTATAAAATGAACTCCCAGCAATGCTACCATTGGTGCCTTAATAGTATTTAACCCAATTTAAAACATAACATGATATGTCTCATCATAGTATGATGTCACCTGGTTATTTAAAGGCTATGGAAGATGAAGTACTGAGATTCCTGGGCCTGGCACTGGCCTTCAAACCCACAGCTGGTGCAGAATCTGCTGCATGAAGCCCAGTGAAGAAAGTGAGGCACACACTGCCTCCTGGCGGCCAAGCAGAACACTGCCCCCACTTCCAGCTGACAGATGACTCTTAGAAGCCAAATGTACTGCATTAAACTGATTTACACAAAACTGCTCCCAAAAGACAGGCAATGAAACTTTTGACGTTATACATTACATCGACTGAAATATTTCAGCGTTCCACCACGATAAGTCGCATTAAAGCCCTGGAACACCAATTTAAAAGGCACATGGTGTCGATCCGCAGCCATTCAGGACATCAGCAGTAAGGATGATAAGTTAAGCTCCTGATGGAACCTGTCGAACATCTAGAACCATGTGAAATAATCAGGGTGTTCTGACTGTCAACACTGAATGTGATGCATATAGAGCTGAAAGAGCTCAGCATTTCTTTCACTGGTAGTGCACTTTATTTTTTGAGGTGGTTCTTTAAATCTCTTATGTTCTGGTAAGCTTTTTAGTAGAGCGTTTGAGTATGTTTCTGAACTGAAAGTGTTGGACTTTGGAACTTTGGGACTCTGGAAAAAACTAAGAGACCACTTCAGTTTCTCTGATTTTGTTATTTATAGGTAGATGTTTGAGTAAAATGAACATTATTGTTTGATTCTATAAACTACAGACAACATTTATCCCAAATTCCAAATAAAAATATTGTCATTAAATCATTTATTTGCAGAAAATAAGAAATGGCTGAAATAACAAAAAAAAAAAGATGCACAGCTTTTAAACCTCAAATAATGTAAAGAAAACAAGTTCATATTCATAAAGTTTTAAGAGTTCAGAAATCAATATTTGGTGGAATAACCCTGTTTTTTAATCACAGTTTTTAATGCATCTTGGCATGTTCTCCTCCACCAGTCTTACACACTGCTTTTGGATAACTTTATGCCACTCCTGGTGCATTAAAAATGTAGGCAGTTGAGCTTGGTTTTATGGCTTGTAATCATCTATCTTCTTCTTGATTACATTTAGAGTTGTGTTATTTTGGTAAGATCAAAGAAACTTGTCATTTTTAAGTGGTCTCTTATTTTTTTTCAAGAGCTGTATATGTTACAATGTTCTTTGAATGTGTCTAAATAAAACTAGAAACAATCTGGAACAATTTATTAGCTTTTTTTATTGCATTTTACTTATTTATTACTTTTTGTATTGTTTTAGGATAGGCATTTACAATGACTGACTTTTATAGTAAGTAATTGATGAGCTTCAGAGAAGAAAAGTGATGTTGTCATTAGTGCAGCTAATTTTGTGTTGTTTTATGTGTTTGTGTCTATGTTTAAAATATTATAGTAAAAGGAAGATAGAACTAAAAGTGAAAATGTTTGAACGTGTTGTGTTTGTTAAACTCAACTGACTACAAAAAACAAAAACTGAGATTTTCTTCTTTCTTGCTAAAACAATTAAGCCTTTCCACATTAAATAGCCATGCAGTTACAATGTACCCTTGTATGTTAGCTTGATCTGCTGTATATGCAACAGGAGTGTAGAAAATAAAACATTTAAATAAGAATAACCCCTAAATACCAAACCAATTCTTAAATTTGAAATTTAATTTGAAGTGAAAATGCAAACAGGAAGCAGTATTGAAAATCATATTCGAATAGCAGGAAGCAGAAAGTTCCTTGAATTTAGAAGAAATCTATAACACATAATTAAGGTGTGTTTAACAATGAAGCTTTACACTTTATAATACATATAATTGCAACGTGAATTTTAGACAAATATTATTGTATGAACCACAAATTAACATTAAATACATACTCTATAAAACAAATCATTAAAATTGTAATAACTTCCAAATCGTGGGAAACAGAACAGCACTTAATTTCCCAGAATGCCTTGCTTTAGCCAAGTCTCCGAAATGGTTGTCCAAATATTTAAGGCATTTAAGGAACTGTTGACTGTTAGTGAACATTGTTTAATTTGATAACTTTGACATTTAAAATATTGCTAATTATTCAACATTAAGGAAATGTGTGCTTAATGTTAGTGTCTATACTTACATTGGGAAGAAATGTATATTAAATGTATCACTGATATGTAATAATAATGAATGCTCTAAATTGTAATGAGTTCAGTTCCACTTCATGTAATTCTAATTCAGGATTATCAGGATTATACAGGTAGCTGTTAAGCCTGCTAGGCATTACTGCCTGTCGCACCTCCTCCGGTGCCCATGAGTCAGCTGCAGGGTCATCAGCCAGAAACCACCATTCACCAACGTTTCGCTCCTTTAATTCTGATACGTCTCCTGGTGGCGGAGAATTAAATTCTGAAATTCAGAATTTTAAACAAATCTCTCATGGGAGCAAATGTTATGATATGCTGTAATGGTGATCAGTTCAATAGATAAATTTATAATCCTACAGTGCTGGAAAATAATAAGATACCACTAAAAATGTTTCTTTGATTTTACCAAATTAAAAACCTTCAAATTTAAAACCTCTGGAATATAATCAAGAGGAAGGTGGATGATCACAAGCCATCAAACCAAGCTGAACTGCTTAAATATTTGCACCAGGAGTGGCATAAAATTATTCAATAGCAGTGTGTAAGACTGGTGGAGGAGAACATGCCAAGATGCATGAAAACATTTTCTGCAAATGGCAATATTTTTATTTGGAATTTGGGAGAAATGTTGTCTGTAGTTTATAAAAAAAACACCAATGTTTATTTTACTCAAACATATACCTATAAATAGCAAAATCAAAGAAACTGTTTCAGAAAATGGTCTCTTAATATTTTTCCAGAGCTGTATATAGCTGAACAATAATCAAATTGCACTGCGCAAATGAATCAGCTGGCTAGCTTGACATTGTCACTTTGCGTTAAAACTTTTTTTGCTACCCCCAGTATTCACTACACTGCAACATAAATATTTATCTTAAAGTTACATACTGTACATTATTTGTAGACTGATTTATCTAAACGATGATTGGTGATCTGTTTGCCTTACAATAAAAATACAAACATAGAGAAAATTAACCAAACATTACCAATAATTCTAAAATAAATAAAGCCTTTACACTAATCATTTAGTTTAGCCCTTATCGGGTAGTATTTTATTTTAGGTGAAGAAGGTCCAGAATGATGCAATGAATAAAACAGGCACACTTAAACAGTTAAGGAGAGACAATAAATACAATCCTAATTCAAAAATTGTATAAAAATTGTGCTTATCTGTCTTTTAAAAAGAGCAAAGTAATTTTTCACCCTCTGAATGAAGTCTCGCATGTTCCTGACTAGTTTCTGACAGACTAGTCTCTTCATGAAAACGTGGTCAGTGTATTCAGTTGTGGCACAGAAGCTGTAGTAGGCTGATAGCCGGTGTTTATGCTGCAGTATGGTCATTAGCTAATGCAATGTGATGCTAACTGTGAAATCAGGGAAGAAATGTGAGACTGGGCATATCTAACAACAGTAACTTATAATTAAACTTATAATTAAAATTAAACGCTTCCAGGTCCTGATTTAAGTGGAAAAGGTACCGTAACTGGTGCAGAGCAGTATGTCATGTGTCTAGCAACCAAAGACTTGCAGGCCCAATCCCATTTCACCCCTTGGCCCTACCACTTACACGTTCCCCTTGTTTTCGAGTGTAACCCTTCCCCTTGGAACAGAATTAGAAGGGGGAGAGGTGAAATTCTCCATCCTAAGAATTGGGGCAACTTTTTACGCACCGGCTTTGTCATCAGGAGCGCTAAAGTTCAGTAGCTTAGCTGCTGGTTAACTAGTTAACTTTAGGGCATTGTATATCTTCAGAAATTAATTATAATATTAATTATTAATTATAATTGTCTATTCCTTAATTTCTCTGGGGAGCTGAAATTAGCATTGTTTAGCTTTTATTTTATTTTTCCGTCCCGCCTTACATGCTGCAGCCCCTGCCGTGTGTTGCACCATTTAAGGTGGAACGGGAAAGTTAGCTAGCTAGCTAGCTACTGAGACAACCTACTAGCGATCTTTTTATGTTTGTTATGAAGAATTTGTCCATAAAATATTGTAACTATGCATTAAACTACGGTAAAATAGTGCTAAACGTCACTTTTAATAAGGAATTAAGGAACTACACAGACATCCTAAGTTGCAAAAATTGATTTCAGGAAGGTTAATCCCCCTTGACCACACTAAAAACTGATTGGCTGTCTCACAGACTCTTTGCAGAGAACAGGCCAATCAGAACCCTCTCTGTTTTCTCTCTCTCCTTCCCACACGCCAGTAGAGAAAAAAGGTCTGTTGCCTGTGTGCGTGTTTGTGTGCGTTCTGAATTCCGGGAGATTATATGTGACTCGCGGGCATCAGGGAGCCACTACCAAAGGGAGACTTGGTTTGTCTGCTACTAGCGATCTTTTTATGCTTGTTATGAAGAAATTGGCCCTAAAATATTGAAACTACACATTAAACTATGGTAAAATAGTGCTAAACGTCACTTTTAATAAGGAAAATACTTGTCAAAAAACATTTTGGGTTTCTTACCAGTGATTCTCATATTCCTTTGTTTGAAGTGTGCATCTGAAAAATTTGTGTTTGAAGGGCTAACAAGCCATATCCCCTCCCCTAACCTACCCCTCCAGCCTAACAAGAATTGGGACACCCCTACCCCTCAATGTGCACGTGCAAAACAATGGGGTAGGGGTAAGGGGTAGGGCCAAAGGGTGAAATGGGATTGGGCCATACAGATTTCTACATGGTTCTTCTAGTAAGAAGCCCAGGTTATGTGTGACGAAAGCAGAGGTGGAAAGTAATGAATTACATTTACTCAAGTTACTGTAATTGAGTAGATTTTATGAGTAATTTGTAATTTTTCAAGTAGTTTTTAAAATAGGTAATTTTACTTTTACTCAAGTTCCTTTTTTGTCACAAGTAATTTACTTTGCTACATTGGAAAACTCCCCGTTACTGAGTAAAAAATAAAATGCTGGGGGGAAAAACACACAATTGTTTGAATTAAAAAAAAAAAATTGGCACGGCTGCTCGTGCGTGGAATAACGAGGCAATAACGTCCTCATGCAATGCAAAATGTGCCCTGCCGGACAGAGCTGTCAGCTTTCAAAACTTCCACATCAAACCTGAGAAAGCTTGTGGTGGTAAGTATTTTTATCATTAAGAAATCTGCTTAATTGTTAAAAAAAAAACATGTAAATAGCAGTTAAAGCATAGCAATGGCAAGTTAAAAAATAATAATGAACTGTAAAACTATAAAAATACAGTTTATAGTCACCTATATTACCATAACCTTTTAACAGTAAAGAAAAAAAATGTATCATAGAAACCTATGTCACTTGTTCTTTAAAATGTTTTATGGGGTGGTCTGAACAAATACTGCCTGACTGGTCCAAATTATTATGTGGAATAATAGTTCATTAAAAACGATTTAATTTATGATTTGTTTTTTAAATTGAACTTTTTTTACTTTTACTCAGGTAGATTTTTAGATGGGTAATTTTACTTTTACTTGAGTAGAATTTTAGCAAAGTAAAGGTACTTTTACTTTACTTTACTTTTACTTTACCTAAAATTTTCAGTATTTTTTCCACCTCTGGATGCAAGTATGCAGGAACAAATCCTCCCAGAACCCATTCAGATTGCACTGCAGAGCCTGAAACAATCAATGAGAGCAATCTGGGGTCATTTTACAACTCTGAACGCTGATTGGTCTTTGATAATAACAGACAGAACTATCTGTCCAGAACTATCATGTGTTCTTCTTGTGGGGTGTTGCTCAATCACCCTAAGGAAAGAAACCATGCCTGTGTATAAGTGTAAATATTTAGGGAGTGCCAGACATCTTCTTCACCCAGCATGGCTACTACAGTGTTAGTAGCGGGCCACCGGCTTTAGTCAGCTAAGTTTCACAGAATAAGCATCAATTAGCAAAAGTGTTACTTAAAGTCTACTTAACTGTACTAAAATGAAACTATTTTAAATATACTTAAGTAACATTTAAACATACTACTTTATGTATGTAACCCACACTTTAAATATGCTTATAGTAAAATTATAATACATTTAATGAGTATAACATCTGTATCACTATTACACACCAGGTATATTAGGAATGTACAAAGAATTGATGTTAAACATATTTATATTTACTTCTTGTTATATATGCTTCTTGTTCCTGTCTTTTGCAAGTAGCACACTTCTAGTATACTTCAAAGGGTATTAAAATATATTTTAATATACTGTACTATATTATTTTGCATGTTACTGTTGTTTTTATCAGTTTGCAAAAATGTACAAAAGTATATTTAGAAGTATATTGAACACAAAAGTACATTCAACTAAACTAAACTAAAAGTGTACTTCATAGTAGTTTATTCTTTTAAAATACACTATATTGTACTTTTTTTAAAAGTATGATCAAAGTTTACTTTCAAATATTTGATGAAAGCATAATATGTACTTTTTATATATTTTAAGTAAGTACATACATCTGTTAGTATATTTACAGCATACTTAGACATTTCTCAATATGTTTAAGTACAATTATGTGCACATCTAAACATCTTAAGGCTTAGCATTGCTGCTGTGATATTAGCATGAAGATTGCGGTGTTAGCCTTGTAAAGCCATTGATCATTGGCTAATATACATAGCCAATGGCAGTCTGGCATAAGTAGGCTTGTTTTTTTGTTTCATTATCATGTGTTTGCGTTCCAGTTTTACTACAAAGTATATTTCTCATGCTGTGGGTATTTACAAAATCCACTATTCATTGATTATTGTCCCCATACTTATTTAAAAAAGGAAATTCCTTTTTTTTTCATTCTTGAAGAGGACATGAAAGGGTTAAAGTGTTCAAATACCAATCCATAGCACAGAGTGTAGGACTGAAGAGCAGCGAGAGTAGGCCATCCCTAACTAAGGTGACTTTTTCCACCATTTGTCAGAACTCTCTGCCTTTCGCTGTTCCTCATGTCTGCCCTTATTTTTCTACCTTTGTCACAGAGCCTAACTTATTTGAGGACTCGAGCGTCCACAGGAACCTATCCGTCCATCGCTGGGTGGATAATCGCTTTTGCAGACCATGTGACCTCAAAATAAACGGCCACAAAAATTCTAGTGCATCAGGCAAGGTCTACATGTCCTACAAAGAAGGTCCTGTCACATGACTTTTGGCCTGTGTGTAGAATACTGGCTATAGTAAAACTCAGTACTATAATACTGCATCATCAAATCAATAATAATAATAACAATAATAATGCTACAATGCTAATACTACATGCTAATAATGCTAACAGCAACATGGTAGTGGGCGATCAAAACTCGCTGATGCTAGATTCCACAGGCACAGTACAACCAGCAGTGACATGCTTGAACACAAAACATACCATATAAAACAAGACATAAACAGAATACATAATCCACAAATAAAAAAATAAGATAAAATGTAGAGTGTTGATAGACTATATAACAATATGAACCAGAGACTGTAAAAAAAGATGTACGCCGTGTCGCCATTCCCATTCACTCAATGAAAATGAAGCCAAAATCTTCCGCCATGTTAGCGATCCTGATACCCGAGTCTGCGTAGTAGAGACCAGAGGAGGGAGAAAGACTGTGGAGAGACAGGCTACTCATTTAAATAACCCCGGCTGCATAACTGACGGTCTGTTATTGGTCCCGCACATAACCAGCCCTTTTACAATAACCACACCTTTTTTAATAGAGCTGAATAATGTTTTAAAAAACGAATTCTGTGGGGATATGAACATTTGACAATATAAGCAGAGGCTACACAAGCTGTTACATTTAAATAATGGAGGTAGAGTTACTGTATATTGGAAAAAAACGTGATTGAAAGTTGTCTGTTTTGCCATTGAAACCTATGGGGATGGGTGGGGTTACACAGATTTCTGCAACCGAACAGCAGGGTAAGCCCGACCTGTGGTGGCTTCACTTTTGAGAGACGATGCTCTGTCCAGCTATACACAGTCTATGATATGAACCATATAAAACAGATCAAATAACATAAAAAGAGTACCATATTTTTTGCACTATTTCACCTCTGAGCGGTGAAAGACCTAGCGCTGAGAGTGGTTAGCTATAAAGCTAATGGTGCTCCAGCAGTGCAAGCACAAGTTACCAGAAAGCTACAGTCCGATAATACTTAACTCTGAATGGCGAAAGAGCTAGGACTTAGCGTGGTTAGCGGGTAATGCTAATGCTGCTCCAGCAGCGCTAGCCGGGGTTAGCAGCAGGCTACAACCTGATAATACTTACCTCTGAATGGCGAAAGAGCTATAATGCTTAGCGCAGTTAATGGATAATGCAAAAATTGGATTTCATATTTAGCATCTTTCTGCCACTCAAGGAAGCTTACAATTACATTCACGACACACTTAACACAAACTGGTGAGAAGCGGCAGCCAAACGCACACAGCATACTCTCAACCAGAGCGACCATCCTCCAAAAGGACTGCATCGGGCACTAAGGAGTTGGCCTTGCACAGAGTGCCAATCCATATCTGGGTATCCAGGGCATCCAATTATCATGTTATTGTATTTTTTGTTTTTTTTTGGACTGTGGGAGGAAACCATTGAAGTCCATTGAGGAAACCCACACAGACACAGGGAGAACATGGAAACTCCACCCAGATGGGACCTCAGCGCTGGGAGGCGCACATGCTAGCCACTAAGCCTGTTCAGACTACTAAAAATCAATCTGGACATGATCTAGATATGCCAAAAATCAGATTTGGGCTGGCAGTCTAAACATAGCCTTCTAGAGATGGTGGTTTTATTGTTATGTAAATTGAAGTAATTCAGCAGTGCCTCATACAGTGACTGTGGTCAAAGTATCTTTCTTTCTGTTATTACATTAAAAAAAAAACATTTTAGCATGTTAGCATCTTTAGCTCGCTCTTTTAATCTCTTTCTTTCTTTCTCTCTTTTTCGTTTTTATATACACTATCTGCTCCCCTGCTTTGCATTTGGTGATGTAAGCTGTCTATGCGCTATTGTTCTTGAGCTAATCTAAAGGACACATGAAGTTTGAGAGCAGGAAGTTGGTCACCTTAGCACACTATGCACCTCAGCAATTACTAACCCCACTCTGTCATTTTATGTTGACAGAGCAAATTGCTGTAATTTCCAATCTCTTTAACATTGTTATAATATCTGACAGTTGACTGTGAAATATTTAGTAATGAGGACATTTTATGACTGGACTTGTTCCACAGGAGATGCATCCTATCACGGTACCACGCTGGAGTTCACTGAGCTCCTGAGAGTGACTCAGTCTTTTACTAATATTTGTAGAAGCAGTCTGTACTGTATGTCTAGGTGCTTGGTTTTCATGCACTTTTGGCTATGGAAGTGATCGGAACCTAAGTTTAATTGTTTAGATGGGTGAGTGTATATATTTATCAAAATAGTGTATCAGTGTAGTCACAGATTAGCATTTTTGATAAAAACCAGTGCAACAACACATTTGAATGTATTTTGCACATCTAAACAGCATGTACACATTCCCACAGATGTTCTTGATTTTCCTTTATAAATCATTGGTTGTTCAGATCAGCAATTTCAGTTAAATTCAACATATAGCAGAAAAACCCAGTGATATTTGAGAAGTGAAATGAAGTTTATAAGATTTACAGAAAATGTACAATAATTGTTTAAACAAAATTAGGCAGGTGCCTTTTTGTTGAGCCCCAACAAAAAAAAAATACATCAATATTTGGTTGATCCTCCTTTTGCAGAAATATCAACCTCTAAACGCTTCCAATAGCTCCAATAAGAATCTGGCTTCTGGTTGAAGTTTTTTTTGTACCGTTCTTCTTTACAAAACATCTCCAGTTCAGTCAGGTTTGATGGTTTCTGATCATTAACAGCTCGAATTAAATCACACAACAGATTTTCAGTAATATTCAGGTCTGGGGACTGAGATGATCTGAGATGATCATTCCAGAATGTTGTACTTGTTCCTCTGCATGAAGGCTTTAGTAGATTTAGAGCAGTGTTTATTGTTTAGAGTTGTTGTCTTGTTGAAGTATCCACCCCGGCACAACTTAAACTTTTTCACTGATTCTTGAACATTGTTCTCAAGAATCTGCTGATATTGACTGGAATCTATGCACCTCTCAACTTTGACAAGATTCCCAGTACCTCCACTGACCACACAGCCCCACAGTAGATGGAATTCTTCAATTGAATTCATCAGTCCTCAGCACCTTATTCCAAAAGGAAGCTGGCTTGTCTAAATGTGCTTTAGCATACCTCAAGCGACTCTGTTTGTGGCGCATGCTCAGAAAAGGCTTCTTCTGCATTACTCTCCCATACAGCATCTTCTTGTCCAAAGTGCACTGAATAGTTGAACGATGCACAGTGACACCATCTGCAGCAAGATGATGTTGTAGGTCTTTGGAACGGGTCTGTGGGTTGACTATGACTGTTCACAACAGATTTTACAAATTTCCAATTAATAATTAGTGCTAAAGGTATGTAACCATAAAAAACTATCAGGGGTGCCCAAACTCTTTAATACCACTGTAGAAGTGTAATAAACTGTATAATACTACTGCTTTTAATATATTGTTGGTGTGTATGCAGGGCAGACTTCTGAGTTAAGGGGAAACTTCAGTTAAAATTCTATCTTACTTGGGACTGGAAAAATCTGACATCTGAAATCAAATGGATCCCAGCATTAGGCATGGTGGTTGTAATGTTATGGCTGATTGTAACTTTGAGCAGTTCAGCAGTGCCTGGTACAGTGACTGTGTTCATAGAGGCTTAGTACATTAAAACTCTCAGGATTAGGATGTCATCATCTCTCTCTTTCTCTCTCTCTTTTTCACTAGGCCTCTCTTCACCACTTCCTCTTCGTATCCATTTGTTTTCATCCTCTCTCCGTTTGCTTTGGGATCCAGACTGATGCTTTTAATCCGTAATCCTGTTTTCCTTCAGCGGCCCTTTTTCCTCCTGTTTAAAAGAAGGGAGTAACCACACTTTCACCCGCTATCATCGACTCTATCCATCCTCCTCTCTCCCATTTAGCGTCTCCGCCGCTCTCTCTCCACTTCCTCACCTTCCTCACCTCCCCCCGTCCCTTTAATGTCTCCGTCTCGCCTCATTCGTCCCATACACTCCTCTTCCCCCTCTTTTTTTTATCCTCGGCCAGACTCTTGACTCATGTCTGCTTTGATCCGAGCTGGATTTGGCAGGACTTTCCCTTTCCCTTTCCCCTGATTCTGTTGGCCTTTATTTCTGTCTTCATTTCCTGTTGGCGTTCCAGCTGCTTGAGGGTGGTGTGGCGTGGCGCCTCATCTTTGTGCTTCACGCTTCATTTCCTTTTGGTGTTTTTTTGCTTGTTTTTGCTTTATCTTTATTATTGCAATTTTTAAATATACGGTAAAATATTGTTACAAATATATTTATATATTTTGCAACATTCATATCATTCATTCACCAAATCTTCATTTATTCATATTATTATTATTATTATTATTATTATTAAAAATATTTTGTTTTCTTCTTTTATAGTTCAAGCTCAATGCAGATGCTTTCTCTCTCTCTTTCTCTCTTTGAGTCTGTTCCACTCTCTATGACTGTCTCTCGCCCGCCCGCTCGGTAATGGATCGCGTTCCCCTCTAGGTGAACCCGGCTGATAATCCTGGGGAAGCAGTAAGAGAGCATCTATCAGCCGTGCTGACAGAGCTGCAAGCCACACGGTCTGCCATATCAGCCAGTGTGTGTGTGTGTATGATTTCAGTGCATATTACAGGCAGGTTGTGCATGATAGTATATATGAACATGTGTCTGTGAGTGTGTGTGAATGTAGGACTTTAGTGTATACCAAAGAGGGGTTGTGTATTCATGTATGTATGTCTTTTGTGTGTGTGTGTGTGTGTGTGTGTGTGTGAGTGTGTGTTTGTGTGTGTAGGACCTTAGTGTGTAGTAAAAAGGAGTTGTGTATTCTGTATAAATGTCTTTTATGTGTGTAGGTGTATGACCTTACTGTCTACTGAAGAGGGGTTGTGAATCTGTATATGTATGGCGTGTGTTTGTGTGTGTGTGTGTGTATGTGTAGGACTTTAGTGTGTATTACAGAGATGTTGTGTGTACAGGTATGTATATGACCTTAGTCTGTAATAAAGAGGGGTTGATTATATGTGTATGTATGTCGTGTGTGTGTGTGTGTGTGTGTGTGTGCGTGTATGACCTTAGTGTTTATTAAAGAGCTGTGTATATGTGTATATATGTATTGTGTGTGTGTGTGTGTGTGCAAGTGTATGTGTGTAGGACTTAAGTGTGTATTAAGAGGGGTTGTGTATATGTGTACGTGTGTGTGTGTGTGTGTGTGTGTAGGACCTTATTATGTATTAAAGAGGGGTTGTGTATGACCTAAGTGTGTATTAAAGAGAGGTTGTGTATATGTGTATGTATGTCTTGTATGTTTGTGGATGTATATATAACTTTATTATGTATTGAAGAGAGTTGTGTACACAGCTCTGGAAAAAATAAGAGACCACTTTAATTTTACTAAACTGAAAACCTCTGAAATGTAATTAAGAGCAAGATGAATGATCACAAGCCATCAAACCAAGGTGAACTGCTTGAATTTTTGCATCAGGAGTGACATAAACTTATCCAAAAGCAGTGTGTAAGACTGGTGGGGGAGAGCATGCCAAGTCACATGAAAACTGTAATTAAAAAAACAGGGTTATTGCACCAAATACTGATTTCTGAGCTCTTAAAACTTCATGAGTATGAACTCGTTTTCTATGCGTTATTTGACGTCTGAAAGCTCTGCATCTTTTTTGTTATTTCAGCCATTTCTAATTTTCTGCAAATAAATGCTCTAAATGACAATGTTTTTATTTGGAATTTGGGAGAAATGTTGTCCGTAGTTTATAGAATAAAACAACAATGTTCATTTTACTTAAAGATATACCTATATATAGCAAAATCAGAGAAACTGATTCAGAAACTGAAGTGGTCTCTTTTTCCAGAGCTGTATGTGTTTTAAAAAAAGGTTGTGTATGGATGTACGTCCCAGATACAGTATGTGTGTGTTCATTCGTTTGTGTGTCTTTAATCATCCCAGATGTGCGTGTGTGTGTCTCTGTGTGTGTGTAAAGGACTTTAGTGCATATTAAATGGTGGTATGCATTGCATATATGTATGTTTCAGATGTGCATGTTATATATTTGCCGCTCAAATGGTTGGCACACTCTGCAGTGATGATTGATTTGTTAGTTACACACTCTCTCTAGATCATGTACATAATGTACACTCTAATGACAAACATATCGGGACACACCTCTCAATTATGCAATTTAAGTGGTTCATTCAGTCCCATTTCTACAGGTGTATGAAACTAAGCCTATAGCTATGCAGTCTGCTTGTACAGACAGTGGTGATAGAATGGGTGGAGCTAAAGAGCTCACTTGTACTTTAATTGGATGGCACTGCCTTAACAAGTCGGCTGTTATGTCATAATTGGTCCTAAAGGTGTCCCAATACTTTTGTTGATATAGTGTATGTCCCGTATTTATACATTATACACTGATATACCAAATGTAATTGGACAGGAACACATTTAGTATCACGTCCCATGACTTTTCCAAGTCCCATGGAAGCTAAAGTACACTGTACTGACCTGTGGGATATGTGACCCTCATTGAATGTAGACGTGAGTTCTACTATTACTATGACTCCGGAAGAAATGTTGTTAGTTGAACAATTTAATGTTTTAACATTTTTAGCAAAACAAAGATACATATCATAAAGAGGATATAAAGAACAGTCTCTTCTAGTAGAGTCTTTGGCGTAGGCCCCGTCATCGGCCCAGGACTTGATACATCTGGGCTCTGCGGATCCTGTCGTACGTTGGAGACAGGGGCGGAGCCAACCCCCGGGCAATCAAACGGGACGAACCTGGAGGCGTTGGGGAAGGAGGAGGGTAAGAACGACCATCAGCGTCTGAAAGGCAGCAAAGGTACTGAATGAGTGATCTTATTTAAAGGCAGAAGGGAACAGCTGATTGGATAGGTAATTAGGTGACGCATTGGAGCGCTTTCATTTCTGGATTTTAGAACTGTCGCTTCTCTGCACGCATGGACAATTCTAGCCAGACAATGCCAGTCACCATCATTACCATCTACTGCACTGTCCACTGCAGGTGGTAATGCCTTCCTAGCAAAATTCCCTGTACACATGTAACATTGTGGATCAAGGAAAGTTAAATACCAGCACAACCAGTATCAGAACTCACTCCAATTCTCATAATTTCATAATTCATCACACTTTTCAACCGCACTCACAGGATAACACCTCACAACGTATTTTACAGATGTGGGATTTCCCAGACCATCATCCATTAATGATCTAATACTTGAGCATGGTTAATTAACACACTTTTGTTCCATGACTTTTGGCATGCTGATGTATAAGAGTATAAACTGTATGACAGTATAACAGTGATTGTACAGTTACTATATACTGTTTTACAGTATACACTGCATATTGTAGAATTGAAATTATACACTGTATACTTAAGCAATAATACATGAGAGGGAGTGCTATAACGTGTAATATTGGCACTGCTAGTATTTCAGCACAGCAGTGCCAATATTACACATTGTAGCACGAACCTCGAGTGTATTATTGCGATTATACCACAGTTCCCTTATTGCTGTTTATTAAAATATTTTGAGTTAAAGAGAATGAGAAAATGCGATCGGTTTGGTTATAAACACTCCGCGAGTTAAAATAGTTCCATTTCAGAGCTGTTTGTAGCTGTGCTGTTCGGTGCTTCGGTTACAGTGCATTACCAGCTGATAATGGCACTCATACAACTCCTCTCAGCCAATCACAATGCAGGGTTAGAACAAACTGTAATATAATTAAGCAATAATACACTCAATGTTTGTGCTGTAACATGTAATTTTGGCACTGCTGTGAAATCTAAGCTTATTGTAAATAAACGAGCTTTACTCAAATAAATGATTTTCAGGAGAGAAATCTGTGTAGATTAAAGTTCAGTGCTCGTTTCACCTTTAAAGATTTTTTTTTTTTTTTTAAGAATTAAAGTTTTGTTTACTTCGGAGCCTCCAAGCTGCAAGACCTGCGGAATAACAAGGGTCCCTTATTTTAAATTCAGCTTAAAATACCCTATATTAACTGGAAAAAAATATATACACTTTAGCTATTATTTTAGTAATAACAACTCCTAACCTGATATTGGTGGCTGACAATGTGTGTAATAATGTGAGTTTTGGAATCTTTGCCTGCGCCTCCTATTGGAGACATGGCGTTTCTTTACTGTGCCTCTATTGGATCCAACGCCCCCCAGTGGTAAATAATGACTTTACATTTGTTTGTATTTGGATTGAAGGTTCTCCATCATTGCTAGGTTACCTGTATGTGGCCAAGTAATAAATGGAGAGCTTCGGTTACAGTGCATTACCGGCTAATAATGTCACTCATAAAACGCCTCTCAGCCAATCACATTGCAGGGTTAGAACTAATGTGGTATAATAACTGTTATACAGTGTATTCAATGTTAATGTATAACAGTAGTCACTGTATAGCAACTAAACTGTAAAGCCTCAATTCTAACCTGCATTTTTAGTTTTAAGAAATGCTTGAAACGTTTTTTTATTCTAATATTTTAAATCAAAGTCGTGACTTTTTTCTTGCAAAGATTTTTAAAGAAACACAGACACACACATAAACATACACACACACACACACACACACACACAGAGACATGCACATAAACACACACAGGGACATTTATCTTTCTAACTGGGTCTGATTCACTGGACCACAGGCTTGGCTTCACTGATAAATGCAGAGGCCTAATTCCTTCAGCACCATCTCACAATACCACAACACACTAACAGGCCTGTCTGCCCAGTCCAAACTCAGAGGGGCTGAGTCTGAGCCCACTACAGATCCCTGTGGTCTGGGGAAGCATTAAAAGCACATTTACTCCTGTTTGACTGCAAAGCCGTAATACTGTAGGCTTTTACTTCAGCTGCAGCTAATGATTATTTATAGGATCAATAAATCTACCAATAATTATTGACGTATTACCAGTGTACTTTAGTGGTTTCCTCTCAATTAACCCGTCACTACACGTCCAGTCCTCGGAGTGCTCTGCTCTGTGGGATAAACAAACCCTTTTTTTCAGTGTAAGAAATCAACAGACGCTAATACGCCCCCTACAATTCTTGTAGAGTAGTGCAGTCTGACATAAAGATCACATGCCTTATTTAAAACCTGTATAAAACATTTTTTTTATTATAATGCTGTCAGATGATGCTTTAATTTGTGACTACAGCTTGTCACCTTCCAGGCTTCACTGTGTATCATACCTGTTTTTAACCTAATGTTTTTTAAGCTCTTTGTAAAGCTTTTAATGAAGGCTTTATATAAATAAAATGTATTTTATTGCTGTACTATTCTTCTTCTTCTTCTTCTTCTTCTTCTTCTTCTTATTATTATTATTATTATTATTATTATTATTATGTTATTATTATTGTTATATTGTACAATATAGTGAATAGGATCATGCCGTCAGCAGACATGAACAATGCAGTGCATTGTGGGATTTTAGGACACAGATACTTACTGCAGAGATGGGCTGGCGGCTTGGTTCAGTTTTGTTTACTTAATTTAATTTACAATACTATGAAATGGTGAATGCTTGCTGTGTTATCAAGTGCCACAATTGCTCTCACGACCGTAGGAGGAAACGTATTGCAAATGGAGTGCATTTTTTTAGCTTCCCAGCTTGGAAGCAACACGGATTAAATATTATTTACCCAATGTGGTCTAAATGAAAGACAATAATAAAACACAAACTACGTAGTTGCCCACACTCTACTATTGGCAACCACCTTACAACACTGTAGCACTTATTTAGCAACTACTTAGCATCACCATATAAACACCTAAGCCAAAACTATTCAGTTTTCACTATTATAGTGCAGTACTCAAAGCACCCGACGCAACCACTTTGACACAATCGGAGCTTCAGAACCAAGTTTCTTCCACAGAATGGTAAGAGCTCTTCAACCACAGATGCAGCTCCACTGCTTTGGAAGGTGGTGGATATTAGTTATCTAGTTAGCTCTGTGGTGTACTCACAAATGCTGTAAATAAAGTAAATTAGCTTGTTAGGATGTTGGGATAGCTACTTTATGATCAGTGATCACGTGTAGCAACCATTTAAGCTGTGTAAAAATTTATTTCACTTTTCTAATTTATGATGATCATGTTTTTTTTATTCATCATGGTGAATCTAGTGCTACCTTTTATAAATCTGGTTTGACTGAATACTCCCAATCATAATTTCCAAAATTAAGTTATATTATAATAAGTTAAAAAAGTTACATAATTAATTTATACTGCTACATTTAGGTCCATAAATATTTGGACAATGAAACAATCTTCATGATTTGGGCTCTGCATTCCATCACAATGGATTTGGAATTAGATGCAGTTGATGTGTAGATTTTTAGGTTTAATTTAAGGGGTTGACCAAAATGATCATAGTGTATAGGAATTACAACCATTTATCTGCAAAGCCTTCTCATTTCGGGGGCTCAGAAGAAATTGAACAAATTATCTCAGAATATTTTAAGGGCTGCATGGACTATTCCCTCATTAATCAATCATCAGTTAAGCTGATAAAAGGTCTGGAGTTGATTCCAGGTGTGGCATTTTCATTTGGAAGCTGTTGCTCTGAACCGAACCCACAACATGTGGTCAAAGACGTTCTCAGTGCAAGAAGAAATTCATCAGCAGGATAGTGGATATGTTAGGAAAAGCCTATCAACAGTTTGGTACATTCTGAGGAAAGAAGTTTATTAGTGAGAAACCAAAAAGGTATGGACTTCCACGGAGGACAACAGTGGGGCATGATCACAGAAGAAAAACCCTTCACAATATCCACCCAAGTGAAGAACACTCTATAGGAAGGAACTGTATCAGTATTTCAGTCTAACCATAAAGAGAAACTTCATGAGAGCAAATACAGTCGGTTCACCACAAGGTAAAAATCATTAATAGACAGATAAAAAAAAATAAAAAAAAAACCATCTAAGGAAGCCAGCCCAGTTTTGAAACAGTGTTCTGTGGACAGATGGAACTAAGATCAACCTGTACCAGAATGATGGGAGACGAAAGTATTGAGAAGGCTTGGAAGCTTGATACAAAATGGTGGTATGGGCATGAATGGCTTCTAGTGGCACTGGGTCACTAGTGTTTGTTGAAGATGTGACAGAAGGCACAAGGATTTACATTCTGGACAAATTTAACCAAATGCAGCCAAGTTGATTGTACAGTGCTAAACAGCACAGATGGACAATGTAAAGAAGGTAAAGAATTTAAATAATCTGCAATGGTCCAGTCAATCACGGACTGGAACCTGTTTGAGAAGCGAGTATTTCATTAAAGACATAACTAAAGGTAGAAAGGTCACCAGCAACAATTAAAGGTGCTGCACTAAAGGCCTGGAAAAGCATCTTAAAGGAGGAAACCCAGTGTTTGGTGATGTACATGGGTTCCAGACAGGCAGTCATTGTCTGCAAAAAGTGTTAAAAATGAACAAAAATAAGGAAGCTTCATAGATAAATGGTTGTACTTCCTAAACACTTTATAGGATATTTTCGTTCAACCCTTGAACTAAACCTAAGTTTACTACACTGCTAACGCATCCATTTTACCTTTATAAAGCTACAGGTCGTCTCTCAAATATGAAGTTTTTTGTTGTTGGTGAAGAAGGCAGCGTTTATACACGTATCAATGTGCGCATGTGAAGCGTTTCAGGAAAAGACAGTTCACATTACTCACAGATACAGGTCACTTACATTTGTGAATGTGAACCATAAGGATAGCCAAATCTGATTTGAGCAAAAAAATCTGATTTAAGCAATGTGGCTTGCAATGTGAACGTAGCCTTTCTTTCGTTTCAAATTCAGTGTGGTGGCATGCAGAGCCCAAATCATGAAGATTGTGTCACTGTCCAAATATTTCTGAGCCTAACTGTATATTAAAGTATCTACTGGTATTCAAATATTCACAACAAATCTGATTATAGATATCCATCATAATCAGCCTCTATGTAGGATGCATATGGAAGGTGTTAGACTGAAGTGATGTTCAGAACCGGCATCTGCTTTTCAATCTTGTTAGATTAGGAGAATTGTGTAGCTCGTAACTTGCTGAGCCAGATCAGCAGAGTTTAATTAGACTCTGGCTGCAGCAGAGCTTCATTATCCTGCAGTGCTGAGGGTTTAACACACACACACACACACACACACACACACACACACACACACACACACACACACACACACATAAAGAGAGAGCTCATTAACCTGCTCATCCTGCAGAATTATCCATGCCAAACACTGCAGTAACACACATACACATGCACTCACACACACATACTTATTTACAGGCTGTCAAACAAGCCTGTCTTCTAATAATCAAATAAAAGGACAGTAAAATATTTTATACAGGACTGTGTTTTACCTGTTTGTGTTAATGGTGATTCTCAGGTCTGCTGCCCCCTGTCTGTGAGAGACTTTATGCATAACACTGAATTAACATGCAGCTCTTTTCCTCAAGGGCAAACCTTTCACTACACACCCTTGTTTATTCCACCCTTTTAAAGTATATATCATTACTGTCCAATGAAAAACAAGTATCTCTATTTTTGACTTTTTTTTTGTTTAAAGCACACAATTTGTAGAACACACAAACTGTCCCTTACATCGTGTCCACATTTCTTGATGAATGAGCCAATGGAAAGCATCCAAAAATGACCTGAAATAAATTCTTTTTACATTGACTTCCCTTCAAAAAAAATTTATCTCTCTCATGTTAAGCTATTGTTTTACAGATACATGCTTTTCATTGGATAGCAACTATATACAGAATATACATGCTGCTGTGTATGTGGTTTATTATTATGTGGTTTATTATTATGTGGTTATCTTATATATTATGATATGACAGTGAAACGGTTTTAAAAAAGGGAATTATCAGAAAGCAGCAGTTATTTCATGCAGAGGCCAAATCTGTGGATAATTTCAGGAGGTCAGAAACACTGTTTTAAAAACATAATGTAAAAAATACATAATTTTATGGCAGTAGTTGTATGTGGATGTAATATATCTGCATAGCAACAGTAATTTTGTGTTATTTGTTTGTTAACCTGCAGAAAATGTTGATACTTATTATTTAAGACTGTGTTTAATTGTGTGGTTAAATTGGTACATTCTTGGGAAAGAAGTTTAGTAGTGAGAACTCAAAAAGATTTGAACTTCCACAGAGGACAGAAGACTGTGTTTAACTGTATGATTAGTTTTTGGTCAGTTTTGTAAATCCTTGTTTGTTCCACCCTTTAGAGATAATTGTTGCTGTCCAATTAAAATCAATTATCCTCATTTTTGGCTATTTTAATGTACCACAGAATTTAAAAACACGTAATCCGTATTTCTTGATGAATGAGCCAATGGAAATCAACCAAAAAAGAGCTGAAATAAATATATTTTAGTGTTAAAAAAGAGTGTGAAAAAATACTTTTATGTCAGTAGGAGGGCCAATTTGACAGTGATATATCTGCCGAGCAACACTAATTGTGTGTTAATGTACACAATATGTTGCTACTTTTATATTTATTTACATTTTTTGTCTATTTTGTAAATACAATTTATGTATCGACCTCATACACAGTTTATCACTCAACACATTTTAATAAACAGGAAATGCTATAAAATGTATTATGAAAAGCTTTGTTACAGTATATATAATTAATTTGACCAAATAAACCTGTTGTATAGTTGTACAATAGAACATTACAGTGTGGTATACTGTGATCACAGTGGTTTATAATGGTGTATAGTGAGGTAATGGTGTATAGTGAGGTAATGGTGAATCGTGAGGTAGGTTGAAGAAAGTGAAAGTGGATCAATTGCTCCTCCTGGTGGTGAAGCTGCATATTTAGTGAAATAGTTTTCATTGTAAATCAAGAAATGTCTAAATGCAAAACCACAAATAAGGCATTATATTTACATATAAACTTATTGACATATCAAGTCTAATGAGAAGAAAAACAAAGTGCCACAAAACTCTCCTGATTTCTGGTTAAAATGTAAGAAAAAGTAAGTGAATTTATAGACCTAACCTGGCTGAACATCTTAAAAGTATGAGATTATATTTACCATTATTTTAACTATATGTAAATGTTTTTATTTGGTTTTACAATCTTTTCCTCTTTATTGTTTTGTTTACAAAGGCATCTGACCTAATAATTAAGTTCAATACAATACTAGATTAAAACTCACTTCCTATTGCTATAGTTTAATTGACATCCAGCTCAAATGCATTAATAAATTCAATTTTAGTATTTTTCATTTATAACATTAAAGTAAATTCACTTTTGTTCTTTAATAATAATTATTATTATAGTGTATAATTATTGTTAGGTGTTGAATGTGAGGCCTAGCCTGCAGTACAAGACTTTAGGACTTTAAAAAAAGGAATTTATTACGTCTAAGATATTCACCTTCCACTTCTGTTTGTCTATTTAACACCACTTACCAACCCCCCACTACTGACCAGACACACACACACATATACACATACACAGGCACTTCCCCCAAGGCCTCGGCTCTGTGTTTATGGCGTCTATTTAGACACAGCTGTCGTCTTCGGGTATCTGAGGAATGGGGGGGCGGGGGGCGGCTGAAGAACCAAGTGCAATAAACTGCAGCTCAGTCACTGCAAATGGTACAGACGCACACACACACACACTCGCAAACACACACACTCGCAAACACACACACAAACACACATGTCTAGAGAAGATTAGGGGGTCATAGAACTGAAAAAAACATTTGTGCACACACTCAGACAAACACACACTCAGAAACACACACCTATGCCTATTTAAACACAGGTAGACACTCACTGATCACTGACTTTATGTTTATTTGAGTTTATTTTTATGTTATATAGAGTTAATTATAGGTAGAGAGTCTCACTGATACACCACTGACGTTATGTTTATTTCGGTTTAATATTCTAATGTTATATAGAGTTGATTACAGGTAGACACTCTCACCGATCACTGACTTTATGTTTATTTCGGTTTAATATTCTAATGTTATATAGAGTTGATTACAGGTAGACACTCTCACTGACTGAACACTGACGTTATGTTTATTTGGGTTTAATATTCTAATGTTATATAGAGTTGATTACAGGTAGACACACTCACTGACTGATTACTGACTTTATGTTTATTTGAGTTTAATATTCTAATGTTATATAGATTTAATAACAGGTAGACACTCTCACTGACTGAACACTGACTTCATGTTTATGTGGGTTAAATATTCTAATTTTATATAGAGTTTATTACAGGTAGACACTATCACTGATCACTGACTATGTTTATTCGTATTTCTTATTCTAATGTTATATATAGTTAATTACAGGTAGACACTCTCACTGTCTGCTGACTTTATGTTTATTTGGGTTTATTATTGTAATGTTATTTAAAGTTTATTACAGGTAGACACTCTCACTGTCCTCTAACCTTTTTAAAGTTTATTTGGGTTAATTCTAATGTTATATAGAGGTAATTACAGGTAGACACTTTCACTGACCTCTGACCTTATTAATGTTTATTTGGGTTAATTCTAGTGTAACATAGAGTTGAATACAGGTAGACACTCTCACTGACCACTGACCTTATCCATTTTTATTTGGGTTTAGTATTCTAATGTTATATAGAGTTATTTACATTTAGACACTCTCACTGAACACTGATTTTATGTTTATTGGGGTTTAATATTCTAATGTTATATAGAGTTGATTACAGGTAGACACACTCAATGATTGAACTCTGACTTTATGTTTGTTTGGGTTAATTATTCTAATGTTGTATAGCATTCATTACAGGTAGACACACTTTTATGAAGACTATGTTTAAGGGTTTGCTGCCTAGAACTGTTGTTACACTGTATACTGTATATTTACATATATATGCAGTTTAGTGACTGATATCACTAAAGAACTTTATATTTTGTATAGTTTTTATTGTATAGATTTTATATAGTGTATAGTAGGACTTACTCCATCAGTCATCCGCGTGTTGGCAAATTGCAAGTTGCCATTCAAGGTGTTGTGTTGTTTTCTCAATAATTGCCAAAATCAGACTCTCTTCGAGTGCAGGCGTACAAGTAAGAGTAACTGATTCTGTTCACTTCTGTTTCTGTGTGTAATGTGAATGAATCTGTCCCTGAAACGTCTCACATGCGCACACTGATATGTGTATAAGCGTCGCCTTGTTCACCAACAACAAAAAACGTCATATTTGAGAAACTACTCGTAGCTTTATAAAGGTAAATGGATGCGTTTGTTAGCAGCTCATATGTGGAGCATCTTTTGCTGGAGTGGAGAAACAGTAAACAGCTGGTCTGAAGTACATGCTCAGGTTGAGGAGGTGAAAAAAGGACAGGCAGTTTGCTTTTGCTGTTTTTGCAGCTATAGCTGCACAGCTGCACCAAGAAATGTGTGGGTACGAGAGAGAAGCACGTAGCACATGTGGAAAAGCAAAAGGACGCATGAATACCGATTTGACCTTTTACATTCATGTTGCATGTCCATGGATCGGATACATATCTGATAAAGGACCACATATGAAAGTGACTCAAATCTGATTTAAAAAATTTTACTTGGCATGTTGACACAGCTATGAAAAAATCTGATCTGAGCCACACTGTGCAAAAAATCACCCTGGTAATGTGAACATAGCCTAAGAGGCTCCACTGCTGCAGAATTATTGCATGTATTGACTGGAGGGTTAAGGTACTCTTTACTGACCTCTGCTGACCGATACTGCAGGGTTTTCTCATTTTACACACTTTTGTTCTTTAAATGTTGAATGACCCAAAGCTGGAGATCAGTTTCATTTTTCTTCAGAACCTCATTCTCAGCAGACCATCACAGCGACACGGGATCTCCGGGACAAATCAACGGACAGATTTACACTGCGGGACCATCCACGGGTCAGAGAGAGAGAGAGAGAGAGAGAGACTAATAGAAAAAGTGAGAGACTTTTAGAAAGAGACAGAAACAGAGAGAGAGGTAATATATGGGAGGGAGGGTAAGCTCTCTCTCTCTCTCTCTCTCTCTCTAAATATACAGTACAGGCCAAAAGTTTGAACACGCCTTCTCTTTTTCAATCCGTTTTCTTTATTTTCATGACTATTTACATTGTAGATGAATGAACACACATGGAGTTTTGTACTTAACAAAAAAAGGTGAAATAACAAAATATATATATATTCTAGTTTCTTCAAAATAGCCACACTTCAAGAGGTAGTCACCTCAAATGGTTTTCCAACAGTCTTGAAGGAGTTCCCAAAGGTGTTTAGCACTTGTTGCCCCTTTGCCTTCACTCTGTTAAGTACAAAACTTCAAATGTGTTCATTTATAGTTTTGATGCCTTTAGTAAGAATCTACAATTTAAATAGTCATGAAAATAAAGCCTGTACTGTATATATATATATATATATATATATATATATATAGAGAGAGAGAGAGAGAGAGAGAGAGAGAGAGAGAGAGAGAGATGCTACAGATTTTACCATCAATCAATGTCCAGCCCAGTACAAGTAAAGGGGTCAGACAGGTATGTGCACACACACGCACACATGCAGATAATCATAGACTGTGTGTGGAGATCAGTGAGCTCGTAAATCTGTCGGTCGGGGAAGTCTGGCATAGAACCACCAGACAGGTTTCTGCAGGTATGCTGAATGACAGAGCAGTGTGTGTGTGTGTGTGTGTGTATGTTATATTTATTCAGTTTCTCTGCAAAAAAGGGAACCTGCTGAAAAATACAGCTTAGTGCCAGTTTAATCTGTTATTAAACGATTTAAGTTGGTCTTTTGTGGCCTAAAACCTTCCCTTTACTGGTAAGCTAACCTGTTAAGCAGCTCATGATCAGCACTGAATATGTAGAATTTGACAGCTTAGCTTTGTTGGTGGTCTTATATGGTGATGAAAACAATATGTAATTTTAATGAATCACATCTGCATTTTTAAATGTTATCTAAGGTAGAGGAGCGCTGAGTGGTCCAGCAATTTTAAGCGCTGCCACTATGATTGGGAGATTGCGGTTTGAATCCCAGTTATGTAGCTTGCCATCAGCTGCTGGAGCACCGAGAGAGCACATTTGGCCTTCCTCTCTCTGGGTGGGTAGATGGCACTCTCTTTCTTCATAACTCCAAAGGGTGATGTCGATCAGCACAAGGCGCCTGTGAGCTGATGTATTGGAACTGAGTCGTTGCGCTTTTCTCAGAGTGCGCTGTAATGCTACTAAGCAATGCTGCATCAGCAACAGTTGGAAAAGAGGCGATGGCTGACTTCACATGTATTGGAGGAGGCATGTGTTAGTCTTTACACTCCTGGTGTTATGGCATCACTTTTGATCTGGGATATACAGTAAAGCTGAGTAGCAGCTGAATGGATAAAGACAATTGGCCTAGCTAAATTAAGAGAAAAATGGGATATTTGATATAAATGATATGAATGGGTTAATATAGTTTTTAAGAATTAAATTAGGTTTTGGTTTTTTACAACCTCAACAAACCCATCCTCCAAGATTTTCTATTTTCTTTTATGAACACACACACACCCACACAAACACACACACACGCACACACACACACACACAGGAGTCCGGATTGCGGAGTGTTTCTGATTAAGTGAGGAGTAAGTGCTTTAAGCTGCCCATCTCCCTCCAACACACAACACTGACAACACGGCCCATAAATACACCCATCTGCCGACAGCAGGCTAATTTAGAGCAGCGCTATCTCCCACACTAACACAATTCCACATATATCCCAGTCTTCCCAGTCACAGAGCGCACTCCCACACCAGGGAATGTCCCACTGAGAGTTCCCCGCACTTCAAAGCCCAGCAGAAAGGATTGATGACAAGCGGATTCAGCCATAAGTATTCCACTATATACAGTGGCTGTGTGTGTGTGTGTGCGCGTGTGTGTGTGTGTGCATTTTTGGCAACAGTCTGTTCTGTTCTCTGTATCCTGGCCAATCTACAGCATCAACCAGCATTGTGACTTTATGATACATATGCTGCACATTATATTTTATGTAACTAACTAACTATAATACATGTATATGTATATTTATGTACAATACTAGTCAAAAGTTTGGACACAAACTTATCTAATTCAATGTTTTTATTTATTTATTTTCCTTACATTGTAAATGAATACTGAAGTCATCTAGACCATAAAAAGAACACATAAGGAATCGTGTAGTAACTTAAAAGAGTTAACAAACCAAAATACTCTGTAAAGCATTAAATGGGTGCTGGTAACTTGTGATTTCTGAAGCTGGTACCTCTGATGAACTTATCCAGTACAACGGAGGTAACTCTTGGTCTTATTTTTGTGGGGCAATCCTGATGAGTGCCAGTTTCATCATAAGATTTGTATGGTCTTGAGGATACTTCCTTTAGTTAGTTGAGTAGTTCTTGTCATAATATGGATTAGAAGAAGAAACAAGACATTCAAGTAATTAACTCTTGACAAGTTCAGCTGAAATCCATTCCAAGTGACTCTACCTCATAAAGATGACTGAAAAAATCCAGCCAAGATGTGCAAAGCTGTCTAAATTTAAGCAAGAGGTGCTATGGTGAAGAATCTAAAATATAAAACATATTCTGGTTTGTTTGACACTTTTTTGTTTATTAAATAATTTCATATGTGTTTCTTCATAGTTTAGATGCAGAACAATGCAGAACATTTAAATAATGAAATAACACTGAATTTAAAGCGTGTCCAAAATGGTTATTGTATAAGTTTTACTCAATTCAAATGTGTAAACTATTTCTAAACAATTGTTTTGTGGAAAATATTGTTAAAATTATGCAGAAAAATATGAGGCATGTTAAATGCATACACTGTAGATATTTTCACACATATTCTAAAAACATAACGTGCGTATTGTACTTACATTTACTTAATATATATGAGATATTTTGTGCATATATATATTTACAATATTTATAACATCACTGTCTAGTGCATAACATGTATCTCAAAAAGAGCAACTATACAGGAAAGAGCTAAAATCTTAATAATTTTCAATGGAAGTCAATGTAAAAAGAGTTTATTTCAGGTAATTTTGGAGAATTTCTGTTGGTTCAATCATACATAAAATATGTATGGGCATGTTACTACATATAGTTAATATATATGAAGCATAATATTAATCTGTCTATTAGATATAGATGCTTTTATATTTTTAACACATATAAAGCAGACATGTAGTTTTTAAAAACGTAAACATTTAAAAGGTTATGTTGAATTAAGCATTAATCATTAGATAAACTTTAAATATGTCTTTTTTATTTTATTTAAATATTTTTTCCATTTTCTCAATAGCCCAAAATAGCCCAATTTATTGTCCCAGCCATTCAGCTGCTAGTCAGCTGTTTTCTCCCAATCACTGGTGATGCCACAACAGAAGGAGGGTAAAGACTAGCACATGCCTCCTCTGATACATGTGAAGTCAGCCACCACCTTTTTTCAAACAACTACTGATGCAGCATTGGCAAGTAGCATCACAGCGGGCTCGGAGGAAAGCCCAGCGACTCGGTTCCGATACATCAGCGCACAGACGCCTTGTGCTGATCGACATCACCCTTTGGAGGGTGACTGCATACTGCATGACTGGGATTCGAACCAGTGAACTCCAAATCAGACTGGAAGACTGTCTAGGAGTGGCTCAGACTGCCAGAGGGTCATCTTCAAGAATTAGCACATCGCGTTTAAAATGTGTGGGATGCTATTGGCTATTAACCTGCTATCAAAACTGCATACTAGTCTATTTGCAATATATTATAATCCAGAGCATCTAGCAGCAGTACAGCCGCAGAATCTTTTGAGTGCTTTGAACCCCTGATGAATGTGTGAGATCAGGGACAGCTTCAGTGGGATCATGGACTGCATTTATGTTTATGGAGGCCTACAGTAATTCCCCATCACTGAGCTGTCCATCATCCACCACCCGTCAGCAGGGGTCACCTGAGGTAACGGATGTTAGCGTCACAGAGCAGGATGATGAATGGTTAGGGTGAGGGTGTTTGGTAATTTTTGCTGGGCTGGAATGGGCAGGAATTCTCTGTCCTTCCGTGGAGTGTCATTACCGCGTACGCTCCGTTCCTGGGTGATGAAGCCGGGGCGTGGTGGGGCCTGCTGCAGTGACAGGAGGCGGAGATGGGATGGAGGGGATGCCTCAGGCAGAGGTTGGTACTGATGTTTTGGCACGTCTGTTGCACCAAAGCACACACACACATGCATGAACATGCATGCACTCACACACAGCTCTAAGGTCATATACAGTATGTCTTGTACTTTACGTATATACAGATCTGGGAAAAAAAAGACAACAAAAAAATTATGGGTTCCTTTGATTTTACCAAATTGAAAACATCTCTAAAATAATCAAGAGTAAGACGGAAGAACTGCTTGAATATTTGCACCAGGAGTGGCATAAAGTTATCTAAAAGCAGTGTGTAAGACTGGTGGAGGAGAACATGCCAAGATGCATGAATACTGTGATTAAAAACCAGAGTTATTCCACCATTGATTTCTGAACTCTAAACTTTATGAATTATTTGAGGTCTTTGAAGTTTTTATTATTTCAGGAAAAGTGTACAAAATAAAACAACAATGTTTTATATATATATATATATATATATATATATATATATATATATATATATATATATATATATATATATATATATATATATATATATGTGTGTGTGTGTGTGTATGTGTGTGTGTGTGTATATATATATATATATATGACCTACTGTATATTTCTCTAATCCACTGTTCTGTTCACTGTGGATCAAAGAGCTGCCGACCATGATAATTTTATGCACTGCTATCCCATTACTTTTGGCATATGTCTGTGTCTGTGTGTGTTTATTAGAACAGATACGGTTAAACTGGACTCAGACTACATCAGACCTCACTGTGAGAAGGCCTATTCAGCCTCAGCAGCAGGACACAGGCGCCACCTAGTGGAGATATTTATAAACACACTCTATTCATCATTTGTCAGTTTGTGCCCGCAGGACAGTTTAATATTTGGGTGGTGAATCATTGCTGTGTGGTATGGCAGTGTGTGTGTTTGTTTTTGATTTTGATTACATTATTAAATCACAACCAGCATAAACTGTAAATGCACAAATGCAATAATTAAAATCTGTAAAAAAAAAAAAAAAAAAAAAACATGTTTGGTATTAAGTATTCAGCCTTTGGTCCAGGACGTCGGCAGATCCTTTAAAAGTATAACATATGTTTGGTTAATAAAAAGGCCTTCATTTGTTTTTAATATTTGTTTTTAAAGGCTTTAAAATAATACAAACAGTAAAAACCGGGTCGGTGTAATATTTAGCAGTTCATTTTTCTGACTTTGAGGCTAAATTAGCAAAAACGTAGTAAAAACATACAACTTCATTATTTATTTATTTTTCACATTAATTAATTTAATGTTTAAATTTTTACAGTTTTTCTATTTTTTCTACTTTTTCATTTGTACCCCTCACAATCCCAGGAAAAACCTAACAATTAAATTAAAATCTTTACTTTATTTTCTCCCCTAATCTGAGAGTATACCTTTTTATTTTATGTTACAAGTTGCAGAAATTAAACTTAAATAATAGAGTAAAGAGTCAAGCTTTCATTTTCCCTGAAACTGTAATTGTGAATTAGAATAAAAAAATCACTATACTAAACAAAACAAATTAAATATTAAAGTAAGTTTATTTATTTATAAGTGAATAAGTTTTACACAGTTCTGGGTTTATTTATTTCGTTTTTAGTTAGTAAGTTATTAGGTTTCATGCAAAATGTAAGAATGTATTTCCTCCTCCGGTTGTAAAGTCACTGCTTTAATATGAATAAAGATAAATATGATAGTGTCTTTTGTACTGATATTTATGAATTATATATTAAGGGCTGGATGTGGATGTGCTGGTTTGGCCTCTAGAGGTGACGCACTGACTGCAGATCAGCTCTAGAAGAAACCATACATTTTGTGTGTGATGACCTCTGGTGGACACTGTTGCAATTACTGAATGTGGTCAACTTTAAACAACACTACCAAACGTATCTATCTCTCTATTTATTTTTTATTTATTTATTTATCTATCTATCTGTATATCTATCTATCTTAATGTAGAAAAAAATCTCAGCTATATGTTTTGGAGTTGGAGCCTGGCTGCAGATTTTTGGACTGAGATTGTTAGTATGCTATCAGCTGTAAGGTTTTCCCCCATACATTCTGCAGTTGACTAAATTAAATAATGATTTGATTGCCTTCAACAATTTGTTGGCAAGAATATTAATCTTACTTAGATAGAAGTCATTGGAACCCGACTCTCTTGCTCTCTGGAATAAAACAGTCACACACTTAAAGGGTCTACAAATTTTATGGGGGGCAATGTGGAACCCCTTTTTCTCTTATGTAAAACAGCTGGACCTACCTGCAATTCCAGAATGAGAAAGGTTCTATTTCTAAAGCAATTTGGGTTTTGTTCTTAATATAGGAAAATGGATGCATGATTGGATGATGAGACATTATTTAGTGGAGAAGATATTTCTCACTTGTTAAAGAAAATGTATTTGGGTTCACCCACTTTTTTCTAACCGTTTTTTATCCTTTTATTTGTTTGTTAGCCTTTGCAATACTTGGTCCTTTGTACCTGTTATTTTATTACTATATGTACTTACTTTATCAATAATACTTGATGTATGGTTATGTATTTGTACTGTGCAAGTTATGAGCATACTTATGTTGTAAATGCCAAGTACTTTAAAAACTCAATAATCAAAGCTTTAAAAAAAAATCTGTGCTATATTGCCAAAAATAAATTACATTTATATTAATAGTGTAATTTTTTTATCTTTTATCACAATAATAGTTTGTGACTATTTACAATAAAAAAAAATAATTCACAAATGTTAATGTTGGTTTTTGTCTGTTTTTTTTGGAGAGAGACAGTAATAATAGTGTTATGGATCCTTTATTTCGTATTTTCATCATCATATGGCTCAAAAGCTCTCAGGCTCTTTCTGATGTAGAAACTCCAGCAGCTGTAAATCATTTACACACGCATCTCTCTAATGAAAGCGTCTGACTTGATGGGCGTGTCCTTAGCGATTTTCTGAATGCCCATTGGTCAGTTTCACACAAAACATAGACACACTCCACCAACTACAGATGAGAGAGAGGCAGACGACAGACACCAGTCTGATGCAGCGAGAGGCGGAGCGAGTGTCTCAGCCCTCGGTAGGCGGAGACTAGATCCATTTAGATTAATTTGCATTATAATATATATATATATATATATAGAGAGAGAGAGAGAGAGAGAAAGAGAGAGAGAGGTGGAGTGGCTGAATGCTATCAAATCCTCACAGCCATGCTCTAGAAACTAGTAAAAATCTTTTCTGAACACTAGAAACTAGTTGCTCCGACAATTGTAGGATAAACTCTTTTAACACCATTGATTTCTGATGAAACTAATAAAAACAATGAGCTGATGTCCCAATTCTCTTGGCCATATAGTCTGCCATCAAATAAACAAGATTTAAACAGCTGGATTTTATTCATAAAATAAATCTGTGTGGGGGTCTGTGGATTTTTCCTGCACTGGAATGGGTCCCGGGCTGGAAAACCTTTCTGAACCACTGCTTCAGGGACCTGGACCTGATTCGTTTATGACTCCACAAAACCCTTTATTTTGTCGCCTCTGTTTTTAAGAGTGTATCTGGTTCTCACTCTGGCCCAGACAGAGCTGTGGCATGGGTCCAAAAACCTCAGCCATTTATTCAGCACCCTTGAGCTCCAAGCCTGTCCAATCACTGTCATCAGGAGCTAGCAGAACCGAGCAGAACATTACTCTCCTCCAGAACTCCAAAGAGCTTCAGGGAGGAAAGATGAAGAGCATGCAGAAGACCACACACTGTCCCACTGATAACGGTAAAACCGAAGCCGAGGCCAAAAGAAACACAGCCTGGAAGCAGCATCAGTAACCGGGCCTTGTCACTCCCACACACTTCCGCTTCAATCTGAGCTCTGCGGGATCAGAAATGTTTGGACAGTGTTTGATATTTCCAGTATGGTGTCTTAGTCTTGCCAGAACCTTCTGTTATTATGTTTTGAAAAGGTTTGAAAGAGCAAAACAGGTCTGATGGCCTATATTGTATAGTATATGCATGTGTGTGTGTGTGTGTGTGTGTGTGTGTGTGTTTGCGTGTGTGTGTGTCTGAGAAAGAAAGAATAATAAAAAAGTGAGAGTTAGTTACGAGATTTAATCTGTATTGCAAAATAAAGAAAAAATAATCTACCTTCTCAATTCAACAGTAACAATGTGTTTACAATGCACACAAAAATGCAAAAGTGTTAAATGCGAGAGAGAGTAATAATAGCAAAATGTATTTTTATTTTCAGATTTTTTTTCATTGAATGAAACAAACCCCCAGGCAATTTTACTGCTTTACAAAAACTCCAGTAGTTGTAAACTATATACTCATGCCTCTCTCTGATAAAGACTGACAGGTGTCTGACTTAATGGTCATGTCCTTTGTGATTTCCTGAGTGTCCATTGGTCAGTTTTATACAAAACATAGAAGCAATCCACCAATAACAGATGAGAGAGAGGCAGACGAATGGACACGGAAATGACGAGCGATCAGAAATGTTTAGACTGTGTTTGATATTTCCACTATGTTTTTTTTTCAGCTTATCTGAAAAAGCAAAACAGGTCTGATGACCTATATTGTATTGCATGTGTGTGCGTGTGTGCGTGTTTGAGAGAGAGAGAGAGAGAGATAAGAGAGTGGGAGTGGGGAGATGTTATCTATCATTTGAACTCAACAGTAGCAATGCAATGATTACAATGCAAAAAAGTGTAGAAAAAAAAAAAAAAAACTCTACTGTGGGTGGCAATGCCTTCTGTGACGTTTTCCCTTTGCATATGTGACACAGGAAGGTGTTTAACATTTCCAGCACTACCTTTTCCTGTTACCTGTTTGGAGAAGCTCTGAAAGATGTCCTATATTGACGGCACTAATGTAACTGCAAGGTTCTTCGAGGGCTTGTCGTCCTATTGCTTTTATGTCTACTTTATTATCTTCCTTTCATTCTGTTCTTCAGTGCTTAGGACATACTTCTGTCTCTGACTTTACTTTATATTCAAGTTAAAACAGATGCATAAGAATGTCTGATAGAGCCAGCACCACCATGCCAATCAGTGTCACTGCAGTGCTGAGAATGGATAATGGGTGTAGAAACAGCTTACATACTGCTGTCCCATGGATTTTGGCATGTTAGTTCTACTATTTAGAACTGGTTCTTCACAGTCATTCATGCTCTCAGGACCAATTAAAGATATCATTTGTCTTCATTTTCTATTTTGATGTCTCCTTCAAAAAAGCAAGGGTGCTATTTCTCTACATGGCACCCCTGCATGAGTGGTCACAGGGTCATTTCCTGTCTCTTTGAAATGTTCCAATTTCAAAGCATAAATGATAAATACATTTTTTTGCCCTTTGGTATATGCTTTTTAAGAGTTACCGAGTTTAAATGTATATTCAAGTCATATGTATTTATACCTGTATGCTCTAAGTGAATTAAAGTAGTGGAGAACTAAAGAACATAAGTCGCTATATCAGTCTATGAATAAGTTATTTTCAATAAGTCTGTTTTTCACTGCCAGTTATACTTTAGTTTATTAAATTACACTAATATTAATCTGTTCTAATATTAGTAATGATGTTTTTGAGGTCTTTTAAAGTCTCTGGCGCACACTCTACAGATTGAAAAGTCGCTCTTACAATAGAAATCTATCGTTCCACTTCATTCTTTATTCTTTAATTTCCGTGCAGTTGTTTTCCTGTGCGTTCCCAGTCAGGGATATTCTGGGATGGGATGGATCATCTGGCGAGAGGGAGGCCTTGGCTTCGACAAAACCATCCCTATCCCTGCCTACCTCCCTGTTGTGTGAGAAATTAGGCAGGTTCTAGATGGAGCAGAACCGAAGGCGGCGTACCCACATTTTTCCAGCAGGATGAATGACTGCTACTGTTCGTCCTGGTCCGTTTTTCCATGTGGTTTCTCTTCGACCCACCACATGTTCTTCCAGGGGTCTGAAAAATGGCCCGGTTCCTGACCTGGGAGTAGAACTATGCCAGTGGAAATACACTGCACTACGCAACAATGCCAAGGAATAACACGCAGACCCATCGTCTATCGCTGTGTTGTGAAGTATCTTCCAACATGCCAACAACATGGACACCCTCAGTATCCAGGTTTTTGTCTGAACTGCGTACTATATGTACACGATAATCGCCCATACATAATGGCATAAGCGAACTATGTTTGTAACTGTAACTGTAGTCGTACTGTGTGTTCCCATTCCCTGCATACTCTCTGTGATTTTTGGCTTTAAAAGTGGCAGCCATATTGAATTAGAGCCCGATATTTATTTCCCCCTGAATGCAGTTTGTTATAATTATTTAAATAAGCTGCAATGCCTAATTGAAATTGCATATAACCATGGAAATACATTCATAAAAATCATGTTTAATGCTGAACTGGCAGTCTACAGTTGTCATTGACAGATTTTCAATAGCATAAGCACTGAGCTGCTGACAGGAAACAGTCGTTGGAATTAATTACAGTCAGTTCCAAATCCATTAAGCTCAATGCTGAGTGTTTCAATTATATTCAATTCGGGGTTAGGTGTAAAGCATTTTTACTGCAGGCATTGTTGTATTCCAAAGTAGTATTCCAGATATCCCAGTCCAACTGTGTCATTCTTTCTTATATCGATATTAATTTAGCATTTATTTTTTAAGTATTTACATAATTTACATAACAATACCTTTCTATGTCAATATTTTGAAGTACTAAATAATTAGTAAGCTTTCCCTGTATTTTGAAGTGATTTCTCATTATTTTTGCTTTTGGACAGAAAACAATCGGAATGGCATTTGGGCTTTTAGCCGGAAGAGAAATCAGACAGCACCCATAAAATATCCTATATATTTCTCAGACTCACAGATTAAAAAAACAATATTAATTGCAGACTGAAAAAAAGTGTTAAATAAGTTATTACACTTAAATTTGAGAGCATGGAATCTTCTAAATCTGCTTTGTGACAAAAAAAAACATTTGTAAAAGGTGTGGTAACAAGAAATCTGATTTAACTTTATTTGAGCAGCTGAACAAAAGTAGAATAAAAGCAGCTGAACTAGCTCTGAGTATTTGAGTGGTTTTTTTTTTAAGAACAGCAGTAGAGCTTAGAACATCAAGCGTCTCTCAGCACAGGAACTGCAGAGTGTTATTCTTCTATGTTTATTTATTTTTTGTATAAAATAAAAAAGGACTGCAGAGGAGTGATCTAGAGTAAAGCACCCCAGGAGACAAACCAACACAACTCAATAAACTCTAACTCTGGAAACAGAATCAAACGATCTCTTCACAGATAGGCTGGAATGAGAGAAACAGTTATTAATACAGGAATTAAATATAATAAAAACTAAATAATTAATAAAATCTACCCACCTCTGATGGTTGGTATGATGATTTCCAGAGACGTGTACTAGAGACTTGAGTAAACGTACAAGTGATCTATAAAAAAAAATGACTTTGAAGAGTTCTTTAAGCACCACACTTAAGTGAAAGTACTAAAGTATTCACTTATTTTTGTATTTAAGAATGATGATAGACTTTACCTTGGTGTTTATTGGCTTTTTTGCTGCTCATTCTGTGGTACTGCTCTGGAAGCTACATACATAACCCCAGCTACACTCACTGCACTGGAAAGAGAAATACTGGACAGGAGATCCTTCTTTAGCTAGTAAGTATTTTATTACTAAAATAAACAGGTTGTACATTTACTTTAATAGGTTTTGTTATCTGGTGACTATCATTTGGTAATATAATTTGTTTGGTGTTGGAGTAACATTACTGGATAAATGTTTGTGTGTGTGTGTGTATTTAGGTATATTGCTAGCTAGCTATGTATATTTGCGCACTAGCTAACGCTAGCTCTATTTCTTACAGCTGGTCACTCATTTTTCTCTTCTGATAGCTTATATGGTTCCTTGCATTTGTCTTTAGTGTTGATTTACACACTTTGTGACAGAAAACAGTTTCTCTATTTACAGTATATAATTATATTGGCTACTGTTTGAAATTTACAGTGCTAAAATGAATGCTCTAAAAAGGCTAAGCACCACCTAAAGGACTTCCTGAAGATTTTACATTATTTAGCTTCTAAAAATGAAAATGCAAGTTAAAAATGCAAATTAGTTACATGTTTAATTTACTTTAAAATCGATGAATCCAAGTACATTAAATTCACAAGCACAAAAGCAGAACGTAAACATAGTAATTTAGCTGGGCATCTAGTTAGCTAACCTATTTTAGCGCTTTAGGTAAACAGGCAAGAACCACAGTCCACTGACTGCACTGCTGTAGATATTAAAAAAAAAATCTTGATATTCTTTAAATATATAATGGATTCTTAATAAGAATTTAGATTTTTAGTTCTTATATAACATTTTTAGTTGTTTTATTTGTAAACAGAGTGCTTAATTTAAGGTAATGTGCAAGCTATTGTTTCCTTTATATTTTTTTATGAATATTAAACTGCATCCTTCAAACCTAAATACATCTTTTATTTTAAACACGGTGTGTATTTCAGTTAAGAAAAAGTATAAAATATGAAAACCACTAACACATAAAATGTTTTTAAAAGCTTTCTACTACTGAGAATCTACTGAGATTCCCCTTTTTCAGCTTTTATATGGAAAAAAAATCCATTATCCCATTTTAAATATAAAAAAATCAAATTAAATCAGAAAGCCTTACTACACTGTAAAGTGAAAGGTACAGTAACTTGCTGACAGAAAATAACTAGGTTAGTTAGCAAGTAAGTTACTGTAGTACATTTTGTAGTATATTGTAATCACAGAACTGTAAATTATTGTGAGCTAAGTGTTAGCTAACTAATGATAACACTCCTTTTCAGTCTGACCTTTCAAAATGTAAAAATGTTGACCACTTTTGGTAATTTGTGCGCGGGTGTCCCACTGTACATTGAATTACTGCAGCCAAAAACCACGCACCTTTCTGTTGTTCTGCATCATTTTCAGTTAATCTGTTTCAATTTCTTGGGTTATTTTCGCCATCTAAGTCGCATATGATATGACAGACTCCAAAGACAGCAGTATTTGATTGATTTTTTTTATTTTTATTAATTTCTAACCATCGATAATCACAAGTTTTGGCTAACTCAGCTTAGGCTGAATTTATTTTTTTGACAATTTCATTTTAGCTGGTGCTTAGCCTTTACGCCTTTCAAGTAGTCAAATTTTTTATGTGATAAAAATACAGCAGCCTGCTCCTGTGCCAATAAATACAGTTCTGTGATTGCAATAAACTGTAAAATGTAATACGGTAACTTATCTGCTAACTAACCTAGTTAATTTCTGTTAGCAAGATACTGTACATTTCATTTGACATTGTAGTAAGCCTGTGAGGTTAATCAAATTAATTTGATTTTAAAAACGGGATAATGGAAACTGTACATCTTTATATATACATGCTGACATAGCGGGAATCTCAGTAGATTCTCAGTAGTAGATACCCGTAAAAAATATGTGGCAGTGATTTTCATATTTTACACTTTTTCTAAACTGAAATACAAGGATGTTATTTTTGTAGCGGGTTTAATATGAAAGCTGCATGTGATGTTGAAGGATGCAGCGTATTATACATACAAAGTAAACGAATATAAACCTCTGCAATATAATCAAGAGGAAGATGGAAGATCTCAAGCCATCAAACGAAACTGAACCGCTTGAATTTTTGCACCAGGAGTGGCATAAACTTATCCAAAAGCAGTGTGTAAGATTGGTGGAGAAGAACATGCCAAGGTGTATTAAAACTGTGAATAAAAACCAGGGTAATTCCACCAAATACTGATTTCTGAACTCTTAAAATTTTATGAATATGAACTTGTTTTTTTGCATTATTTGAGGTCTGAAAGCTCTGCGTCATTTTTGCTTTTTCAGCCATTTCTCATTTTCTGCAAATAAATGGTCTAAATGACAATATTTTTACTTGGAATTTGGAAGAAATGTTGTCCAGAGTTTATAGAAAAAACAACAATGTTCATTTTACTCAAACATATACCTATAAATAGCAAAATCAGAGAAAGTGATTAAAAAACTGAAGTGGTCTCTTAATTTTTTTCCAGAGCTGTATTTGAAGAATATCAAGATTTTTTTTTTTTTTACAGTATCTTCCAGCCCTACAGTTTAGCAGTGCAGTCGGTGGGATTCTTGCTTGCTAAAGGAGGTTTCACAGCATTCCTCGTCCTCACAGACCTTTAAGAAAAACATGTTCACATATGCGCTAGAAAAATACTAGGACATTATTGTAAGGTTCAGTTGTGTGTACATATGAAGGATAGAAATGGAAAAAATACTCTGTTATTTTAAAGTTTAAGTAAAAGCAAATGTGTGATTCTAGCTAGTCCACATTTTACTTTTATAATGTAAAACAGTTGTCAGATAAGGGTGGAAATGATTATTCACTGGAAAGACTCAAATGGTGCAAAAAGCACTGGTTCTGTAAGGGGTATACTATGTGCACATCTTTAGTACATTTAGTACATGAGTTTTGAGTTTGTCAGTGAAGTTCTGCAGCACCAAAACATCTCAAATTTATTTAGTTTCTCTTCCGATTCCAGCAAACTGTCCCATGAATCAACTGGTGTATTACCCTGATCATAACCTACCCTTGACTTCTTTCCTGAAGGCTGTGCTTCTGTATACTGAATCAAACTGTTGGTGCACATCCAAACATCTTAAACATTTCAGACACCAGGGGTGAGATTCACAAAATCTTTCATACGAAAGAAAATACAAAGATTCTTAACTTAAGAACTGTAAGAGAATGTTCTTAAATAAGTTTTGAACATTAACTGAAGTCCTCAAATATTCTCTTAAGAAAGTCTTACTTATTTCCTTATGATTTTTAGGCCATTATTAGCTATTTAGTATTTTATACGGCATTTCTTAGCCGTATCATAAACAATGCAAAATAACCAAACATTTGATTAAGCATATAAAACATTCTCAGGTAACAAGAGATAAATGTAAATTGTTCCTATACAGAAACTAACAGCACTTGAAAATGAATCTCTGCTTTAATTAGCTGGTCTACTATATCTGATCATTTTGATGGTTGACCTTAAAGGCTATCAGGGTAAACTAAAAAATATTTATTATTTACTTTTTTGATAGTGTTAATTAAATTAAAATTTTCTTAAGTGAAACTAAGTTCTCAAGAATATTTTTAAGGAATAACAATTTGTCTTTTTAGCATATAATTAACTAAAAAGCTCAATAATATCTACAACTCGTTTTAAGGCATTTGTGTGAATTTAGCTTCAGGACTGACTTCTTAACTAAATATTTAATAACAAAAAAAAGTTAAAAAGTAAATTGTAAAAAAATTAATGTATTTTATTCTTAGGCATAAAGTTAAGAATAAAACTCACAACCACAAATGTCTAAGTTTTCTATATCTGGCCCCAGGACTAGCTAAAGCTAGTTTCAGACTGTTGTGGGTGTGAGTAGGCCTATCCAAAATTATTAGATTTATTCATCTTCAATCACTTGAAAAACACTCTTTATTATAGTGCTATAATTCATATACTGTTACAAGGCCCTGTAAGCCTGATTAAGAGTCTAAGATCTTTCCTATCCCTCGTCTTGTCAGAGGCTTTTAAAAGCTTACCCAAAGAGCTCATTCATCTAAAAAATGGAGCACAAACCGAAGTACCAGCTAAATTCTGATTTCCAGGCTGTATCTTACTTTATATCCACACTCTGTGCAGGGCCCAAGCCTCCCCTGCCCATCCCCACAATTATTAGCGATAAGCTAATGCAGGTGAAAGCATCAACATCCTGCTTTTATTACAGTCGCCAGAGATTTAGAGCAGTGGATATCAGCCCTGAGCACACAGAATTTGTTAACGGCGCATTATCTTCCATTTTATGGAGCCCATAAGTCTTCAGGACCCTCTCAGATGGCAGAAGAAAGGAGGGAAGAGGGCATGGAGGCTAATGTCCTCCTACAGCCTGGCATTTGAAGCAGTAGGTTTTCTTAAATGAGGATTTAGAAAGTGAGAATTATAACACTAAATTGTTAAACTGAACTCAGTCAATACCAGTTCAATTTACTGAGTCACACATCTTGTATGTGTTCCAACTGCATGCTATTAAGTAATACTAGCTAACTAAACTCTGTGTAAGTAATATTTGGGTCTGTATCTGAATACATACAGAATACCCCCAGAATACCAAAAACTCTTCTTTCCTTTTTTTTACTGTTTAGCATGTTTATATCACTACATCATATGTCCCAGCATAATGACTTTTATTTTTATTATTTTACTTTGTTCTCCTTTAAGATTTGTCCTTTTAATTATGGTGATAATTTAGGACAGGGCGGACAGCTTAATCTGTACCTCAGCTAAGTATGGAGACAATATAATACATATTAAATGATATTGATAATGTACTTATTTAAAAGAACACTTTCAAAAACTAATGTTAATTCAGGATAAATATATTAAAAAATATATGATAGTGTTAAAATTAAATGTAACTTAATAGGCAACAACACAAAAGGCGTGCTCTATTGATATCAATCCATTTAAAATTATATTACTATAATTTTAACATCACATGTTTATATTAAACATAACTCCTTTTTACTTTTTATTATTATAGTTTGTAATATACAATAGGAACTCAGCCCTAGATTTCTCCAGAGATGTTCATAACCCTGCTTCTGTCTAACTTTAATTTATAGACATCCTTTGAACCCCATTAGAGAGACTGGGAGCCTTTAAAATTAAGGTCACCTATTCTTTAGAAAGACCTGAGGCTACACTAAAAAAATGTGGAATAGGATTTATTAACAAAAAACAACCACTCAAATGTCATGCAAAATTCTTGGGGGCTTAATTCAGAAATTCTTTAGTAAAACTCAAGAAATGTTCCTTAAATATAGCAACTCCTATCGACCCATACATCTTTCCTATAGGTTCCTGGCATAATTTAATTACATTATAGGTGTATCTCAATGGGCAATCTTGTCAACAAGGGCTACAGTCACTTGGGTAGCTAGTTAATAATTACAAAATAAAAATTAAAAATATTTTTACTAGTCTATTAGTATGACCATTGCTTTTATTTTAAGCAAGGTTAGCTCACGTTACACTAGAGGATAAAACAGCACTGCATTCTTTGACAGCTACTTTTTCCATTACCATCCAAGTTAAGCAGAAAAACAGAAATTCACAAAAGCTTTTAATTACTTATTCTGTATACAAGGTGCACAATGCTTAGTAAATTTTAGCGCTTTCCTGAAGAATAAATGTGGATTTTACTAAAAAGTCCCAATGCAGTTTCTTACTCAACTCTTTTGTTTAAAACGCGCACAATTTATATTTACTAACCTACTATGAAGTATTTAAGTCTATAATAGGGACATCGATATATGGCTAAGCCTGTTCACTGTATTGAAATTGAATGCAGCAAGACAAGATAACCCAATCTTATTATAGGAGGGCTTAAACAATGGAAAATATGAGTCAGTTTGTGCTTTAAGAAATTTATTGTAAAAAATATTATAAAAATCTCATTATAAAAAAAAAAAAAAAAGTATTAAAACGCCATCCAGCAGCAGACATTTGGTCCTGATTTGAAACAGCCTGAAGAAAGAGAGAGAGAAAAGGAGAGGTGTCAGAAATGGAATAAAAATTGCTACCATGGCAAAACTATCCAAGACTTTCAATGAGGAAATTTTGCCTGAATGATGACCAACAATTTGGGCAGATTTCAAAGAAAATCCTAAAAGAAATCTGTCTGAAAAACCAGAGCCAACAGAACAGGAATGGAAATAGCTCCAGTTTTAAACAAGGCAGCATGTTGACCATCTTCACTCATGCAGTGTGTGTACAAAACCCAAGACCACACAAGTTCTGTAGGGTCTCAGCTTCAGTTCTGGAACATCCCACACCCTGCACAAGCAAACATCTCCATATACACCAGAAAGAACTTCTTAATGATCAGGTGTGTTGGCACTTGGCAGGAAAAGCACCTACAATGTGCAGGGCAGGAGGTCTCAGAACAGGGTCAAGAACCCTTCCTCCAACGGAGGCATGTCACACCAACGCAAAGGTTAACAGAGGTGATAAAAGCAGAGTAGAATAGGTTCTGCTGTTGGTATTAAATAAGCCAAATCGATTTAATGTGCATGAGCATTTCAGGACAAAATTTCATAATCATAATTCAGCTTCGTCCACACTTTTTTATTATTAAGAGTTGACTGGTGGGTTTGAGCCTGCAGCCCACATGAAAATGTCATATTTGGTCACTGAAAGCTTCTTAAAATTCACTATCCAACAAAGCACTCTGGAAAAACTGCTTTTAGCATGGTCACGTGAATTGGGGGGGGGGGGGGGGGAGGAGCTTTATAAAATTGAGATTAAGTCAGTAACACCTGTGTGTTTGAAAATCAAATGGGGGCAGTGATGGCTCAGCAGTTAGAGCACTGGGCCATCTATATAACAAGGTTTTGGGGTTAATTGTTCTCAACTGTTGGGTCCTTGAGCAAGTCTGGTGCACAACAAATGATTTAGAAGTTCGAGATAATCAAAACTTAAGCAAAGTTAAACTTTTCCAAGCATCAAAATCATTAACTGTCCTAATTATCTGAAAAATTCAGGGATTACCCACCATCTCACAGAGGCCAGTCTTGTGTGCTAGGGTTTGCACATGCTCTGAGGAATTACAAAGCCATCCTTTGGGTCCATCATCTGTCAAACAACAAAAAGAAATTAGGAAACTCAAAGTACAAAAAGATTTTTCTACTCAAGTTCTAGACACGGGGGAAAGGGTAATCTACTTATAGGTGTCCCATGCACCACCAAAAGAAACATTACAGCTACTCCATCCATTGTTTTACTGCAAAATTGTATTAGATTAGACCAGTGGTTCAAATAAATGACCATAAATAACCATGAAGAAAAACTAGCCAAGCAACAAATACGGTTACACCTAATTTTGAGGAAAAATGACTCAGGAAAATGAAAAAATAAACTCACATTTGCCTCTTACCTACCAGTCTGGTACGTTAAATACCTCACTTTGGTAGCTGTCTCTTGCTAGTCTTACATGAGCAAGTACTCTCTCAATAAGACTGCTGTCCCCTGCTTCACTGGCTCCCAGCGAGGATCTTGCTACTTCTCTCCCTTAGCTGGCGACTCCCATTAGCTAGCCTCTCAGCTGGCTCTGTCCAATGGCTAGCCTCTCTTCGACGGACAGCTTATCGGCCATCTCTTCTCTTTGGCTAGGCTTTAAGCTGGCTCCTTCCTTCCGTTGGCTAGAATCTCAGCTGGCACCTCATCGGATATTCTGATCACGAGCTTGCCTCCAGTTGGCAAATTCCGTGCAGCTAAATCCTCATGTTAAGTCTTCAGAGGAACCAAGCGCAAACGTTCGTTTGTTCAAGGACTGGCTACAAGTCTCAGCACTGGCATTTTCTGACAAATACTGTACCAATGTTTAGGCTTATGTTGGGTTTGTAGTTCTTAAACTGATCGCAGAATTAATAAAAAAAATTAGGAAGATTTTTAGATGAGCTATAGCTTAAATGATTTAGCTCCAGGGCCCCCTAAATGCACGGCTTTACTTTTAACGTGGTTAAAGGAAGAACACAGGGTTCTACTGCAGTCATTTGTCAAAAGTAGGGATGCACCGAAATGAAATTAGTTTGAAAATAAAAACCTGCACCAATTATATATTATATGTACCAATAATAAATTATTTCCTTAACGCATCCTTATTATAATTTTTAAATTACAGATTTGAAACAGTTTCTTAAAGCTGACCAATGAATCTATGCATTACCCTGCAGGCATCCCATCAATATACCTCAGCAGTGCCATTAGTCATTAATTTACCTCAACAGTATGACAAGTGACATTAACATTAAGTCATTAAGTTTACAAATTAATAAGAATATATATTGTTAACTCAGATAACATACTACCCATTTAGTTCACAAGCAGTAGACTAAACACTTAATTTATAAAGCATAGCTTGTGCTTTTTGTTAGTGGAGTTTTAATTAACTTAAATTAACTTAATCCTGTGTGTCTGTTTGCTGCCAGGGGCAGAGTTTGAGCCAGTCACTGCTGAGGAAAACCTAACGTTAAAGGAAAGATACCATGGTGAACACTGAACGTGCCCTTCCACATTATTTGTAGCTGCCCAACATTCGGTGTATCCCTAGTCAAAAGCCAGTACTGAGACTTACTATTTAGATTTCATCAAGTAAAACACTAAACAATACACATTTAAATAAAAAAGCTGGAGTGGTTTATTTAATCTTGATTGATGGCAGTTTACATAATAAAAATAAAAATCCCTACGGTTGCAAATGAAAATGTAAAAGAAATTAACCCTGCCTAAAACCTCATTGGAATGATTTACACGTCACAGACACAAGGGAAGCTACAAACTAAAATGAAAAGTGTCTCCTCCAGGACATGAGTACTTTTGACAAACATGTTGGCCCTCACATGCCCCCCAACCCCACCCGCACATACACCATCCCTCCAACCTCCCCACATGATTTTCCTCCCCTATTATACACGTTTTCTTCACATGGCAGGCGTTATAGCGCCCCCACGCTGCTCGGCTGGGCAGATCTAGGTGTAAACCTGCTTCCTTCATTCTCTCCTTTCCCTGTCCTCTCTCTCTGGCTCTCCTCTCCTAAGTACTGTGTGGCCTGTTGGACAATATGGAACATACATTCAGTTACACTTTGCACCTTTCTTCTCCTTTCTTCATCAAGAGCTACACTGCAGGGGAATAAATAGCAGTAGCACAGAAGCAAACCTTCAGGTCAGCTAAGATTGGTCACTGCAGAGAAACAGCAATCAAGAATTCACAACAAATGCTACAACATGGAAGTGTTTGAACTCAACGTAGTCCCGGGCACTATTCCAATTAATTTAGATGACTATTTTAATGCAGATTTCTTAAATAAACAACCGGTTAGTAGGCATCTAAAGCCCGACACAGTAGAAAGGCTTGTGTTTGTGAAAACCCCGTAAAAAAAGTGCCTGTGATCTTCTGAACATTTCTGAAAGAGGTTGTTTCTGCCTTGTTGCCTAAGAAACTGCTTATACAAAATGTTAAATGGACCTTTTTGTTTTTACAAATAGCATTAAGTAATCCCTTGCACAGTTTTGACTCTTAAAAACAAAAAATGTCAACTCAACATCTGAAGAATCAAGAATGACTCAAATCTGACATCTCAGATTTGATCTTAGCTTAATGAGAGTTGAAGGTTTGCTGCTGGATCCCCTCACACTTTTATACTTACTCGTAATCACATTTAAAGCCCACTTCAAATAATACTTAAAAGCAAAAATGGGCAACCATGGATCTACAGGATACACGGACACGTCGACAGGTATTTTATTTATTTTTTTAAATCTAAGAAAAGTGGTGCAGTAATGCACAGAAGACCCAGTCACTGTTGGCGCAAACCCAGTGGGGCAGTACTTACCCTGGTGTCTAGAACCTCCTTCCACCAGAACCACCGCCATAGCCACCACCAGAACCTCCGCCATAGCCACCTAGATAAGGATTGTGACAATGCAAAAAATCAATTAGTAAACCTATTTAATTGCTTACCAAATGTCAGTTTACAATTATTAGGTAAGTGTGGTAAGATGAGTGGTATACAAAATAAGTCTGAAAGTTTAGGCTAAATAAGATATAACCAAATTAGTTATTGCAAACAGTGACAAATATGGAATATAAATGTTTGTGTAGAGGAGTAGGTTTTTAGGTGAGTAGGTTACCCTAAAGATTCAGCCTTAGCAATTGGCTCTTCTGACAAAGTATCCAAATGGAGCAAAGTATTTACTTGTTAACCATTCAGCATGTACACTCTTGGGTGTTCGTTGTAAATTACAAAGCCACTCACCACCGTATGGGCCGCCACCGCCGCCACCACCACTCCTGCCGCCGCCGTAGTTGCCGCCCTTCATTGGGCCGTAGTTAGAGGAGGACTGGTTGTTGTAGTTGCCAAAGTCGTTATAGTCTCCGCCGCCACCAAAGTTGCCTGAAGAAAATTATTTTCAGTTTTAAAACATTATACATTTACCCCCCTTCATCCAATTAGACATCTACACGCTGCTATAAATTTAATTTCAGATCAAACCTGAAACACTAAATAAAATAGTTTTAAAAGCTGCAATGTTTACTGACCACCGCCAAAGTTTCCTCCTCCACCGCCGTTATAATTGTCATATCCTCCACCTCCGTATCCGCCTCCACCACCCTGGTTGCCGTATCCGCCACCGCCGCCACCTCCTCCATAACCACGGTTTCCACCATAGCCAGGACCACCGCCACCATAACCACCTGTGTGTAAGGGAGAAAATATTTTTCTTGTGCTAATTATGCCAAACAAACAAACATGCATATGAACAAACTAGTAGGTTTAAATTACATAAAAAGTTAAGCCTGCGTACCGTTCCCTCCGTAGCCATTGCCATATCCATCTCCACCATATCCTCCACGGTCACCTCCGCCACCACCTCCGTATCCACCTGAATAGAAAAACCGGGATATTTAAAAATGTGCTGAATCTTTCCACAGATGCATTACCAGGGTTTGCAGAATGTAGACACATATTACTCAGTCTCCTACCTCCGTATCCACCACCTCGGCCACCAAAGTTTCCACCACCGCCTCCACGGCCACCTGATGGTCATTGAAATGGTGTGAGAAATGGACAAATACGGAGGCAAGACTGATTCAGTGTTTATTTAATTTTAAAATGTAGACTTACCTCTTGGGCTCATGGAGACCCTGTTCATCTCTTCCCTGGAAAGAGCTTTCCGAACTTCACAGTTGTGACCGTTTATCGTGTGGTATTTCTGGACTGTAAAGTGAAATTAAATAAAATTGTGAAGAAATTTTTTTTTTATAGTAAATCCAATAAAATACAGTTCCCGTTATAATAATATACAGTAATATTTGTCAACTTAAATGGCAAAAATAATAAATTGTTACTTCTTAGATACCAATGATTAATTTTAATAATGACATTTCTACTGTCAAATAGGTGTAAAAAACTTATTTGGTTAATTTTGTGAGGGAAAAAAAAAACCCTAAAGCGTTCACTTACTGACTATCCGATCAACGGCGTCATGGTCATCGAACGTGATGAAGGCGAACCCCCTCCTCTTATCGCTGTTCTTCTCGGTCATGATGTTCACCTCTTCAATTTTGCCAAATTGGCTGAAGTAGTCACGCAAGTGTTCTTCGTCAGTGTCCTCCTTTATTCCCCCCACAAAAATCTTCTTTACTGTTGAATGTGCACCAGGCCTGCAAGAGTCCTTCAGAAAAAATATAAAAATAAAGATAAATATCAAAGCAAGGAGACAAAGAGTGTAAATCTAAAAAGACTGAGCAATTTATAAAAAAAAAAAAACAAAAAAAAAAAACACCTACCTCTCTTGACACAGCCCTCTTAGGCTCAACGGCTCTGCCATCCACTTTGTGTGGGCGGGCATTCATAGCGGCATCAACTTCAGAAACTGAACTGTATGTAACAAAGCCAAATCCCCTTGACCTTTTGGTGTTGGAGTCCCTCATCACCTGCAAGATCAAGAAGCTTTAATCTCAAGACAATTTCTGCACGTAAACAAGCTCTTTCCTCATTAAGTACCAAAAGCATGAGAAACATGTGGTACAACGGGATAAAAAAAAATTGTATACTGAAAGGGGTGATACAGTAAAAATCAGAAAGGTTTGTTAAACTTTTCTTCTATGAATTTTAATTACTAATATTTTCCTTATGTCATGCTTATCTACATCTGTAAGAGTGCACCAAATATTAATGAGGGTGCCTCCAAAAAAGAAAGTTAAAAAAAGTACACCAAACAGTCCTGTGTTTTGAAGGCATGTCTGCTGGGATGTTAACATTCAATAAATATTTTAAACTGTAGTTTTACGTACCCTCAAGCCATTTTTATGGCAATAAAAAAAGTGGTCCTCATGTGAAACTTAGCAAAAACTGTTTAAAAAATGCAAATGCTTGATTCTAAAATACTCACCACGCAGTCTGTGAGGGTCCCCCATTGTTCAAAATGGGCCCGGAGGCTCTCATCAGTGGTCTCGAAACTGAGACCCCCGATGAAAAGCTTGCGGAGCTGCTCCGGTTCGCGAGGAGTCTACAGGCAGATACAAGGAGTGTTACATTCTGTTAGCATTTGTTACATTTCGTTACTGAATCATTAATAGAAATACATTTTTGGCTGGTATTTACATTAACCTAAATAGTCAATATCCCCCCTCCTCCCAGATATTCCGTTCCTATGGAACATCCTTTATCACTCAAATAAATGCATAAAATTACTCTTAAAGTGATAAAAGAAATTCATACACTGAACATGTATTAAATTGGATACACAGTAAGCTTTATGTAGCGTTAATAGAGCGCATGATTTTTACTGTTAAAAATCAGCAGAATCAGAATATGCATGCACGCATGCATTTAATACAAGTAAATACACACGGAATTTAACAGGATATTACGTTTAATACACTTGTTTGCCTAAATTTATTATTTCAACATGCTTATAATGAATGGATTTCATTTGTTACACATCAACAGGAGCACAACAGAGATTAACATAAAACATCTTTTAATAAACGTTTGCTAGCCGCAATCCTCATCAGATCATATTAAGATGCACTAAAGAAAAAAAGATAAAAACGAAAATGATGCTAAATAAAATGTTAGCATTAGCTTAGCACAAGGCCTGCCCGTTTCACAAAGGCGCGGACTGGCGTGATATAAAATGGCGGAATCGAGTCGCTCAAATTACAGGACGCCTCTTGTTCGAGTCTTTCCGCTCCACCTTAAATCCTGCAGCTGTTAACTAGACGGGGCTCTGCAGCATTTAAGGTGGAACGGAAATTCGCTCAAGCCCTGCAACCTAGCTAACAAGCTAACCACGCCGCCTCAATGGAAAGCTACAGCGAATGCAGAAAAACGCATGGAGAAACAGCTCTGATTCATACTAACATGCCCTAATTTACACTTTAATCCCGAAATAAACCTCATAATATTCCAAATGTACCCAATTCCTTAATTTTCCAGCTCATTTTTACCTCTTTAGACATGGCGGCGTGTCTGTGCTGCAGAGCCTCAGTCCTCGCTGAACAGCCGCTTCACCACAAGCCTCGTTATGAGTGCAGAACACGTCACAGCGAGGCTGCTCTCGACGCCTGTGATTGGCGGGTTCGACGTTCACTCAAAAAATGGACCAATCACGGCGATAAAGAAATCCCCGCCCCCGTTTTCGGAAGGGAATAGTCTTTATGTTGGAAAATGGTGGGAAGTGGGAAATGATATGGTGGGATTGTGATTTCCCTTTTATATTGATTATCCAGATTCACTGGTGATTAATTTTCATTGTATGTTATATTTAATTAAACAGAGACTTCCAGAAAATAAATGTAAGAGTTCACAATGTGTAAGTATGCACAAACAAACAAATATAGAATTATATAATTGTGTTTCAATATGGACTAAGACTGTCTGTACATAATACAGAAAGGTACAGACTTTATTATTATTATTTTACAATGGAGGTTATAGGGACCAGTGCCCGGTTGCATAAAAACCTTAAGTTTTACCCAAGTGAATCACTTAAGTGTGTTGCATAAAACCCCTCAGATAATTCACTTAACCAAGGGGAGACAGTAAGGGATTCACTGCAGTGACTGAGGCTTTAACCATGAGAACAAAAATAGTCGTTCACCAAACAACACTTAGAGAGCCGGTGTTGCTAGTTTAGAGATTTTGTCGCTAGATTTAGTGATTTTTGATAACCATTTAATGCATTATTTTCAAAACGTGAGTGAAAAAATAACTCACTCATATGTGAACGTAGGGGTGTGCCATATTGTATCAAACGCAATAATATCGCCATCATTTTTTTTTTGTGAACAATATTATACCCTGAAATATCGTGCCATATCACCCACCCCTAATTATCACATCAGGGTACTACATTTTTGCTGTTTTGTAAAATAAATATTCACACTGTTCTCATTTCCCATTATATATCTACTAGATTACACATTATATCTGTCCAGTATCATTTATTTTACTTCAGTCCTGGATATATGGAGATATTTGGAGTGCTTTATTAATATCATGACATTCTGGATCATTGACTTCTGTTACAAATCTGATAAAATTCTTATATTTTTTATATCTCAGTTAGGTGTGTGCCATATCATATCGTATGGGATAATAAAAATAAAATTTCATGTTGATGCAGTATTTTTATTTTTATTTTCTTTTTTTTATTAAATGTTTTGTCATATTGCCAGAAGTATCATTATCGTGGAAATACCATGATATATCGTTATATATTTTTGGAACATATTGCACACCCCTATGCAAACGTGTGTCTACAGTTAATTAGCAATGTTTCATCTAATTTACATTTAGTTCATTCCCGTTTCTAAATTAAATTCAAAATATTTGTAGCCTCCCTGTCTTCCTAATGAATGAATTAATATAGGCAAAAAAGCTAATTTATCTCAAACTAATAATTATTCTTAGTTTTTCAGAGGTTAATGTTTGGGCCCTTTAATAATTATAAGGGAATATAGCATTTAGGGACTATTATGTAACACTTTAAAGGATTTCTTAAACTACATTCTATACTTAGAGGAAGGTTTAAGGGTTTATGACGATTTCCCCTAAGAAAGGCATTTTTTTCTGCAACACACTTATCTTTAAGGCATTGTTTAGGGCAATCTCATGTTTTATGTGTTTAATATGTGTTCAGCCACAAGGTTGCATTATACTTGCATACACTTTTTTCATGCACTATTTCAGAATCTGAAATCTTTGGCAAAAATTCAAATTGAAACATTATTCATCATAATATTTGAAAGTTATACAGAATCACACTATTTGGTTCACTCAATTTTTGGATGTGCAGACTAGCATTTTATTGGCACATAATGTATTTTTTTTTGCAATTGCCAAGCAAAAAAAACTAAATATTGATCTTCAAATGTGTCCCCACAGGTACAAACCATACCTGTTATCCTTACATTTATAATAAAAAAGTCATATTTTAAAGATTATTAAGACCAAAAGACACCATATTGTGGTAATGAGCCACAGATCCTATTTAAAAACATCCATTGTGTGAAAAAAATACATACAAATCACATTACACATTGGTATACAAAAGTTCTATACATGTTTGTATGTATGAAATGTAAAATAGCTTTACTGTGGACTCAAAAGGCACATTATATTAATAATAACTATAGAAATCAGAGTGGAAGCCACAGTGACATTACTAGAAACAATTCCCTAAGGACAGAAGGACGAAACCTTAAGAGGTCCCAAAATCAACAAATGTCAACAAAAGGGCCAGCTGCTCAGCTCTCCATCTGTGAGAAGGCCTTCTGGCTGCTGGAACAGACCTATAGATCGGACTGATACGCAAGCAGCAGGGGTCTCACTGAAATCTGTGATTTTAAATGTCTAGGATCTGAAGTGAGTTGGCTGCTCTTTAGTAGAGATTGAATGATTGTGAAGCATTAAAAAAACCTATATTAGCGTATTTTAGTTATATGTATCTCATTATCTGCTGAAGATCTGTATTAGACCTTCAGACAGAGGAAGGTGGATCAGGCAGAACGGATGGCTGAGTGGCAGTCAGTGTTGGGGGAAGGGGGGATGGAGCTGCTGGGCTTTGTGTCTTTGTTTGAGTGGGTGTGAATTAGGATGGTGATGGGTGATTCTGGCCTTTTCAGACCTGCAGCAGTATGTATTCAGGTTATCAGGCAGCTGACGATCAGCCATTGTGTGCAGGGATGGCTTCTTGAGAGCTTTTCCATGCCGTCATTGATGAAATAGCTCTTATTTCTTGTCCTGTCTCCACATCTAAACACCTAATCAGTGTGGCACTGAAACTTCCTGATATTTACTACAACAATTTATATAATACAATAATACATTTATACATCAACTCATGTCGGCATAAGATATCAGTCAAATGCACTACATAATATGTGGATAGAACTTTTTAAAACATTTTTTTCACAATTCTTTGCTGATAGTCAAAAGAATGTAATGTCACTGCAAATTACAAAAGTGATAAAATATTGATTATGTACTAGCATTACAAAGAAATAATGTAATAACTGGGATAACTGTCTACACCCAAAAATGTTAATGTTTGGTTAATTTCTCAGATTTTCCATGTTTAGTTAAATAGAAATTCAACATTATAAAAGCGCAAGCCACAAGCTAATAGGCTATATTAGCTCAAACATGCTAGTCAGTCTACAACAACTCAATGGACAGTTCAGCTATATAGCACAGTACAATAGTAATAATAAAGCCTTTTTATACATATGTAAGCATGTAATAGTGTCAGACAGACATAATTAAGTCTAAAATAGATTAAAAGAGATTACTAAACACATCATCACAGTTTGAGAAGACCGTGTGGTGAGTTTGGACTGCAGTTAGCACAATGCTAATTTGTGTGGTGTAGGCTTGAATAACTTCTTACAATAATTCAGAATACAAAATCTTCAGCAAAAAGCAAAAACACAAATGAATATTATTATATCAGAATTATACATTTGAAAAAAGTACAGTGGTACACGCTATGGAAGTGGCACCAAAAACATTTACATAGTTGGGTCAGTGGGTTGAATGGTGCACACAGCTGAACTTAGCCAAGGAGCTAACTTAACATTTAGCAAGTTGGCAAGTTAGCAAATTCTCTGACATTATAAGAATAAAAGCACAAATGTAAAGATAATAAAACTAGCTTACAGACTGATTACACATCTTGAATATATGTAATATGTAATCAAACCAAGCAAGAAAAGTCAGATATGAAAGCAAATGTGCAGTTCACTGAATTACTAATTTTTTTTTATTAAAACAATACCATTACTTTACATAACTTGGAACTTTAGAATTACAAAATTTAAACAGCAAAATACAATAATAGTAATCAGCCCCATAAAGCATGAATCTACATTGTCTCAGGTTGGGCTAATTATTAGCTTGTAGCTAATGCTTCCATATTCCTAAACTGAACACAGAAACATTGATATTAATATTAAATTAATGCATATTTCAGCCTTATTTTAGCTGTTTGTTGCATGACATTCAAATCATGTTTCCACTTATTATTTTTTTTACTTTTAGGCCATGAGGTGACAGCAAATAGCACTCAGCACCAGTAATTCTGTCCCAAACTACTTTTACTGCAGAGAACCAGAAAGACACATTATTTAATGTAATAAATTACTTTACTTTCAAAAGTATAGGGATTTACAGTATTAGTAGTTTAAAGAAAAAAAATAAAGTTAATTTCTAGTCCTTTTACCTCAATTTATCCCATTTCCTTGAAGACCTATTGTGGGCTTGTTGGTGCCCTCTAGTGTTTTTCAGCTGTTTTTGGTAGATATGAAGAAAGGAAGTGGACAGGCAGTGTCAATTAATGGGAAACCACAGGACACTTTTAAAGGTCATATAGAGTACATACCATGACAAGTAAAAGCTATACAACATGAGGCAGGTTATTTTTATGTTAGGGATGATGTGTGTATTTGGAATATAATATTCATATATTGCTATATATTTCACTTATGGGTTAGGCTCAGCCTGCCATAATAATTATTTTATTGTACGATATATCATACAATATATGTACATGATATTTTTTGATGACATCAGTATTGCCTATTATTTTTTCTTTGAAAAGAGAGAACTTTAATGTAAATAAGCTGGAATGTTAACTTTCTTTAAAAAAGTGTTTTTATTTTATTTATTTGTTATTTAGTTAGGATGTTTAAAAAGGTTTATACTCTAATTATAATTGTAATATCTAAAATCCTTAATTAAAAATAAGTTAATAATTAAAATCATGTAACTGCATTTTTAGGTCATTAAGGTTAGGCAAGAATGTTATTATGAATATATTTAAAACTGTTTTATATAGACATACTTTAATTGTTAACTATTAAAAAATACATTATAATTAGATAGGATGTTAAACGTTTACAATTTAAATATACAGCATCCTTTGCTTAAAGCTTCTTGGTGTTTTCTGATGAATACTGATATATACTGACTTTAACATTATCCTGTTATCTTTTTATGATATCATATTCTCTTGTAAATCACCATTTATTTGAAGTATATCAAAATATAAGGTTTTACTCATATTGCCCAGCCATTGATTATATAATCAATTTATCAGTGGAATAAAATGAATGGTCTAAACACAATGGTAATATTGTAAGTATAACTGTTATATAATTAAAAATATTGCAATTATTTCTGGGACAATATATCATCGAAACAAAATCAGTTATGGCGACAGACTCCGGTTAGACTCTAACCTACACGTATCTCTTCTCCCTCATACAGCTGCTGAAATCTGCTGTCTCAGATCCAAAGCCAGCAAAAACATTGCTGAAACGACGCTGCAAAAACATGCTGCGTACACATCCAGAGCGATAAGCAACAACAGGCGTTTTGTTGAAGAGGTGGACGCTGGGAGGAATGGCGGCCATTGCGGGTTTGTTTGGAAAGGCCCGTGCAGCTCGGAGGCGGGTGTGTGTGCGTGAGGATAAACGGTTGTCAGGGGGGTTGTAGCTTTTCTTTTAACGATCTCCAGGACCATGCCAGTCAGCTTGGATATGTGCCACATATCCTCAATTTTTTTCCCGTGATACTTTATGACAGTCTGGTCCTCGCGAGTGTCATTCATGCATTCGCAATGAAGGCAGCGTCATCTTCCCTCCTGCACGGAGCCGGCCAAGAACAACACCACGTTTTTTCTCCTTCACCCCGGAGCCATAACTCACTTCTCTAGTGGTCCTGTTTCTACAGCGAAACGACGTGGCACCGTCGTACAGACCTCAGCAGCGAATACATATATTATTCCGATCATTTGTGCAGGACCGGGTCGGAGTACATTACGCCTCAAAATGGTGCAATTTTGCTGAGTTAACCTTTGGCAGCCGGACGGCTGAATCGGACTCGCAGAATCAATGGTATGAACCCCAAAAGGAGATCCAAGTTGACCACCGGGCTTACCTTTTAATTAGCAAGTTAAGCTACTTTTACTTTCATTGCTGACACAGTTGAATAGAACAGGAAACTCATGAGCCTGAGGTCACTGGGCCCAACTCCAAGCTTGGACGACCCTGGGCTGGTGGAGTGCAAGGCTTTATCTTGGACCAGCGATATTCTATATCTATATACTATTTAATCCCTACTATTTTCTCTCCTTCTCCACACCTTTCAAATACCCAACCAAAATTTACAGCCTTGGCCATGGCCTTGGTTGACCTGTGTTGTTTAGGTTCTGTGGAGCGCCTCAGGGCTCTATCTTAGGACCAACGCTGAGCTTGGACTGGAGGGGTATACAGCAACCTTCTGACATTCGGCTGTGGGGTTCTCTGGAGTGATGGATCTCTATTCAGTACTTTTGGAATGAGTAGGGATGGCAGAACTAATCATCTAACTTTAAGTTCCTGACCTCACTTTGTTTTGTGGAATGCTTCAGTGCTTTATCATGGGACCAGTCTCTATATGCTTTAACCTCCCTACTACGGTTCTTTCCCAACCCCTTCAGTGTCCATCCAAAATGTACACTCTTGGATATGTCCTTGGTTGACATGATTTGTTTAGGATCTGTGGAGTGCCTCATCATCCATTACTGAGCTTAGGCTATGGGGTTTTCTGGAGTGGTGAAGGAGCTTCATCCAATACCTTTGGGATGAGTTGAAGTGGCAGAGCTAACTTTCCAACTTTATTTCCTGATGACCACTGATTGTTTTCAGTGCCTAAGCACTCTTAAGGCTCTATATACTGTCTATATGCTCTCTATTACTGCTCCTGATGAACCCCTCCAATGTTCAACCTAAACTGTTGAACACTGTTGAGTGCCTCCGAGCTCTATACTGGAATCAGCACTGTTGAACCTCATTATGCTCCTGTTAGCCAGACAAATCAATAATACTTATCAAAGACGTGCCAGCATAAAAAATCACAAAGGCACATCCAGGCTGGCCACAGGGCTCACCTTTTAATTAGCAAGTTCAGCAACTTTAACTTTCAATAAAACGGAAAACTAAAGAGCCTGATGTCACTGGGCTTAATTCAGAGCTTGGACTAGATGGGTTTAAAGCAAGCCTTTTAGCATTGGGCTGTTGGGTTCTCTGAAGTAATGGATCTTCATCCAGTATCTTTGGGAGGAGTGAAATGGAGGGAAAGAACTAACTACCCAACTTCAACTTTTTACTTCACTTCAAAAATCCACATCCAAGGACTATACATGTTTCTGTTAACTCCAGGACTCTATCAATGGGCCAGCACTGCTCCTATACCCAGAAAGTTTGCTCAACCCTTCGCGTGTCAAACTGAAATTTACAGTCTTGGCCATGTCCTTGGTTGACTTGTGCTCTAGCTTGGGACCAGCACTGTTCAATTTCATTAAGCTCCCACAGCCAGAATAATCAATACATTCTTATTAAAGAGTTTCCAGGCTAGTGTTGATTATTTTCTGTGGAGTGCCTCAGGGCTCTATCTTAGGACCAGCACCACTGAATCTAATAAGCTTCCATTAGCCAGAGCAATCAATATATACCTACCGACAGTGTGGTCTTAGGTACAGTAGCAATGTGGGAAATGTGAATCTACCTCCACCATGTTTGGAAGCTCTCTTTTAGCCTAGCTAGCTCTCCAAAACGGTGATCTACTCTATTGCATTTCAAAAAGGAGATTCACATTTGTTGTCATGGAATTTTTACAGTGTTCTAATAAAATATATAGGGTACAGTGTTTTGGAGGAATCTGGAGAAATATCGGTCTGATTTGTGGATAAATTGGTCAATGTTTTGATCATTGGAAGATGAGATTTTGACCAGAAGCATATTATGTTGGAACCAGTGTAAGTACAAAAATATCCAGTGTTAGGTAATGCAGTTTTTAATGGCAGCCTTGAAATAAATAATGTTTATTGTATCACTGTGTTGTAATGTATGCAACGCTTCATTCGCACACTGTATTGTCTTTGTTTCCTGCTTTAGTCCATCTCGATATGAAGATACAAAAGGAAGGCCATGCCAGTGAGCAGTGCTGTATGTACTTTATGAGGCTCTGGTGGCCTCTCTCTCTCTCCTCCTACATTTCCCCTCTCCTCCCAGAATCCCCAGCAGCAATGCAGCAGCCATTAACAAACTCCCCTTTGTGACAGATTTATTGCCTTCGCCACGCCATTGGCCGCCAAGCTGACGGCTGTGATTTAACGCCGGCCTCCTATTGGCTGCTGGCTGACAGGGGGATTTATTGGCGATCTGTGATTTGCCGCTGGCTCTCTTTGAGGTGAGTTATAGCCTTGGCTCTGATAGGATGCAGAAGCAGTGTCAGATTACAGCCATAAAAACCAGTGTCCCGTGGGTGGAGGGGGTACTGGGGTATGTATGTGTGTCCAGGGAGGGTGTGAATGTGTGTGTGTGTGTGTATGTGCAGGCTTTGACATCACAAGCGAGGGCGTGTAAAAAGAGAAAGCCTATAGGAGGAGAAAACCCTGCATTAGAGAATAAGAAATTAAGAAATAATGCAGCACCTTTTCTTAGTATTCCTTTAAAGAAATCCTACATGGATGATATACTACACTATATGTATTAGGACACTTTCTTATTTTTGTCTGAAATCAAGCTTATTTCCTGCTCCTGTCCAGGGAAGATTCTATCATTTGAGCATTGCTGTGAGCATTTGTTTGCGTTCAGAAGCAATATTAGCATCAGTGAGGACATCCCCAACTCCCAAACTCATCCTATTCAAAAGTATTGTACGAAGATCCATCATACCAGAGAATACAGGTCCACTGCTTCACAGTGGTCTCAATTCTTGGGGGCTCTACAGCTCTTTAGCCCATGCCTGGAATATCTGCTTCAGAGAGTCCTATTCTTTTAGCAATACTTGTATCACTACTTCTACTACTACAGGAAATAGACGAGCTGTATTTGTGGGTGCATTTACACGTCTGTGTCAGCAGTGGGTGCAACTTAATGTGGCTTAATGCAACATCCATCAGGAAGGGTGTCCACAAACATTTGGACACATAGTGTTTTGACATGTATTGTGATATATATTTAAACAATAATACACAAGAGGGAGTGCTATGACGTGTAATATTGGCCTGCGGCCTTGTGCCTACGACCGCATCACAGCAGTGCCAATATTACATGTTATAGCATGAACCTTGAGTGTATTATTGCGATTATACCACAGTTCCTTTATCACTGTTTATTAAAAGATTTTGAGTTAAAGGGGACGAGAAAATGCGATCTGTTTGGTTATATATGCGTGTTAAAATAGTTCCATAGCGGCTCTGCTTGTAGCTGCGCTGTAAGCTCTGCATTATCGGCCATTTCAGTCAAAATTGTGGAAATCTAAGCTTACTGTAAATAAACGGAAGCGCTTTACTCACCCAAATAAATGGTTTTCAGGAGAGAAATCTGTGTAGATTAAAGTTCATCCGCTTGTTTGACTGAGAGAAAATGTTTTTTTTTTTTTTTTATTAAAGTTTTGTTGAATTACAAGAGTCCACCGTACATTAAGATTAAAATACCCTATATTAACTGAAAAATATATACACTTATGCTTTTATTTTAATAATATCAACTCTTAACCTGATATTGGTGGCTAATAATGTGTGTAATAATGCGTATTTGTGTAAAACCGCGTCTTTGCCTGCACCGCCTATTGGAAACATGGCGTTTCTTCACTGTGCCTATGAGATCCAGCGGCTCCCAGTGGTGTATAAAGATATTGCATTTGATTTGTATTAGGTTTGTAAGTGCTGCATCTTCCTAGGTTACCTGTTTGTGGCGGAGTAATACATGGAGAGCTTCGGTTACAGTGCATTACTGTTCAAATTAATAATTTCAACAGTGGGATCTAACAAAAGAATACAACACTGCAACATCAAGTGGGTGGGGTTTAAAAACAACACTAAATGAACCACAGTCTGACACCAATGTTTCATTTCCTGACACCAATTAATATTTTCTTATAAAATAATTTGCACAGTTTATTTAGAGATATAACTAATATGTTGTCATATCACTATGTTAACAAATTAGTATCACAGTATCATGTCCCATGAAAACTCAAGAAAACATTGCAGTGACCTGTGGGATATGAGTGTGGAGTCTCCTGTATTGAATATAAATGTGATTTCTACCAGAATTACTTGATTGTCTGTTCACATGGATGATTCTAGCCAGATGCTGCCGGCCACAACCATAACCACCCTTCAGACTCGCTGTCCATTATGGGTGATAATATTAGCCTTCTATGATGCTGCAGAACTCGGTAATAATCCAGCATCCGTTTCTGATGTCACTGATGTTCTTATTCCAGTGTAGCTGGATGCAATCAAATACTATTCACAGCAATGTTTCAACATCTAGTGTAAGGCCGTTCTTGAAGAGAGAGACTGTAGAGGCAGTTACTGCAGTTAAAGTGAAACAAACTCCTGGTTAATACTCATTTTTGGAAGAGGAAGCCTTAAGAGACTAATGCAGAATGCTAATCTTCTGGTTTATGCTAAAACAGTTTGTCAAAACCGCAGCAGTGGGTGGATCCTGGTTCTGCAGTCCACACCACGCAGGAAGGCCCATTGCTTTAGCCATGAAGAAGAAACTGCCATATTTCTTCTGCTTTTATTGGTCACGTCTCCAATATGACACCAGTCCCAGTGCTGCAATGACCCGCATAGGAGGAAAACAAACAGTGTGGAAGAATTACAGCCCGACAGAACCACGGCAGATAAACCCGTCCACACCGGCCGTGAAAAAGAACCATGAGCGGATACACTTCAAAACAAAACGGGATCTGAATAAGTACTGAAAAAGATTCAGACAAAATATTGGAGCTAATTTTGTTACTTTTTTTTGTCCTATTTTACACACTGCTGCCACTATGAAGTTTTGGTATGTCGCTGTGTAATATATTGCATTTTGCACACCGATATACCTAAACTTCGCAGTATGTAAATTAATTTGTAGCTTTCTTTTGTGAGAGAAGACTGGCCATGGATCGCGGCTCATGGCAAAATTATGTGAATAATCAAAGTTGGAGTGAGGCCTGATATTATCTGCCAGATGGATGGGCAGTGGCAGTTCTATGGGGGGCCAACGGGGGCAGGTGCTCCTCCCTCAACATGCTTAGACCCCCCCTAGGGCCCCTCTAAACTAGGAGTGAAACTCATACCTCTCATAATGCGGCACATTAATGTAAAAACACATTTTTTTAGTCATACCCTTTTATATTTTGCATCTGACCTACACTGTAGCACCTTCCCAGAAATATACCTGCGGTTCACGGAGAGTAACTGCTGTGATTTGTCCGCTAAGCCGCACACACATTCTCAGCTACACAGATTAACTGCAGAGTGAGGCAGAGTCGTGGACATACAAACGCAAAAGGCGGACAGCTGCATAGGGCACTCGCGCAGGTTATGCTGTAGAAAACACGTTGACGCGACGCAGTCGAAGTATAAACCAGCCTTGTTGTAGGCAGCAGACATGGTTTCTCTCACGCAGCAGACAGCATTTCAATGGATTCATTTGAATATGCAAATTAGCTGCATGTGTTGAGCATTTTCTGCACTAAAGCTCGGGTCCTCTATGACAGACTTAGCAATCTGAAGGTACTGTTCTGTTAAGAACAGCCAAGGCTGTTTGTGAATGTGTTTGAATGACATGATGCAAACTGCATGCAAATTGTAAATTGAGAAATTGTAATTTGAAAAACGTATAAATAGCTGGGTTGACCTGGGTTTTTCTGTCATCACAGCAACAACTGAGGGGATATCTTTTGGTGGAATGCTGCTCTATTATATCAGTTCCACAGGTTTGTGGAATGGTTTCTTCCCAACATTCACAAAGTTTATGTGGGTACTTATCATTCCTCGATCCACAATGTAACATGTGTACCTGGAATATCATAAAGGGCTAATACTGTATTACCACCCTTGCTTATTTCTGATTGGCTCTTCAAGTCATATTAAACCGGTAGACTGAAGTTCATTCTTCAGAAGTTCTGGTTCAGTACGACAGGTCCTGTCAGTGTGAACATGGGAGGCAGGGATATATTAAGGCGAATTAAACACGTCTTTCAGTTTAAACTGAAAATGACTTTCATAAGGTACAGTTTGAAAAACTGTGGTGATTTGTTGCCCAGTGTTACTTGCTTGTAACCTTTTTGTTGCTTAACCTGTACTACTAGCAGCCAGCTGATAAGCAAGCTAAAACTTGGTGAGTAGCAGCTACACTGACTTAACTTGATCCCCCTCTGCATGTATTTTGTGTTTTATTCAATACATGTACACTGTAGGAAACCCTATAATGCATTGTTTTCTGTTGAAGACACATGCAACATTTGTATTTGTATTGCTTTACCTTATTCATCAATTTAGCCAGTATCATTACATATCCCACAGGTCAATGCATTATTCTTTAGCTTTCATAGAATGATACTAGTTACCCATGACTTTTTGGCCTGTGATTTGTGAAAAAAGATTGTCTACAGAATTGTTCCTTGAAATGTGTTTATGGAACCATTAGTGGATCTTCCGCAGAACTGTTTAAAGAATAAATGGATTAATACACAGTATTTTTGAAAAGAATGTTTTAGTTCATTATAAAGGCTCCTCATAAGACATTCCAGTGCACTCGTCTCACTCCTGGACGTAAAATAGTAAAAATAAAATATTCATACCTTTCTGTCTGCTCTGTCTTTCCCGAGGATACATTTATTTCTGCAGTCTGGCCGCGGAATCGAAATTTAAATGAGGTTGGACAAAAAAGGTACGAAATGGCACTCCGTGCTTTACGGCCAAAATGTCGTAAGCCAGATTTTATTACTCCGCACAAAATTAAATTCCCTGCCCCAGAAGGGGCATCGAAGCGCAGCGTGAATTATCTCCAGTAAGCCACCAGAGAAAGAGTGCAGAGAGCCAGAGAGAACAGTGCACAAACTAATGTGAGGTAAAATTGAACATGGGATTTTTATATTCATACACTGGTTCCAGGAGAACCTGCTTTTGGTTATCTTCTCGTGTTCCAGTAGCAATAATGTCCACCAGTTTTCTCACCAATCTGATACATTTTTCACCAGATTTCACCTTAGGACACAAAAGTGTTTCTCCCAATTGTGTAATAATTACTAATATGAACCAATGTTTGAGAATGTAATATAGACAATAGTGTGAAAGTGGAGTACACCCAAATATACTCATAACATACTCAGAACCAGTTGGTTTCAAGTGTGGTTACGATGCACACTATTATCCCACAATGCAATAGGAAATGGAAAGGGGAGGGGCTACTCATCTGGAAAAAAAACATCCGAAAAAATAGGAATGCATGAATACAATGCTAATGTACTCAAACTCACCAACGAGCCGATACCTAAAAAAAACATCGCTTAAGCCCAAATTATATATATATATGTCGCTGTCCAATGAACTTTTCAGGAGAAAGACAAAAAACCTTGTAAAGTTTCAATGGAAGTCAATGTAAAAAAAGAGTTTATTCTAGATCATTTTAAAGAGTTTCTATTGGTCCATTCATCAAGAAATTTTGGCACAGTGTAGGGGACAGTTTGTCTGTTTAAATTATGTAGTAAACAAAAAATTTACAAAAAATGGAGATGCTTGTTTTTCATTGGCGACGATATTCAATCCCAGATTTACAGGACACATGAGGAAGCGAGCGATTAGAGAGAAAGAAAAAGAACACAACTGTCTAAACACCAGCAGATCAGCAAACCTTACATCATGAAGTACTTCGTGAGAAGCTGTGGAGCTTTAGTAAAACTGGAGACTCCTCCACACCACAGCTAAGACCAATACTGCCCGCGAATCCCAAGCTCATCCCTACAGGGCCCACTAAACCTGAAGAGGACCAGATTTAAGTCCACCAGTCAAAGATTTATGTATTATCAATTAATGTAAAATACTGCAAAAAAACGCAGGTTAGGGGGCTCTGAGTGGGCCAACAGGCTAAGTGCTGTCACTATGATTAGGAGATTGCTGGTTCGAATCCCATTCATGTAGCTTGCCATCAGCTGCCAGAGCCCTGAGAGAGCACAATCGGCCTTGCTCCCACATCACTCCATAGGGTGATGGCGCTTAGCTCGCGTCTGTGAGCTGATGTATAGAAACCGAGTCGCTGCGCTTGCCTTTGTGTGCGCTGTGATGCTACTTGCCAATGCTGCATCAGCAACAGTTTTTTTTTTTTCTTCAAATAAGCTTGTATGGAAAAATAACAAAAAAATATTGATATAATGTGTCTCTCACAACAAAACTCAAAGGTAACTAATGAACTGTTGCATTGCACTTTACACTAACAATTACTTTTAATTTAATTACCATTTAAAATGGTAAACCATTTATAAACCCCTTATAAAGGTAGTCTTATTTTAAAGTGGTACCCTATCTACAGTAGCTGCTCCACCTTGTAGATAACATAAAATCAAAGAAAGATGCACAGTTTGTGTTATTTCGTCCTTTAGTCCTTCATCAGTAGACACAGGACACTGCCCAAAGGATGTTACCCACAGGACAGGGCAGGCTGGATATTTCTGATTGGTAGACTTTTCTCAGTCCAGCAGCGACACTGAGATGTTTAAGAACTCCAGCAGCACTGCTGTCTCTGATTCACTCTGAGCACAAATGAGGATAATAAGGTCTGTAAATATAGAACTACAAAGAGCTTAAAAACTACTAATGGGTGTAGAAACAAGAAAGCAGCCATATTTTCTCATAAACAAAACAGAGAACCACTCAGGAACCCAAATTCTATGTAATGTCTGCTAATCTTTCAGTGTATCTAGACCCTGTTATTATGCCCTGAAGAGAGGGGGCGGTACTGACCTGGCTGCTAACCATAAATCTGCAGAAAAACATGTCTTTTAACACCCTTACCCAGAATACCTACTTACGGGCTCGGTCCAAAAGGACACCCCCCCCCATAAGAGCTCATTAATAACGAAGCTTTTCATAATTTATGATGAGCTGCTGCAGCGATTATTACAGCAGGACTTTTATCTTTACAGCATTTCTCCTAATTTATATCTTTTCATTAAAATGACTTCATACTGTAGCTCATCCATTACTTAAATGGACAAAAAGTATTGGGACACCTGCTCATTCAATGTTTGTGAAATCAAGGGAGTTTATCTTATTAAAAATTGCTTTCTGTTAGATGTTGGACTCACAATGTCACAACACAACATGTTAACATTCACAGTGAGGGAGAAAAAGTATGTGAACTCCTAGATTTTATTATGAGCTAATTGGAGTCAGGATGTGATGAGATTGGATGTGCTGGTTAAAGCTGCCGTGCACTATAAAAACACACACCAGTTTTGAGTTTGCTGTTCTTAGCATTGCTTGATGTGAATCATGCTTCACACAAAAGAAGACCTACGTTCAAGGATTGTTGACTTGCATGAAGCTGGAAAAGCGAAGGAACTGTGCCTCTTTCCAGAACTGTGACCTGCTTTCCGAACTGTGTATAGTTCTATCAGTTCTACAAGGACTACAAAAACCCGCTATTTACAGTTGGTATTTTTTTTTTCAGAAGCTAACTAGTAGTGATGGGCACAGCAGCTCTTTTAGATGAACTGAATCATTAGAATCCGTTCACTAAAAAGATTAGTTTGTGCTGTTCGTCTGTGCTGTACCGGAGAAGCAGGCGGAAGCTAGCAGCGATTAGCATTTGCGATTAGCATTAGCGATTGGGTTAAATGTGTAAATATATCATGTTAAGTGTAAAATATGGCTGTTTGTAAGCTTAGCTTGCAGTAAATTGCCTCAAACTGAAATATACATTTTAGTCTGGGGCTTGTAAAACCTTTTACTGATAGTGTGTGTTTGTTTTAATATTATTTCATGCTGTGCTTGTTTGGTGGTGAGGGCTAACAGTGCTACTCTGTAAACACACTGTTTTATCAGTTGTAGACACAGAAGAAATGTCATGTTTCAGTCGTGATTACAATAAAGTAACGTTTAACATTTCATGCTAAAAGAAACAAATTGTAGAAACAAAGTAGCTTACATGGGACATTCCAGGATCTTGGTACATTTCAGGTCACTTCTGAAAATTTGATCTTCAATTTGATAATTTTTAGTCATTTATTTATTAAATACAGGTAATAGACTATCAAAAAGTTTGATTCGTCAAGCTCAGGTATCAAAGCAGCTTTTTTTTTATTAGATTATGCAATATATTTGGTATCTTACAGTTACAGGGTTGCGAGTAACAGGGTTGCAAATCTAGGCTAAGTTGTGGCTTACACCAGGAACAGATGCTAACTGTAAAATTTAACTATGTATACAAGATCAAGGACAAACATGGTTATATAAGTATATAAAGAAAAATTTGACTCTACTCATTATTAGTCTTACAATATGAGTAACAGGGTTGCGTTCACTGAGTGACACAGACAGCTTGGACAAACCTTGAAAATTTTTAGAGCACTTACTCTTGGTCTTGCTATGTGGGCAGAAAATGGTAACAGGGTTGCGCGCATGTTGTGGGACACAACTTAATAGCATAAAAACTGTAACATGCAAAACAATGTAGACCAAAGAAGTTGTTTTAATAAGTAAATGAGATGCATATCAACAATATACAAGAGGAAGTAATTTATTTAGAGCTTATTTTAATTGTTAAATTTGCCAAAAGAGTTGTCCACCCGATGTGTGGGACAAGAGAAAACGGCCATTTTTTTGAGGTGGTCCAAAGGTGTTCGGTCTTTTGAATAACATCTAAGGAGCTTATTTTTCCACCATATTTTACAGTTTGTCTTATAAAAAGTATATATATTTTTTTTTACAACTAATAGTCATTTAGATATTTTGGATATGTATATTTGAAATTTAAGTGGTGGGACAGGAAATGTACCAAAATCCTGGAATGTCCCACATGCAGGTGGATTTTCCACTATTTATGTAGTACATAACAGTCTACTGTATATATGTAAATATGTATATACTGTATATATGTAAATAAATGTTTTGTGGCGTGGAAGAGGAAGGAAGACCCGTGAGACTCATGCCGAATGCTCAACAGCTCCTTTATTGAACAGGCTTGCCATTCACTTACAGTCTTTAACAAGACTAGGAGAGCTAAAACCATCCCCACAGAGCTAAAACCAAAGGCCACCAACCCAGCTGTGTGTCTCCCAGATGGCAGATCCAGAGTGGTGCCCACCCTCTCTGCATAACCCCTCCCAAGGGAGATGCCCCACCCCTGTCATCCTCGCACACAGGAGAACAGAACCATGCCTACAGGCAGCCACACACACAACCCAGAGCCGCCACAGTATATATATATATATATAATTTTACTTTAATGGGTTTACGACAGTGCTGTGTACATTTATTAAACTCTGCAACTGTAGGGGGAGCACACGAGCACAAAATCTCAATCCTACCTAGTGGAGCTTCAAATCAGGGGTGTCCAAACTATTTTTTGTTGGGGGCCAGAAGGAGAAATATATTTGAAGTCACGGGCCACAGACTCTGTAATAAAACAAATAATGAAATATACCTCTTTAAATAATACTTTTTTTCCTGATTATTTCATTTACACACCATTTTACTTGACTTACTATCTTTATCTTTGACAGTGTTGTATAAACTAAGATTTTTCAAATTGATGTTTAATTTTATGATGTCCCTTAATATTAAACTCCTTAATTACGGCAACTTTTAGACTCTTTGCCCCGTTTTTCTGCGCTAGAAATGCGCACCCTCTCTGCTTTTAGACTCTTTTGCCTGTTTCTGACACCTAGCGTACAAACTTTGAATCTCACATTATAAAAACCTGCTTAACAGCGGGCCAACTTTCATTCTATTTCTAAAATACCTCGCGTTTGGACACCGCTGCTTTAAGTGTTCACAGTTCACTTTACTGAGTTCACTGTGCATTTCCACCATTCGTCCACTAGATGGCAGCTCTGTCTCTGCTGATCTCTGAGTGTAATAAATGATGGGACACAGACTCTAATAATCCACTACAGATCTATAACATAATGTTGGACAGCACAGCTCTGCTCTTCACTGCTGATCTGACTGATCTCACAGTGAGAATTTGAGTTGAAGAGCTAATAAATAATAATGAACTAAATTACTATAATAAATAACTACATTAAAATCGAAATGAATTAAGTAAAACTTAAATATCAATATCTATATCAATATCTCATTTTTAAAAGTAAACATTATAACTGATCTGGAAACTGGTGTGTGGGTCATCTTCAGTTCTGAGTACAGACACTGACACAGACAATCCACACAGAATGAAAAGAGCTCCCTCTAGCGGAGGAAATCACGTGGCTCATAGTGGATATGAATGTTAGTCAGTCTTGTCTAACTAGAGTCTGGCTCAATTCACATAAACCAACACAGATTTTTTAATTCTTGTAATTCTAAAAAAAAAATGCATACATTGGATTAATATTAACTCTCTTCATCCTCATTTAAAAATCTGCCACTACTTTTCTATTTCTAATATATTTCCCCACCACGACATCTTAACATTTCTACATCATTAACAGAGAATTAGTGCTTGGAGGTTTATCTTATTACTTAATTCATTTTAATGTGATTTTTATGGGAGCATGGAATAATGACTATTGCAGATTGTAGACCTTTCCATACAGAAGCTGCCTAGAGGGTAATAATATCAGTAGATAGAACTCTATTATGTGGCAGAAATTATATTTTAGACTGAAATATAAAAAAAAGGTTGTTTTTTTATGTTTGTGTGTTTAATAATAAAAGCTGCTTGTATAGTTTAAAAAAGCTGCTTGCTATTTTTAAGAAAAACAGCTAAATTAAACTGAATGAACAATTTTATATTGGTTTCATGCAGGTTTTATTGTTCTGCATGGTAGGGGTGTGCCACACATGTGCAATAATATCGCAAAAAATTTAATGATAACAGCAATAATTTTGTTTTGCTATTTGCAGTATTTTATTTATATGCATTAATATGCTGTACATGTAGTTGATTTATTTTGTTACATTACTTTATTTCTGTTACATTTTTATTTTGCTACACTCATTTTATACAAGAGTGTCTTGGTAAGCTACTGTTTAAAAATAGAGAAACATTCATAGATTCTTCTTATGTTTCTACTGAATGTATAAAACTGTTAAATTAATACTAAATAATACTTTCATTTCAAAGTTAATTTATTTTTTGCAGTAGTATAACCTTGAAAAAAATATATAAAAAAATTAAGTGATTCAGTAATCACAAATATACCTTGAAATATTGTGATATAATTTTAGGGTAATTTTACCCACCCCTACTGCATTTTGATTTTGACTCGACAATAAATGAAGAAACAGTTTGCATATCTGATAGCTCAAAGTGTTGCTGTTTGTTACTATTTAAAAAAAAACTAAAACATTAACAAATGTAAGAAATGAAGAAAAAAACCTTTTCAGTTGTAATGCAAGAACTAAAATTTAAATCCTAATCGAGAATTGCTCATATACTTTAAGAATATGGAGATTTTTGATTTGAATATCAAACAGCTCTACAGAAAACCAGGTAAACATTCACCAACTGCAGCCCACATTCTGCACCACCCCACCTCCCCCTTCGAATCAGTGATTCTCCCAGTGCTTTCGTAAATCTCACACAGTAGATTTTCTTTTACAGGATTTTATTTCTGCATAATGGAAGCCCCTCTCCTCACTCCACACAATGAAACTAATTGGATCACAAGGTTGTTTTGGATTCACTTGCCCATTTTTACAATAATGATCATCAATACAACATTTTTTTTTATTATTCTTAAAGAAGAAAAACAAAATCAATATAAAGATCTTACAGTGATAACTGCAAATGGCATGCAAGATAAAATAAAGGACTACTGTTTTCTACTACTGATGCAGATTTCCCCGCTATACTCTAACCATATCATCACTAATACAGTGTGGTGGGAACGGTTCGCTAGGACTTTTATACCAAATTCAAATCTCTTTATTTTTAACCCTTTAATAACTCAGAACCACGACGTTCTGCAGGGACCGTGACGAAACATCATTTCCAATCTGTTCTGATTCGCCGATTCGAAGAGAGGCTTTGTCTAATGACTAAAAACTAGCTTTTTTTAATATAAAAACAAAAAAACGTCTATAGTTGAACTTTTTTCACTTTTCGCTCCAGTGTTTTAAATTTATATTAGAAAAAAAAAAAGTTATTAAAAACACAGCATGTTGCTACAGAACTAAGAGAAGTTGTCGTCCGTTTCGATTCTGATATATAATAATAAGCGTACAATGTAACACAAAGAAAAGAAAAGAAAAAAAAAATCAGTCGTTTCATAGAAATGTGGCAACGTCTCGCTTTACGGGGTGGTGGACGCCCCGCCCATGGTACATCACACTTGCGAAACATAAAATCATATATATAATATCATATATATTCTGTATGTAGGAGGGGCTTGTTGTTTGACATACAGATCAGTAAGTATTGGGACACAAGAGAAACACAGAAAGAAAAACCGAGGAGAGTTTGAAGGTTTGAAGTTTTAAAAAGAAGAACAGATCCAGACTAAATCCTTTAGTACAGTTATCTGATGGTTGTAGTTAACGTTCCACTTAAGAACCTTGTTCTCAAACATGGAGGACGCTGGAGATCCACCATCCTACACAGCTTAGTTCCAACATTCCATACCGTTCTCCAACCCAAAAGAAGCTTCAGCTAGTAGCCTTTTTACCGGACACTGTAGCGCTTGCTAAAGGGTAAGGACGAGAACAAACCCTCTGATACATGTGACATCAGACCCCACCCCTTTTTCAACTGCAGCCAATCAAAGCAGCATCACCAAGCAGCATCACAACTCGCTCAGAGGAAAGCATTGAGTCCCCAGCTCTGACACATCAGCTAACAGTCGCCCCTTGTGGGAGACTAGAGAGGCAGCATCAATACAACGCATGGCCAACTATGCTCTCTCGGACTCTGGCTGCTGATGGCAAAGCCGCATGATTTGAATCTTTCCAAACTCTTTCTGAACTCTCGATCCTTGGGTCAGGTGGGTTAAGTTTCAAGTTGAAACTAAGCGATGCAGGGTCAGCAGATCTCCAAATGCTGAGCTGAGAACATTGTGGGCTTGAGGAACACAGGTGCGACAACAGGAAGTACAGGGTCAAAGATCTGCCTACTGAAACTAAGATATTGCCACACTTAACTCTTCAGTATTAACATACTGATTAAACCCTTATCAAACAATAAGTGACATTTAGTTTATAGTTATCAAAAATAATAGATAGAGGGATATTTCAGCACAGCAGTACTTATAGAAAAGGCAAGATACGTTACACTGACATATTAAAAGGGAAATTCCACCAAACTTTTAGAAGTTAGGATGTAGACAGAGTGATTTAAGAGTCATTCAGAGTGGATTTAGTGGGTTTGCACTCTTACACAGTGAGAATAGTGTATGTACAAAGTTGGAACTTCTAAAAGCTCCTGGCTATTAAATGGTAACAAATCCACTGCCTGATGCCTGAAACACTTTCATCTTTTGAGAAGATTTTGGCAAAATTTCATATCCTTTAATGTAGGGTGTAGTGCAGAAAAATATTCTCTAAAGAAAATCGTATATTTATTATAGATTTCCAATTATTTTACCATCATCATTTCATCTAAATTCATGTAAGATCACTGGCAGGTTTGGACAGTAAATAAAGTGTTCATTTAGATCCCCACTCTGAATGAGTTAATCTCAAACCCCCCACTATCTAAACAAGTTCATCATAAAAGCCCCCACTCTGAATAAGTTGGTGGTATTCCCCTTTATTAAGGGAAGTAAAACAACACAACCGAAACGTTTAGGCAGTGACCGTGTTTTCTGACAAGTCAAGGTTAAGATTAACCAAAAATAAAAATAAAAAAAGTTTCAAATGAACACATGATCACATCCTAAGGCCACAAAGTCTTAAAACGTAAATCCGTCGTAAACGTCGTGTCGAGCATCTCCTCGGAGCTTCCGTCTTTGCATCACTCGCTATGTAGATACATCATCACTGACAGTAACACACTATGTAGTAGTAATGTGAATATGTGAGCTGCTGGAGATGGACAGGTGTCATCCTCGCACACCGTGGCTGCGCATCGCCATTTCCACCAAATTATTAAGATTTTAAATGTTTTACACTACAAACCAGTTAACAGAGTTACATTTACAGCCTGGAAACTCAACCTTGCGTCAGAATATCAGCGTGAACCGTTAGCTGGATACGCTAAGAGTAAAGAACGGTATGGAATTGTTTTTTTGTGTGTGTTTTGTGCCGTTTTTTCCTCACAAGTTGCTTAAAAGTACTGTGGACACGTTTCTTTGCAACGTTTCTTCTCAACGTTTTCACGCTTCCTGAGTCTTCAGCACTGACGGGTACTGGAGACAAAATGTTGGTGCTGTTTTGTCGTAAACGTCATGTGAGTTTGCGCTTTTTCCTTATCTTTCTTAAGAAGAAGGTCCAGTAGAATGAATAAAATGTTACATGAATGTACGTATGTAACTGTATATAGTAAGTAAATGGCAGCCGATCCGTGTAAGTAAGTCTGTAATCCGTCTTCGCTGTTAAAGAAGTTTGTACCGTCACACGTCGACGTGTCTCTGCTCGTGTGATCTGCAGAAAAATGCTAACATAAAAGTTTTGTTTCTCTGGAGGAAAAAAAAAATAAAAAATCTTCAGGTGTTCTTCCCTGATTCGATTCGTTTCGACCACCATGACTTCTCCTGACTCCGTTTTCTTCTTTGTTCCCTTCTTCTACGTACCACCGAAAAAGTTCTTTTTTTTTTTTTTTTACAAACAAAAAAAATAAAAAAATAAAATGAAATAAGTAGAAAAAAAAAACAACAACCCCGTAATGATCGCTCTCTCCAAATAATAATAACAATAATAACGTATCGCAGAAGATAAAGATCAGAGAGGGTAGAGAATCTTTTCTTTCTCTAATTCTCTTTCATCCTCCTGCAGTATCAGTCCTGGCCAGTGGGTGTCACCACTATGCAAGGCGGCAGTGAGAGAGGCAAAGGGGGGCGGGGCTGTTCGTGTGTTTTGTTTGTTTTGTTTATCTCCAACATCTAGACTGGAATGTCACACCGCAAGTCGGCCGGGGGGCGGGTGCAGGGGACTCCAGGTGGCAGGGGGCGCTGGGGGTGGCTCCTGGGGGTAGGGGCGGGGCTCGCAGCAGGGCTGAGCTTCAACTTTAGCCACGCCCCTTCCCTGGCACAGTCGCCGATGCCTCAGCAGACGGTCTGTCCTGGAGAAGTTCTGCAAAACAGAGAGAGATATAACTTATTTTTTTATACATATTTTTTTTTCTTTGGACATTCAGATTCTTTCTAACGGAGAAAAACATAAAAAAGATGACAACTATTAATTAAGCACTAACTTTATATATAAAGAATCATTTCTAATTTAAAATTCAGTTAATTTTTTTTTTTTTTTTTTTCCATTTTCTCTCCAATTTACCCGGCCAATTGCCCAACCCACTCATTAGGACTCCCCCTATCACTAGTGATGCCGCAACACACCAGGAGGGTGAAGACTAACACATGCCTCCTCCGATACATGTGAAGCCAGCCACCGCTTCTTTTCGAGCTGCTGCTGATGCAGCATTGCCGAGTAGCCAGCGCGCTGGGAGGAAAGCGCAGCAGCTCGGCTCCGGTACATCAGCACACAGACGCCCTGTGCTGCAGACATCACCCTAGGAGTGATGTGGGGAGAGAGCGCCATCTACCCACCCAGAGGGAGCAGGGCCAATTTTGCTCCCTCTGACGCTGGCAGCTTGATGGCAAAGCTGCATGAGCAGGGGTTCGAACCTGCGACCTCCTGATCATAGTGGCAGCGCTTTAGACCGCTGGACCACTCGGCGCCCTATCAGTTCAAAATTTTGAATTATATTTTTTTATTTTTGAATTATATTTGAGAAACAAACCAAATTTTGATAAACCAATCAGGGTTGCAATAACATTATTAGTTATCAGTAGGTAGGGATGTCCTGATCTGATTTTTTGGCACAGAGTTTGATTAATCTAAAACTTAAACGACAATACAGTAGAAAATTTAAGTTTAAGTTTTTTTTTTATGAATTTGTAATTATTACCAGAACAACCACATCCAAAATGTTTTTTTTTATCACAAAATAAGCAAGTACTTATTGGGATTAGTCTCCATGCTAATCAGTATAAATCAGTGTTAATAAACAACGCAACAGCACTAGCAGCCAATAACACACACACACACACACACACACACACGATATGAAGGACTTGTTGTTGCCAGAGTGAAAGCAGCACGTGTGCAACAGCGTGTATAGTAAACTTGTGGTGTAACACAACGACATTTTTAATACTTAATGATACAGATCTTTTTCACATGATTCTGACATTTGAAAAAAAAAAAAAATACACTTTCAGACCCATTTTCAGATCACATGACCAAAACGGGGACATCCCTAGTTAAAAGCTATTTTTATTTGAATGGATTACTTTATAATTTAATATTTAATTATTTTAGGAAGACAAAAAATTCAAACATATGTATTCCTTTTAGGCTTCTTATTGTATTATTTTAGAAATGATACAATCTAAATGTTTTTTTTACTACAATTTGAAAACATTTATGAAACAATTAAGATATTTAAGATACCAGCAGACATACAAACAAAGCACAATATTGCTCTGAAAATAATATATATTTTTTCAATAATTAATCTGAAAACTATTTTGTGGGCATTTTTATCTGCACAATTTCAGTTGCTGAATATTCTGTGCATCTCTATAATACATCAAATTAGGGCTGGGTGAAAATAATCTCAATATTCTTCAAATCTGTAAGCGATTGTCAATTACAATTTAGATTTTTAAATAGATTCTTATATGACAATTTTTTTTATTGGTAAACAGAGCACAATTTAAAGTGATGCCCATGCTATTGTTTCCTTTACATTTCAGTACATTATGTATTTATTTTCTCTTCAACCTTACAGCTGCTTTTATATTACATGCTTGTATTTTAGGAAAAGTATAAAATACTTTTCACATAAAAGACTTTGAGTTCTTTACATGTTTCTGACAGAAGCAAATGTCAATACTGAGAGCAGCTTCTACAGCTATGTAAAGATGAACAATCTTGATTATCCCATTTTTGAAAATAACATTAAAACAGCAATTTGATCAATCAAATTCAAAATCAATGAATGTCTTCTTTCTGGTCTATTTTCATACATAAGGCACACAGGATTATAAGGTGCATTAGGCGACACTTGTAAGGAATGGAAGTGTCACCTGGTTTTTCTTCTAATTCAGCAGGTCTCGCTGCTGGGTGGTGGTGGGTAACTAAATTAAGCAAAGCTAAGTTAAAAATTATTTGCTTTTAAAGTTAAAGAATGCTGATGTTAATCTACACAGGTTTCCCTACCGAAAACTGTTTATTGGGTAAGTAAAGTGCTTCTGTTTATTTACAGTGATCTTAGATTTCCGTATTGCCATTAAGGCTGGGTGCAGCAGCATTAGCATTAGCGGCTAATCGCTAGGAGGATGTAAATGGCACCCAACAGGGCTACACTGAGGAGCACTTAGTGTTCTGGTAAGCCAGGTTGCTATCAGCTAAAGGTTCGTCACTCATAGCTTGTTTGAACACGGAAAACCTACAGACTAAGGTCTGACATACTCCCCTCTGAATGTCGGTTAATGTGAGTAATGCTAATGTTGCTCCAGCAGTGCTAGGTTTACCAGCAGCAGATTACCAGCTGAAAATACTCAATACTTAGCAGCCAATGCTAATAATGCTCCAGCCTCGGTGCCTTAGACTAAACTGAAACTCTTTTATAACGCTGTACTTCAGTGGACTGGCTTTACTGCTCCTGCTTAAAGGATTTTAGGTGTGCCATATAGTGCGAAAAATACGATAATTTGAATGTCACAACCCTACATCACATTATATCATACATATTGTATCCTGAATCCTTGCCAAAACACAGCCCTACAGTACCAAACTATAAACACATAAAAACACCAAATCAAATTAAATTTATGTAATTGTTTGTGTAGTAATATATGGGAGTATTTTGGTTTTAACCATCTCCAGTGCTCTCATGCTGGAACGAGTCCAGTATTGTAACGATTTATTATAATCTAATCGTTATATCTAATCAGTGAATCAGGTGCTGATGGAACTGAACACTATCTATTAAAGAATCAGGAGATGAGCAGCACAACCGGTGTGATCAGTTTTGAGACGTACTAAAAACAAAACAAAAAGAAAAACATGGTTACCACAAATTCATAATAATGAAACCAAATCTGCGTTCCGGTTATGAAATCTGAAGCCTGTTACCATAACAGACCTGCCATGAGTTTCATCTAACAGTAAAACACAAAAATACAAACACACAGCGGGTGAAGTAAGTATTGAACAAGTCATCAATTTTTTTTAAAAACGTAAATTTAGTTCTAAAGGTGCTATTGACATGAAATTCTCACCAGATGTTGGTAACAACCCAGGCAAGCCACACATGCAAAGAAATCCAAGCCTGTATAAAAAAACTAGTCGCATTCATTTCTCAGGTGTGATTTTGGCCCATTCTTCCACACAAACTCTTCAAATCCTGAAGATTCAATTGGCTCCTTCTATGCAATCTGAGCTTTAGATCTTCCATAGATTTTCAGTTGTATTGAGGTCAGGTGATTGGTGGAGCCATTCCAGCAGCTTTATTTTCTTTCTCTGAAACCAAGTTTTCTCGGCTGTGTGTTTGGGATTGTTATCATTCATGGATGGATGGATGGATGGATTGATGGATGGACGGACGGACGGACGGACGGATGGATAGATAGAACTTTATTGATCCCTTGGGAGGTACCCTCAGGGAAATTAGGGTTCCAGTAGCAGCATCAATACAGTACACACAGATAGAAACAAAGAGTAGGTGTATATAAAGTGTATATAAACAATATAAAGTGCAAAGCAAGTAGACAAAAGTATAAAACAGCAAATATAATTAGTATAACTATAAATATAAATATGCAGTGAATGTATTTGAATAGAATTTTTATTGCACTTATTCCGTATGTATTATTTTATTGCGCTTAGTCCGTATGTGTTATTTTATTGCACTTAGTCCATTTGAGTTGCTACTGCTCCTCCTCATCCTCTGTCCTCCTGTTACTCCTCCTTCCCCCAGGGGAGGAATTGTAAAGTCTGATGGCATGATGGACAAAGGAGTTTCGGAGTCTGTTGGTCCTGCATTTGGGGAGGAGCAGTCTGTCACTGAACAGGCTCTTCTGGTTGCTGATGACGGTGTGCAGAGGGTGACTGGCATCGTCCATGATGTTCAGCAGTTTGTCCATAGTCCTCTTCTCTGCCACCGTCACCAAGGAGTCCAGCTTCATGCCGACCACAGAACCAGCACGCCTGATCAGTTTGTCCAGCCTGGATGAGTCCTTCTTTGATATGCTGCATCCCCAGCACACCACGGTGTAGAACAGGACACTGGCCACCACAGACTGATAGAACATCCACATGAGTTTCTTGCAGATGTTGAAGGACCGCAGTCTCCTCAGGAAGTACAGCCTGCTCTGACTCTTCCTGTACAGGTGGTCAGAATTACAGGTCCAGTCCAGCTTGCTGTCCAGCCACAGCCCAAGGTACTTGTAGGAGTCCACAGCCTCCACCTCAACCCCCTCAATCAGAACTGGTCGTGACCTTGGTCTGGACCTCCCAAAGTCAATAACCAACTCCTTGGTCTTTGAGGTGTTGAGCTGCAGATTATTCCTGTGGCACCAAACAGCAAAGTCCCTCACCAGAGTTCTATACTCCTCCTCGTTGTCGTCCCTGATACACCCCACGATGGCTGTGTCATCTGCAAACTTCTGAATGTGACACAGCTCGGAGTTGTAGCAGAAGTCTGCGGTGTACAGGGTGAAGAGGAGAGGGGCCAGCACCGTGCCCTGAGGTGCTCCAGTGCTGCTGATCACAGTGTCAGACGTGATGTCCTTCAGCCTGACATACTGCGGCCTATCAGTGCGGCCTATAAGATATATATGTCATATATCTTATATGTTATATGTCCACCCTCTTTTCATCTTCATCATCCTGCTAGATGGCAGTAGATTTTTATCAAGAATGTCTTGGTACATCTGTCCATTCATCCATCAATTAAATGAAGCGTGCCAGTGTCATATGCTGAAAAGCTCTTGAAGACAGAGCTCTTCAACGAGCACTTACTCTCCTAACACCTCTAACACACTAACTACTTCTAACCTCATTTCCTTCTTCCCCTCCTTGACCCCTCTATCCCAATATTTCCCTTTGACCTCCTTTAGGTCCTATATAAAGATGTTTTACCTTCTATTGTACTTCACTATTGTAAGACGCTTTGGACAAATGTGTCTGCCAAATGTAGTGTAATATAATGTAATGAAATGAAAAACAGCAACAACACCTTGATGTTTCCAGCTCCAAACTTTACTTTTGGTATGGTGTCTTTTGACCTCAAAACATTGTGTGTATTATGGCATCCAAAGAGTTCAATCTGGGTCCCATCTAACCAGCATTTCACAGGCTTGTTTTAAGGTTGTTGAGCAAACTTTAAACGCGGTACAACATGCTTATTCCTCATCAATGGAGACTGTTTTCTTTAAAACAATTGCACATGCTGATTCCAGATCTTTTTGAGCTCTCCACAAGTGGTCCTTGGCTATTGGACAACTCTTCTGAAATCTTGCAGGGAGCACCTGGTTGAGGCCAGTTTATGGTGAAATGATGTTTTTCCACTTGGGGATTATGGCCCCAACAGAACTGGAACACTCAGTAGTTTATAAATTCTTTTGTAATCAGTGCCATCAGTAGGTTTTGCAACAATAAGGTTGTGAAGGTCTTGAGCTCACTGGTTTTACCCATCACAAGATGCTTCTTGTGTGGCACCTTGGTAATGACACCTCTTTTTTTAAAGGCCATCAGTTGAACCAGCTGATATTAATGTGCACTAAGTGGCAGGGTTGCTTACTAATTACTGATGGACGGTCTTTACAAGCTGGTGTTACGACTTTTCATAGCTTTTTGCACCTCTCTTTCTTCATGTGTTCTATACGTCAATCCCTGTGTCATTTCTCATTAATACTATTGATTACAATAGTACTACTGTCCTACTACCAAGTGGCAGTTTTGTGGCACATAATGTAAAGCTGAAGTCTCTATGTTTTGGGCTTTAGGGTTAATACAAAGAGCATGCAGAAGAATCATTTTAAACTGGGCGAGTGTGATCCGGTCTCCTTTCAGAGCAGATGAATCCGATTCCAGGTTATGTTCAGTCAGAGAGAGAGAGAGCAAGCGAGCTCGGTCAGAAACTTCACTCCTTCGTTTCTTTGTTTTTACTCTGGGTGAAAAAGCTTCTGAGGTCTGAGTTTCCCCTTCTGAAGTCTCCATTGCTCCACCAGCTGCTCATGTTCAGTAAAACTGAGCCGGATCTTCTTTTAGAGGCTGTACATGTGACGTAAGTACATAAAGAAAAGTGGAGTGGCCAGAAGGACTCCCGCAAAAAGCAACACCCAGACAGCCCAGTTTTTAGAATGAATATATTAGGCTTAGCAGGAATGGTCGTTCCGGCACACTGGTACCATTAAACACAATATTTTATCCCTTCTTCACTCAGAAATGCTTTTGCTTGCAGTTTAGAAACAAAAAAATATGGACTGCCACTTTAATTTATGGTTTGATTTCTTTGCATGTGTGGATTAGAGGAGTTGTTACCGACATCTGTTGAGAATTCCATGTTAATCGCATCTTTAGAAATGTATTTACTTTTTAAAAATGTACAATTCCCATCCATCCATCCATCTACCCGCTGTATACCCTGCTGTACAAGAAATTTAGCCCCTAATCACATTATACTAAAGTATTTCTCAGTATGTTCTCATTAAGGGTAAAAACTAGAGAGCCCTTTAGAACATATGTAGGTAGTAAATGCAGTAAACATAATGAACTCCTCAGTCTGAAGAATGTAGCTGAGTCTGAAGTCTAAAGAACAAAACCTGGTTCCAGATTCTTCCTGGATGCCTTCAGTGAGGCAGGTTTAAGCTCATTTTTACTCTCTAGTCTCATAAATTAAACTAACCTTTCTGTTTACCACCTCTTAATAAACTGGCTGTTTTCCAGCTGAAGATACAATCTGTACACGGTTAGGATAGCAACATTAGCTTAACTTTAGTTCACCTAAAGACTGGCTACTTTTCTGAGGGTAAATTTCATTTTGAGATAACGTTATGATGATTACAATAGTACTACTGTCCTACTACCAAGTGGCAGTTTTGTGGTTCAGTGGTAAGAGCACTAAGCTTTTGATTACAGGTCTGTGGTTGCGGGTTGGTTTCCCAGGTTTGGCAGCCGCCACTGTTGAGCCCTTAACCCTCACTGTTCACTGTTTTATTTATTTGCTTTTTCTTTGAAGGTTTTGTAGGGTTTTTTTTTAATTACAAGACATTCATTTATTGAAAGAAATTATTGAACTATGACTGCATACAGTACCAGTCAAGTCTGGACATACTTCTCATTTAATGCATTTTTTTCCTTTTATTATTTTTTTATACTGTCATTTTTTTATAGAAGACATTAAAGCTACACAGGAACACATGAGAAAAGTTAAACAAACCAGAATATGTTTTATACTTTAGATTAGTTTCTATAAGTACCACACTTAGCTTTGAGGACAGAGCTCTTGGCATTTTCTCAGTTTTCTCACCCTTTTTTTTTTTTTTTTTACTGTTCAAATCTTTTAAATTTTTTACTGAATCCACAATGAAGAAAATCAATTAAATAAAGAAGTAAATTGAATGAGAATAGAATAAGAAGCTATTTCACAGCTTCACATTATGCTTAATTTGCTCAGATTTCTGTTTTGCACCATCAAGCATCACATCTCACATTCTCTTTTTGGTATCACTCTCCAAAACCAACGTTAAATCGTCTAACCGTCATAAAAACAAACAAACATTTGGGCCGCTGAAACCAGCTTGGACAGTAAAAACAAAACAAAACAAAAAAAACACAAAAAAGACAAGTTAGTACATATCTGCAACTGCAAATCAAGACGCCCACGAGCGCCCTGCGTCTTACCTGCTGGCACCGCTCGCACTGATAAGGCTTCTCCCCGCTGTGAACCCGCTTGTGCCTCTCCAGGTGATACCGCTGGATGAAGCGCATGTCGCACATATCACACGCAAACGGCTTCTCGCCTGCCGGACACACAAACCAACCAATTATTAACACTCACAACACATTTACTGATCATCACATCATCACACTGCACACCTGACTAAACGCAACATGCTTCAATAATAGTGTACGATAAACACTAATGATAAATAATTAAGTATGAATTATTCTAATGATCAGAAAAATACCGGATCTGAATCAGGATGACTACTGTTTAAAGGAGGATAACACAAAATGACTTCATCCAAACTCGAGTTTGTAGTGAAGACTGATTTATAAGGAGAATTAGGGGCCGACATTGCCCACCACTGTAAATGCACAGTAGCACAATGGGGCATGTTTAATGCTCTACTGAGGGCATGCTCTCTATTTAGGTTATTTATATATAAGCAGAACAACATATTGACCACACATTATCCAGTTTTTCTATCAGTTCCACTGATCATAGAGGACTATAGTCCTGTATCTGTTTAAATGGATCAGGCACTGCAGCAGTGCTGCTAGAGTTTTTGAACACTGTCCACTCTATTTATAGAAACTCTTCATTTTGACCATTGAACAACAGGGCAAAGTAAAAGGAGGACAGTAATAAAGTATGTAGATGAAACAGATACGGGACTACAGTACGTAATTATAGAACTATAAAGTGTCCCATATGATCGAGGAGGTGGTCATAATGTCGTGTGCATGAGAAGTGTATATGAAGAATTAAGCGGGATTTGTCAAATTCCTGAGCCCTACTAGATGTGAAACCACAAAATCAAAAAATAACATTTACATTTGTTAGGTTTTTTCTGTTTTTTTTTTCTCCTATATCTAAGCCTTCCTAATAATTTTCTAAAATAATTTTACACAGATTTGAATGTTCTAGAAAATAAAGTAAATAAAATAAACATTAAAAAAAACATATATATATATATATATTTCCTAACTGCATCTCCAGGGCTCAGGCCCGGACCTCTTCAAATCTTGTAGCTAAATGGTTTTAACTGGTTTTACTGGGAGAGGGGTATACAGGGAAAGAACACATACCAGTGTGAGTGAGGCTGTGTCTTTCCAAGTGGTAACGTTGGAAAAACCGCATGTCGCACATCGAGCAAGCATACGGCTTCACCCCTAAACGCACAGAGCACCAATTACCAGTCAGCCTCGGCATTCAGCACAAGCAAAACTCAAAATGTACAGTGCAGCCTGAAGTATTTGGACAGTGTTTGGCTTTTGTTTTGTCTTCAGTTTTGTGTTATCTGACCTAGAGTATCTACTGTTATCACCTTAAAACTAGGTCTTTTTAAAAGACAAGCTTCTAAAACACTAGACAACACTGTTTAAATTACTCAAATTGTTCAAATACTCTATTTACACCATATACCGTCCTAATGTTCTGCTTATTTCTACCCCCACGTCCATCTATATGTCTGCCATGAGAAAATTAAATGACTATAAAGTTAAAGGCAGAACGCCAGCATACTGTACAAACACATAATCTACTCAATCACAGCTGTCTATGTCTATCTACACCTCGGACAGTCACACTGTGTCACCAAAGCTAGCTAAAGATTACAAGTTGGTGCTAAAATACAGTCTAAACATTAGGACCAAAGTAAATGTCAAAAGTCTGGAAAACATGAGATCACTAGGGATAAAAATTAGACAATACATCAGTAGCATTGCAGTTTAAACAGCTGGAACACTGTTAAAAAGTAATTTTATCAACCTTTAGCTCAAAGCAGAGGAAAAGCTCTTCTATTCAGGGTACTTTCTGACACAATTAAAGAAGCAGAATGACGACTTGCACAGTTGGGTATTTACTACTTAAATAAATTATGTTTTGTGTGTATGTATTATGTATAGATACATAATCAAATATAAAATGTATAAATACAGGGTGCAAATCACAGGACATCTCATGATACGACATCACGATATGTTGCCCACAATAACGATGATTTATTCAATTCATTTGATTAGCACCACCACGAGAAGTAATGATGTTATGTATAAACCTGATATAATCAAAGCAATGCAATATATATTTTGTTTGTTAATACAAATACTAAATACTATCATCATATCGTATCTAGTTTCAATCGCATATCTCTGAAACATATCGAGAAATTAGTTTTTAGTCAGTCATTTCGTCCAGCCCTAATGTAGCATTAGCTAAAGCTATGTTTACATGGCAGCTGAAACTCTCCCAAATCTGATTTACTTCACCAAATCCAATGTTTATTTCAGTCTGTTCACACTATTTTTTATATTTTTTTATCTGATATATATTGGTCTGAACATATCAAGCTTATAAACATTCCTAGATCCGCACAATCATAGATGAAAGGCATTACCACGCACAGTAGACAGGGCAGTGCAGTTCAATGTGGTAATTATGGTGACCGGCGGTGTCTGGCTATAACTGTCCATAACTGTGCATAAGATCATACGAGCTAGTCTGGCAAAAATCCAGATTCTACATATATTCTCTTTTCTGTATATTCAGTGCAGAAGACCCCAGACACAGATCTGACAGGTCAACATACAGCTGCATTCTTTAGCTTCCAATGAACATGTCAAAAGTCACGGGACACAATACTTGCTCCTGTCCCATGTCTTTTGGCATTTACGTGTACAATAGTGAAATGAGGCCAGATTTCATTCATCAAAACTATAAAATTGAACAGTAAAGCGTAATTTCACACCACACCCCCTATGCTCAGTACTGTGCTGAATGACTAAACAATGGGTGAAACTCCATTTCAACACAGTTAAAGATTAATTTCTGGGAAAAGCGTACATTTCCTGGAAATATTCACACATTTTAAAAGCAAAGAATAAAAGCTAATTATTATAAACAAAACTATTTTAAAAAAGGAAACAATATACGTACAATATTCCAGTCTGGTGTGTGAGTCACAGACCTCAGACTGTGTACAGATAGTCATCAACTGTGTAATTAATTTTTAATTATGACTAATTTTACAGTCTTATATTTGGAAATGCCTGTTGAAATTCATTTGATGATTTTCAGAGAGTGAACAAGAATTAACATTAACAAGGGAACAAAAGATTTACACAAACGTAACTCGGATAGCTTTTTTATTTTTATTGCTAATTTTATAGACAAACTATTAATATGTTAATATGCTTGATTTAATATACGTTTATACAGTGGCAAGAAAAAGTATGTAAACCATTTGGTATTTCAAAGTTTTCTGCATAGATTTATTAAATAATCTGATCCTATCTTCATCCAAGTGACAAATATATATATATATATGTGCCTAAAATAAATTACACAAAATAATTATGATCTTTCATGTCTTCATTGAGAACAAACATAAAAAAAAACATGTAATGCTGCTATTGATTCCAAGGGTTCACTTACTTTTTTCACTACCACTTTGAGTGCTGAATGAGTGTGTTTAATGAAGACCTGCAAGATCATATATTTTTTTTAGCTTTATCATTTTAGGCACATTATATTTGTCAATACTCTTGATTTAGATAAAGAGTAGATCATATTTTATGATAAATGTATGCAGAAAACCATGAAATTCCAAAAGATTCACCATTGTATGTATATATTTGGTTTATATACAATAAAAATGCTTATTATGGCTTGATGATATGGACACAATTTATATTACAATATATTTCCTAGTTTTTAAATTAAAGCCTTTGAAAAATAGCAGAAAATGCACACAAATGTCTTGAAAATTTAAATCTGTAAATAATGTAATAGAAAATATCTCAGATTTAAAAAAATAGTTTTTACAATATTTATCAATATATCCAGACATATTATGTGATCAGTACTTATTAGGGGTGGGACAAAATTTTGATGCGGCAATATATTGTATTTTTATAATTACACATTCTAAGCACATGGTGTCAAATATCAATATTTTAGGCATTAGCGCATTTTTGTTAAATTATTTTTGTCGGTATGCTTATGTTACACAGTTTAAAATATTTTAGTGTAGTACAGCTGTGCTCTACAGACATTTTAACAGCAGCAGAATTGTTATATTGATGGCAGCTTATGCATATTTTACAACATTAAAATAATGCCACAGTTTCACAGAATTTGATAATCAATATAAAATATGACGCCAATAAACCCAGAATAATTCCTGGTATTTGCATATTTAGGAGAGTTTCATCCTTTTTAGTAACACAGATGCTTAATAAAAGTATCATGATATCATTGCTATCGTGGGCAAGGAATGTGGTAATATATCGTTCATGAGATCGTATCATGAGATGTCCTGTGATTCCTATCCCTAGTACTTATACTGTGCTATAGTGGAAGAAGAATTAGAAATGTATTAAAAGTCTGTAGACAGAACTTTGACTCTGCAGTGGATGTGTATTTATTTCTTATCTAAAATAACTACATTAACTATTTTGAATTATAAGTAATTTGTACAGGAATGCATATTATTTTGCACTGCCACCAATATAAGTGCAAAAACACTTTTAAATTAGAATACAGTAGAATTACAGCTGACTTCCTGCAATAGTCATTCACTAGTTACTGTTTCACTTCATTACAGTAAGCCAGAGCACAAAACCAAAGCAACAAAATCTGTGCCAGTGTCCAAATACTTACGGGCTGCATTTATTATTCTCATATTGTTCAGTTGTCACATGCATGTATACTAATAATACTGTAATTAGAAATAAATAAAATTAAAAATACAAAAGCAAAAAAGAAAATTCTATAAGGCTGCTACAGACAAGTTACAACCAGTTTCCTCTTCATAAACCCAGCTAATGCTAAAGCTAATGCTAATCTACCTGTAAAAACCTGAAATGCTAGGTTTCAAAGAAATATGATAGAAAGACTAGCAGGTCTGGATATTACACAACCTGATACTGAAATGCACCAAGCGTGCAAAAGTGACTCACACCATCATGTACTGCACTGCGGTTGCTATGGTATGCTACGCTATGTTTCTGGCCCTCATAGTGACATCTGGAAGCTTCCAGCAGTGATAAAGGGGTTTACTCCTGTCATAATTAATACACAATTTATGGACATAACCTAATTTATGTTCTATTTTTTACACAAACTTTTATTTATTTGGGAATTTTAAATTGAATCATTTGAAATCCTATATTGTTATAATTAAAAGTTTAATGATCTATAAAAAGGCACAATTACTGTATTATTCTATATTAGACTTAAGTAGTAATGTATCGTATATATTTGGAGTCCGAAAATGAAAAAAAAAAAAAGGCGCTTTTGCATTGGATCGAATAGGTGAGTTGCTGTTTCCTCTAATGCTAGGATTTTTTTTTTTTACTGCTGAAGTAAATGTATGGTTAGAATGGAAATGCTGAGTTTTTTTTTTATATAAAATAGCACTACTGAGGTAAATGTATGGTTAGAATAGAACTAATAAGCTAATTATTTCATAAAATAGCACTGCTGAGGTAAACATATGGTTAAAATAGGACTACTAATGTATGTTTTTTAATAAAATAGCAATGCTGAGGTAAATGTATGATTAGAATAGAATTGCTAAGGGATATTTTTGAATAAAATAGCAATGCTGAGGTTAAAAGTATGGTTAGAATAGAATTACTGCGGTTTTGTTTATAAAATAGCACTGCTGAGGTAAACATAGTTAGAATAGAACTACTGAGGTATTTTTTTAATAAAATAGCACTGCTGAGGTAAACATATGGCTAGAATAGAACTACTGCGGTTTTGTTTATAAAATAGCACCGCTAAGGTAAACATATGGTAAGAATAGAACCACAGAGATATTTGTTTTAATAAAATAGCACTGCTGAGGTAAATGTATGGTTAGAATAGAACTACTAAGGGATATTTTTTAATATAATAGCACTGCTAAGAAAAGTGTATGGTTACAATAGAACTACTAAGGTAATTATTTTAAAAAATACCACTGCTAAGGTAAACACATGGTTAGAATAGAACTACTGAGGTAACTATTTCATAAAATAGCACTGCTGAAGTAAATGTATGATTAGAATAGAACTACTACGGGATATTTTTTAATAAAATAGCACTGCTGAGGTAAATGTATGGTTAGAATAGAACTACTGAGGTAACCATTTCATAAAATAGCACTGCTGAGGTAAATGCATGGTTAGAATAGAACTACTAAGGGATATTTTAATAAAATAGCACTGCTGAGGTAAATGTATGGTTAGAACAGAACTACTAAGGGAATTATTTTATAAAATAGCACTGCTGATATAAACGTATGTTTAAGATAGAACTACTGAGGTTTTGTTTTCATAAAATAGTACTGCTGAGCTAATGTTTTTATTAAAACAGCACTGCTGAGGTAAATGCAGTGTAATTGGTTGGTATGTTTTACTTTTGTTCAGTTTCTGCCAAAAAGATATTTTCAGCTAAAAAAAGGCAACTATCCTTCATTGTATTTGTTTCAGTGACAAAGTAATGCTCAAAACTTTAAGTTCTCATGGCAGGCTTAATTTATGTAAAATTCTAAAAGTTCTATTTCCAGGATATCCTGTTTTAATAAAGGAAATCGGAAGCATTCTTTTTGCAGGGCGGTGAGGTGAGTCGACACATACCCGTATGAGTGAGGCTGTGTCTCTGCAGGTGGTATCGCTGAAAAAATCTCATGTCGCACATCGAGCAAGCATATGGCTTCACCCCTGAATACACAAAGCACCAGAGGTTCACACAGATCACCTATAATCCTTCCTAAAATGATTATATCTGATATATTAGCTTAGACTAATGAGCCAAAGAGCCAATAGCCAAAAACTATCCCACACACTTAAACAACTTAAGAGGAAATATCAGTAAATAGCTAATGCTTCTATGTGCCACGTGTGTTAAAATTCCTATTTATCAAATTTCCACTGTTAAACCCACAGGCCTGCAATTCTGATCTTATTCTATATTACTAAGCTAGACAAGCTAGAGCTAACACAACTAGGGCTGGGCAATATGACAGTATTTAAGTGTAATGAGATATAATTTGATATTGCTTAAAAACATATATTTATAAAAATAAATAAAAGAAAAGTTTATCCAAAGTTTGTATCCAATCAGGTACAACACTGCTTTCTAGTAGGTGGGGCCTAAAAACAACACAAAATTAACCAGTCTGCCACCAATCTTTACATCTTAACTAATAATTAAAAATTAATACTGTGTTTGTTTTCAAAAACCCAATCAAAATATCACAGTACGGGTACGATAGATATTTTCATACACTGCTAGTAATTAGTCCTGTGTAACTGGATGATTTGCAGCATGTTTAAAACTTTAGTATTTAATTACTAAATGACTTCAATTACTGCTAATACATTTTTTCTAAAAAATATCAAATCACAAATTGTTAAAAAAAATATTTAAATGTAATTATATACTTTTTTGTAAATATAAAATGGTATATATATTTTTTTGTCTTGCCCAGCCCTAAATGAACATAGGCACTACTACACACAGAGTAGTTCACAGAGAATGCTAACCGTAAATTTTGTTAGATAATCCAACACCAACATCATAGCATGTTATCTATAAATAAAATAAAATAAAAGCTAGAATGGTTTTGATCTTTGAAATACCTTCAAAATCAAATATATTGTAGCCTGTAGAATCTAAAACATCCCTGCAAAAATACAGCCAATCTACACCTGAATTTATTAATCACATACTATTTACACCCAACCACAACAACACATGCAGGCTACACCAACTAGGTGGATTATGAAGGCTCACTCAAAATTTAGCAATTTAATGCAGCTGTCTAAATTGCTGTAACCTTCTAACAATGGACTTACTATTCAGTTACCAATCCTAAGGCTTTGTACCTGTTAAATATTTTGAAACTAGTCAGTAAATACTATTATACTAAAACCTCTCTAATATGGTAACAAAAATGAAAGTAGAAACAAATAAAGCCAGACCAGACAGATCACTCTCACAGTATTAATCATAAAATCACACACTACATAAAAAACATCTAATAATAAATCAATAAATTGTGTATTTATTGTCCTAAAATGTTTTAACCCACTAACAGCATGATTAGAGTGTGGTCTGGTCTTGAACATTCTCTTTGCCACATGGATTTAACAGTGGGGCAATGTGGACCTGGTGTAACTGGATGTTCCAGAACTACAAACTCGAGTTTGTGGTTGTTTTGTGTTCACCTGCAATAATAATAAGAACACAGAATTACGTGCATCGTGTGCTGGGGGGTGGGGTGTGGGGTGTGTGGTGCGGTGGGGGTATGAGGAGACGACACCTACCCGTATGGGTGAGGCTGTGTCTTTGCAGGTGGTAGCGTTGGAAAAAACGCATGTCGCACATGTTACAAGCGTAGGGCTTCACCCCTGAATGCAAAAAGCATAATAGCATTAGCTATAGCGCTGCCAGTGGGCATAGACACCAGCTACAGCACTGAATTTACTTATTTACAGTATTCATTTACAGTACGCCCAGAGATACTGGACAATAGTAGTGTTGTGGCAGGTAAAATAGGACTGAGAGGTGCATAAAGCTTAAATAAAAAAGTTAATGTTTCGTCACTTCTGGTAGAAAAACATCATGATTATACATTGTTATTCTTATGTCATTTATACTAATATTTACACAGCATATATACTTAAAATATTAAATAGACAAAACTCAAATGAATACTCATAGGCATCATATAGCAGGAGTAGTGTGGTTGATCTGATAAAGCATGCTGAAGCTCAAGGCAGTGTTGCCAACTTGAGTGCAATCAATAGTTTGTTTTTTGTTTTTTGAGTTTGAGTCCAAAAGGTAGGGATACACCGAATATTTGGCAACCGAAATCATTTGGGCTGAGATGGCAAAAAAAAAAAAAAAAAGTACTTGACTTTGGCCAAATACACGAAAAGAATGGATAATTTATATAAAAAAAAATACTGTAGACTGAGATGTAACAAAATGTTGTTGATGTTCATAGTCAAATTAATAACTGATTTTTAATTTTACACCATTTTCTACTTCATTTAAAATGCCAATTACCCAATTCCTGTTTATATGAGCCCTTCCTATAATTAGCAATGCCCTTAACACTAAACACTAGGTAGGTGAAGACCAGCGTATGCCTCCTCCAATACATTTGAAGTCAGACCCCCCTTTTTTTTCTCAACTGCTGCCAATTAAAGAAGCAACACTATAGGCAACATCACAATGTACACAGAGGAAAGCCACCTACTGTACCCAAAGAGAAACAGCATTGCAAAATGTGCTCTCTCTGACTCTGGCTGCTGATGGTTTAGCAGAATAACCCAGGATTTTAAACAGCCTTGGGTTATACTGAACCACAAGGAGCCATACAGTAAGAAATGTTAAACAAATTAAACTTGCAGAAAAACTGTGTTTGATATTCTGTGTTTAGACTTCGGTATTTGCCCAACGTTCCATTTCGGTGTATCCCTACCCAAAGGCTACTCAACAAAGGCCTTAATGGGGGCCTTAACTGTTTTTAAAACGATCTAGAGAAATTAAAATGAAGACAGCAGTAATTGTTTTAAGAAAAATGGTTCAAAACATTTTTTATATGAATGAAATAAAGTTGGCAGCAGTGCTCAGGCAGCGTCTGTGTGTCCTGACTCTATAGAGGAGGCGTAAGGTGGAAAGACACATACCAGTGTGAGTGAGGCTGTGTCTCTGCAGATGGTAACGGTGGAAAAAACGCATGTCACACATGGAACAAGCGTAAGGCTTCACTCCTAAATGCACAGAGCAGAATATTAATCATGTGCATTCGCTACGCATCATCACGCTCAGCATTCATACAACAGGGTGGAGTCTGATCGGGAGGTGAGGTGTTCTCATCAGTGGCGACCCCTGACCTTCACTTCCTTCCAATTTAAACTGGGGCTAGCCATCAGCCAGCCCATAATCACCAATTTACCTCCACACCACAGCTCTTACAATATTAATTATTCTGACTCTGTAACTGTGGGTCACTGTGAGATACTAAAAGTAAACAGGTGTGCAAACAATGTGATTTCTAAATTACAGATCAAATTAAAAGAGCATCCACAAAATCAAACGCAATATGACTAAATAAAACAGACATTGTTATTTATGTGAAAATTTGAGAAAGGTTCAGGAACACAAATCAGGATTAACCCGTTTAGATATTCCACATGCTTCTACTTTTTGTATATAAAAAAAAGAGTAAATCTGAATATATTTTACATTAGACATTTTCCTGAAACATAAACAATTAAAAAAATTTGGGATCTTTACTCATAAAATGAACAAAATATGTATATATATTTTTTTATTATTTCTCTGCATCAAGATATACTTACAAATAATGTATTCTGACCTTAATAACACTAAACTATAATAATTTTAATAACAAAACCTAAACTTTTAAACTTAAAAGTTTAGCATGTTCCTTTTTTAATTCACAAAATTATTTTTTTATATAAAAAAAATCTTTGAATATTAGTGAAATCACATTAACATTTTTAGATTATGAGAAAGTTATGTTATGTATTTTGTATATTTAATGACTCACTAGCCCCTACATGTGTATTCTTCCTAGCCCCTACCTGTGCACTACTCTTTACCTGTGCACTGCTCCCTAACTGTTCACTAATCCCTACCTATGCACAAGTTTTAGTCCCTATGTTTATTACTACCTATTTGTGCACTAGCCCTAGTCCCTATCTGTGCCCTAATCCCTATCTGAGAACTAATCCTATCCCCTACCTGTGCACTACTCCCTAACTGTGCACTAGCCCTAGTCACCGTCTGTGCACTAGTTTCTTACCTGAGCACTAGTCCTAGTTGCTATCTGTGCACTAGTCCCTAGTTGTTCACTAATCCCTACCTGTGCACTGCTCCCTAGCTGTTCACTAATCACTACCTGTGCACAAGTGCTAGTCCCCATGTACACTACTATTTGTGCCCTAGCCCCTAACTGTGCAAGAGTCCTAGTCACTATCTGTGCCTGACTCCCTATCTGAGCACTAATCCTAGTTCCTACCTGTGCACTACTCCCTACCTGTGCACTATTCCTTACCTATGCACAAGTTTTAGTCCCTATGTGTACTACTACCTATTTGTGCACTAGCCCTAGTCCCTATCTGTGCCCTAATCCCTATCTGAGAACTAATTCTATCCCCTACCTGTGCACTACTCCCTAACTGTGCACTAGCCCTAGTCATCATCTGTGCACTAGTTTCTTACCTGTGCATTAGTCTTAGTCACTATCTGTGCACTAATCCAATAACTGAGCACTAGTCCTAGTTGCTATCTGTGCACTAGTCCCTAGCTGTTCACTAATCACTACCTGTGCACAAGTGCTAGTCCCCATGTACACTAGTCCTATTTGTGCCCTAGCCCCTAACTGTGCAAGAGTCCTAGTCACTATCTGTGCCTGACTCCCTATCTGAGCACTAATCCTAGTTCCTACCTGTGCACTACTCCCTACCTGTGCACTAGTCCTAGTTCCTACCTGTGCACTACACCCTACCTGTGCACTAGTCCTAGTTCCTAACTGCGCACTACACTCTACCTGTGCACTAGTCCTAGTTCCTACCTGTGCACAACTCCTTACCTGTTCACTACTCCCTACCTGTGCACTAGTCCTAGTTCCTACCTGTGCACTACTCCCTACCTGTGCACTAGTCCTAGCTCCTTACCTGTTCACTACTCCCTACCTGTGCACTAATCCTAGTTCCTACCTGTGCACTAGTCCTAGTTCCTAACTGCGCACTAGTCCTAGTTCCTACCTGTGCACTAGTCCTAGTTCCTACCTGTGCACTAGACCTAGGTCCTACTTGTGCACTAGTCCTATATTCTACCTGGACACTACTCCCTACCTGTGCACTAGTTCCTACCTGTGCATTACACCCTACCTGTGCACTAGTCCTAGTTCCTACCTGTGCACAACTCCTTACCTGTTCACTACTCCCTACCTGTGCACTAGTCCTAGTTCCTACCTGTGCACTACTCCCTACCTGTGCACTAGTCCTAGCTCCTTACCTGTTCACTACTCCCTACCTGTGCACTAATCCTAGTTCCTACCTGTGCACTAGTCCTAGTTCCTAACTGCGCACTAGTCCTAGTTCCTACCTGTGCACTAGTCCTAGTTCCTACCTGCGCACTAGACCTAGTTCCTACTTGTGCACTACTCCTTACCTGTGCACTAGTCCTATATCCTACCTGCGCACTACTCCCTACCTGTGCACTAGTCCTAGTTCCTACCTGTGCACTACTCCCTACCTGTGCACTAGTCCTAGTTCCTACCTGTGCACTACACCCTACCTGTGCACTAGTCCTAGTTCCTACCTGTGCACTTGTCCTAGTTCCTACCTGCGCACTACTCCCTACCTGTGCACTAGACCTAGGTCCTACTTGTGCACTAGTCCTATATTCTACCTGGACACTACTCCCTACCTGTGCACTAGTTCCTACCTGTGCATTACACCCTACCTGTGCACTAGTCCTAGTTCCTACCTGTGCACAACTCCTTACCTGTTCACTACTCCCTACCTGTGCACTAGTCCTAGTTCCTACCTGTGCACTACTCCCTACCTGTGCACTAGTCCTAGCTCCTTACCTGTTCACTACTCCCTACCTGTGCACTAGTCCTAGTTCCTACCTGTGCACTAGTCCTAGTTCCTACCTGTGCACTAGTCCTAGTTCCTACCTGCGCACTAGACCTAGTTCCTACTTGTGCACTACTCCTTACCTGTGCACTAGTCCTATATCCTACCTGCGCACTACTCCCTACCTGTGCACTAGTCCTAGTTCCTACCTGCGCACTAGTTCCTACCTGTGCCCTACACCCTACCTGTGCACTAGTCCTTATTCCTACCTGTGCACTACTCCCTACCTGTGCACTTGTCCTAGTTCCTACCTGCGCACTAGTCCCAATTTAAGGCCTAAATAGTGACTTTCTAAAAATAACTAAAGCTCTTTTTAAAAAAATTGTCAGAAGATTACTGGGAAATAAGAAACTGAAGATAATCGCATTTATAATTCCAAATAGCACAGGTGTGAATGAGCCAGTGTGAGGTAGAATATTAAAAACGTATAAATTCAATATTTTTAAATCTATGCTTAATGTATAAAATCCTGCAAAATGACAGGAAACACAGAGCAGAAGATCACTCCAGCTGTAAGAGTGACAGACACCCAGATCACTGACCACTGTCTTTCACTGGAAAATAAAAATAAAACTCATTGGGGTTGACTGTGTGGGTACAAAGAGACAACACATACCCGTATGGGTGATGCTGTGTCTCTGGAGGTGGTAGCGTTGGAAAAACCTCATATCACACATGGTACAAGCAAATGGCTTCACCCCTAAATGCAGAGCACTAGTATTAGAATATGATAGTGAACGTCTGGATTTTGGCGAGGGCATGAAGTCGAAGACAAGCTCAACAAAAGAGTATATGTATATAATAGTATAGTATTTTATATAAAAAAAAGGAAATGTTATAAAGGTTACAGTAAAAAACATGTTAGAAGTGTAGATTACTGTTTTACTGGTACTGCTCTGTTACAGTGGAAGGGTACAGTAAGGGGACGTACCCGTGTGGGTGAGACTGTGTCGCTGAAGGTGACAGCGTTGGAAAAACCTCATGTGGCACATGGAGCAAGCATATGGCTTCACCCCTACATACAGAGTATACCTGTATTAGCATAGACTCAACACCAAGCTGCTCAATCAGCCCAAATATAATAAAACTTTTAAATCATGCTGGAATTGACCTTATTCATTCTGAATGACCTCTCTAACCATTTAAAATACTACAAATAAATAAATCACTGATTATTTACAGTATGACACTATAATTAAATGTATTGTATTACAAATACTGGGTGCATAAATATATAAAAGAGTATATAAGAATAGTTTGTTTTGTATATACACAGTCTCAAACTTCTTTGCAGTTTCTTAAATTTGGACACATTTCCTCATTCAATGTTTTTATTTTAATTTTCTACATTGTAAATGAACACTGAAGTCATCCAGAACACGTAGAAAATACTCTGTGAAGCATTTAGATGCTTTTATCTAGGGAGCTGTTATCTTGCAGTTTCTGAGGCTGGTAACTCTAATAAACTTATCCTGTGCGACAGAAGTTACTCCTGCACTTCTTTTCCTGGGGCGGTCCTGATGACAGCCAGTTTCATCACTGTTATAAGTGTATACCAATCCCACCTCTTCACAACACAACTGATGCTCTCATACACAGTAAGCTGCACGTAATCTTCAAGTAATTAACTCTTAACAAAAGTTCAGAACAGCTGTTAACCCTACACTTTCGGGGTTGACGCGAGTGGCTGCCTGTTCCAGTAGCTCCGTCTCCTTTGTGTGTTTTTCTGAGTTTTTTCACGTTTATTTATTGTCTCTGTGCTACTACACACGTCTAGTGTGCATCTTATTTATATCCTAAGGATATTTTTAATGTAAATATGCAAGGCAGCGAGGAATACTGTGTTTATTCCTGTGAAGAACTGCTAGCCCTCTGACCCGTGGGATGTGGGGGCATTGTCCACACAATACCGGGGGAACTGAGGAGGAGGTACCAAGGCTGCAGGGCCAGAGCTAAGCTAAAGGATAAGAAGAAGGAGAAACTAACTACTCTACCTCATAAAGCTGACTGTAAAAAATGCCAAGATGTGTAAAGCTAACACATAATACACATTTTTTACTTGTTTGCTAAATAATTCCTTGTTTTATTGTTTCTTTATAGCTTGAATGACTTCAGTATTAATCAACAAAACAGAAAATGTAAAAAAAAAAAAAAAAAAAAAAAAAAAACACTGAACTGAAGGTTTGTCCAAACTTCTGACTGGTACTGTATGTTCTATTGTTAGGAGTCACAATATTACATAAGAACATGATTTCCCTAAAGTATAGCAAAGAATAGGTTTGGGGTAAAACATGATACATACTGATGCTACATTGCCCCGCCCACTTGTGTAGGTGGACATTAAAATAGTCTGATGTATTAGAGGCAGCAAAAGTTAATCAAATGTAAACAATTAAATGTGAATTCTGTTTTATAATTATTTTTGGTTAATTAAAATGTTGATTATTTTTATTACATTAAAATGTTTTACATAAAATATATATCTAAAAATATATACTTCAGAGTGATCACAAATTTCAATATGTGTTAAAATACGGACTACATGCAATTTATTGTTTTAATTACTTGGTTGATATACTTATGCATCCAGTATTTTTACATTCAAAGGCAATAACATCTAGAAATTGAATTTAATAATTGTTTTTCTTGCCAATATGAAGCCCCTAAGCACTGGGTTATTTCAAAATCCTTATTTTTGTCTTCATGCACTGGATAAATTCCATGCAAAGTGAGGATATCTTCATATTGAGGCCTTTAGCTAGCTATTCTCGTAAAATTTACATTTTATAAAGATTATTAAGCTTATTAATGAACCCAACAGGGTGGGTCTAGCGAGGACACATACCCGTATGAGTGAGAGTGTGTCTCTGCAGGTGGTAACGCTGAAAAAACTTCATGTCACACATGGAGCAAGCATATGGCTTCACCCCTACATACAGAGTATACCTGTATTAGCATAGACTCAACACCAAGCTGCTTATTCAGCTCAAATAAAATAAAAATCTTATATTACAATTGTATTGACCTCATTCTGAATGCACTATTTATCTAACCATTTAAACGTACTATAAATAGACTAATCACTGATTCTTTACAGTATGATACTATAATTAAATGTATTGTATTACAAATACTGGGTGCATAAGTATATAAAAGAGTATATAAGAATAGTTTATGTATTATATGAATAGTTTATTAGTATACATGGCGTTATATACATCTTTGCAGTTTCTCATATACAGTACCAGTCAATATTTAGACACATTTTCTCATTCAATGTTTTACTTTTTGTTTTCTACATTGTAAATAAATACTGAAGTCATCCAGACTACGAAGGAACACGTAATGATATGTAGTAACTTAAAACTGTTAAACAAACCAAAATACTCTAAAGCATTTAGATGTTTTTATCTACGGAGCTGTTAACTTGCAGTTTCTGAGGCTGGTAACTCTGATTAACTTATCCTGTGCAACAGAAGTTACTCCTGCACTTCTTTTCCTGGGGCGGTCCTGATGAGAGCCAGTTTCATCACTGCTATTAAGTGTATACCAACTCTACCTCTTCACAACTTTACAACAACTAATGCTCTCACACACATTAAGCTGCAATAATTTCAAGTAATTAACTCTTGACAAAGGTTCAGCACAGCTGTTAACTGAAAGCCATTCCAGGTGACTCTGCCTCATAAAGCTGTCTGAATAAATGCCAAGATGTGCAAAACTAACACATAAAACCTTTTATTTTTTTTTTACTTGTTTGCTAAATAATTCCTTGTTTTTTTTCTTTCTTCATAGCTTGGATGACTTCAGTATTAATCTACAATATAGAAAATGGAAAAGTAATGTTAAAAAATAATAAAAAAAATTAAAAAATTAAAAAACAACGAATTAAAGGTATGTCCAAACATTTGACTGGTACTGTATTTATTACTGTTAGGAGTCACAATACTACATTAGAACATGATTTCTCTAAAGTGTAGCAAAGAATAATCTCTTGACTTGTGCTTTAGAGATTTATAAGAAGAGACAAACATAACATTTTAATGTATTTAAACATTTTAAATGTTATATATTTTAAAGATTGATAAATTTTAATGTGTGTTCAACAATGACACTGAAATTCTCTTAAAAAACAATACAGGACTATGAAATGTAATGCTTAATTACTTGAAATAAATGTGAGTAACTGGTTAATTGGTTGATATACTTATGCATCCAGTATTTTTACATTCAAAGGCAATTATATCTATACATTTAATGTACTATTTGTTTGTCTTGCCAATATAAAGCCCCTTACAATCTTTGGATGCTGCTAAGCACTGGGCCATTCCAAAATCCTTATTTTTGACTTCATGCACTGGATAAATTCCATGCAAACGAGGATATCTTCATAGTGAGGTCTTTAGCAAGCTATTCTCATAAAATTGACATTTTATAAAGATTTTTAAGCTTATTAATAAACCCAACAGGGTGGGTCTAGCGAGGACACATACCCGTATGGGTTAGGCTGTGTCTCTGCAGGTGGTAACGCTGAAAAAACTTCATGTCACACATGGAACAAGCATACGGCTTCACCCCTAAACACACAGAGCACTGTTTGTTAATGTTCAGCTCAGGTTAACAATCAAACTGCAGCTCAGTACGTCTTCAGCACCACACTGCCCCCTATGTGTTCTCAATTCACCACATCCAAACTCGAGTTTGTTGCAGCCAGACCATCGATGGTGGGTTGGAACAGACAAACGTGGCACATGAAATCCAGACTCGTTCGCATTGTTGCCAACTGTCTTTAATGCCGAGTTGGTGTCGGACCCGGTTGTGTATAAATGGAGGGGAATGGGGATCGTACAGTGCAGACTGCACTAATGCCAGATGCCAGAACTGGTGGTAGAAAGTAGGCGGTGATGAAAACCCATCACGTCTAAATCGCAGGCTCTATTTCGAGCCTCGTAGGTTTGGAACAAGTTGGCAACAGTGCTAAGCTGCACATCTGTGTGTGGGCAGTTGCAACAGTGCGGGTGGTAAGGAGAGACGACCCATACCCGTGTGAGTGAGGCTGTGTCTCTGCAGGTGGTAGCGTTGGAAAAAACGCCTGTCGCACATGGAGCAAGCGTAGGGCTTCACCCCTAAACGCACAGAGCAAAAAATTAGCTCACAGGTAAAAAACAGAACGTCAGGCACCTACATGGAGTAGCATGCTTTCTGGACAGTGCTGAACACTTAGCGGAGCAGAGACAAGAGCATCCACAGCACATTCCACTACGATTCGGGGTGGAAGATGATGAGCAAAGCGTCTGAGGATGAAGGTATGTGCATAGTGTCTATGCTTATAACAATATATAAATGCTTATTACATTAAAAACTTGACATTAAAATGATCTATTCCTAATTGAAAACATAGTAGTTATGTCATTTTTTAGGTAATTTTTCTCTCTTAAACTTGTTTAATTTGGACAATACCTACTGTATTGTCTACAGATATTTAAATTGTAGGGATGCCTCGACATTTTATTTTATAATTTAATATTAGGATTTTTTTTCAGCAGCAGCAATGCTGTATACATTGCCAACAGGCAGGCAGCCGACAAACAGCCAATAAACGTCAAATTTAAGTTCATTTTTCTGTTCTACTCTCAAACTAAAAGTAAAAAAACACTTCTTGACATTATTTTTCATGCTTGGTATGACTTTACACTGTTTACTACCCCTAAAGAAATTTGCTGTTCTCCAGCTAAAAGGTACTAGCTGTACAAGACACGTATAAAACTGACAGCTAAGCTATGTTAGCCTTAGCATTTGATTGGTAAACAAAAGACTGGCTGCCTTTCTCTGTGTGAACTTTACTCACATGATTTTAGAAGCACTGCTGGGGTACATTTATGATTATGATAGCTCTATTAAGGTAAATTCATTATTAGAATAGCACTGCTGAGGTAAATGTATGATTAGAATAGTACTGCTGAGACACATTTATGATTACAATATCACTGCACTGAATCTATTATTAGAATAGCTCTATTAAGGTTTTAATATTTCTGACTACAATAGAACTACTGAGATGAATGCATGATTAAAATAGCACTACTGAGGTAAATGCATGATAATAGCACTGTAAAGGTACATCTATTATTAAATAACTCCACTAATGTAAATGTATGATTTGAATAGCACCCCAAAAGTACATCTATTATTAGAACAGCTCTACTAAGGTAAATGTATGATTATAATAGTAGTGATTAGAAATTTATGATTGAAATAGCACTGCACTACAATTATTATCAGAACAGCTCTATTAAGGTATGGTTACGATTAGAACAGCACTACTGAGGTAACCGTACAATTAAAGTAACACCACTTAGGGTAAAAATAAACATCTGATTAAGTGCTGATACAGTGCTGCAGTAAATGTAAGATTAATTTTTTTTTTTTTTCAGTTTTGGCGAAATCCATCCCTACTTTGAAACACAGTAACTATTTTTTTGTTGTAGCTAGTTTAGAAGTTTTCAGAGAGTTAAAATGTAAAAATATTTAAACAAACTATAATTTAGGCAGGGATCACAAAACAGAAAAGTGATTGCCTTGCAAAGAAAGCAGAAGCCATGCTGAAGACATCTAACATGCGGAACAGGCAATAATGAAAACAGCACACTGCAAGAGGTTCTGAACTGCAGCAGCAGAAAAGCAGCGGAATGGCATGGCGAGCCGCGTTCAGAAAGCCAATTGACCAACCAACAATCACAAACGTGAATAAAAAAGATAAACATGGTGCTCTGATGCAGCCGGCTGCAGTAGTGCGGGGTGGGGGCGAGGCGGGACAGGGCGGAAGGGGGGGGTAGGATGAGAGGGGTCATACCCGTATGAATGAGGCTGTGTCTCTGAAGGTGGTAACGTTGGAAAAAGCGCATGTCGCACATGGTGCAAGCATACGGTTTCACCCCTAAACGCACAGAGCAGAGGGTCAATCACATGACTCCGGACAACAAATCAGAACTTAGAGCTAATCAGATAGATACATATGACTGAAATAGTGAGAGCACCAGTCTAAAGATTTTAAGTCAGGATTACAGAAATCACAGATCGAGATGTTTCTTGGTTCTGTTCTGTGTAGACGAGCACAGTTCAAATATTTGCATTCTGAATCGCTGTGATAAATATATATAAATCAGTTGCAGTTTGTAAGCTGTTTGAATGGAAGATTAATGATTACTATGTCTGTGTACATTTAACCAATTTTAAAGATTATGGGCCTGAAAATGTAGCGTCTTCGCTAAATTAGACAAATCGGATTGATAATCTGTTAAAACAAGAGTGTCCAAGCTTTTCCATAATGCAACAGTATAGCTGCAGGTTCTCATTCTAAACCAACTACAGCTAAGACTGATTCCACTTATTGAGCTTCTGATAGGCTGAATTGAACATCTGCAGCTACACTGTATAACAATCTATATAAAATATAATATAACAATAATATTTTTTAAATAATAATAATTTAGATATTATAAATATATTTAGAGCTCAATTATTTTTAAATGGGTATCAATGAGTGTCAATAGTTAATTTCACTTAATAAATAACTAATTCACATATTGCTGTTGTACAGTTAAACTAGAAGCATTAACTATGGGTTGCCAAAATCAGAAATGTTTTTGGACTGTATCAAAATACTTAATGTGTCATATCTTATTGTACGTAATAATATAGGCCAAAATTCTGACAGGAAAAATATTTATTTATTTATTTTGCTATTTACTATATATACACACAAGCTAATAGTTTGTTTGCAGTTTATATGCACTAAATATGCTACGCTTTTTTGGTTTTGTTGTTACATTATTTTTGTAATATATTTTTGATTTCGTTACACAATTTTTTTTAATACAAAACCAGGGTGAGTCAAAGGTTTTTAGATTTTTTTTGTTTCTCCTGAACGTTAAAATCTTATTATTCATACAAAAGAAAACCTTTAAACCTACTTTTAAAAAAGACAATGTTTTGTCACATCGCTAAGAATATCATATTGTAAAATATTATTGTCAAAATTCCCTGAAAAAGTCTGTTTTATCACAAAAACGGGAAAAAACAAGAACAGTTCAGTTTCTTTCCATTCTAAACATACAACAAATTTAACCAAAATATAAACATACATAACAGTGTAGAAATAGATAAACTGTTTTACTGACATATTCATTGGTCATTGGCCCACATTCTGTATATATTTAAGACTTTTATTCTGAAGCTAACAAGTGAGCATCTGAGTTTAAGGGTTTAGTTTGTTGAGGAATTTAAATTGTATTAATATAATGTCCTGTACACATCCTATACATACTGCATACGCATCAATACCCCTACAGCATTCTCTATCCTTAATTTTTTTAACACAGTATACACTAAAACAAACACATCAGTAATTTAATATTGTTTAATCTAAATGGCCATGATTATGCTCCTTTTATTTTTGTTGAAATACTGTTTTGAATATTCATGTCCAATATTTATATACATATATATCGACACATACCAGTGTGAGTGAGGCTGTGTCTCTCCAAGTGGTAACGTTGGAAAAAGCGCATGTCGCACATCGAGCAAGCATACGGCTTCACCCCTAAACGCACAGAGCAGCAGATTCAGTGATCGTCTACACAGAACCAAACACCTCAATATGAATAAATCAATATCAACAGGTTTAACTGATTTAATAATAAGGATTAATCATTTAATGCACAGCATCACTCCTTTACATCACGCCTTTTTTTAACGTAGCGCCGCATATCCGCAATTTAATCCAACGGTTAGCATTCAGCGTTCAGGATTGGTTGTAAAGGTTTTTGATTGGTCAAATGGCTATAATCAGTATTGAAGTTCAGCACTGTGATTGATCGGCACTATTGTAATAAGAACAACAACAAATGCACTATAATTCTCTTACTGAAACAACATGCAGTTTAAGTTTAACAATAAGGCTTGTGTGATAGATTACATGAAATAGATTTAAAACATATTAAATACTAAAAATTTCAAGACACCCCTTCCTATGTGTAATGGCAAACGTATTTATACCCCTTAAACTTTATTTAAAAAAAAAATGAAAAAAATTACCTTACAACCACAAACTTTAATGTATTTTATTGAGATTTTAAGTGATAGACCAACACAAAGTACCAGATAATTGTAAAGTGCGGGGATGCTTTTTCTCCAGCAGGGACAAGGAAGCGGGTCAGAGTTAACGGGAAGATGGATGGATCTAAATACAGAGCAATCCTAAAAGAAAACCTGTTGAAGGCTGAAAAAGTCTTGATTGAGACTGAGAAGGAGATTCACCTTCCAGCAAGACAATGACCTTAAACATACAGCTAGAACTACGGTGGGACAGTTTTAGAATAGTTAGAATGGCCCAGTCAAAGTCCTGACCTAAATCCCTAAATTGAGCTTCTGTGGAATGACATGAAAATTGCTGTTTACAGACTCTCTCCCTCCAAACTGGCTGAGCTTGAGCTTTTTTGAAAAACAGAATGGGCAAAAACCTCAGTCTCTAGATGCACAAAGCTGGTAGAGAGAGACCCAAAAGACTTACAGCTCTAACTGCAGTGAAAGATGGATCTACTAAGTATTGATAGAGGGAGGCAGAATAATTCTGCACATCAAATTTTTTTCAGATTTTTATTTGATTCAAATTTGACTTCACAATAATGTGCTTTTCTGTGTTGGTCTATCACTTCAAATCTAAAAAAAACACATTTAAGTTTGTGGTTGTAAGACGGCAAAATGTGAAAATGGGGTATGAATACTTTTGCAAGACACTGTATTTCTATAATTTTAGATAAATGTGTTTCAGCAATCTATAGCAACTGCATTAGAGTGATGACAACAGGTAACAGACATGAAAATAAGATGAAATAGATACTGACATCCAGCACTAATATTAATAAGTGATTTCAGTTGACTGATGTGAACATAGTATTAAAAATATAATATAAACTAAAAGTATAATATATATACTTTAAGTAATTTAATCAAATGAGAATTGCTCTCAATCCCAATCCCAAGTTCCAGAGCACAACTGGGCCAGGATTTAGTTAAGTAACATATAGTAAGGTGGGGTAATGCTGCTATTATCAATGTAATTATTAATGAGATTATTATCGCTATTACGAATAATAACTTCAGTTATGCCAGGAATGATCATGTGACTCATTTCCGCAGCATCCTGCTTAAACATAAACTGGTAAAATAAATAACCATTACATGTGAATCGATTGTGTGAACTGTTAGATGAGAACATTTAATCACGTTCAGTGAAAAATGAGTTCTTAATGCTGCGTTCCATTTACTTCAGAAGTTGCACGTCAGAGCAAGGAGTGAGGTCACTCCCAGGTTAAATATTCTGAATTCATTCATAATTTTACAGTCCAATTCTAAGTTTTTTTAGATATTTAAAACCATTAATAAATGAAAAAGTAGAAGCTGCTAGAAAGTGAGTTTGACGTTTCCCACAACTGGTCTAAAAAAAATCCTAAAAAAATGTTCTATGCTATTTTAAAACCAAACAATATAAATAAAAAAGTAAAGCAGTTAGTCTGATTTATTATTATTTATTAATTATTGTAAAGGTTCTGTACTTCTCAGACTTGTATTTGATTAAAATTTTTAAAACCATCAACCACTTTCATTCCACTTCACAATTATGTGCTACTATCCTAAAGAAAATTGGTTTTATGCTTTTTTTATGGTGAATCGAACCAAAATATATCCTTTTTATGCATTGTTAGCTATACCATTCGCAGCACTCTGGGAGTCACCTCCACTGTGGGGACAGAAACGACGAGCACACAATGTGGAGCTTTTTTTAAAAGAAATAGCTGATGCAAGGAAGCAGTTTGTGTTTACTGTTTTAAAAGTTTAATGTTGATCTTAATAAGGCTTCTTGTAAATAGTTTACATTCTATTGTTTAAATTAAGAGTAATTTTATACTTTTCTGTCTTGACAATTAATTACATACTGTTGTTACTCACATCTAGATAAATGTATAACTTAAGTAAATGAAACCACGTTTATAAACATGTATAAAATGCCATAAAATAAATAAACAATCTTCTTTCTACAAAATCTGAACATCATTATAGAAATAAAGTTTATCCATTTTAGATTGGTAATTGTAAGTTAGTAAAATATATTTATTGAACTGAAATAATTACAGCTGACATGTCTCTGCATCCGGCAGAAGCCCACACCTCATCTCAGAGGTGAGTCCAAGACTGCTGAGAGCCTCATGGTAGAGCTCTGCAGCCAGTCTATATAGGGAATCAACATGGAATCATGTCCACAAATAGCCATTAAACAGTTAAACAGTATTGTGTGTAGGGGTGGGCAATATTGTATCGTATTCAATATATCGTGACACAGAAATATCATGATATTAAAAATCCATATCGTGATAATAGGGCTGTTCTGTCTTAAAAGTAGTCTATTATTTACTGTGAAGCTTTAGGTGTATTTAGGTGTATATTCTGCAATATTTTTTGCTGCATTATATTATTTTATGCTATTTTAATTATTTTGCCACATTATGACTATTCTATTATACTATTATATTATATTCCTGAAATTAATGAATTATTTTAGTTTTCCTATATCGCAAAAATACCCTGAAATATCGTGATATTATTTTAGAGCCACATCGCCCACCCCTAATTGTGTGTACGTCTGATTTAAGACACTAATAAAGGCAACAAGGTTAAAATTTCCTGTTTGAAACTTGGACATTCTGACATTTAAGTTCAAATGGAACGCAGCATAAGTGATTCAGATTTTTTTAAATGTGTAAATTTGTGTTAGACTGAAGGTAATCTACAACTCTACTACACATCAAAAACAATAGAGACAAAATTACACAGACCACTAGACAGACGTTTAGCATAAAATTAATTATATTAAGAATTATATTATATTATATGCTGTAATGTTTGGACATACTTTCCACAAGTGAGCAGATGAATGTTTTCTGTGTGTAATGTTTTTTTTTGTTTTGTTTACCATTGATGTGAATAACTTCCATTACAGATACCCTCAAAACAACAGCACTTTTCTAACCAACTTACACGTTACTAACTGTTCCTCTCATCATTAAACATCTTGGACAATAAACTGCTTTACAGAAGTGAAGAACCTGCTGTGGAGCTTTTCATTATTGTTGCCTACAGACATTTATCAGAACATTTTACCTTCAGGAAAGGTAAGGAGTGATTTGTCATACCAGTGTGAGTAAGGCTGTGTCTTTCCAAGTGGTATCGCTGAATAAACCTCATGTCACATATGGCACAGGCGAATGGCTTCTCCCCTGTGAAAGGGGGAAAAAAATAAATTAACATAAATAAAAGGAAGCTGATTCAATTCACATACATAAATTATAATTTATATAAATGTAAAAAAAAAAGATGGTTAAAATTAGTTAAAAGCAGGGGTTGCACAATAACATTTTCAGGTTCGTTACTGATAGGACAAACTTGAGTACCTGCCAATAACGATATCAATGAGATACAATCTTAACACAAGCAAGCTGCACTATCAGGGATTGTGAAACAATTCCTGGCCAAAACAAGTAATGAAAAATACAGAGATACATTTGGCTGCTGGTTTGGTCACATTTTGGGAAAGTTTTATAGATTTATTTATTACTTATTTTGTTCAGGAGTTGTGCTATGATCCCCAATACAATTATGATACCTGCCAAAACCGATGTCTAAACCAATATCATCTTTTTTTGTCTCTTAACACAAGAACGAATAGGTGTAGTAAGTTAGCTTTACCTTTAAGAATCTTAACACAATTCTCAAAACAAGCACTAAATAAATCTAATAAATGTACTTAAAATTTGACATCAACACAAACTAACATATTGAGAAAGGTCAAAAGATGTATTCATGACTTGTTTTGTTTAAGAATTATCCTACACTCCCTAATACAATTTTATTTTGACAAATGTCTGACTAATACTGACCCTTAGTAAAAGTATATTTTTTCCTTTTCTTTTCCCCCCCATTCTCAACACTAGAATTACGAAGGGTTCATAGCACAATGCCTGGACAAAACAAGTCATTAATTAATCTATTAAACTCTTTGAAATGTGACCTCATAATGAACCACCAATTAATTACACAGATATACAGAGATATAGTTTACCGCTGATATTAAGGTCACATTTTGAGAAGGTTTATTAGATTAAATTATTACACCTTTTGTGCAAGAATTGTGCTACAATCCCTAATACACTTTTTCCAATTTAAATTTAATTTAGTGGTTTTAACAAGAATTAGACCAATACAGATAATGGGTATAAGATCAGACCACGCCTCACAAAAATGTAATGCAACACCCATTTTCTTATCCATTTTTTTATAACTGGATAAATTTTATGTAATGTACTATAATTCAACAATTTCATTTTAAGAGAACATTGTTGTTAAGACGTTGTTTAATGTTTAATGGTCTGATTAGTTTCTATTCAAACTGCGTGTGAACTGTGTGTGAAAGCAATTTTGAAGTTAAATGCCATCTTATAAGCGTTCAAGTACAGACCTGATGAACTGTTTAAGGCTAGCTTTGATCCAATAGCCATGTAAATGAGAGCTTGTATTATTCCTTTGATCATTCATTCAATCTCTTTCACATTCCAGCCCTCATGTGACCTTTCGCTAAAGCTCCACCTTTATTTACTCGCTGCTTTTGAGCAGACATTGTAATCTACTATTAAATAAAAATGTAAATAACAAATGACTGGACTCAATTACAAACAGATTCTACAAATAGAACATCAGATAAACATTGATAAACACACTCTCAACACCTTTTGAATGTATTACAATAGCACAGATGTTCAGCTGGTAGAACAAGTAATATTGGAAGTAAACTTAGTTACTGAGGTTTCAGTAACTCATTCAAATAAACACCAGCCAGTGTGCTTGTGGTAAACCAAGTGAATTATGGGAGTCAAAGTGTGGTCTAATTGTAAGTGGCAAATAAATTGGACATTTAACCTAATCAGTTAGCACAGAAGTACCTGTAGTGATGGGTGATGACCTGGGTGATGACACCCAGCTATACCTGTCATTCTCACCTGAAGTTCACTCAATCTCTGCACGGATATCGCAGTGTCTCTCAGACATACCCTCATGGATGAAGGAGCATCACCTTCAATTAAATCTCTCAAAGACTGAACTTCTGGTTATACCAGCAAAACATCTTTTCAACACAACTTCTCTATAAGTATCGACTCTCTCTCTCTCACACCGACAAAGGTTGCTAGGAACCTGGGTGTTATGGTTGACGACCAGCTCTCCTTCACGCACCATGTGGCCTCAGTTGCTCGATCCTGCCGCTTCGCGCTTTATAACATCAGGAAAATTAGACCGTTTCTGACGCAACAGGCCACCCAACTCCTGGTACAAGCAGTCGTCATCTCACGCCTCGACTACTGCAATGCCCTGCTAACTGGCCTCCCGGCCTGTGTAGTAAAACCACTCCAAATGACCCAGAACGCAGCAGCACGTCTGGTCTTCAACCAACCAAAACGGGCACATGTCACCCCGCTGCTCATTGAGCTCCATTGGCTACCAGTTGATGGTCGCATCAAATTCAAAACTCTTACAATCGCCTACAAGGTGATGACAGAACAGGCTCCTTCCTACCTGCACTCACTCCTGAAGGCTTACACTGCCGCTGCGCTCCTCCAATGAACCTCGCCTCGCTTTACCAAACAAACATTCACACAAAGCAATCCAGACTGTTCTCATACAGAGTTCCTCAATGGTGGAACAAACTACCTTCCACTACCAGATCAGGAGAATCTCTCGCTATCTTTAATAAACTCCTGAAGACAGACCTCTTTAAAGAGCACTTACTCTCCTAACACCTCTAACTAACTACCTTCTACTACCAGATCAGGAGAATCTTTCACTATCTTCAAGAAACTCCTGAAGACAGAGTTCTTCAAAGAGTACTTACTCTCCTAACACCTCTAACTAACTACCTTCCACTACCAGATCAGGAGAATCTCTCTCTATCTTTAATAAACTCCTGACGACAGAGCTCTTCAAAGAGCACTTACTGTCCTAACGCCTCTAACAAACTAACTACTTCTAACCTCATTTCCTTCTTCCCCTCTTTCACTCCTCTACCCTATTGTTTCCCTTCGACCTCCTTTAGGCCCTATCTAAAGATGTTTTTACCTTTAACTTCTATTACTTTGTACTTCACTATTGTAAGTCGCTTTGGACAAAAGCGTCTGCCAAATGTCATGTAATGTAATGTAATGTTATTGAATAATACATGATGTATGTAATAATTACATAATGAGTAATTAAATAGCATATATTAATAGAACGTAATACACTGTAAATTATTAAGGGGTTAAAGCACACTAAAGTACCGAGACAGAAATAGTCTCAGACTGAGCTAGCTGAATGTGCTGAATGTGGAAGGCGTACCTGTATGAATTAGAATGTGTCGTTTCAGGTGATAGCCACTTCTGAAGGCCCCGTAGCAGTGATCACAGATGAAGTTCTTCTGCACTTTGGACAGTGGACAGTTCCCATTCTCATCCACCACAACAGACTGAGAAACAACCAAAGGGGTTTGTCATATTGCTTCAAGCAGGAAATTAATTTCATTAAAAAAAAAAAATTACAGTGAAAATGATTTTTTTAAATCATCCAGACTATGAAGAAACACATAAGAAATCATGTAATAAAATTAAACCTATTAAACAAATCAGAGTACATTTATCTGAGGTGCTGTGAACTTGCGGTTTCTGAAGCTCGTAACTCTGATGAACTAATCCTGTAGAACAGTGGTAACTCTTGGTCTTTTCTGGGTCAGTCTGTTTAGTGCCAGTTTCATCATTTTGGCTGCACTTGAGGATACTTTTAAAGTTCTTAAGATTTTTCAGATTTACTGATCTTCATTTATTAAAGTCTTCTTTTTTTTTACTTAGTTAAGTAGTTCTTGTCATAATATAGATTAGATCATTACTTAAATAGGGCTATTCACTGTGTACCAATTCGCTGTGGCATTGTTTTGATAAGCTTCTGCAAAGTCACAAGATATATTTCAGTCCAGTGCTGCATTCATTTTTCACCAAGATCTCACATTAATGATGGCAGAGTCTGACCGCTGCGCAAAGCATTCTGTAAAATAAATACAATAAAAATACAGCTCTGGAAAAAAAATAATAAAAGAACACTTAAAAATGAGTTTCATTCATTTTACCAAATAGAAAAAAAAACCTCTGAAATATAATCAAGAGGAAGATGGATGATCACAAGCCATCAAACCAAGCTGAACTGCTTGACTTTTTGCACTAGGAGTGGCATAAAGTTATCCAAAAGCAGTGTGTAAGACTGGTGGAGGAGAACATGCCAAGATGCATGAATACTGTGATTAAAACCAGGGTTATTTCACCAAATATTGATTTGTGATCTCTTAAAACTTTATGAATATGAATAACTTTTTTACTTTGCTTAATTTGAGGTCTGAAAGCTCTAAATCTTTTTTCATCATTACAGCCATTTCTCATTTTCTGCAAATAAATGCTTTAAATGACAATATTTTTTGGAATTTGGGGGAAATGTTGTCCGAATTTTATAGAATAAAACAACATTGTTTATTTTATTTAAACATATACATATAAATAGCAAAATCAGAGAAACTAATTCAGAAACTGAAGTGGTCTCTTATTTTTTTCCAGAGCTGTACATTTTAAATATGTAATGTAATCAACCACTAATCAACTGTTATTTGCTTTGCGTCTAAACACACTGTACGTAATGTAATGCTATGTAGTGTTACGTTGCTTTATAGTGTGCCCTGGTCCTGGAGAACCATAATCTTACTCCACTGTTTACTTGTACACAGTTAAAACCACATATAAATCTTCCTGTCATGAAATCACAGCCTTTAAAAATAAAAGTCTGCACAACAATGTCTTTAAAAGTTAGATTAACATTAGAGAATATGATTAACTATCTCCGACTATAGCTAACCACCATACTGTCGTCTCTCTTTTACCAGATACAATAACTGTTATTGTGCAGCTAACCCCTCCCCTCTGCCTTTCTTTTCAGAGAACACCACCCCCCACCCCTCCTCCACACCAACACACTAACCACCACCTCCCCCACCGCCGCCACCGCCTCCTCCCGAACACAGCCTCCCCCACCACAGCCCCCCACACAAACAAAAATGTGCAGGGAGTCTCGCAGCCCCAACCCACACAGTGCCGAGCAGTCTCTGAGAGCTGCTTTAAAATTCTGTATGGAATCCAGGGAGCTTCCAAACTTTTTTTTAAAGATTATTCGATTTAAACAACTAATCTCAAACTATAAAAAAACTTACAGAACTGAAAAGCAACAAAAAATAAAGATACTACAGCTATTGTTATTTGGGTGGTGGGTGAATCTCAGCACTGCAGTGAGTAAAACGGGCATAGTGGTGGTGTATGAGGTGTTCATGTGTGTTTGTGCTGCTGGTATGATTGAATCAGATACAGCAGTGCTGCTGGAGTTTTTAAACACCATAGAAAAGTCCAGCAACAGCTTCTTATGGGCATAGTCATGTGGGAACTGATGAACTAATGACTTTACAACTTTGGTGGTACAGCTCTAGATATTGGTAGGAGTATCTAATACAGTGGAGGCAGTAAGTGATTAAACACAGTGTTTAAAAACCCCAGCAGCACTGCTGTATCTGTATCTGATCCACTTGTAAACACAGCACAACACACACTAACACCTCATACACCACCACCATGGTGTGACATGATGTATGAGGTGTTAGTGTGTGTTGTGCTGTGCTGTGTGCACAAGTGGATACAGATACAGATACAGCAGTGTTGCTGGAGTTTTTAAACACTGTCACTGCAGTGCTGAGAATGATCCACCACCCAAATAACAGCAGCACATCTGCTCTGTGGCGGTTCTGTGGGGTCCTGATCATTAAAGAACACAGTGAATGGAGGATAATAATAAAGTATGTTAAAGTATGAAGAGAAACAGAACTACAAAGTGCTCCAATATTTAATGGTAACATTTCAGCAACAGTGTTGTCATTACAATCATAACAACAAAGCTACTTTAAATCTTAAACGTAAACAAGCACACATGCCTCAGAACAGGCCAATCAATAGATTCAACCACAGCATTCTCTCTCACTCCCACTCTCTCTCTCTCTCTCTCTCTCCCTCCCTCCCACCCCCACACACACACACACACACACACACACACACACCTCCCCCCTCTTCAAACACTGACCTTCCCTCCTTTCCCCTCCTGCTCCCTGACTTTACAGGGCGTTCCCGACTTCCTGTTCTTTTTCTTCAGCTGCATGTCCTCGTTGGGTCTCATATCCTTCTCATCCAGCAGTCGGGGAGCATGGAAATCGCCTTCTTTCCGGAGAAGCTGCACACATACACACACACACATTTCCTAAATGTGTTAACACTTGTTAAAAAACCCCTAAGAGCCAACCATATCATATTTAAATCAGAGCACCCACTCTGCCCCAAGTTATATAAATTAATTTATAATGATTTTTATTATTATTAATTCAGAAGATTACAAAAAAATCAAAAGATCATGATAAGTATATTAGTGTAATAAATATGACACTATTAGAGATGGCACTGATTCGAAATGTATAGGATGTTTATATTAAAGCATCTGTTACAGCAAATATATGATTGGTGTAAAATGCACTTGATGTTTTAGGTTATTTTTCCTAGAATATAATATTTATAGTATAATAGTTAAGATAATATATTAGTCCAGTAATAATAATGACGACTGCCATATATACTACTGTATAATCTTACTGTCATTGTAAAATCATTTAATGCCAATAATATATTAAACATATAATACCATACTACCACCATACATGGCATTTTTAAAGAATAATAATACATAAATAAGTGAATAAAACAATACCTGTGCTTTTAAACAAAGCTGACATACTAACTTGCTCACTAAGGTTAGATAATTGAAACATAATAAACTGCCTGATGCCTGACACTGCCTGTTTACTGGTACTGTTCTGAGAATTAGAGATTTGGGCTCTAAAACCTGTTTTTAAGTCACATATAATTAAAATGGTGGAGATATACATGCAGAGGTGTTGCAGTAAAAAATGGCTCAGATTTGCCACTATTTTACTATCATAAACATTAGATATAAAAGTCCACAAAAAAACAGAATGTGACATGTAATTTTACTGGTGGGACTGGATAGTACAGTATATCAATAATATAATATATAGTATTGCGTTCTAGTATATACAGCTCTGGAAAAATGTAAGGGAGTTTCTAAATCAGTTTCTCTGATTTTGCTATTTATAAGTATATGTTTGGGTAAAATGAACATTGTTGTTTTATTTTATAAACTATGGACAACACTTCTCCCAAATTCCAAATAAATATAGTTATTTAAATCATTTATTTGGCTGAAATAACAAAAAAGATGCAGACCTCAAATAATGCAAAGAAAACAAGTTCATTTTCATGAAGTTAAGAGTTCAGAAATCTATATTTGATGCAATAACCCTGGATTTTATAAACAGTTTTTATGCATCTTGTCATGTTTTCCTCCACCAATCTTACACACTGCTTTTGGATAACTTTATGCCACTCGTGGTGCAAAAATCCAAGCAGTGCAGCTTGGCTTGATGGCTTGTGATCTTCCTCTTGATTATATTCCAGAGGTTTTCAATTTGGTAAAATCAAAGAAACTCAATTTTTAAGTGGTCTCTTATTTTTTTTTTCAGAGCTGTATATTGTACTGTATTGTATTGCATTGTATTGTACAATATATACAATATATATTAGCAGAGGGGCATTTTTTTTGACTAGAATTAAGCCTAGTCTTGGACTAAACAGCCTTTAACAAAATATAGTCTACGACTCAATCAGAATTGTGAAGAAATGTTGCATAACCACTAAATGTGGTCTACTGTGCCATCTCTAACAGTTATATTTATATTCAGGAGTGATGCTGTGTGTTTAACAGCACTGCTATTATCAGGTTTAATTAGAACTGCAGCTTGTTCTGGTTGAGCCATGTCCCCTTCTCCCCAGTTTCTCCTAACCAGTGGCGGACAGGTCATCCCCGTCGGTAAGACCATGTGTCCCTGCGGCCCGCGGTCCTGCAAATCCCTCTGACCCGAAGCGTGGCCTGGGGCAGGACCCAGAGGAGTCATCATTTTCTTGGGGGCAGCCATGGAGCTGGCTTGCATCAGGGCCATGCTGGAAAGTACGGCTTCACAACCGAGCAGCCCCGCCTCGAGAGAGATATTACAGACAGATTTCAGTTCAATTAAGAGGAAAAAAAGATATGCTGAAGATGTTCTTCTGATCTTCTGTTAACAGGCCAAGAATGTAGCTTAATTTCTCGAATTATTCTTTATTTATAGTAGGGCTGCACGATATATAAATCATCATTATTAATGAAAGTGAAAATTTATACAATGCTGATTAACTAAAATTGGGAGATATCTTTACCATTATCTATAACATGAAACTGATATTTAATGATGATACAGTAAAGGAGGGCTCATTTCTGTAAACACTGTGTCTGTGAGCGTGTGTGTGTGTGTGTCTGTGTGTGTTCCCATTAATTAGTTCTCCCCCTAAGTCAATACTTAGGAACAAATATCAGAGTTGGAATATTAAACTACTTAAGATTTAAACATATTTTTTTATTTTACAGTTTTTTACTTCGGTTATTTAAAAAGAAATACGTATTTAAATGGAAACAATTTAGTATGTGTTTATTTTGTATTTCATTAAGTTGTGCCATTACCAAGATGTGAATTTTTGTATTAAATCAAGGCATCAACAACACTTATTTTGTTTTTAAATAAAATATTATGAACAGTATGTAATTAGGAATAAGAATATGCTATATATACTTTGAGTATATATATATATATATATATATATATATATAGTGCAGCCTAGATATGTATGTAGATATGTACTCAGAACTGTCAGAACCAATCAAATAAGCAGAATGAAGAACACGGGACGAGCCCATGAAGGAGACTGACCCATTTCATATGGTCACGGACCGAGCTGCTTGGTATGTGTGACATCACCGTAGAGACCGGATGAGAGAGGGTGGGGAAAGGGGCGGGGACAAGGTGGCTAGAAGAGATGTCACTCAGGATGGTGCGATAGACAATAGGCCACACCTATTCCTATCATCTGGCTCTCGTTTACGTCCTTGTGAAGGGGAAAGGGGGGGGTACAGAGAGGTGGGAGGTGGGGGGGTGAATATTGTTAAATCACATATAAAAAAACATTTACAATGAATTAAAACACAAATGTAATGTAACAGCATTTTCACAAAGACCAACATCAGCAGAGTTAAAGTGGGAAATACTAAACTACAATCTTAAAGAATAATGCAATTCTAATGTGCTACTAGGGTTTCCATTGTACTACCTACATTTGTACATATCATTATTAATATTAATCTGGCCACAAAGAAACATTTCATAACTGTAAACTGAAAATTAAATGTAACCCTGCCCCACAGATCAGCTATACTGAGAAAAATATTTTTCAAATGCAGTAAAATTAATCATATTCAGATATTTTAATAGCATTCAGAGCATTCAGCTCTTCTGGACTAACAAATCAAGAAAAAGACAGCAGAAAGCACTATGTGGAACTAGACGTGGGTGTGGCTTAAAGTCAAAATGAATGAGGTGCAGAATGTGGGTGTGGCTTAAGGCAATAATCACTGGGGTGCTGAAAGTCGATATGGCTTAAAGGAGAAAATCATGTCAAAGCAGAAATGAAGGGGTGTCTGATGTGGGTGTGGCTTAAAACACAAATATATGGGAATAAATGGATGTGTGTTGCTTTAATTTAAAAGTGAGTGTGAGGTGATGGATATTAGCATGGTGTAGGGAGCAATAACTGGTGTGCTGAAAGTGGGTGTGCCTTGGTATGCAAATTAGTGTACTGGACATGGGTGTGGCTTAAAGAATAGAAAGTAGGTTAAAGAAGAACTGAAGAGGTGCCTGATGTGGCTTAAACACAAATCTATGTGAAGAACTTGATGTGGGTGTGGCTTAAAACACAAATCTGTGTAAAGAACTGGCTCAATGCAAGAAATTTGGGCATGCCTTATTCCAGAAATAAACATGATTTGACGGATGTGGGCGTGGCTTAACATAGTAATGACTAAGGTGCTGAAAGTGGGTGTGACCTGATAAAAAAAAAATGCAATTAGTGTACCGAACATAGGTGTGGCTTAAAGCAGAAATTACATTAAGGAAGAAATAAATATGTCCCAATGTGGGTGTGGGTTAAATCAGTGGGTAGAAATCCCTGCAAGGTGTCAGATATGGGTGTGGCTTAATGCAGAATGAGTGTGGCGGAGGGACGGAGGTGCTGAAAGTGGGTGTAACAAAGCACAAATGAATGTAGAAATAAGTTTAAGATGCTGGACATGGGTGTGGCTTAATGCAGAGAATTAGGGTGTGGCTTAATATTGAAACGAATGAGAGGTTCCTTAAGTGGGTTTTTCTTAAGGGAGTGCGGTAGTGTAAGGTACTAGATGCTGGAAGTTTAAACCATACCCACATCTAGCATATTTATACTTTTTTTTCTATTTTTTTCCCATTTTCTCCCCAATTTACACGGACAATTACCCAACCCACTCATTAGGACTCCCCCTATCCCTAGTGATGCCCCAACACCAGGAGAGTGTAGACTAGCACATGCATCCTCTGATACATGTGAGGTCAGACTCCACCTCTTTTCGAACTCTTGCTGATGCAGCATAGCCAAGGAGCTTCACTGCACACTCAGAGGAAAGAGCAGTGACTCGGTTCCGATACATCAGCTCACAGATTCCTTGTGCTGATCGACATCACCCTTTGGAGTGATGTGGTATGAGTGCCTTTTACCCACCCAATTGTGCTCTCTCAGGGCTCTGGTAGCCGATGGCATTTGTGCTTTAAATTTTAAAGTGCAAATTAATAAGTTGCTGGATGTGGATGCGTGTTAAAGCTACAAATAATGTGTGGTGATGAGTGAGTGGAGTTTTAAACTGTAACGAGTGTGAGGTGGTAAGAGTAGGTGTGGCTTAAAAGCAAGAAATTAAGATGTTAGTTAATGCAGAAATGAGTGAGACAATGGAAATTGGTGTGGCTTGGAGATGTTGGTGTTTTTACTGACCACAACACACTGCAGACTAATGAAGAAGGGCTGTTAATAAAAAGCATAATAAGAAAGTGCTTTAGACAGCCAATCAGCAGTCTAGATTATTGAGCAAATGTGCTTATTGGTTGTAATATAACCAACATCTAGTAAATTTGTTTTAAATTGGGAGAATTATTTAATATGAGGTGGTGCTGATGTGATTCATTTGGTGGATACCTAAAAATAACATGAGTGACATCTGTTCAGGAGGAGCATCCTGCCTCAGAACTGAAAAGTGAGCATCTGTAGAGCCATACCAACCAATCTGCACATTTTACTGTACACTGTACAAATACATATCTTATTACTTTATACTATACTTTAAGCTATATTTTCAAATGTTTATAAAATATCAGCAGAAAAATTGTGGAAAAAAATGGTAATTAATGGGAGTTTGCCCTTTGCCCTTCTTTTCTTGTTAGTTTCCATCCTCTACTCTTCTCATAAGACCTTATACTAGATACTGGAACATTGTTGTGAGAATAATTTACTTCAAATATCATCCAGCCACAATAAACAGCATCTACCATTCTAATGTATCAAAAAAAAAAATCTGAATGGAGTTCCATCACTCCAACCGCCCAATATTGAAAGGTCTTACACCACTGTAACTCAACAGCAAATCAAGAGGGTCAGTGAGGTCAGGTAGGGATGCTGAATGATTAAATACTGCACTTCAACTCATCCCAAAGTAGGGCTTGATGATATGGCTAAGATTTAAATAGCAAAATATTATTTAATTGTGGTCGATACGATGTCAGACATAAATCTGATTTTGATAAGAACTACATGAAAGCTGAAAAAAGCTGAAAATCTGCCAAGAATATCAAATACAAAAAAAAAACAATATTGAAACATTTTATATCGCAATATATATACTAATATTAAATTATTGTCCAGCCTTATCCCAAAGGTACTGAATGTTGCTCAATCCATCAGAGAAACCACAACACCTAATGCTGGAGGGTTTATATGAACAGATAATGTAATTTGGCAGATTGTGCAGCCAAGAAGCACTGCTCCAAGGAGTAACTAACCAAGGAGCAACATTACTACTGTGTTATTCACACTACTGTAACATATCTGTAAATATGTAAGCTATGTAAATATGCAGCCATTTGTGCTAGCTATAGAGCATTCTAGTTTATGTGTAAATGTGCTTTAAATAAGAGCCAAAGGTTACAGAGAACCATGTTACAGGGTAAGACTTTGTAAACCTTTAATATCACCCAGAAACAAAATAAGGGTGATAAAGGGTTATAAATAAGGGTGCTTTCACAATAACAAAATGAGAAAAATCACACAAAACCAAAATAAGATACGTTTTAGAGACCTTTCTTATCAGTTTGGATGAAAAAAAAAATTGTTTGTACACTTAAAATATGGTCCAGTGCAAAAGTGTAAAAATTGAGTTCTCTAACGCCATATTTAAGACTTTTGGGCCGTAGGATGGATGGAGCATCTTAAAATTAAGCAACTTTAAGACAAATTAAAGCCTTTTTCAAGATCTACAACCTCAGAACATTGCCAGCATAACCATAAACAGAACCAAAACAGATGTTAACTGATTTTTTAAATATGTGCATTGAAGGTGTGATAAAACAATATACATCATGTGAGGACAGGCAAATGTCTAGCGCTTAAAATTTAGCTCTTAAAAAAACATGCTCTGCGGAGGCCATAATGTTGTTACATTATGTACTGTACATGTATGTATGTATTCCTGATTTATTCTTGATTGTTATTCAACATGCAATAAGAAATAGGACTTTCAGGTGGCTGTTTTGCGAAACTAAATTCACTAAATTTGCAGAAAACTGCTATATAGTGAAACATATTGTTATTGGGATATTGTTTGTTTGGTCATATAGCACAGTCCTACATGCAATATAAGGCTGGAGTTGGCTGTTGTTCGAATTTTCCGGTCCACCTTAAATGCTGAAGCAGTTGCATGCTGGCTCCTCTGGAGCTCCTGGGGAGTCAGCATGTAAGTGCTGCAGCATTTAAGGTGGAACGGAAAATTCGAACAAGAGGCTGGGGAGCATCATGTAAATTAGATGTTAAACGCGTTAAAACGTCCGTATGTCAGCGTATTCTGGTTTATTACGTGTAATAGCGCTCAAAAAAACAAGTAATACTGACCTGTGGTCTTATAAACACAATAAAAACGCTAGTTAGTTAGCTAGTTACGTTAGCTCCAAGCTAATTGGCTACTGTTAGCCAGAAAGCTAGCAAAACTCCTACGCAAAAACACGGTCCAACGCCCCACATTTTAGAGCAAAAACGCAGAACGCAGAACCGCATTTAATAGCTTGAATTCACTACAAAAAAACCGAAATACGACACCACGCTCTGTGTATTTAATACGCTATTACTAGTCGCTGCATCCAGCGCTGAATAACCCGCTAGCCGCCGTTAGCTGACTAGCTAATGCTAACACCCTAAGCTCCACTCCCGACGGAAAGCGGCCGCAGCCTCCCACTGAATAATTTCCACGCTCAGAAATTACATTTAAGCGCTTAAAAAGAAGCAGGCATTCATTACAATGTGCAGAAAATGTGAATTTTACCTTTTAATCCGCACCCCAGCCCGATCTTGCTGTATTATCACCGCGGCCACATCGGCTAGCTCAGTTTACAAACACAGGAAACAGCGGCGGAAGAGTTCCGAGCCAGCAGCGGAGCAGCAGCACCAGACCCAGCCAACCAACACTCAGCCCAGCTATACTCAACAATACTAATCAATACTCTCAAATACTCAGCCCAGTTATACCCAACAATACTAATCAATACTCTCAAATACTCAGCCCAGCTATACTCAACAATACTAATCAATACTCTCAAATACTCAGCCCAGCTATACTCAACAATACTAATCAATATTCTCAAATACTCAGCCCAGCTATACCCAACAATACTAATCAATACTCTCAAATACTCCACCCACCTATGCTCAAAATACTAATAAATACTCAAAAATACTTAGCCCAGCTATACTCAACAATACTGATCAATACTCTCAAATATTCAGCCCAGCTGTACCAACAATATTAGTCAATACTCACAAATACTCAGCCCTGCTATATGCAACAATAATAAACAATACTCACAAATACTCAGCCCTGCTATACTCGACAATACTAATAAATACTCAGCCCAGCTATATTCAAAATACTAAAAGATACCCGCAAATACTCAGCCCTGCTATACTCAACAATACTGATCAATACTCACAAATGCTCAAGCTTGCTATACTCGACAATACTAATAAATACTCAGCCTAGCTATATTCAACAATACTAATAGATACTCACAAATACTCAGCCCTGCTATATTTAACAATACTGATCAATACTCGCAAATACTCAAGCTTGCCATATTCAACAATACTAATCAATACTCACAAATAGTCAGGTCTGCTATACTCAACAATACTAATCAATACGCACAAATACTCAGCCCTGCTATACTCAAATACTAAGCGCAGCTTTACTCAACAATATTAAACAATACTCACAAATACTCATCAGTCCTCAGCAATACTCATAAATACTTTATAGTATGTATACACAAATATAATACTATACTTAGCAATACTGAACAGTACTCAGATTCTCAACACTACTCATCAGTACTCATACATAAATATTGTATAATATGCATCTGTAGTTAATGATACTAATAAAAACTTTATAATACTTTTCATTACTTATTGATACTTGGAAATACGCAAAATACAATTACAAATTACAATATATTTCCTATTATATTTTTCAAGGTGGATATATAAATATTCTTTTTACCACAGATACAGCCAGACCAAATTATGGTCCTTTTTGGATGTTTTGTTTTGGTTGTCAGTAAAATAAGTTAAATGTCAAATATGGTATCATATGCAGGTACGATTCCCTAAGACTGCTCAGAAATCACAGGAAAATTTAAACATGAGTCAATATGGCGGATCACGATACAGTAGCGTCATAACAAGGAACTCTTATCTCCGGCCTTGTGAAAAACTCAACCTATCAAAAGCTGCAGATAATCTAGCGAAGCTAGATATGTTTAGGAAAAAGTGTTCTGGCCTGGAAGTCAAAACAAAGAACTCTGGCCAGGATCAGCAACAATATTGGACAACATCAACAAGTACACAGGCAGCAGGCACAGTCTGGAGACTAGACTGGCTGGGGATTCCTTCTGCTAAAACATCTTGTCATCACTGATCTGTAGTGCTGGCTTAAGTACACAAGCCCTGTATATGGATAAAGTAGAGAAACTGAAGAGAAAATATTACTCCAGTAAAAGAAGAAGACCTCCTCTTACAGTGGTATGAAAAAGTTTGGGCACCCCTGATCATTTTTATCATTTTTCTTTATAAACCATTGGCTGTTTGGATCAGCAATTTCAGTTAAATATATCATATAGCAGACAAACCCAGTGATATTTGAGAAGTGAAATGAAGTTTATAGGATTTACAGAAAGTGTGCAATAATTCTTTAAACAAATTAGGCAGGTACATACATTTTGGCAGCCCAACAGAAAATTACATCAAATAACAGCCTCTAAACACTTTCTATTGCTTCCAATGCGAGTGTGGCTTCTGGTTCAAGGTATTTTGTGCCATTCTTCTTTATAAAACATCTCCAGTTCAGTCAGGTTTGATGGTTTCTGAGCACGGACAGCCCACTTTAAATCACACCACAGATTTACAATAATATTCAGGTCTGGGGACTGAGCTGATCATTCCAGAATGTTGTACTTGTTCCTCTGCATGAATTCCTTAGCAGAGTTTGAGCAGTGTTTAGGGTCATTGTCTTGTTAAAGTATCCAGCCCTGGTGCAACTTCAGCTTTGATTTTCAAGATCTGTTGAAACTGACTGAAATCCATGCGACCCTCAACTTTAACAAGATTCCCAGTACCTGCACTGGCCACACAGCCCCACAGAATGGAACCACCACTAAATTTTACTGTGGATAGCAAGTGTTTGTACTAAAGCAGTGTTGTTTTTCTGTCATGCATACCGCCCTCCAAATACCGCAACTTTAACTTTATCAGTCCACAGTACATTATTCCAAAATGAAGTTGGTTTGTCTAAATGTGCTTTAGCATACCTCAAGCGACTCTGTTTGTGGCGCGTGCACAGAAAAGGCTTCTTCTGCATTACTCTCCCATACAGCCCCTCCTTGTGCAAAGTGCGCTGAACAGCTGAACAATGCACAGTGACTCCATCTGCAGCAAGATGATGGTGTAGGTCTTTGGAGCTGGTCTGTGGGTTGACTATGACTGTTCTCACCATCCTTCTCCTCTGATTATCTGAGATTTTTCTTGAGCTGCCACTTCAAACCTTAACTAGAACTGTGCCTGTGGTTTTCCATTTCCTCACTATGTTCCTCACAGTGGAAACTGACAGCTGAAATCTCTGAGATAGCTTTTTGTATCCTTCTCCTAAACCATGATTGTGAACAATCTTTGTTTTCAGGTCATTTGAGAGTTGTGTTTTGAGGCTCCCATGTTGCCACTCTTCAGAGAAGATGCAAAGAGAAGAAAAATTGGCAATTGACTCTCTCATAATTGGATTCACACGTGTATGTAGGTCAAGTGTCAATAAGCAAATTTACACATGAACTCATTTTGTGTTTCTTTAATTAGTGCTAAAAGTATTTAAATCAATAAAATGAAAGGGGTGCCCAAATTTATGCACCTGCCTATTTTTGTTTTAGGAATTATTGCACACTTTTTGTAAATGTGATATGACAAAACACTGAAAAGTACTTGATCAAGTTCAAGAACGTACTACTGCAGTTTCGATTTTAAATATGATTGTTTTTGTTACAAAATAATTAACCTAATTATGTAATCTATAAAATATGACCAAAAAATTAAGTGCAGAGTGTTTAGTGCATATAAAATGCAAAAATAAACAATTATGCAAAAACGGCATTCATGATTTTTTTTTTTTACTATGCCAATATTATTGTGTACAGTATGATATGGCACACCCCTAGTAAAGATACTCAAAAATACGATATGATTCACATTTACTGAACTGAACTTTTAACATGATGCCATAATAATTCCTGGCTTGTTGCACACTACATGACCTGGGGGGCATTAAGGTTGGGATGCTCCACACCTAAAATGAGTCACTGCCCTCTCTCTTAAGTGCCAGCTCACTCTCAATATTTAAGCCTGTTATTACACGCTCATACGCAGCATTATGACATAATAAGAAGATCTGAGGCTAAAAAATTGTGTAAGCAGAAACCACCCACTGACCGTTTTTTTATAGCTCTCCTATATATTAAAAACGCCTATTTCCGGATTCGCCTTTTTATATGTGCTGCATATTCATACACTGTTAAACATTTCTTTCATATTTAGTCAGATTCAGTTGGATCAAAACGTTCTATAGCTTAAAGTGTACTAAAAGTTTCAGATTACAACAATATAGATCCATAAATAGTTAGATTTTTTTTAAATCTGAATAATTTATGGATATAGGGTGTGTTTCACATAGGTGAACAGTTTGGCGGATAACAAATGATCTAACACATGACGTAAGAAAAGAACAAGCCAGTTCTGAGACTGTTTCCCAAAGACCTATTCAAAGCAAAAAAATAAGGAATGACTTCAAAGAACATCTTTGTTAACTCAAACTCAAACTGTTAACAAACTTAAGAACTTAAAGAAGTACTTTTAGAATTACGAGGGGGTCGGGTTACTTGTTAATATGTGTGTGAGTTTATATAGTACTTTAATTACATAAGGGTTTGGAAAACACTTGTTGATCAAATTTACGTATGAGTTAACAAAGTTTTTAGCATTAGAAACTTTTGGGAAACACACCACTGAAATGTTTTAATCTGCAAATTCATGGATCTAAGTTTTTTTTTTTAGATTTGAAAATGTATGAATCTGATATATAAAATATATATTTAAAAATCTATGGATCAGACTTTAAATCTAAAGTTTATAAATGTCATTAATAATTATTAATTATTATTAAAAGTTGGATACATTTAATTCAATAATATACAAAATGCAGATTCATATACTTTTGACAGCTTTTAAGCTCCATAAATTTCCACCTCAATGTCAGTTTCTACTGATGGTTTGACATGGTCTAAGCTGATGAAAAGCTGGTAATCCGGGCCAAAACATAGCACTGTCTAACCAGTTGGTCATGCTTGTTTGCAGGTCATACTGGTCAAGCAGCTAGCTTAGTTAACAATGCTGTAATAACATGTGCAGGAATCATAAAAAAATAAACATTTCAGCATACAAATAACCTTGTAATCTGCAGTAAAGCTAATTAATTAAGTAAAATGAGTGCTAATATCATCAAATGAAGCTAACTAGGTTAGCTTACTTAGTGATATACTCAAACACACACACAGAGACGTTTATCAAATATTGTTACTCCTACACCAAACTGATGACATTGCCAACTAATTTGACCAGACAACAAAATCTATTACATATGTAATGTACAAACTGTGTATTTAGGTAATGATTTGATTAATAGCACAAAAATAGGTCCTTTCCAATGTTTCTCCAGTGCAGTGAGTGTAGCTAGTGTTAGCTAGCATATGTAGCTACCAGAGCAGTACTACAGTATGAGCAGCAGAGAATCAATAAACACCCAGTTAACGTTTATTAATAAACTATACTCTAATAAACTCAATAAAATAAAGCTTTTAACTCCACATTTAAAACTTAGTATCGGTTTCTACATCTCCACACATACAGACTGACTGTTTAGCACCTGAAATATACAAGCTGGAAAATGCTAGCTTAGCTTTAGCACACTGAGGTAATTGACCACTAGCTAGCATATCTACCTAAATACTGGCTGCCTTTTTCTGTACATTTCAGCTACATAACCTTAATCTAACCTGCTGTATATTTCTGCATCTGTATATAATAATGAATGATATACACGTTCTGTCTGTATTATAATAAAAAATAGTATCTGTAACATAAAAGTAGTATTCTTGTTTATTCTGCTCTGAAATGACCATACTGAAATTCACAGTACCAGTTAAAAATTTAGTGGTAAGTTATATAATTTATTTTAAAAACGTCATCCAAGCTATGAAGAAAAACACAGGAAATTATAAACAAACCATAATATGTTTTATGCTTTGGATTCTTCAAAGTAGCACCTCTTGCTTAGATTAGACAGTTTTGCACATCTTGGCTGGATTTTTTTTAGTCCGCTTTATGAGGTAGAGTTATCTGGAATGGCTTTAAGTTAACAGCTGTGCTTAATCAATAGTTAATTAGAGTTAATGTATTGCCTCTTAATATGTTTGAGAGCATCAGTTGTAATTTGTGTAAGTTGTGAAGAGGTAGAGTTGGTATACAGTGAATAGCTCTATTTGAGTAATATTCCAATCTATACTATGGCAAGAACCACTCAACTAAGTAAAGAAAAAAATATTTTAAAACATAACAGTCAGTCAATCTGAAATTTTTAAAAGACTTTTTAAAGTATTCTCAAGTGCAGTCGCAAAGACCATCAAAAACCTTGTAATAAAAAACTGGCTCTCATCAGGAACCCCCCAGGAAAAGAAGACCAAACGTTCCCTCTGTTGCACAGGTAAGTTCATCAGAGTTTCCAGCCTCAGAAACAGCAAGTTAACAGCTCCCAGATAAGATTACCTAAATGCTTCACATAGTACTTTGGTTTGTTTAACACTTTTAAGTTTTTACATGATTCCTTACAGGGTTTCCCCCAGGATTTCCTTGAAGGTGCGGTGGCAGGACCCCCCGGTTGGGAACCGATAATTTATATCACGTTAATGATATCACGATATAACACAATTACACATGTTTCCAGTTATTTTCTTTATTTCCAACTGTCACTGAAAAATGCCCACTTAAAACAAAAAGTTGCAAAAAGTAGGTTTCTTTAAAATAAATCCTTATTGTTCTTTTTTCAGATACGGTAAACGTAAAAGTGTGCAACACAAAATGTTAAATTATACATATCAATATCTTTAATCTTTAATTTAATTACAATAAAATGTTTACTGGACCGTGAAAACAAATGCATCACAGAGCTGTTCTAGGGTGCCTCTATTCTAGGGCCCTACATCCTTGCTTTATGACAGCTCCAGAAACAGAAACATAGCGTGATTTTCACTCCACCAGGTGAGTGAGCCTGAGTGGACACCTGCGTAAGTTGAAGCTGTTTAATCACTGTTTAATTCATCTCTCTCGCGCGCGCGCGCATTATGTTTCAGTCTCTCTCTCTCTCTCTCTCTCGCATTATGTTTCAGTCTCTCTCTCTCGCTATTTACAGGCGCGCTCTTGCTCTCTCTCTCTCTCTCGCGTTATGTTTCAGTCTCTCTCTCTCGCTGTGTCCTATACTCACACTCTCTCTCGCGCGCGCGTTATGTTGGCACTGCATGACTAACTACCGATTTCCACCCCCGAAGTTCAACACATGGCTGACGGAATTATTCCCCCCTAAATTTAGCTCCGGCAAATTTAAGACATTTTGGTTGAAATTTTAAGACAAAATAAGACTTTTCAAGGCCTTATTTGACAAAAATGAAATTTAATACCATTTAAGACTTTTTAAGGACCCGCGGCCACCCTGCTACATGTGCAGGACTGGAACACAGCTGTGCGTTTAGGAATTACGGCTAGAGAAGCCCTCACCTGTAGCCTCCCGAAATAGATGCAACATGCGAAACCAGCCGTGTTGTGTAGGCTACGTCTACAACATATTACCGATATAACCCTTGAACAATGTTCAACAACTTGTTCACAAATATAAAAAAACATCATTTCAGCGCCACATACCTCGGATTCAGTTGTCCAGTTTGACAGCCGGTGTCCTGTCGAGATGATCAAATTCCAGTGTCAGAAACGAGAGAGGGCGGGGCAACGCTGATCAAGCGCGGGAAAAACGCCGGGCTCCGAATTTTCACGAAGGGTGGCGGGGAAGAACGAAGGCGTGGCGGACCGCCGCACTGAAATGAACGTGGCGGAAACCCTGCCTTATGTGTTCCTTCATTGTCTGGATGACTTAAGTATTTATTTACAATGTAAGAAAACATAGAAAAAAACATTAAAAAAAAGGTTTGTGCAAACTACTGGTACTGTATGTTTACTGATAAAATCACCCTACTGAATTCTGAACATGATGCTTTGCAGATATACAGTGGCTTGCAAAAGTATTCATGCCCCTATATCTTTTTTCACATCTTTGTCACTTTACAACCAGAAACAAAATGTGTATTTTTTCTTTTTGTCAGTCACATAGGTTTGTGGTAATGCAAATGTGACCAGCTGTACCCTGCTAGCATATAATTACACTTAACCACAGAAACATAGCACCTTGCTCTTTTAGCCTTCAACACAGAGGCCAGGCAGTTAACTATTATATAACGCACATGTGTCAAACACAAGGCCCGCGGGCCAAATGTGGCCCGCCACGTCCTTTTATGTGGCCCGCGAAGTTTCGGCTTACTGCCACTACACAGCAGTGTAGTCATTGATGTGGAAACCCTGCTGGAGGGAAGGCGTAACTTCGCGGGTGTAATTGAGACATACAAATGTTTATCCCATAATGTCCAGAAAAAAATAAGTTGATGCAGACGGACGGCTGTGCTTCAAGGCGAAAGACCGGTATGCCTTTTGTGTTACGAAGAGTGTTTCTGACCAAAATAAACGCTCTTTAGGAGAGATATAAGTTGTGTGTAAATATTTATGACAATAGCTGACAAAATCTGTTTTAATGACGTTAATAAACATCACTGTGATAGCGCTAGTCACAGTTTCACCACAGCAAAGGAGGAGGACGTGAATCACTTATCTAACCAGCCTTTACTGATTTCTGCTCCCAATAACCCTTTCAATAACCTCCAATAGTCTTCAGTAGCCTTGCTGCCGTGGTGTGTTCACTAAACTCCGTAGTTATAAACATCATGAGGTTAGCAGCGCGTTAACTGACCTGTTTATAATGTAATCCCAGCAATGACTCCGCGACAGCTGCTCTAAACTGCCGCTGTTAGCTGCTTGGGCTGAAAGATGAACTGTAGAGAGCTGTATTATCCGGTTAGTGGGGTTAAAACCTTTATTTCATACACAGAAGAACTTAAAAACTGTAAAAACGCTCCAGACTGGCTCAGCTGAGCCCTGTAGCCCGTGGCTGGGCTGTAGCTCTGACTCAGTAAAGACTGCGGGCTTGTGCTGCTGCTGCTGCAACTCCTACTAGTGGTTGGATGAGGAACTGCTAAATCTGAGGAAATGCTAAATCTGTCACATGTTCTTAACAGCTCACAATTTTTGATTTCATATTTATTAAGCCTTATTTCAGTATCAAACGTTTTGATCAAAGTTAATATAACTTGTATTTTATGTCATTTCTGTTCACTTGACTAGTTTGGTTCTTGATTGATGGAGTTTTTGGATTTCATAACATGACAAATTAAAAGGATTTATGTTAATAGAGCAACAAGCAAACATTTTTTCCATGCAACTGTAATATTTGATTGAATAAATAATATATTGAGAGTTATTTAACATTAAGGAGTAATTACATTCATTTTATATTACATTTGGTTACATTTTCTTACATTTATAAGTTACATAAGTTACCGTATCGGTACTGCACTGTCCTGTCTTTAAATTGTCTCGTCTTTTGTATTTATTGTATTTATTGTTATTTAGTGTTATAATTTTATAATTTTATGTTGCACTGTCGTCACTCCTGCACTTTATGTTGTCTATTGCTTGTTGTTCTATGTTGCACCATGGTTCTGGAGGAACGTAATTTCATCACACTGTGTACCTGTACTCAGATGTAATGACAATAAAAGCCTCTTGACTTGACTTGACTTGACATCTGGCCCTCAGAGCCAATATGCCAATGTGGCCCTCGGCCAAAATGAGTTTGACACCCCTGAAATAACGTATATACAAATCTCAAAAGAAGGCAGCCTGTGGAGAATGATTACACCCTCATGATGAGTGAGAATTGGTAGAACATGACCAATATGCAAATAGCATGACCAACATCAGGCCAAAACCCCTGCAAAATTACTCAGTAGACCCCATTTTAAAAGTCAAAATGAGTACAACTTGGTTCCGATACATCAGCTCACAGATGCCTTGTGCTGATCGACATCACCCTTTAGAGTGATGTGGGGAAAGAGTGCCATCTACTCACCCAGAGAGAGCACGGCCAATTGTGCTCTCTCAGGGCTCTGGTAGCTGGTGGCAAGCTACATGAATCATAGTGGCAGTGCTTAGCCTGCTGGACCACTTGGAGCCAAGAAAAAAAAATTAATAATGTTAGTTGAGGCAATTAGTTTCCTATAGTTAACAGTGCTATTTAATATTTTTTGTTCAGTTGATAAAAATCCTATTAGGGAGAACAACTTTAATTTTTGTTTTTTGAAGTAAGTTAGATAGCGAGTGATATTACCCAGGCACACATACAAATCTTTATCCTATATTGTTACTCCTACACCAAACCGATGGCTTTATTAGCCAATTTTTACCAAACAAAACCTAATAAAATGGCATATACAAAGTTTTGACTTGAACTGAGTGTCAACTAAAGAAATCATCCTACTGAATTTCAAAAATGAGGCTTTACAGATACACATAACATGCTGGATACAGGTTCTGCATTAAAAAAATACAGTATACAGTATAAAATCCTGTGATAACTATGAAAAAATGTAACAATGTGGTTAACCAGCTTGAACTGAGTAGTGACTATTAAATAAATTAAACTTCTAAGCTCTATTCATTTGTGTGACTCTTCAAAGTTTGTCATGTCAGTTTGCAGTTTCTGCAGAGCAAAGAACACCTGGTCCACTGTGAAGCACGGGTGTGAGGGGGTTGAATGTATCATGCTCTGAGTTTCTGGTATTGGCAGTATTGGCAAATTTATAAGCCATCTATTTACAAATTATTTCTGACTCAAAGATCTCCATGAATTTCTACTAAAGGTGCGTGATATGAAAGTAAGCTAAGCCAATAATAAACTCTTCCTAAGGACCTTTAACGTGTTACTTCATGTTTGACCTGTCATCTTTGAGTGATTTTTTTATAAATGCGTCACCACATGGAGGGGCATTCCCTGGGTTGCCTCACCTAATGAGAAGAGGACACCTCCGTTGCCAACTCCCACTCACAAGGATATCCCATAGCTGGAACTCTTAAATGCAATCCAACTGTTTAGATTAATGTTAAACATGTCAGACCACGTTTAAAATATGTTTTATATGTTGCAATAAATGACGTGTCGGAAAGTGTAGATACCTTAGATGTACAGTGGCTTGCAAAAGTGTTTATAATCCTTGAACTTTTTTTTGTTACCTTACAACCACAAACTTAAATGTATTTTATTGAGATTTTAAGTGATAGAACACAAAGTAGCAGATAATTGTGAAGTGGAATCAAAATGATGCATTACATTCAATAAAAAAAATAAAAAAAATAAAAAATGTGACATGCAAAAGTATTCAGCCCTACTACTTCTACTTAGTAGAACCGCCTTCACTGAAATCACAGCTGCAAGTCTTTTGGGGTATGTCTCTACCAGCTTTGTGCATCTAGAGAAATCAATAGATTTTTGCACATTCTTCTTTGCAAAATAGCTCAAGCTTAGTCAGGTTGGATGGAGAGCATCTGTGAACAATAATTTTCATATCTTGACACAGATTCTCGGTGGGATTTAGGTATTCTTTGATCTAAACCACTTCACTATAGCTCTGGATGTATGCTTAGGGTCATTGTCTTGCTGGTCGGCAAATCTCCTTCCCAGTCTCAAGTCTTTTGCAGCCTCAAACATTTTTTTTTCAGGATTTCCCTGTATTAAGCTATATCCATCTTCTCATCAATTCTGACCACTATCTCTGTCCCTGCTGAAGAAAAGCTTCCCCAAAAACTATTGCTGCCACCACCATGTTTTACAGTGGAGAAAATATGTTTATGGTGATGTTACTTTTTACTGCCACACAATGTTACTTTTTTCCCCATACAAAACTCTTTGCATTTAGGTAAAACATTAAACTTTTGTCTCTTCTGACCACAGCACCTCCTTCCACATGGTTGCTCTCGTTTGTTCTTGCCACTCTTCCATAAAAGCTAGATTTGGATTAAGGATTATAATTGCACTACTTATCGTTTTTCCATCTGATTTCTGCAGCTCCTCCAGAGTGACCATGGACCTTTTGTCTGCTTCTCTGACTAGTGCTTTCCTTGCTTGATCTGTCAGTTTGGGTGGACGGACATGTCTCGGTAGGTTTGCAGTTGTAAAATACTTCTTCCGTTTTTGGATGATGACAGTGATAAACAGTGCTGCTTGGGATGCTTAAAGCTTGGGATATGTTTTTATGACCTATCCCTGCTTTAAACTTCTCCATAACTTCATCTCTGGTCTGTCTGGTGTGTTTCTTGGTTTTTATGATGCTGTTTGTTAACTAGTGTTCTCTAACAAACCACTGAGGCCTTCACAGAACAGGTGTATTTATTCTGAGACTAGATTACACACAGCTGGACTCTATAAACTTAATTGATTCTGATAAAGTGATTCTGAAGACAACTGATTGCACTGGATTTTATTTAGGGGTTTTAGAGTAAAGAGGCTGAATACTTGCATGTTACACTGTTCATATTTTTATTTGATAAAAAAATTGAAAACCATGTATAATTTTTGTTCCACTTCACAATTATGTGCTATTTTTTGTGTTGGTATATTACTTAAAAACTCAATAAAATACATTTAAGATTGTGTTGTGTTTATGTGAAAATGTTTAAGGGGTATGGATTCTTTTGCAAGCCACGGTAGATAATATACCTATTTTATTTTGTAAACAAGCAATCTGGATTTGATTTAAGTATTTATTTTATTTAAGGCCAAAAACATCTAGATTTAACCCTTTAAAAGGAGTGAAATTGATTTTTTTTGCATTACTCCGTGTTTACCACATTGATATGCAAGACAACATCACAAGGGTGGCAGAGTGTTCCTTTTCACCCAGAAGCCTGGTGGAGGCTATCTCTGCTATGGTTATAACTAATAATGCCATTAGATTAGAGGAGAGTGCTATTATAGAAGAACACAAAAGTCTCTTAAAATATCCAGCCAGTCAGCATCTCAACCATGGACAGGGTTCTGAAATGAAACCAGATAAGACTGAAACAGTTGTACTATGTACCATTTAAAAGGAATGATGACAGAGTGAAAGGGCTATGGGTTCAGTATGTACAGGTAAAACCCGCATACAGTAACTTATAGGACAGATCTTATAGGACATTTTGTTACAGACTGTAATACTGTGTCTGTACGTGGCATTTTTTTGGTCCAATGTGTCAAATATATGTAAATTATAAAGGAATATGGAAGATTTTTTTTGCATGGTTTTATTGAAAACAACATGTTAACATTCACAGTGAGGAGTGGAAGGTATGTAAACCTTTGGATTTAATAATTGGTTGACCCTCCTTTGGCAGCAAAAACCTCAACCAAACGACCTGTTGCAATATCCATCCTCTGTTAAGCTTCAGTTGGCGGACAGATGGTCTTAAGTTTTTCTGCAAAATGTTTGGTAAACTTGGAGAATCCCGTTGATGACGGCAATCCTTCCAGGCCCTGAGACAGCAAAGCAGCCCAAACCATTATGAGGTTTTGATGATGGTGTGCGGTGCCTTTTTTTTTCCACACCTACAATGAAAAAAACAATGAGGAAAATTTACTTTAAAAAGTTTCACAACTTTCTGCATTTGCTTTTTTTAAGTAAATTTAATTTCAGATAAATTTAAGTAACTTCAACTCGGTTTCAAGACTTAAATTTTAATAAGAGTAAATAAGTGAACTGAACTTCAGTCAATCCTTTCTTTTAGTGAACTTTACTTAATTTATTTTTGCTGAATCAATCCTTTCTTTTAGTAATCTTTACTTAATTTCTGCATACAATATAACCTAATTACAATTACTTAATTTATACAATAGTACTCCAATAATTTATGACACATACCATATTATAATTTCTGAAATTTAAATATTTTTAGTTAAAACACACATTCAAATATTTACATAATCTCAAGTCTCCCTGTCTCAACACGTGGATGGCATGTAATACATTCTTTTTAGTTTAAGTATACTAAAAAGAATGTATTACATGCCATCCATGTGTTGAGACAATGTAATATGTGTGTTTTAATTAAAAAAATTAAAATTAATAAAGTAATTGTAATAAGGTAATATTGTATGCAGAAATTTAGTAAATGTTACTAAAAGAAAGGATTGATTCAGCAAAAATAAATTCAGTAAAGTTTACGAAAAAAAAAAAATTAACTGAAGTTCAGTTCACTTATTTACTCTATGTAAAATTTAAGTCTTGAAACAGAGTTGAAGTTACTTAAATTTATCTGAAATTAAATTTACTTAAAAGAAACAAATGCAGAAAGTTGTGAAACTTTCTTAAAGTGTGTTCTGTGTGTTTCTTCCAAATAACTCAATTTTGGTTTCATATGTTCAAGTACATTTAGCCAGTACTGCTGTGGAACATCCAGGTGCTTTTTTGCAAACTTCAAACGTGCAGTAATGTTTTTTTTGGACTTCCTCTGTGGTGTCCTCCCATGAACTGCATTCTTGTTTAATGTTTTGCTTATAGTAGATTTGTCAACAAAAGTGTTAGCATGTGCCAAAGATTTATGTAAGTCTTTAGCTGACACTCTAGGATTCTTCCTCACCTCATTGATCATTCTGTGCTGTGCTCTTGCAGTCATCTTTAAAGGATGACCACATCTAGGGAGAGTAGCAACAGTGCTGAACTTTCTCCATTTGTAGAGCGTCTTTCTTACCGTGGACACATGAACAATATTAGACTCTTTGGCCCGTTTTTCTGCGCTAGAAATGCGCACCCTCTCCGCTTTTACACTCTTTGGCTCGATTTTCTGCGCCAGAAATGCACACCCTCTCCGCTTTTAGACTCTTTTTTCCCGTTTTTCTGCGCTAGAAATGCGCACCCTCTCCGCTTTTAGACTCTTTGGCTCGATTTTCTGCGCTGGAAATGCGCTCCCTTTCCGCTTTTAGACTCTTTGGCTCAATTTTCTGCGCTAGAAATGCACACTCTCCGCTTTTAGACTCTTTGGCTCGATTTTCTGCGCTAGAAATGTGCACCCTCTCCGTATTTAGACTCTTTGGCTCGATTTTCTGCACTAGAAATGCGCACCCTCTCCGCTTTCAGACTCTTTTGCCCCGTTTTTCTGCGCTAGAAATGCGCACCCTCTCCGCTTTTAGACTCTTTGGCCCGTTTCTGACACCTAGCGTTCAAACTTTCTCACATTATAAAAACCAGCGAGCCAACTTTCATTCTATTTCTAAAATACCTCGCGGGCCACTCCAAAAAAGGAAATGGGCCGCAAATGCCCCGCGGGCCGTAGTTTGGACACCCCTGCAATACAGTGTAAGTTTGTTTTGTTGAAACTGATATTGATGGGAAAGCTAGTTTTTTAAAAAGCTATTTTCATCTGTTAACAGAGATATACTGCGTATATATATTGCGTATACTGATACATGATTAATCATTTTGTCTGCCCTTTTCATAATCGATGACTAAGGAATTGTTCCTTATGAGAATTTGAGAAATGCACCAAATGATTAAGAAAAAAATGTAAATGTGGGCTCACTGCGTTACAGTGATCCTACTATAGGATGTCCTTGAGAGTGGGTGTTGGCAGCTTGAGCAAGAGGTGGAGGGAATCCAAGAACAAGAAAAAAAGAATCTCTGAAGGAATGAGGGCAGCCAGAACATGAGGCAACATGTTCCATGTCACAAACAAAAGCCAATTCCTAACAGATAATTTGTAATAGAGAGAATAACAGATGAGAATCTCTTCCAGGTTTGTTTGACAACCAGAGGGCGCTCCTGAGTGAGTCCAAAATTAGTGGTTTTATATGGAGCAAAATCAGAGTTTATACATGTTTAATGATTTCTGTACAGTAAAATCTACTCATTTTCTCAACACAGAACAAGAGAAAAGGTTCCATCACAGTGGGCATCAGCTTTTAAAGGGACAATGAGTCATAAATACGAGCAAGAAAAAAAATCAATTTTCCTCTGAGCTCAGAGGGTTGCCAGATTGACAAACAATGACGAACGATGACAAGCTTTACTCTGTAGCTGATCAGCGAATATATAGGTTTGCAATGTCCAACATACATGTCTATTGCTGTAAAATGTATGATATCTATACCTGGCTGCCTGGATTGCGGAAATGGGATTAAGGGAATGGCAGTGGGTAGATTTGGAGGCCACAAGACACACACACAGATTACTGTGACAGTAAGTGTGACGCTTTGCTGATAAGATCCTGATCATGTTTACAGATCATTAAAGCAGAATAAATTTAGCTCCATTCACCCCCATTTATTTTGGACTAACTTGTGGGCTCCCTCTAGCAGTTTAACGTAATTCTCTATAAACCAGCTCTGTTCCTAGTTTAGCTGACCTTCATATTAGGCTTTTTACTGGAAACGTGATCTCATTTATGCATAATAAATAAAAAATACTAGTTTAAACATTGGTAATTAGATATACACTGGTGTACAAGAAGTTGGTGCCTCCTTCATGATTTTCTTATTTGTGCATTTTTGTCACTTAAATGTTTCAGATTATCAAACAAATTTAAAAATTAGGCAAAAACAACACAAATAAACACAAAATGTATTTTTTAAATGAAGTGGTTTTCTTTATTAAGGGAGAAATAAATCTAAATCTACATGGCCCTGTGTGAAAAAGTGTTTGCCCCTAAACCAAATAACTGGTTGGGTCATCTTTAGCAGCAACAACTACTTTAGATAATTGTTGTAATTCTGCACATTGAAGGGTTTTCGAGCATCAACTGCCCTTTTAAGATCATGCCACAGCATCTTAATAGGATTCAGGTCAGGACTTTGACTAGGCCAGTCTAAAGTCTTTACTTTTTTTCTTAAACCATTCAGAGGTGGAATTTCTGGTGTGTTTGTATCATTGTTCTGCTGCAGAACACAAGTCTGTTTCAGCTTGAAGTCACAGATTGGATGGATGGATGGATGGATTTCAGCTTGAAGTCACAGATTGGATGGATGGATGGATGGATGGATTTCAGCTTGAAGTCACGGATTGGGTGGATGGATGGATGGATGGATTTCAGCTTGAAGTCACGGATTGGATGGATGGATGGATTTCAGCTTGAAGTCACGGATTGGATGGATGGATGTATGGATTTCAGCTTGAAGTCACGGATTGGATGGATGGATGGATGGATTTCAGCTTGAAGTCACAGATTGGGTGGATGGATGGATGGATGGATGGATGGATTTCAGCTTGAAGTCACGGATTGGGTGGATGGATGGATGGATTTCAGCTTGAAGTCACGGATTGGGTGGATGGATGGATGGATGGATTTCAGCTTGAAGTCACGGATTGGATGGATGGATGGATGGATTTCAGCTTGAAGTCACGGATTGGATGGATGGATGGATGGATTTCAGCTTGAAGTCACGGATTGGATGGATGGATGGATTTCAGCTTGAAGTCACAGATTGGATGGATGGATGGATTTCAGCTTGAAGTCACAGATTGGGTGGATGGATGGATGGATGGATGGATGGATTTCAGCTTGAAGTCACGGATTGGGTGGATGGATGGATGGATTTCAGCTTGAAGTCACGGATTGGATGGATGGATGGATGGATTTCAGCTTGAAGTCACAGATTGGATGGATGGATGGATTTCAGCTTGAAGTCACAGATTGGATGGATGGATGGATTTCAGCTTGAAGTCACAGATTGGATGGATGGATGGATGGATTTCAGCTTGAAGTCACAGATTGGATGGATGGATTTCAGCTTGAAGTCACAGATTGGATGGATGGATGGATGGATGGATTTCAGCTTGAAGTCACAGATTGGATGGATGGATGGATTTCAGCTTGAAGTCACAGATTGGATGGATGGATGGATGGATGGATTTCAGCTTGAAGTCACAGATTGGATGGATGGATGGATGGATGGATTTCAGCTTGAAGTCACAGACTGGATGGATGGATTTCAGCTTGAAGTCACAGATTGGATGGATGGATGGATGGATTTCAGCTTGAAGTCACAGATTGGATGGATGGATGGATTTCAGCTTGAAGTCACAGATTGGATGGATGGATGGATTTCAGCTTGAAGTCACAGATTGGATGGATGGATGGATGGATGGATTTCAGCTTGAAGTCACAGATTGGATGGATGGATTTCAGCTTGAAGTCACAGATTGGATGGATGGATGGATTTCAGCTTGAAGTCACAGATTGGATGGATGGATGGATTTCAGCTTGAAGTCACAGATTGGATGGATGGATGGATGGATTTCAGCTTGAAGTCACAGATTGGATGGATGGATGGATGGATGGATTTCAGCTTGAATTCACAGATTGGATGGATGGATGGATGGATGGATGGATGGATTTAAGCTTGAAATCACAGATTGGATGGATGGATGGATTTCAGCTTGAAGTCACAGATTGGATGAATGGATGGATGGATTTCAGCTTGAAGTCACAGATTGGATGGATGGATGGATGGATTTCAGCTTGAAGTCACAGATTGGATGGATGGATGGATGGATGGATTTCAGCTTGAAGTCACAGATTGGATGGATGGATGGATGGATTTCAGCTTGAAGTCACAGATTGGATGGATGGATGGATTTCAGCTTGAAGTCTCAGATTGGATGGATGGATGGATGGATGGATTTCAGCTTGAAGTCACAGATTGGATGGATGGATGGATGGATTTCAGCTTGAAGTCACAGATTGGATGGATGGACGGATTTCAGCTTGAAGTCATAGATTGGATGGATGGATTTCAGCTTGAAGTCACAGATTGGATGGATGGATGGATTTCAGCTTTGCACACCTCCGCTCCTCACCTCGGGCATTGTGTTGTTAATCAAATGAAATCATGAAGCCTGGCCAAAAGGGCAGTTGACACCTCTTGCTTGAAGATGGGGCCAAAGGGCAACTGACCATCTTGCTTGAGGATGTCTACTGAGCTGAAGAATCTTTTTAAATGCTGGATCTGAAATGTATCTTGTTAATATGAAATGTGAATGTCTTTGTGTTTGGTATCATTTTAATGGTCTCAGTGTGAGAAGTACAATGGTCTCAATGAAGAAATGTTAAAGATAACCTTAATAAAACATCTCTGAACTTTGGGAGAAATGTCTCCATTCTGGAGAGACACTCCCCTTCCTGCTCCTGATGGGTTTAGGATTGCCCCGTGATGATCAAAGGCCATGATGAACAAATGGTTGTGATAGTCGGTAAATAGTGCCAAATTCCAATCTCAATGTAAATTTGAGGTGTAATGTTCTGGTTGGATATTTAAGGAAAGCACAAAGACCTACTCGCGGAGTTTGTCTGGTAGTATGAGACCTCCCATGCTCTGCATGTAACCATCACTTCAAATATACCATACAACATTGTATTTCAAATGTACTGTGCACTATTCTTAACTGTTATCTTTAGATCTGTCTTTAGATTACTTTAGGAATATTGTTACATTTTTACATATGTCAATTAAGGTCACAATAAACCATTAACTGTTAATCTGTAGCAATTACTTTGTTGAGTCTTTTTCCTAGTAAGCCTAGGAGCCAAAGAGGTCTGTAGTCTGAGATTCTTTAAGTTTCTAGACTTTCATAGTTATATAGTGAGTTTCACTGGGTGCTATACTAAGCTCTTAACCGCTGAGGGGAATATGAAGTTTGAGTGTTATGTCCTGTAACTATTAATTTAGATTAAGTTCTGGACCGCTGAACATCTCAACCTAGGTGCCGGGCTGTTTTCACATGTTATGTAGTTTTGTTGGCTATGCCACACTCTAACCTCTGAGGGAAATAGATAAGATTGAGTGTTATGTTCTGTAACCGCTAGTGTAGACTAAGTTCTGGACCGCTGAACATCTCAACCCAGGTATCAGGCTGTTCTCACATGTTATGTAGTATTGTTGTCTAGCTTTTATGCCCATATCTCCTATCACTGAACTATTTAACAAGACCTAGTTTTATTAGATAGACTCTAATCTTAGTAGATGTGCTACTATTTATAGTTAACAGTTAATCTTTACCTAGTTGATAATTATAAATGGAGTCAGATTAGTTTAAATTAGTGTCTCACCTAAGTCTCATCTCAAAGTACCGGTTAGACGGAATACGCATTAGGAGGACAAGGCATAGGCCTGTTGTCGCCTCCCTTACAAAGTCACAGATTGGATGGATGGATGGATGGATTTCAGCTTGAAGTCACAGATTGGATGGATGGATGGATGGATTTCAGCTTGAAGTCACAGATTGGATGGATGGATTTCAGCTTGAAGTCACAGATTGGATGGATGGATGGATGGATTTCAGCTTGAAGTCACAGATTGGATGGATGGATGGATTTCAGCTTGAAGTCACAGATTGGATGGATGGATGGATGGATGGATGGATGGACGGCTCAGAGCCGCTCCTGAAAGCTCAGCTCAGACTCAGCAATGAGGTCAGAATGCTGATAAAAGCCTTGGCTTCAAACTATTACGCAGGCTAGCTTCTATCATGCCTCATGTAAAGGTTAGATAAGACTTGAGCACACCTGACCTAATAAAAGTGCCTGTTAGACAAACATTAGATTGAATTTGCGTAAGTATGCAGATGTAGTTCCATGTAGTTTAGCGAAGTTAAATATTGTTAGTTGACTGAAGCACGTTTTAACTTGGCTCACCTGTTCAGTCACCTGAGCACCATTATCAGATATCGTCTCTGGAACTGAAGTGATATGATAGAGAGCCTTTAAAATATATCCCCTCAGTTGGTGTTGTGTTGTTGATGATGATGATGAAGAAGGGTATTTTGTTGGATTAGTTCAGAATCTCATGTAGAGAAGAATATCTTTATATATATATATATATATATATATATATATATATATATATATATATATATATATATATATATATATTGTAAATGAGTAAAATAACATAAAAAATGTAAATAACATTTACCTTATATATAGTGAAATACACTGTAAAAAAAATGCTGAATTCAGGCTGTTAGGAAATTTGCTGGATTATATCCAGAGGGCTGGTTTTAGTTGTGTAGGCCAGTAGCATATTTAGCTATAGTAGCTAGCATCGTAGTGACTATAGCTAGCATAGCAGCTAACAGCCCACTGAGATACTTATCAGTAGCTTAGAAGTCAAAATTGTGAGAAAATATTGTATAAACAAACTGCTCAAATATATGTGTGTTTTATGGCAAGTCAGATTGATATATTGGGCTGGTATGTGGCTAGCTCCAGCTAGCTTTAAATTTAGCTAGCTAGGTAAAACCTGTTTCTCCCATTGTTTTTTGTTTAGCTACCTACTTGAGGAGGTAAATAAATGTTCTTGTTTTTAAAGTTTTGTTGCACATAACACTAATTGAGACCTGTTATCCAGAGGAATAGACCATGAGCTAGCCAAAATTTTTCCAAATTTTATGTGATTTAGAAGACATTTATAAGGTTTATTTAACTGTTTTTATGTTTTTCCATCACTGAAATATATAATTCAGGTCTGAAAGGGTTAATGCAAGCTACATTAACCTAAAGTGACCCAGCTGACTAGTACTTTACTGGTAATTAAAATACATTGTAGTTCCAGGTATCTTCACTGTAATTCTGACTAGAAATAATATTTTATTTTGGATAATAATATTATGTAATCCTACTATTTTTATAATATAATATTATTATTACTAGCTAAAAGAAATCTAATCTCTATATATCCAATGCAGGCATTGCTAAATGTAAAACGTTCAATTAGACATAGCTTTTGTTATTATTCATATTAGTTGGAAGTCATTGACGGATATGTTGACCTGGACATTTTACTAAATAGAATTAGAGTGGAGATCTTTAATTACAAACTTTATTAGTAATAAAGCAAATATCAGAGGTGTACAAATACTAATAATGTTATCTTTGGTTATCTATACTTTACTGGAGTAATAATTTTAACTTTTTAATTCTACTCCTACATTTGCATATCTGTCAAGTCTATTTTACTCCTCTTTCCCGCCGTCCTCCCGTACTAGTATTTTCCTGTAAATTTCCCGTATTATATTCAAAATTAAAAAACTTTATTATTGAGGAGACAGGGCACTGACCGCTCTGTGTCTCTTAACCAATCGTGGTGCCGGTTCAAGGAGGAAGTCCCGCCTTTCAGAAGGAACAGCCAATCAGCTTGCTGGTTTTGCGGAGCGCAAATGAGGGTCAGTGTGGGGAAGACGCCCCGCCCCCCCGTCCCCCCCGTTTGATTGTATTAAAATAATTACATATGTAGGAATGTCCACAACATTTCAGTGTCAACAAAGGTAGGCCATCAGATTCTGATAAGCTAATTGTAGTCTGTGGTTCACATGTGGTTATTTTATATTTCTTGTAAACCTGTCTTAAAATGTAAGGGATACTGAACCTTCATTGGGCTTGTGGGACGGCTTTAAGCGGACGGAGGAAAATATCCCTTATTTTTAAATCTAAAACTTGACAAGTATGCATTTGCACACAATTATGTGTACTTTCTACTCTAATATACATTTATATTATAATATAGCATAATATAATATTAATATATTAATATTAATATTCATTTTCATCCCAGCTATTCATCATTAAAATAAGATAAATATCTCCTTCCAGATAGAGTTAATTTGATTGTGGTTGGATGTAGAGAAGTATAAACAAATACAGTTCTGACACGCTTTTGTTTTATACGCGATGCATCACACCTGCACACGTCAGACGTATGTAGTCTAGTATGAAGATGATCTTTGCAGAAATTCAAGAGAACTCAATCTCTTGAAACGTTTATGTTTAATGTAGCTTTAAATCAATACTTTTACACTTCCACTTAAGTAAACAAATATATTTTTTATAGTATTTACTTACTTATATATAAAAGAGAGTCAAATGGTAAATCAATGGTAACATATGAAAAGTTAAAATTGAATAAGGGACATATTACATCAGTAGATCTGATACTAGTACTAGAAAATATTTTATAGCTGATATCTGAAACATAAATTCCTATTAGTATAAAAACTGCATTACAGAGACCTGTAATTTGACCTGTAAGTTTTACTGTTCATTTTAGGCTTAATCTTGCCATTCAGGTCAGGTTACTACAGGGTTAAGGGCTTTAGGTCTGGACAATATTTTCTTTAATAATCTGTTTGCCTTATTCTATGCTACTAAACGCTAATCTAAGCTTGAAAGACATTCAAAAACAAAGAACCACAAAACTTAAAAGGATCTGGTTTGGTGGCTATATAAAAATATATCAGATAATTACGCCAGTTCTAAGGAAGAGCTTTTTCATACAGCTGCGTCAAAAACAAGTTCCTTCATGTTGAGGAATGTTAGTGTCGGCCCATTTGCAGAACCCACACGCAGTCAGCCGGAGTTTACTGAATGCTGTGTAAGTCACTGGGTTTAATGATGGAGTAAAGAGGAGTGAGTTATAGTCATAAAAAAGGAAAGTCAGTTTCTTTGTAGTTTACTATGACTCAATTGTGACACTGGGTCAGTGCAAGGCCTTCCTAAATTCAGGGTATGTCTCAACTGAATACTAATTACTAATACCAAGTAGTTTCTGAGTATATAATAGAGGTGTGTCATATGGTATCATTCTTAATAATTATAATAATATCATACTTCTTTTTTTTTTGAGTTAGAATAGGTCTAATATGTATGGAAGCCCATTTCCGCCACCTGAAGAAAAAAAAACGTAGAAAGTCATAATTATGAGATGACTTTTTATCTCATAAGTATGACTTACTATCTCATAATTATGACTTTTTTATCTCATAATTATGACTTACTATCTCATAATTATGACTTACTATCTCATAATTATGACTTACTATCCCATAATTATGACTTTTCTATCTCATAATTATGACTTAGTTGAGGACGTTTTTTTTTCTTCAGGTGGCGGAAATGGGCTTCCATAAATATGAAATATGAAAAAAAAAAACGTTATTGATGTTGTTTACACAAAATCACTCTCTTATAAAGAAATCTTACCAGCTATTGTATTCTGTTCTATTATTGCCAGTTTCGGTTCCTTTCAGAATGAGCCGCTTAAGGGCTCTTTCACATTAATGCAGCATTTGTAAGCTGTTGCTGGCCACTTCATGTATAAACTGAGCGCTTACCACATGTTAGTGTTAACTTGTGCTAAATGGCAAAAGACGAAGGATCTAGATCATGCTTAACGGTGATGAAAGCTCAAAAATCTCCTTCATCTGCTGGCTTGCTACAGACAGTAGGTATAGATCCCTCATTTAAACAAAGACCACTGGCTTATGACAAAACATTGCATTTATTCAACTGAAGTGATCTAGTGGGGGGGGCTCTGGTGGGGGTTGACCAGTGAAGGGTGGTGTCAGGATGGTTATATGCTGGTTTCATTATTGCGATGTCACAATAAGGGTCACATGTCACATACATGGCAGATAGAAAAATATGAACATTTTTGACACCAAACTCAAATTACAAAAGCATGCAATACATGTGTTTTGCATGATATGTTCCCTTTAAATTGCTTTACCATAAATCCACATTGTGATCATAGTGGTATTCTGTCTTGAAATCAAGTCTATGTTGTATTTGTTGTATTTCCTATTAGCTGAACTTTATCCTTTAAGTGCATTTTTTGTATAATTCTTTAGGTTTGCATGCACTTAATGCTCTGCATGTAGAGTAGACAAGTCATGCACTCTGCAGTAGAAAAGTTAAGTAAGTAACTCTGAATAAAGGGCGTGTTTTATTTTATTAGGCCTACGTGCATAAAGTAGCAGAGTGTGTGCGGCGCAGAGTACTAGATAACCATGACAACAACTGCTCCTGTTTATGGGGTTGCCAGGCAACTATCAAAAAAACTCTCACTTGGCACAGTTCTGTTTCCGGGAGGATTGAAAGGCTCTGATTGCTTTTACAAAGCCAGGTGGAATCCAACCAGTTTCATCTCAGGTTTCACTGTTCTACAGGTAAAGGTGAAGGTGTGGGCGAGTGCTGAGGGAACCCACCTGAAAGGAGGTGTTAAGCCCCGCCCCTGGGAGGGCAGGTGTGTGCTGTATATTTATATATATAAATATGTAAAGTCGGTGTTGCCAGTGCGGTCCACACTGCTCAGCTTGACATGTCCCACACTTTTTGCTCTGCTTCTCAGCTTGGTTAGCCGTGTTAGCTTTGTTAGCTTTGCTAGTTTTGTTAGCTTTGTCAGGTTTAGCAGGTTTGTTGGATTACGCTCTCTGTAAGAATGAAGCCGTGTCTTTCGGTGAGTGTTCCCAAAAGTCTGAGGACAAATTCTTCCGTAGAATTTCTGTATTCAGTACAATTACTGTTAAAAATCCTTCTTTTTGTGTTTTTCTATGTAAAGGTCTCTCTGGTGCTGATGAGGTTCCTATACCAGCACAGCGTATCAGCATGTCCAAATGGATATCATATCAATGGGAATACTAAATGCTGTCTGTGTCAGAATGGTGAGCACAAGATGTTTTGTTTTTTTTGTTTTACAATATCATTACACAGTAACTTACATTACTTAACCATACTTAGGACAGAATGTCTTGACTAATTATTCATTGACATTGGTTAAAACATTAGGAAACATTGCAATTTTTTTAACTAATGTTATAGTTCATTATAGTTTATATTCTTAAATATTCAGATTGAGTAATGAGTTTAATATTTTGTAAATAGTGTCAATGAATAAGTATAATTAGAAATATTATTTTATTCATTTTAAAACTGGTAATTGATAAAGTGTTACCAAAAAGGGAATAAAATATATGTTTCATTTTTATCTTACATTTCCTATCACTTTAAACCTGCATGAGTTAAATCTTCTTAAATAGTTTGAGGGAATTGGTTGAGTAATGTTTAGTGCAAACTAAAACTTTTTTTTAGATTTAATTAAACTGAAAACTTTAAATTAAATTTAATTTAATTCATGTTATTTTGTTAAAATTGATTGCTTTCCACAATACTATATAATAATTAATAATAATTCTACTTCAAATGTCATGCAGGTGAATAACAGCTAATAAAGTTTGAACTTCTATTTGAACTAAAATATACATTTGAATTTAGAAAGTTAGATTAAAGTACTATGAACAGTATGAACAGTAGTGAACTGTGTGCAGTAATGCTGAATAGTAATGCTGATAAATGTTTAAAAATACCTAATTTGACTTGAGTTGTTATCAAGTGTGTTTACAGTCTAAAGGTTTTAGTAAAATCATTTGAAAAATATTTATATGTTTAAATATGGGCTCAAATATACACAATTTGTTAAAATAGTAATGCAATAGAACAATTTATATTGTACATTATAATTAAACTGTTTAACCTTCTATGGTATAAATTATATTTTGAGGAAAAAAATCACACAACTATTTGGGAGATTTTTTTATTTGGGAAATTTTTAAGATCTTTTTTTATTTTGATAATAAGCGGATTAATTATTTGAATCACCACTGCTTTATCATGATGATCCTAACCATCGTGAACTACATAATGTTGTCCAAAGGCAACAAATAAACAAAAAAAGGTTTTTAGTAAGCTTACAACAAGACTGTGAGAATATAAACAGCCAAATATACTTCTTTACATATTATTGCACATTATAACATCTTTTTATTTATGACCCTCTTGTATGCCTCATTATATTGGATGTAGACATGCCTTGTAAAATTAAATAAAAAATAAACTAAATTAAAAAAATATCTAAATTATGGTATGGTATGAAATGGTGTAATAACCAAAAGACAGTTTGTTGCCTGGGGACATCTTGCCATCGAGGGTTAATTAGATACAAAAAAATATTTACTGTGTTTAACAATATTGCCCAACCCAGCTGGCACACAGCCAAGCCTCAGCACTGATATGTGGTTGAAATAAATTCAGTTGCAGCTCCAATGTTGAAAAATTGTTTGTAAAAAATTGAGAAAAACCTTAAACATTGATTTTAACTTGAAATCAGAAGAATATTCTTGTCAAAATATTTGAATCATAAGACCATTTTAAATATATAAAAACAAAATATAAATAATACATTTATGTATATAAACAAAAACAGTGTATGTATTTCATGAATTTTTGTAGCATATTGTAGCAAACAAACATTTTATATTCCAAGATATATTCTATATCTTGAATTTTGCTTGTTAATATTTGTATACTTTCTAACACTGCTGCCCTGGATATCTTATAAAAAATCCTTTTTTTATTTTATATCTTTACAGAGTGGTTTTTAGTGAACTGCTCGATGGCTTCCACACAGTGTTTGCCCTGCACAAATTGCGGTAAGTGTTTGCATTATTATGTAGTTCATTACAGCATTAACACACAAAATAGCGCTCAAAATAAAGTGCCATATAAAGGGGATAAAAACCACACTGTGATAAATACTAAACTGAGATAAATACCACACTGCACATTACTGCAGAGTATTATTTATCACAGTGCAGTATTTAACACACAGTTTAGTATTTACTACAGTGCATTATTTATCACAGTGTGGTATTTATCACAGCGCAGTATTTATCACATTGCGGAATTCATCACAGTGCAGTATTTATTACAGTGCGGTATTTATTACAGTGCAGTATTTATCACAGTGCAGTATTCATCACTATGCAGTGTTCATCACAGTGCACTATTCATCACAGTGCACTATTCATCACAGTGCAGTATTTATCACAGTGCAGTATTTATTACAGTGCGGTATTTATTACAGTGCAGTATTTATCACAGTGCAGTATTCATCACTATGCAGTGTTCATCACAGTGCACTATTCATCACAGTGCAGTATTTATCACAGTGCAGTATTTATTACAGTGCGGTATTTATTACAGTGCAGTATTTATCACAGTGCAGTATTCATCACTATGCAGTATTCATCACAGTGCAGTATTTATCACATTGCGGAATTCATCACAGTGCAGTATTCATCACAGTGCAGTATTAATCACAGTATGTTATGTGTAGCTGAGCTGTAATGTCTTCTCTCTGATTCTTTCTTCCAGAACAACGTGGCCAAAAGACTGTTACACAGTGCACAAAATTCTCGGACGCCGTGTGTGAGACTGAACGTAAGACATGTTTCATCACTCTGCTGTAGAGCTGACTGTTGATTCGTTGTGTTTTAGAAACAGCCGTATCAGTGCTTCATGCTCACTTCCTCACAGCTTTATGGCGTCAGTGTGCGTCAGCATGACTGTGAAGAGATATAAACAGTATTTGTGTCACAGGAGCACTAAGCAGCACTTCACAGACTTTATTTAGTGATACAGAGGGATAGTGCAAGTTAGCAGTGAGGGTGAACAGAGCAAAGGTGTCTGAAAGGTCGTTTTATAAAAAAAATGATAAAAAAGTTTTTCTATGATGAGCTTGTTTGTGAGTTATTCTGTTAGGCTTGCTGCTCCAGTGCAAACATGAAGAAGCTATTTTTATGTAGTACAGATATGTGCCTTAACCTAATATACTGTAGATGGCATACTGTTAGGGTATCATTACTGCTTTGGAAATATTGGAATTGTACTGCTATAAATCCATTAAATACAGTTGTGGCATTGACATAAGGAGTGCAAGCCTATCAGTTTTATTGTACTCGTTCTGGTAGATGATTTATAAACACTGACTCCAGTGTTAGCAGTAAATCTGTTGCTGCATTAAAAAAGGTTATCTACTTTAAAATTAAAATTCCGAACCATTTTTAAAGCTGAACTTTTTGAAATTTAACTTTAAACATTGACAAACCTGCTGCTTTCTTGTTTCTCATACTTTAGAACAGTAAGTAGGTCTTGTCATTGTATTGACTGTGCACTATTTATTTAAGGCATTAAATCTTTTACACCTGAAAGTCCAGACCAGACTCTGAACTAGGGCTACAACTAATGTGTTTGTAGTCAACTAATCTGCCGATTTGTTTAATTAGTCGATTAGTCGTGATTTTTTTTCATGCCCTCCATTTCTGTTTCCTACTGGTGAGGACAGTTTTGCAGTACATTTTGAAAGTTTAACGTACCTATATTAAACTAATAATTACATTAAAAGTATATTATAGGAAACATTCACACATGCTGGATGTTATTTTCAGGAGACTCTAGGATACTTGTATGTATTTTTTTTACTGTTTGTCTTTGAGAAAATAAAGTGTTTTTTTTTTTTTTTATAAAATCTGTAGTTACTATGAAATATGACTTAATTTTAACGAATTGAACAGAGTACAGTATCTCCCCAACACTTATCAAGCTAACCTTAGTTTATCTAATGTTATTAACGTTAATGCATGAGTGAAGCCTGTTTAAACTCACCTCAGCAGCACTTTAATGAGGCGTTGACTAATCGTTGCAACCCTAGTCTGAACCCTGTTTGATGTGTTTGTTACTGTATTGTACTGTATACTCTACATTTAGTCTGGTTAGTTTTGTCCAGTTGCTACAGAACTTAATTACATCCTGTCATCATCACCTATGTGGGAGGAATATTCCTATAGATGCCTTTTATAGGTGTTGGGCCAAATTCTGCCTCCCTGCCTGAATGTGTCTCCTTTCAAGAATGAGAATGAGCATAACAGATTCCCATCAGATTCATTTTATTTCTGTTTGTAAATAAGGGATAATATACAGTTACAGTAGATACACAATCACCAGTACTGATGTGTGATGCACCTACACGTCAATCCAACAGCACTGATTATTTTTCTTCATCTATTGTTTAATGGGTGCATCCTGTTCTATTCTTATATTGTTTTCACACTGCAAATGAACCAGTTCACAGATTGTTCGGTCTACCCCTTAACAGTTAATTATTTAGTTATACTTTTTCATTATTTATTTCTGCAGCGTCTCCCACACCAGTGACTCTAGCCCAGCCTGAGTGGACTGTGATCGCTCTGTATGTCACAGCTTCTGTAGTTCTGCTGCTCATAATCTCGGCCACTGCCTGCAAGCTGTACCTGAACCACAAAGCTCCACTGGATCCTGCAAGTGAGTCTGACTTTCATACAAATAAGTTATATTGAAATTATTTAAATCAAATTGTAGAAAAAAACTGTCATGGTATAAAACACACACTATCATACTGACCAAATCTAACTAAAAGAACACTGAAAAAAAGCAGTGCTGACAAACTAAATTCTGCGATACTTTAATATACTGTGCTTGTTCATACCAAAAGGCACACTTACAATACTTTAGTTTTACCCAAAATTGTCAGTGCGTCTTATAATCTGGTGCACTTTATGTATGAATTCTACTAGTCAGGTTGTACGGGGCAGTAAAGCCACTCCGCTGAAGTGCAGCGTTATACAGGCGTTTAGTTCTGGAGCAGTATTAGCATAAGCCGCTAACCGTGCTAGGCGCTAGCTCTTTTCCCATTCAGAGGTGAGTATTATCAGACTGAATTCCAGTTGCTAACCCTAGCTAGCACTGCTGGAACAACAGTAGCATTATCCGCTAACCGCTTGCTCTTTTCGCTGTTCAGAAGTGAGTATATCAGACTGTAGTCTGCGTGTTTACTGTGTTAAAACAAGCTACATGGGACGAACCGCTGGCTAATATCACCCTAGCTTACCAGAACACTCAGGGTTCCGCTAACCGTGGCTAGCCTTACTGGATCAGCTAATAACTATTTTATTTTCCAATTATTTTTATTAACTTAGGATTGCAAGTCTTACTGTAAGCTATAATTAACGAACATTAATTTGGCTAACCAGTTAGCTAGAAGCTGGATGTTGTGGATAGCCAGAATTTAGGACTATACTTAGTTTAAATGAGTTTCTTAACCCTGGTCTCTGTCCTAAATTGGATGTTTTCCACCGGTTCCAACTGATAATCTAATAAACTACACATTATAGTGTAGAGTTCATACATTATATATCAGGATACTTATTGTAATATATATATATATATACTATATATTAATATATATATAAACTAAGCCCAAAGCTGGGTCAAACTAAACCATGTTTAACCATGTTTAATAAAAACCTTTAGCTAAATTAATATGAACACTGTAATATAAGGTTTATTTTTTAAATAATTAAAACAATTTAAAAAAGTTATTTATACAGTTATTTGGATTGGGTTGGATTGGGCATAAATTTGTTCTTAATACCTTTAGTCATTGAAACTGAAACATTATTATCACTGTTGGGTTAAAATAATATCTTATGTTAAAACAAAGTCTTGAGTACAGAAGCTCCTGTGCAAAATGTAAAAATAAAAACAGTTCACGTTTGGCAAGTGGTGTAAGAACATATGATATCGGAGTATTGTCATGTTCCGTTTTGCTACTCTGTATCGATTCATAAAAACAAAGTATTGATTATTAATTATTAGTTTAGATGTAAAATTTGTGTAAAATTAGTGTTATATAAAACCCGCCCACTAGAGGGCAGTGTTGTACTCTGGCATTAGATCCCACTGTTCTGATTGGAGTAAGTAAAATTTTCTTATACTCATTTTTTATAAATATAAATACGATAGTGTGTTTTATACTGTGACAGATTTTTTTCTAAAATCTGAATAAAACATTTTAAGCAATGTATTGCCTTGCTTACAGTATCTCAATATATTGCAATATATTGAAATATAATCCATGTATTGAGATATGTATGGCGTTGCCAAGTGCTTGCTAATACACATAATTCATTTATTTGGCCTGGGTTTTGGGTTAAATGTAATATTTTGGCCTTTTTTTTTTACAACTGATATCTTACAATTAAGCACAACAGAGTACAAAAGCGCTGGTGCAGAACTATAAAAGCAGAGTTAAAGAGGGAAATTGAGTATAATTGAACTTATTCGACCTGACCAAGTTTATTTCTTTGTTTTCAGAAAAACCGCTGAAGACTCCGTCATTAACAGAGTCCATGGCATAGGCATAGTGTTTTGGAAACGGCCTCAGAAAACTAAACACATACCAGGCCGAGTCCAGGCACGTCTGATCCGGGGCTGGTCACCGGTAATGTTTACCTGCTTTACTGGAAACACCTGAGCAGCTCTTATCCAGCTCTTATCTCTTATCTAGACAGGCACAGTTCTGCGTCAGAACCTTCACTGCAAAATCAGATTCATCAGTTCAACCTAATATAAACTGTTCTTATGGAAACAAACAAATAACACAAACTATTTTTATTTAAAACTTAAAAAAAAAAAGTTTATTTAAGTTTATTTTAAAACTCGAAACCCCAAACCAGTTCAGCTGTTTTTATTGAATAACTAAATGTTTTTTTAATGTATAACTTACAAAAGAATATATGTATACAAAATACAAAAATCATATGATGCATTTTAGCAATTGTACTGATCTGGTTGGTTCAAATTGTTGATTTAAGTGCGTCACTAGAGGAGTACAGTATGACCCAATATGACAATATACTGACCCAGAAATAATTGTAAAAACAATATTATTGTCATTTTAAGACCCATTTTTATCCCACTAAAATTATAATAATATTATAATTAAATTACACCCTTAATCATGATTAACGGAATTTGGATTATTACGAATATTTAAAAAATACACAAAAAGACATACAAAATAAATACACTAAATTAATCAAACATAAATGAAATAATACTTATCCTCTGTTATTGAGCTCTTTCTAATATTAAGGTCAGCTAAAAACATTAAGGTCATGCCCATATATTGTATGATTACATAACTGTCATTTATATAGATTTATAGATACTTACCCTTTCATTTTTTACACTTTGTTACATCAGCCTTGTACTAAAACATGAATGACAAAGTGAAAACTAAATTTTTTTTTTTTTTTTGCAAATTTATATTAAAAAAGTTTTTTTTAAATATTTGTTTATTGCAGAGTAATAATAGGGTAATAAGCTGTGTATGTCATTAATGCTTAAAGAACCCAGACCAAAACTGCACAATATTTATATAGAATATATAATTAGTCCTGATTCATTAATGAATTGGATAAAGTGCAGGAAGTATTATCAATATGGGACAGTATTTGGACAGCAGTTGAAATCTATTGGTGCATTTTATCTCTATCAAAACATTTCACATGTTATACTGAGCATTGAGTTCAAATGTGATTTTATAAGGTTGAACTTATGAAGCATTTTGACAGTGCATGAAAATGGTTTTGAAACTGTGCCATATTCTATACACTGCAGATGGTATATTTAGTGTAGTTTTGTTCAAAATCATTGAAGATATGTCTTTAGGCTTGTGTTTTTTGTTTTAAAGAACTGCCTAGGTGTTTTTATGTTGATGCTACGTGTCATTTTATATGTTTCCATGACTTCCATGTTGCTTTAAATATTTTTTTTTTGTTAAAAAAGTACTATTTATTTTTGTTAGGATATTTTGCACTTCATTGGACGTTGGATGAGTAAAAGACAGGGAAACCACGATTTTTTGAATTTTTTGTATTGAGAAACTTTATTAAGAGAAAATGTAACTTAAATTAAATCTTAGGAATTTTAACAGATTAATGCTGTTTTCATGTAGGTAGTGATAACGTCAGCCCTAAACTTGATCTTCCCAATATCAAATAGTATTAGCAAATTATGAACAACTTAAAAAATTACGTAACTTTAAAAAAATCAGTTTGGTGACTTTCTGAAAAACAAAAAACGTACTCTCAATAATTATGAATGAGTACTTTGTTAAGTACTATGTTTTTTAAGTAATTTTTAAGTAAGATTCTCTGAAATGTTTAAATTTTGCGAATGCTCTTGTGTACAAAGTTACAAAATTACAAAAGTTACAAAGTTACGAAACCCACCCAAACTCAAAATGATGTACTTTAAATTAGATTAAAAAAAAAATCATAATTCAGATTTAAAATACGAAATAAATATTTATTTAGGACTAACGTGTTGTAAGATTCAATCAGTCATTTTGTCCCAAATTTTAAATCAGTTATGCTTTTCCCAATAACAAATAATCGTAACAGTTTTTAACAATTGTATTAACTTTAAGAAAAATGTAACTTTAGGTACGCAAGCTTAGCTGCTATTTCCCAGATGTGATGTTAGTCACCAAAATTTTCATCAACAATTGTAAATTTACAAAAAGTTCTTAAGTACAAAATAAGCAATTTTGGGAAACTTACTTCAGATCTTTTAGTGCGCTTCCAAAAAATACCTTCCTAAACTTTAATACTCAATACTTCTATTGAAAAAGAAAAAAATACCTTAGATTTAAAAAAACAAACAATTAAACAAACATTTCTTTGATTTTAATCTGTTCTGAAGTCTTGCAGTGTTTTTCTGGGAAAACAAAAACTTAAACTGGTTGAACTGTTTTATGAGGTCTTCCGACTGTCCTTTTTTTATGTTGTTTTTTTGTTTTTTATTATTATTATTAATGTTTTTATTCTAATTAGTTAATATTAACTAGTTACTTTCTATCACTCTGTTTACATTGCATAAAAACTGTGCGGTTAAAGCAGTGGATAGATGCAGTATTTTAGCACTGAGTGAGTGTAGTACCCTAGTGCAGTAGCTTGTGTTATGCAGGTATATAGACTGAGATGCCAAAAGTAATGGGATAGGAAGACTTTAATGTAGGCAAACATAGCGTTCTTTATCTTCAGTATTTTATTTTACTTTTTTATAGTGTGAAAAACCCTGTTATCCCTCATCTTGTAACCATAACATGAAACCCACCTGCCTGGTAATAGTGTAGATCCACTTTGTGATGCTAAACCGGTTCTGACCCGTTGAGGTACTGACCACTACTGACCACTGTTTACTGGGAGTGTATACAGCCCATGAGACTGGTCCTAATGTTCTGGAGATGTTCTGACCAAAACAGCTACAACATCTAGAACATAAACACAGTGTGGTTCTTGCCTTTCGAATTAATACTTATATAATATACAATATATAATAGATACTAGGCCTGTCTTAATAAATTAATCATTTTTGTTGAGATATTTTCCCAAAAATAATTGTGATAATCAATGTAATTGTCATTGTTAAATCATAAAAAGATAATATAATAGCATAGTAATGAAATGCTTCTTATGTGCATTTGGAAACAAAAAAAATCCCAAACTAATGTAATTTTAAAAAGTGTTTATTTAAGTTCATTTCAAAACATTCATTTTTATCCCACTAATTTTTATAATAATAATATTAATATTGTCATGATGGTGTACAGAATACAGACACGTGCAGATGTAGATAAATAATTTAATAAAAATAAGAGGCAATACCATAAACAGGAGACAGTCCAGAGTTCATACACGTGTAAGCCAGAAACAGTGGTTATCCAGAAATCGGAAACGTGAAACAGTCCAGGTCAAAACACAGTAAATCCACAATCAGAGGTAATCCAAAAATCGGCGTCGAGCAAACAAAATAAATAAATAAAAAAATCATACACAATAAGGTAACGCTCTGTAAAGTGGTATAAACCAGGCAATACGCGGAACTAATGAGTTCGTGAAGCGTCCTTAAATACCCTGGGGTAATCAGTGCACCGGGCTTCCTAGCGGAAGCAGGTGAGGTGTCACGTGAGTAGGTGTGTGCGTGATGTCAGCGTGTGGTGCGTTCTGGGTAGTGTAGTTGTTAGGCTGCAAACCTCCTTTAGGGCCGAGTAAGAGAAGAACAGAAGCGCCTATAGCACCAGACGTGACAAATATTATATTGAAATTACACCCTTTTGAAGTTTGCATAGTTGAAATATCCTAATTAAACAATGTAATTGTCATTTTTAAATCATTAAATCGTAAAATGATAATATAATAGTATACTAATGAAATGCTTCTTCTTAAACTTTTATAAAATATAAATAATATTTAGACATTTCCGTTGAAAAAAAAAACATAAAACATTTTTTTTAAGTCGACACATAGGCTTATTAAGGTTAATTGGCTCTCCTTGCAAAACAAAAAAAACAAAAAAAAAAGGTAAAAAAAACTTACCTTATCAGGTACCATTAGGTCCAGATCATCAGAACTATTCCTGGCAGTGGTTTTAATGTTATGGCTGATTGTTGTTTTCCTACAGTATGACATATCTTCAAATGTTCTTTGTAAAGAATAAAAATAAGTTGTTGCAGTGTGATGTATTGCCCAGTAACATGTAACACTTCTGAGACGTTTATGTTAATAAATGAATGTTAAAATGAATATTAAATTCTCTTTATTTCATACATACAGTACACACAGGTATTGATGCACCAACACACACATTCAAATATATATATATATATATATATATATATATATATATATATATATATATATAGAAATGGCTATGTATAATGGCTATACATTGAAAAAAATGATGCGTAAAATTTACTTTAAAATTTACTTTTTCGCAACTTTACTTTTTTTAAATAAATTTAATCTCAGATAAATTTAAGTGACTTCAACTCGGTTTTAAGACTTAAATGTTAAATATAGTAAATAAGTAAACTGAATCTCAGTCAATCCTTTCTTTTTGTAACTTTTACTTAATTCCTTAATTCATGATAAATAATATATTATAATGCCTGAAATTTTAATATTTTAGTAAAAACACATATTAAACTGTCTCAACACATGGATGGCATGTAATACATTCTTATTAGTATACTTAAACTAAAAAGAATGTATTACATGCCATCCACGTGTTGAGACAGTGAGACTTTTTACAAATATTTTTACAAATACTTTTACAAAGATTATGTAAATATTTGAATGTGTGTTTTAACTAAAATGATAAATAATAATATTGTATAAATTAATTGATTCAGCAAAAATAAATGAAGTAAAGTTCACTAAAAGAAAGGATTGACTGAAGTTCAGTTCACTTATTTACTCTATGTAACACTCTATGTTAGTCCTGAAACCGAGTTAAAGTTACTTAAATTTACATGAAATTAAATTTACTCAAAAAAAGCAAATGCAGAAAGATGCCAAACTTTTTAAAAGTAATTTTTAAGCATAATTTGTAAATAAATGTATAGCATTTAAGCATAAATGTATATTGACTATATAAATTAAATGATATCCACCAAAAATAACGATTCCAATTAAACAGAATTGAACTTTAATTAGAATATTGCATTCTGCAAGTTTTAAACAAAAGCACCAAAACAGAAATACACTTATCAGCAAATTTCAAGAAAATAGTTGAGAATGTCACACACATTCTTATTCAATGTTTTTGATTTCCTACATGGTAAATGAATACTGAAGCCATCCAAACTATAAAGGAACACATAAGGAATAATGTAACTTAATAAAAGTGTTAAACAAACCAATATACTCTGTGAAGCATTTAGGTGGGTCATATTTGGGGCTCTAAGGCTAATAACTCTTTTTCTTCCTTTTTAGTGGGTGGTCCTGATGAGAGCCAGTTTCATCATTGCATTTTTGATGGTCTTTGCAACTGCACTTAAGGATCATTTTAAAGTTTACCCTAAACTTATTTTTTCCTAAACTTAGTTAAGTAGCCATTAAATGGATTAGGACATTACTCTAATAGGGATATTGGATGATTACCAACTCTACCTCTTCACAACTTTACAACTGATGCTCTCAAACACATTAAGAGAAATTCAAGGAATTAAATCTTGACAAGCTGTCTTGACAGCTGTTAATTGAAAGCCTGAATTCCAGGTGACTCTACCTCATAAAATCGTTTTAAAAAATCCAGCCAAGATGCGCAAAATTTACTAATCTAAACAAGAAGTGCTACTTTGGAGAATCTAAAATATAAAACATATTTTGGTTTGTTCAACATAATCTTGTTTAAATAGCCCCAAACACAAGTACAATACTAATCAAAGACAAAATAAAATAATGAATGTTTTTAAAGAACCTAGACAAACCTGGAACAAAATTGTTATATATAATTACATTTATAAAAACAGCAATTATGCTAATTTATCATTTCTATATTGATTTAATTATTTCATCATCATATCATTACATGTATTTTTCACATAGATTTCTATCCCACTATTTCATTAATCAACATTAATTTACAATTTATTTGCAGTAAAAGTTGTAAGACATTTACAATACAGTACACTTAAATTTTTATTGCTGATTTTGATTACACTTGATTGCACAAAATGTTTAATAACATTTAGAGAATTCAACAAGCAGAGAATGATGGACATGGATCATGACTCTATTAGCATCATTTGCATGACTTGAGTGATAGGGGAATTCCTAGTGAATGGGTGGGTTAGGTTTGAAAACTGAATAAAAGAGTGACGATCAAGTGTGATGCTGATGCACACAGGCACCTGTTGGCTGATGTGTAAAACCTGGGAATCTGGCACTTTCCTCAGAAAATAGTATGATGCTAAAATGTTTGGCTACAGTTAAAAAAGAGGCGCAGTCTGACTTTGCTTGTATCAGAGGAGGCATGCGCTTGTCCTGATGCTGCTAGTGCTGTTAGCATTGACACAACTGATAGGGAGAGTCCTAGTGAATGGGTGGATTAATTAGTTTAAAAGTTTGATTGCTTCTTACTTGCGTTAAATGTATACACTATGCTAAGCTAATTATCTAATGATCTCAAGCTCATTTTGAGCGTGCAGCCTTTTTTGTGGAGATTGAGATAAGGATTGAGATAAGCTGCTTATTGGAGTTATATTTTTATTGGTCTTTCTTTCACGTTGGCTTTTAATTCAGTGTAAGTGACGCCCCTGTAGGTTCCACTGGTTTGAAAGTGCATAACCGTGCCATCGTAGCATGTAATTCGCACCACGCCGGTGTAGGGCAGGTTGAACGTGGCTCGACCGATTGTGATATCAACCTCCACCGATTTTCCTGCTGGAACTCTGACAGGAAAACTCAGCTTCTCAGTTCTGGACACTGAGCTCTGTAAACTGCGTGAAGTTTCGCTTCCTTCTTTTATACTGTAGCCAGTTCCAACTTCCACAATCCCAGGAATTCCTGCCTTAACGTCTATGCTGAAGGTGTTTTCCATGCTGTTGGTCACTGTCCAGGAAGACGTCTCGATGATGGTCTTTTCAGTATCCGTTTTGTATTCTTGATTGACGGTAGAGTCGTTGTGGTAAGTCATGGATTTGATCTCCTCAATGGACACATTGAGTTTTTCCATCTTAAAAGTGGGATAGTCCACATTTGTTAGGATAGTTGACTGGATGGTGTTGATGAATCTGAAACCCAGGCAATCGATGTCGTGACCTGACTTCCCTGACACTCCCACACAGATCCCAGAACCAATGCTGATTGGGTATTCTGTTTTCAGTCCCCAGTCTGTCATCTTTACAAAGAACGTGCGGGATTTATTGGTCTTGAATTTGATGGCACCCAGGCGTGTTCCAGCTCCATTTCCCCACAATGAGAGATCAGAGAAATATTCTCCACTTTGAAAGACAAATTCTGAATAATTCCCCCTGCGCTGTCCACACTCTATGGACTGACCATCAGTAAGCCACACCCTGATGCCCTTTATCTGCCAGCCCCCGACCCACACCCACATCTTTTTGAGCGTGCCCCCAGTGCGGGTACCGTCCAAATTAAACCCGCTACCACCATTTCCACCAATGCGATGGAGTAATGACATGATCCTGCTTTCAGTGTAGACCTTCAATGAAAATACATAAAAAGAAATCAATCAGAATCACAAAAATAATCTAATTTCTTGAACAGCATAAAATCAGAGGTCAGTGAGAGTGTTTAGCTGTAATAAACTTTATATAACATTAAAATACTAAACACAAATAAACATAAATTCAGTGTTCAGTCAATAAGAGTGTCTACCTGCAATAAACTTTACATAACATTAAAACACTAAACACAAATAAACATAAAGCCAGTGGTCAGTGAGTGTCTACCTGTAATTAACTTTCTATAACATTAAAAAACTAATCCCAAATAAATATAAAGTCAGAGGTCAATAAGAGTGTCTATGTCACACCTGCCCGCACTGCACCTTTAAGATCCACCTCTCCTGAGTATTGAGGCTGACTCCTCCCCTCCCACACACCTGTGGGAGATTACACATCTACAGGACTATATATACTAGACTCATGCACTGCCAAGTTGCGAGATATTGCCACATTGTGTCTTATCGAGCGTTATTGTTTTTACTGTATTCCTGTTTTTTTTTATCTATTGCTTATCCTTGACTACGATTTTTGCCTAGCGTGTACTTTCTGTTTTTTTGGACTTAGCCTGTTTTTGACTTCGTTTTTTGCCTTCTGATTTGGATTAATAAACCTGTCTGCGTTTGCATCCAAACTCCCTGGTTGGTTTCTTACAGTCTACCTGTAATTAACTTTCGATAACATTAAAAAACTAAACCCAAATAAATATAAAGTCAGAGGTCAATAATAGTGTCTACCTGTAATTAACTTTCTATAACATTCAAAAGCTAAACCCAAATAAATATAAACTTAGTGGTGAGTCAGTAAGAGGGTCTACTTGTAATTAATAATAATATTATAATAAGCCCAAATAAATGTCAAGTAAGTGCTCAGTGACAGTGTTTACCTGTAATTAACTCTATAAAACATTAGAATAAATCCAAATAAACATAAAGTTAGTCTACACTCAATCAGAGTGCCTAATAGTAAATAACTCTATATAACATTGGAACAATAAACGCAAATAAACATAAAGTCAGTGATCCGTAAAAGTGTCTACCTGTAATTAACTCTACATAACATTAGAATAAACACAAATAAAAATAGTAATGAGTGGCACTTACCAGAAAGTTGTGAGCGAGTTTGCTGTTGGTATTAGAGTATTTTAAATTGCAGTGTGAAAGACTAAATCATCTTGAAGGTTTAAATAGAGCACAGTTGAGGGGGGCGGTCCTCTGTCAGAATATCAGTACAGCCCTAATAAAATAGGTAGGAAGGTAATTTATAATAAAAAAAAAGAATGACTGGGGTCAGAGCTTCTTACTTATATAGTATCGTAGGAACAAGAACAACAAAAGAAAAAACTATTAAATATAGACCAAGTTTATTGTATAGTAGTTTTATAGTTAATTGTATAGTAGTATATATACATACAGTTGCAAGAAAAAGTATGTGAACCCTTTGGGATTACTTGGATTTCTGCATAAATTGGTCATTAAAAGTCACAACAATAGGCAAACACAGTCTGCTTAAACTAATACCACACAAAAAATATATATATATTTGCATGGTTTTAATGAACACAACATGTAAACATTCACAGTGAGGGGGAAAACAGTAGATGAACCTTTGGATTTAATAACTGGTTGATCCTCCTTTAGCAGCAAAAACCTCAACCAAACGTTTCCTGTAGTTGCAGATCAGACCTGCACAACTGTCAGGAGGAATTTTGGATCATTCCTCTTCACTAAACTGTTTCAGTTCAGCTATAATCTTGGGATATCTGGTGTGAATCACTCTCTTAAAGCCATGATGCCACAGCATCTTATTTGGGTTGAGGTCAGGACGCTCCAGAAGGCGTATTTTCTTCTGTTGAAGCCCTTCGTTGTCCTGTTACATCATTCATCCTCTGTTGAGCTTCAGTTGGTGGACAGATGGTCTTAAGTTTTCCTGCAAAATGTCTTGGTAAACTTGGGAATTAATTTTTCTGTTGATGACGGCAATCCGTCCAGGCCCTGAGGCAGCAAAGAAGCCCCAAACCATGATGCCCCCTCCACCTTCACAGTTGGGATGAGGTTTTGATGATGGTGTACTGTGCCTTTTTTCCTCCACACATAACGTTGTGTGTTCCTTTCAAACAACTCAAGTTTGGTTTCATTTATCCACAGTATATTTAGCCAGTACTGCTGTGGAACATCCAGGTGCTCTTTTGCAAACTTTAAATGTGCAGCAATTGATTTTTTGGACTGCAGTGGCCGTTGTGTCCTTCCATGAACTCTATTTTTGTTTCATATTTTCCTTATTGTAGATTTGTCAACAAAATGTTAGCATGTTAGCAATGTTGGCAGAGATTTCTGTAAGTCTTCAGATGACACTCTAGGATTCTTCCTCACCTCATTGATCATTATGCGCTATGCTCTTGCAGTCATCTTTACAGAACGACCACGCCTAGGGAGAGCAGCAACAGTGCTGAACTTTCTCCATTTGTAGACAGTCTGTCTTACCGTGCACACATGAACATCAAGGCTTTTAGAGAATTCTTTTATAACCCTTTCGAACTTTGTACATGTCAACAATTATTGAGCATAGGTCTTCTGAGAGCTCTTTTCTGTGAGGCAAGATTCACAACAAGCAATGCTTCTTAAGAACAGCAAACTCAAAACTGGTGTGTGTTTTTTTTAGAGCAGGGCAGCTTTAACCAATACATCCAATCTCTTCACATCCTGACTCCAATTATCTCTTAGAAAAGTCATTAGCCTACGCGGTTTACATACTTTCCCCCCACGATGAATGGATGAATATAAATGCCCCAAAATGACTGGGATGTTTTTTTTACATTGACTTCTAAAGATAGTAAAGATAATTTCCCCATCTACTGTAAAACTGATACTTTTGGAGAAAAAAAAATGATTCATAAAATGACATTCTCTGAAAATCAGATAATAAGTTAAAAAAAAACGAAATTAAGCACAGGCTATTATTCACATTTAACTCAAACTTCTAAATTATGAAAAAATGTAATTGTGAATCTTATACATGAACTGCCAAATGCACGGGACAGCAGTGTGTAAATCATGTATGATCAGGAGGTGTTACCTTTTCAGGGGATGGCTTGGATACCCCTGCCCACACCTGTATGCTGGTGAGGTGTTATCTTGTTTGTATGGTTAATAGAACATTGGTCAGTGTGCTCATGGCTAGGTGAATTAAGAGAGTTGGTGGAAGATCTGATAGTGTCACATTGGCAAATGGGATCTTCTGTAATTTAGGTAATTTATTCAGTTATTAATCCTAATGCATTACCTAACAGCAATTATTGGTAACCGACTAATGAAACATATCTTGTGAAGTCCATCAGGGTTCCATTGTAGGACCAATAAAACTGATGTTAATTATTATAGTACTTCATTGTGAGCTCACTGGTTGGTTCTTGATGCAAATTAACAATTTCTCAAAGGAAAATAAATAATGTTATACAAATTACAGGTATTAAATTTCATTACAGATTTCAATCGTTAATATTTTAAAGTGTTCATCTCTCATACCACCTTATGTGTATCAATACACGTACCACAGCTTGAGAACCACTGCCTAGTGGTTACCCATAAAAGGACACAAACAAGATATCATCAGCGATATCTACAGTAACAACCAAACAAACAACAGCCAGCAAAAGGATGTGAAATAACACATTCTCACAATGAAACTAAATACAGGAACATACTCTTATATACAGCACGTACACACTCAGATAAGAAAACAAAACAAAAAGTGCAAACAATCTTCTCTCCATTTGACTATACAAGGTTATGCATATTATAGGGATACACGTATTGAGACCAGCTTCCTCTTTATTATTAAATTCAAGTGTTTCATCGTGGTTGGTGTGGAGCTGGACTCTGGTAACAGGGGCAGAGAGGAGGACACTGCACAACTTACTCTCCATCGTGGATGATGATGGTCACCCATTGCATTCTATCATCATGGATCATAGGAGCAGTTTCAGTGGCAGGTTCTTGTCACAGAGCTGCTCTACTTTTTCTGTACTGGAAAAATACTTTGTATTATGTATATCTACACCCTGGGACTCTTTTGCCATTTTACTGTATATACTGTTCATTTGCACCCCTGGACACTTTACTGTACATCCTGTACATCTGCACTCCTGAACACCTAACTGTACATCCTGTTGTCATAGTGGGGACAGGACTCAGACACACGCAGACACAGATTTAAGATTTATTAAAGGACTGAGTGGTACAGGGGTAGTCAAAAACAGAAACAGTAAATAACTGGAAAACAGTAACCACGTAGAAAAAAAACATGCCATAAACTTGAACAGTCCAAAGAATCATAAAAAGAAAGGCCAGCAGCAGAGGTGGACAAAAAGACAGAAACGATAAACAGTCCACACACACAGCTAAATATTCAGATATTCCAATAAAATCCTGCTTACTCCCAGGCATTTTATCTAAACAAAAAATATACAGTATTAGTGCTTTACTGGCTGTATAATTAGATAAGGAACCTAGTTAATTAATATGTTTATGACGTATATTTGTGCGTTGCCTGCTCCATTTTCGCATGCTCTGTGGGCGTGGATGCAGTGATGTCATTGGAAAATTCTTAAAAGTCTTCCGGAGTAGGATGCACTGATGTATCCTCCGTTGGAAGCCTACTACAGGAGAATTTTAAGCGTCTTCTTTCGTCTCCTATGGTATTCGGACAGGCGGCAAGATGGCACTTTTGGGGTTTCTGGACGCAGCCTAACACTCAAGACTTCCGGGAGGAAGCATGTGATGCGCCATGTAATCGGGTGTTTGTGTGTGATGTCAGCGGGTGGTGCGTTCTGGGTAGTGTAGTTGATATACTGAGAACCTCCGTTAGAGCTGAGTGTGGGAGAAACAGGAGCACTTTCAGCACCAGACGTGACAGTAAACAGGAGAGAGAGCGCCTGTGGCGCCCTCGAGATCTGGGAGCAGGCTTACCAGGATGACGAGCATGAAATTCGGCTAGAAGAGCAGGACCCAGCACATCTCCGGCACCAACCCAGCAATGCTCCTCGGGGCCGAAGACCTCCCAGTCGATGAGATACTGGAGCACACCACCGCGCCTGCAAGAATCCAGCACCTCTCTCCAAGGGCGTAGGAGCGGGCTTGATATTGGGGGGGACACATTTGCCAATATGAACCTAAGCCCACCCTATAGTTTCCTAGAACAACATTTGTGGAAATTACTTTTAATTAAAAGTAAATTATTATTATAAGGTGATTTTACAATCTAAACATGTTACTCCATGTTACAGTTACTGTGGTTAGAAAAAATTATGCATGCAATGTCTGAATTATATACATATGACAATAATGATCAGTTATCACCTAATATTTAAAATAATACAGATTTGGTTATTATTATTATTATGTATTGGCATGTCAATTCTGTCGTATATTTACATTTTCTCCTGCGCATAACAGAAGTCATGTTACAGCTGTGTTTCTCAACCCTGTTCTTACATATTCTACTGCATATTAACACTGTTCTGTGTTGTGTATTCTGCATATTCTACAGCTTCCTCTGCTTTAAAGGCATTTCATAGAGTAAGTGGTGGAATGATGTGTCTAATAAACTGCTGGATATACATGATTAATTTAGGATCCATAGGGGGCTAAAGGGTTTTAACAGGTAAACTCAGTAAATGACTGTTTATTAGCTGATCAGCTGGATCAGGTGGAAAACACTATTTTGGGGGCAGTGATCAGGGTTAAGAAACTGCTTTAAACTACCAACATAAAGTACTGTACTAAATTCTGGCTATCCACTACATGCAGGTTCTAGATAACTAGTTAGCTAAATGAATTTTCGTTCATTATAGCTCACAGTAAGTCCTGCAATCCTAAATTAATAAACAAAGTTTGAAAATGAAATAGTGATTAGCTGATCAGGTACAGGGCAAGTTGAACATTATATATATAGTTTTTTTTTCTTTATCCCTGACTCCCAATCTAGCTCATTCCAAAATTAAGCTAACTCACTAACAGGTGCAGTTCATTAATCACAGTGGGTTTAAACTGTGTCTTTTAATTCAGAGACATGTATTTTTAACCAGCTATCAGAAACATCATCACAGTTTACGTGGTTAGCCTACCGTTACCTTTCTTTTAGTAAAATCTCCGTATATCCATCTCTGTTTTAAAATCAGCTGAAGCTGCTGCAGCCCAATCCCGCTGCTAAATCTCACAGCGAGGGGGCGGGGCTTCCCCAACAGCAAACTGCCTCTCCTCCGCGCGCCGCAAAACCAGCAGATTGGCTGTTTCTGCCAATCTACTGAGAGGCGGGACTTAATACCTGAACAGGCTCCGTGATTGGTCCGGTCTGTCTCCTCATTAATAGTACAGCTGATCTGAGTGAAACGATATAATTTTTGCGGGGGAGAAATCGACCTGTTTCTAATATTGGGTGGGACATGTCCCACCCATCCCCCCCGGTTCCTACGCCAATGCCTCTCTCACCGCATAGAGCAGGGGTGTCCAAACTACGTGAGGTATTTTAGAAATAGAATGAAAGTTGGCCCGCTGTTAAGCAGGTTTTTATAATGTGAGATTAACAGTTTGAACGCTAGGTGTCAGACACGGGCCAAAGAGTCTAAAAGTGGAGAGGGTGCACATTTCTAGCGCAGAAAAACAGAGCAAAGAGTCTAAAAGCGGAGAGAGTGCGCAGTTGTAGCGCAGAAAAACGAGCCAAAGAGTCTAAAAGTTGCCGTAATTAAGGAGTTTAATATTAAGGGACATCATAAAATTAAACATCAATTTGAAAAATCTTAGTTTACACAACACTGTCAAATATAAAGATAGTAAGTCAAGTAAAATGGTGTGTAAATGAAATAATCAGGAAAAAAGTATTATTTAAAGTGGTAAATTTCATTATTTGTTTTATTACAGAGTGTGGCCCGTGACTTCAAATATATTTCTCCTTCTGGCCCCCAATGAAAAAAGTTTGGACACCCCTGGCATAGAGAGAGGAATCCTCCGCCTCCACTGCCGCGGGCGGCACGCCATCAGGAGTCCCCTCGGCAAGCGGACCCGAGACCAGAGGCTTGAGAAGAGGGACATGAAACGACATGAACAGTTAACTCAACCTTGTACGTTACCTCGTTGACTTGAGACAGTTTTTTAAATAGACCAATATATTTGGGTAAAAGTTTTCTGCAGCCCCCCTCAAACCTCAAGTTCCGGGTCGACAACCACACTCGATCTCAAATGGGATGGAATAAAAACCTCTGCCGGTCGAATGTGGAAGTCTCCCAATACTTTTGCTCATACAGTGCAACTGCAGAGGTGGACCAGCTCCATATTAATACATTTAGAATGGGATGGCAATAAAAATTGTGTAGATATCTCATTATTTTTTTTTTCAGTCCATAATGAGTGACCTCAAAAGAGGCTTGACTTAATGTTAATGCTTATGGGTTCAGAATAGAATGGCATAAAAACTACTTTAGGTGAATTGTGGAGGTGTCCCAATATATTGTCCATAATATGTAGCTGCAAATAAGAACCCGCTCCATACTACTAAGTACAGATTAAGAGTGAGATGGGAATATAGCTCTTGTAGGTGTCCCAATACGTTTGTCCATGATGAGTACCTGCAAAAGTTTAGGGTTTAGAATGGGATGCCATTAAAATTCTTCTATAGACGTGAAGATATTTTGTTTGTTTGGATAATCAAGGCTTTAATCAAGAATTCATAGAAGTAACTGAGAGTCAGCTTCAGCAACCTAAGAGTTTGCAGGATCTACAGGCCCAGCAGCAACATGCGTAGATACATGTGCTGCAAGATGCCATACGGAACCTCTATACCTCCATACCCAAACGTATCTCCTTCTAGCTTGAGGCAGAGCAACAGAGTACTAGTAGAGCTTCCTTCTGGTTGTTTTCAACAGTATTCTCCAATCATTTTTAATCTGTTCACTCCAACATTGTAATCACTTACATATATCATCCTTACAATCACAAATACAGTCCCCTCTACAAGTATTGAAACAGTGAGGTCAATCCATATTTCTCTGCTGTAGACTGAAAACATTTGGGTTTGATATTAAAAATAATGAGTCAAAATATCAACATTTCAGTATTTATTTTTAGGTATTTATGTGGATCTGATACACAGTTCAGAAGATAAAACCTTTCTTATTGTCGTGATAGACCCAGGCAGGGAGACGAGGGGACGGACGCAAGTGCAGGTAAGGGGAAATTTAATAAATAAATAAAGGATATAAATAACAAAGAAATAACTAGACACGAAATAAACCAAAACAAGAGAAAATAACAATATAAACAAACAGGGAGGCTAATGAACAAAGAACTAAACAGAACTAAGAACATAAACAAGGAATAAACAAGAAACTAGAATCTAACAAGGATAACTGAGAAATAAATCAAACTAAACAGGGCAGGCATATATATATATATATAAATAAATAGAAGGAAAACACCAAGGAGCTAAACTAGACAAAGGATAAATGAACTATACAAAGCAAGGGAGGAAACAAGGGAACTAAACAGGGAACTAGAATAAAACAGAAGAACACGGAATAAGGAGCAAGGGAAAACAAACTAGGAATAAAACACGGAACTAGGGCTAGAGTAACACAGAAACACGGAGAGACAGACAACAGGAGTTGGTGCAAAGACCGACGGAGGAAAAGTGGCACAGGGGATCTATATATACTAACATGAAACACACTAGAAGTGGAGACACCTGGGGAAGGGGCGGAGCTACAAATGAGACGCGTGGTGGAAAACTACAGACAAGAGACACAGAGGAGCACAGGTCATGTGGGAATAACACACAGAGACATGAGACAAGACCAGGACGTGACACATAAAAATACGTAAAAATATTGAAGTATGTGACTGTTAGGTGTGTTTCATTGCCCAGGTGTGTCTTGATACTTTAATTATTCAAACATTAAACAGCACTGAATGTCTAGACTAGATTTGGGTTTTGTCTGTACAGACTGTGCATTTATAGTTAAAAGAGTAACCAACATGAAATCCAGAGAGTAGTTTATGGGTAAAAAAACAAGCAACTGTAAAGCGGAGAGAAAATAGAAAATCAATCAGACCCATTGGACAAATATTGCCTGTAGCCAGTAAAACTGTTTGAAATGTCCTGAAGAAGCACAGAAGTTGATGACAGAAACATTGTAAGTTCTTTAAAGAAAACCCCTAAAACAACTTCCATGAAGTACAGAGAAAAGCCCGTGGACTGATTATGGACTGATAAGACAAAGATTAACATTTACCAGTGTGATGGAAGGCTGAGAAAATCTGGTCATAATCTCAAACATTCCAGCTCATCTGTGAAACACAGTGGAGGTAGTGTCCTGGCTTAAGCTTGCATGGCTTCTTCTGGGTTTGGCTTGTTATGTAATCTTAAATTATTTGTAATAAACTCATAAGTTTACAGAAACATTTTGTCTATCAAGTTAAAGAAGAATTGAACCAAACTGATCTGGAGATCCTTTATCATGCAGCAAGATAATGACCTAAAACCCACTGCCTGGAAAAAAGCATCACAAAAAAATATGCTGAAGGTTAGTGATGTCATTGTGTTACCTTCTTGATGGTAACACAAGTGCAAGTGAAGGAGTTACAACTAAATATTAGGTCTTATTTACTTTAATTTACTTTAAGTTTATCTGTTCCAATACTTTTTTTCCACAGGAAAAATGGGTGGGTTCAGACAGAAGGTGGTATCTTCTGAACTGTGTATCAGATTCAGATGTAAATACCTGGAAATAAAAGCTGAAATGTTGACCTTTTGTATCATATTCGTCTTTCAACAACAAACCTAAATGTTTTCGGTTTACAGCAGAACCTCACTGTTCCAATACTTTTGAAGGGGACTGTATAGAGTGTGTTACATTCCACAGCTTTGAAAATCTGGATCATAAAACAAAGAGTCTAATTATTCTGATCAGTTTAATTGAAATGTTTTGGGCCTAGACGTACTGGGCCAGTTATCCGTTGTCCTCTCACTCTCACCAATCGATTGTGAAAGTTGTGTCTGAAGCTACAGCAGAGAATCTCATGGAGTTTGTAACTTTCGATTGGTTTTAATTGCTCTCACTTCCTCTGAAAAGAGGGAGAGATTACAGCACTGCTTCCACGTTTCTTCTAAAAAGTGCTGCGTGAGCAGGTGTCCCAATACTTTTGGCCATATACAGTGCACTGTTGCATAGAGTGAGTTACTCTAGTCTTTCTATTGAACTCTTGGCCTCCATGAACAACAAGGTGGTGTGCTGCTGTAGTTCACAGGGAACCCACAGTATTCCCACACAGTTGCTTTAAAAGCAGCAGACGAGTCCTCTGGCTTCTGTGTGTCTTTTCCACTTTCCGGTTTCCAGTCGCGCTAGTCAGCCTGTGTGCTCAGAGCTAAACTTCTCAGGGCAGGCTATGTAAGGTAGGGTTGCCAACTTAATGAAAATGAAATAAGGGATGGGGGGAGGTTGCTGTGGTCCTGGTTAAAGGGGGTGATGTGGTGTAACAGGTAATGCTGCACACACAACTACATCATTACAATTAGAGACAAAAGCCAATTATTTTCTTGTTCATTTTTTTAAATCTGTTACTGCTCAACACTGCATAGGAATAAATGAGTAACATAATATCATTTTATATTTTTATTTGTACTGTAAAAACACTCATTCTGCAAGTATATATTTTTTCATTGGCATTCAAGGGGTTTCCTTTAACAGTGCAAGAGTGCACAGCATATATTTGGAATATAACCACATATTGTAAAAGAATTAGTATAAAAAAGGTAGAATGTAAATAAAACCTGGAACCATGAACCACAACACATTATTAATTAGTTAAAAAAAATGTTAAATTAATTAAATTAAATTAATTAGAATCACATATATAATATATGTTTTGTTCAGAAATAATATGTTGTTCATAATAGAAATAATGTTACTGTTAGAAATAAAATTGTCCTTTTTACGCATACTAATATATGCTTTCAAATGAGCTTTAATGTTGATGTGATATTTATACCATATCAGGTTCTGGAGAAGCCTGTCGCACAAGGAACCTTGACATTTCTCCCTCTCCCTGTATTCTACCCAACTTCTCGTTTCTCTTTTCTCGCACTGCATATGGTGCACTATATAGTGCATTAGCCAGTGGTCAATAGTGCACTATTTCTGTGATAGGGAGTGATTTAAAAATACATCTATAGACACTGCTGCACTCTCTTAACTGGATAACAGCCGCTCCCCCTAATCGCCGTGAGTCTCCTATGACCAATGAGAAGCGCAGCCTCTGTTTAGGAGTAGTGGCTGTTCTCCAGTGGAGGAAGGGCAGAGCCACAGCGGTGTCTCTGTATGACTGAAACAAGTCACCCATCTTAATAATTAACCTCAAAAATACGAGACAAAGCATGTCCCGGATCAATTCAATACGGAACGCCTAATTTACAGCCCAAATACGGGACAAAAACATACTTTACGGGACAGTTGGCAACCCTAGACTATGGGCTAGGTCAGTAGCAAGTTGCTAGTAGCAACAGTGCTACAGCTACTTATTCTGGGTGCAACACTCACAACTGCATAACGTTCATTGGTTCCGCAAGTCTCCTATAGACTTGCATTTGTACCGTGTATTCTGCGTGCGTTTGCCTGAACAACTGTGACCCCGTGACGGTTCATGAAGAATACACATACCGTTACACCTCTAGTTTATTATCCATAGTTTCAGAATAAACAGTGAATGAGCAGCTGCCCCAATACTTAGGGCGATAAAATCATGGTACAACAATGTAAAACAGTAAAATAACTATAAAACATGGAGAAAAAAACATGGTAAAATAATATTAATGTGATATATCATGTCGATGTTCTGACCTTGTTGTATTCTTTTCTTGGTGCTTACTTCTGTCTTCTTAACCACACATTTAGATTTCTCTAAATGGGTCAGTGAAGCAGTGAAGAGAACACTAGATCTTCTTGACGTCTGCTGACGTCTGCTGTTCAACAACGTACCAGTTCTTGTAGATGTAGATTGCAGAAGAAAGGAGTCTCAGAGATCGTTATTGCAGGAAGATTGTAGCTTTATTCGGATAGTTGTTTAAAGCATGGACACTGAGACAAGCATGGTCCAGCCTTAGTACAGCCTTACGGCTGTCCAGCAGCTCTCCCAGCCAGCTCACCTCTATACCACCAACGCCGTCTCTCTCTCTAACTCACTCACACACATTGGCTAAATAGTGTTTAGACATGGGGGAGGTGTACCAGAAACAAAGGACCTTCAACCATCAGTCCCAAAAACAGATGTCTTGCTCTGTTAAGGAGTTTTGACCTTTGCCCCATGCTCCTAACCATAGGTTATTATTACCCAGCTTGACACCTGGCACCGCTATGTCTGGTCTAAAGATTGCTTACAGGGTAAACTGACATACTTACACTGGTAAACTAACACAAGAACTAATTAACAATGATTAAAAAATTATATTCATTACATCAACCTTTATGACTGAAGACCAGAATAACATACAGGCATTATACACATACAGGGGTTGGAAATGAAACTGAAACACTTGGTTTTAGACCACAATAATTTATTGTGGTGACGGACAGTTCTGGTGGAAACAGGAGAGTTGAGGTGCACATTGAATTCTGCCGTGATTTGGGCAGCCGTGGTTTTATGTTTTTTGGATACAGCTTCCTCTTACAGCGTCCACAGTTAATCCTGTTGGATGTGGTCTGGCCTTCTTGGTGGTATGCTATTTTAAACAAAACTAAGCTCTTACCCTGCTAATTGAACCTTCACACTCTGCTCTTACTGGTGCAATGTGCAATTAATGAAGATTGGCCACCAGGCTGCTCCAATGTACCCATGAAACCTTCCACACTAAAATGACAGGTGTTTCAGTTTCATTGTCAACCCCTTGAATATCAAATATCAGAATTTTATCTAGCCAGTAACACCCTCCAATCCTTACTGCGTTAACTGGCACAGTGCCATATATCTGTTATAAAATATATTTTACTGTATAATAAAGAAGGTAAATGTTCAAACGTTGTTTTGGTGACCTGGGAAACAGTCCAATCTAATTATAATAAAACAAATCAACCACAATACTTTCAATAGACCACTGAAGTCGTGCATCATTCTGTAGTCCTCATACGGCTTCCGTGTCTAAGCGTTTTTTTCCTTATGAGAAAAATGAATGGGGTTTTCAAAAACCCGCCTCTGTCACATTCTGTGGTAAATAAATCTGTTCAGAACCCTGTACATTATTCTGTGTACATTTTACTCCTGAACATCACTGGATCCTCTGAATTATGAGATTGTTTAAGAGTCGTAATGAGAAAAATGCTAACTTTAAGCTAATACTACAGCGGAGAGAACTGACCTCCCGGCGCCGCTGCAGAGATCAGCAGGAGACTCTTTTCGGCGCAACACCAGCAAATTCCAGCCATAAGTTAGGAGCATTTTACACAAAACTGATCCAACTAATGAACTAACTGCCCTCACTGAGGAGACCTGAGTGTTACAGCATAAAATCCCTAAAACAGGTCAGTGATACTCCAGAACCAGCTGTAGTACGTTTTAACATTTACCCTCTTTATTATGCAGAGAAATACATTTTATAACATATATTAACACACTTGGGTGTTTACAGCTGCCAGGAAGTTAATTTTTATCATATTACAGTACAATCAAAAGACACAATTATAGTAGTTTAACAGGACCGTATAAGCAGCATGAATCAATTAAAATAAAGATTAATGTCAATAAATAAATAATGAAATAGATTAAAACATATTTAAAATATAAACTGAGAAATGTATTTTGTTGATATTTTAACGCATAAAAAAATTATATATATATATATAAAGTGATTTATGTATTTATTTCTACATATTATTTTATTTGTTTATGTATTTAGGGCTATTAAATATAAGATCGCTAGCACCAAAATCAGTTATTGTTAATGATATTATTACTGATAATCACCTTACTGCACTATGTCTGTGTGAAACCTGGATTAAACCTGATGAATATATCGCTTTAAATGAGTCTACCCCCCCAAGTTTTAGCTATTTTAGTTACCCACGCAGCTCTGGTCGTGGCGGTGGTGTTGCCACAATCTATGACTCAATGTTAGGTATATCTCAAAACTCACAATTGGATGCTAAGTCGTTTGAAGTTCTTAGTCTTAAAGTAGCAGGCCCATCTCCTGCTTCCAAAGCGCAGCATTCGTTTCTGCTTATAACACTGTATCGTCCTCCTGGACCATACTCAAATTTTATTAGTGAATTTGCTGACTTTCTAGCAGCAGTAACTCTTCTTTCTGATAAGATCATAGTTGATGGAAACTTTAATATCCACTTTGAGAAGGACCAGGATCCACTAAAAATTGCATTTAAATCAGTTTTAGATGCTCTAGGCTTTAAACAAAATGTAATTGGCCCCACTCACCGATGTAGTCATACATTAGACTTAGTTTTGACACTGGGTATTGAGGCTGAGAATATAGTTACTCTTTCTCAACATGACTCAATATCCGATCATTATCTAATTATGTTTGAAGTAGTTTTTAATCAAAATATCCTCCTCCCGCCTCGCTATATCAGCAAGCGTAAAATAACAACCGCAATTGCTAATGAATTTGTAAATAAACTCCCTGACTTAACCATCTCCCTTCTGTCCTATGAGCATGATCTCGAGCACAAAACAGAAAATCTACAAACTGTGCTCCGCTCTAACTTAGACCGCGTAGCCCCGACAAAAATACAACAAATCAGGGATAAAAAGCTAGCACCGTGGTATAACGACCACACACGTACATTAAAACAAACCACTTGTAATTTTGAACGTAAATGGCGACACACAAAACTGGAATGTTTCCGGCTAGCATGGCAGCATAGTCTCACAGACTACAAAAAAGCCCTAATTAAAACAAAATCCCAGTATATTTCATCGCTTATTGTGAAAAACAGGGATAATCCTAGATTCCTTTTCACTACGGTGGCTAAACTCACCGGCAGTCAAAAACAAACTAGCTCCGTTATCCCTGCCGACATTAATAGTAATGATTTCATGAAGTTCTTTGATGATAAAATTAAAAGCATTAGACAAAAAATTCAGTATCACTCCCAAAACTTACCTATAGATACAGATGAATGCTGCTCCAGCTCTGAGGCCTACCTAGAGTATTTTAGCCCAGTTACAGAAAAATATTTACTTAGTGTAATTAACTCATCAGAATCGACATCATGTATATTAGATCCAGTACCCACACAATTATTGAAACAGGCACTGCCAAAGGTGGGTAAATCATTACTAGAAATAGTAAATTCATCTCTTAGCATGGGCTACGTACCCAATTCTCTTAAATTGGCGGTCATTAAGCCCATTATCAAAAAGCCAAATCTGGACCCCCGCGAGCTTGCTAACTATAGACCAATTTCCAATCTTCCCTTTGTAGCCAAAATCCTAGAAAAAATCGTGTTTAACCAGCTGCGCTTGTACCTACAAAGTAATAGTATGCATGAGGTTTTTCAATCTGGATTTAGACAAAACCATAGCACTGAAACAGCTCTACTTAGAGTAACTAATGATTTACTTTCAGCTCTTGATAGGGGCAGTAATGCCATCCTTGTACTGCTAGATCTTAGTGCTGCCTTTGACACCGTAGATCACGCTATTCTGCTTGATAGGTTAGAAAATCTTATAGGAATTAAAGGATCAGTCCTCACCTGGTTCAGATCTTATCTGAGAGATCGTTTCCAGTGTGTTTATTTAAATAACGAATGCTCTTATCAGTCTAGAGTAAAATATGGTGTCCCTCAAGGCTCAATACTGGGTCCATTACTCTTTACTCTTTATATGCTACCACTGGGTAAAATTATCCGTAGGCATGGTATTAACTTTCACTGCTATGCTGATGACACGCAACTTTACATATCTGCCAAACCCAATGAGGACCTCTGTACAAATCAAATAACAGACTGTATTAAAGACATTAAAAATTGGATGAGACACGACTTTCTCTTACTTAATTCTGATAAGACTGAGGTCCTTCTATTAGGTCCTAATATTGATAAAAACATAAATGTTAATACTGTAGACATAGACGGTCACTTAATTATACCTGGTAAAACTGTGAGAAACCTTGGGGTCATCTTTGACCCAATTCTTTCGTTTGATGCTCACATATGTAGCATAGTCAAAACTGCATTCTTCCATTTAAGTAATATAGCTAAAATCCGCAGTATACTCTCTCTGGAAGATGCTGAGAAGCTGGTACATGCATTCATAACCTCGAGGCTGGACTACTGCAACGCGTTGTTGGCTGGAAGTCCACATAAATTACTTCATAAACTCCAGCTAGTTCAAAATGCAGCAGCAAGAGTGCTTACTAGAACCAGAAAGTTTGATCACATTACACCTATTCTTTCATCCCTACATTGGCTACCTGTTAGATTTCGTATAGATTATAAAATACTTCTCCTGACGTATAAATCCCTCAATGGTCTGGCCCCGCATTATCTACAGGAACTCCTTACTCCTTACAATCCGCCGCGTTCACTCCGCTCCCAAGACGCTGGCCTGTTATTAGTCCCGCGTATTAGAAAAAACTGTGCAGGAGGAAGAGCGTTCTTTTATAAAGCTCCCCAACTTTGGAATAACCTCCCTATTAATATACGGGACTCAGACACACTCTCAATCTTTAAATCTAGACTCAAAACATTTCTATTTGCTCAAGCTTTTGAGTAATGTCTCATTACAATTTTCTTCCTCTTACAGCTTATCCAGCAAATATAAACCCTGTCCTAATCATCTGCTTTCTCTTTCTCTCCCCATGTCCTGAGCTGCTGCTACCAGTGCCCATCCCACTCCAGCAGAGTTTTATAAAACCCTTTTTCTTCCCTCCCCTCTCTGTTCTCTCTCTCTATCTTTCTCACATGTGCTGTCCGTTTGTGGTTCCAGCTTTCAGGAATCAGCCCTGTCCATCTACTCTCCAGAATTATTACACAACCTTTCTAACTCCTGCTTTTTGTTTCTCTTCCTTTCCTTTCTGTTTTCTCTATCTATCTCTTTTACATGTATGGAGATGCCCTGTTCCTGATGTTCCCAGTCTGGCTCTCCACTGCCCGCTGTGTTGTTCTCCGGCTCTGCAGCCCTGCACTGATTACCATTAACACACTCAGTATCTGTTTCTGTATTAGCCATAGCTCTATAGTTTGTGCCATCACATTTTTATATTCATAAATTAGTACCTGTTATATTAGCCATAGTTCACATTAATTATCTGTACTGTTTTTGTTCTGTTATTTGTTTGTTGTTTGTTATTTGATTGTACTGAGAGGGTCAACCAGAGTAGGATGGGTTCTTCGGACTGAGTCTTGGTTCCTTCCAAGGTTTCTTCCTCTTAAAGGGAGTTTTTCCTTGCCACTGTGTCACCATGAAATTGGCATCTCTGTGGTGCTGCTCATAAGAGGCGTGGACCTGTTTTTCCTGTAAAGCGGCTTTGTGACAACCTTTGTTGTAAAAAGCGCTATATAAATAAAATTTAATTCAATTGAATTGAATTTATTATTATTATTTGTTTATTATTATTACTTTATTATGATTATTTGTTTATTTATTTTATTTTACTATTATTTGCATATTTCGCATTTCTATATACATTTTAATTAAGAAAGCAGCAGAAGATTCCAGTAGAAAACAGATTACCCGTAATCCCTTGCAAGAAAGATTGAGTTCAAGCACCTAATCTAAACGTTTTCCTCGTTATTTACAGGTAAAAATAACATGACCCGTTTTCTTACGTTTTGTTCCACTAGAGTAAATTGGTTTCTCGTTATTTTTCTACAAGTCACCACGATCAAACACACTTCTCAAGTCGCACACCATTTAAATTCTCATCGAGTTCGCCTCTTTTCATAGTTCATGAATATTCATGAGCCTATGACTAATCAGACGCAGCCAACCAGCCAAAAAAAAAAAAAAAAAAAAAAAAAAATATATATATATATATATATATATATATACATGTATATATATACAGGTTAAACTACTATAATTGTCTTTTGATTGTACTGTACTATATATATAATTAGAGATTTTGGCGCTTCTGGTTTGTTGTTTTACAATTCAAGATTATTTTTACCCTCCCCATGAGTGTTTGAGTGTTTGAACAAAGATCACCCCAAAAGCAAGGTGTGTAGTGGTCGGTGAGGTCACAAAGGGCCCCAGGGTAATTTCTAAGCAACTGAAGCCCTACTGAAGTATCTACTTTTAGTATCTGATGACGTTTTGGGTCATTATTATGCAGAAATATAGAAAATTATTGAGGATTTTGGTATTTGTTTTCTGTTTCTTGTCTAAAATAGCAAAAATAAATATTTAAATGAAAAACACACTCTTGTACTATTAATTATAGAAATATAAAATTAATATGAACATAAACATTGCTGATAATTATTTAGTTTTTAAGCATTTTTATGATTATGATAACAAACTATTTAAAACTGCCCTTACTTGAGCAATGTGACATTATATTATAAATATAAGAAAATGTTCCAAAATAACAAAAATATATGCAGCTCTGAAATAAAATAAGAGATCACCAAATGATAATGTTTTTGATTTTACCAAATTGAAAACCTATGGAATATAATCAAGAAGAAGATGGAGGAGGATGATCACAAGCCAACAAACCAAGCGGAACTGCTTGAATTTCTGCACCAAAAGTTATTCAAAAGCAATGTGTAAGACTGGTGGAGGAGAACATGCCAAGATGCATATAATCTGAGATTAAAACCAGGGTTATTGCACCGATTTCTTTTGGTATTTCTGAAAAGGTTATGAATATGAACTTGTTTTCTTTGCATTATTTGTGGTCTGAAATCTCTGCACCTTTGTTTTTTGTTATTTCAGCCATTTCTCATTTTCTGCCAATAAATGCTCTAAATGACAATATTTTTATTTGGAATTTGGGAGAAATGTTGTCTGTAGTTTATCGAATAAAACAACAATGTTCATTTTACTCAAACATATATGTATAAATAGCAAAATCAGAGAAACTGATTCAAAAAGTGGTCTCAAATTTTTTTCCAGAGCTGTATATAGTATATGTCTGGTCTCTTACAATGTTGAAACATCGCCACCTAGTGTGTATCACACAGAATAGCCATAGTATCTTCTGTTGTTGACGTAGCCTTGCCCAATACCACTAGGTGGACCCAGAGTATTATTATTATCCAGTCTGGGCCACTTTATCTAAACTTCTGCTGCATCTCCACAAAACAGCCAAACCAAACAGCAAACCAGACAGAGAACACTGGGGATTTCCAGATTTACAACTGGAGTTTATTCACATTAAATCAGTGCAGTTTTACCAGCAGTTGTTACTGTAGTTGACTGAGTTTATAGTTATTTATATCTGAATGCTACAGTTAACTACTAATGCTGCTGATGCTGCTGGATGTCTGCAGGTTATCTGGTTTATCTCTCAGAAGATCATCTGATCATCTCAACGAGCTTCATTATGAGCACCTGCTGCTGACTGGTAAGCCTGGGGGGGTTTGATATAACTTGCTTTATAACACTGCTGAACATACAGCCTGGGAAAAATGGGAGAAACTAGCTATTTTGGTGTTTATTGTTTTTTGGGGGGATATTTCTGTTTATTTGTGGATTTTTTTGAGGATTTGTGGTTGCATAGTTGTTTGACATACTTTTAAATGTTGTAAAATTAAATGTATAAAATATATTACACATAGTTTGACATTTTAAAACGTAGTTTGAATTTTTATTTTTTCGAATTGTCGCCGTAATGCAACTGCTGCACCATTTAAGGTGGAACGGACAATTCGAACAAGAAGCTAACTTAAGCTAATTTAATGTTTAAAAATATTCAGATATACCTTTTAATGAGTAAATAATCGACTTTAAGGGCATATAATCTAAATATAAATAAATATAAAGACAATAATAATAAAATCATTAAGTAGAATAAAATGACACGTTTAATTAAGCAAATTAGCCCTGGAAACATTTAACCTACAAATTATCTACAAAATACCCACACAAAACCTGAAGAAATTCCTATAAAATCACTCTTTCTCTTTTAAAGACAACGAAAGAGACTATACCTTTCATATATGTAAGACTTTTATATGACAGAACATTATTTAGATACTTTAGGTAATTATTTTAAACTTTTATTATGTAATGCTTAGTATTATTATTGGATCATTAATTAAAATTCAGTTCAGTTTTATTATGTATTGTTGTGATTTATTTAATTGTCAAAAATAAATTATTTTAACCTGTAAAATAAAAAAATATATATATATACAAAAATAAAGTAAATAATGTTATTATTTAAAATTAAAATATAAATGTATTCAGCTGAGTAGGTGAGTGCTTTTATGGAGCAATAAAAAACATCAAAAAATCTGAAAAATTATGGGTCTATTATAGGTTTTTTTTTTATCTAAATAAATGTAATTGCTTTTGTTCTTAAAAAAAAAAAATATATATATATATATATTTTTTTTTCTGCAAATTTTACAATTTTGCAAGTAAAACTTAAAATGTATAAACACATTTAATTTATTTAAATGTATTTAATTATACAAAGTGCATATTTAAAAACTTTTTAAAAACTATTTTTTTTTAAATCACAAAAAGTGATTATAACAGATAACAGATTGATGAAAATAAGTTTTTCTAGGATATGGGCATTTGTGAACTATCTGCATAAATATGAACTATGTGTATGTGCGGGTGTATGTAAATATGTGTGTGTGTGTGTTTTATATGCTAACCCGACTGTTGGACTGTAATTTGAATGTGGTTTGAATTCAGCTCGCCTGGTTTTAAATGATATGTTAGGAATAAACTCCGACGGAGCTGGACTGTGTGGGAGAAATGTTTCCCAGGATGGATGGAACATTCACTCTGGAATGTTCTATTTCAGTAAAGGTTCTATAGCAGCATTTTTTTATTTACGGTGACTTAATTACCCACGCTCTTTTCCCCTTTTCCCCTTTTTCAGTTCAGTTCAGACTGTAATGATTCACAGGGGCGTATCTGACTCCCACTGATATACTGTAGATCATTAAACAGCAGAACTTCACTAAACTTTTTGACTTCTCTATACATTCACTGTATGTATGGTTTAAGATAAGCTCATTCTGAGAGGGGCGGTGGGGCGGGGGGTGAGATAAAGGAAACGAGGCTCTAGTACTTTGCTGGGCACCTCTAGCCTGGACAAAGGATAATGTCCAGTTGAGCATGGACTCTGTATGGCATCCTCCAGCATTGATCCACAGACATTGCAGTTTCGTCTATAAATTCTGCTCTACTTTTGTAGGTTTCTGATGATGACTCCCTGCTGCTCACATAAATGCTTGATTTGTGAACTGTTGCAGTCTGGTGGAGATATTCCTGGAAACCCTTGCTGCGTGTGGGTGAGCATTTTCCTGCTGAAAAAAGCAGTTTAGAAGCCCAGCTGTAACAGGGACGACACATATGCCTACAGGATGTCCTGCACATCGAATGAACGAATCTTTTGAACAAATCTTTTTAGTGAACGGATTCTAATGATTCAGTTTGTCTAAAAGAGCTGCTGTTCCCATCACTATTAATTCGCTTCTGTAAAGAATTAACCAACTCCAAATAGCGGGTTTTTGTAGTCCTTGTAGAACTGTTAGAACTACATACAGGTCGGAAAGCAGGTCGCAGTTCTCGAAAGAGGCGCGAGCAGTGGTCGCGGCCGCCTAAGAAAACTTACAGAGTCTGGTTTGAGCTCAGAGAAGCAATTTCACTTCTTTAAAAAGTTCAATAATCAAGGAAATCCTACCTAGTGTGCCTTTAAGAGGTTGAACAAAACTAACATATGAAGAGTTTAGGAATTACAACCATTTATCTACAAAGCCTCATTTTAGTGGCTTCAAAGTAATTGAACTAATTAACCTAATTTACCATAAATAATATGTCAACTTTTCATACTTTGTTGAGAATCCTTTGTAGACAATGACTGCCTGATGTCAGGAACCCATGGATATCACCAAACACTGGGTTTCCTCCTTTATGATGCTTTACTGCAGCTGTCTTTTTTTGTCTTTAGCATTCATATCTGGTAATTCACTCATTCCACTGCAGAATATTCCACTTCTTTACCTTTAAAAAACTTTTGATTTATGGTGATTTTACACCTGAAAGTCCGGACGTGGTCCGAAACAAGGTTCATGTGTTTGCTACATTGTATATATTTGCTCCGCTTATTTTTGTTTTTACACTGCAGTTTAGGAAGCGCACCAAAGACCTTTGTGTGATAGTCCTACATCCTTTCATCATCACTTACGTATCGATGTGTTTTCCTTAACTTGACGCTGATTGGTTTTAGAAGGACATGCGTCTGACGTTGGCGTGTTGACAATTCAGCGGGTGGTTAATTCGACGGGAAGCCTTTCCAGGATAAGGATAAAATGAATGAACAGATTTATTCTGTCTTCATAGTAGTGCTGCTATTGTGGTTTTTATACCAGCAGCAGCAGCAACTTCAGGCTCTCAGTACTCTAGGTTAGTTCAAATTCGCCAAACGAACGTGCTTGTCCTGAAGCGACTGTATCCACAGCTCATTTTTCCTGCCTTTCCGGTTATTTTTCTTCTTCTGCCGTTGTTGAGGAACGCCTGCTCAACTTCCTGTAATTGGTCTGAAAGTTGGAACCATCCTGAAAAGCGCTTTCACACTGCAGGCGAACCGGACCATGGTTTAGAAAATCTGGACCGAGACCACCTCTCTTGGTCGGACCACCTCTCTTGGTCTCTTGGTTCACGTCCCCTTTCACACCTGCTACTTTGGTTCGGACCAAACTGAAAATTCTGAAAAAGTCCGGACCAAACGAGGCAGCTGTGAAAGCACCCTTACTTTCGCAGTATGTTTTGGGTTGTTGTCCATCTGTCCTGTGAACCTCTGTCCAATCAGTCTTGCTGTATTTTATTAAATCTGACCAGAATGTAATCCCTGTATACTTCAGAATTCATCCTTCTGCTTCTGTCTTCGGTCACATCTTTTAATAATCACCACTAGTGACCCAGTGCCACTAAAAAAGCCATGCACGCCCATGCAACCACCACCATGTTTTACAGAGGATGTGATGAGCTTTGTGTCAAGCTGTTCCAAGCCTTACTTTCTTCTTCCCCACTATTCTGGTACAAGTAGATTTTTGTTTCATCTGTCCAAAGAATGCTGTTCCAGAACTGGGCAGGTTTCTGTAGATGTGTTTTGGTAAAGTAAAATCTAATCTGGCCTTTTCTAAAAACCAATTGCACCTATTGGTGAACCCTCTGTATTTGCTCTTAGGGGTGGGCGATATGGCTCTAAAATAATATCACGATATTTCAGGGTATTTTTGCGATAACGATGTACTTGGCGATATAGAAAACTAAAGTAATTCATTCATTTCAGGAATATAGTATAATAGTATAACAGTATAATCATAATGTGGCAAAATAAATAATATAGCATAATATAATATAATGCAGCAAAACATATTGCAGAATATTTAGTGCATGCATATAAATTGTACAATTTAACTAAAACAATTGTACAATAAATACACCTAAAGCTAAGCTCACAGTAAATAATAGACTATTTTTAAGACAGAACAGCCCTATTATCACTATATGGATTTTTATTATCATGATATTTCTGTGTCACGATATATTGTATACGATATAATATTGCCCACCCCTATTTGCTCTCACAAAGTCTTCCTTTTAGAGTAGACTGAGATACTGATACACCTATCACCTATTTCCTGGAAAATGTTTTTTACATGAGTTTTTTTTTCTTCAGCGTGGAAAGAATTCTGTGATCGCTCATCACAGGACCTTGTGAATTCCTTTTTAAGTTTTTGATTTCACCACTGTACAGCTCTGCTATCTGTCTGATAAGTTTCTTCTTTTTCTCAGGCTAATGATGATCTGTTTCACTTTCATTAGGATCTTCTTTAACCGCATGTTGTGGGTTTACAGCAACAGCTTCTGAATAAAAAATTCCACACCTGGAATCAACTCCCGAACTTTTACCCACATAACTGATGATGGATTAATGGGGGAATATCCCATTAACCACCATAAAATAGCTTTTAAGTTAATTAGTTCTATTACTTTTGATCCCCTGAAATGAGGATGCTTTGTAGAAAAATGGTTGTAATTTCTAAATGCTTCATAGGATATTTTTGTTCAACCCTTTAAATTAAACCTGGAAGTCTACACATCAAGTGCATCTCATTTGCATATTTCAAATCCAGTGTGGTGGCATGCAGAGCAAACATTATGAAGATTGTGTCATTATCACTAAGCTGTGGGGGTCCATAATGTGACTACTAGGAGTGACAGACTACTGTCATATGTAATTGATGGTTCCCAAGATCATCCCACCAGAAGTTGGGGCTATACGTCGCTCCACAGCAAAGGCAGGAATTAACGCTTATAATTAAACCTGACCATCATCAGATCCCAAACAGCTTCACATCTCATCCCAAACCTCAAAATACCAGAATGCAGCTTTCATTAGAAGGGATGTCTACAAACATTTGGATATGCCGTGTATTTGCAGCAAACTTATTTGCATATAACAGCAGGAAAGCATGAGCTAGTGTTTTACCTCCAGGAATAATACATGAGGAAGGACACACACATACACATACACACGCACACACACACACACACACACACACACACCTACACAACACACCTGGCAGGTGAAATGTAATGCCGGAGGTTGGTGGCGGAAGGTATCGTGTAATCAAGTTCTACCACTTGTGGGCCGCATCTCAATACACTACACTGTCCTGCTGTTCCCTTGATTGTATCTAAACTATATAGGATATACTCAGCTTCCCTTTGATACTACATAATCTAAGGCATCATGCACACAGCAAGTAAAAGTGTCTCAAATTTAGATTTTCTTATCAAATCTAATGTTTAAAAAGATAATAATAATAATATGATCTATAGCTGACATTGGTCTGAGCAGTCCATACTCCTGATCTGTGCAGGCACTACAGAGCAGCGCTTCATGTTAAGTTTCGTTTTCATCTTTTCCAGCATCACATGAGCCATCAATGAGTGACGTATAGTGATTGTTAAATTATAAGTTCAGAAACAAAATGTCATTTTTTTTTTTTTTATAAAAAAACTTATTTATTACGATGGCCCAGAAAGACACATCACAACATTTACAAAGCAAACAAAAAAGATGACAACGCAACTACAGGTGAGCAGAGGACAGAAGTTTGTTCACAGGTGTAATTGTGTAATTTATTAAGTCTAAATAAAAGAAAGATTTTGTGAAACTAATAGTATCATACTTTGATATATCAGTATTTTCAGTCCACCGTACAAATGATTTGATTTGTTCTATAATATTGCCAAATTTGATATTTGTATTATTTAAAAAAATGTGTCCTTTAGAGAGGTTATTGAAGGTAGTAAAGGTAGGGAGGATAAGGAGGGAGCATTGTTTAGACAGAATGGGACGCCCCCTCCCCCTCGGCTCCGCCTTTTACAAACTTTATACCCGATCAGAGCAGGCAGTGTCAGGTGTCTCAGAGGTCTTTCTGTGAAGCAGGTGACGCACCGAAAGTGTGGAGCACTAAAAAGCCGGACAGAAACCGGGCCATGAGCAAAATATAACACCTCCAGGATCCAAAACCAGAGGAGCAGCTGAGTAACCAGGTGAGTCTGGTTCTGCTGGAGTTGTGTGAAGTTCTGTAGGTTCTGTATTTTCTAAAAGGTTCTGTATTTTCTGAATGACAGGAGGAACCTGTTCCATCTGTTCTGTCTGGTTTTGTTTTTGGTAATGTCTCTCTCAGTGCAAGCTGGTTTTACTGTTATAGGTTTAGGACTTGATTCACTGCCGATTTCAGAACTGGGTTCAGGACCTGTTTTAGGACTGTGTTCAGGAACAAGTTCAGCACTTGGGTTTAAACCTGGTTCAGGCTGATTTTTCTGTAATGAGACTGGGTTCAGGACCAGGATCAGGACTAGGTTTATTTAACTGTAACAAGTTCAAGAGTATTTTCAGTACTCTTTCAGGATAATTTTACTGTAATGAGTTCAGGACCAGGTTTTAGACAGAGTTTAGGACCAGGTTTTGGACAGGGTTCAGGACCAAGTTCTAGTTGCATGCTGATGTCACAGTAATTTGTTTAGGACTGGGTTCAAAATTGAGTTTAGAACTGAGTTTAGGGCCTGGTTTTGGACCCAGCTTAAATGTGAATTCAAGAGCGAGTTCAGGAGTGAGTTCAGGAGTGAGTTCAGGAGTGAGTTCAGGAGTGAGTTCAGGAGTGAGTTCAGGAGTGAATTCAGGAGCGAGTTCAGGAGTGTGTTCAGGACCAAATTCAGGACCGAGTTCAGGAGTAAGTTCTGGACTGTGTTCAGGAGGGAGTTCAGAACTGGGTTCAGGACTGAGTTTAGGACAGAGTTTAGGGCCTGTTTTAGGACCAAGCTTAGAATCGAATTTAGGACAGAGTTCCGGACTCAATTCAGGACTGTGTTCAGGAGTGAGTTTAGGACTGTTTTCAGGACTGATTTCAGCACTTTGTTCAGGGGTGAGTTTAGGGCCGTGTTCAGGAGTGAGTTTAGGACCGCGTTCAGGAGTGAGTTTAGGACCATGATCGGAAGTGAGTTCAGGACCGTGTTCAGGAGTGAGTTTAGGGCCGTGTTCAGGAGTGAGTTCAGGACCGTGTTCAGGAGTGAGTTTAGGACCATGATCGGAAGTGAGTTCAGGACCGTGTTCAGGAGTGAGTTCAGGACCGCGTTCAGGAGTGAGTTTAGGACCGTGATCGGAAGTGAGTTCAGGACTTTGTTCAGGAGTGAGTTCAGGACTTTGTTCAGGAGTGAGTTCAGGGCAGAGTTTTGGCTGATTCACTGTATTGAGTACAGGACCAAATTCGGTACCGAGTTCAGGACTGAAATCAGGACCAGGTTCAGGCTGAGTTCACTGTTGTGGGTTCAGGACATATTTTTGGCTTATTTGACACTAACGAATGTGATACTGAATTCAGGACTAGGTTTACCACTGGGTTTAGAGTCAGGCCTCAGGCTCAGTATTACTCAGCTCCTGGGAGACCGGCTGAGCTGGACGGGAAGTTTGGACACTGTTGAGCATCTAAACCCCGCCCCCCCCCCCCCCCCCCCCCAGCTCAGCTGAGGATCCGGTTTGACCACCGGCTCGTCTCTCGGAGACAGGGCTCTTTGTGCTGTGGGGGGAGGAGCCACGGGTCGTCACGTTTGAACAGATATTGTTGTTAAAGCTGAGCTCAGACTCAGAGCTGATCATAAATAAACCCTGTGTGTTTAGACTTTTATAGTTCAGTCACGTCCGAACTGCACTCTCTCACTTTCTGCTACGCTTCTACTGCAGGATCAGGATTGATAGTGGAGGATAGTGTTAATTTAATCAGACTAAAACACATTCTCACAAACGTTCCTGGTAAATTAGACCTGTAGGACACTTTGTAGTTCTATAATTATAGGCTGTAGTTCCGTATCTGTTTCTCTGCACACTTTATTATTATCCTTCTTCAGTAACACCACACTTAGAAGAGTTACAGTCAGTATATGTGTGTTAAAGGAGAACTCTGGTGTGAAATTGACTTCTAGTGAAAAATTTCAAAATACAAAATAGGTTTTAGCCAATTCTCTAAAAAGGCTTCCAATGCTAGAGATAGGGCCATATTGCTGCCCATTAAGAGAAATCACTATTTTTTTTACATCATTAACAAGCTTAAAATAACTCCACACTTCATTTGTAGAATTCTGAGGCTCCTGACCTTTAAAACAAGGCACTGAGAACTGTTTATACACACAATACCGCCATAATATTCAGTATCAGGATCTCTATAATATTCATGCAATTCCACTAAATACATTTTGGAATCTGTTCCCCTGTTCAACCCATTTGTTTGTTCTTATCAGTCAACCTACTGTGAATTTAAGCCTCCTTTGAGCTTGTTAATGGTGTAAAAAAAAAGCAGCGCTATGCCCCTATTGCTATCACTGTATGCCTGTTGGGAGCATCAGCTAAAAGCTCTGTATCTCGGATTGCTGCCGGTTAACAGAGGTGGGCTGTTCAACAAAAGTTTGTACTTGTTATAATGTTTCACTATACCACAAGTCCATTTCACAGCGGAGTTCTCCTTTAAAGAGATACGAGCAAGCTTTGTTTAGCACTTTGTTACAAAGTGCATTGTTTCATATTGGTTGTTAAATTCTGTGAAACGGACACATATAAATCCATAATTACTGGCACTTGCTTTGGAATGTGTTTGGGTGGTGTGTCATTCTCTTTGAGCAGACACAGCACTGCTGCTGGAGTTTTTAAACACTGTGTTCACTCACTGTCCACTACCACATTAGATACTCCTACCTATTGTAGCTGCTCCACCTTGTAGATAAAGTAAAGTAAGAGACAGAAGCTCTGAATCTGTTACTGCACTGTTTCTGTTGGTCATAATCTAGTCCAGGGGTCGACAATTAAGTTTGTCTGCGGGCCAGATATTTTCCAAGCCATTACCAAGCCATTGTGGGGGTCCAACAAAAAAAATACCTGTTTTGGAAAATTAAGTGTACAGACTAGTAGCTCTCCAGCCCAGAGGGTTGTTAAACCCAATTGCAGAGTAAAGAGTAAAGTAAACCCTTGTAACCTTGTGAATTGGGACATGGCCTTATAAGGAGATAGGGAGCCCAAGAACGTGTGGAAAAACAAGAATGGGCGGAAACTAAAGTCACACCGAGCGCGACAAAGATCAACAGAGCTTATCATTATCGTTCATTATAGTTCAAACAGTCTCACAGGCCAGATGTTTCATGCTTCAGGCCTCCTATTGCCGACCCCTGCTCTAGTCCTTCATCAGTGAGCACAAGACACTGGCAACACGATGCTGCCCACAGGATGCTTTTGGTATACTGTGGTGTTTAAAAACTCCAGCAGCACTGCTGGGGAATTGGCACTAGGCACAGTGCTACTGTTGCTCTTCTGTTCCGTTTACACAACTGCGGAATTTTCTTGTACGCTGGAATGTTATCACTGTTTCCATCTACTCCAAACATGACCTTCATAACATAGTGGCAGATAAGCAGTGCATAGGAAACCCAGTCAAATCAGCTTCCGCCTCAGCTTCTCTGGAATCTGGAGTACAACTATGCTACCAAATGATGCCACCTGTTTTACTGCTACTTCATCAGCATAATTCATTGCCAACAGCAACAGTAAATCATAGAACTGTAAAGCGAAAGTGTAAGCTTGGAGTGTAAATGTGTATAGACCTAACACAACTGTTAAATTAGAAAACTTCCACATATCATTTGTTAATATACAATCTTTCCTACATTACAGGCCTGCAACACATTTCAAAAAAGGAAAAGGCTGGTAACTGTGATGAGCTTATCTTGTGCAACAGAGGTAACTCTGGGGTAGAGCTGGGCGGTATTCCGGTTCATTCAGTTTACCGCTGGGGGAACTAGAACCGGTAAGCATTTTTCATATACCGCCATACCACTAGAGGAGCTGCATAGCACAGTCAAAGAAAAACACGAAGTCCTGTGGAGCCAAACGCTGGTCTAGCTCTGTCCTGCCTGGAGAAAATTGAGAACAGCTCCTGCTTCGGTTTCTACTGTAAGAGTGTTTTTATACCTGTAAAATAGAGCAGTAACTACAGCCCTTTTAAATATATTAATACTGTAGCTTGAAGGATGATTTAATTTTTATGTGTTAAATGGAGAAAGAAGGTAATTGTAGCTGATTTAAATACTGTAATGCTTATACACTGTAAGCCCGGAAAGTTGAAATTACTTAAAAAAGTTGAGGAAACCGGTTGCCTTAAAAAAGTTAAGTTCATTACCCATTAAACTTAAAGCAGCACTAGGTAGGATTTCCTTGATTTTTGATCTTTTTATAGAAGTGAAATTACAGCTTGAAACTCACTGCAGCGCTGCATTGAGGTGTAATAAGAGGAATAGCGGTGCTCTCGTGTCTGTGCCGGAGCTCCTCTGAGCTCAAACCAGACTCTGTAAGTTTTCCGAGGCTTCCGCGTCCAACGCTTGCGAGAACTGCGACCTGCTTTCCAACCTTTAGTTTTAACAGTTCTACAAGAACTACTGGTTCATTCTTTACAAACTAACATACAGACTCTCTGGAAGAAGCTGGAAAGAGACCGAATATGTCTGTGAAAGCCAGAAAACGAGAAAGAGAAACTAATCCGCCTGAAACATTTATTACACTCTACAACAGTAGGGGGAGCCCATGAGCACAAATTCTTAATCCTACCTAGTGGGGCTTTAAGTTAGCATAACTTAGAACATCAATCTATTACAATTAAAGGGGAAGTTGATTTAACTTTTTTATTTTTGTTATATTGTAAGACCGGATAAGTTGAGTTTACTTTTTAACTTTTTTAAGGCTTCTGGTTTGCTCAATTTTTTTAAGTAATGGGGAATGAAAGCTTGAGTTAGCATAAATTAAAACATCAAGTTCTTACAACTGAAGGGAAACTTGATTTATTTCTAAAGTAGCCAAAGAGGATTCACTATACATTGATGATGTGTGTCAGAAACTGTTGGACACACCCAGTATGCAAATAGATTGTGACTGAAGCCAATGGAAAAGGAGCTGCCAATGGCAACAGACTAAACTCAGTTAGAGTTTGAGTTGGTTTAACTCAAAGATTTCAGTTTGAATGTATATATAATGTGCCCACAAATGTTCAACTAACTCAAAATAGTTGAATGTTGTTTATAAATATCCAATTTTATGTAACACAGTCCTAAATTAATTCAGTTTAAACAACTTCTGGGTTTACAGTGTAATGGCTTCAGGAATAACATATAGTACATTTATATTAAACTTGTGCCTTACTTGTGCAATAGAGCTTTTGAGAAATATCTCTTTGAATACTTAAACATTAGCTGTTTTTCTGATAATGAAGTCTGATTTCTTTATATATTGTTTAATTTTGTGGGACAAACCAAACCTTATACTAAGCAAAGCCTTAATTTAAAGCCTTGGTGTTTTATATTATATGTACTGCTAACAGTACAGTAACTCACAAATTTATATTAAAGTCCAGTGATGCAAAAAATATTTAAAAATGTAATAAAAAACAGTGTATAACCTGAAATGACTCTGGGGCGAGCCTCTCCTTATGAGAGCCAGTTTCATTATAACATTTTTGATGGTGTTTGGACTGCCCTTGAGGATACTTTCAAAGTTCTTGAACTTTTTAGATTGACTAATCTTTATTTCTTAAAGTATTTTTATTCTTTACTTGTTTGAGTAGCCCTGGTCAGTCCCATACTTCTGCATCCGTACATTTATAATGTGTGCAGCATCTGATTTTACATTGTTTTATTGAAAATAATAATAATAAAATAACGTGACATACCCTGGACTTTGCTGATAACAGTCTGGATGCGTCCATTTATTCCAAAAAAGATATGGAGTGCTGATTGGTCTGACCCCAATAGACCTTTCCACTGTGAGATGGTCCATCCCAGATGTCTCCAAACTCAAAGATGTTGGCACTGCTTCTGGACATGGTTAACATAAGCCTCAGAACTCTGGTAAAACAGTATATTAGCCATTAGTTGGGTGCTGGAGCTTTTAGAGCTGCAGAAGTTTTGCTTCCATTCACCCCCACTGTACACTCCTCTTCCTGGTTTATGCAGAACAATTTGTCAGAACAAATAATGTATCTAGGCATCTTTAACTCTATTTAAAGTTAAAGACGCCTAATTGACTTTAGAACAGGTTTAACCACTGCACTGTATGAGGAGATCTGATTCTGAAGAAATGCTGATTAATTTCTTGTTATGAAGTTCTTGCATCATCCCCCTGATATCTAAAATATTACAGCATATGTATCTTTATCATTCTGTGTTTGTGTGCCGTTCCTTTTTTTTTTCCGTTGCTGTGGTTATGCCGGCCGTTCCTAAGGTGGAACAGATCTCAGGTACAAAGGTCTCGTTTACAGCACCTGACCGAGCTCCAGCAGGTGTTACAGTCTGTTAACTCAGCCTTTATGATAAACTGGAGACGTGATTTTATGCTTTGTAAAGTTTTTTGGCGCTTTTGACCACCACGAAGTCTGAACTACAGGAAGAATTAGCCCGGAAATAGGCTTGTAGTAGGTTTGGTCTAAATAGGCCCCTGTTTTAAGAGCTAAAACTGTCAAAAGTCTGATATTTTTACACAGATGTTTATAGAATTTTGCTTTAAAATGAGATATTAAGGATTAATATGCTGGAAAAGCTTGTAAAAAAAACATGTCTAAAAAGTTTGGCACCAGTCCATTTCATATTTCACATGTAATGTAGTAGTGTGAATGGCAAAAAAAAAAAAAAAAAAAAAAACTGGTTTAACATCTAATATTTCAAATTGGGCCACTTTAATATTTGGCATGGAAATTTGATTCACAGCAACAGGACTCAGTCTGAACAGCCTAATCAGAAATTATGCAACTTTTACGTCAAGAAGAAGTGAAAATGGATGACCACTGTGAGGGAGCGTTTCAGTTATATAGCCATTTATTTGAAATTATGTCTCTGTCCAATTAGATTTGAAGGCTCATATCACAACCGCTCTGTGTTTGTAATTTTTTGGCCAATTGTGGCTCTAGGAGGGCACTACTGCAGCAATAAATAAAAATAAAAGTTTAAGGAAGACGATAATACAAACCAAAAAAGTGGGACTAGCCAAATAGCATAAAGGATTCTAACATATCATCCCAGCTGTTAAACTTGGTGGTGGCAGTATCAAGGTTTAGAGCTGTTTTGCTGCCATTATTTAGGGCTACAACAATCTGTCGACTACAGATTTCATTGTCGACTAACCGTTAATTTGTAACAGTAATGCATTACACATTATGTGCTGGGGACAGAAGAAACATGGTCTGTGTCTCAAAAAGTGCCCAAACACAACGGATTACATATTTATTCACTAAATATCAGTACTCTCCACGCTTAAACAACATGTGGACTATTAAATGCCTTTTAAATCTCATGTTGACAATAGTCAAGCCATAGCTCGTAGCTGCTTAGCTAGATAGCTAGTTAATATCCTACTGGGAGAGCCTGGTCTTTAAGAGCGCACACTTGCATGCTTAGCTGGACTGTATTTGTCTGTATTTAACAGTCGTGTTAACATTAATTTTGTCTGATTAGATATTACAGATTAACTTGGACTCAAAAGTACGTTCAGCACACTTTACAAAAAGAGAAAATTGAAGAAGGAAACTGTGTCCACGTTATTTGCCTGGACAGATAGTTCAGTAAACTCTGTAAGGAGGACTGTAGTTAGAACAACTATAAGGTATTTTTCTACAGTCACTAAGTTAGTTAGTAACTAACTAGCTAGCAAGCTAGCTAACATGCAAGTTTTCAATACAGCAAACAAAGGTGATTACCTAGCTTAGCAACCTTCCAAATTGTGCATACAACTCTTAATCCAGTTGATGTAGCCTAAAAACAAATCTGAGGAAACTAGCACTTATTTTCTGCCCATTTTTTGACTGCTTTCACCATTAATTTAGGGAGGTGTAAGATGTTAGTTGTCCACACAGGCACTGCTATTTAAACTGGTGTATATTTAGACGTCTCCCTCGCTTGGAAATAGCATACCCCCGAACCTCGCTTTGTTTCAACATGTGCATGGAGGGAATAAGGTGCATTAAGCAAAAAAAAAATCATAATTAAGCATTTTTTTATTCAATGTTCCATTTTTCTTTTTTACGTAATGATTTCACAAATTACCCAAAATTACCTGTGTTCTTTCAAATGATGTAGCTCCATCCAATACTTTTGGATGGAAGGAGTTTGGGAGTAGGGGATGATAATCATTTAACCTTCTGACTAACGTTACTAATGCTGCTCTTTTCACTAAATCAAATATTCATAACAGTCCAAACGTACAGTATAGTAATATGCAAATCCCAACCCAGCTGTTAAACTTGGTGGTGGCAGTATCATGATTTATGGCTGCTTTACTGCCTTTGCTGCCGATTGAATCAGCAAATTCTTCCTGAACATATGGAATTATGTTCTTTACTTTAAAAATGTGCATGCAGCAAAAAAAAAAAAAAAAAAAACAGTTTGCTTCACAAACTGAAATATCAATATTTTGTGATCATATAAAGTTGCATTTAGCATCGAAAAAATATTAGTAAGACCTTTTCCTCTACAATGTTCCATTTTTATTTCTTACTTGATGATTCAAGACAGGCAAAATAATATGAACCAGGTGAACTCAGGAAAGAATTTAATTCCCTCTCAGTTCTTCAAGTCAGTCCGTTTACAGGGCAGATCTGAAAGCATTTGCTGAAATCAGGTGAGTTTTGGATCTACTTTGTTTAAATTTGTTTCTCTTGGATTACCTCAGGTCTCCCAGAGTCCTCTGCAGCTCTTTTTAAATCCTTCAGGCTCCAGAAGAGCTGAAAAGTTATCCTCAGACAAACGCTGGAACTGGATACTCTTCATTTTTCATTACTGACTCACGTCCTGCCTGATTATGAGCGGTGGAATGTGTTCTACTGTTTACGGCTCTTTCAGACTGTCTGTGCAGACTGTTTGCAGAAATATAGCTTTAATCATAATAGAAACACCATAAATAATATTTATCGGATGATACATTGTTCCAGAAACTATGGCAATGATATTATTGTCATAGATTTAAAAGACTGTTTTGTATCATTGATCTAATGCTAATTAATTAATACCTGGCATGATGACAATTGTTTGCGACTGATATGTGGTCCCAGAAATGATTGCGATACACGATTTGGTTGGCAATTTAAGACCATTAAATGACACCCAATATAATCATAGCATAATATAATAACAAAGAAATTACACTCTTTTAAAGAAAATTAACTTTTTCTGTTGCTGTTCACGAATCTTTATTTTTTTATTGGCTGGAAGCCATAATCATCAACAATAAAATAAAAAAAATGCTTAAAATAGATCCCTCTGTGTCTAATAGATCTATATAATATATGAGTTTCACATTTTGAAATGAATTACTGAAATAAAGTATATTTTATATAAAGCCCCCAGCATTGAGCTGTGGAGCAGTGGAACTGTGTTCTCTGTAGGGCTGCAGCTATCGATTATTTTTAGTAATCGAGTAATCTACTGAAAAATCGATTTGATTAATCGACTAATCGGATAAAACACACAAAAAAAACAGATTTAATAAAATAAGAAATTTTACTTAATAATAAATCACGAATTGGTTTAATTTTTTCCAAATAAATTTCCAAATAAATAAAAAACAAAATAGACATAAATACAAAGTAATAATTTAATAATTAATAATTTAACAAATTAAGTTAAATTATTTCAATTTAGGATTTCTTGTAAATATTAAATATAGGGCATTTATCAATAATAAGGTAAAAACATTGGCTTTATGTTATCTTAGCTTTTACAACAGCAGGGACAGCAGATTTGCCAGTGTTGGATAAACGTGCTGCAAGTCAGTGGATTCTCCTTCTTGGATGTTTTCGGAAAAACCTAAATGACATAATACAGTATGTTCATGGCCGTGTGTTCGGCCAAAGAAACTTTAACATAAATTTATTTATAAACTCCACAGTGCTGTGTTTACTCATTATATAAAGCCTGTATTAAGCCTAGAACTTATTTGTCTCCGTTGCAATAAACTAACTACACTAATACACTAACTAGACAGTATTAATAATAGTCAGCACTCCACAGCGCTGTCATTATGTTATTAGGGTACATTAATGTTTATCTCATTGATTTGATAATTTAGTTAAATTTACCTGCTCACCGCTCTAAAAACCTCTGTCTCCTCTACTTCCTGCTTCCTGTGCGAGGGAGACAAAATGCTAAGGGCTGTTTCACATTAAAAGTCTGTGCTAAATTCCGTTGCTCTGCGTTTTAAAATGAATTAATCAATGCCTCAAGGCACAGAAAATTAATCGATTAAAAAAATTAATAGATTCATTTTCTGTGCCTCGAGGAATCGATTAATTAATTTTAAAAAGCAGAGCAACGAAATTTAGCGCAGACTTTTACTCAAATTGAACTCAAATTACTCGAGTAATCGTTCCACCCCTAGTTTTCTGGAATGATGGGGCAAATGTCATATCTTTGTGTTTCTGTTTATCGATTGAGAAAATCTATTTTGAGCTTACAAATATATCTGCACAGAGTTACAGAGTAGGCCTACTATAATCCATTTCGATTAAAGTTTAGTAGATTTTTGGTTTTATCGTCCATGTCTGTACTGATGTTTTAAAAGTCGTATGGTTATGAAACATTGCCTTGAAGGCATGGGAAAGTCATTAAAAAATAATGAAAATGTATTGGTTAAAAAATGTATGAACCCTGCATTCAGTACTTTTTGATCAACCTCCTGACTAACCTTACTAATGCAGCTCTTGTAACTGAATGGCATTAAAATCTCATAGCAATGGTTCTGTTCCAAAATGTACTAGATTTGGTCTTCTCTGGATAGTAGATATAGTTATTCCAACAAAAGCAGAATACCTTTTTCTTGATAGCCTTGATTTCAGTAGAAACAGTAAGTGTTCCAATACATTTGTCCATATAGTGTAGCCATAATGTGCTAAATAAACTCTTAAATATGTTAAGAAGCAAAAACCTGGAATACCACACCAACATCATAACAATATCCCTGCAACCACTAGAGTTACTTCTATAGCATTGACCTGGAATAACATGCCCTACAGTTTATAATCTCTTTTTGTGGCTGAATGCCATCAAAATCAATGAATCCTAGAATCCAGAATCTAGTAGTAGTAGTATCTAGTCTTTTTCTGGACAGTAGAAACAGTTATCACCCAACAAAAGCAATGTAAACTCTTTTTATACCCTTTATTTTAAAAGAAACAATGAATGAAAAGGTATCCCAATATTTTTGTCCATATGCAGTGTGTTTATGCCAGTTGTATAAATGTCTTATGTGGTTAACGCCATTTGTTAGAGAGTAAACTCACAGGGAATGTCTTATAATACAGTAAATAAAACAGAAGCAAATGATGAGCAAATCTCTGCAGGCAAACTGAAGAGCCGGCTTTACATAAACGTGAGAGATTTGGTTAGATTTGGTTTAAATCAGGAGTATGAGTGAGCGCTGTACTAACATCTCATCCAGAAGTGAAGCCTTCAGGGAAAACCTAGCAGGAGAAATGTTGCTTTAAACCTAAAACTTAAAACTTTAAACTAGTTTAAGTCTTATTCCCGTAAGCCCGTATTATACACATGTATTTTTATATATTATATTTTTGGTACATACGTATCCATTAGGAGTGTCCAGCAAAGCTCTTTTGAAGGAATTTCAAGTAAATTAAGATAAGATAAAGATAAATGATAAGATAAATGACTTGTTCATGCTGAGAAGTTGCGCCAGCAGCTCATTTAAGAGAATAGCAATGTTATTTTATTCTTTATTCTGTTTATTATTAATGTTAAAACAAGATTTGTGTCCATATGTGTGAGCAATGAGCAGGGGTGTACACAAGCTGAACGTGTACAGCGCTTCTGCATGGTTAAGAAATGAATGGGCAGATGACTGTTGACTGTTGTCAGGGTTTTAATCAGTCAGTGGTGCACCTGTATTTTCCAACACCAAGATAGAAACACCGGAACACACCTCACTTGCAAACCAACACTCGTATCAGTGTAGATTTATTCCTGACGCTATTATAATTTATAACTGATGCAATTTTAACAGCGCTGGCGCAAGTCGTGAAAATAGATTTTTGACAGGGTGTAAGATAGCAAAGAGCATCATGACATGCCTTTCACTCGGTGTAAGATAGGGCACATTTATCTACAAAACAGTTAAAACAGTTCTGTTTACACTAGTTAAAAATAAAGGTTTCTGGATCTGGACTACCCACCTGTGATATGGTGGGTCCCCACACCAATCACCAACTATGCTGAAAGACAATTTTTAATATTTAATTAGGCAGGTTACCCCTGCTACTTACCGGCTTCCTTATGGAGTGGCAGCGCGCGGGTCACCCAGCTTTTATACCCTTAATGGGGTGGGAAGAAACCTTTGGTGCCGGGGGGGGGGGGGTTCCAGATTACCTGTGGGGGAAAAAGCAGAATTGTTAATTAAATGTGTATGTATATGTGTGTATTATACTTACCTGTCCTATAAGTCCTAGTATGTCGTATGAGTGAAGATAACCGGTTATGTGTATATTTGTTATATGTGTAATTGTTGGTAGTTGTTTCACCCATGTACTCTTTTGGTTTAGCCCGGGGGGTATTTAAGGGGTATAGGGTGAGCATTACGGGAGGAGAGGTAGATTGAGTTCTCTGAGACGGACATGTTTGCTGGAGCTAAAAAGCTTAAGAACTCTATTAAGGACTGGGCTAGCGTTTTTACCCTTAAGTCTTAACTAGTGGTAGCATTATCCACTTATCTCTGCCTACTCCTAAAAATAAGTGTATATAGTGTGTTGTATTCTTTTTTGTTTTTTTTTGTCAATAAACTGTTATAGCTGAACAGTTTACAACTGCTCCAAGCGCCTCCTTTGCCTTTACGACGCTATTCGACAGCGGTACCTCCTGACCACACCACCCACACTACCACAAATGGTGGCAGTGGTTTAAACTGCAAATGGTTACAGCCATCTGTACCTGTTGAAAGCACGAAAACACTTCATCGCGGAAGTCGTCGGCGAGGAGCAGCGCGGATCACGGGACACCTGGGCTCCGTGAAGCGGCATTAATTCCTGGTGCACACTAGAGAGGGACCTCAGGCAGAAGGCGACGCGCTCAAAGCAGAGGAAGTAGTTTTGGGAGCTTCAGAATAAAAGTCCTGATGCTAGACGCACGAGCGGCACGTCAGTAGAGCCAAAGCCCGTACAGACTCTTATTATGGAAACCAGAAGGGATCCATCCGGGAGAAGAGTCGACTCTCGCGAATCGAACAGCGGGAAAGAAGCGACTCCCGAGAGCGATCATAGCGGTACAGCGGCAAGCGTGCAAACAAATCCGGCAGCGCCTAACTTGGATCAGCTCGCAACTATGTTCCAGGTTTTCATGCTTCAACAACAAGAACGGGACGAGTTATGGAGAAAAGAAGCGGGTAAACAAGAACAGAGATGGCGTTCATTACAGCACCAGTTCACGCTTCTACAGCAGATGACTCGCGCCGAGAGCCATTCAGCCGACGAAGGAGGAGCAGCAGCAGCATTACCTGGCAACTCTACACAGATACTCCGACACAGCGGAGCTGCGGCAAGCGGGAGAGAAGGAGTACAAGCTTCGAACCAAGACAGCGTGAGTCCACACACAGCATTCAGGCCAGCACCAAGGCTGCCTGATTTGAAAGAAAGTGACGATATTGAGCATTATCTGGCCATGTTCGAGAGAATCGCACAGACCGCAGGCTGGCCACCTGAGGAATGGACATTACATCTAGTTCCCGCTCTTGAAGGCAAGGCCAGAGAAGCATATATCTCCATGGACACTGTGGACATCAGCAGCTACGCCAAGGTAAAAGAAGCAATACTCCAAAAGTTTGAAATAAATAAGGACACATACAGGCAGCAATTCAGACATGCCCACATGAAACCCAAAGAGACTCCAAGAGAGCTACACTGCAGGCTGAAAGGACTGTATGAGAAGTGGATCAGACCGAAGGAGAAATCCAAAGATGAAATCGGCGATGCCATCGTTCTGGAACAGTTCCTGAGTGTGTTGAACCCGGAGTTGAGACGCTGGATTATAGAACGCAGTCCTGAGTCAACAGCCAGAGCCGTGGAGTTGGCGGAGGCATTCATTACAGCGCGACGGTCTGATGAAGACTTCAACTTCAACAAGGGCAGAAGCAACCAGCCAGCAGAGAAGCCAGGTAAGTCTGATGGTGATTTTGGTAAATGTCTTAATGCCTATACCAAAAATAGCAACGTAGAAGGTCGCTGGCAGAAAGCTAAAGCTAAAATGGGCTATGGTAGCGGATACAGCTATAGCAATAGCAGAGTGCAGCAGCCTAATACTACGGTTAAATGCTATAATTGTGGCCAACAGGGCCATAAGAGCAGGGAGTGTCCAGCGGTAGATCGCAGTGCTAGTAAACTGTGTTATGTACCTAAGCCGGACAGGAAAGGTGAAGTTGCACCAAACATGGACACAGTTATTACCGTCATAATCGGTAAACGAACCCATAAAGCTTTAATAGACACAGGAGCCAGTCAAACCCTGATCACCAAACAAAGCTTACCAGGACCCCAAATATTTCACGACAGCAAGTTAAGAGTTAAATGCGTACATGGGGACGAGAGAACTTACCCTACTACTGACGTGAAAATTGAGATAAAGGGACAGGCCTATATGCTCAAGGTGGGGGTGGTAGATAGACTGCCTTACGACGTGATACTGGGTAGAGATGTTCCGATTTTATTAGATCTGCTTAGTGAAAATAGTGTCACGGCTAGTGTATATGCGGTCACTAGACAGCAGACTAAGTTGAGTGAAAGTGCTGAGAACAAGCAAAGGGCAGAACAGCTGCCATTCTCTATAGCATGTCGTGTACGTAAGAGCAAAAGAGAAAAGCGGCAGGCCAAGGTCAGAGGTACTAGGGTGGAGGAGCAACTGTCTGTACCGAGCTTGGAGGATCCAAAATTCCCAGCTGATATTGGTAGCTTACAGAAGACAGATGAAACCCTTAAAATACTCTTTAATAGGGCCAGCAAAAGTAAACACCAGCAAAATGGTGATGTTCAGTTTGTGCTAGAGGATGAGAAACTGTATAGGGTCAAAAGTAATCAGCAACTCTTAGTCATCCCAAAAGCACTAAGATCAGAGATTTTAGACCTGGCACACACCAGTGAATGGGCAGGTCATTTAGGCCAAAATAAAACAGTAGACCGGATCTTGAGTAGGTTTTACTGGCCAGGCGTGTATAAGGATGTAGTAGAATACTGCAAAAAATGCAAAGCGTGCCAATTAACCGCCCCCTCCAACAAGTCGGATAGAGTGCCATTAGTCAGCTTGCCAATAATTGAGGTTCCATTCTCAAGAATAGCAATGGACATTGTAGGACCATTACCAAAGAGCCAACAAGGTAATAGGTACATTCTGGTGATATGCGACTACGCCACCAAGTATCCAGAGGCTTTTCCTCTGAGAAAAGTTAAAGCCCGTCAAGTAGTGAACGCATTGATCCAATTAATCTCTAGGGTGGGGATACCAAAAGAGATAATTACTGACCAAGGCACTAATTTCACGTCCAAACTAGTGAGCGAGGTGATGGCACTGCTAGGCATCAGAGGCATTAGGACTAGTCCTTATCACCCTCAGACTGATGGCCTTACTGAGAGATTCAACAAAACTCTCAAACACATGTTGAGAAAATTTGTCTCAGATACAGGATCTGACTGGGACAAGTGGCTTCCGTACCTGCTCTTCGCGTACCGGGAGGTACCACAGTCATCTAGTGGATTCTCACCATTTGAGCTGCTCTTCGGACGAGAGGTGCGAGGACCCCTAGATGTGCTGAAAGAAGCTTGGGAGGGTGAGAAGCCAGAGCTGCAGCTGAACATCCTGTCGTACGTCAGGAGGATGAGGGACAAGATGGAGAAGCTGAGCATGCTGGTGAAAGGTAACATGGAGCAAGCACAAGCCAATCAGAAGAAGTGGTATGATGCAGCTTCAAGAAAGAGAGAGCTGAAGGTGGGGGAACAGGCACTCATCCTGCTGCCAACATCTGATACCAGCCTCCTAGCAAAGTGGCAAGGTCCGTATGAGGTGACGAAGCGGCTGGGGCAGACAAACTACGAGCTCTACCTGCCTGATCGGAAGAAGACCACCCAGACCTTCCACATCAACATGCTGAGGCGCTGGCAAGATGGGGCGACCTCTGAGCAGTTATGGCTGAGGGCTGTAGAGGACGAGGAGGAGTGTGAAGAACAGTACTTCCCTGGAGCTCAAGAAGGTACAGCGTCAGTATCACTCTCTCACCTTTCACACCAGCAACAACAAACACTGCAACAAGTCATCCCAGAGGGACTGTTCAAGGAAGAGCCGGGGCGCACAGACCTGACTGAGCACTCCATCAAGCTGAATAAGACAGAACCAATCAGACAGACCAGCTGCAGAGTTCCAGCAAGACTCATCCCGAACCTGAAAAAAGAAGTCCAAGACATGCTGGACATGGGGGTGATCGAACCTTCGACCAGCGAATGGTGCAGTCCAGTGGTCCTGGTTCCAAAAAAGAATGGAGAGCTGAGATTTTGTGTGGACTTTTCCAAGCTGAACAGTGTCTCTGCATTTGATCCATATCCCATGCCACGAGCTGACGAACTGGTGGAACGGCTAGGAAGGGCCAAGTACCTGACGACATTGGATATGTGCAAGGGATACTGGCAAGTGCCATTGGATCACCAGTCAAGGAAGCTGACAGCATTTCGAGCACCCAGTGGACTATATCAGTTCACGGTAATGCCGTTCGGTCTGCACGGGGCTGCAGCAACCTTCCAACGACTCATGGACAGAGTACTGAGGCACATGGAGGACTTCACCGCGGCCTACATTGACGACGTTGTCATCTACAGTGAGTCGTGGGCTGAGCACGTGGAGCATGTGGCTCGGGTGCTCACAAAGCTGAAAGAGGCAGGGCTTACCATCAACCCAGAGAAATGCAGCATGGCACAGCCTGAGGTCTCTTACCTGGGATATGTCCTGGGAAACGGAGTACTACGCCCTCAAGTTGACAAGGTGGAGGCAGTTCGGAACACCCCGATCCCCACAACGAAGAGGCGGGTCCGATCCTTCCTGGGTCTTGTGGGGTGGTACCGGAGGTTCATCCCGGACTTCTCCAGTGTTGCAGCACCTCTCACAGAACTCACAAAGAAAGATCATCCGCAAAAGGTGAAGTGGACACCGGAGTGTGACCAGGCTTTTGAGACACTGAAGTCACGATTGTGTTCAGCACCTGTGCTATGGAGTCCAGACTGGGAGCGGCCGTTTTTGGTGCAGACGGATGCATCAGGAGTTGGCCTGGGGGCAGTGCTTCTGCAAGGTGATGGTGATGAGCAGCACCCGATCCTGTACATCAGCAGGAAGTTATTCCCCAGGGAAAAGAACTACTCCACGATTGAGAAAGAGGCGCTCGCAATTAAGTGGGCCTTGGACTCTCTCAGATATTATCTGGTGGGGCAGGCTTTCACTTTAGAGACTGACCATCGTGCATTGCAATGGATGCGGCGCATGAAAGACAGTAACGCCCGAATCACCAGGTGGTATTTGTCACTGCAGCCGTTCAAATGTGTGGTCAAATATCGCAAAGGGACACAAAATGTCACAGCGGACTACCTTTCTAGAGATTCAGAAGGGCTCTGAACATAAGGGGGGGGGTGTGTGATATGGTGGGTCCCCACACCAATCACCAACTATGCTGAAAGACAATTTTTAATATTTAATTAGGCAGGTTACCCCTGCTACTTACCGGCTTCCTTATGGAGTGGCAGCGCGCGGGTCACCCAGCTTTTATACCCTTAATGGGGTGGGAAGAAACCTTTGGTGCCGGGGGGGGGTTCCAGATTACCTGTGGGGGAAAAAGCAGAATTGTTAATTAAATGTGTATGTATATGTGTGTATTATACTTACCTGTCCTATAAGTCCTAGTATGTCGTATGAGTGAAGATAACCGGTTATGTGTATATTTGTTATATGTGTAATTGTTGGTAGTTGTTTCACCCATGTACTCTTTTGGTTTAGCCCGGGGGGTATTTAAGGGGTATAGGGTGAGCATTACGGGAGGAGAGGTAGATTGAGTTCTCTGAGACGGACATGTTTGCTGGAGCTAAAAAGCTTAAGAACTCTATTAAGGACTGGGCTAGCGTTTTTACCCTTAAGTCTTAACTAGTGGTAGCATTATCCACTTATCTCTGCCTACTCCTAAAAATAAGTGTATATAGTGTGTTGTATTCTTTTTTGTTTTTTTTTGTCAATAAACTGTTATAGCTGAACAGTTTACAACTGCTCCAAGCGCCTCCTTTGCCTTTACGACGCTATTCGACAGCGGTACCTCCTGACCACACCACCCACACTACCACACCACCTCTGTGTAAGTAACTAGGTTTAAATAGGATCTCCAGGGTATTTGGCGTTTTACAGAGACTCTAAGACTAGATCAGTGGCTGAACTGCACTTAGCAGGGCATTACACATGTTGTAAAGTAACATATGACATTTGCAAAGTTGGTCATTAGTTTAACATGTCTTTATGTCCGTCTCCTGGTGTTGTATTGCTGTTAGCCAATCAGAGGCGATATGTTTGCATGTATGAATATTCATGAGCAAGAGCCGAAATCCTATTGTTCCTCCCCCCACACCCTTCCAACGGACCAAGGCAGTATTATACCAGATCAACAGAACACTTTTTTTCTCCAAAAAACAGCTCACATGGCATTCATTTTTACTAGAGACCACAACGAGACATTTTAAAATAAATGAAAAAACTATTGAATGAGACCTTTAAATAAACATAGGATTTGCTAAGAATCAGATTTGGACCACTTTTACCTGCTTTGTGAATGCAGCTGATTAGACTATGCCACAAATCCACAAATGTTTGCACATATTTTGTCCATACTCTGAATATTTTTTGATCCAAAAATGGTTCTTCAATGGCAACCAGTCTGTGTTCTAAACCAGTGCAGAAATGAGATGAAGCCGTAAGTGTAGCTGGTGGAGCATCATGATGTAGAAAAAGATCCTTCATATTTTCTCTGCACTTCATGCTTTTCTTGGCCATCAGATTCTGAGCTGTCAGAGAATGAGTCTGGAAGTTTTAGAAGTAGGAGTAGCAGACTGGAAAATATTTTCACTCCTGTGAAGCCAAGAAGCTTAAAACCACTGTCTAAGAACTTCCTGTCTAACCATGCTAAACTACCTCACGTCTGTCTGTCGCAACATTAAAGAGACGAGGACGAATAAATCACAGAGATTAACGACATGAGGACAAATTGGCTCAGAGACCAGTTCATCCTCATCCTGACTCCAGTACTGAACCAGTTATTCAACATTATCATCTGTAAAATTTCTGCTGTTTAGTCTTTATTTTCATAGTAGCACCTAACCTAATGGTAAGTTAATGAACAAAACCTGAAGATGGCGCTAGTTCACCTGCAGAGGTTTGAGATTTTAATGGAAAAAAAAGGAAATAAGATAAATAGCAGTGATGCCACAGCCATATGTCAGTTATTAGGAGTCACAAAGAACGTTCCTGTGTACTCCCTATTCCCTCCTGTCACTCAGCGTGGGCAATGCAACAGAATCAGTAGTTAGTGATTAGCATTCTCCTCCAAGCGTGTTGAGCCTCAGATGTATTATGTTGGTGACATGATAGAGATTCTTCACATATCTTACACAACAACTGGCAGCATTTTGTAGGGGATAGGGGAATTCTAAATAGTCTGAAACCAGTCGGAACTAGTTCCTGCTGTTTTCTTATTTCTACATTTCAGCCAGTTAATTAATTACTCTTTAATTCATTTATAATTAAAAAATTAATTCAAAATTAATTTGTAATGTGAAAAACTATTTGTGCATTAATTAACAGGACAGATCAGTCTTGTCTGTCCTGGACTGTTGCTCTAGACTGTTGTAGGACAGGCGTGTCCTTGATGATGTAATCTTGCCAACAACCTGAGCAAACACAATAATCAGCACTGATAGAGAGTTATTATTGTTGTGTGGTGATGAAGGAGAGTTTAGTTTGAGTGTTGTATTAGATTTGGACGTGCTGGTGAATTTGCCTCCCAAACGGGCTCTTAACAAACTAATTAAAGTTTTAAACATTGGTCAAAGTCAAATCTAGTGTTTTGACTAGGGATGCAATAGAATCATTTGGTCAAAGGCCAAAAACTAAATATTAAACTAAGTTAATCATTTGGCCAAGGTCTGAAAACTGAGCCATGAACAAAAGGAATAATTTGGTCAAAAACTAAATAGTGAATACCGAACAAAATGAATAATTTGATGGAAGGTTGAATAGTGAATACCGAACAAAATGAATCATTTGGTGGAAGGCCATATAGTGGATACTGAATAAAATGAATAATTTGGTGGAAAGTTGAATAGTGAATACTAAACAAAATAAATAATTTGGTGGAAGGCCATATTAGTAAATACCAAACAAAATGAATTATTTGCTGGACGGTTGAATAGTGAATACTGAACAAAATGAATCATTTGGTGGAGGGCTGAATAGTGGATAGTAAAAAAAATTATAATTTGGTGAAAGGCTGAATAGTGAATACTGAACAAAATGAATCATTTGGTGGAAGGGAAAGGCCATATAGTGAATACTGAACAAAATTATTCTTTTGGTGGAAGGCTGAATAGTGAATACTGAACAAAATGAATCATTTGGTGGAAGGCCGAATAAAGAAAATCAAACAAAATGAATAATTTGGTTGTAGACTGAATAGCGAAAACTAAACAAAATGAACCATTTGATATATATATATATATATATTTTTTTTTTTTTTTTTTTTTTTTTGCAGAAGGCTGAATACTGAACACAAAACAAAGTGAATCATTTGGTTGAAGGCAAACTTTTTTCTAGTGTTTTTTTTGTAAAGCAAATACATAAGTACACTTTAAAAATAGTTAATCAACATTAAACATTTTTAAAACACTGGCAGCTATACCAACAAATGCAATTTGATTGTGTTATCAATACATAATTGTTTGATATAAATAATTTGGAAATTAGTTTTGGTTGGTCATCTTGGTATTTCTTCAGTTTTTAAGTGCTCAGTTATTTGCATTTAGCTGCTTTTTCTTTTTAAAAATTGTACAAAACACACACAACACACACACATTTTCCTCACAGTGTTGTATAGAATACATGATGTTGGGTCTGATGGCTCTGATGATATGAATCCTGTCATTAAGTCAAATTCTCTTGGTCCAATCAGGAGCTTTGAGACAGATGGTGAAACCCAGTATTATAGAATGAATCACTGGATAATAAAGCTGAGTAAGATTTGAGTAATCGGTAATGTTGTGACTGTATGATGTGTTTCGGCTTGTTGGACACAGGTGTCTATACAGTCGCGCATCTTCAATAGTGCAACCAATAATAAAGGTGGCGCAGAGCTTATTTATACAGTAATAATACAGTAATAATGGAGTAATAAAAGCTCACAGGAAGCTTTAATTCCACACACTGGTCTATTCTATTGACCAGTATGGACCTGCAGCTCACAGGCGCACTAGACTGGGACACTTTTGTTCTGTTAGGACGGTGTTAAAGAGACGGTGACGTGCCAAAACAAGCAGCAGTAGCAGTGCACCCCTGGGATGAGAGGCTTTCAGGCTTTGTTGCAGGAGGAATGAAAAGCTGTCCAAACAGTTACGTAACGCCGCAGCAGACACTGAGCTATTCTTTAAGAACAGGGGGATGATGTCATCTCTCAGTCTGTCATTTAAAGAGAACTCTGTCATTTATATTAATGTATAGTTTAGTTACAGCCTCTGACTCATTATTTAACAGAAAATAAAAAGCTCAAAAAGCAGGAGATGCTAGGCTAACATTGCTAAAATCACCGGGTTTAGACTGTCACTAATCTCAGCACTAAACATATTTATTGTAATTCATTCCGTGCAAGATTTTTCAAGGTTTTCCTTTTTAAATCATTGGTAATTTGGATCAGCAATTTCAGTTAAATATATCATATAGCAGACGAACACAGTGATATTTAAGACGTGAATTTAAGTTTTTAGGATTTACAAAAAATGTTCCATGGAAACTGTCCGCTGAAATCTCTGAGCTTTTTATGTCCTTACCCTAAACCATGAGGTTGAACAATCTTTGTTTTCAGGTCAATTAAGAGTTGTTTTGAGGCTCCCATGCTGAAACTCTTCAGAGAATATGCAAATCATTGGTTGTTTGGATCAGTAATTTCAGTTAAATATACTTTAAGAGTCAAGAGGCTTTTATTGTCATTACACAGTACAGGTACACAGTGTAGTGAAATTACGTTCCTCTGGAACCACGGGTCAACATGGAACAACAAACAATAAACAACATAAAGTGACGATCGTAAAACATAAAACTATAACAGTAAATAACAATAAATACAAAAGACGAGACAATTTAAAGATAGGACAGTGCAGTACTGATCCGGTATATTAATGTGCATAGTGAGGATAAGGTGCAGAGATGTGTAACATATTGTAACATATAGAACATATATAATCACAGCAGTTACTGAGGTAGAGAGTTTAAATTTTGTAGGGAGTAGCAGCAAATATTGCTGATGGGGACAGAGACAAAGCATGGAACAAAGCCCGTGCATGACGTCCGCGATGGTCAGTTTTTTGCTATAGGGGTAGAGTGTTGGAAGTTTTGATTGATGATGAATGAACCAATAGAAATTAGGGCTGCAACTAATGCCTATTCAATGTTTCGATTGTTCAATCAGTCATGATAATGTTTTGTCATGCCTTCTATTTGTACTTTCTACTGGTGAGGCTCCCGATACAATGCATTGACTGTTAAATATTTTGGGCCCTAGACCAAATGTTCAGTTCATTTTAAAAGTTTTGCATGGATATATCAACCTAAAAATACAAAATATATTATAGGAAACATTTATACAGGCTGGATGTTATTTTTACTATAACATAATTTTAATGGAGTGAAAAGAAAACAGTATTGCTCTAACACTTAGCCAGCTACTCTATGTAGCGTTAGTAATGTAAATAAAAGGGTTAACCATGTTTTAACTCACCTTATCATGCTAATTTAACTATTTTAAACTGTGCAGCGAGTAGAACTGTCGATATTTCACCCCATCCAGCAAAGACATACCTAGAGTATTGTGGAGTCAAATGTAATTTGTTTGTGTTTGTGTTCACTGTATGCGCTTCTTTGTCTCCAGCTCTCTCTCCCACTCTGTCTCCCACCCACACTGAAACCTCAAATCTCACTATGCATGTGTGTCTTCCTCGTTAGTCCCTTTTCTTTTTTGTCTACATTGACTAATCATTGCAGCCCTATTAGAAAAGCTCTGAAATGATTTAAAATAAATTATTTTTAGATCCTCATAGCATCTGTGTCTCCAAGGCAAGCTCTTGAAATGGCAGCACGTGCCTAAAATAGAACCCTGTGGGTCTGCACAAACTCTGTTATTGTGTTACCAAATTTATACTATACAGCTCTGGAAAAATAATAAGAGACCACTTAAAAACTATGAGCTTCTTTGATTTACCAAATTGAAAACCTCTGGAATATAATCAAGAGGAAGATGGATGATCACAAGCCATCAAACCAAGCTGAACTGCTTGAATTTTTGCACCAGGAGTGGCATAAAGTTATCCAAAAGCAGTGTGCAAGACTGGTGGAGGAGAACACGCCAAGATCCATGAAAACTGGATTAAAAAACAGGGTTATTCCACCAAAAACTGATTTCTGAACTCTTAAAACTTTATGAATATGTAATTGTTGTCTTTGCATTATTTGGGGTCTGAAAGCTCTGCACATGTTTGGTTATTTCAGCCATTTCTTATTTTCTGTAAAATAAATGCTCTAAATGACAATATTTTTATTTGTAATTTGGGAGAAATTTTGTCTGTAGTTTATAGAATAAAACAACAATGTTCATTTTACTCAAACATATAACTATAAATAGCAAAATCAGATAAACTGAAGTGGTCTCTTAATTTTTCCAGTGCTGTCTTATGTATAGTCATTTCTGCATCATGATTAGTAGCATAATAATAAACCTAGGGTTAGATTTCCTGTATTTTCTGCACACTTTTCTTATATTAAAAAATAATAGATGTTTAATTGGTGTCTTGTTGTGTTGTCCGAGTTCACAGTTGATCAGTCCAGTGTTCTGCAGGTGTTCTCAGGGGGCCTCATTTATCTTTACACATCATCACTCTGATGTCTTAGTCTGCAGGTCAGCTAATCAGCTAATCAGCTCGAGTGTGATTCAGTCAGGTGTGCTGACTGAGGGGCGGAGTGAGCAGGTGAGTCAGATCAGCAGAAAGGTGATTAAACTATAGAGAGAGACTGAGACAGACTGACTGACGACAGCCTTTACTGTAGAGTGCCCACCTGTAGAGTGAAGCTGTGAGGTAGGTGTTTCTAATAAAGTGGCCGCTGAGTGGAAACTCAAGTTGGGGTGTCCTGAAACCGGTATTGCAAAGGCTGTTTTTTTTTTCTTTGCCACAGTATTAAATTGGCAATTTTCCTGAAATTATGTCATGCTGGAAATGCTATTTATGTTTATATTGTGTTAAATGTTATTAATATTATTGTAACTGTCCTGTATTTCAGAGTGTCCTGACAGTGAGCAGAGAGAGCCATGGAGACGGGGCCGTTCAGTCGGAAACAGTGGGCGTCGCAGTCCCTGCGCATCACAGCCAGAGAGCTCTCATTGGTCGGTGGGCGGGGCAAGAACAATGCCATTGCTGAGCGCTTTTCCAAGTGAGTGATGTTTTATATGCTGCAACCAATGACTATATAGCATCTAGCATCATTGTCTAGAACCTAGAGGTCATCAAGCGTGGGCCTAGGATAAAGACTGATGATATCTGAATGATGTATTGCATTGTATTGTTGAGAAGAGGTCCCCCTACTGGCACACCAACGTATAGCTATAAAACTCTACATACTGCAGCTTCATGCATTTTTAATGGATTAGTACACACTTCTCATTGTTGTAAATATTTTATTATATCTTTTCATGGGACAACCCTGAAGATATGACACTTTGATACAATGTAAAGTAGTCAGTGTGCAGCTTGTATAACAGTTTAAATTTGTTGTGCTCTCAAAATAACTTAACACACAGCCATTAACATCTAAACCGCTGGCAACAAAAGTGAGTATATATAGCTTATAAGTAAAAATAATCAAATTAAGCACAATTAGCCATTTTCCCTCCCTATTCTCATGTGAATCGTTAGTGTTATAATGTCTCCAGTGTGAATGAGGAGGAGGTCTGTTAAATTTGATATATATATTTTTTTATTCTCTCATAATGGCCACTGGACTTTCAACATGGCACCTCATGGCATTGAACTCTCTGAGGATGTGAGAAACAGAATTGTTGTTCTCCCCAAAGATTGTCTAGGCTATAAGAAGATTGCTAATACCCTCAAACTAAGATACATCATGATGGCCAAGGTCATACTTAGTTTTTCATAATGGGTTCCACTCAGAACAGGCCTCAGAACAGTTTACTCAAGACCATGGACCATGAGCATGGATTAATGGAACCATGTTCTGAGGTTTGATGAGTCCGAGATAAACTTGTTTGGCTCAGATGCTGTCAAGCATGTGTGGTAGCATTCTGGTGTACCAAGGCACCTGTTCCTTGTCTACAGTCAAGCATGGTGGTGGTAGCATCCATTGTCTGAGCCCACATGAGTGCTTTCGGTTCTGGGGAGATGAATTTCAACATGTACTGTGACGTTCTGAAGCAGAGCATAGAGTCAATAAGTCATTTAGCATAATGCGTGATATGGCTGAGCTGAGAGTGCCGTTTTCATACTGTTATTGCACAGTTATATTATTCTGAAGGATTTAAGAAGACTTAATTGTCTTTCGCATCAAGTGTGGTACATAAGGTGGACCAGGTTGTGATCTTACGGTCCAGTTTCATCCAAAAAACAATTGTTATGTAAGATAAAATTATAGATAAAATAGATATCAAGATAAATACACAATATACATATTCTGTGAAGTGTGTTTAACCTCAGGCTTTTTCTCACAACCAGTTTAGCCTGCCCAATTAGCTTCCTCGTGTCTGCTTCAGTATGTCACAGTTCATGTTGGCATTCATGGTTCCCTTAATGAACTGTAGTTCTCCACAGCCGGCAGCACTGACGCAGCCCCAAACCATGACACTCCCACCACCATGCTTGACTGCAGTCAAGAGACACTTTTCTTTGTACTCCTCACTAGTGTTGGGCGATATGGGAAAAATCATATGTCACGATATGGAATTTTTTTATATCACAATAACGATATATATCATGATATACCAAATTTGAGTATGTTCTTGTAACCTAGGGCACCTTTATGTGTAACAACAATTCTTATTTTACATCCTCAGAAAGTGCTTTGCCATGAGGTGCCGTCTGTACTCATTTCCATTGCCAGTGGTTTAAAAGTTAAGCTATGTTGATTTTTTTTTCACATTTACACTGTTATATAAGTTGTAAACTGATTACTTTACATTGTATCATAACAAGTGTCATATCTTCAGTGTCCCATAAAAATATATAAAACAATATTTACAATAATCTTAAGGGTGTATTCAGTTTTGTGAGATTCTGTGCTTCTCTACAGGGCTTGCCTACAAACCCAAAATAAAGCCTATAAATAAATATGTTCTTGAATCAACTAGTAATCTTAAATAATAATCCACATCAGTATATACATCGAATAAAATGAATAATAAAGGAGAACTACAGAAATAATGTAATAAATAAAAAACAAGATCATTTGTAAGCATCATTTGTAGTGCTGATGTTGGTGTTGGTATAAAAGCGTAATTATCTGCAGTGTTTATAATATCAATGTTTTACTGGGTGATTATTGATTCTATACTGTAGATTTGTATCAGTGCTGTCTTGCAGTTTTATGTAAATTACTCTTATTCTTCTGCCCCCTGCTGGGTTGTATATAAAGTAAGACAGGTTTGTGTAGGAAATGTGTAAATGTGTAATGCTGTATATGAGCAGCAGAGGGAGCACTGTGTTAAGTTATATAAATACACTGTGTGCAAATCTCTGAATGCTTGTGGACACCCCTTTCAATGGATGCTGCATTCAGCCACTTTAAAGTGCTGAGCCAATGATGACACAGATATGCAAAACTTGTGTTGTACCTGTAGTAGAGAATTGCAATAGAAGTTAATAGAATAAGAAAGGAAGGGGCAGACAAACCTAAAAACATGTACATACTTCCATCATGCCTGATGCCAGGCATGGGTTAGATGAGTATACATATATACTGGTACATCTAAAAGTATCTTTAGATATAAAGAAAATTAGACTCTTATATAAGACCAATTTTCTTCTTTTTTTTTTTTTTTTTTGTATTGTGGGCAGTCTCCCAAGTCCTGCTGGAAACTGAAATCCGCATCTCCATAAAAGTTTTTAGCAGAGGGAAGCATGAAGTGCTGTAAGATTTTGTGGGAAAACTAAACTGCACTGACTTTGGACTTGATAATAAAACACAGTGGATCAACACCAGCAGATGACATGTCTCTCCAAACCATCCCTGATTGGTGGAAACTTCACACTAGACCTCAAGCAGTTTGGACTGTGTGTCTCTCCACTCTTCCTCCAGACTCTGGTTCCTTGATTTTCCAGATGAAATGTAAAATTTACTGATAATCAGTGATGGTTTGGAGAGTCATGTCATCTGCTGGTGTTGATCCACTGTGTTTTATTATCAAGTCTAAAGTCAGTGCAGTTTTGTTTTCCCACAAAATCTTACAGCACTTCATTCTTCCCTCTGCTGACAACATTTATGGAGCCGTGGATTTCATTTTCCAGCAGGACTTGAGACGCTGCTCACACTACCAAAAATATCAGTTGGTCTTATATAATATTAAAATTTTCCAAGACACTGACTTTTTGGGTTTTCATTGGCTGTAAGCCATAATCATCAACAACAAAAAGAAATAAAAGTTTAAAAAAAATCCTCATCAACAATATGAGTCCAAAAGTAGACAAGAAGAAAGTCTTCTTCTTTAGAGACAGTTATTCCAACAAAAGCAGCAAAACTCTTTATAAAATACTTGATTTGATTGAAATGATTGAGGAGGCATCCCAATACGTTTTTGCTGATATTTATTTCCTATTGTTTTCAGATACCAGAAAGCTGCAGAAGAAGCGAGTGACAAGAAGAAAACGGTGAGTTTCTCTCTCTCTCTTTGTCTCACTCACTCCTGCACACACATACACACACACACACACACACAGATGCAGTGACCCCAAGTCTGTCCAGCATAGTGATATATGTACATTAACTGTCTGGTTTTCTCCAGTTTAGCAGGTGCTTTGGAAACACTGTGTAACACTATGAGTTCTTTACTGCCACGTCCTCTTTCCTCGGAATGTGGAACAGATTGACGTGTAACAAAAAAAGCACCAAAAAAGCGGATAATTGGAATGTAATGACGATGATATATGTAAGTGATTTATAATGTTTGACTGAAAGGATGCGTTCATTGGAAAAACTGTACAATTGAAAGGATGCTCTAGTACCATTTTGCGCACCTCTAGCTTTGATACAAGATGAGATATGGTTGGTATCCTGTGTGTTGCTAAAGCTGGCATCCTCCTCCCAGCTGCTCCCATAAGCGCTAGATTAATGATCAATCTAAATCTGGCCAATTGAATCCAAATCTGGTCATTGAAGTGTTGCAATCTGGCCCAGATCATTCTCATTTCTGAGAAAACTTTGCTTGCAGTGAAAAATGTCAGACAGAAGCCCTGCCATGCGAAGCAACAACAGATGCAGCCACATATTTCTGTAGGGCTGCACGGTATATTGTTTAAGCATCGTCATTGCGATAAGCACATGCGCAAAAGTTACATCGTAGGGCGTGCGATGTCACCTAAGGCAATTAAATCAAATGCGTCATGTTGCAATATTTTAATTCTTGACACAGGAATAGATTTACAGTGTTGTTATTTTCTGATTGAACAGCGCTGTCTCTGTGTCTGTGTGAGTGACAGGCTGCTGCTGCCCGAGAAGCACAGGGTGGAGGTGGAGGGGGAGGGGTAGAGGGAGCAGGCATAAACCATAGACTGTATATAGCTGGACAGAGCATTGTCTCTCAAAAGTGAAGCCACCACAGGTCGGGTGCCCCCTGCGGTTCGGTTTCAGAAAGCTGTGTAACCCCACCCATTCCCATTGGTTTCAATGGCAAAACAGACAACTTTCAATCACGTTTTTTTTCAATATACTGTAATTCTACCTCCTTTATTTAAATGCAACAGCTAGTGTAACCTCTGATTATTTTGTACATTTTTTATATCCCCACAGAATTTGTTTTTTAAAACGTTATTCAGCTCTATTCAAAAAAGATGTGGTTATTGTAAAAGGGCTGGTTATGGGCGGGACCAATAACAGACCGTCAGCTCCGCTCCACTCCGCTCTGCAGCCTGTGACCGCGAGGCAGCCCTCAGGGGCGGGGTTATTTAAATGAGTAGCCTGTCTCTCCACAGTCTTCCTCCCTCCTCTGGTCTCTACTGCGCAGACTTGGATATCAGGATCGCCAACATGGTGGAAGATTTGGCTTCATTTTCACTGAATAAATGGGAACGGCGACACAACGTCCATCTTTTTTTACATCTCTGGCATAAACACAAGGTTACCGCATGGCCTCCACATGGCTGGGCACTTGCTTGTAAACGCACTAGCAGAAAGCCTTTCGAAAGCTATGCACCTCAGTCCAGCACAGTTTTGCACAGATATTTCCAGTTAGAGCTGAAATCACGCTTTTAATCCCAGAAAAACACTCTTATTTACCTTTAAAAAAGACCATTTAAATGCGAGATTAAAGGACCGATCATTGTCGTTTTGCTGTTTTCCTCTGTTTTTTTTTGCTCGGCTCACTCAAAAAAGCTGACGCAAATTTTTCCAATATTGTGCATCTCCTGCACATATTGCTGAGCTGTTAGTTGGTATACTGCGGGGTGAATTTGAACTGGTATGTGTTTCTCTCATACCGCCATATCGCTAGAGGGCGCTGCAGAGCGCCGAGCAGAACAGTCAAAGAAGAGAGTCAAACGCTGGTCTAGCTCCTTCCTGCAGAGAAATCAGAACACCTCCTGCTGCTGTTTCTACTGTATGAGTGTTTTTATCCCAGTAAAATAGAGCAGTAACTACAGTGCTATTAAATGTATTAATACTGTAGCTTGAAGGATGATTTGAATGTATTTGTTAACTGGAGAAAGAAGGGAACTGTAGCTGATTTAAATACTGTAATGACTCTAATGGCTTCAGGAATAACATATAGTAAATTCATATTAAACTTGTGCAATGAACTTTTGAGACATATCTCTTTGAATACTTAAACCTTTTTTAGGTTTATTTATAGTGTTTATGGAACTATTTATTATAATATAAAATTTTGTAAAGGGAGTCATGTTAAATTTGTAAGCGTATCTCTTTTTAAGGTCTATTGTTTACATTCTTTAGCTATTTCTCTGCTAATAAAGTCTGATTTCTTCATATATTGTTTAATGTTTTGGGAAAAAGTAAACCCAATATTGATCAAAGCCTTCATTTAAAGCCTTAGAGTTTTATATTATATCTACTCCTAATCTACTCCACTATTCCCTACATATCGTTATTGCTTGTTACGACTGTCTGTAGCAGTCCAGGTTTTTTGTTAACAGCATCACTGCAAACAAAGATGACTGTGGCTGGCTAACGGAAAAGCTAGAAAGTGAGCAGCTCATAAAAATGTTCTTTTATCCTCCCGTCCTTCTCTCAATTCAATGCTTTGCACCCTCTAAAAGTTATTTTTTTAATCTTTGTGTGAGTCGTGAAGGCATGTCTAACAGTAAACAATCTCTCACCAGGAGGTACACTACCCAAAGATAGTCCACAAGAGTCTTTTTATTAGGCAGTGTGTGAAGCACGCTTTTACGCCCTCTTGTGGCCTATCAGGCAGCAGTATGGTCTATTATTGTGAGACTAAAGTCGTAGACTAATCTAATCTCTTCCTCAATCCATCTGCTGTGTTTTTTAGCTTTTCCATCCAGTTCTTTGTCTGTCTTTGTTCTTCATCTCCTGCAGGGATGCCCAGATAACTCCTAATCTTATCCACTGCACTTAATGCTAATCGCTTATCCTGCTGAACAGCCACTGCTGCTCATTCCGCTCATATTACTGATTATTCCAAGTCAAAGTTCTGACCTGAAGCTCCTTGTGGTGCTTAAAAGAAGTGTTGCCACTGAGGACACCAAGAAATTAAGTATTTTCGGTGTTTTTTACTCCCATCATTCCTACAAACACTTCTTCAGATGTGTAAAAGTTTGGGGTTGTTGGGAACAGTTCAGTAACTGCACCCTTTTTTTACCATAGCCATGGCTTTATAATGTTTGCAGCATGTGTTTTTGCGTTGTCTTTATTAAAATTTACAAATGTTCCTAGAAAATATGTTTTCGAATGTTGTATGGAAATCTTCAAATAGTCCCTGTAAACTCTTCTAAAACCATGACTTTGCAACATGTGCATCATGTGTTTTTGCACAGCGTTCATAAAAACAGTTTGGATATCCCTGAAAAACATGTAGTCTTGAAGGGAGCATGCAGTTGCAAGAAAAAGTATGTGAACCCTTTGGGATTACTTGGATTTCTGTATAAATTGGCCATTAAATGTGTTCTGATCTTCATCTAAGTCACAACAATAGACAAACACAGTCTGCTTAAACTTATACCACATAAAAATTATATATGTTTGCATGGTTTTATATAGCACAACATGTTAACATCCACAGTGCAGGGTGGAAAAAGTTTGTGAACCTTTAGGCTAATGACTTTTCTAGGAGCTAATTGGAGCCAGGAGTCAGCCAACCTAGAGTCCAATCAATGTGATGAGATTGGATGTGTTGGTTAAAGCTGCCCTGCCCTATAAAAAAACACACACACACCAGTTTTGAGTTTGCTGTTCTTAAGAAGCAATGATGCTTGATGTGAATCATGCCTCACACAAAAGAGCTCTCAGAAGACCTACGTTTAAGAAATGTTGACTTGCATGAACCATTGATGTTCATGTGTTCACGGTAAGACAGACGGCCTATGAATGGAGAACGTTCACCACTTTTGCTACTCTTTCTAGGCGTGGTCGTCCTGTAAAGATGACTGCAAGAGCACAGTGCAAAAAGATCAATGAGGCGAGGAAGAATCATACAGTGTCAGCTGAAGACTTACAGAAATCTCTGGCATGTGCTAACATTTTTGTTGACAAATGTACTATAAAGAAAACGTTAAACAAGAATGGAGTTGTAATAAAATCTTAGTGAACTTTTCTGCCTGTACCTGTACCTGCTCTTCTTCCCAAGCCATGCTTTGTAATGTGGGCAGCATGTGGTTTTGCATTGTCGTGTTAAAAAAAACAGCTAGGATCTCACTGTACTTCTGCAGTAACTTCTCCTGACAGCCACATCTTATATTTCCTGTCTTTGTTCAGGAGCACATGGCGTCCACATACCTTAATTTTTCCCTGCTCCGACTTGTTTTTGGAACATGTTTAAGGGATAAAATGCAGGAATAGATCCATAATATGAATGAAATTGTGAAGTTGAGCAGATAATACATAAACTATATTTTGTTCATGCTGTCTGCAATCATGTAAAAGTCAAAGTAATGTAAGAAACCTTTTTATTGCCCAACTTTTCCTGATTTGACGTTCTGTGTATAGACATTTATGTTTATACATTAATATTAACAGGGATTTATGTTATGTTTTGCCACCTTACCACGGTTATTTGGAGAGGAAAGAGTTAATTTTCCTCCTGAATGTAGCGTTTCCTGCCTCCAGGTTCCAATGAACATTTCTCAGCTAGTTCCCATTCTCTCTCTCTCTCGCTCTCTCTTTCTGTTTCTCTCTCGCTCGTTCTCTTTGTCTAGATCTATGTCTCTCGCTCACTCTGTCTTTCACTCACAGAACTCTTTCTCATTTACTCATTTTTTTTCTTTCCCTCTCACTCTCTCATGTTTTTAACCCTTTATTCTCCCTCATTCTTCTTTTTCTCTCTTTAAATGTCTGTTAACCCCTCCACCCTCCTGTCCCGTTCACTCCTCCACGCAGACACCCTCCCTCCCTCCTTCCTTTCCTCCTTCCCTTGCTCCCTCCCTCCCTCCCTGCGAGTGGTTTGGCGGGGGGTTTGGTACACGTCGAGTTTTCCTGCTGAACATCTGGGAGAGCTTTCAGCCGGAGAGAGAAGAATAGAGAAGGGAGAGAAAAGCTCCGGACTCGTCCGCTCAGGTCTTTACTCTCATTTATTAACTCTGCGCTTTTCTGTCTCTATGGGTTTGGGTCGGAACCGGTTCTGTACGGAGGTTCTAGGGGGTTTGGGACAGAATCCAGACTGGGGGGAAGTATCTTTGTCTCGGGTTTGACTCGAGGCGACCTGCCGTACAGTCGACTCTGGGAGCTTTTGTCAGAGTTGTCACTTCCTGTTTGTGCTGTCAAACACATTTAGCCTTTTGTTCAGACGTTGAAAAGTATTGGGGCAGCTGCTCATTCATTGTTGGCTCTCTTATTCTGGGTGGTTGTAGGAATATTGTTATAAGGTTGCTATGGTATGGCAGGTTGGTGCTTATGAGTTTTTTAGGTACTTCAATAGATTGTTAAGCACTGGTTGTGGATACACTATGGCCAAAAGTATTGGGACACCTGCCCATTCATTGTTTGTTGCTGTCTTGTTCTGGGCGTTTTCTAGTAATATTGTCACAATACCAAAATTATAACTTTCGATACAATACCTGCCTAAATATCCCAATACTGATATTGAAACAGGCAAAAACGTGAAACATCAGAAGTTAATGGAATTATAGAAAATCAATAATAAAAGAAAACAAAACAAAAAAGATGAACAAAGTAATTATGTTTGTTCTTTGTTTCAAGTAGTTTGTTTTTTAATAGTTAACTTTGTCTGTAAGCAGGGAGCCTAACTTCTTAACCAGAATATACCTAAACATTTTTGAAAACAAAAATATAATAAAATTTACATCATCAGCCCCACCCCCATCTGTGCTCCCATTTGTAATCAAAGTTCTAGAATAGAACCATAGAGTCAATGTTCGATGTTTTACTCAATAATGATTTACTCGATCACTAAAAAGTGGGAAAGAGGAAACCAGAAAAGAAGGCATTTAAAGGCTGGGAGACATTTAAACGTTTAAATCTGCTGATATTTCTTGAATCATCATGTGATCTCTGTGGTATTTTTGGACGCTTTGAAGGTCTTACACGATGAGTTGATGAATTGAAGTGCAAATTCGAATCAATGATTCAAAACATTGTTTACAAGCTCATGCGTTGATATCTGGCTCTACAGTAGATATAGAAATCACAATCGTAATCTGTTGTACCTAGGTGTGGGCGATATGGCCCTAAAATAATATCACGATATTTCATGTTTTTTTTTTTTCGTGACAACGATATTCATTGCTGTAAGGACGATTTGATTTGATTGTATCCATGTATCCTATTCTATATACTGTGGATACCATTTGAGATTATATGACTTGGGTTAGAAAGGCAGTCTGTAGGCTTTTAAAAAGTGGTACCTCATGAAACAATGGCTGGGGTTCTGCCCACACCTGTATACAGCTCTGAAAAAAAAGAGACCACTTAAAAGTGATGAATTTCTTTGATTTTACCAAGTTAAAAACATCTGGAATATAATCAAGAGGAAGATGGATGATCACAGCCATCAAACCAAGCTTAGCTGCTTGAATTCTTGCATAAAGTGGCATAAAGTCAAAAAAGCAGTGTGTAAGACTGGTGGGGGAGAACATGCCAAGATGCATGAAAACTGTGATTAAAAACCAGGGTTATTCCACCACATATTGATTTCTGAGCTCTATATTCTTGGCAGTATGACAAAACACTTAAGCAAAAAAATATATATATATTTCATGAATACACTACTGCAACAAAATAAAAATATGAAAAATGAAATGTTATTATTGCGTACAATATTATATGGCACACCCCTAACTAAGATATAAAAAAAAAATATCAGATTTGTAACAGAAGTCAATGATCCAGAATGTCATGATACTAATAATGCACTCCAAATATCTCCATATATCCAGGATTAAAGTAAAATAAATGATACTGGACAGATATAATCTGTCTCTAGTAGATATATAATGGGAAATGAGAACAGTGTGAATTTATATTTTGCTAAAAACAGAAAAAAAAAAATAGCTCCCTGTTGTGATAATAAGTGGTGGATGATATGGCACAATATTTCATTCAAAAAGGTTGGCGATATTATCACATACGATATGATATGGCACACACCTAGTTGTACCCATACTGCTGTATGTCACACCAGCACAACAAGGGGAGTCGTATTTCGGCAAAACGCTGCTTTTCTTTTTTTTTTTTTCTCTATTGTTTAATGATTGACAATAGCCTGTCTCAACTTTCTTGTCTGTAATTGGTCTAAAAGTTCAATTCTTGGACATAGACATGGTTCAGTGTAGAAACATTACTTAAAAAAAATAAACTTCAAGAAATGTTCCCTTTATGATCTCTTTCTTTACTCTCTATTGATCAGCTCTGATCCAGACATGCCACTGGGATTATATTGCAGTGTTATTGGAGTGTTATTGGCTACAGATGGCAGTTTAGAAATGTGCCTGCTTGTCTTGTCTTGTCCATCCTCTCGAATACCAGTGTTTGCTTGCTTCTGCCGGGCTGATAGTGCTGATAGTGTTATCTGGGGTCATCCTAGGACACCTCTGGACTCTGAAACAGTAGAGCTGACCTTTCACTTTCCTGTGGACTGAAGCTAAAGACTACATTTCTCACTGCAACTCTTCAGCAATTGTGTGGAACTGGTATTTATTGATTAATATTGAGGCCTTTTGAACCAATGCAATAAAACTCCAGGAGATACTTGCTCATCAAGCGAATCTTCTCAAATCAGGGGTATTAATATACCCCTAGATGTTGGAACATTGCTGTAAGGATGATTTGGTTTGATTGTATCCATATATTCTATCCTATATACTGTGGATTCCATTTGAGATTATATGACTTGGGTTAGAAAGGCAGTCTGGAGGCTTTGAAAAAGTGGTACCTCATGAAACAATGGCTTGGGTACGCCCACACCTGTATACAGCTCTGAAAATAATGAATGTCTTTGATTTTACTAAATTGAAAACCTTTGGAATATAATCAAGAGGAAGATAGATGATCACAAGCCATCAAACCAAGCTGAACTGCTTACATTTTTGCACCAGGTGTGGCATAAAGTTATCAAAAAGCAGTGTGTAAGACTGGTGGAGAAGAACATGCCAAGATGTATGAAAACCGTGGTTAAAAATCAGGGTTATTCCACCAAATATTGATTTCTGAACTCCTAAAACTGAATGATTATGAATATGAACGTGTTTTCTTTGCATTATTTGAGGTCTGTTATTTTCTTTTTCTTTTTTTTTTTTGTTATTTTCTCATTTTCTGCAAATAAATGCTCTAAATGACAATATTTTTATTTGGAATAATAATTTTAATAAAACCACAATGTTCATTTAACTCAAACATAAACCTATAAATAGCAAAATTAGACAAACTGATTCAGAAACTGAAGTGGTCTCTAAAAATATATTGTGCTGCATATTGTGAGGTGATATCTTGTGAGTGAGGTTAAACACTGTGTGCCAACATGCTCATGGCAAGGCCAGGTGCATTATAGAATATTCCTCAATCCACGGTCTCATGTGTGTTCCAGAAATATGCCAGAGACAGCATTACCACTCACAGTGGACAGCACAGTTGTCATGTGGTAATGATTGTGACCAACAGCATCTGGCTAGAATTGTCCTTGTAATCAGATTAGCAGAAATCCAGATTTTACTTCCATATTTACTGTCCATATTCCCCACATATCCCACAGGCCAGTGCAGAATCCTTTATAGCTTAAATGGGACATGTCAAAAGTCATGGGACACAACACTATTTCCTGTCCTGTGGCATTTGGCTTTCAGTGTATGAGGTTGAAAAGTAGAGTTGAATAAACCACCCAATCACATCACACTTGACCCAATACATCATCATTATCAGCACCATTAACCCTTGTCTCTTTATTGTCATTTCTTCTTTTGTCGTTTCCAATATTTAGCCCATCGAAAGTGTTCCACCCACCTTGCGTTCGGGCAACCTAAGCGTCCTGAAGAAGCGCTGGGAGCACGACAAAGCTGCACCACAGCTCAGCGTCGCACCTGCTTCCGCCGCATCCAGACCTGAACCTCCGGCGGAGTCTCGACCTCCCGCCCGCACCGGCGCCTTCGTCCGGCAGGGCAGCCTGAGGCAGCCTTTAACCCGCTGGCAGCGACCCGTACAGATTAAGGAGGAGAAGGAGGCCGCAGAGATGGAGAAGAAGCAGGAGAAGAAGCAGGAGATGTCTGTAGAGGTGGAGCAAGAGGAGGCGGGGCCAGTGTCCCCAACCACGCCCTGCTCACCGCTGGAGAAACCTAGCGTGCCGCTCAACAGCCTGAAGAAGATGTTTGAGAAAGGCGAAGGGAGGGTAAGTGTGAACACAAGACAATGTAACTTGTGAATGAGTGCACAAATTAGGATGTTATACTGTAAAATAGTTCCACACGTTAAAGGAGAACTCCGGTGAAAAATGGACTTTGGATGTAGTAAAACATGATAAAAAGTACTTACCTTTGTTGAAAAGCCCACCACAACTTTCCTACAGTTTTCTGAGATCCAGTAATTTTGTGCTTTTTGCACCGTATCGGGGCATATTTCGCCCCTAAATAACATTGACATTTAAATCGAGGCATTAATAACTTAAAAAGTGCACAAGAAGCTTATTGAAAATCACTGTTTACATCCCATAGTGCAGGTAAATCTCCAGGCGCCACCATCTTTGCACTGATAATGTCAGACATGTATGTATGTGTATATATATGTATATATATCCTGCCGTAGCATCTATGTCTATATGTCTGTCATTATCAGTACAGTAATGGCGGCGCCCGGAGCTACAAAGAAGCTCTAAGAGATGTAAACAGTGGTTTTTAATAAGCGTCTTGTGCCTCGATTTAAATGTCAGGGCCCTCCGAATTCTAGCAAGGAGGTGTGGAGCTACTTTGAGCTGGATAATAATGTAAAAAAAACATTTATTGGGGTAAGTGTTGGGCAAAAAGCCAAGATGACTGAATCCCAGAAAGCTGTAGGAAAGCGGCAATGTGCTATTCAACAAAGGTAAGTACTTTCTATCATATTTTACTACATCAAAAATCCATTTTACATCGGAGTTCTAATTTAAGATCTTATGATACCCTCTGATGTATGTACATTGTTTGATTTGTTGTTTGGGGTTTTTACACTTTAAAACCAAAACTATGTGTTCTACTATAAAATGCTTCCACACTACAGACTCTGAGCTGTTCTGTTACCCTCTGAGACCTCTCCTCATTTCTGAAGACTGGTAGTAGTGTCTGTTATTTGAGCCTAGAGATTGCCAAAGGGCACTCAGCTAAAGCACAGCAGTAAAAACAAAGGCTGAAACTGGATCAGACTTAGAATAACTTTTAAATAGATACTCAAGCCAATCTGGATTGGGCCTTACCTAAAAAAAACGTTGATTCAGTTCAGGAAATTACAAATTTTTTGGAGCATTGCTGTGAGCAGTTTGGTTTGATTCAACGGATGGCAAAAGCATGAGTAAAGTCAGGATGTTGGATGTATGATAATCACCCAACCTCATCCCCAACTCTTCCCCGTTCAAAAGTATTGGATGGAGCTCCAACATTCCAGAGAACAGAGTTCCACTACTCCACAGCTCAGTGCAGGAAGTTTTATACCCCCAATGCCATTGGGTTTTCAATACATAGAGCCCTTTTCTATTGAATATTTAATAAGGTTTCATAATTAATAACAGGAACTGCTACAGGAGAGCTAAATGTTCTGGGAGTTTTTTTATTACAGCATCTGTAAACAATGTGATGTGGCCGGTTCTCTGCTCCCACAGTTTATGTAGAACTTATCAAGAAAGCAGTCCACACGTCAAAGCTCCGGTATCACCAGTTCAGTTCCAGATAACGCCAGCGACAGCAAGACGGAAGCATTCCAAGGTGGATCCCTTTACAGAGAATTACAGAGGAATGCAAGAGCATTCCTGACCTGTAACTAGCATTAGCAGTGTGGGCCAAGAGAGATAAAGAAAGAGAGAGAGAGAGAGAGAGAGAGAGAGATAAAAAGAGAGAGAGATAATAGTGGTGAATGGCAAAAAAGGGGAGAACACAGTACAAATTAATTTGAAAATGGAGATAACTATCTATATAAATTAATAACACATTAATAACAATATGTACCTAGAGTCAAAGGAGTAATGCAATTATTAATATTATCCCCATAGTCCATATATTTAAGCTCAGGCGTCTTCACTTTCTTAATTAGCATCAGTTTAATAGGCCCCAGAATAGAGCCCTGTGGGGAACCACAGGATATGCTAAACCAGTGCTAAACAGTTACCAAATAATTCACAGAAGTTTCTGCATTAGGATTAATGCGTAAAGAATAATCCGAGGATTCAGTGGCTTAGATGTACAGATGAATCGTGTTTTTATATGTGTTGTGATTTGAGTTTTGGCAATAAACAGTGAAGAACTGCAAACTCAAACCACATTCCCCACGTACAGCAGCAGAGGGAGCTCCTCACACTGCAGACTGTGTTGATGTGAAGTAGCGAAGCTGGAGGCAGAGTGAGGTAGAGGGAGGCAGCTTAAAATAGAGAGACAGTTCAAGATAAAGCAAAGTAGAATGAGACAGAGAAAGGTAGAGCAAGGTAGAGTAAGCTAGAGGCAGACAGAGCAAATACCGCAAAGTAGAAAGGAAGAATAAGATAGTGAGGTAGAGGCAGAGCGAGGTAGTGAGAGGTAGTGCAAAGTAGAAAGAGGCAGAGCGAGGTAGAGCAAATAGGGCAAGGTAGAGTGAGGCAGAGTGAGATGGAGTGAGGTAAAGAGAAATAGAGTAAAGTAGAAAGAGGCAGAGAAAGGTAAAGTAAGATAGAGCAAGACAGAGCGAGGTACAGAGAGGCAGAGGAAGGCAGAGGGAGGTACAGAGAGGCAGAGGAAGGCAGAGGGAGGTACAGAGAGGCAGAGGAAGGCAGAGGGAGGTACAGAGAGGCAGAGCGAGGTAGAGCAAATAGAGCAAAGTAGAGAGAGGCAGAGTGAGATGGGATGTGAGAGTGAAGTAGACAGAGAATCAAGCGAGGCAAAGCAAAGTAGAAAAAGGCAGGGAGGCGGAGTGAGGTAAGAGAGAGACAGAGTGAAGTAGACAGAGGCAGAGAGAGGTAAAGTAAGACAGAGGAAGGCTGAGTGAGGTGGAGCCAATAGAGTAAGGTAGAGAGAGGCAGAGTGAGATGGGGTGGGGTTAGAGAGAGACAGAGTGAAGTAGAGAGAGAATCAGAGCGAGGTAGTGCAAAGTAGAAAGAGGCAGAGTGAGATGGAGTGAGGCAAAGTGAGGTAGAGCAAATAGAGTAAGATGGAGAGAGGTGGAGTGAGGTAGAGTGAGGCAGACTATTTTATGTCACTGATATATTGATTATACAGTATTAGGGTTGCAACAAATTATTAAATCAATTTGAGCCAAACATTTTTTATAATAAATTTAAAGCCTTTTTAGGGTCTTCTTTAAATAATCATTAGTTGCAGCCCTAAATTATATAATAGCAAACAGCACATTTAAATTATTAAGTAGATTTAGATACTGGAATTGGACTATAAACTTTTTAATTCTCCATAAATATGCTAAATAATTAAAGCAGCTACTATTGAGATTAGTCAAAAGTACTGAGGATATGTTGATTCTCTATAAGTGGTCGTTGGGTGTAAGTATGTTGGTGAGGTGATTAGGTGTGGATTGCTGTGTGGGAGCGATCTTTATAAGAAGTTCCCTAAACGTTAAGGGCGTGATGCGTGCACAATGCTGCTTTGTGCTTCGGCACATTGACACAGTTGTTTGAGCCGTTTCCTGCCTAAGGGAAACGCTGAGTCAGGGAAGGGGTTATTGGATGACAAAGGGAAGTCTTTTTTTTTTTTTTTGGTAATGTGAAATCTTCAGACACTGATTTACACTAACAGGAAACACAGGATATTAAAATATGTTTATAACGCTGCAAAAATCATCTTTCCAACTTGTGAAATCGTCTTGAATCTTGAAAAATTCTAATTTTGGCATTGACTCTTACTTAACTTATGTTTAAACATTTTAATGTGTTTTAAGGCATTCTGTCTCGTTTATTTTCACTGGAACTAAGAAAAGTTCTGTAATTTCTTTTCAAAATGAGAATATATATATATTTTTCAATTTAATATTTAAATGCAAATATTTTAATATTTAAATAATATTTTGGATGCAAAAATATTATATCAGTTACACTGAAAATAATGCTAGAATAATAAGGTAAGAGGTGGGGTGGTGAACATCCAAAAAGCTGACCTCACTATCGAATGCATTTGTCACTGAATGCAATTAAATCCTCTCAGCAGTGCTCTTTAAAATAAAGTAGAAAGTAAGTCTTCTCTGGACAGTAGAGACAGTTACTCCAACAAAAGCAGCATAAACTCATTTCAATACTCTTTGATTTTGGCAAAACAAAGGTAGACTGTCGCTTTAAGGCCAGGCTTGCCACATTAGCCTCACAAAAACACACTTTAATGGTCTTTAGCACTGAAAACCTGCATTAGCGGTGAGAATGCATACCTGTCAAGTCTCCCGTTTTGGCCGGGAAACTACCGTATTTTACTCCTCTTTCCCGCCGTCCTCCCGTATTAGTATTTTCCCGTAAATTTCCCGTATTATACTAAATAAAAAAATATATAGGCCACAGGCGACAATGCACTGACCGCTGTGTGTCTCTTAACCAATCGTGGTGCCGGTTCAAGGAGAAAGTCCCGCCTTTCAGGAGAAACAGCCAATCAGCTAGCGGGTTTTGCGGAGCGCAGTTTAGTATGCGGGAAGCCCCGCCCCTCCCCTCGCTGTGAGTTCAGGCAGCTAGTCGGAGCAGCTGTCGTTAAAACTAATCTGGATATACGGAGATTTTTCTAAAAGAAAGGTAATTAACCATGTAAACTGTGATGAGATTGTTTCTGATAGCTGGTTAAAAAGACTCTTCTCTGAATCAAAACATAAATTAAACCCACTGTGTGTTTAATAAAATACAGCTTGTGACTCAGTTAGCTTAACTTTAGAATTAGCTAGATAGATATTCAGGGTTTGAGAAAAATCTACATATATATATATATATATATATAATGCCCTGCCCTGATGTGCCTGATCAGCCAATAACTATCATTTCCAAACTCTATTAGTTCAGGGCTAGTTTTAGGGTTTGTTAGAATTTGTTTAAATCTCAAGTATTGTGGTAATGTATTATAATGTAATGTAATGTATTATTTAGAAGGGGTAGAAGAGATGGTTGAGCTGGAGAGAGAGAAAATGTGGAGAGGGCTGAAATTAACTGAACTGATCAGGAGTGGACTGAACGATAGAAAGAAGTATTAATGAAAGATTATTAATTGTGTAGGCCCCTTAGGACTATTATTTACTTATGGAATATATCTGATCCATGTCCTTTTTGTAAATTTGTGCACCCTTCAATTTCAATTTTAAATCTATTAAATAAATAAAAAAATATATATATAAAAAAAAAATATATATATATATATATATTTTTTTTTTTTTTTTTCCCCTCGTTTGGGCTGTTGGGGCGGCGGAAAAAATCCCTTATTTTTAAGTCCAAAACTTGACAGGTATGGAGAATGTTAGCGCTGTTTTAGGACATGGGACACCCACTGGAACACCTCTGCCGCTGCTGGAGTGGAGTGGCTGCTCTGTGCTGATGTTGTCTAGAGTCAGTGATGTCATGGAAGCGGTATGCACGTTCCTCAACCCCCCCCAAAACCCCCACAACCCCCACAACCCCCCAAATGAATCACTGGAGGCCTACAAAACCTGCCTCCTGCTGACTAGCCAGACAGAATGTTTCTCTCTCTCTCACTCCCTCTCTCTCTTTCTCTCTCTTCCTCTACTATACTTCTACTTTCTTAATTCTTTCTTATACTTAATCTCTTGAATTGACCCCAACAAATAGCTGATAGAGCTTAATTGGTCACTAGTAAACAAAGCAAAGTGGAACAGGTAAAGCTTAGCATTAGCTTAAACTAGCTAATGCTAAACACAGTAGGCATTTTATCATATTCAGAGGTACAGGCCCTCAGCGCTGCTATATCCCAGCAAACAATACCCATCGCAGCACGCTGTTGCCGCCTCAGTACGGCATTCCTTCACACTCAGCACCGTGCCCTCTGACCGGGCTCACTCTGCAGCTGTTCCAGCAGCCGGACAGTTTGGGTTTTCCAGCAGAGGCAGCTGCTGCAGCCACAGCCGAATACAAGGCTCTGAGTGACATCTCAGGTTTCAGCTCAGTGATAGTAAAGCTTCTGAGGAGCTCAGTGTTGATAGTTAAACAATATTTTTATGATTGTGTTGTAATTAGGAGTTAGGGATGTTAGGCTATTGTTTTTCGAACTAGAAAGTGCTTTTTAAAATCCTTTAATTTCCCTAAAAATCGTCAGTGTTTTCAGAATTTATCAGTCAGGTTGTAAGGAGCAGTAAAGCCACTCAGCTAAACCACAGAGTTATACAGGAGTTTGAGTTTAGTTCCCCAGCAGTATTAGCATAAGCCGCTAACCGCACAAAAAACTAGCTCTGTAGCCGTTCAGAGGTGAGTATTATCAGCCCGCAGCCTATTGCTAACCCTGGCTAGCACTGCTGGAGCAGTATTAGAATTAGCTGCTAACCATGCTAAGCACTATATTTTTATAGTATATCGGACTGTAGCCTGTGTGTTTTCCATGTTAGAAAACGCTACTTGGGAAGAATCGCTAGCTAATATCACCCTGGCATACCGGAACACTTCCGCTAGTGCTAGCCGCTAATGCTAATGCCATAGTGGAAATCTGGAAATCTAGGTTTCTGTAAATAAACAGAAGCGTTTTACTCACCCAAATAAACAGTTTTCAGTAGAGAAATCTGTGTAGATTAACATCCAGCGCTCATTTGACTTTAAAAGAAAATGTTTTTTTTTAAGAATTACAGTTTTATTTTTTTTAACTTGTTTACTTAGTTTATTTAGTTTACTTAACTTAGCTTTACATGTCTTTACAGGTTAGAAGGAATTAGAAGGAAAAAAATGGCGACAAAATAGAGCAGAAAATAGATGTTTATTGATAGTGCACCTTATAATAATATAGTGTGAAAAACACAATAATCAAATTGATTTCATCAATTAAATTACTATTTTAACGTGATTTTCAAACTGGAATAATCAAGATGGTACATCTTTACATATAGAAGCTGACAGAGGGAATCTCAGTAGATAGAGATGCTAAGGCGTGATAATCACAATATAGCAAAGTAACAAATCACACTGTAATAGTAAAAAAAAAGTTTTACAAGTAAAAATGTAATAATCACACAGCGCTGGCCCACACAGAGCACACACACCAGCTCCCCCACTCGTCCACCACATAACAGTCTGGACACATTAATAAACAGTTCTTTAAATAATAGGACTTGGACAGAACATGCTCTGGCTCAGATTGGGTCGGGATGGATTTTTTGGGCCTAATCTGAACTTTACACCATATAGCAAGAGACTATTTATTTTAGCGGCAGAAGTACAAAAGTGAATCTGACCCTTCAACCCTATTAACATGCAACATGCAGAAGCAGTTAGCCACATTAGCCGCTCGGGCGTGAGCTGATTTTAACTGTGGACAGATCCTCCGCTCACTTATCTGTACCCTGGATTAGAACTAAGCTTCCTTATCTGTCTTACTCAGCACTAATTAGTAGCTAGCTTTATTTAGATAGACATCTTTTTTTGCCCCTTGATTAAATAAAAATGATAATTCACATTATTTACTCTCACACACACTGGGGTCCCAATACTCTTGTCCATATTTTATATCCATATAGTCTACATTAGCCTCGAAGCTTCAGTGAAAAACTTAAGAAACCAAAGCCCAAGATCTTAACAGAGATAAAATATCGCTTTAAGGTCAGGCCTGATCATGGAAACATGCTTTAATTGCCTTCTGCACTACAGTTTGGCCTTTAGAGGTGTTTTGAAAGCCCCAACTCCCATAATTTATGTCATCCTACTATGATCACACTGTCCAGTGTTCAATCAGCCTCACAAGATAACACCCCAAATCTTATACGGGTATGGGACTGAGGTGTATATATACAGCTCTGGAAAAAAATATGAGTCCACTTTAAAAATATGAGTTTCTTTGATTTACTAAATTGAAAACATCTGAACTATATTCAAGAGGAAGACGGATGATTACAAGCCATCAAACCAAGATGAACTGCTTGAATGTTTGCACCAGGAGTGGCATAAAGTTATCCAAAAGCAGTGTGTAAGACTGGTGGAGGACAACATGCCAAGATGCATGAAATATTGATTTCTGAACTCTTAAAACTTTATAAATATGAACTTGTTTTCTTTGCATTATTTGAGGTCTGAAAGCTCTGCATCTTTTTTTTATTTCAGCCATTTCTCATTTTCTGCAAATAAATGCTCTAAAAGACTATATTTTTATTTGAAATTTGGGAGAAATGTTGTCTATAGTTTATAGAAAAAAACGACAATGTTTATTTTAGTCAAACATAAACCTATAAATAGAAAAATTAGAGAAACTGATTCAGAAATTAAAGTGGTCTCTTAAATTTCCCAGAGCTGACTATACAGTATTAATTACACAGTTTGTCAATATAATTCACCAATAGTGATGACCCATTTTCAACTCTTACACAGTGTACAAAGAGAAGAGCTGGTGAAGATAGTGTGGGCAGAGTCAGACAGGGGATAATGAACAGACTAATGACCGTCTCCCACTGTTTCTAAACTCATTATAGGATTAACTGTGTGTGTGTGTGTGTGTGTGTGTGTGTGTGTGTGTGTGTGTGTGTGTGTGTGTGTGTGTGTGTGTGTGTGTGTCAAATAAGGTTAAGTTACATCAATGTGCAAACAGATGGAAAACACACACACACACACACATCATGCCTGTATCCAGTTGATTGTACATAAGAAGCTTTAAAACCTCGTATTAAAGTCTGTTAAACAAATGTTTGGCTCAGTTCCACTGCCGACACACACTCACACACACCACCGCACACTGTGTGTTACCTGCAGAGCTGGGGGGAATGCTGCTTTGCTATGTTAATGGCCTCACTGGACCCCCAGCAGGCCTGTCTACAGTGCGGACTGAGAGAAGGGGGCGGGGCCTAATCTCTCATTGTTATGTTAAGAGTGTTGACATTCTTCTGAAGTGTATTGCACTTTGGTGTGTGTGAATGTCTTTGATCGTTTTTGTGGATTACTATTGGAAACTATTGTTCTTTGACTAATCTTTGACTTTCTTGACTAAAAATATGATAACATTTTGTAATAATAATGATAATTTATCTGTAAACTACCATGGCTTTTTAGGAAAACAAATGGACTAAAAACTAAAAAAAATTAATAATGATTAGCAATGGAAATGAAAAAGATTAGCAATGGAAATAAACTAAGAAAAACTATGAATTTAAAAAATATCAATTTACAAAGTCTTTGTCTGTAGTAAAGCAGTGCTGGAACAGATTTTTACTGTATTACTGCACTCTCTACTGCATCATTTACACACAGCACATTCACATTTTCCTCATAATATCTAGAAAAAGATGCAGAAAATTCTGTAACTGTTAAAAGAATAAGACTAAGACTTTTTTCTTAAGATAAATTACAGATGAAGCCAGACCGCAATGAGTACTGTTTTCTATACCTTTAAAAGACTCTTGGAAAATGAAGGAAACTGGTACAGAAGAGTCAGGCTGACACACATGGCAACACCAGCCTTTAGCCTTTAACTCAGCTTAAACTAACCTGGCCCTGAAAACGTATTTGCCTTCTAAACCAAATAAATTGGTTCTGCCACGCTTGAAGACAACAGCTGCAATCAAGGGTTAACTTTGCGATAACTGGCAATTTCTTATCTCTGTGTAGGACGTTTCAGCCACAATGTAGGGGTTTTAATGCAAGAACTAGGCCACTTCAAAGCCATTCAGAGGTGGACTTGCTGGTGTGCTTCTGGTCATTGTCCTGCTGCAGAACCCAAACATGCCTGAGCTTAAGGTCACAAATTGATGGACAAACGTTCTTCTTGTTTGACTTTCAGTATGATGTTCTTTTTCTGAAATGCTGTCTTAGTTTTACGGCAGATGTAACAAGACACACAACTTCAAAAAATTACTTTTTCACATAGGGCCAGGTTGTTTAGTTAGCATTTTTTCCTCGTAATAAGTTGAATCTTTGTTTAAAATTTGTTTTTTTTGTATTTATTTAGGCTATCTTTGTCTGATATTAAAATGTGTTTGATAATCTGAAAAAATGTCAGTATGACTAAAAAGCAAAAACAAAAGAAATCTGTAAAAGGACAAATACTTTTTTTCACAGGACTGTACATATAGAGTATGTTTCATATAGATACATACAAATCAGTTTTATTCAATTTTTATACTTGCATATGTCACTTTATGTATAAGCTCATGTCCTGATATTGTATGGAAACTAATATGTGTGTGTGTGTGAGATGTAGTAGGCTGGGTGGGGGTTTCATGAGGTAGGCAGGAAGAGAGGCGGGGTTATAGTCAGCTGTGCCTGATGACTGTGGGTCACTGTGGATTGTGTGTGAGGACTGTGAGGTGTGTGTGTGTTTGCTGGCTTTTACACTCATTTCCTTCCTGCTGGGTGGACTCTGGGTTTAAACTCCTGGTCTGGATTTATAGCTGTGTTTTTGTTGCTGTGTTCAGGTACGACAGAACAGCACTGAGGAGATGGACATCCGGCCGGCGGACCGAGGTACGACCCGCTCTGATACACACGCTGACAGTTAGCACGGGGTTAATGATACTAAGAACTAAATGATAGGGTGGTTCTAAAACTGTTGACCGGTAGTGTACATGCATATCTAATATGATTACAAACTAGCTAAATTTTAATATAATGATAAATTGTTTGTTTTTTTGTTAATTTAACAATTGTATTGAATATCCTCCTGCAGGTTTGGTCACTCTGGAACGAACCAAATCACTCAGAGACAGGATGGCCAAGTACCAGCTAGCCGTGTCCAAACAGGAGACCCGCACCCCGCCGAGCTCCGTAAGTCCAGAGCAGAGGCCCGCTGGGTCACATGGGTGTGAGGATTATATTAATGGTGTCATAATCTGTATATATTTTTAGCCTGTCAGTGTGTTATCTTAGCTTAGCTTAGCTCAGTAAACCTCCTCAATAGTGCATCTTTATGTCTCATTACACTCATATGCACAATATATATATATATATATATATACACTCCTTGAAATACTGATCACTCCTTAAATATAAATGACCTTTTTGATATTAATTTATATTTAGTTTGTGTCCGATTTGTGTAATGATGATCTACATGATCTTTAGATCATACAGAAAAAAAAGATTTTGTGTCTTAACCATACATCTAGTATTTTTCACACTATATGGTGCAATGGATTCTAAGTCGCTTTATGCAACACTAGTAAGTAACAGGTGTGTCGCCATATTTTACTTTTAATTCAGCAGGTCTCGTCACTGGGTTTTGAGACCTGTAAAGCTAAGCTAAGTAAACAAAACTGTAATTCTTAAAACATATATATTTTAAAGTCAAATGAGTGCTGGATGTTAATCTACACAGAATTCTTTCCTAAAAACTGTTTATTTGGGTGAGTTACGCTCTTCTGTTTATTTACAGTAGGCTTAGATTTCCAGATTTCCATTAAGGCTGGGTGCATCAGCATTAGCATTAGCAGTTAACCGCTAGTGCTAGCCTCGGTTAGCGGCTAATGCCCTCCGACAGTGCTACACTGAGGAACTCTTAAGTGTTCCGGTAAACCAGGGTAATATTATCAACATGTTCGTTACATGTAGCTCGATTTACGACAGTAAACACGCAGGCTACAGTCCGATATACTTGCCTCTAAACGGTAAAAGAGCTAGCGCTTAGTGCAGCTAATGCTAATACTGCTGGAGAACTAAACTGAAACTTCTGTATAACACTGTACTTCAGCGGAGTGGTTTTACTGCTCCTTACAACCTAACTAGTAAAATTCATACACAAGGCGCACTGGATTATAAGGCGCACTGATGATTTTTGGGAAAATTAAAGGATTTTAAGTGCGCCTTATAGTGTGTGAAATACGGTAAATATTATTATTCTCTGGTAATATCATGTTTCAGATCTCAACTCATCGTCCAGCTCAGTTTGTATGTAACAGTATATAGTGTGCATTAAATCCGGAGTCTACTTATACCTCACACTGATTGGTTTGTAGAAGTGCATCAGATTCAACAAGTTGGCTTTATTTTTTTTTTTGCATTATATTATATACACTGCGCGTAAAGGCAGAAACCCTAAAATAGACTTTGATAATGTCTCTACCTTAATAATATGATAAAATCTCAATATTTTAACAAACAGAACTTCAAAAAACAATATCAAAATACATCAATATAACATAAAAGAAAAAAACAGTAAGTACTTACAAAGTGTATACATTCAAGATGATGTCAGATTTTGGCACAACACCGCTTCTTTTTCTTCTTCTATTGTTTACTTGTACTAATAGCCTGCGTCAACAAGTCCAAAAAAAGTGTTTTCACTCTGCAAACGAACCGGACCATGGTTCCGTTGATCCAGACTTAGAACACCTCTTTTGGTCTTTTGTTCTGGATGGTGGTTTGTGGTACTTTTTGACATATTTGCTATTTTTTTCTGATCAAACAAGGAACATCAGGCAATCAGTTTAATGTGATTTCCTGTTTTTTTTTTTTATAAAAGAACAGAAATTATCTTAACTAAAATCTCACATATAATAGAAACAAGTAGGCAGTGTAAGTCTGAAGCCTGTGACCAAAAATCCTAAATATCTGTCGCTCTGTCTAACGTTGTTGTGAAACTGCATTACAGCCCAGCAGTGCAGGTTATAGCAGGCTTTAGAACATGTCTTACCAAAGCTCTTCTCAGTTCAGTTAAGAAATAATAACATTTTGTATGAAGGCCACGCCCACAACTCCTTTCCCTTGCCCTCACTTCTGGAACTTCAGGTAAAGTTCCACCTGGAACTTCAGTTTTCAGTTATGGTTTGAACTCATAGATAGCTCATAGTGTGGGTGTGGTGCAGTGGATAACACCACCGCCTGCTTGTGAGATACCACATCACGTGGGAGACTGGGGTTCAATTCCCAGCCTGAGTGACTTTACTGTGATACACCAGTAAGAGTCCTTGGGCAAGACTCATAACACTACACTAACCCAACTCTCTAATAGTCGCTCTGGATAAGAGTGTCAGGCAACAATGCAATAAAAAAAAAAAAAAAAAAAAGTTTTATCCAACGTTTCCAGTCCAGTGATTATGATCTGCAGTAATTAGCACAGTATTTTGATTAAATGTACCTGTAGCTGCAGATTCTTAAAAACAAAGTGTTTACAGAGTGTTATTGAAATAATCAAAGTGTTTTTCGCCAAATCTGCTGCATCTGAACCAAAAACCATCAGTTTTCTTAAAGTTTTTTTTATGGATTTGAAGGTTCTTAACACTCCAACAGCTCTGTTAAACAGAACCAACAGTAGTTCTTCTAATAAATCTGTTAAGAATCATTTTTATCCCTTTTTTTTGAGAAGTGTTGTGCTGTTTCTGATGTCACTGTTATTTGGTGTTTCTTGTTCTCAGCAGTCAAACCAGTCTGAGAGTGAGGGAAGCCCATCCACCACCGACCACAAGGAGAACGTGCCCCCTAGTGTCAGGAGACAAGCAGTGGTACGTCTGTTTTACTAAAGGAAAATACTTAAATATCATGCTGTTATAAAAAATGCAGGACATGCAGGACATGGTGTTGAGTGCTACATTATATTAAGTTATACTAAGTTATATTAATCAATCAATCAATTAAATAAACTTTATTTTTACTAAGAATTACACTGTGCTGGAAACTGTTTTCCAGCACATTGCTGTTTGTAATGTATCCAAAATGAACAGTAAATAGGCACTAAATAAATAAATAAAAATAATATTAATCAAAATAAAAAAAATTAAATCCACTGATTGTAATTGACTACATTAAGGATAGTAAACGTTAAGATTTAATTAGTAAGACATAAAACAAAATCTAAATTAGGAAATAAAAAGGGGAAACAAATTCAATAAAAAAAAAACTTTAACCTATTAACATGCCTTGACCTTTATACAGGCTACAGCTGTAGGTGATACAAAACGCTTATCCTCTGCAGTAAAATAATTTTTATTTATACTTATTTACTGAACATTTGAAAATGTTTAAGGGACATGGAGAAGCTGCCTGTTCTCTCTCTCTATTCCACTTAATAATTAAAGATCAGTAACAGGAATCAACCCAAATTCTGCAGGTTTGAAAATAGACATAAAAACTAGACAAACATAACAAAACTAAAGGTTTGGAGGACATGAACTGTTTGATTCAGGATTTGTATTGATTTTAAAGTAAAGTCCAGAAAAGAGCCAATTTTATGATTTTATTCATTATATTTTGACACTTGCAGATTTACGTGACTTTTTTTTTACATTCTATTACAATTAAAGTTGTGATTTTCAGTAATTTTCCTTATCAAACATGAAACATTTTTTGTAGTGCTTGAATAGAAATCCTCAAGATTTAGGAGTGTAATGTCAGGCAGAAAACTGACAAAATTCCTGGTCTGTTAACGGGTTAAATGTTTAAAAATAGGCTTTAAAATTTTAAGCTTAATAAAAGTTTCATGAAGTCTTTTGTCTTTTAGAGCTTATGTTTCCTCTCTCTTCCTCCTGCAGAACTCCATCTCTCCAGAGTCGACCAGTACAAAGACCAATGGTGAGTTTGCCACTTCCCCCACCCACCCTCTGTGATGTCATCACTTCCTTTAGCACATGAATAGGCTGATCAGGGGATCAGTGGTGTCTTTGTTCTGGATTAGAATTTATCTCCAGTTTAAACGTGTAAAACTCTACCGACACGCTTTAACTCCCAATTACACACTATAGACCTTCTGTCTCTGTGCAGTTTTAATAAGCAGGGTGTGTGCGTGTTTCTGCAGGCGTGTTGGGTGATGCAGCGAGTCCCAGCACTGACATCTCATCACCAGAGAACAGTGACACGCCCAAACTGGCCAGGGTACGTGACCTCCAGCGTTCAGAAACCTTTTTTTCTCGTTACATCGCTATATTAAATAACAGCCACCTTCTCTTTACACTGAAGACTGTGCTCACATGATATGATGATGTGGAGCAAGGAAGCGTGAGGTGGAGGAAGAACGAGGTAAATAGAGGTAGAATAAGGTAGATTAAGGTAGAGTGAGGAAAAATTAAGTAGAATGAGGTAAAAGAAGGTATAGTAAGGAAAAATGAGGTAGAGTGAGGTAAAAGAGGGTGGAGTGAGGAGAAATTAGGTAGAGTGAGGTTAAAGAAGGTGGAGTGAGGAGAAATTAGGTAGAGTGAGGTTAAAGAAGGTACAGTAGGGAAAAATGAGGTAGCAGGAGGTAAAAGAAGGTAGAGTAAGGACAAATGTGGTAGAGTGAGGTAAAAGAAGGTAAAGTGAGGAAAAATGAGGTAGCAGAAGGTAAATGAATGTAGAGTAAGGAAAAATGTGGTAAAGTGAGGTAAAGGAGGTAGAGTTAGGAAAAATGAGGTAGAGTGAGGTAAAAGAAGGTTAAGTGAGGAAAAAATGAGGTAGAGTGAGGTTAAAGAAGGTAGAGTGAGGAAAAATGAGGTAGAATGAGGTAGAGTGAGGTAAAAAAAAAGGTGGATTGAGGAGAAATTAGGCAGAGTGAGATTAAAGAAGGTAAAGTGAGGAAAAATGAGGTAGAATGGGGTAAAAGAAGGTAGAGTGAGGAAAAACGTGTGAAGTAAAGTGAACTAGAGCAAGGTAGAACAAGGTAAAGTAACGTAAATTGAGGTAGATCAAGCTAGATTGAGGTAGAGTGAGGTAGCATGAACAGGAACGAGGTAAGGGAAGGTATAGAGAGGTAAAGTATGGTAGGGTAAGGAAGAAGAAAGTGGAGCAAGGTAGAATGAGGTAGAGTGAGGTAAAGTAAGGTAGTGTGATGAGGAACGGTGAGGAAGAGGGAGTTAAAGTAAGGTAAAGCAAGGTAGATTGAGAAAAAACAGGGTACAGCAAGGTAAATGAAAGTAAAGTAGAGTGAGGTAGAGAGAGTTAGAGCAAAGGAGTGTGAGGTAGAGTTATGTAGAGGTCCACAGTGAACCCCAAACCATTTCTAATCCTGGCAATAATGGTCAGTTAAATTGTTTGAGGTAACACCATATTTACATTGGATGTTCTGGTGTCTGGTAGGGTCAGAAGTTCCGTTTCACAGTGAGGGAATCCTGTGTGGGCTGTCATAAAACTGTTTACCCGCTGGAGAAGCTTGTCGCCAATCAGCAGACCTACCACAACACCTGCTTCCGCTGTGCCCACTGCAACACCAAGCTCAGGTAAGACTGGATTAGACGGGGTTACATTGAGCACAAATGCTAACCTAGCTAATTCACACCTGTTTGGGGTACAAATATTCCTAGATTACATCCAGTTCAGACCACTGCATGGTTATCCCATATGAGGACATGTTTACCCCACATATGGATGCCCACCAGGGTCAGTAAATGCACCAGCAGTGTTTAAACATGAGCTCCATATGGGTTGTAGACTGCACCTATGGTCTAGTAGATGGGACCATGTGATTCATAATGTATAGTTATATTAGATATGATTAGACATGTAGCTTAAGTGGTAGGGCAACATTTGGACTACAAATATGGCTGCATTTTAGGAATATAAAAAAGGTTATATCAAGTGTGCACTTTCAAAAATAGCTTTAGAGAAGGAAAATTGATTGTGTTTTTTATTTATGTCTTAGCTTGGCCAACTACGCCTCCCTACATGGTACCATCTACTGCAAGCCCCACTTCAACCAGCTCTTCAAGTCCAAAGGAAACTATGATGAGGGCTTTGGTCACAGACCCCACAAGGAGCTGTGGACCCCTCGTGCTGATGAGGACGAAACTGAAGAGTCTGAAAAGCCAGAAAAGCCAAAGTTTGTCATGCCTGAGCCAACACCAGTAAAGTCCAACCCAGAACGTACTCCAATCTCCAACCAGAACTCCATTGTGGAGGAATCGCCATTGGCCAAAGTCACTGATATTGCGGCTTCTCTTGAGACGAAGACCCAGTTGAGCAGCCCAGTGGAACAACCCTCTCCTGCCTCAGTGGAGACCAAGAGGCTGAGGATTGCCTGGCCACCACCTTTAGATGGCGAAAGCAACCTCAAGGGCACCCCCAGCTCATCCATTGAGAGTGGAAGGGGTGGATCTGTCAGGTCTTTCAGGTCCAAGTGGCCACCAGAGGGTGAGGGGCAATCGTCCATGGAGAGCAGCGAGCGAGTCGAGCTTAAGAACCTTCGTCGCAGCTCGTCTCTCAAAGAGCGAAGCCGTCCATTCTCTGTGGCGCCAAGGTTGGAATCTACAAGTTCCCCACAGCAAGAGCCACGGCGCCCTCTCAGATCACCAATGGTGAGGAGAGGTTCTCTGGAAGAGCTCCGATCTTCTCCCAAAGTTCACACCATCCAGAACGAGCTGGTAAAGGAGAAGGAGAACGCTGAAGAGATTAAAGAAACCAGCAAGGCTTCAATCAACAAAGTCCATGATTCCAGGAAGGCCGTAAATGGTGACACCAGTTCCGAAGAGGAGATCCCAGAGGAGCGTCCCAAAATCACTGAAGAAAAAGAAAAAGTCAGCGTTCCTCATTCCATCCTGAAGCGGCCCCAACCCGCCAAAGTAGAATCGCTAGATGACGGCAAAGATGGCGAGGAGGAATCCGACAGAGGTCCCGAACTCTTCCTGCACCCTTCTCCTTCGCCAGCAGTGGAGAACAAAGCCAACAGGACATCCCAGGATGTAGGATTCTGGGAAGGAGAAGATGCTGAGGATTCCCTGACTGTGGAGGAGATGATCAAGAGGAACCGCTGCTACGATGATGAAGAGGATGACGAAGAGGAAGTGGCCGAAGTGTGAAAGCACTTGATGCAGAATCTCAATTCTGTCTCTACCACAATGGTTCAGAATGGTAGACCCCAAAATAGATGTAAAAGGTGCCAAAAAGGGTTCTTTGAAGGTCCTTAAACCTTAAATCCAGTTTCTTGTTCTAGTAGGTATGACCTGGCAGCTCGCCAGTTGTTTACATCAATAGATTACTCGGTTATCTATCAGAGATTCCAAAATCCAGAGTCCCAAAGCCTAGGCTACATTTCTTGGACACTACGTCATAGATTGAGAAACACTTGGCATGCACCCGAGAAATGTAGCCAATGTTCTGAGCGATTGCAGGGATGCAACTGATGTATCCTTCTCACTTTTTTGATACTAACAATTCTCTAAGCATGTACAGTGCCAATCATTGAAAAAAAAAACTACAATGGGTAGAAAGTGAAGCAGGACCTTTGTAGTGATGTCACCATGAAGATTGTTAAACTACTGTTCCATAAGTGCGACCAACAGGCAACTAAGTCTACTAAGGACTGGCAGACTGGCAGTTATATTATATTTAAGGTCTTAATTTCAAGCCTAAAGCACTTTTGGTTCTTAAATCAGTCCTCTAGAACCAAGGAGGTCCACATTTTAGATCCATACTAATGTTACAAGCTGGATTGTGGAAATCTTCCAAATCTTTCCACCAGTGCAAAGAACTATATACGCATCCAAATGATTATTTTAGTTACTAAAGAATCGCTGAAGAACCTTTTAATTTCCAACATGTGGAGGGTGTTCCTATATTGAAATAATGTTTTAAGGTTCTGCACTGCATATGCTTACATAGTCCTGAAAAAATTTACTAGTACTAAGTAATGAAACCATTTTTTAGAGCTTCCCAATGGAACTATTTAGGTAAAGTAGTTCCCCACTCATGCAAAGAATAATTTAAGCATTCATTTGGTTCTTACAATTGGAGTGTAAAGAACCGTTTTTAACGGTTTATGGAACAACCCTTTCCACGTTTAAGGTTTTAGGAAGAACTCTATGTCTGGAATATAGAAGTTACAGCAGTGCATTGTGAGACGATTCTTCATACTCGCAAATCTCTTTTTTAAGGATCTTTAGAGAAATATTTTATGCAAAGAACCCATTTTGGCACCTTTTTCAGAACTTTCTTTTTGCCAGATGTGTATCATCTCCTTGTTTTCTTGTTTTTTTTTATTGTATATTTTCATCTCATTCATTTCCTGACTCCACTAGAACTGGACCAAAACCAGAAATGCATTTATCGCTGGTACTTTATTCCTTTTAACCACTGCTTCTTCCTAAAACTGGACCTGAAATGTACTGTCTGCTGTCTTTTTTGTGTGAAAATGAACGTGTTCATTGTCTTTGTCTCTGTTGTTGAGAACTCCTGCAATAAGAAACACCAGAATTGGCCAAATAATTTGATATTACAGAGATATTTTTGATGGTTTTATAGTATATGAGATTCTTGTAGAACAAAAATAAGGGCAAAATATCAATTCAGATTTTTTTTTTTTTTTACAGTTTATAATGGAACTGTATCTTTTATATTTTGCAGAAAATCATCTTTCTCATACTTTACTATGCATTTTAATACAGTTTTCTATTCTTTCGTATTTATACTTGAAGATTAACAGGCTTGCAGTAGGTCATTTCCATACATTCCAGTGAAATGGTGATCTTTAATGGGATTTCTCCTTCAGTGGTATTTTATATTCGGACAAAAAAAAAAAAAAAACATGGTGCCTATCAGACGGACTGTCGTTAGCGGTTATCAGAATTTAAACAATGTGATTTATAAATGCTTTATATTCTGCTTTATATCAGACCAAATAAGGTTAATTTGCCTTATGTTCAAGATGATGCTGATTGTAAAGTGTAACGCTGTCTCAGAAACTGAATAAATAAAATCTGACGAATATAGCAGATGTTATGATGTGTGAACTTGTTTATTGTTGTGTTGTGTGCATTTTCTCTTTAATTATCATTAACATTTTATATAATCTTAATATAGCATTTTTTGTACATGAAGTACATTCCAGCAGGTCATTACCAGCCAAAAAAAAAAAAAAAAAACATAAATATATTATTCACACAAATTAAATTATTTTCAGACGGTCAGCCCAGATTATATCCAGATTGATGTTTGCTAGACTGAACAGCAAGAAACCAGATAAAATAAGATTTTTGCGATTCTAATATACAAACACATTTGCCTCTCCAGCATGATAAAGCACAATCAACACAGATCAAACATCAAATATCAATCAATTTTTTTATTTGTATTATTTTCTACGTTGTAGATTAATACTGAAGACGTCAAAATTATGAAGGAACGCATATGCAATAATGAAGTAAACCAAAAACTCTTGGCATCGTTCTCAGTCTTGAGGCTTCATGAGGTGAAACCTGGAATTGGATATGTGTTCCTTTAGAGTCTTTAAGTCTTTAATATCAATCTACAATGTAGTAAATAACACAATAAAAACAATTATTAATGAGACTGTTTGTCCAAACTTTTAACTGGTACTGTATTCTACTATATATATATGTATACCCTTTGTATAATTTACATTTTGTCAATCACAAATTTAAATGTATTTTATTGAGATTTTAAGTGATAGATCAACACAAAATAGCACGTCATTGTGAAGTGGAACATGGTAAATGGTTTTAAACATTTTAATCAAATAAAAATATTAAGAAAGTGTGACATGCAGAAGTATTTAGCCCCCTTTACTTTAAAATACCTAAATAAAAACCAGTTTAATCAATTGCCTTTTAAATTCACTTATTTAGTTAATAGTTTCCAGCTGTGTGTAATTTATTCTCAGTATAAATACTCCTGTTCTGTGAAGACCTTAGTAGTTTGTTACAAACAGCATCATAAAGACCAAGAAACTCACCAGACAGGTCAAAGATAAAGTTGTGGAGAAGTTTAAAGCAGGGTTTGATTATTAAAACATATCCCAGCACTGTTTAATCCATCATCCAAACATGGAAAATGTATTCTACAACTGCAAACCTACGAAGTTGTCTGTCTACCCAAACTGAAAGATGGAGCAAGAAGAGCACTGATGAGAGAAGCAGCCAAGAGGCCCATGGTCACTCTGGAGGAGCTGCAGAAATCCATAGCTCAAGTGAAAGAATCTGACTACAGAACAACTATTAGTTGTGCACTCCACACATCTGTCCTTTATGGAAGAGTGGCAAGAAGAAAAACATTGTTAAAAGAAAGACATAAAATGTTTTACCTCAAGCCATGTCGGAACACAGCAAACATGTGGAATGCTTGTGGAGGCATTTTGGTTTAAATGCAAAGCACTACGTGTAGCGGAGAAGTAACACTGCTCATCACCCTGAACACACCCCACTAAACATTAGACGTCTTATGGACGTGAAGATCATGTCTATATTGCGTCGGTCGGTCCAAGACCAATTCTGTACGTCTACACGACGTGCAAACTAGGTCCGCTATTTGGACGTCTAACTATGACCCCACTTGGACGTCAATATGCAGTTAAACATTTGAACGTCGGACTAGGTCACTTTTTTGGACGTCATGGGGACGTCTAATACAGGTGCAGGAAATTAACATTATTTAAGAATATATTTATTTTTAAATGTATGTCAAAATTGTTGTTATCAATATTGTTAATCACTATGAATATAGATTATTTATGATTAAGCATCATTTATTTCTAATTATTTATTTGAGTATTATATTTTTTTATCTATTTAATTAATTAATGAATGTAGGTATTTATTTACGTATGTTTTTATTTTTATTTGGAAATGCAATTTATGTGGAAAATTGTTAAGTTGATTTCAACCAGTCAACGCCACTCTGATTTGCTGAGACCACACGTCATCATAAACTCCACTCTGATATGCCGAGGCAAAACACGCTAAACATTTTTTGGCTGCTGCAGTAGCTCAGCTCAGCTCAGCTCATTCAGTTCAGCTCGCTCAGCTCAGCTCCGCTCCGGACCGGACTCAGCTGCCAAGCTATAAGGTAAGACGATATGTATAAGTTAATGTATTTGTAGTGTTAGTTGTTTTAGCTCTGTGGTCTTAAATCATCTGAACCTGCTGGCGTTGCCTCTCTTCCCAGGCAGTTAGCTAACTAGCTAGCTTGCTAACGATAGCTAAACAGTGGCCATAGTTAAAATGGAATTGGAATTACTTTTGAGAACGACCGTAATGCAAATAATATTTACTGTAACCGAAGCTTTAACGTAGAAGCATTGTCCGGTCATTAAGTCAATGCACTAACCAGAGCTAGGCTGATAAGCCAATCTAAGCTAAATCAAAGAACCGTCTTTGGCTAAATTCGCTAAGCTAGCGTTAAGTTATATAAGTTTGTGGCACCCACAATTAACCTAGGCAACTGGGGGCAATATCAAGTGCATTTTGAATAGCCTGAAGAAGTAAGTTTATGTTAATATTACATAAATAAGGCAATTTAAAATAGTTTGTTGTGGGAAAACATTTATTAAAATAGCTTAATATGATGTGTGAGAATTAAAACAGCACGATAATTCTGGTCAGGTGTTAAATGTGTATTCCCGCCTTTAGCTTAGCGTTAGCTTAGCGTTAGCTAAGCCATAGCATGAAGAAGTAAGTTTATGTGAATATTACATAAATAAGGCAATTTAAAATAGTTTGTTGTGGGAAAAAAATAATTAAAATAGCTTAATATGATGTGTGAGAATTAAAACAGCACGATAATTCTCGTCAGGTGTTAAATGTGTATTCCCGCCGTTAGCTTAGCGTTAGCTAAGCCATAGTGTGAAGAAGTAAGTTTAAGTGAATATTACATAAATAAGGCAATTTAAAATAGTTTGTTGTGGGACAAAAATAAATGGCCATCTTCAACATTTTCTGAGATTTCTAATTTGTCTTTTTCTACTTGTGCAGATGGAGTCATGAAATGTGACGGGACAGCCACCGAGGACTTCATACTTCGGAGCATCTCAAACATGCACCACAAAGACGTGGAGGACACACCGCTGTCTCTCAGGACCTAGAATCTTAATGAAAGTATAATGATGTTAAGGGAAGGTGTAATGGAAAGGTGTAATGTAAAGGTGTAATGGTGTTAAGGGAGGGTGTAGTGGAAAGGTGTGATAGTGTTGAGGGAAGGTGTAATGTTAAAGGTGTAATAGTGTTAAGGGAAGGTATAATATTGTTAAGGGAAGGTGTAATGCAGGGGTCTCAAACTCATTTTTGCCGAGGGCCACATTGACATATTGGCTGTCCTCTGAGGGCCAGATGTAACTTATAAATATAAGAAAATGTAACCAGATGTAATATAAAATGAATGTAATTACTCCTTAATGTTAAATAACTCTCAATATACTATTTATTCAATCAAATATTACATTTGCATGGAAAAATGTTTGCTTGTTGCTCTATTAACATAAATCCTTTTAATTTGTCATGTTATGAAATCCAAAAACTCCATCAATCAAGAACCAAACTATTCAAGTGAATAGAAATTACATCAAGTACAAGTTATATTAACTTTGATCAAAACGTTTGATACTGAAATAAGGCTTAATAAATATAAAATCAAAAATTGTGAGCTGTGACAGATTTAGCATTTCCTCAGATTTAGCAGTTCCTCATCCAACCACTAGTCGGAGCTGCAGCTGCAGCACCACAAGCCCGCAGTCTTTGCTTAGTCAGAGCTACAGCCCAGCCACGGGCTACAGGACTCAGCTGAGCCTGTCTGGAGCGTTTTGAAATTTTTAAGTTCTTCTGTGTATGAAATAAAATAACCCCACTAACCGGATAATACAGCTCTCTACAGTTCATCTTTCAGCCCAAGCAGCTAACAGCAGCAATTTAGAGCAGCGTCACGGAGTCATTGCTCGGATTACATTATAAACAGGTCAGTTAGCGCGCTGCTAACCTCATGATGTTTATAACTACGGAGTTTAGTGAACACACCACGGCAGCAAGGTTAGACTGTTGAAGGCTACTGAAGACTACTAAAGCAGGCAACGCAGCGTAAGCAAAAAAAACAAAAACCACACACACACACCAAAATACAAGTTAAGATAAAATATGAAAACGAACATAATAAAGCATAAATAATTAAATTGAATTGCGGGCCAGATGTATGTTTATTTTGTTAACCCGTGAGGGGCCGTATGAAACCGCGTGGGCTGGTACTTTGAGACCCCTGGTGTAATGTAAAGGTGTAATAGTGTTGAGGGAAGGTGTAATAGTTTTGAGGGAAGGTATAATATTGTTAAGGGAAGGTGTAATAGTTTTGAGGGAAGGTGTAATAGTGTTGAGGGAAGGTGTAATGTAAAGGTGTAATAGTGTTGAGGGAAGGTATAATATTGTTTAGGGAAGGTGTAATGTAAAGCTGTAATAGTTTTAAGGGAAGGTAAATGTTTAGTGAAATTGTTATGGTGTGAATCTAAGGTGTATGTTATGTTGATGTAAAATAAAGGCATTAACCCCAAATGAGATTTACTCATTATGTTTATTATTATATTAATGTTTCCCCAAACAGAAAGGGTCAATTTAAAATCAACAGTGGTAAGATGGGGGTAATTAATTTATCCCTTGCTTTTACTGGTTCTTTGCAGGTTGACATGTTTTGAAAAAAGTGAGAGGGTTGAAATGCAATTTATTTGTAAAGCATATTGTGTATAACTAACGTGCATAACTAGTTCCAGAAGGTTGTGAACCTGTTCCAGTAATTGTTTGGCTTAGCTTTGTATGCGTTTCCAGTTTACTGCTGAAGCTGGAACAATGGAACAGTTGCCACCGTCAGAAATGGCACTACAGTTATGCAGGGAGCCTCAAAGTAGTTGGTCTATAAAACGTATACATGTAAATTTCACGTAGAAAAGACGTCCACAACGACTTAATTTAAACTAGAATTAGCCCTTATCCGGAGGTCTGGGGGACGTCAATACTGGACGTGCAGAAGACGTCAGAAAAAAGACGTCGTCTGGCGTCACAGTCTGCACCTTCAGGAGACCAAAATTGGACGTGCAAAAATGACCTAGAAAAGACGTCGTTTCAACGTCTCTTTGTTTAGTGGGACCATCCCCACTGTAAAATAATGATGGTGGCAGCATCATGCTGTGTGGACGCTATTCTTCAGCAGGGGCAGGAAAGCTGGTCAGAGGTGATGGGAAGATGGATGTAGCTAAAAACAGTGCAATCCTGGCAGAAAACCTGAAGGAGGCTGTAAAAGACTTAAGACTTCACAATTATCTGCTACTTTGTGTTTTTATATCACTTAAAATGTCAATAAAATACATTTAAGTTTGTGGTTGCAAAATGAGAAAATGTGACCAAACTGAACTGCTTGAATATTTGCTCCAGGAGTGGAATAAAGTTATCCAAAAGCAGTGTGTAAGACTGGTGGAGGAGAACATGCCAAGATGCATGAAAACTGTAATTAAAACCAGGGTTATTCCACCAAATATTGATTTCTGAACTCTTAAAACTTTATGAATATGAACTTGTTTTCTTTGCATTATTTGAGGTCTGAAAGCTCTGCATCTTTTTTTGTTTTTTTTTCAGCCATTTCTCATTTTCTTCAAATAAATGCTCTAAATGACAATATTTTTACTTGGAATTTGGGAGAAATGTTGTCTGTAGTTTATAGAATAAAGCAACCGTGTTTATTTTACTCAAATATATACCTATAAATAGGAAAATCAGAGAAGCTGATTCAGAAACTAAAGCTAGAGAGCTGTATATTAAAGCACTGACTCACCGATGCCCATTCTGGGCACCAGGGGGCAGAAATGAGTAAGCATAGTTTTTCTGCAGTCTGTGTGGGCTGAGTTTTATTGGCTTACTAAGAGCATAATAATGAGCCCCTACAACAATGTGCAGCACATTATGACGTCTAATACACAAATAACAGAGAAATGCTTATTACACTCTAAGTATACTTCATAACACAGTAATAAGCAGCTGTATAATTGCAGTGTCTGACTTGTAAAGTGTTAATAAGCATCACAAAAATATGACATCATCATCTCCTTGTAATAAAATAAGTATAAAATGCTAAAATTTTCTCACATTTCAGAACCGAGAAAGGATGACAGTCTACATATTTCACTAATGCTACTGATATCTATCAAAATTCATTCACATATGTATCATTAAACTCTGCCTGTGATCAAATTCCCAACATAAATCACCACAATCACTAAAGTAAGAAGCTTCACAGACTGGAAAAGAAGCTGTTCAAACAAACTGGGTGACCTGAACATCGGTCTGGATCTGGGAAAGCTTCAGTCAGGTCGGTACATTGTAAGAAGAAATGATAATATTTCATTTTAATAATGACGTTATACTGCAGCTATTAATCTCACTGTTCAAAATTCCTCTACTGGAGCTCTGGGAGCCAAACTAAACCAATTTATTAAAAGCATAAAAACTCATTTTCTCCAACAATCTCTTATACAATCAAATACATACAGCTCTAGAAAAAAAATAAGAGACCACTTCAGTTTCTGAATCAGTTTCTCTGATTTTGTTATTTATAAGTATATGTTTGAGTAAAATAAACATTGTTGTTTTATTCTATAAACAACAAACAGTATTTCTCCCAAATTCCAAATAAAAATTACATTACATTACATTTGGCAGACGCTTTTGTCCAAAGCGACTTACAATAGTCAAGTACAATGTAAAATAAGTTTAAAGGAAAAACATCTTTGGATAGGGATAAAAGGAGGACAAAGGGGAATAATAGGATAGAGGAGTAGAGAAGAGGAAGAAGGAAATGAGGTTAGAAGTAGTTAGTGTGTTAGAGGTGTTAGGAGAGTAAGTGCTCTTTGAAGAGCTCTGTCTTCAGGAGTTTCTTAAAGATAGCGAGAGATTCTCCTGATCTGGTAGTGGAGGGTAGTTTGTTCCACCATTGGGGAACTCTGTATGAGAACAGTCTGGATTGCTTTGTGTGAATGTTTGGCAAAGCGAGGCGACGTTCATTGGAGGAGCACAGCGGCCGGGAGGTAGCGTAAGCCTTCAGGAGCGAGTGCAGGTAGGAAGGAGCCTGTTCTGACATCACCTTGTAGGCGATTGTAAGAGTTTTGAATTTGATGCGAGCATCAACTGGTAGCCAATGGAGCTCAATGAGCAGCGGGGTGACATGTGCCCGTTTTGGCTGGTTGAAGACCAGGCGTGCTGCTGCGTTCTGGATCATCTGGAGTGGTTTTACTACACAGGCCGGGAGGCCAGTTAGCAGGGCATTGCAGTAGTCGAGGCGTGAGATGACGACCACTTGCACCAGGAGTTGGGTGGCCTGTTGCGTCAGGAACGGTCTAATTTTTTGGATGTAATAGAGCGCAAAGCGGCAGGACCGAGCAACTGAGGCCACATGGTGCGTGAAGGAGAGTTGGTCATCAACCATAACACCCAGGTTCCTAGCAACCTTTGTCGGTGAGAGAGAGAGAGAGTCGATACTTATAGAGAATTTGTGTTGAAAAGATGGTTTTGCTGGTATAACCAGAAGTTCAGTCTTTGAGAGATTTAATTGAAGGTGATGCTCCCTCATCCATGAGGATATGTCAGAGAGACACTGCGAAATCCGTGCAGAAATTGAGTGATCTTCAGGTGAGAACGACAGGTATAGCTGGGTGTCATCAGCAAAGCAATGGTAGGAAAATCCGTGTGAGCGGATAACCTGACCAAGAGAGGTGGTGTATATGGAGAAGAGAAGGGGTCCCAGTACCGAACCTTGGGGAACCCCAGTGGATAAGGAGCGGGCTGAGGACAGCTGTCCTTGCCACGACACCTTGAACGAGCGCCCAGTGAGGTACGATCTGAACCATGACAGCACATTGTCTGCGATCCCCATGTTTGAGAGTATAGTTAGGAGGAAGTCATGGTTGACTGTGTCAAATGCGGCCGAGAGGTCCAGCAGAATGAGCACTGAGGACTGACCTGCAGCTCTGCCAGTTTTCAACGCTTCAGTCACAGACAACAGAGCCGTCTCGGTAGAATGTCCTTTTTTGAACCCAGATTGGTTCTGGTCCAGAAGGTCATTCTGGGAGAGGAAGCCAGAGACCTGATTTAAAACTGCTCTTTCTAGTGTTTTAGAGAGAAAGGGTAGCAGTGAGACCGGTCTGTAGTTATCAACCTGGGCGGGGTTGAGAGAAGGCTTTTTGAGCAGTGGTGTCACATGTGCTTGTTTGAAAGCAGTGGGGAATACACCAGAAGTTAAAGAGGCATTGATGGTGTGAGTGATAGCCGGAATGATTGCAGGTGCGATAGTTTGCAGTAGGTTTGAAGGAATTGGGTCAAGCGGACACGTAGTAGGACGGCTATGTGTTAGGAGAGCCAGTGTCTCGTTCTCAGTGAGAGGAGTGAACGAGGAGAAAGCAATGCCTTCGGTGGAGGGACACCGGGCAGTAGAGGATGCAGTAGGACTGCTACATTGTGCATCAGTAAACTGGTTGCTGATGGCCGCCACTTTGCCAGTAAAGAATGAGGCAAGTGTTTCAGCCGTAAGGCATGTAGCCGGAGGAGGAGGCGGAGGGTTGAGTAGTGATTTAAATGTAGCAAATAGTTGCTACATTATATTGTCATTTAGAGCATTTATTTAGAGCATTTATTTAGAGCATTTATTTGCAGAAAATGAGAAATGGCCGAAATAAACAAACAAAAAAAAAAAAACGCAAAGCTTTCAAAACTAAAATAATGCAAAAAAACTAGTTCATATTCATAAAGTTTTAAGACTTCAGTAATCAATATTTGGTGGAATAACCCTGGTTTAATCTTGGTTTTTACGCATCTTGGCATGTTCTCCTCCACCAGTCTTACACACTGCTTTTGGATAACTTTATGCCACTCCTGCTGCAAAAATTCAAGCAGTTCAGCTTGGTTTAATTACAGCTTGGCTTGTAATCTTCTATCTTTCAATTTGGTAAAATCAAAGAAAGAAGTGGTCTCTTTTTTTCAGAGCTGTATATAAATAATTTAACCCAGTGTGAGATTGCAGTGCTATTTAGAAGAAAGATAAAAGTTACTTGAAACAATAAATAGTTAAATATTAAGACATATATGGGCAATATTTATTGAGTATAGAGAATAGTGTGTAATGCAACATGCTAGGAGTCTCAGCATGGTGTTGTAGAGGTTCCTAACGGAGTTGTGTAATTATCCATCCCATGCAACTCGAATATTCATTTTCATTTAGAAACAACAATTTTAATATTATAACTCAGAATAACTTTTGATTTAACCTTGATTTTTAAAGGAGAGGGGGTATCACAGCTTTTATGCATCTTGGCATGCTCTCCACCAGTCTTACACACTGCTTTTTTTTTTTGCTTATGCCACTCCTGGTGCAGGTTTGGAGATTGGGCTGGCCATGACAGGGTCTTGATCTGGGGGTCTTTCATCCACACCTTAATTGACCTAGCTGGTCCTACTGGTAAAACCTGTCCTTAGAGTTGGGGAACATTTCCAGAGCAGAAAGAAGGAGCATGTTTCCAACTGTTCTTTCCATGCACTTCACGTCAGCTGCTGCCATTTGCCATTCTTTTTGTAGGTCAACTGATGTTGCAATGTGATTGCTGGCTGTCATTCAAATAAGTTGACGGTCAATTTCCAGACCTGAACCCTATTGAAAAACATGTGGAATATAGTCAAGAACAAAATGGATGGTCAGAAGCCGTCAAACCATACTGAACTGTTTGATTTTTTTCGACTAGGAGTCGCATAAAGTTATTCAAAAGCAGTGTGTAAGACTGGTGGAGGAGAGCATGCCAAGACGCATGAAAGCTGTGATTAAAAATCAGGGTTATTCCACTAAATCTTCAAACATTAGAATTGTTCTTTATAAATTAATATTAACTTGTTTTTCTGCTTTGCATTATTTGAGGTCTGAAAGCACTGAAAAAAAAATCCTAACTTTTGATGGAAGTCAATGTAAAAAGGTTAAATTCCAATTCAGCTGAATCCCAGATCATTTCAAAAAGGTGTATACATACAGGGTGTCTCAGAAGTAAAGAAAGCTCATTTTAGCCACTAAGAATCATGGCCAGCTTGTGTCTAAAATTAGATCACTATTTGGAAAGCTGTTATATATATAGACAGCATAAACAGAAGGCTGTGCTCTGGCTCCCTCTCTGCCTCCTGTAGTGCTCTGTGCTGTTTGTTGTTGTTTATATCTCTGGATGGCTGAGTAATTAAACATGGCTGCAAGGCACATCGTCCACTTCACAGTTTGCTTGTTTTGGTGGCCTTCAGCCGTGGCCCCTCGCTCAGAGCCTGTGCGGTCAGCAGTCCCACTAAACTTCTGCCTCATTTACTCAAACTGAACGGTTTCTCATGACCTCATGAATCTCCATTTTAATAATTAGAAAATGAATTATAAGCTAGACATTAAAATGTGTTTTTAGATGTTTACTACACGTATGTACTACATATTACATGTTATATATTACTGTACGCTCTTAAAGGGGACATATAAGCAGAATGCAGATGCTTAGGTAATCATTGCCTTTAAAGGCAGCTCTCTCATTCGCCAGCATTTAAACCGATAAGGGATCTTATGAGGCAGCGCGTTCGGGACTCGCTTTGGAGTCAGTATACGTCATCACGTCTAGCGGACTGTGCTCGTGAGCTCTGTTTACTAATTCAAGTTATTAACCTCTTACCTCAGGATGATTCTCAAATCAGCACAGCTATTTCTGTTTTCTTTACTTTTCATCAGCAATATGCTCATGAGAATAATAATTAAGATAAAAACTAAAATATTCACGATAAAAGTTAAATCTTTTACACTGTACGACCTTCTAGGGTTAGCTTAGCACAGTAGCGGGGCTTATCTTAGAGTGCCAGCCACGTTTGGTACTCTGAAATCCGGCTAAATCGGGCCAAGCTAACAGTAGCTTCAGTCGGTCAGGTCTTACTTTAAATTAAGTACAAGGAAAAACAACACTGACAAAAACAACTTAAAACAATGTAAAATATACTAGTTTGATAAACACATGCAGCAGTAAGTGGAAATACAAAAGAAAATTACTTATATTTGTACAGAAACTCCACCACAGTGCAGACTCCATCTGCCATGTTTTTAAATCTGAGTGCTGAAACTCCAAGCTGGTGAAATGCATCATGGGATTGCCTTCGCCAGTAAGGATACATCTCACTCTGCTTTCAGAATTGTTAGAATAGGTCTATGGACTATACAATACAAGTTCATGAAGTTCTGAAGAGATTTCATTAGCTCTGTTCTTGCCAGGTTCAGTCGCTTTTCATCCATTTATTGGCTCTATCACTTTTAAGATAAGATAAGATAAGATAGCACTTTAATGATCCCAAAGGAAATTGCAGTGTCACAGTGTTGCACATACGACACACATAATCAAACATACATTAAAAAAATAAACAACAAAAGTTAAAAAGCTATTAGCACACAAAAGAAAAAGAAAAAATAAATAAATAAGCATGGCTAATGAGGGTATTTTAGGTGTATTCTGAGGCAGCATATATATCATTGCAGTTGGAAAATGAATAAATGTTATTACTAGCGGAAACAATAACATGGGAGTGAAACTATATCCAAAAAAAAAAGTCAGATAAGAAGAATAACAGTAAAAAACTAGTAAAAAAAAAATGCATGATTTCGATAATACCACACAATAATAATAATAGAATAAAATTACATAGTATGACATAACAGTAGGTTTAGATCAGCACAGTTCAGAAAGTAGCAAATCAGTAGTGTCCCTACAATAAGGAGACTCATTATAGAATTAAATAGCAGTGGGAAGGAAAGATCTCACATGACGCTCTTTAGTACAGAGCAGCTGTAGCAATCTGCCACTGAACATGCTTTTCTGTTTCACCACTGTAGTGTGTAGAGGATGTGATGCATTGTCCATGATGGCAAGCAGGTTTTATGCAAATAAGCTGTTGCTGGCCACACCTCATGAACACACTGAGCGTTCGCCTTCCAGCACTGGGGTCTTGGGTTCAAGTCCTTATCTGGGGCAAGTTTCCAAGTTCTCCTTGTGTCTGCGCGAGTTTCCTCTGGAGACAGTGGCTGGTTGTGTGTCAAACGTGATTGTAAAGCGTCCTTGGGTTTCTAGAAAGGCGCTATATAAGTGTAACTCCATTCATTTATTTATTGTGATAAATAGCGAAACACAAACAAGCTAGTTCATGATTAAGTGAGATAGAAGCACAAAACTATTTGTTTTAATTATTTGATCTCATCTGCTGACTTGCCACATATAGTAGGTACAGATCCCTCCGTAGATGAAGTCTGCTGACTGCTGTGTAAGAAACATCAGATCTTCAACTGATCTACTTGGTAGGTCTCTGGTGCGGTTGACGGGTTATGCGCAGCATATTGTCGCTGTCCAATGAAATACACTTACCTCCCAAAACAGCAACTTTACAAGAGTGAGAAAAAACCTTGTGAACTTTCAATGGAAATCAATGTAAAAAGAGTTTATTTCAGGTAATTTGGAAGAGAGTTTCTATTGGTACGTTCATCAAGAAATTTTGGCACAGTGTAGGGAACAGTTTGTCTGTTCAAATTATGTAGTAAACTAAAAATCGACAAAAATGGAAATAAGTGTTTTTCATAGGAAAGCAACGATATGCTTTCTGACACCAAACTCTTTCAGCTGATTGGCAGAAAATGGATGACAGCTCAGAAGAATTGACCATTCTGGAGCATTTGTGAGTTTTTGACCCAGAAGTGACCATGGCCAATGCCAAATTCAGACCAGAGGAGTGCAACACACCCACCCCACCACCCAGCATTGGACTATGAGGTTTTCTGGACTGATGCATCCCCAGTATGAGAGGTTAGGACAATTTTCCTCCAATATCAGGCAATATAAAGCTGGAGAATTATGAAAATTTGTGTGTAGACGGGACTAAAATGATCATTCTGAACAAACTGTCATTTTCTCAGGAGAGAAAGCAGCCACCACCACCTTCCCTGCACTGTTGTGGTCCTGTGGGCTCCTGATCACTGAAGAACTGAGTGAAATGAGCATAATAAAATTAACAAAATATGCAGGGAAACAAAAACAGGACTACAGTCTGTAACTGTAGAACTACAACGTGTCCTATATGGTAAAGTGGAGCTGAGAAAATGGACAGTGATTGGTCATAATATTGTGGTATGACTGTGTACATATAGCAAAATTCAATATGAATTAGAAAAAGGTCCTTGAAAACCTTGAAATTACATGATGTTTTGGAAAGTGCATCGCACCAATTTTGATTTACAACAAGGAACAATGTAACAATGGCCTTCAAAGCTGTAACAGGTTGAGGTCACCATTGTCTGTCAGATCCTGTAGAGCTCCTGCGGCTCCAGCAATAACACTCGCTCATTCCCCCCACACTGCATCAATACCCACAGGGCGAAAAACATTAAAAGTAGCATTATGTAATTTGTTGATAACATTACAAGTCATAACTGAAGCTTGGCTGGCCGAGCCAATCCAACACGCACGGCTCTGAAAGCGGTTAGCTGTGTTTTTACTGGAAACGCTGACGTCTCATTACACACCACTCCAGCTATGGTTTGCTGGAGGCAAGACTTCCTCCACCGCGGGTCGAGTCGGATCGGTTCTGAGTGGGTAACGTCTGTAAACGAGTTAATGGAAAGGTTTCGAAGCTGAAGAGACAACAATGACAAACCACAAAGCTGTAGATAGAGGTACCCACAGGTGGAAGCATCATGGTGCTTTAAAGCAGGAATGCTGGGATACTCTCTGACACATCACTGGATTTATCTCTGCAGCGGTGAAGGCCTCGCTCTGTAATTATCACTGAGATGTCCAGATTTGAAGGTAGAGGAGCAGATTCATAAAACCTGACCATAACTCTGCAAAAAACACCACCTGAATAAGTCAATTTAATAATTACAGGACAATATTGATGGTCCCTCCTATTTTAAAACATCATTTTGACTTAAACATCATATTAAACACCTTTAGAAGGACTATTTCAGGGCATTAATCGCAAATTCCATATTTAATATTTTACATTAGCTCAATCAATCAGATTGCACAAAAAGGTTATCCTCTCTAGCGGGCCCCAATTGGTCTAATGCGCTGCCACTATGAGCGGGAGGTTGCAGGTTCGAACCCCCGCTCATGCAGCTTTGCCATCAAGCTGCTGGCGCTCAGAGGAAGCAAAATTGGCCCTGCTCCCTCCGGGTGGGTAGATGGCGCTCTCTCCCCACATCACTCCTAGGGTGATGTCTGCAGCACAGGGTGTCTGTGAGCTGATGTATCAGAACTGAGCCACTGCGCTTTCCTTCATCAGCAGCAGCTTGAAAAGAAGCAGTGGCTGACTATATAGAGGAAGCATGTGTTAGTCTTCACCCTCCTGGTGTGTTGGGGCATTACTAGTGATAGGGGGATTGCTAATGAGTGGAAATGTGAAAAGTGAGAAAATGGGAAAAAATTTAAATAAAATTGTATATATAAAAAAAGATTATCCTCTCTAATTACCACTTTAAAATGTCCAGATGCAAAGATGTAGGAGCAGATTCATGAAATCAGAACAAAACAGAACACACCCTGCAAAAAAAAACACCACCAGAAAGATTGTATTCTATCATGTTTTCAAACATGTTTGTTTATTCAGGCAAGTACTGAATTGGCGCACTCTCAGCTGATTCACACTCATCTATTTGCAGTTTTTTCATCCCTCGCTCTTGTCATTTACTTCCAGTCATTTTTTATACACCCAAAACATAAAGATTCTGTGACTCGACAGCCACTAAACTTCATTTAAACTTTCATCAAAGCAGGTCACTGATCTCTAATATAAAGCTATACTAACTAGCAACCATCTGGAACACACATAGATCCACTATAAATGTAAATACCTGGTACACTATGTCAATATTCTAGCAACAAACTGATACCACACCAAAACTTGAGCAACCACCTACTAATACCTTAGCAACCAGCTAGCAGCCACTTAGCATCACTGAAGCAGCCACCTTTGACTGTAGCAACACCACAGCAAACACCTTGGATGTCACAAAAATCATCTATCAACCCCTTAGTGACACCATAGCAGCATAGCACTTGTTACATAACACTTTGCATAGCATAGAAACCACCTAGTAACAGCTTAGCAACCACATGGCAACATCATATCAACCACTTAGCAACCATCTAGAAATACCTTATCAACTAATTAGCAATACCTTAGCAACCCTGTGGCACTACAGCAAGCAGATAGAGCCCAGTAAGCAACCAACTATGGACCACCAGCAACCACTTAGCAACAAACTGGTACCACACCAACACTTGAGTAACCACCAAGTAGCACCTTAGTAACCAGCTAGCAGCCACTTAAAATCACTGTAGCAGCCACCTTGGACTGTAGCAACACCACAGCAAACACCTTGGATGTCACAACAATCATCTATCACCCACTTAGTAACACCATAGCAGCATAGCACTTGTTACATAACACTTTGCATAGCATAGAAACCACCTAGCAACCACTTAGAAACACCTTATTAACCAATTAACAATACCTTAGCAATCACATGGCACTACAGCAAGCAGAAAGAGCCCACTTAGCAACCAAATATGAACCACCAGCAACCACTTAGTAACATTATAGCATTTACCTCAGATGTAAGTATTGTAATTTGTAAAATTCTCATTCCACTCCTATACAGCAGACCATTATATATATATATATATATATATATATATATATATATATATATATATATATATATATAGGTTCATACCTGTCAAGTTTTAGATTTAAAAATAAGGGAAATTTTCCGCTTCGAGCCGTCCCACTAGCCTAACCAAGGTTCAGTATCCCTTACATTTTAAGACAGGTTTACAAGAAATCTAAAATAACCACCTGTGAAACACTTACAAACTACAATTATATATTTAGAATCTGACAGGTCTACCTTTTTTGACACTGAAATGTTGTGAATATTCCTACATCTGTAATTCTTATAATACAGCCAAAATAAAACAATTTTCTAGATATTTACATGAAATCTTTACTTTTTTATTTACTTAATATTTTTTTTTTAATTTATTTAAAATTGAACAAAGAGTGCACGAATTCTGCAAAATGACTTTTGGTGATCTAAAAATAGTATTATGAGCTTTTACATATAGACATGGAGCAGATATATTCCATCAGTGAATGCATTCCTTAATAAAGTATGCAAAACAATATGTCAATAATGGATTTCATGTAGCAATATAATAATGTAATCTATTCACTTGTTTCTAAATTGGTATTTTATCTTTTATAACACTGAAACAATTTTAAAGAAATGCTTATAAATATTAGTCCTAAGGGTCTACACAACTAATCTTAAATAAATACTCCTTTCTTTAATCAGTCCAGTCCTGATCAGTTCAGTTAATTTCAGTCCTCTCCACATGTCCTCTCTCTCCAGTTAAACCATCTCTTCATCCCCTTCTAAATAAAAAATTACACCACAATACTTGAGATTTCAACAAATTCTAACAACTGACAATTCCAACACTGACCCTCCTCCTCGCGCCGCAAAACCAGCAAGCTTGATTGGCTGTTTCTCCTGAAAGGCGGGACTTTCGTCTTGATCCGGCTCCATGATTGGCTAAGAGATTTCCCATTCACACAGCGCCTGTCTCGTAATATTTTTTTTTTATGTTAATAGAAAACGGGAAATTTATGTGGACGGGAATGAGCAGTAAAATGAGCAGTAAAATACGGTAGTTTCCCAGCCAAAACGGGAGACTTGACAAGTAGAGCTGGAGCTTGAGCTGGAGCAGCGGGAGCTGCTGGTGCTTGAGCTGGAGCAGCGGGAGCTGCTGGTGCTGGAGCTGGAGCAGCGGGAGCTGCTGGTGCTTGAGCTGGAGCATAGCCTAAAACTGCTGGTACTGCAGTGTATGCAGGTTCCGGGGCTGTGGGAGCAGCATATGCAGGTTCAGGGGTGGCAGGAGTCGAGGAGCGCGGATGAGCCACGGGAGTCACGGAGCGTGGCGTCTCAGCCGCGGGCATAACGGAGCGCTGCGTTTCAGCCGCGAGAGTCACGAGGTGCGGCTTTGCTGCCGCGAGAGTCACGGAGCGCGGCGTCTCGGCCGCGGGCTTCACGGAGCGCGGCGTATCGACCGCTGGCTTCACGGAGTGCGGCGTTTCGACCGCGAAGTCACGGAGCGCAGTGTCTCAGCCACGGGCTTCACGGAGAGCGACGTCTCGGCCGCGGGCTTCACGGAGAGCGGCATCACGGCCGCGGGATTCACGGAGCACGGCGTTTCGACCGCAAGAGTCACGGAGTGTGGCGTCTCAGCCGTGGGCATCACGGGAGTCGGGATGGCCTTAGGAGCTGTGCGGCCGAGAGCCGGGTAGAGTACAGCCCCTGTGGGAAACGGCAATGGAGTACGGTGCCTCGGGGTCTCCTGCGCCAGGGTGCCTAAGGGGGCACGGCGGATGGCCATCCTGGACCCGAGCCAAGAATTGTTTGCTGCGTCCATATTAGGTTGATCCTTCTGTCAGGTTGGGGTGTGCGGGAAGGACGAGGAGGCGGACGCAAACGCAAACTACACACAAATTTATTAACAAAAATAAACACAAAATAAACATAAACTTAACAATACAGACCAGGACTGAGGAGCAACGGAAAACACAAGGACCACTAACAGACGTAGAACGTAAAAGGATCGACACGAGAGAAGGGAACACGGACTATAAATAGTGGTGGACACACACGGGAAACAGGAAACACCTGGGACTAAGGGGCGGAGCTACAATTGAACACAGGTAAGTGAAAATCACTGGGGAAGAAACACAGAGGAGCACGGGTCACGTGGGAGACAAAGACACGAGGAACAGGTAAATAAACAGAGAAACATGACAACAGACAGGAAACAGGGCAAGGAGGTGACAATGAGGTCTGGTTTATTAAATGTAAAATTTACAGCATTAAAACAACGTTGCCATATCAATGTTGATTCACTATTTAAAATCAACACTAAATCCAAAATTGATTCATCAGTAACATCAGCACTGATTCAACGTTGATTAATCCACACCTACTTTAATCCACACCTAATTTTGCTCCAAACTGTCCATACACCGATGCTGTGCTGAAGACTCTCAGACCCTCTCTCTCTCGCTCTCTCTCTCTCACAGACACACACACACACACACACACAGCTATTGGCACATTACCAGTTTGTTGAAGGTGTGGAACATGCAGCTACACATACAGATCTGGAAAAAGATTAAGAGACCACTTAAATTTTTGAATCAGTTTATTTGATTTTGCTATTTATAGGTATATGTTTAAGTAAAATGAACATTGTTGTTTTATTCTATAAACAACGGACAACATTTTTCACAAATCCCAAATAAAAATATTGTCGTTTAGAGCATTTATTTGCAGAAAATGAGAAATGGCTGAAATAACAAAAAGATGCATAGCTTTCAGACTTCAAATAAGTTCAGAAATCAATATTTGGTGGAATAACCCTGATTTTTAATCACAGTTTAATGCATCTTGGCATGTTCTTCTCATGGATAACTTGCTTTTGGATAACTTTATGCCACTCCTAGTGTACAAATTCAAGCAGTAAAACACAATCATCCATAGTCATCATCCATAGTCATCCTAAAAACATATAATTTAAGTGATTGACACCAGTAATATAAATAATATAATTATTTTTTAATGATTTAATTATTTTAATTATTTGAGGGCCCATTCAATGTGTAGCCTAGGGGCCTGTTCACCTTAATCTACCACAGGAAGTGATTATGTCAGTAACATAGATAAATATAAAGGCCAGTCCAGGAGCTGAAGAGCAGCAGGAGATGGAAGCTGTTAGGATGGTTTGGTAGCTGTTAGCCATTTTGCTAATGCATTCTGTTTACGGGAACCAGTGTCTTCATGCCCAGTGAAGAGTGGACTAACTGACAATTATCAAACATCTGCTTCCAAATGAGCTGGAGATGTCCTTGAATGTCCAGCATAAATACATGACATCACCTCCACAACAAACAGGGTGACCGAAGCTCTGGCCCACGTGCGGCATGCTGGGTAAAAACGTGTCCTGTCTGATTTGGGAGATAAGGAAATGTGAAACTCCAGACGGGAGAGAGAAGGGAATTACCACTGAAACCAGCATGTCACCAGCGTGTTTCATACCCATTTTCCAGAACATTCCCACGGGAATACGTTGCATGAGTGCTGGTTTTGACTGGAGTGCTCGACTGGAGGAAACCCCGATACTATGACATCACTAACAGGCGTAATTAGCTCGACATGTGGAACATGAGTCTGAGACTGTTGTAGACTGTGATGCCATCATCAGTGGGTGCAGCTGCCAGCCTGTGCTGAAGTTCTGGACCCTTGTTTGCCCTTTTTTGCCATTTAAAAAAAAAATACATGACTCCTCTTATAATAATAAAGAGGCTTCCAGGAGTTATTTAAGTGGTTCTGTTACATAAAATAACCAATTTTGGTTCCAGAAAGAACCGTATTGGCAATAAAGATGTGAATGTGAACATTTATTACATTGTATAGTAAACATTTAGTCCAGTTAGTTTTGTTTAGTTTCACACTGCAGTTAGTGACTGAGCACACTGAAGAACTTTATTACATCCTGTCATAATTACCAATGTGGGCGGAGTCTCCGTATACATCACATTGATTGGTTTGTTAAAGGGAGGGCATTAAACATTGGCATGTTGTTGGTTAGGCCATGAGTTGTTGTGTTAAGCTGTGGGGCTAAGTCCAGCATGGCTAACAGTTAAATGCACACTAGGTAGGATTTCTTTGATTATTGAACTTTTTAAAGAAGTAAAATTACAGCTTGAAACTCACGGCAGCGCTGCATTGAAGTGTAATAGGAGGAATAGCGGTCCTTTCGTGTCTGTGCCGGAGCTCCTCTGAGCTCAAACCAGGAGAACCCGGAGAAGCTCCGGTGAGTTCATATAGTACCAGATAAAGACAGATTATAAGTACATCAGTGGGTATTTCTGTTTTGTAAGGAGCTTAAAATGTTAATAAAAAAGTTAAAAGGTTATTAAAACAACCAGAGTGTAAATATGTGATGTATAAGTTGAGTTAAAGTGTTTGTTGTAACTCCTAAAGCTGTAGGCTAGCAGGCGGAAGCTAGCAGTGATTAGCATTTGTGATTAGCATTAGCAATCGGGTTAAATGTGTAAATATATCATGTTAAGTGTAAAATATGGCTGTTTGTAAGTTTAGCTTGCAGTATATTGCCCCAAATTGAAATATACATTTTAGTCTGGGGCTTGTAAAACCTTTTACTGATACTGTGTTTTTATTTTAATATTATTTCATGCTGTGCTTGTTTGGTGGTGAGGGCTAACAGTGCTACTCTGTAAACACGCTGTTTTATCACAGAAGAAATGTCTTGTTTCAGTCGTGATTACAATAAAGTAAAGATTTCATGCTAAAAGAGACAAAAAAATAAAGTATGAAAAATGGCCAGGAGACAGAAGGGGGGTAACGACAGTGCTGTGTACATTTATTACTCTCTGCAACTGTAGGGGAGCCCACGAGCACAAGATCTCAATCCTACCTAGTGGAGCTTTAACAGGCACTTTTTGACAATTCAGACTTTTAGACTAACTACAGAAATTTGAACCAGGCTATCATTGCTCATTAAAAAATAGAAGAAGAAAAAGAAACAACGTTGCTCAAGAATCTGCCGCTTTTTGACTTTAGGGTTTAGGATTTAATCTACAGTTAGAGTAGATACAGTTCAGACATCAAAAATGTAGTCTGTTACACCCATAACATCCTGCATAACTCCTGCATAATGAGAGAAGACAGACTCTACTACTTTTTCTTCTCCTATTTTTGGTCTGAAATTCTGAACCATAAAAAAGTGTTTTTACACTGGAAATGACTGTAAACTGTAATATATAAGTGCTGGATTTAGTAGCTATTTTTTGTACTCTGTACTGATCAGTGCTCTCCTCACATGTATGTTCTGGGCTGGACCAGGTCCAAATTTTAAAACATTAGTTTATCTTTTTATTATTATCTTCTTAGAATCTCTGGCAGTAGCTCTGAGGTTAAACTTGACTGTAACAGATTTGGTTTGGTAAACCGAAATTAGCTCCGGTACTGTAATTTGGTGGAAATGTAATTGGTTTGGTTATTTATTGATAAACCCTTTAAACCCCTGGCTGTTTTGGTATGTTTTTTCTTCCTTTTCAGTCATTTCCTCTTTCAGGTCTTATAACACAGTAATTATATCACACAGCCACATGCCATGATCTCTTTTACTCCAGAAGCTATACGGCTGCTCAAAAATGTAATAATTTAAAATGTCAAAAGGAAGCAGAATTATTATATTTTCCTGGAACGGATCATGTTTTGGTAAAAAGTTTCCCAAGGATGTTTTTTTTTTTTTTTTACTTATTTTTGAATGTATAAACTTTGAATATATTCACACCTAAGATATCTTTTCAAAAATTGTTAGACTAGAGTGTTTATGAGTTGAAAGCATAATAATATTTATAAAAGTTCATTTCATGTCTTATTACTTTGACAAAATAAATAGAGAACATCAGGCGTAGTTATTTTTCTTGATAATCACACCTCTAGAATACATATAGATTAGTAAAAAGCAGCCTATGCCTTTTAGTATTTTGATCAAACACACAAAAAAACAAAGAAATACAAAAATGTAAATGTTTAGTGCAAAATAACTACTTAGTAAAAATGTGCAAGTAAAAAAAAAAAACGATATAAAGTAGTGCCATACCTAGCTTTAGTTTTTCTGTGGAGACTTTTGAGTCATTTACTGATATTATTTGGTTTGAAACATCATATAAATATGTTTAAAGCACTAAAGGTAAATAATATTAGTTGGGGAAGGAGATCTCACTTTTTTAGTCGTATTTCTCAATTAGTTTCTTGTAGATGCTTTACTGCACTGGGATGTGATCACTATTTTTAGAAAGAGTAAGTTCCGCCCTTTCTAACCACATATGGATTATGTGTATGTGTTAAGGGATTCCTGAGTAATTAAGCTGAGAACACAAGATGCGATTTTGGATGGAAAATCCGTCCGTAGGATTATAAGGGTTAATAAAATACATTAACTACTTTACTATCAGGATATTACACTCACTGGACAAATTACACATGCTGGAAATCAAGGGGAAACACTCTGCTTCTGGTCTTTCTTTAGGCTGCATTGTAAACTCAATGAAGGCAGTCTGAGACACTTGGGATGCTTGGTGTGGGAGAAGAGGACTGGTCTACTGTCCGACTCTGGACTCTATGTAGAAGACTGCTTATTCCAGCTTTAAAATAGAAGAAGGTCAAAAACATCATGTTGCATCACCAGGGAAATTTGTAGAGGTTGGACCAGGCCAAGAGGTGAACATTCTCTCCATTCCTAAAGTGTTGCTATACAAATCTTCTGGGATTAGAAATGTTTGTGGCCACGCCTCCAAAATCTGTCAGCTTTTCATTTTACGGCATCTTGACAAAGTTCCTTAAACAGAACCTGTGGTTCAAACCCAGGGCAGTGCTGGAGGAGAGGTGAAGTTTATGGTGTTAAAAAGCAAAAACACAGAGTGAGCCCATGTTAATCCTCTCAGTCGGAAGTGGGCGGGGCTACACGGTTGGGATGGTGATGGTGAGGATTAGCGCTGCCCGTGGTCTGAGCTGTCCATCACTCGTGGGCTGTTGTTCGTAGTCCGTGTCGTGTGTCGGGTATGACCCGAGGCGAGTGCCAGCGGATAGGAAAGCACTCTTTCGGTTTTGTTTGGAAAACAAATAAAAGGTGATGAAGGAATAATCATAATTACTGTACACTGACGAGCTGTCAGCACCTCCCTCTCTTTTTCCACTTTACAGCACGATAATCAGCCCGTCCCGTCCCAGTCTCCTCCCCCTCACCCACCAACTGGATCTGTTCACTGCACTCATCGGTCTGAAGCTGAATTTTCACTCTTGCTTTAAATAGATGCACCATTTTTATTCTGTGAACGAGATTTGCTCTAAATCAAACATGTTCCATATAAAATTTGATTTGTTATCCATGATATATGTTTTAAACGTTGAAACAACACCCTTTTTAAAAGGATGTTAAAAATGTTAGGTAACTGTCATTTTTAACTGTTTGTGTAACTGTCTGTTGAGCTTTTTTATTTATTTTATTTTCTCATTATTGCAATGACTTTATTACTGCTTTACTTCACCTGTCAGACCACTAGTTTAACTATTCACAGCTAAAACTGAGACTTAGTTCAGTCTCAAGCTGAGCTAAAGGCACATGTAGCCATGTGGATCAGCCAGACATCTTTCTGTACTAGTTTTCACTGCTCACTGCTCTTTGGCCTTATTGGTAATTATTGGTAATTTATAGGACTTATACTTTATTAGTTACAGAGTGATCTGTGTTTCTGTGTTTTTTCTAGATATTTTGATGAAAGCGTGAATGGGCTGTTTTTAAGTGTGTAAATGCTGCAGTAGAGAGTGCAATAACACCCTCTGTTTCAGCAATGATTTACTGCTGACAAGGGCTTTGGAAATTGATTTTTTTAATTAATTTCCAAATCTCAGTTTATTTTCATGACTACTCACTAGCTTGTTTTAAATTTTTTTTACAATATACTATTTTGCCCTCTCAAGGACAGACTGTGAGTTTGCAGTGATGTCACAGCCATACATAAGTGGGACCCCAAGAGGAGGACATTTGGACTGTGCAGTGTGCAAGGAAAATATTATTTACCAGGAAAATTCATTTTTATTTTGCTATCCAAGCCAAAGTTTTAGATTGTAAAAGGCAGATAATTGTTGGGATTCTTTTTTATCCACATCCATCAAAAATATCAGTGATTTTAAAACATGTTTATGAATTTTATGTCCCGTGGAAGATAAAAAATGCTGCATTGACCTGTGAGGTTATCTGTATTCTGATTTCTTCTATGATTTCTGTATGAGTCCCTTGTCTGTTCACATTGACAATTCTAGCCAGATGCTGCCAGTCACCATCATTACCACCCACTGCGCTCACTGTCCATGTTACGCAGCCTGACTCTCCTTCCACACTACCAGACTCCATTTCCCAGTATCCTATGATTTATGACGTCAGCGTCAGTCGCTCTCCTTCGCCCAATCACATTACGCTCCGACACTCAGATTCACCTTTGTTCTGAGAAAGTTCCGGGTTATGCTTATCATGTATTTTGTATTTAAGGCTGCATTATGTATACTATCTTTGCGAGGTATTGTCGACTTTGGTTGCATACTAAGCGTTTTTTCATGTGTTCTTCTTGTGCCTTCTCATTTCGACCCTTTTTTCTGGTTTATCGGTTTATGTCTCTTGTTTTGCCCCTTTTGGATTTAATGCTTGGTTGGACTGTCTTTTGGTTTTGAACACGGACTGTTTATACCACTACGGCTCTGGTATTTGGTGAGATTATTGTTTGTTTGGCTCTAATCTCTGTAATATCTAGTTATCAGCCTGTTAAGAAACCAGTCTGTTAATTTGACTCGGCTAGCGTCGCTTCACTCTGTCTGGCGTTACAGTCCACTTTGGGTGGTAATGCCTTCCTTTTATGACGTATTCTTTTATAAGCCTCTTATATAAGTTGGGGTTTCCCAATCTGTCCTCTGAGGTAACATTGATGATCAGTTTACATTCTGCTGTCCCATGACTTTTGGCATGCCAGTGTATAAGAATGTTCTGATTATCACTGAGCAAATATTCTCACACTTTCTGAATGAAAAATATTAGGCACTGTGTTTATTGGCTAGATTTATGATTATGAGTCCACCTGCCAAGATCTCATCTTTTCTGAATGTTAAATCAACAGAGCTGCTAATGTTTTTGCTCAGCCCGTCAGCTGCGTGATGCTGCCCTCAGGGCAGCCCCTGCTTTCTTTTTTAGAGTCCCGGGCCGTCCGGGTTATTTTGAACATCGGGGAGGCCTGATTAATGCTCACCACACCTTACTGTCCTCCCAAACGCTAAAGGTTACCTGATTTCCCATCCAGGCTTTCCCAGAATCCTTCAGAGCCATCAGACGAGCGTGTAGACAGATCCCTAAATCTCCGTCTCTGAACCTAACCGCAGATGGAAGGTGTGGACGGGACGCCGCTCTGTTTTGTTGACCCGCCGCCCTGGCAACAGCTGCGCCGCGGCGGGCGGGCATTCTGTGATTATCACTCCACCAAATATCGTAGCTGCGTTTTATGAGGGAAAGTGGATGCCAGGGCTTCAGGTGGGCGGTTCACGGCGGGGCGACTGCCAGAGCGACTCGCTCGGCGGTGCTGCTCGGAGATGTTTGGCTCTGGGGCCTCCTGACCTTTGCTGACCTGCTGATTGATGAGATAATGGCTTGAATTAATCAAGACTAAGTAGCACTGTATGTGTCACGCTTTTACTGCGTCAATCAAAACCCGAGATCTGACCCTTTAACCCTGCCCCGAAACCAGACGAGCCCATCACAACATCTCTGGCCGTGTGTTCAGGCCCTGATTATGAGTACATGCCAGTGTGTGTAGGACTGTGTTTGTGTGTGTGTGTGTGTGTACTTGTCTAGCTATACTTGTGAGAGCCAGATATCCCTACAAGTCTTTCTGTAGTCCTAGCTATTCCTTATTAATTGGTTCTTTCATTTAAAAAATAAAAGAGTGGAGTGATTTAAAGGTGGAGCCAAATGGTAAATACATTTAAACAAAATATTAATAAAAAGGGGGCGTATTAAAAATGTTAGAGTAGGTCTATGGGCTACACAAAACATGTTCATGAAAAAGCACTCTCACATAAAGAGATCTCACCAGCTCTAATCTTTCAGTCCCTTTCAAAATGAGCCCTTAAGGGCTCTGTCACTTTTATGCAAATAAGTTGTTGCAGGCCACGCATGTTTACGCTGAGCATTTACCACAGGTTAGTGTTAGCTTGTGCTGCTTAACTGCGATAGATGATAAAACTCATTATTTATAAGTATTTACGTCTCCCCCATCTGCTGACTTGCCACAGACAGTAGATACAGATTCCTCCTTCAGACGATTTCTGCTGGCTAATCCTGAAGAATACCCAAATGGAAATACAAAGCTATATATATCATATCCCACTCCATTTCTGTCCCCAGGAAAGCACAAATAAAAGTAACACAAAATATATTTTTTTAATTATCAAACATAATGTCTGGTACATTGACCTAACTGCAAAAATAAGATATGTAATAAAAAAAAATAATAAAAACTAAAAAAATATCATTTGTTATCTGTCCCCACTCTCTAACTATAAACTTTACCATGAAATATAATTATTAAAATCCTTCAGAGATGTATTTTGGTTCAAACCCCATCTATGTTAAAAAAAAAATCGGAATAAATGTGTAATAAGTTAAAATACACATTTTGTCCCTGGGTTTCACTTATTTCTGTTACCATAACACATTACCCCATCTTGTAACCATCTTCGGTTTATAAACCTTGTAAAAGTTTAGAGTTTGACCAGTACATGTTTTGAATAGTTAAATATATATATGTTATTAGATTCAGAGTTAGAGATTTAAAATTTTCTTTTAATTTGGAACAGTTACAATAAGTAAACGGCACCAATTTTGTGGAATGGCTCATATGTACCTTTGGAAATACTATAAAAAATTGGAGTGGGGGGGTAAAGTTGTGAAGAAAGTCCAGAATTGTAATTGAAAATAAAAATGTAAAAAGATGATGTTCATTATGTAAATAAAAAGTCCTCACAAGTATGGTAAGATGTGTGTGTGTATAAGTGTGTGTGTGTTTACTGGTACGTGCCATCTCCAGACTGGGACGCCGTTGTTTCGGCTCAGTTTCTAAGGAGGGTCTGAAATCTGTCCTGAGCTGGAGATAAAAGCGAGGCGTCCAGAACCTCAGCCCTGCGTGAGGTCAACAGATCCAGTGTCCCACAGCTCAGCGGCTCTGACTGATGTTCTTACAGAGGCTCTGAAGGTTCAGGAGGGGATGTTCTGGTGACTTATGGTACCGGTTGAGATCACTGGCTCCACTTCAGATTCGGCCTGCTGCTGTTTCAGGGCAGAAAATTGTCTGTGGTTTTGTACATATAGTTATAGTAACCTCTGGAGTAACAATAATGAACTAATGACTAATGAATGTCTAAATAAATAAAGGCTTTGATGCTTACAAAATAAAATAAAAGTCAAAATAACAAAATAAATGTATTTCTTTACAGTAGGAAGACCAAGAGATCAAGTATGTTTTGTTGTTGATGTCTATGGTTTTTACTGGAAATGAGGTGAGTATAAGTAGATTGCTGGCATGTTATTATCTTGCCAATAGAAAACACAATAGGTGCACCATTGAAAACAAGCCAGACAACAGTCAATCATCAGACGTTCATTGCTATCTTGGCAACACATGCGTGCTGTGTGTGCCCAACGTGCATACGCTGCTGCTTATTACACACACAAGGACAAACAGCAGTGCACAAACCCAACTTTTTGATCAACTATAAAGAGTTACACAATGCATACTTTTCCCATCGTTATGATAGAGAAGACACTCTGGCACCCTAACTGAATATTACTGCAAAATAAACCACACAGAATCAGGGCTGGACTGATTATATTTTATATAAATATAAATACAGTATATTAAATAAAAAATATTAATTGTGTAGGCCCCTTAGAACTGTTATGTATGTATATTTCTTTTAATAATGTGTTCCTTTGTATTATAAAAGGTAAAAGAACAAATCAGAAACAAGTGAATTGTTTACATTATTACACTGCTACATGAAATCCATTGTTGATGTACTGTTTTGCATACTTTATTGAGGAATGGATTTACTGATGGAATATATCTGCTCCATGCCCTTTAGTAAAAGCTTATTTTGCAGAATAAAAAACTTGAATAAAAATTGAATTGAATAAAAAACTTAATATCTAAAAAAATGTTTTCATTTAGGCTGTATTATAAGAATTACATATGTAGGAATGTCCACAACATTTCAATGTCAACAAAGGTAGGCCTATTAGATTCTGATAATTTAATTGTAGTTTGTAAGTGGTTCACAGGTGGTTATTTTAGATTTCTTGTAAACCTGTCTTAAAATGTGAGGGATACTGAACCTCAGTTGGGCTGGTGGGACGGCTCAAAGCGGGCGGCGGAAAATTTGAAATTTGACAGGTATGCAAATGTAACGCAATAGTTACTTTTACTGGTAACTAGTTACTTTTATTGTGGAGTAACTCAGTTACTAACTCAGTTACTTTATTTGAGAAGTAACTAGTAACTATAACTAATTACTTTTTCAAAGTAACTTGCCCAACAATGATTAGGAGACACTTTAACTACTAATGCAACACCAGAAAACAATAGAATACGCTTGATGTCACTAGAAATTGCCAAGAAAACCATCCTCACAAACTGGAAAAAACAAACTGGCATACAGTTATCCAAAAGCAGTGTGTAAGACTGGTGGAGGAGAAAATATCAAGAGGCATGAAAACTGTGATTATTCCAGGGTTATTCCACCAAATAATGATTTCCGAACTCTTAAATCTTTATGAAAATGAACTTGTTTTCTTTGCATTATTTGAGGTCTGAAAGCTCTGCATCTTTTTTGTTATTTTAGCCATTTCTCATTTTCTGCAAAAAATGATCTAATTGACAATATTTGTATTTGGAATTTGGAAGAAATGTTGTTCATAGTTTATAGAATAAAACAACACTGTTAATTTTACTAAAACATATACCTTATTAATACATTTACATTTTCCTTTTTTTTGCAATTCCCTCTTTTTGAAAGAAAAACACATTTTAATGCAATTCATAGACAATATTGATTGTCCATTTCACAATTAATTTAAGTGTATCAGATCATTTTTTAAGAATAAAAATGCAAGATATTGCCAAGAAACTGAAAATATTTTACCATGCTGTTAACTACTCCCTTCGAAGAGATACACAAACAGGAAGAAAAAGACAGAAAAACAGACAGAAAAAGGAGTAGGAGGCCCCGATGCACAACTGTGCAGCAAGATAAACATCTTAGAGTATATATATATTACTACAATGATGCAAAAAAATAGAAAATAGAAAACAAATATAGTTCTCAGAGGAGAGGCTAATAGATAAATAAATAAATAAATAAAAGTCCTATCTATAAATCGATTAAGAATAAGAGTGTGAGGGTGTTATTATCTCCAATCACACTCTGACCATCAAAGACAAGCTTAGACCATCTAAAACAATAAGATAGCAGCAGAAACAGGTTATAACTGGGCAGATATGCACATAATAGTGTAATAATTCACAGAAGAATTTTATCGGTACTTGCTGACGGTATTTACGAACATTTGCATCAGAGCTGAGTAAATCTTATTACTGTAGATCTGTAAAGATTTGTTAAGCAGCTCGGCATGACGCACTTCAGCATTTCTGACCGTCAACAGCAAATAAAGAGTATAAATCAGAGCTAATCAGAGAAATCCAATCCTACAGATTAATGATTAGACTTTTCCATTCCATTCCTTTATATTACACTGCATTACATTAATGCGTCCCAGTTCTGGTTCTGACTCACAGCAACCTCTCAACCATTACAGCATCACAGCGCTAACGGTCTGCAGTGATGCTTTTCAGAAACTCACTGTGGATAATAATTCAGAGAAACGATTGGCATCACCCACACGGGGAGGCTCCCTGACGTCCGATCTCAGTGTGTTTTTTATTAAAAGTCTGATAAGCCGAGCTAATTATTTAAGGGAATGTCCATTAGCTGAGCTCACCAGATCCCCAACACACACCTCCCTATTGCAGATATAAAACAGCCATTTTTCCAGCCTCACTGACCTCCACATCTATGTCTTCACATCTGTACTGTAAAACATGGTTTTTAGGTCCCACCTACCTGTGCCTGGTTATTTGTTTTAAGTATTTGACCTTGATCTCATGTAGCCTAATGTTTCTGACATTTTTACATCAACACAAGAAAATAATAATACAAAAATACTCTAAACATATTGTATACACTGACTTTAGCTTTGACTATGGCACACATTTGCTGTCACAGTGTTCACAAGCTTCTGTAATGTCACAACATTTGTTGAGTCTAAAAGTTGCCATAATTGAGGAGTTTAATATTAAGAGACATCATGAAATTTAACATCAATTTGAAAAATCTTAGTTTACACAACACTGTCAAATATAAAGATAGTAAGTCAAGTAAAATGGTGTGTAAATGAAATAATCAGGAAAAAAGTATTATTTAAAGTGGTATATTTCATTATTTGTTTTATTACAGGGTGTGGCCCGTGACTTCAAATATATTTCTCCTTCTGGCCCCCAACAAAAAAAGTTTGGACACCCCTGATCTAGAGGCATTCAATGGGGTAAAATGGCCTCCTCTTTCAATTGTACATTTTTTCATTACTAATAAACAACAGTTTGTCACTCCTAGTTTAACCGTGTGCTCAGATCTTTTTCATCAGGATAATGCTCACCCACACACAGCAAGAGTTTTCCAGGTGTGTCACCAGTCAAGGAACTATTGGATCAACAAGCATGGCCTGATAATCTGTTATTTTTGTATTATGGTACAAAAATGCGAGCAGTAAAGTGAAGAATCCCAGAAATGTTATCTTGGATTCTGATCTGTATAAAAACACAATAAACAAAAAGGCACTTTCCTACAGAACCAGTGCACAGGCTTGCCCTTATTTACACTTTATAAGCCAGTATACATATACCCACTTACTTAAGTGACTGTACACAAAATCAAAGTGATTCTTGACAGTGGTTTAGCCTGAGCGTGTGTGGGTTTAAGTGTGTATAAGTGTGTGTAAGTGTGTCTGACACAGAACGGGGGATTTAAGAAGAATGCAGTAATTACTCCTCAAACTGCCGTGGGTATGCCAGCAGCGTAGCTCCGAGCCATTCAGCTGCGCTGGTGCTCCCTCTAATCCACCCTTGCTGCTTTCTGACTCAGACCTCCACTCTGCATTATTTGCGACAGAATCAGCTGGCCAGACTTTCGCCGTAAATCTCGGGTGTAGAGGAATGACTGGGCTGAAACAGAAAGGAAGGGCGGGCAGGTTGTAACACTGATTTGTGGTCTGACACATAAAAAAATCATTTCAGTGGGAGAGACCCCCAACAAAGACCTAATTCTTTTTCCCAGTCCATTGTTCACTTTAACCAACCTGTAATCACCAGAGTGTCCCACCGCATCCTGAAAACCCGTTTTTTACTGGAAACATTGATCGCTATCTCTCCGGTTGTGACATGAGATCCCGCAGTTTGCAGTTTTTCAGATGACGCATAGCGGGGTACAATACAGCTCTGTTCACTGAGGTCAGCGGCACAATGCCTTCGATTTACCGTTTACTCAAGTGTGATTTATGAGATTCCAAAAACTCTCCCATCTGTGAGAGCTGATCATTTAATGTTGGATAGACATTACATTTTGATGAAAATTTAATTTGTATACCCACCAAAAACATCAGTGTTCAATAGATGTTGTACTTTTTGTGGAATATCCATTACAAAATTCAGCTTTAGACATAAATAAAAAAAAAAACACAACTTAAGCCCTATCCGGATGGGATTAGTTTCTCAGGGGGTCCTGGGGTAATTTTCTCTTTTATAAGGGGGTCCTCTGTGATTTTATTCCTGTCTGGAATGAACATGTATGTGTTTTTCTCAGATGTCCTCTTACAGGCTGAATTATCTACTGTTTTTTTCACTGAACTTAATTTGGTTCTCTGTAATTTTTGTCCTGTCCGGATCCACATCTCTGAGTTTGTCACCTCACGTTTAATTAAATAGCTCACATTTAATAACCTTACGTTTAATAAAATAGCTACTGGTCCACTGAAACGCACCGTAATTACACTTTGGACGAGCATTTCCACGGATATCCACTTAAAAGCAACATCGAGTGGAAATGGAGGGGCTACTGAACGTAAGGTCACATGACCAAGAAATAAAAAAAAACTCACTGGTCCTCCTGTTTTTTAATTGCAGTCCTGATGCACGAGTTTTATCACTGAGTAGAAGTGTGTAATATTTTTCATGGACGTCCCCCTGAGAAACTAATCCCATATGGATAGGCCTTTGGAAAGAAAATTAAATTCAGTTGGAAATCAAAGTATGATATATCTATCTTTTAAAAACTTCCGTGATACATGACCAGTCAAAAATTTAGACACACGTTGTCATTAATTTAAATTTTTTTCATTTACATTTTTTCTACATTTTAAATTAACGTCATCCAGGCTATTAAGGAACACACAATAATTCATGCAGTAATTTAAAAGGTTACTACGTAAAAAAAAAACCCAAGGTAACACTGGTCTCCCTTTCTTGGGGCGGTCCTGTTGAGAGCCAGTTTAATCATACCGTTTTTGATTATCTTTTTAACTGCACTTGAGGATAGACTGATCTTCATTTCCTAACTATTCACTGTATACCAACTCTACCCACAGAACTACAACTTTTATCATGCCGTACATGAAGGTAAGAAAGGGGGTGGATTGGCAGCTGTTTTTAATGATTCTTTTAACTGCCAAAATATATCCTTTGGAATTGTCCCATTTTTTGAGTATTTAGCCATTTTATTAAAAGCTCAAGAACCAGTCTTGCTGATGACAGTTTATCGTCCACCAAAACACTCACCCTCCTTCTTGCCTGTTCTGTTTATACTTATTTTATTATTTGATTGATTTTGTTGCTCTTATTTTTTATTTTATAATTTTTTAAAATCTTATTCTATATTTTATTTTAAATTAAATGTCGTATTTACTACTATTTTAATAAATTGTTACGTTTTAATTGTTTTATTTGTTTTATATCACTTTTACATTTTGCTGTTTTATTTAATTTTATTGTGAAGCTGCATTTGTATGTATGAAAGGTGCTATATAAAAAAAGTTTATTATTATTATTATTATTACTATTATTATTATTATTATTACTATTATTACCTCTTCCCAAATCAAATGACACTCTCAAACACATTTAGGGGACAAGAAATTCAAGTAATTAACTCTTGACAGTTCCTGAAAGCCATTCCAAATTACTCCACCTTGTTTGGATGACTTTAGTATTAATCTACAATTCAGAACCTTTTAAAATGATATATATATATATAGAATTTAAGTCTTTAAGTTAACTTTTGACTGCTATTGTATGTTGAATTTATTTTAAAATACTTTAGAATTTTTTTTGTTGGAAATCAAAGTCAGATACCCAACAAAACCTTTAATATCAGATGTTGAATATTAATGGGAAATCAAATAAAAAAATTCAATAAAAATGTAACCTTAGAAAGATTTTGAATTTTAGTTGGAAACTTCGAAAACTTCGACAGATAGATGTAAATAAAAGTAAATCAAATTCTATGAATTAAAACTTTATGTTAAATAGAATACATTTTTAATAAAAAAAAACTGGGTTGTCATTAAGAGTAATAATTAAGTAATAAGTAATTAAGTAATATTTGATTTTTTAAGTTAAATGAAATTGACCCATAGGATCATTGCATGTTGTTTTGTTTGGTGTGTGTATCACTCTGTGTGTAAATGATTAGCCACTCCAGTTCCTCCCAGACCTCCTCCACCTCCTTCAGGGGAAATATGCATTTCTTCCACAGCCTGGCTCAGTGTTTCCCATCCGCTGTCCTGAAGAACCTCCAGTCCTGCTGTAGCACACCTGGCTCAGCTAATCCCCTCATTAACCACCCCTTCCTGAGCCGAGCTTAGAGCGCGAAACACCAAAACACGCCGGACGGGAGGCACTCCGGGGAACTGGATAATATTTTCATAACCCGGAGCTGGATTATGGATGTTGGGTCATGTTTGAGTTGTTTTCTTGTAAAGGGAAAGTTTGGGTTGTTCTCCACTCCTGCTGCTGCATTCCAGTTCTGTTGGTAGTGGGTGGAATGAGTCTGCCGGGTGCCCGTCTTAGCCAAGGGTTTTCCTGCCGACAGAATCACATTGCCAAGGTAGATTTTTGAGCCTGGAATAACTAAGTGATTTGGCAACCCACTGATATAACCTACTGCAGAGAATTTGGAGGACCAACACATAAGCCACACTGCGTCCCTCACAGAAAATATCTACTCAGGACAGAATGTATGTTATGTTCAATTCTATGTTCAGTTAAAAATATGTATGTGTAAAAATAATAATAAAAAGACCTTGATAAAAAATATATATATATCTACTTGATCTACGATTAGCAGAGGAAATGCCTCTGGGTTATTGCTGGGAAATGCCTGTGGGTTATTATGAATACTTGATACTTAATGATTTTTGTTCTAAAAAAAAATGCTTCTGATTTCTATTTTTAATTCCACTTTATTAGTTCTATTTATTATTGGTCACTGCACAAGTTAGAAAGTCGTTTACCTTGTACTAAATAATATTTACAATTTGTTTTACTTTTGGCATTACTTCTTTGTAAAAGTCTATAGAAAATTTCCAATAACTCTTTTCGCACTCTCATATAAGTCATTTAAAACAAACTGTACTTCATTTTTAATTACCTATACCTCTTTTCCAACAACATATACCTCACTTCTAACAACCTGTACCTAAATTTTAAAAACATCTACCTCATTCCTTATGATCTATACCTCAGTTCAACCAACCCAACAATCTACACTTAATTTCTAATAACCCAGCAACCTGTAACTCATTTCTAACAATCTATACCTAATTTCTAACAACCCAACAACCTGTACCTCATTTCTAACAATCTATACCACATTTCCAAAACTCTATACCTCATTTCTAACAACTCAAGGACCTGTACCTAATTTCTGGCTATCTATACCTCATTTCTAACAACCCAAGGACCTGTACCTAATTTCTGGCTATCTATACCTCATTTCTAACAGCCCAGCAACCTGTAGCTCATTTCTAACAATCTATACTTAATTTCATATATCCCAACAACCTTTACCTAATTTCTAACAATCTATACTTAATTTCCTACAACCCAACCACTTGTATTTAATTTCTAACAATCTTTACCTCATTTCTAATAACCCAACAACCTGTACCTCATTTCTTACAATCTATACTTCATTTCTATTAACCCAAGGACCTCTACCTCATTTCTAACAATCTTTACTTAATTTCTAACAACCCAACAACCTGTACCTCATTTCTAACAATCTATACCACATTTCTAACAACCCAACAACCTGTACCACATTTCTAACAATCTATACCTCATTTCTAACAACCCAACAACCTGTACCTCATTTCTTACAATCTATATCTCATTTCTAACAACCCAATAACCTGTACCTCATTTCTAACAATCTATACCTCATTTCTAACAACCCAATAACCTGTACCTCATTTCTAACAATCCAAAAACCTGTACCTCATTTCTTACAATCTATACTTCATTTCTATTAACCCAAGGACCTCTACCTCATTTCTAACAATCTTTACTTAATTTCTAACAACCCAACAACCTGTACCTCATTTCTAACAATCTATACCACATTTCTAACAACCCAACAACCTGTACCACATTTCTAACAATCTATACCTCATTTCTAACAACCCAACAACCTGTACCTCATTTCTTACAATCTATATCTCATTTCTAACAACCCAATAACCTGTACCTCATTTCTAACAATCTATACCTCATTTCTAACAACCCAATAACCTGTACCTCATTTCTAACAATCCAAAAACCTGTACCTCATTTCTTACAATCTATACTTCATTTCTATTAACCCAAGGACCTCTACCTCATTTCTAACAATCTTTACTTAATTTCTAACAACCCAACAACCTGTACCTCATTTCTAACAATCTATACCACATTTCTAACAACCCAACAACCTGTACCACATTTCTAACAATCTATACCTCATTTCTAACAACCCAACAACCTGTACCTCATTTCTTACAATCTATATCTCATTTCTAACAACCCAATAACCTGTACCTCATTTCTAACAATCTATACCTCATTTCTAACAACCCAATAACCTGTACCTCATTTCTAACAATCCAAAAACCTGTACCTCATTTCTTACAATCTATACTTCATTTCTATTAACCCAAGGACCTCTACCTCATTTCTAACAATCTTTACTTAATTTCTAACAACCCAACAACCTGTACCTCATTTCTAACAATCTATACCACATTTCTAACAACCCAACAACCTGTACCACATTTCTAACAATCTATACCTCATTTCTAACAACCCAACAACCTGTACCTCATTTCTTACAATCTATATCTCATTTCTAACAACCCAATAACCTGTACCTCATTTCTAACAATCTATACCTCATTTCTAACAACCCAATAACCTGTACCTCATTTCTAACAATCCAAAAACCTGTACCTCATTTCTTACAATCTATACTTCATTTCTATTAACCCAAGGACCTCTACCTCATTTCTAACAATCTTTACTTAATTTCTAACAACCCAACAACCTGTACCTCATTTCTAACAATCTATACCACATTTCTAACAACCCAACAACCTGTACCTCATTTCTTACAATCTATACTTATTTTTTAACAACCCAACAACCTTTACCTCAAGTCTAACAATCTATATTTCATTTCTAACAATTAAATAACCTATTTAATAACCTGACAATCTATTCCTCACTTCTATAAACCCAGGACCTGTAACTCATTTCTTACGATGTATACCACCTCTTTATCATCCGGATCCAGATCATTTTGTACAGGTACAACAATATGTACCTCATTTCTAGCCCTAATTTTTTTTTATCAAACTTTAACCTGTACATATGTGACACTATCTGCGAATCTGGCAGTAATGTATTACATTGTATCAGAACGTCCTAATGAATGGACCAATAGAAATGCTTCAAACTTACTTGAAATAAAATAGTTTTTATATTATTTGTTGAAAAATAGGTTTTCTTCCATCTTAATTTGAAATCCCAAGGGTTTTGTCCAATTGTGACAATATCTGCAGAGGAGTTGTTGTTTATAATGAATGTCTTTGTGCAAATTAACAATAATAGCATTTGGCCATTAGATTAGCCTAAAAGGAGAAGGCTTAGTGTGTAGCTTGCATAATCCTTCAAGGATGTAAGAAATAGAGAATCATCTTTGAGAAATGATTATAGAAACACAAGCCCTTATCTATTATACAGTGTTGAGTTAGATTTAAGGATCTAGAGTAAAATCATTTGTAGTTTGTGAATCTTTGGTTTTAACCAAAGAATAGATAGAAAAGTTGTAAAACATCTGAAATTATATACTTTTAGTTATAGTGAAGCGAAATACCCATCATTAAACTATTAAATAGTAATTTTTAGAATTTGTATTAAAGAGGCACCCAAAGACTACCTTTGATGTTCTCAAGTGGCATCAGTCTTGCACTGCAGGTTATGAGGTAGTTTATAAAGCCCTCAGCTACAAGTGACTAATAATCATTGTATGGTTATGCTTTCCTTACAGTGATGACAAAATTCCTAAAAAACTGTATATTCTCCCCCATCCCTCACAGGGGTGCCGTAATCCCAGGTGGGCAGTGCAGGTGCGGCGCCCGAGTCTCCAGTCTGTATAGGGGCTGAACACATAGAGGTGCAGGTGGGCTGCCGGTTGCCAACAACATTTACACAAACGATGTTCGGAGGGACCCTGATTGTCAAGAAAACACTCATAAACAATGACGGAACCGCAGAGGTTCTGTGGAGATATCGCATCTACGGCTCTACGGTTTCCTTGGATATCAGAAAAAGAGTTCAAACATCAACTCAGGAGGGGGAAAGGCCTCGCTCATTTTTCCCTCTGTCACTCACGGACACTCGTGATGTAGTGCCCGTTTTCCTACTGGCGGGAATTAATTATGACATCATTGCGGAGGCGAAATCAGAGTAGTGACAGATCAAGAGCAAAGTTCCTAAAAACAAAGAAACAAGAGGCCATTAAGCCCCGACCCATGACTCACGCTGAAAGTGTGTGTGTTTGGGGGGGTGTATGTGGGTGGGTGTGTTTGTGTGGGTCTGTGCGAGTGAAATAAAAGTATATATAAAACCTGATCAGGTCAGTGATCGAGTTATTCCAAACTGAATTTCAACAGATTCAAAGAAAAGTTCATGCTTATAAAACAATGCTTTTATCTGCTATCACCTTTGTAGGAACTGTAGTTGCATGTTAGCATGCAAATACCTAAGCTAACACTGCTACAAATGCACATATCTGACTGCTCCTGGTAAAAAAACAGATATTTAAAGTTTGGTAATGACAGTCACACATGTTTGAGGATGTGTTTTTAACCCTTTGGGGTGGAAAAGTCTGCAGGTGTGTCTAATGTATTGTTTGTAAATGTTTCTATTTATATTTTTGGTAAAATACAAAATCTAAAACTTCTACAAAGTATAAAGAGACAGGTCTAAAGAGACAAGTGTAGATTGACAGGTCTAGAGGGTTGGGCCTACAGTGCCAGATGTAGAGGGAAGGTCTGGAGTGCCAGGCCTAGAGTGTTAGGTCGAGAGTGTCAGATCTAGAGGAAAAGGTCTTGAGAGACAGTTCTAGAGTGCCAGGTCTAAAGAGACAGGTCTAAGGTGTTAGTTGTAGAGTGCCAGGTCTAGGGTGCCAGATCTAGAGTGTCAGATCTAGAGTGAAAGGCCTTGAGAGAGAGTTCTAGAGTAACATGTATAGAGTCACATGTGTAGATTGTCATAAGTGTTAGGTCTAGAGGTACAGGTCTAGAGTGTCAAATGTAGATTGCCAAGTCTAGACTGTTAGGTCTCGAAGGACAGAGCTAGAGTGGTAGGTCTAGAGATTCAGATCTAAAGGAAATAGTCTTGAAAGACAGTTCTAGAGTGCCAGGTCTAGAGTCACAGGTGTAGATTCCCAATCTATAGTGTTAGGTCTAAAGGGTCAGGTCTAGAGTGCCAGGTGTAGATTGCCAAGTCTAGAGGAACAGGTTTAGAGGAACAGATCTAGAGTGCCAGAAGTAGATTGCCAAGTCTAAATGGACATATCTAAACCATTAGGTCTAGAGTGTTAGGTCTAGAGGGGAAGGTTTTGAAAGACAGTTCTAGAGGGCCAGGTCTAGAGTGACAGGTGTAGATTGCCAAGTGTAGATTGCTAAGTCTATAGTATTAGTTCAAGAGTGCCAGTTCTAAAATAACAGGTATAGATTCCCAATCTACATTGTTAGGTCTAAAGGGACAGATCTAGAGCACCAGGTGTTGATTGCCAGGTCTAGAGGAACAGGTTTAGAGGAACAGATCTAGAGTGTCTGGAATAGATTGTGAAGTCTAAAGGGACAGTCTAGATCTAGAGCACTAGTTCTAGAGTCTCGGGTCTAGGGGGAAAGATCTTGAGAGACAGTTCTAGAGGGCCAGGTTCAGAGTGACAGGTGTAGATTGCCAAGTCTAAAATGTTAGGTTTAAAGTACCAGGTCTAGAGGAAATAGTTCTAGAGTTTAGAATCACAGGTATAGATTGCCAAAATCTAGAGTGTTAGGTCTAGAGGGCCAGTTCTAGAATAACAGGTGTAAATTCCCAATCTATAGAGTTAGGTCTAAATGGACAGGTCTAGAGGGCCAGGTGTAGATTGCTCACTCTAGAGGGACAGGTCTAGAGTGCCAGGAGTATATTGCAAAGTCTAGAGGGACAGGTCTAGAATGTCTGGTCTAGAGGAAAATGTATTGAGACACAGTTCTAGGAGACAGGTCTAGAGTGACAGGTGTAGATTGCCAAGTCTAGAGTGTTAGGTCTATAGGGATAGATCTAGAGTATTAGGTCTAGAGGGCTAGGTGTAGATTGCCAGGTCTACAGTGTCAGGTGTACATTGCCAAGTCTAGAGTGTTAGGTCTAGAGAGACAGGTCTAAAAGGGACAGGTCTAGAGAGTTAGATCTAGAGAGACAGGTCTAGAGGGACAAGTTTAGAAGGCCAGATTTAGAGGGCTAGGTGTAGATTGCTAGGTCTAAAGTGACAGCTCAACCAATAAGTTGAGTTGGCTCTGCTGTTTGCTCTGATGTACCTAAATCCCACAGAGATATGAATTCTGATTGCATGGTTTTCCAGTTTTTAAAGATCTTAGATTTAAATTTTTGTTGGTAAATTTGAAAAATGTTCAAACCATAAATGTACAATTTTAAGTGTTTAATTACTGCAATATTTACACAGCATAAATAAAACAAACATAATGATTTTATTCATGGCATTTTAGTCATGGCATTTTTGAGTTCCCAGACATCGTAAGGACTCCTCTGAAGGCCTAGAAAGCTTGAGCGTTCCTCAGTGACATAAAAAATGGTTTAAAATGAGAAGCTCACACAGTGCAGAGCATGAGGTTATGTTTTACAGGCACTCGGTGCATAATAATACTCTGTTAAATGGGCTATTTATATTCAATTGTGGGCTATATTCAACCAAGTCTGCAGATCCAAAACCACAGCATGTTCTTAATCATAACTGGGTGTGACCGGCCACAGGCCCATTCTGTTACAATTGGATCTTTCAGCGCCATTCAACATCTGTCTCACTTTATCTCTCCGGCCAGAAGAAGACAGAAAGCTGAGGTAGGAGTCAAAAGAGCTAAATCCTGGATCTGTTTGAAGATACGTTAATGTACGTCTGCGCTGTCCCCTTTGGGAAATTCTGCAGCAAGGCGTTCACACAGAGCGTCGGGAGGGAAATAAAGAAGACAGGAAGTAAATATAACATCTACAGACAGTGGGTGTCATCTCGCCCCAAGGCCAATAAGCGTAAATAATTCAGAACGCTCTCAGGACGAATTATATTTATGTTTTATTGCACAAATGCAGAAACAGAGCTAGGCCGTGCCAACGTAAAGAGGAGCGTTTGGACGGGGGACGTGGACGGGTGGGTGGAATAAGATTAATGCGCCGCCTCTGAAAACAGAGAGTCGTTGCTGGGGTGGATCAGTTGGAAAGTTCTCCACAGCGCCGTGGTTATGAACCTGTGAGAGTGATGGTAAATGGGCTTGTTTTGGCTGCTACAGCCTTTTAGGAAAGGCAAAGATGCCTAGAAAGAAATGAGAAATGCTCCAGAGCCGCTGAACATCCAGATAACCTGTTTCTCAACAGCTCAAAACCACAACATCGTCCATATCAACAACCAAATCAACCAATCACCAGGAATTAACTCTTTCATTCTCATTTTATTTTGGGACTGTAAGGAAAAATTACATTGAACTTGTTCGGATTTGTTTGTGCACTCATTCACATTCTGTGTATTGTTGATATAAGTGTAAATAAGTCACACAACAAATAACTATATATTTTATATATATTTATAAAAGTAAATGTGCTTTATTCTTCATTACTTTATTCTTGAAGGGTCTTAAAATAAAATAACCTACAATAATAAAGATAACAACTGATTTCTCACTGGAAGAGTTCATTTACTGTTAATTAATTAAACTGAACAGATCTGTAGAGAGTCAACCTTTCCCGTTTTCGGTGCACAGGACACCCTTTTATTTCAGAAACTAAATATGGCGGCTTTTCACCCATTACTTGCTTGGGAGTTTAGATCAGTTAATTTTCCCTTTTACTTTTGACGGTCCTGTGACGTCTGGCTCATCCTTTTTTTTTTCTTTGTCTAATTTCATCCCATTTTCTCCCCCAATTTAGAAAGCCAATTGCCCAACCTACTCAACAGGGCTGTCCAACACCAGGAGGGTGAAAACTAGCACATGCCTCTTCTGATACATGTCAAGTCAGCCACCGCCTCTTTTAGAACTGCTGCTGATGTAGCATTACTGGTTAGCGAACAAACTTCAGGGAAAGCCCAGCAACCCAACTCTGAATCATCAGCTCACAGACACCTGTGCTGACCAACATCACTTTGGAAGTGTTGTTGGGAGCGATAACCGTGCATTGCCATCTACACAACTAGAGAGAGCAAGGCCAACTGTGCTCTCTCAGACTCTGGCTGCTGATGGCAAGCAGTATGACCTAGGATCCTAGAATAATAGTGGCAGTGTTAAACCACTTAGAGCCCAATTGCTTGTTATTTCATGATACATTAAGGAGATAAGAAGCCAAAGCAACCTTCTGTGTTCTCACAATGTCACCCCTACTTCTGTCTCACTGTTTGTTACCACAAAAGTATACTGCTTTTCCTCTTCTGCTGTGATTCATAACAGATCAATTTTCTCCTGAACAGGTTAGTCCTTAGTTTCAGCTAAGATGAGCTAACATTAGCTGTATAATGTATCACAACCACTAGTAGCTATGGGCATTTCAAGTCCTTTTAACATTAGAGTTTAGAGAGTTTTTGAGAGAGGTAAAGTGATCCAAACGAATGCGGGCTAACCTTATCATGCTACAACATTCTAAGGCTAACTTTTATCAGTTTCAATTGGGGTACCACAGCTGTTCACTACCTTAAAAGCAACAAGCGTGACAAAAATATACAACAAAAGGTTGATTTCACCTTTTCTATGAAGTTCATTTGGCCTTTTCTATGAAGCCTATTAATGGTATCCTTAATTGAATTCCAACAAACAGCTACATAATATGAATTTAGCAATCCATTACAGACCCTTCATCTCCTTAATGTATCATTAAATTACAACCAATCGGGCTCTGGGTGGTCAAGCAGAATCATGGGCCACAATGCTTGCCATCAGCAGCCTGAGTCTGAGAGAGGACCCACTTTTTGGTTGGGTAGATAGTGGTCAGCACAGGCATCTGTTAGCTGATGTATTGGAGTTGGGTTGCTGCACTTTCCTCTGAGAGTTCTGGCTACCTAGTAATGCTACATCAGCGGCTGTTTGAAAAAAGGTGGTGGCTGACATCACATGTATCGGAGGAGGCATGTGCTAGTGTTAACCCTCTTAATGTTATGGGCATCGCTAGTGATAGAGGGAGCCCTAGTAAGTTGGTTGAGTAATTGGCCTTCAAAATATATTAGAGATTGCTTGTTATTTCTTTTGCAATTTTATTTCAATTTTTATTCCAATTTAGAACATGTGGGAGTGAGGTGATGCTTGTATTTAACAATCATGTCTCAATTGCTTACTTTCTAAGCAACTGTACAGAAGCAAACGAAAATAACAAAAATGATGTCACTGTCCAATTCTATATGGATATTACTGTACATTACACATCATTTCAACCGCCTGAAGCTGCCCTTCCAAAATCCTACACCGCTGTATCATGCCAAAATGCTGTGTAACAATTAGCTGCTACTTCTGTTACAGCGCCCCTGAGGGCAAAGAGCGTGTCGGGTCACGCCGAATCAGTTTCCCCCGAAAATGACACACACTGACGACTCCCGCAGCTAATAACCGCCGCCCTGCCATGACAACACCACACACAAACAGCCATTGATAAGTGCCTCGCCAACACATAGCAGAGGCACGTGTCAGAGCAATAATGGATGACTGTAGATTCCTCTGCATTTCATACACGACAGCACGGCGTCACTGGGTGGAATTAAGGGGCTGCGGACTGCTGTTGCACAAAACTCCGCAGGATATCACTGGGTGGTGGAATTTATGAATTTACGATATTTCATAACTTGGTAAACGATTACAGGTGTGGTCTGATTAGACACTGGTTCTTTATGTCATAAGAGGGTGTAAAAGTGCTTCCACAACTGCCCTATAAAAAGGTTTTCAGAGGCTGCATTTGGGTAGTGTACCTCCTGGTGAGAGCCTAGTTCAGCCTCCTGGTGTACCTACTAGTTGATTTCTAGATATGCACCTCCAACACACTGTAGGGCTCTAAGACAGATATTTGAGAAGTTGTGCATCAGATAGAGAATCAGGATGGTTGTTTTAACTAATTTTGCGCCATCAACCAGCCTCCAAAGCCAGTTGCATTTATTTGCAGTGGTCTAAAGCGCTACCACTATGAGCGGGAGGTCGCAGGTTCAAACCCCCACTCATGCAGCTTTGCCATCAAGCTGCCGGCGCTCAGAGGGAGCTCAAATGGCCCTGCTCCCTCCGGGTGGGTAGATGGTGCTCTCTCCCCACATCACTCCTACGGTGATGTCTGCAGCACAGGGCGTCTGTGAGCTGATGTACTGGAACCGAGTCGCTGCGCTTTCCTCCAAGTGCGCTGTGATGCTACTCGGCAATGCTGCATCAGCAGCAGCTCAAGCGGTGGCTGACTTCCCATGTATCGGAGGAAGCATGTGTTAGTCATCACTCTCCTGGTGTGTTGGGGCATTGCTAGTGATAGGGGGAGTCCTAAAGAGTGGATTGGGTAATTGTCCGTATAAACTGGGAAGAAAATGGGAAAAAAATAAATAAAATTATTTAAAAAAAAAGAAAAAAAAAATGAATGCAGAATCTGTGGGCTTGCAATACATTTTTATATACGGACATTGTCAGAAAATCTTTTGTACAGATCAAGTACATGTTGCTACATCAGTGAAGATCATGATATTAATCAAATAAAATAAATGATAAAAGTTTCTTCAGAGTGTTTCCTACCAAAGCCACTCTAGATTCTTTGTTCTTGTTGATTAAATTATGCATTTAACTTGATAACAGTCAGTGGAAACCTTAATATAAAAAGTGTGTAATCTTAAAGCATGTAAATCAAACGTTTAACACACCCAGCAGAAGTGCATATGCTTCCAGCAGATACAACCAATCCAAACAGGGGTAAAACACTTTCAGCTCCATAAATCAACAGCCCAGAGTGGAGCATGTTTGAGGGTGATGTAAAAAAAAAATGGGAGGGAATTTCATGTTCGATTGCCTGCAGTTGTGTAGCTCCACCCTCTACGTGTCACTGTTCCACCTCTCCTCAGCCTCCCTCCTACCTCACCATCTCTGAGGCCTTTAAAAGCGTGAGGATGCTGGCTGGGTAGTCATTATCTCCGCTCGGCCGGCTCAGAACCCACAGCCTCCTGAGGCCGTCGCTCACAGGAACTCCCGGACTCCCAACAGACCCAGCTCAGAACTCTTCCTCACAACGCCTCCTCAGGCTCCTGTAGGCATCATGCCCTCCCTCCACGACATGCTGGCACTGCTCCTCACCCTCCAGCTCTACCTGTACAGCTGCGGTGCCCTCGCCCCTCAGGTGGCACTCAGGAAGCCATGCCCTTCCTGCCCCGGCTCAGCAGGGGTCACGAAGGGTCACGTCACCGTGCCCCAGTCAAAGGAGGATGGCACAGCGGTGCTGGCATTGGGGGAGCCCTGCGGGGTGTACACCCTCTCGTGTGGGCGGGGTCTTCGCTGCATGCCCCCTGATGGGGACCAGAGCCCCCTGCAGGCACTGCTTCAGGGCAGGGGGATCTGCAGAACCATGAAGAGCACCATGGATACCCCTCCTCCTAAAGGTAAGCAGGGTATATTTGGTTAAGTGTGTCAAAGATTCTATTTAATACTGTCAGATTTGTCTTACAACAACTGTTAAAAATCATCTGCAAAGAGCATAAATATGACCATATAAATAATAATAAATAATAAATTACAATAGTAAAATAAATAGTAAAATATGTAAAAGTGATATAATAATAAATAATAAATAAATAATATAAAAAATAATAAATAATAATAAAAAAGAATAATAAATAAATACCACAAAAGGTACAGCTTTAGTTTAAAAAAAATATTTTTTGCAAATGGAGTCTTTTGAACTTTGGTGAGGTAAATGCCACAATTATCTTAAAGTCCAAATGATCTTAAGTAAAATTTGATAATATTCAATTTGTCACAGAATCATAGTTAGAAAATGCCCTATAAATTACACTTTTCACAAATAAAAATATGTATCAGCATCTGTACATATAAATGAATTAGTTAATAATAATATATTAACTAATAATAATATTCCTGCCTCTGTTTTTGAGTTAATTCAACTAAAGCAGTCAAAAGTCAACTATTCAGTCAAAACTTCTCCTAACTACTAATATTTCTTAATATTTAATAAAATAATATTTGTGGACAGCTGTAGCATCACTTGACGAAAATGACTATAGTACGATGCGTGTGATAACACTTAGACAACCACAGAACTTATTTAAGATAATATTTTACTTTAATCTGTAAATAAATTAAGTAAAAATCTAATTATGAGATTATTCGAATTATGTAAAAATAAATGGAAGAATATTGGAGTTATTGTATGTATGCCATTGTTTCTAGTACTAATGCAGGTTTTTTTGTCGCACCAAAAAACATTTTAACCCAACATTTTGAATATTTCGTAAAAGCTATGTTACTAAATTATACACTGTATAGAGAAAAGTATTAGGACACCTGCTCATTTACTGTTTATTTTGTATAAATGGTTTTAAAAATAATGTATTCTGCTTTTGTTTTAGTAACTATCTCTACTGTCCAAAAAAGACGTTCTAGTAGATTTGTACTACCAGATTCTGAAGCAAAAGGGGAGTCCACAAACGTATAAACACAGTGTATTTTCCATTATATAGAATGGACCAATAGAAATTCTCAAAAATGACCTGTAATAAACTCTCTTCTCTACAATTACTGTTTTTGAGATACATGTTTTTTTATTGGAGAGTGACGTAACATTATGAAAGCTAATCCCTACTGCTGGTCACAGTGAAACCAGCCCTAAATGTATCTGGCTATCAGCCAAAAAATATGCTAATGATGTGATCTTATACATTTGCATAAATAAAGTGCAAATAAATTGATGCAATTAGAGTCAGTCATACATTTACTCAGATCAGTCTATATCAAATATAAAATACAGGAAATACAGTATTATTGAATATTATATCATATTGATAATAAATGATTACACAGTGTCAGTACTGCACAGATCGACCGATATGTAATCTATGTAGCTCGATTTAAACATGTAGATTAGTTTCAGTTGGTCTTAAAGCTTTAAGCTTTCTCCGAACTGAAACATGTTTCTGTTCTGTTTTCAGAACCCAGGCCTCCATTAAGCGACAGCACGGAAAAGGTAAGAGACTTATTTTAAAATGTTCTGCATTGTCGATTAATACTAAAATCATCCAGACTATAAAGAAAAACATACTGAATTATTTAGTAAACAAAAAAGTGTTTAAAGTAGCACCTCTATCTTAGATGACAGTTTTGCCTAACTTGGCATTTACACCTGGAATTCAGGCTTTAAGTTAACAGCTTTGTTGAACTTGTCAAGAGTTAATTACTTGAATTTCTTGCCTCTTAATGTGTTTGAGAGCAAGAGGTAGAGTTGGTATACAGTGAATAGACCTATTTGAGTAATGTTCTAATCCATATTATGGCAAAAACTTCTCAACTAAGTTAAGAAAAAATACTTGAAATGAAGATCAGTTAATCTGTAACATTTCAAGACCATTGAAAGTATTCTCAAGTGCAGTCACAAACACCATCAACATTATTATGATGAAACTGGCTCTCATCAAGACTGACCCAGGGAACAAAGACTAAGGGCACCATCTTACACCCTGCGCAAGGCACATCACGATGCTCACTGCTATCTTACACCCTACCAATAGTCTATTTTCATACTATGCACCTGCACCATTTAAATAGCAACAGTGTTTGTAAATATATCGAGACTGATGGGCGTGGTGGTCTGGAAGTGAGGTGTGTTCAGGTAAATTTCTGGTGTATTGCTATTTTGGCATCAGAAAACACAGGTCCGCCCCTGACCTTGCCTATACAGAAGCATTCATTGTCTTTACTACAGAACTCTTTCAGTGCTGTACAGAAGCTCAGTATTAACTCTGTGTTGTACCTGTGTGTGAAGGGTCCGTGCCGTAAGCTGCTGAACTCAGTGCTGCAGGGAATCGACCTCACCGCCATCCACCTGGACCACGACATCTACATCCCCAACTGCGACCGGCACGGCTTCTTCAGGAGGAAGCAGGTCAGAGAAGGGGCGGGGCTAGATCATCATATCTTTATCATACTCAACATTATTTACAGTATACATTCAGTACACATAGGTCTATCACAATAATTACATAATCGACTTATCGTTCAATAAATGGACATGACCTCAATCATTTCAATAAGCGTGATATCGTCCATTGTGTTTGCCCTTACAAAATGCACTTACATATATTGTGACTGTGGGGGTAGTGCAGAAGCACAGGGAGTCACAGACACAGGGAGTGAATGAACTCAAAACGTACCTTAATTAGGAAAAATGTCCTCCATCAACACCCAAAACAAACGTAAAGTAACAAAGTAATGGCCCAGTGTGGCTCTAGTCACTTAATCTTAGTGTTTGTGTTGCCTCAGTAAGGTTCTTTATGCCAGTCCAACGCAGGCCAGCTGGGACAGAACGGGAGCACACATCATGGCCTCCACACTTCAGTGTATATATATGACTATAACCTACTTTATTTCAAGCTGGGAAATTTTTGGGTTCCAAAATTAGGTGTGTAAACAGGAATGAAAAAGTTTCATGTTTTTAAAAAGGTGTTAATCCTTTGTCATTATATATCGTTTGCAAAAAAATTTATCGTGACAGGCCTAAGTACACAGTAATACAGTCCCTTTCTAAAACTTAAGGATGCATTATAGAACACATGCATTTATTTGATGTATCTAATATTATTAGATATTAGTACTAGATATCAATGGCAATAACAAAATTAACAAAACTGGATTAGGTATAAGATAATTAAGCTGATCCATGGGACCAATCCATTCACTGATCCCAATGGCTACAATGTGGGCAACTACATGCTAGTATTCTAGGTTTCATAACTGAGGATCAAAGTAACTTAAAGACTTGATACTAGTATCTCATAACACATTTTGGTGTGGAATGAACTTATGGTGTAACATTTGTCGAATAGCCCACTTCTGTTCACCCCCAGCATTTTGAAATACAATGCTTTTAATGGCTTTAGCACACTTTGTTTGCATGCTGTTGTGTTCTATACCTGGCAAACTGGGGTGTGAAAATAGGGCTGGAGGATATTACAGGGCAGGTTTAGAGGCTACAAACCACACAGATTACAGTAACATACAAACAGTGTTCCGATAAGAACATACTGGCTAAAACTCTGCTTTCACATGCCGTCATCCAATAAACTCAGCATGTTTCCTTTAGAACCACCTAAAGGGCCTTCCTGAAAATGCACATTATTTTTGCTTCTAAAACGTGAATTAAAATGACAATTACATATTTAATTTACTTTAAAATCGATGAATTCAAGTAAATTGACCCTACAAAAAATACAGAAAGATGCCGACTGAACTCATTGGTGGAGAACAGTGAATATCGCCGCTGTAACACCGTTAGCAATGGCAGACCTGAGGTGATTGTGAGGTAGACTGTACAGAATAATAATAATAAAATTTAATGCTGTACAGACTATTTTGGAATCTGATTCTCTCAAAAGAGCCTGCAAAGTAACGAAACAGACAACAAAATTATTTGTTCTTGATATTTTAGTAAAACCACACACACAAAAGCAGAACATAAACATATCACATATCTAGGTGAGCGAGCAAAGCCATCTAGTTAGCTAGCTAATGCTAACTACGTAAATAACGAAGATTAGAAACTTCAGTGAGCTACTCAAGACACCTGCATGCTAGTATAGCTTGAATTTACAAACAACTCTATAAATCTCTATAATCAAACTACCTGAACTAGTTTTAGCCTAGAAGCCACCAAGCTTTTCAGACCGCAAGAAAGGACAGCTATATTAGCTATATTAGCTAACTAGCAATGCTAACTAAACTCTTAAACACCTTTTGTTAATGTTACATGCCCAAATTGTTGGAAAAGCGCCAGTTTTAATATGCAGTCATTGTGCTAGTCCAGTGTTGTGCTGAAATTAGCACCCCCACCAGGAGAGACACCCCCTTTCAGGAGCCTGCTATGTTGTTTGGATTTAAAGCTGAGACCAGCTGCTGACATTAGTTTGCGTATTTGGACAAAATAAACTTAAATACATATAATTTTACTAATCAATAACCCGAGAGGGGTGCTTTTCCTGACAGGAGTGCTTAATTCGGCACAGCACCGGCTTTCCACATCCCATAGTTGTGTTAAAGGAGATCTCCGGTGTAAAATGGACTTTTGGTGAAGTAAAACTTGATAAAAAGTACTTACCTTTGAAGAATAGCACACATCTGCCCTCCCACAGTGTTCCGGGATCCAGAAATTTGAACAGTTTGTCCAACACCCTTCAGACTGGGTCACACGGGGTATAGCTTGCCCCGATAAATCGATTTTTCCAGGCTCAAAGTAGCTCCACACCTCCTTGCTAGGATCTGGAGAGCCCTGACATTTAAAATTAGGCATTAAGAACTTAAAAAGTGCACAAGAAGTTTATTAAAAACCTCTGTTTACATCCTAAACACGTAACGTTACATAAGTTACATAGACATATATATATATACATAGACTCAGCATAGCTTGCCTCCTTGTGCGGGCTGCTACTATGCGGGATCTATGTATATATATGTCTATGACATTATCAATGTAAATATGGCTGTGCACAAAGACCCACTGAACATCGAATTGCTGCAGCTAAAAACAACACGCCTTTTTGTCATTTTGCATCATTTTCAGTTCATCTTGTTCAACTTCTTGGGTTGTTTTCCACCATGACCGCATGACGTGTGTGACAGACTCCAAAGACCTGGGGCATTGCAAAATAAAAGTCTTTTAAGCCGTATTTCTTAAACCATCGATAATCACAAGTTAGGAACTCAGCTTAGGCTGTTTTTATGTGTTTGGTTTGATAATTTCTTATTAGCTGTTGCTTTTCAGCCTTTAATATCTAATAATACATCCTGCTCGTGTTATAACAGCCCCACTACTGTGTTTTTGATCACAAGGTTGTGAGTTCAGTATCCAGGTCCTTAAGCCTAAAGCTCCCCCTTTTGGGAACTTTGTGAAATGTCTGCTGCGAGGCCTGAAGCAGGGCTGACCTTGGCCTTACAATAAATATTAATGTTGATTCAGACATCCCAAGTTGCAAAAGTTGATTTCAGGGAGGTTCTCCATCAACACCATCCCCCCCCCCACCCCCGGCAAAAAAAAAAAATAATAATAATAAAAATTCAACCAACACACCAAAGGATAACGAAACTTTAATTTTATATTAATTAATTTTACGTTTTTTTTTTTATTATTAAATTTAGAGTATTCAGAGGTGAAATGAAATGAGTTTTATCTTTTTTCTTTTTGGAAGACCCTGCCTCTGCTTTCCTGCCTATGCTTTTTTTTTTATTTGACAAAAATGGACAGTTACAATATCACAAGAAATTGCACATCAAAAACATTTCATATCATATTACAATAATTATTAATATTGCCTCTGCCATGATCTGCTTTCTTTCACTCTCTTAACAAATCCCGTCCGGGAGGGGGGAAAAACACTGCCCGCCCACACTAAAAACTGATTGGCTGTCTCACAGACTCTTTGCAGAGAACAGGCCAATCAGAACCATCTCTGTTTCCTCTCTCTCCTTCACACACGCGATTAGAGAAAAAAGTTTGTCGCCTGTGTGCGCGTTTGGGGCACTCGTTCTGAATTCCGGGAGATTATATGTGACTCGCGGGCATCAGGGAGCCACTACCGAAATGCGGGAGACTCCCACAGCTTCAGGGAGACTTGGTTTGTCTGTTGATTGGACATAAAATGTTGTGCATACTAATGTTTGGCTTATTTTATGTGGTGTGTTTTAGACTGTACACTCTTTCTTTTCTAGACCTGATCGCTGATCATCACTGATGCCCTGATGAGTAAAATCTGTCTCTCTTTTTGTTCCCTACGTATGTCAGTGCCGGTCATCGCGGGGCATGCAGCGGGGTCAGTGCTGGTGTGTGGACGAGAGGGGCAACAGGGCCCTGTCCCGGCACAGAGAGGACGGGTCTGTGATCTGCAGCAGCACCTGAGCCAAGCAGAACCATCAGAACTGAGGACTTTTGTGTGGAGTGATAGGATGGGAGTGTGTATTTATACATGTTGAAACAGACAGAGAGAACATGGGCTTTTTTAACAGGCCTACAGCGCCCTCTAGTGGGTTCTTCAGCGGTACATAAGTGTCCTTGTTCACATTTCTAGAGGGGGCATGTTAACATGTCACGTCTTAGCACAGAAAATAATTTTAAACAGATTATCAGTTCAGATCATTCATTCAGGGGATAAGCAGTATATACACTTTATATATATATATATATATATATATATATATATATATATATATATATATATATATATATATATATATATATATATATATATACACACTCACTGTAAAAAATAAAATAGTTACACCCGGAGTTAACTGATAGGAATGAAACTTGGTGGGTAGTTGTGCCAGATATGGAGTCATGGAGTCCAAAGGCAAGATAGTTTGTTATCAGGCAACACATGGGGTGGAGTGGACTTTACTAGATCCACTGCCAGAAAATGTAAGGGAAGCTATTGGACGAGTTACACAACACTCCACCCCTACCGTAAAAAAATCTGAGTGAGAGTATTTGAGCTCATGGGATGAATTATTGCAGGACTCTATTGCAACCTCTACAACTCCATGCCCAGATGTTTGGCATGTTGGAATTTAACACGTGTTATACTAAACTACTTCTACTTCTACTACTACCACTACTTTAGTCTTAATTATTTAATGTTCCTGGTAACTTTGGTAAATCTTCAGGGTGCAACTATTTTTGCAACCATTTCTTAGGCAATGAGTTTGTGTGTATCTATATATTCATATATTCACAATATAATATAACCCTGCCCATGACTGGAGTGTGTTTGCTAACTGCATAGTTACAGACCTCTTATTACAGAACTACAGTTTAGAATATTTAGAGTATTATTGTCATTCCCATCACATTTTGTTGACATTCTTATACAATGTTTTTTTTATGTATGTGTACATATATTTAATGCGTTTTATATAACACTGACTTTTATAAGCACTATAATTCTATTATTCTCACTTTTACTTTTACTACAGAGGACAGAAGCTGTGTACAGCCTATTTTCATAAAATATGTATACCTAAATTAAAATTGAGACATTTATTTATTGATCTTTCTTTTTTTTTTTTTTTTACATGTTTGTCATTGTTATTTATCTTTTATTAAGTAGAAATCACAGCTTTTGGGGGATGAAATAAATGGAAAAAAAGTCATAAATGCTACAAAGGTAGTAAAAACTACAGGCTGTGATTTCTTCTCCATCCTTTTGTATGAAAATATTCATGGTGATGTTGCTATTTTCAAACACTCTGACATAAATAAGTGTCAATAAAGCACTGTAATGAAATATATTGAGCAGAATAATTGGTCTTTACTATAACAGTGTAAATGGGGTAATATATATACAGCTCTGAAAAAAATTAAAGAACCCTTTCTAAGTCAGTTTCTTTGATTTTTCTATTTATAGGTATATTTTTGAGTAAAATGAACATTGTTGTTTTATTCTTTAAACTACAGACAACGTTCCTCCCAAATTCCAAATAAAAATATTGTCATTTAGAGCATTTATTTGAGAAAGTTTTCTTTGAAATAACAAAAAAAGTTCAGAAATCAATATTAAAATAACCATTTACAGATTTCATGCATCTTGGCATGTTCTCCTCCACCAGTCTTACACACTGCTTTTGAATCATTTTATGCCACTCCTGGTGCCAAAATGCAAGCAGTTCAGCTTGGTTTGATGGTTGTGATCATCCATCTTCCTTCTGATTATATTCCAGAGGTTTTTAATTTGGTAAAATCAAAGAAACTCATCGTTTTTAAGTGGTCTCATTTTTTTTAGAGCTGTATATATACATGTTTAGAGGGGTATAAAGCCCCCTGGGGTTCTCTGGAATGATATATCTCTATTTAATACCTGTGGAATAAGGTGGTGTGGTGGAAATAAACACACAATTTCATGTTCTGACCTCAGTGATGTCTTTTTTGTGGGCTGAATCCAAAGAATTCCAGCTCCTAATGTAAGGTCTTCCCAGAAGGCCCTGTCTTGATTTGATTTAGTCAATAGACTAAACTATAACAGTAGCATCATAAATAAATACAAAATAAAGTGTTTTATAATAAAGTTAATTTTTTTCATGACCTGGAGTCTGCACAGTGCCAAATGAATAAAATAAAGGAAGATATTTCAATGCTTCATAAACACTTGGTCTTGGCCATGATAAAAGAAGAAATCTGGTGTGAAATAGACTTGGGGTGTAGTCAAACATCACAATAAGTACCAACTTTTGTCAGATAACCCACCTCTGTTGGGAATATATCTACATGGATGACCATGTTGGTCTGGAAGTGAGGTGTGTTCAGCTACATTTCTGGCGTGTTGCTATTTTGGCAGCAGAAAGCACAGATGCGCCACTGACTGATTAAAACCTTGACAACTGTCAATTGTCAGAGACCATTCCATTGTACACCCCTGCTCGTTAAACACATACACACACACACACACACACAAATGCTGCAGAGCACAAACCCGACTTTTAACTCAACAATAAACAAAATAAAGAATAAAATAACATTGCTGTTCCCTTTAATTAACAATGTGAATGCGCAGGTCAGGATCCTCTGCTGAGACGAACAAAAACGTTGTGTTGTTAAAATTGGAACGTGCCAAAGTCAGAGTGCACCTGCTTTTTAAAGGGAATGACAGCTGGCACACAGATTTATTTGATTTATATCTATTTTTATTTTAAAATAAAAATAGTTGATGCTTTTCTCACAGGCACAATGTTTGCCTTTATCATCTATGCAACTGTCCAGCTCTGATTATATTATTGGTTCTTTAGCTTTAACTTTGTGTACAATGATTGACTAAATTAATAAAAGTCCTCCAAAGGAAATGTGTTATGCTTCTTTTCTACAGTGAAATGATTCAGTTCTACACTTCTCTATAAAAGTGCTATAGATGAATGGAACAGAAAATGCCAAAAAGAAACCAACTTCAGCCTTGTACACCTGAGCTACTCTGTGCGAAGCCCCACCCACCCAGCCTCCTCCACCCACCTGTTTCTAAGGACCTACTTCCCATTTTATCACAGCCTGTTTAAACACAAGCCCATTCAGTCCGGGAGAACTCAGAGAACAGAACCAGCTCAAATACGGATTATCCCAGAGCCTGAGAACCAGGAGCCTGAGAATGCTCTACCTCACTCCACCAGACTCATAATCTCCACTGACTGGGTCAGACTGAAAACAATGGCTTCTCCCAGTAAATCATCAATTGCCTCAAACCCTTCCTTCAAGCTTTCCAGAACCAAGAGCAAGAAGAAGAACTTCGTCCAGCAGAAGGTGGAGGTTCTGAGAGCCAGCAACCCGGTTCTGAATGTCTTTATGTGGGGGATAAATCACACGGTAAGTCCAGACATTATATCACAATTTAACTTAAACTTTCAAAAAATGCACTGTATCATAATTTTAAAATGTAACTAAATTTTACTATAGTGAACATATGGGTACTGTATCCCAATCTAACTCAATTAGCTATAATAGCAAACACTGTATATGCAGTGAAAGTATAATTACTGCATCACAATATATCATATAACAAAATGTAACTCAATTAGCTTAGAGTGTAAACTGTACTATAGTAAACATTCTAGGTACTATATCACAATTTAGCTCAATTACAGTATACAGAGCGGAAAATATACTACAGTGAAAGTGTGGGTACTGTATCACAATTTAACTCAAATAACTGTAATTAAGTGAAAGTATTGGTAATATATCACAGTTTAACTCAATTAGCTTAAAGAGCGGAAACTGTAATGTAGTGAAAGTGTGGGTGTTGTATTACAATTTATCTTAATTAGCTTAAAGAGCAGAAACTGTAATATAGTGAAAATGTGGGTGCTGTTTCACAAAATGTACCTAAATTAACTTAAATAGTGGAAACTTTAATACAGAGAAAGTATGGGTACTATATCACAATTTAACTCAGTTAGCTTAAAGAGCGAAATCTGTAATATAGTAAAAGTGTGGGTACTGTATCACAAAATGTACCTAAATTAGCTTAAATAGTGCAAACTGTAATATAGGCAAAGTATGGGTACTGTATTACAATTTAACTCAATTAGCGTGAAGAGCAGAAACTTTAATATCGTGAAAGTATCGGTACTGTATTACAATTTAACTCAATTAGCTTAAACAGCGTAACCTGTAATATAGTAAAATAATGGGTACTTTATCACAATCTAACTCAATTAAAAGAGCAGATTTTTTTTATATAATATTATAAATTGTGGATATTTAAAGTGTATTTAAATGTGTGTTCTGGGGGTTGCAGGTGAATGACCTCTCTCAGGTGCAGGTTCCTGTTATGCTGCTGCCAGATGATTTTAAAGCCAACTGCAAGATCAAGGTCAACAATCACCTGTTCAACAAGTACGACCCTCTGATCCTAATACTCTGTCAGCTAATACCATACTATAGGTCTCTCCGAGTTGTATATGCATGCTGCACATAAAAGGGTGTCTACGTCAACCAGTGAATTTATGGCCTCGAGGTGTAGCTTACAGCTCTGCTTACACCAAGTAGACAGTGTTAGCTATCTTTTGTAAGTAACTGTAGGTTTAACTCGGATCTCCGGATTCTGTGTTTTATCGAGACCTTAAATATACACTAGAGGTGCTTTAAGGTCTCTGTAAAACGGTTTGACAAGGCAGCACAACTCAACAAAACACTAGTGAAAGCAGACTCTGGGGCTTCGACATGAAATTGCCCAAGAATCAAATCACCAGTTCTGAAGTGAGAGTTTAGTACCATTAGTTTAGCTGAAAGCTGAAACCTCTAATTCAGTGTTCTAAGGCAGGGCTAAATAGAAACACCTGACCACTTTTTTTCACAACAAATGGATCACATGGTATTTATTCATACTAGAGACCACAACTAAACATTTTAAAATGCATGAAAAAACTATAGAATGAGACCTTTAAGTTATAAATGTGTAGCTACTTTCTAAAATGTGTTCTAGAACGCAGCAAAAAACTGAGTTGAAAAACTCAGATTTTCACTCTCAAAGTGTAATTTTAACTCATTTAGAATTAAATGATTTCCTTTTTTGGAGTAATTTTAAAGAGGTTTAATATTTCAGTGCTAACCCAAATAAATCCATAAAATACTACCCAACTCCACAGAGATTTTATATAATGGGTGTTTGTTTGCAAGTTCCCATCTTCTGTACTGAAAATTGTGACAAAGTGTAGAAAACGCACTGAGAAGTGCAATGCAGGATTAAAATTGCAATGCAATTGAAAAAAACACTGTCAGGACATAAGCAGGGATGTTTTATCCTGTATTAATATCCAAAAACACAAACTACTACAGCCCCAATAATAATTCAATAAAAGTCAATCATATCAGTTGACTGCTATTCCTCTAACTCTTTTCAGTGTTAGCATAACAATTGAGTGAGTTAAACAAATACAAATGTGAGTTAAAAAAGGAACTCTGGCAAGGTGTTAAATGTTTAACTACTATTTTACAAGTGTTGATTTAACTCCAAAGAGCTACATATATAAACCCTGGGAAAAGTTGAAATCAACTCTGTGGGAGTTAATTCTACACCTGATTTTTTTATGTGTACATAAAGAGTACATTTTAAAATGAGATTAATTAGTCACATTACATTATTGGTAATTACCCAGTAATTCACTTTAACATAAGAGTCAATAGCTGTAAAACTACACCAATAGTACATACTGTGACCTCACTGTGACACAGATTACAAGCACACTATCTGTATATTTTGTGCACTTAATAAGTTATTAGCTGTAATTAAAAACATATACATGCAAAGTAATATTTTTCACATTTTACTATAATAAACAAAGACAAATACCTGTAAATTTATTTTTAAAAAATGTTTAACTGTATTGTTATTATGTAAAAATATATTTTTAATTTTTAAAAAAGGACAAACTAAAACCAAAACATTCCTATTAAACATGTTTATTCATTATTGTTCACTTTTAATTTTTATATTTTAGTATTTTGTTTACATTGTACTGTAAATACACATCTTAATACCAATCATGTTTATACTTTTCACTTAACAAACTCAATGGCATATTTACTTGGACGGATTTGAATTAATTGTTTTATAATCTTGCCAGTAACTAACAATATAATATATAACTACTCAAATACTGTGATAAAAAGGTGATAGGCTTTTATTTTGCCTACTGAAAGAGGAGATCTTGTACAGGTAACTAATGCAACCATAGCAACAGCGCTCAGATCCACTTTACCTCAACTCTCCCTATTCAAATACCCAGCCCACAGATCCTGCATTCAAATCACCTGTAGTAACGTCTGTAAAGCATTACGTTATTACAGCCTGACACCTGACACACTGTTTTACCCCACACTGTGAGTCCTGAGAAGATTCTGGACCTAAAACCTATTTTTAAAATCACATATCAGTAAACTGGTGGATGGATACATATGCAATATGCAGGGAGAAGTGTGGCAAAAAAGTAGTTCCTAAAAAAACATCAACACCCCAAAGCCCTCATTCTGAATGAGTTTGTTCACATCATTGATCATTATTAGAACTCAATAAATTAATTCAGAATATCTGTTTGTGTAAGTATCAGTTGAGTTGTGTGTGAGTTACTCTGCTGTGTATCAGTGTAGAGAATAAGGCCAGGTGAAGCTTGTTTGTGTGACTGAGTGAAACTCAGCACAAAGAGCTTTCTGTAGCTCTAATCTGACCTGGTATTCTGATACTGAGCTTTCTGGAGGATTTTACACTGCAGCACTACTGAACACTGAGTACATTACATTTAGATGTTTACTTACTTCCACTGCCATCTACAGTCATATGAAAAAGTTTGGGCACCCCTATTAATCTTAATCATTTTTAGTTCTAAATATTTGGGTGTTTGCAACAGCCATTTCAGTTTGATATATCTAATAACTGATGGACACAGTAATATTTCAGGATTGAAATGAGGTTTATTGTACCAACAGAAAATGTGCAATATGCATTAAACCAAAATTTGACCGGTGCGAAAGAAGTCATTTCTGCAAGCACGTCACAAACAGTTGCCTGAGGGGTCTTTTGCATACCTCAGGCCACTCTGTTTGTGGCATGCTTGCAGAAATGGCTTCTTTCGCATCACTCTCCCATACAGCTTCTCCTTGTACAAAGTGCGCTGTATTGTTGACACCATCTGCAGCAAGATGATGCTGCAGCTCTTTGGAGGTGGTCTGTGGATTGTCCTTGACTGTTCTCACCATTCTTCTTCTCTGCCTTTCTGATATTTTTCTTGGCCTGCCACTTCTGGGTTTAACAAGAACTGTCCCTGTGGTCTTCCATTTCCTTACTATGTTCCTCACAGTGGAAACTGACAGGTTAAATCTCTGAGACAACTTTTTGTATCCTTCCCCTGAACAACTATGTTGAACAATCTTTGTTTTTAGATTATTTGAGAGTTGTTTTGATGAGCCCATGATGCCACTCTTCAGAGGAGATTCAAATAGGAGAACAACTTGCAATTGGCCACCTTAAATACCTTTTCTCATGATTGGATACACCTGGCTATGAAGTTCAAATCTCAATGAGGTTACCAAACCAATTTTGTGCTTCAGTAAGTCAGTAAAAAATATTTAGGAGTATTTAAATTAATAAAATGATAAGGGTGCCCATACTTTTGCACCGGTCAAATTTTGGTTTAATGCATATTGCACATTTTCTGTTAGTACAATAAACCTCATTTCAATCCTGAAATATTACTGTTCATCAGTTATTAGATATATCAAACTGAAATGGCTGTTGCAAACACACAAATATTTAGAACTAAAAATGATTAAGATTAATAGGGGTGCCCAAACTTTTTCGTATGACTGTATTTACTACATTAATAATGAATAAACTAATTCATTTAAAAGTTAAGCATAACAATACTGATAATAAACCTTTACTTCTATAGCACGTTCTGTAGCCAAATACAGTGGTATGAAAATGTTTAGGCACCCCTGATAATTTTCATGATTTTTAATTTATTAATCATTGGTTGTTTGGATCAGCAATTCCTGTTATTTATGTCCATCTGCTATATTTTTATCATATAGCAGATAAACACAATGCTATTTGAAAGTAAAGTAAAATGAAGTTCATATGACTTACAGAAAGTGTGCAATAATTCTTAAAAATTAGGCAGGTGAATACATTTGACACCCTTGCCGTTTTATTGATTTGAATAACTTTAGCACTAATTACTGGAACACAAAATTTTGTTTAGTAAGCTCACTGACCCTTGACCTACAAACACAGGTGAATCCAATTATGAGAAAGGTTAAGGAGCCAATTACAAGTTGCAAGTATTCATTATCTTCTCTAAAGAGTGTCAACATGGGAGATTCAAAACAACTCTCAAATGACCTGAAAACAAAGATTGTTCAACATCATGGTTTAGAGCAGGGGTGTCAAACTAATTTTGGCCGAGGGCCACATTGGCATATTGGCTGTCCTCTGAGGGCCAGATGTAACTTATAAATGTAATAAAATGTAACCAAATGTAATATAAAATGAATGTAATTACTCCTTAATGTTAAATAACTCTCAATATATTATTTATTCAATCAAATATTACAGTTGCATGGAAAAAATGTTTGCTTGTTGCTCTATAAATCCTTTTAATTTGTCATGTTATGAAATCCAAAAACTCCATCAATCAAGAACCAAACAATTCAAGTGAATAGAAATGACATCAAGTTATATTAACTTTGATCAAAACGTTTGATAGTGAAATAAGGCTTAATAAATATAAAATCAAAAATTGTGAGCTGTGAAGAACATTAGCAGTTCCTCATCCAACCACTAGTCGGAGCTGCAGCAGCAGCACAAGCCCGCAGTCTTTACTAAGTCAGAGCTACAGGCCAGCCACGGGCTACAGAGCTCAGCTGAGCCAGTCTGGAGCGTTTTTAAAATGTTTAAGTTCTTCTGTGTATGAAATAAAGATTTTTAACCCCACTAACCGGATAATACAGCTCTCTACAGTTCATCTTTCAGCCCAAGCAGCTAACAGCAGCAGTTTAGAGCAGCGTCACGGAATCACTGCTCGGATTACATTAAAAACAGGTCAGTTAGCGCGCTGCTAACCTCATATTTTTTTTATAACTACGGAGTTTATTGGAGGTTATTGAAAGGGTTATTGGGGGCAGAAATCAGTAAAGGCTGGTTAGATAAGTGATTCACGTCCTCGTCCTTTGCTGTGGTGAAACTGTGACTAGCGCTGTCACAGTGATGTTTATTAATGTCATTAAAACAGATTTTGTCAGGTATTGTCTTATAAATATTTACACATAACTTATATCTCTCCTAAAAAGCGTTTATTTTGGTCAGTAACACTCTTCGTAACACAAAAGGCATACCGGTCTTTCGCCTTGAAACACAGCCGTCCGTCTGCATCAACTTTTCTTTTTCTGGACATTATGGGATAAACATTTGTATGTCTCAATTCCATCCGCGAAGTTACGCCTTCCCTCCGGCAGGGTTTCCACATCAATGACTACACTGCCGTGTAGTGGCAGTAAGCCGTGACTTTGCGGGTAATACAATCGACAAGCATTGTGGGAAATGTAGTTTTTGGTCAAAGAACGCTCCTGACCTATTTATTATAGACACTAAGATCTTACAAGGTCTCGCGGGCCACATAAAAGTACGTGGCGGGCCACATCTGGCCCGCGGGCCTTGTGTTTGACACATGTGGTTTAGAGGAAGATACAAAAAGCTTACAGATTTCAGCTGTCAGTTTCCACTTCTGTCAGTGTTTTTAATTGTATTTTTGGGAATGTAATAAAGGAATGTTAAATACCTGTATATTAGGGGTGCGAATCTCTCAGTGTCTGGCGATTCGATTCGATTCTGATTTTTGGGGTCACGATTCGATTCAGAAACGATTTTCGATTCTGGAAAGATTTTTTTAGTTCAAATGGCCTATAACTTTTGTTTAAATTATGTGAGAAGATAAAAAGATGAAAGGACAATTTAAACAAATAGAACATTTATTTAAAACAATAAACTTAGGTTCCTTACTGTATTAAATCTTTTTGCAACATAGTGACAGTGCCACAACAATGAATGGCTAATTTCTAGCATGGTTAACTAATCCTGCAATTTTTTCTAAAAGGAAGACATTGTTACAACTGGAAAACACTCATCAATGTAACAGAGTGGAACTAGATAGGCTATAATTATGTAACAAGCAGAGAAAATACTAAATGCACTAGATTTTAGCATGCACACCCCTCTGTTGCCTTTAGGGAGAGGCAGTCGCGCACTGACGCGCAGAGCTTTTTAACTGTACCGCGGAGCTTTTAAACTGTACCGCGGAGTTTACCTATTGTCACGCAGAGATTTTTAACTGTACCGCGGAGCTTTTTAACTGTACCGCGGAGGAAAGCGCAGCGACTCGGTTCTGATACATCATCTCACAGACGCCCTGTGCTGCCGACATCACTGTAGGAATAATGTGGAGAGAGAGCGCCATCTACCCACCCGGAGGGAGCAGGGCAAATTGTGCTCCCTCTGAGCGCCAGCAGCTTGATGATTAGGCTGCATGAGCTGGGGTTCTAACCTGCGATTGTGGCAGTGCTTTAGACCACTGGACCAATCAGCGACCATGAAGCTGTTTTCAATAGAGGTGCTAATGGGGTCTTACTGTGTGACTCTGTTTTCCATTAACATTAATTTAAAGTTATTTTATTAGTTTGTGTTTATAGATAATAGTGTATATTTACAGAGTGTTAAACTGTGTGTTGATTGGATGCTCTGCGTTTTTACTCAGGGAGAATCTTCCGGGACACTTTAAGTTTAAGGAGTACTGCCCACAGGTGTTCCGCAATCTCCGGGAACGCTTCGGAATTGAGGACCACGACTACCAGGTACGAACTCTGAGGGGTGATCTGAATTCTGATTTAAAAGGTGTTATAAATAGGATTATTAATATATTCTCTAAATTCTGTAATGCATCCTGTAAGAAAGGTCAGTCAGACACAGATGCTGTAAATAATGTAAGCAGAAATAACAGAAACACCAGAAATGGTGTTCCAGGGTCATTTTGAACGGTACATGTTTAATTATCCAAAAGATGTCTGAAACCCAAAAAATCCTAATAAGGAGTGTAAATATTTCATTACTAACTACATTACTAATTATTCTATCAATATTTAGGGCAATGGTGGTCCTTACCTCTAACAGGTAGCGGTTCAAATAGGATAATTCACTTGTTTTTCATAAAAAATACATGTTCAAACTTTTTTAATGTTTCACTACTTTATTACTTTTGAATGACCAACATATAAAACAATAGTTTTACATAACATTAAAACATAACTTTGCAATTGTATTTAAGTTGTTGTTTTTGCAGGGGGTGGTTGCAAATATATGAGATCATTATATGAATGAATATATGAATCATTTTCACATTATATGTTGATTACACTTATTACTGCAAAAAATACTTTTAACTATTTTTCCTAGATCTTCAAACTTTAAAACGGGTCAAAGTGACCCGGAACATAACAGGAGGTTTAAAATATATAATTATATATTGCAATAAAAATAGATACTGGACTATTGTCTTTCTCTAGTATTGTTTTAATAGAAACAAGTTCATTTACTTGTTGCGCTTTTTATCTTGGTAAAGTGTAATGAAGTACGTTTAGAGAAAATCATACATTTATTATTAATATTATTTATTATCTGATATTTATTGGACAGAAAGCCAAAGGCCACACCCCTTAGCCAAGGTCAGCTGTGCAGGTGTGTGATGTGTTACCTCTCAGATTGATGGATTACAGTGAACCATTCTCACTCCTATTTACATCAGTGTTTGCATGAAGCCAGTGAGCTCAGCCAATTCCAGTCTAAAGTAAAAGAGGTGAAAGTATGGAAGCATATCAGACTGGATGTAAAGTATTGGGTATTAACCACTAGACAGATAAACTGACCAGTCAACAGTTGATCAGTGTAGAGCTCTACCAGTAAAGTGTGAGTTTTTATTTGAGTTGATAAAAAAAGCTGGTCTATCAATCATATTTTTATTTTATCTTTCTAGCTGATGTTGCCATGTGGGTCAGCTAGATCTGTTTTCTCCAATTTCCAAACCAGAGTTTTTAAATGTGTAGGAAACAGTATAGAGTGTACTGCACTATCTGATCCAATACTGATTTACTACAGGCAAAAGCTTTGCAATTTTTTTCAATTTCCAAAGCTCAGTATATTTCTATTGCTATTTACCAGCTGTAAGCTGTTAACCAATGAATTGTTTGCTAAAAATAACCACCACTTTTGTTAAATAAAATATTATTTTTCTTTTTTTTTCCAGTATACTTTTACAATATACAATTTTTTTTACAGTAATAAAATTATTTTTTTCAGTTACAGTTGGCGGAGCGCTACAGACGTGAGTCAGACGCTTGCATTAAAAACAAAGCGAGGTTTTATTACAGGGCACGTAAACAAAGAGTGTAGTCATATCGCAAGTATGGGTCAAAACCAGAAAGAAAATAAGCCAAAACATCAGAGCAGAATCGCAAACCAAACACGAAAATATGAGCCGAAAGCAGCGTTCAATAAACCAGAAAATCACAGATACAAGGGCTAGAAGGGCTAGGCAAAAAAAAAACATGGTAAAAAGAGCAAATACGGGTCAAACACGGTAAATACAAACAGAAGGTAAACACTTAGTATATCTCTGGTAAACAGGGAAAATACTTTGCAAAATACATGACAAACAAACGGGTTTATATACATAAAAAATGACCAACACCCAAACACAATTTAGAATCCTGGAGATGGTGAACCTAAACGTGAGACAGGATTAATCGTTAAATCCTTTAACTGAAAATATGGGCTAGAAAAGTGTTTTTTTTTTTGTATGTTGAGGAGACTAAAGGTTCCATTCTAAGTTAATGCCTTCACCCTATGTAATGCAGTAGGTTGGGCATGAAATGGCAGAACCACCATCCAAGAAGTGCCCAATACATTCGATTTATAAACATTTATAATCAGTAATAATTTAGATAAACACTTATTTATCATTCAGTGACTGTTAGGTGCACTAAGTAGGGAATAAACTTCCTTTAAGACATTTTATGCTGGGGAGGTGACCTGTCAATGATTGGCTAGTGGCTATAAACTACATACCAGTGTGGACCAATGCACAACTCAATATTAGAATACCTGGATCGAGTTCTGTTTTGAAATGTTCCAGTGGCCCACACACTGAGGAGCCCACTGGGAATTGTCCTGATACTCCTGACGGCCAGTCTGTACCTGGTACCCCTGGTTACCAAGTGGAACAGTGTATTCAGAATTCATGTACTTTATATTATATATGTTTTATGTATATATATATATATATATATATATATATATATATATATATATATGTACATATTGTTCAGGTCTCGTTAGCGCGTAGCCCCCCCATCCGTGACGGCCGCGGTCAGGACGAGCGGGTGCTCACCTCGTATGACCGAACGCTGATCATCAAACAGATCTCCAGTGAGGAGGTGGAGGATATGCACCACATCCTGTCCGAGTACCATCAGGTGGGGGGTTCAATTATTTACAGTGTTTATTTCCTGTTATCCCAGCTATTAAAACACTACAAAATACATCTTTTTAAAAATCTTTGTGGAAAATTGGTGTGTGAATTTGATTGCATTCAGCTACACTAAGCTATAAGAGATTGTTTAGCTAGTTATTTTATCTAATTTCATTCCCAAGGTACAGATATTTTGGTCTGCAAACCAAACTGTTTAATCCATCATCCAAAAATGGAAACAGTATTCTAAAACTGCAAACCTAACAAGACATGGCCGTCCACCCAAACTCACAGATCGAGCAAGGAGAGCAGTGGTCAGAGAAACAATCAAGAGTCCCATGGTCACTCTGGAGGAGCTGCAGAAATCCACAACTATAAGTCGTGCACTCCACAAATTTGGCAAAATTTTCCCCACTGTGAAAATTCCATTGAGCATCTGTGGCAAAACATGAAAACTGCTGTTTACAGACGCTCTCTATCCAACCTGGCTAAGGTTGAGCTATTTTGTAAAGAAGAACACAAAAATCTCAGTCTGTAGATGCGCAAAGCTGGTAGAGACATACCCTAAAAGACTAGATGTAATTGCAGCGAAAGGTGGCTCTATTAAGTATTGTTAAAGGGGAGGATAAATACTTTCGCAAGTCACACTTTTCAGGTTTTTGTTTAATTAAAATTTTTAAAGCCATGTATTATTGTTGTTCCACTTCATAATTAATTGTGTTGGTCTGTCACTTAAAATCGCAATAAAATAAAGTTTGTGTTTGTAAAGTGACAAAATGTGGAAAAGTTCAAGGGGTATTAATACTTTTGCAAGCCACTGTATGAATTTGTACATTTCAGCATATCGTGACATGCCACGGCATCACGCTGCTCCCTCAGTTTCTCGGTATGTACCGCGTTACTGTGGATAATGAGGACACGTACCTCACCGTCACCAGGAGCATGTTCAGCCACAGACTGACCATCCACAGGAAGTACGACCTGAAGGTAACACTCTACAGTTTAAACACACAATTTGTGTAAACTTTTTTGACACAATCTATTTTCATACTGGGTGTGTCTCCTAGTTTCTGATCCTTACAATCAGTGTGTAGAGACCCAGGTTACTTTAGATAAACTTGTAGATTATATATTATGATAAACTGCCTAGCTTCTGTGTTGTAGGCTGTAAGAGGAAGCCTCATTTTCTGAGCTGCTGACTGGTGGTTTGCTCTTTAGAATTTTCTTTCTCCCTCTAATTTTCTATGAGTATTTCAGGCAAGTGAGATCTGCAGTTCTTTAAATGTTGTTCTGTTTTTTTTTTGTGACCTCCTGGATGAGTTGTTCATGCCCTTTTGGAATAATTGTGGTTAACCGGTTCCTTCTGGGAAGGTTCACCGGTGTTTTCTCCATTTGTGAATAATAGCTCTTACTGTTTTTTCACTCAAGTCCCAAAGACTTAAAAATGACTTTGTATCCTTTTCCAAACTGATAGATGATAGATGATCAATGTCTTATCTGTTTTTGAATTTCTTCAGATCGGGACATAATGAATTTCTTTTTGATATCTGTTTTCTGCTTTATGTTGTCAGACAGGTGATTTCTTGATTCTAAAGTTTGGGCAGTAATCAGGTGTGGTTGTGGTTAATTAACAATTGAAGTGTGATTAATCACAGTTATATTTGGGGGTTGGGGGTGGGGGCAAACACTTTTTTTGACAAAGGGTAGATGGTTTGGATAGTTTTTTCCCCTTAATAAATTAAATCATTATTTAGTAATTTAATTAAAAAAGTGCTTTTTATATTTACTCAGGTTATATTTGGCTGATATGGTGCATATTATTATAATGGTGCATATTACAGTATGATGATAATATGAAAAATGTAAATATGATAAAAATGCAAAAACAAAAGAAATCTGTGAGAAGCAAATACTTTTTTATGCCACTGTAATTCGAAAACAAAGCTTTATGAATAAAAAAGTGGCATTGAAACTAGTTGTTGTTACTCAAAGCATTTTAGGCTACAGTACATTTAAATGTTTGCATGGTTCTTTAAGTTGTAATTTTTCTGTCTAGAACTATTGCTTTTCTCACTAACCACTAAACAGTATGCTTGATTCTGAATAAAGGTGTTCTGATTTTGTAGGGTTCTCTGGTGTCTCGTGAAGCGAGTGATAAAGAGAAGGTAAGATCTGACCGCTCTGTACTGCGTGTTCAGGGACTAAACACAGGTTTTGGAAGTGTTTTGATTTATTCTAGTATTGAGGTTTAGTCTTTTTACCCCCAAAAGTCAATAAACTAGCTCTTTAGGACTTTCTGGCTGGAGGTAGAATGCTTTTTTTAGCCTCCGTGCAACAGTTTTTATGCCTTGTTTTGAACTACACAGCACTTTTACTGTAGATTTTTTAAAGGAAAATTTAGTCTGGGATTAGGCTGAAACCCCTGTGTGAGAGACTGCGTTTATTCTGTATTTATACTCATGAGCCTAAAGTGGAATCATTTGTTTCTTACTGCCATCTAGTGGTGTGTTTGAGTGAAATGTTTATATACTCAGCTCTGAGGTGAGACGCAGTAGAAATTTTATTAGGGGTTCGAGCACGTAGTGCTAGAAACCCTATTGTAATTGTTCTGATTATTATTATTATTATTATTATTATTATTATAGTTCTTATTCTTTTTCTGCCATAGAAGTGATTGGGCAGAAGAAACCGTAAGGCCTACAGGGCTGAGACTTGGTCATATGGTAGTACTTCTCACCGCTACTCAGATTCAAAAGATGAGCCCGATCGGCCTCAAGGGGGCGCTATGGCGAAGGTCAACGCGTTTGGCCTCGTAACTCCTACGCCCTGATAGCTAGAGCTAAAATTCTTGCATTATATGATTCCTTGGTTAATGGCAAATCAAAAAGGTCAATAGAACCACTAAGCTCCGCCCACTTAGATTTTTTGCTATTTAGCATAATATGCAAAACCTACTTTTGAGAACTTGTCCTAGGGTCATTGACCAATCCTGTCAAATTTGGTGTCAAACAACTCAGCAGAGTCCCCACCTCAATAATTATCAAAAAAATTGAGAAATTTTTAAACAATATGGCCGCCATATGCAAATTAATCTTACCGTGGCACACCCAAATTTACTCTAACAGCTGTTACTTTTGAATGCTTAAACCTACACTAATGCCACTTTACAACTTTGATGCCAACATGATTCTGAGGTAGCCCGTGAATCTGTGTAGACATACGCCCCCAGGGGGCGGGGCCAAAGCTAAAAATCTGTTTCTCAGGAACCGTACAAGCTATGAAGCTCTCCTTTGGCATGTATCATCTATGGCCTATGTCCTAATGTTTTACAGAAGGAAAATTTGATATGCAAATTTTTGCAATCGTTATTAGCCAATCAGATTCCAGCAAGCTTTTGACAGGCTAAACAATGACCAATCAGGACGATACTTATACCCTACATGTATCTCAGGGCCTTCTATCATCCATTAAAATATGACGTTGATTGCCCTCAAGGGGGCGCTATAGCAGAAAATCAGTTATATCTAAAGGTACAAGTGGCATAGGCTTGTTATTCTTTTTTAGTTGTATACTTTGCTGTAGCCTTTACAACTTTGTAATTACATATGTTTACCAAAAATGCAAAGATTTTCATCAGTGGCCAAAAGAGTAAAAATTGCTCTTTTCGAACTTTTCTTTAAGTCCTTAATCAATCAAAACAAATTTGGTCTTGATGCAATCTTGAGACCCTGTAGGTAAATAATTATCAAAAAAATCTTGATATTTTAACTATTTGAGGCCCATAAACCTTGATCAAACATGTACATGAAAGCCTTTTCAGAGTTATGTGGCCAAAACTCTGTCAAAGTTTAAATCATGCCAAAACTGTTGAAGCTACTAATTAAGAATGACATTGGAAGCACATGTGCCAAGTATGAGCCAAATAAGTCTTCAGTAGGCTCTACAGTGAAAAAATAACTATTTTCAATTTATTCTATTTATCGCTATTTTCCAACCTAAATGGACAGAAGACAGGAACCTTTCACCCTATCAACACACAAATTTATACACATATATAGACTGATAATCCGATCTTGATTGCAAATTTTCAGCCAAATCGGACATGTTTTGCCTCTACAACGGCTGGAAAACTACAGCGATTTTGTAGGCCTCAAGCCTGTATTATCGCTTTTTTCAAATCTAAATGGACAGAAGTCAGGAACCTTTAACCCTATCGACACAGAAATTGACATACATATATAGACTGATGTTGTGATCTTGATTGCAAATTTTGAGCCAAATCAGATATTTTTTGCCTCTAATATGGCCAAAGAGCATCAGCCATTTTGTAGGCCATAAGCCTGTATTATCACTTTTTTCAAACCTAAATGGTCAGAAGTCAGGAACCTTTGACCCTATCAACACACAAATTTACATACATGTATATACAGACCACTTGATCATGAGTACCAATTTGGAGCCCAATCGGACTTTTCTTCTCTTTTTAATAAATAGAAACACACTGATAGGGAATGTTCTGACTTGCTTATAGAGTGATAGATTTCCAGCAGGTTATATGTGGTCTCTTGCTGCGCTCTGGTGGTCATTTGGTGAAACAGCTACAGGTGAATTATTCTAAATTAAAGCTCTGCTGAACTTAATTAATCTTGCTTGTCTTGCTTAATTGAACATCTTTATCCTTCTTGGTCATGCTGCTCAGCCACCTGGGTCATTCTTGTTTATGCTCCACCCACTTAATTTTTTTTTTAAATTAGCATAATATGCAAAACCTACTTTTGACATCTTTCCCTTGCCTCCTTGACCAATCATGACATGTTTGGTGTCAAACAATTTAGCAGAGCTTGCTCCTCAATAATTATTTAATAAATCTTTACATTTGTAAACAATATGGCCGCCATATGCAAATTAGTTCTACCACAGTGCAGTAAAATGTCTTTAACACTTATAACTTTTGAATGCTTAACCTGACACTAATACCACTTCAGTCCTTTGATCATTACATGATTCTCAGATACCCTGTCAGTTTAAGTAGACATACACCCCCCCAGGGGGCGGAGCCAATGCTCGATAGCTGTTTCTCTAGAACCATACAAGCTATTAAGGTCGTCCTTGCCAATTATCATCTATGGCCCATGCACTAATGGTACACCAAATGAAAATTTGATATGGACACTTTTGTAGTCACTATTAGCCAATCACATTCCAGCAAGCTTTTAACAGGCTGAATGTTAATCAGGTCAAAACTTATGTACTATTATTGATATTATTGGTTATTAATATGTGCCCTTGTCATGCCTCACTGCTAGGCTCTCCGAATGCCCACTAGAGTGCAGCAAGAGACCCCATAAAACCTGCTGAACACTACAGCTCAATTTATCAATGCATTTCAACTAGTTTTCTCACACCACTCATCTAGCATTGTCATTATGGTCTTTATGGTCACGCTGGTCACCTAGCTTGGTTATGCTGCCCATCCAGCTAGGTCATTCTGGTCATTCACATTGGTCATTATGGTCCTGCTGGTCATTCAGCTTTGTCATCATAGCAATGCTGGTCATCCAGCTTGGTCATACTGGCCAAACACCTTTGCCATGCTGGTCATCCAGTTTGGTGATGCCAGTCAACCAGCAACATGTTTTAAGCCTAACTGGCCTCCAGGGGCCTCTTTGTCTGTAACGCTCGAACCCCGTAAATCGCCGCTTGCGGCTATATTTTTATTTTTGTTTTTTGTAGAATTGTCGTGCTTTTATAACGCTCCTTATAGCTACAGCAAAAGCGTGTGGGACTAAACAGCTGTAATATAAGTAGATAAATGTACAGTACTAGTCAAAAAGTTGGACAAACCTTAAATTCAGTTGTTTTTCGAAATAAAAAAACTGCATTGCAGATTAATACTAAAATCATCTGTGCTGAACTCGTCAAGAGTTAATTATTTGAATTTCTTGCCTCTTAATGTGTTTGAGAGCATCAGTTGTAAAGTTGAGAAGAGGCACAGTTGGTAAGATACAGTGAATAGCTCTGTTTGAGTAAATGTTCTAATTCATATTATGGCAAAGTAAAGGTACTACTGAACTAAGTAAAGAATAAAATGCCAAAGTAATCAAACATACCAGTCCTGCTTAAAATTTTTATAAACATTTTCTAAACTTTTGCAATAAAATGCTTTTATTGCAGTAATTTCCGGTGTCCTCTCAGGTTCAACTGTGCTATATAAGCGTGGATGATGTGTCCGTGTACTTTGGTACACGGACACATACCAATATGCAGATCAATCAATCAGTAATACTGCCTCCCTGCTGACGTCCAACCATCCAGGTCCCATCACTACCAGAAGCACACTGCTTCTGCTGCAGCTCAGCCAATCAGCTCTCCCTCCTGCCCCACATCTAAACCCATACATCACTCAGTGTCCCTTCCAAACTTTTTCATTTATTAGCTGAAGGTGGGTTCAGCAAAAAATTGGGGGTTAAGTGCTCATTTAAGAAGTTTAAAAAAGTATAAAAAAAAGTATCCTCAAGTGCAGTCACCTCAAAGACCATCAAAAATATTATGATGAAACTGGCTCTGATCAGGAGCATCCCAGGATAATAATATATCAATACATTATTTTTTGTACCTGTTAAAGGTGAAGGAACTGCCCACGTTTAAGGACATGGACTTCAGGAACAACATGCAGCAGATTTATTTAAGTGATGAGGAGAAGGAGAAGCTGATGGAGAAGCTAAACCGAGACGTAGAGGTCAGTCACTCAGGCAGTTTATACAATGATGAGGCAAAACATTAAGACCAATCCCAGATGATGCAATCTGGGTGATTATGCTGTACTAACCCTCGAACACTGCCTTCGATGAACATGTGAGCATCAGATTTGTTGATGATTATATACAACTCTGGAAAAAATTAAGAGTACACTTCAGTTTCTGAATCAATTTCTCTGATTTTGCTATTTATAGGTATATGTTTAATTAAAATGAACATTGTTGTTTTATTCTATAAACTACGGACATTTCTTCCACATTCCAAATAAACATGTTGTAATTTAGACAATGTATTTGAAGAAAATGAGAAATGGATGAAATAACAAAAAAGAAAACGAGTTCAGAAATCAATATATGGAGGATTAACCCTGTTTTTTAAATCACAGTTTTCATGCATCTTGGCATGTTCTCCTCCAGCAGTCTTACATACTGCTTTTGAATAACTTTATGCCACTCTTAGTGCAAAAAGAGTTTTTCAATTTGGTAAAATTCTAATATTTAGGTGGTCTCTTTTTTTCCAGAGCTGTATATTATGTATACCAATGTATACCATTATGTACATCCAAATCTTTTGTAGTCAAGAACAGTGCACTACTAGCACTGCTTGGAGAAACTACTAATCAGACAAAAAAGAAAATACGTGCCAAAACATTATGACCACCTCCCTAATATGTTCTTTGTACAAGAATGACTACCTGCGTACCACATTGTAGAGTCATAGAACCAATTTTTACTGATTATAGATTATAGAACACTTACCCCTCATATCGCACTAAATTTTTGCCATTGATATAGACAGGTTATGCACAGAGCATATTAGACAGAGATGGTTATTATATCTTGGCTCATCTGTGTGTATGTACTGTGTTATAGCTGATAATGAGTAGAAATGTTCTGTTCTGGCCATGTTTGCAGTTATACAGGTTTGTAAAGCAGAGCTATTCTGGTTCTGCTGGCCCGTTCGGTTCTGAGTGTGTTCAGAACAATGTTATGTAACAGCTTGTGTAACAGAGCGACTTGGCTCACGCTCAACTCTCAAGAAAAGACAATATATTTTTATGATTTCTCAGCATCAACTTTTGACACCTGTAGGTCCTGTTCAAACAACAGCAGGAAGAGCGCACAAACGGAGGAAGAGCCCGTAAAACATACTTATCAGTCCCAACTGTCCTTTCTAACTGTCCTTTAAAACTGGTTACCAAACTCAAAAAACTCAAAAAAAGCTTTTTATATATTTTTTTATTTTCTATTCAAAAAGCAGCCCAGCCTGAAACACTCCTTATAACTCCAGTGTAAGCGGGCGTGGCTCTAGGCTAAATGGGTGTGGCTAAACTACTGTGAATTAGTGAAAAATGTAAAGAGATTGGCTTCTGAGTGGAGCAACTGTCTAAGCGTTTTATCTGCCATTGGTAAAACACCAATTAAGTGTGTGTGTGTGTGGTTTGTTTGGTGGTCCCACAGTTCCTCGTACGTTCAAAGATCATGGACTACAGTCTGCTGTTGGGGATCCATGACCTGGAGAGGGCGGAGCGTGAGGAAGAGGAGGAGTTTGAAGAATCGACGTGTGAAGAGGAGGAAGAGTCTGAGAACGGTGTTTCGGCAGGTTCACCAGCTGTGGTTTCTCCCAGCACCTCACCTGAAGCAACTGCAGGCTACTTGAGTACCCATAAGCCCTTTGGACCAGGAGAATATGACCCGTATGTGGACGTTTACGCCATCCAGAGTGCAGCCGGTGAGTATATAGTAATGAACAGCATCTGATCAAAAACCTTGTATCTCTAGCATGGCACACCATCCAGGGTCACAGTGAACGAGTGACCCACCCCCTATTAAAGTTCTCTATGAGTGACTGGTGTGGGACTGATGTGGGCATCAGGAGGTTGAGGGTTCCATCCCAGGTGATGCCACAGCTAGGGGTGCAGGAAAAACATTTTTTTGCAGGTGCAGCTACTGTATCGCGGAGCTTTTTAACTGTACCGCGGAGCTCATCTACTGTCGCGCAGAGCTCATCTACTGTCCAGCGGAGCTCTTTAACTGTACCGCGGAGCTCCCCTACTGTCCTGCGGAGCTCAACTACTGTACTGCAGAACTCTTTAACTGTCGTGCAGAGCTCTTTAACAGTTAATGAGCTTCGCAGGACAGTAGATGAGCTCTGCCAGACAGTTAAAAAGCTCCGCGGGACAGTTAAAAAGCTCTGTGCGACAGTAGCTGAGCTCCACAGGACAGTAGCTGAGCTCCGCGGGACAGTAGGTGAGTGTCGCATGACAGCAGCAACAGGACAGGGAAAGTTTTTGCTCTTACTGCCTCTCCCTATTAGGCTTCAGAGGGGCATGTAGTGTCGTGTTATGGTGTTTGTTGTTGCGCCGCTAAAGTATGGAGGATGAAGAAAAAGAAATCCAACCGATTTGAAAGAATCTTAAAAAAATCTAATCGTGACCCCAAGAATCTATTCTGAATCTAATTGTGGGATTCCCAAAGATTCACAGCCCTAGCCACAGCCATCAGTCAGTGATGATAACTGTCCTCTCCCTCATTAATCCCCTAACTCAACATGGGTGATGCTAGCCCACATAAGTGTCTGTTAGCTAAATTAGCAGAATTAGCAGTTAGCTGTTAGCATCCTCCTTCAAGCATATACAGCTCTGGTGATGTGCTATTCTTTACCATTCCATCACTGATAAAATGTTGTGAAGATTCATTCTATCCTTATTAGCTGTTAGCCAAGCTAACCAGCTTCAGTAATATTCAAATCAAATCAAATTTATTTGTATAGTGCATTTAACAACTAGCGTTGTCACAAAGCATCTTTGCAGAAACATGATCACAGGACAAAGAATCAGGAAAAACATTAAACATAAAAAATAAAAACTCCCTCAGAGCTGCAGGAGGAGGAGGAAACCTTGGGAGGACCAAGACTCACATTTAAGGGGGGACCATCCTACCACTGGTCAAACGGCTTTTAAATTAATTTGAAAAAGTATTTTATACATCCATATAGGTTTTATATATTTAGGAGTATAGCAGCGTCACTAATGGAAGCAGTTAGAGTTCATATAAGCTTGGATGTAATCAGTAGTGGAGAGTAAGATGGATGATGAGCAGCTGATCTGTGGTGGGCGATGAAGAAGATGGAAGATTCAGAAACTTCCATCAGTCTGACTGGACAGAGGGCTCCAGAGCCTGGAGGTCCAACATCCATCGGTATTGGGTCAGACAGGTGGGCAGTCAGTAACTCAAAGGAAGGCAGAGAAATGGAATTAGCTTTAACTGGATTTATGTAAAACAGGGAATATAAAACATTATCAGAGTGTGGCTAATGACTAATGAGGCAGATCTGAATAAAACAGTCTATCTAAATGGAGAGAGCCAGAAGGTAACATAGACATGGAGGCTCCCTGAAACACCGGCATCCACCCACTCCACCGTCCACAAACCGCATGCAGTGGGAGAACAACAGCACCAGCATCTCAGTTTACCACAATTGCCATTAATTACCAAAAGCTAAACTAAACGATTGAGACTGTGTCTGAGTCCCGAACATATTCGGGAAGGTTTTTCCAGAGTTGGGACGCTTTATAAGAGAAAGCTCTTCCTCCTGCAGAGCTCCTTTGAATTTTAGGAATTACTAACACACATCATGTTCAGACATTTAGCCATTTTTGTTTCTTCATTAAAGATAAGATTCAAAATTTCTCATTATTCTCTTCACTGCAGGCGCTCCACAGAGAGAGGTGTACTTTATGGGTCTGATAAACATTCTGACACATTACGACACCAGGAAGAAAGCAGCGCATGCAGCAAAAACTGTGAAACATGGGGTAGGTAGCTCAGCACTGCCTAAGAATTTCTGTTAATATGGTTATGAATTATTGTCTGTTGTCAACTTGATGTTTAATCTTCGACGCTTCCTGATTTGTTTCTCCAGTCCAGTGCAGAGATCTCGACAGTTCACCCCGAGCAGTATGGCAAGAGGTTCCTGGAGTTCATCTCAAACATCATTGCTTATTGAACCAGTCAGTCTACAAGCAAAAAATTATATTCATTAGTAAAAAAAAATCTGTAGCTTAAGAGTAATGTATCAAATTGCACTGTTAATGTAAATGATGTACACTGCTGGTATAAATATTATAATTTTTAGTGTAAAGTTTTACCATTCAGAGATTTTTTGAGTATCTTTGCTAATCATAAATAACTATTTTTTTTTTCTGAATAAAAATCTGTTACTGTAACTTTGTCATTTTGAATGTAATTTAAAATTAATTTTTAAATTTTAAAAACTCACTAAAAATAGTCCTACAAATAACAAAATGTGACTTTGAATGTGGCAACACGTGGAGAATGCAAAAGACCTCAGGCGTCTCTGTTTGTGGCGTGCTTGCAGAAATGGCTTCTTTCACATCACTCTCCCATACAGCTTCTCCTTGTGCAAAGTGCGCTGTATTGTTGACCGATGCACAGTGACACCATCTGCAGCAAGATGATGCTGCAGCTCTTTGGTGGTGGTCTGTGGATTGTCCTTGACTGTTCTCACCATTCTTCTTCTCTGCCTTTCTGATATTTTTCTTGGTCTGCCACTTTTGGGCTTAACAAGAACTGTCCCTGTGGTCTTCCATTTCCTTACTATGTTCCTCACAGTGGAAACTGACAGGTTAAATCTCTGAGACAACTTTTTGTATCCTTCCCCTGAACAACTATGTTGAACAATCTTTGTTTTTAGATTATTTGAGAGTTGTTTTGATGAGCCCATGATGCCACTCTTCAGAGGAGATTCAAATAGGAGAACAACGTTCAGTTGGCCACCTTAAATACCTTTTCTCATGATTGGATACACCTGGCTATGAAGTTCAAAGCTCAATGAGGTTACCAAACCAATGTTGTGCTTCAGTAAGTCAGTAAAAAGTAGTTAGGAGTATTCAAATCAATAAAATGATAAGGGTGCCTATACTTTTGCACCGGTCAAATTTTGGTTTAATGCATATTGCACATTTTCTGTTAGTACAATAAACCTCATTTCAATCCTGAAATATTACTGTATCCATTAGTTATTAGATATATCAACCTGAAATGGCTGTTGCAAACACCCAAATATTTAGAACTAAAAATGATTAAGATTAATAGGGGTGCCCAAACTTTTTCATATGACTGTAAAGAGTGAAGTCATTACATCTGAGTACAGGTACACAGTGTAACAAAATTACGCTCCTCTGGAACCATGGTGCAACATGGAACAACAATGAAATAGAATATAAAGTGCAAACGTGCAACGAAAGTGCACATAAAAATATAACACTACAATAAATACAGCAGACAAGAGAACACTTTACAGACAGGACAGTGCAGTACCAATAATGTACAGTGAAATGTGTGCAGTGAGAATAAGGTGCATAGAACATAATTAACATACTGTAACATATAGAATATAGAGATATTTTGGTCTCTGCGTAATGAGTATTTGAGTGTGTGTGAGTGTAGAGTGAGTGTAGAGTGATGGGTGGGTTCAGTACAGTCTTTGTGTGTGTTATTTGTTTAGCTCAGAAACAGTTAAATTAAACTCGTAGAGAGAATCTGTGTGATGAAAGTCAGACACTAGAGATGGTTGGTGGTTTGGACAGGCTGTGTGTAGAGCGTGTGTGTTATTGCATGTTCACTGAGGGGATGGTATAAATCTGTTGATGCAGTCGTTGTGTTTCTGGTTATAATGGAACTCAGTGGACGTGGTTTCCTGTGGTGATGGTCAGCAGCCCAGAGGTTAATGTGTGTCCTTGTCCTTTAGTAATAAATCATTTCATAATCCTGCTGAGGGAACAGAAAGAGTCAGGAAGCTCACCGTTAGAGCTGTTCACTCAGATAAAGGAATGTGCTTTGTGCTCCAGAGTCCAAATCCTCAGTCTGACCAGCTTTAGGACGACAGGAGTCACCCAGAATTTCCTCCAGACGCCTCAACTTTCAGTGAACAGGTACGTACCATACTTTAGGGTTGCATTTTAGTTGTATACTACATTCTAATACTATAATGTACATACTATATACTAATCTTAATAGTGTGGATTTGTCAGGTTAGTACCCAAAATATTTACAAACCCATTTTGTACTAACAGGGAAGTTTTCCTCCCCTTTGTTGTTTAAATATCATGAGAATAGTATTTTAAATTTTGCAATCTGCCTGTCCAAAAAAAAAGTCGACACTAAAAAAAGGGCACACACTAATACAGCTCTAAAATAAATAAGAGACCACTTAATAAAAAGAAAGAGGAAGATGGATGATCACAAGCCATCAAACCCAGCTGAACTGCTTGACTTTTTGCACCAGGAGTGGCATAAAGTTATCCAAAAGCAGTGTGTAAGACTGGTGGAGGAGGACATGCCACGTTGCATGAAAACTGTGATTAAAAACCAGGATTATTCCACCAAATATTGATTTCTGAACTCCTAACACTTTATGAATATGAACCTGTTTCTTTTTAAGCTTTGTTATTTCAGTCATTTCTCATTGTCTGCAAATAAATGCTCTAAAGGATAATATTTGTATTTTAAGTCTGTAGTATTTTGTTATAAAACCACTTCAGATGATCCAGAATGCAGCAGCGCGCCTGGTCTTCAACCAGCCAAAACGGGCACGTCACCCCACTACTCACTGAGCTCCACTGGTTACCGGTTGCTACTTGCATTAAATGCAAAGCTCTAATGATTGTCTACAAGGTGAAGAAAGAGCAGCTCCTTCCTACCAGCACTCACTTATGTTTCCTCCTGGACGCGGCGCATCCCTCAAGTAAACGCTACCTAGCTTTGCCAAACATTCACACAAAGCAATCTAAACTGTTTTCCTACCTTCACTATCAGATTAGGAGCGTCCCTCGCTCTCTGTAAGAAACTCCTGAAGACTGAGCATTTCAAAGAGCACAAACAAACAAAAGAGTTAACAAACTAACTACTTGTAACCTCATTTCAAACAAGATTGCAATGTTATTTTTCAATGTTATGTAAAACTATTGTTTTATATGTTGATCTTTTAAAAGTAATTGAAAGTAGTGAAACATTAAAAAAGTTTGAACATGTATTATTATTTTTTTTATAAAACGAGTGAATTATCCTTATTGAACCATTACCTGTTAGAGGCAAAGGAACACCATTGAACTAAATATTGATAGAATAATTAGCAGTGGAGTTAGTTACTGCTTGTAAGGATTTTTTGGATAATTGAACATGCACCGGGTCAAATTAACGCCGGAACACCATCACTGTTCCTGACAAATGAACACAAAAGGAGGGTTAACAGTATGTTTATTGATCGTGTGGTGATGTGCTGTGGTCACATTAACAGTATGAACATTCTATTTATATTTTTTTTAAAGGTCTGATTCGTTAGCGTAAAATAGGCAATGGGCTCTAACATTAATGAAGTGATAATCCAGTAGAAAAATTTGCTCTGCTTCAGAAGGTGTTCTAAACTCAATGAAAGCAGTCTGAGACAGTCATGCTTGGTCTGGGAAATGGTTCATATCTACTAATGACCATGGGCGCAGATGGCACTGGGGACGGGGGGGACATGTCCCCCCCAGATTTATAGTGACCTCATCCGAAATCTAGCATCTACAAGCATAAACGTTGGGTTTTTAATTTAATTAACTGTACGTTTGTGGAATTCTGTGTTCCACAATGCCCTCGTTTTTAAACTAGGAAGCCTTCAGTTCAGAGGTTACATTGTTCGGAGCTCCGTGTTCCAGTTCCAATTTAACGCACCTTCTCAAGTCCGGGGTTCTAAGGAGCTGGTAACTGCCTGTAGACTACAGACACAGGCAGTTACCAGCTCCTTACGGTACTTGTCCACTGGCACTTTTTTTCAACGCAATCCGCTGCGCTGGATCTCCTTGCTCGTTTTTGAATTAAAATGAAGCAACAGAAGTAGACAGTCATAAGTTTAATATTTTTATTTTTTTACCAACCTCACTGTAACCTATAGCTCTATAAATCCATATTCTGCCGCTTTCAGCTTCTCTTCTGTGGTTGAAAGGCGCCTGTTCTGTGTGTGTGTGTGTGTGTGTGTAAGAGGCTTGTGTGTGTGTGTGAAGACGCAGCCTGCTCTTCCCTCATTGGCTGGACGCAGCCTGCTTTTCCCTGATTGGCTGGACTGGACACAGTGCGGCGGCCGGATTTATTTGAATAAAGTTGAGCCGGAGGGCGGAGCTGCGTTAAACGCAACGCAACCCGGCATGCACCGAGGCATGCAGATTTTACGAGAAGGGTATAGCTGCAGCCTGGAGCACCTCCAAAGGGGAGGAACATACCTCCAAACAGGCGGAGCCTACCTCCAAGTAGGATGGTGCTTGATGTTAAGCGGTATGGTGTTTTTCACGACGTTTTGTGCTTGTAAATAACCCCAAAGAATAATTAATGAATCAATTTTGTTTATTAAATGTTTATTTCTTTTTAAATGCATTTTCTAAGAGTTGTTGCATGTTGTGCACATTGCAACCACATTTTATTTATTTAAAACGTTTAAACTTTTGCCATGCTGTGAATTTTTCAAATTATAAAATAGTAAAGATCTAAATAATAAAGGCAGTTGTTTATTCATAGCCAATACAATTATAAATACATACACACTACACGTATTTTATTATATTGACATTTAAGAAATATGAATAATCATTAATTGTTGACTAATATATTTATTGACATCCATGAGCTTTTTAATCACGGAAGACTTTTTTTTTGTGGCATTCAGCAGAGAAATGGAGCTGTGTTGAGTGAGGTCTCCCTGCCTTACGATGTAGACTTTTATATAATATAATATAATATAATATAATATAATATAATATAATGTGATAGTACATTCTATATAACATTAAATTTGATGTAACAGAATAATAGTAATAATAATAATCGCGGAAGGCTTTTATTATGACATTCGCCGGAGCCGTGGTGAGATACTGTTGGTGGACTTCCCACTTGGAGGTAAGCCCCTCCCCTTTGGAGTTGGGGACTTCCCATTTGGAGCTAAGACCCTCCCCTTTGGAGGTGCTCCAGTCTGCAGCAATACATACTTGGATTTTACAGCTTGGTCCCCCCCAGTTCAAAATTTCCATCTGCGCCCCTGCTAATGAGTAGGTGACTGAGTCTTATTCCGGCTATGGCCTCTACTGTGTAGACTGTGCTTGTAAATTTGAAAACATGGCAGACAATTTAAGAACACAGGAATTGATGTCAGAACTGTAGTTTTTCTGCAAACACAATTTTTTTAAACCTTATACTACTTTACCATAAGAGGGTGGGGCTACACTGAGCATTTTTGAAGTGATTGACAGCCTTGAAAAAGCAGGAACACGATCGTATTTATTAGATTAAAGGTGTGAAATTGACTTGGGGTGTAGTCAAATATGATAACATGAGAACAAACTTTTCCACAGAATAATTTTGCAATCTGTTCCCCGATCTTACATATTACTGTATCTACTAATGAGTAGGTGACGGAGTCTCGTTCCGGTATGGTCTCTACTGTGTAGACTGTGCTTATAAATCTGAAAACATGGCAGACAGTTTTAAACCTAAAATCATGTTTTATATTGTCATATATATTGTTGTAGCATTAGCATTAGCACTCTTACCATTCTAGCTTAATTAACTATGCCTGTTTTCTCTTTCTCTCTTTAAGACGATGGATTATTTCGATAATGACACCGAATTCTTCCACTGCACCGTCAAGGTGGACTACAACTCTCGACGCATCGGCCTCTTCCTCCTCCACCTCCTCGTCTTCATGGTGGGCCTGGTGATGAACGTGACGGTGGTGTGGGTGAACTGGCAACGCCGCCACTCACGCAACACCGTGCTCTTCTGCCAGCTCAACATGGGCCTGGCTGACACCATGATCATGATCATGTTGCCCATTTACATGCTGGAGGTGGTGCTGGATCACGTGTGGCTGTGGGGGGACTTTCTTTGTCGCTTCTCGAACTTGGTGGTGGTGCTCAGCATTTACGCCAGCTGCTTCTTCCTGGCTTACATGTCCGTAGAGCGCTACCTAGCGGTGGTACGAGGCTCTGCGCCCAAGGCCCAAATTTTGGGCATGACAGAGAAGCGCAAGAGGAACATCATATGTGCTGCACTCTGGTTGGTTGCGTTGTTTTTAGCGGCATTGGAGACGGCTCACGTCCGTATTCTGCACCTGCAAGACCCGGGATGTTACCTTATGCCGACGCATGCCTACACAGAGTGGTTCACCTCCATCATCATCATCCAGACTTTTATACAATTTATCGTGCCTGCAGCTGTCGTAGCTACTGCCAACATTCTTGCAGCTCGGGCAGTACGGGCGTGCCCTGAGGTCCAGGCCCGCAGCGCTGGTGATGTGTGGCTCCTGCACGTATACTCGGCTGTCTTCGTGGTCTGCTGGCTGCCCTACCATCTGATCATGATGCTAATGATGATAGACATACTGAAACCATCACTGTTTGACTGCAACATGCTGGAGCAGCTGTTCTTTGCCTACACCGTGGTCCGGACCACCGCCCTGCTGCACTGCCTGGCAAACCCCCTGCTGTATTGTTTCTTGAGCAGGAGCTTCCGCAGCAAGCTCATCAGCCTCGTCCTGCGTCACCTGCCACAAGACGTTGCTCCTGTGCCAGGACCAGACCAGCCTGGGCATGCTGCCCAAGCTGAAGCAACGGCGAATGGAAAAAAGGCCGGCAATGCGGGAGAAAACAGCACCAGCCAATCAGAAGGCTCCTAAGGTCAATATACACAGGCCAGTCAGAATATTATGACCACTTTTTTGTTTCTACATCTCCGCTGAGCCTATAGGACACTTTGTAGTTCTATAATTACAGACTGTAGTCCTTCTGTTCTGTTTCTCTGCATACTTTATTATTATCCTCCTCTCACCCTGTTCTTCAATGGCCAAAACCCCACAGGACCACCACCAAAAGAGCAGCTTTTTTTGGGTTGTGGTACATTCTCAACACTACAGTGACGCTGACAGGATGGTGGTGTGTAAGCATGTGTTGTGCTGGTATGAGTGAGTGGATCAGACACAGCAGTGCTGCTGGAGTTCTTAAACACATCAGTGTCACTGCCGGACTGAGAATAGTCAATCAACAGTGTCTTGTGGGCTCCAACCTATGGGCTGTGTCCTCTGGATGGCATCCTGTGACCACTGACAAAGGTCTGCTCACTGACAAAGGACTGCTCAAACTGAGCAGCAACAAATGACCTTCTGACTTTACATCTACATGGTGATGCAGCTTAGTAGGAGTGTACAAGTGTGCAAGTATTATATTTGAGATGTTGTGATATTTCTCTCCAAAATCAAATGATACCTCAGAAAATTAAATATATAAAGCTTTCATATGTGAATGTGTGATTATTAAATCTGTAACTTGCAAGTAATTACTTTTATTTAGGGCTGTCAATGTTAAAGGTCTCATTCCATCGTTTTTAAATTTAAAATGTCTAGTTGTGGTCTCTAGTACGAATGAATGCCATGTAAGCCATTTAAAAAAAAAAAAAAAAAAAAAGGGCTTAGGTGTTTCTATTTAGCCCTAATTAACTGAATTAATGGTCTCTGAGGAAAGGCAGGTATGCAAATATATCGCCTCTGATTGGCTAACAGCACTGCAGTAGAGAATGTCTAACTGCCTTTTCCACCCCACAGTCAATTTTACAGCTCTTACCGCGAATAACCTACTTCCCTCCTACCCCTCACTGTGGCCACCACGCCACTATCCCCATGACAGCGTGAATAACCCCCTCCGGCCACAAAGCCATTTATCCCACGGCAGTGCAAATAACCTAAGGCTAAGGCTACTAACTCTAACCTCAGACTTGGCGATTTGGTGCTTGGGCAGTTTCACCACGTCGAAGCCCCAGAGTCCGCTCTATATCATAAAATCTGACCCGAACGGCGCCCGCTTTGACCCGTGTTCTGTCAAGTTCTAATGCCATGTCAAACCATGCTTCCCTAGTGATTATTTAAGGTCTCGGTAAAACGCAGACTTATGTAAGTAACTGTAAGTTCTTGACACATATTCAGATGATGATAATCTTTATAATCTTTACTGGCATAAAAAACAAGTGTACAAAAAAGGACTCACTGAACTCACTTTTTTGTACCCCAATATAAGATACAGCCCCTGTGACAAGCTTTGTGGTCTTTTAGGTACAAATCTGTACTTATTTTTCTGTGCAGCGGTCACTGCTTGACACCACGTGACTCTGCAGTACACGTCCTATTAAAAACACTGTTTGAAAGTCCTGGGTTAAAGCAGCTTCACACTGCACAGATATACACACTGGAACACAGACTCTTCTTGCTATATTGACTTTCTTGCTCCCACACTAGACAGTTCTGACCAATCAGAAGAGACGATGGTGCGCATTTTGGTGCGTTTAGGTTTATGTCTTTGTGAAACCAAACCAAACAGAAGAAGAAACTCTCCAAGTAAACAAACTCTTCAACTGATCCAGTCCAAAGAAACCAACTACAGGTGTAAAAACGCTCTTTCATCTTTTCATATTCAGCTAATTTAGCTCTAATCCAGAAATTCTTACAACCAAGCTGAGATGTTTATAATAAAATAAAATTAAAAAGTTTCCTTTACTATATTTATGATGCATTATTTATTCCAGCGCTCCATGCTGACTTTATCTCCCCTCAAACATACAAGTATATACTAGTATTTTAATTGACACCACCAATATAAATATAATTGCATTTTACATTTCTACATACAAAAAACTTCCATTATAAGAACAAGTGCGATTAATCACAGAATATGGTTGTGGTTAATCTGATTACAATTTTTAATCGATTGACACCACTATTTTAAATACATGTGCATAATAATGGTAACAGTACAAAAATAAGAATTATGGTTTATTTACAGGATTTGAATGTCAGAAGAAGTTACATAAACATTCAACATGGGTTTTTTTTTTTTTTTTTTTTCTATACCCACCTTGGTTGGGTTTAACACTATTCCCCTCATTACTTTCACGGGAAGCACGATAAAGCCTCCGCCTCGATAATGTGGTGGTGTTGTACTCTATAGATGCTTGGCACACAACAAACACTTCAAATTTGAAAGAAAAAATACTTAAACATAAAAAGCAGTGACACATTTGACAAACATTATATACACACATATCATATGTAATACCTTATTGAAGGAAATCTGTTTAAAGTGTTGTCATAAAGGGGAAACCTTGAAAGGTAAATCTGACCCAGTCTCTGATATCATGGGAGACCATTCTAACAAACTCCTCAAGCTTTCCAGTTTATCAGCTCTAGATCAGATGCTCTGGAAAAATTGATATCAGAGAATAATAAAAAAAAAATCTAAGGCCTCAGTAAAACCATTGATTTTGTATGTGCTGAAGTTGAAGTAAACGATGTGAAGCAGAAAACACACCACACTGAAAAGTGTTTCGCACATGGAGAGCAACGTTACGTGGAGGAACTCTCCAAAGCAGAGAGAATCAAATCAAATCAAATTTATTTGTATAGCGCTTTTTACAACTGGTGTTGGCACAAAGCAGCTTTACAGAAACGTGATCACAGGACAAAGAATCAGGCAAAACATTAAACATAGAAATTACAGAATACAGAACCCCCAGTGAGCGCGGAGGCAAGGAAAAACTCCCTCAGAGCTGCAGGAGGAGAAACCTTGGAAGGACCAAGACTCACGTTTAAGAGGGGGGACCATTCTACCACTGGTCAAACAGCTTTTAAATTAAAATTTAAAAAAATCTTTTATACATCCACATAGGTTTTATACATTCAGGAGTGTAATAGCGCCACTAATGGCTTGGATGTAATCTGTAGTGGAGAGTAAGATGGATGATGAGCAGCTGATCTGTGGTGGTGGATGGAGAAAAGCTGACTTCAGAAACTTCCAGTCAGACCAGACAGGAGACGCGAGAGCCTGAGGGTCCAACATCCCTCGGTATCGGGTCAGACAGGTGGGCAGTCAGTAACTCGGAGGAAGGCAGAGAGATGGAATTAGTTTTGACTGGATTTATGTAAAACGGAGAATATAAAACATTATCAGAGTGTGGCTAATGACTCCGGCAGAACTGAATAAAACAGCCTAACTAAAGGGAGAGAGCCAGAAGGTAACATAGACATGGAGGCTCCCTGAATAGCCTGTCTGCAGAGCCGCGGATTTAAGCCAGCAGTTTTATATCAGCAATATGTATGATGGATATCATATTATAACTCTGGTGCAATATTTAATATTTACTATGGTTTCCATGCCAATAAAAAGTATGACATTCTCTTTCTTTTTTTATTTATTGTAAATTTACGCACACATATTCTTTTGTTTTAAGCTGTGACTTAATATGTCCCAAATGTGTGATTTATAAAGGATTGATTTACCTTATCACATGAATAAAACAGAATTAAACTGTTGAATTAATTAAAAAGCATTATGTTAAACACTGGGCTGAAACAAACACATGTAGACATTTATATGGTAAATATTTCACACAGGATTGTATAACCTAATAGGCTATATGTAGGCACCCCAAAATTGGACATGAATAAAAGAGAGGAACTAAATACCTAATTAGTTATAATAAGTATGAGGACAAATAAAACACTCATATTGAGAGCTGGCTTTAATGGGCTTTATGTGAACACTTACACTTGTGCAAGAATAAAACAACATAAACAGACGTAAACTGAGTATAATAAGTACAAGAACAACAACACTAAACTAAAACAAACAACAAACGTTACTTACATTAACTAAAAACAACAATCAACAGAAATCAACAAAAGCAGCAGAAATAAAAAATTAAAAGTAATCAACGTGAACACCGCTCTTGTCCTACTGCGCATGCGCTACCACTGGCCTGAAACTATATGAAAGTATATCCGCAGCTCGGCAGACAAATAATACCGCATATATCTTTTTATAATATTATAATTTTATAATATTATGGCCGAGAAAGACTCCGGTAAAGTTGGTTTCATATTCGCATATTCGGATTTCTTTCTTCAATAGCTTTTGAACTGTGTGTGCAAAATGGTTAATACTTGCTTATTTTATATGCTGACATCCAAAGCAAGCTGCTACAACGTCTTTCCCCTCTCAAACATCTGCCTTTAGAAAACCACAGAACACATTGTCGTCTATGGGCTGCCGCGACCTGCACGAGAGCTAAGGGACCGTCTACAAACTACGCGACACAGCAAAAAGGCGAATGAAGATGGGCGGGGCAAATGCTTTATGCTTCATTATATGAAAGTGTAGTGTACTTTAGTGTTTTTAGCTGGTCACAAATGACAAGACTTCAGGAGTTCCTGACAATATTTTTTTATAATAATTGTTTTGTTAAAAACAATCTAAAAATATAAAGGTTACACTCATTTTTTGTTCAATTTGTAACTGTTTTTAAAAAACCTTTTTAAAAAATATTTCATAAAGTATTTCATTCTGATTTTGTGACAAAGTTTCAACTGAGTATATATTTTATCAAATAATCACTTGTAGCCCATTTTGCAAGTCTTACTGTCATTTGACCTGCAGTTCAACAGAGGGCTTTCAGGGTTTCTTTTTCTGTTTTACTGTTGATAGTAATACTGTCATTGGTGGGTAGTAACCATTGGTTTGTTTAATTTTAGTTGAGTATACAGAACCGTAATTAAACCATGTAAGAATTGTCAAATGATAGTATTAAAAGGTTTACATTCTATTGTGACTACTTCTGAAATAAATATTATGAAATATAACTAATACCTCTTCACTTGCACAATTGTTTCAGCAGGTGGCACCAAAGTTGGACAATTATAAATGTTACTGTCTAAATATTTGAGTTGTATTTTTAACTAATTTTTGTTTAATGTTATTTTTTTTCTTCTAATAAATTTTTTATTTATCTGTTTCTTGCTGAATCTTTGTTGTAACAATATCAATTACTTCCAATACCTTGTTTACTTTGAAAAGCTCTTAGTGTTTTGCAAATGAGCCTTTATGTAAACCAAAGCAAAAATTTCTTGATGAAATCTAACGGTTGCTGAAAATACTGACTAGGTGTGGACTGCACACATCAAGTTATATCAAGTCTAACCAACATGACATACTACAACTATGATATTGGTCAATTTAACCATTGCTGATTTGTAGCAACAGTTTTTTGTGAATTAATTTCAATAGCTTTTGAACCGTTGAGGGTATCACAACAGAACAAGTTGTATTAGATCAAGTCCCACCCACATGACATACTACAACTCTGATATTGGTCAATTTAACCCTTGCTGATTTGTAGCAAAAGGTTTTTGTGAATTAATTTCAATAGCTTTTGAACCGTTGAGGGTATCACAACAGAACAAGTTGTATTAGATCAAGTCCCACCCACGTGACATACTACAACTCTGATATTGGTCAAATTAACCCTTGCTGATTTGTAGCAACAGGTTTTTTGTGAATTAATTTCAATAGCTTTTGAACCGTTGAGGGTATCACAACAGAACAAGTTGTATTAGATCAAGTCCCACCCACATGACATACTACAACTCTGATATTGGTCAATTTAACCCTTGCTGATTTGTAGCAAAAGGTTTTTGTGAATTAATTTCAATAGCTTTTGAACCGTTAAGGTTATTGATACAGAACAAGTTGTATTAGATCAAGTCCCACCCACATGACATACTACAACTCTGATATTGGTCAAATTAACCCTTGCTGATTTGTAGCAACAGTTTTTTTGTGAATTAATTTTAATAGCTTTTGAACCATTAAGGTTACTGATACAGAACAAGTTGTATTAGATCAAGTCCCACCCACATGACATACTACAACTCTGATATTGGTCAAATTAACTCTTGCTGACCTGTGGTGATAGATGTTGTATTAGGGGGATTTTCCACTGTTTACTAATATAATACAGCAGTTATATTTGTAACTTTAATCTTCTGTTATTTCATTAGTAGTAGTTTTAAGTGTTTTCCTCTTGAGTTTTAAAGTAAAAAAAACAGGACTTCTAACAATTCACTCAAGTTTTACACAGGTGAAATAACAATATACAGAATGTTTCTCTTTGTAATAAACTTGATGACCTTTAGATGGCGAGGGTGAGATGGAACTTGTTTTAGTGGAGGGAAGCAATTTTGTACCAATGAAGACATGTAAGAATCACACTTAACAAATGGCCTGATCCCACATGGATATCAGAACACTCATCTGGGTGATTTGTTGATGTTTTGTTCATCCACTGATCCAAAGGTAAAGAAAAATATTGTTTTTTTGGAAACTCCTGTTCATTTAAAATGAAAACTGGTGTGTTTTTGTTTGGATGGATAGTTTTTTAACCAGCTTAGACCACCTAAAACTAGCAACCAGCAAAAACTGGTCTTAAACTAGATTTTTCACCAGCGATTTGGATGGGGTCATATGCTTTTCTAAAACCTGCTCACGCCAAAGGCACTAATGTCAACCCAGACCCTCAAATAATTTCAGGAAAATTGTGAAATACCCCTTACACAGAGGAATTTCTCCACTTTCTCTAAATCTTTCGCTGATATTATGTACTGTAGATGATGGGATATTCAAGGTCTTCACAATTTTCCTGAAACATTCTTTCTTTCTGAAAGAGACTCTGCCTCTCCAAAATGCACTCTTTATACCAAGTTTAATGACAGGTTCTATTGCAGCACGTTTTATTAGTACCATTTACTTTTTTAGCCTTTGTTAACCCATCTCAATTTTTTTATGTGTTCCTGCTATCAAACTCTAAAATACTTTTCATGGAATTTCATGGAATGGTACAATGTCTCACGGTAAACAAAATTAACATGTATATGTTCTAATTTGGACACAGTATGGGTCTACGAAATGTCTGTTTTTAATTACATTTATTTACATTTTACACAGTCAGAATGTTTTTGGAATTGTGGCTGCAGGTTACATTATGTGTAATAAATCAACTGGCCAATTAATTTGAATGATCAGTATCCAGATATTGAGCATTCATCCATGCTTTTCCATGGGAAAATATTTAATTGAACACTGAAAATGGTAATTCAAATTATTTAAAAACACATTTCATCTACTCAGGCTAATACACAGCATTGTTTATATTTTGAGTAAGTACTGAAATGGGTTGACTCTCATTTTGCCCTTAGGTCTAGAACAACTATAACAACATGGGAAGATACAAAAAAGGCACAAGAGTTTCAAGAAAGGAAATGTGGACAGCAGCAGGAGGAAAGGAAGCTGTTCTCAGAGAGTTGCAAGCAGCAGATATTTTGAGGCGGGACCAAGCTTACTCCTCTGCAGTGTGGTCTGAAGTGTCCATAGCTTTATTTGGAAACAATGCAAAAACTAACTGTCACTGGTTGTGGACTGTGTGGACATATAACCGTAGTTGTGTTAGGGAGCAATTCTGCAGGGCTATGAGGGAAAGTAAGGAGATGGAGACAGGTAAGCAGAAGTATTTCATAGCAGGTTCATGTAGGTGCAGTTTTAAGTTCCCCGATATTAAAAAGTTAGTAATTTTCTTGATTTCATGTGTAACTTTTATTTAACCTCTAATTTGAGACTTTTAAAGATGAATATTTGGAATGGGTAATGGCATTCAAATATGTGTATGTCTTAAAACTATATGATGTTTGCACTTAGTCCATGCACCTTATTAACTGTGGTGCAAACTACTATGCTTTTCACATACTAATTTACAAATGATTAATAAACATTATTCTAAATTACCAGACATGCCAGTGAGAGAGACGGAGCCACTTGGACCAGTTAGTAAGAAAGTAAAACAGAAGAAGTCTCTTAGACATGAGATGTACTTGCAGCCAGGGGACAAGGCAGCGGATCTAGATCAAGACACATCAGATAAAGAGACAGAGGAACTTGATCAATGCCGACCAAAGAATGAAGCAGAGAGCTCAGTCAAAGGTACATCAGACAGAGAAGCAGAGTGTTTAGCCCAAGGCACATTCGAAAGTATAGCAGAGGGCACATGCCAAGGCCCATCAGATGGTGAAGCAGAGAGGTCAGCTCAAGGCACATCAGACAGTGAAGCAGAAGGTTCAGCACATGGTACTTCAATGAAGCAGGGGATACAAGCCAATGCCTACCAGAGAGTGAAACAGAGGGTTCAGGCCAAGGCACATCAGACAGTGAAGCAAAGGGTTCAGCACAAGGCTAACCAGAATGAAGCAGAGGGTTCGGGCCAAGGCACATTAGACAGTGAGGCAGAGGGTTCGGGCCAAGGCACATCAGACAGTGAGGCAGAGGGTTCGGGCCAAGGCACATCAGACAGTGAGGCAGAGGGTTCGGGCCAAGGCACATCATACAGTGAGGCAGAGGGTTCGGGCCAAGGCACATCAGGCAGTGAAGCAGAGGGTTGGGGCCAAGGCCTGCTAGAGTGTGATGCAGAAGTTCCAGATCAAGGCACAATTGAAAGTGAGACAACAAATGAAATCACAGTGGAAAGTGAGATAGAGGGTCCAGATCAGGGCTCACCAGGGAGTGAAACAGAACCAGTGAATACACCACTGAGTCCGAAACAGTTGGAGCCACAGGAGAGGAAAAAACGCAGTGTGTGGCGAAAACTACCATGTTTAAAGAAAAAATTTCTAATTACAATAGAAAGAAGAAAGTGGAATAAAATAGCTCCATTAAAGGGACACACAAAACTGAGACAGCCTTGGACCCTGTGGTTTTACAGTTCTTTCAAACAAAAAAATCCCTGTTGCACTCTGGCCTTCAAATACCAGCATGTAAAGTCTAACGAAAGCAGGAAAGTAAATGCTCCGTATTTGCACATTGTCGCTGTGTGCACGTTCCCTTCTTGCAGAGCAAAGTATGTTTTTTCAATGAAAAAAAAACCATCTGGCCAAAACACAAAGGTCAAAATATTGGTTTCACAAAGAGGAAAAATACAACATAAGCTGACAGAAAAAAAGTTCAGACCAGCTGCATACCTCAGAAGAGGAAAAATTGCAAAGTCAATGAAATGGGGATCCAGTCATTGGTACTACAGTAAATTAAGATCTACACCTGTGTCTGAGCTTTTGTCTGGAAACATCACCAGATGCCTTAATAGGAACGTCCTTAAAGTAATTGCGTCAGAGCTGAGGAAGAGCACTCGTCTCCACAATGATGTGTTGATGGAGATCCATTTAACTCAAACTATAATGAAGGAATGTGACACCAAGTTCTATAAAATGCCAGGTTATATCCAGCATTATCAAGTAAACCCTTTTGGTGTGCACATGTACTCTGAAACTGGAATCAGCATTCTAGTGCAACACTTAAGGCGAAAAGATCCAGTGACCCTATACTTGGATGCAACTGGTGGTGTTGTCTCCAAAATTCCAAATCAAGCAAAACGTGTGTTGTACTACTCACTCACCCTGGCAGGAAAGGGTAGGGATGCACCACCTGTGCCTGTGTGCGAAATGCTTACCAATGAGCATTCCGTTCCCCCTATAACATTTTGGCTGATGAAATTCACACTAGACTTGGCAAAATACACACAAATTCGAGTCCGGCAGGTAGAGACAGACTTCAGCTGGGCTTTAATTCAAAGTGCACTGCTTGCATTCAACAAAGAACACATCTTGTCCTACCTTGACAGAGCTCACACAGTTTGCAGAGGTGAAAAGACATGGGCTGAAATACGGCAATTTACCGTACTGCATCTCTGTGCTGCCCACATCCTAAAAGCAGTCACACAGGCAATAGGAAGGCAAACTGAGGATAAAGGTCTCAAAGAATTTGCTACCTTTGTCTTTGCAAGACTGCAAAATGCCACATCACTGGAAGTAGCTCTAGATATTTTCAGATCCTTCTGTTTTGTCCTCCTTGCAGAAAGAAAGTCAAGATCTGTCAAAAACAATCTCAATGTCCTTGAAGACATCATTTCAAAATCACAAGTCACATTGGGAGACACAAAGGAATTGGAACAGCACTGCAAAATACAAACCTGTGACAGTGAAGAAGAAAAAAGTTCTGCCAAAACAATTATGGGCAGGTCACCATTCTCTAAGGAATTTCAGCAGGTGCTAGACATGGTCAAAGTACAAGTGGCAAATGAGAAGAGTGAGTCCAGTGAGGATAACCCCTACTACTGTCCAGGGATTATTAAAATCCTTTTTGACAGCTATCTTGGCCTCTTTCCCATGTGGAGTGGATTGCTGCTGGGGAATCTGAAGAGGTATTCCTCAGATGAAAAGATGAATCCAACTGCAAAACACGCAGTAAAGACCAGGGATACGAATTGCCATGTAGAGCGGTGGTTTGGCATTGTAAAACAATCCATTCTGGGTAAGCGTAAATATATCAGACCTGGAGCCTTCATTAGAAAAATGCATTGCTCGCTACAAGCAAGATTCATTGAGCACATAATGCAAAATAATCTCTCCCAGGAGCTTCTATTGAAACCACTGCCACCAAAGAGCATTAGTCATTCACAAGAAACTTGGGCCAAGAGGGAGGAAGCCAACAGCACAACCACCAAGTCCAAATACTTCTCAGCTCCTCAAAGTGTGCCACTTCCACAGGGGAAGAAAAAAAAGGGAAAAAAAAAGAAAAGTTGTGGAAAAGATGCAGATGGAAAAGGTCCCAAAGATGTGTCACAGAATAAACCATGCATGCCTGCTGACGAGGTAAATTGTAACATCTAAATAAAAGGATATACAAATCAAATTAGCAGAGGCAAAATATTTTTGGCATTGCTTACTGTGTTTGCTTTAATTGCAGGTTGAGACTTTGTGGAAAAATGACCCCACTGACCTGGTCGTATCAATTTTACGAGCTCCAGACAAAAAATTGGAGTTTTTGTTGCGTCAAAGAGAATTTCAGACACTGAGGCCTCATGAGTGGATAGCCGGTGAGGTAAGCTTATCAAAAATACCTGTTTATTTCTCAAGTTCATTTTATGCATTGCCATTTTGAGTTTTGTGGCATTTTGTCTATTTAAGCCATTAAATGCAGTTGTGTTTGTTTACCTATTCAATTTGTGTTGTGTAATGTTCAGTGTTTAACTTTTCTCTCACTTATTAAGGCTATAGAGAGCTACTTCAGAACCATCTTGAATCATGAGGACACTACTTGCAGGTTGTTCCAGCTCAGCCATTACACAACAGGAGTGGTTTTATATGGCACAAGAGAACAATGTGCCTGACAAAGCTTGAGAAATGTGGGTACCAAATATAATATACTTAATGTTATAGTAATGATAACACTAGATTTTTTCCTTTAATGTGTTCTGTATATAAATGTTTGCATTGACTGGGACTGACAACAAATGAGCTCTAACAGAGGTTCAGATTGGGTGAATACAGATTTATAGTAAGAGACAATCATGAATGTCATTGAAGCATGTAAATCTATTTTGGTTGACTCCAAATGTATAAGTTTAAACATTCATTAATAATGAACATAATAGGTCTTCTTTCATTTTAATGTCTTCTTACAGGTCAACTTTGAGGCGTATGATGGAGTCATCAGCTTTGTGAACGTTAAAAGTGTGCACTGGAGGTTTGTGGTAAGTAGTACTTTTTTAAATGGATGCATTCTATGTAAAAAAACAGTTTATGTCCAGACCAGAATCAGGTTTGTGTAACTGACAGCATAAGCAGGGTTGAGTTACTTGACTGACTGTTTTTCATACTAAATAAATAAAAATAAAAATTATTTATTTTAATCTTATTCAGTATTGCACCTCCTTATTGGGTTGCTGTACTATGCATTATGGTAAAAATGGTATGGTGTGGATGTCTTTGTTACTGTATAGAACATTTCTCTGTTTTTTGTAAAATATATTTAGTGTGATTGTGTTTTTCTTATGTTTAAACTTCCACTAACTTTTTATCTGCTTTCCACAATAAGTTGATCAAGGAAATAATGTCACGATTTGTATTCAAGAATGTTGTTTATTCATGGGAAATTACCATGTTTTCTTCTAGTACATACATGCCCTGTCAAAAGAGATTTTTGTGCTTGACCCTCAACGTGGCTGTGATGAAATGGAGGAGGCCAGACAGGCAGCACGCAAATTTGGGTAACTTTCTAGGAACTTGAATAAACTACATGCAGCACCCTCCATAATCATTGGCAGCCCTAGGTAAAATGTGTTTAAAGCCGTAAAATAAATTACATTTTTATTGCAAAAGCATAATCTCACTCTGATCTCACTCCTTCAACTCAAGTAATTAAAAACAAATCCTGACTAAGAAATAATTATTTCCCATAAAATTACCTGTTCCACAATTATTGGCACTCTTAACAATTTCTCTGGATTAAATGTATTGAAACCATTTTTGTCATTTCTACTGTAGTTTATAATCAATATATCGAGGAACCTTTAATTAGTAATTCATCGCTTCCTGTTTCCCTTGGGTATAACTATGGCATAACACAGAGGCCTGTTTCTCTTACTCACTTTTAAACATGGGAAAGACTAGAGAACACACTATTCCAGTAAGGCAGATGTGTGTCAACCTTTATTAATCAGGCAATGGCTACAAGAAAATAGCCACTCACCTGCAGATGCCATTATCTACAGTCAGAGCAAACAAAAAATTTACAAGCCTGGAAGAGGACGCAAGTGAATTAAATTGAATCAAATGGTGGCATCTTGGGGTAACGAGATCTCCCAAACAATCATCAGGTGTTTTGCCAAGCGGTACTGGGATTTTAACTGGGACTGTGTGCTTTGGTCAGATTTGGTCAAAGCTTTTTGGCAACAAACACTCTAAGTTGGTCTGGCGTAACACAAGGATTAGTGCGCAAAAAAACACCTCATGCCCACTGTTCAGTATGGGAGAGGATTGTGATGCTGTGTGCCTGTTACTTCTCCGAAGGACCGGGAAACCTTGTAAAGATACATGAGATCATGAATTCTTTGAAATATCAGGATATTTACAATCAGAATCTGGAGGCCTCTGCCCGAAAGCTGAAGATGGGTCTTCACTGGGTCTTTCAGCAAGATAATTACCCTAAACATTTGGCCAAATCTACTCAAAAATGGTTCACAAGGCACAAAATCAAGCTCCTCTCATGACCAGACCTCAACTCAATAGAAAAGCTGTGGGGTGAGCTGAAGAGGAGCGTTATAAGAGAAGACCCAGTACTCTGGATGATTTAGAGAGATTGTGTAAAGAGGAATAATGGAAGATCACTCTTCTGTATTCTCCCATCTTGTGAAGAGTTATAGGAGAAGATTAAGTGTTGTCTTGTTTACAAAAGGAAGTTGTACAAAGTACTAACACCAGGAGTGCCAAAAACACATTTTGTCCCCACCAAATAAAGGCACTTGAATTAAAGCTAAGATTTTTTCTTTTTTTTGCATTGTTGTCCTATATTATTAAAAAAACAAATTATTAGAAGCCAAAGAACACTTCTTAACCATGGGTGCCAATAATTATGTATATTCTTGGCTACTAAATCTTTAGCAAAAAAAAGTCAAATATCACCATTCGTATAGAGACTTACTAGCACTAGTAAATGGGAAGTGTTAAAATGGTACATGTTTGTTTTATCCTATATTGCAATGTGGAAGGTCTGATGTGCTTACTGTTTTGTAAGCTGTGTTGACTCATAGGATCAAAAGGAAAAAGGGCGTTTAGTGAAAGTTGTAATGGAGAAAGGCAAAGTATCTGTAATCAGAGGAATAATTTCTTAAAATTTGTTTTCCTAAATATTTAAATAATAGTTGGCTATCAAAACTCATTGACATTTAGCACTTATAACGCAGTACAGTATATGTAATATGTATTGTAGTGGACCATATATTTAAAATCAAAGGATCACTAAAACATAAATAAAAATAGTTGGTCTTAAATGTAAGAAGCAACAAATAAAAATAAAAAAGCCAAAAAGTGATAATTCTACAAAAAATACAATGTTTTGTCCTTGGAAAGGCAACTGTGACACAATTTTAGCTTAATAGCTAGGTCCAATGCAATAAAAAAAAAAAAAAAATACTGTTTAAGCCTCTACAAAAAAGGTTCTCATGTGTTCTCTGTGTATTATAGTGTTAATGTATGGTTAACTTCTGCAACTCCACTCTTTAAAATTATAGACAGTACTTCAAAATGCGACACAATCAGCATGGAAGAGAGGACTGGGTGAACATCCAGTGGAAACCTGCGACAATTCAACACACATTTCAAAGGGATGGTGTGAGCTGTGGTGTCTTTGTGATGCAGGTAATGTAAAATTGATTTGTAAAAAAAAGAAATACTTTAAAATTGTATTTCTCATTAAAAAATGCCAGTCAATATTTATTTATTACTTATTACATATTGTATATACACTACTTGTCATGCTTCTGTGTTGTGTCGTCATTTTCTGGCCTGTTTCTGTTTGTCATTCCCTGTTTGTTTTTCTTGCCATGTGCTTTTCTGCTCCTGTGACTCTGTCCTAGCCATATCTTTACATTGTCCCAGAAGTTCTTTGTTTGTCCCTCTGTATTAGCACTTTCTTTGTTTTACTGCTCCCCTGTCAGACCTTATGCATATTACTATGTCAGGTTTCAGTGTGTTAGCTGGTCGTTATAATGGGCGAGCAGCTAATGCACGTACATCCCTCTAAATCCTCTGTCCATGACCCAAAGATTAAATTATTTAGCAATTTTTACGTTTTTTCCCAAGAATCATGAATCAGTTTCAGTAATATACAGTTAGACATTGCTGTTTATGGCAGCCTGACTGCGAGAAATTGGACAGTGAAATTGAACATTCACATTTATTATTTTACTATGATTTTACATGACATATCAAGATGTTGTACCACAGAACAGACAGACAGGACTGTCAGTACATTGTGTTTCATCAGGTTGTATCCAGCCTCTTCCAGGTGTATGTTTTACCTCATTCCAGTTCCATTACATTACATTCCAAAAAATACAAAATGACTTTTATGAATTACATTCATTATTATTCTGGACAAGATACATTAATGTATACATATCAAAGCAATAGTTCATAGATCATTTACTGTACTCTGTACCATTATACACCAACCAAGCATAACATTATGACCCCCTGCTTGTTTCTACATCCATTATGCATTTTCAGCTCCACTGACCACATAGGAGCACTCTATAATTGTATAACTATATTATTGTTGTATAATATACAGTAGCTCACCTGATAGCTTATCATCAATTTAGGAGATATTTACCAGAAAAATGTCTAATAGACATGCATAAAATCTGATTTACAGGCTTTAACAACTGAATTAACTAATTTGAATGTAAGGACATACGCAGGAAAATAATGGTTAGCTGTTCTGGTGCGTAGGACAGTTCTGCAGAGTAAAGTATAATATATTGTGATCTGCAGGACAGAACCAATTAATAATTTTGGAAAAAGCAGACAGTTGTATCAAATAATTTGCTGTTTGTATAAACTAAATAACAAATGGCTTCTGTGATGAGCACAAATGACTAGATGATGTACAGATTAAACAAGTGGTTTTAAGAAATTCAATTCTGATGTGAGAAATGCTCCGAAGTGACTAAAAAAACTTTATGATTCACAGCAGGACCAAATGACTAATCATTTTGACTTTCCTATCCATAATTGATGACTAAAGAAGTCTATATTCTGACCCTGACACATTCACTGATATAAATACGTACCTTTGGACAGAGAAATTTGAGTATAGTATGTGCATTAGCTGCGCATCTATTATGTTTGAACAACATGTTTTGAGAAGTGCCCACACTGTGATGCAAATATTAATTCTGATTTGAGAAATGCATCAAAGTGGCTGAGAAAAACCAAAAGTCCCTATGTTTAAGTCTTTTTTTTTGTTTAATAAATACCTGCACTTATGTCCGCCTCTGCCTTCTAAGCTGCACATTGTCACACTACTGATGTAAAGTATTAGAACACCCCAAGCTTTTCAGATATTTTTCTATTTTTATTTGTTTGAAGTTTGTTGAGTACATGTATTTCAAGAATTATCTTATTGTCTTCAATACAGATGGCCAAGAGTGTGGTTGAGGAATTTCCAAGAATCCCCCAAATTGTGAAAATCAATCCCACAAAAAAACAGATGTGTCAATACAGGGGACAAATGGCTCTGGATATTCTTAGAGGATCAGGTAATGGCTACAAAATTGTTTTACTGTAAGTGTTTTTGGTTGTTTTTACATTTTTCAGCACTGTTTCTAAAATATATTTTGTAATAAACAGTGTTGAGGGATGAGTACTGTTCTGTGTGTGGACTTCGGGACCTTCCCCAATCGAAAAAGACTTGTGTTTGGGTAAGAAGTATTTGCCAGTATTTCAATATTATAATAGTAATTTTAAATTAAGACAATCACTACAATAACTAACTGTAATATCATAAATATATATATATTTTTTTTTATTTTAGATTCAGTGTGAAAGATGCCAACGATGGTTTCATTTGGAGTGCCTCAAGATTGCCATTCCAGCAAAAGATGTCCAGTGGTTTTGTGTGCTCTGTCTAAACCCTGCAGATAGTCAAGCATAAACACATATGCTGGAAAACACAAAACGTAATCATAGAGCAAAAGCATCTGCAAAAGATTTTTGTACATTGAATAAGTCTCTGTTTTGTGATAATGTGTGCTCCTGATTTCTTGAAATTAACAACCTGTAACTGAAACAGCACATGCAAATGTTTGTAAACCCCTATTAATGATTAGTTCTCTCTTGTTTTAATTGTAACATTGTTGCTGCAGTGTATGTTTAAAATGACTACCATTTATTTTTTTACTTTATTTTTTATTTTAAACACAGTTTCTCAATAAAAAGAGTTAAATGAACTTATATGTGTATTACGTGTGGGTTGGAAATTATTTATTGGAATGAACAAGAATAAAACTAAAAACAAAATACAAAGCAAACACAGGTAGGGAGAACACCGGAACAAATAACGAGAGGGCAAGGTTACAAACAAAAAACAATAAGGAACATTAATGACAGGGCAGAGCAAGGGCAAATAAATTGGAGGAGACAAAACAGAGCAGAAAACAATGGCAGACAGACAGAGAAACAGACAAACAAATAAAGTACAAAAAAAAAAAAACAAGACAGACAAGGGAAAAGGTGTGACAAAAGATAGTTTGCTATGTGGGTGGGACTTGATTTAATAGAACTTTTGATATTACAGCTATTGAAATTAATTCCCAAAAAGCCTGTTTCCACAGGTCAGCAAGGATTAATTTGACCAATATCAGAGTTGTAGTATGTCATGTGGGTGGGACTTGATCTAATACAACTTGTTCTGTATCAATAACCTTAACGGTTCAAAAGCTATTGAAATTAATTCACAAAAAACTGTTGCTACAAATCAGCAAGGGTTAAATTGACCAATATCAGAGTTGTAGTATGTCATATGGGTGGGACTTGATCTAATACAACTTGTTCTGTTGTGATACCCTCAACGGTTCAAAAGCTATTGAAATTAATTCACAAAAAACCTGTTGCAACAAATCAGCAAGGGTTAATTTGACCAATATCAGAGTTGTAGTATGTCATGTGGGTGGGACTTGATCTAATACAACTTGTTCTGTTGTGATACCCTCAACGGTTCAAAAGCTATTGAAATTAATTCACAAAAACCTTTTGCTACAAATCAGCAAGGGTTAAATTGACCAATATCAGAGTTGTAGTATGTCATGTGGGTGGGACTTGATCTAATACAACTTGTTCTGTTGTGATACCCTCAACGGTTCAAAAGCTATTGAAATTAATTCACAAAAAACCTGTTGCTACAAATCAGCAAGGGTTAAATTGACCAATATCAGAGTTGTAGTATGTCATGTGGGTGGGACTTGATCTAATACAACTTGTTCTGTTGTGATACCCTCAACGGTTCAAAAGCTATTGAAATTAATTCACAAAAAACCTGTTGCTACAAATCAGCAAGGGTTAAATTGACCAATATCAGAGTTGTAGTATGTCATGTGGGTGGGACTTGATCTAATACAACTTGTTCTGTATCAATAACCTTAACGGTTCAAAAGCTATTGAAATTAATTCACAAAAACCTTTTGCTACAAATCAGCAAGGGTTAAATTGACCAATATCAGAGTTGTAGTATGTCATGTGGGTGGGACTTGATCTAATACAACTTGTTCTGTTGTGATACCCTCAACGGTTCAAAAGCTATTGAAATTAATTCACAAAAAACTGTTGCTACAAATCAGCAAGGGTTAAATTGACCAATATCAGAGTTGTAGTATGTCATATGGGTGGGACTTGATCTAATACAACTTGTTCTGTTGTGATACCCTCAACGGTTCAAAAGCTATTGAAATTAATTCACAAAAAACCTGTTGCTACAAATCAGCAAGGGTTAATTTGACCAATATCAGAGTTGTAGTATGTCACGTGGGTGGGACTTGATCTAATACAACTTGTTCTGTTGTGATACCCTCAACGGTTCAAAAGCTATTGAAATTAATTCACAAAAACCTTTTGCTACAAATCAGCAAGGGTTAAATTGACCAATATCAGAGTTGTAGTATGTCATGTGGGTGGGACTTGATCTAATACAACTTGTTCTGTTGTGATACCCTCAACGGTTCAAAAGCTATTGAAATTAATTCACAAAAAACTGTTGCTACAAATCAGCAATGGTTAAATTGACCAATATCATAGTTGTAGTATGTCATGTTGGTTAGACTTGATATAACTTGATGTGTGCAGTCCACACCTAGTCAGTATTTTCAGCAACCGTTAGATTTCATCAAGAAATTTTTGCTTTGGTTTACATAAAGGCTCATTTGCAAAACACTAAGAGCTTTTCAAAGTAAACAAGGTATTGGAAGTAATTGATATTGTTACAACAAAGATTCAGCAAGAAACAGATAAATAAAAAATTTATTAGAAGAAAAAAAATAACATTAAACAAAAATTAGTTAAAAATACAACTCAAATATTTAGACAGTAACATTTATAATTGTCCAACTTTGGTGCCACCTGCTGAAACAATTGTGCAAGTGAAGAGGTATTAGTTATATTTCATAATATTTATTTCAGAAGTAGTCACAATAGAATGTAAACCTTTTAATACTATCATTTGACAATTCTTACATGGTTTAATTACGGTTCTGTATACTCAACTAAAATTAAACAAACCAATGGTTACTACCCACCAATGACAGTATTACTATCAACAGTAAAACAGAAAAAGAAACCCTGAAAGCCCTCTGTTGAACTGCAGGTCAAATGACAGTAAGACTTGCAAAATGGGCTACAAGTGATTATTTGATAAAATATATACTCAGTTGAAACTTTGTCACAAAATCAGAATGAAATACTTTATGAAATATTTTTTAAAAAGGTTTTTTAAAAACAGTTACAAATTGAACAAAAAATGAGTGTAACCTTTATATTTTTAGATTGTTTTTAACAAAACAATTATTATAAAAAAATATTGTCAGGAACTCCTGAAGTCTTGTCATTTGTGACCAGCTAAAAACACTAAAGTACACTACACTTTCATATAATGAAGCATAAAGCATTTGCCCCGCCCATCTTCATTCGCCTTTTTGCTGTGTCGCGTAGTTTGTAGACGGTCCCTTAGCTCTCGTGCAGGTCGCGGCAGCCCATAGACGACAATGTGTTCTGTGGTTTTCTAAAGGCAGATGTTTGAGAGGGGAAAGACGTTGTAGCAGCTTGCTTTGGATGTCAGCATATAAAATAAGCAAGTATTAACCATTTTGCACACACAGTTCAAAAGCTATTGAAGAAAGAAATCCGAATATGCGAATATGAAACCAACTTTACCGGAGTCCGAGAAAGCCCAATGCAGTGCAAATTGAAAAGCGCTGCAAAAGCACAAAACACATCCATCAAAATTACAACACAGGCGCAGCAAATAGAAAAACGCGCTGCAAATAGAAAAACGCGCTGCAAATAGAAAAACGCGCTGCAAATAGAACCACAAGTGAGTGATGCCGCTCAGGATGAATGGGTCCTTCATTTAAATATTTATGAAGTTATTTGCATAAATGTTGTATGGGTAAAAGTGGGCGATACGGAGACAGATTACGAGCTGGGTCACCTGTGCACATTTATAAGCAGATTGTAATTCATAAAAATGAAAGAGTGTTCAGTTGTTCATATGCACGCTTAAAAAAAAACAACACAGAGTTACACAGAGTTTTTTAAATGAGGCCCCAGGTCTTTAATATAATCATTTTTTTTCTCCTCACCTATATTTATTTTGGAATAATTATAAAATTTAATATAAAAACAAATAATAATTTTTCAGTAGGTTTTTTTGTGCAGGTATTTTGCAGGTAAATCAGTTATTTAACAAAAATGGTCTGTTAATGAACTATACTGAAATCTTAGCAACCTATGAAATACCAGTGACACCCAAGGAATTCTCTATTTTTTGGATGCAATCCCTTCTGGGAATGTTCATAGGCAATAGCAAAATACCACCTACTTTTAGTTGACCAAATAAATAATCCAATGGGCAAGATATGATTGTCCTCTGAATTAAAAAATATTCATTAGAGCTTTAATTCAGAAAGACATCGTCTCAGTTCCTCGTGTTATATTTTACTGGAACCAATATATCAGAGACTTGGAACGGAAGAAGATCTGGATCTTACCTTTAATTTTTTTTTTATTTCTAGTGACTAATAATGTGAAGAAAAATGCATTTAAAATACTACATAGATGCTAACCAACAAACCATTATTTAACCAAAAAAATGTATAAAATTGGTTGTTCTATGTTGTACACCTAGAAACCCTATTACATTTTTTGGCATTTTGTTTAAATGTTTTGGAAAAACTTGATTACATTTTTATTGATCATATTGATGTTGAATTTTCTTTGTGAATCTAACTTTGTGAATCTAACTTGTTTTATAGTTTTAATAACCTTAAACACAAGACAGATTAATATATTCATATATGTAAAGTTAAAAAAAACATCCCACTGTTCATGGTTTTTAAAATTGGATTGACAAATAGAAAGACTTCAAAGACTGTAAATATTTGCAAATCCTTAGGACTATTTTCATAAATGTCTTCCCCATTTATTTTGTATGTTTTTGTATGTTGTTATGACGGATCGTCTAAGTGAATTTTAAATAAATAAAAAAGATACGATCTTCATTAAGCACTTCCTGCATTTCTCGACACACGGCACAGTCTGAGCGCTACGCTCCGGTCCGCTCCCCGCTGCTCCCCGGCATGACCTCCACCAGCAGCGGCAGCGGCTCGGCTTCGGTGAATGGGATTTATCGCTGACTTTCAAGCGCGAGATTTGAGATTTAAGTTACCGGTTTACAGCTGATTTAAGGCGGCGTATCATCCGAAATCAAAGCCACTGCTAAGGTAAATGGGTTAGTCATGATATAGCTTATATCATGTAATAAAAATGTTTTTTTTCCAGTTTAAGTGATATATATTTAACATATATTTATAATTTAATTAATTACAGATTTAAGAAAAGTTTAATCAAAAGCAATGCTTCTTAATAAACCGCCACAAACATGTTTGTTTGTTCCAACAAGATCTTGAAACATGGAGCCTCTCATGTGGTTGATTCCAGTTTGTCTACATTTTTAATGAAAGCATGAACGTGTCATTTTAGAGATACTTGCACATACTGTCCCATCATTAAATCCACTGACAGTTGAAGGAAATAACATTGTTGCTCTGGTTTAAATGGCAGTCATCAACTAATTGGTGGCAGCAAGCAAACAGTTTTTGAAGCTTGTTGATTTCTTGAATGAGGTGTAACATCTTAATGGAGAACTCCGGTGTAAAATGGACTTTTGGTGAAATAAAACATGATAAAAAGTATTTACCTTTGATGAATAGCAAACCTCTGTTCTCCCAGAGAATTCAGAGATCCAGACATTTTAACAGTTTGTCCAAACTTCCTTCAGACTGGGCGACGTGGCATAATTGGCCCCGATAAATCGCTTTTTTCACCGTTATTCAGGCTTAAAGTAGCATACATCTTTATTCAGGTTCAAAGTTCCACACCTCTTTGCTAGAATCCCTGACATTTAAATCGAGGCATTAATGACTTAAAAAGTGCACAAGAACCTTATTAAAAACCTCCGTTTACATCCCATAAGGCTAGCTTTAGCTCCTTGCACCGCATTATCACTGTACTGATAATGATATATATATATATATATATATATATATATATATATATATATATATATATATATATATATATATATATATATATATATATACACATACACTCCGCATAGCCTGCCCTGCCTCCTGGCACCGGCTGCTATGCCATGAGGCACTGTGAAAGTGTGCACACACACAAAAAAAAGTTTTTTCTAAAGCGTGCGTTTGCACACTTGAACTTTGTTTCTGTCATATATAGTAGTTAAATGTGCTTATATTAGCGCTATTTATGGTAGTGGGGGCACGGGCATCTACAGGAAAGAGATAAACTCACAGAGTGCTGTGGCTGGCTGAAGTTGCTTCATTAAAAGTTCACAGGAAAGTAAAGCTTGAGTCTCATTCCTGTGTTTCCTCTTTATAATTTACAACCTGTATACAAATGTGCGCAGGTGACCCAGCCTCAGGTCCTGCCTTCGTACCGCCCACATTTACCCATAAAAGGTCCATGCAAATCTTTTACTGAATATTTAAATATGGGATTCCTAATTCATCCTGAGCGGAATAACGGAGGAACGCACCGCAAAGAAGCGAAATTATGAACAATGCGCAGAAGTCCTTGTTTTTGAGGATGAGGAGGAAGAATGTGTTGTTTGGTGGTTTAACCCAATATGTGGCTGCAGCAGTTAATAATGATAACTGCACAAGCTGATCTGCTACAGAGGCTAAAACAAGTCTTCAGATTTAAAAAGCTTTTCCAAGGACTGTAAACTCCTGTGAGTGTTCATTTCCCTGATTCATTTACATTGTTTTTTTTTTAGTTTAATGGCTTGCTATCATCTAACTTCCTCTTCATAGTATTCCAGTGGTTTTCAATTTGGTAAAATCTGTGCCCAACTGAGCACACAGCTATGAGAGTGGCTATTGGAAACTTAAATCGACTCATTAACCAGTCATCATCATTCACACAATTTTTCATGATTCTACAAATCAATGATAAAATTAATGATAATGATAACATTTACAATAATAAAAACAATAATGATATTTATATATAGCACATTTAGCTTTTTAAATTGTGCGATAAAACAAACCAGATAATACAAATAACATTTAAATAACCTACAAGTGATACTGAAGTTAGCATAAAAATAATAAAAGACGAATAAGATTTGCCAAGCATTGAAACTTTATACATAGACAGACAAATATATATATTTGAACATGTATATTTATATATATATATATATATATATATGTATATATATATTTTTTTGTTTTTTAATCTTACGTTTTTAATCTTGATTTATGCCGTATGGATACTTGGGGAAGGTTAAAGCATTTACCTGCAATTTCGTACTTTACCACATGATGTCACTAATTCCCGCTTATCTTCTACAGGAAAAAGGACGCATCAAACCGTACTTAAATGTGTGCTCGTTTTCACGCCAAGTATTTCTTTATAAATCACAGTTCTTGCGTGAGATGTTGCGCACGCACATTTCGGTTTTTTTATGCGTACACTCCCTTTATAAATGAGGCCCTAGGTCTTGGCCCTGACACATACTCTGCAGTATTATGTTCTTGAAATGAATAATAAAGTTTTTGTCTTATTGCCAAGAATATCATTATCACAAAAATATCACACCCACCCTTAGTGAATACCTTTTTCTTTATACCCAGGAAAAATTAAACTGGAGAAATGTTAGATAGCCACTAAACCATAATGTTTTCCATTAATAGCTGACATTTGTTTTTTTGAAGAAATGAAACATACCAGTCCTGCTTAAAATTTGTATGAACATTTCCTAACCTTTAAAAAAATGCTTTCAATGTGACAATTTCTGCCTCAAAACAGATTCTACAGTGCTAGAGGTGAGAATGATGTGTCTGTGTACTTTGGTAGGCAGTACCCATCTGGGTCTCACCGCATTCAAAGGCTGCTGCAGCTCAGCCTGCCCTGTCTCTAAACCCATACATCATCCATTGCCCCTCGCAAACTTTCCCCTTCATTTTTTAGCCCTTTTTCAAATTTGAGCTGGGCGTGTCAGCAAAAATTAGAGGGTTTAGTGCCTCTTTAAGATCTAGAACATGTTTGCAGGGAGACTGGAATCTGAACTTTATTCCAACCAGGGCTGTAGAACATGGCAAAAAAAATTGAATATATACAGTACAGGTCAAAAGTTTGGACACACCTTCTCTTTTCAATGCGTTTTCTTTATTTTCATGACTATTTACATTGTAGATTCTCACTGAAGGCATAAAAACTGTGAATGAACACAGGTGGAGTTATGTACTTAACAAAAAATGATGAAATAACAAAAAAAATGTTTATATTCTATTTTCTTCAAAATAGCTACCCTTTGCTCGGATTACTGCTTTGCACACTCTTGGCATCATTCTCTCAATGAGCTTCAAGAGGTGGCCACCTGAAATGGTTTTCCAACAATCTTGAAGGAGTTCCCAGAGGTCTTTAGTACTTGTTGGCCCTTTGCCTTCACTCTGTGGTCCAGCTTACCCCAAACCATCTGGATTGGGTTCAGGTCCGGTGTCTGTGAAGGCACTGTGAAGCCAGGTCATTTTTTGTTAAAGGTGCATTATGTAGGACCTGAGAGTGAGTGTGTAAAATGGCTACAGCAGTCTACTTTCAAAACACCACAAAGAGTAGTCTGCTCCGCCCACCCCTCCCCAGCCACGAAATTTATTTGGGTTGCCAAATTCAGCAGGCTGAATCTACACAACGTTAAGAGTACGAGTGAAAGGAGAGGAGAAATACAGCAATTCTAAACTCTTCTAAAACCCATATGTACAGTTATATTGACTGTATGTTACACGAGGGAAAGCTTCACGGTGTGTCTGACCGCGCGAGCCCCGCGGTGTGTCTGACCGCGCGAGCCCCACGGTGTGTCGTACCGCGCATTTCCGCGGTGTGTCGGAGATATATATATATTGTGGCGGCTCTGGGTTGTGTGTGTGGCTGCCTGTAGGCATGTTTCTGTTCTTCTGTGTGTGTGGCCTTAGGTGTTCTGTTGTGCTGTGTTGCTCTAGCCTACGTAGTTGGTACCTCCCCCGTAACCTAGGGTATGGGGAGGGGCCATGCAGATGGGTGCCGGTTAGGGCACTCACCATAAAGTAAGTGAGTAGTGAGTTAAATCACTTGGTTCTGTTGGTAGCCTATTTGGGAGTTTTGGTTTAGCTCTCCTAGTCTTGTTAAAGACTGTAAGTGAGTGGCAAGCCAGTTTAATAAAAGAGCTAATGAGCATCCTCCATGAGTCTCACGGGTCTTCCTTCCTCTACCACGCCACATTTGGTGTCAGAAGCGACCCTGCTAGAAGATATCGAGCTGCTGGCAGGGGAAATCGAACGTCTGAGGAGGAAGACGGCGGACCAACGGACTAGGGGCAAGGCTCACCAGCGGAGTGGACTCGGACCTGACGGCGCCAGCGGGCTGTTCGGAGGTCGTGGCCTGGGAGAGGACGGCGCGAGGACGGGGTTAAGTATAGATCCGATAGACGAGATGCTGGAGCGCAGTTGTGTGGGTTTATCAGATCCCCAACAACGCCGTTTGTGCGACCTGATCGGGCGTTTTCGCACGAATTACGCTGTGTCTGAGCGCGAGTGTACTAAGACTAGCCTTGCGGTTCATTCGATAAACACAGGTGACGCCCAGCCCATCAGGCTGAGACCGCACCGTCTTATGGAGCGCGTTTTATGCGGGGTCCCGCGGTCGTGCTGCGTTATTTATTTGGATGATGTCCTGGCGCATGGACCCGACTTTGACTCCGCACTCTCTCACGAAATGGTGCTCGGCGTGATTCAGGCAGCTAACCTGAAGCTCAATCCGGCGAAGTGTAATCTGCTAAGGCAGCGCGTGAGTTTCCTGGGCCACGTAGTGAGCGGTGCTGGCGTGGAAACCGATCCCAAAAAGACGGAGGCAGTCCGTGACTGGCCCACACCGCGTGACGCAAAGATGGTTCGCAGCTTCGTGGGGCTTGCCTCATATTACAGGCGGTTTATCAGGGGGATTGGGGACATGGCAGCGCCGCTTCATGCTCTGACTAAGCCTAGTGTGAAATTCCGCTGGTCTGATGAGGCGGAGCGAGCATTCGAGGAGCTAAAAAGCCGCCTGTGCAATGCTCCGATTCTAGCATATCCGAAAGTGTCTGAGAGTTTCATTGTGGATACGGATGCGAGCGACCATGGCCTCGGAGCAGTCCTGTCGCAAGTTCGGGACGGCTCGGAGCGCGTAATAGCGTACTATAGCCGCCGCCTGGACAAGGCGGAGCGTAACTGTTGCGTAACGCGCCGGGAACTACTCGCAGTGGTCGAAAGCCTTAAACATTTCCGACCGTAGGTGTATGGGGTGCCCTTCCTGCTGCGCACGGACCATGCCTCGCTACAGTGGCTCATGCGTTTCCGCGAGCCCGAGGGCCAACTCACGCGCTGGTTATCTAGACTCCAGGAGTTTAGTTTTGAGGTTGTGCACCGCCCGGGCCGTGGCCACAGTAACGCGGATGCTTTGTCTCGCCGGCCGCGTGTGGCCGCCGACTGCAAACATTGTGCTCGTGCTGAGGAGAAATCTGCTGAGACTGTGTCTCAGGGGATGTTACTGGCGCTGTCGGGGTGGCCCAGGTGTCCGTAGAGCAGCTCCGCGATGCGCAACAGGCGGATCGCAAATTATCATGTGTAGTACACGCGCTCAATGCGAATGTCACACCGTCGTGGGGGGAGGTGGTGCCGCTGGGCCCGATTGCTAAGGCGCTGCGCTCCAACTGGGCTAGTTTTAGTTTGTCCGACGGCGTGCTGTGCCATACCTGGCAGGATCCGGCGAACGGGCGGCGCGCTTTCCAGGTGGTGATACCGCGGACGCTTAGGGGTTCATGGGTCACCTGGGGCAGGGCACTTTGGTGTCACCAAGACTCTGAAGCGCCTGAGGCAACGCTTCTATTGGCCTGGGTGTAGAGCCGACGTGGAGCTCTTCGTGCACTGCTGTGACGTGTGCGCTGCCAAGAAGGGCCCCTTGAGGGCGCCCCGCGCCCCACTTCACCCTTACCAGTGCGGCAGCCCGATGGAGCGGGTAGCCGTGGACGTGCTGGGCCCCTTTCCGTTGATGGACTCTGGAAATCGCTTTGTTCTGGTGGCGATGGACTATTTCACGAAGTGGCCAGAGGCCTACGTGCTGCCAGACCAAGGGGCGGTCACTACTGTGAATATTCTGGTGCGGGAGTTCTTTTGCCGATTCTGGGTTCCGGAAGAACTGCACAGTGACCAGGGGAGAAATTTCGAGTCGGAGGTCATGGCGGAGGTCTGCCGCATCCATAAGACCAGGACGACGCCCCTTCATCTGCAGAGTGACAGACTGGTGGAACGTTTTCACCGCACGCTGGCGGCGCAGTTGGCCATGGTGTCGGGCAAGAACCAGCGTGACTTAAAGACTTTGTTTGTGACTGAATGAAAAAATAAAAAAGTGTTTTGTTGTACACGGGGTTTGTGTTGGGTTGGTGGGGTCGCCGGGACGGCTGACCCTTGGGAAGGGGGCTATGTGGTGGCTCTGGGTGTGTGGCTGCCTGTAGGCATGTTTCTGTTCTTCTGTGTGTGTGGCCTTAGGTGTTCTGTTGTGCTGTGTTGCTCTAGCCTACGTAGTCGGTACCTCCCCCGCAACCTAGGGTATGGGGAGGGGCCATGCAGATGGGTGCCGGTTAGGGCATTCACCATAAAGTAAGTGAGTAGTGAGTTTAGTCACTTGGTTCTGTTGGTAGCCTATTTGGGAGTTTTGGTTTAGCTCTCCTAGTCTTGTTTAAGGCTGTAAGTGAGTGGCAAGCCAGTTTAATAAAAGAGCTAATGAGCATCCACCATGAGTCTCACCGGTCTTCCTTCCTCTTCCACGCCACAATATATATATATATATATATATATATATATATTTTTTTTTTTGCAAAATACATATATATATATATATTTTTTTACAAAATTCAGTATTTAGTAATCAAATCATTAAAAATGTTGTTTCTTTTTTTTCACGTCACATTGCACATCCTGCAGTGTGTGACTATGGCACATGTACACATTCTGATGATGAGGCTGAAACGAGACATATTGTGCGACCCTAATTCACACAGAATTAATTATTGATTAACAAGTTAAACTGACACGCAAAAACAACGGGTTTGTTTTTATTAACTGTGTTTTTTTCTGTGTCTCTCCCACAGGTGCAGTGATGGGGATGGGGAAGAGTAAAGAGGGCAAGAGTAAAGAGAGGAAGAGTAAAGAGGGGAAGAGTAAAGAGGGGAAAAGTAAAGATGGGAAGGGGAAAGATCCGGGACAGCGTTCCCTCAGTCTGGATGGAACCATGGGTATGGGTTCCTCTAGTGGACACCATTTCAGTTCCGGCCCCCAGACCCAAACGCCCAACCGGAGCCCGGCGGTGGGGTCCAGCACACGCATAAACACCTACCATCCCAACAACACAGACCACCCGCAACTGTTCGGGGGCGTGGACTACCCGGGCTCCATCATGTCCCCTCAGAGAGGTGAGTGATTAATGCAGTAATTGATGGTTCTGGACAATACTGTGATTTATGTGAAGTATTTGGCCAGTATCAACTGTGACACAGTATACAGTTATTATAACCTGTACATTAAATACTATTCAAAACATCATAAATACAGTACCCTACAGTCACATCAAGACTTGTATAACTAAACCAGCTGTTCTAAAAATTAACTATTAATACTGCTAGACTCCATCCGGAGAGCTATAGAGATAGAAAAACACTACTTTTATATGAATGTTGTTTTTATTTATTATATTATTCTTTTACTGAGTAAACACTTATTTTAATATACTTTTTACTGTGCAAACTTTTTTACAGTACTGTGTGACTATCATTAAAAATGTAATATGTTTTTAAATACTGCCATTAAAGAATGTTCATCCCCTCTGCCTACTCCATCAATGGCAATTATCCTGCTCTCAGTGTGTGTCAATACACAAATCAACAGGTAGCGAACAAGTTAAGAAATGACAGAAGCTGGAGTAAAGTTGACTGTCTTTACTGTTGTCTTGTCTTCATTCATAACGTATTTTTGTAAAACTGAAACATACAAAGAAAGTACTTAATCAAACACTGTTTAAGGTATATGAAAATAAATACAAGCATTGCTCTCCCATAGTACTAAATAATCTGTAGCAAGATAATAGAAAGAAAATAAACTTACAAGCAATGATGTCCAAGGCACAAACAAAGATGAAACCTAACAGCAGAGACCACGGCATGACACTGGTCTTTTACAGCAAACAAAATGGCTGACCTACCAAAATCACCTGACTCTTTATAACCAATGGCATCAGAGTTTACAAAAAAGGAAAAATAACTGTAGTTTTAAAACAACCACAAGAGGGAGCCAATGACCACAACATTGACTAAATTCACATAGAAATTTTAACAGAGCATAACACTCCCCGCCTGGTATTGTAACGAAAATACCACTATATAAGTTACCAGTAAAGAAGAAAAGCAATGCCATAAAATACTAAGTTCAGTCCATTGTCTTAGGGCTCATGAGAAGGACTGTCTCTGAAACAGGCCTCAGGAAGGTCTTTGTTGATCCAGAACTTGAGACTTTAAGTTCGATCTTCCTGACTCTCCCATCCTGGCTGGGGAAGGTCTTGGTAACCAAAGCCATGGGCCACTCATTCTGCTTTACTTGCTTGTCCTTCAACAGGACCAGGTCACCCTCCTGAATATTAGGACGGTTGTCCTGCCACTTGCTGCGGCATTGAAGGGTAGGAAGATATTCTCGCCTCCACCTGTTCCAAAAGACATTGGCCAGATGTTGCACCTGCCTCCATTGCTGGCGGTGGAGATCGTTGTAGTCGAATGTCCCTGGGGGAGGCAGAGGAGTACATATCTTTTGTGTTAGGAGTGATGCTGGTGTCAAGAGGAATGGAGACTCTGGGTCTGATGAGATAGGACCAAGTGGCCTGGCATTGATAATTGCCACAACTTCTGCCATTAGGGTGGACAGTACTTCATGGGTGAGATGTGTGGGAATGATCTGCGAAAGCATGGAGTCAAGGATACGCCTAGAGACCCCAATCATTCGTTCCCAAACTCCTCCCATGTGGGATGAATGGGGAGGATTGAAGATTCATGTGCACCCTTTTTCACCCAAGTACTTCCTAACACTGGGCTTTTCAGGGTCAGTGAGAAGCATGTTCAGTTCCTTGCAGGCCCCTGTGAAGTTGCTTCCACAGTCAGAACGGATCTGTTTTGCAGGACCCCTCAGAGCAAAAAAGCGCCGCAATGCATTGATAAAACTTGAGGTGTCCATCATCTCAATAAGTTCTATGTGAACAGCACGTGTGCTCATACAGGTGAAGAGCACAGCCCACCTTTTGTTGTTGGATTGTCCTCCACGAGTACGTCTTGTGACGACAGTCCAAGGGCCGAACACGTCTAGTCCCACGTAGGTAAAGGGTGGTTCCATGGACAAACGATCGGCAGGTAGATCTGCCATTCTTTGTTCAACAGCTCGTCCACGAAGCTTAAGACAAGTTACACATCTATGAAGGATCCTCTTAATGCAGTTCTTTGCTCCTACAATCCAGAATCCTGCCTCACGAATTGCCCCTCTGTTAAGACACGCCCTTGATGTTTAACCTTTTCATGAAAGTGCCTCACAAGCAAGGTAGCAATGTGACTGCGGCCTGGAATAATTAGAGGGTACTTCTCTCTTTCCTCAAGAACTCCATTCTTCAGTCTCCCGCCTATCCTCAGAAGACCATCTTTGTCAACATAAGGGTTCAGTTTTCTTAGTGAAGAACTTTTTGGAATGTCCTTTCTGGCAACAATGCAGCTGAACTCTTCAGTGTAGGTCTCTTGCTGTACACACCGGATAATGAGCGTCTCTGCTTCCAAGAGCTCTTCTGCTGGGTAAGGTTTTGTGCATACATGCCATCCACGACATGTGTTGTCCGTTGTCACAGTTTTCTTAGACCTGATGATGTGCTTCAGAAAGGCAATGGCTCGCACCAACGACTTCCAAGAGGAAAATCGCTCAAAATGATGGGCCCCAAAGGTAGATGAAGGTACTGAGAGGGTGGTGACATGAGAACGCACTTCTGGATCCAAATTGGGTTCAATGAGGTCATATGTTTCCTCCTCTGTGGTGAATTGTCCTCCAGGTATGGACAGGAAATGGGGTCCTGTAAGCCAAGTTGTGCTGTTAAGTTGGGCTGCAGGTACCGATCGGGTAGCATGGTCTGCTGGGTTCTGAGTGGTACAGATGTAATGCCACTGCTCTGGTTTACTGAATCTTCTGATGTATTGCACTCTGTGGCAGACATACACATGAAAGCGCCTGGTTTGGTTGTGTATATACCCAAGAACAACCTTGCTATCTGTGTAGAACTGCAAAGCATCCAAGGTAATGTCCAACTCATTCTGTACTAACCAAGCCACTTCCACTGCCAATACAGCAGCTCCAAGCTCCAGTCTTGGAACAGTATGTGCTGCAGGGGGTGCCAACTTGGCCTTTCCAAATACAAATCCAACGTAGCACTTCCCTTCACTGGTAGTAACCTTGAGGTATGCCACTGCTGCGATAGCCTTCACAGATGCATCAGAAAAGATGTGGAGTTCTTTTCTTTGAGCAGCAGAGATAGAAGTAGTAGCATATGGTCTAGGCGTTTCAAACTCTCTCAGATGTTGTAAGGAGTCTTTCCACATTCTCCATTCGGCCTCTCGCTCCTCTGGAAGAGGACTGTCCCAGTCAAGGGCCTTACAGCTCATGAGGTCCCGCAGAATACACTTCCCTTGTATAGTGACAGGTGCAATTAGTGCGAGAGGGTCGAACAGGCTGTTTACTGTAGCTAGGACTCCTCTTCTTGTGAAAGGTCTCTCTGTGTCTGCCACGTTGAATGTAAAGACGTCACGCTTGAGATTCCAACAAAGCCCTAAGCTGCGTTGTATGAAGGTGGAAACATCATCAAAGTCCAGGTCCTGAAGACCTTTGGCGTGGTCTTCTGAAGGGAAGGCTTCCAGAACGCTGGGACAGTTTGATGCGATCTTGTGGAGTCACAAGTTTGAAACAGCTAGCATATCTTGTGTCCTTTTCAGCAGGTCTACGGCCTCAGTTGCTGAAGGCAATGACACAAGGCCATCGTCCACATAGAAGTTGCGTTCTACAAAGTGCTTAGTGTCCTCACCATACTCAGCCTCTCCATGCTGTGCTGCACGCTGAAGGCCATATATAGCTACTGCCGGAGATGGGCTGTTGCCAAATACATGAACCTTCATCCTGTACTCAACAATGTCCTTGCTGGGGTCATTTTTGTCAAACCACAGGAACCTTAAAAAGTTCCTGTGTTCCTCTTTGACAACAAAACTGTGAAACATTTGCTCGATGTCAGCAATAATGGCCACAGCTTCTCGTCGGAATCGCAGCAAGACTCCGAGCAGGCTGTTATTTAGGTCCGGGCCAGTGAGTAATACATCGTTTAAAGACATGCCACGATGCTGGGCACTTGAGTCAAAGACGACTCTTATTTGTTGGGGTTTTCGAGGGTGGTACACACCGAAGAAAGGTAAGTACCAGAATTCTTCTCTCTCAGCCAATGGAGGAGCCATCTCAGCTTGGTCACAGTCGAAGATCTTTTGCATGTAGGTCACAAAGTGCTCTTTCATCTTTGGCTTGCGTTCAAAAGTGCGCAAAAGAGAGACAAGTCGTTGATGGGCATATTCCCTATTATTCGGAAGCTTACGTCGAGGAATGCGAAATGGGAGAGGTGCCACCCAGTTGTTGGCATCATCCATGTACATTTCCTTGCTCATAAATTCCAGGAACATTTTATCTTCAATGGATAGACCCACCTTCTCATCATCTTGTGTCTTCTCGAAGATTGTCTTCCCAAGGTTATGTTCATTGAAGATTGGTGTGACAGGCTGTGGACTAAAGAGCAAAGGGTTGGACTGCTTTTGAGTTCCAAACTGTTCTTTGATGTGTATGTGATTAGGGCATGGAGTAAGGAGAGTTGGGCGTCCATTCTCAAGCACACTGGTGTGGAAGCTGGTCACATCTACTGGCCTGTGAGATGAACTCAGGCAGACATCTCCCACAATGACCCATCCAAGATCCAGTCTCTGAGCATATGGAGCATTACGTGGTCCATTTCTTTGCTCCCTGACTTTGTGTACCTCCAAGATATCACGTCCCAAAAGGAGGAGAATTTGGGCCTCTGGATGCAGTTGTGGTATTTTGTGAGCGATGGACTTCAGATGAGTGTGCTGCTGCGCAGCTTCTGAAGTAGGAATCTCTGACCTATTATCTGGAATGTGATTACATTCAATCATTGTGGGAAGCATCACACTTGTTGTTCCATCCAGTGACTCAGCCAAGAACCCAGAGGCCCTTCTCCCACTTGCTTCAGCGCGACCTGCACAAGTACGGAGTGTGTATGGTGATTCTGACCCAGTAATCTGGAAGAGATCAAAGAAATCCGACTTGGCCAGTGACCTATTACTTTGGTCGTCTAAAACGACGTACACCTTTCTTGCCCTTTCTGGATTCTCTTTTGGGTAGACCTTCACCAAGCAAATTTTCGAACAAGACCGAGAGGTCCTCCCATCACCACAGACCTTGGTGCATTTAGAGGTGACTGCTACTTGAGAGACTTCGCACTCCCCGCCATGCTCTATGGAGGGGTCTTGCCTGTTCCATGGAGGAGGTCCAGGGTGCAAAGCTGTAATATGACCATCACTCCCGCATTCAATGCATTTCAAGGCCACTTTACAGGTTTTTGCGAAGTGGCTGGTGGAGGAGCAACACTTGAAGCAAATATTGTTCTCCTTTAGAAATGACTTGCGCTCCTCAAGTGGTTTACTTCGAAAGCCTCTGCATTTTTTCAAAGGATGGGGTTTCTTGTGGATTGGGCATTGTTTTGCAATGTCATCCAGCATGACTGTTGACCTGTCTGACTGATGAGCCAGGTGATGTGATGACACATCTGTTTTGTGAGTGAAAACATTCCCTTTACCATTTCCTGGTCTCTTGTCTGAATATATGGACCTAGACTGACTTGTTACGGACCTATAGAGGCTGCTTGATTGACCTCTAGGGGCTGTTGAAAGAACAAAGCTAGGGTCGTTTCGCCTGCGTGCTTCATTGCAAACAAAGTCTGTGAAAAAGGCAAAAGGGGGGAATGAGACATGATACTGCTCCTTGTACAGAGAGCCCTGAGCTAGCCATTTTTCTTGCAGCCCAAATGGCATTTTTTCGACGATTGGGTTTACACCCCTGGCAGTGTCCAGATAAGAAAGTCCAGGCAGGTAACCTTGACTTTTGGCAGCCTCTAGCTCTTTCAGCAAATCTCCCAGTTCTCTCAGTTTCACGGGATCCTTCTGACTGATGTTAGGAAAGTTCTCCACCCTCTCAAGGAGAGCCTTTTCTATTACCTCAGGAGAGCCGTAACACTCCTCCAAGCGTTCCCAAGCTTTCTGTACACCTACTGTAGGGTCGGTGGAATACACAGCGCGGATCCTCATGACATGATCTGAAGACTGGTTCCCTAACCACTTTATTAAGAGGTCAAGCTCCTCACTGGCAGTTAAGTGCAGCCCTTCAGTTGCGTTGTGAAAAGAGGACTTCCACGCCCAGTAACTTTCAGGCTGGTCATTGAACTTAGTAAGACCAGAGTGCACAAGCTCACGCCGCATCAAATACCTCGTTATGTCACCCATCCCTATTCTGTCATCAGCAGGCATCTGTGATGTGTTTCTGTTGGTTAAGAAGCCAGGTGACGAAGTAGGGTAAGGGCGATTAACTCCTAGAGCAGGTCTTCTATTCTCCTGTGCCAAAGGATCATTGCTGCCCCTTTTGGGTTGTTGATTGGGTACCGGCATTGAGCACTCAAGTTGCTGCTCTATGCAAACCTCTTCCTTACCACAATAAGTGGCTCTACTGTGTCCCTGTATGATGGGTTGGTTCGTGTTGTAGCTTTTGTTTGATGGTGCAATAGGGTTAATATGAGGCAACAAAGATGGCGTATACGGTTCAAGGACTGGTGGCTTCTCATCAGTGAGGTGCAACTGGGAGTGATATTCCACATAATCCTGGGTTCGCTGAGTAGCAACTTTCACCACATCAGTAAGATCCCTCTTGCTTCCTTCTCTAGAACGTGTTTGCATAGTTTCATCAAAAACTTGAGCTTCTGCTAGGGCAGCTGCTAATTCCTTTTCATGTTGGAGTTCTGATAAATCAGCAGCTATGCGAGCCTCTTCAATCTTAAGATTGGCAGCAATATGTGCTCCCTCCAACTTTATTTTGGATTCTCTTTGAGCAAAGGCAGCACGGGCACGGGCAGCCTCTACCTTAGCACGAGCAGCAGCAGCCGCAATGCTGGATGAAGAGGATGTGGACCTACGTGATGAGACAGAGTGTTCTGACAGCCTTTCTTGTATATGGTCTTTTACTGGGTCGACATCACCAGAAACTGGAGGGTTTTCTCTTTCAGTATCCCTGAGAGACATTATGTAGGTGTAGCCAGCTGCTAGGTCTTAGGAAGAGAAAGAAAGTAAAGCCTGAAGAGTCTTGATCAGTCCCTTGTAATTTTTGCGACCTTGTAGTGCCTGCTGAGATTGCTTTTTTACTATCCTGCTCTCAGTGTGTGTCAATACACAAATCAACAGGTAGCGAACAAGTTAAGAAATGACAGAAGCTGGAGTAAAGTTGACTGTCTTTACTGTTGTCTTGTCTTCATTCATAACGTATTTTTGTAAAACTGAAACATACAAAGAAAGTACTTAATCAAACACTGTTTAAGGTATATGAAAATAAATACAAGCATTGCTCTCCCATAGTGCTAAATAATCTGTAGCAAGATAATAGAAAGAAAATAAACTTACAAGCAATGATGTCCAAGGCACAAACAAAGATGAAACCTAACAGCAGAGACCACGGCATGACACTGGTCTTTTACAGCAAACAAAATGGCTGACCTACCAAAATCACCTGACTCTTTATAACCAATGGCATCAGAGTTTACAAAAAAGGAAAAATAACTGTAGTTTTAAAACAACCACAAGAGGGAGCCAATGACCACAACATTGACTAAATTCACATAGAACTTTTAACAGAGCATAACAGCAATCAATCTTATACTTTAAAATTTGAGTGCAGCATTTATTACAGTGGATGAAGACATTCTTATAAATCGCCTGAAAACCTGGGTAGGCCTATCTGGAATGTTTTACAGTGGTTTAATTAATCAAAAATCTAATCACTTGTGTAATTTTAGACTCCACATTAACTTTTAAATCTCAAATTGATTATGTCACCAAAAGAACTTTCTTCCATTTATGAAATGTAGCGCGAGTTAGACCCTTTCTTACCATAATTGATAGACTACATCTTGTTGAAGACTGGTAAAGCAGCTTTCTGTTTTTATGCTCCAAAAATCTGGAACTCTTTACCGTTACTAGCGTTAAAAGCATCTTTTGGGCTTAGCATTTTATTATTTTTTTCTGTTCATTATTTATATTAAAATTTTTCATTTGATTGACTTTGTTGTTCCTATTCTTGTTCTCATGTTTATTTTATTCTATATTTTATTTCAATATTTCATGTCTTATAATTATTTAATATTTTATTAACCCTTCACTTTTTAATATTTATTTGTTTTATATTACTTATGTTACGTTTTTCAGGTTTATTTAATTTCATTGTGAAGCACGTTGAGCTGCATTTTTATGTATGAAAGGTACTATATAAATAAAGTTTATTATTATTATTATTATTATTATTATTATTATTATTATTATTATTATTATTATTATTATTATCACAGTTTTTCTGGATTGTTTACACACATTTTCTGGTACTTGAGAGACAATGACCACAACATGTAACTTACGCACCCCTAAACTAAAAGCACAATTCCTGCTCTACACTCAAATTGCAGTTCTAAAACACACTTTTTCAAAACACTACACACACAATTTTCTGCATTTGGCACAATTTTCATGAATAAAATATCTTGTTTTCACAAGGAACACACTGTTATTCAATTACCCTACTATGCACACTGACACTGGTTACACTGGCAAACACCTTTCACACAGGTTTACAATCAGCAATGAAAGCTTTAGCAGACCCAAACAGAAGACAGGATGCAGCATAGTTTTTTGTTTACTGTAACTTTATACAATAAATTCTTCTGTTGTTTTGTACGCAAATCACTGCATCTTTGTGTTGGTTGCATTGTACACTGTGTACATTGTTTTTGTTGAAAAAAAAAAAATATATATATATATATATTTACTGTGTATTTGTGTGTTCTGAATATAAAAACAATATTACTAAATACTTTACAACAAACTTATGTATTTACTGTCTGTAGTAAGTGTAACACTGAACATAAAATGACTAAGTCATTATGATGAATGGAGAACAGTGTTTTACAATGAGCACATCAGTGTTCAACTGCTTCTTTTGATTGCCTGTTCATATGATGGTTTGTGTCATCTGAACACAAAATAGCCTTTTGTGAAGAGATAGCACTGTTTTGAATGTAAAGTTTAATTTTGCAGGAGAATTAAAGGGTTTTGCCCATTTTGTTTGTGTTTGTTGAATTTGTGTGTAGAGTTCTGAGAATATGAGGCATGTTTTCAGAAAATGTGTGTAAACAAACCAGAAAAACTGTATTATTGTTATTTTTTTAATATTTATATATATATTTAATAAATCAGACCATCTTCATTTGAACTCCAAGTGAGTGTTTTGAGGGTGACCATTATTCACAGCTTAGCCAACACATAGAATTGAAAATGAATTTTTAACAATTGAACGTTAAACAATTAAGATCAACTTAAATATATACATACCATAAAGCTAAAACAAAAAGTAAATCACAAATTGTCTCTGTTTCCCACAGGAGTCACTACTTTCGTGGCGTTATATGATTACGAGTCTCGGACGTCTTCAGATCTGACGTTTAAGAAGGGCGAGCGTCTGCAGATCCTCAATAACATGTAAGTCCCGCCCTCAAACCTCAGACACAGACAAGACTACACAGCAGCTAACACTGCAGCTACAGCAGGGCTTTATTAGCCCCGCCCTCAGCGCGACATCCAAAGCTACAAGTTATTACAAGTTGCTTTATTAGTTACTTTATGTTACTTAAATGTTACTTTATTAGTTAAATTTAGCAGCTAATGACAATACGCCCCCCTTCACCCCCCCAACTAACAAACGCCTTTCAGTAAGGAGTAATGTAACTAATTACTCTGAATGTAACTATAATGCCGTTACCATTTCCCACACCCCATTACCACGTTACTTTAGCCGCTCAATTAACTTTTTTTTTTTTCACTTTGCCCTGGTTTTAGTCATTTTCTTTGGTTGTGTGGAGAATTTCGTTTTTTTTTTTTTTTCTTTTTTTTCGTTAGATTATATTTTTGTCAACATTTTGGGTTTATTTTCTTTTGTTATTTTTCTAATAATAGTAGTAAATACATAATTGATTTTCTTTTATTTATTTACGGGTGAATAACAAAAGTAACGTCATAGTTACTTTTACTGGTAACTAGTTACTTTTATAGTGGTGTAACTCCGTTAGTAACTAGTAACTATAATTACTTTTTCAAAGTAATGTGCCCAACACTGGTTGCAGCACAGAGTGAACAACCAACCCTAATAATCTTTAGATCAAACAAACTCAGAATAGTGTTTGTATTTCTAGCTACAAAACGTGCATCTATCTCCTCCAGTGTGTGAGGTGGGGCTTGTTGTGTGTGTGTCAGTGTGTGTGTGTGTGTGGTGGAGAGAAGGAGTGGCTCACTGTGTGTGTGTGTGAGGTTGGGAGAGTGGGGAGAGTGAATGGTTAAATTATAGTTTGAACAGAGCTGTAGACGCAAAAACAGCTTTTAAATGATCTAGTTTTATCTCCAGCAGTAACCCAGCACACCTACTGGAGCTACAGTCTATAAATGAGCTCAAAAACACACATTCACACACTGTCCTGTAGAGATGTTCTCAGGATGTACTGAGAGACTTCATGAGTTAAAGTGAGAAACTGATGAGAAAGTGCTGTAAGGAACTTTACACAGACTTTTGGGTTAATAGATTAACTTATTTTATTGTTATATTTTCGCTACATTTTTTTCCTTTCTGACCTGTTCCTGCTTTAACACTAGCTATATGTTTTCCCACTGTGAGACTAAACAGATGATCTTATCTTAATGAGTGAGGTAATCTGTATCATTAACATTAACTTTACAGAACAGCAGTGATGTATTTTAGTACACAGCCGAGTTCACACCGTTCACACTCGGTTGATTTTATATTAATTTTTTAATACAAAAAATTGTACTGTACTAATATGAAATATAGAAATAAAATCACTTGTAGTCTTTAGAGACACACCATATCTGGTGTGTCTCTAAAGACTACAAGTGATTTTATTTCTATATTTCATATTAGTACAGTACAGTAGCAATTTTTATTATTAAAAAAATATAAAAAATCAACTAAATCATATTTTTCAAAACTAAAGGTTGTAGTATGTTTATCAGGTGTGTCTTTGAGGACTACAAGTAATTTTATTTCTATATTTCATATTAGTACAGTACAGTAGCAATTTTTATTATTACAAAATTTATAAAAAATCAACCAAATCATATTTTTTTAAATTAAAAGTTGTAGTATGTTTATCAGGTGTGTCTCTGAGGACTACAAGTGATTTTATTTCTATATTTCATATTAGTACAGTACAGTAGCAATTTTTATTATTAAAAAAATAATATAAAATCAACCAAATCATATTTTTCAAAAATAAAAGTTGTAGTTATTTTTCAGGTGTGTCTCTAAAGACTACGTATGATTTTTTTTATCTATATTTCATATGGGCGTGTTACAGTAGAAATGCATTAAACGGCGCTGTGAATGTTTACGTTTTTAATCAGGGTCCGTACTTTGCAGACGGTCCCTTAACAGCTTCAGCGCCCGCTGCAGCGATTCCTGCCATTTTCAGTAAATATTCTCGGAGAAACAGAAAGGTTGGGTGTTTTCAGAAAATCTGGCGTTTGTAGTTTGTTCTCTGTTCTTCTGTGGTTTGGAAAATGTAATTTGGGAGAGTTTAGGACATTGCCTGTGAGCAAGAGAACGGCCGAAAGGCGAATCTCCGCTGAATATCGAATATCAAACTAACTTTACTCCGCTCCAGGTGGGATATGAAAAATGTTCATGGATCAATAAATCATGTAACATTGTAGTGTTGTAATCGTGTTTTCTAAAGACTATGTTATTAGGCTATGTAATGTGTTCAATGGTGAAAATGCTTGCTTATGTGGTCTTTAACAAAAGTTTGACACACGATTCTCTGTAAATATTCAGGATTCAGGGAGCGCTGAGCTCTGCTCTGTCCTTCAGTCCGTGTTTATAGGTAACACTGGATTATGCTGGTACTTTCACTCACTCAGTATTGGTTTCCAGTTCACGTTGACATTTAATGTGCAACCCAAACTCTCAACAGGAAGCTGAATGAAATATTCTAGAAAATATTAATCAGAGCGCAATTTCTACTTGTATACCCAATTTAATGCTTTTTAAAGTTTGAGCATTTAACATTTACATCTAATCATTTGGAATAAAGAATGAACAGACTGGATTCTGGCTGAACTTTAAATACAGTGGTTTATGTCATGTTGTACAGTTTGAGACATTATGGCACTAATTATTGTTGTGTATGTATGTGTATCTGTGTTTAGGGAAGGAGACTGGTGGTTGGCTCGTTCTTTGACTACGGGAGAGAGTGGATACATCCCTAGCAATTATGTGGCACCATCTGACTCCATCCAAGCTGAAGAGTAAAATAAACCTTTTTCATACATTGTAAATGGATGCATAAATACCTGTGTATTTTTACTATTTATTCTATATGTCAGACCACCCACTGCGTACCACTGAAAAAACACTGGCCGATACGTTTTGCAATTTGCCTTGTAATCATCCCTACTGACGCTGTCCAGCGGAGGATGTGCCTCTTCCCCCTCACGCCTGTATTATTGCAGGTTTTTTCGCTTTTGAGTACATAAAATTATTTCTGTGTATTCTGTATCAAAATGTTTATATTTTTGAGGAATACAGTGTCCAGTGATCATAACATAAAATATTATAATAAGCGGGGTTTAACTGTTTGGATGACCTTTGTTCAGTTTAAATATGACTAATTGCTTTCCTGATCACCCCTTTACTTTTTCCATAAACATCACCTTCATACATACAAAGACAATATTACTGATGTACAGCTTTGTTGATTAATTACTAAAATGATGGAGCATGTTTGTTACTAACAGTATTTAGTTAAATAGCTGAATCCTTAGCTGATAACAAGATGAGTTTGGTCTAACTTTGTTAAACTCAAAAACTCAATAAACTCTACAGGTTTCACTAATTTTCATCAAAATGATCAACTATGTGAGATAGAGAGAGAGAGAGAGAGAGAGAGAGAAAGATTTATCAGTTCATCCTCCCGCAGTCATGGTACACTCTAAGAAATATAAGTACAGATTTGTACTTAAAAGAGTACAAAGCTTGTCGCTGGGGCTGTACCTTATATTGAGGCACAAAAAAGTACCTTTCAGTGAAAGTCCTTTTTTGTACCCATGGTTTTTGTGGCAGTAAAGATCATAAAGATTATAAACATTATCATCAACTAAATGTGGCTCAAAAACTTGATGATACAAAATTGTCTGGCTTTCAAATAAAAAATGTGCAATTTAAATATATATTGTTCATTAGTACAGTGATGCAGAATACTGAATGTACCCTTTGGTTGGTTAAATGGTACAAATTTGTACTTATTCCTGTTAGAAATGACTTTGTACTTCAGAGGGAACAAATCTGACCCTGTAAAGACCAATTTTGTACCTGTGAGGGTACAGTTATAAAGAGTGTACCTTCGAGTACAAAAAAGTACTCATATCGTACCTCTGTTTTTTAGAGTGTAGGGGTGTGGGAGGAGCCAAGTGCAGAGATAAAACCAAAAGGCTTTTAATTAAGTTTTTGTTTTCTTCTTCCTTAATAATAAAGGGAGTGTGTGTATAAAAGACAAAGGGGACAAATAAACAAAGAGAACACCCTTTCGGCTTGACAAAGCTAAATAAATAATTCTTTAAACTCTGTTTAAAATAAAATAAAGACAGTAGAAACTCTCTCAAGAGAGTGGACACAGAATAAAGAAAATACAATTCTTTTCTACTCAGCCTTGCAGGCTTTCCTTTATCTTTTTTCAGCCTTGCAAGCTTTCTTTTCTTTTTTTTCTTTTATTTCTTTTCTTTTTTTTCCCTTTTCAGCCTTGCAAGTTTTCTTTTATTCTTTCTTTTCAGCCTTGCAAGCTTTCTTTTATTTTTTTCTGTCCTTCTTTTCGGCCTTGCAGGCTTTCTTATCTTTTTTTGTTCTTTCTTTCCTTTCAGTCTTGCAGGCTTTCTTTTATTTTTCTTTTCAGCTTTGCAAGCTTTGTTTTCTTTCTTTTTTCTCTTTTTTTCTTTTGTGTTGCTTTGCTCCGTGGAGCTAACATCAGTCTGCTGGAAGCTCGCCTTTTTAAAGATGGTACCATAGCTGAGGCTGATGATGCTTATTGGCTTCAGGTGGCCTAATGAACTCTCAGCCGGTACCTTTCTTGCCACCTTGGTGGGTTTATGGCGGCCTCTGGTGGCCGCTGCAGGACTTGGCTGAGCCCTAACACCCGCGTGGGGTGTTCTGGTGTATGAGTTACTAACAGGTAAAGGTTAGTTTCTCAGCAGGACTTAGTAGAGTTTGTGTAGAGTTTATTTCTTATTCCTCACTGTATCTCCGGTTTGACTACAAAACACATCCTTTTTCATGCTCATATTCTAATTCCATGCAAAATTCTGTAGCTTTCTCAGTGTTTTCTATCATTATTTTGCGGCTATCACAAGAACTGTAAACAAGAAGTAACATCAATCCCGTCTCCACATCACGAACAGAATCGGCACAACACCGCCCGCTGTGAAACTGCTGGAGTGGAAACAGCGCTAATAAATAAATTCACAAACACGAAAACAAAGGGTATTCTATCTGTAATTTCAGTTCATATTAGTTAGTCTTATAAACACATAGTACAGTTCCAGTTAGTTACGTTTTTTTTTTGTTTTTTTTGTTTTTTAATTACCATTTTTATTAGTTTCAGTTCGGGCTGAGAATTTAAGCTCTACAGACAGCCTCTTATTGTGCGTTGAATAGTTGAACGATGCATAGTGATGCCGTCTGCAGCATGATGATGTTGTAGGTCTTTGGAGCTGGTCTGTGGGTTGACAATGACTGTTCGCACCATCCTTCTCCTCGGAGATTTTTCTTGTTCTGCCACTTTAGGTCTTAACTAGAACTGTGCCTGTGGTCTTCCATTTCCTCACTATGATCCTCACAGTGGCGACGGAGAGCTGAAATCTCTGAGATAGCTTTTTGTATCCTAAACTATGATGTTGAACAATATCATGCACTTTATGCATCTTTAGACACCTGTCTAATTTTGTTCATACAACTGTACATAAAAAAGTGAGCTAGTCTGAATAATAATAATATTTTAATTGCAGGTGGTTTTTCGGTAAGATTACTCGTCGTGATTCTGAACGACTGCTGCTAAACATGCAAAACAGGAAGGGAACATTTCTCGTTAGAGAGAGCGAGACAACTAAGGGTAGGTCCATATACATTGGTTAAATACAGTTTTATGTATAGTTTTTTAAATAATTGGTCATAACATTATATTGCAGTAATTTCAGTATTTATTTACACCCTTAACTGATTAGCAGGTTGCTGAATGTTCTGCGGTCTCGGTTGTAGGTGCGTACTGTCTGTCTGTGCTGGACCATGATAACATGAAGGGGCTGAACATTAAGCACTATAAAATCCGTAAGCTGGACAGCGGCGGCTTTTACATCACATCCCGCACGCAGTTCACCAGCCTGCAGAGGCTCGTCCTCCACTACCGCGGTGAGTCCCTGAACCTCTCACAAACATCTTTATTATATAGTGTCACACAGCATATTACAAATCAATAAATAAACACAAAGTTTCTTGTAATTTTGTTGTTCTGATTTTTCATTCCACCTTAAATAATGTGCTTGTCAGGGGAAAAGTAAATGTTACTTCAAACATCTGGAATACCACAATATCAACCTTTCCAGTTAGGAAGCAACACTGATTGTGAATCAATTTCACCTGCTATTCTGCAAATGGAACAGACAACAGGTAGAAATGAGAGGCAATTAGCAAGACACCTCTCTAAAGAAGTGGTTCTGCAGGTGGTGACCACAGACCTTTTCTCTGTTCTCATTCTTTCTGGATGATGTTTTGGTCACTTTTGTTTTTTTTCCCAGTTCTCTCACCATAGAGGTAGAGTGAGGCAGTGTCTACAACCCACAGAGGTTGATTAGGTAGTGCAGCTCATCCAGGATGGCACATCAATGCGAGCACAGTGTTCAGAGCATGGAGCAGATACCTGGCAGCAGGACCGCTTCCCCCTCTTTTGTGCAAGAAGGAACAGGAGAAGCAGTGCAAGAGCCCTGCAAAATGACCTCTAGCAGATCACTAATATCCATGTTTCTGCTCAAACTGTCAGAAACAGACTCCATGAGGGTGGTATGAGGACCCAACGTCCACAAGTGGGGCTTGTGCTTACAGCCCAGCACTGTGCAGGCATTTGCCAGAGAACTCCAAGATTGGCTGATTTGCCATTGGCACCCTGTGCTCTTCACAGATTAGAGCAGGTTCTATCTGAGCACATGTGATAGACCTGACAGAGACTGGAGACGCCATGGAGAAAGTTCTGCTGCCTGCAACAGGCCTGCCTGCAGAGGTCATTTGACTGCCATTAGGTACTGGAATGAGATCCTCAGACCCACTGTGAGACGATATGCTGGTGCAGTGGGCCCTCAACCTTGTCTGCGCAGGCCTCTGTAGGTAGGTGCTCAATGACAATGGGCACATTGCTAGCCCACTGGCGTATCTCGAACCCTCCCTCAGACAGCACAGATCGCAGCTTGTCAATGAGGTGTTTAGCTTTGCCCTGGGTTCGTGTGCTGTGAAGGCAGTTGTCTACCTAGAAGTACCTTTCCACGCACAACCCCACGTTTTCGTCCGCTGCACAGTTGTCAGTCATGTGCCTTTGGAGGGCAAAGATGGCACAGCAGGGACTACAGGTAGTTCCAAAAGGCAACATCTGCCACTCATAGATGGTTGGGGTGCACTCTGTCTTCCCATCTCTCCATACGAAGCGAAGTAGAGGCCAATCTTCAGGAAAAAGGCGCACCTGATGGAACATACCTTTTATGTCCCCACTGATACCAATAGCGTGCTGGCGGAACTGCGGCAGGTCCCCCATCCATGTCAAGTTTGCACCTGCCATGCCGAAGTCACACCTTGACCTTCAGCAGAACTCTCTGGTTGTCCCTAGGTTGATCCAAGTACAGGGTCTCTGTCGTAGAAGCAGGCACAGAGTCAGCCTTCTTTGATGACCTCTGGTTCACCTCATGGAGAACTTTTAGGTGGATATTCTGGCAGAGGCCGCAAAGTGCATTGTGCTGCTTGGTGGGCCCTGCCACAGCGCCAACATCTGTGCTTCTCCCGGATGCACTGGATTCTTTGATCCGTGGTCAGACCCTCGTCGCGAAAATGTTCTTCATTGTCACAGTAGGGACAATAAGCCTTTAACTTGCCTTTCTTAGCCTTAGCTGACGTGCTACTTTGCTCAGCAGGTGCATTGCCAGTGGTGTCCTTTCCACTATGTAGGACGGTGGTAGACTTTCTCTATCGGGAATCCTTCTTCCGATCTGCCTTACGAGTCTGCTGCTCTTTGTCAGCTGCACTACTGAGCACCCCTTCTGGCTCATGGTACTAGACTTTGGCCCGCAGCCACTCCGCCAATTCCAACAGGGTGTGAACATTGCCAGGTCTGTAGTGCATCTGGCACTAAAACATTTCCCTGAGCTCTGGAGGCAACTTGCTAAGTAGACGGGCCACATGGGATCCACAATAAAGCTCAGCTTCACCTTCTGGACCCAACATCTTCAGCATTTGAACTGATCTGGAGGGCAAACCGCTCGAACGAGGCAAAATCACCTCGGCGGACATCAGGAGCATACATGACTATATACAACAGCAAATGATCCCCCAAGATTTGATAGCAAAATAGCTCTGTGCTATTTGCAGGAAGAAGGTTCTTTAATAATATCTTGAGCTGAAGAAACTCACTGGGGTCTTTATGGATGGCTTTGGTCCCTTGTAGGTGAGATCCCTCACCTTCCAAAGGCAACTGCTGACGATGAAGGGCAGGAGGGTTTGGTGACAGTGTGTGAATTTTGTCCTTCCCCATCTGTAGCTCGCTTATCACCTTTTCCAAGTACACCATCACTGGATTGCATGGAAGGTCTGATGGGGCAGCGATGGAGTCGGGTGCCTGAGCCTGTTGCCCATGATGACTCACCTGGTTCGCAACTGGACGTACTATAGTCAGTGGGGGGGTGAGGCTCGTTGGCTTCAGACTGGTTAGGAGGCTGAGGTATAGTGTTATTGACAATGATCGTTGGTGACAGAGGTGCAATTGGTGGCAGAGCGCCAGCGTCCATCAACAAGGTGTCGTCAGTCTCAAATACAGAGGTGTGATAACAGGGTGAGCCGAGTGTCTGTGGTTCAGCAATCCGCCGTGGGGTCACACTCGCTGGACTTAGCAGTGACACTTCGCTGCCTTCTATTACCCTGTCACTCTGGAAAGTCATTGCTGCTGCTCACAATGCATGCTCGGTATGGGTGGTGTATGTAGCTTGTTTCCTGGTGGTGTTGTCCACAAAGTCCTCCAGGTGTCTAGGCCCGTGCTACTGGCAGACCTGACTGTGTCTTATCCATCCCGTATCTGTGTTAACCATCAAACTGGCTCAAAGTACCTCAACATAAGGGAGTTGGTAGGGCAGGACTGTAATTAGGAACTTGTACTGTATTGACAATCGCCACGGTCAGAACATATTTCACAGGAGGCAGACTTCAGTTTATTGGTTTACTTTCTTCAAAAACACACACAAACAGCAATGCACAGGGGGTCAAACTGATATTTGACAAGTTACAATGGGTAGAAATTTGGTGGTTCCACTGAGGTATCATTTTGGGTATGATTTGTTCAAGGTATGGTTCTGTAACAATGAAAGGACAAGAAATACAGACCAAATATTATTAAATACAATATACTGATTACTAAATAAACTACATACAGGGTAATACACTCTCTCAGGAATAACTAAGGCACTGGTAATGATAATAGAAGTTGTCAACTGAACTACCGATCATGCCTTGCACACATGAACTCATGGTCACCAGTTGAGCTACAAATGGCTGCAAATTCGTATTACTTCAACATAATGCAACAAATATACAGTTTACCAAGGAAATATAACTCTTAGGAAACTAATTAATGCATTGCCAGTAAGACATGTCCAACATAAAGCATGGTACAAACGATTGGAATAGCTAACATTAGCAGTTCGACACATAAATGGCTCAAATTCGATAGGAAACATAGCTGCAAACACCTAAAACAATACTATAACTGAAATTAGAACACTCACCATTCTTCATTTACACACACCACAAACAAACACAAATGAGAATGGCCAGGAAGCACGTTTCCTCTGACCTACTCCAAAAACTTGCAGTGTCATAATGGCTGAATGAAGAGATTGTAGACGGTGGCACTGTTGCCAAGGAAAGGCTATGCCCTTACGACAGTATGTTTTGCCTTGTGTTCTCTGTTCCAGCACATGCAGACGGGTTGTGTCATGTACTGACAGATATATGTCCCATGCTGAAGCCGCAGACACAGGGTCTGGCCCGAGACGCCTGGGAAATCCCCCGCGAGTCGCTGCGACTGGACGTGAAACTGGGCCAGGGCAGCTTTGCGGAAGTGTGGATGGGTATGCTCTCAGCAGGACCTGCTGCTTCTGTTTAACCTTAATCATATCTAGTTTTAGGAGCATGTACATTTACTGCATGTGTATATTGATGTGTATTTATTTCAGGTCACTACCGCAGCTCACATCTGGGTACAGTATAAGACATTATAGATGTCGTAACTCACTGCCGAGGTATTAATCAGATGTGACACGGCTGCTCTATTTAACCTAACTCATAACTCATGATCATACGATAACACACGGACACTGCACTCACAGAAGAAATACAGTAATGAACCAGAACCAGTGTGGAGAACAGATTCCCGTTGGACAGTTGAAAATAATCCTCTCTGCACTTTTAGGGACGTGGAACGGGACGACGCGAGTAGCCATCAAGACTCTGAAGCGCGGCACCATGTCTCCTGAAGCGTTCCTGGAGGAGGCCCAGGTTATGAAGAAACTTCGACATGAGAAGTTGGTTCAGCTGTACGCCGTCATCTCAGAGGAACCCATTTATATCGTTACAGAATATATGAGTCAAGGTATGACCATAATTTTAGTTATTGTATTACTTAATTTAGATAACAATTATTATAATTCGCAAACATTCAGCTTGTAAGTACTTGGCAACACTAGCAAATACCTTGGGCTATCAAAGCAACCACATAACAAAACCATAACAACCACTTAGGAACCAGTAGGTACCAATAGGTTCCATAGGTACCAGAGTAGGTATATCAGCATACTCTAGCAGGCTCTTGGAACATTAAGTGAGAAAAAATACAAAATTAACTTACTATGAACTTACTGTGAATATCCTTTACCAATTGCTCCAATATTCATCCAGTTTAATGATGCTTTACTGCCATGGCTTTGGTTGGCTTACTGCCCAGCATTAGTGGGTAGCAACTGTACATATGTGTATAATAACGTTGAACCAAAATAAATGATCAGTTTTAATAATCAATTTCAATTTGATTTATTTTTTCTGTCATATTTTTTTTTATATATTATTGATGACATGGATTCCTTCTGAACAGCCAGTTACTTAATAAGAATTGTAAATCCTGTTAATGTCATTGTCAGTAATCTATATACAGTTGTGGTCAAAAGTTTACATACACTTGTAAAAAAACATAATGTTATGGCTGTCTTGAGTTTTCAATAAGTTCTACAACTCTTATTTTTCTGTGATAGAGTGATCGGAACACATACATGTTTGTCACAAAAAACAGTCATAAAATTTGGTTCTTTCATAAATTTATTATGGGTCTGCTGAAAATGTCACCAAATCTGCTGGGTCAAAAATATACATACAGCAACAAAATTTGTCAATTTTGGTGATGTAGCGAGTTGTGTCAATCAAATTAGCTTCATGTCATGGCCTCTTCACTTCTTGTAAGTGATTCTGATTGACTACAGCTGTTGACTTCTCATGAGCCCATTTAAATAGGGCTCATTTGACCCGGTGATTAGACTCAGCTACAAAAGCTACAATGGGAAAGTCAAAGGAACTCAGTGTGGATCTGAAAAAGCGAATTATTGACTTGAACAAGTCAGGGAAGTCACTTGGAGCCATTTCAAAGCAGCTACAGGTCCCAAGAGCAACTGTGCAGACAATTATACGCAAGTATAAAGTGCATGGAACAGTTGTGTCACTGCCACGATCAGGAAGAAAACGCAAGCTATCACATGCTGCCGAGAGGAGATTGGTCAGGATGGTCAAGAGTCAACCAAGAATCACCAAGAAGCAGGTCTGCAAGGATTTGGAAGCTGATGGAACACAGGTGTCAGTCTCCACAGTCAAGCGTGTTTTACATCGCCATGGACTGAGAGGCTGCCGTGCAAGAAAGAAGCCCTTGCTCCAGAAAAGGCACCTTAAGACTCGGCTGAAGTTTGCTGCTGATCACATGGACAAAGATAAAACCTTCTGGAGGAAAGTTCTCTGGTCAGACGAAACAAAAATTGAGCTGTTTGGCCACAACACCCAGCAATATGTTTGGAGGAGAAAAGGTGAGGCCTTTAATCCCAGGAACACCATGCCTACTGTCAAGCATGGTGGTGGTAGTATTATGCTCTGGGGATGTTTTGCTGCCAGTGGAACTGGTTCTTTGCAGAAAGTAAATGGGATAATGAAGAAGGAGGATTACCTCCAAATTCTGCAGGAAAACTTAAAACCATCAGCCCGAAGGTTGGGTCTTGGGCGCAGTTGGGTGTTCCAACAAGACAATGACCCAAAACACACATCAAAAGTGGTAAAGGAATGGCTAAACCAGGCTAGAATTAAGGTTTTAGAATGGCCTTCCCAAAGTCCTGACTTAAACCCCATTGAGAACATGTGGACAGTGCTAAAGAAACGGGTTCATGCAAGAAAACCATCACATTTAGCTGAACTGCACCAATTCTGTCAAGAAGAGTGGTCAAACATTCGACCTGAAGCTTGCCAGGAGCTTGTGGATGGCTACCAAAAGCGCCTAGTTGCCGTGAAAATGGCCAAGGGACATGTAACCAAATACTAATGTTGCTGTATGTATATTTTTGACCCAGCAGATTTGGTGACATTTTCAGCAGACCCATAATAAATTTATGAAAGAACCAAATTTTATGACTGTTTTTTGTGACAAACATGTATGTGTTCCGATCACTCTATCACAGAAAAATAAGAGTTGTAGAACTTATTGAAAACTCAAGACAGCCATAACATTATGTTTTTTTACAAGTGTATGTAAACTTTTGACCACAACTGTATATGCTATTCTGCCCTGCAGGCAACCTGCTGGACTTCCTGAATGGAGATAATGGGAAGTCCCTGAGGCTTCCACAGTTGGTTGATATGGCCTCTCAGGTACAGTGAAGGGGAACAGGGGAAAAGCTTTCAGGTATTCTGATTGGTTGTGATATAAAATAGAGTAGGGATGTCCCCGATCAAACATGTGATTGGAAATTGGGTCTGATCCTTTTTTTTTTAAAGGATCGGAAACAGGTGGAAACGATCCAGATCACTGGTGTATTAAAATGTAACGTTACATTGTTAATACATCCTAACTGTAAATACTACACATTTGGGGGATGTAGACATTAAGCACACATGAAACAAAGGTACACTAGCACTAGACTAAGGCTATATTAAGCATTTTCAGTGTGAACGATAAGAGGGGCTTCTCTGAGTGGTGTATCGTTCAGGCATTGTGAGCAGTGGTGGGCAAATAGCTGGTTTTAAAATTGAGTATGAACTTCTCTTTTTATTTATTGTAATAGAAATTTATATGTACAATATATGTTTAAATAATAATAAAAATATAAAATATTTAGTTATAATAAAGATAATCTCTAGTGATTTAAAGTCTAAATGAGGATGTCCTGTAATGAATGTTAATGTGTAACGTTTTTTTTGGTTGATCTCTGGTTCAGATTGCTGCTGGCATGGCGTACATGGAGAGGATGAATTACGTACACAGGGATCTAAGAGCTGCCAACATCCTGGTTGGAGATAACCTGGTGTGTAAGGTGGCAGATTTCGGACTAGCGCGACTCATTAAGGATAACGAGTACATGGCTGGACAGGGTAAGACATGTACATCCAGATTCAGTCTGCAGGGCAGGTATGAGCTGTAAAGTGTACGTATCCTGTTAAAGTTACATATAAACTGTTCAGTACTTTGTTCTAGTGGTCAAAATTAGTTGTTTTCTCTTTAAAAAGCTCAATCTCGGATGCTGAGTGGTCCAGCGTGCTAAGCCCTGCCACTATGATCAGGAGATCGCTGGTTCCCGGTCATGCAGCTTGCCATCAGCTGCCAGAGCCCTGATAGAGCACAAATAGATCTCTTTACCCTCATCATTCCAAAGGGTGATGTCAATCAGCACCTGGCATCTGTGAGCTGATGTATCGGAACCGAATCGCTGTGCTTTCTTCAGAGCTCGCTGGCTACTCGGAAATGCTACATCAGCAGCAGTTCGAAAAGAGGTGCTGGCTGATTTCTTGTGTCGGAGGAGGCGACTGCTAGTCTTCACTCTTCTTCTGGTGATATACAGCTGACTAGCAGCTGAATGGGTTGAACAATAGGCTAAATTGGCCAAAATAACAAAAGAAAATTAGAAAGGAAAAAAAGGTCAATCTCAATTTTTTATCAGAGGTTGTCTAATAAAAAGAATTGTATATTATTTGCACAACAATGGAAAATGATGTCATGTTTAATGTAAATTATAACAGTCCTAAGATAGAGTCTTGCAGAATTCCATATCTCACCCATGTGCAACTGAAAGCTACTTGTACCTTAACAAACTGATAACGTTCCGATCAGTTAAATGTGATTTAATCCATGGTGGAACTGTTCCAGTGATTCCAGCCATGTTCTCTAATCTTTTTTGTAAGATAGTAATATTTTATTAAACATCTTTGAAGAAAAGTTGTGTGTTTAACATTATAGTTTAAAATTCAGTAAATTATTTTTCCTAGTCCTTCTTTGTTTAAACTACACTGCAAAAAACACTTGAAATTGTACACATTAATATGATTTTTAATTCATCTGAACAAAAAAACGCATTGCCTCAATTAACATTATTAATCATCATGTTAAAAGTTGGTCTTACTAAATAATTTGTGTTGGCAAAATGTACAAATTATGGTTGAACCCTAGTTTGAAGGGCGTAGAGGGATCTGCCTCATATATTTCAATATTTGATTTCTTGGTTATGGATTATACTTTTGGTTCTCAAAACATTTAACCCTATTTTACACCATACACGGGAGCCTCAAAACAAACCTCAAATGCCCTTATAACAGATGGTTCAAAATCATGGATTAGGGGAAGGATACAAAGAGCTATCTCAAAGAAAATACACGAGTATTTGTAGACTATTGTAAACTTTTGGTTCAGGTTAATTAAAAAATACAGGAAGTCTGTAGGCCAAGAAAAATCTCAGATAATCAGAGGTGAAGGAACAGACCAGCTCCAAAGACCTACATCATCTTGCTGCAGATGGAGTCACTGTGCATCGTTCAAGTATTCAGTGCACTTTAAACAAGGAGAGGCTGTATGGGAGAGTAATGCAGAAGAAGCCTTTTCTGTGCACACGCCACAAACAGAGTCACTTCAGGTATGCTAAAGCACATTTGGGCAAGGCAGCTTCATTTTGGAATAAGATACTGTGGACTGATGAAACTAAAATTGAGTTATTTGGAGGGCGGTCATTTATGCATGACGGAAAAAGATCACAGCATTGCAAGACAAACACTTGCAAGCCACAGTAAAATGTGCTGGTGGTTCCATCATGCTGTGTGGTCAGTGCAGGTACTGGGAATCTCATTAACCCTTGTGTGGTGTTCGGGTCTGTGGGACCCGTTTTCATTTTTCATCAAATGAAAAAAAAAAAATTTTTTCTAACTCAAACTCATTGGCATTGGCTCATTTTTTGTGAAAAACATATATTAAAACACATTTTTGATAAACACACACTGTACACCAACCCCACCCCCCCTACACATTTATATTACATACAGTATGTTTGGCCAAGGGCTAATAAACATTGCTTCACTTGTAAATTTGAAACTAAACAAATTTTCTACTCATATCTTGAGTTTAGTTCATTTTCTTTTACATTTTATTAAAAAAAACTAATAAAAAAAAGAGTAGCACTTTTTGAAAGAAATGTAACATAAGAAAGGTAAAGGGCAAATATTAACCATGTAAGCTGTTTATATTGCTTGCAATTTAGGTGAAGCAAGTATGTGTAAAGCATTTTAATGTAAAATTACTTAATTTTGCTGAATTAAATACAAGTAACAAAGTAAACGAGTAACAAAAATATGAACACCACACAAGGGTTAAAGTTGAGGGTCGCATGGATTTCGGTCAATATCAGCAGATTCTTCAGAACAATGTTTACGAATCAGTAAGAAAGTTGAAGTTGCGCCGGGGCTGGAACTTCAACAAGACAACGACCCTAAACACTAAACACTGCTCAAGCTCTACTAAAGCATCATGCAGAGGAACAAGTGCAACATTTTGAAATGGCTCAGTCCCCAGACCTGAATATTATTGGCAATCTTTGGTGTGATTTAACTAAATTGCTGATCCAGGCAACCAATGATTTACAAAGGAAAATCATAAAAAATGATCAGGGGTGCCCAAACTTTTCATACCACTGAATAAGAGTGGCCAACAGTGCAGTTGTTGAGATCATGTTGTCTTGATTTGTTTAGTTTTGTTAGCAATTTCTTTGTTACAGTGTACTGGTAACTGTGTATGTAAGTATTTAGTTTAAGTGGTATTGCTCTGTTTCATTTTCTATCAATCAGGTGCAACGTTTCCTATTAAATGGACCTCCCCCGAGGCAGCACTGTACGGCCGATTCACTGTCAAATCAGATGTCTGGTCTTTCGGCATATTACTAACCGAGGTGGTCACCAAAGGACGAGTTCCGTACCCAGGTAAAAATGTATTTTAGAATATTCAGCAAATATATGTTCCTAAAATGTAAAGAGCATCTTAAATTTAAAACCTTAATTACACTTGATCATCTTCTATTTAGTTTTGTTTTAAACTTCATTGGAAATACGTTTATTTGCATGGATTGTCCAATAGACTGCATGGCAAGTAGCAATCATTGGGGTCCAAGCAAACAACACCACTTTGTATCCAGTACAAAGTGCACAAAGATTTACACAAATTATGGGTTGTTTTTAGAATGGCCTCTGTTTAGGGTTTTTAGTAGAAAGATTATACAGACTGAAACTTTTGAATATTTATGTCTGATTACATTTTTATACACTCCTCCAGGAATGACAAAAAGTGAGGTGCTGGAAGAGGTGGTCCAAGGGTACCAGATGCCGTGCCCGGCTGATTGCCCGAGCTCCATGCACGAGCTGATGCTGAGCTGCTGGCGGAAGGAGCCGGAGGAGCGACCCACGTTCGAGTATCTGCAGGGCTTCCTGGAGGACTACTTCACCTCCACGGAACCGCAGTACCAGCCGGGCGACAACCTCTAGGGCTTCCAGAGTGGAATGAGGGGCGGAGTTTACAGAAAAGCTCTCTTTCTCCATTGTAAATGAAAATTAAAAAGCTATTCAGAACTCTTCCTCCTCCAGATCCTGATTGGGGAGTTGTTTTAAGGGCAGAGAAAGACTGTGGTACAGACACGCCCCTCTATAAACTCCCGACCTGTATTTTTTCACCCAGTGGAGTACTGCCACGTGCCTAGAGGTGCAAAAGGACTACTTAATTTGTGTGCTGTTATCTTCTCCTGCTGTTTTTCCATTATTTCATATCGGGGTGTATTTCCTGCAGCAGTGTTTGCCGTTTTACTTTATTTACTGTACTTTTCCTCTACGTAAACCCTTTAGCATTGCAGTGCTACGAAGGATTTTTGTGTGATAGAGCCATAGAAGAACTGCTTCTGCGTCTAAAAATAAATATTTCTGCAAATTAGATGCTTATGTGGGTGAGAAGAACTTTCTTTTCTGTTCATTATCCTAACCTAATCAAGCTAATAATCAGATCATTAACAAAGCCACAGGACCTTTTTCAGGTATTTACTTTATATATTTTCCTCTTCCCCTTCCCAAAGGTTAATATATTTGTTACGTTGGATACTGTATATTTAGTTTGGCTAGTTTAGTCCACTTTTATACTGTTATAATTAGACAGATGTTTAGATGGGTCTTGTGAAGCTAATATGTGCTGATCTATTTATTGACCTTGATAAAAACAGCAAAGAATTAAGCTATATTAAAATATCTTAATATTTTTCATTTATTTCTCGTTTTTGAGCCTTTGATAAAACATGTAATATTTTTAATTATTCTGACCCAGATGTTTTCCGTCCGAATTCCTATACTTAAAAACTAATAATTTAAACAAAAAAATAAAGATATTTTTTAAACACTTTTATATTATTAGATTTACCTTGTTTTCCTATTTCATAAATTAAATAACCTGATGTATGTATTTTGTTTTGTTTTACATTAAGAAAAAAGCAATTACAAAACTACAATTTAAAATGATATAAATATAGTTATAGTACATCTTTAAACATGCTAAAAATTAAATAAATTAAAGAAACAATTTTTTGTTTTCTTTTCAGACCTGATGCTGAGGATGGTTCTGTCTTTCCCACACTCAGCTCTGCCTGTGATCTTCAGTCTTCAGACCACAATACCCAGAGTGCACCACACACTGACATTACTCCCATTCCTGATCATATGACACTGCACATGGCACCTCCAGGATGCCAATCACCCAACTATTTCCAACACATGCTGGACTCACTTCAGCTCACTAATCGCTAAATATTTACAGATTTAACCTCATACAACGCATTTCCCTTTGCCTTTCTTAGCTCTCTCAAATTTTGTCCTTGTTTGTATTTACCGACCCTAATTTTTGCCAGCCCACTGATAATGCCTTGCCATGTAAGACCCCTGGCATGCTTGCTTGCCAGGGGTCCATTCCTTGCTTCTGCTGTTTTCTGGTGTTGGCCTTGCTTTGTCTAACTACCAATTTTTCTAATACTGCTCCACCATGACACTATTTAAGTTAATTAATAATTTACATCACAGCTCATAAATAAAAAAAAACTCCCAACTCTGTGATTGGCTTGTCACATTAATGTAATAATTATTTGTTTTTTTTTGTTGACTTTACAAACAGAAAACGTTTTGACTATTTGACTTTACAACAGAAACACTGACCCCTCGCACCATTGCCTCATATTCCAGAACTTAGTGCAGTATCACCTGCTTAAACCCAGCAGGGTACGTGAACATGGAAAACCATCTTGTTTAATTTGAAAATCATAAAACACACAAATTTATTTTATTAAGTTTTACAGTTAATATTACTGAAGTTGTTGAGATTTAAGATCAGTTTTACTTACAGGGTGCCAATCCACCACTAAATGCTGTAGAGAATCAGTAAATTTATCGTAAGAGTTTAGATCAGGCCCAAAAAATCCAGCCCGACCCGTGTACGGCCCATCCCACCTGATTTAAACCCCACATTGTGTTAGTAAGTAGACAGTAGTTAAAACTTTTTAACTACATTCTGAGGTGTAGGTGCCTGCACTTTCTGATTTCTGGCCCCAAAATTTCCATTGTATTTAATCCACATTTCTGCGTAGTTCTGCGGAGGTGCACAGGATAGACTGACGCCCAGAAATTTTTGTTTGGAGAGTGCACATCTAGATGTCTCCACATTCCATTTTTACAGTAATGATCCATCACTGTAAAAACCTGACCTGTGACTGCTTTAATGCAAAGCATTTCACATTCAGTCATCAACAGACTGGCCTCCAGCCATGGGAGTTAAGTGGCAAAGTCTTGAAGTTTGAAGTACAATGTTGACCAACACCCTGGCATCATCATAGACACGAAAAAAAGTGATATGTTGAGGTCCTTTGCATGCACAAAATGGGGGTCAACAGTTTTTTTCTGACCAGCCCATGAAGACGTTTTGTTTATCATTGCACCCATATAGCCACTTGCTATATGAAATTTGTAAAAGAGCTCTGGGCCACACTAAAGAAGAAAGGTTTATTTACACACACACTGTTTATCTGGTACCGAGTGTTTATTCCTGTTACCCAGAGTTCTTTCCTGTTACCTGATCATTTTACCCCCCAAAAAAGTAAAGCTGCCTATGATTAACCAAATTTGGCTAAATTGTTAAATATATGTTATTAGATTCAGAGTTGAAAAAAGATACAAGATTAAATTTAATTTAGAATACTTACAACAAGCAAATGGCACCCATTCGCACCCATTTCTGTTTACTAATTTAGCTGCAGTCAGAAAATTTTGCAGATTTTTTTTATGCCATACATTTTGAGATGCAAAAACAGAAAGTTAAAAAGAAAATCTAGAATAATTTACGCTACATATTTCCTGAAATTCTGTTTTACAAAGTATAAACTAGAAAATTGGAAAAAATAAACTGACTGAGAATATGTATTGTACAAGAAAGGTTTTGTGTATTTTTTGTTTGAAGGGGGAAATTTTAAACATACAGTTTAACTTTTAATTTCTTCCTCATAATTTAGTTGTTAAATGTGCGTTGTGAGAGGGGGTTGCTAAGCTAACATGATAACATGCAACATCAGAACAGAATTAGCATCTAGTGACACCTTTGCATCCAGTTATTCTTTAAATGTCAGTTTTTATTGAGTCTCCAGGTCTTATTCTACTGTGGTAGAGGTCTTTTTCTTCTTCCATTGTATGTTGTCATTTTCAGTGGATGTGCAATAAATTATAATTCAAGGCTGTTTTGTAAAACAGCTCTGTGTGGGTGTCTTCTAATTTTCCACAATAAGTAGAGAAATGATTCATCTGAATCATAAAACTGCAATTATTGATTAACTATTATAATTAAACTGAACTATAGGAGATATAGAGGAGCAGAGCAGCAGAATGTGCTAACCAAAGCATAAAATATTGATATTAGTGTGTATTTTTCCTGTGGAGGATTATTTTAATTTATTAATCTGGATGCGTTTCTGCTGCCCGTGTGTTTCCTGTTCCTGTTGTACCGCTGGAGCCCAGCAGGGGGCAGAAACTCATTATATAATGATCATCGATAATGAAGCTGCAGTCCTGCTGAAATGGACTTCACACAAACACACACACACACACACACACACACACATTTACTATAATTATTTATTTCACCTCTTTTTATCAATTAACCATCATATAACATGTGCACATAAGGTGACCCTTATTTACCGTACAGCTGATCGAGTTGACTGAAAAATGTAAGACATTTTTGAGGCGATGCACATACAGAAGATATTAATAAGATTAATTAATACAATAAAATGATAAAATACAAATGTGTGGAGGTGGTTAGACATTATGGCTGTGTTTCCAAGACAGGGATCAGTCTGGCCTTATTGATATACAGTATGGGAGTAGGTAAAATAGATTTAAATTTGAGCAAAACAAAACATTTGTATAAATGTTACTTATTTGCATTAATAATAAAAAGCTATAGATCGCTAATATACTTAACCCACACTATATATCACTAAAATATTTTGAAAATGAAGAACTGTATACATATGTTGCACAAACTGTACACACAGTCATTTTTCCAACATTTGCAAAAAAAAACACCACCATCCCACAAAAACAACATATAAAGAAAGTGCAAATTGATAGTAACTACAAAATAAAATATACTTCAAAAATGTACACAGTAACTATTAGTTACTATTAGCAGTAGTTAGATTTTTTTCTGACATTTATAAGGATTTACAGTGGCGTGAAAAATGATTCCCCCCTACAGATTTATTTTATATTTTTACCATAATCAAACAAACTTTGATATCAGACAAAGACAACCTGAGTAAATTTAAAAAGCCCTTTTAAATAATTATTTGATTTATTTATTTATATAAAATTATTTAATTTTATTTAGTAAAGGAAAAAAACTCTCCAAACCAATCTAGCTTTGTGAAAAAGTGTTTGCCCCCTCAACCTAACAAATTGGTTGTGCTGCTATGGCGGCAATTAAACTAATTACCAATTGACACACAAAGTGTGCTGTGGTAAGCTTGTTTATAATACTTCTACTGCACTGCTCACAGAAACTACCAAGCTGGCATTTCAACGTTGAACCAACATTAAATCAACGTTAATGTTATGGTTGAATCAACGTTGGATTTGGTGTTGATTTTGAAAAGTAAATCAACGTTGAAATGGCAACGTTGTTTCAACATCATACGTTTAACCTTTAATAAACCATAGCTTACATTCGGGATGCTCAAAATTTTATGGAAGTGGTAAAAAAAACTGTATGCCATGATAAAGAAATTAACAATTTTATTTTTATTCTCCCTTTGAATTTCTGAGAATTACAACTACTGTACAACTACAAACAAAAAGCTTTTATTACAATAAGTAGCTAAAACTAAAAAAATCCTATTGTTAACAGAGTGTTAACAATAAATCTACATCACTGTAGTAAAGCTGAATATAAAGAATGTTACCCACTACCAATGTTATTGAACATTTGATCAGAAGGTTGAGGACAGTATGTTGATTCAATGATAAGATTTCAACGTTTGCACAACCATTTAACATTAAATGTTGTTTCAACGTTGTTTCACTGCTGAAACAACAACAGACAGTTGTGTGCCAGCTGGGTATACCTTATACATGGTGCTTGGTGATGTTGCACATAATAAAGACATGTGACTGTCATAGACTGATAGCATGATGAGGCAGGGTATTTATTGTTAGCCATGTTAACATAATTCTCTTATTACATGGAGAGAATGTACTGTTCAAATTGACAGAATTTGTTTCACTCTTTTTTTCACTCATTAGGACTCCCTCTATCACTAGTGATGCCCCAGCACCAGGGGGGGAAGACTAGCTCATGCCTTCTCTGATACATGTGCAGTCTGACACCGCCTCTTTTTGCTGCAGATGTGATGTGATGTAGCATCAAAGCGCGCTCAGAAGAAAGTGCAGCGACTCGGTTCTGATACATCAGCTCACAGATGCCTTGTGCTGATCGACATCACCCTTTGGAGCAATGTGGGGAGAGACACCATCTACCCACCCAGACAGAGAATGGCTAATTGTGCTCTCTGAGGGGTCCGCTTGCCGATGCCATGCTACATGAACAGGATTCAAACCGGCGATCTCCTGATTAAAGTGGCAGCGATTAGCCTGCTAAACCACTCAGAGCTCCCTAGAACACTTAATGATTTTTTTTTAAACTAAGGGGTCATTTTTTATGTAGCCTGATACTTAGGGTGCTGTCTAAACACCAAATCACCCAGTATAGCTTTATTTACCATGTATTGGGATTTTATTGAGGGTGGGGCCTTTTCCTATGACTAAGTAGGGCGTAGGGACTAGGGCGTATGCCCTGGATTGGAATACGTCCCCTAGACTCTACGCTCAATCCCATTCACAACGGGCACAGCGCAATTCCCTGCCTATCACACTGGTGCTGCCCGTTTCGTCAGCAGTGCGGAGCGGCCGACAGCCCGTCCACCGTGTCGGTCGTGCGTGTTGTCCGTGTCCCTGTGGTTCAGTAGCCCCCGGTTCTCGGTTCCCGTCTCCCCTCCCGGTTGTTGTTTGGTCGTGAGGCCGCAGATGGCTGTCTCTGCAGCCGCAGTCTGAGCGCTACGCTCCGGTCCGCTACCCGCTGCTCCCCGGCATGACCTCCCCCAGCAGCGGCAGCGCGGCTCGGCGTCGGTGAATGGGATTTATCGCTGATTTATCACTTAATCGTTTTAACCGCGAGATTTGGGAGATTTAACCGGTTTACGGCTGATTTAAGGCGGCGGATCATCAGAAATCAAAGCCACTGTTAAGGTGAGTGGGTTCGTTTTCTAGTAACGTTAGATACGCTACGCAAGGTTTTGGGTGTTTTCGAGTTATTTGGGGATTTTATGGATTTATTCAGAATTTACACGAATTAATTGTTGTTTTAGGGTTTTTTCATATGTTGTTAAGACAAATACGGCCTTTATGAATCACAGCAATTCACATTGCAGGGGAAAACCAAGCTTAACTTGGCTTGTTTTTTCCGAATTCTCCGTTCCACCTTAAAGGCTGCAGCAGTTCCATTCAGTCGCCCGAGGCGCCTGAATGGAACTGCTGCAGCATTTAAGGTGGAACGGACAATTCGGAAAACAAACCAATTCCATCCTCATTTAACCACATTGTCAGAAATTTAAGACGGCTTACACTTTTCTATCCATAATTTTGTCATATTAAAACAATATTTAGTACAAATATCACAAAATTAACTGTTAGATACGATTTTAGCAGCCTATACTCTCGTTTGTTTACTCCTCCATGCCACTAAAGGCGGTATTGCTGCTATGGCGATATTTTCAGAACCGTATCGGTATCACGGTTTATATAAGGAAAAATGTCGTTTTTAAGAGACTACCTCAGTTTCTAAATCAGTTTTTCTGATTTTGCTATTTATAGGTATATGTTTGAGTAAAATGAACGTTGTTGTTTTATTCTATACAGACTTCTCACAAATTCCAAATAAAAATACTGTCATGTGGAGCATTTATTTGCAGAAAATGAGAAATGACCGAAATAACAAAAAAAGACGCAGTGCTTTCAAACCTCAAATAATGCAAAGAAAACAAGTTCATATATTATTAAAGTTTTACGACTACAGAAATCAATATTTGGAATAACCCTGTTTTTTAATCACAGTTTTCATGCATCTTGGCATGTTCTCATCCACCAGTCTTAAACACTGCTTTTGGATAACTTTATGCCACTCCTTTTGCAAAAATTCAAGCAGTTCAGCCTTATCCAGCTTTCTCTTGATTATATTTATATAAGGTTTTCAATTTGGTAAAATCAAAGAAACTAATAATTTTTAAGTGGAAGTTTTTTTAGCATTTACATTTTATTTGATGTAAAAATTATGATATGTTTATTAAATGTAATAAGTAATTGAAGTTTAGAGATTAAAACGACCTAAAATAGTCATAAATATAAGGTACTTGTGCAAAAGGAAAAACAGTTATTGGTTTTGGAGTTAGAGGCTCATAATTGCAGGTTCTCTTTTGAGTGTATCTCTGTAGGCCAGAACTTCCTCTGATATTAAAGATCCTCTTTTCCTGAAGAGAACTAAATATATCATTCTGAGTGCATGTTGACATCAGCACTGTCTCTATTTCAGCATTATTACTGTGTCCTCACCCCCAATTTTATAGCTGGGACTGTTTTCAGTAATACACACATTTAAACCATTTGACCTCAACTGTTGACTATTTATATATGTTTATAATGCTGAACATCATACCTGTCAAGTTTTAGATTTTAAAATAAGGGATATTTTCCTCTGTACGCTTAAAGCCGTCCCACCAGCCCAACGAAGGTTCAGTATCCCTTACATTTTAAGACAGGTTTACAAAAAAGGGGGGGGGGGCTTCCCCACACTGACCCTCCGTTGCAAGCTGATTGGCTGTTTCTCCTGAAAGGCGGGACTTTCTCCTTGAATCGGCTCCACGATTGGTTAAGAGACACAGAGCGGTCAGTGCCCTGTCTCCTCAATAATATATATTTTTTTATTTTAATAGAATACGGGAAATTTACGGGAAAATACTAATACGGGAGGACGGCGGGAAAGAGGAGTAAAATACGGTAGTTTCCCGGCCAAAACGGGAGACTTGACAGGTATGCTGAACATATGGGAAATAAATGTGATTTTGAATATATTTTAGTTAACTACTGGGAATAATAGTCATTATTGTCTACTGTATATGTTACAATGTAGATGAAAACCTCATCCTGTGGTAACAAGCAATCATTAAAATAGTCTGAACATGATTCCTTTAGCGTTCTGACGGCTGCTGCTGTACTTCTGCAGCGCTTGGTGGTGCTTGGTTAGTGGTGTTTGTTAGCTCTGCCTTTCACTCTATGAGCTGAAAGATGAACTGTAGAGAGCATAATTTTCCTGTTAGTGGGATTCAAATCTTTATTCTTTTTCCACTATGAGGAGCATTAGTCCTGCGCATATGAACTGACTGACTGAGGTGAGCCTGTATCACCGACTAAGCTGCTGTGTAACCTAAACTCCTGAATCGGATTGGCTAAATGGGAAAAATATCATCCGATCGCATATTTTGTCTGAAAGCCTTTAGACAAGTGTTAAACAGCTGAATTCACTATGTATTTTATGATTGCCTCATGTGAAATGACGGATGTATAGACGTTGTTATGTAAAGCAGGTGCAGGTGGACGTGTGTCTTATAAAAGCCTGGTGCATTAACGTGATGCTCTAAGTGCAGCTCTATTGTTTTCAGGCTCTGTTATTTAACTGATTACACATCAGAGAGCGGGTGCCAACGCAAAGCAGGGCACTGGGCCTATTCACAAAGCCACTCTCCTTAAGGTGCTTCACCAAAACCCTCCCCAAGTCCCCCTGATGCTGCTAGACAAGTCTGATTATAATATTTCTACAAAAATTACAGCAGAAATCTGATAAACTCTCAGTACGAGATCCTGTACAATAGAGTAGCACTCACACAAATTAAATCTTGCCCTGCTGGTTTGCTCAGACAGGGTCTGGGGTTATTTTAATGCACATACGGAACTGTACAAAAAAGCAGCATTAAAAGCATAATTTGTTTCATTTTCCAGCCAAAACAGCCATTAAATACACATTCATTTTTCAACATTAAGGGGATTAAGGCAGAAAATCTCAATTTAACAGAACCCAAGACGGCTAAATCTAATATCAGATGTTTGACTTATAAGTGTGCCCATCTTTACTGTTATTACGAATCTCTTTCAACCTTTTAGGAGATTTTCTTTCAGTGTTTCAGCAGAAATCTGCCAGGAGATGTTTTCTCACTTCCTCCAGTGTCTCTGATGGAGAAACATTAGATCAGATGAACAGAAGGTCCTGATCAATAGGTTATAGGGGTGTCCAAGAAGTCCATAGTGCCAAATGTACCACACAAAGGAATTGGAGGGATACAGTCATGAAACCCCAGTTTTCTGTGCTGTAAATAAAGGGTATTTGTACAGCTGAAAGTCCAAAACTGTGGTTTATGTGTTTGATACATTCAATTATATAGTGGTGATGGTGAATTAATGACCCTCTAGACACAACAATTAGTTTCTTTCTCTTTTTTTGTGTGGGCTACTTTATTTTCTTTAACTTCATAAAAAAAAGTTTGGATTAATTTGCTTCTTCTATTGTTTAAATGAGTGGCGGTAAGGGCTGGGCAATATTTAAAAAAAAAACTTATCTTGATATTTTTCAAATATATAAATGATTTTCAATTATGATAACTTAATTAGTTTTTTCTTTGTTAACAGACTACACCATTTCAGTGCGAAAACTATTGTTTCCTGTACATTTCATTTTTAACATTATTATTTATTTATTTATTTTTACAAATAGTAAGCAGCCTCCTTTGACTTTTTGTTCTATATTTGACACAGAGCAAACATAATGTCCTTTTATTTTAATTTAGGAAAAGTGTAACATATGAAAATCACTGCCACAAAGAGTTCTTGACAGGTTTCTGGAAAATCAAATAATTAAATTAACCTTCCAGCCCTATGATAGCTTCCCTAAAACTCCCATAACTGGTTCAAAGTCCAAACCAACAAAAAACGCTTTTCAAATTTTGTTGCTTTGATTCGGACCGTGGTTCACAGCATCTTTCACACCAGCTATGTTGGTTCTGACAGAGCAAGGTACAGTAGATCTAAAAGCACAAATAAACAATGCTGAAAATGTTCAGTTACGTTGATGCCTTTTTTACCTGCTATAGGTTTCAACTTTAGCTGTGGTGAAAAAGGCTTCAACATAACTGACGTAAATCAGCAGCTTCTTGTTTCTCATCATCAGTCGTTGTGTTTGAAGCTGACGTTTTGTCCAGGCTGCTGTTTTTGCAGCAGCTGCTGTGTTGGATTGGGTGGCAGCAGTGTGGGCCTGCACCTTTTGGGCCGTTCTGCTTTAGTCATATTACAACAGATGTCCCGGGTAACTCCCACCAACAGGCCTCCACACACTGCTCGCAGGGTGTGTGTGTGTGGTAGAAGTCAGGACTTGTTGGGAGGGTGTAATCTGCATTCCAAAACTGTCTGTTTCACACACACTTCACCGTGTCCACTATCTGCTGCACTGTTTTCCCAGCTGCTTCAGGGTCCAAACATTTTTGTGACCCACAAAAGTAATGGACTTCGGAGCTGGGCAATATATCGCCAGTATTAAAATAATAGAAACTGTTTTATACAAGATATAAAAATGATCATATTGTAATATCACCACTTCTATTTGAGCTATTCTATTCTTCTATTTTATTAGTTACCGTTTAAATGTAATTTATTTCCAAAAAGATTATCGTGGAAATATTATAATTGCACTTAATCATCATAATCAAGTCCAGTTTACTCAAACTAAAATATTTATTTACACTGTTTACATACACTTATTTACTATTTAAGCATAGCATATGTTTAATTTACAATTTCACGTCAGAGCTCATTGTATATCACCATTTCTCTACAAAATATATAGAGATATGAGTTTTTAGTCATATCCCCATCCCTAATGGACGTATTATAATCTGCCTTGGTCCCAGAATGGGTTTTTATTTATTTCATAAAATCCTGTTCTGCAAAAGATTTGGATCCGGGTAATTTTTAAAAAACTGTAACATTAAAAACTAGACCAGAATCTTTACTATCTTTATTATTAAATAATAGTATGTACGTTTTTAACGTTTTGAACTGAGTAGGCTCAAATGACTTGAAAAGGCTTTCTCCTCGCCCTGCAGTGTTGGTGGTGTTTGCGGTGGTGCTGGTCGTTAAGGTGTGGTTGATTCCAGTTTGTCCACATTTCTTATGTGTGCGTGAATGTGTCATTTCATCACAATAACCTCATGCTCTTTGAGCTCATTGTTACATATCTCAGAGCTGAAGATGTAGAAAATACTTGCACATACCACTGCCAGTGGTTTTAAGCTTCATCCTTAAAACCACTGACAGTTGAAGTGAGTTACATTGTTGATCTGGTTGATTTGGCACCCATCAACCAATGGGTGACAACAAGCAAACAATCAGTTCTTGATTTTTTTTGGTGTAACATTTAAGGTGTAACAGTCTTAAATTACCATCAAGGATAATATTTTCTGTTGTACCTCATAACATGATCAGGATGTAAGGAAGCATGTTAAGTTAAAGCATCGACAGCTCTCGTCAGCAGATCTTCAGACAGTATTTTGAACTTGTATGGTATTTTGAAACTGTATGGTACATTATTGAAATCTGTGTAGGATGTAGCCTATGAATCTGCCCATCGCCATTACCCCAGTTTCATTTCCACACTCAAGGTTGCCAGGTATAGACAACAACAAACTTACAGAATGTCGCAGCCATGGAAACGCACAAGCACATGGTTATTTTTCTGCTGAACAGGTAATCACTGAGCTTCAGCAAGGTTTTTAACCATAGCTGAGTGATTTATTACCACCACTAGAGTAGAAGAGTCAAGCATTTTTGACATTAAAATGTGTAGCTATATTTTGTATATTCACCAATTAGTTACAGAATAACACTCATCATCGCTTGCCACTATGTGTCAATCTGGCAACCTGTGTAGGTTTTGTGTCTGGGAAGGAATGAGTACGCCTGACTATTTCCAGTGTTTGGAAATTAGGATTTCTCACATTTATTACTGATTGTTCCTTTAAGGGGTTTTCAGACCTAAAATCCAGAGCAGAGTCTGAACCATGGTTTATGTGTTTGGTACATTTGTATTCTGTATATTTTGTCTTGATAGTTTAGTTTGGGTTTACACTGCAGATTAGTGACTAAGCACATCATCACCTACATGGGTGGAGTCTACCTATACTTCCCATTTGAATGGTGTGTAAATTGTTGTCTGTTCAGTTAGTTGCCTTTCCTCCTTTTCTGTTGTAATACAAAATTGTCTCTTTGCAAGAATCAACCTCACTTCAAGTGCAGGTGTGCCCTGCAGCAGAAGAAGTATAACAGATTCCCCTTAGATTCCTTTTATTTCTGTTTATATATATATAAAGCTTAATCTACAGTTACAGTAGATACAGTATATGACCAGTGTTATCAAATGTACCCATACTGTTGCATGACATGACTGCACGCCAATTGGAATCTGATTTCAGCACAAAACCGCTCCTTTTTCTTCTTCTATTATTTAATGGATAATGATAGCTTGCCTTAACATTCCTGTAAATTATCGGAAAATGTTAACCGTCCAAATAAGTGGCCAGAGAAGTTTTCCCACTGCTGACACACCACACTATGGTTCAATAGCTCCATACCTAGACCACTTTTTTTGGTGTCTCTTTTGGTAGATGACTGAACATCAGGCAGATCTAGTTGGAGTCCTTTGCATGCAATGGTCTTGTATCTACCAAGATTTTCCAGTAAAGGACAACCGGAAACTGGGTTTTCAGTGCACAAAAGACTCATTGATCCTTCTAGAGGCCCCGGATCATGGATTCTTTAAATTCATGGGCAGTTAAAGGATCTGCTGTAACATTAGTCTTGGTGCCAAATATCACGAGACACCTTCAGGGGTCTTGTGAAGTCCATTCCAAAATGAGTCAGAGTAGAGGCTGGCAATATGACTATATTTGGTTGAGCTGTGATACATTTTCTTATCTCATCAACAATATGTTTTTTTTAAGTTTGTCAAGGATATCAGTGCTGTACATTTCATTAAAGAGACTGTAATTAGTTATAATTAATTAGATGATACAGCAGAAAGAGCTTAATAGAAATCACTGTACTCTGCATGAGGGAGTATTTAAATTGCATATTTTGTGCAATACTGGTACAATTCTGTTTTTGCTTCCCATATTTTCCTCTTTTTAATTTTATAAAGTAAGAAATACCTTATTCTTGGTCTCTGTCTCAGCCTCTCCCCGTTATTGTCTTGACACAGAATCAGCTCTAGCTGCTTTGACTACAAGACTATTGGCAAAATCAGTGCATGATAACATACCGTATTTTTCGCACTTTAGGGCGCACTGGATTATAAAGTGCACTATGAAAAAACATCTATTTTCTGGTCTATTTTCATACCTAACCCACTCCGGATTATAAGGCACATTATTTTCAATGAAAGCTGGATGTTAATCTACACATATTTCTGTTCCAAAAACTGTTCATTTTGGTGAGTAAAGCGCTTTTGTTTTTCTACTGTAAGCTTAGATTTTCAGATTTCCACTTAGGATAGCCAGACAGCTCTACACAAAGGCGATATTAGCTAGCGGTTCGTCTCACATAGCTTGTTTTAACATGGTAAACAGGAAGGCTACAGTCCGATATACTCGCCTCTGAACTAGCTAACTAGCACTTAGCGTGCTTAGCGGGTAATGCTACTGCTGCTCCAGCAGTGCTAGGTGGGGTTAGTAGCAAGCCACAAGCCGATAAAACTCACCTCTGAGTGGCAAAAGAGCTGGAAATTAGCGAGGTTAGCAGCTTAAGCTAATATTGCTTCAGTCTCAAGTCTAGGTGCTGCAAAAATAAACTATAGAACCAAAATAAAGCACTGCACTTCAGCAGAGTGGCTTTACTGCTTCTTACAAACTGACTGTTAAAATTTATAAATAAGGTGCTTCGATTTATAAGGTGCACTGACGTTTTTTGTTTGTTTGTTTGTTTGTTTTTTAAATTAAAGGATTCTATGTGCACCTTATAGTATTGACCCAAATCAAGAAATATATTAAGTAGTGCTGTGGGTGGTATGGCCAAAAAGGCATATCACGGTATTTTTTAAGATTCTGACTGTTTCACGGTATATCACGGTATATATATTTTTTTTATTTGTTTTTTTGCACGACGGGCTTTAATAGGGTTGTGGGTTACTGTGCTTTTAGTAGTAATAATAAAATATAGTAATAACATATAATATAAAACATTAAGGTTTTAAACAATAAATGAGGAACTCAGACTTCATTAACAGAAAAACAGCTGAAGAATGTAAACAATAGACCTTAAAAAGAGATACGCCAACAACTTTAACATGGCTTCTTTTACAAAACTAAATATCGTAAATATTTCAATAAACACTATAAATGAACCTAAAATACTTAATGTTTAAGTATTCAAAACATTACCTTCTTTCTCCAGTTAACAAATACATTCAAATCATTCTTCAAGCTACAGTATTAATATATTTGAAAGGGCTATAGTTACTGCTCTATTTTACTGGGACAAAAACACACTGTTCTCATTTCTCTCCAGCGCTAGATGAGCATTTGACTCCACACGTCTGTGTGTTTTTCTCTGACGGAGCTGTTTCGCACGGTGCTCCGCAGCGCCTCTAGTGGTATGGTGGTATGAGAGAAACACACACCGGTTCTAGTTTCCCGCACGGTATATCGAATGAACCGGTATACCGACCCAGCACTAATATTGAGATTGAAATTTTGCCCCTGTTGTCCAGCCCTAGCTCCTAGTCAAAGCTGTATTGGATGCACAAATGGAACCTGCACAATATTTGGCAGGTAGTTGTAATGTTATGGCTGAAATGGATGTGCACTTGAGTGGGTTTATTGGGTTTATTGGTCTAATTATTTACAATCAACAGTCACATTAAGTATCAGTACAGGCCCAACAGCCAGTAGTTCTTGTTGTTTGTTTTCCTCAAATGTCTGTTCTTCTGTTCCCTAGCATGTCCAGCTGCTGCTCAGCTTTGCTGTGAGGACAGCATGCCTCGGGTTCCTCAGTGAGCTTCAGCTGCTCTTACATCCTCACTGACTCATTCCCAAACTTCCCAAATCTCATGATTCTCAAACTTCACTCCATTTCTGCTTTTTAAGTATTTCTGGTGAGAATTTTCTCACAAAAGTATTGGGACGTCTGTTTATTAAAATCAATGAATAAGAGGTGATCCTGCTTTTGTTGTAGTAACTGTCTCTACTGTCCAGAGATACTATAATAGAAGCATTGGCGTAAGGATTTGATTGTATTCAGCCATATGAGCGTTAGTTAGTGAGGTCAGAATGATGGATAAAATTATCACCACCCCACCTCATTCCCAATTCCCCTGCTTTTTAGGGGTTCGACAATATATTGATATTGCAACATGTAAATAATACCGTATCCTGAGATACCCTGTGATTCACACATAACCATCTTCCTGTATTTTCTTTATTAATCCCATCCCAACAGATCTGACCAAAAGGAGAAGTGAATGCGATGCTGTTGTTTGTTGACTTTGACTTAACCAAGTCACAAACCTTAGTTTGTGAAACTTACCCAACCAAACCCCAACCCAACACTAACCAACCCAACCCTAACCAAACCCATAGGGTGGTGATTCACACCCTTACAACTCATCCCATCCAAAAGTATTGGATGGATCTCCATCATCATTCAAGAGAACACAGTTCCACTGCTCCACAGCTCAATGCTAGGGGTCTTTATACCCCTCTAGCCTACGCCTTGCATTAGACATGGTGCCAACAAGTTAATTTGTATATTGTTAGAGAATGTCCTTTTCTATTGGTAGCACATCTCTACTATAAGGAGTAGATAAGCTGTGTTTGGTGTGTACATTTAACTGTAGCTGAATGCAATAGTCATTTAAAGAGGAGACTGTGAATGAGCTGCTCAGCTGAGAGCCTGCCTGACCCCTCCCCCTCCTCCACCCACAGTACCGCACCTGATCCGGCCCGTCAGCAGCCACTGCAGACAGTCATTAGCTGCAGCAGGTGGGGCAGATTACAGTCACAACGAGAAGCCACATGGAGAAAGTTCGGTGGAATTTCTGAACTGTGGTCTGTTGCATGTGTGCAGTAGCTAACTGTAGATACACTGTAATCTATGAAGGAATATAAGCTGAATTGTTTGGTAAACTGTTAAAAGTGTGAAACAAATCAGAATATGTTTTATACAGGTGGTTTTTACACCTGTAGTTGGTTTCTATGTTCTAATGTGATCAGTGTGATCAAGGTCAGATCACATTGTCACCACAAACAAAACCAACAGAACAAGACCACATCCTCTCGTGGACCTTTGATTGGTTGCTTTGGTCAAATCCTGATTGTGATTTCTGACACACCTTCTGAAACAAACTGTAGCAGGAGTGAAATAAACCGTTTTACTGGTGTGAGAACACACTTAAAATCTGGGGGTCAACCTTTGTTTCATAGTTCTAGGACCACTGTAATTTATTAGTGCCTACTAGGGGTGTGTCAAATCTTATCGAACACAGTTATATTGAATAATTTCTAACTTTATATTGTGATATTGCGGTATTCTTGAAAGAAGTCTTTTTTTTGTATTTTTTATTTGAGGTTTGCTGTGTTTCCTTTTAATTCTTTGTTAATATGCATGCACTAAATATGCTGCACTATTTATATTTTGAGGTAGATGTTTGATGTTACATTACTTAATGTTTTTGTTACACTCATTGTTTCATACAAACTAGACAAACATTCATAGAGTTTGCATGTTGTTTCTACTGAATGTATGAAACTTCTATATTTATAATAAATATAAACCTAGAATTTATTTTTTAGCGGTAGTATATTTTTCAAATGAATAATAAAATTGTTGTCTTATCACCACGAATATAGTTATCGCAAAAATACCCTGAGATATCATGAGATTTTTATAGAGCCTTATCGCCCATGCACACTCTTAGTGAATACCTTCTTTTACCGGTGAGAATTTAAACTGAAACTGGAGAAACACCAGATAGCATCACATGATTAAGATCTAGAACATGTTTGCTCTTGTTTTACTGTGTCAGTGACACTGGCACCTGAACTGTATTCCCACCAGGGCTGTACAGTATGATAAAAAAAAATTGCAATATTCTTTTTTTGCAAAATACAGGAATTCAGTATCTGGTATATATATTAATAATTTTCTTTTATTATTTATTTATTTATTTATTTATTGTTTTGCATGAAGTATCTTGTCTCGCGTGACGTTGCACATCCTGCAGTGTGACTGTGGCACCTGTACACATTACGATTATTTTGCTAAAATGAGACATACTTTGCAACCTTAATTCAAACATTAAATTAATTATTGAGAGGGCACCGAGTGGTCCAGTGGTCTAAAGCGCTGCCACTATGAGCGGGAGGTCGCAGGTTTGAATCCCGCTCATGCAGCTTTGCCATCAAGCTGCCGGCGCTCAGAGGGAGCAAAATTGGCCCTGCTCCCTCCCGGTGGGTAGATGGCGCTCTCTCCTCACATCACTCCTAGGGTGATGTCTGCAGCGTCTGTGAGCTGATGTACTGGAACTGAGTTGCTGCGCTTTCCTCCAAGTGCGCTGGCTGCACGGCAATGAAGCAGTAAGCTCGAAAAGAAACGGTGGCTGGCTTCACATGTATTGGAGGAAGCATGTGTTAGTCTTCACTCTCCTGGTGTGTTGGGGCATTACTAGTGATAGGGGGAGTCCTAATAAGTGGGTTGGGTAATTGGCCATGTAAATTGGGAGAAAATGAAAAAAAAAATTGAAATAAATTTATAGAAAATTAATTATTAACACGTTAAATTATCCACATAAACATCATGTTTTTATTAACAGTGTTTATTTTGTGTTTCTGCCGCAGGTGCAGTGATGGGGACGGGGAAGAGTAAAGAGGGGAAGGGGAAAGATCCGGGACAGCGTTCCCTCAGTCTGGACGGAACCATAGGTATGGGTTCCTCTAGTGGACACCATTTCAGTTCCGGCCCCCAGACCCAAACGCCCAACCGGAGCCCGGCAGTGGGGTCCAGCACACGCATCAACACCTACCATCCCAACAACACAGACCACCCGCAACTGTTCGGAGGCGTGGACCACCCGGGCTCCATCATGTCCCCTCAGAGAGGTAAGTATATAATTCAGTAATTGATGACGTTGGACAAAACTGTGATTTGAGTATCTGGCCAGTTTCAACTGTTACACAGTATGCTATTAATACAACGTGCAAGGTACTAATAGTGACTATAATAGTGACTACTATGCAATCATTTAATAAATCAATAAGTCAGTCTTTATTTAAACTCCAATTGAATGTGAAGCTGAATTTGAAGGTGACCATTATTTACAGCTGAGCCAATACTTAGAATATAAATTGAATATTAAACAATTAAGATACATTTAAATGTATCCATACCATAAGACTAAATAAACAAGTAAAATAGCAAAAAAATATATATAAATTGTGTATAAACAGTGCTGAGAAAAAATATTTGCCCCCTACATTTCTATTGTTGTTGCTTTATTATCATACTTAAATACTTCACATTAACAAACACATTTTAATATCGAAAAGAAAAAGAAAAAAAAATCCATCCAATCCAACCTGGCTCTATGTGGAGAAGTATTTGCCCCCTAAACCTAATAACTTGGTTGTGCCACCCTTGGCAACAACAACTGCAGTCAGGCTTTACTGTTAACTGGCAACGAGTCTGTTATATCTTTTATATTTCACTCTTGTTGGTAGAATTGTTTAAATTCAGCCATATTGGAGGGTTTTTGAGAAAAAACGGCCTGTTTAAGATCTTGTAGCGGGCTCAGTGGTTTAATACCTGGTGCTAATTGAGATGTTGAAATATTTTTAATTGGGCGCCAGTTATTAAATTAATTTAATTAGATGAATTAATTAATTAATTAATTAATCAAATTAATTAATAACACAAGACATCTCAGGGTGTGGTTTCTACAGGTGACAGAAATTTTCATAACCAAGTTATCCAGAAAAACACACTGAAATTACAGGTTTTGTAAAATAAAAGTATTTTATTAAATCACACAGATATGAGTAAATAATTAATTAAAAAGTCATAATGTAGCCATTAGATATCAAATCATAGTGTAGAATAATAAATGAAAAATAAAAGAACAAACACGTTATAATACTGGTATGAAAGGAATAAAGATTAATAGAACTATTAAGTGAATATTTCTAAATAAGGGTCTTAATGTAATGAGGTCAAACTAATCAAATGAGAACACTAAAATAAGTAGATAAGTAAGATATTTTACGGCCTACAAAGATCATCCCTTTCGCCAAATAACTAAAAATGAATCTATACTAAGAAAAGAGTTAAGGACAATAACCAAACTAGACTTGACCAACCAAAACACCAATTACTGAGAGAAATACCCAAACTGCCTTACTCTGAGACGTCTACAAAGGGGGGTCCCCATCGGTTCGGTCCGCTGTTTAAACCTCTTGTTCGGCTGACATCCTGCACCCCTAGAAGGTCCAGTGTGGACCCATCCACAGGGTAAAGATGGTGCTCTGTGGGCCAGCGGCGCACCTGGTCGACACCCACTTCTAGTCTCTGCACAGGGAAAGCCTTCCCTGGAGCTGGCTCGGCTGGCGTACCCTCTCGGTGATCCGTCGGTTGGTCTAGTTGGTTTACTGAACTATATTAACTATCTTGGCAAGCAGGAGAACTCCGTAGATCATAAAATAGCTTAGTTATTTAAACTAGGATAACTAATACCATTATGCTTGAAGAAGATTAAATGCACTAGTCTAAGAAAACTAACCTAAGATGACTAACTAACAGTTTATCCTTTCTTCATCTCTAGGCCCTCTCTAACCTCTCTCCTCTAACTTCTCTCTTCTAACTGCTTCCTTCAACCCATCTTCTTCCACTCTCCTCAACTCCAAACTGAACTGAGCTGCTTCTCCTCCAACTGCTCCGACTGAACTCTACTGAACTGGCTCAAAAACTGAACTGGAAACTGCCCAGTTTAACTATTAGTCTCTGTGGCCTGTTTGGCCCTTGAGCTATGATTGGCCCTGTGGCCCAAATGTCTGTGTTTTGATTGGTCTAGGAGCAATTTCAAACTTTGGCAGGGAAGATGATCTTATTCACAAAGGGCCATAAAACCCCCCACATGGTCACAATGCTTCAGCTATTTTTCTAATAGACCAAACCAAAAGAAAACTCAACTAAACAGTGTATCAAAATACATTCTTCAGCATACCAGTTTGTGAGGATAAATTCAGGAAACAACAATCTTACAATTGAATCACAATAAATGTAATATATATATATTTTGCCCACAAACAGTTTTGTAATATTCAAGATAATCTTAGAAATACATCAATGGATGGAAAGATGGAAAGAGATCAAGAGACATGTTATTATTTAAACCCAATTAAATCACTTAAAAGATAATACCTTGTTAAACCACTGATAACCAAATAAAGCTAAATTATCAAATGCTAGTTAAACCTTGTTGATTCAGACTTGAATGTGTAGGAAACTTTAATCAGGACAAATCCAAACACATATACCATATACCAGACACATATACCATTATTTAGTAAACATTCTATAAAACACCTCTTTTATATAGTCAATATATATGTATTTTAAGCAAAATCTTCTTAGTGAGAAATTCCTCCCCTTTGCTGAGTGCTCAGATAAGGCTTGGTCCTTGCCTGTCGGAATTTACGACGGTTGGGGAGGTCGGTGGACAGAGAGAGTCTCACCTACAAACGGTCAATGGAATTTCCAAGCTTAGAACATTTCTCTTAATTTCATTAATCTTATTTCTAAGTGATTGCAGAAATAACTAGGCACAAACCCCTAAATTGGTATAATATTTGGTGAATTAACAATTTCCAAGGCATTAATTAAGTTTTGACACTCTCTTAAGTCCGCAGTCCCGTCCTAGTGATGGTGTTCATTTGGTGTTCCAAATGTTTAACATTAACTCCGAGGTTTACGACTTGGAGGAATGTCAACAGAATTTTACCCTAAACTCGCATTTAGGGCTCTTGAGCGAGGCTGAGTGAAGAAATAGTCAGGAAATGTCATTTTGAAATTTAAAGTTGTTTGAAAAAGATTACTCCAAGGCTTCTAGAGTGTTCTTCTGGGGGTGATTGTAAAGTTAGAACATTCCTTTTAGACCATAAGATGGGGGTAGTGTGTGTGTGTGTCCAAGCAATGAAGAAATCCTCTGTTTAATCCACTACAATCTCGCCACAGCATCTCAATCAGACTTTAACTAGGCCACTCCAAAACCTTTATTTATTTTTATATTTTTGAGCTATTCAGAGGTGGATCTGCTTTTGTGCTTTGGGTCATTGTCCTGCTGCAGAACCCAAGTACGCCTGAGCTTAAGGTCAGGCATCAGGTCGAACAGATAGCCGCCTGACATTCTCCTTCAGGATTGTCTGTTAAAACAACATACTTCCTGGTTTCTTCAATTACAGCAAGTTCTCCAGGCCCTGAAGCAGCAAAGCAGCCCCAGACCATCACACCCATTACTTTTTTACTCTTTATTTATTTAATTATTATTTAAATACACAGAGCCAGGTTGGTTTAGATTGCTTTTTTTTCCCCAGCGATAAATTAATTAATCATTAATAGCTGCTTTTTGTATTTATTTAGTTTATTTTTGTCTGATATTAAACTTTGTGTGATAATCTGAAAAATGTATATGATTTAAAAAAAAGCATACAAAAAATAGATGTTACGACCCTATTTTTTCCCCCTTCATGTAAAGTTTTGTTTTGTAGATGCAAGTTTTTTTTCATGACAAACATATAATATCATAAAAATAAATCAGTTATTAGTGGATATAAAAAAAAAAGTTTTAACATGCGCCTGTGTCTGTTTCTGGCAGGAGTCACTACATTTGTGGCGTTATATGATTACGAGTCTCGGACGACTGCGGATCTGACGTTTAAAAAGGGCGAGCGTCTGCAGATCCTCAACAACACGTAAGTCCCACCCTCAAACCTGAGACACAGACATGACACACAGCAACTAACACTGCAGCTACAGCAGGGCTTTATTAGCTCCGCCTACAGCGAGACGTCCCGAGCAGGAGACTGAATACGGGGTTATAGTGAGCAGACAGACAGACAGACAGACAGACAGTGAGACACTGAGTCAGAGAGGTGGTGATGATGAATGGTTCCTCAGACTGAAATAAATACCCTGTGATTCAGAACAGCCTGAGTATGAATCTGTGCTCATCTAGTTCAGAAAATCATAAAAATACCTTCTACTGTACATTACTGTACTAACATGCCAAATATGTCAGTATAACACATTTGTGTTCCAATATGTTAAATTAATTAAACATAGACACACACTGCAAAAAACTAAATCTTAGCAAGTGAAATTTTCTCAATTTAAGGCCATAAATCTTATTTTCTTCTCTGATGAGACTTTTTGTCTTACTAAGCATTGTGTGTTAGGTTATTTTTTCTTATTTTAGGGATAATTATCTTAATCATTCTTTTGTACCTTATTTTAAGTAATTTGAACACAAAATAAGCACAATCAAGCAGCAATCAAGTTATTCTGATGCTTGTGTCTAAAAACAGTAACTTTTTTGCTTGATTTAGGTGTTACTTCACTCATTTTGAGACTTTGCCCTTGCTTTTTGTAAGAAATCTTAGAAAGAAAATGTTGCTTACCTCATTGGCAGGTTTTTTTGCTCAATATACATATTTTGTCTTAATTTGCATATATTTTGTCTAGTTTTTGCCAATGGATTTTTTGCAGTGCATTACACTTATAATATGATAAAACAAATATAATATAGTGTTTAAATATAATATAGTGTATTTAAACTTTCTGTAGAGAGTGGGAGGTTTACAAATAAGGTCACAATTAACAGTACACACGACAGTAATAAACATTGTTAAATGGTCGAGTAAAGTCTCAACTAACTATTAATTGACACTAGTTAGGACATTATTAAACATTATACATTTTAATGTTTAAGAATGTTGTAAATAATAATTAATTGGGGCAGCAGTTAAAAATGATTAATAATGTTTTAGCTAGGGTCAATTAAAAATTAGTTAAGACGTTCTCTTATATGTGCCATTAATTAATCATTATCATTATTGTAAGTGTTATCGTATAGGACTTTAGGACTATATTTACACTCATATTAATTGTTCATGTCATTATTCTTTACCAGGGATGCCCAAATGTTTGCATACATTATGTTTATGTACTTTATTTTATTTATTTTTTATTCTTTATTTTAAGAGACAATCACACCTTAACAAGTCTTTGCATTTTGACTAGCTTAGTTCACTTGTGAGATTCCATGTTGTAAAGTATGCATACCGTTTGATCTCGCATTTCCCTCATGTTTGTCTTTGTGAGAGTGTTCGTAGCATCTTGCACTGTCTCTCGTTTCTCTGTCTGTCTGTCTCTCTTTCTTCCTCTCTCTCCGGCTCTCTTTCTCGCTCTTGCTTTCTCTCTGTTTGTCTCTCTCTCTCACTCTGTCTCTCTTTCTCGCTCTCTGTCTTTCTCTCTTTCTCTCTCTATCTCTTTCTCTCTATCTCCCTCTCACTCTCGCTGTCTCTCTTTGCTCTCTCTGCCTCTCTCTGTCTCTTTTTTTGTCTTGCTTGTTCTCTCACACTCTCTCTGTCTCTCTCTTTCTCTCTCTCTCCGTTCTCTCTGCCTCTCTCTCCGTTCTCTCTGCCTCTCTCTCTCTGTTATTCTCTCTCTGTCTTTCTCTCTCTCTTCGTTTTCTCTGCCTCTCTCTCTCTGTTATTCTCTTTTGTCTTTCTCTCTCTCTTCTTTCTCTCTGCCTCTCTCTGTTATTATCTGTCTTTCTCTCTCTCTGCCTCTCTCTGTCTCGCTTGTTCTCTTACTCTTTCTTTCACTCTCTCTCTCTCTTTTTCTTCTGTATCTCTCTCTTGCTCTCTTTCTCTGTCTCTCGCTTTTTCTCTCTCTCTTGCTGTCTCTCACTCTGTCTCACACACACACACACACTCGTGCACACGCACAGCTGATGACACGGTTCCTCTTTAGTTAGGTTATAATATGGAGCTATTAAATAATGGGATAATTATGGATCATTACAGATAGTTTACTTTAAAAATACCAAGTAGTCATACAATGAAGAAAAAGAAGTTCTGTATAGAATAAAAAGGTGCATCAAGATGCATCAAAAAACGCTTTATAATCGCAATTCGTAATTAAATCAAATCGTAAGGTGCCTAGAGATTCCTGCCTCTAGTAAACTGTGTTAATTCTGGCAGGGAGGAGTATGCAACAAGTATTGAGAGAAGGAAAGCACATGGATATATAAACAAACAATAATTTTTACTCATTGGATATTTACAGGAAAGTGGTTTACATGATCCACTCATTGAGACCAAGACTTGACAAAATTGTGAGAAAGTATTTTTTTTTCTTAAAGTGTATATTTTATTTATTGTATCTATCCTGCTTTCTGTTAAATGAGACTCGGGAGTACACTAGCATCTGGTTATATTTGTTATATAAAACTTTGTATTACTGGGCACTTCCAAAATATATACCAATGATTGACTTTTAATTCAGGCACTTCTGTCCAACTTTTACTTTTACTTTTTAATCTACTTTTCTACACTTTGTTGAACACTGATGCAGGTTTAAATATGTATCATTAGTCTGGTCTCGGGTTTAGCAGCCTGCGCTCAGTTTAGTGAACAGTCTGCCTGATGTCCTCATGCAGCGTTACACCCAGTATTCAGCCGAATATTTAATATCTCGCTCACAGTGTTCTCACCTAATCAAAACTCTGCATAATAAGAGCACGGGATCTTGCTCTGCTGCTGCTGGATCAGTGGATGGTTTGTGTTTTTATATCTGTTGTTTGTCGTCTCTTTCTTACACGCTTCACGCTTTAATTAGGAGAAAGTACAACTACAGGTCAGTAAACTGCTCTTTATCACTATTAATCCCTTTTTTTTTCACAGTTTTGGTGAGATGTGTAAGATGGGTAAGTATCTTTGAAGTTGTGGTCAGTACAATCAGGCATGCATTGAATATTCAAATAGTGAAAAGACTGAATCATTTATACCAAACAGTGTTATTTTAATGGGGTTATCAAATCACAACCAGCTGAGATATGAAAAATGTTCATGTATCAATAAATCATTTTAAATTGTAGTTTTGTGATTGTGTTTTTATAGGAAGGTAAGACAAATATACACAAAAACACAATATAATTAGGCTATGTAATTTGTTCAGTGGTGAAAATGCTTGCTTATGTGACACTCGTATGTGAGTCACTGTTATCTGTATGTATTCAGGATTCAGGGAGTGCTGAGCTCTGCTCTGTCCTTCAGTCTGTGTTTATAGGTAACACTGGGTCATGCTGGTGCTTTCAGTCACTCAGTATTGGTTTCCAGCGGAGAACTAGAACCAGCTTATTACTATTGATTATTTAAAGGTTTAATTTTTTTAGACAACCCATCTAATCTGAACATCTAATTGTTTGGAAAAAAATTATGAACAGATTAAATTCAGGCTTAACTTTAAACAGAGTGGTTTATGCCATGTTGTACAGTTTGAGACATTATGGCACTAATTATTGTTGTGTATGTATGTGTATTTGTGTTTAGGGAAGGAGACTGGTGGTTGGCTCGTTCTTTGACTACGGGAGAGAGTGGATACATCCCCAGCAATTACGTGGCACCATCTGACTCCATCCAAGCTGAAGAGTAAAATAAACCTTTATTTATACATTGAAAATGGATGCATAAATACCTGTGTATTTTTACTATTTATTCTATTGCTCAGATCCTCAGATAGTTTTTGTGCCATGTTGAATATCCAGTGGCCAGTATAAGAGAATTGTACCCAAAACAACCATTTTAACAGCCTTGTCACATTACACTGGGGAGGTAAAATGCTTAATTGAACTCACTTTTTGAACTCACTTTTGTTGCCATTGGTTGGGATGTTAATGTTTGTGTGTTGAGTTACTTTGAGAGTACTACATTCTGTATACATGTGTATACAGTGCTTTGAAACAATGTGCCCCCCCTACAGATGTGTCTTGTTTTTGCTTTTTTTAAATCATACTTACATTTTTCTGATTCAAACTATTCAAACCAATCTGGCCCTCTGTAAAAAAGTGTTTGCCCTCTAAACCTAATATCTTTTTTGCACCACCTTTGACAACAACTACTTCAATCAATTGTTTGCGAGAACTGGCAATGAGTCTTTCACATCTCTGTAGAGTAATTTTTGCCCACTTTTCTCTGCAGAATTGTTTCAATTCAGGCCTTTTTTGGTCAGTGGTATTTGTCTTGAAACTTTAACTGACTTTTTGACTTTAACTGAGGCAATTGAGTCCTGCAGTTTTTTTTAGATGTTATTCTGGGTTAGATTAAAGAACCTCCTGGATGAGTTATCCATGCCCTTTTGGAGTAATTTTGGTAGTCCAGCCACTCTTGGGAAGGTTCAACACTGTTCTAGGTTATAATAGCTCCTATTGTGGTCTGCTGGTGTCCCAAGCCTTATATTCTATAAAATATTTAATATCTTCGTGTACTATGTATGTACATTACATTACAATAACACGCATATATTTTAATTGCAGGTGGTTTTTTGGTAAGATAACTCGTCGTGATTCTGAACGACTGCTGCTAAACATCCAAAACAGGAGGGGAACGTTTCTCGTTAGGGAGAGCGAGACGACTAAGGGTGGGTCAATATACATTGATTATATACAGTTTTATGTTTTGTTTGCTTTAGTTTATTAAAAAAAAAAAAAAAATATATATATATATATATATATATACATATATATATATATATATATGTATATATATATATATATATATATATATATATATATATATATATTGTACTTTTTTTTTTTAAATAATTGGTTAAAACAAATTATACAGTATTCCATGTAAGTATTTATTTACATCCTTAACTGATGAGCAGTTCTGTGATGTGTGTTGTAGGTGCGTACTGTCTGTCTGTGCTGGACTACGATAACATGAAGGGGCTGAACATTAAGCACTATAAAATCCGTAAGCTGGACAGCGGCGGCTTTTACATCACATCCCGCACGCAGTTCACCAGCCTGCAGCAGCTCGTCCTCCACTACCGCGGTGAGTCCCTGAACCTCTCACAAACATCTTTATTATATAGTGTCACACAGCATATTACAAATCAATAATTAAACACAAAGTTTATTTTTTTTCCTTTCCATTTTTTTCCTTTCCATTTTTTTCATGTTAGTTTCATTATTATTTTCCATTCCACCTTAAATGATGTGTTTGTTGCCCCTAGCATTTTTTTAGCACACCATAGCAACCACCTAGGAAACCACCTAGTGAAAAACACATACACAAAGATCCTCAGAAGCTTCCTGTTCAAATTTTCTTTTTCACCTTAAATGATGGCTGGTACGGATGCATTAATGTAACTGCTAATAGCTAGGATTCAACAGCAACCATCTAAAAGCTACCTAGTAACCCTATAGCAGCCACCTGGCATACCATAATATCCACCTGTCTCCAACTAAAATTAGCTTCACACTGATGAAAAACAAATACATGCAGTCTTATTTTTCAAAATTTTTATTCCACCAATCCATTAGCACAATTTAAGGTGGAATGGAAAATTTGAATGAGAAGCTCCTGAGGAAAATATCAACTGAGGTAAATAATAGAGTGACATTGAGAGACATGCAGCGATTGGAGTACCACAGCAACCACCTAAAAACTACCTAGCAGCCCCTAGAAAACCCCTAACTTAATTTAAAATCTGGGTAATTAAAATCTTAAATTTGCTTAAATTGCCTGTGAGTTTAATGTGCTCGTCTCAGTTAAGCTAGCTATAGTTTCTGGGAAGAGAACTTAGGTTAACTGACAGCTAGTTAATGTTGAGCTAGCTAACATTATCGGCAAGCTAGCTAATATTCGAACATACTAACCTTAGCAAGTTAACTTGTGTCACTGGGAAGAGAACTTTAGTTAGCGGAGAGCTAGCTAATGTTTCCAGGGAGATAACCAACATTGAGCTAGCTAACATTGTCGGCAAGCTAGCTAATATGCTAACATACTAACCTTAGCGAGGTAGCTAGTGTCACTGGGAAGAGAACTTTAGTTAGCGGAGAGCTAGCTAATGTTACCAGGGAGAGAACTAAGGTTAGTGGAGAGCTAGCTAACTTTACTGGGGAGAGAAATGAGGTTAGCAGAGAGCTAGCTCACATTACTGGGGAGAGAACTAAGGTTAGTGGAGAGCTAGCTCGCGTTATCAGGGAAAGATCCAAGGTTAGCGGAGAGCTAGCTAAAATTGGTTATGTATAGAAGTCCCCTAAGAACATGTGCACCATTTAGATGATGCTATAATATGTTTCGCCTCGTGTTCTCTGTTCCAGCACATGCAGACGGGTTGTGTCACGTGCTGACAGATATATGTCCCATGCTGAAGCCGCAGACACAGGGTCTGGCCCGAGACGCCTGGGAAATCCCCCGCGAGTCGCTGCGACTGGACGTGAAACTGGGCCAGGGCTGCTTTGGGGAAGTGTGGATGGGTATGCTCTCAGCAGGACCTGCTGCTTCTGTTTAACCTTAATCATATCTAGTTTTAGGAGCATGTACATTTACTGCATGTGTATATTGATGTGTATTTATTTCAGGTCACTACCGCAGCTCACATCTGGGTACAGTATAAGACATTATAGATGCCGTAACTCTTATCGACCTTATGCTACAGTTATATTAACTCTCCATTGGTCACATACCTTCATATCTAGTATTGATATCCATATTAATATTACTAATTATAATACTATTCAACTTTAAGATTATCTAGTTTTAGGTGCATGTACATTTCTTACCTCATGTACTGTGTACAGCTCTGGAAAAAAAAGAGACTTCTTTAGTTTCTGAACCAGTTTCTCTTGTATTTATGTGTTTGAATGAAATGAACATTGTTGTTTTATTCTATAAACTACAGAAAAAAAATCTACCAAATTCAAAATGAAAATATTATCATTTAGAGCATTTGTTTGCAGAAAATAACAAAAAAAGATGCAAAGCAAATCAATATTTGGTGGAATAACCCTGGTTTTTAATCAAGGTTTTCATGCATCCTGGCATGTTCTCCTCCACCAGTCTTACACACTGCTTTTGGACGACTTTATGCCTTTACTCCTGGTGCAAAAATTTAAGCAGTTCAGCTTGGTTTGATGGTTTGTGATCAATTATCTTCCTCATGATTATATTCCAGAGGTTTTTAATGTCAACTCATCATTTTTAAGTGGTCTCTTATTTTTTTCCAGAGCTCTAAATTGATGTGTATTTATTTCAGGTCACTACTGCAGCTCTTATCTGGGTACAGTATATGACTTTTATGGATGTCGTAACTCTCACCGTCCTTAAAGATACAGTTATATTAACTCTCCACTAGTCACACAAACACATCTAGTGCGATATCCATTCTACTACTATAACAATAACACTAATAATAATACTATCATATTCTAACACGGATCATTAAAGCGATGGTTCAGTCAAAAGTATAATCTACACAGTGTTCACTTTGCACTTTTTTCTAATCAGTTACGGCCAAAACCAAGGCAGGGAAACAGCAGATTGCCACGAAAAACGTTAGCGGGCTCAAGCCATCATGCAATTTGCCACAAGCTAAGATTAGTGCTAAAAAGGATGAACTCTGGCATTCAGTATTGTTCAAAACTTTCTATTGTTTAGTTATCCAGTAGTAAGTGCTGTATGGCCCAGACAAGCTGTTTTTTATTTTCTCATCTTCTCAGCAATGACTTTATTACTGCACTTTACTTTCCCTGCCAGACCTAAAATTATTCTCTTTACTGCTAAAACTGACTGAGAAACTAAAAATTAGTCCAATGTTAAGCTGAGCTAAAGGTGCCGTTGCCATGTGGATCAGCCAGACCTCTTCTTTTGAAGGTGTTAAAACAGTACTTGTGCAATACTTTATTTCAGTAATTAAGTTCAAAATGTGGCTTACAGTCAGTGAAAACCTAAAAATCAGTGTCTCAGAAAATGTAAATATATTATATAAGACAAATTGATACCTTTGGCAGTGTGAGCAGTGTGAAATCTTCATCTCCATAAAAGTTGTCAGCAAAAGCATGACATGGTTACTAATTAGGTTGTAAATGCCTTAAAAATCATTAATAATCAGTTATAATACATACATAGAAAGGGCAACAATGACCTGTTGTTTGCCAAATAGTGAACCCACAGTTATCTATACTGTTGCCCTTTCTACGTATGTTATAACTGATTATTAATGATTTTTAAGGCATTTACAACCTAATTAGTAACCATTAATAAACTAATTGTAAACCATTTATAAACCCTTTATAAAGGTAGTCTTATTTTAAAGTGGTACCGGTGTATCACAGTGTTGGGAGAATTGCAGTGAGGTCGGGAGTCAAATAAATGAGCAGTTAGCTCAGCTAAATTGTGGAGAAAATTGGAAAATAATTAAAAAAACAACAACATTTTGAAGCGCCTTGTTTTTGGAGTGTAAGGGATGAGAGAAACTGTGTAAATGAGTAAGAACTGTCACTTTAATGTTATATGAGTGAATGAGTCATTCTGTGAGACTGCATAAGCTTTAAAAATGCTTATTAGCAGATTTGTCTCATAAATTGTAAAATGCACTCATGAAATGACTCATATATGATCATATGATAACACATGGGCACTGCACTCAGAGAAGAAATACAGTAATGAACCAGAACCAGTGTGGAGAACAGATTCTCGTTGGACGGTTGAAAATAATCCTCTCTGCACTTTTAGGGACGTGGAACGGGACGACGCGAGTAGCCATCAAGACTCTGAAGCGCGGCACCATGTCTCCTGAAGCGTTCCTGGAGGAGGCCCAGGTTATGAAGAAGCTTCGGCACGAGAAGTTGGTTCAGCTGTACGCCGTCGTCTCAGAGGAGCCCATTTACATCGTTACAGAATACATGAGTCAAGGTATGACCTTCAGTTTAGTTATTGTAATACAGTATATTTCAGATAATAATTATTCTAGTTCGCAAACATTCAGCTTGTAAGTACTTGGCAACACCTTAACAGCCACTTAGATACCATAGCTACCACCTAGCATTGGCTTATTTCTACTATTTTTTTTTTTGCATTTGTTTATATACAATTTTTCTGTTTCTGTTGTAGATCATTTGTTTTTGATTGTATGTATTGACGTACACTCAGGGAAAATCTGAGCCTTTTGTCCAATCGTTCAATTAATGTGTTTATTTATTTATGTATTTTTTTATATAGTTTATATAGTTCATAGCTTCCTTATAAAGGCCATAACAAAAATAGTGCATATTTGAATAGGGCTGCAACTATGGATTATTTTGATAATCAATTAATCTGTCTTTTTGGTTTGTTTGGTTATAAAAAGGAAAAAAGCTAAATTTGATTTCCAGGATTTTATTTAATAAATAAAACTGTATTTGTACTGAAATGTAATTTTGTAATTGTATAAGGAACATACAACCTACCATTACTACAAGTATTTAAAATAATTAACCTGAGATTTACATTCATTTTATTATTATCATTATTTAATAACACAACAACAGTCTATGTAATGTAAATATGCACTTGGCTGAGATTCTCAAACAATTCAAAGCAGCGTCAGAGTCAGAAAAGAGCCTGAAAAAGGCTTTAAATGTATTATATATATATTTATTATTTTTGGATAGATTTTGTTTGTACTCTAAATGTGACCGGCACTGCATTTAAGGTGGAACAGAAAACTTATGTAATGAGAGATGTCTTGTTTAACTACTCTAGCAGTCTCAAGTAACATTAAGTAAGAAGTGTTTAAAAGAACACTTGTGGCTAACATTAGCTTGACTAAAACTACGACTTTTCTAACCTCTGATCAAGTTGCCACATTTAAGGTGGAACTTAAGGTGGAAGGGAATAACTCTAAGGCTAGCTTGTTCACTTAATGTGAGTGAAATATAAATGTACTAATGAAGAGTCTCATCTTGTTTAACTACTCTAGCAGGCTCTAGTATCATTGAGGAAGAGAAATTGAATTTACAGTAAATCTCCTTCACCCACAGCTCCAACATGCATTCAGCTTAATGATGCTAACTATTTTAAGAACCAACTTCAGTTGATTTAATCTATTATTTCTTGCAGCCCTACATTTGGATATACAGTTTAGATCATTTGATTTATTTTTCTGCTATATTTATTGGTTTATATTATTGGTTCATGGATTGCAAACATCTGAACAGCCAGAGATATTAAATAAGAACTGTAAATTCTGTTAATGTTTTGTCAGTAATCTGTTTATGATATTCTGCCCTGCAGGCAGCCTGCTGGACTTCCTGAAGGGAGATAAGGGGAAGTTCCTGAGGCTTCCACAGCTGGTTGATATGGCCTCTCAGGTACAGTGCATTAACACGGGAAGAGCTTTTAGCTGTTCTGATTGGTTGTTATATAGAATGGAGTAGGGATGTCCCAGATCTGATCATGTGATTGGAAATTAGGTCCGATCAGGTTTTTTTCAAAGGATTGGAATCAGCTGGAAAAGAACGGATCATTCTGGAACATTTATTTAAAAAACCTTAAGGGACAACTTGGATGTGTTCTTTTTTACTTTTACTGCATTGCCAAATGACTTGGAGGGGCAAAAAATGTGATTGGGACATCCCTAGAATAGAGTATTATGGGAATTTATATGTAAAATATATGTTTATTTAATGTTAACCTAAAATATCTTGTTATAATTCAGATAAGCTCCAGTGATTTAAATCCTGAATGAGGATGTCCTGTAATGTGTTTTATGTGTAACTTTGTTTATTTGTTGGTCTCTGGTTCAGATTGCTGCTGGCATGGCGTATGTGGAGAGGATGAATTACGTACACAGAGATCTGAGAGCTGCCAACATCCTGGTTGGAGATAACTTGGTGTGTAAAGTTGCAGATTTCGGACTGGCGCGACTCATTGAGGATAACGAGTACACGGCCAGACAGGGTAAGACACGTAAAAACATTTAACACGTTAAGTTGCTGTAGAATTTTGAGTTTTCTCAACACTTTTTGTTACAGTGTACTGGTAACTGTATATGTAAGTATTTAATTGGAGTGGTATTTCTCTTTTTGTATTTTCCTCCAATCAGGTGCAAAGTTTCCTATTAAATGGACCGCCCCCGAGGCTGCGCTGTACGGCCGATTCACCATCAAATCAGACGTCTGGTCTTTCGGCATATTACTAACTGAGCTGGCCACCAAAGGACGAGTTCCGTACCCAGGTAAAAACTAGCATCTGCTGTAGAAAAATCTGAGTATTTTAGAATATTCAGCCAATCTAGGTTCATGAAATGTAAAGAGAGGGATACATTGTATAAGCAAGTTTATTTTTAAGATTTTAAGTTTAAGATGATCAGTTTCCATTTAGTTTTGTTTTAAATTTCTGTGAATTTTTTTAATTATTGCTTAAAAACTATTCACATGGATTGTCCTATAGATTGTGCGGCAAGTGGCAATCATTGGGTCCATGTACACCACACCACTTTGTATCCAGTAAAGCACATATTATGGGTTGTTTTAGATATATATCTACTAGCTCCTACAAAAAATATGTTATCTGTACAGACTCAAAGTCCTGCATCACTGCTCTGGAATCTTTGAACATGGACCACCCAGTTCTCCAAGAACTACTAGCCTCAGACAGAGACCTCTACAGCCGGGGGTTTTACATTCTCTATTGTTGGGTTCCTGGACATCGTGGCATTGGGGGCAATGAAAAAGCAGACATTTTAGCAAGGGAAGCAAGAAACCAGGACCTTCTTAGTTCTTGGAACTATGTCCCAATTACAGATGCCTACTATCTCGTCGACTTTCACTGTAGAAGAAAATGGCAAGATGAATGGTCCAGCACTCCACAAAATAAACTGTATGAAATATCACCAATCATAAATAGAAAATGCAATATGGACTTCCTTAATAGACAAGAACAGACAGTCATGACTAGGTGCCGAATTGGACATACTGCTCTTACCCACCGTCACCTCCTGGTTGGCGAACGGACTCCAGCCTGCCAGTTCTGTGATACTCCTCTAACAATTAAACATATCTTAATAGACTGCCCTGCACTTTTAACCACCAGAAAGGACTTTTATAGGGTTACAAACGTGAAAGAACTGTTTGAAACTATTCCACCAGCTAAAATACTTAATTTTCTGGAAGTCCTTCATATGAAGACACTAATTTAAGACTGTGATGCTCAAGATATGAACATTGTTGATGCCATAAAATAGCCATCATGTTGCTGATATGGCACAAAACCCAAACAAACAAATGGGTTGTTTTTAGAATGGCCTCTTTTTAAAATAGATTTAGGTATTTAGGTAGAAAGATTATAAAGACTGACCTTTAACCTTGTATAGTGTAGTAAGCAGATTTGAGTCAGAGTCAGAATGCCTAGAAAAATAGCCTAGAATTTAATCCTCCTAATTCCTCAGCAGTTAACCATGTACTGTATTTTAATCTTGACGTGAATTAAGTTATACATTTTAAAATCTCAATTACTATTTAATTAACATTTATCTACTTCCTGTACAAAAGTTGAATAGCGTTAAATACATGCATTTATAATGTATATTCTCTATATTTTTTTTCCTTGATTATCTAATATCTTAGATTTTATTTCTCTTCTCTTTTTTTATCTTGTTTCATTTGATTGGACAGTTTTCTAAGCCTTTTTTGTTTTACTGCTAACGCTTTCACTGCTTTTGAATATTTATGTCTGATTCCATTTTTTCACACTCCACCAGGAATGGTTAACAGGGAGGTGCTGGATCAGGTGGAGCGAGGGTACCGGATGCCGTGCCCGGCAGAGTGCCCGAGTTCCATGCACGAGCTGATGCTGAGCTGCTGGCGTAAGGAGCCGGAGGAGCGACCTACGTTCGAGTATCTGCAGGGCTTCCTGGAGGACTACTTCACCTCCACGGAACCGCAGTACCAGCCCGGCGACAACCTCTAGGGCTTCCAGAGAGAGTGAGAGAGGGCGGGGACTGGACTCGAACCCGGACGTATGGGTACAAGTCTCAATCTATGTGTGTGTGTGTGTGTATTGGAAAGGCGTAATGAGGGGCGGATTTTACAGAAAAGCTCTCTTTCTGCTTTGTGGATGAAAAAGAAAAAGATATTCAGAACTCCTCCTCCTCCTCCAGATCCTGATTGGGGCAGTGAAAGACTGTGGTAAAGACACGCCCCTCTATAAACTCCCGTCCTGTTCCAGGACTGTATTTTTTTTCACCCAGCGGAGTACTGCCACGTGCCCAGAGGTGCCAAAGGACTAATTCATTTGTGTGCTGTTATCTTCTCCTGCTGTTTTTTCATTATTTCATTTATCGGGGTGTGTTTCCTGCAGCAGTAAGTGTTTGGCGTTTACTTTATTTACCGTACTTTTCCTCTACACACACTCTTAAAAATGGCAGTGCTACTAAGGGCAATAGAGCCATAGAAGAACTGGTTTTGCCTCTAAAAAAAACCAATTTCGTTAAAAATAGATGCTAATTTGAATGTGAAGAATCTTTTTAACACTGTATCTGGAGAACTTCCTGTCCTGAACATGTTTGTTGTTTATCCTAACCTAATCAAGCTAATAATCAGATCATTTACAAAGCCACAGGACCTTCTTCCTGCATTTACTTTATTAACCCAACCTCCTTTTACATCAGCTGTTTTGGTTCCAACCAAACTGAATAGTCCAAAGGTCCAAACCAAGCAAGGCTGGTGTGAAAGCAGCCTACAATGTGCAGCTTCTCCAGGACCTCTATTCTCTATTACTTGCATGGATACAAAAGTGGTTCTTCTGTGGCATAGTTTTAAGAACCATTTCTAGCACCTTCATTTTTAAGAGTGCAGGCTAATTAGTTCTATTGGTACAAACAAAGGGCTGCTATTGATTACCCATACAGCACAGGCTAATTTATTGTAGCTTTTATTCATGATAATAAATAAATAAAATAAAAAAAAGAAATCTTAAAGATGCACAATCATATCGCAACAAAATAACAAAAAAACATAACAAAAACGAATTAAAGATTACACAGATGTGTAGATGGGTCTCGTTAAGCTGATATGTGATCTATTTATTCAAGTTCATGAAAACAGAAAATAATTAAGCATTTTTTTTTCATTTATTTCTCATATTTGGAGCCTCTATTAATACATGTAATACTTTTAATCTTTCTGATTCAGGTGGTTTCCGTCCCAATTCCTATACTTTTAAAAACTATTAAACATTAATTTTCCTTTTGCTTTTTTTTGTTTGTTTTATTCTAATTTAAATTGTAATTTAAATCACAGCTCATGAATAAAAAAATTAAACCTTCATGTAATAATTATTTTTTTTGTTGTTGTTGATTTTACTTAAACTACAAATAAACAGAAACTGACTCCTCGCCTTAGTGCTTCACCGTTGCCTCATAACCCAAAATTGAGTGCAGTATCACCTGCTTAAACCCGGCACTACCTGGGTACTCGAACATGGAAAACCATCCCGTTCTACTCGGGGACCATAAAACGCACAAGATCAGGCATGTAATATGTATAATTCAATGATTAATATGCCTTACTGCATATTACATTTAACACACCTTAACCTTAGGAACAATGGTGTCAGAAGTGGTTGTGTTCAAATTGGATAGAAAGCTACGATAGCTCCTCGAAACTGAAGACTGTGCCTTTCAAAAAGAGTAAATCAGCTTGAAGTTTGCTACTAGTGCTAAGTGTCCTAAACGTCATTCTCCTTCTTAGTACACTATATGGCCAAAATTATTGGGACGTCTGCTAAACTCATTTATCTTTACTGTCATAACTTAAATGAAGGGTATTAAATTAGTTTATCTGTGTTTTGTTGGAGTAAAAGATTCTGGTGTAAAAGCCTTCAGCAACAGGAGTACTGGATAGATCTCAATCATTCTCAGTTCTAGAGGGCTTCATACTCCTAGACTGGTCCACACCTCGCATTACTTGGCACGGTACCAGTAGGTCAATGTTGATCTGAGTCCTATTCTATTGGCAATCCTTCTCTACACTGACTAGACAAGCTGTTTGTGTTCATTTGCACATCTTTGTCAGCGGAAGTGAGTGCAACCTCCAAGGACCTACATGCCTTCATTAATTAGGGGTATCCATACATATATGGACATATATAGTGTATGTATTTTCAGTCTGAAGGTTTTGGAGATGGAACATTGGTAGGGTTCTGGTTTGTCATGTAGCGCTGAAAGGTTTGAACTGGTTTGAAGAAAGTTGGTCACATGGTCTAATGTCAAAGGGGCCTTATGTCTCTCCTCGCCTACGTCGTGCACCAGTCTGACTATAAGGGGAAATCTATAATCTTATTTTCTTATTTTTCTTCTTTTTTTTTTAAGCAATCTAGATAGTGAGACCCAAATATGTCATACATTTAATGAGACTGTGCGTTTAATGTGTCGACACCTTTAAAGCGTTTAATCCGCTATAAAATGCATTATTTATTTATTTATTTTAATAGATTTACAGCAGGTTGACTCTGTTTAAACACTGTTGCAGGACGTGTATATTCATTTTAAGCTTTTATTTTTATTACATTGCATCTTAATTAGGCCTGTCACAATAATTACGTTTGGTACAATATCAAAACATAATTTATATAAACAAGGACAGCCCATTATTGTGAATAGAGAGAGAGGTTATATATATTCAATACAAATCTGCATTGTAGATTAATATTACTGTCATCCAAACTATGAAGAAAAACATATAGAATTATTAATAAACAAAACAAATAAGTGTTTTGTTGTAAAGCAGTAGAGTTGGTTCAGCGCTCCTAAAAAAGGCTGTAATTGCAAGATTATGCTGTTTTATTATCATTATATGATGACATGATAAAATGACAGATCTTGACAAATCCTAAAATGACAATAATACTGTTTTTCTCAATTATTTGTGAGTATATTAATACACCGTCCATATAAAGCTATTGTGACAGGCCTATTCAGAATAGTCTGCCTCATCATTAAAACGTCATTTCCCTGTGCTAATATCAATTAAGTGACAACATTTGCATTGTGGGTCATGTTAATACACAAAAACTAAAGAAATACAAGAATGCTCGTTCAAAACTCTAAATATACAGATGATTAAAGAGATCATTGACGATTATTTCAGATGCTGCCCTTTGTGGTATAATTACTATCATTGTGTTCATATGTTCATAATTTTTATAAATATTTGTATTATTGTGACTGCTGACTCACCCACACTGTTCAACAATTAAACTACTGATTTCTTCTCTCTCTGTATGCGTGCATGTCTGTGTGTGTGTGTCTGTGTGTGTGTGTGTGTGTGTGTGTGTGTGTGTGTGTGTGTGTGTGTGTGTGTGCGCGTGTGCGTGTGCGCGTGCGTGTGCTAAAGAAAGCCATATACACTCATACCTGCTGTTCATTTCTGTAATATAAAGTTGTTTTTAATATTCTGAATTTTGAACATCAGTAATCAGTCGGTTCAATATCTGTGAACGAAATTTTGTGAGCAATCAAAATGGTTTAATTACAGATGTTTTTTGTTTCTTTCTTTGTTTTGGTTGTGGTGAGCAGAAAGAAGGGGCGGGGTCTTTTTATATGCAAAAAAAATCTACAAAAAAAATGTAAAAGGGGAATCAAAGAATGGTGAAAGGGTTTGTAATGTATCCATTAAAAAGATCTAGTTTTAGGACTGCATGTTAATAACGACACTGTACTAACAACTAACGTACAGCTACTCTGTAAATACTGTTATTATTATTATTACCGGTATTATTATAATTATAATTATTATTTTCATCCTGTAATCTCAACTGATGAAAGTGATGCAGTGTGAAAAATTGGGTGAGATTGTATTTTTTTTTTCATTATTGTCTTTTGCATTTGTATCTTTAATTTTGGTTCAAACTCTCAAACTAAAATTCTACTGGGGCTTTGTTTTTCTGTTTTAAGTGCACATTCATTGCTTTGATTGATTTGTAGTGAAGGAAAACCAAACCACCAATTCTCTTCATTTTATTATGTCATTTAAGTAAAAGTTAATATAGTTTGTATATTTATATTTAATTTTTCTTGTTTTGTTTTTTTCCAGAATACTTCAGCATTAATCTGTCATGCTTTTCTCGTAAACGTAATAGACACATTAACTTAAGAAGATTTACAGCAATAATAATATCAGACTCTATAAACGATATAGACTGTAGACTATAGATAGAAGCCCGTAAGGAACTGTAGCTACGCTTTGACCTGATATTTCTGGAGCAATTTTTTTTTTTCAGTGCCATATTTTGACTAATGTACTTGATTTGTTTGTGGTTCTCAGGTATTAATATCTGAATTGTGTATGTTGGCCTTTTTATAATTCACTTTGCTTTTAGAGAAAGGAACATTGGTTATAATAATATTATTTTATTACTGCATTATACTATAATTTAGCTTGTTTACAACCAGAGACAGGACCGTGTAACATTTCAGTTAAATTTTCTGACCGAGTCTAAATTTGAAGACAGTAAACTGGGGTTTCAATCATCCAATTTTATTTTTATTTCTTAAAAATTGCCTGATGGAGGAAAACCTATTTTTATACAAAATATACAGTCAGAAAATTTAACTGAACTTGTTATAAGATGCAAAAAAATCTAAATAATTTCAGAAATTGCAAGAAGATTTGTTTTCTCATTTTTCCTAGAAAATTGGAAGACTAAACTGATGAACATTAAACTGACCAAAAATGTTTAACATAGAAAGAACATTTTTTTCCTTTTTTTTTTTCTAAAAGGCTAATGTGCTAACATGCAACATCAGAACAGCATGAACTGTTAGCTTTTATCTAGTGACACATTTGCATCCAGTTATTCTTTAAATTCTGAGATTTTATTTGGTCTCCAGGTCTTTCTCTACTGTAAAATCCTTGTATAATAAAAAACATTGAGTTTCTCAAAGCCTATGCAGAAACTAGCCGGCTCACTCCAAACCGCCGGCCGTCACTCCTCCCGCCATGCCGGAATCATTTTGTAACATTAAGCTGTGGTGAAGACAATTTAAGGGAAAGAACACAAAATCAATATTGTAATTTAATTGAATTAGTTTTTGTTTGTTTTAATTTTGTTTTGGGGTTGTTGTGTTTTTTTTTTTTTTTGCTTGTAATCTAGTTTGTTCAGGATGGGTCTTCTTCCATTGTATGTTGTCATTTTCAGTGGATGTGCAATAAATTATAATTCAAGGCTGTTTTGTAATACAGCTCTGTGTGGGTGTCTTCTAATTTTCTACAATAAGTGGAGATATGAATCATAAGACTGCAATTGTTAACTATTAAAAAATTAACTGAACTATAGGAGATATAGAGTGTTAGAGCAGCAGAACATGCTAACCCAAGCATAAAATATTAATATTAGTGTGTATTTTTCCTGTGGGGGATTATTTTAATTTATTAATGTGGATGTGTTTCGGCTGACCGTGTGTTTCCGGTTCCTGTTGTACCGCTGGAGCCCAGCAGGGGGCAGAAACTCATCATATAATGATCATCGATAATGAAGCTGCAGTCCTGCTGGAATATACTGCACACATACATACATTTACTTTAATTATTTATTAATTTCAACAGTCACGGGGACTGTTGTTTACAATAATTGTTTATAATTGTTTACAATTAACCTTCACTGAAGGTGAACTTTATTTACCGTGCAGCTAATCAAGCCAATACATCAAATATGGACTAAAAATTAGAGACATTAGACATTGTCCTGCTGCAGAACCCAAGTTCGTTTCAGCTTGAGGTCTTGAACAGATGGACGAACACTCTCCTTCAAGAATTTTTGGTTGACAGCAGACTACATGGTTTTATTTACCACAGCAATTCGTCCAGGTCCTGAAGCAGCAAAACAGACACAGACCATTACACTACACCCACCAACACGTTTTACTGTATAATATGGTGTTACACCAGATGTAATGGGAAACACACCTTCAAAAACGATGTCTAACTTTTGAGAATCTTTTGGTCTACTGGGTATGGCAAGAGAAATTGAACTCAGGTGTGATAAACCACAGTTATGTTTCAACTGGGGGACAAACACTTTTCCACACAGGGTAATGTAGGTTTGGATTTCTTTTCTCCCTTAATAATGAAAACCTTCATTCATAAACTGCATTTTTAACTAATATTTGAATTTGTTTAATAATCTGAAACATTTAAGAGTGACAAACATGCAAAAAAAAAAAAACATTTTTAAACCACTGTAAATATATTTATTGCAGTATATTGATATATAGTATTGAAGTGGGTAAAATTGGTTTCTTGCTAAGCAAAACATTTATTTATATAAATGTGAATTACTGGCATTAACAACTACAATAATAATAATAAAATAATAATTATGATTATTATTCAAATAAACAATTAAATGATAATTAAATAAAATTAAGTAAATGCTAACAGTGTCCCAGAGTGATCAATTTACTGCATTATGCTCGTAATTATTATTTATGTGCTGTTTGCAAAAACAGTGTCAGTCCTGGTGGGAGGAAGAGATGAGGTAAGGTTTTGTTTTGGGTTGGCGATTCAATATTATTATTATTATTATTATTATTATTATTATTATTAATAATACAAATATTATTATTTTCATTGTATTTGTAACTTGTAATGTTATCATTACTGCCTTTTTGTTCATGCTCTATTAAATACCTCATTGTGGCCTGTTATTGGTGGTTTTGATAAACAATTATTTATTATTAATTATTATTTTTATTTAATTATTATTATTATTATTATTATTATTATTATTATTATTATTATTATTATTATTATTATTATTATTATTATTATTATATTGCAGTGAGTGTAGGCAGTAGGGGGAGAGGCAGGGCGCGGCGGATATTGGGACAGACCCAGAGTGAATCAGGACTGAGGGAGGCGCGCTATACGCGTGAACGCGCCCTCATCCGCCGCGTGCCCGAGAAGAATACGGAGCGTGCGCGCTCCCGCTGCTCAGCGACAAGATGGCGGCGGCCGCCGGATCAGGTAAACCGACTCAGAAGCTAAACGTAGGTTTAATCCGGGCGGACTCGCAGAATCAAACCCGAACCGGAGCCGCACCGGAGCTGCGCGCGGAGCGAACCCGCCGGTCTGGCGACGCGGGTTCCTGCGGGGAGGCTCAGCGCGCGGGTCCGTGGGCGCGAGGCGGCGGGGCTGAGATCGGGATTTTACCGCTGCCGCCGCGCGCAAGGCTTAACCTGTTCCGTTGGGCCGCTTTCACGCGCTGTTCGCTGTAAACTCGGTGTTTTAGGGGGAGCGGGGTGAGGGGGAGGTTGGGGGGAGTGGGGCGTGGACCGGCTCGCGAGCTCGCGTGGCTGCAGCGCGATGACGCGGAAAGAACTGGAAGCTTCTCGGAAACAGCAGCACACCTGCGCGCGCGCGCTCCAGCCCGCCCTGATCAATATATTAGAAAGAGCTGATTAAACTCCAGAGATTTATCATCATTATCAGGATTTATCCGTTTATTATTGATTAGGATCAGGGAGCAGGAGGGTGGGCCGGTTTGTGAGATGGCAAGAGTTGTATGACTGGAGCTGATGAATATATTGATTGATTGATTGATTGATTGACCGATTGAATGATTGATTGATTGATGGATGCACAGGGAAAGCAAATACATACACTAGTTAGTTGATCTGTAGAAATTCAGATTGATGCACTGTGAACGGCTGATGGAGGTCCCGTTGCTTGCAAAAGTATTAATTCCCCTTGAACTTTTTCACGTTGTGTTATCTTCTAAACACAAACTATAATGTAATTTATTGAGATATTAAGTGATAGACCAACACAAAGTAGTGGAACGAAAATTTAGAAAACCTTTTCAAGGCCGCAAAAGACTTGAAACCTTCTATCAAGACAATGACCCTAAACATACAGCCAGAGCTACAGTGGAATGGTTTAGATCAAAGAATATTCATGTGTTAGAACAGTCCAGTCAAAGTCCTGACCTAAATCCCATTGAGCTTCTGTGGCAAGACATGAAAATACAGACGCTCTCTATCCAACCTGGCTGAGATTAAGCTATTTTGCAAAAAAGAATTACAAAAATCTCAGTCTCTTGGTGCACAAAGCTAGTAGAGACGTACCCAGAAGACTGCTGCTGTAATTGCTGTAGAATGTGGCTCAGTATTGATATAGGGAGGCTAAATACTTCTACTCTTTGCACTTTTCCGATTTTTATTTGATTGCATGATTTTGAAAATTGTGTATAATTTGCTCATTTATGTTGGTCTATCAATTAAAAAAACATAAATTGATTATATTGACTAATTGTTGCAGCCCTAGTTTAAATACTTTTGATTGCAAAATAGACTATTTGATGAGAGATATCAATAAAGGCACTATTATTTGGGTGCAATGACATTGGCATGGTGGTGGTGATGGTGGTGGTGTATGAGGTGTTGGTGTGTGTTGTATATATTGTAGCAGATTGGTAGGAGTGTCTGACAGAGTTGAGGACAGTGAGTGAACACAGTTTAAAAACTCCAACAGCATTGCTGTATCTGATCCACTGGTACCAGCACAGCATGCACTCATGCACTAATCTCATGTATGTGGAGGTGTTATTGGTATTGAAAGGTATTGTGAGTTTCTGCAGACTAATTTGGCAGTCAGTCTGCAGTGCATGCAGATGAGCTAGTCTGAGCTGCACTGCAGGACTAAACCAAACCTCCAGGATGTTTTCGTGACCCCCCTCTAATCTTGATTCTCAGCAGTGGTGCTTAAATTCACTGCAGCAGGAATCTAAACAAATCCAAACCACAGGACTATTTTTTTGCCACACTACCCCCTTCATACCTGTACTGTTTTAGTGATATGCATTTTGTGAACATTGTAGTGTGGGATGTGTTTTCATCGCTATTGTTTGCTGTAACAATTTTCTATGTGAGTGAGGTTTAGACATATGCTTTCATTTACCATCTAAGTTGGTGATCGTCCTTATTAGGCTTGTCTCTATGTACCTTTGTTTAAGCTTTTGGGACAATTGGGATGAGTTTCAGTGCACAGCACTGAAACATTTTTAGGGACTACTTTTTTATAGCATATGTATTCCTCCACCATTTTAATGATATGTTATTTTAAAAACACATTTTTGGATTCAGAATCTTCTCAAACTTGGGTGAAACAGTGTCAAGTATACTGTGTATTCATAATTATTAATGTAATAACTTTTTGCTTTTTTATCATTTTAGGCGTCAAAGTTCCTCGTAACTTCCGGCTGCTGGAAGAGCTGGAAGAAGGCCAGAAGGGCGTTGGTGATGGAACAGTGAGTTGGGGTCTGGAGGACGATGAGGACATGACACTCACACGCTGGAGAGGCATGATCATTGGACCTCCCAGGGTGAGTGTTACTGCAGAATAATCAGACATCTGTGCGACCAGCTAAAGTACTTCCAACATTCTGAACTGAATTATATTTGGTTATGTTGGGGTCAGCTTGTTTTTCTCCTTTACATTTTACTAATGCACTGCACTTAAATAATACTTTTAAAGCAAAGATTGTGTTGCCGTCTCTTGTCACAGTGAATAAATCTGGTGATTTTAACAAGGAATCAATTGCCCGTTCTGTTTGCCTACCAGCTCTCATTTTATTTCGATTTCTGCCTTTCCTTTGTTTAGCAATGTGTTAATGAGCAGATTATTATTAAGTTTGCTATTCGAATATCCCCATGTACACTGATCTGGTATCAGCAGCCTGCTACCATCATAACGTGGGTTTTAACTTTTAACACAGCCTCTGCAGTTAGTAACTCTGATAATCACCAATAACTGTTGTTGAGAGACCTTTAGAATGAATATATGTGGTTTTGCAGGAAAGGTAGCAAAAGCACACTGATACTTTTTACTATAGAATTTTGGCACCTCCCCACTCAGGAATACTCCTACTTATAGTTTTAAATGAAACTTTTTTTTTTTGTCTTTTTAATTATTATTATGTTTAATAGTTGTGTTAAAATGGCACCAAAACCAAAATGCTACTGTGTCAGTGAAAATATAAATTACAATAGTGATGGGGTTGTTTTTAAAGGAAGTGGTTAAAGTCAGCGCTGTTGCCTACTGACTTGTGTGCAAATGATGCCAGATCGTACAAATAAAATATTGATTGAAATTTTATATAAATGAGAGAAACCTATGATTGACATTATGATTATTCCTGTCACTCACATAATTCTCTGTACATCTCCAGACAATCTACGAGAACAGGATGTACAGCTTGAGAGTGGAATGTGGACCTAAATACCCAGAGACGCCTCCTTTCGTACGATTTGTGACCAAGATAAACTTAAATGGTGTGCATAACTCAAATGGTGTGGTAAGTAATGATGATTTGATTGTGTTGTATTGTTATACAGTGAACGTTTTTACACTATAGTACAGATCTTGCTAGATTAGTGTAGTTAGATTGTGTACAGTATGTAGACCTTCACCATAGTACAGAGTATAGGACACATCCTGCTCTTTAGTAACATTAGATTGTGAAAAAGTACCCATACATTTATTATTCAGCAGTTTTTTTTAAATAGCTTAAATATAGGGGTGTGACGAGACACTAATATCACGAGACGAGACACGATACTGGGTTCACGAGAACAAGACGAGATTGAATAAAAAGAATAAACTATAACTGACTTTTATTTGACAATCATATAACGCAAACTTAACAGACTGGTTGCTCTCACATATTGATTTGATAAGAAATAGAAATAAGAATAAGGATACAAAATAAAAATAAAACTTATCTAGGTCTTTTATAGTGCAAACAATAAGTGCAAACCACAACCAGTCATATTAAGTTTATGGTTTGTGTTTTATTTCTCCTAAATCTCTTGTAGTTTAGCTATGCATAACCATAACCAGTCATATTAAGACTATGCTTGAAGTGCAAACAGAGACAGAACATTTTTTTAAATACAGTACAAAGTTAAGGGATTAGTACAGCTGCCTATGAAACAGTCACATGTACGATTTACTTACAGTATTTACTAGGGCGGTGATTCTTTGGGACAGTAAGAGGACTGTCTCACGGAGCTCTTTAACTGTCTCGCGAAGCTCACCTACTATCGCGCGGAGCTTTTTAACTGTATCGCAGAGCTCATACTGTCTCGCGGAGCTTTTTAACTGTACTGCGGAGCTCATACTGTCTCACGGAGCTTTTTAACTGTACCGCGGAGCTCATACTGTCTCGCGGAGCTTTTTAACTGTATCGCAGAGCTCATACTGTCTCGCGGAGCTTTTTAACTGTACTGCGGAGCTCATACTGTCTCACGGAGCTTTTTAACTGTACCGCGGAGCTCATACTGTCTCGCGGAGCTTTTTAACTGTACTGCGGAGCTCATACTGTCTCACAGAGCTTTTTAACTTTACTGGGGAGCTCACCAACTGTCGTGCGGAGCTTCTTAACTGTACCGCGGAGCTCATACTGTCTCACGGAGCTTTTTAACTGTACCGCGGCGCTCATACTGTCTCGCGGAGCTTTTTAACTTTACCGCGGAGCTTTTTAACTGTACCGCGGAGCTCACCTACTGTTTTTTTTTTTGTCACACCCCTACTTAAATATATTTATAAGATATTATAAACCTTGCTTTTTTAACATCCTAGCAGACGTGCCAACAAAGCACACTCTACAGCTCTCTACAGATCTCTAGAGCTCTTACCTTTTATTTAGAAACCAGCCAGTTTGTAAAGAGGCAGTAAACTAGTGTGACTGCAATTGAATTTCAATTGAATTCTCACTTTTATAAAATGGGGCTTTGAGTGGTCCAGCAGACTAAGGTGCTGCCACTATGGTCCAAGAATCGCTGGTTTAAACCCAGGGTCATGCTGCTTGCCATCGGTAGCCAGAGCCTGAGAGAGTACAATTGGCCTTGCTCTATTTAGGTAGGTAGATGGCGCTTTCTCCATACAATACTCCCAAGTTGATGTCAGCCAGCAGAATGCATCTGTGAGCTGATGCATCGGAGCTGAGTTGCTGCACTTTCAGTCCTTTTAGCCTACCCAGTGGTTTGAAAAGAGGCGCTGGCACTTTCAGTGTTTAAACACAATTTCAGATGCCAAATATTCAACACATCCCTGTTTTCTGCTCTTTTAGCTAGGCAATATTATGATGTTTTATTACACTTTATTATGTTTTAAGCATATCAAGAATGCTAACAATGCAAAAGGAACACTGTCCTAACTGAGAGTTTCATTGCAAATATTGCAATTGATTCAGTTCTTTCTGAAATAATTATTGTGAGTCACAAATATATTTTTAATACTGTGAGGTTTATTACCCTGGCACCCTGAGTTTCTATCACCCAGGCATAAATAAGCCTCCATACTTTCATTACAGTACAGTTTCTGCTCTATTTTTATATATATTAATATTAGCAATATCGATTAGCAATGGCGATGTTTGTTCCCTCAGGTTGACATGCGCGCTGTGTCCTCCTTGGCCAAGTGGCAGAATTCCTACAGCATCCGGGTGGTTCTGCAGGAGCTCCGGCGGCTCATGATGTGCAAGGAAAACATGAAGCTCCCCCAGCCCCCTGAGGGACAGATCTACAGCAACTGAGCTCTGAGCCGACCCATCACCCCCTTGCTTATCCCTCTGTTCTCTTCCATTCAAACACACACACATAGAAAAACACAGTTTCATGCACACAAGTACCTGATACATATAAGTACACTTACAGCAGCATATTCCTCTTCTTTTCCAAGACTCTTGAGAAAAAAAATGTCCTTCTCAGTCACGTCTTATATGCCAGGCCCCCCCTTTTCCGCAACAGCCAATGAGCACTCCCCGCCACGGGAGCTCCCATTGCACAGAAAATGTGGGTGCAGGGGTGTGCCCGCCACGCTCCTCCAGCAGCCATGCAGACCAGACGATACAATACAGAATACTGTACATCTTAATATTCTTCTTTTTTAAAGTCTTTATTTGTTATACATGCAGATTGTACAAATAACATAAATGATCTTATTGAGTGTACGTCTCTGTGTGCTGTGTTCTTCAAGCATTTCCATTCAGCTTACACAAAACGTATAAAAAATAAATATGTCCGTCATACGTTAAGGATGTGACCCTGTTTATCTGTTGTATGTAGTAGAAAAGCATACCATCCTTTATCTAATTGGAAACTTATAAGAAACAGCCTGTTCCTTTGATCAGTTGTCAAAAATGTATGTCCAGCAGGCCAAAATGAGATTAATAAGTGTTTTGGTGTGCCACTTCTACAGTATGTTATATTGTTTAAAAATGGAAGCTCAGGGGAACTGTTGAAGTCAGGTTGAGACCTGAAAGAGCAAGAAACCCCTCAAAGTGAACTTTTAATATGCTGGTAAGAAAGGTAAATCAAAAACAACTTTCAACTGCCAAAAATCTGAAAGCATAAAATTTTAGCATTAGGTATATTGCTGATAAGTTCATATTTAATTGTTTCAGGGAGTCCTGTTCAGAAAATTTAGCTACACATACGTGACAACAATGGGTGCAACGTGATGGAAAGGGTGTCCACATATTTTTGGACATATAAAGTATTTCTAAAGTCTTTTGCAAAGATTCTAACTGCAAATTCTGACTTACTAAGTTGTTTGTAAGCTTTAACACAGATGTTTTTGGCTACTGCCTTTTTTCTGCTGTTATTGTCATTATTTCAAAAAAAGACAAGGCTGTCAGGAACTATTTTACTAGTTGGTTGGGAAGCTTCTTTTGTGGTAGGTTCCCCTGCCTCTTCTCTGTGTTGTGGTTAAAAACATGCAGTATCCCATTGACACTATTGTACACATACAGGCTGTGTGGCCTTCCGGTGATCTAAGGCTGCTTGTCTTTGTTTTTTGAAACATTTAAAAATTGACAGTCTCTAGATTACACGAATGGATGTAATAAAAGCATCTAACGAGCAGCATTTTTGCAGATGCCTTATTGATAATAGAGGTCAACAAAGAATGGTCAGAATTGTTGGAGCTGACTGAAAGGCTACAGTAACTCATGACCGCTGTACAATTGTGTAGGACAAAATGTGTGGGGCAGCCATCTTGGATTCTGATCTCTGGGTTGGTGAGGCTCTCCCACCTTTCTAAGTAGGAAACCCATAGTGTAGGATTGTTCCAAAAAAATTACTATTAGGAACTAGATTTTCTGACTTTTAAGCTGAAATGGGACGCACCATAAGAATAAAATACCACCTAAAACATTTCACCACTTGGTTCCTTGAAAAGTAATTTATGTGTTAGAAGAAATGTCAACATTACCCAATGGAATGATTGGTTAAAGATTTTATCTAAATCCAAATTGTGTAAGGATATTAATATTTTAAAGCTTATGGGAAATTAGCTTTTGTAGAGAAAATTAGATTGATTACCCCATATTAGTAAAAAATAGGCACAGGCATATTACCACTGGCTAATTTTGGCTGTAGCCCAATATAATGAATATTCCTATAGTAAGTCAAATATAATTTTGCCAGTCTGACAGAGTTGTGAGTGTATCAGAAATAGATGTCGGACTATCATATAATATAATGTCAACAAATAATAGTATTTTTTTGTTATAAACTGCAATTTAGGAGGACATTTTCTAGGGACACACCCATGATAAGAAACAGAAGCTGTGTTAGGCATCCCTCCCTGTTTCTGAAATAGTGCACTACATGGTGTGTCAGCCATTTTGTAGTGCTGTTTAAAATATAAACAGTAATTTTTTTTATGGTTTCATCAATTACAGCAAGTTGTGCAGGTCCTAAAGCAACAAAGCAGCCTCAGACCATTACGCCACCATCATGTTTGACATTCAGTACGATGTCCTTTTTCTGAAATGCTATGTTTTTCTGAAATGACTGTACCAGTGTGTACAGACATAAAATTATGTACAGACAATGTACACTAGAGCTGCGTTTGTAATCGCTCACTTTTACAGGAAGTTCACTATATGGTGTGCCAGCCATTTTGTAGTGCTGTTGAGTGCTCTCAACAGTACATTTTATTCCATAAAAAAGTTATGAATCAAACAATGTGTAAAGATGATGTATGCTAGAACTTCCAGTGTGTAACAAAATGCAGTGTGTTGGTGTTGTTTGGTTGTTCCCTGGTATGTTCACTATGTAGCAAATGCTACATAGTGAATAGCAACGAATTAATGAGGGAACCATTCCAGATACACTTTGAATTTCCAAAGTATACCCCAATGTAGTGCGATGGTGTTGTGTCAGACGTCCTCAGAGTGGCATAAACAATAGTAGTTTGTTGTTTGGTCGTTCCCTGGTCAGTTCACTTGCTTTATATTAAATAATACAGAGTGAATAAGTTTAATGAGTGAATCATTCTGAACACAGATAGAAAATGAAAATGTAATACACTTTTAAAAAATCAAATTATGTTTTAACAGATTTAAGTTGCTCTCTGGTTATATTTAAAATATATACAAATAAATCTAAATAAAAATAATTACTTAACTAAAACTGGTAAGTAAGCATTAATTAACTAATAAGTTTAGCTGTTCAGTCCGCGCATGCGCAGCCTTTAGCCCCGTTCAGCTCTGGCCGCTCTCTCTGTAGCAGCTGAGCTCCGGATGCTCCGAGTGCCATATTGTCTCCTAGTCCGAAAAATAACCCGTTTTTACGGCTGAGGCGAGGAGGAGAGCGCCGCCGGTCCTCTGAGGAAGAGGTTTCAGCTGATATAGTTCTACAGGGAGGTAAGAAGAGCTCTAAACGCGGCGTTTATTTCAGTTTTTAGCGGCTAAACTCTAGAGCTAGAGCCGGCGAGCCGGCTACTGTTACTGGCTAGGCTAGGCTAAGTAATCTAACGAGGCTTTTCAGCTAACCAGCGGCCATAAGGAGCGAACAGGCTAACTACGTCTGTCCAGTAATGCATTACCTGGATTTATTTCGTGCTATTTTATTAACAAATGGCTGAATAAACAGATATATAGCTTTGCTACGAGTTGAATATATCTTAAAATATCTTTATACCCAACAGTTTAATCAGTAGCCTGTTTGCTAAGCTAGCTATCTAGGTAGCTATAAAGAGAGCTGTACCGGGGCTGTGTGTGTAGGGGTTAGCTAGTTTAGCTAACGCTAGTGTACCTGTTAGTTAGTTAGTTAGTTAGCATTAGTTAGCGAGTGAACGTGCTGATTAGTGCGCACTATCCGGGTACTCGCAGCCGGAGCATTTTGTCCGCTTTTAAACCCAGTCAGTGTCCAAAAAAAACACAAGAAGTCTTGATTTAATTCATTTTTACGTACCTAATATAACTACACTACCAAGCCCCTGACTTGTCACCAAATTAATACAATTATAAAAATAATGCGTGGCCACGACTTATTAGGGCCTTTGAGCAAGATGTGTTAGTTAATTTGTGGGGACGTGTATGGCCATGGCTTAATTATCTCGTCCCCACAACTTAATTATCTTGCTCACACGCTTTAAGTGTTGGCCAGCCATTAGGATCTTGTTCACATAAGTTGTGACCACATATTATTTATTTATAATAAAAATAATTTATTTTTCCGTACTACATAGCTATTACTGGCATGTACTATATAGCAAAGTAACTTATTTACGTTTGTCACAGCAGATCTTAAAAACTAAGAAGAGAACAGTGGTTTGCCTTGCTAAAGCTTGCCCCGTAACATTAAAGAATATCTTTCCAAAGTCTAATAAATCTCTGCTGTAGTTCACCACTATCGTTCCCATCTGGCTGTAGAAAGTAAGGCAGTCTTACATCAACAGATCCCTGACTAATCACTATCCTAACAACATAGCTCCACCCTCTCTTCGAGTCTGAGCAACCACCACAACCAGTGAGATGCTCCAGCTGTGAGCTAATTAGCAAGATATGTAAATATTAATACATTTATGCTTGTGGTCTCGTGTGGTCATGCGTCACAAAAGTATTGTGATTTATTTATTTATTTATTTATTTTTATTTTTTATATTGAGCCCTAGTGCCAAGTTTAATCGTCAGTAATCTGCTAAAGCCTGTCAATGTTGATGTCAAAATAGAAAAATGTTCTTATTGTACTGCCTCTTTAATGCATTGCCCACTTTCTTACACATAATGTGGGTCTTAGCTTGAATTTCAGTGGTTTATTTGTGTAAAATAATTTGTTCTTTCCTCCAGCTGTTTAGAGGTGCTGCTGTCCCCTGTGGTCCCCTGTGGCCCCCTGCAGACCTCTCCCTACCTCTGCCAAGCTGTCGGACATGTCGGGACCGGTACCGAGTCGGGCCCGCGTTTACACAGAGGTGAACACACACCGGCCCAGGGAGTACTGGGATTATGAGTCCCACGTCGTTGAGTGGGGGTATGTAATGTCAGTAATTTTAGTAATAGAGATTAAGAGGGTGTCTGCAGATCGTTAACAGCTCTTACATTTGTTTATCTAAACTTAAAATATCTTAATTCCCCAATTTTTTGAATATAACTTTTCAAATTAGTTATTTGTTTTTGTCTCCACTAGAGGAGTGCAATTAATGTGTTTTAATATACTGTTTAATATACTGTAGGCATGGGGAAATGAGGTGCGAGGGTTAGATAACCCAATGTTTTAGATTTGTGTGTGCAAAACTGTTAATTGATGTTCGTCTTAAATATTTGTTTGTTAATAAAATATTTACAGTAATAAGTTGTAAAGTGCTTTTTATAGTGCTGCCCCCGATCCGATCACATGATTGAAAATCAGGGCCTAAAAAGTGATACATGGAGCTACACTGTAGTATTTCCCCACTAAAGCTCTCTGTTAAACTCAGTAACTCAAACCTATTTTACACTCTTTACATATTATTATGCAGTAAAAACGTTTAAATCTAGTGTGCCAGGCCATACTACACTATACTGTCTTCCTCTGAACTGTACAGAACTACTAGAATTAAAAAATATATATCATTATCTTAATTATGATGATAACCAATTTTTTTGTTTTATTTAAGTGTATGTGGGTCAATGATGGATAAGGATTTTCAACATGCCAATTTTAAAATACAAAAACTAAGAGTATCTGTTGCAATTGTTCAAAAATTTAAAATGTATTTTGGTGTATTTTTAGTTAAAAGAATTGGCCTTGGCTTTACAAAATGTCATGTGGTGCGACCGTGATCTATGTTAAAATTAATACATTTCCTTAATATACTTTATTTTTATTTTACAAATTCCGACTAATATAAAGTGTCTAGAAATAAAATATTTGCATTATTTTTTTAGTTTTTGTAAATAATGATTTTTTTTTCCAGTGTCACAATTACTGGCTATAATGTAGTTAATAGGGTAATTTTTCCTGTAAATCCTATAAAACTGCTAAAAACTTCAGCATACAGTAACAATAGTTAATTTTTCAGCAACCGAAAATGGATACTTTATTTTAAATTTAATACAGTAACTGTTATTATAAGTTACACCACATGATGAGTGGTCGCTCCAAATGACAAAGTATCGTATCATTACTATTTAACTATTTAAAGAGATCAATAAATTCAACCAAATAAATATAAATACAAAAATAGAATTCCACACAAAACCAGAATTGTTTTATATTTTTTCCCCCAAGTTTTCCCTAATTTACCTGACCAATTACCCAACTCCGCTATTACTGGTGATGCCCCAAAACCAGGAGGATGAAGACTAGCACACGCTTCCTCCGATACATGTGAAGTCAGACTCCACCTCTTTTTGAGCTGCTGCTGATGCAGCATTTTTTTAAGTAGCATCACAGCGCTAACGCTAGGAGGAAAGCACAGCGACTCGGTTCTGATACATCAGCTCACAGACGCAGTCTTGTGCTGATCCACGTCACCCTAGGAGTGATGAGGGGAAAGAGCACCAACTACTGTACCCACCCAGAGAGAGCAAGGGCAATCATCTGTATTATAATTTTTTGTTTTTAAAATCGAACAAAACATTTTTGGGGCCATATTGCCCAGCTCTACACCTCCATATAACTAATTTGCACAGCATCTGAGGACAAAAGCTGGTGAATTTTAAGGTGCCCCTAACAGTGGTTAATTTGCCTGGAATCATTACATCATATTTCTGAACGCTCTCAATACCAAGGAATAGTTGACCCTGATGTTTGGGCCAGCATCTCATCTCAAGTCTAATTGCTGCGGGATTAGAATTATTTATTTTTATTTTTTGCGTTTTTATAATTATATTTTACAAAGATTAAACATTAGTTTAATTTTGACTCAAAATGACTCAAATTGCATTAAAATATTTTCTTGGAAAATATTGGAAAACACTCTACATTGGTCGCACCATATGACATTTGGTCGCACCACATGATGTTTTCAAGTTCAGTTTTAATTTACAGGCAGAGAATTGGCCACCTTAACAAAATAAGCTAACTTCCCACAAAAGGTCACTATAAAATCAAAATATATATTTGTAGAAATAACTTAATATTCATTATTTTTTGAGGTCATACCACATGATATCCAAATGTGGCAACTACATATAAGCTGTTAAAAAGGTTATTTTTTATCAAATTTGAGAGAGAGTTACAAACTTGCTTGCAGCTTCCACAGGTCCCTGGCAAACTGGTAAATTATGCAACTTCTTGTATTTAAATTGGTTTTAACATAAAGGTCCCAAAGTAGTAGTTTCTTGATGGTCGCACCACATGATATTCTATAAAATGGAGATTATCGGACAAATTTTGCTTGTATATGACGATGGAAAAAAAATTGCAAATGCTTTGCAATTTTGTACAGGACTAAAAACACTTTGAAAATCATGCCGAAAGTTTTCAAAACAGTAGTCAAACAACAATAGCCAAAACTTTCTGATGAACTAATTATTTTTAATAAGTTAAAGTAAGTACAAATGTGGGAGAGAGACTACATATCTATGGCAACTTTGTATGCTTTTAAACCTTTTTTTAATTGGAAAAACTTTAGTTGGACACAAAATTTAGGCGTCACGTCATTGACCCATATTTAAATGAAAATCATTTGTATGACAAGTTAGTTCTTGTTTATTTTTTGATCATGTATTGGAATGTATTGATACTGTTGTTTTATTAATAGTTAAAAGAAAGTGACACCTTGGATGAGTCATTTCCATGTCATTTTCCAGCTCGGAACCCTGTATCGGCAGATACTTAAAATTATTAATTTACTTTTCATTAACATTAATGGCATGTAGCTGAGGAAGTTACAAGGTTATTCCTATTGGTGGGCCAGTGCATTGTTGGGATTCTAGCTCCAGGACTCTTATTGGTATATCACAGCATTATCACCCAGACCAAGGATTGAACCCCAGTCTCCCACATGATGGGGTAGCTCACTGAAAGATAATTGTGTTATCCACGGCGCCACACCAACCACCAGATAAAATCAAATAACTCTGACATGTGGAGCAAAAAAATGTGAGCAGCACATCCACTAGCTTTTTTCCTTTTTGTTACGGGAAAGTTTTTTTTATTTTGTCTCCGAGTGGTTTAAATGAGACTAATTATAACAAAATATTTAGCTTCCCCATACCTGTATATATCCTGAATTAGTGATGCACAATGAAGTAGGACTAGTATCAGTAGTAGCTGTCACTTCAACATTACATTTTACTGCATTCATAATTTACCCAAAGTAGGCATGCTTCAAATATTGAAATTATTGACAACGAAATTAATAATAAAAAAAAAAAAAAACAGAATAAATTGAACAATCAGTTTTGACTTGTTTGCCAAGATTTAATTGCAAGCAGCTGGGATGTTTTGTAAATGCTTTTTGATAAAATACCTTTAGTCAAAAATAACTTTAGTATTCGGCCTTTAGCTCGCTTTCAGTTTTGGCCAATTCCCTACCACAAAGTTAAATTTTTATGCAATTGAAAATTTAACTTTGTGGTAGGGAATTGGCCAAAACTACATTTTGTGTATGTGTATAAATCATTATCATGTACATGCTCCTGAGACAACATATTGTATTTCTGCATTGGTGCATTTTGCGTTTGATTATGATGAAAGATTTAAAACTAAGTTTCAGCATCAATGTTTTAATTATTTTAATAATTTATTTACATATGTACTTTTGATTGTTTTGGTAGAAATCAGGATGACTTCCAGCTAGTCCGTAAATTGGGACGAGGAAAGTACAGTGAAGTGTTTGAGGCGATCAACATCACAAACAATGAGAAGGTGGTGGTGAAAATTCTCAAGGTAAGTGCAGTATAGTGGTATAGTTTCTTTTTTTTATATGTTATTCTGAAGATATTTGTTTGTAAATGTTGTGAATTTGTTCCATCAGCCTGTAAAGAAGAAGAAAATAAAGCGCGAGATAAAGATCCTGGAGAATCTGCGTGGAGGACCCAATATCATCTCCCTTATAGATATTGTCAAAGACCCAGTGGTGAGTATAAAATTCTGAGTAGTTATGGAGTTGTGTTTCCTAAAGTTTTAAATCTTGTTTTAAATCAACTGTGTTTAATTTTCTCCACAGTCCCGAACACCTGCCTTGGTTTTTGAACATGTGAACAACACTGACTTTAAGGTAAATCTATTAAAATGCTTATTTTTCCAAACCTTAATGGAGTTAGATCTAATTAATAAAACACTTTAGATTTTGGATATTGACTGGAATGTTTTAAATGTGGAATGTTCTGCCATACTGGAGAACTGTGCCTTATGTTTGGGTTCTTCTTTTTTTTATATATTTAGAGTAACATTTTAAATTAAGGATTAGCGGATGCATAAAAACTGAACAAAATGAGCATTTGGTCAAATTGGCTGAACACGATTTTTGCAAGTTTTTTTTTTTTACCTTTTTACCATTGCATATATTAAATTGAATAAATATATACAGGTGCTGGTCAATGAATTAGAATAATTTGAAATAGTGCAATCATGAAATTCTTTGAATGCATTTTTTGTGCAGAAAGCAAATCAGGTGTTCACCGCACCTGTCCTACTCGTTAGACTAATCACAGAACTCGTTACCTGGAAAAAAGTTTGCTCAGCTGAGCTTTCCAAAAGGCCCATTTAGGCCATTTAACTGTGACACTGTTGTTTTATTGAATTAGAATAATGGAGAAACCGTTTCATTGAATTAGAATAATTTTTATTATAATTACAATCATCACTTTCTCAGTATTTTGTGGCTGTTCCTTGGCTTGTATGACTGCCTGAAGTCTCCGCGGCATCGATTTGACCAGCTTGTCGCAAGTTTGCGCACTCACAGCTTCCCAGCCAGTGGCGATGTTCTGCTTCAGTTGGTCCAGCGTAGTAGGCTTTCTGTCGCGAATTTTCCGCTTGACGATGGACCAAAGGTTTTCAATGACATTGAGGTCAGGCGAGTTGGCCGGCCATGCCAAAACTTCAAGCTGTTTTTTAGTGAACCAATCTTTGGTCGACTTTGCCGCATGAGCCGGTGCAAGATCCTGTTGAAATATGAAGTCTTCTTCGCCGAACTGTTCCTCAACAGTCGGAATCAGGAACGATTCCAGAACATCTTGATATACGGCAGCATTGACAGTCTTCTTGAGGAAGCAGAGTTTCCCTACACCTCGAGCGGACATGCATCCCCAGACCATAACGCTCTGGGGAAACTTGACGGATCTTTTCACGCACTCGTGGTTGTAGGTTTCGCCACCACGACGCCAGACACGAGGACCTTGGTCACCGAAGGAGATGCAGAAGCGTGATTCGTCACTGAAGACCACTTTCTGCCAGTCTTCAGCAGTCCACTCGCCGTTTTCTTTGGCCCACTTCAGCCGTTTCTCCATTTGTTTCTTGTTCAGCATCGGTTTTACTGCTGGAACGCGAGATTTGAAGCCGAGTTCGCGCAGACGACGGTAAGTGGTTGATCTGGAGACGTCAGCGCCGGTCTGCTTGTTCCACAAGTCGGTGAGCTCGGAAGTGGACTTGAACCGGTTGCTGACTGCGATCTTTCTCAGCTGCTTGTTGTCGCGAGCAAAAGTTTTTCGGATGCCGGAACAGTTGGTGCGCTTGCTGCAGTTTTTCTTGAGAGCTTTGCAGACGGAAGACTGGCTGATGCCGAGCTGCTCAGCAATTTTAGTTTGGGTCAAGCCTTGTTGGTGAAGGGCTTGAATTTGAGCCACTATTCCGGTTGAGAGGTCGCGCTGCTTACCCATGATTGATTTTACAACTTAGAAATTCTACTCAACCCTGACTTTATACTGCACAGTGAACACTCTTCACAGAAAACAAAAATTCGAGCATTTATTCTAATTCAATGAAACTGTTTCTCCATTATTCTAATTCAATAAAACAACAGTGTCACAGTTAAATGGCCTAAATGGGCCTTTTGGAAAGCTCAGCTGAGCAAATTTTTTCCAGGTAACGAGTTCTGTGATTAGTCTAACGAGTAGGACAGGTGCGGTGAACACCTGATTTGCTTTCTGCACAAAAAATGCATTCAAAGAATTTCATGATTGCACTATTTCAAATTATTCTAATTCGTTGACCAGCACCTGTATATAATTTTTTTTATAAGTATTTGGTTTATCCATATACTAAACATGATAAAAATGTTTAAAATAAGTCATATTGTGGTGGCTAATATTATCACCCTCATTTTATTAAATGCTTATATTTTTTTTGTTCCCTTCTTTCTGTTCTCAGCAATTGTACCAGACACTGACAGATTACGACATTCGATTCTACATGTATGAAATCCTGAAGGTGAAGTTTTAATTGTAGTTAATTGTGTTTAAGTGCATTAGTTAGTCCATGGGGTGTAAATAATATTTTATATATTGATATCTCTCTGTAGGCTCTTGATTACTGCCACAGCATGGGCATAATGCACCGGGACGTGAAACCGCACAACGTCATGATCGATCATGAACACAGGAAGGTATTGTTTGTTTCTTATTTGTTTCCAGAGAAATTATCAAATTATGTAAAAGTACTGTTTGTGGATGTTTGTGAATGGTGTACTGCTTTTACTGAGCATGTTCTAATCCTCTGTTTTCCCAGTTGCGTCTCATTGATTGGGGTCTGGCTGAGTTTTACCACCCGGGGCAGGAGTACAATGTCCGGGTGGCTTCTCGCTACTTCAAGGGACCGGAGCTTCTGGTTGACTATCAGGTCTGTTTTCAGTTTATATTTGCTCACACTAAAGAGGAATTGGGGAAATATGTGCAAGAATTATGCTTGCGTAATGTTTGTGGCAGTTACTTTTGTGCCACCCATAAGCATGACCATGTACATGGATCATTTAAACAACACCAGAAATCAATTGTTTTTTAAATGGACTTTGAAATGGACCCTGTTTGCTGCTGTAACTACATATTTTGCACATATATTTACTGTGAGCGTTGATTGCGTTTTGCTATGTGAGGTGTACTAATGTTAATGTTCTAGGTTACAAAAGCCACTCAAACTCCTCCCGTAGTTCATGGATATGGTGTGTCCTGTCATTTGTCCAGCCCGTGTGCAGCTACTCCAGAGTATGGCTGCACAATAGATAATTGTAACACTGTTTAACCTCTTAACAAAAATGTATGTTTGAGTAATTATAGGTTCAATATAGACACCCAATATACCATTTTAAAGCTTAGAATCTCTTCTTTTCGGTTGTCTAGCCAAATTAGCTGTATGGCCCTAAATTTTTTTCACTGAAATTTAGGGTATTTATTGTGATCATGTTCTTGGCGATATGATGCATCCCCACATTTCAATTTCAAGAGTGTTCTATTACAATAAAAAAAGAAGTGTGTGTTTAATGCTTCAATGTGTGTTTAATGTGTCAGTGTGTCTGATCATAATGTGTAAATCATTACAGATGTATGACTACAGTCTGGACATGTGGAGTCTTGGCTGCATGTTGGCCAGCATGATCTTTAGGAAGGAGCCCTTTTTCCACGGTCATGATAACTATGACCAGGTAGGTATCTATAAGACCATGGAACTGTTTGCTCTAGATATACTATGTATATTTTAAATTAGTGCTGGGAACTTTGATTGATTGATTAATTGATTGATTGGTTGATTGACTGGGCATTTACATAGGGTTGTGTCAGCAGTATGTAGAATATCAAATATTAAGGCTTTAAATCAAGGCCTTGATAACTATACGGTTTTTTTTTTGGTCCCACAAAATTACACAATATATGAAGTGATCAGTCTGCATTTACAGAAAGACATTAGCAGAATGTAAATGATAGAACTGAAAAAAAAAAAAGTAAACACAGCTTCAGTTTCAAAACTAAATGGTTTTTAATAGTTCCAAAAATGGACCTAAAATACTCAGTGATATTATTCAAATGTTGTATTTTACAAGTAAGACGCAATTTCAATATCAATTTACAATGTTATTCTTAAAGTCAAGGCATCAAATTATTATAATGACTGTTTCAGTTACAATTCCCTTAGTTCTCCAGTGTTAAGATTGATATGCTAACTGGCATTATTTGCTTTCATCTGTACACACTATGCGTTTTTTGGCGGTCTCTAGCAGTTTTGTGGTATAGGAAAAATGCATACTAGACAGGAATTTAAATCGTTATACCACATGAACCGGAATACAGCCCAGCACTATACTGAATATTCTTATGAAGATGCTGTACTACATTGGGGTTGTGAGTATTAAAATTGTAACCTTTCTCTTTGTAGTTGGTCAGAATAGCCAAAGTCCTTGGAACTGAAGACCTCTATGATTACATCGACAAATACAACATAGAACTTGAACCACGCTTCAATGATATTCTAGGAAGGTGGGTGCCCTGATTTAAAATTTACTTTACCAGTGGTGTTGTGTTAAATATACAGAATATGTTTGTTATTTTGGCAGAGTTTAATTTTATTCTCTCCACCCATCTGTCCAGGCATTCCCGTAAGCGATGGGAGCGTTTCGTGCACAGCGAGAACCAGCACCTGGTTAGTCCTGAGGCTCTAGACTTTCTGGATAAGCTGCTGCGGTATGACCATCAGGCCAGACTGACTGCGCGAGAGGCCATGGAGCACCCTTACTTCTGTGAGCACCACAGCCCACCCTTTCCCACTTCTTATACTCTAACTACTAATAACTACTAAACCTGCACAATATTGCAGTATAGGTTTTTTTTGTGTGATTATATATTGTGATGTTTAAAAATAAGCAGAACACAGACTCGTCTGTCAATTTTAGATTTATCAATCAATCCAAGTTTAGCTGTATTTCTCACCAGGAGTGTGTTTTTGAAGGGTGAATTGTTGATGTACATTTAAACAATAAGCTGAAAAAGATATTGCCCTCTTTTTTCCCCCCCCTGTAGATCCTGTTGTAAAGGACCAGTCTCGGATGGTGGGCTCTACTAATGTGCCAGCAGCGAACACTGCAGTGAGCGCAGCCAGTATGATCACAGGCAAGTTTTAATGTTGTTTTTTTTTTGTGCAGTAGGCCAGTGTACCCTAAATTAGTAAAATTTGTATACAGTATATCACTAATTACTCCCCGAATAAAATGGGTAGCAATATATTGATATCTTAGCAAGTGTATTCATCTGGAATGTCTAAATACTATTTTAAATTTTGAGGTACATTAGAGATATAAGATTCATTAATTAACTGACTGGCACTGAATGGGACTTTAGTAAGAAAATATTACCTTTAATTTAGGGAATTAATAATAGGGACATAATATTGTTTTTGACAAGAAATACCTCTTGAAGCCAGCAAAATAAAATGCCAGTGAATGGATGGGAATGAATGAGCTTTCAGTAGATAAATGTACTTTCTACTAAACGCACCAAAATGCGGTCCAACAAACCATACAGGCATGTTGTCTCCTCTGATTGGTCAGAGCTGTCTGGCGCTCGAGCAACAAAGTAAATACAGCAAGAGTATCCTGTGCTTCAGACCTGTGCATACATTTGTGCAGTTTGGAACAGGACCAAGTCCACCACTTGGGTCTCGTGAGATTATTTTTGTCTCGTGAGGTTGTTTTGGTCCACACCTGAGTGTGATTACTGTTTTCTCACTTGCTGAAACGATCCATTTTAACCAGACTATACAGTGCTGGTGTGAAAATGCTCTAAGAGAAATTTAAACTACTTTTTTGTTTATTTCAATTTATTTATTTTTTTTGCTTTACAAATTTGCTAAAATCCTTGTTTTCTTCCAAACAGGTATCGCCGCACTTCCAGCCTCCACAGCCCTCGGCCCACTGGCGGGTTCTCCCGTCCTCTCAGCTGCCAACAACCTGAGTGCCCCGGTGCCGGCTGCCGCGGGCGTCCCTCAGTGATGCCGTTTCGTGCCTGTTTCCTCACCTCACCGCAGCCTGGGACCAGGTGATGAGTGAATGCCAGTTCGCCAGTCCACACCCACCATCTCCTGGCTCAGTCCTGTGGAGACCTCTGGGACGATGTTTTTTGAAAGGTGTCCCAAAACCACACCCCCTTCAAACCCCAACCAAACTCCACCCAACCACCTCAACCAAACTGAACCCCACCCACCCTAGTAATCTTCACCTCAAGTTAAACGAACTGTGTACCTGTTTAACAGTTTACTTGACCACATGAACCGTTCGGACTACTGTGTGCGTGCTCGTGTGCGTGATGCATACAGATATTTCGTTCTTGAGGCAAATTGGGTGCTGAAGTGTAACGTGGGCCACGAGACTTCACTCGTTGTTCCAAAAGCATTAGTCGCACTAATAATAATAATAATAATAATAATAATATTAATAATGATGATTATGATGATACTGATGTTAAGCACATTTTCCCACCATGACCTACAAAGTAGCCAAGCAACCAATCAACACGAGCATGCTTAGCTTTTACTTTAGAGAGGGAAGACGGAGCGCTTTGGACCAAATGGAGGAGCACACTGCGTCATACTTTCACGTTCAGATGCATTAAGTGTTTAGAAGTGACATAATGTTGATCAGTTGGATCAGTTTACAGTGTTAATATACACAGATCAAGCATAACATTATGACCATGTCCTTGTTTCTACACTCGTTAACCTTTTTTGTTTGTTTAGCGTTTAGGTGGTGGGTTATTCTCAGCACTGCAGTGACACTAGTTGATATTAGTGTGAAGAACCCCTGTATGTGCTGTATGCGTCACAGACCTTTTAAAAGCTGTGTAAAGTTCTTTACAGCACCCTCTGTTCACTTTAACTCGTTAATTTCCTAAGTGACAGTGAACATACTGAAAGCATCACAGGACGGTGTGTGAATGGGTTCATTCATCTGACCTTATTTACAGAGACTTTACTCCTTTTAAAATGAAACTAACGCTTTATTTGCTTCTACAGATCTGTTTACAACAATTTAACCATGCCTGCCTGCAATAGGAAACAAACATGGAACATGAACTGTTCACTGAATTTCTTATTCAATTTTGAAATCGGTATCAGTATTCAAAAATGGCTCTCTGCTCTTATGGGTTGAACACCTCAATGTCACTGCAGGACAGACAATAGTCCACCAACAGCATCCTTTGGGCACAGATAAAGTACTAGACGACGGCACAAACTGTTCAACAGATTGAGAGCTTCTGTCTCTGACTTTACTTTAGCTAAAAGGTTAACACCTCATACACCACCATGCCACTGCACTCTCTTAGAAGTGCTGAGAATTACCCATCACGCAAATATAGCTCCTCTGTGGTGGGCCGGGGGGGGGGGGCCATACCATTTGAAGAACAGTCGGAAAGGAGAAGTATTTTGAACTACAGCGTTTCCTGAATGATCAGTGTAGCTGCAAAAATGTATAATGGGTGTAGAAAGAAAAAAGGTGTTAACATTATACTTGATTGGCGTAATATACAAGACAAAGATGAAAAAAAAAAAAACAGATCCTTGATCAGCACATTTTTCCGCCTTTGACAAGTCCTGATCGTTCTGGTGCTGTACCTCTGCAGTCGTGTTGCATTTGACAACACTCGACTTTCATTAGTACTCATGACCTTAACTCCGCATCATGTATGGAGATGTTGATATGGCATAATCTCTTAACAGCTTAATTTGGAGCGTTGGAAGGGGCGGTCCATTTAACATTAATATGAATTGGGTCTGTCGCGATAAAGACGTTATCAACTTAACGTACAATATATGAATTATACCTATCCTAGACTATTATTGATTAAACGTTTATTGTCCTAAAAAGTGTGTAATTGCATTATTATGCTATTATACTGTATTACCATTATATTAGTTGTATAAAATGATTTTAAAATGACTATCGTTTATAGCAAAATAAATTTTTGCAACAAGCTTAGTCCTGATGTTTAGAAATGTTGGTGTTTGTTGGAGAACGTGTTCTGGGCTGGTGAATCTGGTCTCAGATGGTTCTGAACTGAGATCGTTTGGCATGGTTCCAGTCTCCAGTAGCAGGAAAGAGTTCTTAGTCTGTTCTCCACGTTCTGCAATATTTAATTTCTTTTACCACAGCAGTTCCTGACCATGTGATCAGTTTCAGTTCCCCATTTGGTGCGACATCTCTCGGACTTCTGATAGCTAAATATTTTATTTTTGGAATTAGAGTTCTGAATTATGGATATTTGTTTATTTCAGTACTGATGTACAACCCTGATCTAAATATATGTAAATGAATTTCCCCATGGCGAGCCGATTGGACCTGAAGAAATTCACGCATCCTCCTGAAAATTACAGTACGAGTCTTAAACATGGTTGTACATATGTGTATGTCCTAATGTAGATGAGTAGTATTTCAGGATATTTGTGTAAATAAACGTGTTTTATTTATCACAAGTGTACATCATTCTCTGTCCGTCTCAACAGATTTTTATCTATTTATTTTTGGAAGAAGAATTTGATTCTACGCTGAATCCATCTCTGTTCATCTAATGTTTAACTTATGACTTCCCTGATGTATAATCTGACTTGAGTGTTTTTATATTTCTAGGTTTGCACTAAATATTTGGCAACCGAAAATGGCAAACACAAGACCAGATTAAATACATTCCAAACAATGTTTAATATAAAATTAATTTTAGGTCATATTGAGCTTTTGTTTGTTTGGTCTGTTGGGATATTAAAATATTCAGTGTTTGCTATGAAACGGGACGTTTTAAAATGTTAATTTTAGTTGTATAAAAGTTTTTTCCTTGAAAAGCAAGACAACAAATTCTATGAATTAATTAATTACTGAAGAAGTTAATGGCAAAATGAATGAAAACGGGGGGAGAATGTGTTCGTTATTCATCACTTTGTTTCTCAAGCCAAATGTTAATTTTTTTTTCTGTTTCAATGTACATTTTGGTGTATCCCCATATATTTCTAAATCAAGAGTTTGACCATGCTAAATGAAAGCCTGTCCTGTAGAAGAATTTGATTCTAGCCCTTCATTTTATTGGGTGAAAATTCTAATGCCTAATGTTAACACAGCTAAACACCCATATGCAGCAGTGACCTGACTATACGTGTCAGGACACATGGTCACTTCTTGATTCAGACACTGATACATTTATCACTACACTGCCTTTAAAGTGAGACTGCTTGGGCAGCAAGGCATCAAGTTGGCATTTTTTTGCATTTCACAGTCTGTTTTAATTGCTTGTGAATATTGTTGGGAATAAATAATGATACTGTAATAGTCATATTGTTTTCAATTGCAATATATTACCAATATGTTGCTTCAAATATGGATATTTTTTTATTGGAACATTGGCATTTTAACTCCGCTAAGACTCACCATTCAATCTGACTTACTAAAGTTACTGCTTTATTACTCCACATGGTGGCACTAATCAAAAGGACAGGATTAATCTGCATTAAAGAATATCGGTAGTCAAATTCTGTGAATCTGACTTCAATTAATCCATAATTCCTGGTATTTGCTTATTTAAGAGTATTTTATCCTCTTCAGTAACACAGATGCCATCAAGCAAAGTAGAAAATTGTCTGTATTGTCTTTAATATATTGAGTATTGTGATATAATTATTGTGGGCATCATTTTGCGGTAATATCTTGTCATGAGAGGACCTTTTGATCCCCTATTATATATATATATATATATGGTGCTGACACGATGCTCAATTGGTACTAATCGCCCAAAGTGTGCCAGAAAAATATCCCCCATACCATTACACCACTACCACCAGCCTGAACCGCTGATACAAGGCAGGATGGATCCATGCTTTCATGTTGTTGACACCAAATTCTGACCATACCATCCGAATGTCGCAGCAAAAATCGAGACCAGGTAACGTTTTTCCAATCTGTGTGAATTGTAGCTTCAGTTTTCTTAGGTTCTTAGCTGCAGGAGTGGCACCCGGTGTGGTTTTCTGCTGCTGTAGATCATCTGCCTCAAGGTTGGACGTGTTGTGCTGATGTTTAGAGATGCTCTTCTGCAGACCTCGGTTGTAACGAGGGTTTATTTGAGTTACTGTTGCCGTTCTATCAGCTGGAACAAGTCTGTCTGTTCTCCTCTGACCTCAGACCAGTCCTTCTGGCACCAACAACCATGCCACGTTCAAAGTCACTTAAATCACCTTTCTTCCTTATTCTGACGCTCGGTTTGAACTGCAGCAGATTGTTTTGGCCATGCGCATACATCAGCTCACAGACGCTGATTGACATCACCGAAGGAGTGATGAGGGGGAAGAACGACATCTAACCACCCAGACAGAGCAAGGCCAATTGTCCTCTCTCAGGGCTCTGGCAGCTGATGGCAAGCTACATGACCAGGATTCGAACGAGCGATCGCTCGATCATATTGGCAGTGCTTTAGACCGCTGGACCACTCAATGCCCCAACCCCTATTTTTGACAGACAACCTTATGGATAATTCAAGCAGCAACTGAATGAATAAAAAATAGAACTGCTTTTGTTGTGATTGGAGGTGCTGGTGACCAATAAGAATGTACGATAGTAAGCAAAACTCTTGCAGTTGGCTACCTCAGTGGCTTTGCAGCCTGTGTGCTATACCTTAGAAGGAAGCATTTTGATGCACTTAAACAGCAGTAATACATCATGAGGATGCCAGCACAAACAACTACCTTTACATGGAGGAATAACTAAAGAATGTAGTTGGATATAAATTATTTACACTGATACAAGTTGCTCTTTCTATTTTTTATAAAACTGGCATGAACCCAAATGAATATGGAATAAGGCAGTAAGAAGAATCAGTACCTGTTTTTGCTTCAGGTGTGAATAAGAGTAAAATAAGTCACATAACCAGTTTGTAACATAATTATATCACCGTTTTTTTATTGACATGCTCCTAAATTGTTTTCCCAACTCAAAAATACAAGTTTGTGGTTGAGTTCATGTGCACCTATCTCATTAATACAAGTTTATTTCCACCATGATTTTGAAGGCAGTACCAAAGCGTTCTAGTGTGAACAAGACAATGAGGACAGACAAATACTGTCTAATAAATAGTATGGAACAGATACAAGATACAAAATATACATATTTATAAAATATAAAAAATATTATATTGTGTTTAATATCCAGGTGCTTGTTGGTGGGTTAATTAGCCACGATGATTAAAATATCATATTGATGAAGTATTTGTCCAGGACAGTCTTTGATAGTCAGGTGAGCGACGTCTTTGGAAAACACTGCAGAATTCTTCTTTGTGAGGAAATCTGCAAGAGGTTAAAAAACAGTCTACAATTACACACCTAAACTATTCACAATAAAAAAATATATATATATAAATCATATACTCCCAGAAAATAATTGTGATACTATAATATTTTAACAATTTACATTTAATTTTTTAAGAACATTTGTTTAAAATATGTGTAAATCTTCAAAAAATAAACAATGGGCAACACTGAGGTCAGAAGAAATTTGTTTAATTTAATTTATGTCCATATTATCGATAAATTAATACATTGGTTTTTTAAAAGTTTTATAACACTCCATTTTTCCTTTATTTTTGCCATTGTAAGCTCTTTAAGTCTAGTTAATAACTAGGAATGGTAATCCAGTCTATAATATTTTTTCAGTAAACTGCCAGTACCTTTTAAGGAAAATTTTAGTATTGTTAAAAATATTTTATTGTAAAAAATAGTGATTTTTAGCAAATAATGAATTGATTTACAGCTGGTACCAAAGGAAATAAACTGAGCTTTTAGGGTATATATATTTCCAGAATTCGAGCTTCTTCATGCTTTAACTCACTGTCTTTTTTGACGAAGCTCCTGGTCGATGTCCTGGAGGGACTTGCCTTTGGTCTCTGGCAGCAGGAAATAGATGAAAGCAACAGCTGCCACTGCAATCACTCCATAAATAAAGAAGGTTCCAGAAAGGCCAATCGCATCTGAGAACCAATTAGGTAGAAACAACAATGACAGCATACATTAATATAAATTTTACTGCTCCTCCATATATACTGCAACAAATACAAACAATGGCTTAAATCAGAATGTCCATACTTACCGATAACGCTGAGGAACGAGAAGGATACGATCAGGTTTGCCGCCCAGTTAAAAAAGTTTGTGAATGCAAAAGCTCTTCCCCTCAATTCAGCTGGGAATATCTCACTGAGGATCAGCCAGGTCACTGTAAATTAGACAGACGTTCATCAGATATAGCACAGTGAGAGCTAGCCAGACTAAAGTACAGCTTTCAAACATGGTGGAGGTAGTTTTATCTAAACTCAGTGAGAGCTAGCCAGACTAAAGTACAGCTTTCAAACATGGTGGAGGTAGCTTTTTCTACAACTCACAGTGAGAGCTAGCCAGACTAACAAGCATTGTAAAGGTAGTTTCATCTACAACTCCAACCAGTAGTGTTAGAAAGGGATAAGTTGGGGGTGTGATCATCATTCAACACCCAAACCCCAATGCTCTTTTTTGCTAAATGCAATCAAATCCTCACAGCAATGCTCCAAAAAATCTGGTAAATAATTGGATTAGAACCTGTTCAAACGTTTGTAGACACCTGCTCATCCAGTGTTTCTACTCAAATCAAAATAATTAAAAGAGTAACATGTTACTGCTCCAGCATCCACTTTCCTAGAAAGCAGGGCTGGACTGGTAATCTGGCGCACCGGGCAAATGCCCGGTGGGCCGACAGTCCTTAGGGGCCGATGCTGATTTTTTTCTTCTTTTTTTTCTAAGAGACCGGCCCACAAGTTAGAGGGGCGGCCCATTGGCTCATCTTCAATATAGACAGTGGACTAAACCAATCAGGATATAGGAAAAAAAAACGGCCACACCCTCTCTCTGCGTGGTTCAGCTCTGAGCACATTTTATTATGAAGTTGATAATGGTAAAACTATAGAGAATGTCCTGTTTGTAGCCTGATACAAATACATGTTATAGCTGTTTAAAGGAGGAAAAATTAGAATTAAACTGTTGTATCAGAGAATTAAAAAAAATACATATTAGAGATGATTTCAATAAAAAGGATAAAGAATCAATTGAACTACACAGAGCAGACAAAAATGGTGGAGTTCATAATAGACAATAAACTTCTTATATTTGATATGCTGATGATACATTATGCGTCTCTGTAACCCCACATACATAAATTACAAGTCGGTTGTGCTCCACTAATTATTAGGGGCCGGTCTAAACCAAAAATGCCAGGGCCGATGTTTTGTCCCAGTCCAGCCCTGGTAGAAAAGCTCTACAGCAGATGTTGGAACATTGCTTTAAAGATTTGCTTGCATTATTCGTTAATTATTGTAAAACTTAATGTTTATAGAAGGAGATTACCACTTACTTGGTCCAAAGCTCACAGAGAAGGCAGCAACAACTGACATCATGCAGATCAGAATAAGCCAGTTGTAGCTCCCCATAGCTGGAGGCATGTCTAAAAGTCCAGCATCAGTGGTGTGATTGCTAATCTTCATCAAATCCAGTTCCATGGGTTTTTTGTGGACTTGCATTGTGTTGTTGAAACAAGGCTCAGAGCTACAGTGTCTTGTAGCATCCAACAGCGAGTTCCTGCTCAAGAACCCGATAAGAATTAAACCCAAGGCCATTAATGAGCAACCGCCGATCAGCAGCGGCCTTCGTCCAGCCTTGTCTGCACAGAGCATTGCCACAAATGTTGCGACGACTTTGACGATTCCGAGGCCAAGCGAGGCCAAAATGGCTGAAGCGTTGTTTTTAAATCCCATGGACTGAAAGATGGTGGAAGCGTAAAACAGCACGTTTGGTTGACCCGTGAACTGCTGAAACAGCACGAGTCCGAGTCCAATTAGTGTCCTTGAGCGCAAGTTATCTTTACGCTGAAACAGATGAAAGATTGTAAACCGCTTGTGGTCCTTCAGAACCTGGTTTGAAGAAGGTTCTTCTTCTGGACAGTCACTCATGTTCTGACTGTCTGGTACAAGCTGGACTAGACCTTGGTTCTGCGATGGAAGAACCCAAACCGAAACCAGCTGAGCGAGGCACGGTGCCACGGCTAACCCGAACATGTACCTCCACCCTTCCAGAACACCAGCCAACACATAGTTGACTGCATAAGCCACCAGGATCCCAACGGTGACGCCAGCTTCGTACAGGGTGACCATCAGACCCCTGCGGTGCGACGGAACCATCTCAGACACGAAGATGCAGCAGGACATGGACGATATGCAAATTGCAAAGCCCACCGAGAGCCGACCCACGACCAGCATCAGGAAGGAGTTGCTGGAGCTGAGAATCAAGCTGCCACAGAGGAGCAAAAGGTTGCTGACCAAGATTGAGGTCCTTCTGCCGTGGCGGTCAATCAGCCAACCGCCAACCAGGGACGCAAAGACTGCGCCAATAAGGAGAGCGCTGACCACCGTCTCCTGCTGGACGCAGGTCAGGTGGAATTGGGCTTTGAGCTGCATCAGGGCTCCAGAGATGATCCCAAGCTCGTAGCCAAAGACCAGGCCCCCGAGTGTGGACACCGTAGTGGGAAGCACCACAATTGGGCAGCCTAGTAAAAGAGAGAAGGTTTTGGTTTTAGTACATTCTCTGAAGGTTACATTTGGAATTTTAAAAAAAATAACGCGGGCAAAGTAAAAGTGTTTTTTGTGCTTCTACTATTAGACTGTGTTCAGACTTGAATCAGATTTTTTGGAAATCTAGACTTGAAGGTCTGGACAACAAAAACACATTTGGAGAGGATTTAAATACGATTATAATATAAATAAAATATGATTTGTACACCATGACCTCATCATATACACAGTGATGGAAGTGTGGGAGTCCAAAAAGAGCACCAAAGTTTAGTTCCTGACGTCAACCTCCACACACCAGCAATGCACACAGATACAATTGTGATATCTGGACAGGCAAATCCGATCTGATCACTCACAAATAACAGTGTGGACATTAGAGGTGGGCGATAAGGGCATAAAACAATATATAATTTCATGGTATTTTCGCGATAACGATACTCTTAGTGATATGACAAAACATTAAATAAAAAAAAATATTTCAAGAATACACTACTGCAACAAAATAAAAATTAAATTCTATTATTGCATTATTGCAAATGTTATATTACAACATTTGGCACATCCCTAGTGGACATCCAGCCTAACAGATCTGATCTAAGAAACAAATCTCATTTAGCCGAATCTGAACACATACTAGGATAAAGACAAAAATAACAAGTAAAATTAATGATTAATATTGGTAAAAGTTGTTTGCATACAACTGTAAATAAGCGTGAACAAAATATTTTTGATATACGGATTTCTCTGTTCCATTGGAATAATACAATTTTACAGTAAAAACATATTTTGTGAAAACCCATTACATCTGACTCTTTTATATCAGACAAATATAAACTGAGTAAATATAAAAAGCACTTTTTAAATGATAATTTCATTTATTAAAGGAAAAAAACTATTCAAACCTGTGTGAAAAAGTGTTTGCCCCCTAAAACTAATAACTTAGTTTTGTCACCCTTGGCGGCAACAACTGCAGTTAAGTTTTACTCATGACTGGCTATGAGTCTTTCACGTCTCTGTGGAGGAATTCTGTTTCACTCTTCTCTACAGAATTGTTTTAATTCAGCCACATTGGAGGATGTTCCAGCATGATCATCCTGTTTAAGATCATATCACAGCATCTCAGACTTTGACCAGGCTGCTCCAAAACCTTCATTTATTTTTTTTAAAGCCATTCAGAGGTGAACTTGTTTGTGTGCTTTGGATCATTGTCCTGCTGCAGAACCCAAGTACATCTGAGCTTTAGGTCACAAACACATGGCCGCACATTTTCCTTCAGGATTGTCTGGTAAACAGCAGAATTCCTGCTTCCATCTATTGCAGCAAGTTGTCCAAACCCTGAAACAGCAAAGCAGCTCCAGACCATCACACTACCACCACCATGTTTTACATTCAGTATGATGTTCTTTTTCTGAAATTATGTGATAGTTTTACAACAGATGTAAAGAGACACACACCTTCCAAAAAGCTCCACTTTTGGCACATCAGTACAAAGAATATTTACCCAAAGTTCTGGGGATCATCAAGATGTTTGTTGGTAAATGTGTAAATTGTTTTTGGTCAGCAGTGTTTTTTGCCTTGAAATCCTCCTATAGAGACCATTTTTTAACGGTCTCTTTCTTATTATTGAATCATTAAAATTGACCTTAACTGAGGCATGTGAGAACTGCAGTTCTTTAAATGGTGTTCTGGGTTGTTTTGGGACCTCCTGGATGAGTTCATGATGCCCTTTTGGAATAATTGTGGTCGTTTGGTTTCTCTTGGGAAGGTTCACCAGTGTTTCATGTTTTCTCAATTAGTGAATATTAGCTCTCACTGTGGTTTGCTGGAGTCTCAAAGCTATAGAAATTACTTTGTAACCTGTTCCAGACTGATAGATGATCAATGACTTTGTTTTCTCATCTGTTTTTGAGTTTCTTCAGATTGGAGCATTATGTGTTGATTTTTGCGATCTTTTATCTGCTTCATGTCGTCAGACAGGTTCTATTCAAGTGATTTCCTGGTTCTACAGGTCTGGCAGTAATCAGGCCTGGTTGTGGTTAGTATTTAAATTAAACTCAGCTTTCCAAAAAGTGTGATTAATCACAGTTAATTTATGGGGGGGGGGGGGGGGGGGCAAACACTTTTTCACATAGGGCCAGACTGGTTTGGATTGATATTTTTCCTTAATAAATCATAATGTAAAAAGTGCTTTTTATATTTACTCAGGTTATATATGTCTGATATTAAAGTTAGTTTTATAATCTGTATATAAGTATGACAAAAATACAAAATAAAAAGAAATCTGTAAGGTAGCAAATACTTTTTCACGCCACTGTAGTTTGCCAGGTTAAGATATTATACCTTGCCAGACATGGTTTCTTCTTTTATTTGATCTTGTTTGGTTAGATTATGATTAGGTCAGCCTAAGGTACGTCTGGAGGTGTAGAAGAACAGCTAATTCAGATAACTGTTCATTCAGGTCAACATTTCTCAATGCAGTGTTTTTTATTAGCAGAGTTCCACTTATTTGGTTCAATGTCATGCTAATTTAGGTAATTTAAGTTACCCTTATGCAGACTTTTCAAAATCAATATACAGTTTCTCTGATTTTGTTTATGGGTATATGTTTGAGTAAAATGAACATTGTTGTTTTATTCTATAAATTCCAAATAAAAATATTGTCATTTAGAACATTTATTTGCAGGGAATGAAAATGGGCTGAAATAACAAAAAGATGCAGAGCTTTCAGACCTCAAATAATGCAAAGAAAACCAGTTCATATTCATTAAATTTTAGAAAAAGTTCAGAAATAAATATTTGGTGGAATAACCCTGTTATTTAATTAGAGTTTTCATGCATCTTGGCATGTTCTCCTCCATCAGTCTTACACTCTGCTTTTGGATAACTTTATGCCACTCCTGGTGCAAAAACAAGTTCAGTTCAGCTTGGTTTAATGGCTTGTGATTATCCATCTTCCTCTTGATTATATTCCAGATGTTTTCAATTGGGTAAAAACAAATAAACTCATACTTTTTAAGTGGTCTTTATTTTTTTCAGAGCTGTATATGAGGATAAAATGTCTCAGTAACTGTGATATAATATCTAAACGTTTGATACATCAGTATACACAATTTGCACAATCACACATAAAGAAGTGCCCATCTTACCCATTTTGCTGTCCTTTATGGAACTTCAGAGCTGCTTCATGGTCCAATAATGCACAATTTGTATGTTTTCTCCTCAGCTGAGCACCAGGTCTGGAAAATGAAGCACAGCTGTATCAGCAGATCCTCAGAATCCTTAGATGGTACATAAAAATGTGCGTTACTGCTGTGTTTAGAGTGTAAATGTGTTCCCCGCTCACCCCAAACCTCTCTGAAGCTCCTCTCCAGCCGCAGGATCCTTAGTGCAGCCCTGTGGGCATGGCAACCGACTCGTTGATGCCCGTCGATTGTGATAAGCCCCACTCGAGGTTGCCAGTCCATGGCCTAATCATCCATAAATAAACCTCCTCAGAAGACCTGCCCCTCCACTGCGGCTGCTGAGATTTACAAACTTTAAGCACTGAATTCATTTTAGTTGGTAATAATCTGATTTAAATTGAAGCATGCATCTGAACAGTGGCTAAATACCAAGCAATTGTGGTCAATCAATCTGGAACATGTTACAGAGTTTAAGGGCTGAGATGAGCTTTAAATCTGCATTTTGAACATTTTAATTAAATTGACCTGACTTTTTATAAACCTGAAATATTTCAAAGCATAATTCATAAATTTTAATTTTAAATGTTTTTCTGTGTTTTTAACTTGTAAGGTGGTGGAATTTTCTCCTAATATATGCTAAAACAATGAAAAACCATCATAAAAAAACAAGATTTAAAAATTCTGATCCATCAAATCTAACTGATGTTTTCACCTTTGACCTAAATTAATATTTCTATTTTAAATAATTGTTTTAATTAATGATTTTAATTCATGGATCTGAGTTTTTTTTATTCCTATTTTCGTAAATGTATTTATTCCACAGGTATTTTTTTTCCATAATTCAAGTTTAAGAAGTCTGTTGATAAGTAATTTATGTTTATCAATAGTCAGGTGAATTTAATTAAATTTTTTAAATTACAGATTTATCCATGGAATAGTCACAACATAAATTTAATTCAACATTTTTTGCCTTAGGTAATAATAGGTAAAAGACTGAACATTTCTATGAAACAATTACATTTCTTAAAATGTTGTAGGTAATTTTATTTCTGCACTGCATTTTATGACAATTCCTATCATTTTTACTATCTCAATATTTCAGTTAAGAAAACTTTTGCAATATCAGATTGCAGATCAGATTTTATTATTATTATCATGCAGTCCATATTCTGAAGACCTGGTCTGTCAGACTGAAATATTATTATATATCATTATTAAAACCTACCAAGCAATAAAAGCTCTCAGAACCATCCTTCTACCTGCTGTCTTACTCTATGTCTAGCAAGCTTCTGGTTAAATACAACCATGTTTCTAAATGACATGAGCCCAAAACAGCATTACAGGAGAAGAAATGTCTTTATAGCAGTGATTTACTAGTAGAATTAAATTTAAAGTGATCTATATAAACGTATCTAAAACTTTAACCTGACCTAGCTAACTTTAGGTAGGACAATACTGAGTGCTTCACGAAGCCCCTCTCCCCACCTAACTCTTTAAGCTACATTGTAATATAATAAAAAGTTATTTAAAAACTATTCATCTGTACTCTACTTAGCACATTACTTTATTACCTTGTTTTAAGACATCCCTCAATGTTCCTGAACCTTTTTCTCCACATTTAAAGTTTCCACAAACAAGCTCAGCTACGTGGCAGAAACTCCAAATACCGTTGTGTTTTTTTACGCACCCGTTCACTCACAAGCCACGCCCTCCTCTTAAGATTGTCTGCGAAGGATTGGACAATCTTATTTCTGGAGGGCGGGGCGTGTCAGAATACGGGTGGTTTAAAAACAACGTTGGCTCTTAAAAAAAAGCGAATAAACAAACAAATCAGCAAAATAATGAACAATATAATTAAAAAATAAATAAACAAGCAAGATTATTTATTTTTATTTAATTATAGTGAAATACGTTTTACATTTACCTGATTTATACAGTTAAATGTAATAAATCAGATTTATTTGTCTGTCTTTATACTATTACCTACTAAATATGGGAAATAATTCTGATAAGCTCTTAAATTAGTTTAATTCAGATTAACGTTACTGTTAAAAAGTATACAGAACATTTTTCGTAAATCGAGCATTTAGTTTAAAGAAGGTCTTTTATTTTGAACTCAAGCAGTTCACACGCTTATCTTGTACACACAAGCGAGCAGTTTATATTTAGTTTACTTTGGAGGAATGTTGGTACACAGTTGGTAGTCATTAAAATTAATTATTGGTTTCATTTCAAACGAAGTACTAGGCAAAACATAGAACCGTATATGTTACTTTTAACTAGTGTCATTTTAACGTCACTATTAGATAAAAGAAGCTTATTTTGACATTTTTTTCCCCATTGTGTGCTGTAATTTGTGTCAGTCCAATAAAAATGGAGCACCAAGGAAATACTTTATTAAACTAAGGAATTTGTTAACCTGGGGGAAAGATTTATTAAACTGAAAAAAGGATTTAAAAAAAAACTAACTAACTAAATAAATAAATAAATACATTTATTAAATTGAGAGAAAAAAGTTATTAAACTGGAAGAATTATTTATTAAATTAAAGGAAGGGTTTGTGTGTCTATTTATCTACCCTGGAATTTTTACGAGCTCGGTATATAATAAAGAAATTAAATTAGAATGTGAGATATTTCAGAGATTTTGTTAATCATTCAATCCCAAATATAGTACCAGGTTTGAACACAGTGTTTTTTAAATTGTAGATTAATAAATTCATCATTTAATAAAGTCACCAAACTACACATAAAAAACAAATGGAATTATTTCGTAAATAAAGATGTAAAACAAAAACAAATCAGAATATGTTTTTTTATTTTATTTCATCTTGGTATTTTCTCAGTCAGTTTTATGAGGTAGAGTCACCTGGAATCGCTTTCAGTTAACAGCTGTGCCTCATCAAGAGTTAATGACCTGTATTTCTTGTCCTCTTAATGTGTATGAGAGCAACAATTGTAAAGTTGTGAAGAGGTAGAGTTGGTATACAGTCCTACAGCCCTATCTGAGTAATGTTCTAATCCATATTATGACAAGAACTACTCAACTAAGTAAAGATTAAGATGACATTATTATATTACTGGCTCTCAGCAGGACGGACCCAGGAAAGGAATCAAAAGAGTTACCTCTGTTCTTCAGTATAAGTTAATAAGAGTTACCAGCCTCAGAAACCACAAGTTAACAGCACCCCAGATAAGAGACAATATATTATTTTGGTTTGTTTAACACTTTAAAGTTTACTACATGATTTTTTTACATAGTCTGGATGATGTCAGTATTCATTTACAATGTAGAACAATTATTAAATAAAACACAGAACGAGAAGCTGTGTCTAAAATTTTTACTTGTACATCCCACCGAAAGAAAGTCAAACACCGCTGTAGGACTTTTATTTTGAAACTAACAGGAGTTGGTTCTCGGATGGAGCAGAAGCATGGCGGGTATGGATGGTGGTAGTGGCGGCGCTGTCGCTCCGCCGAGTTTACCCGGAGCTCAGCTGCTGAAACAGGGCGCGGAGGCCCGGGTTTACCGCGGCCGGTTCTTGGGGAAGTCCACCATCGTTAAGGAGCGGTTTCCGAAGCGGTACCGACACCCGGTCCTGGATGAGAAGCTGACAAAGCGCAGAACCGCACAGGAGGTCCGGTCCATACTGCGCTGCAGGAAAGCGGGTCAGTACCCAACACTACTCACTCACTCACTGACTCACCTCACTCATTCACTGTGTCACTTATTTACTGACCCACTAGAAATATCTACTCAAAAAATACAATCCGTTGGTGGCAGTCTTATCGATCTCAGATATTATTTTGTGGAGTTTTTTAACACAAAAAATGAATGGGATTTCCTGTAGACAAAATTTGACGATTTTTAAAAAATCCACAGTAGGTGCCACAGGTCCGAAACTCCATTAGGCTAAATGGTCCTCCCTCTAGTGTTTTTTTTTTAATATTAAGTAACGGCGACTCCACCCCCTTCAGATTCCTTAATTACCTGGGTGCAGTGTGGTCCTCCGACAGCCCAGGTGGCAGCAGTGGTTGCCACTTCTGTGATCTTGGTACTAACTTTTTCCAAAATTGATATTAGAGTGCCCCCAAAATCACCAAAGCATAATTTGACCCTAAATAGCATGTTTTCACCAAGTGTCTCGGAACGGCCGAAAGTTGGTACATGCCCGCCTTTTATCATGAAAGTGTGTTGGATAGCGAAAGTTTTTTTTTTTTTTTTTTTTTTTTTTTTTTCTCTTCTCTTCGTTCTCAACCATAGGTCTGACTGGCACCAAACTTGTTCCGGTGGGTTGCCTCACTGAGCCGCACCAAATGATCGAACGGTTTTGTGTTTAACCCTTCGCTCTCTGAGAAAAATACACTTAACTGTATCTGCTTAGGTGATGGTTTTTCATCCAAAATTTTTATTTTAGTTGGTGCAACTCGCTGTCCTGAAAGCATTGGTACAAGTTTCTTGGAGATTGGATTTACAGTTCGGCAAAAACCAGCAAAATGACACTTCGGTATCCGACACCTTGGCCCTAAACAACACTTTGGGACCCAAAGTGTCATCGAAGTCCCAGAGTGTTATCAGAAAGCACCAATGAGTTTTAAGTACTGTTTAAAGTGGCACAACAAACGATCAATAATAATTTATTTATTTATTTTAAACAGTTTAAAAGTGCAATATTAAACATAAAAAAACAAAAGAAATGTTAGAAATACTGTTTATAGTGGCATTTAAAAACACACCATAATTGTTTTATTATTATTATTATTATATTTAAAAAGAAATTAGAATCAATTTTAAACCAAATTGAATGGAAACACTGGGCAATTTGCAAAAGTTACAAGTAAAACTTGGCAGAGGGGCCCACCTCAGACTCTGTCGTTTCAATTTGTTCGTCTTTGCTTGAAAATGAAAGTTGCTGGGGAGTTATGGACAGGGGTAACAGCCTCCATTTTGTAGTGTTCGTTTGAGAATTAAAGTTGCTGGGTGGCTCGGTTGGGAGTAGTGGACAGGGGTAACAGCCTCCATGTTTTCGTCCTCACTTGACAAGGAAAGTGGCCGGGGGGTTACGGGGGAGGCGTAGGCAAGGCTAGCCTGGATCGCCGAAGTCCCTGGTGTCTGGAGAAGCTGCGTCTCGTCTTCATGTAATACTGGATCCTGTCTCGCCACTTCGTCACCCTAAAAAACACAATCAAGCAAACAAATAAACCAACCAAATTAGAGCATTAAATAACCTCAATAAATTACTGTTCCTGTAAAACAGAACTGTGAAAATAATGACTTACAACATGGCACTGTGGGGCCTTGAATGAGTCTGAGGAGGACTCGTCAAACAGGCACCTCTTGGCCTTTGGGAAGGACGATTCAGAATCAAAACAGGATAGTTAAATATGAACTTTGATATCACCTTTGAAGGTGTGGTTATCTCCAATCAAACCCATCACACCCTTCACCATACTTCCTCATAAACAATCAGAACACTAAATATGTACTTACATGATGAACAAGGGAGGTCCGGATGTTATGGAAGGTGTAACGCCTTTCGAAGCCCACTCAAGACCACTGCTGACCTGTAAATTAACAACAAAAAAAAATAATTTTGCTAATAACCAATGAACAACCTGTTGACCCCTGATCATCATAACCACACTCACTTCAATGATCATGTTTTCCCCGTCGACTTTGGCGTCCAGCACTTCTTGAACGAACTTATTCTGAGGTACGCCACGCCGGTGATCTGAAATGCAGATGAAATAACCCGCCAACCTGACCAATCTGACCTTTCATTCCTGAGATATGATTGGTGAAATCTGGCCCCATAGAAATGAATTGGAATCCCAAACAGTCAGATGAGGTCATGCGCCCCCTATCTATCCCTGCAATACCCAACGCTTTCCGACTAACATTTCTACTATCCTAACGCTTTCTGACAAACACTTCTACTATCCTGACGCTTTCCGACTAAAACTTCTACTATCCTGACGCTTTCCGACTAAAACTTCTACTATCCTGACGCTTTCGGACAAGCACTTCTACTATCCTGACGCTTTCTGACAAACACTTCTACTATCCTGACGCTTTCCGACTAAAACTTCTACTATCCTGACGCTTTCGGACAAGCACTTCTACTATCCTGACACTTTCCGACTAACACTTCTACTATCCTGACGCTTTCTGACTATTAACTCTGCTATACATTTGAACTGGAACAGTTAGTGTCCATAGGCTGGGTATGTCAGCTAGGATTTGGGTATTCCAGCCTATGTTAAATTGGCCATTTTCGTGATATAAGCACTAACCCACTCACTTAGTGACCTACTCTCTCTCTGACCCACTCAGTCAGTCACTAACCCACCCACCCACCTACTCACTCACTCAGTCACTGACTCAGAATAAGCTTTTTTTTTAATAACAAGATTATTTATTAACACATACCATATATAAGGAATGATAATGCATGCACAACAAATCACACGTACATTTTTTAGGCCATTTACTCCCCTTTTCATATAAAATATATAGGCAGCCTTGAGTGTAGTACAGTACCACTTAAAAGTTTGGACACTTTTCTCAATGTTTTTTTTTTATTATTACTTTTTAAAATGTTTTTTTTTCTACATTGTAGATTAATGTTAAAGACATGAAAACAATTAAGTGACAGATGTGGAATTGCGTAGTAAACAAATAAAAAAAGTGTTTGTCCTTTAAAGTCCCCTTACCTAACTGAGACGGTGATTTGGGATTAACTGGAGGCTTTCCTTTTTGTAACCACACTCATGTGGATATCTGAGTATACTCCACCTTCACACATTTATGCTACACACTACATACATTGTGCATTGTACTCAAATACTAGTGAATAATAGTAATTAGTACACAATTGGTGTGCACCCTGGGGCAGCGTCCAGAAACCCCAAAAGTTTTTCTAATGATCCTCCTTTTTTCTGATTGGTAAATGTTTCATAAAAATGTCTTTTTTTTCTGCAGTGAGCTGGAGTTTAAACATTGGCTGGGCAGATTCGATTCAGAATTGATGTTCGATTCGTGCAGAGCTTTTTAACTGTACCGCGAAGCTTACCTACTGTCGCACGGAGCTCAAACTGTCCTGCGGAGCTTTTTAACAGTTAAAGAGCGCCGCAGGGGAGTTAAAGAGTTCTGCGGTACAGTTAAAAAGTGCCGCGCAACAGTAGCTTCACCCCAAAAAAAAGATTTTTTGAAAATGAGAATCGATTTTGAATCAGTCAGTGTTAGAAACAATATTGTGATTGGCTCAGTTCATCAGTAGTCTGCATAATAAAAAAGATCAGTTGTCCCATTGTCCTTGGTCTTGACTTGGGTTTAGTGCTCTTGCCTATGACACTACTATATAGTGTAAATAAAGAACAAAACAAGTGTTCACAAATGATTCAATATTATTTTTTTTTCTGTGTTTCTCTGTCTGCAGGTATCAGTGCTCCAGTGGTATATTTCGTTGACTACACCACTAACTGCATCTTCCTGGAGGAAATCACAGACTCCATCACCATCAGGGAGCACATCACCTCCACTCAAGCATCTGGACGAAGCACAGAGACGCTGTACGGCCTGGCCGACCGCATCGGACAGATCCTGGCCAAGATGCACGATGAGGACGTCGTCCACGGAGACCTCACCACCTCCAACATGCTGCTGGTGGGTGAAGAAGACGGAAAACCAGGCAAACTGGTTCTAATAGACTTTGGCTTGAGCTACATCTCTGCCCTGCCTGAGGATAAAGGGGTGGACATGTACGTCCTGGAGAAGGCGTTCCTCAGCACCCACCCAAACACCGAGGCTCTGTTCCAGAGACTTCTGAAGAGCTACATCGCTGCATCCAAAAAAGCTCCAGCTGTCATTAAAAAACTGGACGAAGTCAGACTGAGAGGACGAAAGAGGTCTATGGTTGGATAAGTTGGAAAAGTCTGTAATACCCCATCTTAATTTGAATTTTCATGGAAGATGATACCATACTTGGGCTGCACAATATCGATGAAAAATCAATATAAAATATAAAACCAAATATTTTATTTTTCTGCAATATATATATTGTGAAATTTGAAATAACTGGAATTGTCAGTGATCCAACATACTGTACAGTTATTATTGGAGTGAAAAAAATTATATTGAGCATGTAATCTGCCTTTGGTAGATTTTTTTTTTGTCATAAAATGTAAATATTGGTAACGATTTACAATAAGCTTCACAATTAACAGTTCTAATAAATAATTACTAAATTGTCATTCTTTAGAATTTTACTATTAAAAGTGAAATAAAATAGTCGTAACTAAATAATTAACTATGCATTATTTGTGACAATAATTAGTTAAAACATTCTGTGGTAACATACTGTTAATAAATATACCCTTATTGTTGCCAAAGTGAAAAATAAATAAAAACTCACTTATCCTATAATGTAAATATTGCACGTGTGCAGAACTCACTAACAAAGCTGAAATCACATTGTGCAGCCGTACACCACACCACATCTTGTACTGGTTTCTACTTCCATACCAATGTGCCTCTCTGGTTATTACTGATATCACAATAAAGTTGCTTTAAGTTGTAAATAAAAGTTTTTTTTAAACAAAAGTTTGATTCTGTGTGTGGTCTTCCAAACAGTGCATGTAAAACAATCTAACTCAAGTAAAAGAGCAGAAACTACTACAATACTGAGTACTGTATCACAATGTAAATAAAAATAAAAAAGCATAATCTGTACTAGAGTGACAATTTGACTACTGTAACGCAATCTAACTTAATTAAAAGGACAGAAACTGTACTATAGTGAAAGTATGATTACTGTATTACAATCTAACTCAACTAAAAAGAACAGAAACTACTACAGTAAAAATATGACTTCTGTTACAATCTATTTCAACTAAAAGAGCAAAAACTGTACTACAGTGGAAATGAGTACTATAGCACAATCTAACTCAGGGGTGTCCAATCTACGGCCCGTGGGCCATTTGCGGCCTGTTTCCTTTTTTTAGTAATAGGATGAAAGTTGGCCCGCTGTTAAGCAGGTTTTTATAATGAGATTCAAAGTTTGAACGCTAGGTGTCAGAAACGAGCCAAAGAGTCTAAAAGCGGCGAGAGTGCGCAGTTCGAGCGCAGGAAAACCGGCCAAAGAGTTTAAAAGCGGGGAGAGTGCACAGCTCTAGCGCAGAAAAATGGGCCAAAGAGTCTAAAAGCGGAGAGAGTGCGCATTTCTAGCGCAAAAAGCGGCCAAAGATTCTAAAAGCAGAGAGGGTGCGCATTTCTAGTGCAAAAAAACGGGCAAAGATTCTAAAAGCGGCGAGAGTGCGCGTTTCTAGCGCAGAAAAATGGGCCAAAGAGTCTAAAAGCGGAGAGAGTGCGCATTTCTAGCGCAGAAAAACGGGGCAAAAGAGTCTAAAAGCGGAGAGGGTGCGCATTTCTAGCGTAGAAAAACAGGCCAAAGAGTCTAAAAGCTGAGAGAGTGTGTATTTCTAGCGCAGAAAAACGGGGCAAAGATTCTAAAAGCGGAGAGAGTGCACATTTCTAGCGCAGAAAAACAGAGTCTAAAGGTTGCTGTAATTAAGAAGTTTAATATTAAGAGACATCATGAAATTAAACATCAATTTGAAAAATCTTAGTTTACACAACACTACAACACAACAAAGATAGTCAAGTAAAATGGTGTGTAAATGAAATAATCAGGAAAATTCATTATCATTATTTAAAGTGGTATATTTCATTATTTGTTTTATTACAGAGTCTTTGGCCTGTGAATTCAAATATATTTCTCCTTTTGGCCCCCAACAAAAAAAGTTTGGACACCCCTGATCTAACTCAATTAGAGGAGCAGAAACTGTACTATACTAAAAAAATATGCGTACTGTATCTATCTTAATAAAAAGAGCAGAATGTGAATTATAGTGAAAGTATGAGTACTGTATCACAGTCTAGCTCAACTGGAAGAGCAGAAACTGTATTAAAGTGACAATAGTATCACTAACTCAATTAAAATAGCAGAATCTACTATAGTGACCCTATGAGTACTGGATCACAATCTAAATCAACTAAAAGAGCATAATCTGTACTATAGTGAAAGTATGACTACTAACTATCTAACTCAACTAAAAGAGATGACACTGTACTACAGTAAAAATATGAGTACTGCATCACAATCTATCTTAATAAAAAGAGCAGAAACTGTACTGAAATAATGCGTACTGTATCACATTCTATCTTAATAAAAAGAGTAGAATTTTAATTACAGTGCAAGTATGAGTACTGTATCACAGTCTAACTTAATTAGAGGAGCAGAAACTGTACAACAGTGAAAATATGAGTGCTTTATTACAATCTAACTTAATTAGAAGAGCAGAAGCTACTACAGTGAGAATATTAGCACTGCATCACTAACTCAATTAGAATAGCAGAATCTACTATAGGGACATAAACTGTATTATTGTGAAAGTATGAGCACTATATCACAATCTAGCTCAATTATTATACCATAATCTGTACTATAGTGACAGTGAGTACTGTATCACAATCTAACTCAGTTAAAAGAGCTTAAGTACTGTAAGTTTGGGTTTATTTTATCACTAATACAAATTAAATTGCATATGAAACATGCTTACTTTTAATTAGATGGGCCTAATACTTCAGTACAGTAGCAGTACAGTTTCTTTAAGTGTTTGCAATTACTGTAAATGATTAACTAATATCCAGAGGGAGGTGTTCAGGTGCACAGCGACGTCATCAGTCAACAGGCATTGTGCCCAGGCTATTTTATAGCTGAGTTAAAAGCTGTTGAAACTTAATGACAACAGTAAAGAATGAACTTTGACCCCACAGGAAGTACTAAGATTTCCTCCAGGAATTCTTAGCATGGCCGGAGACGGATTCAGAGCTCAGCAACGCAGTGCTTTAACATTTTTTATCAATTTCTTTCTTATTCACTTCATTTTCATCCAGCTTGCAGGTAAGAGAATTATTCTCTTCATTGGCATCTCATTAAAACACTCAGCTGTGATAAATAATCTTTGTTGTCTTCGAAAAAAGGGCCATATTAGTGTAGGGAAGAGTGCAGAGAAATGAAACTAATCATTTAAAGCAATGGCTCTTAAGATGATGTATTTTATATTGAAAACAGTCATTTCCATGAGTTTGGAAGAGACAATTTATTGTAATTATATCATTGTCCTAGAATGACTATCCCTGCAGGATCTAATATATTTATTGTAATTGTAATGTATTGTAATTGCTCACTAATTTGCTCATTTTTACAGTATTTCATAAATGTACAAATCAGTGGCGGATGCTGGTCTTTCAAGGAGGGGAAGCTCACTTTCGGCCTACATCTTAACATATGTAGTTTTATTTATACAAAAATTCTACTCTCCCTCAGATGTTTTTTTTTTTTTTTTTGTAAACAAGTTTTCACTACACAACAAAAAGCCATACTACCCATTCTTTACATTGAACAATTACATAAAAAAGATGCTATAACATGAATAAACATAAAACGATCAGTAAAAAAAAAACATTACGCAAAATCTTTAAAGTTGGTAAAGGAAAAAATGCAGGTAAATTTAGTTCCTTTTTGGACAGCTTTAATTTCCTTGAATAATCCCTTTATTAATTTAAATTATTTAAATTGTTTTTAATGATAACACAAGTCTCCAAACACACGCAGCTACAGAAAAGCACCAGAAATAGAAGCTGGATTTGTCGCTAGTCGTTTTTAATAAAGACAATGCCGCTATAAGTATTAGGAAAGTCTCCAGTTCAACTCAGAACAGAATGAAAATACTCCCATCATGGATTTTTACACTAAAAGATCGCTGATTCGCTTATTTCGCTGTCAATCAAAAAGGGACTCCGCTTCAGACAGATCATCCAATCATCATGCAGAAGCTGAGCAGAAGCTGAGCCGAGGCCGGCCCACTGTCCCATAGACCCCCAGAGATGCTGAGCGTCCGATGGGCGGGACAAAGCCCAGCATTTATCCAATGACTCGTCTCATTTCGCCTCGCGCTTTGCTCCACTATTGAAGTCTGTGCACTGTTTAAAGCAGCGCTGTGAAGCTGCGGGAATGAGTAAGAGGAAAGCCGCGGCGTTACCAGTGATAAGAAGCTGATTCTGAACTAAGTTCAGCGCGTTGTAGCGCATATTTAATCAGTGACATGTACACACAATAGTATATATTTAATCACTTATTTTTTTTACATTTTAGGGGAAGCTGAGCTACTGCCTAGTTTTCACTTTGAGTTGTAGATGAAACTCCCTCCACCATGTTTGAAAGCTGTCCTTTAACTTGACTAGCTGGCTAACTGTGAGGGTGAAAAAAAAGGACTGGCAGTTTTCAGGGGAGGATATGGAAAACTCTCTTTCCAAATGTGATCAAAATTGTCCAAAGTGATTTGATGTTCTGTTAACTAATCCTTTTGGATGTTCTGGTCTAATCTGAATCAAGGTGCTGCACTGCACAGTTCTGAGGAAACCCAGTACAGCGCGGTTGGGCCACCAGTAACTCTGGGCTGCAGTTACACTCCTCCCAGTGCCAGCGTAGAAAACATCGACGTGTGGTGGAAGGTGTCCAAGAACGGCGTCACTGAGACGTTATTTGCCAGTCAGAATGACGTCATTATGAAACACACTAAAGGATTTGAGGTGGACGAGGCCTGGCTGCTGAGAGGAAACGCATCACTACAGCTGATCAACACGACGGTCAGCGATGAGGGCGTTTACTCATGTGGGGTCATCATACAGCCTGACCAGTACGACCGCACCATCCACCTCAAACTGACAGGTGAGGTTCTGCTTATAGCAGACTTTTAGCCGTGTTTATTCTAGATAAAAAACAAAGTGCATGCTACTGACATGCCAAAAATCATGGGACTGCAGAATCTCAGAGAAACAACCTGTATAAGCTGTGAGGTGCTATCTTATGGGTGAAGTTAAACACTGGCCAGAAGGCTAAGGCAAGGCCACTTGATTCATGGAAGTTGGAATAAAGCCTCATAGTGGGTGCGGATGGATGGGATATTCCATTTCTGAAATTCAGAATTCCATTTAACATTCCTCGATCCATAGCGTCACGTGTGTATTGGAAATGCAACATACAGGGGTTGGACAATGAAACTGAAACACCTGTCATTTTAGTGTGGGAGGTTTTATGGTTAAATTGGAGCAGCCTTGTGGCCAATCTTCATTAATTGCACATTGCACCAGTAAGAGCAGAGTGTGAAGGTTCAAATAGCAGGCAATGCACACAACATTATGAGTGACATACCAGAGTTCAAAAGAGGACAAATTGTTGGTGCAGGTCTTGCTGGCGCATCTGTGACCAAGACAGCAAGTCTTTGTGATGCATCAAGAGCCACGATATCCAGGGTAATGTCAGCGTTCCACCAAGAAGGACAAACCACATCCAACAGGATTAACTGTGGACACAAGAGGAAGCTGTCTGAAAGGGATGTTCGGGTGCTAACCCTGATTGTATCCAAAAAACATGAAACCACGGCTGCACAAATCACAGCAGAATTCAATGTGCACTTCAACTGTCCTGTTTCCACCAGAACTGTCCATCGGGACAATAAATGATTGTGGTCTAAAACCAGGTGTTTTAGTTTCATTGTCCAACCCCTATAGAAGGCGACTGGCAGCATCTGCCTTGAACTGTACATATAAACATACAATCAACAATGGAGAGGAATAAGTATGGTGTCCTGAGAATTTTGCCATGTCCTATTTAAAATAAAGAACATATGGAGTATGTGTGTGGCATTTCCTGCATTGAATGTGAATTTAAATGTTGGATTTCTGTCAATGTCGCTTGTCTGTTTGCATGGACAATTCTAGCCAGACACCATCGGTCATCATTATTAACAGTCACTACAATCACTGTCCACTGTGGGTGGTATTATTTGCATTTTTTTTGTACACACATGGCACTGTAGAGTGAGGAGTGTTCAATGGAATCTTAACCACTTCAGAAATGGAATATCTTCTCCATCTGCACCCACTATCAGGCCTTAATTCACTTGGCTTTGCCATGAGCACACTGGCCAGGGCTCCTTTAATCTCACTCACAAGAAGCACCTCAGAACTTACACAGGTGTGAACAGGCGTTCCCAAACCGTGCCCTGAGGAAACACTTTGTTATCATATTTATATTTACATACAGCTGTCCCATGACTTCTGATATGCGAGTGTATTAATGGGACAGTTATTACATAGCCACGCCCACCTCTGCCCTCACCTGTCGTCTCGTCCACTGTTTCTGGCACAGCTCGGCCTCAGGTTTCGATGCCTGATCTGGTCACTGTACTGAAAGGAGAGGAGAAAACCCTGAGGTGTGAAATCACAAAGTTCTACCCAGAGCAGCTGAAAGTGAGCTGGAAGACCGGAGGAGGTGGGGCAGAGTCGGCGGCTCGGGACGTCTGCACAGGAATTCCGGTTCCGAACAGTGACGGAACGTTTAACCTGAGCAGCCGAATCACTGTGAAGGGAGAGATGGTATCAGGTGAACGAGTGTACGAGTGTCAGATCGAGCACAGAGCTTTCCCCGAAACTTACCGCAAAAATACTACAGTCAGAGTTCAGGGTGAGTGGACTTTAATAATCTCCTTTAGCTACTTTACTTTTCCTTCGATACATTTAGTCCAATTTATCCATTTTTAGATAACATGCCCGTGTGGGGTCTCTATGGGTAGCCCAACTGGGAATCAGAAAACTTTGCAATGGGTTCCATGTTGGCCCCAAATATGGATGTCAGTAATCAGACCAGAAGGGATTAAACATGGGCCCCATTTGGGTTCTACTCTGTACTCTACAGGGCCTACAAGGTGGACTGTAATGACAAGAAGACCCACCTAGTCAATATTGTTCCCATGTTAGCCCCACATGAGTATGTTGGTTGAGTTGTCTTAGGTTCCAAAATCAGCCACCACCATGTTTATCCACAAATAAAACTCTCCAATATTAGATCATTCTTATATTAAATATAACTAAAATGCTGTGAAAAACGATTTGTATCCCCTACAGATTTCTTTTTTTGTAAAAAAGTTTTTATTGAAAGTTTTGCAGATAATAGATGTAACACACATAATGCAATACAAAGCTGAGAATTTCTTTTAAATCTCATACCACCCCACTCAAATCTATTCCACCCCACCCCCTACAGATTTCTTTTGTTTATGTTTTAATATACTTACATTTTTCAGATAAACATACACATTTTAAAAACAGACGAAGATAACCTAAATGAATATAAAGGCAGTTTGTAAACTATAATTACATTTACTAAGGGAAAAAAAATCTATCCAAATCAACCTGGCCTCTAAACCTAATAACTTTATTGTACCACCCCAAGTAATTTCGGTAGGCCTGTGACTCCTGAGAAGGTTCATCAGTGTTCCATGTTTTCTCCATATGTGAATAATAGCTTTCACTGTGGTCCGCTTTGAGTCCCAAATTAAAAAAGACTTTGTAACCTTTTCCAGACTAATAGATGATCAGTGACATTGTTTTCTGATCTGTTTTTGAATTTCTTTAGATTGGGGCATAATATGTTGCTTTTTGAGATCTTTAGCTGCTTTATGTTGTCAGACAGGTTCCGTTTAAGGGATTTATTGATTCTACAAGTCTGGCAGTAATCAGGCCTGGTTGTAGCTAGTGAAATTAAACATAGCTTTCCCCCCAAAAAAATAATTTTAAATGAATCACTATTAATTCCTGTGATTCTCACATAGTTTGAAATCACCTTGTTTCCTTTGAAAAGTGAAATTATCATTATTTTTTTTTTATATTTGCTATCTTTAGTTATTTGTTATCTTTGTCTGATATTAAAGTTTGTTTGATAATCTGAAAAATGCAAGTATGACTCAAAAGCAAAAACAAAATATATTTGTAAGAAGGCAAATACTTTAATTGTAGTAGCTAGTAGCTAGTTAACTTTATCTATGTACCTAACTGTTTTTTAACTGTTGTCATTTTAGGTCCAGAGAAGCCGTATAACACTGTGGCTTTAATTGCTGGTACAGTTATATCGAGTGTTTTCTTCACGGCTTTGACCATTGGTGGTGCAGTGATCCTGTACAGGCATGTTCGACCAGGTGTGTCTGTGTGTAACATTTCTGCTTTGCTAATTTAGCTAACATTGCTAACAATATATGTTTCTGTTCTGCTTCAAATAGTCCATACGTTCAAAGTCAGAACTGACGCATGTATTTCTACATTTCATACTTTAGAACTGTACAGTGACTATGATAGCTTTTGTGTACTCGAATAAGTTATAATTAGCGAGCGTGTTAGCTTGTGGCTATGTTTGTTTCATTAGGGTATTAACCTAGCGTGCTGTCTGGTGGCTATTGTGTGTTTTATTTGGTTATTTGACTTTAGCATATTGGCATGTAACTAACATTTAATTTAATTTAATTGTCCAGTGTGTCTTTTTGATAGCACGTTGGCTAGCATGCTAGCTAGTATATGGTTAGTGAGTAATCTTGGGGCTAAAGCTGCATTCCTTTTAAATCTGGCTTTTAGAATTTCCAAATTACCAATAATGTGTGTATTTTAATATTTGGCTCACAAAGATGTGAAAAGTATTCACATTCATTGCTCAGATAGAAGTATAAATACTAGGGTTTAAAATACTTCTGTAGAAGTTTGAAATATCAACTCAAGCTTATTCAAGTAAAAGTGTAAAAGTACTGGATTCAAAACTACTTAAAGTATAAAAGTAAAAGTAATGTAAGGGGAAAAAATTATATAATGTTATATTAAAATGTTTCAGCTGCATATATGGTCATTAAAAATAAATAATTTTTTAGTACAATCAAATATGTTAAATAAGCTTAGTTGGGACATTTGTCACAGATCATCTTCATACTAGACTATATAAGCCTGCTGTGTGCTGGATAGTTTTTTTTTTAATCGTTGAGAAGCCAGAATAAAAACAATCTAAAATGAAATAAGAGAAATGAGGCTATTTTTAAAATACAGCTCTGGAACAAAAAATAAGAGGCCATTTAAAAATGACCATTTCTTTGATTTTACCAAATTGAAAACCTGTGGGATATAATCAAGAGGAAGATGAATGATCACAAGCCATCAAACCAAGCGGAACTGCTTGACTTTTTAATGCATGATTTGATTTCTGAACTCTTAAAACTTTATGAATATGAACTTGTTTTCTTTGCATTATTTGAGGTCTGAAAGCTCAGCATTTTTTTTTTTGTTATTTCAGCAAATAAAAGAAAATCACATTTTAATGCAAAAAACATTCTAAATGACAATATATTTTTTGGGAATTTGGGAGAAATGTTGTCTGTATTTATTACAATAAAACAACAGTGCTCATTTTACTTAAACATATACCTATAAATAGCAAAATCAGAGAAACTGATTCAGAAACTGAAGTGGTCTCTTAATTTGTATATTATATTGAGCTGTATATTAAAGAAGCTTAGTTGAGACATTTTGCTTGACTTCTTTTGAGTCTCTGCACAGATCTTCTTTATACTAGGCTACAAATGTCTGCTCTTAATTTTCTCTAGAGCTGTATAAGGAGCAGAAGTTAAAAGTCGTCTAGAAAGTAATTGCTCCAGTAAGATAACCAAAATTTCTCCTTAAGTAAGAAACCAAAGTATTTGTACTTTACTTGACACCTCTGTTGGCTACAATGTCAACTTTTGTCTAGAGTATTTCTCATTTAGATAGTTTTAAAAATATTTTAAAATAGTGTCAAACTATTGAAATGTTTAACTGAAATGGCATCAACTCCGGCGGGATGTCATTCCCAGTCTCAATATCGGACTTCTAAGGTAAATGTAATGCAGTCCTCACTTTCATGTTTACAGAGTCCAGTGTGCTAACTTGTTGCTAACATTAGCAAATATTTAGCAAATGTTGTGAAAATGTTAAACATAAAAATTGTAACCTTTTGATAAACCTATTCTTATATCTTTATTTGTCTTTTCAGTGCCTCATTCAGTGTCTGAAATAATCAAACCTGATATTATTTATGCAAACACACCGACCACGCTCAGATGTATCATCAGAGGAGTAAAAGCTAATCACCTCAACATCCGGTGGTACAGATCTCCAGACAAGCGTAACAGAAGCGCTGAGGAAGGTCAGCGCAGAAACACAGAGAAGGATCCTTTAATTGCACTGGAAAGCCTGTATGGTGGAATGCAGCTCCAGTCAGCCGGGGAAGTTCACACTTCTTCTGTTACACTAAAACTGTCCATCGATGACAACAGCAGGCAGTACTACTGTATGGTTGAGTGCGGTGGAAAGAAAATAACAAAAGATACAATGATTAGCGTCAAAGGTTTGTATATCATTCTTTATATCTTATAATATTTCATTGAAAACACTTCTGTTCAAAAATCTGTATGTGTAATCTGTATTAGAGTGCTACAAATAATAAAACTGTAACAAGCGAATTATAAATAATTAATAGGGCTGTCAACATTAATGCATGTAGTTAATCTGGAAGCTCTAACGCATTCATGCACACACAAACACACATAGCTGATGGCACGTTTCAAGCTGTTAAAAGGAATGTGGAGCTACACTAGCATTTATTTTTGCCTTTATTATTTTTTTCATTAATAGCTAAAGTGTGTTCCTTTGAATTAATGAAACATATCAGTCCTGCCTAACATTTTATAAACATTTCCTAACCTTTAAAAGCGCTTATAATTTGGTAATTTCTGCCTCTGCAGTGCCCTCTCAGGTTCAACTGTGCCTCTAAACCCATACATCACCCAGTGCCTCTCCCATTTTTTAGACTTTTTTATTTTTAGGGTGGAGTCAGCTAAAATCAGGGGGTTTAGTGCCACTTTAGAACTCAGTTAAACCTAGTAACTCACAACATTCTAGTGTTTCTAACGCTGATTCTTTTATTCATTTTCAAACACCCATTATCAAAAACTTAGTCTTAAAGAAGAAAAAGTGTGATTAATCATTATTTTCGTCATTTGATACATTTTTTTTGTAGTAGGGATGCACTGAAATTTACTTTTTTTTCTGAAAACAAACAAAATTACATTTAGCCAAAGGCCAAATACTGAATACTGACCATGTTTTTTCCAGGGTTTTATTCAATTTGCCACTTTTTCAGCACTGAAAAATTACATAGTACAAATATATTTTTGTCTTGCTTAATAAAATTATATTGGAAATTATTGCAATATTAAAAGTTAGTCAGCCTACTGTTAAAAAAAAAAATTGTAACCCTAGTATACTACCGTTACTATCCTAGCCCTGCACAGCTTTTTCGGCAAAACATTCTTAGTTGCCGATTATTCTGTGCATCCCAGAATGTAATATTTAAAATTAAATATTTAAATATAATATATATATAAATATTTAAATATAAAAAAGTGACTTTTTGTTTACAATATATTTCGGTTATTTTGTCATACAATCCATGCTATTGTTAATCACATATGTAACATAAAATGATTGGTAAACTTTTGAACGGTTTCATGATTTCAATATAAATGTTCCTGCAGTCAAACCGAGCCGCCTGCAGATATCCTGCCAGCCGCAGATTCCCCGACTGGGGAAGCCTCTGGTTCTGTGCTGTTGGGTTGAGAAGTTTTACCCGGAAGATATTTGGCTGGACTGGCTCGGGCAGGGTAGAGATGTTGCCACTTGGTTCGGCCCATTCGCGGACCAGGAGAAGCTCTACAGTGTATGGAATAAGGTGGAGCTGACCGTTAATAAAGTGAATATTGGAACCACCTGCACTTGCAGAGTTTACCACAGCAGCTTCCCGGCACCGTTCTACAAAGACATCCAGTACCACATCAGCACCGATGGTATGTACCCAATCCATGTCTGGACTTACAGCTGACACACCAAAAGTCATGGGATGAGTATTTACTAGGGGTGTAGGGGTACGTGTATTCTTTGCGAACCGTCACGGTAGGGGGGTCACATTTCGGTTTGTGTAAACGCACGCAGAATACACGGTGAAGCCTATAGGAGACTCTTTCTTTCTCGCTCACGTGCGGCCTCTCTCTCTCTATATGTTTAGGAAAAAAATATTTGTAGTTTAAACCATAGACTGTATATAGCTGGACAGAGCATAGCCTCTCAAAAGTGAAGCCACCACAGGTCGGGTGCCCCCTGCTGTTCGGTTTCAGAAAGCTGTGTAACCTACCCATCCCCATAGGTTTCAATGGCAAAACAGACAACTTTCAATCACGTTTTTTTCTAATATACTGTAATTCTACCTCCTTTATTTAAATGCAGCAGCTAGTGTAACCTCTGATTATATTGACAACTTTTTATATCCCCACAGAATTCGGTTTTTAAAACGTTATTCAGCTCTATCCAAAAAGGTGTGGTTATTGTAAATGGGCTGGTTATGGGCGGGACCAATAACAGACCGTCAGCTCCGCTCTGCAGCCCTCAGGGGCGGGGTTATTTAAATGAGTAGGCTGTCTCTCCACAGTTTTTCTCCCTCCTCTGGTCTCTACTGCGCAGACTCGGGTTTCAGGATCGCCAACATGGCGGAAGATTTTGGCTTCAATTTCATTGAATGAATGGGAACGGAGACACGGCATCCATCTTTTGTACAGTCTCTGGTTTAAACGGTTAAAGTAATGCTGTTGTTTTTGTTTTTTTAAAAAAGCTCCACAATCAGGCTCATTGTTTGTTTGTTCCAACAATATCCAAAAGATGGAGTCTCTCTTGACAGTAGGAGAGAACCCAGGTTTCAAGAATTTAATAAAAGAGCTCGAACTCCGTTACAACATTCTATCAAAAAAACAAAACATGGTAATAATGAAGTTCCATTTTTATTATAAAGTTAATAAAGGTAAGGCTTTACAGAATGCCCTGCCTCTTAATTTTTTCCACTAACTGTAACAAAAACGTACCGAACCGTGAGGTTTATACCAAGGTGTAAACCACAACGTGAATTTTGTGTACTGCTACACCACTAGTATTTGCCATTCTTCGATCCACAGTGTCATGTTTGTTTACTTGGAATACGTCATAAAAGGCTAATATTACCACCTACATTGGACAGCAGGTGGTAACAATGGTGAATGGTTGCATCTGGCTAGAACTGTCTATTTGTATGGATGAGCTATTCTGAAATCACATCCACTTTCAATGAAGCAAACCCCACAATATTAAGAAAAATATTCTTGTACTCAACAATCTCTGCCTCTCTCAACCTCCTTCAACCTTACTTATCTCCCTCTATCACCCTCTTCCTCACTCTATCTAACTCATCCTCACTCTACCTCCCTCTTTCTTAGAGGTTAGATTGGGCCCAAAAAATCCGACCCGACCCAGCTCGAGCCCGTGCACGTTCTGCCTGAGCCCGACCCGACCCGAACCATGAACTGTCATTATGAGCCCGAGCCCGACCCGATCCGCCCCAAAAACTGTCTGTTTTCGGGCTGTTTGAATGAGCGAAATATGATCGGAAACTATTACTTAATTAAAATGATTTTTAAGAACAAAAATGAGGGTATTCTATCAGTAATTTCAGTTCGTTTTAGTAAGTTTTATAAACACACAATACAGTTAGAGATAGTTATGTTTTTTCCTTTTAATTACAATTTTAATTAGATTCAGTTAACACTTTCAGTTTCACTTTCAGTTTTCGCTGTTTTGTTAGAATTAGAAAACAGATGCCTACATCTCTGACTATTTTCTGGAGCCCGGTTTTCTGGTCCTCGGGTCAGGTCGGGTTCGGGCAGAGAATCTAAGCTCTACTCTTTCTCATTGTCTAACTCTAATCTGCTTAACCTTACTATACTTTGCTCTTCTTTACTTTGCCTCACTCCACTTTGCTTTACCTCACTTTACCTCTTTCTACCACTTTCTACCTTGCTCCACCTTACTCTACCTTGCTTTATCATTCAGAGTTCAATCATAAAACCCTAATGTATTGTACAATTAGTTTAATTCATGCTCGCTGTAAAAAATATTTATTTTTGATCATTTACTTTGATTATATTCTCTCTTTCAGGTCAGCCTCCAAACGTGGCCTTCATCCAGTGTGATCCTCCTCAGCCTCAGTTAGGAACAGAATGTACGCTGAACCTGTGCATAAAGGATTTCTGCCCGCGTCCCATTGCAGTGTCCTGGTATAAAGATGAAGAAAAAATCTCAGATGGGGTCTTCGATTCTCCTGCCAGTCTTAACAACAATGGATTTTACTCCATGTGGACTTTCCTCAAGATGACCCCGTCCAAACCGGACTACAACTCAGTGTTTCGATGTGTGGTGGAGCACAGCGCTCAGACAGAAGCTGAGGAAAGACAATTCTCATTGATGAAGATCTGTGATCTTTCTGAAACCCAAGAACATTTGAGTGATGAATCAAATATCAATGATGCCCCTTAATCTTCACCAGTATCTGGTCCAATCAATTTTACAGATAAGTCACAAATAATACATCAAGAACTAACAACTCAAGCATGAACCGTGAAAAACTCACAATCTTTACAATATAATGCTAAAAACATGTTACTAATGTATCATTTAGGCTATTTATATTGTAATCATCACCACAACAGGAAAAGACAACAATAACTTACTAATAGAATAACAATCAAATGCAGGTAAAATCTACACAATAATCGCTATGAATTAATTATTAATTGTAATAGACAGTGTAATAGACACACATATTTGCTATTACAATATTGTTTAAAATAAAAAATAGATACATCACTATTCTGAATGAGTCTTATTAAATGAGACCTGAGACACGTGTTTTACTCAGTGGCTCAGCAGAGCAGAGTTGCCAGGTTCGCTGTTTTACCGCCAAATTGGGCTTGTTTGAAAAGCCAGTCGCGGGTGAAAATTCAGGCGTGGCGGGGCTACTTTTAAAAATGACAGCGGCCGCCAAAAAACAAAAAAAGTGGGTGTTGCCTTGGGTGTCACGTCAATAGGGCGGGCAAACGTGTACAAGTCGACACTAAGAAAGACTTATTACAACAAGAACCAGGAGGGAAGATAGCGCGAAAAGGAGAGAGAGAGAGAGAGAGAGAGAGAGAGAGAGAGAGTAAAGGAGAGAGAGAGAGAGAGAGAGAGCCTACAAAAGACAGAGAGAGAAAGACATACAGACACACAGAAGGTGAAGAGAAAACAGCAGTCGCTAGCTAATATGCCAGGTAAATGGGGGGAAATACGGGAGGCGGTATTGCAAGGAGTGGGAAAAAGAAAAATTTTGGAATGAATTAAAAGTGTCCCTAATGACGAGAAAAATATATATTATATATATATATAATATATATATATTGCAAATACTGCAAATGTGAAATAAGAGCTCATCACAGTGACCTGATTGCCCATGGTGCCACAGAAAAACACAAAAGAAATGCGGCTCCATTCTCAAATGCCAGAACATTGTTTGACACAGGCAACTCGTTTACAAGATCCAGTATTCCAGTGAAAGAGGCAGAGTTGCAGACTGGCTGTTCATGTGGCATGCCATTCAAGCATTCTAACTGTTGATCATTTAGGATGTGTAGTGGAAGACATTTCAAAGAAAGGCATTAGTTTACACAGAACAAAATGCACAGCACTGATTAATTCAGTGATTGGGCCTGTAGCACATGAAGATCTTTTAGAGGATATAGAGGTATAATTGTATAATTGTTGATGAGAGCACAACCAGAGTTACAGAGTTACAACCAAATAGAAAAACGCGCTGCAAATAGAAAAACGAACTGCAAATACAACCACAACACAACGGAAGTGAGTCACAACACAACAGAATTTTCCCGGGGGACCTTAAAAGATGCTGTACCAGCTAAGCTGCGTCTTCAGTAACGTCTCGGACTTCACTATGTGTACAAAGGACAATAAGTGGCAAACAAGGCGTTTTGTGAAGCAGAACTTTTAATAATATGCACACAACCGTGGTAATCACAGGTAATAAACATAACTTACTTTTCAGAAGCTTGTTTGCCACTTATTGTCCTTTGTATACAGCTGGTACAGCATCTTTTAAGGTCCCCCGGGAAAATTCTGTTGTGTTGTGACTCACTTCCGTTGTGTTGTGGTTCTATTTGCAGCACATTTTTCTATTTGCAGTGCGTTTTTCTATTTGCTGCGCCTGTGTTGTAATTTTGATGGATGTGTTTTGTGCTTTTGCAGCGCTTTTCAATTTGCACTGCGCTGGGCTTTCTCGGCCACCGTAGATACTTCAGTAAAAAACACTCTCAAATCATGAGCACATTTGCTGGAATTTTACACATTGCATCTGGTGATTCATAGACAATAGCTAATGCTTTATTCAAGTTCCTGGATGACAACAAATTACCTGTACAGAACTGCATTGGTCTTGTAACTTATGGATGCAATACAATGTGTGGACAGCATAACTCAGTGCTGCAGAAATTTCGGGAACGTAATCCCCATATTGTCTACATCAAGTGTGTATGCCATTCCCTTCAGCTCTGTGCATCAAAGGCTGTGAATGTTTTGCCCCGAAATGTGGAGTATATAGTGTCACAGACCTACAACTGGTTTTCAAATGCCACCCAGAGGCTTCAGAAATATGCAGAATTGTATAAGACCATAAATGTAGGTGAAAATCCTCTGAAAATAGCTTGACACAGCCAATCCTGGAAAACGTCTAGAAGACGCTTCTTGAGCGAATTGGGCTGCCACAGACATTCAAGAGCTGGCATGACATCATGGAATTCAACCTGTCTGACCATCTTTTGCCCACTGATGCTGTAGACTTTGGAGTACAGTTCCGTCTTGCTTTGCACGAATCAAGTGGAATAAGTGACCAGGCTATACAAGACCTGAAAAGCAGATGCGGGGACTACATGCTGGAATTGGCTAAAGAGATAAAAAATTTCCGTCTCCAAGCAATGTCAATGTTCTGCACGTGAATAAGCCAAAGCTGGATGATCTTCACTTCTTTTCTCACTTGAAAGGAGACATAGGAAAAGCAGAGCAACAGTGGAGAATCATACATACTCTTGATTGGAAAAAAGAGGCGTTTTTAGCGGGCAAAATGCTAACGTGGGGGCTCGGTGTGTGGATAAGGACTGGGGATAAGAGTTAGCTAGCTATCTAGTCTGGAGAGGCGTTTTTAGCGGGCAAAATGCTAACGTGGGGGCTCGCTGGGTGGAAGAAGAATCCAAGGCAAAATGAGCTGTTTGCTCAAGGTAAGTGTACTTAAATAAAGGTGCCAATAGATGTGCAGTAGTGTAGGAATGTTTTTGTGTTTCTTACAATCTTAATTCACGTTTTTTGAGAACACTGTAAAAGAGATATTTGAACTAGCAACATATTTTTTTTAGCAGCCAACATGAGTAATCTCATTCTCATACTGTCACCAGGAGAAGCTCCATCTTTGTTGGATCTTGTTGGAATAAACAACAATGAGCCTGTTTGTGGCAGTTCATTAAGAACAAAAACAGCAGCATTACTTGTGCTTAAGTTAAATTATAAAATTGATTAAAAAGGTTCTGTTTGTCTAGGGAGCAGTCACCACTGAGAAAAGAAGAGAAGTAGTCCTTCGCTGCCTGGTGGAGTATGTGGGGGAACATGGCCTGCTCACAGAACACTTTGTAAATAAAATCTGCAGTGGTTAACATTACAGTGAACTAAGCAATATTAGTTAATTTTCCCAAGGTGCCACATGAGGAATTGCAACGGTTTTAGCCAGACTAATATACATAGCTCGGTTCTACACAAAACATGTGGAACAAGTGGAACAAACTACCTTCCACTACCAGATCAGGAGAATCTCTCGCTATCTTTAATAAACTCCTGAAGACAGAGCTCTTCAAAGAGCACTTACTCTCATAACACCTCTAACTAACTACCTTCTACTACCAGATCAGGAGAATCTCTCTCTATCTTTAATAAACTCCTGAAGACAGAGCTCTTCAAAGAGCACTTACTCTCTTAACACCTCTAACACACTAACTACTTCTAACCTCATTTCCTTCTTCCCCTCCTTCACTCCTCTATCCTATTATTCCCCTTGACCTCCTTTTATCCCTATCCAAAGTTGTTTTTACCTTTAAACTTATTTTACATTGTACTTGACTATTGTAAGTCGCTTTGGATAAAAGCGTCTGCCAAATGTAATGTAATGTAATGTAATGTAATGTATACTGTAGGGCTATACAGCATTTATAATAACCATTTTTATATAAAAAAAAAATAGTAAATTAAACATTACAATAATAAATGAAAATGTGGTGCATTATATAATTATTTAATAAACATGTGATGCCTTAGTTTAGAAAACTGTAAACATTTAACATTGTTTTGTCTAGCACCACAACCTAGAACAGTAAATGAAACATTTTCAGCGATTCAATGAAAATGTTGAGCACAAAATTATATAAATATTTAACATTTGTGAAAAGTTCTGAAAATGTGCAACAGTGTTTAAAAACAGCATTAATAGCTACACAACAAGTTTTTTCAAAAGACCAGCATCACTTAACTTTATACAATAAAAAGCAATAAATGCATTTGTACATTTGTTCTACCTCAGTTCTTTTTTTAGCTCAGTGAGAGAAATCTGGCCTGTTTTGGGCTTAGAGAAGTGCATTAATGTCAGGCTGAAAATCTGTTTTATATGACTCCAAGCTGTCGTATTTTTCTGAATTATTACTGGAAACATACATAATGAATACAATTAATGTTCTTTAAGACTTTTGTGGTGCTGTTTGATAACCCTTTGATTTGCTTATTTTATAGCACTCTTTTTCTTTATAGGTAATTTTTTTAAATATTACACTTTTACAGAGATTTTGGTGTATATTAGTAGCTTAGACCTGGTTAAATTATGTTTATTTAGCTGTAAAACTAATTTTTGTTCCATTTTCAGTCTCTGCAGAAGAAGCGCAAACCTACCTAATACACTACCGCAATACACCGTTTAGATGTGTTCGAAGGTTTTCGCTGCTGATAGCGCAATTTAGATTTAGTTTTCCCTTCTAATTTACCAACAATCTCGCACGGGCCGGTCAGAGATAGTCAGAGGGCCGGTTGTGGCCCACGGGCAATACAATGCCCAGGTCTGCTCTAACCCAATCTAAACCACTGTTAATATATGACTTGAATTTGCAGTACCCTAAACCACTGAAATACACATTGGAAGTGTTTTAGAAGCTTTTTATGGAACTGGATGGACTGAAACTTTCTCCCAAGGTGCTGTCTCTTAAAAACCAGCTGTTAATTTAAGCTATCTCAGATAGCCTTAAGGGGGACCCTGGTTTAAAATTGACTTGGAGTAGTAAAACATGATAAAAAAAAATGTTACAAAAAACTGCCAATAAATGCAAAAGTGGTTAAAAGTCTGAGAATTGATTTATTTGAGTGGTAAGTAAGTGGAGTTACATTTTAAGAAATACAAGGGCAAAAAAATGAAGGAAATAGTTTGCATGGATCTTTCTATGTTGGTAGAACTTTAAAATTCATAGATTTTAATTTTGATTTAATGTAGTTGTTTATTAAAAACAAATAGTAGAATTAACTTAAATATTTTAAGTTAATGGTAGGTGACAAAAATAAGTTGACGTAACTTCGTGTTTTTAGTTATACTATGATAATTTATTTAAGTATATTTGAAGTGGCTTAGACAAGTTCCATTTACTTAAAAGAACAGAATGTTATTTCAACTCAAAAAGATCCATGCAAACGATTGCCTTAATTTTTTAAAGTTCTTTCAACGCCTCATTTTTACAGTGTTCTTAATGTTTTTTTCATAATGGCAATTAATGTTCTCATTTTAAAAATATCTATTTAGTTAGCCAATATTTTCTACTTATTTCCTGTGATATGTATTATTCATAAAGACTCATTGATAACATTTGTACAGGCTACTTGACAATATTTTTGGACTGTAAAAAGTTTTTTACTTTTCCTTTTCTTTTCTTAATTATTACATGTCTCTATAATTTTCACTTTTGTTTTAAGACACTTTCTTGTTATATTATTAAAAGACACAATCTTGCCTACTAAATGGATACATTTGTTTTGCTGGGTATAACCAATGCAAACATATGGATTGATGTATATTAGTATAGTGTTGTATTTATTCTATATTGTTTATTAGTTTAAACTACACATGTTTTTAAAATTGTAAAATAAAACTTTTTCTATTTTTTGCTTTTCTATTCTAAGACAAACTGAAATTAAATTTGATTTTGCTGTATGGGCTATTAAGGCTATTCATCATGCTTACGTTTTTGCTTTAAGTTTATTTAACATTAGTGTGCGTGCGCACACACACACACAAACTCTAATTATAGGTATATGTTTCAGTAAAATGAACATTGTTGTTTTTTTCTATAAACTACGGACAACATTTCTCCCAAACTCCAAATAAAAATATTCTCATTTAGAGCATTTATTTGCAGAAAATGAGAAATGGCTGAAATAACAAAAATGATGAGGAGCTTTCAGAACTCAAATAATGCAAAGAAAACAAGTTATAAAGTTTTAAGTGTTCAGAAATCAATATTTGTTGGAATAACCCTGGTTTTTAATCACAGTTTTCATGCATGTTTCTTGGCATGTTCTCCTCCACCACTGAGCAAAGGTTTAGGCACTGTGAATAAACAATGTAATGGTGGCTGGGGTGGCAGTGTGATGCCCTCAGTGATGTCATAGAATTCTAGAACAGGCAGCTCAGCAGCGTCTCCATGGTAACCGGCAGGTTCTAAAGGGAGGTGTTTAGAACCCTGAGCCTCAGTCAGCAGAACGCCCTGAAGGGAAGGTGAGTGTCTTTGATTCTCTCTCTAAGGCTACATTCACACAGCAACTAAAAGTGCCTCATATACAGAGAGTGATATGAAACAGCTTGGGCACCACTGATCATTTTTATGATTTTCCTTTATAGATCATTGGTTGTTCGGATCAGCAATTTCAGTTAAATATATCATATAGCAGATGAACACAGTGATATTTGAGAAGTGAAATGAAGTTTATAGGATTTAAAGAAAGTCTGCAATAATCCTTAAATTAGCCAAATGGTTTTGTGTTTGAATAAACAGGTTTAATAGTTAGACTTAATAAGCAGAAGTCATTATTAAAAATGACATTTTCAGTCACCTCTGCTGCCAGATAATTACCTTGTTTGTTTGTTTTTTACATGTATTTTCTTGTATATTTTCTTCAGTATATTTAATTACAGTTTGTTTGATTGGAATCGCTATCTAAAAGCTATGACATATCTCTAAAACATATGATTTATTTATTCTATTCATAAAGATTTTTATCATGAAATGACCACCCATTTTAATCTTTTTAATATACATTTACAAAGAAAGTACTGTAATTTCTGTATTGTGTTCATTAATGCATTATTTTTAAAATGAGAGGATATGAATTTTTGCTATGTACAGAAATATTCCTGTAGACACAGCCGTTATAGATAATAACATTTAAAACACATTTCTGAGAAAATGTTCTCATTACATTTGTTTAAAAGTCCAGTCTGTGGCTGTGGGCAAATGAATGTATATCTATTAGTGCATTAGTGTTTCATTCAAATCAGCAGAGATGTTTAATCACATTATAGCCCTTTTTATAACTCAATTATTAGCCTCAATTATTCCATTTCATCCAGTGCAACATCTCTCAATCAGTCAGAAATCAGTTTTTAAATCTTATTTTGCTATATTGTAAAAATGCACAGCTACAAGATAAAAATGCAAGACATACAGCCTTGGCTGGAACAGACCGGTCATCTGCATTACACTGCATTACAGTCTAGTTATCAGATAGCTAACTGGCTAGTAAATCAATAATAATATTATTGATCATGTGGTGCTGTGCTGTTGTGTTACAGTTTTCTTCAACATGGAAGAGAAAATAAGGCACCTCCTCAACACGAGAGTGACCACAGATCAGATCCGCACTTACTTCAACCAGCAGGAATTTTTCAGTAGGTGCTCCTTCTACATCGAAATCAAAGGCAAGGATTTGGAAACACAAACCACCAGGTCTGTCCCTGTCCAGAACCTCGACCCACAGAGGTTAATGCGGGTGAAATTTGACGCCAAGACCCAAGTGAGAGTGCAACTGGCCTATCAGACAGAGCTCCTCAAAAAGCTCGTCAGGAGCAGGGAAGATATTGCAGTCATTGCTGACAAAATCCATCAAGGATACGTTGTTGGTGAAGAAGACGACATTGACCGTAAAATGTCAGAACTTGAGGACACTGCTGCTGAGTTTGAAAACTCCCTGTTGCTTGGTTCTGTCCACAACCGTCACAAGCTCATCTTCGAGGCCAACGGGGTTGTAGTAGTTCCGCGGCTCACTTTGGAACTAAAACTCAAGAAGCCAGTGATATTTGAGAGAGGCCTCTGTGTCATGTTATTGAACGTCGCCTACCTACACTGGAAAATTGAGGAGCAGGAGCAGGACGAGCCAGGCGAAGAGTTCCAGATCCAATACAAGGTCCAAGATCCAGAAATCCACGATGCAAGCAACCGGTCGATCAACTGTGGGCTTTACAGAGCAGCAATTATACCAAATTTGGTTCCGGGCAAATTATATGAATTTACCATCAATAGGGTGAACTCCGGCGACCTGGTCTACAGCAAGTGGACTGATACCATCTGGCTTACAACCTCACCTGATTGCTAAAGGTGGCGGTGTTTGTAACACCCAGCTGATCAAATGTATTCTGTCAATTCTGTATAAAGTTTAACACTTGTGGCGTGAGGAGGCGGGAGAGCCGTGGGTCCGCCCCACGCCGGAGCGTACAGCCCTGTCTGTCCCAGCTGGTCCGCATCAGGACTGATTAAGCCGTCAGCTGGGACAGGCATAAAAACACAGCCTCAGCTCACTCAGAAGAGGGACTTTGACTGGGGAGCTGAGAGCTGAGGCCGCACGAAAACCTTTAACAAAAAAACCTTTAGAAAAGTAACCTAAACGCAACTAGAGCCCCACTGGGATAGCGTTATGCTGATTTACGTTGTTTTGGGTGTGGTGGAGGGCATTTTTAAAGCTAAATAAAGGTATGTTTGAGATCATTAACTCCCCGTGTCTGTGTTATCTGTGAGCTTCCTACTACCGGGTCACAGTGGTCACGCCCCTAACCCCAGGGGCCAACCACACACTGCAGAAATATGTGTTGATTAATTTCAGTAAGATAAATTCAAATAGATAAAAGCCCCAGGTGCTCAGAGTGCTCCATTAGACTGCTGTAAAATGCTGTCTCTGTATCTACTGAAGTATTATTTTTACTTCACTACTGTACTTTAGTACTAAACTGCTGCATCTGTATCTACTGAAGTATTATTTTTTTGCTCATATAATTATTTTTATCAGTTGCATCAATACTCGTTACAATTTGTAAAGGGGTGGGGAGCAGTAGCTCTCCAGCCCAGAAGGTTGTAGGACCCAAGTGCAGAGCAGCAGATCTCAAAGCAGGTAAACCCAAGAAAAAAGGGGAAATAACGATAATAATAATAATAATAATAATGATAAGTATAATTATTATTATTATAACAAGAATAGATATAATTATTATATGTAGTATTATAACGATAATTATAATGATATATGTACTATATATATATATATATATATATATATACACTGCTCAAAAAAATAAAGGGAACACTCAAATAACACATCCTAGATCTGAATGAATGAAATATTCTCATTGAATACTTTGTTCTGTACAAAGTTGAATGTGCTGACAACAAAATCACACAAAAATCATCAATGGAAATCAAATTTATTAACCAATGGAGGCCTGGATTTGGAGCCACACACAAAATTAAAGTGAAAAAACACACTACAGGCTGATCCAACTTTAATGTAATGTCCTTAAAACAAGTCAAAATGAGGCTCAGTATTGTGTGTGGCCTCCACGTGCCTGTATGACCTCCCTACAACGCCTGGGCATGCTCCTGATGAGGTGGCGGATGGTCTCCTGAGGGATCTCCTCCCAGACCTGGACTAAAGCATCCGCCAACTCCTGGACAGTCTGTGGCATACCTGTCAAGTCTCCCGTTTTGGCCGGGAAACTACCGTATTTTACTCCTCTTTCCCGCCGTCCTCCCGTATTAGTATTTTCCCGTAAATTTCCCGTATTATACTAAATAAAAAAATATATAGGCCACAGGCGACAATGCACTGTGTGTCTCTTAACCAATCGTGTTGCCGGTTCAAGGAGAAAGTCCCGCCTTTCAGGAGAAACAGCCAATCAGCTTGCTGGTTTTGCGGAGCGCAGTTTAGTGTGGGGGAAGCCCCGCCCCTCCCCTCGCTGTGAGTTCAGGCAGCTAGTCGGAGCAGCTGTCGTTAAAAATAATCTGGATATACGGACATTTTTCTAAAAGAAAGGTAACTAACCATGTAAACTGTGATGAGATTGTTTCTGATAGCTGGTTAAAAAGACTCTTCTCTGAATCAAAACATAAATTAAACCCATTGTGTGTTTAATAAAATCCAGCTTGTGACTCAGTTAGCTTAACTTTAGAATTAGCTAGATAGATATTCAGGGTTTGAGAAAAATCTACATACATATAATGCCCTGCCCTGATGTGCCTGATCAGCCAAAACCTATAATTTCCAAACTCTAGTTCAGGGCTAGTTTTAGGGTTTGTTAGAATTTGTTTAAATCTCAAGTATTGTGGTGTAATGTATTATTTAGAAGGGGTAGAAGAGATGGTTGAGCTGGAGAGAGAGAGAAAATGTGGAGAGGGCTGAAATTAATTGAACTGATCAGGAGTGGACTCAGGGCCGCCGCTCTGCATACGCAGACAACGCAGCCAGCGTTAGGCCTCAACCATTTTGCAGTTGCAGGGAGCCAAATTGACTGAGAATGAAATGTGTTGAAATTATGACATTATTAAATTTAAAACCCAATGTGAATTATTTATGATACGATCATCTTTTTTGTCTTTAAACATTGCATGGGGCACCTACTCTACTACTTAAAAGCGGCACGTTATTATTTTTGTGCATAATATAATGCCCCCACCCCTATTGCCTGAAATGGCACGGCTCGGTTTGCTCTGTTGGTTGTTGCCAGATGTGACATTTTCCAGTCAAATAAATAATCAGGGGCCTCCCTGACCAGTTATGCTTAGGGCCTCCAAAACCTTAGCAGCGGCCCTGAGTGGACTGAACGATAGAAAGAAGTATTAATGAAAGATTATTAATTGTGTAGGCCCCTTAGGACTATTATTTACTTATGGAATATATCTGATCCATGTCCCTTTTGTAAATTTGTGCACCCTTCAATTTCAATTTTAAATCTATATATATATATATATATATATATATATATATATATATATATATATATATATATATACATATTAATTTTTAGCCCTCGGTTGGGCTGTTGGGGCGGCGGAAAAAATCCCTTATTTTTAAGTCCAAAACTTGACAGGTATGGTCTGTGGTGCAACGTGACGTTGGTGGATGGAGCGAGACATGATGTCCCAGATGTGCTCAATCGGATTCAGGTCTGGGGAACGGGCGGGCCAGTCCATAGCTTCAATGCCTTCATCTTGCAGGAACTGCTGACACACTCCAGCCACATGAGGTCTAGCATTGTCCTGCATTAGGAGGAACCCAGGGCCAACCGCACCAGCATATGGTCTCACAAGGGGTCTGAGGATCTCATCTCGGTACCTAATGGCAGTCAGGCTACCTCTGGTGAGCACATGGAGGGCTGTGCGGCCCTCCAAAGAAATGCCACCCCACACCATTACTGACCCACTGCCAAACCGGTCATGCTGAAGGATGTTGCAGGCAGCAGACCGCTCTCCACGGCGTCTCCAGACTCTGTCACGTCTGTCATGTGCTCAGTGTGAACCTGCTTTCATCTGTGAAGAGCACAAGGCGCCAGTGGCGAATTTGCCAATCCTGGTGTTCTCTGGCAAATGCCAAGCGTCCTGCACGGTGTTGGGCTGTGAGCACAACCCCCATCTGTGGACGTCGGGCCCTCATACCATCCTCATGGAGTCGGTTTCTAACCGTTTGTGCAGACACATGCACATTTGTGGCCTGCTGGAGGTCATTTTGCAGGGCTCTGGCAGTGCTCCTCCTGTTCCTTCTTGCACAAAGGCGGAGGTAGCGGTCCTGCTGCTGGGTTGTTGCCCTCCTACGGCCTCCTCCACGTCTCCTGGTGTACTGGCCTGTCCCCTGGTAGCGCCTCCAGCCTCTGGACACTACGCTGACAGACACAGCAAACCTTCTTGCCACAGCTCGCATTGATGTGCCATCCTGGATGAGCTGCACTACCTGAGCCACTTGTGTGGGTTGTAGAGTCCGTCTCATGCTACCACGAGTGTGAAAGCACCACCAACATTCAAAACTGACCAAAACATCAGCCAGACAGCATAGGTTCTGAGAAGTGGTCTGTGGTCCCCACCTGCAGAACCACTCCTTTATTGAGTGTGTCTTGCTAATTGCCAATAATTTCCACCTGTTGTCTATTCCATTTGCACAACAGCAGGTGAAATTGATTGTCAATCAGTGTTGCTTCCTAAGTGGACAGTTTAATTTCACAGAAGTTTGATTTACTTGGAGTTATATTGTGTTATTTGAGTGTTCCCTTTATTTTTTTGAGCAGTGTATATATATATATATATATATATATATATATATATATATATATATGAGGACAACAAAACCCGAAAACAGGCGCAAAACAAAACCTGAAAACGGGTGGACAAAAAACAAAATGGCGCCGAGCGCGAGTGAGGGAGAAACAGAGGATCGCCTGGGAAGCGAGGCTGCCCCTTATTTACGGGGAGATAAAGGGAACAACTTCCCAACTAAAACAAAGGTAGGACATTTGGTGCTTTTAGGGGAACTGCGGTTCCACTGGGGGGAGGAAAGGGGGAACCGCGGGGAGCCAAACTAAGAGAGCGGCCGAGTCACGGCGCTGCCGCTGCTACACACAGTCACAGAGACTCGAGGTAGGAGCGGCGGAGGAGAGCACACCGCTCTGCTCCACCAGACTCGAGAGAGAGAGAAAACAGAGGAATTAAAGAGGAGTTGAGGAGACAGCTATGCAGCACGCCCTCGCTCACAGAAAAGTGGGAAGCGGCACTTGCCGTAAATAGAGCAGAAAGGAACAGAAAAGAGCCGAGGCTCGCTTGAAAAACAGGCATAGATTCTCTCTCACTAGCTTCAAAGATCCAGCGCCGAGTGGCTGGTTGGTGTTGCTTTTACGGTGTTCATAGCAGGTGTTAGTAATTAGCCAAATTAATCCTCAGCGCTGGTCTGGCGTGCCCTCTGATGCTCCGGAGGGTGCCTCGGTTGGCCACCAGCCCTTACACAATTATAAAAATGTTATGAATCATTCTAAACCCACATTATCACTAAAGTCAGAGCGGTAGATGATCGGACTGTTACCAGGTTTGATGAAGCTCCTCATCATTGAGGGAATCAAGCAATCAAGCTGATCTTATAAGAAGACGTGCATGCTCCCGCTCTGCCTTTCACTTTGCTGCCTGCCTGCAGTATGATTCACATGATTCAAACTTTTAACTGCTTTTTGAAAAACCTACATAACAAAATACTTGTACTTTTACTTTCAGTAAGTAGTAAGTGGTGCATTTTTGGTCACTTTTGGAGTAGTAAAACATGATAAAAAGTACTTACATTTGATGAATAGCACACTTCCATTCTCCCACAGTGTTCTGAGATCCAAAAATTTTAAGGAGATCCACCCCCAAGTTCAGGCGGCCTGGTACATGTGTCGCCCTGAGTGAAAGTAAGTGAAAACTGCTCCACATTATAAGGGAGTGGGACAGATTCAGAAGCAGGAGTGACCGCGTGCCCCCCTGCCTGTTTATGTAAGACACCACAGTGGTGTCATGCTTCCCCTTCAATTCTGAGAGGAAGCGTTTTAGTGACAAATGGACCGCTAGACAGTTGGACAACTCCAGACAGTTGATGTGGAGGGACCGCCGCGCTAGAGACCACGCCCCCTTCAAAGCTGCTCCGTTGCACACCGCATCCCAGCCCATCAGGGACGCATCCGTTGACAGCACCGCGTAAAACAGAACTCTGCCTATGGGCGAGCCCTGGCACAGTAGGTGGGGCTCCCTCCAAAGAGAGTGCGTTCATACAACCCTGAGTCACAACTATCTTTTTCTGGAGATGGTGTGAGGCATTCAGGCAGTGTGATAATAGCCAGCGCTGAAACGCACGCATTAGAAGTAATCCCAACAGAACTACTGCTATCATTGACGCAATTTGCCCCAACAGCTGGAGAAATTGACGAAAACGCAGACTGCGCGCCAGTTGAAACTGCGCAAGGCAGTTGCGGAACGCACATATTCTGCGCTCTAACAGACGCGCTCGGCTGGTGTGAGAGCATATTTCCAACCCCAGAAATGACAGCTTTTGGCTGGGAATTAGATAGCTCTTTTTTAAATTGACCGAGAAGCCCAGCTGTCCGCGGGTCTCCGAGTTCGGCTAGACACATCGCCTGGTAAGTCTGGAGCAGAGTGACTGACTTCCATGTGCTCAGCCCAGTTAAGGCAAGGTTCCCCTTCATACTCGGCTTCCTCTGCGTCCGAACTGGACGGCCCAGCCTTTCCGGAGATCAGGGGATCCTTGCGTGCCACTGCTGCTTCTTTGAGAACTTTCTTGATGAATGTCACATGGCGTTCGAGGTTTGACCGCCTGAGCTGGTGACAGAGCGCACATGCATCAGGTTGGACCAGGGCCCTCCTAGCATGGACGATTCCAAGGCAGACATGGGTCATGTTGGTCCTTCTCGTTAATGGCAAAACCACATCCTTGAGGACAAGGCCGGGAGGCTTTCTTGCCAGGCTGAGAGATAATGTTAGCTTGCGAGCTCATTTTAGGCAGCCGTTAGCAAGGCTAAACAGGCTAGTACCGAGACTTTGCAAAGCAGATTTTACATCTATGAAATGCTGTGGACCGGAGCCCCCAGTGGGCGTGGCTAAAGGGCAGAGCATGTGTCAATCATTTTCGACTGCAGCCAATCAGAAACTACACTTTCGTTGTCAATCACTTTTTATTATGCCAATGATCAACTGAATGAAAACGTTAGAAAAGCCCTGACTTTAGATATTTTTAAATCAAAGATTAAAATACTCGTTTTTCTGGAATGGCACTTTTGTGTTTTTTTTTTTCCTTTATTGCAGTAATTGCATTAAATCATGTGTATATATATATACATATACAAACTATAATCAAACTATAGAGCCCATTAACACTTTTCAATTTTTAAATGACTATGAACTTACTTTTGTTTATTTCTACACTAAGTTCATACATTATGCATCTTTATCTCCTTTGCATAACATTTAACACATTAATCACCTTTAATGTTACTATCACTATTACTATCAATATTAATATACATCTGCCTTTTTTACTGTCAGGCTGTGTGTGGTATACCGAAATTATTTACTTATTTAGGAGTACCACATTTGTCTTCACTCTTAGATTACATTGTGTCTGTTATATGGAATTATCTAAATATGATTATACATTCTTAATTACTTATACATAAACAATTACTCACCTCTCTATAACAAATCTAGACAGTAAACGTGAACCTGTCTTGATAGCTTTAGGACTGCATGAAAAATGGTATCTATAACTATTTTTAATAATTCAGTGTTTTAATATTATTAATTTGTATTATTATTGTTAATCTTTCCAATGAATCAAATGAATGTAAATATTTTTTTCCACAATGATTTATTTGAATCACACACACTCAATAGAGAAGCTCTAAGAAAAACCTGTATAATACAGAGGCTGCTGCTGTCTGGGTAAGATTGTGAGATGGACATCGCTGACAAACAGGAATAAAATAGTTACATCATAGACTGTATATAAAGATGGACGCCGTGTCGCCGTTCCCATTCATTCAATGAAAATGAAGCCAAAATCTTCCGCCATTATGGCGATTCAGAGACCAGAGTCTGCGTAGTAGAGACCAGAGGAGGGAGAAAGGCTGTGGAGAGACCGCCTACTCATTTAAATAACCCCACCCCTGAGGGCTGCCTCGCGGTCACAGACTGCAGAGCGGGGCGGAGCGCAGCTGACGGTCTGTTATTGGTCCCGCCCATAAGCAGCCCTTTTACCATAACCACACCTTTTTTGAATAGAGCCAAATAAAGTTTTAAAAAACGATATGGGGGGGATATAAAAATTTGACAATATAAGCAGAGGTTACACTAGCTGCTGCATTTAAATAATGGAGGTAGAATTACAGTATATTAGAAAAAAACGTGATTGAAAGTTGTCTGTTTTGCCATTGAAACCTATGGGGATGGGTGGAGTTACACAGCTTTCTGCAGCCGAACAGCAGGGGGCGCCCGACCTGTGGTGGCTTCACTTTTAAGAGACGATGCTCTGTCCAGGTATATACAGTCTATGAGTTACATTGATTAAACTGTCCTCATAATGCCACACAATTTTTTTTTTTTTATGCAAGTTACCTTATTATAAGCATGAGCGTTTCCTTCTTGTACATCTCACATGAAAATCAAACTTTTAATCTGTCTCTCTAACATCTCACATTTTAAGCAATGAAAGTATTAGTTAATATGTGTCTAGTAAAGCTTAAATCAATCGACGCTTACAGTGTTCAAAATGTATATAAAAAATGGAAGCTTATTTAGTATGCAATGTGTGGTGTACCCAAAATATCCAGACACTAATAAAAAAATATATTGACTCATTGTTCTCACTTAGTGGACAGATTCAGGAATTCATGGAGAGGAATTAGTGCCAAATTGAAAAGCAAACACTTGGGTGGAAAAATGTAAAAACAATCAAACAAAAAAACAGTGTGTGTGGATTTGTATTAAAAGAATGAAACGCTGAATTCGTGACAGAATTGCACTTAAAATGAAATCACCTCAACTGCATTGTATTTCACTGTGTGGCGCTCCGAACGTGTAAAGCAATCATGATGCCCAGCCATTGCATTCCCTCTAACCACAGCGCTGTAATCGTGCCAAAATAAAATCCAATCACTGTCCAATCAGAACGCTCTCCTGAATTTGGGGCGGGGCTGAGACGCCAGTCTCTCGGAGCAGTCGCTCGGAGCTGTACCAGAATTAAAGTCTTTCCGCGACAGGATAAAAGAGGAAATAAAAACTCTAATTCAACAAATTGAGGCTGGAACAGTTACAGACGACTATGTGCTGCTCAGAGTGGAGTGGAGTTTAGAGAAGACGCTCATGTTCTCACATTTAGCGCCAAAGACGTCAAACAATGTTCTGGAACAACTCCAGCAGTCCAACATAGACATATATACATAGATACTGCATTGACTGGCGCCATCTGTTGCACGCATTAATTTACACTGAGAAAGGTGTAAAATACACCTATAATAATCACAACTCTACCAGTTTATACCCCATTTGCACACGGTTTGCTTTCATGTTGGAATATGGTATGGCATATTAAAAAAAGTGCATAAATTAATTATTTGTATATACTGATATGTACATACATACATACATACATGTACATATATGTTCATATACCCCCCCCCCCCCCCCATACATACATACATACAGAGCGAGACCACCTGAAACTATGGAACCAAGCTGAAGTGCTTGAATTTTGTGCACAAGGAGTGGCATAAAGTTATCCAAAAGCAGTGTGTAAGAATGGTGGAGGAGGTCGTTATATTGCCAAATTAAAGTAGTTATTTTACCAGATTAAAGTCGAACACCAGATTAAAGTCATACTATTACCAGATTAAAGTCGTAATATTAACAGATTAACAGATTAAAATGTTACCAGATTAAACTCGTTATATCTGGCTACATTAGGTTTACATAATAATTATCATAATAATAATAATAATAATAATAATAATAAGAAGAAGAAGAAGAAGAAGAAAAAGAGAAAGAATAAGAATGCATATATTTATTTATTTAATTGAATTATATTTTTATTCCTGAATCAATCCCTTCATCCAGTTTACAGGCCTAAATCCACATCCACTACAATATTCTTGATCTGGCTGCAATCAATGCTTATATCTTGATATCTTGATCTTGGCACTTAAGGAAAGCTGCAAAAAAGTTTTTAAGTTAATATCCAATGCAAGAAACGAAAAAAGATAAATATCAAAGCGGAGGATAATGGACCGACAGAGGCACTCGCGCACGCACGCACACACACACTTGGAATATTTCAGCATCTCCAATTCACCTGACGGCATGTGTTTGGACTGGAGTTTGGATTATCTGCCCGATGCCCGACCTGAACTCGGGCAGAGATTTCCCACCGGCCGATGGCTCAGTCGGGTCTTAATAAATATTTTTCTTAAATAATAGGTCTATGCTTCTTTAGGCTTGGAATGTTAAATAGTATACTTCTGAACAGTTTTCATTTATTTAAACTCCCTGAAAATGTGTTTTACAAGTTCAGTTTTAACGCACTACTAAAAAAAAAAATGTTTAAATAGGACAGGTTATGGGTCTGGTCGGACTTGGGCAGAACGCGCACGGGCTCGGACAGCTAATTCAGCGCTACATTACTCTTTTAATAAATACATAAGTAAATTCCAAGCACTACATTAAATTAAATTCAATTCCTATTAGGATTGCGGTTACAAACATAACACACATGCAAGTGTCAGGTATTTTTTATTATATTACATTTTTTGTTTGATTTTGTTCTTATTTCTATTATGTTTATTTTAATCTATATTATATTTTAAAACGTAATGTGTATACTTCTATTTAATATTACTTTATTACTTTTAAAAGAAAAATATTTGAAAATAAAAAATATTTACTTTTTAGTTGGTTTTATTTGCTTTATTCATTGGCGTAGGAACCGGGGGGATGGGTGGGACATGTCCCACACAATATTAAAAACAGGTGGTTTTGTCCCCCCAAAAAAATTATATCGTTTCGCTCAGATCAGCTGTACTACTAATGAGGAGACAGACCGCACCAATCACGGAGCTGGTTCAGGTATTAAGTCCCGCCTCACATTAGAAACAGCCAATCAGCTTGCTGCTTTTGCGGCGTGTGCAGGAGAGGCAGTGTGCTGGTGGGGGAAGCCCCTCCCTCGCTGTGAGATATACAGAGATGGATATACAGAGATTTTTCTAAAAGAAAGGTAACGGTAGGCTAACCACGTAAACTGTGATGATATGTTTCTGATAGCTGGTTAAAAATACACTTCTCTGAATCAGCACAAAGATTAAAACCTATTGTGATTAATAAACTGCAGCTGTGTTAGTGAGTTAGTTTAACTTTGGAATTACCTAGATTGGGAGTCAAGGTTAAAGAAAAAAAAACGGTACCACTTTAAAATAAGACTATCTTTATAAAGGGTTTATACATGGTTTACAATTAGTTTATTAATGGTTACTAATTAGGTTGTAAATGCCTTAAAAATCATTAATAATCAGTTATGGGTCTGTGGGTTCACTATTTGGCAAACAGCAGGTCTACATACATTTCTGCGTGTGTGTTATAACTGATTATTAATGTTTTTTAAGGCATTTACAACCTAATTAGTGACCCTTAATAAGCTAAACCATTTATAAACACTTAATAGAGGTAGTCTTATTTTAAAGTGGTACCAAAAAAACTATATATGTAATGTTCAACTTGCCCTGTACCTGATCAGCTAATCACTATTTCATTTTCAAACTGTTTATTAATTTAGGATTACAGGACTTACTGTGAGCTATAATGAACGGCAATTGTTTGCTAGAAGCTGGATGTAGTGGATAGCCAGAATTTAGTACAATATTTTATGTTGGTAGTTTTAAGCAGTTTCTTTAACTTTTCGTTAATATGCAGTAGAATATGTAAGAACAGGGTTGCTGTAACCTCACTGAGAAAGAGTGGAGAAAATGTTAATTACAACAGAATTGACATGCCAATACATAATAATAATATTACATCTGTTATATTATTTTAAATATTAGGTGATAACTGATCATTTTTGACCTATGTATATAATTCAGACATTGCATGCATAATTCTTTCTAACAACAGTAACTGTAACGTGGAGTAACATGTTTAGGTTGTAAAATCACCTTTACTTGGATGTTAACTAATAATAAACAAAATACAGAAAAAATAATTATTTGTGATTAAAAGTAATTCCACAAATGTTGTTCTAGGAAACTATAGGTTGGGCTTGGGTTCATATTGGCAAATGTGTCCCCCCCAATATCAAGCCCGCTCCTACGCCTTTGGCTTTATTTTTACTTATTTTTTAAATTTTTTTATTTAAGTTTACTTTGAAGCATTGTACTGCATTTTTATGTATGAATGGTGTTATATAAATAATGTTGTTATTATTATTATTATTATTATTATTATTATTATTATTATTGTTGTTGTTATTATTAATAAAATAACAATATATTATTATTATTATTATTATTATTATTATTATTAATCGGTTAATATAACGAATTTAATCTGGTAATATAACAACCTCCTCCACTAGTCTTGCAAACTGTTGGATAACTTTATGCCTTTACTCCTGGTGCAAAAAAGTCAAGCAGTTGAGTTTGGTTTGATGGCTTGTGATCATCCATCTTCCTCTTGATTATATTCCAGAGGTTTTCAATTTTGCAAAATCAAAGAAAAGTGGTCTCTTTCTCTCTCTGTATGTATGTGTGTGTGTAATTAATTTATACACTTATTAATATGCCATACCATACAAGCATAAGAAGTATTTCAGCATGAAAGCAGGTATTTGTAATGTGTAACAGAGTCCTGTATCATTACTAAACCAAACCGTGTGTAAATCGGGTATAAACTGGTACAGTTGTAATTATAATAAGTGTATTTTACACCTTCCTCAGTGTAAATTAGTACACTGGGGGCGCGTGCAACAGACGGCGCCAGTCAATGCAGTATCTATGTATATATGTCTATGTTGGACTGCTGGAGTTGTTCCAGAACATTGTTTGACGTTTCGCGAAAGTCTTTGGCGCTAAATGTGAGAACATGAGCGTCTTCTCTAAACTCCACTCCACTCCGAGCAGCACACAGTCGTCTGTAACTGTTCCAGCCTCAATTTGTTGAATTAGAGTTTTTATTTCCTCTTTTATCCTGTCACGGAAAGACTTTTATTCTGGTACAGCTCCGAGCGACTGCTCCGAGAGACTGGCGTCTCAGCCCCGCCCCAAATTCAGGAGAGCGTTCTGATTGGACAGTGATTGGATTTTATTTTGGCACGATTACAGCGCTGTGGTTAGAGGGAATGCAATGGCTGGGCATCATGATTGCTTTACACGTTCGGAGCGCCACACAGTGAAATACAATGCAGTTGAGGTGATTTCATTTTAAGTGCAATTCTGTCACGAATTCAGCGTTTCATTCTTTTAATACAAATCCACACACACTGTTTTTCTGTTCAGAGATTGGGTGACATTAAAGCAGTGCACTGGAGCTAAAACTTTTCATTCTGGCATATTTTCCTCACATCCGTGTTTAAAAGCAATCACGTGAGTATTACATTTAAAGGAGGAGTTAATGTTTAAAGTACCTGATGGTGAAAAGCAATACAGCTGTGCCTTGATTACATTTCAAGGTGTATTAGTATTTTATACATTCTGGCACTAATTCAGCGTTTGGTTTTGAAAATGCAAATAAGTGTGTATTGTTTTTCAATAAAGAGATCAAGTGCAATGAAGTGTAATGTACTAGTAGTTTTGCATTTAATTTTGGCACTTATTCTGCATGCTAGTGAGGAAAAGCAATGGGTTTTGTTGATTGTTTTTACATTTTTCCACCCTAGTGTTTGCTTTTTTCAATTTGTTCTTTTTTGCTTTTTTCCATACCTAGCAACAGCTTCTGGCCAATCAGTTACCAATCTGTATTCTAAAATAGCCAGATCAAAAACCAGATGAATATGAATAGTTGAAAACGGAAATTATGACAAAATGTATTCCACTTTTTATCATAGAGTAAAAATTTAACTAAAATGTAGTAACTGACAAAATTTGAAATTGTAATACATTTTATTATATTGATATAAGTTCAGCTTGACTACCATGAAAAAGTGCACACTGTAATAAATTCAGCAAACCTTATGAGGCATATGTCTCACACCTCCACATTTGGAAAGGGAAGCCAAAAAGATAAGCAGGTTCTGTCCATAACATAAGTCTGTTAGCTATATTTAGTGTTATAGTTTTTGCGCTGTTTAATGCCTAGGACCAATATATATATTTAAAAAAAAAACTTAGCTTAATATTTCGAGAATAAAGTAATAATATTAAATAATGTATACGGTGAAGCATAATATGCGTGTCAAAGTTGCGATCTCGGTGGAATTGTGTTTATTGACTTACGTACACTGTATAAAAAATATGGAAATATATTAGATGGATAATATAAAGATGTATATAATTGAATTTGGAACAGTTTTATGAATAGCTCATGTATGAGCTGCTTTAAATCTGTAACACTATAACATTAAAATTCTAAATAATAATACAAAGTTTTAAGATATTTATTTGAGTGATCAATTTATATTAGAATTTTGATCAAATGTATCATTTATTTAAATATGTTTTATAAAATAGTGTTTTAGATGTGATGGAATGTGTTTGTAACACATAGGACATTAATATGATGTACTAAAACAGCTATCCTTTTCATAGAATACATTTATTAGCCTAATCTAAATTTATGGGAGAGTAAAAAGGGTGTTGTTAAATATAATTTCTTTAAAACCAGTTACAAAGAAAATGAAACAATGTAAACATACTATTTTCTGATTCATCACTAAAAACCAAAACTATATTGCAGACTTATCATTAACAGTGTCATTGTGCATTTTTTAAACACTGACACGAGTTGCAGGCCTTCCTGGTCACAGGTATCTAATGATGGAAATCTGATAATCTGATAGACTGAAGATCTGTAAAGGGTTCTGAAATCACAGTGTCCTGTTCAAGAAACATGTCACAAGCCTTATATAAAAAGACATAAAAACCGAAGAATCATAAACTTGTTCTACAGCTACATTTTCTTCTTTGTGTGTTTCATTTTGTTACAAAGATTAAAATTTAGAGAATATCTAAGTATCATGTAATAATGATTTAACCAGATTAAGAAGGGGTGAACTCCATTCTTGGAGGCTGACTGACTTTATATATAATTAGTGGTAAATAATTATCAATGTAACACCATAAAAAACAAATGATAATGTGGTGCACTGCCTGTTACAGCTCATGAGCGGCGCATGCTTTTTTTTTTTTTTTTTTTTAAAGAGTAAACTTTCTTTTCCCTTTTACTATTATTTTATTCTCCTAATGTTATGACTGTATTCTTATAATATTACGACTTTATTCCAGTAATATTAGGACTTTTATCTCGTAAAATTAGACCTTTATTATTCTTTATTATGTATATAAACGTATTTATTTATTTATATGTTTGTTTATTTACTTAAATACTTACTTACTTATTTAATAGAACGCCGTCTTACTTACCTGTGCAATCCATGATCATTAGCGGTTTAGGTTATACTGACCACAAATTCCTGTTGAACTTATCCGTGAGATAAAATTCATCCTTATCTTCTTTTTGTTTACAATAATTTGAGAGATAATACACGTTAGCTGTGTTAATCCACTTTTGAGACCGTTTCAGGGGAATATTTATGAGCGTAGGAAGTGACGTAGCTGTTCCTAGGACACTTCCGTTCAGCGGTAAACAGTGTTCAAAACAGTGGACGTAACTTTTTAATTTAACATGAATGCAAACTTTACCTAATCTGAGAGTCACAAACACTGAAAATCAGGTCAAATTGTTCTTTAAACAAGTAAACTATGGAGGACCAAAAATGACATAAGTATAAATAAATACACATATAAATGTATAGATATATAAATAAATAAATGAATAAATAAATTAATGTTGAAATTAATAAATATACAAATAAATGCACATATAAATGAATTAATAAATAAATATATAAATAAATAAATACATGCACAAATAATTGTATAGGTAAATAAATGAATAAATAAATACATTTCTTATTTATATGTTTATTTATTCATTTATATGTGCATTTATTTTTGTCAACATTTATTTATTTATTCATTTATTTATTTATACTTTGTCATTTTTGGTTCTCCATAGTAAACATGCCTGCGTTGCAGTTACTGCCATGCAGTTACAGTGTCCGCTCACAACTTCTCCCTCCTTCTTATCTATAAATCATACAGAGCACGTGTTGGATAGAGTCTGACTTGCTCCAACCTCACCATACACTATAGTGATGCCTTCTCTACTATAGAAACTCCCAACTTTTCCACTGAGAAAGTAATTATATGCATCCAAACTGCGGTGCGCTTTCACTGCCTCCGTTTCAACAAGATAGTGATCACATCTGGGTAGGTCACCTCTGTCAAGCATTTTAAATCAGAGGAGAACAAAACTTCTCTCTTAAATGCTTATCAAAAGGACCAGGAAAAGAGGTTTGATCACTTTTTACTAATTTCTGATCATATGTTTGCTCTGTTTTCGGGAGACTGGCGAAATATGCGCTCTCATTTTGACAGCTGTATACTTGAAAATAGCGGCACCGGAAGCGTCGAAGGAACAGACATGCGCAGTAGCTTTGTTATTGTTTTCCTCATTGAAACGGTAAGGCAATGAAGCGCATTATACATTGCTCCGCCATGCTCACCTCCAGCTGGCAGCAACATTATGAGGCTCTGAACAAAACTAGTAATGGATACATCGATTTTACTTTTAAAACAGCATATATTTGGAATATGTTTGGAATATAAGCACATATTGTAAAATAGTAAGTAAATGTTCTCTACATCTGAACAAAAATAAATTATTATTTATTAACATTTATGAATTATATTATATAACTCCAAACCATGAAATATAACACAGTATGCTGAATTAGTTAAAAAAAAAAGTTGAGGCAGACACTTTTAGTATTGGATTAATTCGAACCACGTGTATAATATCAGGACCAATGAGCGTCACAGCCTCTGTTTAGAAGGGGTGGCTGTTCTCCAGCGGAGGAGGGGCAGCACTGCAGCAGTGTCTCTGTCTGAAACAAATCACCCGCCTTAATAACTAACATTAAAAATACGGGATAAAGTGCGTTCCAGAATATGGAACGCGTACTTTACTGCCAAAATACGGGACTATTCCATATTTTACGGGGCGGTTGGCAACCCTACTAAGACTATAATAAAAAAAATAAGTTTAGGCTGCATTTTACAACTGCGGTTCTGGAACGTGTCATTTGGAGACCCTCTTTGTGCATGGCAAGTATCACTGGGGTACAAACCAAAATCTGCATGCTATGCAAAGTTTATTTTTGTGGGTTTTTATGTTATCAGGCACCACTTTTTAAAGATGTGGCCAGATTTTGGGGTCTTAAATTATATTTATCAAGGTCTTAAAAAGCATTAAATTTGACTTTTTAAATAGTGCAAGAACCCTGCTTCAGCAGTTAGTAATCAGAAAAATGCTAACTTTAAGCTAATGCTTAACTGACGTCACAGCACTGCGGCTAGAAATGACCCCGGACTGGATTCTGCACAACACCAGTGAACTCCCGTCAAAAAGCGTTTTGGATTATTATGCTTCTTCACAGAGGATCATTAAAGCATTTAAACAGGTGAAAACTCTTTCAGTAATGTTTAGCAGTGTAGTCTGTGTTAGAGCTTTATAAAGCAGATAATAAGAGAAAATGGCTGTATTCGGAATGGCATACTACTATACTGCGTACTGCATACTGCACTAGTATGTACTGCATACTACACACTGCCCAGTATGTAGTATTCGGTACTGCAACACTTTTGATTGTAGTACCCTACACGGTCCCTGACACACCAATCAGTGCTCTGTAGTGCTCCGAATTCCTTAGAGTGAGTTGTAAACAGAAAGAACATGAAAAATGTCCTACCTTTTCATTATTAAAACTAATGAGATCTGCATACTGTCCAGAACAGCAATTGCTGCTTTTATTTTAGAGTTTAATGTAAGTGCAGTTAACCCAATTCTAACAACCATTTAGCAGCAGCCCCCACAACCCAAGTATGTTCCAGTTATATTTAAATATGTTTTTCTATTTATTTTAGTAGATTACTATTTTCATCTATGTAAGTACCAACAAGAAGAAAACATTTAAACAAACTCTCATTCATATTTACACAATCTCAACACAAATCAAACAATTTTATTAATTTGTATTCAAATAATTCCCTTATTTAAAAGAAAAATATGTATTTAAACACAGGGAATTATTTATTAAATCAACAGAACGATTTATTAAACAAAGGTAATTATTTATTAAATAAAGAGAACGATTTATTAAAACTGAGGGAATTTTTTATTAAAGTAACAGAATAATTTATTAAAACTGAGGGAATCATTGGAAAGGAAAGAATGGCTCACCGCTGTCGAGACCCTCCGCTGTCCCCGCCGCGGAAAGCGCTCGGTCGCGGCAGCGGAGGGTCCCCACCCGCGGAGAACGCGCGGCAGCGGAGGGTCCCGGCGGCGGACAGCGCTCGGCCGCGGCAGCGGAGGGGGCTCGACAGCGGTGAGCCAATACTTTCCAAAATAATTCCCTTAATTTAAAAAATATATTTATTTATAAAATTTAAAAATCTCTCGCACTCGCCTCCATCTTGTTTTTTTCTGAAGCGAGCTGGAGAAGCCAGTCGCAATGCATGTTGGGATGCAGTACACCGCGAAGATAGCTCCCCATGCACACTGCGAAATCGGAGCGGAGTAGTACACCATCCGGGTACCTGTAGTGCACTACAGATCCTCAGTTTGGTCACATACTGTGTACTGCATACTGGCTTTAGGCACATTTAGTACGCGAGTAGTATGTAGTATGCCATTCCGAATACAGCCAATGGCTCTCAGTTCATCAGCGCTTCCCTGCAGGTTTAGTATTTAATTACGGTCATTAGTTTATACTGATTACAACACCTGACCCAAATAATCAACTAACAACTAACTAATCAACTAACTGCCTGCCCTCAGTGAGGCGACAACCAACCAGAAACACCAATTTATTTCACTGCATAATAAAGAGGGTAAATGTTAAAACATGTTACAGCTGGTTCTGGAGTATCACTGTCCTGTTTTACTGATTTTATGCTGTGACTCTCTCAGCTCTCCTCAGTAAGGGCAGTTAGTCCATTATTAGACTCAGCTGTGTGTAAAATGCTCCTAACTTACGGCTGGAGTTCTCTGGTGTTGCGCCAAAAACAGTCCCCTGCTAATCTCTGCAGCGGCGCCGGGAGGTCAGTTCCCTCCGCTGTAGCATTAGCATAAAGTTAGCATTTTTCTCATTACGACTCTTAAACGATCTCGAAATACAGAGAATCCAGTGATGTTCAGGAGTAAAATGTACACAGAATAAAACGTACAGGGGTATGAACAGATTTATTTACCACAGAATGTGACAGAGGCGGGTTTTTACAAAAAACATTATTTTTTCTCATAGGGAAAAACCGATTGGACACGGAAGCCATACGAGCACTACAGAATGACGCAGGACTTCAGTGGTCTATTAAAAAAAACAAAGGTGTGAAAAGTATTCACATAGACACTAGAGTTCAAAATATTTTTTGTATAAATTGAAATATTAACTCAAGTTTTTTACTTAAGTTAAAGTGTAAAAGTACTGGTTTTAAAACCAGTAAAAGTAAAAGTAATGTAAGGGGAAAATGCCATTAAGGACAAAAGCTTAGGCGGCACCACAGGAGCCTACATTGCTCTACCCCCTCCACAAAACACATGTTTCTAAAAGACATAATGCCTATAATGTTATAATAAAATATTAATGGTGTAAAATGTTGGATGTACTAGGCTTCCCATTGTAAATGAATGTATATTAGTACAATGTAAATATATTACAGAAGCTTATTTGGGACATTTCACTCGAATCTCTGTACGGATCATCTTCATACAAGGCTACATATGTCTGCTATGTTCTTGCTGGAGTGTGGGGGGTGATGGATCACAGTATAAACCAATAGGGTGTCGGAATGGTATATGTTTATACTTCTCTCCATCCAACCACAATTAGATTCTCTCTGTCTGGATGGAGAGATTTATCTGGATAGGTTTAGTTTTTATTGAACGATGAGAAACTGGAATGAAAACAAACAAATAAAATAGGAGTAATGAGGCTATTTTTAAAATGTAAGAAGTAGAAAGTTCAGTTGATTGTGTGAAAATGTAAGATCTATAAGTAAAAAGTCGTCTGAAAAAGAATTACTCCAGTATATAAGTATAGGTTTCTCCTACTCTGTACTTTATTTGACACCTATGAAAATGGAAATGTTCGTTTTTGTATGTTTTAAATGAGTATAAATGAGCCTTTAAGCTTTTTGATCAGTTTCACATTCAGGTCAGAGTCTTGAGCCTTTTATCACAGTGAAAGGAAGGACATAAACTCCTGCAGATTTCAAATCGTTTTCAGATCTGAAGCGAGAATGGAGCTTGATTTTCTTTTTTTTTCTCAAAAAGAAAGCCTGTAATTTTTGGTTTTGCTACTGAACGATTTCCTATCTGGTCTTTTCAGAAACATTTTAGAAACATTTTGGCAAGAAAAATAAAATATACTTTAATATATGTTTTGACTGGAAATGAAATAAATAATGGGTTTGCTCTTTGACTTTTGCCAGGTAACAAGTAAATTAAGGTACAAACAAGCATTTGGTGAAACTTTGAGGCATTAAAGAGTTAAATTGATTTAATCTCAGATTAAACAAAAAGCTGATAGAGATAATCGTCAGCAGCAGAAGACTCTTGCTATATAATTCATATTATTATTAACAACAAACAAACAGTCAGATTAATAGTGCTGATGGTTTTGTGGCTGTTCACCTTACTGGAAGTATTTAAAAGTGATACTGAAACAAAAGTCTGATACAAAATGTTTAAGAATTTATAAATCTTTGGCAAGAAAAAAAAATGCAAATAAACAATACTGTTTCAATACATAAAAAACACATGCATAATATGCACTGTAACATTTAAGGCTTTTTGGTACACAGTCTTACACAAATTTTTTGGGCACCCATTCATTCTGTTAAATTAGAGTTTAGTAGCTTAAGAATTTAAAATACGGCAGCAAAAAACACATTAAGGTGCATCATGATGCTCATTGTTATCTTATCTTATCCCCTTTCAACAGTCTATTTCTAACGTTTTCCACCTGATTAAATAGCAGCAGCGCGAGGTGATGTCAGAGCGCACCTGGCTCTTGAAGAGAATGGCAAGTGCCACACTGATTGGTTTATTTCATGTTACGCCCAAAACACACCCATGATTAATTAAGAGAATTAGTACATGCCTTTTGCATGTTTCGAGCCCCGCAAGGTGTACTTTTCAGGTTGTTACGATAGCAAAGACATACTAACGCCCTAAATCAAGCTGCAGGGTATGCAGTTGACAGCTTGCCTATAGGTCACTAAAATAGGGCCTAAAATAAGTGTGCAGAAATTATAATTTATCATAAAATTATAGATTTGTTCTCTTATTTTCACTTTAAATAAACATGGTGCCCAAAGGTTTGCATAATCGGTGCACTGAACAGACTAGTCTGAACATATAAAAAAGTCTTTTGTTTTAATAATGCTACTATTTAAAAGTTGAGAATCAGTATTTATGATGATATAAAATATATATAAAATCTGCTTTTTTTATTTGCATAACATAAGCATGCCACACAAGTTTTATAGAAGGACAATAAAAACCAAAATGCATATATCTTTCTTGCTGTAACAGAAATTCTTTAAATATTGAATTTGCTTTTTGCTGTCTGGCTTAAGTTATGTAATTTAATGCAATTAATATTGTATATATTTTGTAAATGTATATAAAAAAATAAATATACATTTAAATAAGACATGATTCCAAACTTTTAAACAATACATTTAGTGCTAAACCCGGTTCAGTAAAGACACTAAGAAATCTCTGTTCGGAGTAAAGGCAGCATCCAGCTATGCAGTATGTTCAGTGTTACACATTCTATGGTCATTTTAACACAACCTTTTATAAAATATAAGCCCCATTATACAGTATTATAAACACCTTTATATTTGGGACAGTGGTGAGTAACTCCTGACCTGGTGTGTTTAGTGGTGAAGGCTGTAGAGATGCTGAAGATGCTGAAGGTTGTGGGATAAACTACTACATAAAGTCTCGGTTAGTGAAGATCATCGGAGCGATCAGTGTCCAGACGTACATTGAGAGACACACCCAGCTGGACGAGATCTTTACCCAGACCGCCGGCCACTTACTGGACATGGTGCTGTAATCGGCATCAGGACTGTATGGAAAGAAAGGTGTGAATAAGGGCAGTTTTGTTTTACTACAAAAAAAATTATACATGTAAATACACCAAATGTGCAAATGTCAATACATTTCAGTTGTGTAATTCAGCTACACCCAAAACTGTCTCTCATCAGGACCGCCCCAGGAGTTCCCTCTGTTGCACAGAATAAGTTCATCAGAGTTACCAGCCTTAGAAACTGCAAGTTAACAGCACCCCAGATAAGAGAAACTTAAATTTTTTACAGCATTAGAAAATACTGGCCTTGGAGCTCCGAGTGTCTTTCAAACGGGAAAAATAACAGTTTATCAGCTGATTACATGGAGGAGTGTAATGTCACCTACGTCTTTGTATTTTATTTTTGTATTGTCAATAAATTTGAATAGCATTTACATCACTGTGTTTATTAAACATATTTAATTCTTAATGATGGTAATGCTTAATGATCGGGTGGGCTGCTGATGGAATTGAACACATCCACTGGGGTCCTGGTTGGGGGCGTCCTTCAGACCTTGTTCTTCAGACTAGCTCACAAGATCTTAAATACTTTCTTCAGAATGCAGAATTCTTGTCATTTTTTTCTGTATTTACTCACCTGTACCAGTTAGTGAGTGTCATCATGATGTATAGCGAGGCGAGGAAGAGCATGAAGTGGAAGAAGGAGTAGCTGTACTGGACGATCTCCCTCTCATTATCTTCCACACGTTTAGGCCCAGAGCCGTCCTCCACCTCGCAGGAGCTTCCTGGGGAGCTGTCCTCCATGACGATGGTTTCTTTAGCCGCCAGGGTTAACTTATTCATCTGACTGGTGCTGGACGAGCGGATACTGCCAAACAGAAACAGAAACAAGACAATTACAATTATACTCCAGATATATTCTCCTGAGAAACAGAAATAAGGTTTTAATATTTAGATGTTTTAGGGTTGCAGTAAAAATAAAATAAAAAAAAAATTCTTTATTTATTCTTTACAGAGACTGTAAAAAAAGATGGATGCCGTGATGCCGTTCCCATTCATTCAATGAAAATGAAGCCAAAATCTTCTGCCATGTTGGCGATTCTGAAACCCGAGTCTGCGCAGTAGAGACCAGAGGAGGGAGAAAGACTGTGGAGAGAAAGCCTACTCATTTAAATAACCCCGCCCCTGAGGGCTGCCTCGAGGTCACAGGCTGCAGAGCGGAGCGGAGCGGAGCTGACGGTCTGTTATTGGTCCCGCCCATAACCAGCCCTTTTACAATAACCACACCTTTTTTGAATAGTGCTGAATAATGTTTTTAAAAACCGAATTCTGTGGGGATATAAAAATTTGAAATTACAAGCAGAGGTTACACTAGCTGCTGCATTTAAATAAAGGAGGTAGAATTACAGTTTATTAGAAAAAAATGTGATTGAAAGTTTTCTGTTTTGCCATTGAAACCTATGGGGATGGGTGGAGTTACACAGCTTTCTGAAACCAAATTGCAGGGGGAGCCCGACCTGTAGTGGCTTCACTTTTGAGAGACGATGCTCTGTCCAGTTATACACAGTCTATGATTCTTTATCATATAACCCTTGTAGCAGACGTTGGCTTCGTCTCAGAATGTAGAAATCTTTAAAAAAAATGTAAAAGAAAAAAAGTCGAACCATGTGGTTCTGCCTGTAAAGAGCCTCCTTTTTCAATCTAATGATAATCTAATAAATCCTGCATTAAACTTTAAGTCTGTGTTTCATTAATGAAATAAGAAGAGCCGAAGCAACTTTGTCTCCTGAAATGATGGACATCATAAGTGTTTTGTGCAACTTGGACCTTTGTTGTGTGAAACTTTGGGCCTACCATGCCTTGAAGGTTAAACAACCAAAAAAAGCCACCTAAAGCTTCTAACAGCACTGAGGAATGTGTCACAATGACTCAAGTGTGTGAATTACTGGATCAGCAGAAGGACTTCTACAGAATTTTGCTTGAACAACAGGAAAGAAGCTTCAAAGCTTGTGTACAGATCATAGTTGATTCTTCAAAGAGGAGGATGGATGATCTGTCGGAGCAAGTTTATGATTTCAAGGTGAGTCTTAGAAATTACTCAAAAGGAGTTTGATGATTTAAAAAGTTTTGTGTAAGACTAGATCTAAATACAGTGATGAAGTCAGAGCAGATTTGGACACAAAAGCAAAAGCATGATCTCACTCTCAGATAAGACAGATTCTTTAAAGGGCCAGCCAAAGCAACACAATATTGTTGTCCATGGCATCAAAGAGTCCATTAAAGAGAAGGCATCTGAATCTGAAGATAAAGTGAAAAAGCTCTTCAGTGAAAAATTACAGCTGGATCAGCTAAAGATAGAACCTTTTCAGAAAAGTATGGTCAAAAGAAGCTAGTGAGTAGTTATCTTCAGCTAAAAGTAGACAAGACAAGACAAGACACAGCAAGACAACACAACACAACCATATACACCATACTTGCGCTGGGCACAGATATGGGCAATTCAACCCATCCATGCTGTGAACAAATATAACCTTAGTAAGTACATTCAGAAAACACAAACGTGCCCGGAGTGGTGAGCAGCCATTGCTGGGGCGCCCAGGGAGCAGTAAGGGTTCTTGAAGAGAGTCTCTTTTCTTAGGGTGAAGATTTCAACAATTTCCCTTATAACCCAGTTTTGACAAGGGGTAGGAATAAAAGATGGGATTGACAATAAAAGGTTTCCCTTTTTGAAAAAAGTGCTTCCTGCTGGTTTGTTTTACAATATTGAAAAAAATCGATTCCACAATTTTATAAAGAATACATTTATTGATATTTTCTTTTCAGGGTCAGACTGTCAGGGGTGTCCAAACTATGGCCGGCGGGCCATTTGCGGCCCATTTCCTTTTTTGGAGCGGCCCGCGAGGTATTTTAGAAATAAAATGAAAGTTGGCCCGCTTACTGCTGTGGAACATTCAGGTGTTCTTTGCAAACATCGAACGTGCAGCAATGTTTTATTAACAATGTTCTATTAACTCCATTCTTTTTTAATGTTTTCCTTATTGTAGATTTGTCAACAAAAAAGTTAGCATGTGCCAGAGATTTTCTGTAAGCAGGTTTTTATAATGTGAGATTCAAAGTTTGAACGCTAGGTGTCAGAAACGGGCCAAATAGTCTAAAAGCGAAAAGGGTGCGTGCGCAGTTTTAGCGCAGAAAAACAGGCCAAAGAGTCTAAAAGCGGAGAGAGTGCTCAGTTTTAGAGCAGAAAATCGTGCCAAAGACTCTAAAAGCGGAAAGGGTGCGTGCGCAGTTTTAGTGCAGCAAACGAGCCAAAGAGTCTAAAAGCGGAGAGGGTGCGCAGTTTTAGTGCAGCAAATGGGCCAAAGAGTCTAAAAGCGGAGAGAGTGCTCAGTTTAAGCGCAGAAAAACTGGCCAAAGAGTCTAAAAGCGCAGAGGGTGCGCAGTTTTAGCGCAGAAAAACAGGCCAAAGAATCTAAAAGCAGAGAGGCAGCGCAGGTTTAGCACAGAAAAACAGGCCAGAGTCTAAAGAGTCTAAAAGTTGCCGTAATTAACGAGTTTAATATTAAGAGACATCATGAAAGAAACATCAATTTGAAAAATCTTAGTTTACACAACACTGTCAAAGATAGTACGTCAAGTAAAATGATGTGTAAATGAAATAATCAGGAAAATGTATTATTTAAAGTGGTATATTTCATTATTTGTTTTATTATAGAGTCTGTGGCCCGTGACTTCAAATATATTTCTCCTTCTGGCCCCAACAAAAAGAGTTTGGACACCCCTGATCTTAGCTAAAAAGAAGACAAATTAAAATATTTCACTAGAACAGATTCAATAAGCTGTATTAAATAAACTATCCTGTTTTTACTGCTGTATAAAGATTTGCTGAAGTTTTCTATCTTGTTGGATGCACTGTGTTTTTCCCTGAGTTAGCGTGAGTACAAGGTCATTCAAAGCACAGTCTGAATAGATAAAAGCTTGTAATATGTAACATATGATGTTTTGAGCTTTTCAGGGCAGATCTTAGGTTGGAAATGTAACATTGGCTGTTCCAAGGCAGTGTTATTTACTTTACTCCACTGCTTTAAATACCAATCATGTTTTTAGCACCCTCTTATGGAAAGCTTTACACATGCATTTGTTAACAAGCTGAATATGGACTGAGGCGGTAAAGAAATTTTACACAGGCTTTACACTAATATATATGCAATACTCTGGTGTACAAAGGTAAATCTATGTTAACGGTAAGTGAGTATATCTCTATACCTTGAGTACAAAATGCAGAGGATGAATATTCCCAGTCCGACGATGCTCTGAGCGTCCCACCACTGCAGGTACGGGGACGAGAGTTCGGGTTCGTCCTCATTAATAACAATCACAAACGTCTGGTTCTCCATCTCCACCGGGGGCAGTGTGGGTTCTGCGATCTGCTGGAAGATGGTCAGGAGCCTGGGGTTGCAGGTGCGGTCTGGGTGGGCGGTAGAAACACAGTGCTGGTCACTTTCAACCACACAGAACCAGATCTAACTCCACTTTTTACCTCATTTTACTGTGAACTGCATTACCTGGTTCATTAGTTATGGCTGACCAGGTGAGGTACATGGTGTACAGGGTGATGACGGACGACTGCAGGAGCCCAGATCTGGGTTGAGAATCCTAAAAACCAAAATTATGAACATAAGTTCACATTTAGAAAAATCACCTCCAGAAGTGTTTTAAATGCGTCTAAGACAACCTCTTGGTTTGAGTGATCAGATTCATATCAAGCGATCAGATTTATATCTGTTTTAAATGTGTCTCAGGCCACCTCCTGAAGTGGTTCAAGTGCTCGGTTTTGTATCTGGTTTAAATGCGTCTCAGACCACCTCCAGAAGTGGTTTAAGCAATCAGATTTATATCTGTTTTAAATGTGTCTCAGGCCATTTCCTAAAGTGGTTTAAGCAATCAGATAAATATATCTGTTTTTAATGCGTCTCAGACCACCTCCTGAAGTGGTTTAAGCAATCTGATTTATATCTGTTTTGAATGCGTCTCAGACTAAATCTTTTTAGTGGTTTGAGTAAACAGATTTGTATCTGGTATAAATGTGTCTCAGACAACCTCCTGAAGTGGTTTAAGCGATCAGATTTATATCTGTTTTAAATTTGTATTTGATGTATTACACTGGTATGTTTTTGTGGTTTAGCCTTATACAAATATAATGTTGGTCATTGTGTTCTGTGGATGCTCTGGAAATTGGGAACGTTTGGTTCACAGAATTCTCTGAAATCATAAACAATGTGTTCTTTGAGTTGATCTCAGGCCAGTTATAAAGCTTGTTTTTGGCCTTGAAGATAAAAGTATCAATCTGAACCAGTTCCAGCTGCCTGAGTCTGACCTTCAAGGACCAGTGGTGTTGTTTTTCCTTTGCTGAAATGAAAAAATTACACACAACAATAGACAAACACAGTCTGCTTAAACTAATACCACACAAAAAATGATATGTTTGCATGGTTTTATTAAACACAACATGTTAACATTCACAGTGCATGGTGGAAAAAGTATGCGAACCCCTAGGCTAATGACTTTTCTAAGAGATAAATGGAGTCAGAATGTGATGTGATTGGATGTGTTGGATAAAGCTGCCCTGCCCTATAAAAACACACACCAGAGTTTGCTGTTCTTATGGAGCATTGCTTGATGCGAATCATGCTTCGCACAAAAGAGCTCTCAGAGGACCTACATTCAAGGATTGTTGACTTGCATGAAGCTATAAAGGGTAACAAAAGAATCTCTAAAAGCCTTGATGTTCATGTGTCCACGGTAAGACAGACGGTCTACAAATGGAGAAAGTTCAGCACTGTTGCTACTCTCTCTAGGCGTGGTCGTTCTGTAAAGATGACTGCAAGAGCACAGCGCAGAATGATCAATGAGGTGAGGAAGAGTGTCAGCTGAAGACTTACAGAAATCTCTGGCACATGCTAACTTTTTTGTTGACAAATCTACAATAAGGAAAACATTAAAAAAGAATGGAGTTAATAGAACATTGTTAATAAAACATTGCTGCACGTTCGATGTTTGCAAAGAACACCTGAATGTTCCACAGCAGTAAGTGGCTAAATATACTGTGAACAGATGAAACCAAAATTGAGTTGTTTGTAAGGAACACACATCGCTATGTGTGGAGAAAAAAAGGCACAGCACACCATCATCAAAACCTCATCCCAACTGTGAAACATGGTGGAGGGGGCATCATGGTTTGGGGCTGCTTTGCTGTCTCAGGCTCTGGACGGATTGCCGTCATCAACAGAAAGATGAATTCCCAAGTTTACCAAGACATTTTGCAGGAAAACTTAAGATTATTTGTCCGCCAACTGAAGCTCAACAGAGGGTGGATGATGCAACAGGACAGCGACCCAAAACAAAGAAGTAAATCAACAACCTAATGGCTTCAAAAGAAGAAAATACGCCTTCTGCAGAGTCCTGACCTCAACCCAATTGAGATGCTGCGGCATCATGACCTCAAGAGAGATTCACCCCAGATATCCCACGAATACTGCTGATCTGTTTTGTGAAAAGGAATGATCTAAAATTCATCCTCACTGTTGTGCAGGTCTGATCTGCAACTACAGGAAACGTTTGGTTGAGGTTTTTGCTGCCAAAGGAAGGTTTTTTCCCCCTCACTGTGAATGTTAACATGTTGTGTTCAATGAAACCATGTAACACATATAATTTTTGTGTGGTATTAGTTTAAGCAGACTGTGTTTGTCTATTGTTGTGACTTAGATGAAGATCAGAACACATTTAATGACCAATTTATGCAGAAATCAAAGTAATCCCAAAGGGTTCACATACTTTTGCAACTGTATTTAGCCAGTGAACTACTTTGTATATATTAGATGTGTATATATTGTAATGCTGAAAATGTTTTATTGTCAAAATACTTTTTAGTTTTGCTATGATAATTCTAACAAATATTCAATGCAATTTTCTACTTAAATTTGCTGAGCCAATTAGCCAGCCCACTCCAGGACTCCTCCCATTGCTGCAATGCTTCCAACTAGATTTTGGATTCTCTGCCCGAGCCCAAGCCTGACCCGATGCCTGATCTGAACTTGGGCCGGGTCCGGCCTGATTTCCCACCACTTTCCTTGTGCCGTGTCGGGTCAAGAACAAGACAATGGTCTGTGAGGTAGGCATCTGTTTTTTTTTATGCTTTTAATTTTTGTATAAAGCTATGACATGATTATCACAAAGTAACAAATCAAACTGTGTTTTAAAAAAAGATGCACAAGATTATTATAATCACGCAGGACGCACACGCTGAGGTGAGCTCCTCCACTTGTATGCATTGCGCACTTCTCTTGCAGCGCTGTGTTTAACTGCTCTTAATAAACATTTGTCTTAAATAATAGGTCTATGCTTCTTCAGTGTTGCAATGTTAACAGATTTCGCTCATTTAAACAGCCTGAAAATGTTTTTAAAGAAAGGTCAGATTTAGAATGGGCTCGGGCTCATAATGACAGTTAAGCTCGATCTAAGCTCTAAAGACTAAAAGGGTCAGGACAAGAGCACGCCTCCTTTCATACGTGTGTTAGACAACTCCGCCTCTTTCAGAATGCTACCAATCAACGCAACATTACTCCTGGCCAGCATCACAACAGAAATCACTCTCGGACTCTGGCTGCTGATGGAGAAACAGCATGATCTGGGTTTCAAACTTTTATATAAGGTTTTATTATATATAATAATAATAATCTGTACCTGTACTTTAGGCAGTATGGAGACGACTGATGCTGTGATGCACAGGATCATGTTGAAGCTGATGAAGAACTTGTTGAGGCCGCACTCCTCCGACTGGGTGTAGAACAAATACATCAGGACGATGGCAGTGATGGACAGGGCGTAGTTCAGCCCCATTACGGACAATAAGGCTGTAGAGAAATCATGGAAACAGCTCAGTCATAGAAAACCACTAAAACCATCAACTTCTCCAAACTGGAGTGAACAGGTGAGACATTAGGAACTGAAACACTTCATTTCAAAAAGAAGAATTAAACTAGGAATATCTTCAACAGATTAATTCTTTGGTAAAAGTCTGTACCAATTAATAGTGTTTCCCAGAACCAAGAACTACTATAACTATTTTAATTTAAATACTTTAATTTAAATACTGTAGTGTTAATATTAGTGGTATTGCATGCAATGTATTAGGTTAATTACAGTATTTTACACATTTAATTTTTATTTTGTGCATATATTATTGCAATTATATCTTCCTTTAGTAGTGATATACTCGTGTAACAACAGTATTTTACGTTTTAGCTGTTGAAAAACATATTTAATACAATTTAATACACATATTCCATTTCAATGGAATGGAATGATTTTGGTCAAATAATATAATGCATTTCAATAAACAGTGTGTTCAAACATACATTTCCAGAAAACAAAAATAACAGGAAAAAGAATATAAAAGTGTTTTTTGTTTGTTTGTTTTGTTTTTACAGCGAACGTACCACAGTACCACGTTCTCGAGTTCCCATTCTCCATCCTGTCCATCCAGGACTCGTTCCATGAGTGGGCAAAGTCCACAAGGAAAACCAGCTGGATCAGAATGAAGACGAACGCTCCAGCCATCCCAACAACAAACCAAGCTTCCAGAAAAATAAATAGGACGTTTCAGTTTTATATACAAATTATTTATGCAAATTTATATTATGGCGTCATATTTCTGACATGATTTGAGTAAACAATATAATGCAAACATAATATCAGAGACATATCAATACATATCAACATTATTGGGTATCAATAAGATATAGCCTATATTAAAGATCTCATGTTATGGTAAACCTAATGGTAAATGAGGTTTTAATGGTTGATTTAGTAGGATTTTAACGTATAACATTCTCTATTCTGAATTCTCTGCTTTTGTAACGTTCGTCACGGCTCTGTTTTGTTTGTCTTGTCTCCAAGTCCCGCCCTGTCATTAGTGTTCCCACCTGTGTCATTTGTAACCCAGCCCCCTTGTTATCTTCTCCAGGTATCTTTGTTTGCGTCTGTTTATACAGGGGTTGGACAATGAAACTGAAACACCTGTCATTTTAGTGTGGCTAAATTGGAACAGCCTGGTGGCCAATCTTCATTAAGAGCACACTGCACCAGTAAGAGCCTTTAGTCCTTTGTTTTGTCTTAGAATTTGTTGCTTTGTTTGTTTTCGAATGGCTTTAAGTAAAACTGACATGCATTTGTATCCTGCCTCCAACCCTGTATTGCTTTTCTCATGAGACAGAACATAAGGCAGCCAATCAGAACAAAGATTATTAACAGTTTTTAAAGGCACAGTAACACAAAATATAGACTGTATATTAAGTTAAATGCAGTGAAAATGTTGGACATGAGTGAAACCGATAATGTAAAAGCATAAAAAGAGTTCTTACTTCGTGTGAAAGGCCCCTCAGGTATGTAAAAGGCACCGACTGTGACTCCGATAATAAATGCAATTTTGAAAAACCAGAAGCTGAAACAGAAGAAAAGAGCAGTATAATCTCAGATAAACACAACTATGCCCCACAGCCAGAGTCAGTTACCCATATGATGTGTTCAGCAGCGTGACTATCACACGACCCAGAGAGAACATCAACTGCAGCTCCTTTATATGACACACTTCAATACTCACAATATACTGTACACACAGATTTTAATAATTATGCACTGTAATAATTATGTATGGTTTTTGAATGTATTATTTCAAATATGGTGTGAAAAAGAATTAGCCCCCCTATACAGATTTCTTTTGTTTTTGCTTTTTTGTCATACTGATATTTTTCTGTTTATCAAACAAACTTTAATATCAGACAAAGATAAGCAAATATACAATATAAAAAGTAATATAATATAAATATAAAAAGCACTTTTTACATGATTAAGATGTAAGATCACGTTTAAGATCACGCCACAGCATCTTAATCAGACTTTGACTAGACCACTCCAAAACATTTTCAAAAAAATGTCCTGCTTTCATCTATTACAGCAAACTGTCCAGGCCCAGAAGCATCAAAGCAGCCCCAGACCATCACACTACCACCACCATGTTTTACGTTCAGTATGATGTTAATTTTTGAATATACACTACTGTTGTAGAAAAGAAAATGAAAGGTGGGCTACCCCCACCTCTCGTCCGGGGTACAACTCCCCTACGTGTTCGTTTGATAGAGAGTCGTAGACAGGTGGAGTGAAGTTGAAAGCAAACCAAGTATTTATTACTGAATTCAGGAGAACCAATACATACAAGACAGTTAACAGCCATCCCAGTAGAAGTTCTGACCCCCCTCTGATCTGACTCCCATGTTTATACCCCAAATGACGTGAACCCTGCTGATGAGGCGTTGCTAAAATCATCTCATGCTAGTAGGCACATTCTCACGTGTTAGTGTTCAAGTTTCACAGGTCTGACCGGACCACTAATGTTTGGCCTTGATTGTGTCCAGCCGGACAGTGTGGTATTGTTTTAAGAATTGACTGGGTCCAGTCAGACAGTGTGATATTGTTTCAGTAATTAGACAGTGCCGCCCTCCCTATGTGCGCGTGTCCTTCTCCCGCTTTGGTAGGTGAAGGACTCTGCACGCACAGAGAGAAAGGCCGCACTGTTCGTCCCAAAGTCTCCTTTGTATCAATTCAAATGTAAGGTGAGTATTGGTTAATGCATATAAAATACAAGGTTTCACACAATGATTATGTAATTATAGATACTAAGATAAGTAATCATAACTGAAAGATATTTGTCAATACACCCAAAGTATAATAAACAGTTACTCTTCACTACCGTTCAAAAGTTTGGGGTCACACTTATTCACCACCATACGTTGTGAAATGAATAGAAAATAGAGTCAAGACATTGACAAGGTTAGAAATAATGATTTGTATTTGAAATAACATTGTTTTTACATCAAACTTTGCTTTCATCAAAGAATCCTCCATTTGCAGCAATTACAGCATTGCACACCTTTGGCATTCTAGCTGTTAATTTGTTGAGGTAAGATGGAGAAATTGCACCCCACGCTTCTAGAAGCAGCTCCCACAAGTTGGATTGGTTGGATGGGCACTTCTGGCGTACCATACGGTCAAGCTGCTCCCACTACAGCTCAATGGGGTTCAGATCTGGTGACTGCGCTGGCCACTCCATTACCAATAGAATACCAGCTGCCTGCTTCTGCTGTAAATAGTTCTTGCACAATTTGGAGGTGTGTTTAGGGTCATTGTCCTGTTGTAGGACGAAATTGGCTCCGATCAGGCACTGTCCACTGGGTATGGCATGGCGTTGCAAAATGGAGTGATAGCCTTCCTTATTCAGAATCCCTTTTACCCTGTACAAATCTCCCACCTTACCAGCACCAAAGCAACCCCAGACCATCACATTACCTCCACCATGCTTAACAGATGGCGTCAGGCATTCTTCCAGCATCTTTTCATTTGTTCTGCGTCTCACAAACGTTCTTCTTTGTGATCCAAACACCTCAAACTTGGATTCATCCGTCCACAACACTTTTTTCCAGTCTTCCTCTGTCCAATGTCTGTGTTCTTTTGCCCATCTTAATCTTTTTCTTTTATTAGCCAGTCTCAGATATGGCTTTTTCTTTGCCACTCTGCCCTGAAGCCCAAAATCCCGCAGCCGCCTCTTCACTGTAGATGTTGACACTGGTGTTTTGCGGGTACTATTTAATGAAGATGCCAGTTGGGGACCTGTGAGGCATCTGTTTCTCAAACTAGATACTCTAATGTACTTATCTTCTTATCTTCTTGCGGCCTCCCACTTCTTTTTCTACTCTGGTTAGAGCCTGTTTGTGCTGTCCTCTGAAGGGAGTAGTACACACCGTTGTAGGAAATCTTCAATTTCTTAGCACTTGCATGGAATAGCCTTCATTTCTAAGAACAAGAATAGACTGTCGAGTTTCAGATGAAAGTTCTCTTTTTCTGGCCATTTTGAGCGTTTAATTGACCCCACAAATGTGATGCTCCAGAAACTCAATCTGCTCAAAGGAAGGTCAGTTTTGTAGCTTCTGTAATGAGCTAGACTGTTTTCAGGTGTGTGAACATGATTGCACAAGGGTTTTCTAATCATCAATTAGCCTTCTGAGCCAATGAGCAAACACATTGTACCATTAGAACACTGGAATGATAGTTGCTGGAAATGGGCCTCTATACACCTATGTAGACATTGCACCAAAACCAGACATTTGCAGCTAGAATAGTCATTTACCACATTAGCAATGTACAGAGTGTATTTGTTTAAAGTTAGGACTAGTTTAAAGTTATCTTCATTGAAAAGTACAGTGCTTTTCCTTCAAAAATAAGGACGTTTCAATGTGACCCCAAACTTTTGAACGGTAGTGTATGTGTACATTTTACACCAGGGTGGCGCAGTGGGTAGCACTTCCGCCTCACAGCAAGATGGCCTGGGTTTGATTCCCGGCTGGGGTGACCCGGGTCTTTCTGTGTGGAGTTTGCACGTTCTCCCCCTGTCTGCGTGGGTTTCTTCCGGGTGCTCCGGTTTCCTCCCACAGTCCAAAGACGGCACATTCAGGCTAACTGGTGGATAAAATTGCCCCCTTGGTGTGAGTGTGTGAATGTGTCTGTGAAAGTGTGAAGGTGTGTCACCAGATGTAACAAGACACACACCTTCCAAAAACTGCCATGTTTGTCACATCAGTTCTGGGGATCATCAATGTGTTTTAGGTAAAGATGAGATGGGCTGTAGGGTTATTCTTGGTCAGCAGTGTTTTTTGGCTTGAAACTCTCCCATGGGGACCATTTTTGACCAGTCTCTTTCTTATTTTAGAATCATTAACACTGACCTTAACTGAGGCCAGTGAGACATGAAGGTTTTTAAAAGTTGTTCTGGGATCTTTTGTGACCTCCTGGATGAGTTGTCCATGCCCTTTGGGAATAATTTTAGTCACATAGCCACTCCTGGGAAGGTTCACCAGTGTTACATGTTTTTTTGGTTTGGATATTTTATAATATAAATTAAATCATCATATAAAAACTGCTTTTTATATTTATTTAGGATATATTTGTCTGATCCTAAAGTTTGCTTAATAATCTGAAAAATGTAAGCAAATCACTGTATAATGAAAAGTACATCGTAAGAACCTGTAATTACAAACATTTGCACAGTCATATGATAGTATATATAGTTATAATTGAAGACAGTTGGATACACAGTTTCTCTTAATCTGTTTTTAGCAGTTATTAGTTATAAACTGTAGTGAGTTCATAAGTCAATCTGGTGATTTTTTTTCCCCATTGGTCTGTAATGTGTAAAGCGTGGGTAGTGACTGGTGTAGTGGATAATAGCACAGCAAGGCTGTGAGGCTCTGAGTGGGTTTGTTCATGTACCCAGTTGGTCTTCCCATCATAATAGCCCATTTTATTCTCACATGGGTCCCATCTAGGCCCAATGTTCAGGGTACTACCAAGATGGAGCCCATGTTTAATACCCCCTGCTGGTCCCATCACTGACATCCACATGTGGAGACAAAATGGTCTTCTGGTAACCAGTTGGGCTACCCAGTTCTTGATTTCTGTGCTAAGACTCACATTTTTATATTCTCCTACCTGTGTTCCTGTGTACATGTGCCATGAAAATAACCGTGAATGAAATGCAGTGATGGTATAGTTACTTTGAAAAAGTAATCCGATTACTGATTACTCCTTTAAAAAGTAACTTAGATACTTTATGGATTACTTCATTTTAAAAGTAACTAAGTTACTTTACAAGTTACTTTATTAGTTACTTTCAGCAGCTGCAGACACCACCTCCCGCCGCCTTAACATAAACATTTTTGCCAATACTCCCTTCATTAAAAAAATGCATTTTTAACAGCAACAATGTATCTCTAGACATTTAAAGTTTAACTATTTCTTGAAAAAATAGTATTTTTATAAAAATAAAAGACAAATTCTCTTGAATTAACTTAACATAAATATTTTTTTGAAAAAAAATTAAATATGGTCTTTCTTGATTTCACTAAACATAAATACTTGTTTTTATAAAAAAAAAAAAAAAAAAGTGTTTTTTGACCTGACATATTTAACACTGTAAATCTAAACATTGAACCTGTTGTTCAGCAGGGAGTGGTTTTATAAAACAAATATGTATGTGGTCTAGGCCAGGGATCACATATATGCAGACTGCGGTCCGGGTCTGAGAAGGATTTAATTTTGACAGTGTTCATTTAAAGCGTCAGAACTTTTCTTGTCTTTACGGTATACGCGCTCTGCGGCACAGTAAACTCGCAGACCAATCACGTGTGGTGTAAAATCTTCAAACGCTCTCCTCTGCCAATCAGATCTGTGAAGACCACTGCCCCGGCTAGTGAATTGGGACGCGGACGGGAAAAAAACACCTTTATAAAGAGATAGGGAGCCCGAGAACTGGTGGAAAAACGAGAACGGGCGGAAAAACGAGAACGGGCAGAAACTAAAGACATGCCGAGCGCGAGAGAGAGAGAGACAGGGGAGGAATGTAAAGTTAGAGTGAAACAGGGGAGTGCGGTGAGTAAACCAATGGTTGTACCTCATTAACAGAAGCGAGACGCGTGTGATTGGGGGAAAGCGGAGGGTAATGCGTTACTGACATCACTGATGAAATGTAATAAATAAGTGTGTGTTATATTTACCCGTTATGAACTGCGGCTCGAGGATCTCTGCTGTTCTTCACGTTGATCATCAGCAGGGAGAAGGCCAGGAAGCAAACGCTCATACCGAAGCAGACTCTGTACACCGCCTTATACCCCACAAAGATCTCACACTGAACATTAGCCTCCATGCCTGGAACACTGGAGCCTGCTCCACCCTCACAGAATCCTGGGATCTGAAAGTGTGGGTTCAAACCTCAAATTATTCACAGCTCAGTTACACAACAATTTAAACTACAATAATTAAGTGAGTCCTCGTTCTCATTAAGGGTCCTCATTAAGACTGTGATGCCCCCCTCTCCAAGTCTCAACTGACCAAAATGTCTTTAAGTGAATCATGGAGGCATGTGTGGTAAACTGAGATGCTGGTGCTGTTGACCTGCCACTGCACGGATGCCATTGTTTCAGGGTTCCTCCGTGTCTATGCTACCTTCTGACTTGCCTCTGACTTTTCCTTGCCTCTGTCGCTCACAGGGGGTTCTACAATGGTGCGCAAAAGTATTCATAAGTATTTACAAGTATTCTTATTTTGTTGCATGTTTGTCACTTTTAAATGTTTTCAGATCATCAAACATATTAATATCAATATTTTTATCAATAATATGTATCAATATAAATATCAATCAAAGACAACACAACACAAAATGCACAATGCAGTTTTTAAATAAATATTATTATTATTATTATTAAAAGAGAAAAAAAATCCAAACCTACATGACCCTGTGTGAAAATGTGTTTGCCCTCTAAACCTAATAAGTGGTTGTTCCACCCTTAGCTGCAACAACTGCAAAAAAGCATTAGCGGTAACTTGCAATAAGTCTTTCACAGAGCTGTGGACACATTTTGGCTCTACTCTTCCTTATAGAATTGTTGTAATTCTGCCCCATTTTAAGGTCATGCCACAAGCATGGTCAAAACTTTGACTAGGCCTCTCCAAACTGTTCACTATGTTTTCCTTAGCCATTCATAGGTGAACTTGCTGGTGTGTTCTGGATCATTATCCTGCTGCAGAACTCAAATTTCTTACAGCTTGAGATCACAAACAGATGGCTGGACATTCTCCTTTAGGGTTTTTGGCAGAATTCACGGTTCCATTCATCACATAAAGTCTTACAGAAGCAGCAAAACAGCCCCAGACCATCACACTACCACCACCATGTTTTACAGTAGGTATGAAGTTCCTTTTATGAAATGTGGTGATACTTTTACGCCAGACACAGACAACTTTGTCTTGTCAATCCCAAAAGTCTTGGTGATCGTTGCTGTGCTTCTGGGGTAAACACTTTTTCACACACGGTCATGAAGGTTTGGACCACCCATTATATACTTTTTTCACGTTGCTTCCATCAGGTCAGAGATACAGAACACTAGCTTGCAAAAAACACACTTTGCAAAAAGTTTTATTCCCCCAGCCATTTCAGCTCTTAACAAGTTATCGCGTTAAGCTGATTCGTAAAGTCTTGTGTGTTCAAATGTGTTTTTCATGTCTGTCTGACATCTATCTATCTATCTATCTATCTATCTATCTATCTATCTATCTATCTATCTATCTATCTATCTATCTATCTATCTATCTATCTATCTATCTATCTATATAACTGCTATCTATATATGCTGATTTTTGCTGCACAATCCTTTTGTCAATTAGTATATTTTGGCTCTGATTTATTTACACTTTTTCGATTAAATGCATCCTTAATGCAATCATATAAGAAGCAGAACAGCAGCAGATTGAAGTGATGCAGCTGCATTACCCTTTTCAGTTGTCTCTCAACTCCGGGCGACAGCATGATGCAGGCGATGATGGTGCCGATCAGCAGGATGAAGGCGTATATGACACGGGTCACTATGGAGTTCTTGCTGTGTGGGCAGTACTTGCAGGACAGGCAGGTCGCACTGCTGCACAGACACCGGGCCTGCAGGAGACACATCATTACAGGTAATATGGGTGAGACGTGTTATTTAACCCACAGTATTTAGTCTAAAATACATTACACACCATATCCACACACTCAGACTAATGAATAACTTAGCTTTGAGGTGGACTCAAAGTTTGCACTGTATAAAGCAGGATGCTGTACACTACACCTTCCTGTCCACCAGACATCCTGTTATTCTGTGCTTTTGCTGGGTGTGACTGTATGATTCGTTTCACTTTCGCTTTTTAGAAAATAGAAACAGTACAAAAATACTTTAATAATAATTACATCTAAAAACTGACCATTTCTCTCCTTCACGGGGGTCATATTCTATTTACAATGCTTTCCTATGGAGATTATTATGGAGAAACTGCGTACGTAACTGAATTAGGTGTAATGGTAGACAATGTACAATAATCCTAGTTATCACGTTTTACTGTAGTATAACCATAGTAGTTTCATACTATAAACACATTTACAATACTTCCAGGTAAAAATATACAATAACCAGTCAACAGCAGTTACTTTAAACCATAGTATTCCATAGTAAAATTATGATTTACATGGTTAACTAATCATAATTACCATAAAATGCAATTAATGCAAGCCCTTGGCAGTATCATAGTATAACCCCACTTCATGGTAAAATAGTGGATTACCATATAAAACCAATAGTTCCACAGTAATTTCAGCATAACCATGTAATGTCATGGTAAAAATCATGTTTAACAAAACAATAACCAAGTATAGAGAATTGCAATGATTTTATAGACCGTTTCAATGTAGAAAACAATAACAAAGCTACTGCGCATGTCTGTTCCTTCGACGCTTCCGGTGGCGCTATTTTCAAGTATACAGCTGTCAAAATGAGAGCGCATATTTCGCAAATCTCCCAAAAACAGAGCAAACATATGGTCAGAAATTAGTAAAAAGTGATCAAACCTCTTTTCCTGATCCTTTTGATAAGCATTTAAGAGAGAAGTTTTGTTCTCCTCTGATTTAAAACGCTTGACAGAGGTGACCTTCCCAGATGTGATTACTATCTTGTTGAAACGTAGGCAGTGAAAGCGTGCTGCAGTTTGGACGCATATAATTACTTTCTCAGTGGAAAAGTTGGGAGTTTCTATAGTAGAGAAGGCATCACTATAGTGTATGGTGAGGTTGGAGCAAGTCAGACGCTATCCAACACGTGCTCTGTATGGTTTATAGATAAGAAGGAGGGAGAAGTTGTGAGCGGACACTGTAACTGCATGGCAGGTTAGCAGTGTGAAAAACGAACGCAGGCGTGTTTACTATGGAGAACCAAAAATGACATAAGTATAAATAAATAAATGTTGAAATAAATAAATGCACATATAAATGAATAAATAAATATAAAATTAAGAAATGTATTTATTAATTAATTTATTTAACTATACAATTATTTGTGCACGTATTTATTTATATATATATATTTATTTATTTATTTATACATTTATATGTGCATTTATTTATATATTTATATGTGCATTTATTTATATATTTATTCATTTCAACATTAATTTATTTATTCATTTATTTGTTTCCATATTTATACATTTATATGTGTATTTATTTATACTTATGTAATTTTTGGTCCTCCATAGTTTACTTGTTTAAAGAACGATTTGACCTGATTTTCAATGTTTGTGACTCTCAGATTAGGTAAAGTTCGCATTCATGTTAAATTAAAAAGTTACGTCCTCTGTTTTGAACACTGTTTACCGCTGAACAGAAGTGTCCTAGGAACAGCTACGTCACTTCCTATGCTCATGAATATTCCTCTAAAATGGTTTTATAATCTAGGTCTACATATTCTTACCACAGTGGCCTATAAGATTATAAGGTTAAAACACGATAAACCCTACAATAACAATAACTACCATGAACAACAGCAGTAAACCATAGCAATACCATATAGTAAAAATAATCATAGTCCAATTCTGGGCAATGTACTGTGCAGAATTGGCAATATAAACTGTAGTGTGAGGCAAAACTGTCCCCGTTTAGCTGCCATATTTAATAAAGATAAACATATGACCTCAAACACAGCCAACCTTATGAACTGAATGTACTACATTTTATTTATATTTTGTGAAAAACCTGACCCAACTGTGGCAGTTAACTGTTGTTAAGTCCCAGCACCCAGATTTGGTTGGATTGGGCCAGATCTAAGCTATGACCTATTTGGTATCTAAGGTACCTAAAATATCCCCATGGTTACCTATATAATAATTTATTCCAGATATAATGTCTATGTGCAGCATGTACTGTATGTGTAGTCTGTTGGGAAAACTGCACCCCCTACTGCGCTGTCTCCAGTGCGTTTTCCCCCCGTAACACATTAAAGTATCTTCTCTGTTTATCAAAATTATGATTAATCTGTATCTCTTCTAAAAACTTCATCCAAAGAACAATTACATTCATTTTTATTTTGAAAACATGAAAACAATCACAATTGCCCATTAACAAATACTATATGGAAAGGAACATTTTGATTCACAACCAGCAGCAAATAAATTTCTGAGCTGCAGAATAAGATTCAAACTCAACCAGCGAACTAATACTTAAAAATAAACAAACTAGCAAACTTTAAAAACAACAAAAAAATCAAAGGATTTTGCATCAGTGTCTCACTGGATAACACAAAGCTTGAGGTGTAACATAACAGATAATAATAATGGCAGATAAAACAGACAAATATCTTGAACTCTGTCATACAATTAGATACAAATAATAATAATAATAATACAAATAATAATAATAATAATAATAATAATAATAATTGCATATAAGTGTGTGTTGTACATTTTGCATTAGTGTACTCTCACTAGAAAAACACACACAGCTTGAGGTATAGCAATAAGTATATAATGAATGATGATGTTTTTTGCTGTTAGCCAATCTGTGTGCAGGTTTTAGGCACACAGAGAAAAGACTGATTCGGTCTGTTTGAATGAATTGTTGATGTTCAGTAACAATAAAAAAAGGTTCAGTTTTTAATGAACTTCAACTCAGACAGAGGACTCAGAATCGGCCGGTCCCGTCCACAGTCCCCGAGTCCACCTCACCCTGAGACCGAGACAAGACTGATTCAAAACAAGGTCGAGTCCAAGACGAGACCGAGACCAGTACTACATCACTACTAACTGGGTACAATTTACTTTATTGGGTACAATTATGTCCTATCTGCCGGGTTTCAGATACAACCGGCCTTATCTCTACTGCTAAAACTAGACATTCAGTTTTAAGGTGTCAGTTTAACTGTCCTTCACACCCACTTACATAAAGATCATTCAGTTCCCTACACACACTCATAATGAGTCTATTTTGTAGACAAACCTAAGTTATGAAACTTGTGCTACTTCTACTTTAAGGCACGGCCTTGATCTGACAGTTATTAGTACAGTTGTTAAGTTTACATTTTATTAAGACAAACAATGTTATCTCCTTGACTGCCTCCTCACCTCTACGTCAGAACAGAACGTCCATTATACATGACAATGTTGCAAAAAGTTTACTGGCAGGGGGTGTATTGTACATAGCTGCTAAGAATCAATGCACACACATTATTCGGAGTATATAAGAGTTAAATAAATAGTGATTAAGTAATTATTTAGCAATTGTTAGCATAAGCACCAAGACCAGTTTCTTGCTTCACAAGTTGGGAACTAGAAGATTAAGCCTGATTTGTTAAAAAAAAAAAATGTGTGGGTAAAATAATTATATATAAAGAAATATATTATTTCTTTACATATATATTTTTTTCCATTAAATGAATCATATAGATAATATATGTCCATGTGCATGTGCAGCATGTATGTGAAGCCCAACTTGGAACTAGAGCGTTAAGTTCACAGGTTCTACGTTAGCCCCATATAAGGATGCCCACCAGGATTATTGATGGGACCTGGAGGGGTAAACATGAGCCATATCTGGCTTGAACACTGCAATACTTGGGGTCCAAATGGGAAAAAGGTGGCTGCAACAATAAGGCTCACATGGGAAAGCCCAATTAGCTTACAGGAGCAGCACATATACAAATCCATTCAGAACTTTCCAGAACCTGACACCTGTAACCCACCAAGCCCATATTCCACCCACTTACCCATGCCCCACTTAGAATGGTGTCTGTTTCACTATGAATCACTATGATAAAACCACCGGGTGCTACTAAATAACAGTTTAATAACCTTTTAATATCCTAAAAATCTATATATTTAATATACTATGAGCTGCATTGTTTCAAAACACGCCTGGGGGAGATTAGCTAGTGGCCTACATTGGTGCACCTCAGCTGACCTCAAGTGACCAGAGGAACAACAGTGTTAATCCGGTTAAGGAGCTAGCGTAATGGATCACGCTCAGTATGAGTGAGTCACCTGCCTTTAAAAACAGGTTCAATCTCACGTTAATCTCTGTTTTGCTTTGACTAATGACTACTGATGTGTAAATGCTAAATAAACTCAAGAAAATGCCTAATTAGGCTGAAATTGGCTTGTTTTAGAAAATGTCAATTCCACTTTAACTGGTTCAGTGCCCTTACCATAGAACTGCTGCACAATTTACGGTGGAAAAGAATATTCCAAAAAGTTCAGTTTTTTTTTTACTTTAAAGACAATGTTCTTTAAGAATATGGAATATTCCACTAATATAAAATGTTATAAGTTTAATTCTATTTAATACTTCTATTCAATTCTATTCTATTCTATTCTTTATAAAACATATACTGCTAGCTAACCTGTGTAGCTAGCATTATAGTAACATTATAGTAACTTGTAACAATAGATGGCTGATTATAGATCTCTTTTTTAAAACAGTCCACTGCTCTTAAACAAAACTAAAAACTGACAATAATAATATTTTCTGAATATCCACAATATCAATATGAGTAATAATGATGATAATAATGATAATAGTACCCATGTTAAAGTATAGGCTATATAAAATCTATTTATAAATCTAACATTTAAAAATATTATTGCAATTGTTTGTTTGTTTTTTCATTTGTTAATTTAAAACAAATTTAGAAAAAATAATGATTACTTTCTTTAATACTACAAAGAGTATCCATATGGGAAAATATTTATATAAGTAAAATGCATTTATAAACAGCCCCCCTCCCCCCCCCCCAAAAAAAAAAAAACAATAATGTAAAAAACATTTTGAAAAACATTATACTTTCATTATTACTACTAATGGTAAAACTAACTGTATGAAAGTATGAAAATGGCTAAAAAATATATATTTTTCGTTGCATCTTTAAGTACTGAAATTGATTTATTTTTTATTATATTTTTCATTTTTTGAATGTGTGGGAAATAAAAGACACATTATTTCTATATATAAGAGATACAATAATTCATTACATCGTTTACCATTAAAATAATCATATAGATAAAATAGCCCTATAAGTCAATACAAAATTATGATAAACAAACAAACGCAGTAAATAAACTTAATAAACCTCTTTACCTACCCAGTGAGCCACAGCAAAGGACCCTAGGACAGCCCCCATAGTGCAGCCCAGTCCGCCCAGTCCAGACTGTCCAGTCTGCCAAGTGACTTCAAACCACAGAGCCTATCAGGGGTCTCCTCTCACCTTTCTGACCCCAAATATCTGCTCATGTCCTCGTGCAGACCTGTCCCCCCACTTCACACTCCACACTGCTGTCTCTCTCTCTCTCTCTCTCTCTCTACCTCCTGCGTCACATGCCGTGTCGTCACGTCTCGTCCAGGGAGCGGATTGGAAGGATTTGATCTGAATACAAGTGGAAAAAGAGCAGGAATTACAGAACGCACCCATAAACAGTCTGTACTGTAATACATAATTTCGCCATCAGGGGCGCTGTGTTCATACACTTCAATAAAGCAGAACCAAAATATCTGAAATATTACAGATTTAAGATACATATAAATATCATGTGGAGAGAGGCTTTGTGCAAGATGCTGTGTTTTTGCAGAAAAGTGGAGGAAAATAAAATCCAACTGTCATATAATGTCATATAATACATTAGTTGTATAAGTTATATTATGCGTTTATGTATAGATCGTTTCAATGAGGAAAACAATAACAAAGCTACAAAAAATAAATAAATAAATAAATAAATAAATAAATAACAAAGCTACTGCGCATGTCTGTTCCTTCGACGCTTCCGGTGGCGCTATTTTCAAGTATACAGCTCGCAAAATGAGAGCGCATAATTCGCAAGTCTACCGCAAACAGAGCAAACATATGATCAGAAATTAGTAAAAAGTGATCAAACCTTTTTTCCTGATCCTTTTGATGAGGATTCAAGAGAGAAGTTTTTGCCTCTGATTTAAAACGCTTGCCAGAGGTGACCTACCCAGATGTGATCACTACCTCGTTGAAACGGAGGCAGTGAATATGGAGTGAATTTTGTGCCAAAAGTTTTACGTAAAAAAATAAAATCCACAATCAAAATTTTAAGAATCAAAAGTAAAACATGTATGTTGCAAATTCAAAAGAGAAAAAATATATATCAAATATATATATTTAAATATACTTGGTTATTTTATTATTCTTTGCACTTATTTGAAAATTATTTTAGTTTGGATTTTGCCAGTCTTTGCTTTCATTTTTGGATTTTCTGTGGATTTTTGTGGATTTTGCTGCTAAAGACTTTTGCTTCTGGAATCTCTCCTTTGATTCTGCTTAATTTTTTTGGTTCTGATTTTTGGCACACTTTTCACGGGTGGACGGGGCTTAGAAGAAGGCGTTCCCCTTTAATCTCTATTGGTCACCTACCCTGAACCCTCGTCTGAGACAGACCACGCCCACCCCGCCAGCTTCAAGCGCTCTTCCAAACATGGCGGAGCGAACGGGGTTCAGCTCACAGCAGCACCAGCAGGTACTTTTCCAATTAAATTTCATACAGACGTTATGTTTAATGTTATATTTCTTTTTTAAGTAAGTGTTTAACTCTATTAAGATGTTCATGTTAGCGGGGTGTGCTAAATATCCATGCTTAAATTATACTAGTTAGTTAGTGAACACTAACCTACCTAGTCAGTGAGTTAGCTAGTTTACCTAGGTCATCTGGTCAGTGAGTTAGTGGGTTAGCTAAGCTAGTTAGGTTACCTAGTCAGTGAGTTAGCTAGTTAACCTAGGTTATCTGGTCAGCGAGTTACCTAGCTACTTAACCTAGGTCATCTGGTCAGTGAGTTAGTGGGTTAGCTAAGCTAGTTAGGTTACCTAGTCAGTGAGCTAGTGGGTTAGCTAAGCTAGTTATTATGCCCCAGGGTAAAGCCAAGTAAGTGCTGGTTAAGGTTAACTAGCTAACTCACTGACTAGGTAACCTAACTAGCTTAGCTAACCCACTAACTCACTGACCAGATGACCTAGGTAAACTAGCTAACTCACTGACTAGGTAGGTTAGTGTTCACTAACTAACTAGTATAATTTAAGCATGGATATTTAGCACACCCCGCTAACATGAGCATCTTAATAGAGTTAAACACTTACTTAAAAAAGAAATATAACATTAAACATAACGTCTGTATGAAATTTAATTGGAAAAGTACCTGCTGGTGCTGCTGTGAGCTGAACCCCGTTCGCTCCGCCATGTTTGGAAGAGCGCTTGAAGCTGGCGGGGTGGGCGTGGTCTGTCTCAGACGAGGGTTCAGGGTAGGTGACCAATAGAGATTAAAGGGGAACGCCTTCTTCTAAGCCCCGCCCACCCGTGAAAAGTGTGCCAAAAATCATAACCAAAAAAATGAAGCAGAAGCAAAGGAGAGATTCCAGAAGCAAAAGTCTTTAGCAGCAAAATCCACAGAAAATCCAAAAAAATCCAAAAATGAAAGCAAAGACTGGCAAAATCCAAACTAAAATAATTTTCAAATAAGTGCAAAGAATAATAAAATAACCAAGTATATTTAAATATATATATTTGATATATATTTTTTCTCTTTTGAATTTGCAACATACATGTTTTACTTTTGATTCTTAAAATTTTGATTGTGGATTTTATTTTTTTACGTAAAACTTTTGGCACAAAATTCACTCCATAGTACTCTGTATGGTTTATAAATAAGAAGGAGGGAGAAGTTGTGAGCGGACACTGTAACTGCATGGCAGGTTAGCAGTGTGAAAAACGAAAGCAGGAGTGTTTACTATGGAGGACCAAAAATGACATAAGTATAAATAAATAAATGTTGAAATAAATAAATGAATAAATAAATAAATGTTGACATAAATAAATGCACATATAAATGAATAAATAAATATATAAATAAGAAATGTGTTTATTAATTTATTTATTTACCTACACAATTATTTGTGCATGTATTTATTCATTTATATGTGCATTTATTTATTTATTCGTTTATATGTGCATTTATTTATATATTTATTAATATCAACATTAATTTATTTATTCATTTATTTATTTATATATTTATACATTTATATGTGCATTTATTTAAACTTCTGTAATTTTTGGTCCTCCATAGTTTACTTCTTTAAAGAACAATTTGACCTGATTTTCAGTGTTTGTGACTCTCAGATTAGGTGAAGTTTGCATTCATGTTAAATTAAAAAGTTACGTCCTCTGTTTTGAACACTGTTTACCGCTGAACGGAAGTGTCCTAGGAACAGCTACGTCACTTCCTACGCTCATAAATATTCCTCTGAAACGATCTATAAGATAAAGGTTGTTTACACGTACAGTAAGTATAGTGTAACGTAAAGAGTAACGGTTTATTTTACCTTGAGTGTATTGACAAATATCTTTCAGTAATGATTACTTATCTTAGTATCTATAATTACATAATTATTGTGTGAAACCTTGTATTTTATAGGCATTAACCAATACTCACATTATATTTGATCATTTTTACTCACAGTGTATTTTACACGCATTTATATAAAAGATTAACCAATAATCACAATATATCCTTTACACATATAGTAAAACATTGTTTGATATGGCATGTGACTAACACAGACTTTATTATATGACAGATTAACCCACATTAACATATAACATATGAGATGTAGCTCAGGCTTGAAGTATTTTGTTTTACTGCATGACCCTAACTAACGGTCATCAATTCGACTGGTACGGGGCTAATTTGCTACAAAAAGGCTATTAGATCAAAGCAGCCTTTTGGTGAGTGAGTGCCTCCCTAAAAAACCTCTGCTTCAAAGCGGGGGGTGACGCACACACACAGATAGTGCCAGGATGGAAGAACACAGTCAAGGTCAAACACTAGTGGTCCAGTCAGACACGTGCATGCTAACATGAGATGATTTTAACAACGCCTCATCAACAGGCTTACGTCATTTTGGGTATAAAACATGGAGTCAGATCAGAGGGGGTCAGAACTCTTACTGAGACGGCTGTAACACTGTCTTATATGTATTGGTTCTCCTGAATATTCAGTACTTTGTAATAAATACTTGGTTGCTTTCAGCTTCACTCCACCTGTCTGACTCTCTCTATCAAACGAACACGCAGGGGAGTTGTACCCCGGACGAGAGGTGGGAGTAGCCCACCTTTCATTTTCTTTTCTACAACAATTTGGTGACCCGACGACGAGTCTGACGAAGGACAGCATCCGGCACTGATCCACTCACGGCCGAACTTAACAAACCAGGTAAGCAGAGCCTGTTTAATCAAATTCTGCATATTGGCTATTTCAAATTTGAGTGGAGCGGCGCTCTGGCTGCTGTCCGGAGGGAAGCAGGAAGCATACCAAGCTATTTATAAAAAGAGTGGATGCTGTTCCTACTCAAGGGTTTATAAAAAGAGTGGATGCTGTTCCTACTCAAGGGTTTATAAAAAAGAGTAGATGCTGTTCCTACTCAAGGGTTAAGGATTGGACGCTGGCGTGTCCCCCCGGCTTCTGACGAGATGTTCGGATAACGGCCAGGTGTAGGCTCACCTCGAGATTGATCCGCTCGTAAACAAGCGCAGATGCTGTACCTGCAAGAGTAGACGCTGTACCTACTAACCTCTATTTTTATTCGGTTAAAAAGAGCAGAAGTTGTGCCTGCTCGGGTAGACGTTGTCCCTACCTCTCTATTTTTAATTCAGAAGAGTAGACGCTGTACCTACTCTTATCTATTTTAATTCGGTTAGAAAGAGCAGAAGCTGTACCTGCTCGGGTCGACGCTGTACCGACCTCTCTATTTTTAATTCGGAAGAGTAGACGCTGTTCCTACTCAAAGTCTCTTATGTTTGTGTTAAAAATAAGCAGATGTTGTTCCTGCTCAAGACATTTCGTAAATAATTAGTAGACGCTGTACCTACTACGAACTTTTACAAGTTATTAAATTAATAGTTATTGCATGATACTGTGGAGGTGCACCTGTGAGCGTGAAAGTGTGCGTGTCCAGTTTTCCGGAGAGAAACACAGCCTTGTGTGGCGGAGAGATAAAATGTGTGTGCGGCAGCGAATCAAAGAGTGTGTGCGAGAGAGTGAGCGCTGCTGAAATGTGTGTGCGTATGTGTTAGACTTGTGTGTGGAACTGTGAGACTGAAAAAAGTGTGTGCGTATGCGTTACAGTGTGTGCGAGACAGACTGAATGCAACATAAGTGTGTGCGTATGCGTTAGAGTGTGTGTGAAACAGAGTGAGTGCTACTGAAATGTGTGTGCGCAGGGTTCCTGTGAGCGGTGTGATTGGTTGAGTGTACGAACTCTTGTGTGTAAACGAAATAGGAATGGATGAGTCCCACTGCAGGGGAGGAGTCCAAGGTGAAGTAGGTGGAGTTGGTCCAGCCTATTGGCTTTAGACTGAGAGGTTGGCTATTTGTGAATTAGCACTTGTGAGATGGGGGACAGAGGTGAACAGGGGGAAAAGGTTTTTGTATGGATAGAAATAGATATATATATATAAGAAAATATAAGGATATACAAAACCTAACTATACAAGGTAAAGATCTATCTGTAAACGGAGCAGTGCAGTAGATATTACTAATGGTCATTAATAATTAAATAATTAACAGAGTAAAGTGCAATGACATCTATTATGACAGTGACTAATGTGAAATAGAAATATAATATAATATACATATGCATACGTTATAAGACAGTTCCAAAAATAAATGTGAAAATGTGAATACCCAATCATGAGTACAGTGTACTTTAATGTAAGCAAGGTTGGGGAAGTGTTAATATAAATAATTAAGTTGTTGAATAATGTCAGAGAGGTGTGTGACTGGATAAATAATTAGAGAATTTAGAGAGTTTAATACAGGGATTATGGAGACAGAATTGAGGAAAATAATTAGCTTAATTTTGGGTATTGGACTATATCTTGGGGGCGCTAACCCAACAGGGACATATGTCTGACTCTATATTCTATAAGCAAAGCTAATAATGAAAAAATGACTGTGTGTGGCTGTTTCGGAATCGTCTCCTATTGCAGAAATACTAAGCAATTTGGATTGGCCATTTTTACAATGCTTTGTCGAAACTCAGCAGTATATTTTTCCCCATATAGTTCACTATTAATTACATTATATTATAATAATATTGTACAGAAGATGTATGCTAGAAATTCCAAAATATACTATGCCATGCAGTACTGCTGTGTAAGATGTCCTCAGAGCAGGACAAATAAATATGGTTTCTTGTTTGATTCTTAAATAACCAGTTCAATGAATAGAAAATGCTACATAGTTAATAGTGAATGAATTAATGAGCGAGACATTCCAAACACAGCTTTTTCTATCAGGTGATTTAGTTAATTATCTTAATATTCGTTTCTTATTCAGACTGATCTCAGTTCAGTCCTAGCATCACCTATCAGACAGATGTAATATCTAATTTCTCTATGATCTCATGTATATCCGTCTATGCTGATATTTTGATTATCTTAAGAGCGATAGTAGATTTCAGAAAACAGTGAGGACAGACTTTATTTTTATTATTATTATTATTATTTTTTAAGGAAACGCAGTGTTGCATCTATTTCAAGCTACAGGGAATTTGGTATTTTTCTGATAAGGAGACATAATCACATGTATTGAAAAAATGAGCTTTCTATTTTGCTTTCAATATGCTTTACTTTCTTTCTGTATAGTATTAAATTAGACTAAAACGAGATCTGGAAAACAGCATAAATTTAGTTTTCATGCTTATACAATGCCACCTATAAAACAAATGCATAATTTTCTGGCTGTAGCATGAACAATATCGGCTAAGCACTATAAAATTGTTTCATCTGCATAATGGTAAAGTTTGCAATCTGAGAAGCAGAGCCAGCACTATAATTTATGTATATATATATTAAATAAACCTGGACCAAAATTTAACCTTGTGGTACACCTTTAAGGTACAGATGCCAAATCTAAATAATTATTCATTGACATGCACTCTTTTGGGTCTATTTCAGAGCAGTGGCATAAAAGCAAATAATTTAAGCTAAATTAAGTGGGAGAGAAAAGGTGATAATGATGGTAATAAATAAAATATGTATACAATAATAACAAATGATAAACCATGGGTACTTGGGGCCTTGCACAGGCTTTTACGGTCGACATCAGAGTGTGAGTTTCTGACAATATGACATACCTGGGTTTGTGTTCCCTAGCTGTGCCCTGCAGGAACACTACGGCACTGAATGTTGATAAAACTGTGCTGCTACGCTGTGTGTGGTTCAGTGGGCTAGGCTGGTTAGCCAAAGACGGGTAAGATCCCAACGTAATACAACGGGACAACCTAAGGCAGGCACAGTCTCGATCTGACCACCACATGCATTTTAACAGAAAACGGAGAAAACATCGTGGAAGGGAAGCGCAGCCCAGGGGGAGAGTGAGTGGATGAATGGAGTGATGGGGTGTGTGTCAGTGGAGGCTTGTGCAGGGTAGACCAGCCCAGTGGACAGGGGAAAGACAACAGAGGGTGGAGCAATTTTGTGTTAAGTTTTCTGAAACAGAAATTCTGTTTCAGAAAAAGGGGGAGATGTAAATAGATCACCATTATTACCACCATTATTCGCCCAGCCATTATTTTTTACCTTTTTTCTTGACTTTTTAAACCTATTACCTTTTTCATCCCTCACCACTATTACTAAAAATTTTTGACCAATCATTATTTTATAGACGTAGAGCATTTTTTTTAAACTTTTAGCTTGTTTATCTTTTTAAAGTATGGTTTTAAAACAACCACTATGTAGATGAGCAATTACTTTCAGCAATATTGTAAAAGTTTTAGCTTTTAAGACAAACTCAATCCTAACTTTAAAATATGAAATGTAGACACAAAATTAAACTTTCACTATTCAACATGTAAGCCATTTTTTGAACAAGAAAAACAATGTGTGAGGCTTGATAAATTGTTTAAGGAAATAGATGTATTGTTGATAATTGTGAAAAGCAATCTGCTTGGCATTGTATATGCATAAATACATATTGATCAGTAAATGAAAAGCATTGTATGGATTTACTTGCTATAATAACGTGGACAAAGCAAAGCATAACATCTGTGTTTATTAATATTGATAATATTATTGTCTGTAATGGAACGATTGATACAGAGAAAAATAATCATGTTCCACTTATCCCAATTCTTAAAGCACTAAATAAAATCAACTAAATATAGAAATCAAGTCTTTATAAAATCTTGGGAATTGAAAAAGTCAGAAACATAATTTCTTAGTAAAATAGCACACCGCAGAAAATTAAAGTGGCAGGTAAAATAATATAGCCACAAGCGGTGATTCTAAAGTCCAAGCAAAAGTAACCCAAGAAAGCCCAGTACATCAATATGGAACCATTCCTGAGACAGAAGCCACATTATGTGTAGTTTGTGCAGAATTTAAAACTTTGGGCCCTGATATTCTATCAGTCAGTGTGGATATGGAGGGGAAAATAGAGCAGCTGATCATTACGATCTATGTAAAAAACATGATTTAGATGTATTTCCAGGTGTTTGTTTCTTATCTATTATCTATATAGTATTACCAATACAATATGAGAAGATCTACAGGAAGCTTTAAGTGGGAGGCTTAACAGCAGGTGCGTTTAAAGCAGCAGTTTTGTGCTGTGAAGCAGTAAAATATGGTCTGTACAATGATGCTGCAGAGTTGAGGTGTGTGATCTTTAGCTTGGTTAGTGTTTGTGAGAGTGGAAGTGTTTGAGTTTGTGAGTGTGTGCATGCATGAGAAATAGTGTGTGTCTAGTGGTAAACTGGGTGGTGAACATTAGAAGTGTTTGTAAGATCTAATTTGGATATAAGAGATTGGTTGGTGTGACAGGGAAGCAGTTACACTAAAAGGGAAAGGGATGTGAACAAAAGGAAGGTAAAAGCTAGTAATTAATGGTGATGATAATTAAATGTTGCAATTTAAAATTGAACATTCCTAAAAGTTAGGGATTTAAAGCACTTTTTACATTAAAGATCATGATTGAATATAACTGAAAGGCAACTGAAGAAGGTAAGAAAACAAAAATTGGGCTGAAATCTGTGCACAGACAAAATTTAAATATGAAATAATTAACTTCCAAGGGGAAATTAGAGCTCAAGTTAAGTGTGATAAATGTATTTTAACCATGTATTTTAACTTACAGGAAGGAGACACGGAGGACGTCTTAAAAGACTTCCAACATGAATAGTGAACCTTAAACATGATTATAACGAATACAAAAGTTTCGTTTCAGATCTGTTTACACAGGGGGAGAAGGAGAACGTGGTGCAAAGGTGGACCAGTCCAGACACAAAGTCAGGGCTCCTCCGCGACTACGCACGAAAGGGGAACGAGCATGGCTGGATTGGGCCTTTCCAGGTGACTGAGAGAACAACGTACGCAGATCAACTGATAGGCGAGGGTTCTACAGCTGTGCAACAATAGAGATCGCTCACAGAGCAGCAGGAGGAGACGAGACAGCTGAGAAGTCTGACCCTGCAGCAGCAGAAGCAGGAAGGAGGGGCAGCAGAACCCCCGCAGCACGGGCCTGGCCTGGCCACAGCAGAGAAAAGATTTCTCAGAGCACAGCAGCAGACAGCACACAGCATGGCTGTGACTGAGGAGTGGAAGTGAGGGAGTGACTCATTCAGCAACGTTTCGATTGCGTCAAAGTACACTACATACAGAAACTCTTAAACACATCTCATTAAAAAACACACATAGTCTTATCACACACCAACTCATACTTTTCATTCACTGATATTGCAGACATCAAGGTAGTATACCTTCAGAACCCTGAAACAAGAAGAAAGAAGAAACGAACAACACGAATTGCAACTTTAACATTTACACATATAGGGTTATAAACTGTGATTTGCTAAAGTAGGGGGGGAACACATTATTTTTTCTTTACAGGTTGTACTGAACATTGCTTTCCTTTACAGGTGGCCGAAAGACTCTTGAAAAAACGAAATTGTAAAAAAAAAAAATATATACACTCTGTAACCTTAACACTTACACATATAGAGCTATAGATAATAAGTTTACTAAATACTGGGAAACTTAGAGGGAAAACACATTTATGGTTTAATAATGGCTTGCTTGGTACGGAAAAAGGGGGTGGGACAGGTCAAAGTACGGACACTATAACGAACCAGCATTTCCTCTAGTTATTCCAATATGGCTCCAGATAATAATAACAGTTGCCCTCATGGGTATAATGATAATGACACTGACCATTGTCTCAAAACAAGAACAACTAACAACGGTAGAGGGAACAATTGTAAACACATCAGCAACCGTACACCCGACAAACGCAACAGCTAAAGACCAGCCCACACAGCTTAATAGAACCAAACGATCAACCATCAATCAGCCTAACTCAAAACTTTTTTTTTTCAAGTTGAGAAGCTAAAATAGAATGTGTATTTTACTATATTGTTTATTTTTTTCATATATTTTTTAAAAATAGAATTTTATTATCATTTGAATCTTATATGATCCAGAATAATTCTCATTACCGTTACAGTAAATGACGAAGCTAGATCAACCGGTTCAAAACATTTTTTGATGATTAATTTTTGATTAATAGTTCCACAACAAAATCCCATCAACTTAACAGCACAGTCCTTGACACTTACTTTGATCTTTTTATTTATTTATTTATAGTTAAGCAACTCTCATTACCGATACAACATTTGTAAAATATCTTTTAATTTTTTAATTAATGAAAATTATTTTAGAATATGTTTGATCAAAAACTCATGGGGACAACAGGTGAGGGGTATACTATAATAAAATGAAGAAAAGTTATGATAAGATGTGAAACTTTTAAAAAATTAACATTTTAGATCCATAACGGTAATGAGAACACAATTAAATGGTAATGAGATGCTCTTAGCTAATTTCACACATAACTTAAAATGCTAATATGCTAACAACCTATAACTTTGCCAGCTGTCAAAGCCTTATATTGTGATAATATTCATGAAATAATTTATTTTTATATTTTTAAAAGTAATGAGTATTAAACCATAACGGTAATGATAATACACAGTGTAATTGAGGACAGTTTTAGTAATATTAACACAGATTTCTCAAAGGGAGAGAATAGTGACCAACTGATCTTATCTCCATTTTGAAGCTTGTCTCTGACGTGATGCATCATGGGATAGCTGATCAATTTCAAGGCACAGTGTAATTTTTTTAAGGGGGTAAAATCATGAAACGGTAATGAGAAAAATTGTTCGGACACAGTTATTTTGTTTAAAATCAAGTACATTTTTTGTTCAACACCAAAAATATTTATATTATGTATAAATGGTGATATTTTAAATGACTTTAATCTATTTTATTGATTCGATATGCTTAGTACTTTTAATATGGTTTAACTTAAAATTAGAAAGAAGGGGTACGGACACATAACGGTAATGTGAATTTCCATATATTTTTTATTTAATTTATATAAAAATAATTTTATATGAACAATTGATCCATACAGTACTACCTATTTGCTTTACACACAATATCGGAGTTTTTGTGAATTGAGTACTGATTTAAAAAAAAATTGTCATGGACATGTTCCCTGCAGCTTCATGAGAATCACTCATAACACCGACCAAACAGCTTACAAGGCCAGACCTTGTAACAAGTGGGAAACCGTAATTAGGTCAACGCATGTTAATTGGGATCCAAGCGAACGCTGGGCGACTCGTGAGCGGGAGAACTGGAATAGTATTAACATACAAAGGGATAATGGTCCGATAAATAATCTGATAACCATTGCATTAGAGTGGCAATCTGATCCTAATGGGGAAAAATCATTTTTCATAGGGGTCCGGGTGGATGTAAGTGGTAATGACCCTGTGGGATGGATCAAAGTTAGAGCTACAGATAAACCGACCTATACTGGAGTGTGAGGAAGAGCTGGAGGAAATGCTGGAAACCAACCAGTCTTGGGGATGACTTTATTGCAATGATGTCACTTCCTCCTTTGATAGAGTTCGAATTTTTGGTCGCCTGGTGGCAGAGGGACCGTGGGAGAATTTTTCCTGTCATAAATTGGTTGGAAGGCTGCCGGAACAGGTTTTCGCTCCCACCATTAGCTAAATGTTCACACATATGTTTATCAAGTGTTGAACATATGTAAATACATATTTGGAGGAATTACGATGTGTTGACGTATCTGGTTGATACGTCAAAAGGGAGAATTAAAGAGTAACGGTTTATTTTACCTTGAGTGTATTGACAAATATCTTTCAGTAATGATTACTTATCTTAGTATCTATAATTACATAATTATTGTGTGAAACCTTGTATTTTATAGGCATTAACCAATACTCACATTATATTTGTGTCATGTCTTGGCCCTGTCTCGTGTCTTTGTGTGCTTTCCCCACGTGACCTGTGCTCCCCTGTGTCTTCCGTCTCAGTACTTTTCCACCTGTGTCTCATTTGTAGCTCCGCCCCTGCCCCAGGTGTTTCTAATTATAGTGTTTCCTGTTTCCTTATTTAGCCCTCGTCTACCACTTTGTCTCCGTCGGTCTTTGCACCTTCCCCTGTTGTTTTGTCTCTCCGTGTTCTTCCATGTTTCATAGCCCTAGTCATTGCCCGTGTTTACCTCAGTTATTCTCTTGTGTATGTTTTCTAGTTTCTTGTTTATTTCCTTGTTTCCCAGTCCTCTGCTTAGTGTTTTGTTTCTAGTATATTCCTTGTATATATTTATATCCCTGCCCTGTTTAGTTTTGTTTATTTCTTGTTTGGTTTTTCTAGTCTCTTGTTTAACTCCGTGTTCCTTAGTTCTTTGTACATACCCCTTCTTTGTGTTTATTCCTAGTTTAGCTCCCTGTATATATTCCCTGTTTGTTTATCTTTATTATTATCTCTAGTTTGTTATTGGTTATTTGTGTTTCTTTGTTACATGTTTACTTGTTGCTTGTTTCCTTGTTTCTTTGTTATTTATTTAATAAATTATTTATTTATTTCGTCCCTACCTGCACCTGTGTCCGCCTCCTCGTCTCCCTGCCTGGGTCATTCGTGACAGAAAGACCGACCGAACATGGACACAGCAGGTTCTGCCTGGATGGGCACCAGGATGGCGATTCGCCGTGCTCCTTGCGGGACCCCGGCGCAGGACACCTCGAGGCCTCAAGGACGCCGCAGGCCTCGGGGTAGGCGCTCTAAGGGGTCCCGCCAGCCGGAAGAAGACCCCTTTTCCGGGGAGGATTTTCTTGGGGGGGCGATGAGGGTTGGTGCTTTGAGCCTCGGTACCTCCGTGTACCCGAGGCTCAAGGAGCGGGACCCGTGGGACTTTCTCGGGTGCGCTCCCAGCAGCTCCGAGGACGAAGAGGAGCTCTACGCCGCACCAGCCCGTACTCCAAAACCGTTTCCCCCAGGGGCGGTGCTCTACCCGGCTCTCGGCCGCACAGCTCCAGAGGCCGTCCCGACTCCCGTCCGTTCCCCTGCAGCCAAGGTGCGCTCCTCACCGGCGGTTCCAGAGCTAGCTTCCCCGGTGGCTAAGGCGTTAGCTTCCCCAGCGCCTCCAAAGCTAGCTCCTCCCGCGGCCAAGACACTCTCCTCTTCGGCGGCCAAACCGCGCTCCGTAACTATCGCGGGACTTCCTCGATGGCAGTCGAACCGCGCTCCGTGTTCCCCGCGGTTGCTGCCGAACCGCGTTATAGGACCTCCAACCCGGTGAGCCAGCCGCGAGCAGAGACTTTCCACGCGCTGGACTCAGCCGGAGAGAGTAAAAATCCGGTCCGGGTTTTTGCTCCACCCGCACTCTCAAGCCCTGCAGTTGCAGTGCCAGCACCTCAGGCTGAGGAGCTGGCTTTCATGGCGGCTGCAGAGCTGGATTTCGCCGCTGCAGTCCAGCCTCTCTCTGGGACTATCTCCGCGGCAACCCAGCCGTGCTCCGGGACTGTTTTGGAGACTTTTCCCGCGCCGGTTTCTACCGGCGGCCCCGCGCTGTTTGCAGTGGACTTTACCGGCGAGGCTGCAGATCCAGTCCGGGTTTTCGTTTCACCCGCAGTCTCAAGCCCTGCTGCTGCTCCGCTGGATCTGCACACACCCAGCTCCGAAATTCTCTCGGCGGCCACGCCCATCTCCGAGGTGTCTTCGGCTGCTGAGCCACGCCCCCGGACTCCTGCCGTGTCTGCAGAAGCTGCTCCAGCCTCCGTCTCTGCAGAAGCTGCTCCAGCCTCAGTCTCTGCTCCAGTCTCCGTGTCTGCTGAAGCTGCTGAAGCCTCCGTGTCTGCAGAAGCTGCTCCAGCCTCCGTCTCTGCAGAAGCTGCTCCAGCCTCAGTCTCTGCTCCAGTCTCCGTGTCTGCTGAAGCTGCTGAAGCCTCCGTGTCTGCAGAAGCTGCTCCAGCCTCCGTCTCTGCAGAAGCTGCTCCAGCCTCAGTCTCTGCTCCAGTCTCCGTGTCTGCTGAAGCTGCTGAAGCCTCCGTGTCTGCAGAAGCTGCTCCAGCCTCCGTCTCTGCTCCAGCTGTTCAAGCCTTCAAGTCTGCTCCAGCTGTTCAAGCCTTCAAGTCTGCTCCAGCTGTTCAAGCCTTCAGGTCTGCTCCAGCTGTTCAAGCCTTCAAGTCTGCTCCAGCTGTTCAAGCCTTCAAGTCTGCTCCAGCTGTTCAAGCCTTCAAGTCTGCTCCAGCTGTTCAAGCCTTCAAGTCTGCTCCAGCTGTTCAAGCCTTCAGGTCTGCTCCAGCTGTTCAAGCCTTCAAGTCTGCTCCAGCTGTTCAAGCCTTCAAGTCTGCTCCAGCTGTTCAAGCCTTCAAGTCTGCTCCAGCTGTTCAAGCCTTCAAGTCTGCTCCAGCTGTTCAAGCCTTCAAGTCTGCTCCAGCTGTTCCAGTCTCAGTGTCTGCTCCAGCAGTTCCAGTCTCAGTGTCTGCTCCAGCAGTTCCAGTCTCCGTGCCAGAGCCAGCTGCCCAAGTCTCCGTGCCAGAGCCAGCTGCCCAAGTCTCCGTGCCAGAGCCAGCTGCCCAAGTCTCCGTGCCAGAGCCAGCTGCCCAAGTCTCCGTGCCAGAGCCAGCTGCCCAAGTCTCCGTGCCAGAGCCAGCTGCCCAAGTCTCCGTGCCAGAGCCAGCTGCCCAAGTCTCCGTGCCAGAGCCAGCTGCCCAAGTCTCCGTGCCAGAGCCAGCTGCCCAAGTCTCCGTGCCAGAGCCAGCTGCCCGAGTCTCCGTGCCAGAGCCAGCTGCCAGAGTCGCCGCGCCGCCAGCGCCAGCTCCCGCTGCCCGAGTCGCCGCGCCGCCAGCGCCAGCTCCCGCTGCCCGAGTCGCCGCGCCGCCAGCGCCAGCTCCCGCTGCCCGAGTCGCCGCGCCGCCAGCGCCAGCTCCCGCTGCCCGAGTCGTCGCGCCGCCAGCGCCAGCTCCCGCTGCCCGAGTCGTCACCCCACCGGTTCCTACTCCCAGGACTTTGTTTCGTCCCAGGCCCCACGTACCCAGGCAGGCACCGAGGCCCCCGGACTTTCACCCCAGTACTGTGCCCAGGCTGGCTCCGTGGACTTCCCCTCAGACATTTGCCAGTCCTGGGCACCCACCGGTGTTTTTGGTCCCCATATCTCTCCCTGTTTTGGTCCCTGTCTCTGTTTCCGTCCCTGTACCCGTGTCTGTCTCTGTCTCTGTTCCCGTCCCAGTTACTGTGTTCGTGTCAGTCCCTGTTAATGTCCTCGTCCCTGTTCCCATGTCTAGTCCTGTCCAGTCTCCGTCTCCTGTCCAGTCTCACGTCCAGTCTCCGTCTCCTGTCCAGTCTCACGTCCAGTCTCCGTCTCCTGTCCAGTCTCACGTCCAGTCTCCATCTCCTGTCCAGTTCCCTGCCCAGCCTCCGTCCCCTGTTCTGTCTCCGTCCACCGTCCAGTTCCCTGTCCAGTCTCCGTTCCCCGTCCAGTCTCCGTCTCCTGTCCAGTTCCCCGTCCAGTCTCCGTCTCCCGTTCAGTCTCCCGTCCAGTCTCTGTCCTCTGTCCTGTCTCCGTTTCAGTCCCCGGTCTCGACTCCTGTTTTCCCTGGCCTCTCCCTGCCGCCAGCCCCCGGGGTTCGTTTTTCCGCGCCTCGGGAGCTGCGCGTTTAGGGGGAGGCTTCTGTCATGTCTTGGCCCTGTCTCGTGTCTTTGTGTGCTTTCCCCACGTGACCTGTGCTCCCCTGTGTCTTCCGTCTCAGTACTTTTCCACCTGTGTCTCATTTGTAGCTCCGCCCCTGCCCCAGGTGTTTCTAATTATAGTGTTTCCTGTTTCCTTATTTAGCCCTCGTCTACCACTTTGTCTCCGTCGGTCTTTGCACCTTCCCCTGTTGTTTTGTCTCTCCGTGTTCTTCCATGTTTCATAGCCCTAGTCATTGCCCGTGTTTACCTCAGTTATTCTCTTGTGTATGTTTTCTAGTTTCTTGTTTATTTCCTTGTTTCCCAGTCCTCTGCTTAGTGTTTTGTTTCTAGTATATTCCTTGTATATATTTATATCCCTGCCCTGTTTAGTTTTGTTTATTTCTTGTTTGGTTTTTCTAGTCTCTTGTTTAACTCCGTGTTCCTTAGTTCTTTGTACATACCCCTTCTTTGTGTTTATTCCTAGTTTAGCTCCCTGTATATATTCCCTGTTTGTTTATCTTTATTATTATCTCTAGTTTGTTATTGGTTATTTGTGTTTCTTTGTTACATGTTTACTTGTTGCTTGTTTCCTTGTTTCTTTGTTATTTATTTAATAAATTATTTATTTATTTCGTCCCTACCTGCACCTGTGTCCGCCTCCTCGTCTCCCTGCCTGGGTCATTCGTGACAATTTGATCATTTTTACTCACAGTGTATTTTACACGCATTTATATAAAAGATTAACCAATAATCACAATATATCCTTTACACATATAGTAAAACATTGTTTGATATGGCATGTGACTAACACAGACTTTATTATATGACAGATTAACCCACATTAACATATAACATATGAGATGTAGCTCAGGCTTGAAGTATTTTGTTTTACTGCATGACCCTAACTAACGGTCATCAATTCGACTGGTACGGGGCTAATTTGCTACAAAAAGGCTATTAGATCAAAGCAGCCTTTTGGTGAGTGAGTGCCTCCCTAAAAAACCTCTGCTTCAAAGCGGGGGGTGACGCACACACACAGATAGTGCCAGGATGGAAGAACACAGTCAAGGTCAAACACTAGTGGTCCAGTCAGACACGTGCATGCTAACATGAGATGATTTTAACAACGCCTCATCAACAGGCTTACGTCATTTTGGGTATAAAACATGGAGTCAGATCAGAGGGGGTCAGAACTCTTACTGAGACGGCTGTAACACTGTCTTATATGTATTGGTTCTCCTGAATATTCAGTACTTTGTAATAAATACTTGGTTGCTTTCAGCTTCACTCCACCTGTCTGACTCTCTCTATCAAACGAACACGCAGGGGAGTTGTACCCCGGACGAGAGGTGGGAGTAGCCCACCTTTCATTTTCTTTTCTACAACAAACGTTACAGAATAATAGTAGCAATAAACAACCTGTTATCCTGTTAGCTAATGTTATCAGTCTGTGCTGTTATCAGTTATCATGTTAGTGTTAGCCTGTTAGCTAAAGTTATAGGTCTGTGGCTATCCTCTTAGCGGTTAGCCTGTTATCAGTTATCCTGTTAGCAGTTAGCCTGTTAGCTAATGTTATTGGTCTGTGGGGTTGTCGGTTATACTGTTAGCGGTTTGCCTGTTATTGGTTATCCTGTTAGCTAACATTATAAGTCTGTTGTGTTATTGGTTATCCTGTTAGCCTTTCTCCTGTTATCGGTTAACCTGTTAGCAGTTAGCCTGTTAGCTAATGTTATCAGCTATCCTGTTATCGGTTATCCTGTTAGCAGTTAGCTAATGTTATCGATTATCCTGTTATTGGTTAACCTGTTAGCAGTTAGCCTGTTAGCTAACGTTATCGGTCTGTGGTGTTATTAGTTATCCTGTTATCAGTTATCATTTTAACGGTTATCCTGTTAGCAGTTTGCCTGTTAGCTAATGTTATCAGTCTGCAGTGTTATTGGTTATCCTGTTATCGGTTATCCTGTTGTCGTTTATCCTGTTAGCAGTTAGCCTGTTAGCTAATGTTATCGATTATCCTGTTATTGGTTAACCTGTTTGCAGTTAGCCTGTTAGCTAATGTTATCAGTCTGTGGTGTTATTAGTTATCCTGTTATCAGTTATACTGTTATCGGTTATCCTGTTAGCAGTTATCCTGTTATCGGTTATCCTATTAGCAGTTAGCCTGTTAGCTAACGTTATCAGTCTGCGGTGTTACTGGTTATCCTGTTATCAGTTATCCTGTTAGCAGTTAGCCTGTTAGCTTATGTTATTGGTAATCCAGTTATCGGTTATCCTGTTAGCAGTTAGCCTGTTAGCTAATGTTATCAACCTGTGGTGTTATCGGTTATCCTGTTAGCGGTTATTCTGTTAGCAGTTAGCCTGTTAGCTAATGTTATCAGTCTGCGGTGTTATTGGTTATCCTGTTATCAGTTATCCTGTTACCAGTTATCCTTTTAGCAGTTAGCTTATTAGCTAATGTTATTGGTTATCCTTTTATCGGTTAACCTGTTAGTAGATACTCTGTTAGCTAATGTTATCGGTGATCCAGTTATCGGATATCCTGTTAGCAGTTAGCCTGTTAGCTAATGTTATCAGCCTGTGGTGTTATCAGTTATCCTGTTAGCGGTTAGCCTGTTATCAGTTATCCTTTTAGCAGTTAGCCTGTTAGCCAATGTTATTGGTTATCCTGTTATCGGTTAACCTGTTAGTAGTTACTCTGTTAGCTAATGTTATTGGTCTGTGGGGTTGTCGGTTATCCTGTTAGGATAGCCTGTTATTGGTTTTCCTGTTAGCTAATGTTATCGGTCTGTGGTGTTATTAGTTATTCTGTTATCAGTTATCCTGTTATCCTTTCTCCTGTTATCGGTTATCCTGTTAGCAGTTAGCCTGTTAGCTAATGTTATCAGTTATCCTGTTGTAGGTTATCCTGTTAGCAGTTAGCTAATGTTATCGATTATGCTATTATAGGTTATCCTCTCAGCAGTTAGCCTCTTAGCTAATGTTATTGGTTATCCTGTTATTAGTTATCCTCTTAGCAGTTAGCCTGTTAGCTAATGTCATCTTCCTGTGGTGTTAGCGGTTCTCTTGTTAGCAGTTAGCCTGTTAGCTAATGTTATTGGTCTGTGGTGTTATCGGTTATCCTGTTATCGGTTGAACATTTTCTGGATGACTGACTTAATGTGCAGGTTATGCAAGCCAGTAATAATGTGTACTGTGGTAGTGTTTTTTCATGATGTTTCTTTATAAATAATTGGTTGTTCGGATCAGTAATTTAAGTTAAATATATCATAAAGCAGATAAACACAGATTTTTCTTGTTCTGCCACTTCAAACCTTAAGTAGAACTGTAGTCTTCCATTTCCTCACTATGTTTCTCACAAGGGGAACTGACAGCTGAAACCTCTGAGGTAGCTTTTTGTATCCTTCTTCTAAACCATGTTGTTATCAGGTCATTTAAAAAGTTGTTTTGAGGCTCCCATGTTGCCACTGTTCAGAAAAGATGCAAAGAGGAGAGAAACTAGCAATTGGCCAAATTATTCCTTTCTCATAATTCACCTGATTCACCTGTGTCTGTGGGTCAAGGGTCAATGAGCTTACTAAACAAAGTTTGTGTTCCAGTAATTAGTGCTAAAAGTATTCAAATCAGTAAAACTACAAGAGTGCCCAAATTGTTGAACCTGCCTAATTTAGAAAATAAATCCTAAAAACTTAATTTCACTTCTCAAACATTACTGTGTTCATCTACTATGTGATATATTTAACTAAAATTGCTGATCCAAACAACCAATGATTTATAAAGGAAAATCCTGAAAATTATCAGGGGTGCCCAAACTTTTCCATACAACTGTAATTCCACAGGTGGTGGACATTGGAATTGTATCAAATTGGCCGAAATTAAGAAATGTGTCATACACTCTAAGAAATATAAGTACAGATTTGTACTTAAAAGAGTACAAAGCTTGTCGCTGGGGCTGTACCTTATATTGAGGCACAAAAAAGTACCTTTCGGTGAAAGTCCTTTTTTGTACCCATGGTTTTTGTGGCAGTAAAGATCATAAAGATTATAAACATTATCATCAACTAAATATGGCTCAAAAACTTGATGATACAAAATTGTCTGGCTTTCAAATAAAAAAATGTGCAATTTAAATATATATTGTTCATTAGTACAGTGATGCAGAATACTGAATGTACCCTTTGGCTGGTTAAATGGTACAAATTTGTACTTATTGCTGTTAGAAATGACTTTGTACTTCAGAGGGAACAAATCTGACCCTGTAAAGACCAATATTGTACCTTTGAGGGGACAATTATAAAGAGTGTACCTTCGAGTACAAAAAAGTACTCATGTCGTACCTCTGTTTTTTAGAGTGTAGCAAAAATTTCAGCCATATTGTCCAGCCCCGGTATGAAAAGAAGGACATGTTACTAGCCAGTAAAGGCTATTCGGCTTTAACACGTAAAAGTGACACACAAATTAACAAAAAGGCCAATAAAAATGATAAAAAACGAGCACTATCAGACTCTTGGAGACCAGAGAGACCGGGTTCACTGATTCAGTGACGACTCTTTGCGTCACGTTAGTTTAGAAGGCGAGGTTGGATTTAGGCCTATCATCACAGACACAGGAAGTGTCTAGACCAGACTTGTTAAGTGTGGGTGTGACCGCAGTGATTTTAAGGGAAATAAGAGCAGGAGAAGCTGAAGAGAGGCATGTGATTATCAAATGAGTGATGGTAATAGAATGGTTCTTGGACTGGATGTGCAGTTTGGTTCTGGGATAAACATCTAAAGATCTTACAGAAGCGTATTGTTTATTGTACAGCATTGCTCTAAAATATGCTTTTGTTTAAAATGAAATACATTTATTGTAAATTGTCAGAAAATGGGTTGTATATTACGTTCAGTGTAAACACTACCGTGTCACTGTGGGTAAGTGTCAGTCGTGCTGTTTATTTCTGTACCGTCTGAGCTTATAAATCACAACGACAGGCAGTTTAAACAAGCAGAGACTCACTAAAGATCTGTTAAAAATGTGCAGTATATGACTTAGAAAGTATTAGACTTAGAAAGTATACACAACATTCCATACAAGAAAAATCACACCAATAATGACTTTGTATTGGTAGAAAAAAAAAATCATGATCATGCAAAAAAATTGTCATCATGTCAGAAACGTGAGCAAGGCAAAAAAATGGATCATGTAAAAAATGTTTGATGACATTAAAAACATGATTATGTGATGTGATTCTGTCACAATCATATTGCTAAAATGTAATAACTTGAAAAATAGAGTGAAAAAGTCTTAACATGATAGAAGGATCACATGTGATTACATGGCACATTATACTACATGTGGTCTTATGTGGAAAAGTGTAATCATGCACAAAATATTTTTTTGGGAATCATATTTTGTGGTAATGTAACTGTGTGAAAATGTAATTGTGTGGGAACATGTTCATGTGTGGAAATGTGATTATATGGAAATATGACTGTGTGGGAACGTAATTGTGTGGAAATGTGAATGTGTGGGAATGTGGTTGCTTGGAAATGTAATTGTGTGTAAATGTGTTAATGTGTGAAAATGTGATTTTGTGGAAATGTGGTTGCTTGAAATTTGATTGCATGGGAATATTATTATGTGGGATTGTGTTCATGTGTGGAAATGTTGCACACCTGTGGTCACATGTTATTGCGTGGTATTATGTGTGTTTATTAGTGATTTCTGTTCCTTTAAATCATGCTCTCTGGGTTCAGTGAAGTGAGTTCTGAATCAGAGCTGCACTGCAGCTGAACTGTAACTGGGTCGGAAAGCATTTCTCTGTGAGTTCTCCGGGTTGTTACTGTTGGAAAGCTGCTGATTGATGTGTGTGATGTGTAAAGTCACGGTCTGGTGCTCAGGCCTCCTTCAGTAACTGCGAGAAGCTGGAAACGGACAATCACAGTCCGTCTGCAGAAACGTGCATATATATATATATAAAGATGTGTGGAGATATGTGGAGATGTACGTATGGCATGCAGCAGATCTGTGTACGTTCCATCTGTTCCTGCAGCGTTTGTTTATCTAGAACAATGGAACCGTCTTATTGACACTGCTATTTTTAGAGTTTAACACAGACTAACCGTGTTTTTGTGTGGGTTTATAAAGGCTGTGGTCTCAGGACGTGTGGAAGTGGAGGTTCGGCCGCTCTGGAATTGGAAGTATTTCTGATTCTGATCCAGATTCTATTTGCTCTTTCCGCCTCTGACATCAGCGGCTGGCTGTATAAATGCTCGGGCCGGAGGCGGGCAGGGCACTAACGCTGACACTTAATGGAATCTCGGACGTCTCACATAGGAGGCAAATTTGGGCTCCAGGATGAAGAGAGAGAGTGAAGCAGCTGTTATATCCCTCGCCCTCCAAATCTGCCTTCTCACACAGGTCAGAATACTCCACTATATACATACATATACATATGCATTATATAATTACTTTATAATATATAAATAAAAAAAGTGTAATAAAATACTACAGTTGTTTGGACATTAATTTTATTGAAAAAGTTCTGCACTTAATCCAATTAAACAGGACTAATTACACTCTCTATAATAAAATGTGCAGGTTTTTGTGTGTGCATATTTTTCATTTCATTTTTCATTTTCATTACAATAACAAATTCATCATGATACAATAAAATACTGTTATATTGTCCAGCTTTATTATATACTAATTACTTATCATACTACATATTTTGATTAATTACATCTACATTAAACTGTTTTGTGGCATTAAGTCCTGTTGTAAACATTATTAATACACGCTTACTAAGAAAAGAGATTTCTTTACATTTTGCTTAATATTAGTGTAGTCATATAGAACTATTGCCTTTACTTAAAATTGAAGAATGCTGTACATAACCTACTGTATGTAAACTCATGTGGAATCTGTATAAGTGTAAAAAAGTTGCCTTATAATATAACATCTCCAATAATAACCCTCAAATTGGTAAAACATCTTAATGAAGCACTAATGAAGAATAATTTTAAATGAAGGACCCATTTTTAGAGTTTATTTTGTGTCAGTGTAAGGAACTTTTGTAAATTAACCCTTAATCTGGTAGAACATTTGTATTATTTACATTGCATGTATTTACCAGCTTTTTCAGCAATTACTAAAGCCCACTAAATTAATATATTCTATATAGTTCATATTTTATACACTTTATGCATCATCCAGAATCATGTACTGAAGCGTTTTTCATCATTTTGAAGATAACCAGACAAAGAACTATTTTCTTTTGCTTGATGTGACTTAAAACTTAATAATTCTGCCATAGAAATTAACATTTTAACAAATTAACAATTTACAGGGCTCCAGAATAGAGCCTTGGGGCACTCCATAAGCAACAAGAATGACATATGAATTTGCTGGACGAAGCACAATAATTCTAGAGAACACTTTTTCTCTGCTCCACAGCTCTATACTGGGGGCTGTATACCCCTCTAGACTAGTGCCACTATGTTCATGTTTCTTTATCTGTTTCTAAGACTCCTATTCTATTGGTAATTCTCCTGCACAGGGACTAGGCAAGTTGTGTGTGTGTGCATTTGACCACCTGTGTGCATCTTCAATGGGTGAAACTTTGATGAATAACGCATTCAGTAGAAGAGGTGTCCATCAATATTTGAAGATATTGTGTATTGTATTTTTTTTTTTTTGTATTAAATTCTCATTGTAGGTTTAATCTCTCTGTCAGGTGGTGTGCCAGCTCTGCGATGGACCCTGCCACTGCCCCTGGCCCCCTCCTACCTGCCCAGTAGGCGTGGCCCTGGTGCTGGATGGGTGCAGGTGTTGTCAGATGTGTGCCAGGCAGGAGGGGGAGCCTTGCACGGAGAGGGAGCTCTGTGACGGGCGGCAGGGCTTGCAGTGTGACTACAGCGCCAGCTTCCCGGGTGGGCCGGGCGAGTGTGTCAGTAAGTTCTGCTGCTGTGGTTCTGGTATCAAGTGGTATCAAGTTGGTCCCACTTGTGTAAGAGCTGATAAGCCATACCAGGCTCTGTGTTTTGATTTTGTGATGTAAAAGTGGTGTAAAATAAGTATTTGCCACCCTACAAATATATAAAGTAGAGTATAATTGTATTTATTAAAGGAATAAAAAATATTCAAACCTCTCTGGCCCTGTGTGAAAAAGTGTTTGCCCCCCCTAAACGTATTAACCTGGTGCTACCTTTAACAGCAAAAACTGCCATCAAGCTTTACCAATAACTGGCAACGAGCCATTCACATCTCTGTGGAGGAATTTTGGCTCCACTCTTCTTTGCAGAATTGTTTTAATTCAGCTACATTGGAGAGTTTTCCAGCATGAACTGCCTGTTTAAGATCATGTCACAGCATCTCAATCAGACTTTAACTAGGCCAATCCAAAACCTTCATTTTGTATTTTTTTAAGCCATTTAGAGGTGGACTTGTTTGTAAGCTTTGGATCATTGTCCTGCTGCAGAACCCAAGTACACCTGAAGCAGGACAAAGCAAAGCAGGCCCAGACCATCACACTACCACCACCATATTTTGCGTTCTTTTTCTGAAATTATGTGTTATTTTTACACCAGATATAACGGTAGACACACCTTTCAAAAATGTACACTTTTGTTAGTGGTCAGCCGGTCACTCCTGGGAAGGTTCACCAGTGTTCCATGTTTTCTCTATTTATGAATAATGGCTTTATAACATTTTCCAGACTTTGAATTTGTTCAGACTGGGGCATAATGTGATGCTTTTTGAGATCTTTTATCTGCTTCATGTTGTCAGACAGGATCTATTTAAGTGATTTCTTGGTTCTAAAGGTCTGGCAGTAATCAGGCCTGGTTGTGGTCTGTGGTGAAATTGAACTCAGCTTTTCAAAAAGTGTGATTAATCACAGTTGATTTATGGGGGGGTGGGAGCTAGATTGCTTTGGATATTTTTTTCCCCTTAATAAGTTAAATCATTAAGTGAAATCTGAAAAATTTAATTATGACAAAAAGGCAAAAGAAATCTTTATGGGGGCAAATAATTTTTAATGCCACTGTATATTCTGTATATATGTACTTAATTTGATGTATACATATTACAAACACAAACTTGTAAACTGTTAAAATACACATATTATTTTTAAAATATAATTTTTTCTCACCGTATTGAAGTTTCTGCACTATTTAATCTATATATTGAAACTGTATGGTGGGAGGGATTAATGAAATATGGAATCTGTTAATTGGCTAGCCGTGTCGAGCTAACAATGCTGGACAACAGTAGCATTGTGGAAAGGGCAATAGGAATGTGGAATATGGCCTGTAGTAGACATGCTATTGCTGCAGAAGTGATGTTTGGGAGGCCAGTAGCAGTGTGGGACCGGGCCTGTAGCTGGCATGCTAACGCTGTAATAGCGAAGTGGTAGGAGGCCTGTAGCCAGTGTAAAAACTCACAGCTCTTAAACCTCAAATTGCAAAAAAGCATTTCAGATTTTGGGAGGTTCTTCAGAAGTCTAGCCTTTAAAACAGATTTGTATATCTCTTAAAGAAGCTGCAGTTTTATTTTTCTCACAATTATTTTAATGCAACATCTGTGTACATAAAGGACCCATTTTTAGAGTATATTTTTTGTGAGTGTGAAGAACTTTTGTTAAATTACTGTTAAACTGATAGAACATTTGTATTATTTACATTGCAATTTAATTACTCACTTATTTACCAGCTTTTTCAGCAATTACAGAAACCCACTAAATTAATACATTCTATAAAGTTTATTATATTCTATACACCCTATGTATTCTATGCATCATCCAGAATCAATATTGAGTCTGTATTTTAAAACTAAGGTACTAAAAGCCCAGTTTCCAATGCATACAACTGTTTGGTGGGAGGGATTAGTGTGGGATGGGGCCTGTAGCTGCCATGCTAACACTGTGGAAGCGATGTGGTGCAAGGCCTGTAGCCAGTGTGAAAACTCACAGTTACACCAGAAGACTCCAAAGACGAGGATACCAAAAATGACTTTTTGATCAGAAACACTGTTTATAGGAAAAGTATTTTACTGTAAGTAAAATTCTTTGCTGTAGGACCGTCATCGGGCTAGGCTTTCTTTCTGTACAAAGCACAAGGAGAGCCAAACCCCCTGGGCATGCAACCGGGGACCAACCTAATAGCACTAGGGCAGGGGTGTCCAAAATGTTTTTTTTGGGGGCCAGAAGGAGAAATATATTTGAAGTCACGGGCCAAAGACTCACAAATAATGAAATATTCCACTTTAAATAAAACATTTTCCTAATTATTTTCATTTACACACCATTTTACTTGACTTACTATCTTTATCTATCTTTGACAGTGTTGTGTAAACTAAGATTTTTCAAACTGATGTTTAATTTCATGATGTCACTTAATATTAAACTCCTTAATTACGGCAACTTTTAGACTCATTTGCTCTTTTTCTGCGGAACAACTGAACACTCTCTCCGCTTTTAGACTCTTTGGCCCGTTTTCAGCGCTAGAAATGCACACTCTCTCTGCTTTTAGACTCTTTCGCTGTTTTTTTGCGCTATAACTGTGCACCCTCTCCACTTTTAGACACTTTGGCCCGTTTTTCTGCGCTAGAAATGCGCACTCTCTCCGCCTTTAGACTCTTTCGCCGTTTTTTGGCGCTATAACTGCGCACCCTCTCCGCTTTTAGACTCTTTGGGCCGCTTTTCTGCGCTAAAACTTCACTCTCGCCGCTTTTAGACTCTTTGGCCCGTTTCTGACACATAGCTTTCAAACTCTGAATCTCACATTATAAAAACCTGCTTAACAGCGGGCCAACTTTCATTCTATTTCTAAAATACCTCGCGGGCCGCTCCAAAAAAGGAAACGGGCCGCAAATGGCCCGCGGGCCGTAGTTTGGACACCCCTGCACTAGGGTAAATGGATGGAAAAAGTAAATCGGCTGCTTCTGAAAGAAGGAAAACAGATGTATTTAGAGGTCTTTTATAGGCAGCTGATTGGTCAAGATAAGGCCACGTAGTATTAGGGTCTTCTGGCAGAACAACGCTAAGCTTATATTTTCTATATCATATAAAGCTAGTGTGCTAACTTGCCAAATTTGTGAAATCAGGATGGCAATGAGACAGGACACATTGGAAGACATTGGAAGCTAGCAATGCATAAGTGTGGTTGGATGAGGTCCATAGCCAGTGTGCTGCTATGTTGAGAGGCAACTTTACAGGAGAGAGAGAGGGAAAACCTTCTTAAGTGTCAATGGAAGACAATGTAAAAAGAGTATATTTCAGGTAATCTGGAGAATTTCTATTGGTCCATACATCAAGAAATGTTGACAGTTTCAAGGACAGTGTGTGTTTCAATTTTATAGTAAACTAAAATTTGTGAAAAATGGAGATGGAGTTGTGTTTCTTTAAACAGCAATGAAATAGGCTGGAATTTTAGTATTCCTGATATTGACTCAAGTTCAAGTCCACACTTGTTTCTTCACACTATGAACTCAGGTGAACTCAGGTAAACTCAGGTCACCTTTTTGCTGTGTTTCTCTCTTTCCCGGATGACCTCATCCCCTACCTGGGCAGGGCAGAACGTGCTGGGCTGTGAGCTGGATGGCGTGAGGTATGAAGAGGGTCAGTCCTTCCAGCCCACATGCATGCAGCTGTGCCACTGTGTGGGCGGCGGCATCACATGTGTCCCGCTCTGCAACGAGGACTTGAACCTGCCCATGGCCAACTGCCCTAACCCGAGACTGGCACAGCTACCCGGCCGGTGCTGCAGGGAGTGGGTGTGTGACGGCCTGGACAACAGCGTCCTGCTGGAGACCACTTCAGGTAAGACAGCAGTGCAGACACAATACACTGAATATACAGCTCAGAAAACCACTTCAGTTTCTGAATCAGTTTCTCTGATTTTGCTATTTATAGGTATATGTTTGAGTAAAATGAACATTGTTGTTTTATTCTATAAACTACAGGCAACATTTATCCCAAATTCCAAATAAAAATATTGTACTTTAAAGCATTTATTCACAGAAAATGAGAAATGGCTGAAATCACAAAAAAAGATGCAGAGCTTTCAGAAAAGAAGTTCATATTCATAAAGTTTTAAGAGTTCAGAAATCAATATTTGGTGGAATGACCCTGTTTTTCAATCACAGTTTTCATGCATCTCGGCCTGTTCTCCTCCACCAGTCTTACACACTGCTTTTGGATAACTTTATGCTACTCACTCCTGGTGCAGAAATTCAAGCAGTCCAACTTGGTTTGATTGTTTGTGATTGTCCGTCTTCCTCTTAATTATATTCCAGAGGTTTTCAATTTGGTTTTCAAAGATTTTTAAGTGGTCTCTTATTTTTTTCCAGACATATATACTACTGGACTGGACACTGAGAGAAAAATACACTATACCCACTATTCGCATGCCAAAAGTTATGGGACAGCAGCATGTGCAGTACATTGATCATGATCAAATGTTACCTCAGGGGACAAATTGGTCACACCCACTCCTGTAAAAGCTGTGAGGTGTTCCCTTGTGTGTGAGTGAGCTTGAACACTGGCCAGGCCAGTATGTCCAAGCCAGTTATCAAAATTTGGGTATAACGAAGTCACGAAACACGAACTAGTATTGTGTCTCATGACTTCTGCTGTGTCTTATGGAAGCTATAGAACTCCGCATTAATCTGTGGGATATGGGTATGTGGGTCTCCTTCATTGAATTTAAATGTGATTTTACTCAAAGTCCCTTGTCTGTTCACATGGACAATTCTAGCCAGATATTGCCGGTCACCATCATTACCGCCCACTGCTCTGTGACTTATTCTGTGATGGTGACACTGTGAATATCACAGCATTGTAGTGATGTGATATGAGGCCTGTAGCCATTGTGCTAACACCACATTAGCGTTTTGGGACAAAGCCTATTTCTGCCAACTTTCCTAGTATTTAACAGTTTTAGCTAATCAAAGACAGTTGTTTTTAACAAAAGAACAAAGAAACTCTACTTTTTGCTTTTACCTTTAGGGTACTTGAGCCCCCCCAAAATGAGCTAGCGATGCCCCTGGCCTGTGGGACAAGGCCTGTAGCTAGGGTCTCTAGCAGCTAGCATGCTAGTAGTGATATGGAACGAGGCATGTACCCAGCTTGCTAACATCACAGCAGTAATGTTGGGAGCGTAGTAGCATTGTAGGACGAGGCCCACATTGTAAACCTTCACCAATTAAATTTTCTTTTTTTAGAACTGTATCAGTAAGCCAAGAACCGTTGAGGAACCTTTTTTGTTAGCCCACATTAAAACAAATAAGCCCCCCATGTCGAAGCACAAGTGAACCTGTCCCACCTCCATACTTCTAGCTTTAAATAACTACTGTGGTCAACTACCTACTGCTCTTAGCACGAGCTACGCCACTCTCGGGTGGTCGAAACCGCAGCAAAAGGAATACAGGAGCTTCAGTTTGTTATGTTTAGTAGAAAGTCATGGTGGGCTTCACTTGAGTCATTAATCCTTTGGGAATGTCATGCTGTGCTACATCACCCTGCCGCCGCCGCCACATACCAGCGGCACCACAAAGCATGCCGGCCGTCTGTTCTGATGGCCCGCCCAGTTAACATCTGCCTGGGGGGCAGAAGCTCCCAATCAAACCCTGAGGATGTTTATGCCCGCGCTCTGTGCCTCTCCACAGCTGACCGAGGCGCAAGGTCGTGGCAGGACGTGTCGGCGTCCAGCGGCAGCCCATGGTCCAACTGCGTGGAGCAGATCACAGAGTGGAGCGCATGCTCCCGCAGCTGCGGACCAGGTGTCTCCACCCGCATGTCAAACAGGAACTGGGCCTGCCGCCCACAAACACAGACACGACTGTGCCAGGTCAGGCCCTGCCACTTGGCCCCCTCAGCAGCCGCCAACCGAGTCCAGACGGTGAGTGATAATGTAATAATAAAGTGTACGTTAACGGATCACGTATGTCACATGATAATGCATGTCATTTGTGTGTGATTACGTGCTATTCACATGATGTCACATAATGTACAATCACATGTTATTCATACGGTATTACATGCAGTGTCAATTTTGACAGGTGATTTTGATTTAGTTTTAGTCCAGTTTTAGTCTATTGAGCGTTTCCTGCCTCCAGAAATCTGAACAAGCTTACTTTTCTAAATATCTTGGATACGAGATGCATGCCACATATTTAGAGTTTAGTTTTCCATGGTAGCGCAGCTGAACTTATCATATAAATGATATTTATTCAGTAAGTGGGAGAGGAGGAGCTGCTGTGTGGATCAGCTGTGTGGGGTTCAGAGTGAGGGGCTCGAGGGGGACCGGTGTTGTGACAAAGTCAGCACCCCTGCCAGGAGAAGCACCTTTTCACTGTCTTCTTGGCTTTAACTTTACTAAGGAAATCAAATTGATTGAACAAAGATACTGTTCTAAGCTGACTCATAACAGATAATGAAAAATAATCATATCACCTGCAGCCTCTCCTGTGAGGGGGTGCTTTTCCCAGCGGGGGTGCTGAATTCAATACTGTATGGAGCGGCAGTGTTCCCATCACTGCACAATAATATAATTTATTACAAATAAATTATGTCAATCAGTCTTTGACATTTTTGTTTTAATTTGTTGATTTAAAATGTGTAATAAATATTGTCATAGTTTTTGTTTTAAATTATTAATTTTAAGTTTTCCTCTTGTTTTTGTCTTGAAAAATAGGTCGGCAACGAAGATTTTTCGTCATAGTTAACAAAATGAACACTGGGTACCTATGATTGCATGTTATTCACACAAAGTAACATGTAGTGCTGTGATGTAAATGAGCTACGTAGAAATCCTTTAAGCGTGTATTTTTTTTAAGTCGTCAATGTTCTAAATATAACATTTACCTAATGAAAGATGGGCTTCCTGCGTCAAGAATATACATCTAAAGTAAAGTCAGTCATATCCTGTACCCGTGGTCTCTTTTAGCAGCAGTGTTGGTGATGTAGAGTAGGATTAGCGCAGACGGCGTAGCGGCAGCGTGATCGATTAGCAGCAGGGCTGTGCAGTGTTTGCACGACAGTGTTTATTTGAGCTCCTGCATTCCAGGGAACGGGCGCGTGTGAGAGCAGCTACCGGGCGCCGCTCCCCGTCCGGCTGGAACACCAGGGCTGCCACAGTACCCGCTCCTACAGACCCCTGTACTGCGGCACCTGCACCGACACCCGCTGCTGCACCCCCCACCGGACCAGAACCGCTCACACGGCCTTCCGCTGCCCTCAGGGAGGCCTCGTCCAGCACAGGGTCATGATCATCGAGACCTGCGCCTGCCACTACCACTGCCCTCACCTGCCACTGCCCAGCGCCAGGAGGGCCAGATCCTGGCTGTAGATGGAGCGATGGATGATGGTTGTGATTACAGTAATATACTCATATCTGGGATATGGGTTCAAAATAGCTACTCCTTATACTCCTTATTAACCCCTTATAGCCTGCGAGTCTGTATGTGGGCCTACACTGGTTCCTCAAGCTAGTACCATACTCTACCATACATATCATATATGAACATGCAATAGGGGTCAAGAGGTTAAGCATTTTAAAATCAGTCTGAAATACTATGCTACTCGATTTACACTGTTACAAAAATAAATGCAAAAATAATAATACATTTTTATAGACTGTATTTGGCAGAAATATATACATACATATTACAACAGTCATTTTTGTTTAAAATTGTTATACCTTCTTTATCAAAGACTACTTTTTATTTTATGGCTAAAATAAAAATATAAATAAAAAAGTAAAAACTTTCAAAACACAGATAACTCATGTAATCCATTCATACAGAGTTATAATGTTTCATGAAATCACATGAGATATTTCAGTTAACAGTGCATTCTTGTCATTTAAATATAATAGTTTCCAAAGAAAATATTACAGGGAAATTCCTGTAAAATCTACTGGGGAAAATTTGTTCTTTTTTCACCTTTTTTTTTTTTACAATGTATATATATATATATATATATATATATATATATATATATATATATATATATATATATATATATATATTTAATTACACAGATAGTTATGTAGTAAAATATATTTTAGTTTTGTATTACACACATTTTAATCTGCACTTCTTTTGTACAATCAGAAGAATAGGTCAGTGTTGAGATTAATTGCAGAATTTTGTGTATCAATGTATTTAACAAATATCTGGTAAATATTCTGTACATCCAGTATAATTGTCCCACATCATTAAAACTACTTCTTTTATTCTGTTCTATATGTTGTTTTTTTATTATTTGACATGAATTGTCAGTAAGGTAGATGTCACTTTTTTTGCTAAAATATTGAATCTCCATTTTGCTCCATATCTCCATTGCTGTTTTTCACGTTTTAAAATAAGGTCAATTTAACAGTTGATCTTTACATTGTGTCCAAATTTGGGATAAATCAACCAATAGTAATGCTCCAAAAATGTGTTGAAATAAAATATTTTTACTGTGACTTAAATCGAAAGTTAAGCCTGTTTTTTTAATTTTTTTTTTTATTTGGAAAAACAAGGTTTTTGTCTGACAGCAACCATATGCTTTTATGTGATGAGAAAATTGAACCACATGTAAACTAAAAAGATCCATATATAAGAAAATATACAAACTGAAAATCATAAATTAATTAATCCCAATTTTTGTTTATTTTTTTATTTTTTATGCATATATGTGACTATGTGATGACAGTTATACAGTTATAACACAATAATATAATTATACTTTATTTTTTAATTATAAAATGTATGTTCACCCAGTGGAATTATACTTTTACTAGGAAAACATACTTTTAGTAGGAAAGAAACAGAGCAATTCTGTAGTAAAAGGACTGTCTGTGTTTAGCACGGGCAAGTTCAAGGTTATTTAAAATGTACATGGTTTATTTTTCTTTAGGTGTCTCATCAGTTTTTCACTTGCTATCACATTGTAGTGCATTTGCTGATCATACAATTTCAGTTCTACTGTTCTTCAGCGAGTTATGCAGTTTCCATGATGAGCACTGTCACTTTTGAAGCTCCCCAGTTGACTGATATGGCAAACAGAATATATGCTAAACAATTGGAAAACTCACTCACAGTCATATTTAACCAGCTGGTGTTTTACAGCATGCAAGTGTCCCAAAAAAAACTTTGCAGAATGTTATAATGCAATATAGTGGGCACCCCTTCTGCAACAACCACCACCCCACCCCAGTCGAACCACACATAGATGAATATTACAATAGCTACAAATTCTCTGTCTTGACTTAGTTATATTAACTTAATACACATTAACATCCCACAAACACAGCTAGAAACGACAAAACTACCATGTACAATAGACCACAACAATCAATGCTTAATGTTCCTACAAGTACAGTCGTTCAACAAAGATTACTGTATGCCTACAGTACACCAGGGCAGCCAAAACATTAAGTACACACAAAAACTCACCAGTCAGGCAGACAATTATTGTGAATTAGTTTCACATTGAAGGACAGCCTTTAAAAAGGCTATTTAATTTGATACGACACAATATCTGTCTTATTTGCAGTCGCAATTCAATGATAGTTAGCTAACTATTGAATTAATCCAGCATCAAATCAAATCAAATCAAATTTATTTGTATAGCGCTTTTTACAACTGGTGTTGGCACAAAGCAGCTTTACAGAAACATGATTACAGGACAAAGAATCAGGCAAAACATTAAACATAGAATATACATAATACAGAAACCCCAGTGAGCGCGGAGGCAAGGAAAAACTCCCTCAGAGCTGCAGGAGGAGGAAGAAACCTTGGGAGGACCAAGACTCACATTAAAGGGGGGACCATCCTACCACTGGTCAAATGGCTTTTAAATTAATTTTAAAAAGTCTTTCATACATCCACATAGGTTTTATATATTCAGGTGTATAGCAGCTCCACTAATGGCTTATAGAGTAAGATGGATGATGAGCAGCTGATCTGTGGTGGTGGATGGAGAAGAGCTGACTTCAGAAACTTCCAGTCTGGCCAGACAGAGGACATGAGAGCCTGAGGGTCCAACATCCCTCGGTATCGGGTCAGACAGGTGGGCAGTCAGTAACTCGGAGGAAGGCAGAGAGATGGAATTAGTTTTGACTGGATTTATGTAAAACAGAGAATATAAAACATTATCAGAGTGTGGCAAATGACTCCGGCAGATCTAAATAAAACAGCCTAACTAAAGGCAGAGAGCCAGAAGGTAACATAGACATGGAGGCTCCCTGAAACACTGGCATCCACCCACTCCACCATCCACAAACCTGAGTGACCGTGTGCAGTGGGAGAACAACAGCACCAGCATCTCAGTTTACCACAATTTCCTCTGTCCATGAACCCCTGAATCTGCAGCCTTATCTAAAGGGAAAAACATTAATTACCAAAAGCTAAACTAAACAAGTAAGTTTTCAGTCTAGACTTAAAGATTGAGACTGTGTCTGAGTCCCGAACATATTCGGGGAGATTATTCCAGAGTTGAGGCGCTTTATAAGAGAAAGCTCTTCCTCCTGCAGAGCTCCTCTGAATTTTAGGAACTACTAATAAACCAGCACCCTGTGATCGAAGTAATCGCGGTGGTTCATAACAGGAGATGAGGTCTTGTAAATACTCAGGAGCGAGCCCGTGTAGGGCTTTATACGTTAACAGGAGAATTTTATAGTCTATGCGGAATTTGACTGGAAGCCAGTGCAGTGCTGATAGTACTGGACTAATATGGTCAAATTTTCTCGTTTTAGTAAGGACCCTGGCTGCAGCATTTTGAACTAGCTGAAGTTTATTTAAGTTAATGCAGGAACATCCAGACAGTAGCGCATTACAATAATCTAGCCTTGAGGTAATAAAGGCATGTACTAATTTTTCTGCGTCATGCAGTGATAGGGCATTTCTTAGCTTGGCAATATTACGGAGGTGTAGAAAAGCTGTTCTAGTAACATTAGATATGTGTTTATCGAATGCTAGATCTGAATCTATGATAACTCCAAGGTTTTTAGCTGCTGAACCAGGGGTGGCTGAGAAGTCAGCCAGATTTAGCATTAAGTCTGATCATTTATTTCTAGCAGCTTTGGGGCCTAATAGGAGAACTTCTGTTTTATCACTATTTAATAGGAGGAAGTTGTGCAACATCCATGATTTTACATCTTCTACACAATCCTCGATTTTCTTTAATCTCACTCTGTCATCAGGTTTGGCTGATATGAAGAGCTGCGTGTCATCCGCATAACAATGAAAATTCACATCATGTTTTCTAATAACTTTGCCCAGTGGGAGCATATATAATGTAAATAATAACGGTCCTAATATAGAGCCTTGCGGAATTCCATATCTTACCTTGGTATAACTGGAAGACATATCATTTAACCTCACAAACTGATAGCGATCGGTTAAGTACGATTTAAACCATGCTAAGGCAGTTCCGGTTACACCGACCATGTTCTCTAGTCTTTCTAAAAGGATAGTATGATCTATTGTATCAAAGGCTGCGCTCAGATCAAGAAGTACGAGTAGGGAAGCACAGCCTTGGTCGGCGGCTATAAGTAGATCGTTTGTTATTCTAACTAAAGCTGTCTCAGTGCTATGATAAGGCCTAAATCCAGATTGAAATTTTTCATAGATCTGGTTTCTTTGCAGGTAAGAGCAAAGTTGTTGGGCTACAGCTTTTTCTAAAATCTTAGAAATAAAGGGTAAGTTTGAAATAGGTCTATAGTTAGACAGTACACTAGGATCAAGTTTGGTTTCTTGATCAGAGGTTTAATTACAGCTGTTTTAAAGGCTTTGGGTACATGGCCCAGGGTGAGCGATGAGTTTACTATCATTAACAGAGGTTTAATTATACCTGGTAGTACCTGTTTTAATAATGTTGTGGGAACTGCATCAAGTGTGCAGGTTGTGCTGTTTGAAGAGGAGATAATTTTCTCTAGTTCTAGCTGTGGAAGTGGGTTAAAGACTTCCAACCTAACTTCAGTAACAGGGTTTTGTTCTAGATCAGCCAGACCAGATGACAGAGAGGATGTAATATTTATCTGTTTAATTTTATCCCGAATGTTTTCAATTTTACTATTGAAGAAGTCCATAAAATCGTTGCTGGTGTGAATGGCTGGAATCTGAGGTTCAGTACCTGCCTGGTTTTTAGTTAATTTGGAAATAACACTAAAGAGAACTCTAGGATTATTTTTATTTATCTCGATCTGTGAGGCCAGATATGCTGAGCGGGCTTTATTTAGTTCTTTTCTATATTTAACAAGACTGTCTTTCCACGCAGAGTGAAACACTTCCAGTTTAGTTGACCGATATTTACGCTCTAAATTTCGTACTAACTGCTTTAAGTTACGAGTTTGATCATTGTACCACGGTGCGGGCTTTTTCTGTCTCTCTATTTTATGTTTAAGGGGTGCTACAACATCTAAGGTAGAGCGAAAGGTATTTTCTAAACCTTTGGTTAGTTTGTCTAGTTCTACTGGGTCTATAGGAGAATATATTAGAGTTGATAAGTCTGTAAGCTTACCTGTAAATTGTTGGGCTGTAAAAGGCGTAATTGAACGTTTTACAGAGTAGCTAGGGGATGTACATATATTATGACTGAGATGTAATTTAAATGAAATAAGGTAATGATCTGAAATTGCGGAGGTTTGAGAACAAATATTTGGGTTATCTATGCTCACACCCAGGGTCAAAACTAAATCCAGAGTATGATTACAGTAATGAGTAGGTCCTGTTATATTTTGAATAATACCAACTGAGTCTAAAATCGATGTGAATGCCTTTTTTAATGGATCATCCAATTTTTCGAAATGAATGTTGAAGTCTCCAACTATAATCACTTTATCACTACTTACTGCTAAGTCTGTGACAAAATCACTAAATTCTTTTAAAAATTCTAAATAGGGCCCTGGTGGTCTGTAGATGTTAATTAAAGAAAATGCATTCTTTTTTGTAACTGGATTAATTATACTGGTGTAAAGAAGCTCAAAAGAAGTAAAATTTTCATAGTGTTTCTGATTGCTAACTAAGGTACTTTGGAAAAATATGCAGACCCCACCTCCTCTACCGGACAATCTCGGATTGTGTATATAATTATAGCCTGCAGGGGTGGCTTCATTTAATGCTACATATTCATTTGGCCTAATCCATGCGCGTGTTCCATCAGAACACTGCTGAGAAGGGGTTACACAGCCATGGCCCCACCCCCGTAGTGAAAATCTTTAATTTGTTTGGTTAGATTGTCCTTCGACTTTGCTAATAGACTTATTACTACACCCTTCACAAATTCAGAAGAAGAGGCACACAGACACAAGGGGGCAGAAGCTATTTTAAAAAGCTTTGATTGGTCAGTACCGCTGTGAGTCAGAAATGCGCTTTATAGCAACTGAAAACAATGCTAATGCTTTGAATTAGTTGCTGTTTTTTATATTGTAGTTTTTTCATTTATGAAATATATGCTTATAATTTACAATTACTATAATATATATTTACTGATTAAATATTATGTAATGATTTACATGCATCTATTGTCACCCCTTCTCTGAAGGGTTAGAAGGGCCTCACTGCACACCACTGTTATAACGTCGATGTCCAATAAAACACACGCATCTCCAAAACAGCAACTTTACAGGGAAGAGAAAAAAACCTTTAAACTTTCAGTGGAAGTGAAGTGAAGTATTTCTATTTTGGCACAGTGTAAAGGACAGTTTGTCTGTTTACAACATTAGCTGAATGTTGTGTAGCAGCTCAGAATGAAACTTACTGATACTCTAACTCTCATACTTCCACAATTTTTCATATAAACATATGACATCTATTATAAACATATACTTACTATAAAGACTCATGTCAATTTATAAAAAAATATCATTTGGTGATATGAAAGCTTATTTTATAGTCTTACAAGTCATTTACCAAAAAGTGCCCCGTTATGTCACTGAGGCACAGCAGGCTTGGGAACAGGATGCATTTGCAAGTTGTGTTTGTTTCTATAGTCCATCCATTCACATCCACTCACATCCATAAAAAATCAAACAAATGAAATGCAGGAAACAGAAACTGAACTAAACAAAGACAGCAGAATCTGACAGACACTAGAATACACAAACACCGACAAGTACAACACAAAGAAACATGAAGGCTGTTATACAAAAACAACCAGTGACTGGTAACAAAGAGGGTTATAAAGGGTTTTATAAATTACGTAACGCTGAACATGACCAAGAATCACCTACACACAGGTAGACAGGCATCTTGATTCCATTAGGTGCACTGGGGCACAACTCTAGTGGAGTGGAGTGACTGGTCTAACTGCTTTTTAAACTACTTACTATTTGATAATCACAGTAGTTCAGCCCTGCCCACTTACACTGAAGTTATAAGGAGTTTTTTGATGTATGCAGAAAAGCCAATGAGAAAGCAGCTAATTTACATATCAGTTAAATTAGTAAAAAGTCTAAATAAAGTGTATATGGTACAGTATATGTCAGAAAGGTTGTCGCCACCCATTCTAAAGCACGCATTTGTTCAGCTACTTTTTTAGCGCCCTCCATAATTAATGTCATTTTTATTGCAGAAGCATAATCTCACTCTGAAAAAAATGTGAAAAAATGTAACCTTCAACAAAAGTGGAAAAAAAATCCTGACCAAGAAATAATTATTTTGCATAAAATGACCTGTTCCACAATTATTGGCACCCTTAATAATTTCTTGTAAATAAATGCATTTGAACCATTTATGTCATTTCTACTGTAGTTTATAAAGTGGATCAAAGTATCTAGGAACTTTTAATTAGTAATTCATAACTTCCTTTTTCCCTGGGGTATAAATATGGCATTACACAGAGGCATATTTCTCTTACTCAGTCTGAAACATGGGAACGACAAGAGAACTGAAAGCTCCGCGCAGGTTCTAGCGGGAAACTCGAAATCACGCCACTTTTCTCAGCCAATCACAAACTCCCACCTGTCCTTATAAGACCTCCCTCATACCTGTTCTCCCCTGCTTGCAGACGCCGACTTCGTTTGCCGTGCTTGTGCTTTCTCTCGTGGTGCCTGTTATGTCTCTGTCTCGTTTGTCTCGTAGTCAAGTTTCTGACTCGGATAATGAAGCTGTTGCCCCCTCGCCGTCTCAGTCGCTGCGCAGGAGTGCGCGCTTATCTGCGCGGGACTCGCCCTGGTCTGCTGTGCCTTCGGATCGGATCATGGAGTCTTTGGAGGCTTCGGGCATTCCTGTCGCGGTCGATATATCCAGGGAGGATCTTCTTCTGCTGGCGGAGCACACTTTGGGCTGTCTTTCCGCTGCACTTGCTGTCCCGGTTCCTGCGGAGACCCAGGCAGCAAAACCTGGCGGTAAGCGGAAGGCGAAGTCCTCTTCTCCTCGGGCGGCCAAGAAGTCCTGCCGTGCTGCTGATCCGCCGCTCTCCACTTCGCCTCTCCCTTCTCCTCCTCTGGTCTCCGCCGATGCCGCTTCGCCGGACTCTCAGCTGGTCCAGGTGCTTCGGTCTCTCGCGGACTCTGTTAGGGGGATTGACTCCCGGCTGGCAGCTGTGGAAAGGCGCCTGGGATCCGCCCCCGGACCTGGACTCTCTTCGGAGCCACGCCCCCTCCTCGCCTCTGCCTCGACTGCTGCGTTCCCGCCTGCTGCTGCCTTTCCTGCTGCTTCTGCTGCTCCTGACGCCGCTTCTACTGCTGCTGCTCCTGTTATTGACGAGCCCGTGCCGGGGCCCTCCGTTGCTGTCGCCCTGCCCTCCTTCACCTTGGCCTTGGCTGTGCCCGCGCTGGCAATGGGTAGGCCTTTTGTCTCTCCTGCCGCGGCCGCCATTTCTCCTCGCATGCGTTCTGATATTATTGCTGGAAAAGACATTAATTTGGCCTCTCTTCTGCTTCCCTCGCCTGCCGTTGATCGTCAGATGGTGGACTGTGGGGATGTCTCTGTTTTTCTGAAAGCATCTGACCCCCGCGTGCAGTGTAGCCTCTCCTTTGGTGAATTTGCTATTGCTTTCGGCGTTTTCCGGGACATGCTGTGCGGGGCGTTTCCTGATCGCCGCGAGGAACTGGACTTGTATTTGTCTATGATGGCCGATTTTGACCAACGCTATGGTGTTGCGCTTTATTATGAGTATCATAAGTCGTTTTCGTCTAAGGCTGCTTCCTTCGTTTCCCTCTACAATACTCGCCTGAATTGGTCCATTCTGGATACTGAACTGCTCGTTCGCCACTTTGGTGGTCAGCGTTCGATAGCTTGCCCTGTGTGTGGTTCCCACGGTCACGTGGCCGTGTTTTGCCCTAAGGCGGCGGCTGGCCCCGTTACTTCTGCGGGTCCTGTCGGAGCTGCTGCACCCGTAAGCTGTCCCCGCGATTCTCGCGGTCGCCCTCTCATTGCATTTAATGGTGCTGTGTTATGTAATAATTTCAACGAGTCGGTGTGTACCTTTCCTCACTGTAAATTTCTGCATGTCTGTAGCTTCTGCAAAGCATCGCACCCGAAATCGGTGTGCCCTCGCCGGGTTCGTCCCGCGGGCAGAGAACCTGCCCCCCGCTCAAAGAAATTTTGAGTGGTCATCCGTCAACTCCTATTGATGTGCCCGCTTTAGCCTCTCTTCTTTCTAGTCACCCCGATTCTGTTTTTGTCAATTATTTGCTCACTGGGCTGTCTCAAGGGTTTCGGGTTGGTGTTGTCTCCTCCCTGTCCTCCTCTGTTGTTTCGCGGAACCTTTCTTCTGCTATGTCTGAGCCTGATGTTGTTTCTGCCCTCCTGGCTCGGGAGGTTAATAAAGGGTATCTGGTGGGTCCGTTTAAGTCCCCTCCGTTTTTTCCTTTTCGGGTCAACTCCCTTGGCGTCGCCACGCGCAAATATTCTGGTAAGAAACGTCTAATTTTCGATAGGTCCTCTCCGCATTCTGCCGTAGTTTCTAGTGTTAACGACTGCATTCCTCTGCAACCCTTTTCTCTGTTTTACGCTTCGGTAGACGATGCTATCCGTTTAATCAAGATCGCTGGCCGTGGTGCGTTGCTGTCCAAAGCTGATGTAACGGACGCTTTCAAAATTATCCCGATTCATCCGTCGGACTGGCCCCTTTTCGGCGTGAAGTGGGCTTCTAAATTCTATTTTGCCGTCAGGCTTGCTTTCGGCTGCCGGAGTAGTCCGCGTATATTTGACGCCCTGTCTGAGGCTCTGTGTTGGATCCTGTTGAATGTCTGTGCTTTGCCTTTCATTCTGCATTTGCTGGATGATTTCCTGCTCGTTGATTTCCCGTCCCCCCGCCGCTCGGCTTTGGATGTGCTGACTCGCGTTTTTAATGGTATAGGCGTGCCTCTCTCTGCTGCTAAGTGTGTTGGCCCGTCCACACAATTGGAATTTTTGGGCATATTTTTGGATTCGGTCTGCATGCAGGCGTCTCTCCCTGAGGTTAAATTGTCTAGGATCCGTTCGCTGTTGGCTTCTTTTAATTTGCTGGCTGTCGTCTCTAAGCGCGATCTTCTTTCCCTCCTCGGTCACCTTAATTTCGCTATGCGCGTCGTGCCCCAAGGCCGTTCCTTTATTTCCCGTCTTCTGCATTGCGCATACTCTGTATCTGGCCTCCGTGATATCGTGACCCTGGACGAGGGCTGCAGATCTGATCTGCGGTTCTGGTCCCGTCTCCTCGGCCGCTGGAACGGCGTGTCTTTTTTTTACAACGATGCATTCCAGTCCTCCGATTCTTTGAGTTTCTTTACTGACGCCGCTCCCTCCGTTGGTTTGCAGAAAAATGGCCTTCTAATTTTTCTGACATCGCCCTCGGATCTGCCTCATCGGCCTTGTACGAAATGTATCCCGTGGTCATAGCTAGCGTTTTATGGGGTGAGTCCTGGTCCAGAAAGCGCATCACCATATTTTGCGATAACGAAGCAGTGGTTTCCATTATCAATAAAGGAAGATCTTCATGCCTATCTATCATGTCGTTTCTGAGACGTCTAATCTAGCAATCCGTCATGCATAATTTTATAATCAGAGCTGAACACATACCGGGCCACCATAACGCCATAGCTGATGCATTGTCTCGATTTCGATTTCAGGAATTCCGACGCCTATGCCCGGCAGCACAACAGGATCCAACACCTTGCCCTCCTCTTCAGCAGATAATTTTAGACTGAATAAATTCTACTCGTCACTGCTACTGTCAGCTTCCTATTATATGTCTATCGGCTTATCAGCTACTCTGAAAGCTTATAAATCTACGTGGTCTTTATTCACTCTTTTTTGTCTGTCTTTAAACATTCCCATCTACCCCGTACTCATATCTACCGTTTGTGCATTTATAGTACATAATTTCCAGACACGAAACGTAACAATACCTACGATCCGCAGAATGCTCGCCGGCGTTCAATTTAATGCTAGATGCTATGATCCGAGCTTTTCCAGTCTGTTTTCAAATTCAGCCATACGTCTGCTTCTTAAAGGCTTGACTAAAACATATAAACGCACTCCCGACAAACGTTTGCCAATAACACCAGATATTTTGCAAAAGTTAATTTCTGCTCTTCGCGAGGGCATGTTCTCAAATTACATAAATAATCTCCTGGAGGCCGTGTTTCTCATGGCTTTTTATGGTTTCATGCGTCCTGGGGAATTCTCATGTAACACTCAGTTTTTTGATCATAGACATGATTTAGCATACTCGGACATTAGCTTTTCACCCACGCACTACAACATTTTTCTCAAACATTCTAAGTCAGACCCCATGAGAAAAGGCGTCACTATAACTATCACAATACTAAATGGTTCACTGTGCCCTTTCGACTCTATGGTACACTATCTCACATCACACCCTCATACTTCTGCTGCACCTCTTTTCATACTTCCCAATGGTCTTCCGATGACTAAGCACTGGTTTAGAGAGCACCTGTCTCGCGTTCTTAAAAAATGCTCCCTTTCACCTTCACTTTATACTGGGCACTCATTCAGAATCGGTGCTGCCACTACTGCTGCAAAAATTGGTCTACCAATATCATCAATTAAGGCCCTCGGACGATGGACTTCAGCATCATACGAATCATACATAAGACCAGACAACCATCTTGTTCGGGATGCACAGATGTCTCTGAGTAAAGCTATCTAGGTACGTATTTATATCTATTTATACTTCTATTTTACTGCAAATAACTGGAGGCGGTCGTTAATATTTTATACAAACGTCATATTATTGCTGCTCATAATGTCACCGTCACGGCAGCCCGCGCTCGCTCAAATAATACTTCCTACTCCTTATCTTCCTACATATCAATTCGGGCCGTGCCCGCTCATATGCTAATTAGACTCATAGTCTGAGTTTTGCTGCGCAGCGGGCCGTGCCCGCTCTCATACATTGGACTCGAAGTCCGCGTTTTGCTGCGCAGCGGGGCGTACCCGCTCTTATACCCCTTGGACTCGTAGTCCGCGTTTGCTGCGCAGCGGGCCGTGCCTGCTCTTATACCCTTGGACTCGTAGTCCGCGTTTGCTGCGCATCGGGCCGTGCCCGCATTTTATACCCATTGGACACGTAGTCCGCGTTGCTGCGCTACGGGCCACGCCCGCTTCTATACTCATCCGGACTCTGTCTGCGTTTGCAGAGACTGCTTCCAGAAGTTGTGCCCCGCATGGATTAATGTATTGGTAGTTCGCATGCTATCACACACAATTTATGTTTATCCTACGCATTTAAACAAGCTCAAGTTCTACAAGTACCTCGTTTACAACGAACCTAATAAACCTATGCTATTGTAAAATGAGCACAAATAAATACAGCAGATATGTACCCAGCGAATGAGAGATTTAAATCGTAAACACCTTTTTAAGCCTGTTTATAACTGTGTTTTTTCCTTTCAGACTTCCTGAACCAGGTAAAGGATCCTCCTGTGGGTAAATATGTTTTTCATATTTTGGGGATAGGCTCCGCCCCCGCCGTACCTATACGGCAGGATCTGCAAGGATTCAGACGCTGCAGACCTGGGCTTTCGACGGGGCTTTCGCCAAAGACTATATTTACGCTATTTATAATTGTCATACGTGCTTATGGTAATAAATCTTCTTGCTGCACTTTGTCTCTAGAGTTTTCCTGCTAGAACATACTATTCAAGTAAAGCAGATGTGTGTCGACCATCATAAATTAGTCAGTTGCTACAAGAAAATAGTCAATAACCTGCCGAAGCCCTTATCTACAGTCAGAGCGATCATCAAAAAGTTTAACCGGTTCGGGTCTGTGGGACCCATTTTCATTTTTCATCAAATGATACTAAAAAATTTTTTTTTCTAACTCAAACTCATTGGCATTGGCTCATTTTTTGTGAAAAACATATATCAAAACACATTTTCGATAAACACACACTGTACACCCCCCCCCCCCCCCCACACACACACACACACATTTATATTACATACAGTATGTTTGGCCAAGGGCTAATAAACATTGCTTCATTTGTAAATTTGAAACTAAACAAATTTTCTACTCATATCTTGAGTTTAATTCATTTTCTTTTACATTTTATTAAAAAACTAATAGCACTTTTTGAAAGAAATGTAACATAAGAAAGGTAAAGGGCAAATATTAACCATGTAAGCTGTTTATATTGCTTGCAATTTAGGTGAAGCGAGCGTGTGTAAAGCATTTTAATGTAAAATTACTTAATTTTGCTGAATTAAATACAAGTAACAAAGTAAACGAGTAACAAAAATATGAACACCACACAAGGGTTAAAACACCTGTAACAGTGATAAACAAGCCTGGAAGAGGACGCAAGTGTATTCTTTTCACCATGCACAGTGAGAAGGATGGTAAGAGAGGTAAAGAGAAGTTCTACAAAGCTCACTGTAAAATAAATTAGTCAAATGGGAGCATGTTGGGGTTACAAGATCTCACAAAAAACCATCAGGCGCTATCTACATGCCAACAAGCTGTTTGGGAGGCGTGCAGCACGGAAAAAGCCTTTTCTGAGTTCTAATCAAAAGTGTAAACCGGTGGAGTTTGCCAAGCTGTACTGGGATTTTAACTGAAACCGTGTGCTTTTGGTCAGATAAAACCAAGATAGAGCTTTTTGGCAACAAAACCACTAAGTGGGTCTGGTGTAACACTAAGGATTATTGAGTTCCCAGAAAAACACCTCATGCCTGCTGTTAAGTATGGAGGAGGATCGGTGCTGCTGTGGGCCTGTTTCTCCTCCAAACTCTGGACGATTTAGGGAGGTTGTGCAAAGAGGAATAGTGGAAGATCCCTGTTTCTCAATGGTGTAGAAGTATAGAATACTGGGGTTTAAAAATAGTATTAACAGTAGTTAAAGTATCAACTCAAACATTTTACTTAAGTAAAAGTATAAAAGTACTGCTTTTAAAACTATGTATAAAAGTAAAGGTAATATAAAGGGACATCATAAGAATCACACAGACAGCATCATTCCTGTTCTTACTACATGCTTTACCAACCAGCTGTAGACTGTAGCTCTGCACAATGAATTTAGAAATATAGCATATAGCGACAGTCATATGAAAAAGTTTGGGCACCCCTATTAATCTTAATCATTTTTAGTTCTAAATATTTGGGTGTTTGCAACAGCCATTTTTGTAAGGGGGTTGGGGAGCGGTAGCTCTCCAGCCCAGAAGGTTGTAGAATCCAAGTGCAGAGCAGTAGATCTCGAAGCAGGTAACCCCCCCCCCCAAAAAAAGGATAATAATAATAATAATAATAAGAAGAAGAAGAAGAAGAAGAAGAAGAAGAAGAAGAAGAAGAAGAAGAAGAAGAAGAATTAATATATAATCGTTAATATATATATTAATAGGATATATAATAATATTATATAATAATATTATATATAGATATATAATTATTATTATTATTAAACCCCGCTCCACGCGGGGATAGAACTCAGGCTGTCGCGGTCGTGGCCCAATGCTCTAACCGCTGAATCAGCGAGCGGATTGGGATGCGGTCGCTTTAATCACTCTTAAGGACCTCCGCCGAAAGGGGCGGAGCAACGAAAACGGGAAAACAGGTGGAAAACAAAAGTCACGCGTAGCGTGAGTGGGAGAGAGGGGGAGAATACGTAACTAAGGATCGCCTGGAAGCAGCTACCTCTTATGGCGCGAGGTGAAGGATTAACTAAACAAAAGGGCTTCCAAAGAAAACAAAACTGAACTAAGGTGATTGTGGATTAAATGCTGTTTCACCAGAGAAGAAAAACAGCGAGGGAAAGAGAGAAGGTGAGCATACCGCGTGCCTCGGCTCTGCTACACCCACACACACACACACAGACACACACAAAGACTCGAGAGAGAGGAACGGCGGAGGAGAGCACACCGCTCTGCTCCACCAGACTAGAGAGAGGGAGATGGCGGCTGTGAAGCTCACTGCTCTACACAGCTCCACCAAACTAGAAGGGAAACAATGAAGGGAAGAGATAAAGAGCCGGGGCTCGCTCGGAAAACCGGCATAGATTCGCTCTCACAAGCTTCAAAGATCCAGCGCCGAGTGGCTGGTTGGCATCCCTTAAAAGGTGTTCATGACAGGTGTTAGTAATTAGCTAATTAACCCTCGGCGCTGGCCTGGTGCGCCCTCAGATGCCCTGGAGGACACCGCAATCTGGCACTAGCCCTTACAATTTCAGTTTGATTTATCTAATAACTGATGGACACAGTAACATTTCAGGATTGAAATTGTTTTATTGTACTAACAGAAAATGTGCAATATGCACACGGTGCAAAAGTATGGGCACCCTTTTCATTTTATTGATTTTAATACTCCTAACTACTTTTTACTGACTTACTGAAGCACAAAATTGGTTTGGTAACCTCATTGAGCTTTGAACCTCATAGCCAGGTGTATCCAATCATGAGAAAAGGTATTTAAGGTGGCCAATTGCAAGTTGTTCTCCTATTTGAATCTCCTCTGAAGAGTGGCATCATGGGCTCATCAAAACAACTCTCAAATGATCTAAAAACAAAGATTGTTCAACATAGTTGTTCATAAAATTAAAAGCTCACACAAGCTCTCCAAACTAACTTACAACACTGAATCCATAGCCCAGACCTAGCAAGCAAACCTTGGCATGTCTTGGCCTGTATCGAGCCATGGCAAACATTACAAATTCATCATTAGTGCAATAGTCACTAGGTTACTACAATATCTTGTCTACAATTGAACTGTAGGAAACATTCAGTTTACCTCCATTATGCTTTGTTTAAATTACATGGTGAATTTCTGAAAGCCATTAGCTCGTGGTGCTTGAGGGGCGCAGAAAAAAAGAGTTGTTTTTACATTCAACTATTCCGAAGCCACTCGCTGCAGCTGGAGACGCAAAATTGGGATCTTCCTTGCTACCAACTTTGTCACTGGGTCTCAGTGTGAAGTGCAAAATCTCACTCCACTTCTCTCCGATCTCTTCCATAAAGTAACATGCATCTGGAGTTTAACGTGACATGCAAATGGGATGGAAACAATAGCAAACCAATAGAGGGTCTGAATGGTAAATAATTATATTTGTTATTCAACCACAAGCTTTCCGGGTTTTTTATGTTGACCAGCTGGAATGAAATATAAGTAACAAGGCGTAGGCGAGTAGAAAGTACAGATAACTGTGTAAAAAGTAAAAAGTCGTCTAAAAAATAATTACTCCACTATAGTATAGATACCCAAAATTTCTACTTAAGTAAGGTAACAAAGCATTTTTACTTTGTCCCTTGACACCTCTGCTATTTCTGCAGTATCCCATCTTGTGAAGAGTTATAGGAGAAGATTAAATGCTGTCTTATTGACAAAAAGAGATTGTACAAAGTACAAACACCAATAATTGTGGCACACATGATTTCATTTAAAAGATGCATTTCTTAATGTGTGATTTTTTTCCCCACCAAATAAAAGCACTTAAATTAAAGCTTAGATTTTTCTATACATTATTTATATTATAAAAAAAAAGAACACTTCTTAACCAGGGGTGCCAATAATTATGGTGTCATGTCCTGGCCCTGTTTCCTGTCTGTCCTTGTGCCTGTGTGTGTTCCACGTGACCTGTGCCCCTGTGTTCTGTCCCAGTACTTTTCCACCTGTGTCAATTTGTAACTCCGCCCCCTAGCCTCAGGTGTTTCCACTTCCCTTGTGTGTTATAAAGCCTTCCTTTGTCACTTGTCCTTCGTCGGTCTTTGCACTAACCCCTGTTGTTTGTCTCTCCTCTTTGTTTCTCTGTTTTCATTGCCTTCGTTTTCATAGCCCTAGTCCCTTGTTCTATTTTTGATTCATCTTCTTGTTTATTTCTTGTTTTTCCTAGTTCATTTCTCCCTCTTTATTTCTTGGATATTATCCCTGCCCTATTTAGTTTAGTACTTATTCTGTTCCTCGTTTATTTCTTGTTCTCCTGTTTATAGTCTACTTCCTCGTTTATTTCTAGTTTATTCCCTTGTATATATTCTCTGTTTATTTGTTATTATTATCTCTTGTTGGTTTAGTTTATGTTCTCTTGTTTCACTGGTTTGTTTTGGTTATTGGTTATTGGTTATCCCTGCCTGGATCTTCTTGACATATGGAGTGTGCTATAAGTTGCACCCATTGCTCACACGCAAGTGCACACACACAGCTTGTTATGTCCGTGTAGAGAATATAGATGTATTGCCAATAGAATAGAACTATCTGGAGCAGATAATAAACTTGGACATATTGGCAGCAGGCCTAAGACCAGCTATGGGCTGGAGGGGCATTATGCATGGTGCCAATAGGTGCAAAAAGATGTATTTTTGAGATGGGGAGTTGGGGATAAGTTGTTGCAATCAAATTCTCACAGCTATGTGAGTCCAGAATCTAGGAGAAAGGCTATTCTTAACATCAGAGACAGTTAACCCAACAAAAGCAGGATAAACTCTTTTTAATACCCTTGATTTCAGAAGAAATACTTGACAAGCAAATGCACCAATACGTTTGTTCAGAGATAAAATGTATCAATCTTCATTCCTGAAGAAGATTCCAAGAAGGTCAGATTAGATTAGCACTAATGGCACCAGGCTTCGCCGCTGCTGCCAGCTTCCCAGAATGCCGGTAGTCCTTATCAATTATCAACATCATCAGAGCTTCTGCTGGAGACAATGCGCCTCCAGCGTTTATTGGAACATTGCTGTGGGAAAGAAGGATTTCATTACATTTAGCCACATAAGTTACCATCTGGTGATACAGCTGGCCATGGCATAGTACAGTTGCAAGAAAAAGTATGGGAACCCTTTAGGATTACTTGGATTTCTTCATAAATTGGTCATTAAATGTGTTTTGCTCTTTAACAATAGACAAATACAGTTTGCTTAAACTAAAACCACACAAACAGATGTAAAGATGACTGCAAGAGCACAGCGCAGAATGATAAATGAGGTGAGGAAGAATCCTAGAGTGTCAGCTAAAGACTTACAGAAATCTCTGACAGCTTATGATTTATAATATTTGAAAAAAAAAAATCTGACCATTTAGATCAGAATCAACATTAAACTAGAATGGAGTTCATGAAAGCACACCATGGAGGAAGCCACTGCTGTCCAAAACGACAACATTGCTGCATGTTTGAAGTTTGCAAAAAAGCACCTAGATGATTCACAGCAGTACTGGCTAAATATACTGTGAACAGATTAACCAAAATTGAGTTGTTTGGAAGGAACACACATCGCTATGTGTGGAGAAAAAAGGCACAGCACACCATCATCGAAACCTCATCCCAACTGTGAAACATGGTGGAGGGTGCATCATGGTTTGGGACTGCATTGCTGCCTCAGGGTCTGGACGGATTGCCGTCATCAATGGAAAAATAAATTCCCAAGATTACCGAGACATTTTGCAGGAAAACTTAAGACCATCTGTCCGCCAACTTGAGCTCAACAGAGGATGGATGATGTAACAGGACAACGACCCAAAACATAGAAGTAAATCAACAACCGAATGACTTCAACAGAAGAAAATACGCCTCCTGGAGAGTCCTGACCTCAACCCAATAGAGATGCTGTGGCATCATGACCTCAAGATAGATTTACACCAGATATCCCAAGAATATTATAGCTGAACTGAAACAGTTTTGTGAAGAGGAATGATCTAAAATTCCTCCTTACTGTTGTGCAGGTCTGATCTGCAGAACACACTACAGAAAACATTTGGTTGAGGTTGTTTGCTGCTAAAGGAGGGTCAACCAGTTATTAAATCCAAATTTTAACATGTTGTGTCCAATGAAACCATGCAAACATATAATTTTTGTGTGGTATTAGTATAAGCAGACTGTGTTTGTCTATTGTTGTGACTTAGATTAAGATCAGAACACATTTAATGACCAATTTATGCAGAAATTCAAGTAATCCCAAACGGTTCACATACTTTGTCTTGCAACTGTATCTCTGTCTTCAAGACAAGCTCTTGGGATAGCAGCAGTATGTGGATGAGCATTGTCCTTTTGGAACAGTGAGCATGCAGAAAAGGTAGGGTCACTGGTTGCAGGACCTCATTAATGCAACAATGGGCTGTCAACATTCCTGTAATTAAGACCAAAAGTGATTGAAAAATGTGATGAAATTGAACCCAACACCATGACCATGACCAGGCCTTCTGAATGTGTGATATGTGAGGATAATGAATGAAGTCACATTTACATAGCACCTTTGTAGAAAACCAAGGACGCAGTACAATTTACATGTTTTACACACAACCATTCATTTACACACCTGTGAGAAGTGGCAGCCAATCACACACAGCGTACTCTCAACCAGAAACAACCATCCACCTGGAGGACTACAGCATTTACCCAGGCCAGAGTGCCAATCCATATCTGGGCACAGCCAAACACGCATTTTATACACACACAATCATATACAATACACATTCCTATATATACATATACAAATCAGTTTAGAGTATTCCATTTGGTACCACTTTAAAATAAGACTACCTTTATAAAGCATTTATAAATGGTTTACAATTAGTTTATTAATGGTTACTAATTAGGTTATAAATGCCTTAAATATCAATAATTAATAATCATTTATGACACATACGTAGATACCTTACATTTTTCTGGCCACTTAAAAATATTCAATTTACTTGATCGCCATTTTTTTGGACTGTGGGAGGAAACCCACAGAGACACAGGGAGAATTTCAGATCTAATTTTTCTTTTTTGTCCTTTTTAAAACACAGGGGTTAAAGAATAGAATGATCTTTACACAGAAAGACCTTTATAGGAGTTACAGTCTGATGCTTTACCACATACATTTCCTGTATAGAGTGTGATACTTTGTATCTAAATAACAGCCTCTAAACACTTCCTATAGCTTCCAATGAGAGTCTGGGTTCTGGTTGAATGTATTTTGAATCATTATTCTTTACAAAACATCTCCAGTTCAGTCAGGTTTGATGGTTTCTGATCATGAACAGCCTTCTTTAAATCAGATTTTCAGTAATATTCAGGTCTGGGGACTGAGATGATCTGAGATTATCATTCCAGAATGTTGTACTTGTTCCTCTGCATGAATGCTTTAGTAGATTTAGAGCAGAGTTTAGTGTTTAGGGTCGTTGTCTTGTTGAACCTCAAAATCCTGCACTGATCACACAGACCCACAGCATGATGAATCACCACCAAATTTTACTGTGGGGAGCAACTGTTTAACATTTGTTCATTTGTAAATTTGAAACTAAACAATTTTTCTACTCATATCTTGAGTTAAATTCATTTTCTTTTACTTTAACTAATAAAAAAAATATTTTTGAAAGAAATATAACAAAAAAGGTAAAGGGCAAATATTAACCATGTAAGCTGTTTATATTGCTTGCAATTTAGGGGAAGCAAGCATGTGTAAAGCATTTTAATGTAAAATTGCTTAATTTTGCTGAATTAAATAGAAAGTAAACGAGTAACAAAATCTATTGATTGACATCAATCAGCCACAACCACTAATTCCCTCAATTCTAATGGTTTTTAGAAGCTCTGAGTGAAGCTAAAGACTGATGAGTGTTCTACACTGTGGACGTAAAGTACACATGTCTCTCTCAGTTCTGCAGGAGGAGTGATCCTGAAAGTGGCTGTTTTGATTTAGTACAGTTCGGTTCCTCTGCTGTAGTCTGGGCTGGTTGTTTATATACATACAGAACAATTGAATAGTAGAAAAGTATGTATTGTACTGATTAGTACTATATTAATGGTAATGTTATTGGAACTTCATTCTAGATGTTCTACAGGTTTTAATATAGTGTTGTTTTAATACAACAAAGGTTTAGCATTTATATAAGCATTTAGGAGTTTTATTCACATTGTAAGTGTCCTATTGGATATATTGTCAAATATAAGCTGTATAAGTGAACATTGAGGATAGTTAAATGGTCCTATATGTTTATGTGGAACGTAATGAGGTTTATTTTAGGTGAAAACACTGATTGCAACTGATTTTCTGTACACACACACACACATGCACACAGAGGGATACAGTGTGTGTGTGTGTGTGTGCAGGAAGTGAGGTGGGCGTGTCTCTGGTGTGAGTCAAAGAGTCTAGTGTTTATGAGGCAGCTGTTCAGCCCAGCAGCGCCAGTCTGCAGCCGAGCCGCGTGAAGGGCTGAACTACATCAGCATGGAGGCCACAAGAGGCAACGTCTCAGGGAGCATCTTGGGGAACTCCTTGGGGAATGTCTCGGGGAACACCTCGGACTGCCAGCCCATTGACCTGCCCTTCACCCATAGATTCCTGCCCACTGTCTACATCCTGGTCTTTATCATTGGCATGACAGCCAATGTGTTAGGCTTGCGGTCAGTCTACAGAAGCTGGAAAAAGATGGGCAACATCAACGTCTTCATCCTGAACCTTGGCGTGGCAGACCTGCTCTACGTGTCCACCCTGCCGTTCCTGGTTAGCTACTATGCATCGGACAGCAAGTGGAGGTTCGGCCAGACGTTCTGCAAGATCACAAGGTTCTGCTTCAACCTGAACCTCTACGGCAGCATCGGCTTCCTCACCTGCATCAGCCTCTATAGGTACCTTGGGATTGTCCACACCATGAAGGTGATGGGCAAGATCAACACCAGGATGTCGGTGGCCATCAGCGCCCTTGTGTGGACCTTGGTCTTTATCCAGATCCTGCCAGACATGTTCTTCGATAAATCTAAGCCGAACTCTACAGACGCCTGTTACGACACAACCACGGATGATTGGATCCGAGACTACTTGCCCTACAGCATGGGCTGGACCGTCACAGGCTTTGTGGTGCCCCTGCTGATCATCCTGCTCTGCTACGGCCACATCGTGTGGGTCCTAGCCACCAGGGCCAACGTCAACACCCTGCTGAAGCAGCGCTGCCTGAAGTTGGTGGTGATGTTGACCGTGCTCTTCTCCATCTGCTTTATCCCGTACCACGTCTTCAGGAACCTCAACCTCAAAACCAGGATCCTGAAGGCGGAGGGGACGTGCCACAGGAGCTTTGACGACATCTACGTCGCGCACCAGGTGAGCCGGGGGCTGGTGTGCATGAACAGCGCCATCAACCCGCTGATCTACCTGGTGGGCAACGATGAGTTCCTCATGCGCCTCCATGACATGAGCAAGCGTGCCAGGCTGTCGCTCTTGCAGATGTCAGGTGCCATCATCTACCGCCGGCCGCAGGAGATGGACTCCGTGGCCGACACTCGACCTGGAGCTCACAACGCTGTGGATGTTGAAAGGAACTGACTGATGTTGACGTTGTTGGACCCAGTAAAACCATGGAACCACAAGAAATGAACAAGTGTGGTTCTAGTTTTGGTTCTGCTTCAGTTTGGTGATGTTACTGCTGATGTGGAATGGATTAGGAAAGGGTGGAACCAGTTGTACGTAAGTTTGGTTCTAAGGTGTTTCACTCTAGCTGTTATCTAGCTTTAAATTAGTTGAAGAGCAATGATGTATCTACGCAACATTAATGTATAGATAAACTTAAAGACATTTATGTTGACGTATTCCAACTTGCCATCTGACAGAACAAAAGCAGCCACAGTGACAACTGATGCCATTATGAATGAAGTTCATGTAAAATGTTTTGTTGTCAGTTATTGTTACTGTAAACAATATTATGTACCACTATATTCAAAAACTAGCCTCTCTTTAAGCTTAAAAATAGATGGATAGATGCAACCACCCTCAAGTGTTACAGCTTAAAAAATGCATCAAACTGACCTTGTAATCTAGACCAATATTGCACATATTACCATTGCTCTGGATATTTATTACATATATTTTATTATCACAGATATTCTGGGAGTATGTGGCTGAATGGACTGAACTTGAACTCTGTATATGAAGAATTATTGTAAACTACTGAATATAAAGAGCACGGCCTAAACAGGACAACTAGGCTTAACTGAGTTTTACTTCATCTGTAAACAATACAAACAGGCCTAACAGACATTATTATAGTTGTTTTAATTAAGGGAATAAAAAGTATTGAAGGAGTAGTGAACTTCAGCTCTTTCTGGAAGTATTGATAGAGATTTATCATCCATTATCACTTCAGGAATCCAATAACCCCCAAACTGGAGGGTTTATACTAGGAGTGAGTGGTAAAATGTTATATTGCAATATTTCTAAACATTTTCATGATATTTAATATTTTAAATAGTACATTTTAAAGAGTTTATCAGAACTGGTTTGAATTTGAACCGTACTGTGTGTACAACTGTTTTAATTATTATATTATAAACTGTATAATACTACTGCTTTTCATGTGCTACTCTTGATGTTCGGGGCAGCCATCTTGGCTTCTGAACTCAGGGTTGATGCAACTCTTCTGATTCTGACTTTCCACATTGGATATTGGACTTGGCGATGTTCCATTTCCAGACATTTCCTGTTTGGAACGCAGAAATGACGACATCCGAGTTCAAATGGAATGCAGCATTTTTTCAACATGAAACATTCAAAACATATTTGCAGCCAGAAGAAGCACTATTCCAACAGGACAATGATCATCCTCATACCAGCAGTATATCAAAAACTGGACTTGAAGATACAAAGCGATGCTATGCCATGGCCAGCTGTATCACCAGATCTGGGATGCTGTTGGATGAATAATCAAGATTCATACCCCTATGGGAAAATTGGCAGAAAATTAATGGAAATATTTGAGTTGCGTGGAAGGGATGGCTTATCACAGGACACCATTAGGAGCCTCTACAACTCCATGCTGAGACATGTGGCAATGTGTTGCAATCTTACACATGCATCACATATCAGTCAATATTGCTCATATCAGTCTAAATAGGTAATCATTTATTGTTCCTGGTAACTTTTATCTTAAACTGAATAGCACTGCAATCCCACATTTTCTTCTGGGCACAGCTATTGTAAATACAATGTGTAGATATAAATTGTATGCGCTTACTTGAAAGCTGTCTCTAAACATTTAGACAATTGTTCTCCCTGTACTCAAATGACCAGTCAACTTCAGAACATAAAAAACAACAGTCTATTCCAGCTGAAGAATTGAATCTCGGCCTGCATGTGAAGTGAAGTTAGTTTGCACTGTTTTAAATGGACTCAGAGCTTCAAATATTGGTCTGCTCTAGAACTTAGCTCCTGATAAGCTGGTGCTACATTCCACACAGTTCCGAGCCGATGGAAAATCCTGCCCCGGGCCTGAAAGCAGCCCACTTCAGACAGTCAGAGGAAACTCAGTGAGTTATGGTCCGATTGTTGGCTGTATTCTGTTCGGACTGATTAAATCCGAGGCCTGTGTTCTGAGAAAACAGAGGAAGGTGAAGGCAGGAGTTCCCAACATCAAACATTTTTCACGACCATATACAGATGTTTGGCACAGACGCCACCAGTGACGCACTGAGAGTGTAATCAGCGCAGTGGTGGGAGTTGCGGTGGGTGAAAGTAGTATGGTGGTAAGAAGGTTCTGTGACGGGCAGGATCTGCAGACAGGATCTTACACCATCATTTATTTTCATTACAGCTCAAATATAAAGACATTTCCTCTCTGTTTCTCATTCTGAACCTTCTGCCACCAGAAACGTCTGCTCACAATCAAATCACTGGATAAAGGATTTCCTTTTTTAGCACAAAATAAATTAGCTGGTCATTGTAACATTTATCAGGTCAATTTGTTGTTAAATTTGAAAAACTGGGTGTAAAACCTTTTTTCATTTGATATAGTAAAGTAGAAATGTGTTCATCCATTTTTCTCATTTTTTTCATTTCTGTTCCTCAGTATTTCCAAAAATCTGAAAATAAAGTAAAATTCATTTTCATCAATCCTTATATTCAGATTGTGAGAGACAAAAATAAAAAAATATGGACTGGAAAAACATAGTATCTTCGATACAATGCAAAATATTTTCAACTTTTTCAATGTTTTTCAACAGTTTTTAACTTTATGGCGAAATCCAGTGGTTTGCAGTGTTGCCAGTTTGGGCTCTTTCAGGACAAAAATGTGTTTTGATGGGTGGACAAAAGTACCCTGTGCCAAATATTCTATGATGTGGAGTTGAATTGAATTTATTTTTATTTAGTTGTCATGTGTCATATTATAAAAATGCATTAGGCTAAATTGTTTAAATGTTGTTTTTGCCATTTTTGTTGTATACATATTTAAGATATCAGCAGTATTCAAGACTGTGTAGGAATAAATGCTGTAATATTGTTGATATGCTGAACATTGGCTGTTGTGTTTTTGAATGATTCTCTTTGTAATTTGATGGATTTGAAACATGTAACAATCTGGCAACCCTAGTGGTCATCACTGGTTCTGTACGTTCCTCTGTCGGTTGCTTAGTAAAGATACATACAGTGAATACTGGTACACATTTAGCTGATGTAGTATGCTACAATATGTACTATAAATTATGATACGTTGTGGGAGTTTTTAGTGCCCTAAAAATCATTCAGATTCAGATTCCCTTTACAATTCAGGCGCTTAGAAAAAACGGCCATAGAAAACATTCTCAACAGGGGCTGTGGCTAAAACTGAAAACAGAAACGGACAAAACAGAGAGTTTTTTAAACTGACAAAATGTACTCTAAATGTACCACCTAATACAGTTTATCCCATTCTTATTGGCACCTATTGGGCACCACATCACATTTAATCCACTGGTGGTGTGTCACTTCTTCATTAGAGGAGCAGGTACCAGACCAGACACTACATTATATTCTCTCCCCTGTAGAAGAAAATTAACCCTATACAACGCTATATTTCATTTAATCTACCATTGAGCAGGTTTTTATAATGTGAGATTCAAAGGTTGAATGCTAGGTGTCGCTATGATATAAACCCAATCTAAAACGCTTCTAATCTCCTTTCCTTCCTTCATTATGCCTACACTCAGAGTTGCCAGGTTTTGTAGTTTTTTTTCCCAAACTGGGCTTGTTAGAAAATCCAGTTGCGAGTGAAAAATCAGGGGTGGCTGGGTGGTTTTTTTTGGGCTGCTTTTAAAAATTACGTGGCCACAAAAAAACAGATATCACCATAAAATGAAAAAATGTTAAAGAGGAGAGAGTTCAGAGCAGAGTTCAAGAGCAGAAATGCTTAAGTAAAAGTCTTTTTTTTTTGCTAATTATGTTGCTATTAAATATTCTTGACTGGGATATAAAACTGTTATTAAAAAATAATAATAAAACACTAATGTTACAATATTATTAATGACTTTAAAATAAATAGCAATATTGATAATAAATCCCTTATAAACAAAATACACTTATAGTTGTTTAAGCTTCTGAAGGGCGGGTTTTAGACTGACTTTGAGCTGGATATTTTTGTTGGATCTGGCAACCCTGCCTACATTAATGTTCCTGAGCTCGGAAAACATGGCAACTCCAAAAAGTGTAAAATGGACAGCAAATGCAGAAAAGTTCAGAGGGAAGAGTGTATAATTTGTCAGGTTGGAGTATAATATTAAGAGCCATTATGAAACAAAACATCAGTTTGAAAAGTCTTTGTTTACACAACACTGTTAAAGATAGATAAAGATAGTAAAATGATGTGTAAATAATAGTACAATCAAATCACTGGATAAAGGATTTCCTTTTTTAGCACAAAATAAATTAGCTGGTCATTGTAACATTTATCATGTCAATATGTTGCTAAATTTAGCTTTTTCATTTGATATAGCAAAGAAGATATGTGTGTTCATCCATTTTTCTATTTTTTTTTTTTATTTCTGCCCTTCAGTATTTGAATTTCAAAAAGAAAAAACTTTCTATTTTTCTTTTAATTGTTATTATTATTTTTGCATTTCATAGTGTAGTTTAATGGTTGATTTAAAAAAACTGAAAATAATGTAAAATTTATTTTTATTTTTTCTAATATTCAGATTGTGAGAGACAGGAATAAAAAAGTTAATAAAGAAAAGTTCAGAGGGAAGAGTGTATAATTTGTCAGGAAACAGTTGCCATAATGAAGGAGTTTAATATTAAGAGCTATTATGAAACAAAACATCAGTTTGAAAAGTTTTAGTTTACACAACACTGTCAAAGATAGATAAAGATAGTAACTCAAGTAAAACGATGTGTAAATAATAGTAATCAGGAACATTTATTATAAGTAGTATATTTCATTATTTGTCTGTGGCCCATGACTGCACATATATTTCTCCTTCTGGCCACCCCTGGTCTAGGGGCAAACTATTAATTAATATGTACTGTGGGAGATTATAGTACCTTCAAAATCATGTTACAATTTACAATTCAGAACGCCAGACATTCTCAAAAGTTCCCTAAAATGTAAATGGGGAGATACTATATTTCTGTCACAGCCATTGTTTGTTTATATTGAATAAGTTGAACTGTTTCTGTTGATCCACTCATCATGAAAAGACAGCAAATTCTGCTCTCAATCTACAAACCAGATTGAAACATGAAAAAAACAAGACGGATAGAAGAGGAATTGTTCCACCAGCAAAGACTTGCTGAAAGCAGACGTTTCCTTTAACCCTCATTTACCATAATGCTCTTAGTCACCAGATCTTAACACTTTTGGGGTGAAATGAGTGAATGGGATGCCCGGGAGTTTCAGTATTAGTATCTGTGCTGTAATTTGTTAGATCTGGGTTGGTCGCTGTGTGTACACCTGGCTTTCTTTGTGGTCAATCAGAATCTCGTGGCAGTTCTAAAAAAAAAAAGAACAATTTCCCTGGAACTGAAGATTGTTTAGACATGTTCTTCAGGCCCTGGAACAACTCTCCACTGAATTAAATGATGCAGTAGTGGCAGGCTCAGGCTGTTGGAAGGGCAGGGCAAGAAAAAAAAATTGGTGGCATAGAATGGGCACTCAATAGGATAGATGGACACTCATTAGGACTCATTATTTTACATTTCTTGATCTAAAGGCACATCGTCATAATTTATTGCAGAAAGCAGCACCCTACCAGGTACTCAATCACTTTTTCCCCAGAAGTAGTGCAGCCAGGGGGGCACATTTTTAACCACTCTAGAGGCAAACCATTTTTCAACCATGCACAGCAAAAACAACTGTGTTGAATTTAAAGAGTTACCAATTTCATAGTTGTGTGGAGTTCATTTTAGAGCTACTCTACATTTTTTGGTCACTGAATAATTTATTGAATTTCCTACTGAGAAATATACAAACGCTTTAAAAGTGTTTTACAGATTTAATACAACCCTGGTGTTTTTGCTGTGTGGAGACCAGTGATGGTATAGTTACATTAAAAAAGTAATCCGATTACTGATTACTGATTACTCCTTTAAAAAGTAACTTAGTTGCTTTATGGATTACTTGATTTTAAAAGTAACTAAGTTACTGTACAAGTTACTTTATTAGTTACTTTCAGCAGCTGCAGACACCACCTCCCGCCGCCTTAACATAAACATTATAACCAGTTTTGCCAATACTCTCTGTATTGGAAAAGTAAAGGCAGTATTTAGTATTCTTAAGTAGAATACTAAAGAATTCAACATTTTTATAACTAAGTATCGCAAGTAGATTATTATAAAATGTACTACTCTACTACTTACTGAAAGTTAAAGTATAAGTATTTTGTTATGTAGTTATTACAAAAAGCAGTTCAAAGTTTGAATCATTTAAGTCATACTGCATGCAGGCAGCAAAGTGAAAGGCAGAGCGGGAGCATGATGAGGAGCTTCATCAAACCCGGTGCAGTGCAGAACATCTACTGCTCTGACTTGTGATAATGTGGGTTTTGAATGATTCATAGCATTTCTATAAATGCAGCACATAAACAAATGTATGAGTAAAAAAATTTAACTCAAAATATGTAGTGAAGTAAAAGTGGAAGAAGGAATAAAAATAATACTCCAGTAGATACAGATACAGTATTTTAGTACTTAAGTACAGTAGGGAAGTAAAAATAATACTCCAGTAGATACAGATACAGTATTTTAGTACTTAAGTACAGTAGTGAAGTAACAATAATACTCCAGTAAATACAGATACAGTATTTTAGTACTTAAGTACAGTAGTGAAGTAACAATAATACTCCAGTAGATACAGATACAGCATTTTAATACTTAAGTACAGTAGTGAAGTAAAAATAATACTCCAGTAGATACAGATACAGTATTTTAGTACTTAAGTACAGTAGTGAAGTAAAACATAATACACCAGTAGATACAGATACAGTATTTTAGTACTTAAGTACAGTAGTGAAGTAAAAATAATACTCCAGTAGATACAGATACAGTATTTTAGTGCTTAAGTACAGTAGTGAAGTAACAATAATACTCCAGTAGATACAGATACAGTATTTTAGTACTTAAGTACAGTAGTGAAGTAACAATAATACTCCAGTAGATACAGATACAGTATTTTAGTACTTAAGTACAGTAGTGAAGTAGTTCTACTTTGTTACTATACATCTCTGCTTATTACTGATACTACCTAGATATACTCTATATTCATATAGAGGTGTGCCATATCAAATCGAACACAATAATATCCCCAACATTTTTAAATTTTGTGAACGATATTATTGTTCCATATCAAGCCATATCACCCTCCCCTATTTATCACATCAGGGTACTCCTTTTGGCTGTTTTTAGTAAAAGAAAAAATCTTTCTATTCTTATATCTACTAGAGACAGATTATATCTGTCCAGTATCTTTCCTTTTACTTCAGTCCTGGATATATGGAGATATTTGGAGTGCATTATTAGTATCATGATATTTTGTTGCAATAGTGTATTAATATAATATATTTTAATATCATTTTAGTGTTTTGCCATTATCGCAAAAATACCATAAAATATCGTGACAATATTTTAGGGATAGGATAATATTTTAGGAAGCATATTGCCCACCCCTACTTATATATATACACCATAGTTACTCAGAACCTGAAGCTTTTAAAATATGGATAAGATGGTCTTTACTATCCCTCAATGCAATGCGAAATGCAAAGTGAGGAACACTTGCTGTCAGGAACTTGCTGGGAGGTATGTTGGGATAGCCACACCATAATAATATTGTATACTAACATGCCTAACCCACAGTACTAATTATTAATGTGTAGTATATACCTCATAGCTAATTTTATTACTGTATAGTGTGCACGACTGGGATTGTAAACCAGCCTCACTCCTATTTAGCAGGCTAACTGGGCACCACCACAAGGGGGTGTAGTTGGAGTACTTAAATATCTTGTTATGCTTCACATCACTGATGCTCTCAGAGGAAAGTGCAGAATCCACAGCTCTAATAGATCAGCCAACAGACGGCTGTCCCAGCCAGCATCACAATAGGAGTGATGAGGGGAGAGAGCGCCATCTACTGCACCCATCCAGAGAGAGAATAGCCAACAGACTCTGACTGCTGATGACAAACAGCCTGATCTGAGATCTGAACAGGCGATCCTCGGATCAAAGTTGCAGCGCCTTAGTCTGATGGAGCACTCTGAGCACCTGGTGCTTTTATCTATTTGAATTTATCAAATTGAAATATTACTGAAACGAATCAACACATATTTCTGCAGTGTTAAACTTTATATAGAATTCATACAGAATACATTTGATCAGCTGGGTGTTACAAACCTTGAGCAATCAGGTGAGGTTGTAAGCCAGATGGTATCAGTCCACATGCTGTAGACCAGGTCGCAGGAGTTCACCCTATTGATGGTAAATTCATATGCAATAAAAATAATAACTCAATAAGCCCATTCTACAATCAACAATCAGCATTTGATCTCTGATAAAGCGCTTTGTAGCCAAATTTCGCATAATTGCTGCTCTGTAAAGCCCACAGTTGATCGACCGGTTGCTTGCATCGTGGATTTCTGGATCTCGGACATTGTATTGGATCTGGAACTCTTTGCCTGGCTCGTCCTGCTCCTGCTCCTCAATTTTCCAGTGTAGGTAGGCGACTTTCAATAACACGTCACAGAGGTCTCTCTCAAAGATCACTGGCTTCTTGAGTTTTGGTTCCAAAGTGAGCCGCAGAACTACTACAACCCCGTTATCCTCGAAGATGAGCTTGTGACGGTTGTGGACAGGACCAAGCAAAAGGGCATTTTCAAACTCAGCAGCAGTGTCCTGAAGTTCTGACATTTTACGGTCAATGTCGTCTTCTTCACCAACAACGTATCCATGATGGATTTTGTCAGCAATGACTGCAATATCTTCCCTGCTCCTGACGAGCTTTTTGAGGAGCTCTGTCTGATAGGCCAGTTGCACTCTCACTTGGGTCTTGGCGTCAAATTTCACCCGCATTAACCTCTGTGGGTTGAGGTTCTGGACAGGGACAGACCTGGTGGTTTGTGTTTCCAAATCCTTGCCTTTGATTTCGATGTAGAAGGAGCACCTACTGAAAAATTCCTGCTGGTTGAAGTAAGTGCGGATCTGATCTGTGGTCACTCTCGTGTTGAGCAGGTGCCTTATTTTCTCTTCCATGTTGAAGAAAACTGGCAACCTTTCTTGCTGTGAAGTTGCACCACCACTGCTACCATCCATTACGGTCAGAGAGAGGACGGACGGGTCTTCACTGGTTTGAAACCTGCAATATAAATAATAACTCAATAAGTCCATTCTACAATCAACAAATCAGCATTTGATCTCTGATAGAGTTCATATTACCATACATTCAGTCAATCAGTCAATACAAGCATGGACACCATTGATCCCTTCCCTTCTCTATACTGTAGAAATGAGGCCAAAAATGTCTGCTATGTTGTGAATTTCTCTATGAGAAAAATTGATAAGGTTTTTAAAAACCCGCCTGTATCACAGTGTGTGGTAAATAAATCTGTTCAGAACCCTGAACGTTTTATTCTGTGTACATTTTACTCCTGAACATCACTGGATCCTGTGAATTATGAGATTGTTTAAGGGTCGTAATGAGAAAAATGCTAACTTTAGGCTAATGCTACAGTGGAGGGAACTGACCTCCCGACGCAGCCACAGAGATTAGCAGGGGACTGTTTTCGGCGCAACACCAGAGAACTCCGGTCGTAACTATACAGCGTATTAAACACAGCTGAGCCAACTAATGAACTAACTGCCCTTACTGAGGAGAGCTGAGAGAGTCACAGCATAAAATCAGTAAAACAGGACAGTGATACTCCAGAACCAGCTGTAACACGTTTTAACATTTACCCTCTTTATTATGCAGTGAAATAAATTGGTGTTTCTGGTTGGTTGTCGCCTCACTGAGGGCAGGTAGTTAGTTGATTAGTTGATTAGTTAGTTGTTAGTTGATTATTTGGATCAGGTGTTGTAATCAGTATAATCGGGACATGTCCGTATTTCACATCCTGTCCCGGGCGTCCCTGGTTTTTTTTCAAAAAGTGAGGAAATGTTTTTTAAATTATCTTCATTGGACCACAGTGGCGCAAAAAGGGGGGCCTATGCGACGTATAGGGGTGCTGCACTAGAGGGGGCACCAAATCAAAGCCCCAAACAAATTTGTGAAATGCGGTCACCCTGACTAAACCCTTCGGGGAAGCACTGCTGAACTTTCTCTTATTATCTGCTTTATAAAGCTCTAACACAGACTATACTGCTCAACATCACTGAAAGAGTTTTCACCTGTTTAAATGCTTTAATGATCCTCTGTGAAGAAGCATAATAATCCAAAATGCTTTCTGACCGGAGTTCACTGGTGTACTGCAGAATCGAGTCTGGTGTTATGTTCAGACGCTCTGCTGTAACGTCAGTTAAGCATTAGCTTAAAGCTAGCATTTTTCTAATTGCTACACTTAAACGATCTCAAAATTCAGAGGATCCAGTGATATTAAGGAGGTAAATCCACACAGAATAAAACATACAGGGTTCTGAACATATTTATTTACCACAGAATGTGATAGAGGCCAGTTATTGAAAAGCCAATTCAAATTCCCCATTCACATGAACCGCTTGGACACGGAATCCAAAATATGGGCATAAACAACATGGCACCAACTACAAAATGATGACATGACTTCAGTGGTCTATTTGTAACCAGAATCTGCAAATCAGAGACCCGAGAGGCGGAGTCAGATTTGCTACCATTTGGTAGACCCACCCCCTTCTCCCAGACCAAGCTTGTGTCTTAGACTAAACTGTGGATTCACAGTTTCTCCGGTGTGTCCAGTAACTGTAAGCTCTGTTTATTACCAAGAAGAACTGAAGCTAGTGTTAACATGCACTGATGAATATTAAAAGAAGATAAAATAAATATGCTATTTGGACTCAGACTAGAGTGTAATAAACTACTTTAATGTCTAACAGCTACTTAACATTTGATCACATTGTGCATTTTACGTTAACGTAATCAGACTTTCCAAACAACAAAAACATGCTAAAAACTTCTTACAGTATGTTACTGTTATCTGACTGTTAATATGCTGTTAATCTGACCAACGGCACAACACCACATGATCAATAATATTATTATAATAATAGTATTATTGATTAACTAGCCAGTTAGCTATCTAATAACTAGACTACTAAACTCATCTAACTTACTCGAACTTAGTGTAATGTCTGTTCCAGCCAAGGCTGTATGTCTTGCATTTTTATCTTGTAGCTGTGCACTTTTACAATATAGCAAAATAAGATTTAAAAACTGATTTCTGACTGATTGAGAGATGTTGCACTGGATGAAATGGAATAATTGAGGCTAATAACTGAGTTATAAAAAGGGCTATAATGTGATTAAACATCTCTGCTGATTTGAATGAAACACTAATGCACTAATAGATATACATTCATTTGCCCACAGACAAATGTAATGAGAACATTTTCTCAGAAATGTGTTTTAAATGTTATTATCTATAACGGCTGTGTCTACAGGAATATTTCTGTACATAGCAAAAATTCTTATCCTCTCATTTTTAAAAATTAAACAATAATGAATTAATGAACACAATACAGAATAAAGCCAATTAAAATTAGACTCAGTGTCTCTATACAAAATTCCACTATATTTTACAGTACTTTCTCTGTAAAGTTATATTAAAATTATTAAAATACGTTGTTTATATAATGGGTGATGTCATTTTATGATACAAATCTTTATAAATAGAATAAATAGATCATATGTTTTTTCAACAGCAATTCTAACCAAACAAACTGTAATTAACATAGCTACTGAAAGAAAATATAAAAGGAAAATACATGTTAAAAAACATGACTGAAAGTATAATTTTTCAATATTGAGTTCTGCACCCATAAAGTGCTTATTAAGTCTTAAGTCTATTAAACATGTTTATTCAATCACAAAACCATTTGGTGTTTATATTGTTGTATAAATGTGTGTGTTCTAACTTTATATAAGTTATATATTATTTTGATTTACAGTTACCAGCAGCATTTTATTACTGATTATTTAGTTTTATTTTTGTATTATTATTATTTTATTAAATGTGTATCTAATACATTTTTACTTTCATAGTATTTAATATTTAAATGTATAGCTGTTATAATTCAAATATATATTTCTCTTATTATCTAATTTTCCATTTTATTTTGTTGGAAATTGTAACTGAATAACTAATTTGACTGAAAAATGCTTTATGAATAAATAATCTGCTTTATTCAGTTTCACACTGGTTATATAATGTACATCTCTGTCTGTGGTTAGCTGAGTTAAGTGGGGTGTATTATAGCGTAGCCGCTAACGCCCTGAGGTGTAAAACAACAGGAAGGCTGCTTGGAAAAGAGTGCGTTTACAAGAAACCAGAGCCAAGAAGCTGCCATGAGCCGTCAGTGTGAGAATAAACACAGCTTACAAGTCTGACCTTCGGCCTACAGTCTAACCACAGTCCAATCACAGCCCAATATGTAAAAAATACTCTATACGATCCATTCCACCGAATTGGTGCCATTTGCTTCTTGTAAACTTTTTTAAAAATTGTTTAAAACACATATTTCTAACTAATTAAAACATGACATTTCAAGGTTTCTAAGCCCAAGGATTTTTCTCAGTCCTGATACCAAAACTCATGTGACATTTAAAAAGCATGTTTAAAAGCAAGTCCACTAAGTTTCCGACAAAAAAATCTCTATTTTTCATATCAAAAATACCCAAAACCTAAAATTGATCAAATGTATTATCATGCAATTTATTCAACAAATGGATAAATGATTTAGGTAACAGGACAGAGTGTTGAGATTGACCTCTTCAGTCATAGTTGCAATAACATCAAATATACAGAAAAACAAATGAGGGAACTTAATTTTGGTCTTCCCATGATCTTCAAAAAAAACAGTGTATGTCTTTTGAACTTCCTGTTGTAGATGTGACTTGCTGTAGAATGTTCCAGATGATTTAGATGGGGGTAATGTGTAACGGTAACGGGACTGGGTGAAACCCAGGACACAACTAAAATTTGTATTTTAATTAAAATATTATGGATTTATTATAAAAAAATAAATAAATTTGAAATGTATGAAAATTTTAAACCAAATAAAAATCTCCACAACTTGACCTGTCTGGTGAGATCCTTGGTCCTCAAGTTGCTGTTTGTTTATTAATGTTCTCTAACAAACCACTGAGGCCCTTACAGAACAGGAGCATTTATACTGAGACTAGATTACACACAGCTGAACTAACTAATTAAGTGTAAATAAGTTTTACATTTTTATTTCATTAAAATTTTCATCATTTTTGCTACACTTCACAATTATGTGCTACTTTTTGAACTTATAATCTCAGTTAAAAAGTATTTTTGCAAGTCACAGTATTATACGATATATTTACCCATGTATGAATCTAAATAATTATTAATGATAAGAATACACAACAAGAAAGCAAATAAGAAACATAAAAGCAAAATTATTAGTGTAAACAATATAACTATGCGATGGAAAAAATGATCATAAAACCCTCCTTATTTCAATAGGCCGCATCATATAGTGAAGCTGTGTATTAGTGCTGACCTGCGTTTTAAATAATACGAACAAATCGTAAAATTGCTTATTATTTTTAAGCCTACGTTAGCAGATTACATCTGTAAAACGTGTGAATAGGTTAAATACTTATTTTCTACAGAGTTATCACCCTAATCTAACTTACCTACAATATGACCCTCAACCGTTAGCTGTTTTAAAAACAGTTTATAGCGTTGCCATGGAGACTAACGGTAAACATGTTTTGTTAACATCATACACAACACACACACACACACACACACACAAAACACAAACACACACACACACACACACACATATATATATATATATATATATATATATATATATATATAGAGAGAGAGAGAGAGAGAGAGAGAGAGAGCTCTGGAAAAAAATAAGAGACCACTTAAAAATGATGAGTTTCTTTAAAAACCTATGGAATATAATCAAGAGGAAGATGGATGATCACAAGCCATCAAACCAAGCTTAACTGCTTGAATATTTGCACCAGAAGTGGCATGAAGTTATCCAAAAGCAGTGTGTAAGTGTGAAGAACATGATGCCAAGATGCATGAAAACTGTGATTAAAAACCAGGGTTAATCAAATATTGATTTCTGAACTCTTCAAATCAAATCAAATCAAATTTATTTGTATAGCGCTTTTTACAACTGGTGTTGGCACAAAGCAGCTTTACAGAAACATGATTACAGGACAAAGAATCAGGCAAAACATTAAACATAGAAATTACAGAATACAGAACCCCCAGTGAGCGCGGAGGCAAGGAAAAACTCCCTCAGAGCTGCAGGAGGAGGAAGAAACCTTGGGAGGACCAAGACTCACATTAAAGGGGGGACCATCCTACCACTGGTCAAACGGCTTTTAAATTAAAATTTAAAAAGTCTTTTATACATCCACAGGTTTTATGTACTCAGGAGTGTAATAGCGCCACTAATGGCTTGGATGTAATCAGTAGTGGAGAGTAAGATGGTCGATGAGCAGCTGATCTGTTGTGGTGGTGGAGAAGAGCTGACTTCAGAAACTTCCATCAGTCTGGCCGGACAGGAGACGCGAGAGCCTGAGGGTCCAACATCGGTATCGGGTCAGACAGGTGGGCAGTCAATAACTCGGAGGAAAGCAGAGAGATGGAATTAGTTTTTACTGGATTTATGCAAAACTGAGAATATTAAAACATTATCAGAGTGTGGCAAATGACTCCGGGCAGAACTGAATAAAACAGCCTAACTAAAGGCAGAGAGCCAGAAGGTAACATAGACATGGAGGCACCCTGAAACACCAGCATCCACCCACTCCACCGTCCACAAACCTGAGTGACCGTGTGCAGTGGGAGAACAACAGCACCAGCATCTCAGTTTACCACAATTTCCTCTGTCCATGAACCCCTGAATCTGCAGCCTTATCTAAAGGGAAAAACATTAATTACCAAAAGCTAAACTAAACAAGTAAGTTTTCAGTCTAGACTTAAAGATTGAGACTGTGTCTGAGTCCCGAACATATTCGGGGAGATTATTCCAGAGTTGAGGCGCTTTATAAGAGAAAGCTCTTCCTCCTGCAGAGCTCCTCTGAATTTTAGGAACTACTAATAAACCAGCACCCTGTGATCGAAGTAATCGCGGTGGTTCATAACAGGAGATGAGGTCTTGTAAATACTCAGGAGCGAGTCCGTTTAGGGCTTTATACGTTAACAGGAGAATTTTATAGTCTATGCGGAATTTGACTGGAAGCCAGTGCAGTGCTGATAGTACTGGACTAATATGGTCAAATTTTCTAGTTTTAGTAAGGACCCTGGCTGCAGCATTTTGAACTAGCTGAAGTTTATTTAAGTTACTGCCGGAACATCCAGACAGTAGCGCATTACAATAATCTAGCCTTGAGGTAATAAAGGCATGTACTAATTTTTCTGCGTCATGCAGTGATAGGGCATTTCTTAGCTTGGCAATATTACGGAGGTGTAGAAAAGCTGTTCTAGTAACATTAGATATGTGTTTATCGAATGCTAGATCTGAATCTATGATAACTCCAAGGTTTTTAGCTGCTGAACCAGGGGTGGCTGAGAAGTCAGCCAGATTTAGCATTAAGTCTGATAATTTATTTCTAGCAGCTTTGGGGCCTAATAGGAGAACTTCTGTTTTTTCACTATTTAATAGGAGGAAGTTGTGCGACATCCATGATTTTACATCATCTACACAATCCTCGATTTTCTTTAATCTCACTCTGTCATCAGGTTTGGCTGATATGAAGAGCTGCGTGTCATCCGCATAACAATGAAAATTCACATTGTGTTTTCTAATAACTTTGCCCAGTGGGAGCATATATAATGTAAATAATAACGGTCCTAATATAGAGCCTTGTGGAATTCCATATCTTACCTTGGTATAACTGGAAGACATATCATTTATCCTCACAAACTGATAGCGATCGGTTAAGTACGATTTAAACCATGCTAAGGCAGTTCCGGTTACACCGACCATGTTCTCTAGTCTTTCTAAAAGGAAAGTATGATCTATTGTATCAAAGGCTGCGCTCAGATCGAGAAGTACGAGTAAGGAAACACAGCCTTGGTCGGCGGCTATAAGTAGATCGTTTGTTATTCTAACTAAAGCTGTCTCAGTGCTATGATAAGGCCTAAATCCAGATTGAAATTTTTCATAGATCTGGTTTCTTTGCAGGAAAGAGCAAAATTGTTGGGCTACAGCTTTTTCTAAAATCTTAGAAATAAAGGGTAAGTTTGAAATAGGTCTATAGTTAGACAGTACACTAGGATCAAGATTTGGTTTCTTGATCAGAGGTTTAATTACAGCTGTTTTAAAGGCTTTGGGTACATGGCCCAGGGCGAGCGATGAGTTTACTATCATTAACAGAGGTTTAATTATATCTGGCAGTACCTGTTTTAATAATTTTGTGGGAACAGCATCAAGTGTGCAGGTTGTGCTGTTTGAAGAGGAGATAATTTTCTCTAGTTCTAGCTGTGGAAGTGGGTTAAAGACTTCCAACCTAACTTCAGTAACAGGGTTTTGTTCTAGATCAGCCAGACCAGATGACAGAGAGGATGTAATATTTATCTGTTTAATTTTATCCCGAATGTTTTCAATTTTACTATTGAAGAAGTCCATAAAATCGTTGCTGGTGTAAATGGCTGGAATCTGAGGTTCAGTACCTGCCTGGTTTTTAGTTAATTTGGAAATAACACTAAAGAGAACTCTAGGATTATTTTTATTTATCTCGATCTGTGAGGCCAGATATGCTGAGCGGGCATGATTATGATTATGAACTTGTTTGCTTTGCATTATTTGAGGTCTGAAAGCTCTGCATCTTTTTTGTTATTTCAGCCATTTCTCATTTTCGGCAAATAAATGCTTTAAATGACTTCAAAATTATTTTTATTTAGAATTTTGGAGAAATGTTGTCCGTAGTTTATGGAATAAAACAACAATGTTCATTTTACTCAAACATATACCTATAATAAGCAAAATCAGAGAAACTGATTCAGAAACTGAAGTGCTCTCTTCATTTTCATCCAGAGCTTTATATATATATATATATATATTGTCCCAGAAATAATTGTGATAAACTATATTATGCAATTAAAAAATAATAGCCTTTTTAAAAAACAGTAGACATTTAGTTAATAACATTTAGTTGAATAGTTAGTCACTATGGTGTGAATAATCACAGTAGGCAAACACAAGATTTAGCATTATATATATATATATATATATATATATATATATATATATATATATATATATATATATATATATATATATATAATACAATGCTAAATAAGTTACTATACTAATAGTCATATTTAAAAATGATGCTGCTGTGATGCTTTGTGATATTTTATTTCATTTAATACCTCAGTATCAATACCTGAATTTAATGCACTTGTGCACTTCAGAGCACTGTTTGTTGCTGGTTACAGTAACAGCAGATAGTAGAGGCTGGTGTTATGAGGCAGCAGGTCCAGCAGGGGGCAGTACAGGCCAAAAGTTGTTCTCAGCGTGTTGAAGTAGGCCCGATTTCTGGAAGTATCTCTTCTTCTGTCCAAACTTAACACACAGCTGATCAAACAACATAAACAACATGCTAAATGCCTTACACTTCTGCACTAAGAGAACACCTTACCCGAAGTTCTGTATATTTTTTGACAGAACGATGTTTTTGCATCCTCTGCACACAACAATTAGCTTTAACAGCTTTAACTTTACCACAGCTACACACTGATGCAGTAAATTAAAAACATTACTAGCTTGTGTTTTTTAAATGTTCAGGTTTCTGGCATCAGGCTATTTCTAGGCTATTAGGCTAGATATATACAGCTCCGCAAAAACTAAGACACCACTTCAGTTTCTGAATCAGTTTGTATGATTTTTCTATTTATATGTATATGTTTGAGTAAAATGAATGTTATTGTTTTGTTCTCTAAACTACCAACTAAAATATTGTGATGTAGAGCTTTTTTTTTTTTTTTTGCAGAAAATGAGAAATGGCTGAAATAAACAAAAAAGATGCAGAGCTTTCGGACCTCAAATAAGGCAAAGAAAACAAGTTCAGATTCATAAACTTTTAAGAATTCAGAAATCAATATTTGGTGGAATAACTCTGGTTTTTAATCACAGTTTTCATGCGTCTTGTCATGTTCTCCTTCACCAGTCTTACACACTGCTTTTGGATAAGTTTATGCTACTTCTGATGCAAAACGTCAAACAGTTCAGCTTGGTTTGATGACTTGTGATCATCCATCTTCCTCATGATAATATTCCTGAAATATACATAAAGTATTGTACTAAAAATGTAGCCCAGATCTCATTAATGTTAGTTTTTAGTTATTGTCCTCACCCTCGTCCTCTTTTCTTTTCTCCACCTTTTTCTTTTTTTCTCCTTTTCCTCTTTGTTCCTAAAGTTTTGTAAATATGAAGTGTGTTTTAGAATGGCTAAGTAAGTCATAGGCCGAGAATGGGCTTATTGTTTAGTGTAGCAGGTTAACAGGTATAGGCTATTTGAGTTAGGAATTACCAAAAAGTGTGTATGTGTGTGTGTATGTGTGTGTGTGTGTGTGTGTGGGTGTGTGCGTGTGCGTCTGTGTGTAGATGAGCTCAGGAGTGGCCCCCTTTGCACCTCTTTAATTAAAGCCCTGCATGCAAGGAGCTATAGAATACACATTTCAACAAATTTGAAAGGACATTTCCCAACAAAGCAAAATATAGTCTATGACAACACTTAACCCCTATACAGGACACTCACCCTATGTATTATAAGTTACATAAAAAAGTGTATGAACCTAAGTAACCACAGCAATTAAAGCTTTGCTTAGCATACACTGTATTATTGTAATTTAATTCTGACATGTGTAATATCAAGTTACTGAGGTATTACACTCTATTGGAACCCCTTAACAAGCCAGAATTTTTCAGTTTTCAGAATGTAAATAAGTTATTTTACTGCATAAAAAGGGTTTTGTATCACCTAGACCTGTACCCTGGGGCAAGGCATTTAACGGGGTTAAAGCCTCTTTTTATTATTATTATTATTATTATTATTATTATTATTATTATTATTATTATTATTATTATTATCTATTCCAACTCTTAGTGGTGTGAAACAATATGAGTGGCACTGTATTGAAGCTGCGGTTGAACCCTGAGGTATGTGCTGGAGCGTTCCTGTTCGGACACTTCTAAGTGACATTATTAATTTCATGAGATGGAGTTATTTTTATTGGCTGGATGAGTTTAATACTAGAAGTCTCTCCAGGAGCCGCACCCCCAGCCTGCAAAGATAAAACCTGAGCCCTCGAGGGAACACAGCGTTCATGTAAGAGGGTCCTGCTGTGCTTTTGGGGGCGGGGGGCGTCGGGTGGGTAAGTCGGAGGATGTAGGGTTACGCCGGCCACATCAAGGAAACAGGCTCTCCAGGCTTGAGGCCAAGTGATCCAGTACCGTTTAGGAATGCACCTAATACAGGATAAGCTGCCAATAGTCTTAGTTAGTGAATCACACCTTTTCACCCCATGTTTTGCTCGTAAGTGATATTACCACCGTCGTAAATCTGAAGCGAAAAGGTTAAGGGCCTGGCTGACCCGGACCAAACCTCGAGATGAGTTCAGCTGAGCTGGCAGAGCTGGGCTTAGCAAACAGTACACCCTGCACATTTCAGTGAACTTAACACAGTTTGTTGACAAGCATTTACATAGTAGTTTAATTTTAGTGAGTGATGTATTGTGGTGTAAACTGTCACTGTAACACACTGTCCCCATATTATGTTTCCAAGACAAGTCAATGTCAAAAGTTTATTCTGAGTCATTTTAGAGCATTTCTGTTGTTTCGCACATTATACAATTCTGACACAATATACAGAAAAAAGCTTTGAAAGCTATTCCCCAAGCATTGAAAGTTCAAATCCTAGGAGAGCACAATTGATCATGCTCTCTCTGGGTGAGTACAGTAGGTGGCACTCTTCCCTCACCACTCCTTTTGTGTTGTTGTTTGCAACATGCATCTGTTGGCGAATAGATCACAGACAGGGATCCTGTGCTTTCCTCCAAGTGCGCGACATGTGGGCTTCACATGCATCAGAAAAGGCCTCTAGTTAGTGGATGGGTTAACCAGCTTAGGTAAACTGTTGAGGAAACTGTATTCACTGTATGGTAACGAACAGTGATGTCAGTAACGCGTTACTATCTCTTTATAAATGCGTTTTTTTTTGCGGCCGCGTCCCAATTCAATAGCCAGGGCAGCGGTCTGCCACAAATTTGATTGGCAGAGGAGAGCGTTTAAAGATTTTACACCACACGTGATTGGAAGTTCACTGTGGCGCAGAGCGCGTATACCGTAAAGACAAGAAAAGTTCTGGTGCTTTAAATGAACACTGTCAAAATTAAATCCTTCTCAGTAGTTGGGTCCGGTATGGGTCTGTATTGGACAACGTCTGGGTCCGGACCCGGACCGCAGTCTGCAAATATGTGATCCCTGGTCTAGACCATATACACGGTTCTGTTTTATAAAACCACTCCTTGCTGCCCTGCAGAGAACAACAAGTTCAATGTTCAGTTTTACAGTGTTAAATATGTCAGGTCAAGAAAGACTTTCTTTATTTTATATATTTTTTTATGAAAACAAGTATTTATGTTTAGTAAAATCAAGAAAGACCATATTTTATTTTTTATTTTAAAAAAATATTTATGTTAAGTTCATTTTTTTATTTTTATAAAAAAAACTTATTTTTAACTTAATAGAGATAAATTGTTGCTGTTAAAAATGCATTTTCCAATAAAGGGAGTTTTGGCAAAACTGGTTATAATGTTTATGTTAAGGCGGCGGGAGGTGGTGTCTGCAGCTGCTGAAAGTAACTAATAAAGTAACTTGTAAAGTAACTTTACTAAAATCAAGTAATCCATAAAGTAACTAAGTTACTTTTTAAAGGAGTAATCAGTAATCGGATTACTTTTTCAAAGTAACTATACCATCACTGGTAACGAACATATCATGACACCAATGGCCCTATTTTAGCGAACTATAGGCAAGCTGCCAACCATACACTGTGTAGCTTGATTTAGAGCACGTCAGTGTAAATTTGCTGTTGTGAGGATGCAAAATGAACACCTTGCATGGATCAAATCTCGCAAAAGGCATATACTAATTCTCAAAATTAATTGTAGGTGTGTTTTGGGTGTAACGTGAAATAAACCAATGAGCTTGTCACTGCCATTCCTTTTAAGAGCCAGGTGCACTCTGACTCTGGTAGATTGGCATTTTAATGGCGCAGCTCTTCTAAGCTTCTCGCTGTTAAGGTGTGCAAAGAGGTCATGCAATACAGGAACTGCAATGTTGCAATGTTATCATATTTAATATACCACAATTAGTTCCGACCCTGCAATGTAATTGGCTGGGAGGCGTTCTATAACTGCCGTTATCAGCCGGTAATGCACTGTATGGTAACCTAACCCAGCGATTTGAAAATGTGCATTATTACACACATTATCAGCCACCAATATCTGAATTTGAATCTGATTTGAATCTATTTTAAGCTGAATGTAAGATGGACTGTAATTTTGCAGGTCTTGCCGCTGGGGGGCGCCGAAGTAAACAAAACTTTAATTCTTAAAAAAAATCATTTTCTTTTAGTCAAATGAGTCTTGGACTTTAATCTGCACAGATTTCTCTCCTGAAAACAGTTTATTTTGGGTGAGTAAAGCGCTTCCGTTTATTTACAGTACACTTAGATTTCCACAATTTTGACTGAAATGGCCGATGATACAGAGCTTACAGCGCAGCTACAAGCAGAGCAGTAATGGAACTATTTTAACTGGCGGAGTTTTTATAACCAAATTGAACTGTTGTATAACCGCAATAATAGACTTGATGTTCGTGGTATAAACGTGTATTATTGCTTAAATATTCAGTTTATTGTTGATGTAAAAGTTAAGTTTGTGCACTCCCGGGGTGTATGCGCATTGAGTGTGCCAAGATATCAGTGGATGGTAAATAAACATTTGACGGTTGATCGTTGTCTAGGTTCTAATCAGTTAGTGGTTTACCTGTGTTTTCCATTGCCAAGACAGCGAAATGCCAGAAATTTACCTGAGCACGCATCACTTCCAGACCACAAAGCCTTTCGGCGAAGATATATTCACAACCGTATTTTCTATTTAAACACCACAGGTGCAAGGCATGAAAATACACTGTTTTATGGGTGCATGGCTGTGGCTATGCAGGGTGTAAAATAGGGCCATACATGTGATAAATATACTGTAGATTAGCTACCTTTTTAAAGGGTAAAACAAGGCCGTAGGTGCATAATGCACCACAGAACAGGAATAAACAGTAATATACTGTTTTGTCACACTGTGAAACATAGTGTTCATTACATCTGCTCCTTCCGATCCTCAACTGCCAGAGTTCTGCCTGTCCAGCCCTGATTTACAACCGTCTGCCGTATACTGTCTGTGGGTGTTTCATGTTGCTTGGCTTACACACTCTCTCAAACAGTCAGAGGTCCTGCCATGTGTTCTAACTATCTAGGCCTAACCTGAGCGCCTTTATGTGTGTCTATTTGGCCATTTTCCGTATGGTTTGTATCATAAATGTGTTTCTGTGGGCAACGTTGAAATGGCGCCTGCCAATTAACAAATTTAGGGTTCTGAGACAAATTTAGGGTTCAAGAGACAAACGAGACAACTGAAGGGTGATGACGGGACAACTCAAGGGTCAGAACATCTACAAAACATTGCAATAGGTCTTGTGGGTGTATCTGATATGTAGTCTTGTGCACCTACCAGAAGTACCCAAGCAAGGACAACCGATGAACTGGTGACAGGGTAATGTTCTCATGTTCTGTGACGTTGGTCTTGATGACATATACCATAAGGCAGATTCAGTAGTCTTGTGGACTCCATGACTCAACAGATTCAGCTGTTCTGGTGAAACACAGGAGAGCTGGAGAAGTAGGTAGTTTAAATGTTTTGGCTTATCGGGAAAGAAGACTTATGCCAAAAAGCTAAAAGCTTTTTTTCCATAAAGCCAAACATAACAGAAAAATTGTTCTTTGACATTACAGTAGAGTACAATGCAACAGTGGACACCCACCCAGAGAACTGCAAACAAGAGCTTTCCACCATAATAACGCCTCTGTAATTTTAATTAAAAACGTGGCGTAAAACAAAAGAATGTACAAAATATGGAATTTCCAGTGACTAAGCCTGAAAACACCAGTGTCCAGTGGACCTGTCCATAATTAGCTCAGTATCTCAAGGCCCGTATCAGAGGTGCAAGATCTTGTTTACTACTAAAACAGTTATACCTCAGCGTGTATCACTCTACCCAAGCTGTTACATAATTACTCCAGGCTATGGTTATGAGAGTGTCATTAATATTGCATGATGTAATTAATATGTAGGATACACTCGGAATACCAGGCTGTCTGGTACCGTTGGTGACGTTTTACAAACAAGGTTTTCCACAACAGAAACGAGCATTTAAACAATCATTAAAACATTTAAATTGGCCTTCTAAATGTTCACAGTTCTGCATAATCATTACCCTTGCTAAACAGCCACTGAAGAATGATTGTACCAGTGTGTGCCCTGCTAAAAAACACAGCTCAAGACGAGCTTTTGCTGTTAGCTGGTTTTTGGCACTTAACATTTTGGACAAAGCTTATCTTTTATTTTCTTTTTAGGATTTTTTTTACATTGTAAATTTAAAATTGAAGTTATACAGGAACACGTGGAGAATTGTTTTCTAAACAAAAAGTGTTAAACAAACCAGAATATGTTTTATACTTCTTGTATGAATTCTTGTATAGATTCTTGTACCACATTTATCTTTGAGGACAGATCTGCACACTCTTGGTATTTTAATCTCAGTGTCTTCATGAGTTAGAGTCACCTGGAATATATTTCTCAGCATTTTGAAAGAGTTTCCGGAGGTCAGGCCACCCTTAGAAGCAACAACTGAAATCAAGAGTTTGCAGTAACTTACAATGAGTCTTTCACAGTGCTGTGGAGGAATTTCGGCCCACTCGTTTTTACAGAATTGTTGTAATTACGAATTGTTGAGCATTAACCACCTTTTTAAGGTCATGCCACAGCAGCTCAATAGAATTCTGGACAGGATTTTGACAAGGCCATTTCAAAGTCTTCAGTCATTCAGAGGTGAACTTGCTGGTGTGCTGGTTAATCATTGTCCTGCTGCAGAACCTAAGTTCATTTCAGCTTGAGGTCACGAGCAGATGGTCGGACATTCTCCTTCAGGATCTTTTGTTAGACAGCAGAATTCATAGTTCCATTCATCACAGCAAGTCTTCCAGGCCCTGACGCAGCAAAACTGCCCCAGACCATCACACTACCACCACCATGTTGAACTGTAGGTATAATGTTTTTTTTCTGAAATGCTGTGTTTTTTGGCAAAATTAAGACAAGTCTTAACATTCTTTTTTAGCTTAGCAGAGTTTTTTTTTTGTTTTGGCACTCTGCCATGTAGGTCATTTTTGCCCAGTCTCTTTCTTATGGTGGAGTCTTGAACGCTGACCTTAACTGAGGCAAGTGGGGACTGCAGTTCTTTGGATGTTTTTGTGGGTCTTTTGTGACCTCTTGGATGAGTCTCCACTGCGCTCTTGGGCTAATTTTGATCGGCAGCCCATTCCTGGGAAAGTTCACCACTGTTCCAATCTCAATAACTTTCATTCTCATTTGTTGAATTTCTTTGGATATTGACATGATGTCTAGATTTTGAGGATATTTTGGTCTACTTTACTTTGTCAGGCAGGTCCTATTTAAGTGATTTCTTGATTGAGAACAGGTGTGACAGTAACGATGCCTGGGTGTGGCTAGAGAAATTAAACTCAGGTGTGATAAACCACAGTTATGTTCTAAGTTATGTTTTAACTAAGGGGCAAACACTTTTTCACACAGGGCCATGTATGTTTGGATTTTCTTCTCCCTTAATAATAAACACCTTCATTTAAAAATGCATTTTGTGTTTACTTGCGTTGTCTTTGATTAATGTTTACATTTGTTTAATGATCTGAAACCCTTAATAGTGACAAACATGCAAAAAAGAAATCATGAAGAAGCAAACACTTTTACAACAGGTTTTAACAAGAACAAATACCTTGTCTTTGTGGATTATTACTTGTACAAATCTCTGCATGTATTTGTCCACTATATTGATGATATTTAATTTAAAAAACAGGTTTCAGACCCAGAATCTTCCCTGTACTAAAACTAAAACTGTGCCTCAGACATCAGACCTGTGATTTTTACTTAACACAGCAGGCTTTATTTGCATTTTCCTCTCATTTAACAAAGAGTTCACTGATGTATTACACATTTTATGTGTAAAAAACAACAACAATGGAGCCCTAAAGATCAATTCTATAATTAAACAAATTGATTCAAAACAAATAAATAATTAGTGTGAAAATCATGAAAGGTCATAACCTAAAAGACGTCTTCTTCTGACAAAGAAAAAGTCTTAAAATTGTTTTAAAAATCTCAGCAGAATTAAAACAAACACTAACTATAGCTCTATAGCTCTTCATTACCTCTTTAACATTAACACTGAGCATGAGTTTATCACCTCCTCACACTCATAACTCATAACCTGTTTCTACATTAGCTATAGCTCTCCATTATCTCTTTAACATTAACACTGAGCATGAGTTTATCACCTACTCACACTCATAACTCATAACCTGTTTCTACATTATCTATAGCTCTCCATTATCTCTTTAACACTAACACTGAGCATGTGCTCATCACCTCCTCACACTCATAACCTGTGTCTACATTATCTATAGCTCTCCATTATCTCTTTAACACTAACACTGAGCATGAGTTTATCACCTACTCACACTCATAACCTGTTTCTACATTGTCTATAGCTCTCCATTATCTCTTTAACATTAACACTGAGCATGAGTTTATCACCTCCTCACACTCATAACTCATAACCTGTTTCTACATTATCTATATCTCTCCATTATCTCTTTAACACTAACACTGAGCATGTGCCCAACACCTACTCACGCTCATAACTCATAACCTGTTTCTACATTATCTATATCTCTCCATTATCTCTTTAACACTAACACTGAGCATGTGCCCAACACCTACTCACGCTCATAACTCATAACCTGTTTCTACATTATCTATATCTCTCCATTATCTCTTTAATACTAACACTGAGCATGAGTTTATTACCTCCTCACACTCATAACTCATAACCTGTTTCTATATTATCTATATCTCTCCACTATCTCTTTAACATTAACACTGAGCATGTGCTCATCACCTCCTCACACTCATAACTCATAACCTGTTTCTACATTATCTATAGCTCTCCATTATCTCTTTAACACTAACACTGAGCATGTGCCCAACACCTACTCACGCTCATAACTCATAACCTGTTTCTACATTATCTATATCTCTCCATTATCTCTTTAATACTAACACTGAGCATGTGCCCAACACCTACTCAAACTCATAACTCATAACCTGTTTCTACATTATCTATATCTCTCCATTATCTCTTTAATACTAACACTGAGCATGAGTTTATTACCTCCTCACACTCATAACTCATAACCTGTTTCTATATTATCTATATCTCTCCACTATCTCTTTAACATTAACACTGAGCATGTGCTCATCACCTCCTCACACTCATAACCTGTTTCTACATTATCTATAGCTCTCCATTATCTCTTTAACATTAACACTGAGCATGTGCCCAACACCTCCTCAAACTCATAACTCATAAGTTTTAATATCGTCAGTGGTGGGGATGTGGAGGTTGGTGGAGATACATTTAAGTATATCTTTTCATGGGACAACACTGACAAAATTACACCTTGACACAATGAAAAGTAGTCTGTGTGCAGCTTATATAACAGTGTAAATTTATTCTTCCCTCAAAATAACTCAATATACAGCCATTAATGTCTAAACCACGGGCAACAAAAGTGAGTTTACCACTTAGACACTACACCCCTAAATCTCTAAATCTAAAAATTTAGCACTGCTTGTCATTTTCTCTCCAAAATGTCATGTGACTCGTTAGTGTTACTAGATCTCAGGTGTGCATCGGGAGCAGGTGTGTTTAATTTTGTAGTACAGCTCTCACATATGGCACCTCTCTGAGGATCTTAAAAGGCAAATTATTGCGCTACATGAAGAAGGCCAAGGCTACAAGAATATTGCCAACACCCTGAAACTGAGCTGCAGCACAGTGGCCAAGATCATCCAGCGTTTTAAAAGAGCAGGGTCCAAGCAGACCAGGCCTCGCGTTGCTCGTCCAAAGAAGCTGAGCGCACATGAATCTCGGCGTCACGTCCAAATGCTGTCTTTGAAAGATAGGCGCAGGAGTGCTGTCAGCATTGCTGCAGAGATTGAATAAGTGGGCAGTCAGCCTGTCAGTGCTCAGACCATACACCGCACACTACATTAAATTGGTCTGCATAGCTCTTCTGAAGTCTGTAAACAAGAAAGCCAACAAACTGTTTCCTGAAGACATGTCAACAACGGATATGGATTACTGGAACCAAGATTAATTTGTTTGGTTCAGCTGGTCTCAAGCATGTGTGGTGGCAATCAGGTGAGGAGTACAAAGATAAGTGTTTCATGCCTACAGTCAAGCATGGTGGTGGGAATGCCATGGTCTGAAGCTGCATGAGTGCAGCAGGTGTTAGGGAGTTACATTTTATTGAGGGACACATTAACTCCAATATGTACTGTGAAATATTGAAGAGCATAAATCCCCTCCCTCCGGAAACTGGGTCGCAAGGCAGAGTTCTAGCATGATGATGTGTTCCAGCGTGTTTAAGACGACCACTGCTTTATTGAAGGGGCTAAAGGAATGAAGGATGAAGAGCTTGTACGCCCACTTGGTGGTCTTGTCCTACATTTACTGCTTCATCCCGAATTCTCGCCTTGTTGGCCACCATGCGTTCATGTTCCTGAAGTGGCTTCAGGCGGAAGAGCCCATTATACCCAGGCTGACCTCTGAGCTGATAATTTTTGGCATCTGTACCTGGGCCACTCATGTGCAGGTATGTAGAGATAGCCTCATACCGGTACCCAGCCATCATAGAAGCAGGAAATGGACGGCTGTGCAAACGGTCCTTCCTCCACAGGTCCCGGGCAGCTGAAGGCTTTATCAGTCCCATATAGATGGTTATGCTGAGATATTTAAGCATTTCATCAGCATTTACATCTGTCCACTGCCTTTTCATGCCCTGTGTGCTTCTCTGTGCCTCAAATTTGTTGGCGTTGCTGCACAGAGTTCGGATTACCTCTTTACTGAAGAACAGCTGGAAAATATCAGAGGCACTGTAGTCTGTCTGAAAGTCCAGTTGAAAATTTCTGGCATGGGGTGAAACTGCAGTGGAGGAGGCTGCTCGTCTTCAGAGGCTGCTCTTCCTCAGAGGTGTCACACCATCTCTCCAGTGCTGCAGGTGGTGATGGGGCTGTGAACTTCTTCGCTGCATCTGGGAGATTCCAGACGCTATGACCTGATTTGATTGGACACTTCTGAATACCAACATGATCCAGCGCTCACGCCATTGGTAGAAAAGACTGTCACCCATGAAAAATAGTTGTTTGTGGACCAATAAAAAACACAAAATCTAGAAGAGGACATCCTTATCTTTGGATGCTGTGATAGTAAGTGAATTTTCTACGAAAAAATCTGAAGTTATTTTACATACTAATAATATTTTATAAGGCTATTTTGTTGGGGAAGTGTGTTCCCCATGTAAATAATGTAAAAACACAGGCCGTTTTCAATTGGAGATTTCTGGCGACTGGTTGCATGTAGATGGCTGATAAATCAACGTAGGGTGCTGGAATAAAGAATGCATGATAAATTGGACTGTAAATGTCTCAGCTTGGTTGTGAGGATTTCTGAATTCGAATTTAGGAATCCCAATAGAACATCTTTGGGGCATCCTCAAGCGGAAGGTGGTGGAGCACAAAATCTCGAATATCCTCCAGCTCTGTGATGTCATCATGGATAGGGTGACCATATTTTCATTTGGGTAAACAAGGACACCTGGGAGCGGGGGTGGGGAGTTTAATGACATCAACATCTAATTTGGTTGATAAAGGGCAGAGTTGGTTGTGCTTTAGCACTACCTGATGTCTATGTCTGCTAGGCCTTGCATGAGAGTGTGGTTGGTGAACTGCTGACTGGCCTGTTCTGAAAATACTGGTCTTCGTGCAAAACCTAAGTTCAACAGAGTGCAATACAGATCATACAGTCTAAAATAATCCCTCTATTGTTATGCTGATTAAGAGTATAGAATTCTCTCTGGCATTTTGCATCTATATTGTTCATAGTTTAATAGGTTTATGCACTGAAACAGCCTCTAATTCTTTTGTACTGGTATTACAAGTTTCCAACTTGTTCTGCAGCCACTTGTTAGTGTGATTGCAGTAATGCAATCACAGTATTGTTCTTCTTAAGTCTTATTCTTCTTATTAGTGTGATTGCAGTAATGCAATCACAGTATTGATCTTCTTAAGTCTTATTCTTCTTCTTCTTATTAGTGTGATTGCAGTAATGCAATCACAGTATTGTTCTTCTTAAGTCTTATTCTTCTTCTTCTTATTATTATTATTATTATTATTATTATTATTATTATTCCACCTGTTTTTTGTCCGGTTAACTAGTGTCGCAGTTTTCGAAATATCGACTTCGTTCAAAAGAGAAAACGTGCGTCCATATCGGGAATGGTGGGCTTGTATACAGCTTTCCGATCGGACTTACGTTTTTCGTAAAAACTTCGTAAGTACGCGTTTTTTTGACCATTGAAAATGAATGGGCAGAACTTTGCACGCCCGTGGACGTCGCAATTTTTGAAATACGAAGATGAAACCAATTGAGGACCTGTAGAACTTATTGAGCTCTTTCCGAAAATATGCGTTACGAAAAGTTACGTCGTACGGATTTCGTACGATTGTCGTACGAAGTGGCCCCATTGGAATGAATGGGGCCAATCGGAGGACGGCAGCTAGATCGAAGGACAGGTAGCTAGAACTCCAGTACTGTGTGTAATGGAGCAGCTATGGGATAAAACAGCATTAGGTCAAAAGTTTGGACACCCCGGCCCCCTAGTACTGTGTGTAATGGAGCCACGGGTCAAAAGTTTGGACACCCCGGCCCCCCAGTACTGTGTGTAATGGAGCCACGGGTCAAAAGTTTGGACACCCCAGAGCCCCAGTACTGTGTGTAATGGAGCCACGGGTCAAAAGTTTGGACACCCCCGAACGGCCAGAGCAACCTAGCGTGCATAGCTGATTGATGTATTTGCACGTTGCGTAGCAACGTGCAAACACCATTTAATCTAATTTATGCATATAAATCACCTAGCAACCACCTAGAAACACCATAGCAACCACCACAGATACCATAGCAACACCTTAGCAACCGCCTAGCAACACCTTAGCAACCACCTAGCAACCACCTAGCAACACCTTAGCAACCTCCCCGGATACCATAGCAACACCTTAGCAACCGCCTAGCAACACCTTAGCAACCGCATAGCAACCACTTAGCAACACCTTAGCAACCACCCCGGATACCATAGCAACACCTTAGCAACCGCCTAGCAACCACCTAGCAACCACCTAGCAACCACCTAGCAACACCTTAGCAACCACCCCGGATACCATAGCAACACCTTAGCAACCGCCTAGCAACACCTTAGCAACCACCTAGCAACCACCTAGCAACACCTTAGCAACCACCCCGGATACCATAGCAACACCTTAGCAACCGCCTAGCAACACCCTAGCAACAACCTAGCAACCACCTAGCAACACCTTAGCAACCACCCTGGATACCATAGCAACACCTTAGCAACCGCCTAGCAACACCCTAGCAACCACCTAGCAACCACCTAGCAACACCTTAGCAACCACCCCGGATACCGTAGCAACACCTTAGCAACTGCCTAGCAACACCCTAGCAACCACCTAGCAACCACCTAGCAACACCTTAGCAACCACCCTGGATACCATAGCAACACCTTAGCAACCGCCTAGCAACACTCTAGCAACCACCTAGCAACCACCTAGCAACACCTTAGCAACCACCCCGGATACCATAGCAACACCTTAGCAACCGCCTAGCAACACCTTAGCAACCACCTAGCAACCACTTAGCAACACCTTAGCAACCACCACGGATACCATAGCAACACCTTAGCAACCGCCTAGCAACACCCTAGCAACCACCTAGCAACCACCTAGCAACACCTTAGCAACCACCCCGGATACCATAGCAACACCTTAGCAACCGCCTAGCAACACCCTAGCAACCACCTAGCAACCACCTAGCAACACCTTAGCAACCACCCCAGATACCATAGCAACACCTTACCAACCGCCTAGCAACACCCTAGCAACCACCTAGCAACACCTTAGCAACCACCCCGGATACCATAGCAACACCTTAGCAACCGGCTAGCAACACCTTAGCAACCACCTAGCAACCACCTAGCAACACCTTAGCAACCACCCCGGATACCATAGCAACACCTTAGCAACCGCCTAGCAACACCCTAGCAACCACCTAGCAACCACCTAGCAACAGCTTAGCAACTACCCCGGATACCATAGCAACACCTTAGCAACCGCCTAGCAACACCCTAGCAACCACCTAGCAACCACCTAGCAACACCTTAGCAACCGCCTAGCAACACCCTAGCAACCACCTAGCAACCACCTAGCAACACCTTAGCAACCACCCCGGATACCATAGCAACACCTTAGCAACCGCCTAGCAACACCTTAGCAACCACCTAGCAACTACCTAGCAACACCTTAGCAACCACCCCGGATACCATAGCAACACCTTAGCAACCGCCTAGCAACACCCTAGCAACCACCTAGCAACACCTTAGCAACCACCCCGGATACCATAGCAACACCTTAGCAACACCATAGCAGATACCAGCCAGCACTGCAATCACACTCGCAGTTTCTGTAGGAACTGCAATCTAGTTATTATTAGTGTGATTGCAGTAATGCAATCACAGTATTGATCTTCTTAAGTCTTATTCTTCTTCTTCTTATTATTATTAGTGTGATTGCAGTAATGCAATCACAGTATTGTTCTTCTTAAGTCTTATTCTTCTTCTTCTTATTAGTGTGATTGCAGTAATGCAATCACAGTATTGTTCTTCTTAAGTCTTATTCTTATTATTATTATTATTATTATTATTATTATTATTCCACCTGTTTTTTGTCCGGTTAACTAGTGCCGCAGTTTTCGAAATATCGACTTCGTTCAAAAGAGAAAACGTGCGTCCATATCGGGAATGGTGGGCTTGTATACAGCTTTCCGATCGGACTTACGTTTTTCGTAAAAACTTCGTAAGTACGCGTTTTTTTGACCATTGAAAATGAATGGGCAGAACTTTGCACGCCCGTGGACGTCGCAATTTTTGAAATACGAAGATGAAACCAATTGAGGACCTGTAGAACTTATTGAGCTCTTTCCGAAAATATGCGTTACGAAAAGTTACGTCGTACGGATTTCGTACGATTGTCGTACGAAGTGGCCCCATTGGCATGAATGGGGCCAATCGGAGGACGGCAGCTAGATCGAAGGACAGGTAGCTAGAACTCCAGTACTCTGTGTAATGGAGCAGCTATGGGATAAAACAGCATTAGGTCAAAAGTTTGGACACCCCGGCCCCCCAGTACTGTGTGTAATGGAGCCACGGGTCAAAAGTTTGGACACCCCGGCCCCCCAGTACTGTGTGTAATGGAGCCACGGGTCAAAAGTTTGGACACCCCCGAACGGCCAGAGCAACCTAGCGTGCATAGCTGATTGATGTATTTGCACGTTGCGTAGCAACGTGCAAACACCATTTAATCAAATTTATGCATATACATCACCTAGCAACCACTTAGAAACACCATAGCAACCACCCTGGATACCATAGCAACACCTTAGCAACCACCTAGCAACTGCTTAGTAGTGACCTACCAACCACTTAGCAACACCAAAGCAACCACCCTGGATACCATAGCAACACCTTAGCAACTGCCTAGCAACACCATAGCAACCACCTAGCAACCATCTAGCAACACCTTAGCAACCACCCCGGATACCATAGCAACACCTTAGCAACCGCCTAGCAACACCCTAGCAACCACCTAGCAACCACCTAGCAACACCTTAGCAACCACCCCGGATACCATAGCAACACCTTAGCAACCGCCTAGCAACCGCCTAGCAACACCCTAGCAACCACCTAGCAACACCTTAGCAACCACCCCGGATACCATAGCAACACCTTAGCAACCGCCTAGCAACACCCTAGCAACCACCTAGCAACCACCTAACAACACCTTAGCAACCACCCCGGATACCATAGCAACACCTTAGCAACCGCCTAGCAACACCCTAGCAACCACCTAGCAACACCTTAGCAACCACCCCGGATACCATAGCAACACCTTAGCAACCGCCTAGAAACACCTTAGCAACCACCTAGCAACCACCTAGCAACACCTTAGCAACCACCCCGGATACCATAGCAACACCTTAGCAACCGCCTAGCAACACCCTAGCAACCACCTAGCAACCACCTAGCAACACCTTAGCAACCACCCCGGATACCATAGCAACACCTTAGCAACCGCCTAGAAACACCCTAGCAACCACCTAGCAACACCTTAGCAACCACCCCGGATACCATAGCAACACCTTAGCAACCGCCTAGCAACACCCTAGCAACCACCTAGCAACCACCTAGGAACACCTTAGCAACCACCCCGGATACCATAGCAACACCTTAGCAACCGCCTAGCAACACCTTAGCAACCACCTAGCAACCACCTAGCAACACCTTAGCAACCACCCCGGATACCATAGCAACACCTTAGCAACCGCCTAGCAACACCTTAGCAACCACCTAGCAACACCTTAGCAACCACCCCGGATACCATAGCAACACCTTAGCAACCGCCTAGCAACACCCTAGCAACCACCTAGCAACCACCTAGCAACACCTTAGCAACCACCCCAGATACCATATCAACACTTTAGCAACCGCCTAGCAACACCCTAGCAACCACCTAGCAACACCTTAGCAACCACCCCGGATACCATAGCAACACCTTAGCAACCGCCTAGCAACACCTTAGCAACCACCTAGCAACACCTTAGCAACCACCCCGGATACCATAGCAACACCTTAGCAACCGCCTAGCAACACCTTAGCAACCACCTAGCAACACCTTAGCAACCACCCCAGATACCATAGCAACACCTTAGCAACCGCCTAGCAACACCTTAGCAACCACCTAGCAGCCACTTAGCAACACCTTAGCAACCACCCCGGATACCATAGCCACATCTTAGCAACCACTTAGCAACACCTTAGCAACACCATAGCAGATACCAGCCAGCACTGCAATCACACTCGCAGTTTCTGTAGGAACTGCAATCTAGTTATTATTATTATTCCACCTGTTTTTTGTCCGGTTAACTAGTGCCGCAGTTTTCGAAATATCGACTTCGTCCAAAAGAGAAAACGTGCGTCCTTATCGGGAATGGTGGGCTTGTATACAGCTTTCCGATCGGACTTACGTTTTTCGTAAAAACTTCGTAAGTACCCGTTTTTTTGCCCATTGAAAATGAATGGGCAGAACTTTGCACGCCTGTGGACGTCGCAATTTTTGAAATACGAAGATGAAACCAATTGAGGACCTGTAGAACTTATTGAGCTCTTTCCGAAAATATGCGTTACGAAAAGTTACGTCGTACGGATTTCGTACGATTGTCGTACGAAGTGGCCCCATTGGAATGAATGGGGCAAATCGGAGGACGGCAGCTAGATCGAAGGACAGGTAGCTAGAACTCCAGTACTGTGTGTAATGGAGCAGCTATGGGATAAAACAGCATTAGGTCAAAAGTTTGGACACCCCGGCCCCCCAGTACTGTGTGTAATGGAGCCACGGGTCAAAAGTTTGGACACCCCAGAGCCCCAGCACTGTGTGTAATGGAGCCACGGGTCAAAAGTTTGGACACCCCAGAGCCCCAGCACTGTGTGTAATGGAGCCACGGGTCAAAAGTTTGGACACCCCAGAGCCCAGTACTGTGTGTAATGGAGCCACGGGTCAAAAGTTTGGACACCCCAGAGCCCCAGCACTGTGTGTAATGGAGCTGCGGGTCAAAAGTTTGGACACCCCAGAGCCCCAGCACTGTGTGTAATGGAGTCACGGGTCAAAAGTTTGGACACCCCAGAGCCCCAGCACTGTGTGTAATGGAGCCACGGGTCAAAAGTTTGGACACCCCAGAGCCCCAGTACTGTGTAATGGAGCCACGGGTCAAAAGTTTGGACACCCCAGTGCCCCAGTACTGTGTGTAATGGAGCAACTGGTCAAAAGTTTGGGTACCCCGGTCAGCTCTGCAATCACACTCGCAGTTTCTGTAGGAACTGCAATCTAGTTATTATTATTATTCCACCTGTTTTTTGTCCGGTTAACTAGTGCCGCAGTTTTCGAAATATCGACTTCGTCCAAAAGAGAAAACGTGCGTCCATATCGGGAATGGTGGGCTTGTATACAGCTTTCCGATCGGACTTACGTTTTTCGTAAAAACTTCGTAAGTACGCGTTTTTTTGCCCATAGAAAATGAATGGGCAGAACTTTGCACGTCCGTGGACGTCGCAATTTTTGAAATACTAAGATGAAACCAATTGAGGACCTGTAGAACTTATTGAGCTCTTTCCGAAAATATGCGTTACGAAAAGTTACGACGTACGGATTTCGTACGAATGTCGTACGAAGTGGCCCCATTGGAATGAATGGGGCCAATCGGAGGACGGCAGCTAGATCGAAGGACAGGTAGCTAGAACTCCAGTACTGTGAGTGTATGGAGCAGCTATGGGATAAAACAGCATTAGGTCAAAAGTTTGGACACCCCGGCCCCCCAGTACTGTGTGTAATGGAGCCACGGGTCAAAAGTTTGGACACCCCGGCCCCCCAGTACTGTGTGTAATGGAGCCACGGGTCAAAAGTTTGGACACCCCCGAACGGCCAGAGCAACCTAGCGTGCATAGCTGATTGATGTATTTGCACGTTGCGTAGCAACGTGCAAACACCATTTAATCAAATGTATGCATATACATCACCTAGCAACCACCTAGAAACACCATAGCAACCACCCTGGATACCATAGCAACACCTTAGCAACCGCCTAGCAACACCATAGCAACCACCTAGCAACCATCTAGCAACACCTTAGCAACCACCCCAGATACCATAGCAACACCTTAGCAACCGCCTAGCAACACCCTAGCAACCACCTAGCAACCACCTAGCAACACCTTAGCAACCACCCCGGATACCATAGCAACACCTTAGCAACCGCCTAGCAACACCCTAGCAACCACCTAGCAACCACCTAGCAACACCTTAGCAACCACCCCGGATACCATAGCAACACCTTAGCAACCGCCTAGCAACACCCTAGCAACCACCTAGCAACACCTTAGCAACCACCCCGGATACCATAGCAACACCTTAGCAACCGCCTAGCAACACCCTAGCAACCACCTAGCAACCACCTAGCAACACCTTAGCAACCACCCCGGATACCATAGCAACACCTTAGCAACCGCCTAGCAACACCCTAGCAACCACCTAGCAACCACCTAGCAACACCTTAGCAACCACCTAGCAACACCTTAGCAACCACCCCGGATACCATAGCAACACCTTAGCAACCGCCTAGCAACACCCTAGCAACCACCTTAGCAACCACCCCGGATACCATAGCAACACCTTAGCAACCGCCTAGCAACACCCTAGCAACCACCTAGCAACCACCTAGCAACACCTTAGCAACCACCCCGGATACCATAGCAACACCTTAGCAACCGCCTAGCAACACCCTAGCAACCACCTAGCAACCACCTAGCAACACCTTAGCAACCACCCCGGATACCATAGCAACACCTTAGCAACCGCCTAGCAACACCCTAGCAACCACCTAGCAACCACCTAGCAACACCTTAGCAACCACCCCGGATACCATAGCAACACCTTAGCAACCGCCTAGCAACACCCTAGCAACCACCTAGCAACCACCTAGCAACACCTTAGCAACCACCCCGGATACCATAGCAACACCTTAGCAACCGCCTAGCAACACCCTAGCAACCACCTAGCAACACCTTAGCAACCACCCCGGATACCATAGCAACACCTTAGCAACCGCCTAGCAACAACTTAGCAACCACCTAGCAACCACCTAGCAACACCTTAGCAACCACCCCGGATACCATAGCAACACCTTAGCAACCGCCTAGCAACACCTTAGCAACCACCTAGCAACCAGCTAGCAACACCTTAGCAACCACCCCGGATACCATAGCAACACCTTAGCAACCGCCTAGCAACACCTTAGCAACCACCTAGCAACACCTTAGCAACCACCCCAGATACCATAGCAACACCTTAGCAACCGCCTAGCAACACCTTAGCAACCACCTAGCAACCACTTAGCAACACCTTAGCAACCACCCCGGATACCATAGCCACACCTTAGCAACCACTTAGCAACACCTTAGCAACACCACAGCAGATACCAGCCAGCACTGCAATCACACTCGCAGTTTCTGTAGGAACTGCAATCTAGTTATTATTATTATTCCACCTGTTTTTTGTCCGGTTAACTAGTGCCGCAGTTTTCGAAATATCGACTTCGTCCAAAAGAGAAAACGTGCGTCCATATCGGGAATGGTGGGCTTGTATACAGCTTTCCGATCGGACTTACGTTTTTCGTAAAAACTTCGTAAGTACGCGTTTTTTTGCCCATAGAAAATGAATGGGCAGAACTTTGCACGTCCGTGGACGTCGCAATTTTTGAAATACTAAGATGAAACCAATTGAGGACCTGTAGAACTTATTGAGCTCTTTCCGAAAATATGCGTTACGAAAAGTTACGACGTACGGATTTCGTACGAATGTCGTACGAAGTGGCCCCATTGGAATGAATGGGGCCAATCGGAGGACGGCAGCTAGATCGAAGGACAGGTAGCTAGAACTCCAGTACTGTGAGTGTATGGAGCAGCTATGGGATAAAACAGCATTAGGTCAAAAGTTTGGACACCCCGGCCCCCCAGTACTGTGTGTAATGGAGCCACGGGTCAAAAGTTTGGACACCCCGGCCCCCCAGTACTGTGTGTAATGGAGCCACGGGTCAAAAGTTTGGACACCCCCGAACGGCCAGAGCAACCTAGCGTGCATAGCTGATTGATGTATTTGCACGTTGCGTAGCAACGTGCAAACACCATTTAATCAAATGTATGCATATACATCACCTAGCAACCACCTAGAAACACCATAGCAACCACCCTGGATACCATAGCAACACCTTAGCAACCGCCTAGCAACACCATAGCAACCACCTAGCAACCATCTAGCAACACCTTAGCAACCACCCCAGATACCATAGCAACACCTTAGCAACCGCCTAGCAACACCCTAGCAACCACCTAGCAACCACCTAGCAACACCTTAGCAACCACCCCGGATACCATAGCAACACCTTAGCAACCGCCTAGCAACACCCTAGCAACCACCTAGCAACCACCTAGCAACACCTTAGCAACCACCCCGGATACCATAGCAACACCTTAGCAACCGCCTAGCAACACCCTAGCAACCACCTAGCAACACCTTAGCAACCACCCCGGATACCATAGCAACACCTTAGCAACCGCCTAGCAACACCCTAGCAACCACCTAGCAACCACCTAGCAACACCTTAGCAACCACCCCGGATACCATAGCAACACCTTAGCAACCGCCTAGCAACACCCTAGCAACCACCTAGCAACCACCTAGCAACACCTTAGCAACCACCTAGCAACACCTTAGCAACCACCCCGGATACCATAGCAACACCTTAGCAACCGCCTAGCAACACCCTAGCAACCACCTTAGCAACCACCCCGGATACCATAGCAACACCTTAGCAACCGCCTAGCAACACCCTAGCAACCACCTAGCAACCACCTAGCAACACCTTAGCAACCACCCCGGATACCATAGCAACACCTTAGCAACCGCCTAGCAACACCCTAGCAACCACCTAGCAACCACCTAGCAACACCTTAGCAACCACCCCGGATACCATAGCAACACCTTAGCAACCGCCTAGCAACACCCTAGCAACCACCTAGCAACCACCTAGCAACACCTTAGCAACCACCCCGGATACCATAGCAACACCTTAGCAACCGCCTAGCAACACCCTAGCAACCACCTAGCAACCACCTAGCAACACCTTAGCAACCACCCCGGATACCATAGCAACACCTTAGCAACCGCCTAGCAACACCCTAGCAACCACCTAGCAACACCTTAGCAACCACCCCGGATACCATAGCAACACCTTAGCAACCGCCTAGCAACAACTTAGCAACCACCTAGCAACCACCTAGCAACACCTTAGCAACCACCCCGGATACCATAGCAACACCTTAGCAACCGCCTAGCAACACCTTAGCAACCACCTAGCAACCAGCTAGCAACACCTTAGCAACCACCCCGGATACCATAGCAACACCTTAGCAACCGCCTAGCAACACCTTAGCAACCACCTAGCAACACCTTAGCAACCACCCCAGATACCATAGCAACACCTTAGCAACCGCCTAGCAACACCTTAGCAACCACCTAGCAACCACTTAGCAACACCTTAGCAACCACCCCGGATACCATAGCCACACCTTAGCAACCACTTAGCAACACCTTAGCAACACCACAGCAGATACCAGCCAGCACTGCAATCACACTCGCAGTTTCTGTAGGAACTGCAATCTAGTTCTTATTATTATTCCACCTGTTTTTTGTCCGGTTAACTAGTGCCGCAGTTTTCGAAATATCGACTTCGTTCAAAAGAGAAAACGTGCGTCCATATCGGGAATGGTGGGCTTGTATACAGCTTTCCGATCGGACTTACGTTTTTCGTAAAAACTTCGTAAGTACGCGTTTTTTTGACCATTGAAAATGAATGGGCAGAACTTTGCACGCCCGTGGACGTCGCAATTTTTGAGATACGAAGATGAAACCAATTGAGGACCTGTAGAACTTATTGAGCTGTTTCCGAAAATATGCGTTACGAAAAGTTACGTCGTACGGATTTCGTACGAATGTCGTACGAAGTGGCCCCATTGGAATGAATGGGGCCAATCGGAGGACGGCAGCTAGATCGAAGGACAGGTAGCTAGAACTCCAGTACTGTGAGTGTATGGAGCAGCTATGGGATAAATCAGCGTTAGGTCAAAAGTTTGGACACCCTGGCCCCCCCCAGTACTGTGTGTAATGGAGCCACGGGTCAAAAGTTTGGACACCCCGGCCCCCCAGTACTGTGTGTAATGGAGCCACGGGTCAAAAGTTTGGACACCCCCGAACGGCCAGAGCAACCTAGCGTGCATAGCTGATTGATGTATTTGCACGTTGCGTAGCAACGTGCAAACACCATTTAATCTAATTTATATATATAAATCACCTAGCAACCACCTAGAAACACCATAGCAACCACCACAGATACCATAGCAACACCTTAGCAACCGCCTAGCAACACCTTAGCAACCGCATAGCAACCACTTAGCAACACCTTAGCAACCACCCCGGATACCATAGCAACACCTTAGCAACCGCCTAGCAACCACCTAGCAACACCTTAGCAACCACCCCGGATACCATAGCAACACCTTAGCAACCGCCTAGCAACACCTTAGCAACCACCCTGGATACCATAGCAACACCTTAGCAACCGCCTAGCAACACCCTAGCAACCACCTAGCAACCACCTAGCAACACCTTAGCAACCACCGCGGATATCATAGCAACACCTTAGCAACCGCCTAGCAACACCTTAGCAACCACCTAGCAACCACCTAGCAACACCTTAGCAACCACCCCGGATACCATAGCAACGCCTTAGCAACCGCCTAGCAACACCCTAGCAACAACCTAGCAACCACCTAGCAACACCTTAGCAACCACCCTGGATACCATAGCAACACCTTAGCAACCGCCTAGCAACACCCTAGCAACCACCTAGCAACCACCTAGCAACACCTTAGCAACCACCCCAGATACCTTAGCAACTGCCTAGCAACTGCCTAGCAACCGCCTAGCAACACCCTAGCAACCACCTAGCAACCACCTAGCAACACCTTAGCAACTACCCAGGATACCATAGCAACACCTTAGCAACCGCCTAGCAACACCTTAGCAACCACCTAGCAACACCTTAGCAACCACCCCGGATACCATAGCAACACCTTAGCAACCGCCTAGCAACACCCTAGCAACCACCTAGCAACCACCTAGCAACACCTTAGCAACCACCCAAGATACCATAGCAACACCTTAGCAACCGCCTAGCAACACCCTAGCAACCACCTAGCAACCACCTAGCAACACCTTAGCAACCACCCCGGATACCATAGCAACACCTTAGCAACCACCTAGCAACACCTTAGCAACCACCTAGCAACCACCTAGCAACACCTTAGCAACCACCCCGGATACCATAGCAACACCTTAGCAACCGCCTAGCAACACCTTAGCAACCTCCTAGCAACACCTTAGCAACCAACCCGGATACCATAGCAACACCTTAGCAACCGCCTAGCAACAGCCTAGCAACCACCTAGCAACCACCTAGCAACACCGTAGCAACCAGCCTGGATACCATAGCAACACCTTAGCAACCGCCTAGCAACACCCTAGCAACCACCTAGCAACACCTTAGCAACCACCCCGGATACCATAGCAACACCTTAGCAACCGCCTAGCAACACCCTAGCAACCACCTAGCAACACCTTAGCAACCACCCCGGATACCATAGCAACACCTTAGCAACCACTTAGCAACACCTTGGCAACACCATAGCAGATACCAGCCAGCACTGCAATCACACTCGCAGTTTCTGTAGGAACTGCAATCTAGTTCCACCTGTTTTTTGTCCGGTTAACTAGTGCCGCAGTTTTCGAAATATCGACTTCGTCCAAAAGAGAAAACGTGCGTCCTTATCGGGAATGGTGGGCTTGTATACAGCTTTCCGATCGGACTTACGTTTTTCGTAAAAACTTCGTAAGTACGTGTTTTTTTGCCCATTGAAAATGAATGGGCAGAACTTTGCACGCCCGTGGATGTCGCAACTTTTGAAATACGAAGATGAAACCAATTGAGGACCTGTAGAACTTATTGAGCTCTTTCCGAAAATATGCGTTACGAAAAGTTACGACGTACGGATTTCGTACGATTGTCGTACGAAGTGGCCCCATTGGAATGAATGGGGCCAATCGGAGGACGGCTGCTAGATCGAAGGACAGGTAGCTAGAACTCCAGTACTGTGAGTGTATGGAGCAGCTATGGGATAAAACAGCATTAGGTCAAAAGTTTGGACACCCCGGCCCCCCAGTACTGTGTGTAATGGAGCCACGGGTCAAAAGTTTGGACACCCCGGCCCCCCCAGTACTGTGTGTAATGGAGCCACGGGTCAAAAGTTTGGACACCCCCGAACGGCCAAAGCAACCTAGCGTGCATAGCTGATTGATGTATTTGCACGTTGCGTAGCAACGTGCAAACACCATTTAATCTAATTTATGCATATACATCACCTAGCAACCACCTAGCAACACCTTAGCAACCACCTAGCAACACCTTAGCAACCACCCAGGATACCATAGCAACACCTTAGCAACCGCCTAGCAACACCTTAGCAACCACCTAGCAAACACCTAGCAACACCTTAGCAACCACCCTGGATACCATAGCAACACCTTAGCAACCGCCTAGCAACACCTTAGCAACCACCTAGCAACCACCTAGCAACACCTTAGCAACCACCCCGGATACCATAGCAACACCTTAGCAACCGCCTAGCAACACCTTAGCAACCACCTAGCAACCACCTAGCAACACCTTAGCAACCACCCCGGATACCATAGCAACACCTTAGCAACCGCCTAGCAACACCCTAGCAACCACCTAGCAACCACCTAGCAACACCTTAGCAACCACCCCGGATACCATAGCAACACCTTAGCAACCGCCTAGCAACACCCTAGCAACCACCTAGCAACCACCTAGCAACACCTTAGCAACCACCCCGGATACCATAGCAACACCTTAGCAACCGCCTAGCAACACCTTAGCAACCACCTAGCAACCACCTAGCAACCACCTAGCAACCACCCCGGATACCATAGCAACACCTTAGCAACCGCCTAGCAACACCTTAGCAACCACCTAGCAACCACCTAGCAACACCTTAGCAACCACCCCGGATACCATAGCAACACCTTAGCAACCGCCTAGCAACACCTTAGCAACCACCTAGCAACCAACTAGCAACACCTTAGCAACCACCCCGGATACCATAGCAACACCTTAGCAACCGCCTAGCAACACCCTAGCAACCACCTAGCAACCACCTAGCAACACCTTATCAACCACCCCGGATACCATAGCAACACCTTAGCAACCGCCTAGCAACACCCTAGCAACCACCTAGCAACACCTTAGCAACCACCCTGGATACCATAGCAACACCTTAGCAACCGCCTAGCAACACCCTAGCAACCACCTAGCAACCACCTAGCAACACCTTAGCAACCACCGCGGATACCATAGCAACACCTTAGCAACCGCCTAGCAACACCCTAGCAACCACCTAGCAACCTTCTAGCAACACCTTAGCAACCACCCCGGATACCATAGCAACACCTTAGCAACCGCCTAGCAACACCCTAGCAACCACCTAGCAACACCTTAGCAACCACCCCGGATACCATAGCAACACCTTAGCAACCGCCTAGCAACAACTTAGCAACCACCTAGCAACCACCTAGCAACACCTTAGCAACCACCCCGGATACCATAGCAACACCTTAGCAACCGCCTAGCAACACCTTAGCAACCACCTAGCAACCAGCTAGCAACACCTTAGCAACCACCCCGGATACCATAGCAACACCTTAGCAACCGCCTAGCAACACCTTAGCAACCACCTAGCAACACCTTAGCAACCACCCCAGATACCATAGCAACACCTTAGCAACCGCCTAGCAACACCTTAGCAACCACCGAGCAACCACTTAGCAACACCTTAGCAACCACCCCGGATACCATAGCCACACCTTAGCAACCACTTAGCAACACCTTAGCAACACCACAGCAGATACCAGCCAGCACTGCAATCACACTCGCAGTTTCTGTAGGAACTGCAATCTAGTTATTATTATTATTCCACCTGTTTTTTGTCCGGTTAACTAGTGCCGCAGTTTTCGAAATATCGACTTCGTTCAAAAGAGAAAATGTGCGACCTTATCGGGAATGGTGGGCTTGTATACAGCTTTCCGATCGGACTTACGTTTTTCGTAAAAACTTCGTAAGTACGCGTTTTTTTGCCCATTGAAAATGAATGGGCAGAACTTTGCACGCCCGTGGACATCGCAATTTTTGAAATACGAAGATGAAACCAATTGAGGACCTGTAGAACTTATTGAGCTCTTTCCGAAAATATGCGTCACGAAAAGTTACGACGTACGGACTTCGTACGATTGTCGTACGAAGTGGCCCCATAGGAATGAATGGGGCCATCGGAGGACGGCAGCTAGATCGAAGGACAGGTAGCTAGAACTCCAGTACTGTGTGTAATGGAGCAGCTATGGGATAAAACAGCATTAGGTCAAAAGTTTGGACACCCCGGCCCCCCAGTACTGTGTGTAATGGAGCCACGGGTCAAAAGTTTGGACACCCCGGCCCCCCCAGTACTGTGTGTAATGGAGCCACGGGTCAAAAGTTTGGACACCCCCGAACGGCCAAAGCAACCTAGCGTGCATAGCTGATTGATGTATTTGCACGTTGCGTAGCAACGTGCAAACACCATTTAATCTAATTTATGCACATACATCACCTAGCAACCACCTAGCAACACCTTAGCAACCACCTAGCAACCACCTAGCAACACCTTAGCAACCACCCCGGATACCATAGCAAAACCTTAGCAACCGCCTGGCAACACCTTAGCAACCACCTAGCAACCGCCTAGCAACACCCTAGCAACCACCTAGCAACCACCTAGCAACACCTTAGCAACCACCCTAAATACCATAGCAACACCTTAGCAACCGCCTAGCAACACCTTAGCAACCGCCTAGCAACACCTTAGCAACCACCTAGCAACCACCTAGCAACACCTTAGCAACCACCCCGGATACCATAGCAACACCTTAGCAACCGCCTAGCAACCACCTAGCAACACCTTAGCAACCACCCCGGATACCATAACAACACCTTAGCAACCGCCTAGCAACACCTTAGCAACCACCTAGCAACCACCTAGCAACACCTTAGCAACCACCCCGGATACCATAGCAACACCTTAGCAACCGCCTAGCAACACCCTAGCAACCACCTAGCAACCACCTAGCAACACCTTAGCAACCAACCCGGATACCATAGCAACACCTTAGCAACCGCCTAGCAACACCTTAGCAACCACCTAGCAACCACCTAGCAACACCTTAGCAACCACCCCAAATACCATAGCAACACCTTAGCAACCGCCTAGCAACACCTTAGCAACCGCCTAGCAACACCTTAGCAACCACCTAGCAACCACCTAGCAACACCTTAGCAACCACCCTGGATACCATAGCAACACCATAGCAACCGCCTAGCAACCACCTAGCAACCACCTAGCAACCACCCCGGATAACATAGCAACACCTTAGCAACCGCCTAGCAACATCCTAGCAACCACCTAGCAACCACCTAGCAACACCTTAGCAACCACCCCGGATACCATAGCAACACCTTAGCAACCGCCTAGCAACACCTTAGCAACCACCTAGCAACCACCTAGCAACACCTTAGCAACCACCCCGGATACCATAGCAACACCTTAGCAACCGCCTAGCAACCACCTAGCAACACCTTAGCAACCAGCCCGGATACCATAGCAACACCTTAGCAACCGCCTAGCAACACCTTAGCAACCACCTAGCAACTACCTAGCAACACCTTAGCAACCACCCCGGATACCATAGCAACACCCTAGGAACCACCTAGCAACCACCTAGCAACACCTTAGCAACCACCCCGGATACCATAGCAACACCTTAGCAACCGCCTAGCAACACCCTAGCAACCACCTAGCAACACCTTAGCAACCACCCCGGATACCATAGCAACACCTTAGCAACCGCATAACAACACCTTAGCAACCACCTAGCAACCACCTAGCAACACCTTAGCAACCACCCCGGATACCATAGCAACACCTTAGCAACCGCCTAGCAACACCTTAGCAACCACCTAGCAACCACCTAGCAACACCTTAGCAACCACCCCGGATACCATAGCAACACCTTAGCAACCGCCTAGCAACACCCTAGCAACCACCTAGCAACACCTTAGCAACCACCCCGGATACCATAGCAACACCTTAGCAACCGCCTAGCAACACCTTACCAACACCCAGCAACCACCTAGCAACACCTTAGCAACCACCCCGGATACCATAGCAACACCTTAGCAACCACCTAGCAACCACCTAGCAACACCTTAGCAACCACCAAAGATACCATAGCAACACCTTAGCAACCGCCTAGCAACACCTTAGCAACCACCTAGCAACCACCTAGCAACACCTTAGCAACCACCCCAGATACCATAGCAACACCTTAGCAACCGCCTAGCAACACCTTAGCAACCACCTAGCAACCACCTAGCAACACCTTAGCAACCACCCCGGATACCATAGCAACACCTTAGCAACCGCCTAGCAACACCTTAGCAACCACCTAGCAACACCTTAGCAACCACCCCGGATACCATAGCAACACCTTAGCAACCGTCTAGCAACACCTTAGCAACCACCTAGCAACCACTTAGCAACACCTTAGCAACCACCCCGGATACCATAGCCACACCTTAGCAACACCTTAGCAACACCATAGCAGATACCAGCCAGCACTGCAATCACACTCGCAGTTTCTGTAGGAACTGCAATCTAGTTGTTACTGTGCCTTTAAGACTGACATATATACAATGAGCTCCGTTCTGATTGGTTGCACTGTAATGTGTCTTGTTTATAAAGTAGATTAAACTGAAATGTTCCTTATTACTGTGGTATGGATGCACAGAGGTGAAGTGCTGTAGGTTGAATAGGTGGAAATATGGATACTGTATGTCTAGACATTATATAAAGCAGTGAGTTCAAAATGGGTTGGGTCTAGAACCATTGGCCTTGTTAAAGAACCATCAAAAACTATTTTATTAGTGTCTCTAGAAAGTTTTGTTGTGAACAAAGTGGTCAATAGTTGGATACATGTCCAGGCAAGAGTGATTAGCCTGTTCTGGCATAACTAGAGCTCTGGCAAAAAAATTCTAGAGTTGAACCAAGTACAATACTGAGTCTACAGAGCTGAACAAAATCTAAGAATTGAGAATAGGCTGTTTTTGCAGTTTTGACTCTATGTTGTTATGGGTGGTCCAGGCACGTAAAATGGATAAGGTACTGGTTATTCTGGTGTCTGGTGTCCATGACCAAAAAATACCGCCAAGCAGGCAGATTTCTCAAAAGGTAAATAAAAGAGTTTATTAAGACTCTGCAGTTGAGCATGAAAATATCCCATAATATCTGAAACAATAAAAAAAATAATTCAAATGCTTTGTTTTACTGGTGGGAGAACTGCACAGCTTTCTTTATGTTAAAGCAGCACTGCACAAACGAGTGGCTAATGAAGCTAACGCTAATGCTAATATGCAAACCCCGCATTCACTCACTGTATAAACCAGTTATCTGCATAGATTGTGTAAAAGTCAGTCAGGCTGAATTATAAGTAATATTATAATTATAATTTTATTAAACACAGTATAAAAACAGTCATTTAAAAAAAAAAAAGTAAATACTAAGCTAAATAAATCAATCCAGAATTTTTCATTCTGTAAAGTGAGAAGAAAGTTATTAGAGAACTGGTACTTAGATTGGGCTGCGGAAAAATAATAAGTGTGACATCCCTAATGTACCTTACCTAAAGTAAGAATTATTATTATTCCTACACATAATCAAACTTTCTTTAAACAAAGTGAAGCAAAAAGCAATGTTTTATGATCTGGATATTTTAAACAGTGTATCATATTTCGCTGCTCCAGTCACATTATAAGGGGAAATGCTTCTGAAGCCAAACCAAAGCCAAACTGAAATCCAGAACTCACGGCGTTCTCCTGCTGACCTTCCTCCCGAGCACTGAGTGTGCCTGCCGGGGGAGGGGCCGGGGCGGGCGTCCAGAGCCGACATGGCTGGTTAGTGTAACCCAAGCTTTCCCATCACTTGTCTTATAAATGTAACATTCTCATATTCTCTATCTGGACGGCGGGGAAGTTTCCAATACAACGGGGCCTGTGTATGTGTACAAGTATGTGTGTGTGTGTGTGTGTGTGTGTGTGTGTGTGTTTGAGTGTGTGTGTGTGTGTGTGTGTGTGTGTGTGTGTGTGTGTGTGTGTGTGTGTGTGTCTCAGTAATCCCAGCTCTGCTATGAGGAAGGGTGTAGCAAGGGAGTGAAGGTAACTTTATCTCTTTGAAGATTATAACACTGTGCTGTGTGTCACATGATGACATGGCTTGAATGGGACGAATGGAGCATGGAGCATTATATCAGCCAGTCATCTTCTGCTTATTATATACTGTATTGTATAACATCACAGAAAATGTCTATAGACGAATTTGAACTCTTCGTTTAAATTTACTCATCGCCAACAATGATGCTTCACAAGCGGAAAGAATCAGCTGATTGAATGAAACTTGTCAGACTTTCATGGCGCTAAAAACAGATCGAAACATGAGTAAATCGGATATCCAGAAGGCCTGGTGGCATAGTATGAAGTGGGGTACAATGTGGTTCGATGCCAGATCACCTTTGGTCTTTATAACAGGCACTTTAACAGCACAATGTTATGTTAATAAGGTCCTGCTACCAGTGGCCCTAACTTTTTTTTTTCTCAATGTACCGCCCAGTGCTCTATTCCAACAGGACAACATACTGCTGCCTTCTCAAGAGCTTGCCTTGAAGACACAGATGCTATGCCATGGTCAGGTCATCGCTAGACCTAGTCCTATCCCTGACTGCACAAATTGTGTGGCATCAACACTCAACTACCGCAGAATCTGCAGGAACTGTGTGAAAATTTTCAAGCTGCATGGGATGCATTTTTGCAGAACAAAATTAGAAACCTCTAAAGTCCTTGACAAAACATCTTGTGTGCATGTTGCGCTACACAAGCGTAACACAATACTATCTGTTTAAAATGTACTGTTCCTGGTAACTTTTATCTTCCTTCCGTCTCTTGGTCTACAAAACATCCATTTGACTTTATCCAGTCAATGACTCAATGGAAACAGATCACTATAGAATCATCACTGAGCAGATATAATAATAGGTGGTGGAACATTTTCATCCCAGTATGATAAAAATGGTAAATATATCAGCCAGACCTTCATTTACTGTCAGATTTACTCAATAAGTTCAAGTAAACTCAACAGTTTTATTACACTATTCAACCTTGGCCACACTTGCAAATAATTTCATTGGTCACTCACAAAATTCACCAACTCAGGCGCCGAGTGGTCCAGTGGTCTAAAGCGCTGCCACTATGAGCAGGAGGTCGCCAGTTTGAACCCCAGCTCATGCAGCTTTGCCATATCCCCCCCCCCCCTCCCCTCATTTACTGTCAGTGAGTAACCACTTTTGTTGTTTAGGTAATAAGCTGGAAGATAAGTTGCTTTCGTTGGTTTTTTACTAAATTCAGTATCAGAGTGTCGGAGGTTCAACAACTATGGTAAGTTAGTAAAATGATATACAGTGCCTTGCAAAAGTATTCGGCCCCCTTGAACTTTTCAACCTTTTGCCACATGTCAGGTTTCAAATATGATAAAGATATGAAATTGTTTTTTTTTTTTGTGAAGAATCAACAACAAGTGGGACACAATCGTGAAATGGAACAAAATTAATTGACTAATTTCAGAGTGTACACTGTAAAAATAAAAAAGTTAAGAAAACTCAAAATATTAAGGAAACTTAATGCACTACATTTTTGAGTTTTGAGACCAACTCAGTCTTTTAAGTTTTGAAAAAAAAAAAAACCTGCAGTTGTGCTAACCAGAAATCTTTAGCCTTGACCATATGTATTAAAACTTTAAATATTAAATCTCACCAACTTAAAAATGTAATTTGTGTCTTTTGTTGGCCTGATTTAAATTCTACAAATTCTGCAAGTTTTGCTGACCATCCTTTAGGACCAACTGAAAAAATAAGTTAAATGTTTTACATGAATCAAAATCATTTAGTGGGTGGAACGCCATACTTTTGTTAATTTAACATAGCAACTGGGTAATTGGAATTTATGACTGTCACATATCCACCTTATTGTCAGTTATGTAAAACTATTGCAATTAATGCAAATGTAACCAGACTGACTTGGCAACATAGAATATAGTAACCTGCCCTTACAAGCTTCAACACTGAGGCCAGGCAGTTACTATTATATAACAGATATGCAAATTCCAAGAGAAGGCAGCTTGTGGAGAATGCTTACACACTGATGGTGAGTGAGAGGTGGAAGGACACGCCCAATATGCAAATAGTGTGATAAACATTGCTCCATAGACCCCAATCAAATAAAGTGTCAAACGGAGCATGTGCAGAGTAGTTGGCATGGCCTCGACTAGGGTTCAACTACAATAGGTCAATTTCGTCAACACAGATTATTTATTTGGACAAACTTTTAACAAGAAAGTTAATAAAGTAAGTTGTGGTGATTAGTTTGCTATATTTTAGGGTGCAATTCAATATTTCTCATTCAGCTGACTTAAAAATCACATTAAGCAGAACAATTTTAAGTTTAGTTTTTTACAGTGTACCTACTGTGTTGAAAAATATGGATTCAGTCTTGTGACTAGAGAAAGCGTGAGGTAAAGGATAGCCATAGCCTATTGGGGTGTACAGTGCGTCCACGGGCCAGGCAGCTGGTATGAAGGCAGGTGCGTGCCAACTCATTTATCAGCGGCCTGTAGGAGGCCCGCTCAGATTACAGAGGTTTCCAGGCTCTGACAATGGCCAAGTCTAAAAATACCAGCCTGACCAGTGGGTTTTCCACTTGCCTAGTGGAAGTGCGATCGGGCACACAAAGCATACATGCAGGCATGCACTCTGGAACGGGGTGTTAAAGCACAGATACGGGCATGCGCTCGCGGGTACACACACCGCATGTACCACATACCCATAAATCCATCCCAACGGGCACTTAACCTGACCCCCGGCCCCAGCTGCTGTTTTTTTAGATACTGCCCTGCTGAAAATCCAGTTCAGGACCAGTTTCTGCTGGTAACTGGGTTTGGACTTTCTAATTCCTGACTCTTCTTACAAGATAAGTCTGTTGATTTCAAGTAGATGATAAACGATGATGTTCCCAGATAATCCTCTAGTAGGTGGAGTCTATGATTCAAAAGCTATCTCAGAGATTTCAGCTGTCAGTTTCAACTGTGAGGAACATAGTGAAGAAATGGAAGACCACAGGCACAGTTCTAGTTAAGGCCTGAAGTGGCAGAACAAGAAAAATATCAGATAAGCAGAGGAGAAGGATGGTGAGAACAATCAGACCAGATCCAAAGACCTACAACATCACTGTGCATTGTTTTAGTGCACTTTGCACAAGGAGAGGCTGTATGGGACAGTAATGCAGAAGAAGGCTTTTCTATACACATGCCACAAACAGAGTCGCTTGAGGTATGCTAAAGCTAAAGCACATTTGGACAAGCCAACTTCATTTTGGAATAAGTTGCTGCCCACATTCAAATCTGGTGGTGGTTCCATCATGCTGTGGGGCTGTGTGATCAGTGCAGGTTCTGGGAATCTTGTTAAGGTTTAGAGTCGCATGGATTCCAGTCAATTTCAGCAGATTCTTGAGAACAATGTTGAAGAATCAGTGATAAAGTTAAAGTTGCGCTGGGTCAACAAGACAACGACCCTAAACACTGCTCAAAATCTACCAAGCCATTCATGCAGAGGAATCATATCATTATTGAATATTATTGAAAATCTGAGGTGTGATTTAAAGCGGGATGTTCATGATCAGAAACCATCAAACTGAACTGAAGATGTTTTGTAAAAAAAAGAATGATCCAAAGTACCTTCAACCAGAAGCCAGACTTACATTGGAAGCTATACTAAGCATTTAGAGGCTGTAATTTTAGTAGGATCAGGATTAGTAGGACCCTTAAAAGTATAAAAACTAAACTTTGTCTTTGTACAGGAATTCATTTTTGCAAAAAACAATGTCCTTATTTGGGGGTTATCCTTGCCATTTGGGATCAGAAAGACCCAATTTACACGGCCAATTACCCAACCCACTCATTAGGACGTCCCCTATCACTAGCAATGCCCCAACACTAGGAGGGTGAAGACTAACACGTTTCCTCCGATACATGTGAAGTCAGCCACCGCTTCTTTTCGAGCTGCTGCTGATGCAGCATTACCGAGCCAGCACGCTCCGATAAAAAGTGCTGCGACACGGTTCCAGTACATCAGCTCACAGATGCCCTGTGCTGCAGACATCACCGTAGGAGTGATGTGGGGAGAGAGCGCCATCTACCCACCTGGAAGGAGCAGAGCCAATTGTGCTCCCTCTGAGCGCCAGCAGCTTGATGGCAAAGCTGCATGAGCAGGGGTTCGAACCTGCGACCTCCTGCTCATAGTGACAATGCTCTGTGGAAACTTTTGATTGGGATCCTGCCATCTTTTTTTCAATCAATTGAGAGTAATTTTGTCATGTGACCAGGAGATGTTAGGGAATCTCCATATAAGGCCTATTGTTTTAAAAAAAATTAAGTATCATGGTGTAGAGAAGCAGATGTGTAAGGTTAAGGTTAGTTGAAAAGCTGATCATCCATATGATAAAATTAGTTTTATTGTTTAATAAGGAGTTGCTACCACTGTTCTCCCTTTTTTGCAACAGACTGAATCTAGCTCATGCTACTACCTTATTCACAGCTAGTGACAAATTTAGAACTATTTTTAAATAGGGTTTTACTCACACAATTATCTAGAACTTCAAGAAGGATTTGGGAGGCAATTTCACAAAACTGAACCTAGGCATCTGAAGATCAAGAAGGCCACATTCACAGCCAATGGTGTTTCTAGAAATGACGAGGGCCTAGAGTAATGTTTTTACTCACACAATTGGTCCCATCCATTGGAAATAATTTCTATTTCCTAGTTTAACCCTTTGAAATCCTTAATGGTTTCTCTGAAGGTTTAAAGGGCCATGCTCAGGGTCAGTGATGAATTTGGAACTTTTAAAGGGTCAAGAGTTACATTTTTGACCTTAGACATTATAAATCATAATGGCTTCTGAAGGCCAGGAGGGTTAGCTTTAGGGTTCTTCATCGATGCAGGCAGTATGTTAGCATGTTGTGCTGTGAGGGTGTTTACACACATCAGTGTCACGGGTGGGTTGAGAATAACCTACCAAGCAAAAATATCCTGGCAACAGAAGTCCTGTGGTGGAAGCTGAAGGGCTAGAGGCCAGAGGGCTAGAGGTAGGTGTTTCCAGTAAAGTGGACAGTGAGTGTAAGAGTGCTTAAATACCCAACAGCTTGTCCATGATGATCCTAAAAAAGAGCTTTATAAGCAGTATATCAACAGATTAGCAGTATATACCAGAGGAGAACTATAGAGGCCAATGAGTTCTCAGTAAAGTAGCCAGTGAGTGTATACAATGTTTAAAAGCTTAATATCTGGTCCATGGTGGTCCTATGCTGGTAAAACAGGGGCTAGTAAAGTCTATATCAACCGGTGGTCCATAGTCTTATGTCCAGATATGTCGCAGCTGACGAATTGCCTGCGTCAGATCTGAATTTTAGCGTCGCATGTTAGTGTAGCATGTTAAATTTTTTTTATATATATATATAATTTTATTTCTATTTTTTTCCCATTTTCCACCAAAGAAGCCACCGCTTCTTTTCAAGCTGATGCTGATGCAGCATTGCCGAGTAGCATCACAGTGTGCTCGGAGGAAAGCGCAGCAACTCGGTTCCGATACATCAGCTCACAGGCGCCCTGTGCTGAGGACATCACCCTTTGGTGATGTGGGGAAAGAGCGCCATCTACCCTCCCGGAGGAAGCAGGGCCAATTTTGCTTCCTCTGAGCGCTGGCAGCTGATGTAGCATTCTGTGGTGCACAAAGTATACATGGCGAAAAGAAACAGGAATGGTCCCCCTGCAGTTTGCTGGACCATATATCATTTTTATCCAATAATCTACTGCATCTTTCATCTGAGATTCAGAGATTCTGTTTACATGCACTGAAACTAGAGGCTATCTAGCTACATTTTTACCATACATCAAGTTTTCTCTGAAGTACACAGAGCCTGTGATGCCCTCTGTGTGTCACTCAGGAATGAGCCCACAGTTGCTTCTTCTTTATTTTTATTTTTTTTTCAGAGCACATAAGGGATAACATCACGCAAAGCATTACGTGGACGATGATAGGTCATGACTGACATGTACACTGCGTTCCAAATTATTATGCAAATGATATTTGTCTAAATCCAAAACATGACTCCTCCACCTCCTTGCTGATGTCGCAGCCTTGTTGGGACATCGACTACTTCATCCATCTGGACCATCCAGGGCTGCACGACACTCATCAGTAAACAGAACTGTTCGGAAATTAGTCCTCATGTATGTCTAGATCCACTGCAACTGTTTATACTTGTGAGCTCTGGTTAGTGAAGGTTTATGCACCACAGTTAGCCTTTGAAGGATCCTACACCTTGAGGTTTGCGGGACTCTTCATCTGATGAACTTGCCTGGCAGAAAACTTACACATTTTGCCTTTATCTGTACAAACCCGTCTCTTCACAGTACGATGATTACGCTTACGTTTTCGTGAAATATCTAACATTTTCATACCTTGTCCAAAGCGTTGCACTATTTGTTGTTTTTTTCTTTCCCATGTTGCTTGAAACCTGTGGTCTGCTTATTAATGTGGAACATTTTTCTATAGTTTTCCTTTATTTTTGCTCACCTGGCAAACTAATTATAACAGGTGTCTGAGATTGATTTCAGTGATCCAAAAAGCCACAATACCACACAATCGACACTATACCACACGAGTTATTTGAGAAACAAACAAAAAATGATACAACACTTAAAGAGCGCAGTATATTGTTGCCAGTTCCCCGGGTACAACACAAAACGAAGAAGACTGCATAATCTGACATAGTGAACATCTTAAGAGACAAAAATATTGTGTAGTCTGAGGTTGGCATTAAACTAACTATACATGGTCCAACATGGTCTGTGTTTCCAATAAAGTGGACACTAAAAATGTTAAAAACCTAATAGCTTGTCCATGATGGTCCTAAAACAGGGGTTCATTATGTACATCAACAGATGAGCTACAGTCTACTAAGCTAAACACCTATCAGGTGGATCACTGAGCTAGGTGTTTCTAATAAACTGGCGGTTGAGTGTTTACAGTGTTTAAAACCCTAATAATTGGAGCATGGTGATCCTATGTGGGTCATAACCATAAAATACTAATACATAGAAGCTAGAAAAAACTTTATATTAGCATATAATCTATAGCCTCCAACTTACTACACACCTACAAAATGGGCCAATGAGGTACAGTAGGTGTTTCCAATAAAGTGGCCAGTGAGTGTATAAAGTGTTCAAAAGCGTAATATTTTAAGGATTGGTGGTCCTATGGGGGTCATAGCCATAAACTACTACTAAATAATAGCTAAAAAACAGATATAGAGTAACATATGCTGTTATAGATGCTATATAACTACTCAAACTAACTACACACCTACAAGGTAGGCCAATGAGGTTGTTGTTTTCAATAAAGTGAGTGTATACAGTGTTTAAAAGTCTAACATGTAGTCAATGGAGGTACTATCTTGGTCTTTTTCTATTAATGATGGACTATACAGCATATGGCTTGTATGAAATACTGTACAGGGGTTGGACAATGAAACTGAAACACTTGGTTTTAGACCACAATAATTGATAATTGAGGTGCACATTGAATTCTGTCGTGATTTGGGCAACCGTGGTTTTAAGGTTTTTTGGATACAATCTGGGTTAGCACCGAACATCCCTTTTAGACAGCCTTCTCTTGCATCCACAGTTAATCCTGTTGGATGTGGTTGCTCCTTCTTGGTTGTATGCTGACATTACCCTGGATACCGTGGCCCTTGATACATCACAAAGACTTGCTGTCTTGGTCACAGATGCGCCAGCAAGACGTGCACCAACAATTTGTCCTCCTTTGAACTCTGGTATGTCACCTATAATGTGTGCATTACAATATTTTGAGCAAAACTGTGCTCTTACCCTTCTAATTGAACCTTCACACTCTGCTCTTACTGGTGCAATGTGCAATTAATGAAGATTGGCCACCAGACTGCTCCAAACTGAAATGACAGGTGTTTCAGTTTTATTGTCCAACCCCTGTATATGATAAGTGTTTCTGATAAAACAGCCAGTTCAAATAGCAGCAAAATATCAGGTATGTATATATTGTTAACATATACATGTACTATAAATGTATAAGTAACAGTACTCATATGATCATAGGTGCAATGTGTCAGGATGCCAGGTGTTCACCCCGTCATATATTAAGCTACACTGACAATTTTATATATAGGAGTTATAGGTGGGTGACGTGCCCGCAGGCTGGAGACAAAGGACTCAGTGTACTCGAGCTGGAAAGTGGCGAACTTGTCAGATTGTAGTTAAAGATCAGGAATTTCTCAGGCCGAGTGTCAGACTTGTGCGGTTTGGAGAGAGTAATGAGGATTACATTGTCAGCGGGACATTTTTACACCATTATCAATCATATAAGACTGAAAATAATTTTGTGGCACAAATCATAATGACACATTTCAAATTTAGGCCTCAGAGAGTGTAGCATTCCACTGTGCTCGGCTCTTTGAACACCAGAATATTGCATGACCAGCGAAGGTCAGAGTTCGCACTGCTTGGAATGCTCTGTCCGTCATTTTTACAGAGCTGTTGTGAAAGAAGGTGGCAATGACCAAGATAACGTGATGTTTAGAGGATAGCAGCACCTGTACAGTAGATGATATTGTTGTTACGCACTGGTGGCCTGTTTTTATTGATAAATGAGGGATAATAAAATGTACATATACCATATTTTTCTCACTATAAGGCGCACTTAAAACCCTTTAAATTCCCCAAAATTTTCAGTGCTCCTTTTGAAAATTTTAGTTGTAAGTTTTAGTTGTAAGTTAGGTTGTAAGGCGCAGTAAAGTACAGCATCCGTGGAAGTACAGCGTTATACAATAATTTCAGTTTAGTTTTCCATCAGCGTGGTTGGAGTAGAATTAGCATTAGCCGCTAAGCGCTATTTTCCCATTCGGAGGTGAGCTTTAGCCACTTATGCTAATGCTAATGCTCCAGCCTCATGCTGCCTTCAAGTTGTGTTGAAAATCTCGTATTTACGAGATGAGAGCACAACATTCAGAGAACAAATTCAAAGCTCTTACAAGCACCTACAAAGTGATGACTGCACAGCTCCTTCCTACCTGCACTCACTGAAGGCTTACGCTACCTCCCAGCCGCTGCGCTCCTCCAATGTACGCCGCCTCGCTTTACCAAACAAACATTCACACAAAGCAATCCAGACTGTTCTCATACAGAGTTCCCCAATGGTGGAACAAACTACCTTCAACTACCAGATCAGGAGAATCTCTCGCTATCTTTAATAGACTCCTGAAGACAGAGCTCTTCAAAGAGCACTTACTCTCCTAACACCTCTAACACACTAACTACTTCTAACCTCATTTCCTCCCCTCCTTCACTCCTCTATCCCATTATTTCCCTTTGACCTCCTTTAAAGTAAAGTGCACAGCTAGTTTATTAAAAATAATTAAAAACACTGATTATACACAAAGTAATTTCCACCATCTTGAAATTATTCACAATAAGACTAACGAGTGACAGATTTTATGCATCTTGTCTTTATGCCACTCCATTTAATGTTGAATTAACGTTGATGTTATGGTTGAATTAATGTTGGATTTGGGGTTGATTTTAATTGATTCAACAGTTTTTTGAAACTGTATGCGGACAAAATGTAAATTAGGACATAATGTTAATTCAATGTTAAAATGTCAACGTTTGCACAACCATTTAACATTAAATATGGTTTCAACAGTGATATAAGACTGTAACGGAGAGGAGGAGGCCGGATGCAATTGCAAGAGGGTTTTATTTTCCATACGGCAAAATAAACAAAGAACAAAACACTAGGGAGAAATATAAAGAAAAGGAAACTTAAACAAAACACTATGAAACAGAGAAGAACTAGAAGACTGAAACAAACAAAAATTAACAAACCAAGAAACAAACTACATAAAGCAAACCTGGAACTCTGTAGACAATAGCACAGATGAACATCTAGACATGAATTCACAGGACAGCATGAACCAAAAGGCGCGACACAGAACAGAGGAGCACACAGGGTATTTATACACAGGCACACACTAGGGACACCTGTGGAGGTAATGAGGGGGGCGGAGTTACAAATGAGACAGGAGGGGTTACAGATGACAAGGCGGGGCTAAGGCAGAGACAGGACCAAAACACAGTAGCACATGGCTGGGAAACATGACAGGTAAACAAAACAAGAGAACAGAGGACAGGAGCAGGAAGGAACCAAAAAGGAAAGACACTGGACAGACACAGGCTAAGGTGTAACAAAGACATTACTTCAAACACATTTTAACATAGAAAGTCAGTTTTGTGTCAGCTGGGTCCTGGCATAAACAATCCTTTTAAGAGGTTTCAATGGGGTCCATCAATCAAAACCTGACTGACTTTTTGCAGGCTAAATAGAAATCTGTGCCGATTTGGTATACCAAACAATTCAATTTATTTTTTTTTAAAAGGTGAAAATCTGAACAGGGGCGTTTGGGGAGGGTAATATATAAAAGAGCTGCTCTTCTTGCCACCAGAGTTACCGGATCCTCAGTGTCTGCGCTCTCAGGCTGGACAGTCCCTGGACGGAAACTGCATGTTCAGGTGATGCTCAGCCAAGCCTCTAAATACCTCCTCACGCCTGTCTGCAGAGTGATCAGCGCTGGCCCTGCAAGGTTAAACCTACTGTATCTGCTGCAGATTCAGTTAATGCTAGTTCAGGACGGGTCCACTGCCCTAAATCTGAACATACATATATACATATAGTACTGAAAATATATCATATGTGTAGGGAAAGTGCTTACATTGGTGTTTTTAATGTTTGTAATGATTACAAACATTAATCATTAATCACGCACCCAAGATGGCGGCGCGTTAACACGCAGCGGCCGCTCCGGGTCCGTTAAATGGTGCTTTTGTGTTACTATTTGTCGTTTTTTCCGTTTATTTCCTGCAAATATGTGCATCGGAACACCCGTGCACATGTTCTACCACCGCCAGACCCTGCTACAGTGGAGAAACCAGCCAGAAAACACGCTACCGGACGAGGTTCTGCAGACGCTACTTGAGCTTAGCCTGCTAAGAGACCCAGGCCGCCAGCCCGCGGTGTTTCCTGACGCCGGAGCCCAGCGGAAGTGCCATCGCAAGCGGTGCGAGCGTAAGCGAGGCTAAAGGCTAGTCCTAGCCGGCCGGCTATACCATCGCTCTTTCTTGCAAACGTCTGTTCTCTTGACAATAAACTGGACTACATCCGACTCCAGCGAACTACCCAGCGTGAGTTCAGAGACTGCTGTGTTTTGGTTTTTGTGGAATCGTGGCTTAACGACAACATTCCGGACAGCGCCATTCAGCTAGCCGGGCTAACCACGTTCAGAGCCGATAGAAGCGCGGCTCTATCCGGGAAGACCCGCGGTGGAGGCGTGTGTGTTTACATCAACACGGAATGGTGTAACAACGCTGTGACTGTCGCCAAACACTGCTCTCCGCTGGTGGAGTTCCTGATAGTCAAGTGCAGACCTTTTTATTTAGTACGGGAGTTCTCCGCCGTGCTAATAGCTGCTGTCTACATTCCACCCAGCGCTAGCATTGGTGCTAATGCTAAAGAGGCTCTGTGTGAACTCTATCGGACTATCAGCGATCTGCAAAACAAACACCCAGACGGACTGTTTATTATCGCCGGAGATTTCAACCACGCAAATCTCAAGTCAGTGCTCCCTAAATTCGACCAACATGTGAACTTTGCAACGAGAGGAGCGAGCGCGTTGGATCATGTTTACACAAACATCCCCAGCGCGTGCCGGGCGGAGCCCCGCCCCCACCTCGCTTTCTCGGATCACATGTGTGTGTGGCTGACTCCAACATACACACCACTCATCAGATGCTCCAGACCAGTTCAGAAGCAGGTGAAAACCTGGCCGGCAGGCTCCATCTCTGCCCTTCAGGACTGTTTTGAGTGCACTGCATGGGACATGTTTAGGGAGGCTGCTACTGAAGGCGATTCTGTTGATTTGGAGGAGTATGCAGCATCAGTCACTGGCTACATCAGCAAGTGTATTGATGATGTCACTGTCTCCAAGACCATCACCACACGCCCAAACCAGAAGCCTTGGATGACTGCTGAGGTACGTGCGCTGCTGAGGACCCGCGACTCCGCCTTCAGAGTGGGTGACAAGGTGGCCCTGAGGAAAGCGAGAGCCGACCTGTCAAGAGCTATCAGAGTGGCAAAGCGCGCACACGCCCAGAGAATCCACAGCCACTTCAAGGACAAGGGTGACGCGCGGCACATGTGGCAGGGCATCCAGGCAATCACCAACTACAGGACAATGCCACCGTCCTGTGAACGTGATGCCTCCCTCCCTGATGCCCTAAACAACTTTTATGCACGGTTTGAGGCACAAAACAACACGATGGCGAGAAAGACCATGCCCAAGCCGGACGAGCAGGTGTTGTGCCTAACTGCAGTGGATGTGAGGAACACTCTGCGCAGAGTCAACTCACAAAAAGCTGCAGGACCAGACAACATCCCCGGCAGAGTGCTCAGGGAGTGCGCAGACCAGCTGACAGATGTTCTCACGGACATCTTCAACATCTCCCTGTGCAGCGCCACTGTCCCAACGTGCCTCAAGTCCACCACCATCGTCCCCGTGCCGAAGAAGTCCACAGTGTCCTGCCTCAATGACTACCGTCCCGTTGCACTTACACCCATCATCATGAAGTTTGCGTATCGTCCCAATCGCTCCACGGACGATGCCATCACCACCACCCTTCATCTCTCCCTCACCCACCTGGAGAAGAAGGACACTTACGTCAGAATGCTGTTTATAGACTTCAGTTCAGCATTCAACACCATCATCCCACAGAACCTCACCAGGAAGCTAAGCTCGCTCGGCCTCAACACCCCCCTCTGCAACTGGATCCTGGACTTTCTGACGGGGAGACCCCAGTCAGTCCGGTTCGGGGGCAGCACCTCCAGCACCATCACACTGAACACGGGGGCCCCCCAGGGCAGTGTCCTGAGTCCTCTGCTGTTCACCCTGCTGACTCATGACTGTGCTGCAAAACACAGTTCTAACAGCTTTATCAAGTTCGCCGATGATACAACCGTGCTGGGTCTCATCACCAAAGGCGACGAGTCAGCATACAGAGAGGAGGTGCAGCGGCTGACAGACTGGTGTACAGTCAACAACCTTCACCTGAATGTGGACAAGACAAAGGAAATGGTTGTTGACTTCAGGAGAGCACAACACACCCACTCTCCACTCAACATCGACGGGTCCTCTGTGGAGATTGTTAAGAGCACCAAGTTCCTTGGTGTCCACTTAGCAGATACCCTCACCTGGACCCTGAACACCAGCTCTACAGCCAAGAAAGCCCAGCAGCGTCTCTACTTCCTCCGGAAGCTGAGAAAGGCCCGTCTCCCTCCACCCATCCTCACACTCTTCTATAGAGGGACCATTGAGAGCATCTTGAGCAGCTGCATCACTGCCTGGTTTGGGACCTGCACCGTCTCTGACCGCAAGACCCTCCAGCGTATTGTGAGGACAGCTGAGAGGATCATCGGCGTCTCTCTCCCCTCCATCACGGACATTTACACCACCCGCAGCATCCGCAAAGCAACCAGCATTGTGAATGACCCCACTCATCCCTCACACGAACTATTCTCCCTCCTGCCTTCGGGAAGAAGGTACCGCAGCATCCGGTCCAGCACGACCAGATTCTGCAACAGCTTCTACCCCCAAGCCATCAGACTCCTTAACTGCAGAGACTGAACTGATGGTTTTTCTGTACATGCACACACACTCTTACCCCACTTACCCCAGAAAATGGAAAGCACAAAAAACCCTACTACCTCACTGGACTCTATTGCACACTGTGTAATAGAGTAATTACTACCTCACCTGGTCTTTTTTGCACACTGCAAAATTTGCACACTGTCTTGTTATTTATTATTCTTTGTCTGTATTGTGTTGTATTGTCTGTCTGCACTTTTGTACTGTTGCACTATTGTTCTGTCTACACTGTGTTTATGTGCACCATGGTCCTTGGAGGAACGTTGTTTCGTTTCACTGTGTACTCTGTATATAGCTGAAATGACAATAAAAACCACTTTGACTTTGACTTTGACTTTGATAATAAACATCAATTTTAATATTATTTGAAGTGACAGTGTTGTTGAAATAGGTTCTATTGTAGAGCGCTTTGTATTGCAACAAAAGCGCTTTCAATATTTATAATTAAAAAAAATCTAACAAATTATTGTGATGGGTGGCATCTAGCTAGATAGAATTGGTTGTTTGAACAGACAAATGATTCTGGCGGAAATCACATCCACAAATCATATCCCACAGCTCAGGGCAGTGTTCTTAAACTTCCATGGGACAGAGTTCCTTGTCCTAAGATATTTGCCATATCACTGTATTTCTCTTTAGTATGTTAAATTGCCCAATGGAATGGTCATCTTTCAGCATCTTTTAGCCCTCTGACAAATGTTACCTGCACTGCAAGACTGTGAGCATTAACAAGAGCTTCTGCCCACAGGCCGTCAGGCTTCTGAACCTCCACTAAAAGCTAAATTATACTTTTACATCAAGCTTGTAGTGTATGTGTTTATACTCGTGTTGGTGTGTCGTAGAGTACAACGTAGGGTTTGTCTAAGCATTATCCGGACAGACTCACATTTCTGAGTTTCTTCACCTTGCGTTTAATGAAATATCTATTTTTCCAAAGCAACACACCGTAATTACACTTTGGGCACGCGTTTTCACAGAGATTCACGTAAGCACAACAGCGAGTGGAAATGGAGGAGCTACTGAACGTGATATCATGTTACAGAGAAAGCGTACAGAAAAAACTTACTGTTACTTTTTAATTGCAGTTCAGATGCAAGCGTACGGAGCCCGGGAGGGGCCGTGGATAAAAAAAACAATTAAATCGAGTGAACGATGTAGCAGTTCGTGCTCACGTTTTCTTTAATTCGAGTGAACGATTTGCAATTCGTGCTCACGATTTCTTTAATTCGTGCTCACGATTTCTGTAATTCGTGCGCACGATTTCTGTAATTCGAGTGAACGATTTCTGTAATTCGTGCTCACGTTTTTATGCGCAATAAGACAAGAAGCTCGGAGGGAAAGGAGCATTTTCTCTCTTGATCTGTTACAGGGGTGCAGTAATGATAATCAGTTATCTACCTTTATAACCTGCTGTTATTAATGCACTAGTGTTACAGTTAGATGTACAGTACATTGAGCAGATTTTGCCTGGTGGTGGAATCTCTACAGCGCGTGGGGGAGAGCCGTCCGCGGCATCGGTTCCCCCGCCGCCAGACACCTGCCGCGCGCGCAGGTCTTCACGGAGCTTATTTACCAACAATGTAGACAAATACAGTCAATTCCAGTCATGATTAAAGGAAACAAACATTACTAATGCAGGATAACTGTGTGTTATTAAAACCAGATCAAAACAAAGTTATAATGCAATGTGGAACTGTTTATAATTTCTTATTTTCAACAATAGTATAACGTAAAGAAGTATAATTATATAAATATACAGCTATAAGACTTAGGTCCAAATGTACACTGTAAAAGTTAATAAAGATAATACAAAATTAATGCAAGGTGTGACAGTTGTCTATGAATGGCTCATATAAGAGCTGCTTTAAATATGTAACACTATATAAAATCAAAATAGCTGGTCTAAAATACTATTAATACAATGTATTAAGATATTTAGTAAATAGGCATTTCATATAATAATTTGGATCAATTTGATAATTTATTCCAATATGTTTCCTAAAATAATTAAGTTTCTATATCTGATGAAATGTCCTGAATATCTGCTTATTCTCAAATCACAGTGTCCTGCCCAGAAACATGCCACAAGCTTCAAATAAAAAAAATATAATAATTATAAACTTCTTAAATGTATATTTTCTGAATTATGTGTTTATTTATTATACAAATTATTAAAATATAGATTAAATCTATCATAAAAGTAATAATGATGTAACCAGATTTAAGAAGGTGTGCATTTCCTTGGAGGCTGGCTGAATGTTATTTAGAAATTAATAAACACATTTGCACATTGCATTATAACTTTGTTTTGATCTGGTTTTAATAACACACAGTTGTCCTGCATCAGTAAAATGTTTGTTTCCTTTATTCATGACTGGAATTGACTGTATTTGTCTACATTGTTGGTAAATAAGCTCCGTGAAGACCTGCGCGCGCGGCAGGTGTCTGGCGGCGGGGGAACCGATGCCGCGGACGGCTCTCCCCCACGCGCTGTAGAGATTCCACCACCAGGCAAAATCTGCTCACTGTACTGTACATCTAACTGTAACACTAGTGCATTAATAACAGCAGGTTATAAAGGTAGATAACTGATTATCATTACTGCACCCCTGTAACAGATCAAGAGAGAAAATGCTCCTTTCCCTCCGAGCTTCTTGTCTTATTGCGCATAAAAACGTGAGCACGAATTACAGAAATCGTTCACTCGAATTACAGAAATCGTGCGCACGAATTACAGAAATCGTGAGCACGAATTAAAGAAATCGTGAGCACGAATTGCAAATCGTTCACTCGAATTAAAGAAAACGTGAGCACGAACTGCTACATCGTTCACTCGATTTTATTATTTTTTTTATCCACGGCCCCTCCCGGGCTCCGTACAAGCGTTTTATCAAGTGTAAAATAATTTTCAAAGACGTCCCCCTGAGAAACTAATCCCATCCGGATAGGGCTATAGACTAGGAGGACTGTCTAAACACAGTCATTAATTATTGGAACTCTTATCTTCAAAAAAGCTATTTTTTTGGGCAGTAATTCAGGTTTCTCATTACTTGAGCATTTTATCCAGCTAGTTCCCTATCTTGTGTACATCTCTTGTTACAATGTGTATAATTTTCTAGCATGGATTTACTGTGTTACATTTGCACATCTGAGTATGGAGAAACACAATTTCATTCAGATCTGCACTTCTTGCTGTGTAGTCTGACTTTTAAGTTTGTTGGTTTGCTTGAAAAACAGCATTTTTTTGCAAGTTTCATGCCTTGCCTCACTCACTACAGCAAGAAGAGTGATACAAGGTCACTGCAGGTTAAATCGTGAAGGCAGAAGGGAAACTTGAGTAAAGAGATAATCGTCAGTGCAGAAAAAAGGAAGCAGAAAACAGAAAAAGCAAAAGAGGAAACGACAACCGCAGAGCCAGCTGAGGACTCCAGCCACGCCTTTACGCTGCCATTCAGGCTGGGGCACAGTTGTTGTTGTTGCTGCAGGAGTGACATCATCCTGCTGCTGGCTACAGGTACGCTGACCTCAGGCCGAGTGGTCATGGAAGAGGCCTGGCATTGTTCTCCGCCGAGGGAAGTGAAAATAATGCCGCTTCCCGAGAAAATCGAGAGCAGGGGATGTCCCAGCAATGCGTCTGGAACCGGGCCACAGTGACGCGGGCTGACGCTGACGCAGTGCGGTGAGGGAGCAAGTCTTACCCAACGGTAGGAAAATGTTTTCCATCAACTTTTCCCCCCAGCAAAGCTTTTTTTTCCTACCCTCACAAATGTTTACCTACAAAAAAAGAATGCGTAAAACAAATCTTTAGCATATTTAAATATACCCTGCATTACACTATAGTCATAGGTGAATGAGTTCAGTAAAGGAAGTGACCTATTTTGAACCTCAAACACTATTTCTGCCAGTAGATGCTATTTCTATTGCTGCCAGTAGATGTCACATTAATGCACCAACCTGCATTTTAGGTGAAAAAACTATTCTGACAAGCTTTGCACTGCAACTTCTACCCTGCCAGGGCTGGGTGTTAGCATCACAGCTAACCCACACAAAACCTCCTGAGCCTGTCTGTTATTACTGTGGCTCCTACCCTGTTAGCAATGCAGCTAACCTGTTCCAAATCTCCTGATTCTGAGAGAGATATAGTGAGAGAAAGAGAGAGAGAGAGAGAGAGAGAGAGAGATACAAACAGTGAGAAAGAGAGAGGTACAAAGAGTGAGAGTGTGTGTGAGAGAGAGAGAGAGAGAGAGTTAGCTCTATGTTAGCTAGCTAGCCTAGCTAAAGTTAGTAAGTTAGCCAGTAGGCTAGCTAGCTAGATATTTTTTTTACAGTTTTGTTCTTAAATTTTAATTTTTCAAATTATTTTGATTAGATTTTAACTAGATAGCATGATCCGTCTGCCGATCCAAAACCACCAAAACACATTTTTTCAATGCCAACATTTTATAGATGTTAACATTACAGGGACATTAAATCTGTTGAGAAGACTGGCTGACCCGTTATTTGCAAATGTTCATTTATCTGCATGGGTCATTGTAATACAGAGGTCGGTGTCAGTAAATAAACTTTGGTGCTCTTTATGTAAATATTTTCTATCAAAAATGAATCTAGATACAATCAATATCATACAGGAAATAAATATTTGAAGCTTATGATTTTGTAGGGTTACCTCTAGAGTTACAAAGACACGAACAGGCTATCATTTTTATGGTAGGTTAATTGTAACAGAGAGAAAATTAATATCAACAAGAAATCCTGAAAAAAAAAACATTAAATGAAGTATATAAATAAATAAATAATAAATATAGTATTTCACCCTCAAACAAAATATGACTTAGTATTTGTTAGAGAAACCCTTAATGGAAAGTGCAGAGGTTAAACTACAAGATACTACAAGAACTCAATCCATTATGGGGGAAGTGTATTACTTATGGTTTTCTTGCTGACTGGACTGTGCTCCCAGCTCCCTTGAGATCATTATCAAGCTATTGCCTCTTTCCTCAGAATCAACTTTACCTCAAGAGGTGAGAGCTTGTGTGGAGCTCTTAAGCAAAATATCGTGCCAACAATGTTTTTTTCCCACCAACCTTTTTGTTGATGGTCTTGTTGCCCATTCTAGCCTTGTGGGGATCTACAATCTTGTGCCTGACATTTTTTGACAGCTTTTTGATTCTGCCCATGGTGGTCGAAAGATTGGAATTTGGATTTTCTGTTGCTATCCTATCTCTCTGTTAGAATAAACCTTCCTTAAGAATGTAAAACTATTCGTGTCTTTGTAAGGGTGTAGATAAAAATAATTAATTTGCCCACTGTATGTCAAAAATCAGTTTTTTGCTGACAGTCTAAAATGCTTTGGATTGTTGAGGCCCTGGTAAACTTTTACTTTTAGCAGGATCTTCTGCTGAATCAGCTCTTCTGGAGTTTTAATCAGGATTCATCCTCTGCGTTGGGCACTCACTCGTACCAATGGGTAAGGGGATAGCCTATCAGAGCTCTCACACATGCTCGTGTAACCGCCGTGCTCTTGTTTTTTCCATTGTGCCTGCCAACCATCCCAAAAGACATGTGGATGACTTAATCAGGATTGCATGTCAGACTGGTAGCAGCTGGGAAGCTTCTGAGATGTCCAGGCTGGCACTGGGGTGGCAGCGTATAGTGCCTGTGAATGTGGGGGTGGTGGTGATGGGGGGGTTATCCTCATCAGGCATGATCCTTCCATTGCGTTGCATATCCAGTGATTGAGTGGGCTGAAGAGGGAGGAAGTTATGATGATGTAATATCAACATAATCAGCAAATTTGAATCCCACTGAGCTTTGTGAGAGTGTGTTGAGAAACGTGAGGAGAAGTGAAACCCAACCGCACTGTAATGGAGAATGTGTGGACAGCAGTTCAGGAAAATATGACAAATCTGCAGATTCTTCAGATGGTGACAAATGATGTGAATCTCCTGTTCTACCACACATCCCATACTACTGGTAAGCATGGATACTGTGGTTCCATTCACTACCAGTATAAAGAAGGGTTTGGTTTAATAAGGGTTGGTCTGGTCGGTTCTGGTCCATTTGGGTCAGGTCTGTTTTGTCATAAATGGCATGGCATAGACTGGTTTGGTTTTACACAGTGACAAATCTAAATGAACCAAAATACAGTTTTGGTTTGGGCTAGGTTTTGCTCTGGTCTGGTCTGGTCTGGTTTGGTTTGGTTTGATTCTGTTTGATTTGATTTGGTTCTGTCCAGTATGGTTGAGTTGGGTTAGTTTGACTTGGTTTGTGTGGGTTAATTTGGGTTTGTACTGAATTGGTTGGAAGGGGTTGGGTTGGGTTAGGTTTGGCTGGGTTAGTTTGATTTGGTTTAGTTAGGTAAGGTTGAGTTGTGAGTTGGTCTTGGGACTGGTCTTGTTTTTTTTATTTTATTCAGTTTGATTTGAATTGGTTGGGTCTAGTTTGGTTCAGTTGGTTTAATTTGGTTGGGTTGAGTTGGGCTAGGTTAATTTGGTTTGGGTGGGTTGAGTTGGGTTTGGACTGGGTTGGTTGAAAGATTTTGGTTGGGTTGGGTTAGGTTTGGCTGGGTTAGTTTGATTTGGTTTAGTTAGGTAGGGTTGAGTTGTGAGTTAGTTTTGGACTGGTCTTGTTTTGGTTTGTTTGACTTCAGTTTGATTTGAATTGGTTGGGTCTAGTTTGGTTCAGTTGGTTTAATTTGGTTGGGTTGAGTTGGGATAGGTTGATTTGGTTTGGGTGGGTTGAGTTGGGTTTGGACTGGGTTGGTTGAAAGACTTTGGTTAGGTTGGGCTGTGCTAGTCTGATTTGGTTTAGTTAGGTAGGGTTGAGTTGTGAGTTAGTTTTGGGCTGGTCTTGTTTTGGTTAAGTTGGGTTAATTTGGTTGGGATAGGTTGATTTGGTTTGGGTGAGTTGAGTTGAATAAGTTTAGTTAGTTTGAGTTGGGTTTGCGCTGGTTTGGTTTGGTTACTTTGGGTTGGTTTGGGTTGATTTTGGTATGTTTTGTTTTACACAGTAAAAAAAAAAACAAGAACACAAAATGTACCACAGCAAGCTATTGGAAAATGTTTCCTGCTGATTGGCCAGACCTGTCTGGTGCGGGTTAATAAAATAATTCCCTTTGTAACCTTGTTTTGGTTCACATGTGAACTTGATTAATGAGTGTATCCAAATAAATTGCATTGAGGGGGAAAACAAACCTGTTTGATTTAACTGGATTAAAATGCAGGTGTGAACATGTCTAGAGTATGTTGTGATTTTACTTTGTATTCCGTTATTTAATTAACTTCTGTTGAAACCTACGAAAAATGTACATATAGGCAATAATGCTAAAACACAGTGTTGTATCAATCAGATTTTATCAAATAGATTTTTTTCATTTCTGGAATATACATAAAGAAAACTCACAAATATAAATTACTCTATAAACAGAAACAGACTTTTAATCAATCAATCGAAACAAAAAAATATCCCTTTTTTAAGAATGCTGCCTGAAGTGCCATAGCTGCTCATGTTTAGACATTTTCATACATGTCCAGTTTAAATATCAGTGTATGCAAAAACAACAAAATAAACAAACCAACGAACGAAACAAACGAAAAGTACAGTACAATGCAGTGCCAGTGTTCTTCTGTTTTTACCTTAGAAATCTAATTTTATGTGGAAATGTTTAAGAAAAATTGGAATTGGAGTTATTACCACTGGGTGTAAGTTAATATATTTGGATTTTAGAGAAATAAAAATATATTATATTTAATTTTAACATCATATATGTTAGAGAAAGTATTACACGATAAAATCGAAATATAAAAATCGAAAATATTTCAAACCTGTTTTCATATCTCCAAATACACAACTTTCATCAACTGGAACAAATAACAGTGGAAATTATTCAACTGCATTCAGCAGTGAATCTAAGCACAGTTTCAAATACTGATTGAGGTTTTACAAGTAAGTCAACTTATTAAAAATAAGTGGTACATTATATGATCTATATAAGGCACTATTCACACACAGTTCAGTGTTCAGTAGGTCATTAATATTGGAAATTTATATTAAAAATAAATATTAAAATTATAATTTTAATGCACCAAGTTTAGTAGTTATTCCATTACATTCCTCACATACAGTCTCATATCTGTAGTGGTGATGTGGGACTGCATTGAAATGTAAAAACATATTATTAAACTGTATAATATCTCTCTGTTAATGCTAGCTGTTTTATACTATGTGGCCAAAAGTTTGTAGACACCTGTTTATCCAGTTTTCTTTTTCCAAAATCAACTTAATTAAGAATAGTGTTTTTCCTTCTTTGCTGCAATAAAAGTCTCCACTCTCAGAGAAAAGCTTTGCATGACAGTCTAAAACTTTGCTGTGAAGATTTGATTTGACTCCATTAATCTCAAAGCTATTACCTAATATTATGATATCCCCTGGCATTGGACACAGTGCCAAGAGGTTCATTGTGTGTATGTGTGTGTGTGTGTGTGTGTGTGTGTGTGTGCATTTGCAGAATGCAGTACAATAGTGTACATGATATAGACTATATTAGCAGGTATACAGAAATAAGTTTACTTTAATGCAGTTGATTTTAATAAAAAGAGGTGGTGTCCACAAACATTTGGACATAAAGTGTTAATGTTATAAAGTGATATCTGTATTTGTTCCAGTCAGTCAGTACCGTGCACACTGTCGATTTAACTGAAACAGAATTCAGATTTGGTTTCAGATCTGATTTCTTTTCTTTGCTCGTTTGGGAAACGTATGAATCCTGAATCAACGTCACGTTTACAAAATAGGCAATTTTTGTAGAAAATTCTGGCGTACCTTAAAAATCTAAGTGAGTAGCATTCACAGAATATATAAATGTATTTTTTGCATAGCAATTATTCATACCAAAAACAAACACACACAAACAATTAGCCATTAAAACAAAACGACAAAAATGAACAAATGAAATGCCCTCTAATTTTGTACAAATGTAAAACAATAAACTTGAAACTTGAACTTGATGTGAGGATAAAGGAGGTTGGGAGGAAGGATTAGTTTCATATCTAGACCACAGACAGACACCAGCCGAGTATATTCTAAAAGAATGGCAGTGTCTTCATCTCAGAGAGAGTCTTTTTATCAGACTAACACAGGTCTTTATCTCAGAAAGAGTCTTTTTTCCAGGGTACAGCAGAACCACCCTGTGCCCTGCAGTTGTGTCGCCCGCGGTCTGATTCTCCCCGTCGGATCTTCTCCGTCCTCCACCTTAACACAGATCTCCAGTAAGAAATCCCAGTCTTTAGTTTTAGAATGGAAGAGTATCCATGAAGATTTTCTCCACAATAGGGGGCGGGGGCACCAGGTCCTCCAGCTTCAGGTAGAAGATCCGCTGCATGCCCTGAGTGCACAGAGTCCTCAGCTCGGGCAGCTTCCCCAGCAGACGGGACAGGTTAGGCGGAGGTCGGCTGTGCTCTATGCTACCGCCACTACTGCCACTGATGCTGCCACTGTTCATGTGATCTCTCAGGCAGGAAATGAGGCGGTTCTGAAGCTCCTCCACACGTTTTGGTTCCTTTAGGCCGTGGCGATCTGCAGAGAAGATAGAGGAGAGATCAATATAGAATCAGAACAGGTGCTTTGGATGTAACAATAATTCAAAAGAACCATACTGTGCTATTGCTCCTGTATAAGCGACAGCCTATAGAGAGTTGCTATGTTTAAATAAATAAAGAACATATTATTCTATAAATTGAAGAAACTGTACATGGTTTTTAAAAAAAGGTTGTTTAAACCAAAAGCATAAAATGGTTCCCAGTTAATACAAATATTAAATATTATTTGGTTATTATAACTAACTATTTATACTATTTTAAGCTAAAATGCTTCTAAATATTATTGTAAATTGATTTTATACCTCTCTAATCCATTTCCTTAGTAGATCCCCCTTTGGTCATATATAGAACCATTCTAAAGTCAAATCTAAATAGAGCCACTGTCTTTATTAAAGAACATTGATAAACCCATAATTTAAATGTAGAGATTCTTTATATTCATAAACATATATGTCTCCAAGTCAGTTTTATTTATTATTATTTTTATTTTTTTATTTCAGGTAATTTTTGAGAATTTCTGTCTGTCCATTCATGAAGACATTTTGACACAGTGTAAGGTAGAGTTTGTTTGTTCAATTCAAGTAGTAAACTAAAAATCTACCAAAAAGTGGAGACACTTGTTTTTCATTGGACAGCGACGAAATGGTTTGTCACTGGCATTACGTCAAAAAACATTTGTGTCAATTTTATTAAGAATAAATGGAGAAACCACAGTATTATTATTATTATTATTTCACCACTGATTTCCCAAATTAGATTAATTCATATTCACATGGTCCCAATTCAGTTTAAATGCTAATTCTATTTCTATTGCAAATATGGATTCATTTAGGTATATTATAAGTTACAATTACACTATTTGTTTAAATATAAAAAGAGAACTAATGTTGTAATTATAAAAGGAACCGTCAACTTACCATTATTAAAAATATTAGGCTTTGCTTTTATCTACAATAAACTCAATTTAAAGATCGATGTTGGGGTTATATGAATTTAATATTAGAAGTGAATTTTTAAACTCAGCCATACAGTACATCTCATATCGATATACTGAATTGATTATTGATGCTGCGTGTATTGTGATTATGGTAAATTCCACTGTAGATATGATCTTCTTACCTGTGATGATGACGAGAGCCGCCAGGCAGCAGAAGGATGTGACATCCAGACTCATGCGATGGAGGCTGTTGGAGAAATCCATGATGGAGTCAATCCAGTCTCCAAATCCCCGTACACACTGCAGCCGGTGCAGCACCAGCCCGTTACAGAAGATCAGCTTCTGCTCGTCTGGATGAGATCTGAAATAAAGTTCAGAATGGAATATTAAATACAGGTCTGAATACAGTACTGATCAGATTAAAGTTTCATTTATTTATTTATTTACTCATTTACTTACTTAAATAATTATGTTTATTATATTTATTTTGGATTTAAGCTTTTTTTATACAGCAGTCTGGTTTACCTGTAGGCTAATCTGAGGATGAAGAGCTCCACGAAGGCGGACTCTAGCAGGAGCTCCTGATCCTCCCTGCAGAAGAAGCTGAACCCGGGAATCGCCTCTGCCCATTTCTGCAGAACCTCCATGGTCCCGGTCAGAAGCTCATAGAACAGTTTGATGTCGTTGGCGTCTTCTTTTTCAGACAGGCCGCTCACATCCTCCTGGTACTGGATAACAAAGAGACAGAATAAAATTCACTGTTAAAAAGAGAATCTGTAGATTCAATATACAGCTCTGGAAAAAAAAAAGAGACCACTTAAAAATGATGAGTTTTCTTGATTTTACCAAATTGAAAACCTCTGGAATATAATCACGCCATCAAACCAAACTGAACTGCTTGACTTTTTGCACGAGTAGTGGCATAAATTTATCCAAAAGCAGTGTGTAAGACTGGTGGAGGAGAACATGCCAAGATGCATGAAAACTGTGATTTGTGAGGGTTACTCCACTGATTATTGATATCTAAACTCTCAAAACTTTATGAACTTTATAAACTTTATGAATATGAACTTGTTTTCTTTGCATTATTTGAAGTCTGAAAGCTGTGCATCTTTTTTGTTAATTTTAGAGCATTTTTATTGGTCAATTCATCATGAAATTCTGATACAATATAATAAAAAACTGCTAGATTTATAGTCAAAAAGTTAAATATGACAATCATGTGTTAGGCATGCCAAAATATGATATAGTAGCATCATTCTTTCAATCATAACAATAGCATGTTTTTGGTGTTTTGGTGCTTTATATAATTTTTTATTAAAAAATGGTTATGTTTATTAAAAACATCCATTTATGTTTTCCATTTAAGTTGTACATGAGCACGTCGACCAGTTTTTAACCTCACTTACTAGATAGCACCTCACGAGTTATACAGGTGTAAGCGTTCCCTCACATCTGGATCAGTTTACATTTACATTCGCTGTCCCATGACTTTTGGCATGTGGTTTATACTGAGTTTATACTGAGACAAGCTGGTCAGTTTTCTCACCTTGGAGTAGTCCAGTTTTCCCAGTGCAGGACTGGAATCGATATGAGCCCGAACCAGAGCTGCAGTGATGTTTACAGGCTGAGCGCTGTCCGGAACGCTCTTAGGCTTCGAAGGCAGACGACCTCTTCGACCTTTCAGACTGTCTGTACGCACCACTGTAACACACACACACATAAAACACAAACCACATTAAATACTGCTTTATTAACACAAGCATTAAATACTACCTTAACAACTGTTAGTTAACTGTTAGTAACTTGATAATAATATTGTTGTGCAATAAATGTCTCACATATTACACAGAACAGTAAAGCATAAAGGCTGTTAATCGTGCAGCTTGACTTAGGGCGTGTCAGTGTGTCTGCTATCGTAAAGACTGTAAAATATGCCTGGCATGTACTAATTCTCTTAATTATTCATGGGTGTGTTTTGCACGCAACATGAAATAAACCAGTCAGTGTGTCACTTCCTTTTATAATCCTGGTGCACTCCGACTTTTGCGGATTGCTATTTTAACGACGCAGAGCTATTGCAGGTGAAGCTCATTTACGGGAACAGCAATGTTATTTTTTTAGTATTCTGTTGGGTTTGTGCACTGTTGTGTGCCTTTGCTTAGATAGCAATAAACATCTGACTGTTGACTGGTGTCAGGATTCTGTCAGTGCACCTGTGTTTTCATTGCCAAAATAGCAATATTCCCAGAAATGTATCTCCCTTTCACACCTCACTTTCCCCATTAGCATAGGTATATTCACAAGCACCATTGCTATTTAAATGACACATGTGCAAAGCAAGAGAAAAGATTGACTGTTGGTGGGGTTTAAGATAGCAATGAGCATCAAGATGCGCCCTGCACAGGGTGTAAGATAGGCCCCATAATGTAAAAATAACAATAACAGTCAAAAAGATGTAATTACAATAGAATAGTGCTGCATGTACATTTAGAACATGTATTAATATATAATAAAAATAGTAATAATTCACAATACATGCGTACCTTCTTTGACCATTCCCACGGCGAGGCACTTCTGGAAACGGCAGAACTGGCACCGGTTGCGCCGCCGCTTGTCCACAGGGCAGTCCTTGTTGGCGAGGCAGACGTATTTAGCGTTCTTCTGGACAGTTCGCTGTAGAAAAAAAATACAGTAAACCAATATTAGATACATATTACAAATATATTCAACATTAGATGAGCAATCAATGATTTGAGCAACTTAAGCTCACCTTAAAGAACCCTTTGCACCCCTCGCAGGTGCGTACCCCGTAGTGCTGGCAGGATGCGCTGTCGCCACACACCGCACAGTGCCCCTCGTTGGCGCTGCGGGTTTTCGGGGAGGTGTGAGGTACGCTCCTCTCCACTTTCAGAGCCGGACTGTCCAAACACCTGTGGTCAAACTCCGGGGTCTGGAAGTGCAGAGGAGAGGTGTGGTGAATCTGAGAGAGCTGCCCAAAAGCACCCTCCTCTCTGGCGGGCAGCTGGTGGTCCCCGGCAGGCGACGGCTGCTCCAGGTGGGTGTTAAAGGTGAAGTAGGTGGGCTGTTGAGGCAGAGAGTTGACCTCTGACACCCAGCACCCGGCACCGGACGAGGCGGGGAAGGGGCTGAAGGAGGCGGCATCCCAGGTGGCAGCAGACGGGGTCTGAAACCCTGGGGTGGAGGGCGAGGCGGCAGCCGACAGGGGGCTGCCGTAATAGTCTGAGCCGCAGGAGGATAGCGTCTCGTCCAGGTAGCCGAGGGAGAAGGTGCCCGGGTAGCACCCGAAGACCTGGACATCATCCAGCCTGAAGGGCGACTGCTGGTCACGTGGGCTGGAACTGTCAGCCAAAGGCAGGTGGGAGGTGCTGCCGGTCAGGCTCGCGTTTGCGGAGACAGAGGCGGTGAACTGGCAGGAGAAGGTGTCGAGTTCTGCAGCCTGGTTTCCCACCAGAGTGCCGATGCCAGGCAGCAGGGGCGGGGTCAGCTGCTCCGGCGGGCCGCTGAGGTCCATGCCCACCTTGGCGGAGAATCCGGGATTCAGGAAGTCGGGGCTGAAGTAATCTGTGTCGTAAGGCAGAGCTCCATACTGCGTCTCAACACAAGGCATTGCTGCAGCTGCAAATATATATACACACATAATTACTATTATAGAATTACTATTCACACTACTATTCACTACTACTATTGGATATAGAACTAAAACAAAACGTGTGTTTTTTTAGATATTACTATTACTTAAAAGATATAACCAAAACGGGGTTTTGATTTTTGATATTCAAAATAAATGCTCTGAACAGGCAAGAAAATTGAATAAACCAGAATAAGCATATATATACATATTAAGCTTTTAAAGGTTTGTTTAAATTAAAATAATTCTATGTTAATGATTGCCTGGTTTACTCTTTTAGGATAATATGATAGAATGTTTTTTTTTTTTTAAAAGTGTACCATATATGAATAAAGTATTATGCATATATTAATAAATTAGTAAAAAAAAAAAAAACACACATTTTGCACCATCAGGGCAAGAAAACAATAAACACACACTAGCAATATACTATATATAAAAATATCTATGTTTTTTCTTTTAATGTTTTTTAAAATAAAATTTTGACTAATGTCACTCATGGTCATTAATGATGCATCCTTTCAACAGTTTGGAAAGTTCTTTAATTAATTTGTGCATATTAGATTAGGTTGTTTTAAGAGCGACGAACCGCAAAAATATAAAAGTTCTCCACTTATTAAACAAATGTTATGTCCAAACCCATTTTTTATTGCTTATGAGATCTGTCAGCACCCAGTGCATATGTGCCCATGTTCTCAGATCCTGTGGAAGTGCCACCTCCGAGGCATCTTAGCACCTCTGGGTGGCAGCTACCGCAGCTCTGCAGCTACTTCTGAGTTTCTATCCTCCATTAAATTCCCAGAAAAGCTTGGACAGCACTGCGATGTGATGGACAGAGAGTCCGGCAGGAGGCGATTTGATTACTTTGCCCCGCCCCCAGTTATAAACACACTCTCGGTCCAGTGCTGTGAGACTGCCGACATTCACCAGAACATGGGGTTGGGTTTCAGCTGCCCGTCAGTACACAGGGGGCAATGTGGAGGGAGGTGGAGTTGGGGGGGGGCTTTAAACATCCACAGGGAGGTGTGAGTGTGTTTATCGGTCGGTCTTTTGAGTAAGATTGAGTATGATACATTTTTGTATCATATATACTGTGTGTGTGTGTGTGTGTGTATATGTATACATATATATATATATATATATATATATATATATATATATATATATATATATATATATATAAATAGGTCAATGGCATCCAGCTGCATTATTTACAGTGTACAAAAATGTTTAAATAAATGCATAAAACAATTACATTGTTACAATTACAGTATATGTAGTTGCTCTCAGATACTTATACTCAATCATGTGTCAAAATGTCATATGGTGTGACCCATAATAGCAGTAACTGTAATAAAAATAAAAAAAAAACAGTCTAATTTTCGGGGGTAAAATATTATTAGCTGATACAGCATGTTTAAGGTAATGGTATATAATTTATAAGAAAAATGATTCAGTTTATTTAAGATAGAAGGACAAGTGCGACATAGGATTAAGAAAGACTTTTTATAAATACTCTATGTAATGCATGTAAAACACTTTTACTTTTAGTTTATTAACATATTGCATTATTAAGAAATAATGTTAAGAAAATTAATTTATTACATTTTAAGATTAATTATGGTCACATCACTTGTACACAACTGTAACAGATAATTATAGCTGTAACTGGTTATTATAACTGTTAAACGTGTTGTTGTATTAACTGTTACAGGCTATTACACTGTTACAGGTTATTATAACAGTTCCGCTTCATTTGAATTGTTACGTGTTATTTTACTGGTTACGTTTCATTCGAACTGTTACAGGTTACTATAATGGTTATGTTTCATTTGAACTGTTACAGGTTGTTACAACTGTTACAGGGAGTCATAACAGTAACAGGTTATTATAATAGTTGCAGGTTATAACTGTTAAAGGTTATTAAACTAATACAGGTCATTATAACAGTTACAGGTTATTATAACTGTAACAGGTTGTTCCGCTGTCTGTTGACATCTCGGGTCTCAGAGGCAGTCGGATTCTGACCTCTGAGGAAGGAATGCGCATCACACGGCTGTTTCATGACCAGAGAACACACATCATACGAGCACGTAGTCAAATACTTACACACATAATAAACTGCAGACAGGAGCAGCATGCCACATGGTCATGTGACACCCCTCTCTGCCACCTATAGGGTTAATACTGATCACTGAGTGTGGTGCACCATAAACCCCATGACCAGAAGGGGCCTGCTGCCATCAAGGGTCACACATACATACTATAGACAGCTATGTTCCAGTGTGGATCTGACTGGCTGTAGATCTATGTACAGTATGATAATATTTATCTATTTATACAGTGATCAGTTCTTTTATCGTGATATGCAGTATCACATGTTTATTACTGACCCTAGCTAATAGACCACTGATCATATAATATAATAGACTACTAATGTTTTATTATACAATGAATAAATATACTGAATAGTGAACACAAATATAATATTCAGACTATTAAATTATGTGGAAAGCAGCAACTGGTGTCAAAGTACTAGTGCAATAAATATCTTTAAATATAAACATATATTAAAACATAATATATATATATATATATATATATATATATATATATATATATATATATATATATATATATATATATATATATATTAAATGTAATATTTTATACAATGCAGTCTTCAATACTTTAATTCACCTAAAACAACAGGCCTACAAGCATGCAATCATTTCTACTTTTATATATTCAATAATAGGTTTTAATAAGATAAGTCACGTGCAGTCATAATATTAGCACAAGTTCAACTAAAAATATAATAAACATCCTCCCACAGCAGCCTATTTTATTTTTTTGACTCTCACTATTTCAGTGAAGCACATTTTTAATTCCAAATACAATAAAAGTTCCCTTCATATACTGTTAAACAACTTATTTTAAGTTTTTGTTGCTACGTTCCCTAACATTACCTTAAGAAGCTTTTAGAGTTTAATTCCAAAAGTACTTTAAAAGCAAATTAAGCAGACAGGATTAAACTTGTGCTAAAATGTCGGTTTTAATCTTTAGTAATTTCACAATATCAGTGTCAACAACTCTAAAGAAATATAACCTATCATTTTTTTATCGCACCACAGCCCCTAAATTTTACCTCACATAACATTACCACACAGGCATTTATCCAAATGCTAGCTATAAAAGTCCCCATAAATAGCACCAAAATGTCAATAAACATATACATGTTATCATATTTTTGTTCACTAATTAGTGCAGATAATTGCCCTAACTAAGACTAATTATTTTTAATTTATACAGTACATCTCAGTAAATCAGTGTAAATCACTCTGAATAGATTCGTTATTAGTATTATTAATAATAATATATAACACTAATGCTAAAACTAGATTAAAGAGTATATTTAAAGAGTATAACTATTATTATGCACTTTTGTTTATCAGTACACTTAAAACTGCAAATCAATATCAGTGTTTACAGTATATAGACTAAACTCATCCTCTAGCAATGACACAGGCAGCACTAATAAACAAAATTTAATTCGAAACGCAATATATAATTTCCTCAATATATTTAAATATATATATAAGTACAAAATAAAAAGTACACCAGTGTAAACTATACACTGAAAAATATAACTATATAGCTATACAAATCCCACAGCATTACTACTGATTACTAACAACACACCCACTTCTACTACTACTGTTCACACACATACACACACACACCTATCTGGCTGCACAATATGTACAACAATATACACGAATATTTTACAAAACGTTCAGAAAACATCCCAGAGACTTACCTCTGTTCTAAATGAAGATGTCCCCTTGTATCTCTCAGGTTCTGCGCTTTAATCCGATGCAGAGAGGAGCAGGGTGAGCAGCAGCTCCAGTCTCATGTCCTGAGTGGAGGAGTTGTGTATGAGACGCCAGCTACTGACGCGCCATTCACTCTATATTTTTGCCGTTACGTCGGCCGAGGGGGCGTGGTCATCGCCATATATGGTGCTGGAGGCGGAGGGCCTTTCCGGGCGTCCTGACGCAAGCGCAACCGGGATTCCATTGACGCACAAGACGGCGGAACCCGTGTGATCTAAAAATAGCGCGCAGACGACAGCGGCTCGCGGCTATTACCGCCTGAACCAGCTATAAATAGAGCCAGGCGACGACAGTGGAGCGCGCGCCCGATCACAAAAAGCAGCCAATACGGGTTAAAATAAACGAGCACGCGCTGAATATTTACATGACCACGAGCGGCCCTTACGCTGGAGGGGGAGTAGCTCTCCACGTGCATGAGGTAGCTAACCTAACTGTGTTAACCACACAGTTCTGTTGACGTTTATTGTTGTTTCTTCCCCACTTATTATCATATAATCATATTATCATTATTACATCATTTTAAACTATAAGGAAATGTTAACAGAGCTTAGAACATTTTAAAAAACCCATGATATAAAAAAATAAACAAAATATATGTAAATTGAGACATTTCTGTTAAGTAAAATTAACCAAAAGTCTGCCAAATCTGTTTTACTAAGATTGCTTAAAACAAGCAATAGCAGTCTCATTCGAAGTTTTCTTTCATTTATTTTCTAAATTGTATATATTAACCCTTTCAGTCCTGAATTATGTTCAGTAACAAAAAAAATGGAGCTAAGAATGTGGTTTTCTGTCTGTAATGCACAGAAAAGAAGACTAATTTTATACTATTAAATCTATATAGCATATAAATCCAATTAACTAAAATATTTAATAGTTTTTTTTTTATTTCCATTGCACTGGAAGCCTGTATGTAATATTTTATATTTCACATTGACCTTACTATTTCAAAAACCATCCCTAAACAGTACAAAACGTGATGTAAAAGTGTTCTAAATCACAGTAAATTTGTAAAAAATGAGCTGTTACTTTGCCTTACTGGCTCTAAAACAGTTTTTCCAGTGCAATGGGTGGGGCCAAGTTACTGTTTCATTGGTTTATAAACTTGATCATTGGCTGGTTCATTGGTATATTTCTTCACTCAAAAAGTGTTATGTGCAAGAAAAAGAAAATACATGATGCCCATTGTAATGGAAGCAGGGTCCAAATTGGTTAATAATAAAGACTTGAAAACAATTAAGGGACACATGGAATTACGTAAAAAAAATGTTTGTACTCCACAAACCCCTCACTTAAACCCATTTAAGATAGCAGATTTAAGATAAGCTGAGGCTTCATAGTGTGAAGGAAAAGCAGCATCTTTTGTTCAGCACCTCCATGAACTATCTATCTGTCCTATCTATCTGTCCTTAAAGCTAAATGTGGCTACTTAAAAGAATCCAAAGTATAGAACATATTATGGTTTCCATGTGTTCTCGTATATCTTTAATGTTTTCAATATTAAATTTACAATGTAAAAAATTCTAAAAACACAGAAAAAGCATAAAATAAAAAGAGATATGTTCAAACCTTTGACTGGTACTGTACATACATTTAAAAAGCAACGATCATTTTTGTAAAAATGCTATTTTATTATTATCATTACAAAAGTAATGGAACTTCTAAACAAAAAGTTCAATTGAAAAAGTAATACTGTAAAACTGAATGTAATTTAATGTTATACATTTTTTATATACAAATCATTTACTTTAAAAAATGAAATGTAATGATTTACCCTTTTTTCTTTTCAGTATGTCCCCCATTCAGTACTGTAGTTAATGGTACTTCAAATATATAGTGGCTTGAAAAAGTATTTCCCCTTTTTGTTTTTGCTTTTTTTTTGTCAATACTGATATTTTTTCAATTATAAAGGCAATTTTTATATCAGACAAAGATGACCTGAGTAAATATAAAGTGCACTTTTTACATTATAAATTTATTTATTAAAGAAAAAAAAATGTCCAAACCAATCTAGCCCTGTGTGATGAAGAGTTTACCCTCTAAATCTAATAACATTGTTGTGACACCCTTGGTGGCAACAATGCAGTCAAGCTTTATCGATAACTGGCAATAAGTCTTTTACATCTCTGTGGTGGAATTTTGTTCCACTCTTCTTTAAAAATTGTTTTAATTCAGACACATTGGAGGGTTTTTGAGCATAAACCGCCTGTTTAAGATCATACCACAGCATCTCAATCAGACATTGACTAGGCCCCTCCAAAATTTAGTTTTTTAAACCATTTAGAGGTGAACTTGTTGGTGTGATTTGGATCATTGTCCTGCTGCAGATCCCAAGTACACCTGAGCTTGAGGTCACAAACAGATGGCCGGACATTCTCTTTTAGGATTGTCTGGTAAACAGCAGAATTCCTGGTTCCATCTATTAAAGCAAGTTGTTCGGACCCTGAAGCAGCAAAGCAGCCCCAGAACATCACACTACCACCACCATGTGTTGATATGTAATGGGACACACACCTTTCAAAAAGTTCCACTTTTGTCACGTCAGTCCAACAAATATTTACCCAAAGTCCTGGGGATCATCAAGGGTTCTTTTGTGACCTCCTGGATGAGTTGTCCATGCCCTTTTGGAATAATTCCAGTTGGTTGGCCACTCCTGGGAAGGTTCACCAGTGTTCCATGTTGTCTCCATTTGTAAATGCTAGCTCTCACTGTGGTTCTCTAGAGTCCCAAAGCTTGATTAGAAATGATGTAACCTTTTCCAGACTGATAGATGATCAATGACTTTGTTTTCTCATCTGTTCTTACATTTCTTCAGATTGCTGCATAATGTGCTGCTTTTTGAGATATTTTATTCAATTCAATTCAATTAAAATTTTATTTCTATAGCGCTTTTTACTACAAAGGTTGTCACAAAGCAGTACAGGAAAAACAGGTCCACGCCTCTTATGAGCAGCACCACAGAGATGGCAATTTTTATGGTGACATAGTGGCAAGGAAAAACTCCCTTTAATCGGAAGAAACCTTGGAAAGAACCAAGACTCAGTCCGAGGAACCCATCCTACTCTGGTTGACCCGCTCAGTACAATCAAATAACAAACAACAAACAAATAACAGAACAAAACAGAACAGAGAATTAATGTGAGCTATAGCTAATGTAACAGATACTAATTTATGAGTATAAAAATGTGATGGGCACAAATTATAGAGCTATGGCTAATACAGAAACAGATACTGAGTGTGTTAATGTTAATCAGTGCAGGGCTGCAGGGCCAGAGTACAACACATCGGGCAGTGGAGAGCCAGACTGGGAACATCAGGAACAGCATCTCCATACATGTAAAGAGATAGATAGAGAAAACAGAAAGGAAAAAACGCTTTATGATTTTAGACAGGATCTATTTAAGTGATTTCTTAATTCATCAGGTCTGGCAGTAATCAGGCCTGATTGTGGTTAGTGAAATTGATCTCAGCTTTCCAAAAATATGTGGGGCAAACACTTTTTCACAAAGAGCTAGATTTGTTTGGATTGATTTTTTGGCTTAATAAATTTAAAAAGGGATTTTATATTTACTCAGGTTATATTTGACTGATATTAAAGCTTGTTTAATAATCTAAAAAGGGTGTGCACCTGTTACAACTCACCCAGTAGGTGGGGTTATCAAACTGAACTAACATCTACAGTAGGTTTTGATCAACCTGTGTGTATGTGGTTTCCAGTCACAGTTAGTCAGCAGTGAGAAACTACCTCCACCATGTGTGGAGGCGCTACTTTACCAAATAAACATAAAACATAAAGTCAGTGGTAGGTCAGTAGGAGTGTTTACATGTAATGAACTAATGATAATTAGTATAATTAGAACAAACCCAACTGTTGAGTTCTACAAGCAGCTCACCTTATTTAGAGAAAAAAAAAAAAAGTTTAGCACAACATTATTATTATCACTTATGAATGTATATATTTTAGTTAAGAATTAACAAATTAGTTTAAATACTTGTAAAATCCAAACATAGCTGTGTAAACAAAAAAACGATGTATTACTCTATGTAAGAAATGTTAACAACTGTATATTTTAAAGTTTATATGTTTTAAATGTGCAATGATGTACTTATACTGTAATATAGGTTAATGTGTATACATTGTGTATTTATTTTGTACGTATTGTGCCTTTTTTTTACTGGAAGTTTTTTTACTCACCTTTACACCTGTGTTTATGTGAGGTGGTAATAAACCTGATAAACCTCACCTATCTCCATTATCTCCATTGAAACTGTTCAGCTGCAGCTTTAGATTCTCCTCAATTCAAGACAAGATACAAGACTCATCTGGTGCTTCACTGATGCACCATCTGTGTCCAGCTGCTGTAAAGCTTATCACTTTCACCCAAACTCTGAGAGTAAATGGAACACATGACCATATTTGGCATGAGGGATTCCTCCTTTACGTAACAGCTCTTTGGAGATGCACTGGGTGTGTTCCAGTTTACGACATTTACAGAGCTGAGTGTGAAAAACACGTACACCCACGCCTTCGGCTTTAACAAAACACACAGACGAGCCGAGACACGCTTTCAACACAACTGTGAGAGCAGCAGTAAATCAGTGTGTGGCAGTCTGCCATGCTATCATTTCTGAAGCTCAGCTTAAAACCACAACAGCCAGAACATTAAAATCACTGTAACGGTAGGAGTGAATAAGTAAAGTTATAAAATATATCATTTTAATTTTTACCCAATTTTCACACATTCACTAGCACTCTCTATATCACAAGGACAAGGGCTCCTATACATTTGAAGCCTCCTTTTATACTGCCACCAATCAACACAGCATCACTAGGCAGTATTACTAATTACTCAGAGGAAAGCGCTGCATCTCCAGCTCTGATTAATCAGCTAAGAGTTGCCTGTGCTGGCCAGCATCGCAATGGGAGTAATGGTGCGAGAGAGAGAGAGAGAGAGAGAGAGAGAGAGCATGTGACTCCGCCCCTGCCAATCCGCAACATGAACTCAAACACAAAGCCAACTGAGAAACTCAAGCTTGTGAGATATATAAATGTAAAAATAACCTGTAAAAATGGTAAACAAAACCTTCTAAAATGCTAAATTAATCGTAATACTGTATTGACCTCATGTATTCCCAAAACCTTATCCTATTTGTGAAACATGGTGGTGGTAGTATCTAGGTTTGGAATTGTTTTGGTGCATCTGGCAGCTAATTCTAAAAAAAAAAAAAATGTTAGAACATCTGTCCTTGACATAAATCTCAAGAAAATGTGGGATATACATCAAGACAACAAAACTAATCCCACAAGACTGGTTGGTTAAAGAATGGACTTCCCAGGGGCCCTAAGATTCTGGTAAGTGGTCCTCTTACCTGAACACTTTAAGCCTAAATGTCACCATTTTTGAAACTGCTATAGGAGTTAAAATGATATAGAAGGTATTCCTTTAATCACATCCTGTCCAATAAAAACATCTATCTCTATTTTTCTTCAGTTTTTGGTTTAGTACATAATTTGAACACACAAATGGTCCCTTATACTGTGTCAAACGTTCTCGATGAAGGGATTAATAGAATTTCTCTAAATTGACCTGAAGTTAATTATTTTTACATTGCCTTTCACTGAAAGTTAAGGTTATATTTTTCTCCTGTAAAGTTGGCCAATTGGACAACTACGATATATTGTTTCTAGATTGCTCCTCACAAAGTTACTACTGTGTGCCAGAGTTTTATTTCCTGTTTAAGATTCACAAAAATATGAACACATGAGTATATATAATTAAAGGTGGAATAATTATAACAGATATAAAACAAGTTTCAGCACTTGAATTTGACTCCACTATTTAAGGTAAATTAAAAACTGATAAACAGGTGAAGAACACTAATTATGTAACAGCTGAAGCTATTACATTACATGGTGGAATAGAAGAAAAAGGAGCCAATTTGGTTGTTATTTTTCAGCTTAAATCTTTGTGCTACCTTAAATGGAGCAGACTGCTGTACTGTTTAAGGTGGAATGCAAACAAAGACAGTTGAGGTTGTGTGAATGTAGGTGCAGCATTTATGGTGGAAATAACCCAGATAGCAAGTATATGTTGGCTCAATGTCATTGTTTACGTTGACCAATCACGCTGGTTCAACGTAATTTTGGCCAGTGGGCCTACATTGGCCTTACTTTGGGAGCCAACCAATGTATGACGTTTTGATAACATTGGCCTGACGTTGGGTTTCAACCAATGTTTGACATAGGGCCTACATTGGCCTGACTTTGGGAGCCAACCAATGTTTGATGTTTTGATTACCTTGGTCTGACGTTGGGTTTCAACCAATGTTTGACATGGTCCCACGTTGGGTGTATGTTGGCCTGACGTTGGGCCTACGTTGGCCTAATGTTGGCTTCTGACCAGTTAACATTAGCAAGACATGGGCTTTGTAAACTTTTAGATAGTGAAATCTATTAGCCAATAATTTTGTATAACTAAATGTAAAAAGAATGTTATGTATTGTAAATAACCATTTATTAAGAAGGTGAAATAATCAACAATAAATGTTTGTTAAAATAATGAATTGACAACAGGTTCATAATATGTATTTTTAGATAAATGTCATATGTATTTTGAAGGGAAACTAAAAAAAATGTACTAACATTATCATAAACTAACATTAATATTAAAAAACAGTGGACATGGAGTCAGTCACTGACAAAAGCAATTTACAGTAAGAAAGTGTATTAGATAAATTATTTACATTTATTTATTGCTACTATTAAGTGAGTGAGTGCATTTTTAGAAAGGGAAACTTAGTTTAAAGTAGTTTAAAAGCCAAGTAATTATATCGAGGTTGAAATAGCGTGCATTCCTTCTACAAAATACCTTTCTGTTAATTAGATCAAATTAAATCAGATGCTTTTTAGCATTAGAACATAATAAATAATGTGTCAATCTGTAATTAACACACAACAAGTAAAAGATAAACACATACAGTCGTGGCCAAAATTGTTGCCACAATTTCAGAAAATCTTCCAGAAAAAAACTAAAATAATATAATTTCACACAAAATTCCAAAAACTAGTTACAGGTGTGATTTTTATATTGCCCACACCTGTTACTAGCCAGCAGGCTGTACTTTGCTGGTACTGAAAAACCGCCACAGAATGGAAGTGAATTTAAACAAGCATTACATGCTTGAAAATAAATTTATTTAACCATAATTTAAAAAAAAAATAGCTGCCAATTCATTTTGTAATTATAACAAAAACATTTAGGGTGGAACTAGTGTGATTGCGTTAATATAATGAAACATTTAACATTTAATGTAACTGCATGAATATAGCAACAGCATTTAAGGTGGAGTTAGTGTAATTGTGTAAAAATGCCAACAGCATTTAAGGTGGAGTTAGTGTAATTGTGTAAAAATGCCAACAGCATTTAAGGTGGAGTTAGTGTAATTGTATGAATATAGCGGCAGCATTTAAGGTGGAACTGTGCGTGAGTAAGAGCTTTCATGTGTAAATAGTGTAATAGTGTAAGTGTGGTATCGTAAATAAAATAACATTTAAGGTGGAATTGTGATAATATAGCAACATTTAAGGTGAAACTTGTGTAATTGAGTGAAAATAGCAACAGCATTTAAGGTGGAATTTGTATAATTGTGTGTATATAGCAGCAGAATTTAAGGTGGAACTAGTGTGATTGTACAAATACAGTGACATCATTTAATGTGGAACGAGTGTAACTGCGTGAATAACGCAACCGCATTTGAGGTGGAACTAGAATAATTGTGTGAATATACTAACAGCATTTAAGGTGGAACTAGTGTGATTGCGTTAATATAATAACATTTAGGGTAAAATTAGTGTAATTGTGTGAAAATAGCAACAGCATTTAAGGTGGAACTAGTGTGATTGCATGAATATAATAATGTTTAAAGTGGATTTAGTGGCATTGTGTAATAATAGCGGCAGCATTTAAGGTGGAACTAGTGCATTTTCGTTAATATAGCCGCAGCATTTAAGGTGGAACGGAAACTTAAAAAAATTCAACTCAGTACTTGGAGGTAACTACTACACTTTTTAAGGTGGAATTGAATAGTAAGCAACATTGCGTGTATTTGGTAGAGTTAAAATAAGTACTAGATGAGTTTTAAATATTAGTCTGTGTTCACTTTTTCTGCTTCAGAGTTTGGTTCTTGTAGGCTGGGGATCTGGCGCTTTCCTCCGAACACAATGTGTTAAGACCTAGCAATGCTGCAATATTTGGCCACAGCTAAAAAAGAGGTAGGGTCTAACTTCACATGTATTGGAGGAGGCATGCACTTGTCCTGAGCCTCCTAGTATCGGGAACATTGCATCTTCTTTCCAAATTCGAAACTGGAAAAAAAGATAAATAAACTAAAAAATGTATTATAGATATTATACATTAAAAAGAATAGCTTAGGAAGGATAAAGTTAATGTTTTGGCAAAGTCAAAGTCCTGATCTTAATCCAATAGGAATGTTGTGGGTGGGGCTGAAGCAGCAGTATCTGGGAGGAAACCCATCAAAAAATGTACTAAAATTACACCAAGCCGATGTGCAGAACTGAGCAAAAACTGAATATTTTGAGCAGTTCGCCAAAAAAGTGATTGAAATCTTATGAGATGTTATATAGATGTATTTATATACTAGTCTTGCACTTCAGGCTTCCTCAGGCTTCATCTGTTCCCCTCAGTTTGTCAGCGGAGGGGTAAACCTTGTGCCAGGCGCTCCTTATGTAAGTGCTCAGATACCCAGTAACTAATCGTCTCTTAACTCTTCAGAGAGCTCCTTCATGCCAGGCATGGGTATCGCTTTATTTTTAAAGTGTGGAGAGAATGCCCAGGAGATGAGCAGTTTAATCACTCATGCTAACACACGGTCCTACACTCCTCCCACGACCGGGGGCTTCAGACGAAGGCCTAACCCGAGGCGGTCAGCTGCTCGGCCCCCCGAAGGGCCACTCCAACTCTAATGAGATTAAAGAAGTAAATAGATAACGATGGCACTCATGGATTTGATCTCATCCGGGCATGACTGCCACGCTGGTATTGTTTGCACTGAGCTGTCAGCACTTTTCTGAGGGAGCCGCAGCTGTCCCTACCTCCCTGGCACAGCAAACTGTTTGGTTGCGAACACAGTGAAGTCCATTACAGCTTCAATATACACTATATAAAGACAAACGTATGGAGACAGCTGCGCATTAATTCTTCTTGTTCGTAAATCAAAGGTATTGAAAACGCTTTATAAGTGTCTTATAAGTGTTTATCATGCTTTTGTTGACACAAGAAAGTGTCATCAAGAGTTTGCAGGTTCAATTCCCAATGATGCCACAGCCATCTGTCTATAGCAGGGGTATTTAATTAGAATTCAGTACGGTCCATTTAATGAAATTTTCGTCAGTCAAAGGTCCGGACCATCTTCATTTTTAACTTGTGTTATGATTCAGTGCTATGTCCTGTATACTATATATATATATAGTCAGATTTTTTATATATGTACAGATTTTGTGTACATTCCTCTCCTGTCTCCTCCCCTGTCTCGCTTGCGTGTCTTTAGTTTCCACCCATTCTCGTTTTTCAGCCAGTTCTCAGGCTCCCTCTCTCTTTCTAAAGGCGTTTTTTTTCCTGGCCGCGTCCCAATTCACTAGCTGGGCCAGCAGTCTGCACTGAACTGATTGGCTAAGGAGAGTGTATGTGGTGATCTTACATCACATGTGATTGGTTTTTGAGTTTACTGCGCAGAAAAGCATGTAAACCATGAAGACAAACGTTCTGCCGCATTAAATAAACGCTGTCAGAATTAAATCCTTCCCTGTAGTTTATCGGTTTGGGTCCAGATTGGACAACGCCTGGGTCCGGACCCGGACCGCGGCCCGCCTATTAGTGACCCCTGGTCTAGAACTTAGATTGGGCCCAAAAAATCAGACCCGGCCCGAGCCCGTGCACGTTCTGCCCGAGCCTGACCAGAACCACCCCATAAAATGTTATTATGAGCCCAAACCCAATTTAAACCCAAATTTTTTTTTTATTAAGTAAAGTGCTAAAATTGAGCTTTTTAAAAACATTTTTGGGCTGTTTGAATGAGCAAAATCTGGTTAGAATGTTGTTAATTACATTACAACACTGAAGAAGCATAGACATATTAAAGAAAAATGTTTTTTTAAGAACAGCTACACACAGAACTGTAGTAGAATACTTGGCTAAGAATAGTAGAATACTAGGCTAAATTAATAAGCAAAGGTTTGGGTTTTAAACTTTTAAAGTAAAGTTGTATCAGCTCCTCAACTCTTTTGATTTCCATTTATGTAGGATGGCCCTCCCTCTCCCCATCACTCAGAATGAGCAATGTCAGAAAGCATGAATCTGATATGTGAGAATATCATTAGCCATTAGTAATTGCCATTCTCCTCCAAGCGTGTTGAGCTCCAGTAATGTTAACTTTGTTAGCAATAGCTTGACAAAAGTAATGTGATAAAGCTTCTTTACGTGTCTCTGAGGAACACCACTACCCTTTACCCTCAAAGTGCTGGTAGTGGATAGTGGGGCAGGCAAAGGTTGGGTGACGAGGCTCTTTTTGCCTAGTGGTGTTGGTCCACCAACTAGCACTAATTAAAATGGTTAATTTGAGTAAACTATTCAAAATAAATACCTCGAAACCAAAGTTGTATTAACTATGTAACTCTTTCATTTATTGACATCTGACAAAACAAACACAGAAGAATTCAGGTATACTCAGGTTCAGGTGATCTGTGGGTTTCAGTAAGACAGAAAGGACAGCAGCATATTAACCAGGAGGTGTTTAAACCAGTATGATACCAGGTACGTATGGATTAGTGGGACAGTATTAATAAACTTCTCACATGGAAAACACAGGAGCTGAACATACAGTCTAACCTTATCTAATCAAATCTAACGTTACACTGTAACCTAATATTTCTGTATTTTATTTGCACATAGAAAAGTAATCAGGGTGTTGTTTTCATATAAATGTCTTACTCAACTCTGTCCTGTAAACTATATGCACAAAAATATTGGGACTAGGCCAAATAAATCTGTTTAAGAATAGTCTAAAATCAAAAAACGCAGAGCTCCACAACTGCTGTTAGAAATGCCAAGGGGGACTGACTCCACACTAATGGTTACAGGCTTCAAATGGAAAACAAATTGAAATTTGTAGGTGTCCCAATACTTTTGTCCCAAAATTCATAAACATATCTGCTATAAAATATAATATGGCTCACAGTTCACACACACACAAATCTACATTTCTGAAAATCCATTTTTTTTTACTTGAGATGAAAGAATCCGGATGATTTGGCGGGAGGAGCCGCCAGCATGCTGGCCTGGTTCTTATGGGTAATGTGGATCTGCAGAGACAGAAATGAGCATTCAATAGTGTGTACAAATATTTACAGCATTCCCCCTGCTTCAGGAAAAACATTTTCCAGGACCTTTTCCATGACTTCAATACAGGAAAACATACATATCAAGTATAAACTGTTTCTACTGGATGTACTAGTGAACATTTATTACTAAATTATATGCAAATCTTTTCCATAAAATGCAAATTTCTGGGGGACCAGTCGTTAATCACTACATCTCACAGAAATAAACAAATCAGAAGCCAAAAACTTACATAAAACAAATAGAAAATTATTTAGTAAATATAAACACACTTACTGTGCATGGGGGCTGCATCCAAGGCTCACCATCAATCTGCATAGGCAAAGCTTTCTTTGTCCTACAATAAAAAGAGCAAACAAGAGAGCAGTTTATTACATTATAAAGAGTGGTGGATACAGTTTTACACTTTTTCTCCGCTGTATCCTGAGCTGCAGGCAGTTGTCTGCTCTGTGGAAGTGCAAGTGGCTTGTGGTTGGGTGCTGGTGCTTGACTTCCCTAAATCAGGCCCCTCCTAATGTGTGAAGCCCTTTGTGTTTTACACAGTGTTCCACTACCCCCTTAGTTTTTACTTCCTTTCTGTTTTCTCTTTTTCCAATGTTTAGGGATGCCTTGTTCCTCTTATTTGTCCCGGAGCTGCCTGGACTGGCTCTCTTCTAATGAATCCCTGAATGAACTCATTAATGCCATGCTCCATATCTGTACATATGGTTAATAAACGCGTTTAAAACTTTACACTAACATACCATAGCTGAGCATGAGAAGCAGATTTGTGCAACATTCATTGTGAAAATTTACATTGAATTTACATATTTTTTTTACGCAATTAGCTAAAGCCCTTTTCCAGAAAGACTTAATTCTATTAAAGAGGTGGACAATTTTCTCTGTTTTTACTGCTCTCTTTGTGTTTGTTCACCTTTCCTCCTCCACGCCTGTGCCATGCCCCATGTGGTCCTGTGTGTTCCACACGGGTCTCCGCCTTAAGTGTTTTCATCTGTGTTTAATTTTTAGCGCCGCCTCCCTCGTTAACTGTCCTCGGGTGTCCCCAGTTTCCTTTCCCACCTTGTGTCTGTATTCATAGTCCTGTGTTTCCTGTATCCTTTGTCGTTTCTTTTATGTCTTTATGTCTGTTAGGTTGTTGGTTTTCTTAGTTTCTACTCAGTGTATTCCTTGTTTCTATGTTTATTTCTCTTTATCTCTGGTTCTTTGTTTGTTTCATTATTTATATTAATAAAAATTAATTGCAATTGCATCCGCTCCACGAGTCCACTTCCTTCTCTTACACCTGACAGCTACGGTACAGCCAGCAGCACTTTTAGTTCTTGTGTTGTATGCCGATAGGACTCAATAGAGATGTCTTACATGCTGATTTATTCTACACATACTTGATCATTATCTGTGTTGTTTGGGCCAGCCGATGTCCTTTACTCTTCAGGCCGGTGTAAATCTGACCCATCTCTATGGCTCCTTCCAGTCCAACAACTTCTAGAAGTTTATCACTCATGTCTACAAAACAATAAGGACACAGAAAAAGTCAGTCATATCTGTATCTCAGTAAACTACATGTGAGGCCATTTGGTTTATAAAATTCACTGAATGGTTCAGCAGGCTAAGCGCTGCCACTATGATCAGGAGATCACCGGTTCGAATCCTGTTAATGTAGCTTGCCATTAACTACTCATCAGCCCTGAGAGAACACAATTGGCCTCAGGCGCTCTCACTCACTTGCTCACTCTCTCTCGGTCTCACACCCACTCACACCACACACACACTTAGGCACACACAGCTGATGGCACATTTCCTCTTTTAAAGATATGTTCGAATAAGCAGCTACAGCTACAATAAACTAGCATTTATTTTCTTCATTAAATCTCTGCACAGTGCAATATTCTCATTTAGGAAGCATCAAAACTACTCTGAGATATTAGAATACAGTACAAAACTCTAATATATACTTTGCATAATACTTTATTCATACACAAATCAAATACAGATCAGTCACAACATTAAAACCAGCTTCGTATATACATTACACTGTTCTTCAATACCATTATTATCACTATCTTGTTTCTGCTTCGCTTGTAGCTGGTTTTATTATTACCCTAACAACTTTAATATTAGATTTCTCTATGAATTATTATTTGATTACTATGCTTTATTTAAGTAAATAAAAAGTGTCATAGAACCTGTTAAATATCAAGATTCATTCTGGATCATAGCAAGTAGCAAGTAGTAATGCAATGAGGAAAAACAAATCCTGTACAAAAGAAAAAGACAACTATACAACTATAAGTATTCTTATTTAGAACATATACTTTATTATTCGTACTGTAATTCACACTTAAAATCCTTTAATTTTCCCCAAAATTGTCGGTGCCCCTTTTTAATCCGGTGCACCTTATGTATGAATTTTACTAGTCAGGTTGTAAGGAGCAGTAAAGCCACTCTACTGAAGTACACCGTTATACAGGAGTTGCAGCAGTATTAGCATTAGCCGCTAAACACTATTTCCCAATTCTCAGGTGAATATTATTGGCCTGTAGCTTGCTGCTAACCCCAGCTATCACTGGCATTTTCCCGATAACGATACTCTTGGCGATATGACCAAACACTGAATTAAAAAAATATATTTCAAGAATACACTACTGCAACAAAATTAAAATTAAATTTTATTATTGCATACATATTGCACACCCCTAACTGAGATTAAAAAATACAATACATTAAATGATCCAGAAGGTCACGATACTAATAATGCACTCCAAATATCTTCATATTCAGGATTAAAGTAAAATAAATGATACTGGACAGATATAATCTGTCTCTAGTAGATATATAATGGGAAATGAGAACAGTGTGAATTTTTATTTTGCTAAAAACAGTAAAAATGTAGTACCCTGTTGTGATAATTAGGAGTGGGTGATATGGCACAATATTTCAGCATATAATATTGTTCACAATACTCAAAAATGTTGCAGATATTATTGTGAACGATCTGATATGGCACACCTCTATATATGAGTATACGTATGTAGAAAAATCTTTATACATAGTACACTGAACATCACCCACCCTGTGAGCTCCTCTCCAGGACGTCGGTGTCAGTAATGACCTGTGGGCAGTGTCCTCCATCTTTATACACATCCTCAGTCTTCTTCGTTTCACCCCACAGGTTGGAGCCACCGTGCATGCTGGGAATATTCAGAACAGCGATTCCTTCCAGGGAGTGGCTGCTCAGATCCAGACGTACGCCACAGCACTGAGAATGACACAATTAGACATAAAGCTTATAAATTTGCTATTATTGAAAACTGTTTATTTTTCTTATTATTATTTTTGGCACATTATTATTATCTGCACATATTTTCTAGAATAAAAAATATGTGCACATATGTATAATTTAATCCATACCATATACATATTTTATAATTTTATGTAAATAGATTGAATAAAAAGATAAAAAATTTACGTTTGTAATTTTCTGACATTAAACCAAACATGACAAATCAGAAGCACAGACTGGAATCTGTCCATGTGGTATACAGCTCTAGAAAAAAATAAGAGACCACTCAATAATGTTTTTGCTTGATTTTACCAAATTGAAAACCTCTGGAATATAATCAGAAGGAAGATGGATGATCAGAAGCCATCAAACCAAGCTGAACTGCTTGAATTTTTGCACCAGGAGTGGCATACAGTTATCCAAAAGCAGTGTGTAAGACTGGTGGAAGAGAACATGCCAAGATTAATAAAATATTGATTTCTGAACTTTTAAAACTTTATGATTATGAACTTGTTTTTTTTTTTGTTGGTATTTCAAGCATTTCTCATTTTCTGCAAATAAATGCTTTAAATGTCAAAATTTTTATTTGGAATTTGGAAGAAATGTTGTCCGTAGTTTAAAGAATAAAACAACAATGTTCATTTTACTCAAACATAAACCTATAAACAGCAAAATTGAGAAACACACTCAGAAACTGAAGTGGTCTCTTTATTTTTTCCAGAGCTGTATATATTGATGTGATTAAAGTGATTGTATCTGTATTTTATAACGTAACTATGTACAGTATTAATAACATAACAATATAATAACATACTAAGTAATGTAAATAAAATGCAAAGCAAAACTAATAACTAATAACAATAAAACAGTCTAACTGTAGCTGAGCAGGTCTTACCTGAATAGTAAGGCATTCTCTGAGATTCTTGCAGGATGCTGATATGGTCTCAGAAGTGGCGAGCTCAAAATACCACAGCTTATTCTTCGCTCTTTGATAATAAGGTAGAAATATAAACACATAAAAAAACCCTTGTAAAGCAAATTCAGAAACCAAAATATTAAACTTAAATGTAATTTAAATACATTTAAAAGGAAAAATAATACAGATTACATAGAATTTGGTAAATGATAATTGTGTGTCATGTTTTAAGCTGTTAGCAGTAACATATAAAGTCAAATATAAAGTGTGTTCTTCTGTTTATTTAGAAACAGCTGGAAAAGATCTCTTATAAATTCACTGCCTGGCCCAAAAAAAGTCTCCACCTGGATTTAACTAAGTAAATGATGTGGGGTTGATGCTGCAGTTGGTCTGCAGGTTTAGGTTCAGCAACAGTATGTGCTGAAAGAATGAGATCAGCTGACTTCCTGAATATACTGAGTATAGACCAGGTTATTCCATCAATGGATTTTTTTCTTCCTTGATGGCACGGGCATATTCCAAAATAACAATGTCAGGATTCATGGGGCTGGAATTGTGAAAGAGTGATTCAGGGAGCATGAGATCATCATTTTCACACATGGATTGAGAGAGAGTTCACCACAGAGTCCAGACCTTAACCTCATTGAGAATCTTTGGGATGTGCTGGATGGAGAAGAGCTGCTTTGTGCAGTGGTCAGACTGCTGCATAATCTTGGTGAAAAATTAATGCAACACTGGATTGAAATAAATCTTGATACATTGCAGAAGCTTATTAAAACAATGCCACAGTGAATGCATGCAGCAATCAAAGCTAAAGATTTTTTTGGCCAGGCACTGCATCATTTAAACACATTTAAAAGGAAAAATAATACAGATAACATTAAATTTGGTAAATGATAATTATTTGGTCATGTTTTGAGCTATCAGCACTAAAATCTAAAGTAAAATATAGAGTCTCTGTTTAGGCTCTCTAAATATAATCAGAAATGAACAAATCAAACAATCACCTGCTGTTAAATTTCTGTGGGTGCTTTTCCCTCATGGTGTGGAACCGGTGGGCTATAGATGCGTCCTGTAGACAAACAGTAAAGAGTAACAATAAGAAATTTGTTTTAAAAAAAGAATAAAATTAAACAAATATATTAAAGTGGTTTAAAGCAGAAGATTCTTTAATGATGGTAATTATAGAACTCCATTCCTATATAGCCAAAAGCGCCTGAAGTTTAATTCTTTCGTCATGCAAAGGAGCTACAAGGCTAATGTTGCTAACAAGCATTCATAAATCTTATACACCACCAGTTTCATTTTTGGCCAAGCAACTGCCACAAAAAGAATAATGACATTAGTGAAGGCGACTACCTCGCTGTTTCATTGGATCTGTATTAGGGATGCACAAAATATAATTTCAGTATTATCATCATAAGGTGTGCATGTGCATTAGTCACATCGCAGGATAAGGCACCATTCTCATAATATCATTTATTTTTATATTGCAATATATTTAAATTGCAAACAAATGCAGATATTGTATATTTTGAACACTTGGGTCATGTATTAAGGAACATACCACACCGATGGAGAAGTAGTTGTTGATAATCTCACTGGGTAAAGGATCTCCAACTTCATTCTCATCATTTGGAACCACCTGCACCTTCCAGCGGTCCATCTTCATCACCACACTCTCCTCTATCTCCTTCAGGATTTCTGACAAATCAGATCCTTCATATCCTGCAACAAAAACATGTTCAGATCATCAAACAGACTAAATCAGGGGTATCCACACTTTTTTTGTTGGGGGCCAGAAGGAGAAATATATTTGACGTCAAGGGCCACAGATTTTGATATAAAACAAATAATGAAATATACCACTTTAAATAATAAATGTTCCTGATTATTTCATTTTCACAACATTTTACTTGACTTACTATCTTTATCTTTGACAGTGTTGTGTAAACTAAGATTTTTCAAATTGATGTTTAATTTCATGATGTCTCTTAATATTAAACTCCTTAATTACGGCAACTTTTAGACTCTTTGCCCCGTTTTTCTGCGCTAGAAATGTGCACTCTCTCCGCTTTTAGACTCTTTGCCCCGTTTTTCTGCGCTAGAAATGCGCACCCTCTCCGCTTTTAGACTCTTTGCCCCGTTTTTCTGCACTAGAAATGCGCACACTCTCTGCTTTTAGACTCTTTGGCCTGATTTTCTGCGTTAGAAATGCACACCCTCTCCGCTTTTAGACTCTTTTGTCCCGTTTTTTTGCGCTACAAATGCGCACCCTCTCTGCTTTTAGACTCTTTGGTCCGTTTCTGACACCTAGCGTTCAAACTTTGAATCTCACATTATAAAAACCTGCTTAACAGCGGGCCAACTTTCATTCTATTTCTAAAACACCTCGTGGGCCACTTCAAAACAGGAAACGGGCCGCAAATGGCCCGCAGGCCGTAGTTTGGACACCCCTGGACTAAATGAACATATTGTGGCTATCAATAAAAACCTTATATGTCACAATTGCAATGGTTTCAATGAAAGTCTGAGTAAAATGATTTTATGATATAAAGAACAACTGCCAGATTCACAATATGTCAAATTAAAATAGAGATTCAAGACTTTTGCATGACATGATGCTATTTAATGTCTCATAAATCAACATGCAACTTTGTGGAAATCTGCTTCTGTTGGGCTCCTGTAATGGAATCTTATACCCAATCACTTAGCATTGTTCTAAGTGGGGAGTGGGGTTATTGGCTGAGTAAAATTGGGAAGAACCATAAACCAGGTAAAAATTCATCCAATTTTATGTTTGAAATAAGTTGATTTACATTCCTGTAGAAAGCTCAAATTAGTTTTTTGGCTTGTTGGGTTGCAAGGTTAATTTTTAAAGACATTGTTTAGTTTTTATACTTGTTCGGTCCTACTAATACCATATCAGAGAAATTAACAATGCAAACCAAGCAAAGGTCCAGTTCTCAGAAAGTTATTTTATCAAATACATTGTTTGGTTTGGGCTAAATAATCCTTCTGGATACATTTCTGATGGTTTGCGCTAAAGGGTTGATCAAAACCATTTAGTGGCCACCACATAAACAAACAAATAAACAAATGATTGTAAATATTGTAAAGTTTTGTAGGAGAGAGTTCTTTACTTACCTCCTCCCCAGCGGAGACACCTGGCCAGATCATTTCCTGTACCCAGGGGTAGGATGGCTACAGGAGGATTTATTGCCATATCAGCTTTATCTGTTAAAAAAAATAATAATTAAGGGAATTTATGTGATGGAAAGAAAATTACAAACACATCGGTTTCCCTAAAAAGACGTTCTTACTATTTAAAGCATAAACATTTAAAACATTTTTTTTTAAAACATACAATTTATTTGGGAATCTTGTTACATCTTGAGAACAATGTTCAAGAATCAGTGAGAAAGTTGAAGTTGCACCGGGGCTGGATACTTCAACAAGACAACGACCCTAAACACTAAACACTGCTCACAATCTACTAAAGTACAACGTTCTGGAATGATCATCTCAGATCATCTCAGTCCCCAGACCTGAATATTATTAAAAATCTATGTTGTGGTTTAAAGCGGGCTGTTCATGATCATAAACCATCAAACCTGACTGAACTGGAGATGTTTTGTAAATAAGAATGATCCAAAATACCTTCAACCAGAAGCTTTTAGATGCTGTTATTTTTGCAAAAGGAGGATCTACTAAATATTGATGTATTGTTTCTGTTGGGGTGCCAAAATGTATGCACCTGCCTAATTTTGTTTAAAGAAGTATTGCACACTTTCTGTAAATCCTAAAAACTTAATTTACCTTCTTAAAAATCACTGTGTTCGTCTGCTATATGATATATTTAATTGAAATTGATGATCTGAACAACCAATGACTTATAAAGGAAAATCGTGAAAACCTTTCATACCACTGTATTTGTTACCTCAGTATTCATTGTTTACAGTTCACAATTATTGTAAAGTAAACAGCAAAATTGTATTTGTATTTTACTAGGGCATATGGTGCAGCAGTCAAAAAAAAACATCAATCTATCCGTAGCTCTCTTTATGAAATGTTTTATTACTTATTTATTTTCTTGTATTCTTGTTATTGCTTACCTATAATTTCGTTTTTACTCATATTTTATTCATATTCATAGTTTTTAGATAATTCTGAATGTTTCTATCACAATGATACTGCAGAAGTAAGTATGTAGCAATTGGTTTTCAGGGGTAGGTGTGCAGTTGTGTGTTCCTACCGATGGCATCCAGGACCCAGCCCACAGTGCCGTCACCTCCACACACCAGGATCTTGTACTTCTGAAGATTCCGGAAGAAGTGAAGTCTAGAACATAAAACTACATGTAAACACACTAAGCATCCTATTTAAAGCTGTTATCAGATATTGTTTTGTTGAGATCTATAGAGAAGATCTTACCCCGGGTTTGGTCCTCCGTTTGAGAGATTGTAGACTTGCCGTGGATTCAGGAGATACTGAAACTTTCTCAGCACCCTGCAGCACAGAGAATAGCATTATACACCCGGCCACTTTATTAGAAACACGTCTATCACAGCTTAAAGCTTCATGCAGATATACAATGGAGGTGTTTATAATAAAGTCTAACCTGCCCCCCTGTTTTCCTCCACTTTTGGGATTCACAAACACCAGTAAAGGGTTTGAGTAATGAACTGGGAATATCTGTGGAAAAAAAAGAAAGACAAAGAAAAACAAAGAGTGTGTACATTTATTTAATATATGATTATTTTTGATCTAAAATATGGATGTGTTGTCCAGTGCAGCATTTCTGATTGGTTACCTGCAGGAAGTGTCCATCAGAGGTGATGTTTGCCAGGTCGCTCTCTTCCAGACAGTGAGATCCACCATCCTTCTGTAGTAAAGACAGACAGTGGACTATATTGAGACTCCGCCCACAAATGTGTTTTCACTTTTCACTACCCAATTAACCAACCTTAGCAACAAATGCTATATGTAGATACTGTGACATACACTATTCATCAGTTAAAGCAGGGTTCTTGCACCATTTTAAAGACTTTTTTAAGATCTTGATAAATATAATTGAAGACCCCAAAAGGTAGTCATAATTTCTAATTATCATAATAATAATAATAATAGTAATAATAATAATAATAATAATAATAATAATAATAATAATAATAATAATAATAATAAACATGAAAAACATTATACAGTATCTTTTTTATTAATAATTATCAATGTCTATTCATCATTGTCTGATTTGGCTACAAATGTGGTGCCTGATAAAAACCCACAAAAACAAACTAATAAAGCGTGCAGATTTTGGTTTGTACAACGGGTAGGGTGGGATCAAGTGGTGCTTGCCATGCACAAAGTGGTTAAAAACTGCCACATTCCAGAACAGCTGCCTAAAATTATTTATTTACTATAGTTTTAGTTAAGACTTTAGTTAAGACATTCCAGTTAGCTAGCTTGCTGCTAACATTCGTATGTTAGCTAGCTGGCCGTTACAGTTAGGTAGCCTGCTGCTTAAATTAGCTAGCTTTCCCCTAATCTTAGTTCTCTTCCCAGACATCCCAAGTTGCAAAATCAACCAACTCCCCAAATGATAACGAAACTTTAATTTTATATTAATTAATTTTACGTTTTTTTTTTTTTTTTTTAATAAAATTTAGAGTATTCAGAGTTGAAATGAAATGAGTTTTATCTTTTTTCTTTTTGGAAGACCCTGCCTCTGCTTTCCTGCCTATGCTTTTTTTTATTTGACAAAAACTGACAGTAACAATATCACAAGAAATTGCACAAAATCAAAAACATTTCATATCATATTACAATAATTATTAATATTGCCTCTGCCATGATCTGCTTTCTCTCACTCTCTGAACAAATCCCGTCCGGGAGGGGGGAAAAACACTGCCCGCCCACACTAAAAACTGATTGGCTGTCTCGCAGACTCTTTGCAGAGAACAGGCCAATCAGAACCCTCTCTGTTTTGTCTCTCTCCTTCCCACACTCGATTAGAGAAAAAAAGCCTGTGGCCTGTGTGCGCATTTGGGGCACTCGTTCTGAATTCCGGGAGATTATATGTGACTTGCGGGCATCCGGGAGCCACTACCGAAATGCGGGAGACTCCCGCAGCTTCAGGGAGACTTGGTTTGTCTGTCTTCCCGGTAGCTTAGCTAACTCACCAGTAAGGTCAGTGTGTTAGCTAGCTCGCCGATAACCCTAGTTCTCTTCCCAGCAGCTTAGCTAACTCTCCGGTAAGGTCAATATGTTAGCTAGCTCTCTGCTAACCTCTCCTCGGTAGCATAGCTAGCTCACCGCTAATGTTAGTTAGCTTGCTGCTAACCTTAGTTCTCTCCTCTGTAGCATAGCTAGCTCACTACTAATGTTAGCTAGCTCACCGCTAACCTTAGTTCTCTCTTTGGTAACGTAGCTAGCTCGCCGCTAACATTAGTATGCTAGCTAGCTCGGCGCTAATGCTAACTAGCTCTCCACTAATGTTTTTCACCGGATAAGATGTTCATGGTGGGCTACTGTGTTTTCCCACCAGCATTAAAAGCACCATCTGAAAATTTTATAATTTAATAAAAGTCATGATCAGTAGAGTCACAAGCACATAATGTTGCTGCCTGGAAAGGCACAAATGCGAACCAGTCTGTCTTCTTTTCCCACACATTCCGGCCACGTCTCCTTCACGTATACAGCATGTACTTCCATCTACATTATGTGCTAGTCACTCTATCATAACTTTAACATTGTGGCACTCAGAAACGCAGATTATGCTACAGGTTGTAAACAGTGGTATTTAATAAACTTATTGTGCACTTTTAAAGTTCTTAATGCCTCATTTTAAATGTCAGGGCTCTTCGGATTCCACTTTGAGACTGGATAACAGTGTAAAAAGTGATATATCTACAAAAAAAATATGCCCGTATCACCCAGTCTACAGGGTGTTTGGACAAACAGACTAAATTTCCTGGATCTTGTAAACTGCTGGAGAGCGGAATTCAACAAAAGTTAGTACTTTTTACCTTGTTTTACTACACCCAAAGTCAATTTCACACAGAATTCTCATTAAAGGTCAATTGTTCAGCTGTCACTTGACTGCTCTGCTGAAAAAGCTTAGAAAAATGCCCTGGATGCTGTTGGTGGACTATTTCCAGTCTAACAGTGACTCTAATATGTTTAAGAACTCCAGGAGCACTGCTGTGTCTGATCCACTCATACCACCACAACACACACAACAAATACAATATGATCAGTACGGTCAGTGGAGCTGAAATATGTATAATAGGTGTAGAAGCAAGGTCATGAGGTTTGATTTGGTCCATTTTAATAACACTCATTGATGTACAATAAGGTCAAGTGGGGTCAGCTGAGATACCTTGTTTACAGAACAGATGGCCCAAGGTGGCAGGACATGATCTTTCAGAGGCCCACAGTCACAGTTCACCGAGCCCACCGACACACACTCATTGTGGCGCTGAAACCAAAAGCAGAAACTATGAGAACTAAGCTGGACTGTTGGGTATTCAAACACATTTACAAAAGTTTATATATATATATAAATAAATATAGTTATACTAAACAGCTCTGGAAAATAATAAGAGACCACTTAAACATTATGAGTTTCTTTGATTTTACCAAATTGAAAACCTCTGGAATATAATCAAGAGGAAGATGGATGATCACAAGCCATCAAACCAAGCTGAACTGCTTGAATTTTTGCACCAGGAGTGTTATAAATTTATCCAAAAGCAATGTGTAAGACTGGTGGAGGAGAACATGCAAAGATGCATGACAAGTGTGATTAAAAAACAGGGTTATTCCACCAAATATTAATTCCTGAACTCTTAAAACTTTATGAATATAAATTTGTTTTCCTTGCATTATTTGAGGTCTGAATATTTTTATTTGGAATTTGGAAGAAATGTCTGTAGTTTATAGAATAAAACAGCAATGTTCATTTTACTTAAACATATACCCTATAAATAGCAAAATCAGAGAAACTGATTTAGTATATATTTATATATAACCATTCTAGGTTAGTTTAGTATAGAATCATCAGCAGTTGTTGGCTTGCTTACAGGCTCAAAATGGCCAAAAAGGAACAACTTTCTTTAGAGACCCGTCAGTATATTTTTGTGATAAAAAAGGAAGGCTACTAAATGTGAGATATTGCAAAAAAACTGAAAATATCTTAGCATGCTGTTAACTACTTCTTTCAGAGACTATCACAAACTGGTTTTAACAAAAAGAGAAAAAGGAGTGGGAGGCCCCGGTGCACAACTGTGCAAGAAAATAGTTATTTTCGAGTGTGCCATTCAAGACAAAAAACCCTTAGAGGTTGTCAAATTTGACAACTGCAGTAAACTGCAGTAAACTGAAACAATCATACACTAGTGTCAGCATCAACAGTGAAGAGTTGACTTCAGGATGGTGGACTTCATGTGAGAACTGCCAAGAAAAAATTATACCTCACACTGGCCAATAAAAAGTAAAGGCTGCAATGGACCAATGTGAAAAGACATTAGATACTGGAAGATGGGTGTTGTGTGTTGAGTTGTGGACAAACGTGTCCGAATTTGAGGTCTTTGGATCAAAGAAAATGTACACATGTACAGTAATTGGACGAAACACACTCTATGTACATGTACTGTTCGTCCTGCTCACCGTGAGGTGGCACCACACACAGCGCTTCCCCGCCAGAGCTTTGATCTTCTTGTGGCAGATCTCACACTTGCTGGAGTCACAGTCAGCGCTGACCCAGGCATGGACGGCAAGCTGAGGAACACAGCATAACAACAATAACTAATATTATCTGTGTTTCTTTAAAACTCCAAGGATCCTATCATACATTCCTGTAAATGAAATTCACATTGCGATGCTCATTGCTATCTTAAAACCCGTCAAAATCTGTTTTCACACTTTGCGTCTGCATCATTTTCATCGTTACAAGCAACTAGGCTTGTGAATATATCTAAACTGATGGGTGTAGTGGTCTCAAAATGAGGTGTATTCAGGAACATTTATGGCATATTGCTATCTTTATGGCGCCACATCAATGTCAAAATTTGGGGGCGCAAAAGGAGCAGGTGAAAAAAAATTACCTTTGTGTTTTAACATTTTGCGTGAGTAAATTTACTTCTCGCAAGTGCAAATGTGAAACCTGCGAGCAAAGAAAAGAAGATTGTGTGCACACAAGGGGTGTAACGGTACAGAAAATTCACGGTTCGGTTCTCACCTTGGTATAAACCCAATGGTTTGGTACTTTTTTGGTAAGTTTTCGGTGTGTTTTTGGTATGGTAGGTGAAAAAAAGAGGCTGATCATTCTGTATAGGGGCATTATGTGTTTTTTTTGGGATGGAACGGGGCTCGAGCACTTTTATTAAATGCTTGAAACCAGGGTTCTCTCTCCATCTTTGGATCTTGTTGGAACAAACAAACAGTGAGCATGATTGTGGCGCTTTATAAAGAAAAAAAAAACAACAGCATTACTTTAAACTGCTTAAACTACAAATATCCTAAGCATATTACTGGATACATTTCAGTGTTTGAGTTCTTTTTAGGAAATATCAGCATTAGATTGTAAAAAATGTATTATATTAGTGGTGTCAGTCATTTAAAATGAATTAAAATACTTTTAATGTTGGAATTTTCCAGTATTATTGTGAGGGGACAGTAATAATAGTGTAATGTGGTTCAGGTCTGGCAGACTAGATCATTTTTACTGTATTATAATATCTCAGAGTAGAGAGAGAGACAGACAGACAGACACATAGAGAGAGAAATAGCGCAAGTAAGAGCGAGCGAGAGAGAGACAGTACAAGCCCCTGACCCTGCGTTCATACCGGAAAGCGACAGGCGACTATTAGTTTCCTATGGCAGGGTGCGATTTCACTAACGCCGTCTCTCTCTCTCTCTTAGCGACGGTGTGAGGACAATTTGAATCATCTGCATTTCTGCATTTCATCTCTCTACTTTTGTGCTCCGGAGTTCGATGCACAATTTCTAGTCAGAGCTAAACTTCTTAGGACATTAGCGAGTTGCTAATAGCAACTGCCTGTATGTCTCACCCCGATCTCTTCTTTGGATGTGATGAAGGTGGCAGCGCAGGGAGAGTGGTACTTGTTGGCACAGTGGCTGTGGACCGTACATTTACAGACTGAAACATAGGAGAGAAAAAGGAGAGAAATAAGACACAGAAAGATAAATTTTTCATAATTTAAAGAAGAACTACAGTGTAAAATGGACTCTGTTGAATAACCCACCTCCGCTCTCCTACAGCTTTCCAAGATTCAGTAATTTTGTGCTTTTTGCCCAGCATTCTTTACAACGGGCACTTCAGGACATCCATTTTCCCCTGCAGATAAATCGCTTTTTTACACGGTTATTTAGGCTCAAAGTAGCTCCACACCTCATTGGTAGAATCCAAAGAGAACTGACATTTAAAACGAGGCATTAAGAACTTGCACAAGAGCACAAGAAGCTTTTTCAAATCCACTGTTTACAACATTTCCCATTTGGCCACCAGAGGGCGCCTACAGCACTACATTCAACCAGCCCTGTTGAGCTAGACTGGGTTTAGATAGACTGCATACATGCCTTGTACTTGTATCAATCAAATGAATAAAATTGTGAATTAAAGGAGAACTCCAGCATAAAATTGATTTTGCTGTAGTAAAACATGATAAAGAGTACTAACCTTTGTTGAATAGCCCACCTCCGCTCTCCCACAATCACTGTACTGAGCATGACTTTACTTTATGCTACATGTTGTAAACAGTGATTTTTAATAAGCTTCTTGTGCACTTTTTTGTGAAAGTTATTAATGCCTCGTTTTAAATGTTAGAGCTCTCCAGGCATCAGCAAGAGTGCAGGGCAAAACACGCAAAATTACTGGATCTCGGAAATCTGTGGGAGAGCGGAGGTGGGCTATTCAATAAAGGTTAGTACTCTTTATCATGTTTTACTACAGCAAAATCAATTTTATGCTGGAGTTCTCCTTTAACTCACAATTTTATTCATTTGATTGATACAAGTACAAGGCATGTATGCAGTCTATCTAAACCCAGTCTAGCTCAACAGGGCTGGTTGAATGTAGTGCTGTAGGCGCCCTCTGGTGGCCAAATGGAAAACATCTGCTGAAACCAGCTTTGATTCTTTTCACCTACTTTTCAATTTATTATCTATAGAAGTTTTTTATGTACAGGAGTGGGTGCTGGATGTATACTGTATTCTGTACACTCAGCCTCACACATATGGCTTGATCATAAATGCACTGTTTATCAATATTATTGATTCACTTTTGGCATAAAATGCATTAATTTAAACCCAAATCATGCTGGATGGATAAAAGGTAGTTATATATTTATATTAATAATTTTATATGATCTTATTTTCATTTTTTTATTTACCACAATTCATATCCCGATTTTTTTTCCAGTACATTTCAATAACCTCATTAAAATTCCATATCTCAATATGGCAGAGCCAACCCTAAGACTGGACCTGCACGGTAACAAGCAGCTGATTTTAGATGATTACCAATAAATAAGGACTAAATCTGTGTACAAGTTTCCTATTTAATCATATTTTATCTCATTTTAATTAATATGTTTTCTCTTTATGTATGTGGAAAATCAGTCTTGATATTTTAGGCACTAGTGATTAGCTGGTGAGAGTTTAAACTCACCAATATTGTGTAAACCAATAAGTATGAAATAAAAAATAGAATATACTGTGCTACATTAACTGTTAAATAGAAATATGCAAAATATTAAACAATGATTGTGTCACATGAACAATTAAATATTAAACAGTTAAAGAATATGGAGGAAGTTTGTTCTATAGTATATTGTGTTTTGTTTTTTTTTATTAAATAAATAATCAGTATTTTAGCATGAACAATTTGGTATCCAGTGTAACTTTAGGATCTCTGGTTAATTCTTCTAAATGATTCATATGTAACCATGAGTAAAATTCACATTTGCTGTGTTTTACTTTGACTACTGCTTGGAGTTAAAAACTAAGAATCTATCTATGTGGGAGCTTCACGATTGTTGTTTATGCATTTTAACAGTACGGAGCCCCTAAGGTGACGGGTTCGGGCCTTGGGTCGGGTCGGCTTCAGGCTGAGAATCTAAGCTCTAATTTTTACACCTTCACACCTGCCACATTTGGTCCGGACTTTTAAATTTGGTCTGAACCAAAGTAGCAGGTGTGAAAGGGGCCGCGAACCACGGTCCGGACCAAAGGACTAGATTTTGGTCCAATCAAGAGAAGTGGTCTCGGTCCGGATCTTCTGAACCATGGTCCGGTTCGCCTGCAGTGTGAAAGGGCTTTTCTAGATGGTTCGAACTTCCGGACCAATTAAAGGAAGCTGAGCCTCAACAACAGCAGCAGAAGAAGAAATATAACCGGAAAAGCAGGAAAAATGAGCCGTGGGAGGAGAATAAATGTTTAATTGACATTTGGTGCAATGAAGTATTAAAACCACAATAGCAGAACTACTATGGAGATGAAACAAATCTGTTCATTCATTTTATCCTGATCCTGGAAAGGCTCTCCACCGAATGAACCACTCACTGAATTGTCAACACGCCAACATCAGATGCATGTCCTTCTAAAACCAATCAGCGTCAAGTTAAGGAAAACGCATCGATACGTAAGTGAAAGGATGTAGGACTATCACACAAAGGTCTTTGGTGCGCTCCCTAAACTGCAGAGTGAACACAAAAATAAGTGGACCAAATATATACAATGTAGCAAACACATGAACCTTGGTTCGGACCACGGACTTTCAGGTGTGAAAGCACCCTTAAATAGAAATATTAGAAAGATTAAATATTGTGCTATATTAGTTGTATGGCAGCACTGACCGTTGCAGGACAGGCCCTGTTTGCCCAGGCCCAGCAGCATGTTCTGGCAGACGAAGCAGTACGTGGGCCTGTTAAAGTGTTTCATCCTCCAGACGTGCTGACCGTCTTTGTCCGCCATCTAAAGAACAAGCAATAAACAGTGTATATAGCACAAATACTACAGGATAATACAGGCAATATAGTGTAAATATTACAGAATAATACCGTATAAAGCACTGAGTATCAGAACTTGCCTTCAGTCCGAGCAGAACCAGCAGGGGCACGTTGTTCATGCCACCCTGGATCCATTCCTCCTGAGTTACAGTACCATTACTGTCCGCGTCTATAGCCGCCATCATCTCCTTCAGAGCCTAATTCATCACAGGACATACATAGCCAAATTACACACACAAAGGTATGTTTATATACAGTGGCTTGGAAAGGTATTCATACCCCTTGAACTTTTTTTGTTTGAGCATTTTGTCTCCTTACAACCAAAAACTTAAATGTATTTTATTTAGATTTTAACACACCAACACAAACTAGAACATAATTGTGAAGTGGAACAACAACAAAAAATTATGCCTGGTTTCAAAAAATCAATACTTAGTAGAGCCATCTTTCACTTCAATTACAGCTGCAAGTCTTTAAGGGTATGTCTCTACCAGCTTTGCATATCTAGAGACTCTAGAGATTTTTGTCCATTCTTCTTGGCAAATTAGCTCAAGCTCAGCTATGTCCTGTATACAGATTCTCCCACCTGAGCTGTGGATTTCTGCAGCTCCTCCAGAGTGACCATGGGCCTCTTGGCTGCTTCTCTGATCAGTGCTCTCCTTGCTTCATCTGTCAGTTTGGCTTGACTTTCATTTCTTTGCAGTTGTAAAATACTACTTTTTCCATTTTTGGATAATGGATTGAGCCAGTGCTGCTTGAGATGTTTAAAGCTTGGGATATGTTTTATAAGCTAAAGCTGCTTTAAACTTCTCCATAACTTTACCTCTGACCTATCTGGTGAGTTCCTTGGTCTTCATGATGCTGTTTGTTCACTAGTGTTCTCTAACAAACCACTGATAATAACAAAGCACGGTAATACATGTAAAGTCATTTTAATGTAATAAATAAAAAAGTGAATCAGTGGAACTAAATTTAGTTTCCCCTTTAAAGATTTAGTTCAGAAACATACCGGTTTGAGCTCCGTCACGTCCCACCCCAGGTATTCTGCAGCTCGCATCATCTGAGTGATGATCTTGTCGACTTCCTAAAAAAATAACCTTTATTTTAAAGTACAATGTACCATACATCCCTGCTTTCAATTAAATCATTTATTGTCTATCATACATGAACAAAATAGACAGCTCTGGATAAAAATAAGAAAGCACTTAAAAATGATGAGTTTCTTTGATTTTACCAAATTGAAAACCTCTGGAATATAATCAAGAGGAAGATGGATGATCAAAAGCCATCAAACCAAACTGAACTGCTTAAATTCTTGCACCAGGAGTAAAGGCATAAAGTTATCAAAAAGCAGTGTGTAAGACTGGTGGAGGAGAACATGCCAAGATGCATAAAAACTGTGATTAAAAACCAGGGTTATTCCACCAAATATTGATTTCTGAACTCATGCATTGCATTATTTGAGATCTAAAAGCTCTGCATCTTTTGTGTTATTTTAGCCATTTCTCATTTTCTGCAAATACATGCTCTAAATGACAATATTTTTATTCGAAAAATATTACCTATAATTAGCAAAATCAGAAAAACTGATTCAGGAACTGAAGTTTCTCTCTTGATTTTTCCCAGAGCTGTATATAAAATACTGAAATAATGAAATAATCTTACTGAACTCTCCAGCAGTCCATTTCCATTCTGATCATAGAGTTTAAAGGTAACTGTGGAGAAAAAACTCAATAAATACAAAATGTTTTTATTTATTTTGTTATATTATTGCATAATTAAGCTTAAACATGCAGGATAGCACAGTCCCTTAACAAATGTCGTCACTGTCCAATAAAACATATCCACAACAGCAAATTTACAGGAGAGAGATAAAGGCGCTCACATGATTTTCAAACAATTCATATGTTGTCACTCTACTATGCATAAAATAGTGTTTAAATAACATGATTTTAAAGAATCTGCTGTGAGACAAAACATTAAGGTAATTATAATGTATCTTGAAAATGTTTTAAAATATCATGGTATAATATTTTATCTATTTATCTGAAACTAAGCTGGTTTAAATCAGTTATAAACAGTAGTTTCAGGGCTCTGACCCGTGGCTGTCCTGGTGAAAGTGTGTGAGCAGTAAAGCGCAGCAGTGTTTTGGGTTATTGATTGTGTGCAGGGTCGTCCAGACCCGGCCAATACATTAAACACGGCTAACGTGCTGTTAAAAGCAGTATTGATAGATTATCTGATACGAGGCCATCAGTGTTCCACCGCCAGTCAGTAGGTCACAAAGTCCACAGCTGCAGTGGGTCAGCGGGCATCACACACACACACACACACACACTCTCTCTCTCTCTCTGCCGCTCACTTAAACACACTCTATCACACACACTAACAAACTTTCTCTAAACAACCCACTCTATCACACGTACACTCACACACTCTAATACACACACTCTCTAAAACACACTCTAATACACACACTCTCTAAAACACACTCTAATACACACACTCTCTAAAACACGCTCTATCACACATACACTCACACACTCTAATACACACACTCTCTAAAACACACTCTAATACACACACTCTCTAAAACACAATTACACACACACACTCTAAAACATGCTCTAATACACACACTCTCTAAAACACACTCTAATACACACTCTCTAAAACACACTCTAATACACACACTCTCTAAAACACTCTAATACACACACTCTCTAAAACACACTCTAATACACACACTCTCTAAAACACGCTCTATCACACATACACTCACACACTCTAATACACACACTCTCTAAAACACACTCTAATACACACACTCTCTAAAACACAATTACACACACACACTCTAAAACATGCTCTAATACACACACTCTCTAAAACACACTCTAATACACACACTCTCTAAAACACACTCTAATACACACACTCTCTAAAACACGCTCTATCACACATACACTTACACACTCTAATACACACACTCTCTAAAACACGCTCTATCACACATACACTTACACACTCTAATACACACACTCTCTAAAACACACTCTAATACACACACTCTCTAAAACACACTCTAATACACACTCTCTAAAACACGCTCTAATACACACACTCTCTAAAACACACTCTAATACACACACTCTCTAAAACACGCTCTAATACACACACTCTCTAAAACACGCTCTATCACACATACACTCACACACTCTAATACACACACTCTCTAAAACACACTCTAATACACACACTCTCTAAAACACACTCTAATACACACACTCTCTAAAACACTCTAATACACACACTCTCTAAAACACACTCTAATACACACACTCTCTAAAACACACTCTAATTCACACACTCTCTAAAACACACTCTAATACACACACTCTCTAAAACACACTCTAATACACACACTCTCTAAAACACACTCTATCACACATACACTCACACACTCTAATACACACACTCTCTAAAACACGCTCTATCACACATACACTCACACACTCTAATACACACACTCTCTAAAACACGCTCTAATACACACACTCTCTAAAACACGCTCTAATACACACACTCTCTAAAACACACTCTAATACACACACTCTCTAAAACACACTCTATCACACATACACTCACACACTCTAATACACACACTCTCTAAAACACACTCTAATACACACACTCTCTAAAACACACTCTAATACACACACTCTCTAAAACACACTCTAATACACACACTCTCTAAAACACACTCTAATACACACACTCTCTAAAACACGCTCTATCACACATACACTCACACACTCTAATACACACACTCTCTAAAACACACTCTAATACACACACTCTCTAAAACACGCTCTATCACACATACACTCACACACTCTAATACACACACTCTCTAAAACACACTCTAATACACACACTCTCTAAAACACAATTACACACACACACTCTAAAACATGCTCTAATACACACACTCTCTAAAACACACTCTAATACACACACTCTCTAAAACACACTCTAATACACACACTCTCTAAAACACACTCTAATACACACACTCTCTAAAACACACTCTAATACACACACTCTCTAAAACACACTCTAATACACACACTCTCTAAAACACACTCTAATACACACTCTCTAAAACACGCTCTAATACACACACTCTCTAAAACACACTCTAATACACACACTCTCTAAAACACGCTCTAATACACATACACTCACACACTCTAATACACACACTCTCTAAAACACACTCTAATACACACACTCTCTAAAACACACTCTAATACACACACTCTCTAAAACACACTCTAATTCACACACTCTCTAAAACACACTCTAATACACACACTCTCTAAAACACACTCTAATACACACACTCTCTAAAACACACTCTAATACACACACTCTCTAAAACACACTCTAATACACACACTCTCTAAAACACACTCTAATACACACACTCTCTAAAACACGCTCTATCACACATACACTCACACACTCTAATACACACACTCTCTAAAACACACTCTAATACACACACTCTCTAAAACACGCTCTATCACACATACACTCACACACTCTAATACACACACTCTCTAAAACACGCTCTAATACACACACTCTCTAAAACACGCTCTAATACACACACTCTCTAAAACACACTCTAATACACACACTCTCTAAAACACACTCTATCACACATACACTCACACACTCTAATACACACACTCTCTAAAACACACTCTAATACACACACTCTCTAAAACACACTCTAATACACACACTCTCTAAAACACACTCTAATACACACACTCTCTAAAACACACTCTAATACACACACTCTCTAAAACACGCTCTATCACACATACACTCACACACTCTAATACACACACTCTCTAAAACACGCTCTAATACACACACTCTCTAAAACACACTCTAATACACACACTCTCTAAAACACGCTCTATCACACATACACTCACACACTCTAATACACACACTCTCTAAAACACACTCTAATACACACACTCTCTAAAACACACTCTATCACACATACACTCACACACTCTAATACACACACTCTCTAAAACACGCTTTATCACACATACACTCACACACTCTAATACACACACTCTCTAAAACACACTCTAATACACACACTCTCTAAAACACAATTACACACACACACTCTAAAACATGCTCTAATACACACACTCTCTAAAACACACTCTAATACACACACTCTCTAAAACACACTCTAATACACACACTCTCTAAAACACGCTCTAATACACACACTCTCTAAAACACACTCTAATACACACACTCTCTAAAACACGCTCTAATACACACACTCTCTAAAACACACTCTAATACACACACTCTCTAAAACACACTCTAATACACACACTCTCTAAAACACACTCTAATACACACACTCTCTAAAACACACTCTAATGCACACTCTCTAAAACACGCTCTAATACACACACTCTCTAAAACACACTCTAATACACACACTCTCTAAAACACGCTCTAATACACACACTCTCTAAAACACACTCTAATACACACACTCTCTAAAACACGCTCTAATACACACACTCTCTAAAACACACTCTAATACACACACTCTCTAAAACACGCTCTATCACACATACACTTACACGCTCTAATACACACACTCTCTAAAACACACTCTAATACACACACTCTCTAAAACACGCTCTATCACACATACACTTACACACTCTAATACACACACTCTCTAAAACACACTCTAATACACACACTCTCTAAAACACACTCTAATACACACACTCTCTAAAACACACTCTAATACACACACTCTCTAAAACACACTCTAATACACACACTCTCTAAAACACACTCTAATACACACACTCTCTAAAACACACTCTAATACACACACTCTCTAAAACACACTCTAATACACACACTCTCTAAAACACACTCTAATACACACACTCTCTAAAACACACTCTAATACACACACTCTCTAAAACACACTCTAATACACACACTCTCTAAAACACACTCTAATACACACACTCTCTAAAACACGCTCTATCACACATACACTCACACACTCTAATACACACACTCTCTAAAACACACTCTAATACACACACTCTCTAAAACACGCTCTATCACACATACACTCACACACTCTAATACACACACTCTCTAAAACAAGCTCTAATACACACACTCTCTAAAACACAATTACACACACACACTCTAAAACACACTCTATCACACATACACTCACACACTCTAATACACACACTCTCTAAAACACACTCTAATACACACACTCTCTAAAACACACTCTAATACACACACTCTCTAAAACACACTCTATCACACATACACTTACACACTCTAATACACACACTCTCTAAAACACACTCTAATACACACACTCTCTAAAACACACTCTATCACACATACACTTACACACTCTAATACACACACTCTCTAAAACACACTCTAATACACACACTCTCTAAAACACACTCTAATACACACACTCTCTAAAACACGCTCTAATACACACACTCTCTAAAACACACTCTATCACACACATGTTGGTTTCCATGCTGGATGGGGACCAATGTTATGAACGTCACCTGTGGGGACGACCCTTTCTAAAGGTACTAGAGGTACAAAAATAATAATCCATACTTACCGATTTTTTGTAAGCTTATACACGACTTCAAATATCCAATTTGAGCAAGTAAGATGTCATGACCATGCTAAATGGGGACCTTAGAAAATCAAGTTAACATTAATAATGGGGACATAATTTTAATATTATCTGCATATTATTTAAATAATTCACACAAATTCCAGTGTGTTTAGTGGGGACCTTGCAAAAACAATAAATGCATTACAAATAAATCTAAATCAGGTTTAATCTACAGCAAATTATAAGATCCTGAAATAAACAAAAACATATTGAATTTTAGCTTAGCTTAAATGTTCATAAATGATGTATAGAGATTTAGCATGTGTCCAGCAATAATACAACACAACCAGATTCAAAGATAGAGAAATAAATATGATTAAATAAAATTCTAATTGGTTATTAAAAGTGGGAATTGGTATTTTTTTACTCCTAGCCTCCATCTACAGCTGATAAGTGCCCTGGACTGAGGGAGTAGAGTAATATTACAGGATTTTACATGAATATGAGACAACTTTATATTTCTTGTTACAGTGTTTGTACCATCACTATGATACAGTTAGGTAAAACACATAATTGGGTAAATCAAAAAACATTTGTTTCCATTTGCATAAAAGTTCAAAGAATAGTGGAATTTTCCATATATTTGCAAACTCATATAGTCAATCCAACCTTCAAACACTTTAAGTTCCCACTGTTAGAGCTTTTATTTTCTTTTTTTTTCCAGATACAAGCATTTGTTTTTATATTTTTATCCACAGTCAATCACCCAGCAACAGGTTTAAGCACTTTCACTATCACAACTCAATGAAATCCAGTTGTTATGAGTTATGTAAAGCTGAACTCAAATTAACATCAATTAACACTGTATATATATAAAACATATACATACAACAGAACAACCACCAATGTGGTATATTTTGCTGAAGCATGAACAGGAACAAAAATGGTCCTACCTGAAAGTCTTTACATTTTTTTCTGGAATTTCCTCTTGTGTGACATAATGCGATTATGGACATAAAATTTTACATTCTGCCATTCCCTGTTTTTAAGGGCTTCTGGTTCAGCTCTTATGCACTTTTCGCAGTCAGCTTTTCCAGGAACAATGCAAGATGTAATGAAGCGCTTCATGTGCTTTTCCACTGCCTGCACCTCTGTCTGCTGCCATGGAGTCTTCTTTTGCAAAGGTTTACCTTAAAGTAGTCAGAAAAACACGTGTTATAAAAAAAAAAAAAAAAAAAAAAAAATCCAGTTCTGCATCTTATATCAATATGTGCAAGCATCTACAGTATAGTAGGGGTGAAACGATTACTCGAGTAAATCGAGTAACTCGATTCACAAAATTGATCGATTAATTTTCTGTGCCTCGAGTAATCGTTTATTTAATTAATAAACTCAGCGCGCGGTATTTTCGCGACTTTTATTTTGACAACGCGCTCAGCGTTACGTCACCCTGCCCGGGAACAAGGAGACGGAGGTTTGAGCAGCGGCAAAAATGGAAGCGACGAGAGAAAACAGCGATTTTAAAGGAATAAAAGCATTTTATGTTCGAACTGTGACCTGTACTCGGTGCAGTGCCAAAACAGTGCGTTTTAATGCTGCACCATCTGAGCCGAGGACACCCGAGACGGGAGGACGCAGAGAGAGCAGGTAAATATAACTTATAATAAATCAATGAGATTAACGTTAATGTGAATTAATAACAAAACGACAGCGCTTTGGAGTGTGAATTAATAGAAGCACTGTCTATAATGTGTGGTTAGTTTATTAGAACAGAGACAAGTTCATACGTGCTTTATGTAAACAGTAAACACAGCGCTGTGGAGTTCTGAATATAAACAATAACAATGTTAAAAGTTAGCTAAACTGAAGTTACTTTGGCTGGAAATTAAATGCTTGATTTCTTCATCTAAGAGTACATTTGGCCAGTGAGACAAAAAAGTATGAACACTGTTGTTTATAAGGAAGTGTGTCTCTTATTTATTGGGTAAAATATTGATTACCACTAGTGTCTAATATGCCCCAATGTGATAGGTGTCAATCTTAATAAATGCACGGCCATGACTTTATTATTAGAGTTATTAGTCTTAGTGATGTAATTAGACCCAAATAGTCCAACATATAAATAAAGAAAAAAGCAACATTTGTAATACTTGTGTGTCACAATTATTGCACAGGTCCTGATATATTTTGGAGAAGCGGCTTGGTGGTAAAAGAATGCAGCACACTGATCCAACACTGGCAGAACTGACAACGTCTCAGAAGCTAAGATGCACAACACAAAGACGATGTTTATGCCTTTTTTATTGATTTATACACTATATTTGTTATTTACAAGAAATCCAAATGTGAAAGTAATGTAATTAAATTTATTTTTTTTATTGTGGTATTTATTTATTTATTGTGTTTTATTTATTTGTATTTGCAATTTGGAAATGTTGTGAATTTAAAATATAACTTATCTAAAAAAGGAAACCAATTGGTCATTCATTATTGAGTAAAATTCCTTTTTAATTGCTCTTTAACAAAAAAAATGTTTTATCCGATTACTCGATTAATCGAATCGATTTTTCAGTAGAGTACCCGATTACAAAAAGAATCGATAGCTGCAGCCCTACAGTATAGTACATGCTATTTGCACTGGGTACAGAAACAGCTTTATTTCATGCATCCTTAATCCCTAGTTTAACTTTTTTTTGTGCAGTCAGGTTGATTCAAAATTAATCTCATTCATAACTTTTTGCTAAGAAAGTATTTAAAACTGTAAAAAAAAATGTAAAAAAAAACCTTTGAGAGGTAGAAACAGAGATAGACAAGACGTCTTAGTAGGAGCATTTCCATTAAAAAATGTGAAGGACTTAAGAACACCAGTGAGGCTAACCAGCAAAAACATAATTTTTTGTACAGAGCATAAAGAGTCAACTATGGAGCAATGGAAAAAGGTCATGTGAAGGTCTGATAAGTAAAGATTTACCCTGTTCCAAAGTGAGGGTTCATTAGTGTAAAAAGAGAGACAGCTGAAGTGATTCATCCATCATGCCTTATTTTCTATTTTCAAAGTTAACAGCGAAGCACTAATGCAAGTCGCTCTGGATGATGATGCCCGCTAACTGTGGTATAGAACTCACCTTTGGATGAAGGATTTTTAGTACTGACTTCTGATGATGGTTTGTACCTCTTGGAGGGTGGTGGTGGTGGTGGTGGAGGCATTTCTTCCCTCTCTGCAGGAGGAAGTGTCTCTTCTGCCAATAGTTCTATAAAAAAAAAAAACTTAAAAAATATAACATTTTCAGAAACATTTAATCTTCACATACACAAAGCTGAATATAAGAAAAATAAAATCCTCTGTTTATTGTCTAAGTTTACCCCCTTTCAAAGAACAGTCTAATTTTTATGGTTGGCTTATTTTAACTGAGACAAATGTATTAAAATGGTCTGGTGCTGTAAGAGAGAACCAGTATTTACGGCAGTTACTAACTGATACTCATCACAGCACACTACCATCAGTTCACTGCATTAAAGCAGAGCTGAAAACAGCAGAAAACTATAGAATACTATAGCCTGGCAATATCAGTTTGTGATGATGTAAACCACAGGAGGTGAAATTAGATAAGTGGTTAGGAAGTGGAAAGGACTTGTATTGAAGAACTTTGGGTTTGGTGGATTTTGAGTAATTTATTTAGGTCTATTCTCATTTGTAGTATGTAAATGTAGCCCCCTTAGGTTAGTGGTAGGTATTGCAGGTTAGATTTGCCCAGTCATGTTCTTTTCCTTCATTCCCAAGATGGCAGTTTAGTGGAAAGATGTGTGAAGACACAATCTGATTAATATCTTATGTTTAGTTCGCCATCCACTGATTTTTGTGTTCTGTGTGCGTCCAAGGACATGTAAGTAAATGACTAATGTCATTATTTCTAGTTAGATGTATTTTGGTGCAGTTTGATGATGGTTGGTAATTGTAATTATGATGACTAGCCAACCACATGGCAATGCTAATTAGGTATATTTTCTGCTCTTTCTGTTTGTAGAACCTCACACACACACACACATACCACACTCCTAATGATCCAACTGCACCAGTGTGCAAGTATATGTAAAACCTTCTTTTATGGCGAATAAATATCCAAGAATTTGACAGAGAGCATTTTGACTGATGCCTCACAGCGGTCACCACTCCCACAACGAGTTTGATATAATTATTGGAACCCCTCATTACAGGACTGTTAGTAGGGATGGGCAATATGGAAAAAAATCTTATCACGATATGGCTTTTCCATACCAGCCGATATCGATTTGTATCACAATATAAATCAAATCACTTTCTTTTACACTTAACGGTTTCTTTTTACTCATAAGTGAGAGAATAAGGAAGTTATGGCTAAGCTCACTAGCAGCTCAGAGTCTTGTGGACAGACACAGGGATGTCCACATCTTACCAGGTGGGCACAAGGTGCTCAGACAGCTTTTAAATTAATTTTAAAAGTCATTATACATCCACACAGGTCCAGAGTTTAGTCTTAGCCTTTTGACTAAAATGTATAATAGTTTTAGTTACATTTTAGTCTATCGGATATTATTAGTTTTACTCACATTTTAGTCTAGTTTTAGTCTAATACATTTTGGTCATATAAAAAGTATGTATTACATATGTTTTACTGTTTTTCTATTTTATATTTGTTGTTATTTTGAGATTATTTACTGCTAATGTTTATTAAAACAATAGCCTTTAAGTTTTGTTGCATTTAAATTATGCTACATTTAAATATTTTAAAGTAAGTGAGCTGTAATGAAGGAGGGAGGAATAAAGTCAAGTTTCTAAAATGAAACACTTCTCCTGCAGTACAGATTTATACTAACATTACTGGCTTTCAGTAGACTAGACTACATTACTTAACAAGTGTATTTAAAACTCATCCAGTTTAGTAACAGCAATATTTATCTCTTTTCAAATACAGCTACACAGATTATATAATCTTCTTTATTTAGTAAAATATCCAGAACAACAGACTCTCTATCTGTTAAAAACTAAAAACACAGAGACAGAGGAGAATTCTGCTCTCAGGGTTTTCTAACAGAAACAGTAAGGGGTTAGGAAAAAATGGAAAGTGCTTCTTTTCTGTGCGTTTATATACTAACCCATCACTCGCGCTGAAGTTAACGTTAATTTACACGGAAAGTGGATTAACACGGCTAACGTGTGTTACCCATTAGTTTATTTATCAGACAAGCTAACTTAACCTAGCAGCAAACAGCGTTACCTGCCTTCAGAAATCTGAACAAGCTCAGCTCTCTAAATATCTTGGTGAGGAGACTCCATACTACATATTTAGAACTGAGTTTTCCACTGTAGAGCAGCTAAACTTATAAATGGTGTTTATCCAGTAAATGAGAGAGCAGCCGCTGTTTGGATCAGCTGTGTGAGGTTCAGAGTGAGAGGCTCGCGGGTGGGGGGAGGGGGAGTCCTGAGCATGCAGTTCAGAGCGCTGCCTGATCACGTGCTGCGCCTGTTCGCAGCGCTACTTAAAGGGGAAATAGAGAAAGTTTATCCTATCGCCCCGGCTTATTATAGTTATCGCGATATACATTTTCCTCGATAACTATCGTTATTGTTTTATCGACCAGAACTAACTGCTAGGGCATTTTGTTCCATTCAGGTTGTAATTTTTGCCTCAAAGATGCTGGTAAGGTAAATGTCTGAATTAAAGTTAAATTTCTTTTTTCTTCAAATTATAACATACTGTGGGAAACCCAGCATTTGTACAGTAACTTACTAACAATACACACCATCAGGAGTGGATGAGCAGATTTCCTCCTGTATGCTTCCATCTTCCTCATCACTGGCCTGAACCTTTTCTGTAAAAGTCATACAAAAAGTACATGATTAAACAAAAAGGAATATACAGAACCAGGGCAGAATAACAAAAAAATACATTAAAAAAAATTATATATATATATATATATATATATACACATACATACATACATACCATCAGGATCTATGCCAATTTCATCCAAATTCTTGCCCTGAAACTCAGCTAATCGTCCTTTCTCGAGAGCCACAAGAACTTTGCTGATCTTGGCAAGTTGCAGGGTCTTTTCTGGGAGTCGATAGAACTCACGATGGATTCTTATGTCATGTCCCAGGAAGTTGGCTAGTTGGTCCATCTCTGTGTCTGTCATGTTTAGCACCGTTGAAAGGGTTGCAGCATGCTTTCTCAGCCTGGTTGAGGTCAGTGACTCTGGACACTTCGCACCACATGCCTTCGCGAAGCCACGAATGCAGTCTGAACCTCTGAAATGTGTTGCCGCTTCCGGTCTTGCAAACATGTAACTGTTATCTTTTAGAACTCCACAAGCCTCTCTTTGTTTAACAAGGAGTTCTAAAGCAGACATCATTTTTGGAGTCAACAGAATTGGAACTGGGCGACCACGTTTTCCTCTGATGATGATCCTAGAGAAGTGTCTGCAGAGTTTTTTTTCCACTTCAGAGAGCGCCCAGTCCACATCCTCGTGTGGATCGGTAGTGTCTCTAGATAAATATGCTGATAACGGCATGCTTGCCACCTCTCCTTCCCTGCGTCGGTTAAAAAGAATGATCTGGGTCAGACACACTTTTGCCAGTTCCATCCAGGCCTTTGTACATGGACTTTCTGTGAGTGAATTGTACCACTCATCTTGCACTTGACTAAGATATGCATGCAGTTTTTGGACATCTTCGGTAAAGGGCATTAGGGTGGGCACATTCCACTTTGCTTCCCTGATGTTCCTTAAGGCTGCAGATGAAATCATCTCATTCCACTTCTCCCGATGAACTTCTTGAAACTCACTGGCATTCTTCACAAGCTCCTTGTTATCTGTGATTAAACCCTGAGCTTTTAAGAGTTTGCTTACTTTAACTAGGACATTTCCAAGCTTGTTTGCTAGTGATGGAACAGAGAACTTGTTTGTTTCATTGTTGAACCCACATGTGATTCTAACAGCTTCAACAGTCTCCATGTAGTTTTGTGGATTTATCAGATCTTCCATTTTTTTCAAGCTGGTGACTCTCCTGGCACTGCACATGAGCCGTCCCATTTCTCGCATCTTCTCTCGCACATACTGTTGGTTTTTGGCTGACAGCCCACCTTTATTTAGCAAGTGTTGCCCAACGTCAATAATGGCCTGGTCAGTCTTTATTATATCAGTGACTGGGTCAGGATTCATGGCGCTGATTACTTTCCACAGCTGTTTGCTAATGTGTGAAGGCACAGGTCCTGTGTATGTACACATGGACTGAACACGGTTCTTTCCTGGTTTGGGGACGACTGATCCAGGTTTGAATTGACAGCTACGCATATGTCGCCACAGAACCTTTCTTGTAAATAGTCCTTGACAGTATGCACAGTGCATGAAGTCATTTCCCTGCTCATCTTTAGGTGGTCGCTTAAAGGGTACTAACTTCCCCTTTCCTGATTCCATGACAGTAGCATTGTGAATGTAATTTCCTTTGTTACGAATATAATCCAGCTGTTTCTTTCTCTCACTGGAACCTTTTGAAAAGCTTAGCGCTTTAGCAACATCAGATTCATTTTTATGTGCACCTTGAAGATGCCTTGCCATCTTAGCAAAAGGTTTAAGGCAATATACGCAGTAATGTCTCTTGTCGTACACTCTCTTCCCACCTCGTTTTTTGCATGCACTAACAACCACGCTGTTACTTATGCTTTGACTTGAACAAGGTTCTTCTTCTGTTTCAGTGTTTTCAGATGTAAGGTGGTGCCTTTCAAAAACCAATTTGTCTGAAGTTGTGGTGTCACAGACAGGTGATCTATCTGATCCAGAGTCACTTGGCAAATCAAGAGACTGACGTTTCCTTGAGTTTTGTTTAAGGCTACTACTACTGTCACTATCGCTGTCGCTAGTTGTATCTGGAATGTAATCATCTGAACTCTCTGGAGTAGAATCATACAGTTCATCAGAATTGTCCAGATCAGCATTTTCCATCTAAGAAAACAAAACACAAAACTAATTAGGACTAAATTAATAATTCATAGTTGAATAAGTAACAAAGTGACTTCATTTTAATCATTTTACTACTCAGGGTTTTTTTATACATTTAAAGTTTTATAGTTTATGATTTTTTGCTGGTATTTTATAATAATATTTATAAATAATTAATGAATTTTAAAACCTACAAACAATGAAATTCAGAAATTGACAATCAATTGAGAGCTTACTATGATGCTTTTAGTGCGTCTTAGTCTTGGTAACGTCTCATTTTCATTTTCAGACTCAGTCACAATCTGTAAATAAAACCAACATTTTTTTTTATAATTATACTTTTGCAAATAAACAATAATAATAACATAATAGTACAACCCAAACACAAAAAGTTGGGAAAGTATACAGAATGCAATAGCCATGCCTTTCTAATGTGTGCACCAAATAGTTTTGCACCATCTTGCCTCAGACCCCAAAGAAGTAGACACCACTACTGGACAAGCTTAACATAAGGCTTCTGTTTTGCACAGTAAGTTTAAACAGGCATTTGTAAAAAGTAACTTGACTGTATTAAAAAACAAAATTTGTCAAGTTGACCAGATGCAACATGAAATAAAAAACACTAAATGTATAGGCAGTGTGCCTCCAGAACCAAAGGTGAGAAACAATAATCTAAATCAAAGACTTATAAAATAAACACTGAAAGCTACTTTGTGACATTTTTTCTAAAAAGCATTATATAAAAAAAACTTAATTTAACCCAGTGAGCTGAATTAAATCTAAAGTGAAGAAAATGAACTTACCTGTTCAGGAGAATAGTCTGGACCAGGAGAGACACTAGTCTGAGCCTGAGATGGTTGAGGAAGATCAGAATCACCCACCACAGCATGGGAAGTAGCACTGGTCGTCTGTAATCACATTTTATGAAGACAACTTTAACAATATGAAACCACTAAAATACAAATATGTTATTATTAAATTGATATTTCATACTGCCCATCCCATTTCAATTACTAATAACACAGAGTATATAAAACATGCTCTGTGGGAACGTTACACACACTCTAACCGTTCCTTGTGGGGACGGTTCCTTGCACGGACTGTTATGACTAATTTTACACTTATATTTCACTCTAAAACCGACTAAAGGTGTGTTGAGGGGACACCGTGATTACCCAGAAAACTATAAAGAGAGAGAGAGTAGAACTAAATCTAAAGTGAAGAAAATGAACTTACCTGTTCAGGAGAATAGTCTGGACCAGGAGAGTCACTAGTCTGAGCCTGAGATGGTTGAGGAAGATCAGAATCACCCACCACAGCATGGGAAGTAGCACTGGTCGTCTGTAATCACATTTTATGAAGACAACTTTAACAATATGAAACCACTAAAATACAAATATGTTATTATTAAATTGATATTTCATACTGCCCATCCCATTTCAATTACTAATAACACAGAGTATATAAAACATGCTCTGTGGGAACGTTACACACACTCTAACCGTTCCTTGTGGGGACGGTTCCTTGCACGGACTGTTATGACCAATTTTACACTTATATTTCACTCTAAAACCGACTAAAGGTGTGTTGTGGGGACGCCGTGATTACCCAGAAAAACTATAAAGAGAGAGAGAGTAGAACTAAATCTAAAGTGAAGAAAATGAACTTACCTGTTCAGGAGAATAGTCTGGACCAGGAGAGACACTAGTCTGAGCCTGAGATGGTTGAGGAAGATCAGAATCACCCACCACAGCATGGGAAGTAGCACTGGTCGTCTGTAATCACATTTTATGAAGACAACTTTAACAATATGAAACCACTAAAATACAAATATGTTATTATTAAATTGATATTTCATACTGCCCATCCCATTTCAATTACTAATAACACAGAGTATATAAAACATGCTCTGTGGGAACGTTACACACACTCTAACCGTTCCTTGTGGGGACGGTTCCTTGCACGGACTGTTATGACCAATTTTACACTTATATTTCACTCTAAAACCGACTAAAGGTGTGTTGAGGGGACACCGTGATTACCCAGAAAACTATAAAGAGAGAGAGAGTAGAACTAAATCTAAAGTGAAGAAAATGAACTTACCTGTTCAGGAGAATAGTCTGGACCAGGAGAGTCACTAGTCTGAGCCTGAGATGGTTGAGGAAGATCAGAATCACCCACCACAGCATGGGAAGTAGCACTGGTCGTCTGTAATCACATTTTAAAAAAGACTAAATTTACAATATGAAACCACTAAAATACAAATATAATATTATTTAATTGATATTTCATACTGCCCATCCCATTTCAATTACTAATAACACAGAGTATATAAAACATGCTCTGTGGGAACGTTACACACACTCTAACCGTTCCTTGTGGGGACGGTTCCTTGCACGGACTGTTATGACTAATTTTACACTTATATTTCACTCTAAAACCGACTAAAGGTGTGTTGAGGGGACACCGTGATTACCCAGAAAACTATAAAGAGAAAGAGTAGAACTAAATCTAAAGTGACTTCCTGTCGGCGGCGTGAGTAGTCGCAGCGGCCACTCCGAGAACACGGTGCTTTTTTGGTTTTTTTTGTTGTAACTAATCCGATCTGAACTCGCAACCACGCAAGAGTTCGCCATAAGAACAACTGGCACCCACATTTACGACCGACAGATCCACCTAAACCTGCAAAATCAACCAAAAACTGGACTAACAGATGGTCTACGAGCAGAGCTACGCGCGAGAGGCCTGCTAAGATCCGTGGCGTTTCCTGAGCCTGCTAGCCGGAAGAGGGCTCCCCGAAAGCGGTGCACGAGGAGCCGGAACTGCGGTAAGAGAGCCGGAGTCCACACAAAGCTAATGGCAAACTCCAACTGGCCTGCCATCCATCCTCCTCTCCAACATCTGCTCCTTGGGGAATAAACTAGACTATCTCCGGCTCCAGCGGAAAACCCAGCGTGAGTTCAGGAACTGCTGTGTGTTTGTTTTCACAGAGACGTGGTTAACAGCTGCCTTCCCGGACTCCACCATAGAGGTGAGCGGCATGCTATGCCTCCGCTCGGATCGCGACGCCGGCCTCTCCAGCAAGGTCCGCAGAGGTGGGGTGTGTGTTTACATCAACACAGTATGATGTAACAACGCTGCGCTGATCTCCAGCCCCTACTCGCCGCTGGTGGAGTTTGCTGTAGTCAGAGCCAGGCCATTCTACCTGCCCAGAGAGCTTAGCAGCGTGTACATAATAGCAGTGTATGTAGCACCCAGTGCTAATGCTAATGCTCTGCAAGAACTGTACACTGTTATCTCCTGTAACTCCAGAACTCGACTTATCACTGTAACTCCTGTATCACTGTAACTCCAGAACTCGACTTATCACTGTAACTCCTGTATCACTGTAACTCCAGAACTCGACTTATCACTGTAACTCCTGTATCACTGTAACTCCAGAACTCGACTTATCACTGTAACTCCTGTATCACTGTAACTCCAGAACTCGACTTATCACTGTAACTCCTGTATCACTGTAACTCCAGAACTCGACTTATCACTGTAACTCCTGTACCACTGTAACTCCAGAACTCGACGGACTGTTTATTGTTGCTGGTGATTTCAATCATATCTCTGTGATGCTCATCCCAGCATACAAACAGCTCATCAGACATGCCAAATCGGAGAAGAAGCAAGTAACAACCTGGCCTCCAGGAGCCATCTGTGCTCTTCAGGACTGTTTTGAGCACACTGACTGGGACATGTTCAGAGAAGCTGCTACTTCTGATGACTCCATCAACCTGGAGGAGTACACAGACTCAGTGACTGGCTACATCAGCAAATGCATTGAGGATGTTACTGTCTCCAAAACCATCACAACCCGCCCCAACCAGAAGCCGTGGATGACTGCAGAGGTGCGTGTGCTGCTGAGATCCCGAGACAAGGCCTTTAAGTCAGGGGACAGGGCTGGCCTCCGAACAGCTAGAGCCAAGCTCTCCCGGGGGATCAGAGAGGCAAAGCGCACCTACGCAAAGAAAATCCACGCCCACTTCCAGGACACTACTGACACTCGGCGCATGTGGCAGGGCATCCAGACCATCACCAACTACAAGTCACCTCCACCTGCTTGTAACAGTGATGCCTCCCTTCCAGATGCACGGAACTACTTCGATGCAAAGTTCGAACACAGAACTACACGACAGCAAGGAAGATCACACCTCCTCCAAACGACCAGGTACTGTGCCTGTCCTCAGCTGATGTGCGGAGAACTCTACTCAGAGTCAACCCACGGAAAGCCCCAGGACCAGACAGCATACCTGGCAGAGTGCTCAGAGGATGTGCAGAACAACTCACGGTGTTCTCCAGGACATTTTCAACATCTCTCTGAGCACCGCGTGTGTGCCAACATGCTTCAAGACGTCCACCATCGTCCCTATGCCAAAGAAGTCTCGAGTGTCTCAATTACTACCGTCCCATTGCACTTACTCCCATCATCATGAAGTACTTAGAGAAGCTGGTCATGAGGCACATCAAACACCAGCTCCCCTCCACACTGGACCCTCTGCAGTTTGCGTATCGTCCAAACAGATCAACAGACGATGCCATCTCTACTGCGCTCCACCTGGCTCTCACCCACCTGGACAACAAAGACTGCTATGTTCGAATGCTGTTCATTGACTTCAGTTCAGCATTCACACCCTCATCCCTCAGCATCTGATCGGAAAACTGAGCTTGCTGGGCCTGAACTCCTCCCTCTGTAACTGGGTTTTGGACTTCCTGACTGAGAGACCACAATCAGTCAGGATTGGAAACAACACCTCCAGCACCACCATACTGAGCACCGGTGCCCCCCAGGGCTGTGTGCTCAGTCCACTTCTGTTCACTCTGCTGACTCATGACTGTACTGCAAAATACAGCTCAAACCACATCAAGTTCGCTGATGACACAACTGTGGTTGGCCTCATCAGCAAGAACGATGAGTCAGCATACAGAGAGGAGATCTACACCACAAGCTGCATCCGCAAAGCCACCAGCATTGTGGACGACCCCACCCATCCCTCACACGAACACTTCGCTCTGATGCCGTCCGGCAGAAGATACAGGAGCATCCGAGCCTCCACTAACAGACTCTACAACAGCTTCATCCACCAGGCAGTCAGACTCCTCAACACACAGAGACAGAACTGAACCCCACCCCACCTACCACACACAAAGACTGAACTTCACTCACACACACACTCAGCACACAGAGACTGAAATGTCTTTATCCCTATCAGCCACTCTCAAAAACTATAAACTCTCTACCTCAGTAACTGCTGTGATTATATATGTTCTATATGTTACAGTATGTTACACATCTCTGCACCTTATCCTCACTTTACACTTTATTATACCATATCGGTACTGCACTGTCCTGTCTATTATATTGTCTCGTTTTTTTTATTTATTGTTAATACAAACTACTTCCGGCGCCGACGCGAGTGGCTGTCTGTTCCAGAAGCTCCGTCTCTTTGTGTGTTTTTCTGAGTTTTTTTACGTTTATTTATCGTCTCTGTGCTACTACACACGTCTAGTGTGCATCTTATTTATATCCTAAGGATATTTTTGGTGTAAATATGCGGGGCAGCGAGGAATACCGTGTTTATTCCCGGGAAGAACTGCTAGCCCTCCGACCCGCGGGACGTGGGGGCATTGTCCACACAATACCGGATGATCTGAGAAGGAGGTACCGAGGTTGCAGGGCCGGCGCTATGCTAAAGGCTAAGCTAAAGGCTAAGAAGTCGGAGCAGCGCTGGAGGTACAAACCCTCAGTTCCGTCGGTGGTTATGGGGAATGTTAACTCACTGACCAACAAAACCGACGAGCTAGCGTGTCTGGTGAAGAATCAGAAGCTCTACAGGGAGTGTAGCGTGCTGTGTTTCACCGAGACCTGGCTCACCCCCGACACGCCGGATGCTAACGTGCAGCTACCCGGCTTTTCTTCAGTGAGGGCGGATCGGGACCCGGTGCTTTGCGGGAAGCGGAAAGGTGGAGGAATCGCGCTGTTTATTAACAACAGATGGTGCAACCCTGGACATGTGTACGTGAAGGAGGTGATCTGCTGTCGGGATATTGAACTGTTAGCGGTGAGTCTCCGACCTTATTACATGCCGCGGGAGCTCTCTCACGCGATCCTCGTGTGTGTTTACATCCAGCCGAGAGCGGACGTGCAGGCGGCGTGTGACGTCATCCACTCCACCGTCGCAGCGCTGCAGACACAGCACCCTGACGCCTTCTATGTGATCACTGATGACTTTAATCACGTAACGCTGGACTCTACCCTGCCTGCCTTTTTCCAGTTTGTGGACTGTCCCACCAGGAAAAACAGGACCATAGACTTGCTGTATGCTAATGTGAGGGATGCATACAGGGCTATTCCACTACCACCGCTGGGGAAATCAGATCACAATCTGGTGTTCCTGCAGCCTCAGTACAAACCACTGGTACTGAGGCAGCCCACTACCACACGCTCATTCAGAGTCTGGTCTCCTGAAGCAGAAGAAGCCCTAAGGGACTGCTATGAAACCACTGACTGGAGCGTGCTGCTGCACCCACATGGTGAGGACATTGAGGGGGTGACTCACTGTGTTACGGACTACTTGAATTTCGGTATGGATGTTGCTGTTCCCACAAAGACTGTACGCTGCTTTCCAAACAACAAACCCTGGATTACCAGCTCCGTCAAGGACCTCCTCAACCAAAAGAAGAGGGCGTTCAAAGACGGAAACTTGGTAGAGCTGAAGCGCGTACAGGGGGAACTCAAGGTACGTCTTAAAGAGGCCAAGGAGTCTTACAGGAAGAAGGTGGAAAGAAAGCTGCAAGACAACAACATGAAGGAAGTCTGGGGTGCAATGAAAACCATCACTGGGTGCAAGAACAACAACGGCAACCCAGTAGATGGCGGTGTGGACAGAGCAAACCAGTTCAACAACTTTTACAACAGGTTTGACTGTCCTGCTCCTGCTGCCCCCTCCTCCTACCCTCCTGCAGCATCACCAACATCTTCTCCATCTCTACCATCATCACCACCATCTCCATCACCTTCAACTCCAACTCCACCATCTTCATCACCACCACCATTACCCTCACCTCCATCTTCATCAACATCATCACCGTCATCATCATCACCATCAGCACAATCACCCTCACCTCCACCATCTTCATCAGCACCATCATCACCCTCACCTCCACCATCTTCATCATCACCACCATCAACACTATCAACTGGCAGACAAATCATCTCCTCCAGTCCACCAACCTTTACTGCTGACCAGGTCAGGAGACAGCTGAGGAGACTTCACCCCAGGAAGGCAGCTGGCCCGGACAGAGTGTGCCCCAGAATGCTCAAGGCATGTGCTGTTCAACTGGGTGAGCCCCTCCAACATGTTTTTAACCTGAGTCTGCGTATAGGGAGAGTTCCTGCCACGTGGAAGACAACCTGTCTCATTCCTGTTCCCAAGAAGGCACACCCGAAGGAGCTGAATGACTACAGGCCTGTTGCTTTGACATCTCATGTGATGAAGACCATGGAGCGACTGCTGCTGGACCAACTCAGACCTCAGGTCCACCATGCTGAGGACCCACTGCAGTTTGCGTACCGGGAAAAGGTGGGAGTGGAAGATGCCATCCTCTATCTCCTGCACAGAGCTCACTCTCATCTGGACAAGGGGGGAGGTGCTGTGAGGGTCATGTTCTTCGACTTCTCCAGTGCCTTCAACACCATCCAGCCCCTACTACTGAGAGACAAGCTGATGGAGATGGAGGTGGATATGCACCTGGTCACCTGGATCACTGACTACCTTACTGGGAGACCACAACATGTCAGGATCAGGGACTGCTCCTCTGATACAGTGATCAGCAGCACAGGAGCACCACAGGGGACTGTTCTCTCTCCAGTCCTGTTCACACTGTACAGATCAGACTTCAAATACCACTCGGAGTCATGCCACATGCAGAAGTTCTCTGACGACACTGCAATTGTGGGGTGTGTGCGTAATGATGATGAGAGGGAGTACAGAAGCCGGGTTGAGGAATTTGTGATGTGGTGCAAGATGAACCATCTGCAGCTGAACATCTCCAAAACCAAGGAGATGTGCATAGACTTCAGGAGGTCCAGGCCCTCTGCTCAGCAGCCAATCTCCATCGAGGGGGTCGACGTGGAGGTGGTCAAATCCTACAAATACCTTGGTGTGCACCTGGACGACAGGCTGGACTGGTCAGTGAACACTGACTCCCTCTACAGGAAGGCTCAGAGCAGACTGTACTTCCTCAGAAGGCTCAGGGCTTTCAACATCTGCCAGAAACTCCTCCTGATGTTCTACCAGTCTGTGGTAGCCAGCGTCCTCTTTTACACTGTTGTGTGTTGGGGAGGCAGCATCAGCAAGAGGGATGCTGGACGACTGGACAGGCTGGTGAGGAAAGCTGGTTCTGTGCTGGGATTAGAGCTGGAGTCCTTAACACCACTGGCAGAGAGGAGAGCCCTCAGCAAGCTGCTGAACATCATGGACAATGTTCACCACCCTCTGCACAGCACCATCACCAGGCAGAGGAGCTCATTCAGCGGCAGACTGCTGTCCCAGTCCTGCTCCACAGACAGACTCCGAAAGTCTTTTTTCCTCAGGCCATAAGACTGTTCAACTCCTCTCAGCACAGCAAACTAAAGACTCTGTGAAACTTTTTCATTCCGGCCACTCTGGCCACACCATGGACACACCCCCAGCTATGGACACACTCTCAGACTTGCTGATGCCTAGAACACTTTTTATAGTTCTACCATATTTTGCACTAGTAGTTCATTAACTAGTTAATTCATCTACTGTTTACGTATCTTTTGCACTGTTTACGTATCTTTTGCACTGCTTAATTTATTTTAAATTATTATATAACTGTGTATTTGCACTTTCTGTTTGGCTGACATCAGTTATCCTCACATTATGCACATCAACTGGTGTTCACTGTCTATTGTGTTCAACTGCACTACCTCCATTCTCCATCTCCATTACACACACACACACGAAGACTGTACATTTACACTGTATATTCTATTTCTTATTTGATTGTATTTATATGTATCTTTATATTTTATATTTTATCTTTTTTAACTTTGTGTATTGTGTAACCTGCTGCTGGATGCCAAGAATTTCCCCCCGGGGATCAATAAAGTATCTATCTATCTATCTATCTATCTATCTAATAGTGTAATAGTTTTATGTTGCACTGTCGTCACTCCTGCACTTTATGTTGTCTATTGCTTCTTGTTCCATGTTGCACCATGGTTCCAGAGGAATGTAATTTCACTACACTGTGTACCTGTACTCAGTTGTAATGACAATAAAAGCCTCTTCACTTGACTTAATGAAAATGAACTTACCTGTTCAGGAGAATAGTCTGGACCAGGAGAGTCACTAGTCTGAGCCTGAGATGGTTGAGGAAGATCAGAATCACCCACCACAGCATAGGAAGTAGCACTGGTCGTCTGTAATCACATTTAAAAAAAGACTAAATTTACAATATGAAACAACTAAAATACAAATATAACATTATTTAATTGATATTTCATACTGCCCATCCCATTTCAATTACTAATAACACAGAGTATATAAAACATGCTCTGTGGGAACGTTACACACACTCTAACCGTTCCTTGTGGGGACGGTTCCTTGCACGGACTGTTATGACCAATTTTACACTTATATTTCACTCTAAAACCGACTAAAGGTGTGTTGTGGGGACGCCGTGATTACCCAGAAAAACTATAAAGAGAGAGAGAGTAGAACTAAATCTAAAGTGAAGAAAATGAACTTACCTGTTCAGGAGAATAGTCTGGACCAGGAGAGTCACTAGTCTGAGCCTGAGATGGTTGAGGAAGATCAGAATCACCCACCACAGCATGGGAAGTAGCACTGGTCGTCTGTAATCACATTTTAAAAAAGACTAAATTTACAATATGAAACAACTAAAATACAAATATAACATTATTTAATTGATATTTCATACTGCCCATCCCATTTCAATTACTAATTACACAGAGTATATAAAACATGCTCTGTGGGAACGTTACACACACTCTAACCGTTCCTTGTGGGGACGGTTCCTTGCACGGACTGTTATGACCAATTTTACACTTATATTTCACTCTAAAACCGACTAAAGGTGTGTTGTGGGGACGCCGTGATTACCCAGAAAACTATAAAGAGAAAGAGTAGAACTAAATCTAAAGTGAAGAAAATGAACTTACCTGTTCAGGAGAATAGTCTGGACCAGGAGAGACACTAGTCTGAGCCTGAGATGGTTGAGGAAGATCAGAATCACCCACCACAGCATGGGAAGTAGCACTGGTCGTCTGTAATCACATTTTATGAAGACAACTTTAACAATATGAAACCACTAAAATACAAATATGTTATTATTAAATTGATATTTCATGCTGCCCATCCCATTTCAATTACTAATAACACAGAGTATATAAAACATGCTCTGTGGAAACGTTACACACACTCTAACCGTTCCTTGTGGGGACGGTTCCTTGCACGGACTGTTATGACTAATTTTACACTTATATTTCACTCTAAAACCGACTAAAGGTGTGTTGTGGGGACGCCGTGATTACCCAGAAAAACTATAAAGAGAGAGAGAGTAGAACTAAATCTAAAGTGAAGAAAATGAACTTACCTGTTCAGGAGAATAGTCTGGACCAGGAGAGACACTAGTCTGAGCCTGAGATGGTTGAGGAAGATCAGAATCACCCACCACAGCATGGGAAGTAGCACTGGTCGTCTGTAATCACATTTTATAAAGACAATGCAAACATATAAAACCATAAAGACATCATGAACAATACTTAATACATTCTGAATCACAGCATTACGTATACTGCATACTTTGCAACATACTTGTGTTCTCCATGGGTAGTCATCACCCCCATAGTCATAGACAATTTCTTCTCCTTCTTTAATGTCATTCAGGGCAAACAAACAAAGGTGTGGTTTTCCATCCACATCAATTTTTTTCATTTTACAGTTTGGGTGTCTGTGGTCATCGTTAACGAGCCGCCCAAATGATCCATCTTCTCTTGAGGCATCAATACTTAAACACAAAAAGAGAAATACAAATTTCACAATAACAAAAATAATAACTTCATTTGATTAAATACAATAAATAAATTCTGCTAAAAAGTCAAAAACTCATGCTGCATGACTTTACCATCTAGACCAATTTGATTTGGCTAATCAATTATTATGGCCAAGCTGGCTGACCGGGCATAAGCAATCAATTAAACCAGCATTATCAGCATAACCAAGTTCATCCACCACTATTAGTAGCATGACCACTGTGGTCAGCCATCAAGACCATACAACTCAACCCCTGTGACCAATCGGGTTGCATAATCATCATTATCAAGTGGGTATTCAGCTTGACCATCTTGACAACATTGACAGGACCAGTTTAAACCAACCATAACTAGCCCGATTTAAGCCACATGGTATATTATAGTTTTGGAGCAAACAGAAGCCTTACCACCATAGTTTCCCTTTCCACTTGAAGTCAAACATAAATACAGTACATGATGGGTGGTAAATGTTTCTTCTTCTCTGGGATTCTGCTTCATTTATCATATCTCCTCGATATTCAACAAGAAAATCTCCTTTGCAAATAGAACTCTTTGCAAATACTCCACGTCCTGTAAAAGACAGCAAAAACATTTTAACCAGGATAAACTACATTTACTTGAACAGACATTCAGCTCATGATAGATGGCAATTAGACCAACAAAGAAAGAAAGAGGGAACCATATTAAGATAAGCTCTATTTTAACTGAGTCTTCTCATGGATCATCAGGCTGCGTGTAAATGTATGACATTAATGACTAAAAAACTTCAGACGCCTTCTTACCTTTTACTGCATTAATGTACTTCACCTCCAACTTGCTTGTTTTGTCTGTTTTTGAAACCACATGTTCTATGGCATCCCTAAGAGGACTGATCCGTGGTGGCATTTTAAACTGCAAGAATATTAAACAAAAAAATTACTTGCCCTGTGATTAATTACTGTCTGATGTATTAAAGTTGTCAGTTGTATGATTTTTAACTAACTCTTATGGTTAGATATTTTAAAATAAAATTCATTTCTTAGGTTCAGGAGAGGTGGCTGTTTCAGCAGTAGTAAAGTGTGGGGGAACTGCGGCTGAACAGCCACCCCTCCCCCACCATCTACTACTGCTGATACAACCTGACTCTTACATTAATAAACATAAAAATACATACATACACAAACATAATGAATGATTTGCTCATATGCTGCATTTCAAACAGCTATAAATCCCTGTATGCAGTTATATACAATTCTTAAGCAGTTATACATCCATATACAGAGTCATATTCAATCTTTAACCACATATGCATCACTATGCACCATGCTGTACATCTTCATGCACAATGTTATACAATCCTTTACCAGTTAAACATCCTTAACTCCTGCTATACACTACTATACATATTTATACAACCTTTAATCAGATATACATCCCTTTACAGCATTACACAAAATCCTAAACCAACTATACACCCCTACACACCATTATACACAATACTTAACTAGCTATACACTACTATACACAATTACATAGAAACCATAATTAGCTATGCATCCATACACACCACTACATAGAACCCTTAACCAGCTATTCACTGCTTTACACTATTTCATACAACCTTTAACCAGCTATACACTACTATACAGAATTACACAGAACCCCCTAATCAGCTATACATCCTTACACACTGTTACATAGAACCCTTAACCAGCTATACCCTACTATACACATTTACACAGAACCTTAAACCAGCTATACACTACTATACACATTTACACAGAACCTTAAACCAGCTATACACTACTATACACATTTACACAGAACCTTAAACCAGCTATACTTAACCAGCTATACGCTACTATACACCATTACATAGAACCCTTAACCAGCTATACACTACTATACACATTTACACAGAACCTTAAACCAGCTATACTTAACCAGCTATACGCTACTATACACCATTACATAGAACCCTTAACCAGCTATACCCTACTATACACATTTACACAGAACCTTAAACCAGCTATACACTACTATACACATTTACACAGAACCTTAAACCAGCTATACTTAACCAGCTATACGCTACTATACACCATTACATAGAACCCTTAACCAGCTATACACTACTATACACTTTACATAGAACCCTTAACCAGCTATACGCTACTATACACCATTACATAGAACCCTTAACCAGCTATACACTACTATACACCATTACATAGAACCCTTAACCAGCTATACACTACTATACACTTTACATAGAACCCTTAACCAGCTATACGCTACTATACACCTTTACATAGAACCCTTAACCAGCTATACACTACTATACACCTTTACATAGAACCCTTAACCAGCTATACACTACTATACACCTTTACATAGAACCCTTAACCAGCTATACCCTACTATACACCTTTACATAGAACCCTTAACCAGCTATACACTACTATACACTTTACATAGAACCCTTAACCAGCTATACGCTACTATACACCATTACATAGAACCCTTAACCAGCTATACACTACTATACACCATTACATAGAACCCTTAACCAGCTATACACTACTATACACCTTTACATAGAACCCTTAACCAGCTATACCCTACTATACACCTTTACATAGAACCCTTAACCAGCTATACACTACTATACACTTTACATAGAACCCTTAACCAGCTATACGCTACTATACACCATTACATAGAACCCTTAACCAGCTATACCCTACTATACACCTTTACATAGAACCCTTAACCAGCTATACACTACTATACACCTTTACATAGAACCCTTAACCAGCTATACCCTACTATACACCTTTACATAGAACCCTTAACCAGCTATACGCTACTATACACCATTACATAGAACCCTTAACCAGCTATACGCTACTATACACCATTACATAGAACCCTTAACCAGCTATACACTACTATACACCTTTACATAGAACCCTTAACCAGCTATACACTACTATACACCATTACATAGAACCCTTAACCAGCTATACACTACTATACACCTTTACATAGAACCCTTAACCAGCTATACCCTACTATACACCTTTACATAGAACCCTTAACCAGCTATACACTACTATACACTTTACATAGAACCCTTAACCAGCTATACGCTACTATACACCATTACATAGAACCCTTAACCAGCTATACACTACTATACACCTTTACATAGAACCCTTAACCAGCTATACACTACTATACACCATTACATAGAACCCTTAACCAGCTATACACTACTATACACTTTACATAGAACCCTTAACCAGCTATACGCTACTATACACCATTACATAGAACCCTTAACCAGCTATACGCTACTATACACCTTTACATAGAACCCTTAACCAGCTATACACTACTATACACCTTTACATAGAACCCTTAACCAGCTATACCCTACTATACACCTTTACATAGAACCCTTAACCAGCTATACCCTACTATACACCTTTACATAGAACCCTTAACCAGCTATACACTACTATACACCTTTACATAGAACCCTTAACCAGCTATACACTACTATACACCTTTACATAGAACCCTTAACCAGCTATACGCTACTATACGTATTTACACAGAACTTTAAACCAGCTATACACTACTATACACCATCATATACGATCTGTAACCAGTTACATATCTTTATATATTTTTAAAAAATCATGCATTCCTAAATAACAAAATATATTATATATATTCTTATCACTATTATACAATATGTAACCCACTGTTATACACCCTATACACCATAATATATAATTCTTAACCTATTTTAACACCCTTATGCATGAGTCTACACCATTAATCAGATATACATCCACGTTTACAATAATATAGGAATTATAACACCATTAACCAAAATTATCTACTCATTCTGTCACACTAACAAAACAAAGAAATTAAGGGTGCCTGAGCAGCACTGTGAAATACAGTCAGCAAATATCTACCTTTTTTACCCTGCTGAGACTAACTTAACCTGTCAGCTAGCTAAATTTAGGTAGGAAGGTTAGCTAACACTAGCTAGCTTATGTGAGCAGTCTGCAGCCAGTCTAGCATTTGTCACTAGACATTTAAAAGCTTGTTTTTATTCTTAAACTTAAATATTACAAAAAAACACTAACTTCAGAAACTAGCTCTCATCTGCTCACCACACTCTCCAACTCTCCTCTGAACGGCAAAATGGCTTACAGCGATTAACAAGCTCCCTTCCCCCAACACTCGACTGCCGTTCCAGCAGCCGCCCTCCCCCCTCTACTTGCCGTTCCAGCAGCCGCCCTCCCCCCTCTACTTGCCGTTTCACCAGCCGCTCTCCCCCCTCTACTTGCCGTTTCAGCAGCCGCTCTCCCCCCTCTACTTGCCGTTCCAGCAGCCGCTCTCCCCCCTCTACTTGCCGTTTCAGCAGCCGCCCTGTGCTGTTCCAGCAAGCAATCAAGGCCCCTCCCTCTGCTGCTGCTGCTGCTGTTGTTGGAATAGCCAACCCCTCTAACAGTGCAAACAGCCACCACCCCTCCCCCACACTGTAACTACTGCTGCTGCTGAAACAGCCTGACTCTAATAAACTTTAAAACTTTTAAAGCTAAACTTTCAGCTCCTAACTGCTGCTAAACTGGTTAAATCATGAACATCACATGTACTTTTGCAGAGGTTGTGCATAAGGTTTTTTTGAGTAATGTAGAAGATATACTCAGCTTACATGGTATCAAATTAAAAGTCTTATAATGGAGACCACCATTTTTATATAACAAATATAATTGTATCATTTATAATTAAAATGACATGCATTTTGGCATTTTTATTGTCTTTTTATTTAGTTAAATTACTGTGTGAAGCACTTTTTAGAACTAGAACTGTCTGCTAGTTGGGGGAGGGGCGGTAGAAAAAAGAGAGGTATAGGGGGTGTTCAGCAGATCTGTACATGTTATATGCTAAAAGGACAACAGGAGAAATAGCTAGCTAGCTAGTTGACCACTGTGATCATGCTAGTCATTAACCTAATAAAACAACTAACCTAATAAAAAGGAGTAAAAATTTGACAGCACTCATATAATATCCAGTATATATATTTATAAGTCTTGCCGATAAAAAACAAACATTTTAACCTACAGGGACTTTTCAGTATGCTTACTGTACACCATCCAGCATTATTATATAAACCAATCAAGTGTTAACATCTTCTAATTGGATATTTTTTTTAATGGTCTTGAGTTTGATATTACAAATTATTTTCTCAATAATTTTGTTTTAATTGTTATTTAATTTGGAGAATGATGTATTATACTTGAGACTTGTTCATGAGTCAAGACCAAGAGCAGGAGTTTCAAGGACTAAGACAAGACTGAGACAAGACCAAGTTTTTTTTTCACCAAAATAAAAAGAAGGGATTTGGATGTAACTTAACAAACAGGTAAGAGCCTGCCATTGAATAATTACTCCATGGATGATTATGTTTCAGCTGGCAATAAGTTAAAAGTTATTTACCAATGCAGTAATAGCTTCTCATTTCTTAAACAACCATGTTAAAGACATGTTCTGTGGTTGGGAAAAGACATTCATCTGATTGGCCACCACAGAGTCCAGACCTTGTTGAGAATCTTTGGGATGTGCTGTAGGAGACTCCAAATATCCCATCATCAGCACAAGATTACATTACATTACAGTACATAACATTACATTTGGCAGACGCTTTTGTCCAAAGTGACTTACAATAGTGAAGTATAAAAATAATAGAAGTAAAAGTAAAAACATCTTTAGATAGGAAATGAGGTTAGAAGTTGTTAGAGGTTAGAGTTAGAGTGGTTAGGAGAGTAAGAGTTCTTTGAAGAGCTCTGTCTTCAGGAGTTTATTAAAGATAGTGAGAGATTCTCCTGATCTGGTAGTGGATGGTAGTTTGTTCCACCATTGGGTAACTCTGTATGAGAACAGTCTGGATTGTTTTGTGTGAATGTTTGTTTGGTAAAGTGAGGCGACGTTCATTGGAGGAGCGCAGCGGCTGGGAGGTAGCGTAAGCCTTCAGGAGTGAGTGCAGGTAGGAAGGAGCCTGTTCTGTCATCACCTTTTAGGCGATCGTAAGGACTTTGAATTTGATGCAAGCAGCAACTGGTAGCCAATGGAGCTCAATGAGCAGCGGGGTGACGTGCCCGTTTTGGCTGGTTGAAGACCAGACATGCTGCTGCATTCTGGATCATCTGTAGTGGAGGCATGAGATTACCACCGCTTGTACCAGGAGTTGGGTGGCCTGTTGCGTCAGAAATGGTTGAATATTTTTGATGTTGTAAAGTGGATAAGGAGTGGGCTGAAGACAGCTGCCTTGTCAGTGGACTTGCTCGGTGGACTCGCGCAGGTAGACTCGCAGGTCTTTACCCAAGTTGGTCTTCACACAACAGCTGACGCCTTCAGCTGACACCTCGGCGAGTGACGAAATAGGATTCTAAATTGCGCACAGCTGCGGGCGATATAGGAAATTAGCACCACAAGATCTTGGGTAAAAATGACTGCAGCTCTGGACAGAATTAAATGGCCATCAGCGAGGGTGAGAGAGGGAGAGAGGGAACACACTGGAAGAGCTGAAGTGGACACTCCCCCATACTTCATACTTCTGACAGCAGGAAAGTCACACCGCCTCTAGCAAATCAGGCTGAAGTTGCTCCACACTAAGCTCCTGTTTGGACAACCTCTGTCCTCTTACATCTCGAGCCATTAGCTCAAGCAAACCGCAGCCATGGCTAAAAAATAACTCACTCAGGGAACTACGTTCCAAACTCCGAGCTGCCGAAAGAAAATGGCAAAAAAAAAAAAAACTACCAACTGCTCCTGGATTCCTTTACAGCCAGCATCACAACTGCTAAAGCTGAATTTTATCACAATAAATTCAGCTCCCTCACAGACTGCCGGAAAATATTTGCTACATTTAAATCACTAATCAACCCTCCTCCTCCTCCTCCTCCTCTGGCTACATACTGCTGAAACACTTGCCTCATTCTTTACTGGGAAAGTGGCAGCTATCAGCAACCAATTTACTGATGTAACATGTAGCAGTCCTACTACATGCTCTGCAGCCCGGTGTCCCTCCACCGAAGGCGTTGCTTTCTCCTCGTTCACTCCTCTCACTGAGAACAAGACACTGGCTCTCCTAACACGTAGCCGTCCTACTATGTGTCCGCTTGACCCAATTTCCTCAAACCTACTACAAACCATTGCACCTACAATCACTCCGGCTATCACTCACACCATCAATGCCTCTTTAGCTTCTGGTGTTTTCCCAACTGCTTTCAAACAAGCACATGTGACACCAAAAAAAAGGCTTAAAAAGCCTTCTCTCAACCCCGCCCAGGTTGATAACTACAGACCGGTCTCACTACTACCCTTTCTCTCTAAAAAAAAAAAAAAAAAAAAAGTTTTAAATCAGGTCTCTGGCTTCCTCTCCCAGAATGACCTCCTGGACCAGAACCAATCTGAATTTAAAAAAGGACACTCTACCGAGACGGCTCTGTTGTCTGTGACTGAAGCGTTGAAAACTGCTAGAGCTGCAGGCCAGTCCTCAGTGCTCATTCTGCTGGACCTCTCGGCCGCCTTCGACACGGTCAACCACGACTTCCTCCTAACTATACTCTCAAACATGGGGATCTCACACAATGTGCTGTCATGGTTCAGATCATACGTCCCCAGGGTTCGGTTCTGGGTCCCCTTCTCTTCTCAATATATACCGCCTCTCTTGGTCAGGTTATCCACTCTCATGGCTTCTCCTACCATTGCTTTGCTGATGACACCCAGCTATACCTGTCATTCTCACTTGAAGATCACTCAATCTCTGCACGGATATTGCAGTGACATATCCTCATGGATGAAGGAGCATCACCTTCGATTAAATCTCTCAAAGACTGAACTTCTGGTCATACCAGCAAAACCATCTATTCAACCCAACTTCTCTATAAGCATCGACTCTCTCTCTCTCTCACCGTCAAAGGTTGCTAGGAACCTGGGTGTTATGGTTGATGACCAGCTCTCCTTCACGCACCATGTGGCCTCAGTTGCTTGATCCTGCCGCTTCGTGCTTTATAACATCAGAAAAATTAGAGCGTTTCTGACGCAACAGGCCACCCAACTCCTGGTACAAGCAGTCGTCATCTCACGCCTCGACTACTGCAATGCTGTGCTAACTGGCCTCCCGGCCTGCGTAGTAAAACCACTCCAAATCATCCAGAATGCAGCAGCACGTCTGGTCTTCAACCAGCCAAAACGGGCACGTCACCCCACTGCTCATTGAGCTCCATTGGCTACCAGTTGATGCTCGCATCAAATTCAAAGCTCTTACAATCGCCTACAAGGTGATGACAGAACAGCTCCTTCCTACCTGCACTGATCACTCCTGAAGGCTAACGCTACCTCCCGGCCGCTGCGCTCCTCCAATGAACGTCGCCTCGCTTTACCAAACAAACATTCACACAGAACAATCCAGACTGTTCTCATACAGAGTTCCCCAATGGTGGAACAAACTACCTTCTACTACCAGATCAGGAGAATCTCTCACTATCTTTAATAAACTCCTGAAGACAGAGCTCTTCAAAGAGCACTTACTCTCCTAACACCTCTAACACACTAACTACTTCCAACCTCATTTCCTTCTTCCCCTCCTTCACTTCTCTATCCCTTTATTTCACTTCGACCTCCTTTAAGCCCTGTCTAAAAAATGGTTTATCTTTACTTCTATTACTTTTGTACTTGACTATTGTAAGTCGCTTTGGACAAAAGCGTCTGCCAAATGTAATGTAATGTAAAAGTTGGCTCCGTTTGACAAAAAAAATGTTAATGCTAATAGCAATCCATATAATGTGTTGGCAGAGTAGAATTTACAATATTTTGTTATATTTAAGCAGTAAAGTAACACATGACCATCTCATGTTGTATTGCTTAAATATAACAAAATATTGTAAATTCTACACTGACACCACATTATTTGGATTGCTGATGGCCATTAAATGACTGCCAGTATAATCATTTTAGTCAACCAGCATGACCAATTTGATTGACTAGAATGAAAAAACACTGGACTACACAAGCTAACCTGTCTGACAATGATGTGAATGTTAGTTGACCTGCCTGATCAGTATGACCACTCTAGTTGATCCACATGACCAGAATGTTCAAAGTGGTACACCAGTATGACCATAGGGGTAGACAATCATGATTACACAAGTTGACCAGCATCAAGTATGACTGGTCTTTCTTTATAACCAGCATGGCCATGCTAGTTTATCAATATTGTAAAGCTGACTGACCAGCATGACTACACTAGCTCAACCAAAGCATTCAACCAGTAAAACCAACTTGGTCAAGTCAGTTATGCTGACAAACAAGTTAGCCCATCAAACTCAAATAAAAAACATGATGTACAGGTCATTAGCTAAAGTGTCCAACCAGCTTTTGGCTTATCCTAAGCTGAATAAAATGGCTGCCCACTCCCACATTATTATTCCACCATATAGGAAAAAACTGAAGAATATGAACTTGTTGTATTATTTGAGGTCTGAATTTTCTGCAAATAAATGCTCTAAATGACAATATTTTTATTTGGAATTTTGGAGAAATGTCTGTATTTTATAGAATAGAACAACAATGTTAATTTTATTTAAACATATACCTATTAATAGCAAAATCAGAGAAACTGATTCAGAAACAGATGTGGTCTATTCATGGCAATTGTGAATTTAAACCCTACCTCATCAGTAACAGATATTTGCACCACTTACATAAAAACTTGACTGAGCTGTATGCCCAAACAATGTGAATTCTGAATTAAAGAAAGTAAAACCACTTCAGTTTATGGATAAATCTTTGCCCATTATGTTTGAACAATTATTGTTTAAAATAAGCAAGGAAAAACATAATTGGACAAGAGGACAAAATTGCTAAAATGCCAAGATGCTTTGCCCAAAGTTGTTGGATAAATTTTACTCCTTGTTCTAACTTGCTAATCTGTCACAAAGTACCAAGCTAGTTCTGCTGTTGGAAACTAGAATGAACAATGATGTGTTAGTTAGTGGTAACTTCTTTCATTGCTTAAATTTTTATTTTTGTTTAGTTACTTTTCTAAAAGCACATGGTAATATGTCCTATTAAAGCATACATTATATGTGTATTTTTTAATAACTGATAAGTACATATTTAAAATATCAACCTGGTTGCAATAAATTGTATTATATTTTTGATTAGCATTTTGCTGCATTTGTTTTGGCAGAAAACTAGTGTAACAATCTGGCAACCATGGTTGCTTGCTGTTAGCTCCAGTTGTTCCACTGTTGGCTGCTTAGGATGCATATATCTTATATTTAATACAAAAATGGGCTTACCTTGGGTTTGACTTTTGCTCCTTCATCCAAGTTTTAAGCTCCTTAGCTGGTATCTGCTGAAAATAATCTTCTTTCTTGTCCATTGAACTGATTTCCATGTAAACACACCATAAATGTATGTTCCGTTGAAATCCTTCCTTATGAGGACCAGGAAATGTCCATATTTGGAATAAGTGTGTGTGGCACTGTGAGTGCATGACCTGCGGGGGCGCAACTGAGCTCCTGCCCTTACACACACACACTGACCAAAAAACGTGTGGTATGGGCCTGAGCTAAAAATCACATAGACATATTCAGAACAGCTCCTGCACTTTATTTAAACCATTTTCTTTATGGGGACCAGGTTTTTGGTCCCCATACCGCAACAGGTCCCCATGACGTGACTGTGTAAACAGTCTGCTGTCCCCATAACGTGATGAATACCAACACACATACACTTACACACTCTAATACACACACTCTCTAAAACACACTCTAATACACACACTCTCTAAAACACACTCTATCACACATACACTCACACACTCTAATACACACACTCTCTAAAACACACACTCTCTAAAACACGCTCTATCACACATACACTCACACACTCTAATACACACACTCTCTAAAACACACTCTAATACACACACTCTCTAAAACACGCTCTAATACACACACTCTCTAAAACACACTCTATCACACATACACTCACACACTCTAATACACACACTCTCTAAAACACACACTCTCTAAAACACGCTCTATCACACATACACTCACACACTCTAATACACACACTCTCTAAAACACACTCTAATACACACACTCTCTAAAACACGCTCTAATACACACACTCTCTAAAACACGCTTTATCACACATACACTCACACACTCTAATACACACACTCTCTAAAACACGCTCTAATACACACACTCTCTAAAACACACTCTATCACACATACACTCACACACTCTAATACACACACTCTCTAAAACACAATTACACACACACACTCTAAAACATGCTCTAATACACACACTCTCTAAAACACGCTCTAATACACACACTCTCTAAAACACACTCTAATACACACACTCTCTAAAACACACTCTAATACACACACTCTCTAAAACACAATTACACACACACACATGCTATTACACGTACTCTAACACAATCTCTAATACACAATCACACATACACTCACTGTCTAAAACACACTATCACACACACTCCATCACACACACTATCACACACAATCTAATACGCACACTCTATTACACACACACACATTTCATCATGCACAATCTAATACACACACCCATATTCACACACATATTCTATTACACATACACTCTCTCACACAATCTAATACACACACTCTATTACACACACTAATACACACATTCTATCTATCTATAAGAGTAACAAGGGAGCTCAACCAAATTAGAGCAGGTACAGTGTAGCTCCATCATTCAGACTTTCAGAAATGACTAAAAGATAATAAATCTGCTCTCACTAGAAAACTGCAGTACTGTATATAAATACAATAACAATATCACTGAGTACAGTAGTACAGCACTGCTTGTGGACTGTTCTGTAGAACTGTAAAAATAAAATATGTTTCAATTGTTTGGGAACTGTATTCCTACTTTGTGTTCCTACACAGTATTTTACTATTTGTACAGTTGATCTTTTGATGGCTGGATTTGCGGATTTGTGGATAGACCACTGTACATGCAACTGTGTGTTGGTTGGGATGTACACTGTACATTGTTACTGTGGGAAAATAAAATATATTATTATTATTATTTGTACAGTGGGTACAGAAAGTATTCAGATCCCTTTACATTTTTCCCACTTTGTTTCATTGCAGCCATTTGCTAAAATAAAAAAATATATATTTTATGTCCCATTAATAAACACTCAGCACCCCATCAAAAAAACAGAAATGTATTATTTTTTGCAAATGTATTAAAAAAGAAAAACTGTAATACCACATGGTCATAAGTATTCAGACCCTTTGCTGTGACACTCATATTTAACTGTCCATTTCTTTTGATCCTCCTTGAGATGGTTCTACTCTTTCATTGGAGTCCAGCTGTGTTTAATTAAACTGATTGGACTTGATTAGGAAGGGCACACACCTTTCTATATAAGAGCTCACAGCTCACAGTGTATGTCAAAGTAAATGAGAATTATTAGGTGGAAGGAACTGCCCAAGAAGCCCAAAGAGACAGAATTTTATCAAGAAACAGATCTGAGCAAGGTTACAGAAGAATTTCTGCAGCACTCAGGGTTCCTAAGAGCACAGTGGCCTCCATAATCCTTAAATGGAAGAAGTTTGAGATGACCAGAACTCTTCCTAGACCTGGCCATCCAGCCAAACTGAGCAATAGTGGGAGAAGAGCCTTGATGAGAGAGGTAAAAAAGAACCCAAAGATCACTGTGACTGAGCTCCAGAGATGAAGTATAGGGAGGTGGAGAAATTTCCACAAAGTCAACTATCACTGCAGCCCTCCACCACCGAGGGCTTTATGGCAGAGTGGCTCGACGGAAGCCTCTCCTCAGTGCAAGACATATGAAAGGACACATGAAGGACTCCCTATGAGAAATAAGATTCTAATATTATTATTAGAAGATTGGACTTTTTGATGTTAATTCTAACCCTGCGTTCACACTGGAAAGCAACAACGCGACCATTAATTTTTTATAGCATTGCGCTATTTGTCGACACGCGAGAGGCGACGAGCGACAAGAGACACGGAGCTGAATTTTATGACGCAGTGAAGCGACATTCTAACCCGATTGAATTCTAGCATTTCTTTGGACCTATCGCATACAAGGCTGTCCGGGGTCCTCAAGCTTCTGCTCTCTAAATTTTTGGTTCCTTTCACTGTTCTTTCTGTTGAATGGGGTGGACCCATGTCGATCTGCGGGAACGGCTGCGTTTCCAGCGCAGGTAAATCACAGAAACGGCCAAGAGTCAAGCAAGCTCAGGAGTTATAGCTGTAGAATAAAGTGGCCAAGCAATTCCTTTTTTGTGCCTTTTTTCTTGTCGGAGGCTCAACCATGATACACGCATTGAGCTTGACACGCCCATAAGCGACACACGCTGTGCGACTCGTTGCGTTTCATTGTGAACCCAGGGTAAGCAGTATGTGTGGAGAAAACCAGACACTGCTCATCATCTAGCCAATACAATCCCAACAGTGAAACATGGTGGTGGCAGCATCATGCTTTTGGGGTGTATTTCTGCTGCAGCAACAGGACGACTGGTTGCAATTAATTGAAAGATAAATGCGGCCAAGAACAGAGATATCCTGAAAGAAAAACGTAAACTGACCCTCAGACTGGGCCGAAGGTTCACCTTCCAACAAGACAGTGACCCTAAACACACGACTAAAATAACAAAGAAGTGGCTTCAGAACAACTCTGTGACCATTCTTGACCTGCCCAGCCAGAGCCTTGACCTAAACCTAACTTAGCATCTCTGGTGAGACCTGAAAATGGCTGTTCACCATCGTTTACCATCAAACCTGATGGGACTGGAGAGGATCTGCAAACAAGAATATTCCCAAATCCTGGTGTGAAAAACTTATTTTTTTAAATGTATACATTACTGTTTTTTTTTTTCTGTCAAGATGGGGTGCTGAGTGTACATTAATGAGAAATAAAATAAACTTTTTTGATTTTAGCAAATGGCTGCAATGAAACAAAAAGTATACAATTTAAAGGGGTCTGAATACTTTCCGTACCCACTGTATTTGTGTGTTCTGAGTATAAAAACAATATTATAAAATATTCTACAACACATGTATGTATGTACTGTCTGTAGTAAGTGTAATAGTGAACAAAAATAGGATTATGAAGAATGGAGAAAAAGTGTTTTCCATTCATAATAGTGTTTTACACTGAGCACATCAGTGTTAAACTGATTCTTATAAATATATATTCAGATTATGGTTTGTTGTGAACACAAAACACCATTTTGAGAAGAGATAACATTGATTTTAATATAAAGTTTAATTTTGCAGGAGAATTGAAGGGTTTTGTCCATTGTTTGTGTGTTTTTTATTTTTGTGTAGAGCTCTGAAAGTTTGAGGCATTCTTTCAGAAAACTTATGTAAACAATCCAGAAAAACTGTAATATCCCAAAATAATGACTTAATATCTGAAAATACCTATTTTGTATCAAAATATCGACTTCACAGTGTTTTAGAGCACTCAGACAGGCTGACCCACAGTGACACAGTATTGATTTTTTTAATAGCGTCCAGTATACGAGTGCCTTGTGCCACTTAGTGTAAAGAGAGGTCACACTCAGTGCCACACATCTAATGTAATATAAACAAATCTAAAAAGACTGTAAATTGAATAAATGGAATAAAAGTATCTTACACTCAAGTTTATCTCGTGGGTTTCCATCCTCCAGCACTGAGAAGTAGCAGGACACGTCTTTAATACACACACCACCTGCAATACAGAGAAACACACAAATACAACCAAATCAATTAAACTATACATGCTATACTATACTAATATTTTCTATATATATTACAGGTAGACACTCTCACTGACCACTGACAGTCACTAACCATCTTTGGGGTGAAGGCTGTGGTCAGGAACATGATGTTCGGAGGTTTGAAAATATTTAAAAAGACGCTGGGAGAGGTCAGCTGGGAAATCGTCCACTTCCAGGAAAGACTTCAGAAACAGGGAGAAACCTACTGCATCAATTCGCTAAAGGGGAGGAAGAGGAGGAGGACAAGACTTGTAACCATTTATATATTAATTTTCTGTATCTAAATGACGTCATTTGCATATCCAAATCATTTGTTTTATCCCCAGTCATTTTTCTAATGACAAGATAATCTGCCCGCCACATCTAATCCTCAAAAATGCTCCACACATAATAGCCAAACAAATGATTGCCTGTACTGACTTTACACACTATACTGGATGTACCCTAACCCTAACCCCAATCCTAACCCTAACCCCTTCTAATAAATGCTGTCTTCAATCAATCGTTACTTTTATGGAGAGTTGCATCTATAGCTAACACAGATGTGCCACAATAAACATATAAACACACAGCTTATCTTGTCTTGTCCCTGTAGTAGAGAAAAAAGTACTTCCAGTAGAATAGGACTCTTTGGAGAACCATGCCTAACACCAGTCGGGAACTAGAGGGCTAGAGGGTGTAGGGACCCAGAAATGTGTTTTACAAAGTCTATCTCAAAAACAACTAAAATTACACTCCATTATTGTAGGTGCAATTTCTCCAGAATTCAAATAATGACCAGTTCCTTGAGCTTAAGTCAATGACGCGAGACTTATTTAAACATTTCCGCTGTTTACTGAACCAAAATATTCAGATTACAAAGAAAAATAAAAGTTCTTTCCATATTTATAGGAAAATGGCTTAGTTCCATGTAGTCATGGTCAAAGGCTGTTGCGCTATAACCCTCTAGTGGCTGATGCAATTTTAAGCCTCAGCAGCATGATGTCACGAATAAATTAACATAATTAAGCAAAAACTTACCAAACAAAAAAACAATACTGAAAAGGCAACAGTCAGTCCTATATTCAGTCAATATTCCAACAAACATTAAATATTACAAAATTTAAGTCATAATTTACCTATTTCCATAATGGCTCTAACAATTACCCTGACATGGGGCCATGGGACATGTCATGGGACAGAAAGTAGTGCAGTGTTCCATGCACGTTTGCCACTTTTGCCACTGCACTGTCCTTTTGGATATGCGGTGCATACAGACCGTTCTATCCAGACACCGTGCTGTCCACTGTGGGTGGTAATATTAGTTTCTATTATGTAATTTCAGTACACAAGTGACACTGCGGATTGAGAAATGTTAAATGCCCACACAACACACACACCAGCACCCACAATCAGCCATAGTAACATTGGCCAGTGTTCAATCAGCCTCACTTACAAGATAACACCTCACAACTTATACCAATGTACACAGTCCCAAGCCATAGTGTTAGCCCTGAGGTAACAATTCATGATCATATTTATATTTACATACTGCTGCCACGTGGCTTTTGTCATGTCATGTACTGGCATGCATTTGGTGGCCCCCTTACCTCACCAAACCGGTGGTGGGCCAGCTTTCCTCCAGCATTGAAATCTTTCATTACGTCTTTCACCGTCATGCAGCTGTCTGAAAGTCACACAACAGCAAGGAAATGGATAAACCCATTCCGTAAAAAATTATCTTATCTTATCTTCTTAAACTCTGTTTCTGTTGGAATTCCAGTTTTACACTGTTAAGCCACTGAATTAATGACAGTATGTGAATTAAAGAGAACTTCCTTAAGTTTGGGGTGGTTTGAAGAGGAGTGTGCCTTATGAACTCTACAAATCAGGTTGTAAGGAGCAGTAAAGCCCCTCCTCCACTGAAGTACGGCATTAAATTAAGGAGCACCGTGGATGGAGAACTTTACTAGTGCTAACCGAGCTAATTGCAGCTAGCGTCTTATTATCCAGTGCACCTTATGTATGAAAAAAGACCAGAAAATAGATGTTGATTGATAGTGCACCTTATAATACAGTACACTTTATAGTCCGCAAATTACATGCGCCTTATAGTCCGTATATTGTTTTGTTAATTTTGTTAGTTTTTGAAATACTGTCAACAAAATGTAGAGAGCGATTACATCTTGTTATCGCAAACCAACCTATCAGACTAGCCGTTTTTAAGGTGATTATATTAGATGCTGCAGGGACTGTTTGAGCCAGAACACTGATACCAATAATTAATTATTTTGTTCCCTCTCATCTGAGGAATACTACTGCTTTCAATTTAAACAAATATTTCCATTTAATGTATAAAATCTTATGGACTGCTGCTTTAAATAAATTTAAATGTGTTTAAATGGATTAATGAAGGATTATTCTCACTGTGCCGGAGATTATAGGATACTTGGACTCCCACTCCAGATATTCCTGCAGCAGAATTAAGTCATTGTTTTTTTCATTTTGTTCATTTTTGAAATACTGTCAACAAAACGTAGAGAGCAATTTCAGATCACTCTGAACAAACCTACCAGACCACTCTGTTTTTAGAATGAATATATTAGACACCGCAGGGACAGTTGTGCCAGTGCACTGATACCAATAATTACAATCTTTTGTTTTATCCCACCTGAGGAATACTTTCTATTTAAATAATAATAATATAAAAAAAATATTCTATGCATTGCTGCTTTAAATGGGTTTAAATGAGTTTAAAATAATGAATGTAGGATTATTCTCACTGTGCTGAAGATTACAGGATATTTTCTACTTACACTCCATATATTCCTGCAGCTGAATGAAGTCAACTGGACTCAGTACACTGGGATCCGCGACAGAGGCCATGTCAGAGATCATTCACAACCCAGCTGTTTAAAGCCAGAGCGATGGACCTATCTCCACTATTTCCACTATCTCTTAGCTCCAATCAAATGCTGTGGATTTAGATAGAAATGAAAAGGTATGAGATTAAATATATAGAAGAACAACCACATTAATTCATTCTAATTAGATGTATTATAATATATAAAATAAGATATATTATATATTATTATTATTATTATTTAATAAATAGATCAAAACAGTCAAAAACAACTCATATTAAAAGATCCTAATCCTCTCATTCTCACTAAATTAGAGCTTTCCTGACTTATGATTTACACTAGTTAGAATTCACTTACAGTTATCAGATATATTAGCACTGATAATGCTTACTAGTAATAAAGTGATTACAGATAAAGGAACTAAAATTTCAAAGGACATCTGGTTAGTCAGAATGACTTTATAGGTCTAATATTGTTACTAGGACTCATTCGATAGCTGGTATCAGAATTTCCACTAGTTAAATCTGCAGATCTGAGATGTGTATTTTGAGTTTTAGCAGTAAACACTAAGTTAGCACTTTTTCTGCACTTGTTTATCTGTATAGAATAGCTGTAAATGGTCTTACCTTGCAGCAGCTCAGAGCTCAGTGCTGTCCGGTGAGTGAATGATGGGATTAGTGCTGTCAGGATTAAATGTAACTCCAGGGTGCGTTCAATCTGAACCCAGCGTGGCAAAACGTTTAGCAGGAGACTGTGAAACCACACTGTGCAATTTCTACAACTTCTGCAACTGGGATTAAACACTGTTAAAGTGTTTCCCACAAAATTACATAAGAGAATTTGCTATTTACTATATATGGTCGGATATTGAGTGTTTTTTTGATGCACAATTTGTTGTATGTTTGCACTTTGTTGTCTACAAAGGCCCTAAGGTGACACCTTGTTAAAAAAAATAATGCATGGCCATGACTTATTAAGACATGGGAACGAGTTAATTAAATTGTAGCCATTAAGATGTGGCCAAAAGATCATTTTGTTTCACAGCTAACAAAGCAAGCAGCTCTCAGAGGTTGTGCACACTATGACTGCCTAAGAAAGGTAAACGTGTCTGTGTACTGTCTGCTTTTAGTATGAGAATTAAGTGTCTTTTAGTTTGAATTATGTCATGTTTTACTGCAAGAGACTACTACTTGATATTACCATAATTCATTTCAAGTTAAAAATAGAAACCAATTATCTGCACTTTCTTACAAAAGATCATCCTTGGATTAAAGCTTTGATGTAATATTTAGTATATTTTTCATGGGCATTAATTTACAGAAAAACATAAAAGCTTTATTGTTCTCTGGCTACGACTTAAATTATCCCATTCCCACAGATTGTAAGTTGCGCCTTAGTAAGTCGTGGCCACGCTTCTTTGTTTTTTAACAGTAGTAGTTGTCTATATTGTATTGTACACTGTTTTCCATGTTATACTGTGTGTGTGTGTGAGAGACAGAGAGAATGAGAGAGAGAGAGAGAGAGAGAGAAAAAGAGAGAGCAGAAACTTTAGCATAAATAAAAGCTCATCTATTTTCTGAACAGTAAGTGTTGCTGTTATATAGCTAAATAAAACTGACCGTCAATTTTGTCACTTGATTAAATTTGTTAAAAATATGCTTTAAAGTTTCCAGATTCAATGATTCCCAAATTGAGATGTTAATATTGACAGCCCTAATTTTCATTAAAAAAAAAAAATAAAACCAGTGATAAAATCTGGCCATAGCCTATATTTTCTTTTGAATGGAAGATCTGTAGTCCAAGACTAGGCTTAATCCCTGCATGGAAAACTAACCCCTAAATGTGTCTTTTAAACATCTTAATTTTTCACTTTTTATGCAGCGTTCATGACTGCTCCATCAGGTGATTCAGCAGAGAAACGTTTCACACTGTTTTCTTTTGAAACACAGCCAGTGCTCCGGATTACCAAATCATTTAGATTAGCACATTGATGTAATGGCTTGTTGGGAAAATTACCAAGCAGAACAGGGTACATGATTCAGGAACCTGTGTATGTCAGTTTTGATATTTTTTAATGTATTAAATGCATGCAGATAAGATACAGATTCATACAGGATTAACCTTAATAACACAGTTATTTTAAATAAATATTTTGTTAGAACCTATACTAAACAAGCCTAACTGGTTTGAAAGGTTTCTAAAGGCCTTACAGAAGATAATACTAAAACATCTGCTTCAGCAGCCAAGTTTATTATATGGTATATTTCTTTAAGAGAGAATTTCAAAATAAACAGAAACAAACTTTACAGGTGTGAAAGGAACTTTTTTTCTGTAATATATTATGTACAATTATACCACAGTTAGTTCCGATCCTACAATGTGAATGCTGAAAGGCGTCCGACAAGTGTCGATATCAGCCGATAATGCACTGTAATCGAAGTTCTCCATGTATTACTCCGCCACATACAGGTAACCCAGCAACTATGCAGCCCTTACAAGCCAAACAGCGCAGCTACAAACAGAGCAGCAATAGAACTATTTTTACTCGCAACGTTTTTATAACCAAACAGATCATATTTTCTCGTCCTCTTTAACTCAAAATAATTTAATAAACAGCAAAAATCTGCAGCCTCGTGCCTAAAACCACAGCTCAATATTTAAGCAATAATACCTGAGAAGGAGTGCTATAATGTTTATATTGGCACTGCTGTGATGGGGTCATAGGCAAGAGGCCGCAGATTCTCATCTATGTAATGCTGCAGACCGGAGCCCCCAGTGAGCGTGGCTAAAGGGCGGAACATGTGTCAGTCATTTTCGACTGCAGCCAATCAGATACTACACTTTTGTTGTCAATCACATTTTATTAAGCCAATCATCAGACAGACCAAGATGTCCATCATTTTTTACTGCAGCCAATCACCTTAACAGATCTGTCAAAAGAAGGCGGAAACTGCGTTGCTACCGGTTAAACGTAGGGAGATTTAAACTTCTGAACAGCGGTGAAGCTGAATCTGTATAAGTATTTTACAAAATACTATATTAACAGTTTAAACACATTTATGTGTTATTGTAGTTAGTCCTGCCTATATGCCACTCTTAAACAGAAGTAACTGAATGAAAACGTTAGAAAAGATATTTAGATATTTTAAAATCAAAGATTAAAATACTTGTTTTTGTGGAATATATATAAATACATATACACGATTTAATGAAATTACTGCAATAAAGGAAAAAAATCACGAAAGTGCCATTCCAGAAAAACAAGTAGGTGATTGGCTGCAGTAAAAAATGATGAACAGCTAAGTCTGTCTGATGATTGGCTTAATAAAAAGTGATTGACAACGAAAGTGTAGTATCTGATTGGCTGCAGTCGAAAAAAAGATTGACACATGCTCCGCCCTTTAGCCACGCCCACTGGGGCTCAGGTCTGCAGCATTAAGTTACCCTTCTCCAGATTCTCAATGTTTATTTAAATATTTTGAGTTAAACACTCCACGATTTAAAATAGTTCCATAGCTGCTCTGCTTGTCGCTGCACTGTAAGCTCTGCATTATCGGCCATTTCAGTCAAAATTGTGGAAATTTAAGCGTACTGTAAATAAACGGAAGCGCTTTACTCACCCAAAATAAATGGTTTTCAGGAGAGAAATCTGTGTAGATTAAAGTCCAGCGCTCGTTTAACTGAAAGAAAATGTTTGTTTTTAAGAACTAAAGTTTTGTTTACTTCGGCGCCCCCCAGAGTCCATCTTATATTTAGCTTAAAATACCCTATAATAATTGGAAAATATATACACTTAACTTTTACCTGATATTGGGGCTGAAAGTGTGTGTAAAAATGTGTATTTTCAAATCGCTGGGCTTAATTACTTGTGCCGGTGTCTTTGCCTGCGCTGCCTATTGGAGAAATGGCGTCTCTGCACTGTACCTATGGGATCTAGCGCCTCCCAGTGGTGTTTAATGACATAGCATTTGGTTTGTTTTTGGCTGATAAGCGCTGCATCGTTGCTAGGTTACTTGTATGTGGCGGAGTAATACATGGAGAGCTTTGGATACAGTGCATTACCGGCTGATAACAGCATTCACAAAACGCCTTTCAGCCAGTCACATTGCAGGCTCGGATCTAACTGTGGTATAATACACGTTATAGCACTCCCTCTTGTGTATTATTGCTTTATAATAAAAATACATTGCAAACACTTGTTTGACTCTAAAACACATATTACAAAACGACACATTAGTTGTAACAAAGTACAAAAATAAATAAATAGACATAAAAGGATTCTTTTTGTTTTCTTCACATTTGTTTCTTAAAAATTCATACCTTTTGAAGAAATATAGTATTTTTTTGGTTATTAAGAATTCTACAGCTTTTTATTAAAATAATTTGGGTGTATTTGTATGTTGGTGTATTTTTCAAGGCGTTTTCTACATAATTAAATTTATTATTTTATTAGGCACTCGTATAGAATTAAGTTGCAGAGTTAGTTCAGGAAGTTTTTTAGGTAATTTTACAGAATTTAATTCAGTTTTAATTCAATGACAGATACCCTCAGCATGGGAATGTAGGCTGGTGACGTCACGGTGTAGGAAAACAACAACAGCTAGAAAAGCGCTGAGTGCAGAAGCGTTAGTGAGTTAGCATAGCGGGCTAACGGGCACAGCGCTCAGTACAGAGAACAGCGGGGCTGCAGAGAGCTTTACCTGTGTCAGGAGTCTCAGACAGGAGGAATACAGCCGTTTAAACCCGGTTACAGACCGCGGAACTGAGGTCTACAAGTGTTCGTTAGCAACAGAGCTAACGCCTAAGCTAACGGGTAACTAGTGTTTCTGAGCGCCGCTGCAGTTCGCGGTACAGCTCGGTTAGCCTAGCCTAGCTCAGCTCTGCTGTTCTACAGGATTCTGATAATATTTAATATTTTACAGCACTCTGCTCCAGCTGTAGTTCAGCTGCTGGAGGAGTAACCGTGCTAATATCGCAGTTAGCCCGCTGCCTATGCTGTGTTCAGGTTAATCAGAGCCCCAGAGCTCCAGCTGGGTCTGAATGAAACCCAGAGTTTTAATGACAAATATTATTAATCTACACCAGAACCCGGAGACATGACCACCGAGACGTACGTGAAGGACATCAAGCCCGGACTGAAGAACCTGAATGTCATCTTTATTGTGCTGGAAACAGGTTCAGAAACTTGTTTTTTCTGTGATTATTAGTTTATTAACCTGGAAACTACCCTAATTAACACTTTAAAATAATTATAATAATATTAATTGTGTCACAACTAATTATTAGCTAACTGATACTAGTTAAGACAACATTTTGTTCAACTAATGCCTCAATTAATTATTATTTACAACATTATTAAGCATTAACATATAGTAAGTAATGTTTAATAATGTCTTAAGTAGTGTCAATGAATGACTAGTTAATGTCTCAGCTATGTTTGTCATAACTGTCATAAGTACTGTTTATTAGAGCTGGAAAATATATAAAGTTACAGCTCTGGAAAAAAATTAAAAGACCATTTCAGGTTCTGTTTCTTTGATCAGTTTCTCTGATCTTGCGATTTATAGGTAAATGTTTGAGTAAAATGAACATTGTTGTTTTATTCTATAAACTCCTGACAATATTTCTCCCAAATTCCAAATAAAAATAGTCATTTAGAGCATTTATTTGCAGAACAGGAGAAATGGCTGAAACAAGTTAATATTTATAAACTTTTAAGAGTTAAGAAATCAATATTTGGAATATACCCCTGTTTTTCTATGCATCTTGGCAAGTTTTCCTCCACCAGTCTTACACACTGCTTTTGGATAAAGTTTATTTCACTCCTGGTGCTAAAATTCAAGCAGTTCAGCTTGGTTTGATGGTTTGTGATCATCCATCTTTCTCTTGATTATATTCCAGAGGTTTTGAATTAGGTAAAATCAAAGAAACTCATAATTATTAAGTGGTCTTTTAATTATTATTTTTTTTTATAAATATTTAAACGTTTTGTGATAAATGTTCTTATTATATCCACAATATACATATTGAGGATATAAATGCTTAAAGAACCCTGACCCAGCTGTATATTTCATTACAGAGAGTGTAAAATAATCCTATTTAATTGAATCATGTGCAGCAAAAAATATATTATTATAATTCTATATACATAATAAGTATATAAATATACAAAAGTCATGGGGTTGTCAGTAATTGTTTCTATGCCTTAATAAATTGTGGCCATGCATTAAGATCTCCTTCTCACGCTTTAATAAGTCATAGCCATGCATTAGAATCTTGTTTGCACATTTTAGGAAGTCATAGCCATGCATTAGAATCTAGTTTGCATGCTCTATGCCAGGGGTGTCCAAACTTTTTTGTTGGGGGCCAGAAGGAGAAATATATTTGAAGTCACGGGCCACAGACTCTGTAATAAAACAAATAATGAAATATACCACTTTAAAAATACATTTTCCTGATTACTTTCATTTACACACCATTTTACTTGACTTACTATTTTTATCTTTGACAGTGTTGTGTAAACTAAGAGTTTTCAAATTGATGTTTCATTTCATGATGTCTCTTAATATAAAAATTTAATTACGGCAACGTTTAGACTCTTTTGCCGTTTTTCTGCAGTACAACTGCGCACTCTCTCCGCTTTTAGACTCTTTGGCCCGTTTTTCTGCGCTACAACTTTACTCTCTTTGTCCCGTTTCTGACACCTAGCGTCCAAACTTTGAATCTCACATTATGAAAACCTGCTTAACAGCGGGCCAATTTTCATTCTATTTCTAAAGTACCTCGCGGGCCGCTCCAAAAAAGAAAACGGGCCGCAAATGGCCTGCGGGCCGTAGTTTGGACACCCCTGCTCTATGCTAACCATGCACTAAACGACTTCAAAAAGATGCTAAAAAAAGACTTAACAGACTGAAGTCTGACACCCTCTCACATCTAAAGACAAGTCACAGACTTTTTACTCACAGACTAAGATTTTGCAAAGGCTGGGGATCTGTCAGAGTCACTATTTTAAAGACTACAACTAGATTCTTTCTTTTTATTTCCCATCATGATTTTGTTGGATTTTAACAGTAGGAGAAGATGTTTAACAATGGAGATGAAAAAGAGGCACCGTTTGGCCACAGCTTCCTTTGTGTGTGTGTGCAGTGATTTGTTAAAAAAAAGCAGCCAAAAGAACACTCCAGGAGAACCTTTGTTTCCGAGCCATTCCCGATCTCTCCCATGTTCCGTTCCGCAAACGTCCCCGTGCTTGCCTTGTAGCTTCCTGTAGCTCTACTATTGGTTGTTGACATAATTTTCGTGAGCCAAGTCTCAAGACTTCAAGAACGGTGCATAAAAAGTTTGAATAATATTAAACACCGTTGATTTTATCTCAACACCAGAACGAGAAAAAGACTTAGACCTTCAATCCTAACTGCCGTACACTGAACGATCGAGATGACGTGACCGCAACTTATCCCGAAATGTGAATTTTTTCTGCAACAGTAAAATCATATAAAAATCATTTGGTGTAAGGTCAGCATTCATAAGTTGTGGTCATGCATCGTTAATGTTTTACCTGAACTCACCTTAGGGTTCCATATGAGTCAAAACACAATAAGTACTGTGTATAGTTGTCTTTAAATACTGTGGCAGATTATTTTGCCATAATTTGAATCCCTTGAATCATAATCCCTTGCACTGACTGTGTCAACATTTCTTGATGCATGGACCAATAGAAATTTCCAGAATTACCTGAAATAAACTATTTTTTTTTTACACTGACTTTTATAGAAAGTTAAGTTGTTAATTTGGAGGTACATGTTTTTCATTGGACAGTGACAATAAGCAAACAAACATGCAAAGAAACTCAATGGACAATATCAATGTTAACATTTCATACAAGTAGTTGAAAAGTAATTATCATGATAGGTTTGCTGTGTTTCTTTTGAAATCAGTGTGTATCCACCTTTGCTGCAGCATCAGTGTCTAATCATCTGGTGAAACCTTGATGTTGAAACCCTGCTGAACCCCTTAGTTCAATACTGGGGGGCTTCATCTGTTGGTCATTACTTTTCTATGGAGCTTACAAAGTCACAAAGTGTGTGAACATCAAATTTGCTTAAATGAAGAAGGTGTATGGACACTTTAGTACGTTTAAGCAGCACTCTCATAGACTCTGGATTTTCATAGTGCTGGAACTGGGCTGGGTTATTGTTGCAGTTCTATTAAACAGATTACATCATGACCTTTTGTTTCTGGTCTGGGTTTTCAATCAGGAGAGTAAAGTGACTCAAACTAATATCAGAAAATTAATCAGCTTTCAGTTCGCCGTGCTTACACAACACATAGCAGGTCATTAGGGATGAATGCAAATTAAATTCTGGGGGGTGATGACTCCCTCCATTCTGCTCTTTCTAAGGGAGGGTCACCAAAACCAAAGATGGGCACGAGGTTCGCACCTGCAAGGTGGCCGACAAGACGGGCAGCATCAGCATATCGGTGTGGGATGAGGTGGGGGGACTCATCCAGACCGGTGACATCATCCGACTGACCAAAGGGTGAGACTTGTCTAATCAGAGAGATTTGACATATGATCCAGTGTATATTTATGTTTTTTATATAGTTTTTGCAACATCTGTTGCTTATGTTATGTACAGTTAAAATTGTGATATGTCTGAATGTTCACTTTTAGCTAAAAACTAAATTTAAGACTCACCCGACCTAAAAATAAAAGAATTACATAAATGATGAGTCAGTCAGTCAGTCACTGTAATGTGATGTGATTATGCAATGTGATTATTTTCTTCAACACTGAGGCTACTGTGGATACATCACCACCTGTGTCAAAAACATAATTCCAATTACATTAAATACAGAAATATATATGTGGAATATTTTTTATATAGAGTGTATTTAATTTAGTACCCCCAAAGACTAAAATATAGGCTTATTATTTGAAGATTTTGCACTGTTACGCAAATTCAATTTCAGAATTAGATATTGAACTTTCACTTTGATTCACAGTGGCTTGCAAAAGTATTCATACCCCTTGAACTTTTTTGTCACCTTACAACCACAAACTTTTTATTGAGTTTTATTGAGATTTTAAGTGATATACCAACACATGAAAGTGGAACATGATTGATACATGGATTTTTTATTTAACATATATATATTTCATTTAATTAAATAAAAAGTGTGACGTGCTACTCTGTTACTTTGAACCCCCTAAAAAAAACAGTGCAATTAATTGCCTTTAGGAGTCACTTTATTAGTTAATAGAGTCCAGCTGTGTGTAATTTAGTCTCAGTATAAATGCACCTGCCCTGTAAAGGCCTCAGTGCTTTGTTAGAGAACACTAGTGAACAAATAGCATCAGTTCAGTCTATCATCCAAAAATGGAAAAATGTATTCTACAACTGCAAACCTATCAAGAGATGGTCATCCACCAAAACTGACAGAATGAGCAAGGAGAGCACTGGTCAGAGAATCATCCAAGAGGCCCATTGTCACTCAGGATGAGCTGAAGAAATCCGCAGCTTATGTGGGAGAATCAATAAGCACAACACTCCCATCATGATTTTACTGCCAGCAAGCTTTAAGATATCATAATACATCTGTCTTCCTGCTCTGCAATGCAGTTATAACCATGTGACTATGATAAAGATTTGATGTAATTAAAACAATGTTGCTGTAATGTATCACTGTGTAATTAAGCTAAAATTGTGTTGTGGTGCAGCAGTATCGAATCTCTTTGTATTTTTGATTTTCAGCTATGCTTCAGTATTTAAAGGCTGTCTGACGTTATATACAGGAAGAGGAGGAGAGCTGCAGAAGATCGGAGAGTAAGTACTGAATTAAATTAATTAGAGTAGCCACTAAATGGGCATTAATAGGCTTTAGGTCCATTACAGAAACTTGTGGCTAAACTACAACAAAACTTAACAGACATAGAAGACAATTGAGACTAAATTCACGTAAATTATCATTACAGATAAACAAAACATTTATTTAAAAAAATTGGTTCCTAATGCTGTAAAATAAACAAAACATTAGTAAAGCTTAACACTGCTCTTTTTCAAATCAAATCTTAAGACTATCACATTTGCAGTCATACGCTGTTTAGCTAATAGTGAAATGCTTTGCTGATTGTTTGGTAGCTTCAGAAATGATAATATAAGTAACATAATAAAATAATAGATGAAAAAATATATCTATGGATTACAAGCAAAAATAAACAGAAATAGAGATGAAATACATACAAAGACACACATAGTAAATATTTATACGCAATACATTTGTCTATTTGTCTTGTAAGGAAGAACACTCTTCAGGTGTTTAGTAAAAACATGGTCAAATGTAAATTCTCTTAATCTCATTATGCACTGTTTTAATGGAACAACAAAGTTGTCCAGTGTTCACTAAGTACTAAAATATCAACATTGTGCTCAGAAAACAGAACTGTGACAAAGTATAAGGGGTGTGCCGTATCGTTTGTGATATCGCCAAAAATTTAGAATATCATGAACAATATTATATCCTGAAATATCGTGCCATATCACCCACCCCTAATTATCAGATCAGGGTACTACTTTTTTGCCGTTTTTAGCAAAAGAAAAATTCACATTGTTCTCATTTCCCATGAGATATCTACTTGAGACATATTAATCTGTCCAGTATGATTTATTTTACTTTAATCCTGAATATATGGAGACATTTGAAGTGCATTACTAGTATCATGACCTTCTGGATCATTGACTTCTGTTACAAATCTGATAAAATTATTATTTTTCTCAGTTAGCCATATCATATTGCATGCAATAATAAAATTCTAAATAATTTTTCTAATTCAGTGTTATATCGCCAAAAGTATCGGTATCGTGAAAATACCACAAAAAATTGTGATATTATTTTAGAGCCATATCGCCCACCCCTACATTGTATACTGTGATAATGATAATGATATGCATTGTCATTTAGCTGTTGATCCTGATTTTGTAGGTTCTGCATGGTGTACTCTGAGGTGCCAAACTTCAGTGAGCCCAACCCAGAGTATATGGCACTGATGAATAAGACGGTAAGCTGGATTTCCTTCTGTTTGTGGTGTAAAGCTGCTAGTGTGACCAATGTAGATTGATGTCATAATCTGGTCTATCATTATCTCCTGTTAGGGGCTCAATGACCAAGGAAACAACATTAACAGCAGCGGAAACGGTTCAGGTGCTGCTGGTAAGTTTTTCTTCTTCCAGCACTAGTCTGGACCACTTTACCCATCTCAAATTCTCACTACCGTGATAACCCAGCTGCACGTGCAAAGCACTGAGTAGGAAAGAGGAAAGGCTTGAATGTTGAAATTAGTTAATGCATGCTTAAGCTCAGTGTTAACCTGTTCAGGTGAAGTTCAGCAGCTTCATGTTCTGGTAGTCCTTCTGAGCTCTAAGCTGTCAATCCATCTTTCAAACACTTTGCCAAAATTGTATTGGTGTTTTACTCTTAATCTTTGAAGGATGCTAAGACTGCGTTTAAGGCTGGGTTTACCTGCTGGTGTGTCCTATACCTGGCAACCCGGGGAGTGGACAGGCTCACAAACAGATTTTCTCCCTGTAACAAACAGTTCAGAGAAGAACTTCCTGGCTGAAGCTCTGCTGTCAAGAGATTTCAGAACTTGAACTTAGCATGTTTCCCTAATATCTGTTCACTAGGGGTGTGACGAGACACTAATATCACAAGACGAGACACGATACTGGGTTCACGAGAACGAGGCGAGATTTAAAAATAACATTTTAAAGAAAACGTCAAAAATGAAAACTTGAAAACTAGAGTTTTATTTGACAAAATCATATAATGCAAACTTAACATAAATAAAACTTTTCTAGCTCTTATATAGTGCAAACAATAAGTGCAAACCACAACCAGTCATATTAAGCCTATGGTTTGTGTTTTTTTCTCCTAAATCTCTTGTAATTTAACTATTAATAACCATAACCAGTTATATTAAGACTATGCTTGAAGTGCAAACAGAGACAAAACATTTTTTTAAAATACAGTACAGAGCTAAGGGATTAGTACACCTGCCTATGAAACAGTTATGTGTAGGATTTACTTAAAGTATTTACCGTTACCGTTTATTGTTTTTAACTGGAGCCAAAATGCAGCCAGACATACAACTTAAAACGTGGGTATGCAGCCTATGCAACGCTGCACTAGTGGGGGCGCCAAATAAAAGCCCCAAATAATTGTGTTGCCAGATCCTACTTAAAAAGTCCACACTAAACTATTTTTTTTCCCGCGGGACAGGTTAAAGCACGTTTTAATCTCGCGAAATCTCGTGCCACGACATCTTGGTCACACCCCTACTGTTCACACATTTATTTAGTTATTTGAGTTCATAAGAACATACTTACTGACTATATAATTTTTGTACCAATTCAAAAGGTGCTGATGCCACCAATGGAAACGGAGTAAATTCTCAACCTGCCAGCTCCACCAACGCGCAGTCCGGTGGGCGGGGGAGTGCCGGGAATGGAAGCAGAGCGGCAGCAGGGAGCGCCGTTAGTAACGGGAAGGAGACGAGACGCTCGGCTAAAAGATGATCAGAGCACAGAGCTCCTCGTATATCAGGAGATGGAGCAGCATTGGGAGATAATGCGTTTCAGTAAAGACTCTCCGTCGTGCTCTGCTCATCTCATCACCCAGATCGAAGGAGGATCCAGGAAATACTGATTCTCACAACCAGATATTCCTTTACATTTGATGGAACACGGCATGTTCATCATGTTAGCCAGATATGAACATATTCAGCACATTGAAAAACAAAATCTACTATAAAAATATGACCTGTCCTACAGAAATGGTTGGAATTATGAAGTGTTTAACTGAGGGAGTGCAATCTAAACTGCTCTGTTGGTTCTTATTATCAGGAGGTTGCCAGTTCAGTTTCCCTCAACGCAAAACGCAATTATGTTGCCAGCCGTCTCAGAGGGCACAGTTGGCCTTGCTCATTCACTCTAGTTGGGGGTGAGGGTTTATATAGTGCAATTATTTCAGTAGGCCTGTCTGATAACCACATTTGCTTGGACAATATATTGTCCCAAAACAATTTATTATTTAAAAATTAAATTTTATATCCTAATTCTATATCCTAAGTAAATTAAACATGAATGAAATATTTTATTTGTATTGAACAAAAATAGACAAGACTGAGGACATGTCCATTTGTTGTACGATATAAGTCAATTTCGTAATTATTGTGACAGGCCTACATTTCAGAGCTGTATGTAATGGACGCTGTTAAACAAGTAAAACTTGTGAAAGAAAAAAAAAAACAATTTCTTGTTTAAATTTGATCAAAATTAAACTATTTCAATCTCAATTCGAAATGCTGTATAGTCCAATAGGACTAATCCTTGTCTATGACAATGACTAAACCTAATCTGGGACTATACAGCATTTTAAATAGAGATTCTCCAGTGAAAGAACAGAATACAGTCCAGGATTACGCTCAACTCCTAACCAGAAAATGAACCCTAAGACAGTTAAATGTATCCTAAAGTGATGGATGAGGAGCGTCTAAGCATGGCTGTTTTTAACTGTATGATTTTTGTGTGTATTTGGAATACATGTGAGAATGACTACTTTAAATCATATGTTTAAAGTTTAATTTGTCACCAGAATAACCTTCAAAAAAAAAAAGCCAAATAGTGCATACAAAGATTATTGTCTTAATTTGTACAGAGATAAAAACAAAGGGCAATAGTTTAATGAGTTTTAATTAGTCTGCTGTTGTTTCTGGTCATGTTGAATGTCCCATGTAAGTAAAAATCATTTTGTATATGAAGTTGGCGTTTTTGTTAAATGTTACAATCAGCACACCCACATTCTGTAAATAGAACATTTCTAGACTGTCTTTTAATCTTTTAGATTAGTATACTGCTCTTTTTTTGTAATTCAGTTACCAAGTTCTAGGGCCATACAATAATTCATCTTTACAAAACAAACATTAAAAACAGCTTTGTGTATACATTTGCGTATAATAATAGTATGTGATTAAGGTTTTTTTATGCTTAGAAGTAGGGTATGTATCTTATGCAGTTACACACAATCCCTTTTTAATGTACTTTTTTTAAGCTAGAGTTACCTGTGTATTTTTTTTGCAGCCTCCTAAAAGGGTTTGTCATGAATCTGTCATTTCTTCCTGCTTGTGGGAGCTGGGGCTGGTCCTGTAGAGCTGTGGTTCATGTCACAATTATGGTGGGACTGCCTTGCTCACCTGGTGCTCGCTGCCTCCACGTGGCATTTAGCGGAGAGATGCCCGCCTGAAAGAGTGGGGGTGCACAGGTGCGGCTGCAGAAACCACCTGATAAACTCTGCAATACGGCAGAGAGGAGGAGGGATGGGGGACACAATTGTGGCGTTTTTAAGTTTTAATGCAAAAAATGTACGATATTTTAACTTGAAATGCAGATGAATTAAAGTCAGCAAAAAATGGAAAAACGTAACCCTTAGAACCCTACGGACAGATTTTAGGTCCAAAATCGCACCTTGTGTTCTCAGCCTAATTACTCAGGAATCACTTCACACATAAACATAATAAATATATGGTTAGAAGAATTTAGAACTTACTCTTTCTAATGATAGCGATGAAATCCCAGCATCTACAAGAAAAAACCCATTGAGGAAAAACACCTAAAAAAAGGTGAGATCTCCTTCCCCAACCAATATTATTTACCTTTAGTGCTTCTAACATATTTATAAGGTGTTTCAAACCGAATAATATCAGTAAATGACCCAAAAGTGTCCACAGAAAAAGTGTGAAACTACCTGCACTCAAACTACAGTCCAGCTAGGTGTGGCACTACTTTACGAAGTAGTTATCTTGCACTAAACATTATTTATTTAGACTCAAATGTTTACATTTTTGTACACTGTGTGCACAATTATTAGGCAAGTCTTATTTTTGAGAATTATTTGTTTTAGTCACCAACTACAGTGTTCTGTGTCAATGCAAAATGTTAATAAACCTCAAACATATTTTTTTAAGAAAGTAAAAGTGAGGTGTTGGCTTTCTTAGGAGAATATCTATATGTGCACAATTATTATGCAACTATTACTGTGCAGAATTATTACGCATCTAAATGAAAAACATTTTTTTCCATCTCACTTTTTATTTTTATCTGTTCAAGAGGTGTACTGTTTTCCGCCACTGTAAATTTTCTGTTTAAGAATTGCCCACAAGTTCTCAATTGGGTTCAAGTCAGGTGAGGAAGGGAGCCATATCATAAGTTTTTCATCTTTAATGCCTTAACTGGCCAGCCATGCAGTGGAGTACCTGGATGCATGTGATGGAGCATTGTCCTGCAAAAGAACATTGTCTTTTTAATAGATGCAGACTTCTTCCTGTACCACTGCTTAAAGAAAGTGTCTTCTAAAAACTAGCAGTAGGCTAGTTTTTTTGTTTTTTTTGGCCAATTTTGCATAAAGAAAAAAAAAAGCCTAATAATTGTGCACAACTTGATGTAGGGTGTTTACCTCCTTAGGCCACACCCTCCCTCATTACACAGACACACATAACCCTGCTCTGCTTAAATACATTAAGCATTCATGTTTATCCAGGTTGGAGTTAAAAAATATGCCTAAGAATGATAATATGGTCAAAATACTCACTTGCCTAATAATTTTGCACACAGTGTATATAGTTTTCATTTTCTATTTTTTTTTTTTGCTCTGAGTGTACTAACAGGCGCTTGGTAAAATTTTGACCAAAACATGACCAGTTCCAGTTTTTATATAAGGTGCATTTGGCATTGATTATACAGGGAATGTAAAAAAAAATATATTCAAAATTAGTTGCAAATGTCACAAAAAAATATGCATCGTTACACCCCTACTTAGGCCCTATTCGGACTGAATTAGATTCCCTGGGGTAATTTTATGTGGGGTCCTCTATGATTTTATTCTCAACGACCATGTATGTGTTTTTCAGTTTTTCAGTAATTTTCAGAAAATTACAGGCTTAATTATCTACTGTTTTTATCTGAACTCCGTGGTCCTCCGCTAGTTTTAGTCCCATCCGGACTCACATCTCTGAGTTTTGTCTCCTCACGCTTAATAACATAGCTATTTGTCCACTGCCGCGCACAGCGAGTGAAAATGGAGGAGCTACTGAACTCGATGTCGTGTGACTGAGAAAGCTAAAAAAAAACTGGTCCTCCTGTTCCTCCTGGTCCTTCTGTTTTTCAATTGCGGTCCGGATGCAAGATATTTATCACTGAGTAGTGTGAGAAACTAATCCTGTCCGGAATTAATGTTGCTATTATGCTTTGCTTTTGATTTACACTACTTTACACTAACATAAAGAAACTGTGAACAGCATATCCTGTTTTGACAAGTTTGAGTCTACATTATTATCAGATTTGGCTCATGATAAAAAAAAGTCACGTTCCAAACAGTTTTTTGTTCAAGATTTTTTTTTTTATGATATGCCCTCCTAAAAATAACAGATGAACAATAATATTGTGTCTTTAGGTTGTTTTTTTGCTACTAATATGAATTAATAGCATAATGATATCGCAACTGTTAAAAGGCTAATTAACTTTTAGTATTTATAATAGTAAGACACTAAAATTGAATATAATAAGAAGATAGGGACATAAATAATAAAACACACAAAGCACAAACACTCCACATGTATTAAAGCAACAGCTTTTTATTTAAACCAGTACAGCCACAATACTTCACAACAAGACTCATCGCCTGCTGTTTTACATCGTATAAAACCCAGCACTGATGCCGAGGTTAACCGAGGTTCATTTTTTTTTTCTCCTTATGAAGTAATTTCATTTTATTTTCCCCAAATCAGCTCTTACACTTTTATGCTACAGTTTCCACAGATTGCTTTGTCACAAATGTGGGGCTTAATGATCTATTCATTCCATAAAATTGTGTCCATTTATTTCTTGTACAACTCAATTCTTACAATTCAAGTTTAAAATGTAACTCATACCGAAGTCAAAAAAGTTAACAGGGTTATGAATGCCCAATCCAAATCTCTGGACTCTGAAGAACTGTGGCCTCCAGTCTCATAGCACCAAAGTGCTAAACGCCGTATATAAAAAATATATGGCATTTTATTTGGACAGTCTTCTAAGCTTGCCGCTTGGATGAACGGCAGATTTCAACAAAAACCTTCATTTGTGAGCCTTCATAGGTCCAGGAAAGTCCATCAAAGTCCACAGGTTTAGGTTGGCCAATTCATTTTGTGCCCACTGTGGCTCACTGTGGATTTTTACAGACACCTATAGACAAAACAGTTTTAAGAGCATTTATTCTTCAAGTTAGCCAATAAAAACAAGGATAAAAATAAGGGTATTTAAGTTAGCACAAGCGGTATAAGCAGTAGCAATGCCCGTTTTTCAAATCAAGTGCAATCCTAGCAGTGTTACAACCAGCATGTCTCCGAGTACATGAAGAAAGTACACCACGCTCTGGTGCCTTCACCACGAGATCATCACACTCTCATTCCACTTCAAACACTTAAGGCTGGATACGATTAAGATTAAGCTCAGAACTGACCGGCTTCTTCCACCAATCTCATTTCTGTGTCGCAGTTACAGGCAGGGCTGGGTATCAGAATGTTCAAAAAGTGCTGATATTGGTTTCTTGCGCATTTTTACACCTGTTTTTTACAACGTTCATTCTGGTGATGTTTAGCTAAAGTTCTCCAGGAAAAGCAAGCAAGCAAGGTGTAAACAAATCAAACCACATTCATAGGTGGTAAAAGAGTCATTCCACATTTAATACAAGCAAAATGGAATAAGTTTGTGATCAGATTCTGTCAGGTAAACCGAAATCTTGGTGTTTTGTGGTGTAATTAGTCATCTAGCTCCACTAAACTTTGGGTTTCATCGGGTCGCACTGGGGGCATATTTAATTTTTATTTTTAGAGTTTGAACAGAATTTGGTAAGAGATCCAGATTCTGTCTAGGCAGAATAGGCAAGTGAATGCCAGGTGTAAACAGCCCCCTAATTTGAAACAGATTCGTTAATTCCATTTATATCCTGTTACACTATTTTAAATACAAAGATTTTTTTAAGTTTAGGTAGCGAGAAACAGTGCAGACTTGGGCCGGGGAAATGCACACGCATTGGCCCACTGATTCTTAGAAAATTGAGTTATATGATTATATATGATTAATGCAATTGGAGTATTGTATTTAAATAATTTGTATGCACTCAATATTTGGCAACCGAAATTCTTTGGGCGAAACGGTCAACAAAATGTTCAATAAACCACAAAGTTTTTGATTATGCAATCAAATCACAACCAGCTGGGATGTTTAAAAAAATAAAAAAATGGAGTTCTATATATATATACAGGTGCTGGTCAACGAATTAGAATAATTTGAAATAGTGCAATCATGAAATTCTTTGAATGCATTTTTTGTGCAGAAAGCAAATCAGGTGTTCACCGCACCTGTCCTACTCGTTAGACTAATCACAGAACTCGTTACCTGGAAAAAAGTTTGCTCAGCTGAGCTTTCCAAAAGGCCCATTTAGGCCATTTAACTGTGACACTGTTGTTTTATTGCTTTCTGCACAAAAAATGCATTCAAAGAATTTCATGATTGCACTATTTCAAATTATTCTAATTCGTTGACCAGCACCTGTATATATATATATATATATATATATATATATATATATATATATATATATATATATATATTTGTTTTTTTACATTTTTGTTAAATATCATGCAAAAACACATTTAGACTTATGTAAATAATGCAATAATAAAACATTTAAAATTGCAAATTTAATGAATCTCTATTGGATACCCAGCCCTGAGTAAAACTGTCCGGTATTTGTTGCTTTTAATTGATGCTAAACACAGACACATACGCAGACACATACACACACATTCACACAGACTTCTGCAATCTCACAGTCACTGATAAGTTAGATTGTTAGAAATTCAGTCGCCCTATATTTGGCTCTGATTAGGCTTCTTAAAAGGGCTGTTTTTTTGTTTTGTTTTTTGCATTTTTAATGCTTTAACTTGCTCTTTAGTGATTACAGTAGCTTTAATAGTTGTATGGTTGAACATTCTCCTGGTTCTGGAAACATCACCTTTTTTGTACGGCACACAACCACTCACACACTTCCACAGAGTCCAAAAGCAGCGAGGAGTTACATAGTTTTGCACTAAATATGAGATTTTAAATTGTTCACATTGTAAGCTAGCTATACGCCCAACAATATACTGACACATCGCATAGCAGAGGTAGGCAGAACACACATTTGTTTTATTAGTAGTATTATATGTAATATTGATGACTTTTTCCTTTATATATTAAGAACAAACTGGCAGAACTAAAAATGGCAATTAAAGGGGTCCAAGCGCAGTTTGAGATTACTGTCAGTTTGTCAGGTCACAAAACGAGCACATGCAAACTCCTCGCATGAAAGGCTACTCTTAATTTATAACATGTTTTCTTTTAAATTGACAGCAGAATTGCTACAAATGCTAAAATAAGCTTTTGAATGTTTTAATGTTTACGTAGGTCTATGCAGTTGGTGAAAGGCTTATGTGGACTTACTAATGCTACACTTTAAGAAAGTGTAACAGCTTAATATGCAGTACTAAAAGTATTTTTAAGATAGTGTTTTAAGATAACTTAAAACCTAACTAATGCATGGCTTGGTTGATAACATTGACTGATACTGCAATACTGTTATTAAAGAAAGAATATTACAGAAAATGTAAAAGATTGACAGTCATTCCTGAAGTTAGGCCTGAAGTGATGATAGCGTTATTAATTTACAATATATGCCCATGATGTTTTCTTTTTTTCTTTTACTTAGCAAGAAAACCCATTAATAGGAATGGGCCAGTAGGTCGACCTTATTTTAAAACAGTGGTTACGTATTATTTTTCATTTATTTCATATTTTCATTCCAAATTTTTGTGTCTGAATAATCTCAGTTAATCAAAAGTTCAATGCTCTTTAAAAGGTAGCCTTAAAAGAACAATAGTAGTGTTTATACTGTAACAATAAGTCCGGGAACAATATACTGTGATCACTGTTAAATCACTGCTAAACCAACTATTAGAGTACAAATTTAAAATATAAATGTCAATTTAAAATATCAGAACATATCAAATGTTTCACTTTAAAGCCCCGTAAAATCAGTCACAAATTCCACATATCGGATCTGTTAAGCTCTATTGTAGCGTCTGGAGGTACAGCATTCAAATCTCAGTTAGTTGAGTTTTATGTTATTATGTGGCAACGACGTAATGGCGTAAAAATACAAGGCACAGGAAATCGCTCCAGGACCCACGACCGAACATCCACACTCATCCTCCCGGAATCATACGCCGTCAGCCCTCGTTAAAGAAGACATTAATTAGCAGCAGTAACTACAGCGATTATAAAACAAACATCGGAACAAACGTTTTGATATGATGAGGTTTCCTGTGTGAGTTTGTGTACGTTATCTTTTCGATGTAAAGGGGAGAATCAGACACCAACATCAAATAAACAAACACTTAATAACTGATTTTTTTTTTCCTGATTTTTCTTTTTTTTGTTAGAAGTTCTTTTTTGTTTGTTTGTTTTTTTTTTACTTACAATCAGAGAGGTTTATTGCGATTTCACTGGAAAAAAAACAAATGCACAAAAAAGTACATACACAATCTAAGAGTCCTCTAAAGGTTCGGGGAAAAGTTGCGTAACTACTAAAGTTTTTTATATTATTAAATTATTATTCTCTCAGATCCCCTGTTCGACTAAATAGGCACTGTCTGCAGTCCACAGGGACCTCTGCGTAAACGCTTTGACTGTTCTACCTTAGACATTTATTTGAATATATTACCAACATTTAAAGATTTGTTTATTCAGTCATGCTGTTTTTTTAAACATTACACAAAGGGATAAAACCTGATTTAAACAGTTTAACCAAACTAAATTAAAACTGTACACAAAACTGCTTCGAAGACGCCTAACACAACAGAAATTGCATTTTCTTTTTAAATACAAAAAAAAAAAAAGAATATCTTTAATGCCAAAGCTTTAGCATGCACTTAAACACACTTGTAAAGCTGTTCCTATTTAATACAAATTGTAGGGAATAATAATAACAATCATTTTCTTTAATCGCTGCAAATATCATTACTGTACAGAAACTACAGACAGACTAAATTTCCTCAATGCTTCTTAAGCATTAATGTCAACTACAGGAATACTACAACATGCAGCCTAGACTAGACTATGGTCAGAAGGGCATTTTAAACAAAACACACTTTATAATAGAAATGGAAAATTGGGAAATATCCATTTGGGTCCATTAAATCAATCATCATAAGTTTTTTGGTAAAACGTCTTTTACAGTGTTAAATGAGATTTGATTTTATGCTGCTATCCATTGATCTCAGAAGTCGGAAGCTATTCTGGGAGGTCGGGAGCTTATTCATTTATCTCAGGATATCGGAGCTGGGAATGACATCAAACCCGATTCTAAGATTCTGATAATAGTACACAACTTCAAAACGTAAAAAGTGGTATAAAAAAATAAATAAATAAAAGTTTGGTTGGATTTGCATAAAACACTGTAAAAAGCTCAATACTAAACATTTTATTGGTGTAATTTATCTGCAGGGGCGAGACATGCCCCGTATCATCCATTCTAAACCCTGTTTGGGCAAAGTGCACAAAATACTGGATCTCAGAAAGCTGCAGGAGAAGTGAGGTGGGCTACTCAACAAAGGTAAGTATATTTAATCATGTTTTGAAAAGACGGCCCACAAATGAGTACGCAGGTCTGGTTCTGCTTTTGGCCTCTACTGGTTGTTCATTTTTATCATGTTTTATCATGTCTGTTTATACAAGTCTTTTTTAAAATCAAGATAAAAGATACTTGGCAAATACATATTTGTGAGATTTTTAAAAGCTAAAGCAGATTTTCTGAAGCTAAAGCAGACCTACTAAATGATTGAGTTTGTGTATGGCTCCACCTCTGGCAAATTTGACATGATCGACATTTCTGGCTTCATTTCTATAGAACCAAAGGGAATGGAACCATTTTGTCCATTATTTAAACAGTCACTGGTGTATGATATGTTTTGAAGCATTAGATTTCTAAAAGGTGAAGAAAACTGTACAGCTCTAGCTAAAGGCCTTATATTTTTCTATTTCTATATTTTATTTCCCGTTTTTAATTTATAACAATAAAAAGACAACTCACACAAAACTGCACAGCACTATTTGCTTTTTGTCTCTACGGATGATTCTGAACTTCACTTTTATTTCAGGTATTGAGACACTAGATATACTCTATACTAACCAATAGGTGCTACTTATCTAAACATTTAAGGAACAAACCTGAAACTATCTGAGGTACCATCTCCCACCAGCTGAATAGAACACAGTTCCCGAAGGTTTATATGAACTCGTAGGAGGTAACAACTTTGGTGCATGCGTACCTAAACGTTAACTCTTTGGGTTCAAATGGACATGTTGGTGTTTCCTTCAAATCCAGTTATACCCATCATCTACCACAGTGATTTTTATAACACAAAAATTTCATCTAAAACAGAGATGGAATTTTTAAATTTAGGATCTTCTAAAGATCTTGAGCAAAAATATTGGGCACCAGCATTCAAATGACATGATTGATTTTTTAAATGTAAATAATTGAATAAATCTATTTAACCGAAAAATATTGAAAAGAATTGAATAAAGTTATCCAAAAGCAGAGCAGAGTGTAAGACTGGTGGAGGAGAACATGCCAAGATGCATGAAAACTGTGATTAAAAACCAGAGTTATTCGACCAAATACTGATTTCTGAACTCTTAAAAATTTATGAATATGAACTTGTTTTCTATGCATTATTTCAGGTCTGAAAGCTCTGCATCTTTTTTTTTATTTCAGCCATTTCTGATTTTCTGCAAACAAATGCTCTAAATGACAATATTTTTATTTGGAATTTGATAGAAATGTCTGTAGTTTAAAATATATATATATATAATTTTAGTTGAGGAAATACACAATAACCATATGAAAATAAGCAAAAGTGTAGATGTGTGTCTTTAGTAAATAATGTAACATTAACTCCAAACAACAAGATTAGGGGTGCCCAAACTTCTGCATATTCCTCTTAAATACAGATAAAGATACTCCACAGTCTTAGGTGAAAATTTCATGTTGCATAAAATGAAGTGAAATGCACATTGAGCTCCTTCTATGCACCAAAACGCACGGACACATTGCTACTAATTCATTAATAATGTCAGCTAATGATCAGCGCTGAGGTGAATGTGTGTTTCCAACTAATCAAGCAATGCCATTTATTTCTGTGCAATATTCCTGGACAGCATCAAATATTAGAATAAACCAAATAAATGTAATGTCAGTGGTCAGTGAGAGTGTCTACCTGCAATTACCTCTATATAAACATAGAATACCAAAACCAAATCAACATGAAGTCAGTGTCTAATTGTAATCAATTCAAGTATACCATTAGAATACTAAAACCTAATAAACATAGTTAGTGATGAGTCAGTAAGTATTTCAGTATATATATATATATATATATATATATATATATATATATATATATATATATATATATATATATATATATATATATATATATATATATATATATTCTGGAAAAATTATACTATACATGCATGTTAGCATCTATAAAAGACAACACGTCATGTACTGTGTATCAGTACAAGAAAGGGTACGACAATAGGGATAAAAAAAAAAAAGGATTACATTTTTATTTTTAAAATAGACAAGGTTGAAATGGTCTGAGGCTAAGTGTAGACATTTAGGACACTGTGTTTATTATTTTATTAATAATAAGAATGACTAAAGATACAAAAATGCACAATGCTAGTTCAATAATTCAGTCGGATTGCACAGTAAGAACTTGAGCATCTGGCTTTGCAACTTTGCAGCCATTGTTTTTATTTATTTTGAAGCATTATTATAGTAAAACCACAGATTTAGCAATGTAAAGCCACCGCATAGTCACATATGCCAAATACAGTACAGTACTGTTAAGTGTTGTTTTATATATCTTATATATTTTCCCCCATAATAGACACAAAGCTTTCATCACAAGCATTTAGGAATCAGGAATTTAGCAGCCATATCTGATGCACGATGAAAGCACAGTAAGTACAATGCTGTTATATTTCTATTATATGTTGTAAAATCGTAGTTTTGTTTAAATATTTTTTGTAAAAGGCTGATAATTTGAAACATACACTTTGATTATCCTTATAGGGAAGGACATTTCTATGGAGCTTAAAACCTGACATAAGTATCTGAATTCAATTTTTTGGAAATTTTAAATCTACCCAACTTGACAAACTTAATTTATTTAGTACTGTAATTCATACATTTGAATTTAATGCTTTTGTGGTGGTGAAATTTATTGTTGAAAAAAATGTACATTTCCTAAATTTAAAAAAAAATCTATAAATTAAAAAAATCTATAAATTAAACTCAATTTAACAGGAGTCCTTTAACCTAGATCCTAAAATTTGTATTTCTGAACCAAACATATAAATTCAGGGATTATTATTTTATTTAAATCTGAAAATCATGTGTTATTTTGAAATATATTCACCACCTCACTTCAACTTCACCACAAAGTTTATCAGACGAACATTGACGGCAGATATTTACGTCAGCTCTTAAGCTCCACACATTTCTACTTATGGTGGTACAGTACAGCTCTGAATCAGTAAATAGTCACAGACACAACACACACAATTCAATTCAAACACAGTAACTTTAACTGGAACTTTAACAGTGAAACATCGCACTGTAAACCCATCGCTGATCAGGTTGAGCCGTCTGCGCTGTACCTTTACGTTTAAGGCATATTCCAGGGAGATTTCATCCAAAATAGAAAAACGAGACTCCTATTGCCTTAAACTAAGTCTTCAAGTAAAGTGGGACACTGATGTCCGTGGAGGTAAGTGGAAGGATGCTTCCCGAAAAGAACATCGATGATGTCGCTTATAAAAGACAGCCCTGACAATTCAACCTTTTTGAAATCAAGTATTGAAGGGATACTTTAGTGTTTACTGTAAACTTTTCCTACGTCACAAATCTCAATAAACTAATGTAATAAACGAAAAGTGGTAGAAACTCTGCTCTATACTTTTTTTATTTATATTTTGGGTAACACTTGACAATAAGGGTCATAAATAACAGTACTTACAACCTTAATAAACATTATTAAATGTTTAAGTAATCTCTCAACTAATTATTGACAAAATTCCTTAAGAATGATGTAAATAATAAAGAATTGAGAAATTAGTTTAAAAAAATAATAATGATAATGTCTTAACTAGTGTTAATAGTATGTGTCGTAAATACTGTTAAATAATGTACCACTATTGTAAGGAGTTAGCAAATTGTAGCTGCATTCCATTTTTCTCTGATTTCACAACTAGGGTCACATATTTTGTTGACTGTGTTCCAGTTAAAGCAGCAGTTTTGGGAATTTAGGGATGTAGCGACCTCACTGGTGAGGATGTGTAAATGCACAGATCATATGGAAGAGTGCTTTTATTGCAGGTTAATGAATAAATAAATTACTGTGTGAAATGTTGTGTTTTTTGAGTAAATTATTTGTTCATTTTGGTCATTTCTGAAATACTGTCAAAATGAGGAGAGCAATTACATCCAACAAACCTACCAGACCACTCTGTTTTTAGAATGAATATATTAAAATATTTTGTGTAGTAAATATTTTTAGGGACTGCTGCTTTAAACAAACATTAAAATTTTTCGCATCCAAACAATGTGGAAAAATATCCAGATAGAAGTTGGACGGTACTAGTACCATGTGTACAACTGATTTAATGATAGTGATATTAGAAGTGAAAAACTGTATAACACTACTGCTTTTACTGCTGCTGATGTGCAGGCCCTTGTCCTAGATTCTGAACATGTAAATTTGTTTCTTTCCAAGAAATAATTTCAACTTGTGGGCGATTCAGCTGAAATTTCCTACCTGAAACATCAGAGTTAAAATGGAATGCAGCGTTAGTAAGTTAGAATTGTAAGCTCATGCCCTCCTAAGAGAATCATGGGAAATATAACAGATCTACATTTCAGAACACTAATGAAGTTTTCACTAATTTCTTGGTCTGTGCTCCAGAGCTTTGTAACGTACGCATTTTTAGCATTTCTAGCGTTTTAATAGAATGCTGACTGCTACTAGTAGTATTGTGCAATTCTACTCTCTCACTCTCTCGTCCTGGCCCAGCTGCCATATTGCTTTTTCACAATCGGCCATTCAGTCTTCATACTTTATACAATCTCATACTAAAAATATTGATCATTTTGAGCTGAGTCGATGACCTTCACCTCAAGACCTATAACTAAACAGAGATTAAGGCGTTGTCACACCTAGAGTCGGTTTGTTCTGGTCCAAATCAGATAACTAGTTTGAAAAATTGGTTTGGGTTGAGTCTGGTTTGGTCTGGGTTGGGTTTGGTACTGGTTTAAGTTGGGTTAGGTCTGGCTTGAACTGAGTTGGGTCTGGTTTGGTTTTGGTTTGAGTTGGGGTCAGGTCTGGTTTGAATTGAGTTCGGTCTGGTTTAGGTCCGGTTTGAGTTGGGTTGGGTTAGATTTAAGCATGGTTTCAGTTGGGTTGGTCTGGTTTGAGTTGGGTTGGGTCTGGTACAAGTTTGGTTTAGGTCTGATTTGTGTTGGTTTGGGTCTGCTTTAGGTCTGGTTTCATTTGGGTTAGGTCTGGTTTAGGTCTGGTTTCAGTTCGGTTGGGTTGGGTTTAAGCCAGGTTTGAGTTGGGTTGGTCTGATTTAGGTCTGGTTTCAGTTGGGTTGGTCTGGTTTAGGTCTGGGTTGGGTTTGGTTCTGGTTTAAGTTGGGTTTGGTCTGGCTTGAATTGAGTTGGGTCTGGTTTGGTTTTGGTTTGAGTTGGGGTCAGGTCTGGTTTGAATTGAGTTTGGTCTGGTTTGGGTCTGAATTGAGCTTGGTCTGGTTTAAGCTGGGTTGGGCCTGGTTTGGGTTAGGTCTGGTTTGAGTTGGGTCAGGTCTGGTATAAGTGTGGTTTAGGTCTGATTTGAGTTGATTTGGATCTGGTTTAAGTCTGGTTTCAGTTGAGTCGGGTCTGGGTTTGGTTTGGTCTGGTTTGAGTTGGTTTGGGGTGGATTAAATTGGGCTGAAATGCCAAATTAGTAGTTTAGCTCAAACCCGTAGAGTACAGCTGATAGTCAGGTTGGATCAATGTCAGACAGATTGTGGATGATCTCGCCACAAATGAACTGGGGGGACAACACCAAGACCACTTCCTCTTATGCAAATTGGTTCTCAGTGCAGTTGTTTTGGTCTGCAACTGATATTTAGTGATTGATGCAATTTGTTTGGACAGGTGTGAATGCACTAAAGATGAAAAAGGACCAGAGTCTGATTTATCCAGATTTAAAATTCAGGTGTGAAAACGCCCCTATTTTTCTGCAACTTTAAGGTTCCTCTGGGCCATTTAATCCACTCCAGGGTGTTAAAAACACTGAGGCATGACCTCCCGCCTTGTGATCTGTGCCAAAAGTGCTTAACTGCCTTTACAGAAAGCTTGACTAGACAATGTCAAGCTCCAAACAAAAAAATCAGAACAGACTCAGACTTGTATGGCACTTGCAGGTTTCTATAATAACACATGAGGTGTCATTAATTAAGGTCAACCGTTTCTGACATGCAACAATATACATTCCTGTACAGGGAAACGGCAAGGAGAGGACACCGTATACAACAAAAAATAAAAATAAAATAAAAGACAACTGTAATGCATCCCCTACGAGCAAAACAATATTGATGCGAACACACACACAGACACAATAGCAGGTGGTTTTAGTAGGCAGGTGGTTTCAGAAAAGGTATTTACAGCCTGGTGGAGAAACCGACCAACCTGGACTCCGCCCTGAGCGTCACGAGGACATTTCTCAACACCCTGCAGTGGGTTATACCAAGAGGACCTCAATATAAACTAATAAAAATATAAACTAGAAAATAAAAGTAGAAATGTGCATCTGCTAAAAGGAGTGAGGACTTTTACAGAAATATATGCAGTTCTCCATATCAATCCAGCATTTTTACCTTAATCTCCATCTGCTGCATCTGTAACATCTAATCAGATTCTATAATAAACAAACTGTAAGGTTTTAGTTTAGCAGAATTATACTCATTTTATATACAGCTATTAAAAAAAAAAAAAAAAAAAAGACCACTTAAAAAAAGATGCATTTCTTTGATTTTACCAAATTGAAAACCTCTGGAATATAATCAAGAGGAAGATGGATGATCACAAGCCATCAAACTTGATACTAAACTGCTTGAATTTTTGCACCAGGAGTGGCATAAATTTATCCAAAAGCAACGTGTAAGAATAGTGGAGGAGAACATGCCAAGATGCATAAAAACTGTAATTAGATTTGAACTTCGGCGCTCTCTCCCCATATCACTTGTAATTTTGGTCAGCACAAGGTGTCTGTAAGCTGATGTATCAGAGCTGAGTCGTGAGCTATCCTCAGAGTGCCACTGCACCTACTCGGTGATGCTACATCAGCAGCAGTTCAAAAAGTGTGCGCTACTCTTCCCCTCCTGGTGTTGAAGCATTAATAGTGATGAGGGGTCCAGTTGAGTAAGCGTAAACTAAAGAAACTAGAACTAAGTTCCACTTTATGGAACTCTATATTCAATAGGAACAGACTGTACTCTACAGCTGCAGCAGATATTGATTAGGCAAAAAAAAAAAGTGTAACTAGGAAGCATTCTTTATTTAATGCACTAATTAATAAAAGAATTCTGGTTGTTAGTGATGAATCACCTGTAGGTGACAGTGCAATTACAGCCACAGCTCCCAGTTCAGTTCAGTCTAAAACGTACATTCACTTTAATATCAGCAGATTTCCTGTATATGAATATGGCTCAGTGGAGATGTCTGTAGATCCGCATCTACATTTCTACATATTTTCTTTTTCTCCATTTAGGTTTCTTTTTTTTTTTTAATCTGTTATGCCCTTGCTCTGTTTGGCAACTCATTAAAGGCAGTGCAAATAGAGTTTCAGTCTGAAATATATATATATATTGTGCTACGCACGTGGGCTAGTGAGCTAAGCCAGCTGCACCGCTACCCTTTACTGATCCCCAAATAAAGAAAGAGTGATATAGACACACACACCCTTCTCTTACAATTGTTCATACACACACGAGCGCACACACGAGCGCACACACGCGTGCACACACGCGCGCACACACGCGCGCACACACACACGCACACGGACATACACAAACACAGAGTATGACAAGAATATCCAAGTCTCTCTCTCTCTCTCTCTCTAACCTCAACATTACAACCCCAAAGGATAAGTTACAACTAATAAAAGCCAAAAAAACAAAACAAAAAATAAAATAAAATAATACAATATGCCTACGCAAACACACATACGTATTGATATATTCAAGATACAAAAGTGCGTATTCATAAATAAGTGCTTTGGGTCAGTGTAGAGAGGAAATTCCGTTGCGTTTATAAAGAGAAACCAGAAAACAAAACTTCGTAGCTCATCTACGATACGAAGCACTGATACATGTAATAACTTGAATAACTTTTTCGGTTCTTTCTATCAGCCTTTTACTCTTACCCATCAAAGCACTTCAAAAGGTTTCATGAGATAACGTAGAAGAACCATTTTAAGTTCCATAAGAACTTCATACAATAATTCAAATATGTAAATGTGAGCCATAGGTGAGTAAAAGTTCAATGATTTTTGTTAAATAGTAATTGACTTATATGTTATAATTCATAAAACTGTTAAACATGGTGGCGGGTGTGGGGGGTTTACAGATTTTTCAGCATGCATGTGGATGCTTTCATTATGGAAGCTAATGTGGTTCTTCTACTTTGAGCATCAAGCAAGAAAACCTTTTGAAGTAGCCTTTGAAGTGTTCAAGAGTTTAGGGCTGGAAATAAACAGCCACTGTCTGCTGGATGTACAAAAAGTTGTACCTGCAGATAGAGAGTTTATAATATCTGCCCTAAATGTGTAATATAGATCATATCCGCACAGTTTCTCACAGTCTGTGGATGATGGATTTAAAGCAAAGACACTGTAATTAAGCCCTAACTGCAGACTATTAAAACTGCATGCTCAAATAAATGCAAAAATACAAGTTCCAATAAATATCTCCTTTCTCAGATGGTAATATTAACGAATAGCTTATTCAGCGCGCGTTTAATGGACAACCATATAAAAAGGCTTACGGAGGGTAATGATGATTATTGTTCAGGTGGCTTAATACAATCATCTTTGAGCACATATGTGAAGAACAGCAGTGACTGGAAAAAGATGTTGACTCTTTTTTATGTTAAAAAAAAGCCATATATCAGGTGTTGGCAAAAATATATATATATATTTTAATGTATCATGATATTTATTATGATACATTTTTTGTTTTGTTTTAAAATTCTTAAGATTTACATGAGACGATATAAATTAACGTAAATCCCCATTTCTTTCATTTCGTCTTAAAATTATGCCAATAAATTTGGAAATGCTTAGAAATGTTAACATTTAAATAAAATTTAACTTTTATTAAACAGTGATTTCTTTTCCTTTGTCTGCAAAATTAGTTTTGATTTAGGAGGGTTTTTCTGAGTGACAGCAACAATTATACATTGAGTTTTGCCTCATAAAACTAAAAAGGCTGGGTCTATCAGAACTTCAGAAAGCTGTCGAATATATCGAATATAATGAGGTTAAATTACCTGATATTCATACAAATAAAAAAAAAGTAACTTTCCTCACAGACAAACCGCTTCTGAACAGGAAGAGGAAATGAGATTTGGGGGCAGGATCTTAGAAAAGCCCTTTAAGTACAGTATATTGTATAGTTGTGTTTTAGGATAACATGAGAGGAAAGCCAAAGCACCCATACTAACAATATGTGAGATTTATTATCTGCACGAGAAATAAATAATAATGTGTTCATTATTAAAGCATTCGGTTATAAAACAAAAGCCCTTCAAATACTGATTGTCAATAAAAATGAAAAAAAAAATATATATATACAAGCCATACTACTCTCTCCAATTAATCATATGTGACGATATAGCTGTACACAGTGTTGCTGCGGTAGAAATATATGTGCACCACATACACAAATTAAAGCACAAAGACGTCACACATTATCCTCAAAACAAAAATACTGCAGAAGGCTAAATTAAGTAAAAAAAGATTAAATAAAGACAAATAAAGAGGAGAGCACTAGAAATGGTTAAGCCAACACACCAGCACACACACTTAGGTACAATCCCATTTCACCCTTTGACCACTTAGCCACTTAGCCCTTCCCCTCTGTTGTGTGCGCTCATGTCTAGGGTTAAGGCGTCCCGTTTCTTGTTAGTCTGGAGGGGGAGGGGGAAGAGTTAGGGCTACAAGACACTTTTTTTAAGTGGAGAGGGTTAACCAGTAGCTGCTAGCTTTCTGAACTGTAGCGCTCCAATGCTATAGCTATATCTGTTATGGGTGCTTACAGGGTAGTACTAATTCGTCTTAGGGTGGAGGATTTCACCCCTTCCCTTTGTAAATCCATTCCAAATGCAAGGGCTACACTCAAAAACAAGGGTTTTAGGGTACAAAAGAGAAATGGGATTGGGCCTTAAACACACAGGGGTGGAACAATCCAGACAGACAAAGGGATTAACATTGACATTAACATTAAATCTGGTTCCGACAACATGAGTCCAAAAAAGTTGTTCAAGCTGTAACAGCTGGGTTCCTCTTTAGATAAATCGGCTCAAAATGCCTCATTTGTGTTTCAATTTTTGTTGTCAGTTTTTGATAAAACAAATGAGCTGAGCTTATTCCTTTAAAACACTAGCATACAAACTTTGACAGCTTGACCGTTAAGGTTAGTCACTGCTTAAAGGCCAATTTATACTTCTGCATCGGACCTATGCCGTAGTCTATGTACAGCCTGTATATTTATACTTCTGTGTACGTGACACTGCATCGATACCCATTTTAAACCATAAAGGCGGGAAGATGTGGGCGGGAACACAAGGCTCAGCAGACCAATCACAGCTGCTGCTGCTGTCTGCGACGCTTAGTTACATTTCTGGAGAGGTGTAAAAAGGATGAAAAAGACTAAAAGAATAAAATTAGTTAACTTTTTTCCTTCATACAAAAATATGTTAAGGGTCAGCAATAGAACAGTATTTTTAAAGCATAAACGTTTTATTATTGTGGTATATTGTAAATAACTGCTGTCACACTAAAAACTTCAAAATCTCCATGTTTGCAGTTTAGTTACAAATGCAAATCTGCAATTTAAAATCAAGCCAATACATTTGGAAATGCTTAAAAATAACTTTTAATATTTTGTTGCCTTAAATTTTATTAAACATAGCTGATATTTTTTTGAGACACCATGAACCATGAACACCACATGGATTTTTCATATAATCGACTATAATGAGGTATAATGACCTATTCATACAAATACATGGGTGCGTGTTGGGCAACGCTTGGGGGACGCGGCTACACGCATGATACACATAAGCTACAGTGTAGGTTTAATGCAGAAGTATAAATTGGCCTCAAGTGTAAAAATGGTAAGCCCCTTCCTTAGTGGAATCATTTCTAATATTTTTCTTTTAAATGAAACATTATACTCAGAAATCCAAAGCAATTGTGAGGTAATGCGTAATAAAACTGTGCTATGTGCAATTATTGTTCTAAAAAAAAAAAAAAAGTATTTCAAATAATACAAAATATCAAATAAAAATATATATTAAAATAAGCATGAAAAAGGCAGTCCAAATATTTCCTGAATGAGGAAAGTAAACTTGTGCCCAGACTGGCTTTCAAACATATTAGCCAATCACAGATTATACATCAGATATCAATAAACCAATGAGTTCATCTCACCTCTTCTCTCCAAATTAACTGCAAGTATATTTATAGTATGTGTGCTTTGTTGCTTTCCTCTTGTAACCTAACCCAAAATAATGTTCTTGTAATAAAGGAGGGGGGAGCAGACGAGTGTCAGAGGTAAAGAAGAAAGAGACAAGGAGGGTTAAAAGACAGGTGTATAACCCTGTTACTCGCATGGTCTGATCAGCACAGGCACCGCACAGAATTCTGGAATTATCCAGAATGTTTTTTTGTTTTTTATCTGAGAAACAAAAAGAACAAAAAAAGAAAAAAGAAAGAAAGAAAATATTGAACAGTCGTTTAAAGAGACACTTAAGCCTGACCAGGAAAACTGCCCTTTGAATAAAAGTGGAAGGAGCTTATGAAGCATCTTACAAAACAAACTAATATATTTCATATCTATGTTGTGTCCAAAACAAGCGATAATGAACACTCTAAAAAGTAGCCAATTAGTATTCTTAATCCGTATATATCGCTGTGACGATTAACTAAAGGTTAGTTGAACTGAAGAGTTGCAAATGTGGCAGAACAAAATGTTCAACTTTTCCCACTAGGGGGCCGCACTAACCCGGTCTGATTTAGCAAAACAAAAACGGGCTGTATCCCAAACCGCACAGTACTGCACTATTTTGGAAGAGCATTTATGAATTGCAGTTATTAATGCAGTAAATACAGAAGTGTGTGCTCCATTATGTTAGACTAACCACATAAATGTCAATGTTTAACTTGAAATTAAATGCAGTGTTCCTAGTCAGGCTGCAGCTTCCCTTTAATATTTAAGATGTATTCAGTAATGTGCAAATAAAAAAAAAAAGTGCAAATAAAAAAAAAAAATAAAAAAAAATAAAAAGCAATTTGGTATTGCTGCGATGGTTCCACGTACAGTCAAACCCATGTAAACCCCCCCCAAACACGGCTACAGTCGCTCCTGATCTGCAGAACAACTCGAAATTAAACGGATTTATATGAGCTGGGGTTAATATTTGCATATACAACAAGTTTGACTGCACAATTAAAGGAAATACTTGCGCAAAACAAACATACATACACACACGCACACACACGCTAGCATAATGCTAACATAATGCTAGCACATGGTAGTACATTCCTGCCCTTATATAGTGTGTGTGTGTTGGTTATATAGGTGTTTATGCAGATTCTAAGAATCTGCCAGGGTGACAGTTTAAGGAAAAAAGTGCATCAGCACATCATGGTAAGGGGTGGAAGAGGGGCGTGGCCTGCTAGGGGTACGTGCGTATGTATGTGTGTGTGTGTGTGTGTGTGTGTGTTAAAGAGTGTGTACTTCTCAATCGGTGAGGCAGCTGTCCAGCCCTACAGTGGCGTGACGCTCCTTGGAATAGCTGTGCCGTAGGCTGCCGTTGGGCAGGGGGTGGCGAGTGGCGATGATGCCACAGTGCTTTAACAGATTGAGGCTGTAGGTGGCGCCAGCGGTGGGGTCTTTGGAAGGAAAAGGCTTCATGGTAGAGAGGATGAGAGCCAGGCAGTCCGCCACGTCTTTGTTTGGCGCACAGGCTAGAGCAGGGGTGTGACCTGAGGTTAAATAAATAAATAAATAAATACTGTATATATAAATACTGCTTAATTTTTTCCAACTTTATTTCAAAGTGACATTAAACCAAACTTTCACAAATGAGAATTACTACCTTTTAGTGCAGCAATATATATGTATCTAATAAAAACAGATGAGTTTTGAATTTTTTCAAAATAACAATGCATTACTATTGTTCAGCTCTCATGAGTTCAATAACGTAAAGCCTGTCGCAAACCGGCGTGTCCGTCAAATAACGTAAAGCAGCGTCACGTAGCGAAACCACAGTAACGAAACCACAGCTTTTTTTGCAAAGATTACTTTATCATCACTTATATATAACGATTTAAGCAAAGTGACCACGCCAATACATTTCATCGTACCTACTTTATATATTTGCATGAATAATTGATGAAATTAATTAATTAATTACTGTAGAAACGGTAGGGACCATAGAAGGTAAGTAGCACAATAGACACTTTTCTATCGTCCCCACGATATTTATCGTCATATCGAAAAACACTACAGTATCCCATACATTTCCAACTAAAAGAGCACAAACAGTACTACCCTGAATTATCTGGGCACTGTATATCAATCTAACCCAATTACAAGTACAGAAAAACTGCGATATAGTAAAAGTACAGGTATTGATTGTATCAGTGTAATATAATCTTTTAATTACAAGATCAGAAATTGTACTACAGAGAAGGAAAGGGCAATGTATCACATTCTAACTCAATTAAAACGGTATTAGCTGTGCTATAGAGAAAGCATGGCTATTGTATTACAGTCAGATTCAAAAGAGAACAGATAATGCATCACAATTTAACTCAACTAGCTATAAGATCAGAAACTGTATTATAGAGACAATACAAGTTTTTAACACACTTACTTGATTTAAAAAAAAGAAAAAGCATAAACTGAATTATAGTTACAGTATGGGTGATGTATTACATTCTAAATCTATTAAAAGAGCAGAAACTGTACTATAGTGAGAGAACAGGTACTGTATCACATTTTACCCTATTTAGCTTAAAGACTGTAAAGTGTACTATAGTGAAAGTACAAGTAGTGTATAGCGTTAACTCAATTAAAAGAACAGAAACTGTATTATATTATATATAATGTGTGCTGTATGGCAATCTAACTTAGGTAAAAGCGCAGACACTATTACAGTGGCAGTATGGATGCTGTATAAAACTGCACAAACTACTGTACAAGTACTGTATAACACCTATATAACTATAATACAGATCCTGTTCTTTTAACTGAATTTTAATTTGGAAGCTGTATCACAACTCAACTACAGTCACTTAACTAGAGATTGGTTTCCTTGCTGTTAGTTGAGTTAGATTGTCATACAGCACTAATCTGTAAACTATAGTGCAGTTTCTTGGCTTTTGATGAACAGATGAGTAATATGACAATTTAACTTAATTGGCTGAAAGATTTAAAAAACTATAGTAAAAGCTTGTGCACTATATCACAATTATATCACAACTCAATTAAAAGGAACTAACCTTCTTCATCCACAGCCAGTACTGTGGCACCTCGACTCAGCAGCACCTCCACCACAGTGGCGAGACCGTTCCGTGCGGCGATATGCAAAGGCCTAGAAGCAGGGAGGAAATAATTTATGCAAGTAAGCTTCCAGAAAGAAACAGGATGTGCCCACAATGTTAAAGTATTTATAAAGACTTACATTTGCAGTGCATTGTTGGTGGCGTTGATGAGGGAGAGGTCATCGATCTCAGACAGAATCAGCAGGGCACACATCTCATGACCCTGCGGTGATAAAGAGAAGTAAGAATAAGTGCTTCATTTAGATAATGGGCATGGATAAAACCTAATTGTAAAAGCTTCTAACATCTGAATACTAGCCAACAGCTATTCATAATAATTTTTTATTCCCAGACTGCTTAGCATCTACACTCACCGGCCACTTCATTAGGTACACCTGTCTAACTGCTCATTAACGCAAATGTCGAATCAGCCAATCACATGGCAGCACCTCGAGGCATCTGCTGCAGTTCAAAAGATTTAAGTGACTTTGAACTTGGCCTGGTTATTGGTCCCCGACGGGCAGGCTGGTCTGAGTATTTCAGAAACTGCTGATTCACTGGGGTTCTCACACACAACAATCTCTAGTGTATGCAGGGAATGATCCAAAAAAGAGAAAATATCCAGCAAAAGGCAGTTCTGTGGGTGCAAAAGCCTTGTTGATGCCTTGAGGTCTGCAGAAGAGCATCTCGGAGCGCACAACACGTCCAACCTTGAGGTGGATGGGCTACAGCAGCAGCAGCAGCAGCAGATCACACCAGGTGGCACTCATGCAGCTAAGAACAGGAAACTGAGGCTACAATTCACACAGGCGACTTACCAAAATTGGAAAATAGAAGACTCGAAAAACATTACATTTGGTAAAATGGTGTGGGGACACTGGCACACTTCTGGCCTATTAGTACCAATTGAGCATCGTGTCGACGCCACAGCCTACCTGAGTATTGTTGCTGACCATGTCCTTCATCCCTTTATGATCAGTGTACCATTTCCTGATGCTACTTCCAGCAGGATAATGCGCCATGTCATAAATTGTGAAAATAAATCTCAGACTGGTTTCTTGAACACGACAATGAGTTCACTGTACTCGAATGGCCGCCACAGTCACCAGATCTTAATCCAATAGAGCAGCTTTGGGATGTGGTGGAACAGGAGATTTGCATCATGGATGTGCAGCCAACAAATCTGCAGCAACTGTGTGATGCTATCATGTCAATTTGGACCAGATTCTCTGAGGAATGTTGCCAGTATCTTGTTGAATCTATGCCACAAAGGATTAAGGCAGTTCAACCTGGTACTAGCAAGGTGTACCTAATAAAGTAGCCGGTGAGTGTATACAGTACCACTCAAAAGTTCGGACACATCGTTATACATTCGTTATATACACATGATGTTTGGCAGACATTTGAATGAATCCAAAATCCTTTTTTTTTTTTTACTATAAAATGAAGAGTGTGTATTATCTTTATTATAGAAAAGCACTGATCAGTGCCTCCAGTATCTCCAGACAGTCATAACTAATCATCCAACATAAAAGTGGCTGACCAAACTGATACTCTTGTGAAGTTAAACTAAGTCAAATCCTCACAGCAAAGCTGTAAACGGCTAATGCCCCATGCTGTATGGAACATATAGATATATAGTGTACACAATGAGGAAAAAGGTGCATTACCCTGCTGCAGGCCAGGTGCAGTGCGGTGTTGTTGTTCATGTCCAGCAGGGACAGGTCCGCTTTGGCCTGGTGCAGCAGGATCTCTGTAAAACAGAAGCTCCAGTCAAACAACAGAACCAGGAAACGCTTAAACCCCAAAATAAATCAGAAGCAAAGCAGAGTTAGAGCTGCTCACCGACAGCCGTGGTCTGTCCTGTCTCAGCAGCCACCATCAGTGCAGATCTTCCCGAATAATCCACCGAGTTCACCTCCGACCCCCAGACCAGTGCCAGCTGCAGCCCAGACACCTTCTCAGAGTGAGCAGCTGCATGCAGAGGAGTTCTGCACAAAGAGAACACGGACAAAATCTACATTAATTAAATATTTATAACCAATATGGGGAACTCCTTGTGGTGCAGATATGTTCACATACATGCTAATACCCACCTATAAATAATAATTCTGTTCATCATAAATAATTATTTGTAAAGCATTTATTAGGGTGGTTTCAAATGCAGTAAAAGCACATATTTTGATGCAGCGTCACAGATATCAGTTTAAAATACTGTATATCTGTCTGATGTTGCTAAGTTTTGTTTAAAGCTGTTATCTGCAAATATAAATATGATTCTTACTTCAAGCATTCAATGATACTTCAGCATCAGCTGATGTTGGATGAATCTATTCTCAATCAAAACTACAGCATTGATATAGGACACCAGATACGGTACCAGGTAAGTCTCAGGTTGAAGCAAAATGAACAATCAACAATTTAAGCAATAAACTCCTATTTGTGTATTCTGCAACAATCACTTAAAGCCTGAAATGGTGTTATAGCCAGTCCCAATCTTTATGTTTGGGTTCTGCATGCAATTGCACTAAATTAGAATGTATGAACTTGAGATGTCATGGAAGTGTAGATTTTTTTTTAGGTTTCTGGAGTGGAACAAAACAATCCTGTGAAATATTTAGGGATTATAACATTTCAGGGGTTTAAATTTGATTGAAAATGAACTTTACCATAAATATTTTGAATACTTTAAATCTTTTAATACTCGAGAGAGTGCTATGCAGGCAATGACTCCCCAAAATATGGAGCCCATGGATATAAAACCGTGTTTTTCTCCTTTAAGATGCTTTTCCAGGCCTTTACTGCAGCTGTTTTCACAGTTGTTGCTGGTTTGTGAGTCTTTCTGCCTTTAGATTTGTCTTAAGTGCAATGCTGCCCAGTTGCGTTCAGATCTGCTGATCGACTCTGCCACTGCAGATAATTCCACTTCTTTGTCTTAAATACCTACTGGGTTGCTTTTACAGTATGTTTTAAGTTATGTTTGTCCATCAGTTCTGTGAAGTGCCATCTGATCTGACCTGGCTGTATATGTATAAAATAAATCCCTGTAAACTTCAGAATTCATTCTTCTGATTCTGTCTCATCACATCTTCAATAAACACTTCTGACCCAGTGTTATTGGAAGCCATGCACCCCATGCCACCACCATGTTGTATAGATGACTATATTAAACGACTGGGAGTCAGGAGAAACCTACAGCCAATTGGATCACAGAAAGAAAGATCCTTGGGTCCAAAACACATCAGAGCCGTTTATGACTTTCTGTGCCCCCTGTTATATCATGAAATGACTGTTAAACTCTGGAGAAAACCCAATAGGTAAATCCTCTATGAATGGGGTGAACAGAGTAAAAAGCTAAAAACTTTAATTTAATTTAAAACAACTACTAGTTTAGTATTGCTTTTATTTTGGAAAGTATAATAATGTATTTTACTAAAAAGCAAAGAAAGTGTGCCTGTATATTTTAGTTTATCTACAGAAAACAGGGTTTACACTGTAAAGCACTAGCATCACTGTTACTGCGAGACATGTTTTTAAAGGCTTATAACTGGAGTTCAAAACGATAAAAAAAAATTATATTGGCGGTACTCTTTGCTAGTATGTATTATCCTAAAGATTCTCTGGCATGGCTTCACTAGTCTTTGTGCCATTAGTTCTGTGAAGGACTGAAAGAAGTCGATTGTGTGAATTATTTGCTGAAATAACCCTGAAAGTCTACACATCAATTGCATCCTTTGTTTAATTTCGAATCCAGTGCGGTGGCATGCAGAGCCCAAATCATGAAGATTGTGTCACTGTCCAAATATTTATTAACCTAACTGTAGATATTGTAAATGTAGATATTCATTTTTTTTTAGAGGAAATAATAGTGTTTTTAAAAAAAAAAAAAACACATTAGGCTTGGCAATATATCAAAAATGAATCAAAACAGATTATCAATCATAAAATTAACTTTTGTAATTAGAACAGAGCTGAGGCCAAAGCACCAGACAAATGGTAATCTGTTCTCACAGTCGACAAATACCCACCTTCCTTTGGCATCTCTGAGGTTGATGATCTCAGAGCCCATTGTTTCCACCATCAACTCAGCAGCAGCATCATGGCCATTCATTCTGCAGCAGACAGAGCAGATAATTATGGTTATGTCTGTGTGTGTGTGTGTGTGTGTGTGTCTCTTTAAATAAATGCACAAAGAAATAAATAAATACAAATATAAAACCCTTACAGTGCACAGTGCAGCGGAGTGAAGGAATTTCCCTCCTGGATACTTAGCGGCTTATGTTCAAGTATAACTTCCAAACAGTCCTTGTGCCCTAAGAAATATCAGACAATTTTGTTGAAATAAATAAATTGTTTAAAAATAGCTACTAACTCAACAGAAAACTTTTTATCATCTTAAGAGACATTATAATTATTAACAACCGCAGCAACAATAATAATCTAGGTTTTATTCATTCATAATAACTTTATCCTAAACAATAATTCATTATAATATAATACATTATAGTATATATAAAATACATTATAGTATATAATGTACTTATGTACATTATCAGTTTACAGTATTGGTGAATGTTCTTGCATCCTCACCATGGTAAGCTGCCCAGTGGGCGGGGGTGTATCCACTGTAATCCAGTAGAGAGTCCAGAGGGTCTGACTGGGCAGCTGCCTGGAGGAGGAGGCGCAGTACCTCCCCATGCCCACAGGAGGCAGCCAGGTGGAGCGGGCTCTTTCCACGGACGTCCCTGCAGAGCCCCGACGCTTCATGTTCAAGCAGAGCAGACACGCAGTCCTCACTGCCCACCACCGCCTTCACGAGTGAATGACAGTCAGATATTATTTCACTATTTCATTATTAAATAATAAAGATATTAAATGAACTATGACACCCAACAATTGCACCGAACCTCTTAATCACAATCATTTCAATTAATTCATGAATTAAGTAATTATTGTATTTTTTACACTATAATTCTAATTCAGCACGTCTCGCTGATGGGTGGTGGTGGGGAGTAGCTTACTTAGTCATGTAAAGCTAAGCTAGGTAAACAAAACTGTAATAAAAAAAAAAATAAAATAAAAAAAAAACACTTTCTTTTAAAGTCAAATGAGCTCCAAATGTTCATCTACACAGATTTTTGTTTTTTTAATTCGGGTGAGTAAAGCACTTTCGTTTATTTAGATTTACAAGTTTCTCCAGTACTAAGGCTGGAGCATTAGCATTAGCAGCTAACTATTAGCAGTTAGTGGAGGATCACTGAGGAATACAGTGTTTCGGTAAACCAGGGCGATATTAGCTAGCGGTTCGTTCCCAGTGCTGGAGAACTAAACTAAAAACTCCTGTATAACGCTGTACTTCAGTGGAGTGGCTTTACTGCTTCTTACAACCTAACTGGTAAAATTCATGAGGTGCAAAAAAAACAGTAGCCAGGTAGTACTGCATGTGGGAAAGACTGATACTCACCGCTCTGTGCAGGGCAGTGCGGCTCCATTTATCCCCGGTGTCAGGCTTACTGCCTCTCTCAAGAAGCATGTGGACACAATCCACATGACTGCCCAGAGTGGCCAACATCAGCGCTGTACTACAGGAAACACAACCAAATTCAATACTGACCATTAATATGGTTCAAATCCACATTACGATTCTCTAAATCCTCGATTCGATTTTATTTCCGTTTTTAGGGTCATGATTCGATTCTCGATTTTCTTTTTTCTTGTTTTTACAGCAGAGAGGCCTATGCCAGTTTTAGATTAGTCTATGGTCAGTCATTGGTTCGATTCATCAAATTTACAATATCTTATTTCAAAAGGTGAGCTTGATATAAGTGATGCAAAGTGATACAAGTGATCTGTAATACACCACATTAGGCACTAAAGGTCACATTTAAATAATTTAATTAAGATATATATGTAATGCCATCTAGTGGCTTTTTTTGGTAGCAGCAGTGTGCACTATTAAAACAGCAATGTCAACATAACAAAATAAATAATAAAATAACTGTACTGGAACAGTCATGTACAAAATAATATAACAATTAGAGCCTTAACAAACTGAACTCTATCCTACTATAACAGTTAAACATGAAAAATAAGACTCTGTCCCTGAAAATGACAAGTTTTTTTTCTTTAACAAAGATATATTATTAGATTTTTCTGAGAGAAAGATGCTGCTTAAGATACCAAAACTATTAACATATTTGAGGCTAGACAAAACAATACTTTTTTTTATTTTCAAGTTTTTCTTTAAGAACACGAGAATGTGGACATTCTCTGGAGAAAGGGCTGCTCTTTTAGCAGTCACAATGTCTGCGGCGTCAGCTACAGTGTGCTGCGTCATTTGCGTAGCTTAGAGGGAGGGATCGATCATTTTTTGACTTCGATGCTCAAGACCATGACATAATTTCGAGCAATTTCGATAAAATATCGAAACTGTGACACCCATATTAACTACAGACACAGCATTCAAATAGAGCAATACATACTACGTTAACTGCATATCTCACACCTATTAAAGATGATGGCTATAGACATTATATTTAATTATCAAACTTTTTTTTTTAAAGATTAAAAGAAGTCACACCAGTAAACCTGCTCTCCTGATCTCTAATACATCATGAACTAAAAGGCAACCACAGAGAAGATGGCACTTACTGTCCCTGCACATCTGCGAGGTCGATGAGATCAGCCTTCTCAGCTCGGCTCATCAGCATGTACAAACAGTCCGTCTGACCGCTGGCAGCTGCAGAGAGAAAGAGAGGACAGAGAAGCAAACAATGTGTGTTATCTTTAAAGTAATAAAATGCTGGTAAAAAAAGGAATACATTAATTAATAAACAGAAAAATTCAGTTTTATTTAATTGATTTCATAATTCATAAGGTGTTAATGTTTGTATATTTACAAAGGAAAACAGTTAAAGTAGTTTCAGGTTGTAGTCAGGGGCCTTACTTATAAAGTGCAATACACACAAAAACAGGCCTGAAATGTGCATGTGCAACATCTCATGCAGAAACTGATTTATAAAGAAAATACTAGTCATGAAATAAACACTGCAGAGATAATGGGAATTTGTGAAATCATGTGTTAAAACAGTAAATTACAAGTCAATGCAGAAACCCATCCTCACACACTGTTTAAAGTGCATACATCAAGGTTAAGAAAGAAAGATCAAGGAAGGATTAAGGAAGATTAACACTCACTTGTTTAAATTTATATTTATTTTTTGTCTTTGTGATTAACATTTTAATGCATGTTGTATCTAATTGCACTTCTTATTTTTACACTAGCTTGTTTATTTCACTGCGAAATTAAATTCAATATCTGTACTATCTATCTTTTAAACAGCTTCTTCTCCTCCTCATTGCCATCAAAATCATTATTATAATTGCAAAAACAAATAAAGTCCAATAATGAAGACAAAGTAAATCTTTATCGCCTTTACATTCTCAAGTATTCTGCAACTAGCCTTGCTCTCTCTGGGTGGCTAGATGGCGCTCTCTCCCCTCATCACTCTGACGATGATGTTGATCAGGCATCTGTGAGCTGATGTATCAGAACCGAGCCGCTGCGCTTTCCTCCGAGCGCACTGGCTACTCTGCAGTGCTACATCAGCAGCATTTCGAAAAGAGGCGGTGGCTAACTTCACATGTATCGGAAGACACACATTCTGGGCTTCACCCTTCCTGGTGTTGTGGCAGCACTGGGATATACAGCTAAGTAGCAGCTGAATTGTTGGAACAATTGGCCTAGCTAAACTGGAGAAAAAATTGGAAAAGAAGGGCAACGAGTGGTCCAGCGGTTTAAAGCGCTGCCACTATAAGCAGGTACGAAACCCCGCTCATGGAGCTTTGCCATCAACTTCCGGCGCTCAGAGGGAGCAAAATTGGCCTTGCTCTATCTGGATGGGTAGATGGCACTCTCTCAGTACTTAACTAAAATGTTGATGTCCGCAGCACAAGGCCTCTGTGAGCTGATGTGTAAGTTGTTTAAGTGATGTGTTTATAGTGTAAATTATTATGTTTATTGTTACTGAGTGTATTGTGTATATTGTTTATACTGTAAAGCTATCTGTATGTCTTTTTTTCTTGACCTAATAAGTAGGTTGGGTGATTGGCCGAGCAAAATTGGGAAAAAAAAAAACGGGGAACATTTTTTAATAAATAATAAGAATTTATTTATTAAAAAATTAAAAATAAAAGAATTTTAAAAAAGAAAGGAAAAAAAAAATATTTGCACAGACTATTTATGGATAAGGTGAAACACAAGGCTCCTTCTCCTGCATACATTTTTAGAAAATTGTGATTTACAAAAGACAAAACAAAGACACTCACTCCAGAATGCACAGGGTTTTATAAATGAAGCCCCAGTGTTATGTTTTGTATAATATACAGTGGGAAAACTAACCTGCTACATGAAGAGGCGTCCACTTGCGCCGGCGCTCCTTCAGGAAGCTAGACGCCCCATGGGACAGGAGAACCTCCACACAGGAGGCGTGGCCTTTCTGAGCAGCCATGAAGAGCGCAGTGCGTCCACCACAGTCCCTCACATCCAAACTCACCAGCGTCTCCGACAGAACCCGCAGGGCTTCACAGTGACCATTACACGCCTGCAACGCATCAATAATTACATTACGCAAATATAAAAGTTACCAGTAATATTTATTTACATAACATTAATTGATTCACTTTGCACATATATAAAACATGTTTAGAATCTTTATCAAAACAGTGATCTACAGTTTTTTATTTTATACCTGTTTATAGATACTTACAGCTAAGTGCAAAGGGCTTACAGGAAAACTGCTCTCCACATCTCCCAGACAGTTGAAAGACATTTCTAAAAGCTGAAATAAAACAAAGAATTAATTATTTTTTTGGCTGCTTTGTCATAATAGGCTGATTCCAAGTGAAGAAATCTTTATATACATCTGGGAAAAGCAGAGTGAATCAGTCAGTGTGATTTTGAGAACCTGTCTGATGTAACCTTGCCAACCTGCCAATCTTGAAAGAATCACACACCCCTCCAACTAGAGGTGTGCCATATCGTATCGTACATGATATCGTCAACATTTTTAAATATCGTGCCGCATCACCCATCCCATTTCATTTCCCATTATATATCTACTAGAGACAGATTATCTCTGTCCAATATCATTTATTTTACTTTAATCCTGGATATATAGAGATATTTGGAGTGCATTATTATAAGCATCATGACATTCTGGATCATTGACCTCTGTTACAAATCTGATAAAATTCTTATTTTATAAACTGATGAACGGCTATTTGTTACATAGTATTGTGTAAGGGTGCTTTGAGTGCTTGTGTGTTAATTTGTATGTAGGCGGATGTATGTGGATGTCTGCTATATATATATATATATATATATATATATATATATATATATATATATATATATATATATATATATATATATATATATATATACACAGTTGTGGTCAAAAGTTTACATACACTTGTAAAAAAACATAATGTTATGGCTGTCTTGAGTTTTCAATAAGTTCTACAACTCTTATTTTTCTGTGATAGAGTGATCGGAACACATACATGTTTGTCACAAAAAACAGTCATAAAATTTGGTTCTTTCATAAATTTATTATGGGTCTGCTGAAAATGTCACCAAATCTGCTGGGTCAAAAATATACATACAGCAACATTAGTATTTGGTTACATGTCCCTTGGCCATTTTCACGGCAACTAGGCGCTTTTGGTAGCCATCCACAAGCTCCTGGCAAGCTTCAGGTCGAATGTTTGACCCCTCTTCTTGACAGAATTGGTGCAGTTCAGCTAAATGTGATGGTTTTCTTGCATGAACCCGTTTCTTTAGCACTGTCCACATGTTCTCAATGGGGTTTAAGTCAGGACTTTGGGAAGGCCATTCTAAAACCTTAATTCTAGCCTGGTTTAGCCATTCCTTTACCACTTTTGATGTGTGTTTTGGGTCATTGTCTTGTTGGAACACCCAACTGCGCCCAAGACCCAACCTTCGGGCTGATGGTTTTAAGTTTTCCTGCAGAATTTGGAGGTAATCCTCCTTCTTCATTATCCCATTTACTTTCTGCAAAGAACCAGTTCCACTGGCAGCAAAACATCCCCAGAGCATAATACTACCACCACCATGCTTGACAGTAGGCATGGTGTTCCTGGGATTAAAGGCCTCACCTTTTCTCCTCCAAACATATTGCTGGGTGTTGTGGCCAAACAGCTCAATTTTTGTTTCGTCTGACCAGAGAACTTTCCTCCAGAAGGTTTTATCTTTGTCCATGTGATCAGCAGCAAACTTCAGCCGAGTCTTAAGGTGCCTTTTCTGGAGCAAGGGCTTCTTTCTTGCACGGCAGCCTCTCAGTCCATGGTGATGTCCACGCTCCACGCTTGACTGTGGAGACTGACACCTGTGTTCCATCAGCTTCCAAATCCTTGCAGACCTGCTTCTTGGTGATTCTTGGTTGACTCTTGACCATCCTGACCAATCTCCTCTCGGCAGCATGTGATAGCTTGCGTTTTCTTCCTGATCGTGGCAGTGACAACTGTTCCATGCACTTTATACTTGCGTATAATTGTCTGCACAGTTGCTCTTGGGACCTGTAGCTGCTTTGAAATGGCTCCAAGTGACTTCCCTGACTTGTTCAAGTCAATAATTCGCTTTTTCAGATCCACACTGAGTTCCTTTGACTTTCCCATTGTAGCTTTTGTAGCTGAGTCTAATCACTGGGTCAAATGAGCCCTATTTAAATGGGCTCATGAGAAGTCAACAGCTGTAGTCAATCAGAATCACTTACAAGAAGTGAAGAGGCCATGACATGAAGCTAATTTGATTGACACAACTCGCTACATCACCAAAATTGACAAATTTTGTTGCTGTATGTATATTTTTGACCCAGCAGATTTGGTGACATTTTCAGCAGACCCATAATAAATTTATGAAAGAACCAAATTTTATGACTGTTTTTTGTGACAAACATGTATGTGTTCCGATCACTCTATCACAGAAAAATAAGAGTTGTAGAACTTATTGAAAACTCAAGACAGCCATAACATTATGTTTTTTTACAAGTGTATGTAAACTTTTGACCACAACTGTGTATATATATATATATATATATATATATATATTCTTGTGTATTCTTAATCCTTAAATACCAAAATTAGTCAGAATGCCCATCCCAGGGGCGCCGAGTGGTCCAGCGGTCTAAAGCGCTGCCTCTATGAGCAGGAGGTCGCCGGTTCGAACCCCTGCTCATGCAGCTTTGCCATCAAGCTGTCAGCGTTAGAGGGAGCAGAATTGGCCCTGCTCCCTCTGGGTGGGTAGATGGCACTCTCTCCCCACATCACTCCTATGGTGATGTCTGCAGCACAGGTCGTCTGTGAGCTGATGTACCGGAGCCGAGCCGCTGTGCTTTCCTCCAAGCGCGCTGGCTGCTCGGCAATGCTGCATCAGCAGCAGCTCGAAAAGAAGCGGTGGCTGGCTTCACATGTATTGGAGGAAGCATGTGTTAGTCTTCACCCTCCTGGTGTGTTGAGGTATCACTAGTGATAGGGGGAGTCCTAATGAATGGGTTGGGTAATTGGCCGTGTAAATTGGGGAGAAAATGGGAAAAATTAGAAATAAAATTATAAAAAAAAAAAAAGAATGCCCATCCCAGCAATCCAGGCTGCAGAAAGCAAACATCGCTTTTATTAAATCACACAAGCAGCACTAAGAACGTCCTACACACTTCCACCTACCAGTTCCAGATTCTGCTTGTTGCCGTAGGCAGCTGCATAGTGGACAGGACTGAATCCTTTGTTGTTGCGTAGACCTGGCTCCGCCCCATTATCCAGCAGATACTCCAAACACCTGAACACAAACGCAGAACGCTGTGAGACAGACAGATCCTCTCCTTCACAATCAGAGGAGAATTTTAGCAAAGTAAAACCGAACACTTACAACAGTCCCTCTTTATTCCGCTCATCACTCTGGAGGCTGCAGAAGCTGTAGGAGTCCGCTCTTATTAAAAAAAAAATAAATAAAATTACATTTTCAATTATTCTCAAGTATGGGCATAACAAGGCATTATTCACAATACATCACAATTTGACGATTGTGGGAACATGCAATTCCATGTTTTGTTTATGAAATGTAATGCAGTTGCATTTTTTGAACACCAGAGCTTGCAATCCGCAAGTGCAGAGGAGCATTTATACAAGGTGAATTTCTCATTGTTTATACACTTAACAAATAAAGACAAATTATTATTTATTAAAAAAAATAATTATTTTGACCTTTAAAATTTGTTCCAAATAAAATGAGAAAATAGAATCTTGAGTCCAGAATCATAAACCAAATCATAAGCAAAGTGCAACATCCACATACACCCCTATTCTCAACTCATTACTACCATAATATCATTAATATTTTACTGTTGATTACTGATTACTGTGTACATTTACTTTTGCATTTTAAAAAAGGTAAATACTCTCCACCCCTGATGAAAATGTGTACTGGTCTAAGTTTGTTGGGTAACATTTAATGGTAGAGACAGCACCGATGGTACCGTACCTGCGGAAGGTCTGGGAGGCCGCTGCATAGTGCAGAGGGCTGCATCCTTTTAGATCCAGCTCGTTGACTGCGGCCCCAGCGCTTACTAGAGCTACCGTGCACTGGAACGTACCATTAGCTGCTGCATAGTGCAGAGGAGCCCTGAACATGGACAGACACAGAAACAGAGTAAAAAGTGTATTTTGCATATGCTACAGTGATACTGCATGGCATCATCCAACTGAAACTGTGTTTAGAAAAAATTAAATACAATAAAATTACCTTCCCAGTTTGTCCTTTTTTGTCAGGTCAGCACCACTGCTCAACAGCAAGTTAAGACATTCCACATTTCTGCCAAAATTGAGGAAAACAAACATTTATCAGCTCAAATCTCTGAAAGACATATGGTCATGTTTTAAAATGATCTACACTATCCTCAGTCCTACCCTCCAGAGGCAGCGGCATGTAGGCAGGTCCTCCCCAGGCTATCTGGTGTGTTTATATCGAACCCAGCAGACAGCACATGTTCATTACTCAGCGACGACACGATGCTGTACAGCTGACCTGCAATCAATGCAAGAATACATACAGATTAATGATTAACTGCACTCTGTCAATGAGGAGTTCATAACAAAAAACATTATTTCTATTTAACATTTAAAACAGTCACTTATATGCAATTATATACAAAATGAACTGTGCAAATATGGTAATATTAAAGTGCAAAGTACGATTTTTTTTTTTAATAACCTGAGGAGAGTAACTTTCGACAACAGTCTGAAAACCCGTAGAGCACTGCCAAGTGCAATGGAAACATCCCATGAATCCCTTGCCTGAGAAAAGAAAGAAAAAAGAAACATGACTTTTAAAGTAAAAGAATTTATAAATTGTAAATATGACTCACTGATTATAAACTGATATGAATTATTATTAATAATATAAATTATATCTGAGTCTGATCATACCTGGCTGTGTCAGCACCGTTAGTCATCAGAGTGCTGATGAGCAGCTCGTGGCCATGCTTAGCAGCAATATGAAGAGGAGTATTGCCATATTTATCAACACAGTCGATCTCCCCACCTGAAACAGATCAACAATGTTAATCAATACAGTTAGCAGTAAGTGGAACCAAACCAATACAACAAATAATCCATACAGTGTCTGAAGACCAAAGAGAAAATCAGTAGCAAATCTCAGTTACTTCCTTAAAAACAAGAAATCCTTCCCTTTTTACTGTATTAATATTTGCAATAATGGTAGTTGTTATTTTTACAAGCATAAACACATGGATATTCCAAATTAGGATTCTATGCTTTTGTCCTACCGTTTTGAATAAGGATCTGGGAACGGGTGAAGCGCCCATGAATGGCGGCCATGTGCAAAGGGCTCTTCCCCTCTTTACTCTGAAAAAAAAACCAAAACATAAAACAACAATCAACTTATTGTACAACATATGAAAAAAACCTCAATCCTTTTTCCTGACCTCAATATTGTACTGCAGTATGAGTTGGTATACTGACTAAAGATCACCACAGATACTTATTATTCTTAAATAGAGTTAAATTTCTTTGGTTATGGATTCTGCTTTTTAGTCCTAAAACTTTTGGCCTGCTCATACTGAGAATGTTGGGTATCCTATTCAAACACCTGTATTAGGGCTAAGCAATATAGTTTAAATATAGTACAACAATATTTATAGGGCCCTATGAAATCAGAAATCAAATTCTGTTTTATTACTATTTTCAAGCCTCTGGTTTTTAGATTTTTAATCACATTCACCACCTAAGTATGTAAAATATTTATACAGGTCAAATTCATTTGAATGAATAAGTGAGGAGCAAATTAATAAATGAATAACACATGGAACAAACTTAAAAGTTCCCTGTATGGAAGATCAGTCAGTAACAGATGGTGTAAATACTACACATTTCTAATAGAAGACAGTCACACATGCCAGGGATTATTTTCAGGAAGTGTAACTAAATTCAAATACATTTTTACATTCATAGCGAAAATATGTTGCTCTGAGAAAAAACAAAACAAAACAGAATTTAGATAATTTACCATATTGTAATCAAAAGTTTACGTATTTTAGTCTAAAAAAAAAAAGAATATTCTTTATAGTTTTTTTTCCAACACAGTCTTTTATTTTAGTATACATGTTTTAATTTATATTATCTGCCCTGGGTCTTTTATTATAAAGCCCAAAATGGCTTTATGACTAGCACTCAACTGGCGATGCTAACTGATTACCCAGTCAAATTAATGGCTGGTGTTTGGTAACAGATGGACGGCACTGTGCTGGTTAGATTAGTAGGCTCTGTGGTTTAATACGATATGAGGATTATGGCTATAGTTCATTCCAGTCTTTATTTATTGACCTCAGAACACCGGAATGAATTTCTCAGATAAAAGCTAGCTTTTCAGCAGTAAGAATTAGAGTTGGTTAACTTGGATGCTAAACGTTTCGAGGGATTGATTAATCGCTGACGTTTGATATAAGAATGATGTTACTGTAGCTGGTTAGATATGGTAAGTTCTGTTTGATATGATGTCTGTATGTGTTTATATCTAAATTTCACTTTTATAACTCAATTGCGTGACTGTCAGGGTTTTCCCAGATTGTGAAAATCATAAGGATCTACATTAAACAAAAAGTTATATTACATTTTTTACAAGCAGACAAAACATATGTAGGGCAGGTTTCTTAATAAACACTAAATAAATACTACAGTGATTTATATTTATATTGTGCTGCACACTATCCAAGGAAACTGGACTAACTATTCTTTCTGAAATTAAATTTGCAGTTGGTGCATTTTTAAGCACTGATTAAAACCACTATATACTCAGAGATGCAAATCATTTATCACAATAACAAATATCACTATACAATACGAAGTGAAGCAATAATTGACCTGCATGTTAACATCGGCACCATTGTTGACTAGCAGCTCGAGACAGAGGGCCCCGTTGGTGGAGACGGCAGCCAGGTGCAGGGGGGTGCAGCCTCGCAGGTTGGGCTGGTTAACGTTGGCCCCGCGATTTACCAGCTCGTTGGCTACAGCCTCCTGTCCGTTGTAACAGGCCATGTGGAGAGAAGTGTTCCCAAAGGCATTTGGTTCATCAATCTGAAACAGAGGAAAAACAAATAAATAGAACAGATGAGATCATTACCATATCAAGAGTACTAGCAAAGAATTTGCTCCCCCTTTGCTGAACTAGCAGTTTCTACTATTCTAGAAAGATCTTACATTAGATGATGGAATATTGTTGAGAAAGATTTTAAATTAATTAAGCCCCATAATATAATTATAAGTTCAAGTACTGATGCTAAATAATTACAACTAGGTATGGCCCGATCATATTCATTTGATTTTGGGTATCTGCAGAGTCCCGATACAAATACATTGGAAATGTATTTGTCCCTTTGTTTTTTTTTTTCATAAATTTTTCATTATTGAAACAACAGAAAATGACCATTTTTAGCACAAACTAAGTACTAAATAGGCATATGATTGAATTGAATAGAATAATTGAATTAAATTGTTTAAAGCTCCACTAGGTAGGATTGAGATTTTGTGCTGATAGGCCCCCCCCCTACAGTTGTAGAGTGTAATAAATGTTTCGGGCTGATTAGTTTCTCTCTCATTTTCTGTCTTTTAAAGACATATTCGGTCTCTTTCCAGCTTCTGCCAGAGTGTCTGTATGTTAGTTTGTAAAGAATGAACCAGTAGTCCTTGTAGAACTGTTAGAACTAAAGGTTGGAAAGCAGGTCGCAGTTCCCGCGAGTTCCCGCCTCGGAAAACTTACAGAGTCTGGTTTGAGCTCAGAGGAGCTCTGGCACAGACACGAGAGCACCGCTATTCCTCATATTACACCTCAATGCAGCGCTGCAGTGAGTTTCAAGCTGTAATTTTACTTCTTTAAAAAGATCAAAAATCATTTTTTTAAATAAACAAAATAAAAAAATAAAAAAATCAAGTTTAAATGATGTTTTTTCCCTTTGCTGTTGGAAGGGAGACAGTTATAGCGTAGTGTGGGTTTAGATTTAGTTAATTATAATATAGTGAATTTTTCATGCTTGTCATATTCGAACATTGCAATGTATAGAGTTACTGAATTTAACAGAGCGTTATAATGGAGGCAATCAGCACTAGTGCAGCTGCATATATTGCCCTTTTTTATTTGCATATTCGAAGAGGAAACGCTGTGTGTGTGCGCATGTGTGTGTGTGAGAGAGACATAGAAAGAGAGAGCTTTAAAACCCTTCAGTACAGCTTGTCGACAGATTGGAGGAAAATTAAGAGTGTAGGAAAGTAGCAGATGGCTTCATAGTTAGCTCGCTGAAATAGCCTCTGTGCTAATCGGCCATAAGTCATAGTTGATAAACAGCGTAACCAACCAAGAACACACTCACAGCTCACAACACAAGGGATATGTCGCTGTCAATGTGAGTGCAGCATAGGCTCATAATGCATGCGTACAGCAGTGTTTATAGTGAACTCGTGGAGTAACAAAATAACGTTGCATCCTGATTCTGATCCTTTAAAATAAGTGATTGGCCTGATGACGTGATCAGATAGGGAAATCTCTAATTACAACTAATTGGTGTTTGGCGATATGTTAAAATATACTGTATACCACAATATTTAAAGACATTTTTATGGCAAAATGCATGAGTGATGGACAATAGCAAATCTGCTATTTAAAAATACCACACATACAGTACAATTATCAGTATGATAAAAGTTTATTCAATTTTATGTACTTAATCTAATTAACAATGCTACTTTTACTCTGTAATAAAATGTGGCTAATCAGTTGGTCAGCATTATTTCATCACAACAACCATTATATGCTCAGAAAAGTGTATTATAATAAAATATAACCAAATACTGCCCAGCCCCAATCACAACACATACTAAACTTGACCGGATTCTTTATGGATACTTTTGAACACACAGGACCAATTTCCAAGACAGACATTCACTCAATCACAATAAAGAAGCAGCTTATTTAGAAATGAAGATCATGTGATCTTACCTCAGCTCCCAGACGAAGAAGGTACTTGACCACATCAATGTGCCCATTAATAGCAGCTACATGCAGGGGGGTGTAACCCCGCTTATCCCTGCACGCCACATCAGCATTGCGAGACACCAGGACCTTCACGATCTCCAAATGCCCTGAACAGACAAAGAACAACACATGGAATAGAATTCAATACATGTCAGACTCCACCTCTTTTCCAACTCCCACCAGTGCAGCATTACATGGCAGCATCACAACGCACTGAGAAAAGCACCAGATCCCCAGATCTAACATGTCAGCAAACAGTTCCCAGCATCACACTGGGAGTGATGAGGGGAGAGCATGGCACATTGTGTATGACACATTGTGCTCTCTTGGACTCCGGCTGCTGATGGTGACTCAACATGAGCTGGGATTTAAAATTGCTATCCTCAGATCATGCTGTAATTCAAAGTTTGAGAATATTGTAAATCATTAAAAAATCTAAATGACAAACTTAATGACAAAGTCTAAGATTAATAAATGTATTTTACCAAGGTAAGCGGCCCAGTGGATAGCCTGCCGGTCCTTTTTGTCACTGGCACTCAGGTTGGCCCCTTTATTTAGGAGCAAGGTCACCATCTGGAGAGAAAAACAAAAAGTGTTATACGTTGTTTCAGATCAAAAAGTCCTTAAATAACTATTAGGGTTAAAATATGCAAATATTAACTTCAGACTAAACTATAACCGACCTATTTTACTACTTTTTTCACTTGAAGATATTTACATTGATAGACTGTAATTGATAGATGCACATTAATACACAAGGTGAAATTAGAATGTTCCAGCACCCTACATATACACACAAATACACAATTTTACACAGTGTAACACCATAAAATATAAAATAGAAATATCAAAGGATATTATTCAGTGGATTAAATATATATAAAATATAAAAGACTAAATAATTAATGCGTCAGCATCTTTCAGTGCTAAGTTTAATTTTTCATGATCTATGGTATTTTTTGCTGTTACCTCTGTGTGTCCACTGTAGGCTGCATGGTGCAAGGCTGTTCTACCGTTCCGGTCTGCAACATTCAAACTGCTTAACAGGGGCACGAGGGCTTCGGCGCACCTCATGGCCCGATTAGCAGCAGCCACATGTAGCGGCGTCTGCCACAGCCGGTCCCGCGCGCTGACCTCCGCCCCCTGCCTCAGCAGCAATCCCACAGCCCTCTAAACACAGAAAGGTAAGATAAAAATAAAGTGAACTGAAGAACAATCTACTCCATTCTACTCTATTCTAATTCTATATTACTAAAGAGAAAAAAAAATAAACAGACTCACTTCATTCCTGGAGGCAGCGGCCCGGTGGAGCGGAGTCAGCCACCCTTGGTCCTTAGCGTTAACACTAGCACCTGAGTCAGAAAAGAGTCCAACATCAGTCACACACTCACACAGGAATGTAATATATGTGTGATATGTAGACCTGTCACAATCTTTCTTTTTTTGGACCACACACTGTTCTTAATATAATTAAGTCATTTTAAGGCCAGGGATGTGACGATAATTAAGAAAATTCAATTAATAGAATGTAAATAGGTACCGGTATATTGCAGCATTACTTACTAGATTATGCTTATTATTCTTTTTTAATATTTAGGTTAAAAAAGTATAGTTTTTCTAAAGAGGAACATTTAAATGTCCAAATGTTGAATTTTTGTTTGGTTTAAACCAATACATTTCATGCCTATTTTTTTACAATCCTAAATAAATAAAACAAATCAAATAAAGCTACATACCAACACTGAACTAAAAAAAAAAAACTCCTCATTTACATTAATGGACTCTCTTCAATAACTAAAAACATAATTAAAATGTAGATAAGCAAAACGTAGAGAGGTCATTTATATCATATATATGATATGATGCATCAAAATCATTAAGCAATTATTGCAACAAGCCTAATGATATGCTGTTAAAGATCTACTCTGTTCTTTTTGTTTTTTGATACGTTGGTATACAGGATACATGCAAGAATGGGAAAATTAAAATACTTTTAAAAACATTTAATACCACTTATAGACAAAATAAAGACCACTTTCAAGATAAAAAAACAGGCACCATCAATATTTTTTTACAGTAAGTATATGCTTCCTGCCTGACAAACCGATATTTCAAACAAACACAAATTAATAATTTTTGCAAAGAAAAATATACTGTGAATACACTGAAAATAGGGTGCAGTGCAAAACTGGGATTTAATCATTTAAAACAGATCTGCAGACACCCTGTGTATATAACCTAAGCTGCTTTTTTTGGTGGACATATTTTGTGTAGGTGTTCATGTATTTTGTGAAAAAGAAAACAATTGGTGATTTTATATTTGAAGGTTTTACCTGATTTGATGAGGAGGTCCATGATGCGGACATCGCCCAAACAAGCAGCAGCATGCAAAGGGGTACGCCGTTCTTGGTCCTGCAACAACAAATGACCTTCAGGACCTTATCTTGCACTTTTTAATACACAAGTTAATATTAAAAATGGGTTAAAGCATGTTACTTGGGTCACAGATTTACACCTACCAGTGCATTGACATCATCATTCTTGTGCAACAAAAACTTCACCTCTTCTACATTTCGGCTGAATATTGCCTGAACCAGGGGTGTCTGAAAGAGAAAATATTTTATTTTATATTCAATTTAATGACAGTGAAAATATCCCTAATGGGTAACTAGTGGAATGTGTTATTAAAAGTAAAAAAAATCTGCAAGATCACATGGTTTACATGTGCGTCCACTGTTTGATATTTGCGCTGGTGATTTTAATGTAATTTTGTTCGTTTCAAGTATAACTTAAATTAAAAATGCCTTGAATATACTGTTTCTTATAAAAGCTCTCATAAATGTCAGCTGTTTTTGGGGGAAAATGCTCCAGTTATCCAGTATAACGCTGCTTTAGTCCGCTGGAGAAGCGAACGGGAGAAACAATAGGATTTCAGCTACTGCTCATGAATATTCATACATGCTAACATATCGCCTCTGATTGGGCAATAGCACTGCAACACCAAAAGGCGGATAAATTTAAATTATTATTAAATTATTTTTACACTAATTACAGTTTTTGCAATGTCATATACAACACATGTAATGCCCTGCTAAGTGCAGTACATCCACTGCTCTGGTCTTAGAGTCTCTGTAAAACAGAGTCCAGGTCCAAAAAGTAAAAATCCACCACCAGGCAGTTGAAACAAAACCCAGGGGTGGATTTTTACTTTTAACTAGTGTAAACAGAACTGTTCTAAAAAAAATACACCTACTTTCTCAACTGTACTTCGCTGGTGGTGTTCCATAGACAAATTCTAACCATTTGTTCCTTAGCTCTAAATTACTGGGCAAAGCATACAACACTGATGCGAGCCAATGAATACTAATTCACAAGTTGACGTAGACAAGGTGCTTTTCCTGATTTACTAATTTTTCTTTTCATTTTTATTAGGCACTAGAGATAATGGTGGATGAGGAACAATATCATATGCAGCATGCATATACAACTTAGACTTGAGAGCAAAAATATATTTGGGACATTCCTTTCAAACACTATTGAGGTCATGTCCATTGACTGTACAATAAGTCAATATTGTAATTATTGTGACTTTTTTTTTCTTTAGATGGACTTTGCACTTCTGTTAATTTACTATAATAATACAAAATTGAGATTTGACTGAATACATTTTCCCCTTAGTTAAGAGTGGATGCTTTAGTTAAACTGAGGAAACTATTTAATATAATTAATACATTTTACATAAAACTAGCTAGGCTATGTAAAGATTTAGGAGGAAGCTTAATGAGGAAACGCTAGAAGTATATACCGTTAAATATTATTTTATACAATGAGAATTTATGGGCTGACTGGTAAATAAGTTTCTATAATTACCAAAATTTCCTGGATTTTACTAAGTCTAGATTTAATTAGACTTAATTTAATTAATAATTTAATTTAACTTAGATTTACTTGGCAAAACCTTGCTAAGCTAGTTGGCAAGCTAGCTAACTAGATATTTAACTTAAGTTACCTTAGCCAGTGCGAGGCTATTTTACTGACTAAATGTTACGAAATGTATAGAGAATTTTATAAATAAATACATAAAGGAAAAATAGCTCGCGTTAGATAAATCAGCTAAAGCAGCGAAACGTATCTAAAACGTAAGCCAGGGTACAGTGACTGTTAGCCAGCTAGCTTAGCTAATTAATGAGTAGAGCTACTCGTTAGTTACGCTGGGCGCCAATTTGAGAGAATATGCATTATGTAGCGTTATTTAATGTGGCGTTTAGTTTTAGTTCAGGGTTTAGATTAAAACTAAAATGTTTCTTATCTATAGGAGGTGAGAGATAAACCAGTTAGCTAACGCTAGCCTAACTAACCACTAAATGTTTCTCTCAGTTAGCTAACTAAGCTAACTAGCATTATCGTTAGCTTAGGCTGAGAGCTAGCAAGCAGGTTAGCCGCTAAGCTAGGCTAAATTAATGCAGTAAATGTAGCGTTAGCTAGGATGGCTACTATTTGTGATAGTTTGTGCACTCTATTATAAATATAAACTCAATACGTTTCAATTTAAATCTGTTCCTAATCTAAATCTATAAGAAATAAGCTTAAAAACTGAAAAAAGGCCATTTCTGTCTCTCCTTAGTCGCCTAATCACTGAACCCACCCCTTTTGACAAGCAGGGTGTTCTGCCGATTTGTGCTACCATGTCAAACCATGCTACCACCGTGTATATTTATAGATAGCGAAAGTTTTGTTCTAATTAAATAATAGCTAGAATATTTCAACTGTTCCAGGTTAAGGGCATAAACTGAAATCTTAGCTTATCTTAGTTTAATCCTTATAAATCTAGTTTAAATATTTGAAATTTCAAAAGTCTGCTTTGCTGTCAGAATATTATAAACATTCAGCTTATTTTTAACCAACTTAATCTACTGAGTTTGTCTTATTCAACCGGCAAATATTGTCGCTTGTTTTATGCTTTATTTTTTAACAAGAACGAAAAGATCAGTTATTTCAATAATTAAGCAAAAATATCTGCCAATATGTTTAAACACTTTTAGTAGACTAAACCACTTAAAACAAGTAAAAATGATTATTTACTCGATTTTCTGTTTGTTTTTTCATCTTGTAACAAATGTTGATTGGATTATACGATTAGATTTTGTGTTACGAGCTGCAGAAAGCAGAGAGGCAGAAATAAAGTAGAACACTGGCAAATGATAAAAAATATATATTTTTAATTACATTTAAAAAAAATAAATAATGAAGCTTTACACGTTAACAGTTTACTATTTTCAAATGTATGCACAAACATTCGGAATATTTGTTGGTAAACGGATGAAAGTTACACTGGCAAAAATCATTGTACTAGGGTAAATAAAATGTAAGTGGTGTGATTATTTTTGTTGTATTATTTGACTGGAGTCGGCTTTTTTACTTTAAAACAAATAATAACTGTAAGGTTAGATAATATACATGTATGATTGACCCGAGAAAACAGTATTTCTACGAAAAATACAATATATTTACGTAAAAAAAAACAGCCGGAGCATGCGCAGAGCTGCTACAAACACATCTCGGTGGGTAGCACAAATCGGCAGAAAACGGGGATAAAGAAAGCCGTGCAGAAATATCTGCGCGACAATTCGGGGCGTCCAGACTCACCTGCTCTGTAATGCTTAATATTCCCATCTCCCCAAAATCAGCCGGGGCGCAGCTCCTTCATCAGGCCGGGGTGGAGAGAGGCGAGCGCGGGTTATTTCGGGTTATTTCTGATCAGTACTGAAGGTAAAGGCTAGCAGCACCTCCATCCACACTCGCCGCTGTTTATTGCTCTGAGCAGCAGAGCTACGAGAACAACCCCCCCTACTGGGACGGCGGCGGAACCACACCAATGTAGAGCTGCTTCAAAATTAAAGAGCCCAAACCCACATTGTCCACTCTATTGCATTTTTTCTAGTGTTAAAGTAAAACATTAGTGTCAAACATACACTAGAAATCTTTAAAATTCTCTTTTAAAATAAAATATAAAAAAGTGTCTCATTAAACCTGATTGTCCGAATCGAAAAGTGGATTTTCATAATTTTTAACAGCATGAGCTGACTGCTAAACCAGAATGCATTGTGAATCTTGTTACCTAGCTAGGGAACGAACTGGACACAATGATTGTTGCTTTAAGCATTGGTATTTACGATAGTACTACTTAGTGCTCATAGTATTTATAGTACTTATGGTCTTATAGTGTGTTTCTAAATAACACAAATAATGGTTAAACATTATTTCCTGAACAGTGCAGTTTTGGGTACAGCTGTTTGCACGTGCAGAAAATTGTTCAACAAAAGATATGCCTTTCTTGTCAGAAAAAAATATAATTTACTGGTCCATCTCAGGCAGCTTTACATAATGTTTTACAAGGTTTGTAAGCCGAAGATGGTTACAAAACTCATGTGACATTTAAAAAAGCATGTTTGAAAGCAAGTCCACTAATTCCTTTGATTTCCTCTTAAGAAAGTCTTTATTTTAAATAAATGGTTGACTGCATGTTCAAATAATTGATATATATGACAAAAGAATTCACTCATGTTACTTGAACTTATTTCTGTTACTATTTATGTTTTTAGTATAAGGACTGAAAGTAACAGGAACAAGTTCTTAGCATAGGATTAGCGAAAACATGAACAATATCTAAATGGCAGCTATGCTAATAGCAGATGTCCCAAGTCTCCCGGAAGACGTGGGAGTCTACCGCATATCAATAACGGCTCCCTGATGCCTGCAAGTCCGATAAAATCTCTCTCCCAGAATCTAGCATGTGCACACAAGCGACTTTTCCCCAATCGCGTGTTGAAAGAGAAGGAGAGGGAGAGAAAGCGCTCCCCTTGTGTGCATATTAATGAAGTGCATGCAAAACCAAGAGGGTTATATATATATATATATATATATATATATATATATATATATATATATATATATATATATATATATATATATATAAACATTTATTTATTTATTTTTTGGACAGGGGATTGGGGGTGTCCAAGTCCAGGTCCGGGGGCACCTCCCTGAAATTAATTTTTGCAACTTGGGATGTCAGCATGTGGACACTTAGCACATTCTACTGATTTTCTCTAAATTTGTGTTAAATTTGTATTAAATAAACAAACAACAACTAGCCTTAATATTATAGATTTATTAAGAAAAAATATTTTAAAAGCATAAATGGGAGATCACACAACTATGCAAAAAATGACATCTCTGATGGACTTTAATAATTATATTTCACGGTAAATATTGATAAATAGATGGATAGATAGATACTTTATTGATCCATGAGGTGAAATTCTAGACATCCAGCAGCAGGTATGTATAGTACACAAAGTTACAAAAAGATAAAATATAACGATACATATAAATACAATAAAATAAAAAATAAAAGGAAAAGTATAAAATACAGACTTTAGTGTGTGTGTGTGTAATGGAGAATGTAGGTAGTGCAGTTGAACACAATAGACAGAGAACACCAGTTGATGTGCATAAAGTGAGGAGTTAGAAGGTGTTTATAGTTAGAAGGTGGGAACAGGTCATTTTAGGTGGTTTTATATGAATTTTTATATGAATATGCTTAAATAAGAACACAAGCTTCTGTTTTTCTTAGTTTTTTACACTCATTGAATGAAATATAATGTCATATATATGTTTGTCTAAATTTAGTGAATGAAACTAACAAAAAAAACAGCCACGTGTTCCACGACGTGTGCCCTGCGTCACGGGTTGTGGGCGGGGCCTGGCGTTAGCCGCTAGCGGCTGTGAGCTGTCTGTATGATCAGCGGGTTGAAGTGCAGCTGCTGAACTTCGCTGTGTTTCTCGGTTCTGGGCTCCAGTTCGTTTATTACCGGCTCTGTGGGATAAAGCGGGCCCGGCGGTTCTGTGTTACTGGGCTGGAGTCTGTAGCGGGCTGGCGTGGGGCTCGGTTCGCCGCTGGTTCTGCGGGTTAGCCCAGCCCAGCCCAGCCCAGCTGCTAGCTGTTAGCTCTCTCTGTGGTTCTGAGTAAACAGTTAAAATGTGAATTCAGCTCCTTCATTCTCTGCTCTCAGTCATGCTTCTCTTTCCACTCTGGACCTCTCCGCTGTTCCTCACTGTAAGAGCTTCTGGACGATTCGGAACCACCTGAAGCCTGTAGAGCTGTGTGGTCCCGGGCTGTAAACACAGGCTAAGGCTAGCTGGTAGCTGGAGGACACTGCAGGGTCCACAGGGAGCCGGTTCTGCTGGGGATGTCTGATTATTTTCTGCTTCAGAAAGAGGAAATTCTACCTAAATGGCTCTCCAGCTGCGCACTCGACTCCTGTCCAAAGAGTTCATCAATATCTCCTTTACTTCTGTAAGATCTAGAGCCCGACCAGACCAGCCAATCAGGTGAGCAGAAACTCAGTAATATAATATTACTGTTTATAATAATTATAGTAATAATAATAACCATCTTTATTTATATAGCACCTTTAAAATGTAGTTTAAAGTGATGTACATGTACATACACAAACAGATTAACAAAACCTCAGAAAAATAAACAAAACTCCCATAAGAAGCAAGAAAATAAGTTAAGAAGAGATTAGCACAGTTAATACAGCAATACAGATTAAAACCTAAAAAGAAACAATAATCCAACAACAAAACATTAGTTTAATAGCCACACTGATAACTATGTATATTTTAATATGCAGTATATTGTTCCTGTGATGATTGCAATTTTATAATTAACACTATTACGGTCACTCACATTTCATTTATCAAATAAAGGTAGCAACATTAAAGGAGACATTCTGTGTGAAATGGACTTGGGTGTAGTTAGGGTTACCACCTTTCAGAAATGGGAAAAAAATAAATGTGTGTGTGTATGTATATGTATGTATGTGTATATATATATATATATATATATATATATATATATATATATATATATATATATATATATATATACACAGTGGGGAGAACAAGTATTTGATACACTGCTGATTTTTCAGGTTTTCCCACTTGCAAAGCATGTGGAAGACTGTAATTTTTATCATAGGTACTCTTCAACTGTGAGTGATTGAATCTAAAACAAAAATCCAGAAAAATACATTCTATGATTTTTAAATAATTAATTTCCATTTTATTGTGGGAAATACAAGTATTTGATCATCTATCAACCAGTAAGAATTTTGGCTCTCACAGACATGTTACTTCGTCTTTAAGAAGCCCTCCTGTTCTCCACTCATTACCTGTATTAACTGCACCTGTTTGAACTCGTTACCTGTATAAAAGACACCTGTCCACACACTCAATCAGTCAGACTCCAGCATCTCCACAATGCCCAAGACCAGAGAGCTGTGTAAGGACATCAGGGATAAAATTGTAGACCTGCACAAGGCTGGGATGGGCTACAGGACAATAGGCAAGCAGCTTGGTGAGAAGGCAACAACTGTTGGTGCAATTATTAGAAAATGGAAGAAATGCAAAATAACGGATAATCTCCCTCGGTCTGGGGCGCCATGCAAGATCTCACCTCGTGGAGCATCAATGATCTTGAGGAAGGTGAGGAATGAGCCCAGAATTACACGGCAGGACCTGGTCAATGACCTGAATAGAGCTGGGACCACAGTCTCAAAGAAAACAATCAGTAACACTCTACGCCGTCAAGGATTAAAATCCTGCAGTGCACGCAAGGTGCCCTTCCTCGAGCCAACGCATGTCAAAGCCCGTCTGAAGTTTGCAAATGACCATCTGAATGATCCAGAGGAGGAATGGGAGAAGGTCATGTGGTCTGATGAGACAAAAATAGAACTTTTTGGTTTAAACTCCACTCGTCATGTTTGGAGGGACAAGAATGATGAGTACAACCCCAAGAACACCATCCCAACCGTGAAGCATGGCGGTGGAAACATCATTCTTTGGGGATGCTTTTCTGCAAAGGGGACAGGACGACTGCACCGTATTGTGGGAAGGATGGATGGGGCCATGTATTGTGAGATTTTGGCCAACAACCTCCTTCCCTCAGTAAGAGCACTGAAGATGGGTCGTGGCTGGGTCTTCCCGCATGATAACGACCCAAAACACACAGCCAGGGCAACTAAAGAGTGGCTCCGTAGGAAACATCTTAAGGTCCTGGAGTGGCGTAGCCAGTCTCCAGACCTGAATCCAATAGAAAATCTTTGGAGGGAGCTTAAAGTCCGTGTGGCCCAGCGACAGCCACGAAACCTGAAGGCTCTGAAGGAGATCTGTATGGAGGAGTGGGCCAAAATCCCTGCTGCAGTGTGTGCAAACCTTGTCAAGAACAACAGGAAATGTCTCATCTCTGTAATTGCAAACAAAGGTTTCTGTACCAAATATTAAGTTTATTTTTCTGGTGTATCAAATACTTATTTCCCACAATAAAATGGAAATTAATTATTTAAAAATCATACAATGTATTTTTCTGGATTTTTGTTTTAGATTCCATCACTCACAGTTGAAGAGTACCTATGATACAAATTACAGTCTTCCACATGCTTTGCAAGTGGGAAAACCTGAAAAATCAGCAGTGTATCAAATACTTGTTCTCCCCACTGTATATATATATATATATATATATATATATATATATATATATATATATATATATATATATATATATATATATAAAATGACATTTAATTTCATGTTTTATTCATGTATATACATGTGTAGAAATACATAAAAATGTTGATATAAAATAATTTGTATTAATAATTTATTTTCTTAACAAGTGTATTCATTTATTTACTAGCTGTTAATCCATTAGTATTATTTGTTCTTTAAATGGCCATATTGACTAATACTACTATATATTAATTAAATGATCATTCATCTAACTTTAAAATCTCAGTATATTAAACAAAGAATTAAACCACAATAGTGTAATAAAATAAGCTAATTCCCATACCCTGACATCCAAGAATTCAAAGAGATTTTATTGTCATTCGCATCACGTGGTACATGAGGTGGAACGAAATTGTGATCTCACGATCCAGTTTACACCCAAGAGCTGTTGTTAGAATAGACATGTAGATAAAATAAGATAACAAAATAAAATACAATAAAATATAGAATAGAACAAAATAGATAAAGATAAATATACAACAAAAAATAAATAAATAGGAAGAGTAGAAAGGTAGCAGCAACATGAAGTCCAGAGTGCAAGTTTGCTATAGCAGCATGATGATGGAATTAAGAGCAGTACAAGATAAAGTGTCTCAGTACGGTTTAAAGTGACAGTGTTTGTAAACAGTATTTGTCTTTGTAAAGTGCACAGTGTTGTTTAGGTGGAATTTAAAAACCTTCTAAAACGGTTCTGGAGTGAAGCTGTTTCTGAGTCTGGTTGTTTTGCACTTGATGCTCCGCAGCATCCAGCCTGAGGGGAGCGGGACAAAAGGTGCATGTGCTGGGTGGGTGGGATCCTTCCTGATGCAGGTGGCACAGCACAACCAGATATTATTGTTGGATTTAGGGTTGATGTCTGTGACAGATATGTGCATTGGACATCTATGAAAAAAAGTACTGAACAAAGAGCATCCCTTATTTTCTTCAGTACCAGAGGCAACATTTCATTGCCAAATACAGTACGATTCCATGTTTTTAAAGGATGGGTAGCAGCTCTAGGTTTTAGTGAAACATAATAATGAGTAGAATCTTTTGTTGAATAGTCCACCTCCTTTCTTGCCCCAGCATTACTATATGAGTTTTTTTACACCATTGAATAGCTCCACACTTCGTTGGTAGAATTCTGAGTGTCCTGGCATTGAAGATGAGGCACTGAGAACTCTGAGCTTGTTAATGATGTAAAAAAAAAGTCAGTTTCTTTGCATGAGCCATGCTATGCTATGCAACCTCATAGCTAGCATTGTAAACATGTTGGGAGCATTAGCTAAAAGCGCTTTATCTCTGAATGCTTTGGGAGAACAGAGGTGGGCTATTTAACAAAGATTTGTACTTGTTATCATGTTTCACTACAAACCGTTTCAATCCATTTCCAATCCATTTTACACCGGATTTCTCTTTTCAGTTCAGTTGGGAGAAATATATTGCTGTGTTAATGATTCTACAGATTAGATCGATTTGTCTAAAGTCTAAAACATTACATCTTGTTTTTCAGATATCTTGCAGCATGTGGAATCCTAATGACAAAACCCCAAAGATGGACGTACTGTTGGAACCAGGGAGCATTACCGGCACCCCCAACTCGGACCTTCATCAGTCTCGCAAACAAGAGAAAGCAATATTCTGAGAGAAGGATTATGGGGTATAATTGTACTTATAGTTCTTTGATTATTGGGATCTACTACTGAAAGTGTGACTTTGATTCTTTTCATTTTTAACATTACCACATTATCATTACTTAAGATGCAGTTTACAAAATACTGTGTATTACAATTGGCACTCATTGGGGTCCAAGCACTCCTCAAAGGCATCAGATTATAATTTGTGACTTACTGTTTGTGAGTTTACATTAATATTCATGCAACATTTATTTAACTCATTATTGCTGTTTCTGTTTTCAGGTATTCTATGCAGGAAATGTACGACGTGGTAGCGAACGTGGATGACTATAAACTTTTCGTTCCGTGGTGCAAAAAATCAGAAACTATAATGAAGAGAGCCGGGCATGCTAAAGCCCAGCTGGAGATCGGTTTCCCACCAGTGGTGGAGAGGTACACGTCTATGATCACGAACGTTCGCCCTCACCTAGTAAAAGTAAGTGCTTTACAACCCCTCAGGGGTTTAACCTTTTAAGGTTTAAGATTGAGAACATTCTGTTGTGTAGAACATCTCTGAACTGTAATTTTTGACTGAACTTCTACTGTTTCTCCGATCAGGCCGTGTGCTCAGATGGAAAACTTTTCAACCATTTGGAGACAATTTGGCGATTTAGTCCTGGGATTCCTGGGTATCCAAGGACGTGCACAGTAGATTTTTCTGTAAGTGTTTTACTTCAGGGTTACTTCACTCAGCTATGTTCTGTCCAATTCTGGCTGGTAGTGGGGGTCCACTGCAGGAACCGGGACATAGTGAAGCCATTTTGACCAGATACCCAATATAAAGACTTGATTGACTATATATCTGCAGGTCCTTGTTCAACCACTAAATAGAACTACAGAGCCGGCACACTGCTGTAGACACTCATTAACAGTCAGTGTTGTGCAGGACTGTAGAATGTGTAAGACTAATTCCTCTTGTGGAGGACAGACAATAAAGAGTTTTAACACCACAATAACTGGATTCCCCTCTTCAGAGTGCATCTTTTATACAGTGCAAAGCTATTAGCACAGCAGCACTAACAAACACTGCAAACCACAAAAGCTACAGACCACATTTAACCACCACCAAAAGCACAGCAGCAGCCAGAAAGAAAAAAAGGAATCATGTTATCGGTGATCAGCCAGTTGAGCTGCAAGATGTATGGCAAACACCCCCCATCTCCCAAAACACTGATCAGTCCATCTCTAGTGATCATAGTCAATGCAAATCACCATAGTAACAGTGGATGATCTATCCACTGTTCATAAAAGCTCAGTCTGATTAACCTTTGTACTCAGGTATTATATATTTTGGATTATGTGAAGCCACAGATGACAATTATGTATAACAAGTCATTTTTAATAACATTTAATGACTGGTTCTCCTCTCATATACCCCTATTTGTTAGCTTAAACCATATTTAGCAGAGCAGCTCTAATATAATACAGCTCACTGCACTGCATTATCACGTCTCATTGCGTGGTAGCTGCCATGAAAGAAGCATTTGTGAGGCTTATCTCTTCTTATCTGTAGGCTGCAGTCAATTACCACAGACTATAATTTTAATAGAACAGGAAAACTAGCTGAATACACTTACCAGGAAGCACTGGAAGCATTGGCTTCTATTATGCAGTATATTATTTTTGGGAACAGTTTTTAATATAATGGTCTTGTGTAAGTTTACAAGTTTAAATATGTATAATATAATACACACTGCCATGCCAGGAAAAGCTGTGCAATGAATGTGGATGTCATTTCTGCCAGTGTCTCTTGTCTGTTAAGTGTGGACAGTTCTAGCCAGTCACAGCCAGTCACCATCGTTAACACTGACTGCGCTGTCAACTGTAAGTACACATGTGACACTGTGGATCGGGGAATGTTAAATACCCACATTCAGGCTTCTAGAGTCTACGAGGTGAAACTCTGTTGTGATTTGTAGGGGTGCATGAAAAATTGGAATCGAGCTCGAATGGCCTTTCTAATCGAATCGATTCTTATTTTCAAAAAATCGTTAGCTACTGTCGCGCGGAGTTTTTTAACTGTAGCGCGGAGCTCAGCTACTGTCGCGCGGAGCTCACCTACTGTCCTGCTGCTAAAGAGCTCCGCGCGACAGCAGGGCAGCAGGTGAGCTCCGCGCGGCAGCAGGTGAGCTCCACACGACAGCAGCAACAGGACAGGGAAAGTTTTTGCTCTTACTTGATTAGAAATCCAACCGATTTGAAAGAATCTGAAAAAATTTAATCGTGACGCCAAGAATCGATTCTGATTCGAATTGTGGGATTCCCAAAGATTCACAGCCCTAGTGATTTGGGTAGCAGTCTGTAGATGTTTTTACCCACACAACTGTGATCAATTAATACACAATTAGTAGCTACGGTTTATTGCAACAGATTTGAGAGTTTCTTTATTTTATGCAAATGAATTATTATGCAGTTAAGTGACATTTTTATCCAGTTGGCCCAACATATACTTTGGCCCAAAGTTCAGAGTTCTGAGTTCAGTTCCTACTGGCGTTATTCCTCTTCAGCAGTAATCAAATTCATATTTAATAATAATAAACACTGATACATATATAATAGGGTTGAGCAATACAATTAAAATATTATTTCACAATATTAAAAGGCATTTTCACAATATTCAATATTTATGTCGATATATGTGATCACAGTCAAAATGCCATATCACCCACCCCTAATTATCACATTAGGGAACTACTTTTTGCTGTTTTTAGCAAAAAATTCACACCGTTCTCATATCTCATTATATATTTACTAGAAGCAGATTATATCTGTTTAGTATCATTCATTTTATGTTAATCCTGGATATATGGAGATATTTGGAGAGCATTATTAGTATCATAACATTCTGGATTATTGACTCCTGTTACAAATCTAATAAACTTTGTGTATTTTTAAATATCTCAGTTAGGGCTGAGCCATATCATATTGTATGCAATAATAAAATTTAATTTTATTGCAGTAGTGTATTCTTTTTTTTCTTTTTTTTATTCAGTGTTTAATATTGCAAAGAGTACCATTATTGTGAAAATACCATAAAATTTTGTAATATTATTTTAAAAGCCCACCTCTACTATCCAATGTTGAGTACAGTGTTTATTTTAGTGATGCACTTTAATCTTTAATGATGAGTATTTTTTTATTAACTCTGTTTTTATCTCTCTTTTTTCTCCAGATATCTTTTGAGTTCCGCTCCATCCTGCACTCCCAGTTGGCCACGGTGTTCTTTGACGAGGTTGTGAAGCAGATGGTCGTGGCATTTGAGAATCGCGCTGGTAAACTGTACGGTCCCGAGACTCGGATCCCCAGAGAACTCATGTTCCATGAGGTGCATCAGACTTGAGCCTGATCCTGCATGCCGGTTTAGCTGCTTTAGTTTGGCTTGAGGGTTTTTTTTTATTTTGTGTGTGTGTGTATGGGGGTACCACCACCTCCTTGCTCGCTCGCTCTGCCATCTTTACTTGACGTGGATTTCTTCTCATCACGGCGGCTAAGAGAGAGCAGCAGCTGGCCAACACCAGGATCTGACACCATGTTTATTTTTCAATACCTCTGTTCTGACAGTCATGCAGCTACATGCAGGATTCCCCCGAGATGGGATTACTGGTTTATTTTTGTTTCTCAACCATTGGATAAACCATGGATAACCTTATTATATATTCGCTTCACCTGCAGAGGAAATCGGATCCTTCACTATTGAAGAATGTTAAGAATGCCACGAATGTGGCACCACAGATCAATAAGCACTAGGGCCTTTCCATTCTTCAGTATACCCAGTTTCCAGAGTGATATTATTATTTTGTATAGGCCTGTCACAATAATTACAATAATTACGTCATTACAACTTATTGTACAATATATGGACCTCAATATATATAACTTCAATCCTATTTGCTGACCTGAATATGTAGCCCATTGTTTTTACTAGGGATGCATTTAAATAAATTGAACAAATAAATTGACAACATAAATTAAGTATTCTGAATGTATTTTTGGCTTTTCAAAGAAAAAAACTATAACAAAACTACATTTTAAACCTATTTGTTGAACATTTCATATTTAAATGTCCCCAAAATATAACATAAAAAAACTACAGTATGACTTAAAATACATAACTTAAAAACAGTTATTACGTAACATGCTTTTAATTACGAATATTACAAATATGCCTTTTTTTCCTTTTTTTTTTCTTTTTTTTTGCCATTTTCAGCCAAATATTCAGTGCATCCCTAGTTTTAACTTAGCAAGAACATCTCATTGAGCCAACCTGGCAGCTTTGTTAAAAATAAGTAATTTAATTTTGTTTTAATATTTATTTAATAAAAAAAAAAAACATTTACCTTAAAATAATTAAATTATAAAACCTTTGTTGATTTTTATTACTGCATTATTATGATATTATTAAATCATTAGATCAGCAGCTCAAATGGTCTTAAAATGACAATATCATCATTTATCTCCATTGTTTCTGAAACAATATAAAACCTTTAATTATGTGACAGGCCTATTTTTGTTGACTCTTTTTAAGCTTTTAAGTTTTGGATAGAGGGAGGATTTATCCATGGTACATGCATGAGATTACGGATGGTTGAAAACAGCCTTCTCTGAAAAGTACAACTGCATATTTTTTTTTATTTGCCATCTTGGATTATTTATAGCCAAAATCCTTTATACTGTGAAACTGCTGTAATCCCTGTAAAGTGCAATATGCTGAAAAGATAAATGGTTTTATTTCAAAACAAAACATGGGTTAATGTGTTTCAATGTGCTGAAAAAAGGCTTGAAAATAGAAAATTAAGGAGAGTATAAAAGGCACAGAATGGCTAACGTGTAATTTGAGTTTTTCATACACTTTAATGTCTCTGGGATGTATAGAAACTGCATGTAGTAAACTAAAACTATTTTATTGGAATTCCACTAGTTTAGCTTTTAAAATGCATCCAATTGGAACTGAATGCCTTTCCATCATAAGTCACACGTATGCTTGGTTCACACTAAACTGCTTTTTAAGTCGCCAGGTCACTGTGCTGTAATCGACAGCCTTTCAGTTGTTGTCGCTTTCAATCTACATGAGTGATCAAGCAACACAGGGTGACGAATTAAACAATTTTACACTGTGGGGAAATCATAGACCCGCCTGGCTGCTTTACAGAAAATACGTTTTTTCACAAGAACACACCAGAACTCAACACACACACACACACACGAATACCCACGTTTGATTGGTTGTTGCATGGATGGGGAGATACACACTGAGCAGATCTAGATAGAAAACACATTCTCCAGGTCTTAAACAGTCCGGACTATAGCCCAACACACACAATGTTTGCAGTGTGCACAACAACCACATACTAAACACCAACAAGCCAGACAATGACCAGAAAGAGACAAAGACAGTTGTGGGCAAATTCTGTTTTTTTTTTTTTATTCCGGTAGCTGGTTTAATAAAAAAACGATCATATTTATAATGAAGTACGTGCCTATGTCCACAACGCAGAACAATATCTAATGTTTCGGTATCGCAAACATCATTGTTAAGGTTTGAAACTTTTAAGCTCAGCCACTAGTCAGCACTCAGTAGCAGTAATTCTAGTGCCTTTACTGCCTTAAACACGTTTACTGTACAAAAATGAAAATGTACAGGTACGCTTTTTAGATTTTCTTTTTTTTTTTTTTGTAAAATACATTATTATATTTTGTCAAATTAGAAGAAATACTCAGAACATGTAGTTAATTACTTTATATTGAAAACATTAAGTGTTTATCGTTTAGCTCCATTCAAACACATTCATAGAGGACTATTGTTTAACAGTAATTTCCTGATACAACAAGGAAAACAGAAAGTGGTCAGACACTAACAGCTCTGGCCATGCAAAAAATGCGTTTTGGACCCGAGGTTCGTTCTCTTTCTCTCTATGTTCCCGTTGGTTTCCCGCTAGTTTTCATCTTCCTGGTGTTGGGGCATCACTATTCACTAGTGATAGGGGGACTCCTCATGAGTGGGTTGAGTAATTGGCCTTATAAATTGAGAAGAAAATGGGAAAAAAAACATGATAGATATTTGCTGATCGTCTGCGCCTTATCAGCGTCCACTTAGCAACAGCTCGGCGAGGGTCTTTCAGCAGTTCACACTACACCACAAACACAGATTGCCAATTTAACTCCAAGCAGAGGTTTTTGTTGGCAATCAAAAAAAAAAAAAAAAAAACAGTTGGTGATTGAAAAACTGGCCTAAAATTGTTTGCGTAAACTAAGCATTAAAGGCACAGTCTGTTGATTCCAGCAGGGACTTAGCTTGGAAATGGTTATTAGAAAAATTAGGACCATCTCGTCTGTACTGACTTTATAAGGTGTTGATTGGAGGTTGCTAGAATTGGGTTGCATTTTAAAACTTGCAGGATAGTATGGAGTTCTACAGGACAATGAGACCAATGGCTAAGTGGTGCCACAGACTGTAGTCGACCCTTATCATCAGCTCTGACTCGTTGGGGCACAAGAACTCTGAAGGTGTTCAAAATTACAACAGATCCCACCTTTGGCACCAATGACCCTGTTCTCTTTGGACACTTTATCAGAAACATCCCACAAGGCCTGCCTGATGTTTTGGCCCAGTAGTCTAACACAGTTATTACCATGTTCATCAGTCAGTGGTTTTAATGTTATGGGTTACTTTTTTAGTGTATAAGGAAGAGGAACTGTCAAATTCCAGCCCACTTTGCCTGCCCTGAGTGCCCCTGATTGTTCACAAAGCCCTTCTGACAGCTGTTTCTGCAGCTATACTCCATGTTTGAGCTCCATTAACCGCCTTAATTACAGCACAAACCCAGACTATACACAAACATGGAACTGTCTGAAATAATAAACAGCTCTTGGAAACGACTTTGCCTCGGCACTGTGCGACAATTATGCATAAGTGTCCCTGTGTAGAAATTACTGCATCTTATCAACAGCACAGATGAGTACCGTATTTTTTGCACTATAAGGCACAAATAGTCAGCGTGCCTTTTATTCCGGTGCACCTTATGCATGAATTCTACCAGTCAGGTTGTAAGGAGCAGTAAAGCCACTTCAGTGAAGCAGTATTAGCATTAGCCGCTTACTGCACTAGGCGCTAGCTCTTTTGCCATTCAGAGGTATTAACGGCCTGTAGCCTGCTGCTTTTCAGGAGAGAAATCTGTGTAGATTAACATCCAGCGCTCGTGTGACTTTAAAATAAAATGTTTTTTTAAGAATTAGTTTTGTTTACCTAACCCAACCTAGCTTTACAGGTCTTGCCACCCAGGCGAGATATGCTAAATTAAAAGGAAAACATGGCAACACCCCTGTTCCTTACTTGTGTCGCATAATGCGCCCTTTGCACCTTATGTATGAAAATAGACGTTTATTGATTGAAATAGATGTTCAGTGCACCTTATAATCTGGTGTACCTTATAGTGCAAAAAATACAGTATCAGACAACTTAAAATACACAGTTTGGACAAAAGTATTTAGATCAAATGTATTAAAAAGAGTTTATCTCATAAGCAGCTGGAGTCTGAGAGAGCAGAGTCTGAGAATTTGCCTTGCTCTCTCTGGGTGGGTAGATAGCACTCTTTCCCCACATCACTCCAAAAGGTCTACACAGGAGTCTGGTAATTGGCCTTTCAAATTGGGGAGCATATTGTTAATCCTGCTTTTGTTGGAGTAACTGTGTCTAGTGTCCTGGAAAGACTAGATATTAGAGTAGAAGAATTGCTGTAAGAATTTGATTTTATTAAGCAACAAGAGGTCAGTATGTTGGATGACCATTAGGCAATCCCATAATTGTGGAATGTCTCCTTTATTCAAATCTAAATCAGATGTACAGTCAGTGTAGACAAAGTGTATAGTTTATTTATCAAAAAGGGCACAAACGGTTTGCATTCCGTGGAAATAAGAAACTCTGTTTAAGTTAATCAAGAAATAAGTGCCAAACAAAATGTAGAAAAGTACAGATTAAACCGTTAAATCATATTTAAAGTTGGATCTCTAGGTAGAAATCATGAAGTATTACAGAAAAGGAAATATGACTTTAAATAAGAAGAAACAAAGCTACGGAAAACAGAAGGCCATCTATAATAATTGATCAACAGAAATCAGTTTAAAGGGAAAGAAATACTGAACAGATTTCAGTTGGGGGTTTACTAAAACACAAAACAAGTGTAGAGGTTAACTAATAACACTTGAGGCAGTTTTCAGAAACAGGATTTCATTTCACATATTCAAATTGTAATAACACTTTAAACACTCAGCCGGAGCTGTGTGTTCATAGCACCTAAGGCTTTCACCAAGGCTAATGCACAGCGGACCACAAACATTCACATTATTGCATGTGTGAAAGAATGATCTTCAAATAATATTCAATATTAATACTTCAAAATTTCATCCATATTCAAAGATTAAATAATTCTAATCTCTGGCCGCTGGATAAAGACACTACATCACAAATTCAAGTGTACTCGGAGTGAGAGGATGGATGTACAGCTGTTTGGGGGATCAGGAAGAGCTGTGGTCATGTCATAGTTCATCATGAGGTATTTTCAGTGCGTGGTCACAAAGATCTGCAAGCAGAAATAATAATAAAAAAATTTTTAGATTGTGCAAGAAAATTACCATTCGCTACATTATTGCTTTTGTTTTAATTGGCATTTCAAGTAGAAATCTGATTAAAGCCACAATAAGTATGTATTGTAATAAAACTTTAAAAAAAATAACACCAAGAGTGTCAAACTATTTGCTATAAACTATAAAGTAATACTATAACTATAAAATAATACTATAAAGACTAAAGTACAATAGGGTTGTGTAATGGCAAAGAACTGGCAATTCAATTGAGTATATTGTGGAATATTTTTTGACGTTTGACATTTTTTAAAAAAATGTAAAAATTTCCTTTTTATCCAGTGAGAACAGTGATATCTAACAGATGGGGTCTAAACACAACACTAAATGAACCAATATTGCAATACAAAAATTGCTAAACAAAATGTCATTATATTTCTAAATATTTCAATACTGTCTTTCTTAATATTTAGCACAAACAGTGGTGTATTAAGAGTGTATGGCTGCATTCAATGCTAGTTGCAAGCATTACCTGTTCTCTGGCTGCAGAGTCTGTCTTTAACATTGTCGGTCTCATGAGAGAAGAATTCAATAATTTCGTCCTCGTTACGCTCAACAATCGTCTCGCACTGCAAAAAGTTACAGAGGAAAAATACAAATTTGGTTACATCAGTATTTTACTTTAATAACTAAAATAATTACATGAATGTGGAGATATTCTAGTTTCCTTTATCTGGCAGAAATGCCCTACTGTCTGAATTATTGAAAGATTTAAGACTAGAACATGCTGGGGGCTACAAGAGACTATGCTAAAGGCTACAAGCTATAATATATATGATATAGGCTAAAATCTAAAGGCTACAGACTGTAAGTTGTAGACTGAAGAGTAAAGATACTAAAGCCTATAAACTATGGCGTATAGTCTATAGTCCACATACTACAGACTCTAAGCTATAGGCTAAAGACTGAAGGCTCTAGATTATAGGCCACATAATACAAGCTATAGGCCAAAGACTAAATGCAATTGACTGGTCTATAGGCTACCGAGCTAAAGCTAAAGGCTAAATACAATAGACTATAAGCTATGGGCTACCGACTATAAGCTACAGGCTAAATACTATAGACTATAAGCTAATGGATATATGCTATAGTATATATGATACATGATAAAGACCAAATAGAGTGGCTATTTCTTAAGTGTAAAACTCAATAGTAAATAAAAACAATTTCTTACAGCAAACTTTAAACTGGCGCTGACTCTAGAGTCTAAGGTCACATCTGAGAGGTCCATGGAGGTTCCGTCACGTGACGTATGTCTCAAGTAGGTCTTCCTTTGAGTGGCAGGATCAACACGTTCCCCGTAATCTTTCATCCTTTCACACACCTCCTCCATCAGTTCCAGAAGATTCCCCTCAGAGCGGGCCAAAGGAACCTAAACCACGAATACCAGAGAAACATTGACAGGAGGTAGCATAGACATGAGCTCAGTACATTTGATCACAGTCTGGTCCGGTCCAGTCCAAAACATCTCACCTCTTTTATGGACTGGCTTCCATCAGGATTTATCCTAAACGAGCCGGTCTGGATCATTTTCTTCGGATCTATTTGAGATATAGCCCATTCCATTTCATCCACCAGCGCTCTGCAGGCTGGAATTGAGTTGAGAAGAGAAATCACGGGTTCTTATCAGCTATAAGATGAAGATTATTTAAATCTTTCAGTGTCACTCCACTGTGCTGTTTGCTTATTTCTGCTTCCACATTTTTTACTCATGCATAGACTGAGACCTTCCAGAGTAACAGAGTTTAAATTTACACAAAACGAATCACTAAATTACAGTCTAAAATGTACATTATTAAAATTGACTATGTTTTTTTTTTTAATCAATAAAGCATTGCACACCATAATATTGTGATATTTTGATCTATCAATATGTTCTTATACCCCTAAGAATAGTAGTAACTCATATTCTGATGGCAATATTAATATTATACAATCTAATGTACCATATCAAACCAACATTAATCAATACAGAATTATACAAAATAAAAGTCCCTACATGTAAAAGCCCAAATTCTCTCAGTTTCTGCTTAATTTAATTCAGTACCTCCACACTTGATGTCCTGGCTCTGTCTGGCTCCATGGACAAACACGTTCAACGACAACAAACCGCACAAAAACACAACACACACCTGCAGCCCCATCTCCACCTGCACCACACTCACCTGCAACACAAAATTCATCAAATTAATAATATTCATAAATTAAAATCTGACTACAGCAGTAGACTCATCAACTCCTGCAAACACATTTAAAACGGTTTAAACTCCACCTGCAGAAACTCAGCACACTCACTCAGTCAGATCGATCCGGCAACCTTTAAATCTCTGTATTAAATATTAACCCTCACTCTTATTATATTAAATAATGAAGCCGCTCCTCGCCGCGCGCTCCTATAGCACGATCTAGAACTGATGACGTATACAGCTGGCTGCTACGGAAGAGCTGCCTGAGGACGTGCCTGAATTTCTGAAGGACCCCTACTTTTTTTGAGAAAAATACATAATAAAAGACTCTTTTGTAAATGTATGTATTTTACAGTAATTAGGGGAAATACGCACTGAAATAGAGTACAGAGTACAAAATAGAGTACAGAGTATATTTTTTGTATAGAGTACAAAAATGCAGAGTTCAATTGTGACAGAAAATATTTTAAATGCTATTTACAGGGTCAAATTATATTAAGTAATTATTGAACAAAATAAAAGTAAAATACAGTGAAAGTTAAAGAACTACCTCAACACTATAATACAGTAAACTAGGCACTGTACTATATAGTACGATATAGAAAGAAATAAAGTAAAAATATACATTTATACCTAAGAAACAGATTTATTTTTAATTATATAAGTTAAACATTTCACAGTTAAAGAACTGTATACAACAGTACTTTAACCAATTGTATAACAATTGGTTAAAGTACTGTATAGTACAAAAATAATAATAGTCTTCTACTGTGTAATGAAGAGTTATGTACGCATAATTAGCTGGGGACACTATGGGCAATCTTCATCTTGAACTTTAGTTTGTTTGCATTTTTTCTAAGCCTGTTCATGAAGTTTGCCATGGGAGCCTTGAAAGAGCACAATTCTCTCCCCGTGTTTGTAACTGGACAGAGACAATATACAATTTTATATTGTGTATAAGACTGGTGGAGGAAAACATGCCAAGATTGAAAACTTTGATTAAAAAACAGGGTTATTCCACCAAATATTGACTTCTGAACTCTTAAAAATTTATGAATATGAACTTATTTTCTTTGCATTATTTGAGGTCTGAAAGCTATTTTTTCATTTTCTGCGAATAAATGCTTTTTATTTGGAATTTGAAGTCCGTAGTTTATAGAATAAAACAACAATGTTATTTTACTCAAACATATACATATAAATAGCAAAATTGAGAGAAAAAAAGAAAAACTAATGAGCAATGAATACAAATAAACATATTTTAACACATTATTCACATTTACTATGAAACAATAAAATTATTTACAAAAAAAAACAAACACATACGCGCAAAAATAAGAGGGGTTGGTACAAATATATAGGTGTGCATAATGCTGTTTTTACGGTAAGGACACACATACATTTGGTTGCGTATGTAAAACGCAGTCACTCTATACGGGCCCTGCTTTTATCTCTGTGTTTTATAAATACACTCGCTACATGCCTGCAAATGGAATAAAACACTGATAGAAATACAATAACATATATATTTTAGGCATTTCTGCTGTTAGAGATTTAAAATGTTCACAGGTTCAAATAACAAGCGAAATGATTCGATCTGTATATCAAAAACACTGTCTGTTAGGGGCGGGTATGATTTGTAGATCAGCGACTGCGCAAAACCTGCGGAGGTTGAGTCGCTCGAGCAGCGCGGAGATATATCTGTAGTGTCATGGAGGGATGTTAACATCTGTGATCTGACAGCATGTTTCGGCTCTGCATGAAGGCGGTTTTTGTGCATGAACAGCTGGCTGTAAAGAACTGCTATAAATTAAGGTAGATAAACTGAGTTTTGTGGAAGTTATTATACAGAAATGGGTTTTTGTAGGAGGTTGTTTTCGAATTGTCCGTTCCACCTTAAATGGTGGAGCAGTTCCATACAGGGAACGTCTGTACATGTATGGAACTGCTCCACTGTTTAAGGTGGAACGGAAGATCCGAAAAAGAAGTCAATGTCAACCTTGTATGTGTGTGTTTTGTAGTAATATTAAAATGACAAACATATCAAATGCTTTATATTTTCCAAAATACAAAAATACGTAGTTACAAAAATAGTATAAATGTAGCATATAATACTTATACTATATAAATATATATATTTTCACCGGTATAGCTAGCTGTCATTTCCAATGTGCTAAAGCATTCTACTACTTATATATGGGCAGTTTAAATATGAATAATTAAATTTTTTTGACTAAGTGCAAAAATATAAAGTTTTATATGAAAGCTATTTTTTATCTAGTGCAGTGTACAAAAAATAAGTTTCCATCCATTTTTTGCCCCTGATTTTTTTTTGCATTTTGCAAGTTTACAAGTCTATTAGATTTGTGTTACAAGATACAAAAATGGACAAATCTGAAACTTTTAATTTTCTTAAAATTCTGCTTGTGAAAGGCAAAAACAAAGAACTAGATCATTAAAAAAAATAATAAAAACACATTTCTTTTTCACTGTACTGAATGAAAATTTTTTTTTTTTTGTATTTTTAAAAGTTTTATACCCGATTTTCTATTTTCAAATATAGCTTGATATAGCCATGAAATTAAAGTGCTAAACATTACACTGACCGTAAATAACTAGGATAAAATGAAATGCTAGCTTTAAAAATGCCTCCTAAAATTAGAGAGAGGGTTTAGTTTTAGACCACAATCCCTGGTGTCACACAGTGTCTCTGCTGTTACATATTGTCCTTCTGTTACACATTTTAACCTGGTGTCACACAGTGTTGTTGGTATTAGTCATTGTCACTGCTGTTATACAATGTCCCTGGTGTTACAGTTCTCAGCAAAACTGTAAAAAAAAATAGAAAGGCTGCCTTTGGTTTGTATTCTTAAGTATTCTAGTAATCAATAACAGTTCAATTATACAAGCCACTTTCTGTAATACATGCTTAATAAGATCAGAATGTAATTTAATATAACTGTTTTATTTTGTCTTTCAGGTTGTATATCCCTGGCTGTAGCTGTTTCTCCACCTCTCAGGCTAGACTAGGGGTCCTTAGGAGAGTGAACGACAAGTATGAGCGCTTCCTGGAGCAGCGTTTCCCTCGCTTTTATGTCTTATACCACACCCTCATGAAAGGTGAGCATAACTCCTCTGGTACAGGTATAGTAGAGCTGGGCAGTATATTGATATTTTATCGTATTATGGCAACTTTTCTTATTGTATCGAAAATATGCTTTTTTAAGAAGATTCAGGATATTACTAGTGCTTAAAGAACACTGACCCTTATCATTACAGAGAAAGAGAGAATCCTGTTTAATTATATGATGTGCTGCAAAAATGTAATTAAAAATCACTTTTTTATGCATGAAAATTGAATTTGAATAACAGAATCTACCACTGCTATTTAATTTTGTCTGCTTTTTAAAACACGATGAATACTCTATATTGTGAAAAAGTCTTAAATTATCTCTAGATAATATTTTTTACAAATACCACCCTGCTCTCTCAGTGTTTACTAACACACACACCAGGGGCAGTAAATATACTGCTCTAATCGATATCAGAATTATATCATATTAATCGAAATTAAGAAATATATTGTAATATCAACTTTGTCTGTTTCATGCAGCACTAAGGTTTAACTTATACAGGTTGATATATTGGTGTGGTATTAAACTGTCAAAGTAGTTACAGTTATATAAGCAAAATGGGGTATGTTAGGACTAGGGACTGGTATTGTACACTATTTTCTTCCTGTATAAGGTCTTTTCGGTTTTTAGGCCTCTTGTAATCTAGACAAATCTGTCATCCGGACGGGATTAGTTTCTCAGGGGGTCCTGGGGTAATTTTCTCTCTTTTTTTTTGGGGTCCTCTGTGATTTTATTCCCATCCAGAACGATTGTGTATGTGGTTTTTCTCAGGCGTTCTGTGAGAAAATTACAGGCTAAACTATCTAAACTATGTTTTTCGCTGAACTTCAGTAGTTTCAGTCCCGTCCAGACGCACATCTCTGAGTTTCGTCTCCTCATGTTTAATAAAATAGCTTTTTGTCCACTGCAACACACCGTAATTACACTTTGGTGCGCGTTTTCATGGAGATCCACGTAAACACAATAGCAAGTGGAAATGGAGGAGCTAATGAACATGATTTCGTGTCTGAGAAAGCCAAAAAACTCACTGGTCTTTTATTATTTATTCAATCGCAGTCTGGATGCAGGAGTTTTATCACTGAGCAGAAGTGTAAAATATTTTTCACAAACGTTCCCCTGAGAAACTAATCTTGTGCTAAAGTTTGCTTGGGCTTAAGTTTGCATTGCTGAACACGTCTATTACAACTAAACCCACACGTAATGTACCAAATATCTGTGTTTCAGGATTTAAGCTCCTGTTTGAAGATGTGAAAGAGGTCAGAAGAATAAAGAGCAGCATGCGCAGTAACAGTATCCACTACAGAGAGCTCCCATATCGAGACATGGAGAGATTACTGCTGGTAACACCTGTATACACTTTCACTCTGTACACTGTTTATTATATAACAAAAAAATATTGAACTAAAAGTCAGTTTCCATTTCTATTGCATTCATCCTGAAATTCAAAACAACTGCCAGATTTGCATTATGGATAAAGCTAAAAACACAAAATGGCTAAGGATTGTGGTGCTGTGGTCTGTCATGTTGTTGCCCCCATCATTCATCGCCAAATTGTTGTGTATTTATAAAAGCGGTCAGAACAATCACTGACTCCGTGGCCCAACTGACTCTAACTTCAGACAGCACAGATTATATACAGAAAGGGTAGGACCATATACACTAAACAATAATCATTAGTTGCTCGGTCTGTCAATATTTTTTTGTGGACGTTATATTGTCCTAGAAATTATTGCGATACACGATATTTTTCAATTTTTTCTATTAAATGCTACTGACATAATGATAACAGAATAGCATAAAAAGGCATTTATACACTTTTTTTCTTAAAGACACAATAGACGATATCACGATTATCAAAAATGATTGAGGTCATGTTCATTTATCGTACGAAAAACCGATATTGCAATTATTGTGACAGGCCTATTAGTTGCAGAACAGGAACTAAGACATAAGGTCAGTTCTCCTACCTAACAGAACATACTTTACAAGGATCTCTCAGACCTTTTAAAGATTATGGCTTAGTTTGAATACATATTTGCAGTACAGATTGTAGACAAAAGAATATCAAACATTATATTCTCTATATCCTACAGTGCAGAGGTCCTTTGGTAAACATGGCAGCACATTATTAATATAACCTTTTCTTTATTTCTCTTTTTGTTTCTGCAGTTTCGACGGGACATGATTAAAGCCATTCCACTGATTGTGATCTCACTTCCTCCATTCGCCATTGGTGTGGTCTTCACCCTGATGTGAGTAAGAGTATCACTAGGTCAGCTTTGGGTCAGTGTTGTAGCCCATATATTGTACATTGTTATGATTTGGTTCCTCTTGAAGCTCAGAAATACTGGATGTACTGTATTACAGCTCAGAATTTTTTTTTTACTGTACTGAACTGTAAAAACCACTTCAGTTTCTGAATCATTTTCTCTGATTTTGCTATTTATAGGTATATGTTTGAGTAAAATTAACATTGTTGTTTTATTCTATAATCTACAGACAATATTTCTTCCAAATTCCAAATAAAAATATTGTCATTTAGAGCATTTATTTGTAGAAAATGAGAAATGGCTGAAATAACAAAAAAAATGCAGAGCTTTCAGACCTCAAATAATGCAAAGAAAACAAGTTCATATTCATAAAGTTTTAAGAGAGAAATCAATATTTGGTGGAATAACCCTGTATTGTAATCACAGTTTTTAAGCATATTACCATGTTCTCTTCCACCAATTTTATACACTGCTTTTGGATAACTTTATGCCTTTACTCCTGGTGTAAAAAACAAGCAGTTCAGTTTGGTTTGATGGCTTGTGATCCTCCATCTTCCTCATGATTATATTCCAGTGGTTTTCAATTTGTTAAAAAAAAACTCATAATTTTTAAATTATTTTTATATGTACATATCCACAACCATCGACTCACTCTTACTCTCCCTGAAAAAGGTTGCTAGGAACTCTCCTTTACAAACCATGTTGCCTCAGTTGCTTGGTCCTTCCGCTTTGTGCTATACAACATCAAACAAATTTGACGTTTCTAACACAACAGGCCACCTACACCTGCTCGTATTAAATTCAAAGCCCTTAAAATTGCCTACAAGGAGCAGAGAGCAGGCTCCCTCCTATTTGTATCTGCTCCTCAAGGCTTATGTTACTGTACTTCTTCTCTAAACATCACCTCGCTTTGCCATACATTCACACAAAGCAATCCAGACTGTTCTCAGACAGAGTTCCCCAATGGTGGAACAAACTATCTTTCATTATCAGAGCAAGAGCGTCCCTTGCTATCTTTGAGAAACTCCTAAAGACACCTTAAATGTGTTGCTTTGGACTTCTATGTCCTCTATTGCTAATGTACATCATTTATCACTGTTATCAGTGTTTCAGTGTTTTTAATGACAGTGGTCACTTCCTGTTCTGTCCAGGTGCCTCTTTCCACGGCAGCTGCTCTTCCGACACTTCTGGACTCCACAGCAGCAGAGGAAGTATCAGATGATTGCTCACGTAAAGCGCTCCAAACACCAGGCAGAGGTTCTGAACAATATCTTGTTGACTATCCCGCGGATCAGCGAGTGGCCCAGACGGACTCTGCTCTTAAACCTGTGTAGCAAGGTGCCAAGTATTTTTTTTATTAAACAGTTATTAAAAATAAAGACGCACCTATGTGAACATTTTTGCCAAAACCAAACATGAATGAACCATTTAATGAAACATTTGGCCGAATGCCAAATACCAATTGTGGTTTTTATTTAATTTCACACAGCTGACATGTTTACTGCTTTTAAATAGAGCACCTTACTTAATGCTGGTTGCAATTTAATTGCATTATCAAAAATGTCTTTGTTCAACTAAATATTAGTATCAATAAAAATCGTAAAAAAAAAACTATTCGTATAAATCTTATCGTAATAATATTGGTTGCCAAGTATTCTGTGCTTACTTAATTTTAAACGTTAAGATGAGTCATTCAGAGTGAGTTTGGCCTGATCCTTGCAAAACATATAACACTAAATGGTTATAAATACACTGCCTAATGTTTTACCAGAGATGTAAGAAGATTTATCATTAAATGGTGGAGGGATACATGCAGGCATGATGTAGCAAAAAATAGTCCCTGATAAAAAAAATATTTTGTATTGTTTTTTTCCCCAATTACATCTAAAACTCCTATAGGATCTCTTGTGGGTTTGGACAGTAAATAAAAATGGCTATATTTGTGTTGTAGTTGTAGGGTTGTAGATAAAAAAAAGGATTTAAAAAATGAATCACACACTTTGCTTACTTGATTAATAGCAATTATACCACAGTTAGTTCCGACCCTGCAGTGTGAGTGGCTGAGGCGTTCTATGAGTGCCGTTATCAGCTGGTAATGCACAGTAGCTGAAGCTCATCATGTATTACTCCACCACATACAGGTAACCTAGCAACAATACAGCGCTTCCAAGCCAAACAGCACAGCTACAATCAGAGCAGCAATGGAACTATTTTAACTCGCAGAGTTTTTATAATCAAGCAGATCAGAAGTCGGGGGCCAAACTTGGACAAATAACTAACTTGTGTTAAAAATAACGGATTAATTTTTTTTTTTAGATTAATAACGTTAACTTTGACAGCACTAATTATGTAGTTATTGCAAACAACACCTGATTCCCTTCACCACCAAACCCCACTCTAAATATTAGTTAATCTCCAAAACGAAATTAATTAGAGAATTTAGAAAAATAGAATATAGGAATGTGTAATAAATATATACATTATTAGGTTGTTTCTAGGTCTCTATTGTACCAATATCTTGTTTTGTACTGTAGGTCCAAAGTGGAGTCCACCCAAGTGTTTCAGAAATCTGTGCTGTACGTGAGGCCTTTTCCGGACCTCCACTGGAACTGCAGACTCTGAAAGCGAGTCATTTGGTCAGTGTTTGGTATTTCCTTATATACACACTTTTGAGTACTTTTTCCATGAAGCCTTGTTTCTTATTTCGTCTCATTCTTTCTCTCTTCCTCTTCTCCTCCTCCTCTCTGTTTCTCATGTTACCTTTCATCTAGAGATCTTTGGGCTCTCAGATCCCTGTAATTGTGTGGTTGCCCAGTTTCCTGGTGCGGAGGCGGCTCACTACCAAAGCCCTGGATCTGCTTTATCTGGACCGAGCTCTGGGCACTCTAGGGCTTGATCAGCTCAGCGATGAAGAAATGAAACGCGTAAGCAGCTCTTTACCTCTTGGGGGTTTTGTTATATATATAAATATTGGACAGGATAATGTGACAGAGACAAATACCATGTCCCATTACTTTTTCAATGTCCTGTGGAAGCTGAAGAACACTGTGCTGACCTGCGGGATATGTGTAGAATCTGCATGTCTGTCCACATGGACTATTCTGGCCAGATGATGTCAGGCACCATCATTACCACCCACAGCACTGTCCACTGTGGGTGGGTGGTAATGTCTCAGAAATGTACCAGCTATTAGACCTCACTCCCTTACACAGATTGGCCATCTAGTGGGCATTCCCAAACCATTTCCTGAGATAACACATCGTAATAAACTAACATACTGCTGTCCCATGACTTTTGCCATTGCCTGATACCTCACACACTGTTATATAAAGTTTTTAAGAGATTGTGAATCTAAAACCTATTTTTAAAATTGCATATCATTAAAATGGTGGAGGAATACATGCTACAGGGTGCAAAAAAGTAGTCCCCATTATTATTATCTGTTTGAATGGGAAGAGACAAAAATACTGAAAACCAGATGTCAGAGTACCATATGGTAAAAATCATGAACAGATTGTAGCGTTTGATTTAATAATGCACAAAAAAAAAACATATTTTTTGGCTGGTTATGTCTACTGCGCCTGCGCACATCTCCACAGTGAGGGGAGCTTCCCGAATAGCACGCTGACCCTCCTCCACTCTCCGCTCAAGGGTGGAACTTTACTGGTATGACCTAAAAAAATGTTGCTGTTCCATCAGGCCTGGATATTAATGTCATATAACGTCATTCTTGAAAATTTATGTTTTAATCTTAGCTTTTTAAAGTCTTATACTGTATCGTGGTGGAGAGATACATTAATTCAGTGTGGTGCGGCAATGATTTTACCCTCACTGGCACTTTAAAAGACATGTTTGTTCACTAGTGAATTTGGATCGAAGGTCCTAGAAGTAGTATAAAAAGGACAAGATTTTTTTTTAAATCTAAGAACAACTTGAATGCTTCCCTTCCCCACCAGGCCTGTGATCTTCGTGGGCTGAGTCCCAGCCGCCTTACTTCCAGCCAGTGTAGAGAGTGGCTTCAGCAGTGGCTCCAGTTCTCAGCACAACTCAAAGGTAAGCCTCATATATAAACCAGGCCAACACACCCTCTTTTTAATGCATTATGGCAAACTGGCTCACCCGGTACACTGTTCTGCAGTCTCCACTGGAGTGTGTTTCCTTTTTGGATTCTTAACCTCCTAGGACCTGGCGTCCACATGTGTGGACATCAGATTTTGGGTTGCCCTTGTAGAGCAACACAAAATTTTGCTTTACAAGGGCCTGGTGTCCTCTTATGAGTCCAGTATACTGTCACCTAGTGGTGTCCGAAAGGTTTAACACGTTACAATTTCGATTTATGTTTATGTTTATGTTTATGTTTTTTACTCGGGGTTCATACGGACATGAAAAACCTGGAAAAGACATGGAATTTTAAAATGGCAATTTCCAGGCCTGGATAAGTTTTGGAAAAATAAAAATACCCAGAAAGTTTTGAAAATCTTAAAAAAAAAGATCTATTTTGAGCTAACAAAATATGTCAGCTCAGTGTTAATTTGGCACAATGGAGCATAATAGAGCTCTCAGGATCTGACACACATTTTATTATATATTATTATCAGATATTTTATTGTATTAATTTAATCAATTTTAATTTTGATCTTTGGTTTTATTGTCTATGTCTGCACTGATGTTTTTAAAATCGTATGGTCTTGACGGTCATGAAAATATCATGGAAATTTATTGCTTAAAAAATGTATGAACCCTGTTTACCTAGTTTTGTCTTCGTGTTGAAGCAGCACTTCAAATAAGCCATATTGCTCAAAGGGACACAATGGTTGTTTCTACTTTTGTTTTGCACAAAAAAATGCTGCTGTGTTCAGGCACAAAATAAATGTTTTGCATCATTATTAATTGTGAGTTTATTATGTTCTATTAAAATATAAAAAACTAAAGTTCTCATATGTGGACACAATTTTTCTCAGAAACTACATTGTGTAAAAAGATAATTCAGTTTTTACACTAATCAAGTGCCAATTAGACAAAAAAGCAAAGAGAAATAAAAAATACATGGCATGCAAAAGTTTGGGTTATTATTCTGTCAGATCCTGATTTAAGCTTTTTTATATTTTTTCTCAGATTCAGAATCCTCACTTCTGCTGCACAGCATGACGATATTAACCCTCGTCTATCCCCCAAAGTGAGAGAAGAATGGTGCTGCATGGAAATATTTCATCTTCCTCCTGTTTACAGACTGAAAACTTACTTCAGTGTACAGAGTTTACACCACAGACAAAGCCTTCACAGATTCGGCACTGTGCATAGGTTTTAGGCCCATATTTACACTACTCTGGGTATAATTTTCTTTTTCTGCAGGCACTCATATTTTTGTCATTTATATCTGTCGATTTTCCATCCCTTAATTCTCTTATTAATTCCCATTTATGACGTACCCATCAGCCAGAATTGGAGCATCGGGAAACGGCTCTGGTACACACACCTGGTACACCATGTCAACTATATAGCAACACCCCAGCAACCCACTCCTTTTCATTGGAACTACCAAATTATGCTTTACAAACATCTTAGCAACCTCATAGAAACACCATAGCAAACACCTGGCAGCACCAGTGGAACAAAATCAATACATTAGCAGCATCCTAGCAACCACCTTAGATACCACAGCAACTGTTCAACAACCACCAAGCAACACCTTAGGAACAAACTCTTTACATTAGTAACTAACCACTTAGCATCACCTTAGGAACCCCAAAATAACAACCACATTAACAACACTAATCAGTACATTAGTATCCTCCTAGCAACCACCTTAGATACCACAGCAACCGTTCAGCAACCAAGCAACAACTTAGGAACTACTTAATATTCATCCTGAATATCATAGCAACCAGCTAGCGAACTCCACTGGAACCTAGCAACACCTGAGCAACCACCTAGCTTAACCCTAAACAACATCATATCATTATATCATCTTAATCAACATAGCAACCACATTGGATCACAAATACAATCAGCAAATGCGCCTTTCTTATTATAATTAATTCTGAAGAAAGTAGTTAAGATCTTGTGAGCTTGGAAAATTGCCCTAACAAAAATGGTCTAACGTCATAATTGGTCTAACGTCATAATAAGGCAATGAATGAAAAACACTGTTTTAGTAAGGAAATGATAACAAAATATCTCTGAATGTCTTTAAATATACAACTATACAATCATACATTTAATTAAAATGTATTACAAATGTAAAAAAGGTTAAAGTACAAATAACCAAAAAAGTGGTAACGTGCCAAAGAGCCTACAATGTTTTTTTTTTGTTTGTTTGTTTTTTCTAATTTTAGATTCATTTACACGACCAATTACTCAACCCACTCATTAGGACTTCCCCTATCACTAGTGATGCCCCAACACAAGGAGGGTAAAGACTAGCACATGCCTCCTACCACACATATGAAGTCAGCCACCACCTCTTTTTGCTGCTGATGCAGCATTGTCGAGAAGCATCACAGCACACTCAGAGGAAAGCGCTGCAACTCGGTTGCAATACATCAGCTCACAGATGCCCTGTGCTGAGTGACATCACCTTTTGGAGTGATATGGGGAAAGAGCTCCATCTACCCACCCAGAGAGAGCAAGGGCAATTGTCCTCTCTCTCTCAGGGCTCCGGTAGCCGATGGCAAGCTACATGAACAGGATTCGAACCGATGATCTCCTGATCATAGTGGCAGCACCTTAGTCCGCTGGACCACTCACAGTCCCCAAAGCTACAGTGTTTTTTAATCAATAAATAAAAGGGACTAAAACTTCTGCACAGTACTGTATGTGCCAAACCCTCATAACATTCCACCTGAACGTGTTGTAAAGGTGACTGTTCATAGTCTTGGCTGTTGCTATATCTGTTCATGTGGATATCTGTGGATTGACATAAATATCCTGCTATCAGCCTGAAAATATAGTTTTCTTTTGTTTGATTGTATTTTTTATTTTATTTTTTCATTTTGCATGAGAAATCTTATTTATTAAAAACCCAGATCATCACATCCTGCAGCGTTTGTGTCTGCAGAGCTCTTGAGTTTATTTTGTGGAAATGTTTTTTTTTTTTTTTTTTTTTTTCAGAACAAAAATGAGAACACTCTCTACATACTCTGCTGCCTTGCAATGCAGTGTGCTATTATACATGCATTTCACTATATGTTTTATAATTATAAATATTATTTTTATTTTATACATCGTTTTATTTAACATTGGTTTGTTGTGGTTCTGCTTGTCTCTGCCTGCTGCCATGCATTGCATACTTTTTTTAAGGCGACTTATCGTTAATCTCAGGTTACTTTTATATGATCTGTGGTTATTTTTATGCTGAAGTAATGTACATTTATGTGCACATAGGAACATATTCATAAGATATGTTAATATTAAATGTATGGCTGTGAATCCAACCTGGTCTCTTTTTTTATTGCTGTTCTAACGGAATTTATTTTTGATTAATACAAGAATCTTTCATGTAAGAAGAAATAGTTTAGCTTTCACAAGTAACAGTTCCAATATTCAATAACGAATTTCATTTTGTCACATACAGGGGTTGGACAATGAAACTGAAACACCTGTCATTTTAGTGTGGGAGGTTTCATGGCTAAATTGGAGCAGCCTGGTGGCCAATCTTCATTAACTGCACATTGCAGCAGTAAGAGCAGAGTGTGAAGGTTCAATTAGCAGGGTAAGAGCACAGTTTTACTCAAAATATTGCAATGCACACAACATTATGGGTGACATACCAGAGTTCAAAAGAGGACAACTTGTTGGTGCACGTCTTGCTGGCGCATCTGTGACCAAGACAGCAAGTCTTTGTGATGTATCAAGAGCCACGGTATCCAGGGTAATGTCAGCATACCACCAAGAAGGACCAACCACATCCAACAGGATTAACTGTGGACACTGTAAGAGGAAGCTGTCTGAAAGGGATGTTTGGGTGCTAACCCGGATTGTATCCAAAAAACATAAAACCACGGCTGATCAAATCATGGCAGAATTCAATGTGCACCTCAACTCTCCTGTTTCCACCAGAACGGTCCGTGTGGACAATAAATTATTGTGGTCTAAAACCAGGTGTTTCAATTTCACTGTCCAACCCCTGTATTTCACAATGAAGCGCTTTTCCAACAGGCAATGCTCATCCTCATACTGCTGCCATCTCAAGACCTTGCCTTGAAAACGCAGATGCTAAGCAATGGGCAGCTGCATCCCGAGACCCATCACCTTTCTTCCGTCTGTGTATTTGTTTTTGTATATATTAATCCTGGATATATATATTATATATATATATCTTATATATATATTATGTATATATATTATATATATATTAATTACTGGCCCTTCACATATCCACCTCAAAAACTGATCCATATTTTAGTGCACTTGTTGAAGTCTAAACAGACTAGTTTTCTCTTACTAAACAAGAAAAAAAGCTTCAAAAAAACTGCAAATGACGTAATAAGACTACAAGCCAAATAGCAATTGTACTTCTACTTGTAACTCTACTGCAAAGACTGTTTATGCAAATAGTGATTAGATAGAGATATAATATAGATGTCATTTACTATGACTACTAGACAAATTTTATTGCCTAATTTTAAAATCTACTCTTACCAATGATAGCTTATCCATACCATATAGCTAAAATTTTTACCAATGTAAAATTAACAATGAGCCAAATTTGTGAGTTTAATTTGTTGGCCACCCCTGCTCTATAACGATTTAAACTTTTAACTTTTTAATTAGAACTTCATACTGGATATTAATGATATTAAATATTTATACTGGATATTTTTGTTGTTAGAACTTAATACTGGATATTATTGTTATTAGATTTTAAAATGGACATTAAAATGGGCATAAAATTATACTGGGGGGTATTCGTGTCGCCTTGAAGAGGGTTTAAAGGGGTTGTATGTTTGTGTATTGGTTTTATTTTTATTTCCCTCTTTGAAAAGGAAAAAAAAAAATGTAAATTTACAAATGTACATGAGGATTACCTGTATGCTTTCAATAAAAAAAATGATCAAAAAATCGAAAAAATTATACTGGATATTTTTGCTGTTAGAACATAAAAATGCAAATTAATGTTATTAGATCTTAAAATGGATATTAATGTTATTAAAAATTCATACTAGCTATAATGCTATTATATCTTAAAACTGGACATTAATATTATTAGAAATTGTTGTTAGAACATAATAGTGGATATTTTTGTTGTTAGAATTTCATGCTGAATATTAAATGTATTAAACCTTAAAACTGAATATGTTAATTATCAGTGTTTAATGCTGGAATTTACAGCCTCCAGCTCTGCTCTCCTCCCTCCTGCTTTGCTACGTGACCCAGCAGGTTCTGCTCTGTGAGAAATTTTCAGTTCCTGCTTTCAGTTTGTGGATTCAGGCAGGAACAGCCTGTTAAAGTCGTGTTTTAAGAGCAGTATAAACACTTTTTCCGTCCTGAAGTGTTAATGGTACATTTATCTGGTCCGGAAACCCAGTTGGACCCGTGTTTGAGTTGTTTGAGTACATTTATATAAAGGTAAGTGATAAAGTTTTGTGTTTTCTTCTCATTTGCCAGTTGTTTGTCGGAATTGTACGTTCTACCTTAAATGGCCCAGCAGTTCAATAAACGCGCCTGAAACGCCTGTATGGAGCTGCTGTGCCATTTAAGGTAGAACGGACGAGTTCAACAAGCAGCTTAGTTCAGCTTTGCTATGGAAGCCAATGTTATGAATTTTAATATCATTTATTTTCTGTTGTTTAAAATATACTGTATATATTAAGATATATATTTAGATATAGCCCTATCATACCTGTCAAATTTTAGATTAAAAAATAAGGGGTATTTTCCTCTGTCCGCTTAAAGTTGTCCCACCAGCCCAACGTAGGTTCAGTATCCCTTACATTTTAAGACAGGTTTACAAAAAAAAATCTAAAATAACGACATGTGAACCACTTACACACAATTAGATGATCAGAATCTGAAATGTTGCGGACATTCCTACATATGTCATTCTTTTAATACAGCCAAATTAAAAACACTTTTCCAAATATTTTTTTTAAAAGTTAAGATTTCATGTCTTTTTGGCATAAATGCACTCTTTTTTATAATATATTTTTTATTTATTTAATGGATTTAAAATTGAACAAAGGGTGCACAAATTCTGCAAACTGAATCTTTTGATCACTCCACCCCTGATCAGTTTAGTTAATTTTTAACATTTCTAGTTCAAGCTGTATTTTTTTTAAAGGTTTAATCTGTGTGTTTTATTTCAGAGACGAGTATTTTTAAGCAGCTATCAGAAAAATCTCATCACAGTTTACATGATTAGCCTACCGTTCCCTTTCTTTTAGAAAAATCGCTGTATATCCAGATATGTTTTAACATCAGCTGCCTGTGGCTTCCCCACACTGACCCTCCTCTGCAAGCTGATTGGCTGTTTCTCCTGAAAGGCGGGACTTTCTCCTTGAACCGGCTGCACGATTGGTTAAGAGACACAGAGCAGTCAGCTCCCTGTCTCCTCAATAATATATATATTTTTATTTTAATATTAGTTTTAACTTATTACTTGTTTATTTACCAACGTATTTACTTATTTACAGTTTGTTTTATAATTTGATTTAGATTATATAAGCTCAGTTTTAATGGTTTCAGTGGTTTAAAAAGTTTGAACCAAAACCAAAACACTGTGGTTAGACATGTATACATATATAGCTCTGGAAAACCAAATCAGTTTCTAAATCAGTTTCTCTGATTTTACTATTTATAGAAATATGTTTGAGTAAAATGAACATTGTTGTTTTATTCTGTTAACTACTGGACAATATTTCTTCCAAATTCCAAATAAAAATAATGTAATTTAGACCATTTCCAGCTGGCACACAACCGAATCAGCATTTTACATTTCATCACCATATAACTTCTAAAAAAGTTTGGATGGAGGAATGGAACAGCGTTTTACTTCTATTCATTCTGCTAATAGAAGTAAAACGCTGTTTCATTCCTCCATCCATCCATTTTTATGGATGTGTGAAATTATATGGTGATAAATGGAAATATGGAATTTCCATATTTATGGAATAACCAAAGAAAACAAGTTCATATTCATAAAGTTCAGAAATCAATATTTGGTGGAATAACCCTGTTTTTTAATCACAGTTTTCACCTACGGTGGCCGAGAAAGCCCAACGCAGTGCAAATTGAAAAGCGCTGCAAAAGCACAAAACACATCCATCAAAATTACAACACAGGCGCAGCAAATAGAAAAACGCGCTGCAAAAAGAAAAACGCGCTGCAAATACAACCACAACACAATGGAAGTGAGTCACAACACAACGGAATTTTCCCGGGGGACCTTAAAATGTGTACAAAGGACAATAAGTGGCAAACAAGGCGTTTTGTGAAGCAGAACTTTTAATAAACATAACTTACTTTTCAGAAGCTTGTTTGCCACTTATTGTCCTTTGTATACAGCTGGTACAGCATCTTTTAAGGTCCCCCGGGAAAATTCCGTTGTGTTGTGACTCACTTCTGTTGTGTTGTGGTTCTATTTGCAGCACGTTTTTCTTTTTGCAGCGCGTTGTTCTATTTGCTGCGCCTGTGTTGTAAGTTTGATGGATGTGTTTTGTGCTTTTGCAGCGCTTTTCAATTTGCACTGCGCTGGGCTTTCTCGGCCACCGTATGACACACTGCTTTTGGATTACTTTATGCCACTCCTTGTGCAACAAGTCAAGCAGTTCATCTTAGGTTGATGACTTGTGATCATCCATCTTCCTCTTTATTATATTCCAGAAGTTTTCAATTTGGTAAAATAAAACAAAATCATAATTTTTAAGTGGTCTCATTTTTTTTCTAGAGCTTTATATTAAGTTGGTCATAATAGTGGACCAGCATGGTCAAGAGAAAAGTCATTAAGCTTAGGCATAATGCTTGGCTGTTTTGGGAAAGCTAGCTGATCAATTTGATCAAACTAGTTCTAATGGTGGACCAGCTTTGGCAGGTTTCATCATACTGGATGAGTTATGTCAAATCTGGTTGTCCAACTGGGTCAGGCTGGTCTTTACTGGTGGAGCAGAATAACTGTTAGGTATGTAAACCATCTTGGGTTCAATAGGTAATCTTGGTTACCAAGCTCAGCTATGCTGGATGGCTTACTTCATGTTGGTCAACATAATTGGTCATACTGATTCTACTTTTTTATTTGGCCAAGTTCTACAGGTGGACCAGTATGGCCCAGTGTGAGCTTGTGGTCCTGATCAAACTGGTTGACGCAATCAGTAATGGTGATCCTACTGCTTGACTAAGTTCTTGGGCATGCTGGTAGACCAGAAAACCACTCAGACAGACAGATATTTAGTGGAACCAGTTTGAACAGCTTGAGCAGTCAAGAAGAACGCGGTAATGTTACAGTATTGACACTTTGTTTCTTGTTTACTGGACTCTTCCTCCTGCAGGCTGATCTCGCTGGATGACTCTGGCTGGGAGGAGCAGTACAGAGCTGTTAAGGGTGAACAGTTTGAGTTAGGTGTAACAGTGAACAGCAGTGTAGAGGACAGTGAATCAGTGGTATAGGATGGAGGAAGCGTACACGGCCCTTTATCAGCAGTTTCTCCGCCTTCAGTCTCTCTGCCTGAAACAAGCCGCCATGCTTCAACACCTGACGGAGGCGTTGAGACGACAGCAAGGTACTATTGCATTTCTATTGGAACTGTTCTGTCAGTAACATTTAACTTTCCTCGTTTTTTTCCTTTGTGTAGTAATTTCCATTCCCTTCCCATCAACAATGATTGTCCTTATTTCCTTTACACAATGCAACTAGAAATTCGGAATCTATTTGTGTCCAGTAGAACCATTTTTAAAGGTTTTCTAACGAACTATCTAATTTAACATTTTCTTGTTGTGGTAGTGTGGGTGCTGTGGTCAGGAGGTACCTCTGCTGAATAGTGGCTTGATGAAAAAGATGCACTTGGAGCAGTTGTAAACTGTTCAGTTGACATGAGTTTATTGAGAAAAGCAAACAAAAAAAGGACAATACACCATGTGCACTATATACTAGGAGTAGGCAGAGATGAGTGGATCTTGCTACCACTAAGTTGGACTGTAAGGGAAACAATAACCCAGTCCTTAACAGAGTTCTCAAGCTTTTAGCTCCAACGAACATGCCCTTCCTACAGAACTCTATCAGCCTCTCCTTCCCCATAATGCACACCCTGTACCCCTTAAATACCCCCCCAGGCTAAACCAAAAAGAGCTATGGGTAAGACAGCTACCAACAATTATACACACAACAAATATACACATAACCGGTTATATCCTTTCATACAACATCCTAGGACAAATAGAACAGGTAAGTATAATACACATAAACATACATTATATACACAGTACATTATATAAACAATTATGCTCCCCCCCCCACACAGGTAATCTGGAACCCCCCGGCACCAAAGAATTCTTCCTACCCCATCAAGGGTATAAAAGCTGCGTGACCCGCGTGCTGCCACACCCTAAGGAAACCAGTAAGTAACAGGTTAACCTGCACAAAGGAAAAATAAAAATGTCTTTTAGGATAGTCGGTGATTGGTGCGGGGACCCACCATATCACTTTAAACCATGAAATCAAATATTTAAGTGTCCAAATGATTCTGGAAAGTGGCGTAGCTTTTTTACTGGTCCTGATGGATTATGACCTTTATCATGAGTGTTGACTTGCTTGTTTTTTAGTGGACCACCATGGTTAGGCTGTTTGATCAGTTTGGCTATGATGGTTGGCTAGCTTGGTTTTAATTGTATGTTTAGAAACAATTTGAGCATTCAGATGGATTTTGTGTTGGTGAAGCTGGTCATACAGGTTGACCAACATAGGCTGGATCAGCTTAGTTGTGATGGTTGACTAGCTTGGTTTTTGGTAGACCACCATGGTCAGGCTGGTCATTCTGGTCATGCTGGTTGATCAGCTTGATAGTGATGGTTAACTATCTTGGTTTTTGGTAGACCACCATGGTCAGGCTAGACATACTGGTCACGTTGATTGATAAGCTTGGTCATGATTGACTAGCTTGGTTTCTGGTGTACCATGATGATTGATTAGCTTGGTTTCCATTTATTTTGTTAAAGAACCGGTGAAGCTTAGTTTTAAGTGGACCATAATGGTCAAACTGATCATGCTGGTTGATCAGCTTGATCTTACATTTTGGAGTTTGGATGGAACAGTTTTCATTGTGATTCTATATGGAACCATTATCTTACTAACACACTTTTTAAGAAGCTGTTTTTTGGTTTGGTTTGGTCTGTTTTAGGTCTACCTCCTCTTTCTTATGGGGATTTTGAAGATTTGGTATCTATCCCGATCCAGTGCACAGAGGAAGAGGCGACCTTCACCTATCCTGGTGTTCCTGCACAAGCAGCTCAGATGCCAGCCCTCGCACCACACCCAGGTGAGCTGGACTGTGGGTACAGTATTGCTTAAGGTATCTTGGAAACGTCTTAGCAACACCTTAGCAATCACTAAAGATATAACAGCAGCTGTATTCAGAAAAAGTATGTGAACCCTTTGGCATTACTTGGATTTCTGCATAAATTGGACATTAAATGTGTTCTGATCTTCATCTAAGTCACAACAATAAACAAACACAGTCTACTTAAACTAATACCACATAAAAACTTATATGTTTGCATGGTTGTACTGAACATAACATGTTAACATTCACAGTGCAGGGACAGCAGACTTTGTTTTTGTCTATTGTTGTGACTTAGAGTTAGATCAGAACACATTTATTGACCAATTTATGCAGAAATCCAAGTAATCCCAAACGGTTCACATACTTTTTTCTTGCAACTGTATAAGCACTCCGTACAGTAGCATTCACCTGAAACACCATCGCACCTCCCTGTAAAACCACCTGAGATACCAAAGAATCATCATATCTTTCATTGCCAGTTTTAGGAGCAGGGACACAAGGGCATTGCCCTCTGCTGATATCTGATTGGTCCCCTGAAGTGCCCCTGTCCTGTCACTCATTTGTCCTTTGCCCAAGAGTGATAATCAGCTTATAGGTGGATGCAATTCCTAGTGCAAACACTAATGCGTGATTAAAGCTTATGTAGAAGAGGTGTTTGGAACGGAAAGTATTTGTGAAAATGAAAAAAGGTTTAAAAAATGCTGGCTCTACACATTCTGTGTTGTTTGAGAGTTTGTGTATGTACAGTAAAGATGCATGTAAAATTGGTAGGGAGATTTTTATGAAGTTGATTGTATGCCAAAAGTTTTATACAAAAATATAAAATCTGTTATTAGAATCACAGATTCTATACATACAGAGTTGCAAAAAAAGTATGTGAACCTTTAGGATTACTTGGATTTCTGCAGAAATTGACAATTAAATGTGATCTTCATCTAAGTCACAACAATAGACAAACACAGTCTGCGTGAACTAATACCACAGAAAAAATACATGTTTGCATGGTTTTATTGAACATGTTAACATTCACAGTGAAGGGGAAAAGTATGTGAACCTCCAGGCTAATTACTTTTCTAAAAGCTAATTGGACCCAGGGTATGATGAGATTGGATGTGTTGGTTAAAGCTGCCCTGCCCTAAAAAAACACACACCAGTTTTGAGTTTGCTGTTCTTAAGAAGCATTGCTTGAGGTGCATCATGCCTCACACAAAACCTGCACAACAGATAGGAGGAATTTTGGACCATTCCTCTCCATAAAACTTCAGTTCAGTTTCAGTTCGGCAATATTCTTGGGATATCTGGTGTAAATCTCTCTCTTGAGGACATGCCACAGCATGCAGTATGCATACCTCAGGTCACTCTGTTTGTGGCGTGCTTGCAGTTATGGCTTCTCTCACATCACTCTCCCATACAGCTTCTCCTTGTGCAAAGTGCGCTGTATTGTTGACCGATGCACAGTGACACCATCTGCAGCAAGATGATGCTGCAGCTCTTTGGAGGTGGTCTGTGGATTGTTCTTGACTGTTCTCACCATTCTTCTTCTCTGCCTTTCTGATATCTTTCTTGGCCTGCCACTTCTGACCACTTCCCTGTGGTCTTCCATTTCCTTACTATGTTCCTCACAGTGGAAACTGACAGGTTAAATCTGTGAGACAACTTTTTTTATCCTTCCCCTGAACAACTATGTTGAACAATCTTTGTTTTTAGATTATTTGAGAGTTGTTTTGATGAGCCCATGATGCCACTCTTCAGACGAGATTCAAATAGGAGAACAACATTCAGTTGGCCACCTTAAATACCTTTTCTCATGATTGGATACACCTGGCTATTAAGTTCAAAGCTCAATGAGGTTACCAAAAAAAGTAAAAAGTAGTTAGGAGTATTCAAATCAATAAAATGATAAGGGTGCCCATACTTTTGCACTGGTTAAATTTTGGTTTAATGCATATTGCACATTTTCTGTTGGTACAATAAACCTCATTTCAATCCTGAAATATTACTGTGTTCATCAGTTATTAGATATATCAAACTGAAATGGCTGTTGCAAACAACCAAATATTTAGAACTAAAAATTATTAAGATTAATAGGGGTGCCCAAACTTTTTCTTATGACTGGATGACTAATTTATGCAGAAATCCTAGTCATTCCAAAGGGTTCACATCCTTTTTCTTGCAACAGTAGAAGCAAAAAAAATGAAGTAGAAGCTAACAAGAGATTATCAGAAGCGAAAGCCTTTAGCAGAAAAATCCCCCCAAAAACCTACAGAAAATCCACAAAATCACAAAGATGAAAGCAAAGACTGGAAAAATCCATATGAAAATAATTTTAAAATAACTTCAAAGTATAATAAAATAACCAATTATATATATTTAAATAAAATAATTTTTTTTATCTATTTGTTCTCATTTTGATCGCAGCTTTTATTTTTTTGTTTTTGTATTTTTGACATTTAGGTATCACTAAATAAAAAGGCTAATACATCACCAGTCTCTGTACATTTTTTCCACATTATTTATTTTCATGAAAAAAAAAATCATGTGAATTTTCGTATTTTTCGTAGGTATTTTAGCCTGAAAATATTTTTCACATAATTGTTCAATAATTTTACATAACGCATTTTTTGCATGCTGTGCTCTGGTATTTTTTCACCAGGTGATGCTAACCTCGCTCCCCTGACTGGGGCACTGCACCGACTACAGCTTGACCCCATGTGGGCGGAGCCAAAGCTGAACAACTGTGATCAAACAATGCCAGCGGCTTCTCCGGCACCTCAAGCCAGCATATTGAAACATTTACAGCAGGTTGAGCAGCGCTGGCACAGCCTCCAAACATCTAAACCCACGCGGGTAATTACTGTAGTTTTAAAACCTGGTTCTGTTGTCTTTCACTTCCGTCACGTCGACCTCTGCAGAACAGGCCGGGTCTTTTATTAGCACTTCTAAAAGTGGACTTCCTACTTCCTTATTCTAACAATGAAGCTTAGAGAAGTTGTGTTTAGACCTGTGTTTAGTGGTATTTGCAGAATGTATTATATTACAATATGTATTCATTTATTTAGCTATTGCTGCATCTTGATATATACAGTACAAATCAAAGGTCTGGATGCACCTTCTCATTCAGTGTTTCTCTTTTTTTCTTTGTTTAACTTATTTTCTACATTGTAGAACGAGAAAACAATTAAGGGATAATAATTCCACGTGTTTCTGTATAGTTTTAATGTTTTTAATATTACATTTACAGTGTAAAAAAGTATCAGTCCACTCAAACTTCATTTCATTTCTCAAATATCACTGTGTTCATCTGCTATAAGATATATTTAACTGAAATTTCTGAAAAAAAGAAACATCATGCTCAAACTTTTTCATACCACTGTATCTTAAAACAGATCATGTAATTGCGCCTAAACATCTGATCTCCTGTCTGTGCTGCAGAGGCCGTGGTCCTCCTCCTTCATGAACAGTGAGATGCTGAGCCAGGCCGGGGGGCTGCTGATGTCGGGGGTCATGGTGTCGTCCCAGGTGTGTGAATTCTGCCATGCTGTGTTTCCCGGACACACCACCACCAACGGGGAGTTTCTGCGCCATCTTATGTCACACACCTGAGACACCACACCTGAGACATCCCTATAGAGACATAACACTGGAGACAAACACCTGAAACATCACCCCAGAGATATCACATATGGAAAAATCACCAGAGACATCATACGGGAGACATCTGTTACCTGTTCTTAAATACAGAATGAGACACATTCATCTGGAAAATGAATTATTTGCAGCAGTGTAAACAACTGTATAATTAATCATATCATATCAAGTAAAATACTGCATATTTTGATAAAATATATAATTGTTATATATATATATATATATATATATATAAAGGGCTATGGTAATGGCCCTGGGAATATATTTGGTACTGTGCAGAACAGTTTTTTAAAATGATATACTTTGCATGTACAGTGGCTTGCAAAAGTATTCATACCACTTATATTTTTTTCACATTTTGTCACCGTACAACCACAAACTTAAAGTATTTTATTGAGATTTAAAGTAATAAACCAACACAAAAAAGCACATAACTGTAAAGTGAAATGAAAATGATACATTGTTTTCAACTGACAATTTTTATAAAATATAAAATTATAAAAAGGTGTGATTAGCAGAGTAGAAAATTTGGTAATCGTACACCACACGTGATTGGTCTGTGCGTTTACTGCGCCTTAAAACACACACTGCAGCGATGCGAGCGGAAAAAAAGTTGAGGTATTTTCAACTTTATGCAAATGAGAAGCGAGTTTCGCTGAACGGTAGCCAATCAGCGCCATGCACCACAGGCTGAACAGGCTGAGTACAGCCTTTCCAGGCTTTTTTGTGCTTTAAAAAACCCCTTTGTAAGAGAACAGAGACGGAGGAGCAGCTGGTCCTGAACTGGATGTTTTAGCAGGGTTCACCGGCTGATAAAAAAAGAACAGAATCTCGTTCATACACAGCACTGAACTACAACTCTACACATTCTTGCTGGTGGCAGATAAACTGCTTGCTCTTTCAGGAGACACGCCCCAAAGCGGCGAGAGAAAGGCAGAGAAAGCGATTGGGAGCGATGCTGCGTCGCTGCAGTGTGAACAAGAAAAGTTACGCTGCTTTAAATGAACACTGTCAGAATTAAATCCTTCTCTGTAGTTTATCGGTTTGGTTCCGCATTGGACAAGGTCTGGGTCCGGACCCGGACCGCAGCCCGCCTATTAGTGACCCCTGCTCTAAATAAAATCCAGTGCAATCAACTGTAACTAAATTGATTGCACTGGATAATAATTGTCATCAAAAGTCACTGAATAAGTTAAGAGTGCAGCTGTGTGTTATTTTGTCTCAGAATAAATCCACCTGTTCTGTATCGACCTCAGTGATTTGCTAGAGAACACTAGTGAACAAACAGCATCATGAAGACCACTGAACTCAACAGACAGGTCAGAGATTAAAAACATTTTTTTTTAAAAGGTTTAGGTTATAAACCCATATTCCCAAGCTTTAAGCATCCCAAGGAGCACTGTACAATCCATCATCCAAAAATAGAAAAAGTATTCTACAACTGCAAACCTACCAAGACATGGCCATAATCCACCCAAACTGACAGATGGAGCAAGGAGAGCACTGATCAGACAAGCAGCCAAAAAGCTCATGGTCACTCTGGAGAAGCTGCAGAAATCCAAAGCTCAGGTGGGAGAATCTGACTACAGAACAACTATGCACTCTAGTGCACTCCACAAATCTTGCCTTTATGGAAGAGTGGCAAGAAGAAAGCCACTGTTGTAAGAAAGACATAAGGAGTGCTGTTTGCACAGCAAACATGTGGAAGAAGGTGCTGTGGTCAAATGAGACCAAAGTTGGAACCTTGAAGTCAAAATACAAAGCGCTTTGTGTGGCTAAAAAGTTACACTGCTCATCACCCTGAACACACCATCGTCACTGTGAAACATGGTGGTGGCAGCATCGTGCTATGGGAATGCTTTGCTTCAGCAGGGACAGGGAAGATGGTCAGAGATGATGAAAAGATAGATGGGGCTAAATACAGGACAATCCTGGAAGAAAAACTGTTGGAAGCTTCAAAAGACTTGAGACTGGGAAGGAGATTCAAGACAATGACCCTAAACATACATTCAGAGCTACAGTAGACTGGTTTAGATCTGAGAATATTCACGTGTTAGAACTATCCAGACAAAGTCCTAATAGACCTAAATTTCACTGAGCTTCTGTGGAGAGACATGAAAACTGCTGTTCACAGACGCTCTCCATCCAACTAGACCGAGCTTCAGTTGTTTCGTAAAGAAGAATGAGCAGCAATCTTAGTCTCCAGATGTGCAAAGCTGGTAGAGATATACCCCAAAACACTTGTAGTTGTAATTGCAGTGAAAGGTGGCTCTACCAAATATTGATATAGGGGGGCTGAATACTTTTTGGATTGTTATTTGATTAAATTTTTTAAATCTAGATCTTTTTTGTTCCACTTCACAATTATGTGCTACTTTGTGTTGGTTTATCACTTAAAATCCCAATAAAATATATTTAAGTTTGTGATTGTAAGGTGACAAAATGTGAAAAATTTCAAGGGGTATGAATACTTTTGCAAGCCACTGTATGTAAGGAACCGTTTAACCAGGGAAAGACCCAGTCATTCATCCAAATGGATGTTTAAGGTCAATATTTACTAAGAAACTACTGAAGAACCGCTTTTTAAAATAAAATTTGGACGTTTCTACAGAAGATCGGTTATAATAAAACGGTTTTCCACTAGGTGGCATAAATGCACTACAAAGTCTCATGCTTAAGCAGTCCAGGCATAGTGGAACCAAGGGCGTGATCAAATTATTTTTGTACGTTTGCTTTCTCAGTGTTTGAACTCTTTAAACAAGAATTTACAGTAAATCTCATATTACATTGATGGGAAATGTCTAGTTATTTCTAAATATCATGCATCATTAAATGGGAACATCATTACACTGTAGTGGGTTTAGGGTAAAATGTGTGTAGGAGTAGAGTTATCTCGAGCATATAATCAAACATGAAGCCTAATCCAAGGTGTGGGCTAGGGGAATAGTTTGAGGTAAAAAAATGATATGCTGCCAAAGGTCGTGTCCATATATTGTATGATAAGTGCGTAATGGTCATTGTGTACATTGCCGAGCATGGGCTAAAGGAGAAAAAGCATCTTCTCATTGGCTCTAGTGTTGTCTGTAGTGATGATGGTGCTACTGTAGATCCAGCATCAGTATACCTGACCTCACTGATGTTCTCACTCTAATTTCTGCAACTGCAATCAAATGCTCCTCACAATGTTTTAACATCTATTAAAAGCCAGTCCAAGCAAGTCTGCAGCAAAGAGCATAAAAAAACTCCTGGACTTTGGATCCAGTAAACCTAAAATGATAACAATACTAAAAGTATTACTAATGATTTCAAAAAAGAGCATCAGCATGATTCAGTGTTCTGCAGAAACATTGAATAAGATGTATTGAACTTCTGGCCAAATACTCTATTAGTGTACAGTTTCTCTGATTTATAGGTATATGTTTGAGTAAAATTAACATTGTTGTAAAAATACTGTCATTTGGAGCATGTATTGGCAGAAAATGAGAAATGGCTGAAATACCAAAAAAGATGCAGAGCTTTTAGACCTCAAATAATGCAAAAAGTTTGAAGAGTTCAGAAATCAATATTTGGTGGAATAACCCTGGTTTTTAATCACAGTTTAGGAGAACTTTATGCCACTCCTGGTGCAAAAATTCAAACAGTTCAGCTTGGTGGTTTGATGGCTGTTGTTAGAAATTCGGCCTTCAGGAACCAGGTGTCCGATTCAGGAGTCAGGAGACGGCTTCAGAGTTGACTTGAGTTTATTCACGTGCAGACAGAAAATCTACACGGGCACAGCTTAGTCAGTCGATCAGAAGCAATCTAACTAGGGATATTTTGAGGGGGCATTATATACATTGGATCCTGCTTTGAACACTGCAGGGTGGTCACTTTAATGGGGGTCATATAAATGATGAGGGTCCCTGCAGAGGCAAGTGGTCAGTTATCAGTTTGGGTCCCTGCAGAGATGAATGGTCAGAGATAGTGGAGGATTGACACCTCAAGTTTTGTAGCAGACATGATGGAGCCACAATTGGGGGAGTAGGAGAGGGTGAAAGAGTTAAAGTATCATTTGTTATGGGCAGAATTCTATCACTGTCCTCATCCATCTTCCTCTTGATTATAATCCAGAGGTTTTCAATTTGATTAAATCAAAGAAACTTATTATTTTAAGTGTTCTCTTATTTTTTCCAGAGCTGTATATGTATAAGCTGTAGTTGGTTTTACCTTTGAGTAAATGGACGGCCTAAACAATATGACCAAACTTTTCTAGACAACAAAAATAAATAGAAAGAAAGCACTGACTCGTAGGACGCTCTGGCATAAATGTGCTCACATGAACTCTAAAGTCATCATGCCTTAGCATCATGCAGAGTTTTCAGCTGTTGGGGTTTTCTGAATGCAACCAAATCCACCTCTCAGCAATGAGTATAGGCTGTTTGTGCTGCAAACAGAGGATTATTACTATTGTTTGTAAAAGAACCGCTGGATGCTCTCCATCCAGTAGGCCTGAATAATAATGTTGCTAATAATCATGACTAATGAATGGTATTAAAATAATGGCATCATTCATCAGCATGATTCATCACTCTGCACGTAAACACGGAGGCCATTACCATCAGCCTGAGATTTAGCATAATCATGCAAAACAACCCCTATAATAAAGCATAATTACACATCTGACAGGATGTTAGCATTAGCTGGTTAATTTCATCACGATGGAGATGTTGGTACATGCAGCCTGTCGTCCACTCGGGCTATATTTAGCTCTGCGTCTCCCAGCAGATGACGTTGCAGCGGGTCAGGTGTGAACCACCACGTCACTGACTCAGGACAGCCAATCAGAGAGCAGGGAAACACCTGGTGGAGAATGTGGGCGGTGAATCACTGTACTGAGAAGGAGAAGAGGGGGAGGCGGATGAAAACGAAGATGCCTCAATAGATGCTTCTGAATCGTATTTATTACAAAAACAAGATAGAAAACAACTGCAGTGCCTGGCCAAAAGTATTTTCTAAGTTTTTGTAGATCAAGGGTATAATTGTGAGTTTATTGCATTTATTTTACTGCAGTATCAACCTATTCTCTATATGAAAAAAAATATACTATGTGTTGGAGCTCCAGAAACCCCCAATAACCCATTGCCCTGGGGCTTTATACACACCTATATACCATGCTCAGAATTGGGAACGGTTTCCTTTGAGTCATTTACACCTGATCCATTATTATTATTATTATTTAAAAATAATGTCAAATAAATATAGCTATAGTATGACGCTGTTTTTAATCAGGAATTGTACAAAATTAAAATATATCATAAATGTATCAGATGTAACTGCTTTAATGATCAATCTAAGTTAAAACTGATTTATTGCATTAATTTTTTTTATATCAAAAGTAATATTGTATTGTTCAAAGAAGAACTGAATGTTAAATATTAAAAACAGAAATATTGGCTCAGAGTGGACCAGCCGGACCACTATGATCGGGAGATTGCTGGTTCGAATCCCCTTCATGTAGCTTGCCATCAGCAGCTGGGGCCCTGGGAGAGCACAATTGCCTTTGCTCTCTCTGGGTGGGTAGATGGCGCTCTCTCCCCACATCACTCCAAAGGGTGAGCTGTTTTTTGTGAAAAAAAAATGCTCCGATGATCCGGTCCAGTGGAGGAGTGGGCGGGGTGAAACAATAGGATTTCGGCTCTTGCTCATGAATATTCAAACATATTGCCTGTGATTGGCTAAGAGCACTGTGAGGACTAAACTTTTCTTTTTTTTAACATTTTTACACTATCAACAGTCCTTGCAATGACATATGTTACTTTACAAGATGTGTAATGCCCTGCTAAGTGCAGTTTAGCCACTGACCTTGTCTTAGAGTCTCTGTAAAACGCCAAATCCACCGGACAGCCTGTGTAAACACACAGAGGTGGGTTGTCCAGGTCCAGGAAGTTAAAAATCTACCCCGGGGTTTTGTTGGCTGAGCCGCGGCAGAGCTGCCCAGCCAGTTGGAACAAAATCTTGGGGTGAATTTTTACTTTTAACTAATGTAAACAGAACTGTTCTAAACATACACACCTTGCTATCTCAATTGTACTTCACTGGTGATGTTTCATAGACAAAGTCTAATAATTTGTTCCTTAGCTCTGAATTACTGGGCAAAGCATACAACACGGATGTGTTATTTGCACAAATAATACAGGAATTAACTGCCCTGCTGTTCCTACCGCTGTTAGCTCCTGTCTGAGAAGGCGTGTTGGCTTCAGCCCTGCTATGGTAGGCAAGGCCATGAATTCATTGTGTGAAGACCCCATGGCCCCCCTTCAGGTACAACTCTGCCATTGCACGGGCAGGGCTAGGCCTGATTGGTCTAATTAGTTCTTGAGTTCACCTGAGCAGGTGGATGGCACATAAGCTGGGGGTTTGTCTCGCTCGGGAGGCACCTTCTTTGTTTGAGTAGGCACAGTTCTTTTTCTTTCTCCCTCTTCACTCTCCTCCTTTCCTTTGCCTCTACATTTATCACTTACTGATGCAACATACATCCACTCACTCACGACGAACATTGCATACATACCCTAGACATTTTGAATTAATTTATATTTTCAAATTGAGTTAATAAAATTATCCTTTGTTTTTAAACTTAAAACTCTCGTGTGGTGTCCCTCTTTTATGTTGCGGGGTGTGGACGAGCCCATGCTGTAACAATTGGTTGACGTAAACACGATGCTTTTCCTGATTGACTCATTTTTCTGAATAATTTGGATTCTAGCAGAAGGACGCCTTTAAAGGTTTGCAAAAGATAAAACCTAACCATAAGGATTTGATTAAATCAAGTCAGAAAAAGCAGGTACTGAAATGGGATGATCAGATTTATCACTCCATTATTACTCCAGAGACCCACACAACCCATAATACCCCTTCTAGCCCATTCTCAGCATAGGGTGTAATTACCTTTGGGACATGGAATGCTGATCCAGACTGTCGTATTCTATTAGCATATAAAAAAAAGTCAGTTTGTTTAGCCTTATCCTAAACCTAGTGCTAAAAATGTTATGTCATGTTATGTAATATAAATTTTCCCAGCATGCCAATACCCCTAGGACTAGAGATAAGTAAATGGTAATGAAAACATGTAACAGCTGGCAGTATTGTTCTATGTAGAGACATTCCAGAGAGGCTTTTTATTTTATTTTTTAAACCAGAAAATCTTTCTAACGACCAAATAATCTCTGTTCATATGAACACCCCCTATCACTAACAAAGCCCCCCATACTATAAGGGTGAGGACATATGAATGCCTCCTCCGATACTTGTGAATTCAATTTAAAATGCTTCTGTAATGTATCTGGATCAATCCATATCCAAGTTGTGCATATTCACCAAATAAGAAAGACGAACAACAGGCCAAAAACAAACAATAAAATACCATTTATTGAGAATATTAAAAAATAAATTATCTGATGCCAGTATGCCGACAATGATCTACTATAAGATGAGATGGTGTGTGGGAGGGGCATACAATCTACTGTCATTAAAACCTGTTAAACATTAATGATTTCCATGTAAAATGTTATTTTTTCCCATTAAATTGGAAATAAAACACCAAATAACGTCCCAAACAGTTGACTACAGTTGATGCATGTGCATTATAGGTTAGTATATTAGTGTTAAAATAATTCACGATTAAACTGAGGGTCAGACAGTACTTTAAATTCAGGCAAAAGCAGGCCAACTTTTACCACGGTACACTCTAAATCTACGCCTTTAATTCTACAACTGACTCAAAATTAGCACCATGTACGTCGTTTACTGCTATACTGTCTCATTCTACTGAAGATACGTCCCAGTTAGGAGGGTGAAGCACGCACTGGTTGTTACTGGTGGTGTTACTGGTGTAATGGAAAGGGGGGGTGCAATAGCCAAAAATGCCACCAGTGATAAAAAGTCAAAAAAGTTTTTTTTTAAAAGCTAAAATATTTATGGCAGGCATTTAATATAAAATTATATTATAATTTATACAGCTCTGGAATAAAAAATAAGAGACAACTTAAGAATTATGAGTTACTTGATTTTACCAAATTAAAAAACCTCTGGAATATAATATGAGAAAGATGGATGATCACAAGCCATCAAAACAAGTTAACCTGCTTGAATTTTTGCACCAGGAGTGGCACAAAGTTATCCAAAAGCAGTGTGTAAGACTGGTGGAGGAGAACATGCCAAGATGCATGAAAACTGTGATTAAAAACAGGGCTATTCCACTAAATGTTGATTTCTGAACTCTTAAAACTTTATGAATATGAACTTGTTTTCTTTGCAATATTTGAGATCTGAAAGTTCTGCATCTTTTTTGTTATATTAGCCATTTTTGATTTTCTGCAAATAAATGCTCTGAATTACAATATTTTTATTTGGAATTTGGGAGAAATGTCTGTTGTTTATAGAATAAAACAACAATGTTCATTTTACTCAAACAAAATCAAAGAAACTGATTTAGAAACTGTGGTGGTCTATTATTTTTTCCAGAGCTGTATTAATTTTTTTTTATTAAAGCTAAAAGGCCTTTTCATGGGAATTACAATTTTGTAAAAAATAATATTATATAAAATATATTACATGTTTCTGTAATCAGAATTTCTATCAGTAAAAATATATAACTGTAATGTGGAATTTCTGTTATTAAAAACAGTGATCCCAATGGACATTTTCCCTTTTTACTAGTAAATTTCAGTTACGATTGGTATTACTGGTGGTATTTTGGGCTAAAGGGCTTGCCGTAGGGTGCTGTGTATTTACAGGAACGTTCTAGTGCGCTTGGTAAGATTTACACACTGCATAGGAGCCATCTGCTGAATCACAACACCAGAACACTGAACGCAGACTAAAGTAAAATGAGGATGATGATGATGATGATGATGATGATGATGATGATGATGATGCAGATGCGCATAGCGACGTGCAGTTCTGGTGGTTGCAGTAGGACTGGGTTGGAACCCGCTGTGGGAAAGCGGATGTGAAGAACCTCGGGAGGGTTCCAGTCATGTGACCTGAGTTGAGCAGCAAGGCAGACTGTATAGCTGGTGGATTAACACTCGTCTTTGGTGCTTCCAGGACTGGCACTCCTGTGGGTCAGCCCTCGTCTCTCCGACACTCTGCTCTCCATCTCTGACAGGGGAAAGAGAGAAATTGAGTGAAAATATGTAATAGACATAAAAATAACTCGCCTCAAATTGCAGCGAATGTAAAAGCGTGATCTGTGTCTTGTCACTCACTGTAAAATGCTTCCTACATTGCCCTATTTAAAGGCTTTCAAAGGTTAGGGTTGGGTAGTGTACCTCCTGGTGAGAGCTCATTAGAGGCTGTTAGACATGCGTGTATGATGCAATCAAAGACTCAGATTTTGCTTAATTCACGATTAGTATTAGCATTAGCACTTAATCCAGGTTCTGTTTGGGGTCAACAATGGTTGATTTTGAATATGGAGACCTTGTGTTAGCTTTAATCCTGCCTGCTGGACACACACTGACATACTGTGGAGCAAGCGACACACTGCCCGACACTGCCTCAACTGCTGGTGTGATGATCTAGGGAGGCACTGCATAAGACAGTTGGTCACCTCTACACTGTAAAAAATTATTAGTTGGATTTACCTCAAAAACTTTTAGGCCACATGGCTCCTAATACCATTTGCATATTGGTTGTGTCTCCTTGTCACTGACACCCACCATCTGTATACAAAAAGATTGCCAGGAGCCAATGGAAAAGGTGGCAATCTGATAATTAGTGCAAAATGTTGTAGTAAGATAATAAGTAAAGCCGTCCCATTTTTTTCACTTGGATAAACTTGAATTTGATTGGAAGTTAAAACAACTTAAAAATATACTTTTACAGCGCCGAGTGGTGCAGCGGTCCAATGCGCTGCCACTATGAGCGGGAGGTTGCAGGTTTGAACCCCCCGCTCATGCAGCTTTGCCATCAGCTGCCGGCGCCCAGAGGGAGCACAATTGGCCCTGCTCCCTCTGGGTGGGTAGATGGCGCTCTCTCCCCATCACGCTTAAAGGTGGCGCTGGGCGGCACAAGGCATCTGTGAGCGGATGTATTGGATATGTATATATACTTTTATTCTATGTACTTATTTCAGTTCAGAAAATAATAACATTTCTGGGTTTTATACACTAATTTCTATTAGATAAAGATGAAAAACACAAATGTTTTAAGTAGAAGCTACTGCATTTTATTAGTATTAAGTAAACTTTTTTTTGTGTAGTAGTGATACGAGAAACACAAACACCTCATCGATATGTGCAGAACATCCTGCAGCCACAGGTGTTGCTTCTTACAGACAGCAAGGATTTCCTAGGAATGGGAATCTCTGGCAGAATGCAAACTTCTTTGACCTGGCTGGTTGCCAGATTTATTAACAAACAAGCATTTACGGGGCCAACATGGACGCCAGCTTCGGCACCCAATAAGTATCCATGGGCAACTGTGGCAAAGGATGTCCTACAGAACTGGTAACGTTAAACCTCCATTTCCAACCATATGCCATCGTTTTTTTTTTGGGGGGGGGGGTTTGGTGTTACTAGCAAAGTTAGAATTTTGTTGTACAGTGTAACTGCCTGTTTTAATTGTGCATATGACAATAAAATCTTAAATCTTAAATCTTGAATCTCATCTTGTAACAGTTATATTTGATCATTTCTATTGGTTCATTTATTAGGACATTCTGACACAGTGTAAGGAACAGTCTGTGTGTTGAAATTATGTAGGAAACTAAAACTCGACAAAATTTGAGATACCTGTTTTTCAATGGAAAGTGATGATTGATATACAGGTGAAGGCGTACATAGGTACATATCCTCTATGGACCTTTATATATGTGCATTGCTCTGAATGCGGGGGAGGCTAATTTGTGTATGTGTGAATGGTATCACCTGTACAGCGGGGGATTTGCGTACAGTGGAAATTGGACTGATTAGGCGTGGCATTATGTAAGCCTCGTAAATGAGGATGAGGAAGGGAACTGAGCCCTTAAGTGTCCAGTGTGTTGTCATTTTAGTGGATTAACTACTACTCAATACAAATCTTCCCAGCTTTGTTTTACAGTTTGGTAAATCAACACTGAACAAAAGCTGAAAGTGGCAAGTGGGGGAGGGCGAGAGAGAGGCAGTGTGAGTGACTTGTGAGTGTGAAGAAGTGTTACAGAGTGAAACGCGAGCTGAAAAAGTTTAGTGAGGACACTTTAGTGAGCTTTTTTTCTAATTAAGCACAAGAAAAGAGAGAGATAGAGAGAGGAATAAAAGAGACTGCACCCTCTCCCAGCCCACGTGTTTTATTTTTACTCCGTCTTTCTATGAGTCAATGCGACGCCCTTCTCACTCCCTCCCACTCGCTCGCCCCCTCTCTCTCTCTCAATCCATCCATCCCGCCCTCCGCTCACACATTCTCACAGGCTTTGACGTCAGAGAGGGAGGGGGGAGCTCCAATTTACCGCCCCCACACTACTTCCTGTGGCCCCATCCACCCATACATCTCTCTCTGTCTTTCTCTCTCTCTCTCCCTCGCTCGGGTTGCTTCCTCTCCTGGATCCCTCATGGCGAAAGTCCTCTTGTATCTGAATAGACTTTGTTAAACTACAGTCTGACTGTAAGAACACAGATGTCAGATATCAAGCTGAGCAAACAGATCAAATATATATTGACCAAATATTGAGTATTTTTATCTTTACATCAAGCCCACTGCCCTTCCTAACCCCTGGCTTTGTCCCTATTCCACTGCTTTCCTTTGTTTTTGTATACCGACCCTTTCTCTGAGTATCAAATTAATCTACAGCGGCTTCCAAAGTGCATATTATTGAGATTTTAAGTGACAAACCAACACAAAGTATCACATTATTGTGCAGTGGAACAAAAATTATACATGGCATTCAAAATTGCTGGTCTATCTACTTAAAATCTTAATAAAATCAAATAAAAGTTTGTGGTTGTTAGGTGACAAGATGTGGAAAAGTTCAAGAAGTATGAATAATTTGCAAGCCACAGTCCACTACTGTTAGGGGTGGAAGATCAGTCTGGTCATTGGCTGCTATCAGCAGAAAGTGCGTATTTCTAATTCTACCCCATTTCTTCCCTAGGCCAATTACCCAATTACTGTTCATATGAACTGCCATTATCAACAGCAATGCTTCCGACACCAGGAGGGATCTGACCACAGCATGCCTTTTCAACTGCTACCCACAGCAGCATCACAAAGTGTTTAGAGGAAAGCGTCAGATCCCCAGCTCTGATACATCAGCCAACTGATGACTGTGCCGGCCAGCATCACAATGGTAGTGATGATGAGGGGAAAGAGCAAAGCACCATTATCATAGTAGGAGCATAGTAGCAGCACCTTAGTCTGCTGCACCACTAAGATGGAAAAATTACAAAAAAAGGACACTGACCAACTGCTAACTGTTTTCTAACCATTGGCAAGAATATTGCATATACATTTCTGCCTGTGAACCTTTAGAACATAGACTAGATAATAGATAAATAAATAAAAATACATGAAAGATGTTTAAACAGGAGGACAGTGGACGAGAAAAGTGGAAGTAAAATCTGAAGAATCTCGGGAAGGATGTGTGAGTTGACAGGTAGGGTGGTTTAACATTAGGAAATGTAGTTACAGAAGGACATGGCTGCTCCCTCTCTTGGCTCCCCCCCTCCCCCATAGCTGCCACTATGTGCATGCAAACAGTGTGCAATGTTTCACATTTCAATTTCAAGTGGCTCTGGTACATTATATGCATATTATGTACAATATGCAACATCTCATCATCTCATTTTACTCTCCAGGGTGTTCTGGATTTGAAACCTAGTGTTCCTCTATTGGCAAACACTGGATATAACAGACTCACTATGTTTTGAACATCACCATTTGTGAATCAAATGAAGCTAATATAATAGAACAGAGTTCTGGTATTCACCTGAAGTCTGTCTCTTCTCTGAACCTAGGCTGACCTTGCCCACGTGGTCACGTGACACCATTCTAGCCAATCGTAGGCCCTCGTCCATGAGCGTTTGTTGCATGAGCTGGCGACTCCAGTTGACAGGGCCAATGGTGTCCGTGAGGGGGCGGGGGGATGAGGAGGGGTGCAACTGTGGGCCTACATCTATCAAGACACACACAGACACAACATGATCAGAGTCCAGCAGGTTCTGGTGATTCACAGCAGCACAGGATGTAGGCCGGTGACGTATGGGAGCGTGGTGCTGCGGGGCGATGGTGAGAACGCCGGTCAGATGTTTACTCAGAGCCATTCGTTACTGATCAGAGTGTGTGATGAATTTTTACCTTGGGTTAAACTGTCCAGACTCTCTCCTGATAGGCTGTCATCGTCTGCTGAAGTCCTGAGGTTGCTGTGGGTTACCGAGTCAGAGACTTTGGGCCCACGGATAGGGTTAATGATGTCTGCATCTGTGATCTTAAGAGAAAGCTCTTATGAAACAATGTAACTTGACGACTAAATAATTATTGTGATTAGAAGTTACATCAGGGGATGGCTTGGAAAAGCCCTCACCTTTACAGGTTGTGAGGTGTTATCTAGTGAGTGATGCTGAACAGTAGCCAGCGTGCTAATGGCAAGACCACCCACGGTGGACAGTGCAACTGGTGGTAATAATGGTGACCAGAGCACTCTGGCTAGAACTGTCCATGCGATCATACAAAAAATACAAGAAATCACATCCACATTTAATGCTGGAGACCCCGCCCACATATCCTTCAGGTCAGTGCAGCTTTCATGAGATATGGCAAAAGGTCATGGGACATGAAAATAGCATAACATAAGATGGCATTTGGCATATTAGTGTAGTATACCAAATAATGACAATGTAATTAATTTCAGGAGGGTGAAGACTAGCACATGCCTTCTCTGATACATGTGAAGTCAGCCACCACCTCTATTCAAACTGCTGCTGATGCTGATGATATTCAGCGGAAAGCGCAGCGACTCAGTTCTGATACATCAGCTCACAGACACCCTGTACAGATCGACATCACCCTTTAGAGTGATGAGGGGAAAGAGCGCCATGTACCCACCCAGAGAGAGCAAGGCCAATTGTGCTCTCTCAGGGCTCTGGCAGCCGATGGCATATTACATGAACAGGATTTGAACTGGCAATCTCCTGATCATAGTGGCAGCGCTTAGCCCGCTGGACCACTCGGAACCGACAACGTAATTAATAAGATTAATTTTTAAGTAAACGTATAAGTAAGCTACACTATATAGGAAAAAAAAAGTATTGGGACACTCACTCACTGCTTCTCGCATTAAAAAAAGTATTACATTTTAAAATATTTTGCTGGAGTAACAGTCTCTACTGTCACTGAAAGACGTTCTACTAGATTTTGCAGCACTGCTGTGAGGATTCGATTTCATTCAGTGACAAGAGTGTTAGTGAGATCATCCCCAACTCCCCAATTCTTCCCAAAAGTATTGGACGGACCTCCATCATTCCAGAGAACACAGTTCCACTGCTTCCCTCCCCAGCCAATGCCTGACATTAGGCATGGTGCTTTTACAGAGACTAGAAATGCTGTGTGCATTTGCACAGTAATATGTGCAACATGAAGTAGCTGAATGCAGCATTCAATAGAATTCTGTGAATGTAGTTATAAACCGCTCACTGCGCTGCCCACTGTGGGTGGTAATACCTTTGTCAGCAAGGCCTATAAACGAATACATCATCTAAACAGATTTACAGTAGGCTGGGATGCACAACATGTCTGAAACTTCTCCTTTTTCTATTCTAATATGTAATAAATGTCTATCTCTACCTTCAGTGACCCTCTAATGTATGGAGTCAAAAAAGGGTCATAAAGATTTTGAGTTTGTAAAACAGAAGTCACAAATGTACTGAAACTTGTAACTGCGTTTAAACAACTGCATGCACGAAAATCCACAAATTAACTGGAATGTGCAAACTTGAAACAGAAAGTAATATTAATAATAATTCAAATGTACAAATGTGAAAAAAATATTTTAATTATATATAAATATATATTTTTTAATTTGTAAATCCAATCTCTTGAATGTGTGAATCAGTACTGCTCAAATGGCTTAAGCTGGGTCAGACCAAAAATCACATGGAATTTGTGAGGTTGTAAATGTGACAGTGGGCGTTTTTCACTGTGGAGCTAAAAATCCTCTCATTCATCTTCTCTGCTGCGTGTGCGAAGCTCTAGCTGCAGTTGCGAATTTTGACCCTGTTTTGACGCCTGATTGATGAACCAATAGGAAAGCTTTATCTGGACCAATCAGATTACGGGGTTTGTTTAACCAATCAGAACAATGGGTGGGTCTCTGCAGCTCAGAGTACTGGGCGTGTCGAAAGGTGTGGGCGTGTCGGAAGGTGTGGGCGTGTCGAAAGGTGTGGGCGTGTCAAAAGGTGTGGGCGTGTCGAAAGGTGGTCGTCTATTGGTCTATTGGAGCTGACGTTCCGCGTGGCCGCCATTTTGGAGTCGGCCACCATGCGCCCCCCAGTGGATTAATTTACACTGAGGAAGGAGTTTAAAGGTCACCTTCCATCGTTTTTTCTTTCATTTTAAAATGTCTAGTTGTGGTCTCTAGTATGAATGAATGACATGTGAGCCGTTTTTGTAAAAAAAAAGTGCTCAGGTGTCTCTGTATAGCTCTTTTTTAATGGACTGTTTTAGGGGGGTGTCCAAAATGACCGGATTCCAGCTTTGCTCATGAATATTCATACATGCAAACAGAATGCAAATATCTCTCCTCTGATTGGCTAGGAGCACTGCGCATACCTGTCAAGTCTCCCGTTTTGGCCGGGAAACTACCGTATTTTACTCCTCTTTCCCGCTGTCCTCCCGTATTAGTATTTTCCCGTAAATTTCCCGTATTATATTAAAATAAAAAAATATATATTATTGAGGAGACAGGGAGCTGACTGCTCTGTGTCTCTTAACCAATCGTGCAGCCGGTTCAAGGAGAAAGTCCCGCCTTTCAGGAGAAACAGCCAATCAGCTTGCAAAGGAGGGTCAGTGTGGGGAAGCCACAGGCAGCTAGTCGGAGCAGCTGATGTTAAAACATATCTGGATATACAGCGATTTTTCTAAAAGAAAGGGAACGGTAGGCTAATCATGTAAACTGTGATGAGATTTTTCTGATAGCTGCTTAAAAATACTCGTCTCTGAAATAAAACACACAGATTAAACCTTTTAAAATAAAAAAAAAATACAGCTTGAACTAGAAATGTTAAAAATTAACTAAACTGATCAGGGGTGGAGTGATCAAAAGATTCAGTTTGCAGAATTTGTGCATCCTTTGTTCAATTTTAAATCCATTAAATAAATAAAAAATATATTATAAAAAAGAGTGCATTTATGCCAAAAAGACATGAAATCTTAACTTTAAAAAAAAAAATTGGAAAAGGGTTTTTAATTTGGCTGTATTAAAAGAATGACATATGTAGGAATGTCCGCAACATTTCAGATTCTGATAATCTAATTGTGTGTAAGTGGTTCACATGTCGTTATTTTAGATTTTTTTTGTAAACCTGTCTTAAAATGTAAGGGATACTGAACCTACGTTGGGCTGGTGGGACAACTTTAAGCGGACAGAGGAAAATATCCCTTATTTTTTAATCTAAAATTTGACAGGTATGCACTGCGACGCCCCTCCACCGCTCTGCCGCTCACTGCCTCCCACCTCCTAACTGATGAGCGGTGATGTTGCGTCGCTTCAGCTCCGCCTCTGGGAGTTTCTCGAGCCAAGGTGGGCTGGTCTGTGAGTTTCTGCCTACGTAGGCAGAAAGATAATTCAAAATTCACCCGTTTTTCGGAGGGGGGGAGGGGGGATTTCTTTGCTTAGCTCCTGCAGACAATGGGGGCTGCAAAACAGTTTAATGTGCAGGTGTACACATTCAACTCGGAGAGACCTACTGTATTCCACAAAAAACAAGAAAAATCGTATTTTCGCGGAAGGTGACCTTTAATAAACCGATAATATTCATAACTCTACCAATTTTTACCCGATTTACACACGGTTTGTTTTGTTACAAACAGCAGAGATGTAGTAATGATACAGGACGCTGTCACACATTACAAATATGTGCTTTCATGCTGAAATACTTTACATTATGCTCTTTATCAAAGACAGACATATGGTATAGCATATTAATTAGTACATAAATTAATTAATTTATTAATATATATAAATATATATATATATATATATATATATGTGTGTGTGTGTGTGTGTGTGTGTGTGTGTGTGCATCTATGTACATAAATATAAAATTAATTCATATTATTAGAACATAATATAAAGTATTTCAGCATGAAAGCACGTATTTGTAATCTGTAAATCGGGTAAAAAATTGGTAGAGTTATGAATATTATTGTTTTATTAAACTCCTTCCTCAGTGTAAATTGATCCACTGGGGGGCGCATGGTGGCCGACTCCAAAACGGCGGCCACACTTTCGACACGCCCACACCTTTCGACACGCCCAGTACTCCGACCTGCAGAGACCCACCCATTGTTCTGATTGGTTAAACAAACCCCGTAATCTGATCGTCAAAACAGGGTCAAAATTCGCAACTGCAGCTAGAGCTTCGCACACGCAGCAGAGAAGATGAATGAGAGGATTTTTAGCTCCACAGTGAAAAACACCCACTGTCACATTTACAACCTCACAAATTCCATGTGATTTTTGGTCTGACCCAGCTTAAGCCATTTGAGCAGTACTGATTCACACATTCAAGAGATTGGATTTACAAATTAAAAAATATATATTTATATATAATTAAAATATTTTTTTCACATTCGTACATTTGAATTATTATTAATATTACTTTCTGTTTCAAGCTTGCACATTCCAGTTAATTTGTGGATTTGGATTTTCGTGCATGCAGTTGTTTAAACGCAGTTACAAGTTTCAGTACATTTGTGACTTCTGTTTTACAAACTCAAAATCTTTATGACCCTTTTTTGACTCCATACTAATGCAACCTAGACTAGACTATCATCATAAGGTCTGGTCTTCTAGCTCAAATCACAAGCTGCCTTGAAGTCCAGCCAAAGTTCTCCCCCCTCCTTTAGTCTTAGGTTCTCTTCCCATTGTACAGTCATATACTGAAGGCCTGGTCTGACCCCACCAAAGACAGTTTAATGGTAAGTGGGTAAGAAAAGCTGTGGCCACTGTTATGCGTGTGGGTGGATGTTGATGGAAACAGAGTGAAATTCCCCTCAAGCTCTGTGTTTTTCAGTGCAGTCAGAGTAAACCAATCTACAGGTCCCTCACAATAATCACAATAGAGATATTCTGAAATTCTGAACAATTACTGAAACTCGCTGACCTCAAGCTTGATTCTCTTTGGAACTGTGCTGTCAGTACAGGACACAGTACAGTCCTCAGCGTTGGCCCTGAAATGACAAAACAAAATCAAAAATTGAATGAAAAAATAAAAAAGGCACAAACATTTATAAACTGTCACTGTCACTGAGTTCACACTACATGATTTTAGACCTGATTTTAAGACTTTCGCCAACCTGATTTGGAAAACACCAACAGAGGTCTCGTATTGGAGGCATTAGTCGCTATGTGTGAAAGGCTAAAACAGGCAGTCTGAGTGATTTCCAGGTGATTGTCGATCCCTTGCAAGCTCCCAATACATTTCTGGCAGGTTTAATATCTGGACCTACTGGCAACTACCACAGCCAATGAGAATGCATGAACGCATGACATGAAGAGAAAGCTGAAGAAGGAGCTATACACCTCAGTCTTTATCCATATACTTTTAAATATTATTTTCCTTATACTTATATCGCTTGTTTCTTTCCAACTCTCCATTCTGGAAGAAAACAAACATGTCTTGTGCATTGTGTAGCACCAGTTCTTGAATGTTTTTTCCTGACCAAACGTGTTTTTGGAGATCCAAAATACATTTAGCGGTTCTTCAATTGAGGAACCTTCCAGAAAGTTTCAAAGAACAAAAAAAAATAATAATAATTCTTGAAGGTTATTTAAAACACACTCAAAAAACTCACACACATTTTAACAGTGTGGGTTCCTCCTGGTTAAAGACCCCGTGTTGCTGATCAGTCATGTAGTAAAATCTTAGTGTAAAAATTCCCCATTGTGTAGTGTTTAAAGATTAAACATGAAAACCATCTGATGACTCTAAAAGTCATGTAGTGTGAACCTGGCATTAAATGTCCTGACAGTTTTTATTAGAATTGATTAGTAGTGCTAATTCTTCTGGTTTATTTGTTTCCTTTGCTGCGAGATGATGTGCTGGGTTCTGACCTGGTGTGTTTGAGCGTTGAGGTGTAGGCACATTCTCGTGCGACCTGTCGAGCCAGCGAGAACAGCTCCACCCGTCTTAACAGCAGAGCATTGTCCCGGATACAGAACTGGGCAGCTGCTTCATTGATGATCATCTAAGCAGGAAGACACAAGCAGAAGCATTAAGATGCCAGAACTGATCCTTACCACGTTTAAATCATCTGGGTTTTATAACACCCACATTTGTCAACATACAAACCAATTTATATAAAAACTACAAAGATCTTACAGTGATGTGGTGGTTGTTTTTAATACTTTATTTTATGTTGTGGCCATAATGTATAAGTTCATGGCATTAATTATTATTTTGTGGGCGCATGAAACTTAATGTTCTCATGGTCTTCATAGATTATAATCAGTGTATTATTTTTTGGATTTAACATATTATCTTATGGCCTAAATATTGTATCATGTGGCCTTATCTCATTGTCTTAATAAATTACCGGTATGTCATGTCCTCTATGTATATTATCATATGGCCTTAATATATAATTAACTATCTTTAACACTGTCTTCTGGCCTCAATATATTATCTTGGACCACCATATCACCATGTGGTCTTCAAAATAAACTACAAACTTTTACTTAGATATAAAACCCCTACAGATATAATGATGCACTTTTGACACACCAGCCTTTGCAGACTATGGAATCAATATTCTGATTTTAATAATTACAACAACAAAACAACAAAAATTAGTAATTTACAAAAAATATACTTTAATATCTATTTCTCCTGGGTTCCAAATGCAAAAAAAAAGTTCTACCCTTTATACCACATGTGTCAAACACAAGGCCCGCGGGCCAAATGTGGCCCGCCACGTCTTTTTATGTGGCCCGCGAGAGCTTGTAAAATCTTAGTGTCTATAATAAATAGGTCAGAAGCGTTCTTTGACCAAAAAATACATTTCCCACAATGCTTGTCGATTGTATTACCCGCAAAGTTACGGCTTACTGCCACTACACGGCAGTGTAGTCATTGATGTGGAAACCCTGCCGGAGGGAAGGTGTAACTTCGCGGGTGGAATTGAGACATGTTTATCCCATAATATCCAGAAAAAGAAAAGTTGATGCAGACGGACGGCTGTGCTTCAAGGCGAAAGACCGGTATGCATTTTGTGTTACTGACCAAAATAAACGCTTTTTAGAAGAGATATAAATTATGTGTAAATATTTATAAGACAATAGCTGATAAAATCTGTTTTAATGAGGTTAATAAACTTCACTGTGACATCGCTAGTCGCAGTTTCACCTCAGCAAAGGACGAGGAGGTGAATCACTTATCTAACCAGCCTTTACTGATTTCTGCCCCCAATAACCCTTTCAATAACCTCCAATAGCCTTTAATAGTCTCCAGTAGCCTTCAACAGTCTAACCTTGCAGCCGTGGTGTGTTCTAAACTCCGTAGTTATAAACATCCTGAGGTTAGCAGCGCGCTAACTGACCTGTTTATAATGTAATCCGAGCAGTGACTCCGGGATGGCTGCTCTAAACTGCTGCTGTTAGCTGCTTGGGCTGAAAGATGAACTGTAGAGAGCTGTATTATCCGGTTAGTGGGGTTATTTTATTTCATACACAGAAGAACTTAAAATTTTAAAAACGCTCCAGACTGAGTCCTGTAGCCCGTGGCTGGGCTGTAGCTCTGACTCAGTAAAGACTGTGGGCTTGTGCTGCTGCAGCTCCCACTAGTGGTTGGATGAGGAAATGCTAAATCTGTCACAGCTCACAATTTTTGATTTTATATTTATTAAGCCTCTTTTCAGTATCAAACGTTTTGATCAAAGTTAATATAACTTGTATTTTATGTCATTTCTATTCACTTGTATAGTTTGGTTCTTGATTGATGGAGTTTTTGGATTTCATAACAGGATTTATGTTAATAGAGCAACAAGCAAACATTTTTTCCATGCAACTGTAATATTTGATTGAATAAATAATATATTGAGAGTTATTTAACATTAAGGAGTAATTACATTCATTTACATATATTACATTTGGTTACATTTTCTTATATTTATAAGTTACATCTGGCCCTCGGAGGACAGCCAATATGCCAATGTGGCCCTCGGCCAAAATGAGTTTGACACCCCTGCTTTATACCTTTCCGCTGCCACATCACCAGCCTAATCTCTCTGGCAGCAGCACTGTGACAGCTCCTCTGAGACTGGTGGAGCATATGGCAGGTTGGCGTTGGAGCTAAAGCGCAGCAGCCAGGAAGCTTACAGTAACTTAATCACAGTTCCCCAATCTCCCCAGGTGTACGTACCTCGTGATGAGTCAGCTGCTTGCCCTCTCGTCTCTTGGAGTCGAAGCGTCCGTAGATGAGGCTGTACTTGCGGATCTCCTCCTCTTTGCTCTTGTCTTGAGGCTCCAAGTTGAAGATGTGTCCCACTGTCTTGGCCATCTTCTTGTTGAGCCTCAGTAAAGTCTTTACCTCACCCGGGTCAGCCTGGGGCATGGTCCTGAGCAGGCGATCCACGCTCTCACCCACGGCCCGTGCCGTCTCTGGGTCCAGCTGACCGCCAGGCCATGGGGAGGCTGCTGCAGTGGACGAGGAGGAGGATGAGGACGAAGTGGGTGGTGTCGAGAGGCCGATGGGCCTGTTGTGAACCGTAAGAGGCAATGGAGGACTGGGCTGCTCCTCATCGGCTCCCACGCTTCCATCTGGGTCTGGGCTGAGCCAGTGCGGCTCCATCGGGCTCAACTTGTCCCTATATAGATGATCGGGTGGTAAAGGTGATGCCTGAGAGCAGGGGCTTCTAGGGCTTCCATTGTCTCGTAATGGCGTAAGGCAGGACCCTTGATCTTCTCTATCACAAGGCGACCCTGGTTGACCATTGCTCAACTTTCTTGACCCAACGACAGCAGTTCCTCCAGCGCTGCTGCTGTCTATCTTAAAGAGTGGGATTCCTCCAGCAGCGACGTTTGTGGCCAAGGGCTGGTTAAAGATCGTAGGGTTGGCCGCCCAGTCACGCAGGGCCTTTTGGAGGCGACGAACATGCAGGGGCTTGGTGGCCATGCCTACCAGGGCCATGATCTCCAGGAACTCCTCTTCACCTGCCTCACAGAGCTGCTGCACGTCGTCACCACCCTGCTGGATGAAGGTGTCATAGTACATCAGCAGGTTGGCCCGCTGCAAGACCCGGTACAGCTGCAGCTCGCCTAGTGTCCTCGGCAGCGACATCCTGGGTGGCTATATGGCTGGATGAGAAGTGACCATAAGAATAACATTATAATGAACAAATGTTCTGTTTAAACCCACCAATGAAACTACATGTGTCTTCTGACTTTTATATGGAATGTTACTGATTGTAAAATAGCAGCAAAACCTCACTGGATCCCAAGCTCTAATACACCAGCCAACAGATACCGGTGCTGACCAGAATCACAATGGGAGTGATGAGAGCAATGTGAGAGAGCACCACCTGATGTACCCAACCAGAGAGAAAAAGCATGACCAACTGTGCTCTTTTGAACTCTTGCTGCTGATGGTGAAGCTTAATGACCCAAGATTCAGCTGGTGACATTTATATTGAACTGCCCACAACTCTACGTGTGTGTGTGTGTGTGTGTGTGTGTGTGTTTGTGTGTGTGGGCTCAGGAGGTAAATTCCTTGGAACTGGCAATCATGAGACCTTGACAGTATTGTAATAACAGTGTGGGCGCATGTGGGTTAAACATTTATGAGGAATATACATGTTCCCTTTTAGGTAAAAAAAAACTGCTAAACCTATACAAATATTTGTATTATTACAAAACCATAAAGATTATATCTAAAACAAAATTAACAACAATGCCAGTCAAATAAATAAACCACTATATTAAGGTTAAAGCAGTCAAATTAACCTTTCAACTAGCGAGGGGTGATGAGATCTAGCTGTATTTTTGACAATTGCCACTGTTGTTTAGTTTTATTGTAAAGGAAAAATCCACACATGTTACTGTAAAATATAAACCAAGATTACTTCTTTTTTTATTATCATCTTCATTTATTAAATTCTCCTTGTTATTATGTTTCCATAAATGTGTGAAATAATACACAAACACTAGTTGCCGCTGGTTAAAATGAGGATGTAAGGTTTGGAGTAAGTTACATGAGCGAGTTTAATTAGCTAAACAGTATATAATATACTACACTGGCCGAGATAGGGCTGCACAATACTGTAAAATATCTGACACTGCTTTACTTAAATGTGTTTTATGAAACATACTGCAATATAAAAAAAATGTTTGACATTATATTAGCTAATAACGTACTGTGAGTACTAGGGGTGTGCCATATAGTATCATTCGCAATAATATCGCCAACATTTTGGAATTTCTTGAACAATATTATACAATAAAAATATTGTGCCATATCACCCACCCCTAATTATCACATACTTGTTTTGCTGTTGTCAGCAAAAGAAAAAAAATCACACTATTCTCATTTTCCATTATATATCTACTAGAGACAGATTATATCTGTCCAGTATTTTTCATTTTACTTTAATCCTGGATATATGGAGATATATAAAGTGCATTATTAGCAACATGACATTCTGGATTATTGATTTCTGTTACAAATCTGATAAAATTATTGTATTTTTTAATATCTCAGTTAGGGGTGTGCCATATCATATCATATAACATAATAAAATTTAATTTTAATTTTGTTGCAGTAGTGTATTCTTGAAATAAGCGTTTGAATTCAGTGTCTTGTCATTTTGTCAAGAATATCATTATCGAAAATACCATACAACATTGTGATATTATTTTAGGGCTTTATCGCCCACCCCTAGTGTCTACCCAATAAAGGAGTAAATAAATTATATTGCCCTGTCATTGAGGCAAAAGTTTTTAAAAATATTTTTTTGACATTGCACAAGACAATGCTCGTCCCTCAATATGACTTCTACGCATGCGCACACTGCAATACATACAAGGATAGCTACATTAAACACCCCTATCTATGCTGGAGCATTCAAACGAGAAACAATGGAAACAGCCCTGTACTAGATTCAAGTTTAAGTCTGAACAGCAGGCGTGTTTTTACTTACCCTAGGGTTCAAAAGGTGAATTTCGAGGCGATTCCAGCACCTTCTGTCTACCTGCGTTAATTTCTGCGCTCCGCGTTTCGTTCGCTTGTACGGATTTTCGCCCACTTTCAGCAGCAGCAGTTAGCAGGGTGTCCGCTGTGAGGCTGCTGGCGCTGTTTACATAAAGCCTTCACATCTCATTCCCGCGTCTTCTTACCGAAATAAGCGGCTTATTCTCTATCTGCGGGTTCTGTAGACCGAGAAACGTCCGCTAAATGTTAAGTTAAAGGTTTAACATGTTTCCAGAAGTCCGCTGAAGGGGAACAGTGCGCTCCGCTCCGCCGCGCGGTCCCACTGCTGCTGTATTGTTAATGACAGTCTTTTCGCTGGCGGTGTGGGCGCGAGAAATCTGTGGGCGGACTGCGGCACGCCATCTGACCGAAAAAGAGCTTTCCTCTCCCGGCTACAGGCGCCTCTCAACCGGGGGGTGGGGGTGGGAGTGCGGATGGGGTTTCACGGCGTCGTTTTTGGTTAAATTTCCACCCGTTTCCGGATGGGTTCTCACGTAAATATAGCTAACCTAACAAGCCCACTGTGTACACTAATATCATTTCTGTTTACTGGACTGGAATCAACAAATGCTTATTTTAGCTGTTTATGTTACATATACTGATAGATTGAAAGATATATGGATGGATAAATGAATGGATGGATGAATGATATATCAAACACAAAAGCAAAAACAAAAATAAAACTGTACAATGTCTAAATAAGTAACGTATACTGATAGATGGACGGATATATGGAAGGATGACTGATAGATCAAACACAAAAAACTAATATGTGTATATTGTGAAAAACAATATACACATATTACCCACAAGATTATGATTGTAATAATATTGTATGGATTATACAGTTTGATCCTAAGAGAAAACATTATTATTATTATTTTGATTTATTTTCCTCATTCATATAAATATTTTCTGAATGTTTATCAATCATATTAATTTCTATCTCAAACAAATTAATCAGTAGTCAATAAGGGATGCTGTCAATGCTGTTGCTATCCCTGATGAACGCTTCCCACCCGCTTTCAAACATTCCCCGCCCCTCCAATCCCATAGTGCGCTGGGATTAGCTACCACTTCAAGCAGTTCAACGTAGTAAGGGAATTCCAGCCAATCCCAGCGCGTAAAGGCAAGTAGTGGGCGGGTCTTGTCTGAATACAGGTGGAAAACAGAAGAACGCCCGAGGAAACGCCCCCGTGGGTGGGCGCTCGAGTTCTTTCCGACTGCGATAAGATTCCGCGCGTGACGCAGGTCGGACGGCGGGATTCCCCCGTGATGTCAGTCCGCTCTGAATATAATAAAGCGGGCTGCGGTTCTGCATCACGCAAACCCCAGCATTTCTGACTGTGCTGTTTGGGATTGGTCAGCAAAATAAGCATAAAAACGTAACTATTGCTAGGCTAATGCTGGCTAATGCAATTGATCTGTTGATAATGTGATAAAAAGTGGAATTCCAGCGATCAAAAAAATAAATCTTTAAAAAAAAAAAAAAGTTTTATTAACACATAAGATGAGTGAGCAAAAATGTTTGGTGTGAAACGCTCCATTTTAGGAAAAACGTAAGTATTTCACACCAATACTAAAATAATTTTCAAAATATTTAACTATTTAACTAAAACCAATTTATTCTCTGTTCCAACTCAAATAGATAACAATTACTGAGATGTTGACAGTTGACATTTATTAATTAAATCGGTAATCAAACACTTATTGTCCATTGTTTATTTAACTGAATAAAAAACTAAAAATATATATATTTTAATAAAATAAAATTTTACCATTTGTATATTATAATTAACATTACTTACAAGGGTTACTGAAAATTTAACCATATGTATATTATAATTAACATTACTTACAAGGGTCACTGTGTTTGTTTACTGCTGGGTCTGGAATCTAAATCAAATCAATTAAAACTAATAAAATGTGTATATTTGCATTGTCATAAAGGCACTGATTGTCCCACTTTGTTGATCTCAGCCAGCTAAATAATGCAGAAATGTTGAATAACCAACGTAGAATTCGCCTTCAAGTGTACACCCACACTGATGGACATTATCATAGAAGCCAACTATGGGGGTATTGAGCCACTCGCCCTTACACAACTACGGAAGTGTGTGCTGGGTAGAGGGGGTGTAGAGCCAAATCTGTTCACATTGCTTCAGCATGTAAATGTTTTCTGGAAACTAACATCTAGTATCTGCTTTTTACATTAGAAAATTATTTTGATTTGTTTAATTATTCTACTAAAACACTGCTAAACGTAGATTTAAAGTATATATGAAAAGGTATATTTTAAAATATGTTTTACTTTTTTTTAAAACACTTAATATAAAAATACATGCTAAAGACATCTATTTTAATCTAAAACTAAATTCACAATTTAACATTAAAACGATGAATCAATGAATAAATGTGTGTTCATGTGCATTTTTTGTTTTCAAAATGTAGACGTACTTTAAAAGTGTATTTTTTGCATCTGAAGGTCTCTTATAACATCTTTAAAAAGACATATATTGCATAGAATCAGTTCTGTACCATTTCTAGAATAATTACTAAAATATAATAGTTATGAGATGTTATATAAACCTAATGATTTATAAACAATATCTCTCTTTCAAAATAAATTATGTTTTTTTTTAAGCTAAAACATTTGACTTGTTTATCCAGCTTATTTCGTAATTCTGTGTTCCACCTTAAGTGATAGAGTAATAACTTACGGGCGCCACAAATGCCAGCGTGGAATTACCGTAATATTTAGGTATTTAAGGTGGACTGGATAAGTCGAAACACAAGCTGGGAAAAAGGAGTCAAACTTGAGCCTTAATGCTGGCCTGAAAAGGGTTAAAAGTGCTCAGTCAGAGAAATCCAGCTCCAGAAATCCACTCCAAGATTTCGTTTAACCTGCCTCAGCGGCTCTCTTGCAGCTTAGCCGAACACAGAGCGCCCAGGCTGTCGAGGCTAAACCCTGGGATGGAGTTCTGTTTTCTGGACCTGGATCTGCCACCTTCGGTTAACGGAAGCTAGTGCTAATCTGCTGCTGCCCTCGGAAGTGAACAGTAAAAAGAGAAACAACAGGGACAGGATTGCTGCATTGTGGGTTTTACTGAATTTGCAACATCTGAAGAACTCACCGGGCTGGTTTAGAGCCGCACTAAACTGTAAGTTTGCTCTATTTTATTCAAAAACGCTTCAGAGAGACGTGCTGTAGGTTCCTCTGCACCGTGGCTAGCGTGCTGGCTAGCTGACCAACTAGCTGAGCACCGAAAGCGGGAGCTCCTGAAACTGACAGATCGGTGTTTTAGATGTTTTCTGCATGTTATTAACATTGCTCCACTAATATACACTACTAGTCCTGGTAGTCTGAAAACATGCCTTTAAAGTAGGGACAGTGTGGTTGGGAAGGGAGCTAGCTTGGCTAACCTAACCAAACCTAGCTTAGCTAAGAAATCAGTGGGTGCTGAGCTAGTTCATTAGCTGGCCAAGCTAAATATTTAGCTACCTAGCGTGGTTCCAGGTCCTCTAAAGAACGTATTTAGAACGCAAATGGACAGACAGCTGAATTATTAATGTAAGTATAACATTTTATGGATGTTCTGAGTGTAAGTATTAATTTTAATGATGTCCATTTTATGGTGTTCAGTTTGAGACAGTTCTTTGGCTAACTAGATTTGCTAGCAGACTGCTGAAAGAAGCTGACTGTGGTAGCTAAAGCTAAAAATGTTAGTAACGATTGCAGTCTTGCTGTAAATGTAGCAGATGTATAGATTAAAAGTCCTATGCCCTTATATGGTCACTTTTTTATTTGTGTGGGTTTATATGGAGCCCCTAAGATGACATCATGTCAAAAATTAATAATAATGCTTGCCCACGACCTTACATTACGGGATAATTAAATGGGGATGACTTATTATGATGTGAGAATGAAATAGTTAAGTTGTATACAGCACTTTTTAAGGTGTGGGAATGAGATAATTAAATTGTCTGAACAACTTCCTCATGTAATTACAATCCTCATGTAATTACCTCATTCCCACACCTAATAATTAGTCCCTCTGACTTACTTATCTTGTCCCCACAACTTAATAATCTAATTCCTGCACATTAATAAGGTGTGCCCACAACTTAGTAATAATCTTGTGCCCAAGCTTTAATTATCTCCTCCCTATACCTTAAGTTGTGGCCACACATTCAAATCTCATTTCCACTCATTTCCAATATTCGTCTGCAGAATATAATTATCTCATCACCATGCCTTAATTACTTGTGGCCATGCATTATTACTTTTTTCAGCTGACATGTCCAAATGATTCAGATTTTTTAAAAATCAAAACAGAAGTAGATTCAAAACAGACTTAAATTAAATATATAATGTTTTCGTTACTTCAGTATTGTACAGTAAGTTCTATAATGGGGTTGTCCATCATAAAAGTGACCTTGTTTGGTTTATGGCACCTTTCACACATGCAATTTTTAGGTGTAAAGGGTGCTGCGAACAATGGTCCAAACCAAAGGATCAAAAATTTGGACCGACCAAAAGAGCACCTCTTTTGGTCTGGTTTGTTTGCAGTGTGAAAAAAAAGGTTTTTGAATGGTTCAGACTTTTGGACCAGTTACATGAAGTACAGCAGCATTTCATCACTTGTTAAACAACAGAAGAAGAAAAAGAAGCGGTGTTGTGTCAAAATCGGACTCCCTTTGACTTGTCACTCAGCTGTATGGGTACAACAGAGAGATTGACCTGTTTTAGTAAATAAAGATTGAAGAAAACAAAGGGAAATCTACAGGACATGCCAGCACTCAAAGGGAGTGAGATTTTGGCGTTGATACCTGGAAAGGCACCTTGCCGAACAGACCAATCTGGCAACATCTGACACATTTTACTCAATCAGTGTGAAGTATAGGGAGACTCTTCCCATGTAGTTACTGACAGGACGTAATAAAAAAAATTTGTGCACCCAGTCGCTAAACTGCAGTGTGAAACTATACTAAATGTACAGTGAACAATGTACCTAACACATGGTTTGGACTTATTTGGAGTTATCTGTTCCTCTGTCCACAGGTTCCATGGATCAGTGGTTCCAGAACCTTTATGCGGAAAGACATAGGATAAATAATGTAACTTGTTAATGTGATTTGTTGATGCTGTGCTCAATTGCGGCTCTCTCCAGAGCCTCACTTGTTCCTCGTCTTCTACTCTTGAAGATCAGTGGAGCCCGTTCTCGGCAATAATGGGTCCCTGAGGTTCCTGTTTCATCTGAAACTTTTTTTTTTGTTTTCGAGAGGGACGTTCAGCATGGCTGGACAGTGGGACCCAGTGGATATAGGCACTGGGATTTCTCTAGGCGATGTCCTGGTGAACGACCAGTCATGTGAAGAGGCTGACCATGGGTCCCTGTCCTCTCAGACTTTTCTTGGTCAGTCCCAGAAGACCGAAAGTGACAATCAAGCTTCCAAAGAGGTACTGGACGATCTCATCTCTGTTCAGCAGGAAGACTCTGGTTATATGGAAGCAGTGGAAGAAAAAGTGGAAGAGAGTGGTTCCTACACGAGAACCAATGGCAGGATGGATCAGCTGGAGGAAGACGAGAACGTAATGTTTAACGAAATTGACGACGAGCAAGGGTGCAGGAACGGCGCGGGGAAGGATCCCAAATTCAACGATGAGTCTGGGTCTCGGAATTCTGCGTCTGGAAAGAAAGGGAAGTCGAAAAAAAGTGGATCTGGACCAGGCTCAGCACCTGGTGAGCAGTGTTCACCCACATGGACATCCCCGTCTTCCTTTTCCTATAAATCTTGCCTGTCGTCGTCATCCTCATCCGGACCGGGCAGACACAAGCAGGTTCGGCGACGGAACCACCACCATCATAACCAGGGACGCTTGAGAAGGCAGGCCGGCTTCCAGCTGTTGGTGGCGTTCCGGGATTTCCTGGCTGAGTCGGTCAGCCCTTGGAGTATATCCTGCATCCACATGGTGGTGGACCTCATTGTGTCTCTGACCCATCGCTGTGGGTTCGCTGTAGAATCAGGAGCAATCGCACTTTACGAATTCAGCTCGCTCGTGCTCTTCAAGGTCACGGATGTCGCTGCCATGAAACAGGATTTCAGACGAGTTGCAGACTGGACCTTGAGCTCGGGCGCGGCAGTGGTGGTTTGGGTCAGCAAGGCCACAAGCTTTGTCCGACGAGCTGCTGTGACTGGTTTTAGTGTTCTGAGTTTGGCAGTGTTTCTGGGTGCTCGGTTAATGAAGAGCGTATTGGATAGATTGGGTGGTGAACGAGGAAGGCGGTGGTGGCTTGCTCTGCAGAACAGCTGGGTGTGGAGAAAAGGAGCCTTGCTTATAGGACTAATTCGAGGATGGTTCTCTAAACGAAGGACCACAAGTGAAACATCAAATCCAGACTCTCCCTACAGGGATAAATGCCAGCCTGGACAAGAGCTTGAGAGACTGCTGGCACTAGCACAGGTACTAATCTTTAGAATCCTAGTAGGGATGCACCAGTGTGGGATCAATAGGATCTGACTGAAGCGAACATCTAGTAATGTGCATACAATGTGGTCTAAACTAAGGCTGGGCGATAAAGTAGAAGTATGGCAATATTTTAAGATACAGCTCTGGAAAAAATTAAGAGTCCAATTCAGTTTCTGAATCCATTTCTATTATTTGGCTATTTATAGATTTATGTTTGAGAAAAATGGACATTGTTGTTTTGTTCTATAAACTACAGACATTTTACCCAAATTTCAAATAAAAATATTGTCATTTAGAGCAAAAAATGAGAAAAGGCTGAAATAACAAAAGAGATGCAGAGTTTTCAGACCTTAAATAATGCAAAAAAACAAGTTCGTATTCATAAAGTTTTATGAGTTCAGAGTGGTTGAATAACCCTGGTTTTTAATCACAGTATTCATGCATCTTGGCATGTTCTCCTCCACCAGTCTTACACACTGCTAAACCTTATGCCACTATTGGTGCAAAGATTCAAGCAGTTCAGCTTGATTTGATGGCTGTGATCATCCGTTTTTGCTTGATTATATTCCAGAGGTTTTCAATTTGGTAAAATCAAAGAAACTTGTCATTTTTAAGTGGTCCCTTAATTTTTTTTCAGAGCTGCATATTCATGATACACAGTATGTTCTCAATATTCCATCCATCTAAACAGGATTAATTAGGCCCTTCTGATAAACAATGCAGTTAGTCATGGATTTTAATGGATCCCATTTGCTCAGAAATTAAATTGTGCATCACAATAACAAACTTTATAATTAGAATATACAATCTTTATATCGCCCTCTAAACAGCTCTGAGCAACATGAAGTGGTTTATAATGTAATACAACATTTGTTATTAGCATATGTTCGCATACATTCTTAACACAACATTGTCTGCATAAATTAAAGAGTATTTCAATATTTGGTGGTGTTTTTTTAGATCAGATTAGGTCAGAACAAACTGAAGGGCTTGAGCTTTAGCTAAAGATATAAATCTAAAAAGATTAAGCACTAAGATAATTAGCACTATTTTGCAGTTGCTGTGTTTAAATGCTGCTCGTTTATGTCTGTTATTACGGTCTGTTTTCTTTAAGCCTGTGCAGACTGAGAAATCTCAGAAAAGTCTGGTTAAGATTATACATGCACTCAGTAATCTGATTATTGAGCTGTTTTATATAACTACTGCAGTAATCTGATTATAAACAGATTTTTGAGTTCCATGTAAATTAATTCAGTGATTGTGCTTAAGTACAGCATTTAGGAATTTTTAATTTGTAAATAAATTATACCTATAATGTCTATGGACAACAATTTACACATTTTAAAAACAGCTTGTGATACATGGCCAAGAAATTAAGTAGTTTTGTATTACAAATTAAGATTAAAGAATTTTACTTTTATTTTCTATTATTGACAGGAGATATTTATAAAGGCCTGTTAATTCCTCTATGATGTGAATCTAACCATTCAGTTCTTATATATTGTATCAGAATGTCATGATGAATGGGCCAATAGAAATGCTCCAAAATTGCCTGGAATAAAATTAAATTACAATTTTGGGCACATGTGACTAATGAGAAAAAAATGTATGTAGATGCAAGTTTTTGTTTCTTAAAAAGAAAGCCATGTTCTTGTTTCTCTTTTGCAGGTCCCTGAAGATGAGCTGGACCCGTTTAATGTTTTGGGTGTGAACACTAGTGCCACAGAGTCTGAACTGAAGCGGGCCTATAGACAGCTGGCTGTACAGGTAAGCCTAAGCTATCTATAAGTGTATTAAACTTTTGTATAAATGCATTTCTGTTCGTGTATATATAATTGTATTATGGTTAAATTAATGTTAAATCATTTGGCACTCTATTAGTCTTTGGACCTCTTAAGGTAAAAATGACGTATTATTGGATGTGTGTTTTTGGCTTTTAGGTCCATCCAGACAAGAACAAGCATCCACGTGCTGGTGAGGCTTTCAAAGTCCTTAGAGCAGCATGGGACATTGTCAGCAACCCCGAGACGAGAAGGGAGTACGAACTGTAAGTGCACGTCTTAAAATGACCGCACCAGTGCACTGTGGTGAAATTTCAGATATAGACAGTACCTGTATTAACTTGTAGCTTTCATGCTTACCTATTGCTAAAGCCTAAATCATCCCACACTCGTGAAAGTAATCTCTGTGTGATTTCTGATACTGTATTACTGTTTTCTATAAATATGGATTGGAAATATGTGTTGGTTCACTATAATCATTAGTAACAAACTTCCAAATCCAAAAAACAAAGTAACACGTGTCTCTTTTCCTTTCCATCCATACAGGAAGCGAATGGCTGCAACCGAGCTTTCCCGCTCGATGAACGAGTTCCTGACGAAGTTGCAGGATGACCTGAAAGAGGCCATGAACACCATGATGTGCACCAAGTGTGAGGGCAAGCACAAGTACGTACCACACAACCACACTGTCTTAGCTATATATAATATAATATAATATAATTTTTATTTTTCTCCTCTGCGTTGTGAATTGTAGGCGCTTTGAGATGGACCGAGAGCCACACGAAGCTCGTTTCTGCGCAGAGTGCAATAAACGGCACAGTGCTGAGGAGGGAGACCTGTGGGCGGAGTCCAGCATGCTCGGCCTGCGGATCACCTACTTCGCCTTCATGGACGGCAAAGTCTTTGACATCACTGGTATTTTATTTGACTTATTATTATTAATATAATAATTAGTTTTAATATTATTATTAATGTTATCGAATGACATTACACGGATATTTGATATCTCTTCTGCTATTTTATGGTTCTTTAGTTGCTGTGTTTTCTTTTACTCTGTACAGAGTGGGCCGGCTGCCAGAGGATAGGGATCTCTCCTGACACACATCGCGTGCCCTACCACATTTCCTTTGGTTCCAAAAGTAACCAACCAACCAACCGCCACCGGTAACAGTCTTTTTTTTGTAACCTTGTGTAAACTTGTCACTTAATTTGAGTGTTTTGACTAGATTTGCATTGTCAGTGTGTTCATGGCAACAAGTGCTTTTGCACTGTTTCTCATATGTCTGGTTAGCAATAACGCTAATCCAGCAAGCTAGCTACTGTGGCATTTGCTATTTTCATCCACACTTAATTTCTCTCAGACACTCTCTCTCTTTACATTGCAATATTAAAAAAGCCTGCCGGTCCTAAATTACAATACACCATTAATACTATACCCCTTTCAACAACACAGGGAAATACTAGCATTAAAAGTTGTAGTGATAAAATCCTTACAGTTGGCAGGTCTGCAATTGTAGGAAAACTGCCATCAGCCCAATTAAGATGGGATTCTTTTTAGCTGGGTAGGTAGAAAATGTATGATTTCATTTGCGTGGAATATGAAATCTCAAAATAAATGATTGAGATCAGAGTGCCTTCTTGACCTGCACGCTGCGATCACTTCTAAAAAAGTTTGGAAAACAAATTAATTATAATCCACGTACAGTGTTAATAAAGGTCTTATTACCAGTATTGTATCCCCTTAGCTATGGTAACAACCTCTAAGCTTCTAGGAAAGCCTTTTTACTCCCTAGTTGGAATTAGATTGAAACAATGTTCAAGACTCAAGATAATTGATAAATCATTTCTGCCAGAAGTATTGGACAGGGCTCCATCATTCCAGAGTGTACATATTCACTTCAGTCTGCTGAGAACTGCTTTTATGCTCTCTCCTTCAGACCCCCTTCAGATCATCCACCAGGTGCCGGCTCACCTGCTGACCTACAGGACTTCTTCAACCGCATCTTCCAGGGGGCTGCTCCCGGCGACGCTTCCGCCAACGGTGGCTTCTTCCCCTCAGGAACGCCTCCCCACCACCCCTCGGGACCCGGGTCAGGAACCGGCGGACTGTTTTCAGGCCCCCCTCCTCAGCCGGGGTTCTTTAACCCTGGAGGACAACGAGGAGACCCCGGTGAATGTTGGACTGAAGGAGGGAAGCCCCCTCGCCGGCGGAAGAAGCCACGCAAGCCTTTCCAGCGCTGAGCAGTGCCATGGTGTGCTCCGACAACCACACGGGAAGAATGGCAGATTGTGGCGGACCCAGCCTGCCACAGTCTGGGTTCTGGGTCTGGCCTGGTGAATTTGTGCAGCCAGGGCACAACGAGGGCAATTATGGGTTGATTGACCTCAGAAGAATGTTTTTTTTTTTTTTTCAGTGTTGGTGTGTCGAATCTTCTCAATGCCAACAGGACTCGGGTAAAAACTCTGTGCTGTGTTTAAGACGGTTGGCAAAAGGAAAACGATCTGCAATTGTAGCCTTTTGTGGGTAAATTACAAGTTGTTTCTTTTTTTTTTTTCTTCTTCTAATCGTGTCTGATAGGCACGACTTGTCCATGCCACTCGATTCACAAGATTAACGTGAAATAATTTGCAGAAGTGATTTATTAAATTTTTTTTTCCTTCATGGCCTTCTATTTTTTCTCTTTTGTCATGCACAATTCAACAATGACAACAATAATGAAGATGGTGATAATGGTGATGATAATGGCAGCATGTTTTTTGTTAATGAAGTGTTTATTGTTAGGGTGAATGATTTTTGCCATTCTGTTGTTTCATTTTGCCTTTTTTTTTTTTATAGATATACAGCTCTTCTACCGTCTACCGTGAATACACCTCAGGGATGACTTATGGTGCGGCCACACTCGGTCTAATGAAAGCAAAGAGAAGCTAAAAGTCTTAAGCCATATTTGGACGGGAATAGTTTTACCTGGGGTGGTGGAGTAGATTTATGATATATGAAGATACATGAATCTTATTGGATAAGAAATCTCGGATAAGGAATAACTTCTACGACAGGAGGGGCTACTCTATTTATACACTGCTGTCGCCTCCAAAAATAGGATATATATCCACTATTATAACCAATTTATAATAATAATAATAATAAATAAATATAATGTAGGCTTTAGGGTAAGACACACAGTGCTTAACCTAAAGCTGCAGAAACATTGTGCCTCTCTTTCCTTTCCATTAGATGGTCTCTTCCCACCCCCCCCCCCCCCCCCCCCCCAAAAAAAAGGGTTTCTTCAGAAAAATCACAGAAATTATTTTTTTACAGCACATACACTGATTCACACAAATTGATTGGATATGGGAGTGCACAGTCTGTAATAAAATTGACACCTATCAATACATGATACAGGAATTACTATAACCTGAATATTATGTTATGAAGATAAAGGGCTCCACAATCTTTACTGATGATGCTGGAGTGCACAAATAAAACTATAAAAATGTCTGACCTCATATTTCTCCATGTTAAACACATCCTGTCCCATTAGGGCTTAAGACCAGCAGATCAGTAGAAGTATCCACTGTAACTCTCTGTTTCTACATGACTACAATAATGACGGTCCACAGCCTTGTGAGTGTTGTCAGGAGAAATGCTACGATTACATTTATTACTCTGCTTAAACCCACAGCACTTCCCTTCTGTTTACACTTGAAGGATTTTTTGATTCAGTTTTTTTTATTTTTTTTTTTTGTATTATTTTGCTCATGTTTGTGGTGTATAATAACTGCCGTCAGTCCTCTGTTATCTCTGCTTAGAACTGCTCGATAGCTGATCTGTGTGGGTCGTGCATTAAACTAAAAAACGTCCTAATGCCTAATGTAAAAAATGTTGCAAAATTCTTGCGATTGGATTTTAGTGGTTAGAGGTCAGGATGTAAACACGAAAGAGAAAGCAGTGTATGAAAAAAATAATATTGAAGTTTTAAGGTTTTTTTTTTGCAGTTTTCATTTTTGGTTTTATATCTGACGTTTGTTTTAAACCTCAATTTTGTGGGTCCGTCCATTTTCTCCATGTCACAGAATAAAAGGGCCCCTCCTGAAAACATAATTGCCAAAAAAAAAACAACAACAACATTTTAATTCACTATTAAATTGCAAATTGGCTTAAACCCAATTCAGAAACTGAACAACACCGCGACAGCAAACATTTGGTGATTTTTCCATAAGCGAGTGAGTCTGAGAGAGCACAGTTGGCCATGATCTCTGAGTGTGTACAGCAGGTGGTGCTGTCTTCCCTTATCATCACTTCCATTGTAGTGCTCGCTGGCACAGGCTATTTTTAAATGATGCATCACAGCTGGGGATCCAGTGCTTTCCGCCTCTGTGCACGTGTTGTGATGCTGCAGTTAATTGGCAGCTGTTGGAAAAGAGGCGGAGTCTGACTGTATATGTATTGCGTTGCTTGCAAGTGATTGGCTAGAGATATACTTGCTCTTGTCAACTATGCGTTTGCACACGCATGGTGGCTGCCTCACGTATCTTAAGTCAGTTGGGCGTATTGGTTGTGTGTGTTTTCAGGATTTTAGAGATAAAAAGGTACAAGAGGTGCAGTTTTCCCAGAAACGCAAGGGGGCAGTGCAGAACTTGTCAAAATGCTAAAAAGTTTTAAGAAAAAATTCTACCTGTACCTGAATGAGATCTGTCCTTGCTGCTGTAGCCAAGTAAGTGTGATACTAGAGGCCTCTATTGGAAGCCTCCAGTATCGCACACGTCACTTAGGTGAGTATGTGAGCTATTGCGAGTGCAATGCAACCAGTTGCTTACGTAAACGCATGGCCAAAGTATAGCAAGCATACCTCTAGCTATAGGGAGAGTCCCTTGTGAGTGGCTGAGTTAATTGGCTCAGCGAAATTGGACAGAAATTTGAGTAAAAAATAACAAAATGAAAAAAATTAACGTTCTTTTTAGCCTCATTGCTTTCTTATTGCCATGTGAAGAATGTGAAGTATCGTTCTTTCCGTCTGTTCAGCAGACATTTCATAGAATTGCGTCCATGCTAAAGAGATAGCTGGCATGCTAAAGGAAATAGCCTCTACGTTAATGCCGCTAAAATATAAATGGATAAGTGCGAATTGTTCTTGTAGAGGGAGATAAACGTGCAATTTATTTAGATTTTTTTTATTTTGTCTATTTTCTTTTTTTTATGTTGACCATTTGTATGAAGAATGGCTCAGTTATATGACTACGCAATTTTTGCCATGCTAAATTTATTAAATTGAACTTTATATTTGCTTGGTTGAAGCTTGATTTGACTTGTATCCCACAGAATGGACTCATAATTTTTTTTATTATTATTTTTGTTTTAATTTTTTGAGCTTGACCATTCTGTTATGCCATCATTGACAGTGTTTGTTCACCTACACTACACTTGATAGGATTGAACACGTTGGACAGCAGTGTAAGATGCTCTGGTTTGAAGGTGGCTGGTAAGTTTTAGGAAGACCATCTCAAGAGAACTTCTGCTGTTAAGTGAATTTAAATGTGTATGCAAAAAAAAAACAGAGAAACAAATATGACATGAATGAAATCTCAGACAATCATTACTGGTGATGGGGCGGGAGTGTGATATCCATCCTATGGCCCCCAACGTAAATCAGTGGCTTTTTTTTGTTTGTTTTTCTTATTAAAGTTGATTTCCAGAAGTGCTCAGAGTTTTAAGTCTTTTGTGTCATTAGAGTTCTCTAGATTATTTTATCCAGTTCAGAATCCAGTCAAATGTTTGAACACCTATTCTCACCAAACAAATATTGAAGACATCAAAACTAAAAAAGGAACACATCAGTCTCTGTATGTATCTGTAAAACAGCAACTATACAGATTTGAGGTTTGTTTTATGCTTTATATTATTTATAGTTCAACTATTTATGGGCCTACATGATTACATACATGTTCATTTATAGTTTTAATTTATTCAGTATGAATTTACATAGTATAAATAATAAAGGGAAAAAAACATTGACTAAAAATGGGTAGATTCAGATTTTTGACAGGTATACAGCAACAGTTACAGTACCAGTTAAAAGTTTGAGCACATCTTAAATTCAGTGTTTTTTTCATTATTTTAACATGTTCTGCTTTGTAGATCCAAACTATGAAGAAAATACTTGGAATTATTTAGGAGAGAAAAAAAGTGTTAAACCAGAATATGTTCAAAATAAGCACCCCTAGGCTGGATTTTCTCAGTCAGTTTAATGAGGTAGAGGAACCTGGAATGGCTTTCAGTTATCAGCTGTGCCTCATCAAGGGTTAATTACTTGAATTTCTTGCTTCTTAATGTGAGAGCAACAGTTGTAAAGTTGAGAATAGCCCTATATTTAAGTTTGTGTTCTAATCCATATTATGGCAAAAACGAAGTAAAGAAAAATATACTTGTGATGAAACTGGCTCTTATTAGGACTGCCCCAAAAAAGGAAAACCAAGGGTTACTTCTGTTGCACAGGATACGTTCATCAGAGTTTCCAGCCTCAAAAAGAGTACAGAGTATTTTGGTTTGTTTGACACTTTTAAGTTACTACATAATTCCTTGTGTGTTCCTTCTTAGTCTGGATGACTTCAGTATTCATTTACAAATTATGAAAAAGAAAAAAAAACATTAAATGAGAAAATATGTGAACAGTTTACAGTGAACTGTAACAAGATTACAGTTATAAAGTCTTTAATTCTAGGGTATGTAAAAAAATCTAAATGCAATAGTTTTGGCACCTCCCTCAAATTCAATGACATTTTATTGCTGTTTACCACAGTTTACAACTACAGTTTGTTTTTGGAAAAAAATATACAACAAAAATATGCCGACATTTTCGTACATTGTGATGTTCCATTCAGTAAATAATTTATAATTATGTATTGTACATAATGTATGTGCCAAAACTTTTGCACACATCTGTTGGCTGCTTCCATGTTTTTGTTTCAAATTTATATCTTCTTTTAATAATGAATTCAACCCATTTCGTCAAAAGCTGTCTGTTACATCTTTTGATTCCCATGTAGTAGTAGGAATTAATATATGTAAGTTAATTAATTAATGTATGTAAGTTTATGAGTTTGCCAGATTGATATCCAGTAACCTTTCATGTAATTTTACAGTCGGATCTCGTGTTTACAGTAAGTCAGCTGAGGGGAGAGCAGCCTTATTGGGCTTAATCTCTTTTTCCACTCATTTGTTTCTGCAGCTCAGACTTGGCTGAATGGTAATGGACCGGAGGGACCCTGGGAGAGTCGAGCCATAAAAGGCTCTCGGGTCGGCCTGACTCTGATGTGCAGCTTTATTCTTTATCCTGCGCTACACCTAATGCTGACCCTCCATCCCTGAGTGAAGAACTATCATCCGGACAGTGTTCGGTTTCTGTGGTCTATACTAGTTTTAAGTGGCCAAAGAAATTCTAGATTTTTTCAAATAAATTTAAAAGCAGTGGCCAAAAAAATGTGAACTGTATTTTTTGCACTATAAGGCACACTTTCATTGAACGTCTTTTCTTTCATATTTTCATAGACACTATAAGAAACTTCTAACTCAGCAGGTTTCGCCGGCGAGAAAATTAAGATAAGTAAATAAAGCTGTAATTATAAAAAAAAAAAAAATCAAACAAGCACTGGATGTTAATCTACACAGATTTCTCTCCTGAAACTGTTTGTGAGGAACCCTGAGTGCTCCGGTAATCCTGGGCATTATCAGCTAGCGGTTTATCCCACGTAGCTTGTTTTACCACAGTAAACACGCAGACTACAGTCCAATAATACTCAACTCTGAACAAAGAAAGAGCTAGTGTGGTTAGCAGCTAATGCTAATGCTGCTTCAGCAGTGCTAGTCAGAGTTAGCAGCAGTCTACAGTCCAATAATACTTACATCTGAACGCTGAAAGAGCTAGTATGGTTAGCAGCTAACTGGTTACAACCTAACTGGTAAAATTCATACATAAGGCGCACTGATCATTTTTGGGAAAATCAAAGCATTTTAAGGATTTATTTGCGCTTTATAGTCTGAAAAATACGGTACGTATTATTGATTATATTAACATTAAATTTTTTTACTAATATATTCAGTTCAGTTAATCAGTAGAAAAACTATGTCTAAAATATGCAGAGAAATGCAACATTTAAGTACTTGGTGATATACTGTTTTTGAACACAGTGATGTGCCAAAAGTCATGAGACCGCATTGTGTAACTTGATCATGAAGTGTTACCTCGGGCAGCAGCTTGGAAACGGCCACATCTATAATCATCCATGTGTGGTGCTATCTTGTGAATGACGTTGTACATTGGGTACAGTGCTCATGGCATGGCCAAATGAATTATGTGTGTACTGGCAATACATCATAAAAGGAATTGCGACCCACAGTAAACAGCGGAGAGGTATTGTGGTAATGAAGGTGATCGGCAAGGTCTGGTTAGAATTGTCAATAAGAATAGACAAACAAAATCAGGTTTTCACATTCGCATTCAACCCAGAAATGGCAAACACACATGGCAAAAGTCATGGGACATGATACTAGATCCTATCTTATTTTATGTGGCATGTTTGTAACAAAACGTGCCAGATATCAAATATGTCTTGACTGATAGACTGAGTTTGATTACTTTGATTACAAGTTACTTTAGAGACTTCCTTAAAAAATTAACAGTACACCTGGAATCGCTTTCAGTTAACAGCTGTGCCTCATCAAGAGTTAATTACTTGAATTTCTTGCCTATTATTGTGTTTGAGAGCATCAGCTGTAAAGTTATGAAGAGCTAGAATTGGTATACAATAAATAGCCCTATATTTTAGTAGTGTTCTAATCCATATTATGGCAAAAACTCCTCAACTAAGTAAAGAAAAATATACTTATGATGAAACTGGCTCTCATTAGCACTGCCCCAAGAAAGAAAGACCAAGGGTTACTTGTGTTGCACAGGATAAGTTCATCAGAGTACATTTTACAACTTAAAAAAAAAAAAAACTTTTTGCATTACTCTTTTACATAACTTATTACAGATGTAGCATTTACTTATATACTTCTTAAATTTTATTATTTTTAAAAAGATAATTACATAATGCATCTTAAAACATAATAGGCATTGCAACATATATGCATATATTCACTACAGTACATTTAACGTTTGTGTATACTGGCTGTTAAGCCATTTTTCTAGTTTAAAAATAATGCACATATAAATGTGATCAACGTAAAGTATGCTAACTTAATAAAATAATAATTATACAGATCCCAGTCAGGATCTTTTCATAGTATGACAGTGATTAAACATATACATATATAGGGTCACTGTCAGGCAGAAACATGTATAATGTATATATATTCCTCATCAAAAAAAATACAGTAGTTGCACCAAGAAGATTCAAATGTGTCAGACTGAATGCTATTTGAGGACAGGTCTGGTGATTTGGCTGGCCATGGCATAGTAACTGTTATGATGGTAGCAGTGTGTGGACAAGCATTATTCCTTTGAAATAGCGCACTGTAGCATGCATTCAGAAAAAAGTAGGGCCACTGGTTGCAGGACTGTAATGACGTGACATTGGGCTTTCATTCCTGTTGGTTGATACCTTCTAGGTGCAACTATTTCTTTAATGATGAAGTGTATACACATACATTTATATATACACACTGTAAAAATAATTTTTTTGGCACCACATTGTAAATCTCTGACTACTTACAATAGCCTATAATGCCAGATATAATAAAGATCTATGTCAATGTAAAATACATAACTAAGATAAACATCTCACAAATAAAACTAATGATAAAATCTCTTATATTTTACCTACAAGTGCCCCGACAACCCTGTCTAACACTGCCAAGTCCAAATACGCCACCAAGCCTCCTTGGTTTGCCCACTTGTCTACGCCCTGACACCCAGCTTGGGGCGTATGATAAGTGAGTTCGCTTTTGAAGCTCTTGTTTCCGTTGCTGGTGGCAGACAGACATGCCCCCATGTCAGAAACCCCTCCCCCAAGTGCCCGGAGCACGGCGTGGGGGGCACAGGAATCCCACTTATAGGTGCTGGCCTCGGAGAGCACGTAAACGTCTACGAGGCCGAGAATGACGCACAGGATCTTGTAGCCGGCTCCGGAGGCGTAGGTCAGGTGACAGTTACACAGCGGCGTTAGAGCATCCTTCACTACCTGTCTCTCGCTGGAGCTCAGGACCACCGAGAGGGCGTCGCGTTTCTTCCCAAGAGAGAGTTTGGGATTCGGGAAGGAGCAAGCGTTGACTCCTCCATAGGACACGCCCCAGAAGTGCTGCCCCACCCACCTGAAATCAAGACAGGACAAGACAAGACAACCATTATTTACCATACTTGTGCTAGGATTAATCATGAAATGTGGCCTCTGATTCTCAGTCTATTGAAAAAAGTGTTACTTGTCTAATCCACAGGTTTAGGTTCAGACCCCTCCCTCTTTTGTATCCCATTTTCTCCCCCAATTTGGAAAATGCTGCATTGCTTCTGACACTTCGAGGTAGAGGGCTGCACTCCCGTCAGAATATCTTGCGACACACTGTTGTTCCAGGCGATGCGGGAGCGGGATCACATTAACATGTAGTCCCGCTCCCACAAATTGATAAATAATTAAGAAAATTGTGATAATCACGCAATAATTCCCATGCAGGGAAAACCCTCAAGAAAAAAGCGGAGAATGGACCAACACACATGCACGCACACGCACACACAGCATCTCTAATTCACCTGATGGCATGTGTTTGGACTGTGGTAAGGAATGTGACAGTACTATTTAGCACTGCGTTGCTGTTTTAATAACTACACAAATAAGTAAATTTGGAAATGTGTATGAGGCGGGCGTGCGTGGGATTAAAAGAAGCTATTTTTTGCGGGGACGGCCGGTAACGGGACAAAAAACCCGAGAACGGGCAGGAGCGGGTTTAAAAAAGCAGTCCCGCGCAGACCTCTACTTGGAGGCTCAGGACAAGCGCATGCCTCCTCCGATACATGTGAAGACAGACCCCACCTTTTTTCCCCAACTGCCAAAAATCAATGCATCACTAGGCAGCAATACAATGTACCCCAGTTCTGATACATCAGCCAGCAGAGGCCGTGTCGACCAGCATCATTACACTAGAAGTGATGAGGTAATAGAAAACCACCTACTGTACCCACCCAGACAAAGCGTGACCTACTGTACTCTCTTGGACTTAGCACATAAGAAGTTAATAAAAACTGGGTTTTTTTTTTTATACATCAGTATTTTAAAGTATTTATTTAGTTTGAAATCCTGTACTGATTTTTTCAAAAACACTAACGATTTCTAATTATTAGATTACGTAAACATTTCTGAGCTCTGAGTGGTGGCACTATGATCGGGAGATCGCTGGTTCAAATCCCATTCATGCAGCTTGCCATCAGCTCACGAGGCCCTGAGGCAATTGGCCTTGCTCTCTCTGGGTGGGTAGATGGTGCTTTCTCCCCACATCATTCTCTGAGCACGCTGTGATGCTACTCGGCATCTATCGATGTATCGTGTGTATCGAAAGAGGCATGTGCTAGTCTTTACCCTTCAGGTGTTGGGGCATCACTAGTGATAGAGTCTTAATGAGTGGGTTGGGTAATTGGCCTTATATATTAGGGAGAAAATTAGAAATAAAAAAGTAAACATTTCTTTTAATTTAGTATTTTATTAATAAAATATTGTGCTTTTATACTATGAGAGTTTTCCTCATCGCATCCCCTTATCATGATACACATTGTAGTTCTTGCCAATATGCATAGCCATAGCAGACATACAGTGTAGTGCTGATACGGGACTCTTACCCCTTGCCTGTTGAGTCTTTGTGGTTAAACGGTTGATTGATGACGCCCATTACTGGTTCTCCAGTGGAACGCAGGTAAGCCCCAATCAGAACCAGCGCACATGGAAGCCCAGAGGAGCAGAAGCCTTCATCAGTCATCTCTTCCTCTTTTCCCTCGATATACTGACTGGTACCATCTACACAAACACAGACACTATTAACAACAAAACTCAGGATTCAGCATGACGATGATACAGTTTTCTTTTTAATAAATTAATTACCAATGGGATCAATCCAGATACCAACATCTGTCGGGCTTAGATCGAGCTGCAGAGACTCCGCCCCCTCGTCTTTGACCTGAAGGTCCTGGTGGATGGCCTTGGTCAGGAGCGATGCAGCCGTCTGATCACCGTCCAGAACTTTGGCCAGCAGGGCAGTCGTGTCCTCTTCTCTGGCACAGACCGTAACCGTCACACTCTCTCCTGGACAAAAACAATTCACACAGTAAGTTGGGTGATGAAAAGACAGCAGCCAATCAGAACAGACCTCCTTTACATACTGTATAACAGGCACAGCAGTAAAAAAAAAAACATGGTTATGTTAAAATGAATTGCGATTCTTTTGTTATGAAAACATACAAGATGTAAGATTTAAGCTCTTTTGCAGTACAAGTATCTTAATCTCAATATTTTTTTTATCTTTCTATTAATTGACTGTTTAATAGAATTTTTCTGTCCGTCTTTTTTATGTATTCCATATTTTTTTTATTAAAGCGGTCATTGTAAATAAGTTTACAGATATGTTATTTTATGTTCTGCATGGTTAAATGGTGTCATGCTGTAATAAATAAATGAAATAATTACAAATTTAAAAATATATAAATATATAAAACAAAAAAAAATTATGCGGACAAATAATTAAAACTGTTTTTTAATGGAAACATTATCAAATAAAGCAATGTAAATTGATAAAAAAAAAAAAAATTAATGAAGGAGAATAAATAAATGAATGGAAGTTAATAAATAAAAAAACATAACAAAACAAGGTAATTTAATGAAACAATAAATAAATAAATAAACAAACAAACAATGCACAAGGTAATAAGGTAATTGCATGGTAAATACATACATAAACTATGCATAGAATTATAAAAAAACTATGTAGTTTAATAGGGACAAATAAAAAAAATGAAGACAGTAATAAAAGAAAAATAAATAAATAATTGAACAAACAAACAAAAAAAATAACAAAGCAATGTATTTTTTATAATAAAATAATGAATAAATAAATCAATGAAAATAAATAAATATATTAATTACTTAATTAGTTAAAACCATAACAACACAAGGAAATTTCATAAAAGTCAATCAATAAATAAATAAATTAGAAAAATAAATAAATAAGGTAATTACATAGTAAAATATATGAATTAATTGATTAATAAATAAATACATTATACAATTTTAAAAATATATATAAAAACATTATATGTGATTTTATGTGAACTGAAGGTGTGAACTCACCGAGTCCATTCTCGAACTTGTTTGATTCTTCTCCGTAAATAAATCCAGCCAGCTCTGGGAACTATCACAGCAGATCAAATACACAGAATAAATATACAGATCCTATCTCAATATCACCACACTCATTATACACAAACACACAAACTGTACACACACACTATACACACACACACTATACACACACACACTATACACACACACACACTATACACACACACACACTATACACACAAACACACACTTTACAAACAAAGTATACACACACTGAAAAGTTAACATGGCTCAGATACCTGAGCGCAGACATCGTGTCGGATCATTTCTTGGATCAGAACGTCGGCGAGTGTTTTAAAGTCCTGGACGAACTTCTTGTTCTTGTCGGGTCCAGTCTTCTCCTGAACCAGCAGTTCGAACAGTGCCGCCTCCTGCCTGCACACTCGAGCCACATTTGCCGCCTTCTCCGACACACTGAGCAGCACTCGCAGCAACTCTGCCATACCTGACAATTACACAACAAAAAAACACAACACAGTGGTTATTAGGATATGGAAGCACACATTATGTAGCCAAAGGTGTGTGGATATGAACTTTTAATAAGTGGGTTCAGTTATTTCAGACACACCCAGTCCTAACAGGTGCATAAAAGGTGCGTCAAGCCTTTAAAGTATTCTTTAAAATGTGTAAAGGTTCTTAACAGGCAGTAGAACAGCTAGAACAGGACATCTCTGCTTTTCAAAATGCTGCTGTTATAAAACTTCACTTTTCTAAGTAGTCAGTTTGTCAAATTGTGGGCTTGCTAGAGCTGCCCCAGACAACCATACGTGCTTAAGAGCTCCAAAGTGGTGCAGCGGGCTTTATAATTGGGAGATCACCAGTGCACACATTAAGGGTATGTTCCAACATTCTTAATTAAAAGTAAATGCTTTTCACAAATGTTTATCTGTATTATTAACATGATTTCAGTGGTATATCATTTATCACTATTTTTTTTAACAATATATCATCCAAACATACAGTGGCTTGCAAAAGATTTATGTGAGGGAATCTGTTCACAGGACAACTATTAGTTCTGCACTTTAAATGCAGAGTCCTATAAGTGGCAGAAAATAACACTGCTCATCAACCTGAACGCAACATCCCCACTGTGAAACATGGTGGTAGCAGCATTATGCTGTAGGGATGCTTTTTTCAGCAGGGACAGGGCAGCTGGTCAGAGTTGATTGAAAGATGGATGGAGCTAAATACAGAATAATCCTGAAAGAAAACCTGTTGGAGGCTGAAAAAGACTTGAGACTGGGAAGGAGATTCACCTTCCAGCAAGACAATGACCCTAAACATACAGAGCTCCAGTGGAATGGTTTGGATAAAATAATATTTTGTTTCTGTGAATGGCCCAGTCAAAGTCCTGGCCTAAATCCCACTTAGCTTCTGTGGCAAGACATGAAAAATGCTGTTCACAGACTCTCTCAATACAACACGGCTGAGCTTGAGCTATTTTGTCAAGAAGAATTGGAAAAAATCTCAGTCTCTAGATCCACAAGCTGCTAGTAACATATCCAAAAAGCTTGAGGCTGTAATTGCAGCAAAAGAAGGTTCTACTAAATATCAATATACAGTAGTGTGAAAAGGGGTTTGCCCCCTTCATGATTTCCTGATTTTTTGCATGTTTGTCACACCTACACACACACACACATTTTGGGTGTGGCTAGAGGCTAGTGTACTCAGATGTCAGAAACCACAGTGACCGTATGTTTTAACAAGGGGGCAATCACTTTTTCACACAGGGCTATGTAGGGTTGGGTTTTTCTCTCCCTTAATAATAAACACCTTAATTTAAAAATAGCATCTTGTGTTTACCTGTATTGTCTTTGACTAATATTTAAATTGGTTTGATGTTACGAAACATTTATGTGTGACAAACATGCAAAAAATCAGGAAATCAGGAATGGGGCAAACACCTTTTCACACCACTGTAGGGTTGCTGAATACTTCTGCACGTCACACCTTTCAGATTTTTATTTGATTAACATTTTGAAAACCATGCATCCCTTTTGTTCCACTTCACATTCATACTGTGTTGGTCTACCACTTAAAATCTCAAGTTTGTGGTTGTAAGGTAAGGGATATGAACACCTTTGCAAGCCACTGTAAACAGCTAATAGTGACAGGCCTATTTAGCACTGCTGTGGGTTACAACTTCTATTGCAAATATCTCATTAATGTTTATACATCAGCACTAGACATTAATAACAATAATAAGCGTGTTTATTTATACAGTACGACTTACTGTAGATCCTAAATCTCATTGTTTAAACAGTTAGACAGTGAGGTGAGCTTACAGCTGTGGATCTGAGCGCTCTGGCTCAAGACAATAATCAGGTCAAACTGGAAATAAAAATATCATCTGAACTGGGACAGCCAGTCAGAATTAACCCAGTATCATAGGACCACAGTGGGATAAAAAAGGTCATAACACAGAAAGTCTGCTGGGAAATATGCTGAACTAGAAGCTGATGAATACACGGATCCCTGACACACTGTTTTAAAAGAATTCTATGAATATGCTGTCTCTAAAACTGTTCTTAAAATTGCATGTCACTAAACGGTTGGAAGGATACATTTAAACATGTATTGTGTAGAGCGGGAAAAAATAGTCCCCAAAGAATCTGTATTAGTTTTGATTTTCCACACCATACGAGTTCATCTCAAACCCCCACTCTGAACAAGTTCATCTCAAACCCCCACTGTGAATGAGTTTATCTCAAACCCCCACTCTATACAAGTTCCTCTCAAACCCCCACTCTGAACAAGTTCATATCAAACCCCCAGTCTGAACAAGTTCCTTTCAAACCCCCACTGTGAACAAGTTAATTTTAAACCCTCACTCTATACGAGTTCATTTTAAACCCTCACTCTAAACAAGTTCATATCAAACTCTCACTCTATACGAGTTCATTTTAAACCCTCTCTCTGAACAAGTTCCTTTCAAACCCCCACTCTGAAAAGTTCATCTCAAACCCCCACTCTGAAGAAGTTCTTCTCAAACCTCCACTCTGAACAAGTTCCTCTCAAACCCCCATTCTGAACAAGTTCCTCTCAAACCCCCATTCTGAACAAGTTCCTCTCAAACCCTCACTCTGAACAAGTTCATCTCAAACCCCCACTCTAAACAAGTTCCTCTCAAACCCCCATTCTGTGCAAGTTCCTCTCAAACCCCCACTCTGAACAAGTTCTTATCAAACCCCCACTCTAAACAAGTTCATATCAAACTCTCACTCTATACAAGTTCATTTTAAACCCTCTCTCTGAACAAGTTCCTTTCAAACCCCCACTCTTAACAAGTTCATCTCAAACCCCCACTCTGAACAAGTTCATGTGAAACCCCCACTCTATACAAGTTCCTCTCAAACCCCCACTCTATACAAGTTTCTCTCAAACCCCCACTCTGAACAAGTTCATCTCAAACCCCCACTCTACACAAGTTCATATCAAACCCCCACTCTAAACAAGTTCATCTCAAACCCCCACTCTGAACAAGTTCATCTCAAACCCCCACTCTGAAGAAGTTGCTCTCAAACCCCCACTCTGAACAAGTTCATCTCAAACCCCCACTCTGAAGAAGTTCATCTCAAACCCCCACTCTGAACAAGTTCCTCTCAAACCCCCACTCTGAACAAGTTCCTCTCAAACCCCCACTCTGAACAAGTTCATCTCAAACCCCCACTCTATACAAATTCCTCTCAAACCCCCACTCTGAACAAGTTCATCTCAAACCCCCACTCTGAAGAAGTTGCTCTCAAACCCCCACTCTGAACAAGTTCATCTCAAACCCCCACTCTGAAGAAGTTCATCTCAAACCCCCACTCTGAACAAGTTCCTCTCAAACCCCCACTCTGAACAAGTTCCTCTCAAACCCCCACTCTGAACAAGTTCATCTCAAACCCCCACTCTATACAAATTCCTCTCAAACCCCCACTCTGAACAAGTTCATCTCAAACCCCCACTCTGAAGAAGTTCATCTCAAACCCCCACTCTGAACAAGTTCCTCTCAAACCCCCACTCTGAACAAGTTCCTCTCAAACCCCCACTCTGAACAAGTTCATCTCAAACCCCCACTCTGAACAAGTTCATCTCAAACCCCCACTCTATACAAATTCCTCTCAAACCCCCACTCTATACAAGTTTATCTCAAACCCCCACTGTGAACGAGTTAATTTCAACCCCCCCAACTGTAAACAAGTTAATAATAAACCCCCACTCTATACACATTTATTTCAACCCCCCACTGTGAATGAGTTAATCTCAAATCCCCACTATATACAATTTAATCTCAAACCCCCACTCTAAACAGGTTCATATCAAACTCTCATTCTGAACGAGTTCCTATCAAACCCCCACTCTAAGCGAGTTAATCTAAAACCCCCACTCTGAACAAGTTCCTTTCAAACCCCCACTCTGAACAAGTTCATCTCAAACCCTTACTCTAACAAGTTCCTCTCAAACCCCCACCCTGAACAAGTTCACCTCAAACACCCACTGTGAACAAGTTCATCTCAAACCCCCACTCTGAACAAGTTCATCTCAAACCCCCACTCTGAACAAGTTCCTCTCAAACCCCCACTCTGAACAAGGTTGTCTTGTCTAAATGAATGTATTGCTAACTAACATGCAGCGTCTTGCAGTAATAACCAGATTATAATCCAAACAGCTCAAGGCCCTGAATCATTTTTGTTTTTTGTTCCACACAAATCTAATGCAAATCTGATTTGCAAAGTTCACCACTGAGTTTGGATACTCCATGACGCTGCAAGCACTGAGGTTAATGCAATGTACAATTAGAAACAAAAAAATTGATGAATAAACTCCTACACTGATATTGCACATGGTGTAGGAACCAGTATGGTGTCCCATGAACCATGCATGTGGATATGTGTTGTGTATTCCAACAGGCATTACTAGGTGGGTGCCGCTGGTCACCATCATTACTGCCCACTGCACTGCCTTCTGTGACTTATTTCCACACAAGACAATGAAGTAATGAATATAATGTTAGTGTTAAAGATGTATTTGGTATAATTGCTTCAAACATTAAATAGAAACAAAAGTAAACCTTTGTCTATTTTGTAAACAACACTAACTTAATTATGTTGCAAAAAGAAAAACTGCCAAAATACTAAAGTGCAGAAAATGTAGTTCATGCATATAAACTGCAAGCATAAACAATTATACAAAAACAATTAAAAACAGAATACTGATATTTGCCCATTATGGCACAGATTTATTCATTTTTTTAAAAGGAAAATAATAACCGCCACTGTTTGGCATTATTGTCAACAAAATGTTCTAGCTGCATAATGTTGCCCTGAGGCAACAAATAAATAAACAATGTTTTAGTAAGAACAGAAAAAAAAAAAGTGATGATGTTTTAAGACATTTTGTGACTAAAAAGGACATTACAAAAATTAAAGGGATGGTCTAATAATAATAAAGTGGTTTGTTGCCGCAGAAAAAAAAATCTGCTTGCATTAAATATAATATATAATATAAAGTTTCCACCTGTAATTTTCCTAACATTACATTTGTGTGTGTTTAGTGCATCGCCTGCTAGAACCTGTATGTAAGCTACACTTCAGTCCTTCACTCTCAGAAGTACAGTTTTATTATTATTAACATCAGTTTCATTGACCCTACAGTAAAACCCTGTGGAACGCCACAAGATATTCTATATCACATGTGTCAAACACAAGGCCCGTCCTTTTATGTGGCCCGTGAGAGCTTGTAAGATCTTAGTGTCTATAATAAATAGGTCAGAAGCGTTCTTTGACCAAAAACTACATTTCCCACAATGCTTGTCGATTGTATTACCCGCGAAGTTACAACACAGCAGTGTAGTCATTGGTGTGGAAACCCTGCCGGAGGGAAGGCGCGGGTGTAATTGAGACATACAAATGTTTATCCCATAATGTCCAGAAAAAGAAAAGTTGATGCAGACGGACGGCTGTGCTTCAAGGCGAAAGACCGGTATGCCTTTTGTGTTACGAAGAGTGTTTCTGACCAAAATAAAGGAGAGATATAAGTTGTGTGTAAATATTTATGACAATAGCTGACAAAATCTGTTTTAATGACGTTAATAAACATCACTGTGATAGCGCTAGTCGCAGTTTCACCACAGCAAAGGACGAGGACGTGAATCTCTTACCTAACCAGCCTTTACTGATTTCTGCTCCCAATAACCCTTTCAATAACCTCCAATAGCCTTTAATAGTCTTCAGTAGCCTTCAACAGTTTAACCTTGCAGCCGTGGTGTATCCACTAAACTCCGTAGGTATAAACATCATGAGGTTAGCAGCGCGCTAACTGACCTGTTTATAATGTAATCCGAGCAATGACTCCGTGACGGCTGCTCTAAACTGCTGCTGTTAGCTGCTTGGGCTGAAAGATGAACTGTAGAGAGCTGTATTATCCGGTTAGTGGGGTTAAAACCTTTATTTCATACACAGAAGAACTTAAAATTTTTAAAAACGCTCCAGACTGGCTCAGCTGAGCCCTGTAGCCCGTGGCTGGGCTGTAGCTCTGACTCAGTAAAGACTGCGGGCTTGTGATGCTGCTGCTGCAGCTCCTACTAGTGGTTGGATGAGGAACTGCTAAATCTGAGGAAATGCTAAATCTGTCACATGTTCTTAACAGCTCACAATTTTTGATTTTATATTTATTAAGCCTTATTTCAGCATCAAACGTTTTGATCAAAGTTAATATAACTTGATGTCATTTCTATTCACTTGACTAGTTTGGTTCTTGATTGGAGTTTTTGGATTTCATAACATGACAAATTAAAAGGATTTATGTTAATAGAGCAACAAGCTAACATTTTTTCCATGCAACTGTAATATTTGATTGAATAAATAATATATTGAGAGTTACTTAACATTAAGGAGTAATTACATTCATTTTATATTACATTTGGTTACTTTTTATTACATTTATAAGTTACATCTGGCCCTCAGAGGACAGCCAATATGCCAATGTGGCCCTCGGCCAAAATGAGTTTGACACCCCTGTTCTATATCAACCAACAGTTCACATCAGATTCTGCATTACTGCTAACAGATAAACAATGTAGAAAATACTACTTTCCTTTGTCAAAATCCTTTTGAGATTCAGTCTGAGTAGGAATACTGCTTTAACTAGAAACAATAAATAAAAAAGTGAGCAAGCGCCACACAACAGATAAAAAAACAACTGGCCAAAGATATGAGATGTGCTGTATATGTGTGGATTACAGATCTAGATTACTGTGTATAGGCATGTGTGGTACATGGGTTCCTGTGAAATAAGTAGTATTAGTACTTGGAAATGTTAGTCTGGTTATTGGTGGTACGTGACCTAAAAGGTTTTTGATTTTTTTTTTTAATATATATTACGATATTACTGTGTCACAATACATTGTGTAGATACAAAATGATAAGGCACAACACCAGGGTGGACACATACATGAACATGCATGAGCATGACAGGAAATAAAAGTGACTAAGCTGGAAAATATGATTCCTGTGAAGTCTGAAGTGTTATAAATATTTTACATAGTTAAAAAAATAAGAATTAATTAACTTAAAAAGATTTGCAGCCCAAAAGGCACAGTATTTTGATAATGACCCAACAAAACTGACACTCACTGCTTCAGCTGTAACTACATACTGAGACCTTTAGTCTGTAGAGCTGACTGTCCCACCTGTACCTGTACAGCCTACTGACCTACAGCTCTGTTTAAACTAGTTCTAAAGGAAACAAACGAATCAGAACCGATTCAGAATCGACTCCCTGCTCACCTGGACTCTGGTGTTTATTCAGCTGCTCCGGGTTTTGGGTCTTTCGCTCTGGACTGCAGCTGAATTCTTCTTCACTCATCCGCTGTGTGTGAGAGAGTGTGTGGTGTGGGTGTGTGTGTGAGAGAGTGTGTGTGTGTGCGCGCGCGCTGTTTCCTGTAGGGTGCTGTTCTCTCTGGTCCGGAGGTAAACAGCGCAAGTCTACACCAGCCCGCCGCCCCGGGTCTCAGCGCCGCGCTCTCATTCTCTATAAATCGATCAGTATCTGCGCCACGGATCTATAGATCTGATCAGGTAGATGGCTGTAGATTTTCACCACTGGAAAGAAATGTTTCCCACGAGCTACGTCAACGCAGGGGGCGGGGCTTCTGTGCGCGGCTGCTTTGGCTTCCCCCTGCTGCCCAACATTAGGATTTCTACAGTTCATACACAGCTCTGGAAAAAATAAATAAGAGACCAATTCAGTTTCTGAATCAGTTTCTCTGATTTTGCTATTTTGCTATAATTTTATAGGTTCAGAAATCAATATTTGGTGGAACAACCCTGTTTTTTAATCACCGTTTTCGTGACATTTTCTCCACCAGTCTTACACACTGCTTTTGGATAATTTTATGCCACTCCTGGTACAAACATCCAAGCAGTTCCGCTTGGTTTGATGGCTGAGATCATCCATCTTCCTCTTGATTATATTACAGAGGTTGTATTATGTACAAATTAGTGTATATTTACATATTATAAATAAATATACACATCTATTTCCATAGATAAACTTATATTTCTAATGTTTCTATTTATTTGTTCATGCATTCATTTACCAACTAATAACACCATAGCAACCACTTAGCAACACCATAGCAATGATCAGCATAGCGAATGGTGGAAGCCGTTTTAGCTGCGTAACCATCCTGCGTTTCCTTCAGGAAATGCACTTTTCTAGTTAAATCAGTGACCTTAACTGAGGCAAGTGAGACCTGCAGTTCTGTAGTCCGTTGTGAGTCCCAAAGACATAGAAATGACCTTTTTCAGAATGATAAGTGATCAATGACTTTGTTTTCCCATCTTTTTTTTATTATTGCAGCATAATGTTTTGCTTTTTGAGATCTTTTATCTGCTTTATGTTGTCAGACAGGTTGTATTTAAGGGATTTCCTGATTCTACAGGTCTGGGAGTAATCAAACCTGTTTGTGGTTAGTACTGAAACTGAACTCAGCTTTCCAAAAAGTGTGATTAATCACAGTTAATTTATTGGGGGGATTAACACATTTTCACAAGGGCTAATACATTTCCCTTTCCTTTAAAAAAATAAATCATCATTTAAAAATTGCTTTTTATATATTTACTCGGGTTATATTTGTTTATTATTATAGTATTTTGATGCAAAAAAAAACTTTTTCAAGCCACTGCATATACAGTGCCAGTCAAAAGTCTTTTCATTAGATTAATAGTGAAGACAGCAAAACTAATAAGAAACATACCAGTCACTGTATGTATCTTTCAAATAACACCTGTAAATAAAATAAAAACATTTATTAATTTACAATGAAGAAAATAATAAACATGGGAAAGGGGGGAAAAGTAGTATGTATGTATATGTACATTTATTTTTGTATTTCCAAATCACTCTCATTTATTAATTTTTTTATATTTCCACATTTTAACTTACTTTATTTATTTAAATATTTTGGTTAGGTCTGTGTCTGCAAGTAAGTCATCTACATATATGTAAACTACCACCTAACAACTGATTTCTCATAACAAAAAGGTTTTATAAGGTAGAGTCACCTGGAATGGCTTTCAGTTAACAGCTGTGCAGAACTTGCAAAAAATGGAAATTATTTACTCGAATTTCTTGCCTTTGAATGTGTTTGAGAGCATCAGTGGTAAAGTTGTAAAGAGGTACAGTTGGTATACAGTGTTTAGCCCTATTTGAGTAATGTTCTAATCCATATTATGGCAATAACTGTTGAACTAATTAAAGAAAGAAATTACTTTAAGAAATGAATCTGAATAATTTCATTATTCATTATGCATAATAAGTGCAGTTGCAAAGACCATCAAAAATGTTAGGATGAAACTGGCTCTCATCAGGGCTGCCCCAGTAAAGAAATACCAGGGGCCTCATGTACTAAGATATGCTTGGAATTCTCACTAAAATGTTGCGTATGTGTAAACTCAAAAACTTCCTGATGTGTTGCTAAAACACATCAGAAACATGCATATGAAATGAAACTGGAGCAGGAGAACACAAATTCTCAAAGTCACAGTTTAGTACACCTGACCGTAAGCGTGAAATATGGCCTACGCATACATACATATATACATACATACATACATACATACATACATACATACATACATACAGGAGTTACCTCTGTTAAACAAAATAAGTTCATCAGAGTTACCGGCATACAGAGTTAATAGCACATAAAGATAAAAGAACATAAATGCTTTGAGTGAATGAGTATATTGATTTGTTTAACACTTTTAAATTAGTACATGATTCCTTATGTGTTCCTTCATAGTCTGAATGAATTCAGTATTCATTTACAATGTAATTAAATATTAAAATGTGGAAATAAATGAATACATACATACATAAATAAATACATGTTGAAGTCCAGTAATTACAGGGTGTCTGGATACTGTTGGACAGGTGGACCAGGCTGTTGTTCTCCTGTGGGCGGCGCTGTTACTCCATCCCTCAGCCCGGCCGAAGCGACTCCTTTACCCGGAAGATTTCCACTGTGCTGCTCCGCAGTGTAGCCGAATCTGTTAGCTGACAGATAAATATTAATGTAGATTTAATATATATATATATATTTTTTCCGGTCTGTTTTAAAGGACTGGAGTTCGGGCTGGAGTAGCGCGTGTTCAGACTGAGGTAAGTGGGAGACGGAGCGCGCGGCGGGTTAGCTGAGCTGCAGCTCGTTAGCTTTAGCCTCTGGTCTGTTTATTTGGAACAAAGACGGGCGCCTGTTACCTGCTAACCGCTAATTAGCATTGGAGCTAAATTAGTTATACTTTATTAAAATATTAAGATACGTTAATTTACAGAGAGCTGTGCACTGTATGACCTCTACTACAGTTTAAACGTTGTATATGTGCAGTAAAGACGATTATTATAAGTGTTATTTAAACAAACCGATAAGGTAGGTCGGTTAACTGTTGTCTTAGCCTAGCTTAGCTTAGCTTAGCTCGCTACCTTCAGTCTGTTTTTGTAAGATTGAGCCATATTAATACAAACCCTGACATTTCCCACATATATAATAACTGTTTATCTAGTGAATAACTTGTATTTATTGTAACGTAGCGTCGATAGACAATAGTTAAAAAAATGTTAAGCCTGTAACAGTTATTTTTTTGGACAATATATCACAGAATTATTGCAATAAACGATATTAATGTAATTATGAGTACTTATTATGATAAGTGCATAACATGTAAATGAACCATAGATTGAAATATATATGTTGCATTACTGGCTAAAAAACTGTTCACTGATATATATGTAAACAAACATACACGTAAACAAATCGCCGTTATCGATTATTAATAAAGATATTACGATTATCAAATAATATTGAAGTCATGTCCATATATAGTAAGATAAGTCAATAGTGTAATTGTCGTTACAGGCCTAAGTAAAATATAAAAGGGAATTGTTTACAATATATCATCGCTGTCTAATAAAAAAAATATGTCAAAGCCAGCGACTTTACAGGGGTAAAATAAACCCGTTTTACCTTTCAATGGAAGTCAATGCAAAAAGAGTTTATTTCATGTAATTTTGGAGAAATTCTGTTGATCCATTCATCAAGAATTTTTTGAGCACAGTGCGTTTTCAAATTATTTAGTAACGAAAAATCAACAAAAATGGAGATTCTTGTTTTTCATTGGACAGCAACATTATATTAATTCTGTTTAATAGCAGGTATGTCATATTTATATGTTTATTTACAGAACATTTGTTTTAGTTCCTGGATTAAAAACAAGAAAATGCTAAAGGGCCCAATGAAATCATTTTCATTCTTTCCCCCAATTTTTTATTTATTTATTTATTTATTTTTATTAATAAATGTATTTGGTAGTTATAGATAGTACACTCTCTAATTCATATTAGCTAGTGTGTAAAATGTGTTTTGAAAGAAAATGCAATAAAGTAATTCTATCACTACCGATATGCCCAATATTTATATCAAAACTGATATTTGCGGATGTATTTATTGAATGTCACTACAAGCATCATACGATGCTGGGAGCACCACTACAAATGGCCATCACTGCCTGCGCTACTTTAAAATTAATTGATTTAGTGTAATACTTATTTATTTTAATTAGTTATAAAGTTAACCCAGAATGTCTGGTCTATATCAGCATCGACATCAGCAGTGGCTGATATGTAGATGTTTTATCTCGGCAATGGCCTTGAATTCCCACATCGGTGCATCCCTAGTTGTTTTGGTATAATTTTTAAGCAAAACAATCTATAAGATAAGATATATCTTTAGGTAAAGAACTGCATCATTTAAAAGGTTTGTTAATAATGCAAAGTTATTGAAAACAGTGTTAATACTAGCTTCTGTGTATTTAGCAAATTTAACTAGTTATTAACTTCCCATCCCTGCTGTTTCTAGATTTGACTGGCCCTCTGTCCTGTACTGGCTGAAAATCTGCTTTGTGGAAATAATGTTTGATTGATTACAGAACCAGACCCAGTCATGGACAAAGGTAAGTGAGATTAACACGGTTTTTGAAACAAAAATCAAATACATAAATTTTGATCTTCTGGTACCTGAAATGAACAAGAAGACTGATGTGTTTAACTAATTCCCTATAGAAAACAAAATGATAAAATATATAGTAACAGTATGTGCAGCAAGGCTAGATTAACAATACATAAATAACTAGTTTGATAAAGCTCTTCACCTGTGTTCAGATGTTAAGCCGGATATTACTGCTGCCATGGTTGGAGGGCCCACTATTGGTAGTCTGGCAGCGCAGAACAGATCTGAAGATGAGGAGTCTATGGGAGTGAAGGATGTAAAACGGGCGGCACCTCAAGCGTTCAGTGGGGGTGGGCTGGTTCCCAAACGACGCAGCTCCTCCAGGTAAATCACTTCACTTCGCTCTGATTTTATTTTTGTTTGGAGTTGAGTTTTCTTTGTAAGAAAGCAGTATTTAAAATGACTTTTTATTGAGATTTTTAAAAATCTGACAGTAAATTAATACAATTAAATAAATAACCCTTTCATTTCTTTTGCAGATCAATCAAGAGGAAGAAGTTTGATGATGAGCTGGTCGAGAGCAGCCTGGCTAAATCTTCTACAAGAGTGAAGGGACAGCCCGTTATAGAGCCAATCAGATGCCCTGGGACTGAGCCATCGTCCAGTGAGAAAAAGAAGGTGACAGAAATAAATATACAAATATACAGTGTAATTGAGTGTCCAGTATCCAGTTTTTTATATATATATACTCATGCAGTGTAATTGAGTGTCCAGTGTCCAGTGTTTGTTAGCAATTTACCATAGCATCTCCTGTTCTGAGCTAAAGAAGCTGTCAATTTCCAATCAGTAATTTATTATATTTGTTGACTGATCTAATCCTTTAAGTATTAATCAGTCTAAAGTATATTATACTGAACTAATATAGCTGTCAAACTGGACATTGATATTTTGTATTATAAAAAAACTTGTCAGTTAATCCTATTGTTTTGTATCCTATGAATTAACAGTTTCAGTGTGTGTTCCTTATGGTTTTAATTTACAGATTTCAAAGTCCACAACATCATTAACTCCCCCACTTACCATGGTGATCGCCCCATCTCCAATTACCAAACGAGTGAAGAAGAGTAAGCAGCCACTTCAGATCACTAAAGACCTCGGCCGCTGGAAACCCACAGATGACCTGCTGCTCATTAATGCAGTTCTACAGGTGAATAACTGTCAACTCGGCTGCACAGCTTCAATACATTTATAGTTTAATTGTGGTTTTATATATATTTTTTATATTGAAATATAAAGCCATGATGTGTACTGATGATGATGATGATGATGATGTTGGTGTATACATGTACATAACCTGTATTCATGTGGTTGTATCCAGACTACTGACCTCACGTCTGTTCACCTGGGAGTAAAGTTCAGCTGTCGCTTCACACTCCGAGAGATTCAGGAGCGATGGTACGCTTTACTCTACGACCCTGTCATATCAAAGTAAGTAACTTTACCAGTTTTACCAGTTGTTATATTGTGGTTTATTTCCCCACATAGTCTTGGAGGAATAGATGGACAGAGACTCAAAGTAGACCAGTAACGCTTTACTGCTTAATTTTATATTATTTAACATGTATGTTTGAAAACACATACTAAGCCACCCTAATCCAAAATCAAGGGTATTAATAGAAAGGTTCCCCATCCCCCCTCCCCTTCATGCTGCAGCAACAGATTTTGGAAAATTTGATTGTGTTCAGCTGCTGTAGCATTAATAAAATCAGAACTGGCAGGCTTGCCAGGCATCATACAATATACACAATAAATACACTACCTGTCGTTCTAAAGAATACTAGATTTAGCCACTTGAAGATGCTAGAGGTTAGATCGGGCCCAAAAAATCCAACCCGACCCTGCCCGAGCCCGTGCACGTTCTGCCCGAGCCCGACCTGAACCATAAACTATCATTATGAGCCCGAGCCCGGCCCGACCCGACCCACCCCATAAACTGGCTGTTTTCGGGCTGTTTGAATGAGCGAAATATAATCAGAATTATGTTAAATAACACTAATATAGAAGTATAGCAATATTATTTAATTAAAATTATTTTTAAGAACAGCTAAACACAGTGCTGCAGGTCAAACGCGGAGGAGTTCACATGCGAGAGAGACAGAGAGAGAGACACAGAGAGAGAGAGAGAGAGAGAGATTTGCATGTTCTGATGTGAGCTACTCACAGGTAAAGGTTCTCTTTTATCTCCTCGTGCTTATATTCTAGTCCCATACATAATTTTGCAGCTCCCTCAGTGTTTTCTGTCGTATTTTGCGGCTAGCGCGAGCGCTTACAACTAACACCGCGGACCGCGAGGTGCCGCCGCGCTTGTGCCGAATCCGCTACTGAATCCGACTCCCGCTTCGCGGACAGAATCGGCACAACACCCCCCGCTGTACAACTGCGGGAGTGAAAACAGCGCTTATAAATAAATTTAGTTTAGTTTCACTTTCAGTTTTCGTTTTCGTTATTTTCGTTATTTTCTTTAAAAATAAAAATATAAATAAAAACAGATGCCTACATCTCAGACTATTTTCGGGAGCCCGACCCGACCCGGCCCAAGGAATGTGGTGGGAAATCTCGGCCCGAACCGACCCGATTTCGGGTCGGGCCTCGGGTCAGGTTGGGTTTGGGCAGAGAATCTAAGCTCTAGAAGATGCACCCATTGCAGACTTTTGTTATTGCAAAGTATTGCCAAAAGAATAGGATTCTCTGGAGCAGATATGATTGTACACTATTCCAGTACTTTTGGACAGCGAGAGCTGGGGGGTTGGAGATGAGGTGGACTTCTCCAATGTTTTATTGCTAAATGCAATTAAATCCTTAAAGTGAAATACAGCGCTTTTAGCCAATGCTCCCAACAGGCTTACAATGCTAATGATTGGGGCATAACTTTGCCCATGCAAAGAAATCACTATTTTTACATCATTGACAAGCTTAAAGTAGCTAAACAAAAGGTCAGTGAGAACTTCAAAATTTGAAAAGGTTTTATTATTATTTATTTTTGTTTATTTATTTATTTATTTTTAACTGTTACACACAGTACCTTGAGGTAGTTTGTTGTATGGTATTTATTATAATATAGACAATCACCAGATAGTTACACCAACAACGGAAATTCATGCAATTCATGCATTTTCAGGGAATTAAGTTTTTATAGATTACCTAGTCATTCACGCTCCTCAGTCAACTTATTTTGACTTTATTTAAATACCCTTGATTCAACGGCTAAAACAAAGCTTGTGTGTTGCTGGCACTTTCTCGCTTGCTTTTCTGTTATTTTATTTAGTACAAATTTGTTAAAAAATAAAAAGTAACACCTAAATGAGTCTGGAAATTTTAGACACTCTCTATACTCAGTTGCCTTCTGCTTGTGATCAGTTAAAGTAATGCACTTCAGATTTCAAATAGGATAGCTACCCATGTAAGCTTCTCTACTGATGAATATAGATTAAAAACATTGTTACCCTTTTATAATTCTGTTTTTCTTATCATTTTTTCCCCTCTCTCTCTCTTTTTCTGCAGGCTGGCTTGGCAGGCAATGAGACAGCTCCACCCAGAGGCTATCGCTGCAATCCAGAGCAAAGCTCTGTTCAGTCAGGCTGAAGAGGCTCTGCTGTCTAAGATTAGCTCAGTGAGTCAGCATTTTTAGGGTCATCAAAAATACGCAAACATGTTCACCAAATGTCCAAAAGCAAATGTGTGTGACCAGCAGCGTCACATCCTTTATTGATTTCAGATCTGTGACTCCTTATTTCGTAATTTCTTGCATCATCATTTTTACACATCAGAACCCACTCACAGATCTACACTTTTATTAACCTTTATTAACCACTATCTTATCTGTGTCCCTTTTTTGAGTAGAACAGTCAGCCTAAACTGGAGGTGTTCCAGGACTTGCTAAACAAGAACCCCAGTGTGTTCTACCCATCCCGTACCGCCAAGAGTTTACTAGTGCACTGGCAGCTGCTTAAACAGTACTACCTGCTGGACGACCAGAGTGGTGAGCCCCTGTACAGTCCTGCTCACCATTATTGGCACCCCTTCCTATTTTGCATAACCTGACAATATCTACAGAAATAAATATAAATGTACCTAAGTTATATATTCGGGGTTTTTTAATTGTAGGTTCAAAGTAATACAACAAATAAAACATTGTTTTTCAATTTGCATGTTGCAATTTTAAAGACAAAACAGAATAAACAGCATGTGCAGCAATAAAAACACCCCTTGTTAATATTGAGTTGCACACCCTTTGGCTGTGATTACAGCCTTCAAACGTTTCTTGTAGTCATCTATAAGCTTCTTGCACATCTCAGCTGGTATTTTTTCCCACTCTTCCCTTGCAGTTTGTTCAAGCTTTTGAATGTTTGCAGGGTTCTTTTTCCCAATGGCAGATTTCAACTCACCCCAAAGATTTTCGATGGGATTGGGGTAAGGACTCATTGCTGCCCATTTTAAAACAGTCCATTTTTTCCTTTTAAACCATTCCTGTGTGCTTTTGGACGTGTGCTTTGGGTCATTGTCTTGCTGGAATACCCATGACCTTCGACTCAAACCAAGTTTTCTTACACTGGGTAGGACATTTTGCTCTAAAATCTCTTGATAATTCTCAGATTTCATGATTCCTGTGATACGGTCAAGTGCTCCAGTACCAGACGCAGCAAAGCAACCCCACAGCATTATGGATCCTCCACCATGCTTAACTGTTGGTAGGGTGTTCTTCTCCTTATAAGCTTCATTGCGCCGCCTGTAAACAAACTGTTGCTTTGCATTGCCAAAAAGCTCTATTTTTGTTTCATCTGTCCACAGAACATTTTCCCAGAAGGATTGTGGTTTGTCAAGGTACTCTTTGGCAAAGATCAGTCGTTCCTTTTTATGTATTTTCTTCAGCAATGGTTTCTTCCTTGGCCTTCGCCCGTAAAGCTCTGCTTGGTTTAGTGTGCGGCGTATGGTACTTGTTGAAACCATGACCCCAGACTGTTCCAGGTTGACCTTCAGTTCTTTGGATGTTTGCCTTGGTTCTTTTTCCACCATTCGCACCAACCTTCGAAGACTTCTCTCGTCAATTTTCCTCTTTCCTCCACATCCAGGAAGGTTCTTGACAGTTCCATGCTTGGCAAACTTCTTAATAACATTGCGCACTGTTGAAACAGGGACACCAAGGTCTTTGGAGATGGCCTTATACCCTTTGGAAGTCTTGTGTTTGCTAATAATAGCACTTCTGATGTCCTCACACAGCTCCTTTGTCTTCACCATTGTAACAAAAGAACATGGCCCAAGGTTTGGCTTTTTAAAACTCTGAAGTCATCATTCATTGGCTAATTCATGTCACATGGGCACTGATAATTTGTCACAGGTGATTATCCTTTGCGATTTGCCACAGGTGAGTGAAAATGTGTTTTCATACTAATTTAGTGTAAAGGGTGCCAATACCAGTGTCACAGCAAGCTTAAGGTTTTTCCTGTTTTTCCCTCACATTGTTTGTTGCTTTAAATTGTTGTTCATAATTTTCTCTTTTGTTTTAAATACGAGTGCTCTATACTAAAAAATGTTTCAGTCGACTACTTTTTTCAGGGGGAATTTCCACAATATGTACTTAAACTTCATGGGTGCCAATAATGATGAGCAGGACTGTCCCATGTGCAACTTTTTTTATGTGCAATTGCACTGAAATAAAAAATCCTGCTGAACTCGCAGCACATTTTACTGTACATTTCTTCTTTTTCAGTTCAACCTCTTCCCAAAGCAGACCAGGTTCTTAACTTCTCGGATGCTGAGCAGATGGTTGATGATACCAAGCTAAAGTAAAAACACAGTGCACACTCTAAAATAAAATCCTTGCTTATCAGTCATTTTATAAGGCTACGTTGTATATCACAAAATATCTAAACAAGCAAAGAACCTACATTAAGTTAATTAACCTTTCTAAAAGGCATTGACACATTAACGAAATATGATTCTAAAAGTTGTCATTTTCAAGCATTTTAAGCATCTGTCTGTTGGTCATGAAACTGAATCTCATGATTTGCGAACAATAAACAGACAATATACCATTGTTTCCGGGCACACCAGCATGTACGCCACACCCACAAGAAAAAAAAGAATTTGTACATATACAGGCTGCAACGAAATATAATAAGCCACAGTTGTCCATGTTATAACATGATATATCAGAAACCTTTTAATTAAAGCCCCACTAGGTAGGATTTCCTTAATTTTTGATATTTTTAAAGAAGTAAAATTACAGCTTGAAACTCACTGCAGCGCTTCATTGAGGTGTAATGGGAGGAATAGCGGTGCTCTTGTGTCTGTGCCGGAGCTCCTCTGAGCTCAAACCAGACTCTGTAAATTTTCCTAGGCGGCCGTGACAACACTCGTGAGAACTGCGACCTGCTTTCTGACCTTTAGTTCTAACAGTTCTACAAGGACTACTGCTTCATTCTTTACAAACTAACATACAGACACTCTGGCAGAAGCTTGAAAGAGACCGAAGATGTCTGTGAAAGCAAGAAAACCAGAAAGAGAAACTAATCCGCCTGAAACATTTATTACTCTCTGCAACTTTAGGGGGAGCCCACAAGCACAAAATCCTACCTGGTGGAGCTTTAAATAGGCAGAATCCGACTCCCCTTTTTGTGTGTGCGCGTCATGTAGATGTTACACACGCGCTGTCGGTTATAATGTTTTGGTAAATTATTTCATCCAAGTCTTCCACTCATCTCGAAGCACCACTTAAAAAGCACAGTTAATGCTGATGTCCAGTAGCTGCAAATACTTTGTTGCCCTAACGAGCCCTGGATGAATTCACAGTAGTAGTAGTGTTCAAAGCGTGTGAAAAAAGTAGCTGGAAATTAGGGTATCTACTCCATTTGCAGTTCCAGTCAAACGACACACCTTTTCATTTATTTTTTTCTTCTTTATTGAAAATAAATACTATGAAGGAACACAAATACTCTGTGAAGCATTTGGGTGCTCTTTTTAAAATTCTTGAATTTATTTTTGATTGGCTGACCTTCTTTTCTTAGTCATTTTTATTTTTTACTTTTTAGTAGTTCTTGCCATAATATGGGTTAGAACATTACTCAAATATGACTGTTTACTGTAACTCTACCTCTTTACTTTACAACTGATGCTCTCAAGTTCAGCACAGCTGTTTACTGAAAGCCATTCCAGGTGCTATGTGCAAAGCTGTCATCTAAAATCTAAAATATTCATATCTATCTACATATTCATAATTTACATATTCTGGTTTAACACTTTCTGATTGCTAAATAATACCATTTGTTTTTCTTCATAATTTGGATGACTTTAGTATTAATCTGCAATGCAGATTTTTTTTAATTGTGGAAAAACACAGAATTTAGGGTGTGTCCAAATTTACTGTACTGTATAGAGCAGTGATTGGCATTTCAGATCACACTCTTAATTATATATGGAACTTTAAACTCACATTAAATATGTTCTTTTAGTTGAAATATATTCTGTCAATATATGTTATAGTTTTTTTGTATATTTAACTCATCTATAAAAAAACTAACACATATTGACAGCATATGTGTCAGTTATTGAAAGTGATGTGCTAGAAATCATTAAGTACTATTATAATTTAATTACTCTTTTTTTGCAATGACCAAAACCATTACTAAATGTAGTTGTCCTCTTGTTTTTTACTGACACTGAAAATTGACGACTTCAGAGAAAGCAGAGACGAGGTATTGGAGCATGGTAAGTTCCCTTCGAAGGGTTTTGTTACTGTACTAATAAAGCAGTAATAAAAAAAAAACATTCACAGCAATGCATGCACAAATACATGCTGTTTTCATGTTTCTTGTATTTCCTCTTTTTTTCCCTTCTCGGTTTAGAGCTGATGGTTGCGGACCGGCACCAGAAGAGGGAGATAAAGCAGCTGGAACAGGAGCTTCCACGCTGGCAAGTCTTGGTAGACAGCATCACTGGTTAGTTCAATTCTGTTTTTTTTTTTTGTGATACATCTCATTTAAGCACAGTCAGTATTTTTGATTTGTCCAGTCTACAATTCATATTGATATCTGATAAAAATAAATAATGCTATCCAATGTTTTAAAACTGTGTTTGTGTATGTTACAGCAGAATATTTCTAGATAACCTTGAGCTAAGGTATCCACATTTTTTCATTTCATGTCGGTGAACAGGAAGAACAGCAGTGCATCATTGCTGCAGAAACATTTAGGTAGAAATTCCCCCTAAATATATTGCTTGTTTCTGAAGCAGTTAACTAAACCAATGGTAGAAAGAGAAAGAGAAAAAATAAGTTACTATTTTACCAAATATTTTACCCTTTGGAATATAATCAAGAGGAAAAAGCCATAAAACCAAGTTAAACTGCTTGAAATTTTGCACCAGGAGTAAAGGCATAAAGTTATCCAAAAGCAGTGTGTAAGACTGGAGGGGGAGAGCATGCCAAGGTGCATGAAGACTGTTATTTAAAAACAGTGTTTTTCCACCACATATAGATTTCTGAACTCTTAAACTTTATGAATATGGACTTGGTTTTCTTTTTTTTTTTGTTTTGATTTTATCTGTAAGCTCTGCATTTATTTTATTTCAGCAATTTTTCTGCAAATAACAACCTAAATAACATCTACATAAAAAAGAAAGGCTGTACGTAGTTTATAGAATAAAACAACAATGTTCATTTTACTCAAACATATACCTATAATTAAAAAAACTAAATCAGAGAAACTGATTCAGAAACTAAAGACATTTCCTATTTTTTTCCAGAGCTGTATATATTGTACAGTAAATGGACATGCTTAAGCATCATTTAGTTTCTTTTGTTTGTTTAAATGAATTAATTTCACCAATATGTAGCTAGTTGTGCAGTCACCAATGCATCACAATAGACAGAGATTTGAGCTCTAGAGTTGCTTTGCTGTACCAGATGCAGACATAATGCGCAGATTTATTTTTACAGTGTAACATAGTCTGTGATGTTTACTCATCGTGTGATGATCATTTTGCCCAGTTCTTTATGCAGAATCCATGTAAAATGTAAGAGTTCATGGAAACCCACATATTGTGTGTGTGTTTTTTTTATAAGAGACAAAGTTTGTATTTCCGTAATGTGCTTTTAGGTATGAACTCCCCTGATTTTGATAACCAGACCCTGGCAGCATTAAGAGGGCGCATGGTCCGATACCTGATGCGATCTCGAGAGGTGATTTAATTGCTATCTTTCTAAGTTTAGATGGGATTATTTTATTATCTGAAACGTTTATTCTGTATTTTGTATTTGTTTAAATAAACATTTTTGCATTACTGTAAGTGATGAATACAGATTACAGGCTTATGTTTTCTAATAATTGATCTTTGACTCTAAAAATAAGTATTCTTCATCCTTTCAGATCACCCTTGGCCGTGCTACCAAGGACAAACAGATAGATGTGGATCTGTCTTTAGAGGGACCAGCATGGAAGATTTCCAGACAGCAGGGTATTTATTTCTGCTGCATGCTGCATAATTTGTTTTCTGCACAAACAGCTTTTTTTTAATGATCCTTCTGATTTTCTGACTTTGATGTTTTGTTACTTAGGGCGTTACAACACTTTTTACAGTTATGCATGTACCTATGGAGACTGGTGGTGGACATCTTTATTTATTTGTCTTCCTGTGGTTACAGGGGTCATCAAACTCAAAAACAATGGCGATTTCTTCATTGCAAATGAAGGCCGAAGACCGATCTACATTGATGGCAGACCCGTCCTGTCCGGCAACAAATGGAAGCTTAACAACAATTCTGTGTTGGAGGTCAGGAGAGAAATGTTTGACTACAAATATAGCAAAGCCAAATACTCAGCCAGTCACTGGAGACGTCTTTGGTGCCTGAAATGTGGTTCTTTACATTTTCAGAGGAGCTGTAAGGCTAGTTAATCATAGCTAAAGAATAGTGGATGTTTATAGCCTACAAAGTAGCATTATACCAAACAGTGTGTGCAAAAGATAATGTTATTGCATTAAATGCCTTTATTGTGTGTAATTATAATTAGCTTTTGCTGCTCATTGATCCTTAGTACCTCAAGAAGCTGTCAAAATATTTACATAAAGAGAACCAAATCAGTATATAATACCTTACAGCTTTTGCAGGTGTTGGTGTTTTAAAGTCATCACCTGAAATAACACCTCAATGATAATTTACATACTTGTGTCCCATATCTTTTGACATATCAGTGTAAAATAACCAATGGTTGAAACGTTTGCCATTTATTTTGACTTTATTCTGTGAGACAACAATGAGGGGGGCCATGTTTTATTTATTTATTTATTTTTACTTTGTGTTAGAATGTCCTGGGCAGCAGCAAACCATTGATATAGGTTAACAGTGATGATAAATGTAGAGAGCGAGTAATATAAAATACTTAGTTAGTTAGAGGTTGTCACAGTAATTAGAAGAGAAGAGGTTTGCTTGAAAATCAGTGCTTTTAACACAACACAGACAGAAGGCAGTGTTAAGGACTTCCATTTGACTTCCTTCCGCCACCTTTTAAAGAAGAGGAGCTGCGTCTGTGGAGCTACATTTTAAAGATTAGCCCTTAAGCTAGCATTGTCTCCAAACAGCCTCAAAGCACTGGTGCATCCACTTCACTGGAGCTTCAGAACAGAGTTTCCCCTCCACAGAATAATAAAAGAAAACACATGGATTAGTGATCGACCGATATATTGGCCAGCTGATTATTCAGGCCAATTATTGCCATTTTTAGATAATCTGCATTGGTTGATATTCATGCACACTTTCCAAGTGTAAAGGTGTCTCAGATATTTAATGTTTGATCCATTGGAATTAATAGTGTAATTATGGATGGCTAAAATGTGTATTATTATTACTATTATTATTATTATTAATAATAAAATTGTTAATATTATTAATAAATGGGGGGGACTAACTAAAAATCATTTGCAACAAAAAATAAATATGGGCTTTATATATCAGCCATTTACCACCTCTGCCTTCTAAACATTGGCATTGGCCATTAAAAAAACAATATCGGTCAATCACTAGCATGAACAAATGTTTTAAATTTGTTGCTGTTAGATTTCCATACTTTCTGATCAGTGTTCACAGCAATAGATACTTTAGCCTCATATCTCCAGTGCAAATGTAAGAACCAACCATCAGACACCAAGAACGTCTTAATTCCTGGTTTACAAATTGGATAAAGGAAAATGTGGGTATTTGAATTTCCCCTTTCAGTGTTTTTTATAAATATTGATACACTGTTAATCTTCTTGTAACTGTAGAAAACAGAGATTAACAGAGATTGCTAATATCTCTCTCTTTTTTTTTAATCTAGATTGCAGGTCTTCGTTTTGTGTTCCTCATCAATCAGGAACTGATCTCCCTCATCAAAGCAGAGACAGCCAAGATGAACCAGCAGTGAACTGTGAAAAGAAACATGACGTACTTGTCTGTGTTTGCTCACTCTGATGAAACAGTAAGCTGAAGGCCTTTAGTAATCAGTGAGCCATCAGTACTGAACTAAGCTGCGTTTCTCATCAGAAGAACAGACCTCTGGCGGTGTCGACGGTCCTGTAGATAAATGTGTACAAAGGGACCAGTTATAACAGGAGCTCAAAGGGCCCTTTGAGCACTTAGTAGAAGAGAGGTTCATCCAATTACATGAGAACGCTTTACGCACAATGTGGAGGCCTCTCAGAGACCAGGCCAGTGTGCAGGGAGGCTTGGACTAAAGACCCGGTTGTACTTAAATTCACATTACAATAAACTCACTATTCCTTGAGATGCACTAACATACTACAGAACCTGTTCCTCATATTAAGTAAACAAATCCGTTCTGAACTGTTCTCTCAGAGTGGCAATGTCCTTTTGAATATGTGCCAATTTACTTGTCTAAACTCTGATGTAATCGTTTAACTGTTTTATTCTATAAAGAATAAAAGAACATATTATTCACAAATACAAAATGAACAGTAAAAAAGGCACAAAAAAAAACGTATGTTGCAGTCTGAGATTTGAGCACTGCAGTGACACTGGCATGGTGGCAGAGGGTTAGTGTGTGTTGGGCTGGTATGAGTGTATCATACACCTAAAAAAAAAAGGGATCTTATTTCCTCAGTGTTCACGCACTCGTCACTGTATGAGACACTCTTACCTAGCTGTTCCACCATGTAGATAAGGACTGCAGTGCTGAGAATAACCCAACACCCAAATAATGGTGGTTCTGTGGTGTCCTGACCATTAAAGATCAGGGAAAATGGAGGTTTATACAGTATGCAGACAAACAGCAGGTACATGCATACATACTGTATATGATTGTGTTGTTTTGACCACTGTTGTAAATTTGAAAGCAAGTAGTAAATCTGAATATGTTTTTCTGTATTATTTGGGTTCTACAAAAATACATTTAAAAAAGGTCTTATCACTGAAGATGGAAAACATTTTGTGTCCTGTGGATTATTACAGAATAATACATCGAAAACTATTGTTGTTCTTTATTTGTTGGAGTGAAGATTTTCATGCCTGAAGGCACCAGCAGCTCTGTGGATTTTAAGGTGGGGGTAAATAATTAGAAAATGATTAGAAAGTGGTGCCGTGTGTCTGCAGTAGCAGTCCCTGCTTATCATGAGCAAATAGTCATTTATAGACGGCCATAAAGTATTTTAGCGACTTACAAATAAGACTTATCAGACTAATCTCTGCAGAACAGATGCCACGAACACAAAAGCTGTTTTATGGCATTATTACATACATACATACACTGTTGTTGTTTTTTCTTACAGCGTCTTCAGTTGTAAAAACTTTCTTTTTTTTTTTAGAAAATATAAAGAAATATTTCTCTTTAGGTTAAATATACAACAATCACTTTCCTGATTCTCATATTTTGCTTTTTAGTTCCTTCTAAACACCACCCACAGCAAGCAATACTTTTTGTTTTGTTTTTTTTGTATTTAGAAGCTATTACTTACATATTTCTGTAAATTTATCTCATGATTCCTCATCATAAGACCACTTAGAAGAAAGTCATTATTTTGACAATACAATGCTTGGTTTGAAGTCACAAGAAAATTATGTGAGAACTCGACTTAAACTGAGATCTTAAGAAAAACAAAACGTGTTTTAAGAGAAGAATGTTTGTTTTCTTGAAATTAACAGAAAAAAACATTCTGACCTTAATAAAGCAATGTTAGTAATGATAAGTTGAGAAAATGCTTATCTTGACAAATCAACTTATTTTCTCAAAAAATAAATGTATTTTAAGATCTCAAGAAAAACAAGCCATGATCTAAAAAACATGTTTATCTTTTTAAGAAGCAAATCTTGATATTCACATACAAAAAGATAATGTAATCTCAAATAAACAATTGTTATTCAAACTGTTTAGCGCACTATTTCACAAATATTATGTGATTTTAGAAAGAAATTTGCTGTGACCTCAAAATAGCTCGACACACAGCCATTAATGTCTAAACCACTGTCAACCAATGAGTACAACCTTAAGTGAAAATCGCCAAATTTTGCCATTGTACCCAAGTGTTTGGTATGGAATTCACCACAGCTGTTCAGGTTGCAACTGGAATCCTCTTCCACTCCTTCATGAATCACCAAGGAGCTGGTGGATGTTAGACACCTTGTCCTCCTCCACCTTCCCCGTTGAGGATGCCCCACAGATGCTCAATTGTGTTTTTATCTGGAAACCTACTCGCCCAGTCCATCACCTGTTCCTTTAGTTTCCTCTGCAAGGCAGTTGTCATCTTGAAGTTGTGTTTTGGGTTCGTATTATGTTGGAAAAATATGTGGCTAAGTTCCTGGAGGTAGGGGATCATGCTATGCTTCAGAATGTCACAGTACATGTTGGAATACAGCTCCCCAATGTGAGAAACACTCATGCAGCCCCAAACCATGATGCTACCACCACCATGCTTGGCTGTAAGCAAGCGACAAATGTAAGGGGTGTATTTACATTTTTAAGATATAGTATCTATGAAATTCATAAGTTTTAACGCTATTTAGCCAATAAACTAGTACTTAATTAAACTTTTTTTATTACTGGAAAAAGTAAGAGACCAGTTTTTGCGATTTTACTAAATTGAAAATCTGGTTTATAATCAAGAGGAAGATGGATGATCACAAGCCATTTAACCAAGCTGAACTTTTTTTTTTAATTTTGCACCAGGTGTGGCATAAAGTTATCCCAAAAACAGTGTGTAAGACTGGTGAAGGAGAACATGCCAAGATACATGACAGCTGTGATTAAAAAACAGGGTTATTACACAAAATATTGATTTCTGAACTCTTAAAACTTTATGAATATGTGAATAAATTATTTTAATTTCTTTTTGTTATTTCAGACATTTCTCATTTTGTGCAAATAAATGCTCTGGATGAATTTGGGAGAAAAGTCCATAGTTTATAGAATATAACATTAATGTTCTATTTACTCAAACATATACCTTATAAATAGTAAAATCAGAGAAACTGATTCAGAAACTGAAGTGGTCTCTTAATTTTTTTCAGAGCTGTATTTTTGTTATAGAAGTAATTTGGTTGACAAAATAAAAAAAAAACATATAACAATATCATCAAATAATATAAACAAATACAAAAATGAACACAAAGCTTCTAAGTTTCCTTTCTTGAGATTTGCAACGAAATATATACTATATATTTAAATATATTTTTGTAGCATTTATTTGACCTAATTTAAAATGCAGGTAGCTGGCTATTTTCTTAAGATTCTTTGTGAATATTAAATTAACATTAAATAAAATATTTGATTTAAGGTGTTAAGTACAGTAAACATAAGTTAAGCAAGCGCAATGCTAAGCTAAGTAACTGTGTTAGCAACACCGGAGAAATTCAGTTATGAGCGGAGCCACTGTGTTTGTCACGCCCCCTGTCGTCACTTCGAAGCCCCTCCCCTATGATGCAGCTCCGAGGGAAGCCGCCGCGTGCAGCAGCAGCAGTTCAGACACTGAGGATAGACAGCGGGGTGAGTACTAGCTAAAAATACCGGTTATATGTTAAAGAGTCTGTGATTTAAATCGTTTACAGGCGTTTTTAATTATTTATGGATGCTGGAGATGCAGGGATGAAGGTTTGAGGCGTTTTAGGGCTGATAAATTCTTGAAATTATCTCTATTTCTGTGGCTTGGCTGTGGAATACCTAGCTTTACAAGTTAGGGTAACGAACATAGCTTGGGTTATTTGCTAACTATGTGTTTATGTCTGATTGTGTTTTAACCATATTATTATTATATATTATTATATATAGCAATGATTTGTCTGTTCTACATCTATCAATGTTATATGTTAAATATCTTCATGCTACCATATATATTGTTTTATTACTATGATGTGCACTAGTTTCTGGCATTCATCCGTTCCACCTTAAACAGTGCAGCGTCTCAGCCACTGTTTAAGGTGGAGCGGGAAAATGCCAGAAGCAAATCAGGATTTTTCTTAACATTATTCCACACAAGCTGGTTGGACTAATATATGATATTTTAAGTAAATATTAACACTTTTAAAGCTTTCAATAGTGGATAAATATGTTTAAAAATTAAACTCCCCAGGAGAAGCCGGTCTGGTCAGCCTCTGTTGAAATAGGCTAATTCAGCTGGCGTTGTCCCTGTATTGTAAACGCCATTGGTTCAAAAAACTTGGCTTTAATTTAAAACACACCCCGGTTTGGACAGCAGTGTTTGTAGCTTTAGGTCATGCAGTGACGGAAGAACATTGTGTTCTGTCGGTATTTTAATTATAGGCGTGAAAGAGAGTAAAACATGTTTCCAAGAAGACTGGAAAATCTTTTATTTACATAATATTTATATACGGTAAAACATGCCGTAACATTTACCTGCAGAAACTTTCATTCAAGATTCAGTCAGCTATTCTGAATTGTTTACTAGTAAAAACACGTATAACAAGTCTTCAGATTAATACCACTTCAAAATTATCAGTTTCTTTGATTTTACTATTTATAGGTATATGTTTGAGCAAAATGAACATTGTTGTTTTATTCTATAAACTATAGAAAACATTTTCTCCCAAATTACAAATGAAAATATTGTCATTCAGAGCATTTATTCGCAGAAAATGAAAAACAAAAATATTAAATAACAAAAAAAGATGCAGAGCTTTTAGACCCCAAATAATGCAAAGAAAACAAGTTCATATTCATAAAGTTTCAAGAGTTCAACTTTATGCCTTCACTCCTGGTGCAAAAAATGAAGCAGTTCAGCTTGGTTTTAAAGGTTGTGATCGTCCATCTTCCTCTCGATTATATTTCAGAGATTTTCAATTTGGTAAAGTCAGAGAAACTCGTCATTTTTAAGTGGTCTCTTAATTTTCCAGAGCTGTATATAATACAATATTCTATATCAAACCCAGCAGACATGTGCTATATATGTGTTGTACTCTTGCTGTTATCTATTCCTTTCACCATCGCTAAAAATTAATTTAGACCAAAACTTAACAGCTGTGCTGAACTTGTCAAGACTTAATTACTTAAATTTCTTTCCTCTTAATGTGTTTGAGAGCCTCAGTTATAAAGTTGTGAAGAGGTAGTTATTGGTAAACAGTGAATAGCCCTATTTGATTAATGTTCTAATCTATTTTATGGTAAAAATTACTCAACTAATTAAAGAAATATTGAATAAGAAGGTGTGTCCAGACATTTGACTGGTACTGCATATTAAAAGTAAGGTAAAATTGGGTGTCTCAGGCATATTATAATAACTTTTTTGTGTGGGAGTTTTTAAAGGCATAAAACCCATCCATTCACTTTTTCCATTCACCATCAATCTGAGCTATTCAGGCTTGGGAAGTTTCTCAAGTTAAAAGGGCGTCTCACACTCCACAGACTGACACTGTTTACATCGTAACCATGTAATTATGCAGGAATTTAAAAAAATTGGTGTTTTTCTTTTTTTAACACGTGACTGTGGCCCAATATCTCTCCTTATAGACTACAGTTGTCTTATAAGAGTGACCATAATATAAGTTCTTACTGTGGGTTTATGTAATGTTGTGCTTATTTAATAAATCTAGCATATTCATCAACCCCAAATTACTGTTTTTTCTGGGTTAAATCCACTATTTTAAATAGTTCTGCTGTTTTCATTGGGCTGGGACAGACTGGGGTTGTGTAACTGGCTGGCCTGCTGGAGCTGGGAGTGCTCGCTGGGTTTACTGGGCTGTAGAAGAGTGAGGAGTGATCCACATGCTGGCAATGATAAGGCACACTTTTGTGCAGTATTGAGTCATGAGGGTGGGGGTGTGTGGGGGGCGGAGGGGGTGGTATAGGGGGTGTTGCCCGGTTGTTGTTTTTTTTTTTTGGCTGTTTTTAAATAGTTGTCTTCAGGTTATAGAAATATCTGTATACTAAAGACTTAATTATAGAAAAATAAATGTAGTAAATGTAAAGCGAATTTATAATTGTATGTATATGTAAGTAATATATTGCAAGTAATTATGATTTTTAGGATATATATACTTGATTAAAACCCTCTACAGAGAACTTTTACGTATTACAGACCTAAGGTAACCTCTGGTCAAAGTCCATACATTGATGTAAGTGTAAATAGTATTCCATATATATATATTTGTAAAATGTATTGACTAAAATTGTGTATGTATTGACCAGAGGTTAACTTAGGTCTGTAATCTCTGTATGGTTTTTAAATAAGTATATATATGAAATCATAATTACTTTAATTATGAGGTAATATTGATGGAACTTATGTTCATATAGGACAAAGCTATTGAACCATATATATATAAATAATAAAGATAGGATCTATAACAACTGATAGACAAAGCAAAGCAAACAAACAATCCAACACAAAAACCCTCAATATATATATATATATATATATATATATTGAGGGTTTTTGTGTTGGATTGTTCGTTTGCTTTGTCTGTCAGTTGTTATAGATTCTATCTTTATTATTTTACTTTAATGTACTATACTTACGTATATTACATTTCAATATGTTACTAACTGACATCCATATTGGCAAGTATCATTCTGAGCAATGGCTGTATTGTCTGATGACTAGTCACTGTTTAATTGTAACCTGTTTTTGCAGATGAGCAGTGCAATGCAGCAGCTCCGGCACTGCCACGGACTTGCCCGGGTCCTGCTGCCTGGCGCTCACAGGTAGGTCACACAGTCATGTGCTGTACTGCTATACTGCTGTTAAGGTGTTTATGTATGTATGAAAGACTCTGGCACAGTTTTACAGAGAATCATGTGAAGGTCAATGAGTTGTTCTGTTACTCAGTTACTCAGATTCAAAACCATGAACAATCAGAACCTGCTTAAAGACTTTAATGAGCTTTTTATTGTTTTCTCTTTTTTTTTATTATTCTAACCAAAAATGCTGGTTGATTTCACACAAACACATTGTTATTGAATTTTTTCATGTATTTGTTAATAGATTTTTTTGGATGTCAGCAAATACATCAGCACATATCTGAATAGAAAGTGTAGTTCCTGCAGGAACTGGGAGTGTGATAACAGCTCGGCAGTGTTCATTGGTAACAGGTGTTCTGCAGTACGGTGTTGCTCTTAGGATGCTTGGGTTTTACTTGTGTATAGTTCTAAGTTTAGACATCATTTAAAACTGTTACATTTTAAAGAAACCACCACCAGATGAGCCAACTTGAAGTATTTAGTTCAGATAAATCATTTTTATATGTATTAAAATCTCACTAAGTTTAAAATTAACTTGTTTTATAGTTGGCCCAATTTAAGTTCTGTTACATGTGTATTGTAAGTACTGCTGAGCACAACACTATATAACCAATATATATCTAATGCTGTCTAATTTAAGTTAGTAACTGGGAATTTATGACTTATGTACCTGTCTTATTGTCAGTCATATAAGCTTGTGCTAAAGCAAATGTGACCAGCTGAAACCAGCCAGCATGTAGTCATACTCAGCAACACAAAACATAGCAACTTGCTCTTATAGCCTTCAACACTGAAGCCAGGCAGTCATATTATATAATACACATATTTAAATCCCAAGAGAATAACAATCAGACAAAGTAATGTGATTTGTACTCTACACTACCTCGTAAAGTGTCTAGTAAACATATATTTCAGGATAAGATGCACCGAAAATACAGAATAATTAAGTGTGGCTGTATTGTTGTATTATATTGTATTGTATTGTATTGTATTAAATTATTCTTTTCTGTTTACCTCTTCAAGTGCACAGCGGCTAAAGAGTAACATCCCTCTGGCGTCAGCATGTTCTGGACTACTGTCTCTTCGTTGGGGAAGCTACAGCAGCGATAACAGCCACAGAGGACACAACTACTTCAACACCAGGGTTCCAAAGTTCAGATATGTATTGACTGGGCTGGTGGCTGGAACTGGAGCTGTGCTGGCCTATGGATTTCATCACAGTAAGGTGAAGCAACTGTCCAAATAGAGTGTCTTAGAGTGTTTTAGAGTGTCCATTCATTGGTCATTTAATTGTGTTTAAAGTGTTTTCTCTATAGAGAAGTATTGACAATTAGAATGGATCGACCTAAATGTTTGCTGCTGCTCTAGAGAGAAGTTGACCATAGCCAATGCTGAAAGTCAAGCCTAGTGCCCAAATCAAAGGACCAAAATGTGGTTCAACCAAAAGAGGTGGTCCATGGTCTGGTTCATTTTCAATTTCTTTTGGACTTTTGAACCCAATACAGGAAGTTGAGGCAGGCTATCATCGCTCGTCAAACAATAGAAAAAGAAAATAGACAGTGTTGTGCTGAAATCCAATTCTCCTTTGCATGCAGGCACATCATGCAACTGTATGGGTACAGATTACGCTGGTGATTGCTGTATTTACTGTAACTGTAGATTAACTCATATTTACAAACAGAAATAAAAGGAATCAGGAGAAACTGAAAGGCTTATTATATGCTGCAGGACGCATCTGCGCTCAAAGGGATTTGGATTCTGGCAGGAGGTGAATTTAGTGCAACAAATAGAAAGGCAACTCACTGAAATGTGAACATGGCAACATCTGATGCACACCCTTCTACAAGTTAAGCAGAATGAAGTATAGGGAGACTCATAGGTGACGACCACAGGATATAGTACTTAGCCACTAAACTACAGAGTAATCTAACCAGACTATATGTACAGTATACAATGTAACAAACACATTATCCTTGGTTTGGACTCTTAAGCACCTTAAGGGTGCACGTGTTCAGATGTCAAGATAACTAGGAAGAATAAATCAGAACCGAGACGATTAGTGTCTCAGCACCTGTCACGCTAGTGGAAGTCAAGTCAGCGGCGTCTGCTGACCATGGCTCATTTTCTGTGCTGACAGACAAGGAAGTCTTTACTGCTTTATGTAACTCCTGACACTTGCTGACAACGTTACCTCTCTAAGTTTATGTCTTGAGGACATCAAGACATAAACTGCATCCAATTCAAATTCCAGGCAAATTGCTGACTGTGTGATTAATTTAGTTTCATGTTTTTGCCAGATATGGAATTGTTACCTGCCATAGGTACTGTTTATACACTGCACACTGTCCAAACATTTGTGCACTTCTTTCTTGTAACTAATTTTATCTGCTTTAAACTACACTCATAGAAAATGAGCACTGGTCTATAAAATGGGGTGCTTCAAGTGGCCACGCAGAAAAAGACACGGCTACTGTGGCATGAAGATCGTGAGATCAAATCATTCTTCTTTGCCATCAGAAACTGGGGTCAGAGAGAGCACAATTGGACAATTGTTTATTCTCTCGCTGGGTAAAGTAGGTGGTGCTTTCTCCCCTTTTCACTCCCAATTTAATGCTGGCCGGCACGGGTGTCTGTTAGCTGATGTATCAGCTAGGGCTCTGGCACTTCACAAATATCGGAGGAGGCGTACACTCGTGTCGTCAGAGCATTGCAAGCAATAGAGGTTATACTGGTGGGTGGGTGAGTTAATTGGCTCAGTTAAATTAGGAAGTCAAATTGGGGTACTCTGGTGCAGCTGCGGTGACTCCTAAGGATCCCATGCCCATTGCTGACCCTAGATTAGACTGTTTAAGTCTTTACAGCTCTCTGGATTGATGGAGCTGAATTTAAACTTGTGGTATGAGCTGTAGTGACAGAATTAATGATCTGACACAGGTTCATGTCCTTACTGACACTTTTGAATGGCTAAATGCAATCAAATTCTTTCTGATATAAATGGGGAGAAAGTCTCAAAAAGGTTGACTCTGAGCAAGTGCCTTATTCTTGGCAATAGCCACTAGCAGGAATGGAATTTCAGCCCACGCTTGAATTTGTCATTCCCATGCACGACAGTCCTGGCGCCACAGCTAACAGTACTGCAATAAATCCCAAACTAATGGGAGAGAAATGTGTACCTTCTGTCAGACGTGAACCAAATTAATTCTCATTTTGTCTTTTCATTTTGTTCTCTAGCCTGAGCGAGCGGCTGCCTCAGTGACTCAGACATCCTCCCTGCCTGTCTACACCCAGGACGAGGTTTCGAAACATTCTTCTTTGGATGAAGGCATATGGGTCACGTACAAGGGAAGCGTTTACGATATCACCAAGTTCGTATCCATGCACCCCGGAGGAGACAAAATCCTGCTTGCTGCTGGTCGAGCTCTGGAGCCATTCTGGGCACTATATGCCGTTCATGGACAAGAACATGTTCTGGAAATTCTGTCAGAGTACAAGGTTGGAGTTCTTAGACTGGAGGACTGCAAGAAGCAGGAACTTTCCAATCCTGCTGATCCCTATTCTACCGACCCGCCTCGGCATCCTGCTCTTGTCATCAACAGCTCAAAACCCTTTAACGGTGAACCTCCTCCTGCCCTCCTCACGGACAACTACATCACCCCCTCTGCTCTGTTCTTCAAACGCAACCATCTTCCCGTTCCCCAGATAGATCCTGACAAGTACAGGCTACAGATAGAAGGCCTCCCTGGAGGTGCAGTGTCTTTGTCCTTGGAAGATCTTAAGACTCGCTTCCCTAAGCACACCGTCACCGCAACTCTTCAGTGTGCCGGAAACCGGCGGTCTGACATGAACAAGGTCAAGCAGGTAAAAGGGTTGAACTGGGGAGTTGCAGCTATAAGCAACGCCACATGGTCAGGCGCAAGCCTACGAGACGTTCTTTGCCACTATGGCTTTGGACCAGAAGTGGCGGCTAAGGCTCAGCATGTGCAGTTTGAAGGTTTAGACAGGGATGTAACTGGTACATCCTATGGAGCGTCCATCCCTCTAAACAAGGCAGTGAGCGAAGAGGGAGATGTCCTTCTGGCGTATGAAATGAATGGGGAGGATCTCCCACAAGACCACGGGTACCCTGTTCGAGTGGTTGTCCCTGGAGTAGTTGGAGCTCGAAATGTCAAATGGCTTGGTAAGATAGTCGTCAGTGAGGAAGAGAGTCAGAGTCACTGGCAGCAGAATGACTACAAGGGTTTCTCTCCCAGCATTGATTGGGACACGGTGGACTATAAATCAGCACCGGCCATCCAGGAGCTTCCTGTGCAGTCTGCAATCACTCAGCCTGCAGAGGGAGCGGTGGTGGACAGAGACATGGAGGAGGTGACTGTGAAGGGTTATGCTTGGAGCGGTGGAGGACGGGAGGTGGTAAGAGTGGACGTTTCGCTGGATGGAGGTAAGACGTGGCATGTGGCTGAACTCCAGAGTGGCAAGAAAGGACAACAGCCTGCACCACCTCCTCCACCTGGGCGAGCATGGGCATGGAAACTCTGGGAGATAACAATCCCTCTGCCGGAAGGAGCTCAGGAGCTTGAACTTGTTTGCAAGGCAGTTGACAGTAGCTACAACAGTCAGCCAGACTCGATGGCGCCCATTTGGAACTTGAGGGGTGTGCTCAGCAATGCCTGGCATCGAGTGAAGGTGAATGTGAAGTGAACACAAGGTTCTAGAAGGAATGGAATGAATAAATACCCAAAGAGACATTTACTGGTTTTATGGTAACTCAGGAACGGAAGGATGATACATCTGTTGTATTTATTGTAGACTTGCCCGGCCAGTGTTTAGACATTCTACCCCGATCTTGGCCATGTATGCCAAACTTAGGTAAGCGCCAGTTGCATTATGAAATCGCGCACAAATTATCTATTTTTGACTGCTGAGTTTACACAGTGTTAAATGGCTTACCCAATCTACAATCCTACAATCATAGCTGGACATATTTTGCAAATACTGACCTTCCTAAACTGGATTAGTGGACGACTCAACCTGTGTTGACTGTAAACATGTGGGAATATTTTTTCTGTTTACCTGGAAGCTAGTCAGGTGGTCTTATGGTCTTAAGATTTTATATTTTAATGGAAATGCACTGACGTCATTTTGTGCTGTTATCTTTTTTTAATGTTCTTGAAAGTAAAGGGGCTTCAAATGTTTTTTTGAGCGATGTCAAAAAGAAGCACTTTTTTTTTTTTTTTTTAGATGTTTTTTAGAGATGAGTATAAAGAATCCTTTTAAGGTCTAAAGCAGTGGTTCTCAAACTGTGGTATATCACTGTGTGTTACTGTTTGTATGCGAAGCATCAAAATGTGGTACTCCCGATGATGTCAGAAAGTGGTATTACATTTTTATTTAACCCATTAGACCTACACTTCAGTTCTTTACAACATTAGTTTTATAGGTCCTGTGGGATCAAGGAATTCACACTCCTGTTGTTTTCCTTAAGCTTTCGGAGATGTCACAGTAGGCATGACTACATCCACCACTTACATCATCAAATATTCTACCATGTTAGCTTGCAGACTGCAAAAGCAAGCAAGTAAGCTAGAGAGATATATATTTTTCTCACAAATTAAATTGTCCCTGTCACTAATAATGTACGTCCTTTGAAATGATTTGTAGGCAACACTTGGAAGATTGAGTGTGATTATGCGTGGTACGTGGTTTGAAAACCACTAGAAAAAAAGAACCTTCATGTGATCAACAGGTGCTTCACACTTGCACATCTCTGTTACAACCATAATTAGTAGGATTCTCCAGGGAACCATTGGTTCCTATATTGCATTGCTCAAAAAACCATTTGAAGCACACTTAATATTTTAAGGGCTAAGTAAACTATTGGTATTTCAGAAATAAGATTTGAAGGAGTGTATAATGTAATCACTTGTATTTATCACTTCAGTGGTACCTGGACCTGAACCCAAGGTTCAGGATGTCGTTAAGCACAGAACGCTTACACATTTTTTTCTTTTCAGTGGTCCAGATATTACAGGTTCCATCTGTTTTTGCACAAAAGGTGTAAAACCAATACCACTATAGTGATTATGTATGTTGCTTAAACTGTAAAAGGACAGCATTTATGAGCTCTCATAAATTAAACATAAGTGCTTCATTTACCTTACTTTCATCATGTTTCAATGATCTGGAATGTTTTTTTTTTATCATAGGACTGTTTTGATTGACATGCTCTATTTTATTTTGGTTTCATTTGCTGAAATATTTATAATAAAATATTTAACATAAGATAAATGCATCTTTTTGTATTTTTTTCCAGACAGGTACACAGTCAAATCAGTTGCATTATAGATCTTAATTTGCTTTGCTGGAACTTTTCATATTATTTATCATGTTTAATGTATTGCATAACGCACAAGTATTTTGCTGCCCCAATGTAAGCTTTTAGTTTTTCACAAATAAAATGAAATGATTCATTTTAAGTTGTGTTTTTTGCTTAATTTTATACTCAATGTATCAATGTATATAATGAAAATAATGTTTATATTTTTCTTTATTTGTCTCTAAAAAATAATCTCTGTCATGAGTGTGTAGGCTGAACTATTCCCAGCCCTTTGCTGGCAAAAAAGGCCAGTATTTCCATCCAACAGTACGTATATATTAAAAACTATATATAATTCATAAATTTATATTAGTGGTTGACTGATTTTACTGATTGAAAAATTAAATTACAACAATATTCTGTAATTAACGGCTACTTAACGATTAATCGCACTCTTTCTTCTTAAAACGCAAGTTTTTACAGTGGATATTTAAAAGGTTCATGCTATAACATGTGATGTTGGCACTGCTGTGCTGATCTACGGCACTACATTTCTTACATTTATACCACATTTCTTAGGATTATACCACAGTCCCGTTATCACTTAATTGACAGATTTTGGGTCTGTCCCAAAACCTAGGGAGCTCTCTAAATAGGCACTGACTACGTAGACAGCTGTTTAACTAGACAGCGTTCTAACCGCCATCCAGCCTTATAAGACACATTATTGGGACTCTCTAGTTAGGCAGCGACAGAGACGTGAGAGTCGACATGCTGCAGCCAGATGCCGAAATTTAAGAAGAAGAGCGCTTATTTCTGCCCTTGAACAGGTAAGATCGTCTCAGAAAAAAAAATTCCTCTTATACTCTGAGGTAAAAATTCCACTATTAATACCCCCCCCCCCCCCATTAGTTCATTGTAAAAACTATGGTATTTTAACAACAATTAATTAAGTTTTATTATTATTATTATTATTATTAATAATAATAATGTACAGAACACCTACATAGTTTATTTAATACATTAATATTGATTAAATAATAATCAAGCTGATACAATTAATTGAAAATTGTGGGGGGGAAAAGTTTATATGCAGACAGACAAATGCTGTCTTTTAAGCATAAAAGGTTTGTTTAAAGAATAGCACTCATCTGTTTTTGCAAATATGCATTTTATTTTATGCTAACTTCAAAGTGATACAACTATACACATGCAGACAATTCATTTATTAACAAATAATCAATCAATAAATAAATAAATAAATACATAAATAAATAGAACCTGTGTGAACAGTTAATTTTCAAAACAGATAAGTGATATTCTTTAAACACAAAGGAGCAAATCACTTTTCTGTTTTGCAAAAGAACTGTTCACACACACTAAATAAATAAATAAATAAATAAATAGCATATATAAAAGTAATTTTTCATTTCTTGCAGGGAGAAAGACCTACAAGATACTGTGCTCTGAAAAGTTATCCGGCACCCAAAACCTGGAGAACTGCAGAGCATCTCTGATGACTTTGTGAGGCTGGCAATCCATGCAGCTTTCCACTCTGTAGTGGGTGCCATGTGCGAATCAAAGCCCCTGGAGAACCTGATGCACAGTGCTACAGAAACTGGAAGCTCTACCCCTGCAATTTCAGGCTGTCTGTGACCACCAGGCAAAGTTTCTTGATGTTTTTTATTTGCTTTCCTGGCTCAGTACATGATGCAAGGGTGCTCTGTTACAGCACTCTGTATCGGCAGGCCACTTTCCCACCCAGAGGCTACATGATCCTTGGTGATGGTGGGTCCCCATGCATCTCTCAGCCCATAGCCCTCATCACTCCATTCAAGAAGCCTGTCAGAGGAGAAGAGAGGGTGGCCTTCAATAGGCATCATGCAAGGGCACGTTCTACAATTGAACGTGGTTTTGGGATGCTGAAGACCAGATGGAGGTCAATTTTCCTGCATGCTCAAGAAGTGAACCCAAGGTTTGTGCCAGAGGTGATTGCTGCCTGTGTCACTCTGCACAACATCTGCATGGGAGCGGGAGATGTTCAGCCTGAGGAGGAAGCAGATGAAGATGAGGAAGCTGATGTGCAGGAAGAAGACATCACAGCTGTCAGTGGCCACCAATTACGGGAGCAACTTTGTGCCAACATTGCTGGTGTCCAGTGATTTTATCAAACTGGAAACAAATAGTTTTTCATTAAATGTTAAATTTGCACTGCCAATATTGTGTAAATATTGTACATGCATCATTCATGTTTGTTTAATGCTCTAGTTTAAAATGTCTTATTTTGTGCTACTTTAAACCAGTTCACTTGTTCTACTCACTGTTAATATTAGTCTTGTTCTGTAAGTGTGGTTAGAATAAACAATACAAACAATATAACTGAAGTATGAATTTCAGTGTTATTATGAACAACCTATTAAGTAAGTTTATATCAGTATAGAATACCTACAAGGCATGCATCAGTTTTCCATGACTGCTTTAAAAACACACAAATGCCAGTTCTCAACTTAAAAAAAAAACGACAACTTTATTGTAAAACATGCATAAATTAATCTCAGTTAATTTTGTTAACTAGATTTTCTAGTTGGTTATACAAGCAGTCTGACCGCTCCTGCTCTGCTCTCTTCTCTCTCCCCCTCAATTATACTTTAACAATAATTTACATATCTATACTACACTCAAATCAATACATAAAAATCAATAAAATACATAAATTATTCTACACAATTTCAGGTTCATCTTTGAACTTACATTGTATTTATTTTTTAAGTTGTCCCATTTCTTTTACTTTGTCCGCAAGCCCCAATTCCAGAAGAACAGTCCTGTCAAAGAACAAACAAAAACAAATTATGGCATTAAGATGCTTTATAGTTGAGGAAAATAACACCATTTTAACTTCAGTGATCTACACAAAGGCTTCGATTTAAGTGTAATCAAACATTTTGCAAAATCTACCTACATTTTTTAATTAGTTTAGAAAGATCCATAAATGCATGAATGTATAACTTAAGCAATTATTAGCTTAATATTATCTTAGATATGCTGTAACTGACAATGCATTAGTTACGTATTAACTAGTTTTCTAGAGCGGGTTTTCTATCAACTAATTTGCCACAAACCTATTGTTTTATTATTGTAATCATTAGCCATTAGCTAGCTGGTTGGATTAATGTATTTAAGTGTAAAAGCTGCATCAGTTAAGATGGAATAGAATAAGAATATATTATCGTTAAATAACTAACTAGTTTAGCTTAAATAAGCTCTTAATTCCATGCTGAGAGAGCGGAGTTTTTCTCCCCAGTGAAGAGACTCTCTTTCTATATGCGAGCCTTTATAAAGGCTTCTATTGCTGATCTGCTCTCTAAAAGAGTGGAAGTAATTTGTATATCTGAACACTGGCTATCACGTTAAACAGCCCACATACAGATCGTATAAACCCGACAGGTCTAACTAACTATACAGAAAGGGTTAACTGAGTTAACTAATAAAATATTACGGCGACTGATAAAAAAAAGCGCTGAATATCGCCAGTCAGGCTACTTAGCTATTGAGCTAACAGGCTAGTTAGCATCAGCCCATCTAAAACAATGCACTGGCGCTTCAAAACCCGCTAGCATAAATGCTAACACCTCGATATATAAAAAACTGGGAAACGGCCAGCAACTAACCAAAACTACAAATAAAACGCTAATTTATGTTATTTTATGCCAAGAAAACTCATGAAACACCACACTTTCGCTATATAAACTTAAATAACTTACATTTAAAAATGACTTCGGCGCTGGCCGATCCACTTCCGTCCGCCATGATGGATGGAAGACGTTGAGCTACGCTGTGCTGCCCCGCGCTGCATCATGGGATTGCCTTACCGGCTGAGGAAGGGTCTAATGCTCTCTTATTACAGGGTCAGAATAAGGTATCTTAGTAGACAGCATTTTAAGGTATCTAAGAATTGGGACAGCCTACTTCTCGGGAATGCGCATCCAATGACGTAAGATGCTGTCTATGTAGAGAGCTCCCTAGGTTTTGGGACAGACCCATGAGAAAATATGATCTGTTTGGTTATACAAACTCTGCAAGTTAAAATAGTTATATTGTTGTTTGTAGCTGCGCTGTTTGGTTTGTAAAAGCTGCATCGTTGCTAGGTTACCTGTAAGTGGTGGAGTAATTTATGGAGAGCTTCAGTTGCAGTGCATTACCGGTTGATAATGGTACTCATAGAATGCCTCTCAGGCAATCACATTGCAGGGTCCGTTCTTACTGTGGTATAATATTTATATAAGTGGTGTAAATTAAAATGCTATATTTGTATATACTTGTATGTTTAAGGGGATATAAAACAAACTTGGGGCACTGTTATAAAGAATGCATGACAAATTGGACAGAGGAAATTTTTTACTTTCTTGTGAACAACTCAGCTTGGTTGTAAGGATTTTTGAATTAGAACTTAATTTGCTGAGTATAAAAGGGGTGTTTTCACACCTGTAGTTTGTTTCTACAGTCCGGATCAGTTGATGAGTCCTCATGTTTGGTTTCACACAGGCACCAACCTAAACGCACCAAAATGCGCACCAACGCATGCACACCAATGCAAGCACATTGTCTTCTCTGATTGGTCAGAGCTGTCTGGCGCAGTAGCAAGAAAGTAAATATAGTGAAAAGATTCTGTTTCAGTGTGTATATCTGTGCAGTGTGAAGCTGCTTTAACACTGAACGCTGAAAATGTGTGGCTGCTTTTTAAGCAAGGTTTTGGACATGCAGAGCAGATATAGTAAACAGAGTTACTGGGCTGCAAGGAGTGAGCGCTGCACACACTGTGCATGTAAACAGCATGAAGCAGCAGAGTCACCGTTTGTTTATGGCAGAATATTATCTGGCTTATATATAAGAATGCATTGCACCTAATCAGCAGTGTAGCTCAATTTAAAAAAGTATATTTGATAGCTGGGTCGGATCAAGACCAGATCTCGTGTATACCACAAACTGCTCCAGAAAAAAATCTGCTTATTCGGCAGGGAAATTTAAATAAGTAATTAAAGTAAAAAAAAATATTGTATGGGTATGGGATTTGTGTGCAATATCTTTATATATTTAAAAAAAAAAACAGACAAAATACATTATTTTCCCTCAATAATTTATTGTGCATCACAGTCAGAAGATGACAGACAAGTGTGTTTATCTTTCTCAGGAGAGCAAGAGTATAACAGCAAGTTGAAAACCATTTCTATCAACATGACATCCCATCATCAACACATCATAGCATCAGTGAACAGACTTCAGATAAACTGAACATTTATAAGAGAAAGCAGGACTGTGTGAGAATGCTCTCATACTACTGGATCAGTGCTGAAAATCTCCTGATGTGTGATAGCATACTAGTGACTGGGTTGGGAGAACATCTTGTTTAATACTCCTCTCCCTCCTCCTCTCCCTCACCCTCAATGGAATCAACACCCACCTCCTCATAATCCTTCTCCAGAGCCGCCATATCCTCTCTGGCCTCAGAGAACTCTCCCTCCTCCATACCCTCTCCTACGTACCAGTGCACGAAGGCACGCTTGGCGTACATCAGGTCGAACTTGTGGTCGAGCCTGGCCCAGGCCTCTGCGATAGCTGTGGTGTTGCTAAGCATGCACACGGCTCTCTGGACTTTGGCCAGGTCACCGCCGGGCACCACAGTGGGGGGCTGGTAGTTGATACCGACCTTGAAACCAGTTGGGCACCAGTCCACGAACTGGATGGTACGCTTGGTCTTGATGGTGGCGATGGCGGCGTTGACGTCTTTGGGTACGACGTCACCACGGTACAGCAGGCAGCAGGCCATGTACTTGCCGTGACGTGGGTCACATTTCACCATCTGATTTGCAGGCTCAAAGCAAGCATTGGTGATCTCTGCCACTGAGAGCTGCTCGTGGTAAGCTTTCTCAGCGGAGATGACTGGGGCGTAGGTGGCCAGAGGGAAGTGGATACGAGGGTAGGGCACCAAGTTGGTCTGGAACTCGGTCAGATCAACATTGAGGGCACCATCGAATCGGAGGGAGGCGGTGATGGAGGACACAATCTGGCTGATCAGCCTGTTGAGGTTGGTGTAGGTAGGACGCTCGATATCGAGGTTCCTACGACAGATGTCGTAGATGGCCTCATTGTCCACCATGAAAGCACAGTCGGAGTGCTCGAGGGTGGTGTGGGTGGTCAGGATGGAGTTGTAGGGCTCCACCACAGCGGTGGACACCTGTGGAGCTGGGTAGATGGAGAACTCCAGCTTGGACTTCTTGCCGTAGTCGACAGAAAGGCGCTCCATCAGCAAGGAGGTGAAACCAGAACCGGTACCACCTCCAAAGCTGTGGAACACCAGGAAGCCCTGGAGACCAGTGCACTGGTCAGCCTAGAAAAGATACAGAATAGATTTGTTAATCTAAGTAATCAGATCATAAACCTTATCAAACATAAAGTCCTCACCAGTTTGCGGATCCTGTCGAGAACCAGGTCGATGATTTCCTTGCCGATGGTGTAATGCCCACGAGCGTAGTTGTTGGCAGCATCTTCCTTTCCAGTGATGAGCTGCTCAGGGTGGAACAGCTGGCGGTAAGTGCCGGTACGAACCTCGTCTGAAGGACAATAGAAACAAGTTAATGATGATAAAACATCAGATCTGATCTAACAGCACTAAACAGACAGGTGATTTAATACAGTCATCATAAATGGAGAATTGCTTACCAATCACAGTGGGCTCCAGATCCACGAACACTGCTCTGGGGACGTGCTTGCCAGCTCCTGTTTCGCTGAAAAAGGTGTTGAAGGAGTCGTCCCCTCCGCCGATGGTCTTGTCACTGGGCATCTGACCGTCCGGCTGAATGCCATGCTCAAGGCAGTACAGCTCCCAGCAGGCATTGCCAATCTGGACGCCAGCCTGGCCAACGTGGATGGAGATACACTCACGCTGTTGGAAGAAAAAGAACCAGTTATTCAAGTCATACATAAAGACAAACATCAATCTTAACTGTCCTAACAGATCATGCAAATAAAGACCATGATGTGCTTAAGATTACAGATAAAGCCCTAGTCAGACCTGCAAATCTACATTAAATTATGTTTTTAATGCAAAGTAATACAGCCACTCCAGTAGTACAGACTACAGAACTTTTACATTAATCATATATAAAGGCGCAAGGCTGTAGCAGCATCCAGTTCAGAACAGTTTAAGATGGCATTAGCAAAAACTCAAGCTATGGCCAGACAGGCCAATGCCCAGGGGCTCTGTCCACAACTGTAATCATACACAAATCTATCTATATTTGGCTACTTATATTTCTAGTGCTTCACTACTTAGATTAATGAGGCTTTTAAAGTCACTTGTGCCCACAGGCTTGGCAAGACCTCGATCCGTCCCTGGCTTGGCGTAAATGTTGGCACAGCAAGTGAACTAGCAGCGAGGATCACAGTGTGTGCCGCAGAAGGGCGGGGGTAGTGCAAATCACGCCATGTCCCGTCACTCACCCTTGCTTTCTTCCATTCGACTACGCCCTCATTTCCATTTTCCAGCCTAGTCTGTCTGAAAAAATCCCATCCCAAAATCTTTTTACATAGTAGCTTTGAAATTGCTTTTTCTTTGAATAATTATTTGATAAATGTATTTATTCATTTAGATTTATGCATTATGCATTCTATCTATGCTTAGAACACACCAAATACACTACAGAGCAGTACACTATTTGTGTAAAAATTAATATAAAGTATTTTATCTAGGTGAAAAATAAATATTTATAGATATATAATGGGCTACATAGCAAAACATGTATGTGACAAAACATGTATAGGAGGATTCTTTTTGCCTGGAGACCACTTACAGCTCTGAAAAAAAAAACAAGAGACCACTTCAGTTTCTGAATACGTTTCTCTGATTTTGTTATTTATAGGTATATGTTTGAGTAAAATGAACATTGTTGTTTTATTCTATAAAATGCGGACAGCATTTCTCCCAAATTCCAAATAAAACTAATGTCATTTAGAGCCTTTATTTGCAGAAAATTAGAAATGGCTGAAATAACCAAAAAAAAAATTCAGACCTCAATGCAAAAATAACCCGGGTTTTTAATCACAGTTTTCAAGCATCTTGGCATGCTCTCCCCCACCAGTCTTACACACTGCTTTTGGATAAATTCAAGCAGTTAAGCTTGGTTTGACGGCTGTGATCATCCATCTTCCTCTTGATTATATTCCAAAGGCTTTTAATTTGGTAAAATCAAAGAAACTCGTCATTTTTAAGTGGTCTCTTATTTTTTTCCATATATATGGTATATATGGTGCACTATGTAGGGATCCTTCCTCGGTCTCAGACTCCATCCAGCTGCTGCCAAGGGATTTGCACAGTATGCCCGTTGCCTAGCAACAGGGTTTCTCTTTCAGATTCATTCATTCATTCGTTTCGGACTAAAATACTGAAAGTAGCAACTAATAAACCCTGCAGTTGCTATATAAACACGAATATTCGACGATAATTGGAGGTATGTGGAGGTTTTGACTAAGTTTGATTGTGGTTAAAGCTGTGAGGCTATAAGCCAGTAATTGTCTTTGAGGGGCGGGTGTCCCCATCCCCCCGCACTGGTCTCGGCGGGGAGCCTGTGACATTCCCTCTCCTCACTGTTCTGAACAGACACTGAGAGAGAACCACAAATGCTAATCGGCTTTTCTGACTAACCTTCTGTCTTACAGGCTCTAGGGAAGCCACTGCTCCGAGAAATGCATTTACATTTCAAAAGAATTGAGTTCTGACCCCGATAAACTCTTTCACGATTCAAATAAAGGAGGTTTGATAGTGTTCCACCTTAAATAGTGGTACAGCAATGGCATTTTGGTGCCAGCCTGCATGTTAGATACATGTAGGAATTAAGGTGGAACGGGCAATTCGTCGCATCCGAGAATCTATTTAGCTAGATTAGCTATGTAATTAGCGCTGTATAGAAATGCGGTTGCTAGATCATATTTAACATATGTGAGAGCTAATATTTCTAACTAGTTAGCTTTTATCCATTAACCACTCTAAAAAGATCATGTAATAATTCCATCAAAAACAACGTTTATTCGATGTTCTTTGCTATCAGGGCTGATATAGCTATACACCTATAACTATAACGTAATGTACAGGTCAAATTACACTACTGAAAATATATAAATGTTATTTCATAGCTTTAGCCACATAAAACTTACGACATTCAAATATATATATATATATTTTAAAAACGAAGAGGAAAAAGCACGGACGCGCTCCGCCCACGTCTTACAGACGTCTAAATTGACCCTATTCAAAACTAGCGCGATAAAATGAGCGAATACAATATAGAACATTTTGACTTATTTGTCTTTTCAAACCAGTAACAGCTCGTGTAATAAAGTTACACTGAGTAAATCGCCCAGAGAAGACAGGGAACATCATATGCCTAACGTTAACCTAACCTAACTAGATAATATAAGAATAAGCAGCTTATATAAATAATAATCCATTAAAACAAACCGATTAATAAAAACATATAGCTCACTAGGTGCGTGTAAAAATAGGATTTAATAAATTCAGATTATATTATGTCATTTCAGACATGTCTGTCTCTACATCATACAAACACTTTTATATATATATACAATTAATATCATATAAAATATATATATATATGTGTACTTACCATTTTGAGATGTTTAGATGGTCAGCTCACACAAAGGGAAATTGGGTTTCTTGATGCGGTTTGGTTACCTTCGTCGACGGCTAAGAGTCGATGCAGTAACTGCTTGCTGTCGGTGTGGCGCACCACTTTATAAAGGCACGGGCCCGAGGGGGGCTGGGCTCGTGCACACGAGGCATTGAGATGGCAGACAGTGGAATTTCATTGTAGTTCTGCACAATGCATGCTGAAGGAATGCACTAATTTGCACAGATTTGAACATTTACATTTGTGCATGCTTAATATTGGTCCCTAACTGCATTTAATATGAAGACTGGTATATGCCCCTAGTTTTCTACACAGTGCATGTAGCAAGAATAAATGAATACGTATAGTCAAGCAAATTTACATTTTTGCACACTCAATATGGTCATAAATAGCATTTTTTACACAGACAGTGAGATTGTACTGTAATTCAGTTTGTTTCCACCACATTGCATATTGCAAGAATGCACAAACATGTATAATCAAACAAATTTCATTCATGTGTGCTCAAGACTGATTTTTATACAGAATGGGGGATTTCCATGTATCTCTGCAAATTAAGCATATTTGTAATATGTGCATGCTCAAAAATGTTACCTGCATTCATCTGTTGTTATATAAAGCTCTGCAAATACAAATGTAGGATGCACATTCTGCTTATGCTATAAAGCAGCTATCAGTCCAGGTTTTTTCTTTTTTTTTACTACTGAAGATCATCTTTAATTAATAACCAGTCATATGGGCACATAAAGGTTTACATTATGATAATAATATGAAAAAATATAGATAATTAGTTACACCTGTTAATACATTTATAACTGGGATTTTGAGTGGAATAAAAAGGCACCAGACAGGCGGGTCCATTATTGATGAGGGATGCTGATCACGTGGCGCACTGCAGATGGTGACGTCATTGTGCTGCAGCAAAAACGACCAGACAAAGAAGGGCGGTGGCCTGGAGGCCACACACACCACATACACATATAGCAAATAATAATAATAAAAGAAATCTGATATAATATAATATAATATAACATATATACAATATATATAATAACGCTACAATGCTAAATTATGCAAAATTAATAGTGCAGACTAGTTATAAATTCACTTATCCTGATGGTGTAACTGGCACTAGCACTGCAGTGCAAAAAACTGTTCCTGGATGCCCTGAATGACTGCTATCATTAAGTGGGTGTACAGTGACTATGATGCAGTTTTCCATACAAGAAGATGCATACAATATTATTTTAACTAACATAAAATCACAGGGTGGAGACTGATAATATCATATTGCTCAGCTTATTTAAGGTGGACTGTCAAATATTTAGAAACCTATTAATGCCCCCAATTAAAAATGAATTATGTCTTAAATATAAGATATGATTGTTGTGAAAAATACAATAACAAATACAAGAAATTTTAAATAAAAATATAGATTTATTTCATGTTTTTTAAATGTAATGTATGACAAATGTAATTATAATTACTTTATAATTAAGACAAACATTTAGCATGTTAATTTGTACATATACTAATACACACCGTGGTACAATCATAGTTGTATAAACCTGATTATTACAGTAAATCTCTAATACCCTACTACTAATATTCGCTGCGCCAAATACTGGATCAATGCTCCATTCACCCACCCGTATTCCGATATGCCCCGCCTTACCGCGCTGCAATTGGCTAGTAGATCACACCAACGCGGAGTCCGCTATAACCATTGGTCAATCCCAGTCAGCACAGGAGGGCGTGGCTCTCCGGAAAACGGGTGGAGAAATCCCTGCGCGCATGCTCAGTAAGAGCGCCGCCTCTTTACTCTGCTTCCCCCGTTGTCTGGACCGCGTCCATCTCTCCAGCGTCAGCATCATCTCCAGAAACAGGGCAAAATGGTGAGATATCAACTTTATTTCTGCATAAGATTAAAAATACCTTCAATATTGTGATTTTAGACGTTTACACGTGGAAATAAACGTTTAGGTTTAGACTAAAGATGAGTTTAGAAAAATGCTGATTCTTTTAAAGATCAGCATCAGGGTGGGTCCAGCACCATGCTTCTTCTGCCTTATTGTTCCCAGACACAAAGAGATTTAACACAACTAGAGAAATGTAGAAAAAAAACAATGATTAAAAATTAAATTGACTTAATGACAGAATATATTTAGTCTTGTAGCTACTTGTGTTTGGCTATTAATAATGCCAGATTTAGAAATTATAAACTTATAATATTATTATAGAAGCCTCAAGTAAACCAAGCATATCAGACTTAATTGAAAATATATTGGTACATAGAATTTTGGAGCATAATTTGGACAGAAATATACAGACACATATTTCAAAGACTGCAATAATGCTGAATCATGCAAAATGTGCAGACTGTTCAGTAATTTACTAATACACTTGTCTAGCAGGTTTGACAGTGTAACTGGTATTGCAATGCCAAAAACTGCCCATTTCTTTAATGATAAAAAAAAAGTCTATAGCCACTATTTTGCAATATTCCATGCATATGGATCATTATTATTTTAGACAAACATTTAAGGTGGTCTCTTAACAATTAGTCAGAAACCTGCATATAGTTAATATAGTCACAAATTATAAATACTTAAAATGCTTTAAGTATTTGTGAATACAATTCTTATTACGAAGTAATACACACATTGTTTATGTTAAATATGCTGGACGCTGTTTATTTCAATTTATACTGATTTACACATGTACAGTGATACAAATACATAGGCCTAGTTTCTACAGCAAATCTACTGTAAGGATACACATTTTTATTGAAGCACGATTAATATTGCCAATATTTCAAACCTATACTTGATGATGGATCTGTTGTACGCTGGAAAAGGACCTAGCAATACTGGCTATGCATACTACTACAATTGACTGGTTTTGCTACTTTAAAATCAATTTTTTATCTAATTTATATTATTTTGATTATTTTTAAAGTTATAAAGTTCAACAGTGCATTCCTAAAACACACTCCACTTGCCATTCTAATAGGGGTGCACAATATATCAGTTTAGCAATGATTGACATTGTTTTTTTTTCCATAGCTTAACATGCATTACCATTATATCTGAATCAACATCATTAATTTTACTCCAGTTTATATTACACACAGTTCATTATTAATATTATGGCATTATTATTTGAACAGTCATTCTTGGCTAAATCTAATACGTTTCACAATATATATCACAGACCAGCAAAATATCGCAAAATATACATATAACATAGTCTAGCATTTAATTGAAAAAGGTGTGCACAATAACGTTGAGTGAATTAATTTGTGTAGTTTCCCTTATGAGTATTGCATAAAGCATGCATTTAAATAGCAGCTCCTTTTCCACATGCTCTGTGCAATTACACATTCTCACCAGAGAGGCCACTAAATCCCCAAAGCTTCGAAACTTACAGACTGTCACTTTAAAACCAAATATCGGAGCCTCAGGGAACACCTCTTTACCCCTGACTGTCAACTATTGGTAACATGAATTCTTATGTAAAATAAAGCCATATAGTAATTGTGGTCAATCTTGAGGTTAGCAAAATATTTGAAGTCATGCTTGTATTTTGTATGATAAGTCGATAATGTAACTATCGTGACAGACCTATATATATCTTTTTCATGTGTGATTTTAATTGAGTGACTTCAATGGCATTTTTCTTCCAACAGCGTGAGTGTATCTCCATCCATGTTGGACAGGCTGGCGTCCAGATTGGCAATGCCTGCTGGGAGCTGTACTGCCTTGAGCATGGCATTCAGCCGGATGGTCAGATGCCCAGTGACAAGACCATCGGTGGCGGGGACGACTCCTTCAACACCTTTTTCAGCGAGACAGGAGCTGGCAAGCACGTCCCCAGAGCAGTGTTTGTAGATCTGGAGCCCACTGTGATTGGTAAGCAGTTCCCCAGTTATGATGACTGTATTTCATCACCTGCCAGTTTAGTACCATCAGCTTAGATCTGATGCTTCATCATCATCTTGGTCCTCTTGTCTCTCAGACGAGGTTCGCACCGGCACTTACCGCCAGCTGTTCCACCCTGAGCAGCTCATCACTGGAAAAGAAGATGCTGCCAACAACTACGCTCGTGGCCATTACACCATTGGCAAGGAAATCATCGACCTGGTTCTCGACAGGATCCGCAAACTGGTGAGGACTTTATGTTAGATTTATTGATTACCCTAATCTGAGTCTGACAATTTAACAATTTAACAAATCTATTCTGTATCTCTTCTAGGCTGACCAGTGCACTGGTCTCCAGGGCTTCCTGGTGTTCCACAGTTTTGGAGGTGGTACCGGCTCTGGTTTCACCTCCTTGCTGATGGAGCGCCTCTCCGTGGACTACGGCAAGAAGTCCAAACTGGAGTTCTCCATCTACCCAGCTCCTCAGGTGTCCACCGCTGTGGTGGAGCCCTACAACTCCATCCTGACCACCCACACCACCCTCGAGCACTCCGACTGTGCTTTCATGGTGGACAATGAGGCCATCTACGACATCTGCCGTAGGAACCTCGATATCGAGCGTCCTACCTACACCAACCTCAATAGGCTTATCGGTCAAATCGTGTCCTCCATCACAGCCTCTCTCCGATTCGATGGTGCCCTCAATGTTGATCTGACTGAGTTCCAGACCAACTTGGTGCCCTACCCTCGTATCCACTTCCCTCTGGCCACCTATGCCCCAGTCATCTCTGCTGAGAAGGCTTACCACGAGCAGCTCTCAGTGGCAGAGATCACCAATGCTTGCTTTGAGCCTGCAAATCAGATGGTGAAATGTGACCCACGTCACGGCAAGTACATGGCCTGCTGCCTGCTGTACCGTGGTGACGTCGTACCCAAAGACGTCAACGCCGCCATTGCCACCATCAAGACCAAGCGTTCCATCCAATTCGTGGACTGGTGCCCAACTGGTTTCAAGGTTGGTATCAACTACCAGCCCCCCACTGTGGTCCCTGGCGGTGACCTGGCCAAAGTCCAAAGAGCCGTGTGCATGCTTAGCAACACCACAGCTATCGCAGAGGCCTGGGCCAGGCTCGACCACAAGTTCGACCTGATGTACGCCAAGCGTGCCTTTGTGCACTGGTACGTAGGAGAGGGTATGGAGGAGGGAGAGTTCTCTGAGGCCAGAGAGGATATGGCGGCTCTGGAGAAGGATTATGAGGAGGTTGGCGTTGATTCCGTAGAAGGCGAGGGAGAGGAGGAGGGAGAGGAGTACTAAACGTCCTAAAATTGTTCCTGTATGTCTCTCCACATTGTGTTAGAAAGAACCGAGTAGGGCCTATTCTTGGGACTGACTGCTGCTGCCATTGTCACAGCATGGTGGACAGCATATCAGGCATGAACAGTTCTGGTGGTTTAGGTTCAGTGTAGTCCAAAACTCCTTAAGCAGTATGTCTATGAAAGTCATTGTTATTTCTCTGGCATTGTGTAATCTGTTATTTGCTGTCAAAACCTGAATAAAACCATTCCTAATAAATTTTGTCTTGTGCTATTTTAACCTATTGTTTACTGGAGTTCAATAATGACTTGCCATCTGCAGTTAGGAGTTACACTATGGCTCCCTCTATTGGCATGGAGTAATTTGTAATTACACAGTGTGTTCCTCTAACACCTACCAATAGTCAGTAAAACAATTGTTTACCTGTTGCTGCCCAAATGAATGACTTTGTTGAGTACAGTTGTAAAAAGGCTACAACAGTAAAGCAGTGTTTCACCTTTTATGATATTTTAGCATCCATATATTATATATATATATATATATATATATATATATATATATATATATATATATATATATATATATATATATATATATATATCCATATATATCCATAATTGTTCTATAATAATGTTAAAGTAATCTGTAATGCTTGTTGATAATTTTAAAAAGTGATCATGGATAATTAGACATATAAAATTTACTATGGCTGTGTCTGAAAATCAAAAAATGCTGACTTGCCACCCACACTTTCTCACTTAGAAGTCAGTGTCCTGGAGTCAAATAGGAGGCTCTTTATACTGACATATATATGACATATATATAGCTCACTGCTATATATGTGTTTATTCAAGATTGAAGTGTTTCATTGTCATATGCACAGCAGAAACAAGTAGTTACACTGTACAATGTAATTCTTACTTTGCAGTTTCTCCAAATACAGACATATTTAAATAACAATATAAAAGTAAAAAAAAAACATGAATAGGTATAATAGGTACGATGTGTTCTGATTTTCAGGAATGTTAACATGTGTTCAATAAAACCATACAAACATATATTTTTTGTGTGGTATTAGTTTAAGCATACTGTGTTTGTCTATTGTTGTGATCAGAACACATTTAATTACCAATTTATGCAGAAATCCAAGTAATCCCAATGGGTTCACATGGAGTATAGTGCATCCCAAATTTACCAACATTAACTTTTTAATATAACATTATAGTCATTATGGCTTTTAGAAAAATGTGTTTTGATGAGGGAGGTAGTGCACTATAGGCTCCTTTTGTCCTAAATGTCCTCCTCTGTTTTCTCTCTCTTCTTGTCTCTCTTTCTATTTCGCTCAACTTTTCTCATTTACACTTTTCTTTCTCTCCTTACTTTCTCTCACTCTGTCCCTTTTTCTCTTTCCCTCTAATTTTCTCTCTCTGTTTCTCTCTACTATTTCCTCTCACTTTCTCCCCACCTCTTTATTTTTCTCTATCACTTTTTATTTTCATTTTACTTTCTAACTTTTTCTCTTTCTTTCTACTTGTCTCTCTCTTTCTCTCTATGTTTCTCTCTCACTCTCCATCCTCTCTCTATTTCTCCCTATCTCTCTCTATCTCTCTACGTTTCTATCTCACTCTCTCTTTTTCTTGCTCTGTACTCATGTCTCTCTTTCTCTCTACAATTGTCTCTCACTCTCTCCACACTTTTCTATACCTCTCAATCTCTCTTTATGTTTCTCTCTAACTCTAATTTTTTCTCTTTCTTTCTACTTGTCTCTCTCTTTTTTCTCTCTACTTTTCTCCCTCTCTCCTCCACCTATCTCTCTATTTTTCTCTCTTTACTTTTCTCTTTCGTTATACTTTTCTCTCTCTCTTTCTCTCTACTTTTCTCTCTCATTTTCTCCCTCTCTCTCTCTCTCTCTCTCTCTCTCTTTCTCTTTATTTACTTTTCTCTTTCTTTCTCTCTCTCACGTATATAGTCTTGAGTAATATATTAACTGTAGATAATAATTTGTAGTAAATGTACTAATTTAAATAACAGTTCTTCTATCAGATAAATGAACTTCTCGTCTTGTGACCGGTCCCCGCGCGGGTGGGCGGGGCTTGTCTGACACCAGTATAAATACCAGCGTTTCTGAGGAAGTTCAAACCATCACCTCACAACGGATTCCTAACGGTCTTAGCGTGAGAGCTGTTTTACGAAGTTTTAACGAAGTTTTTACGCAGTAAAAGAAGTTGTAGTTCACTCCTTCCACATCAGTATGGTAAGTTTAAATGAAGTTTACTCCATTTATGTCATTATAATTTTACTATATACTGGTGAAACACAGTTTATGCTAAAGTTTGTACAGCTTCTTATCAGTATTTTAAAATTCCACCTTAAATATTGCAGCGCCATAATGGAACTACTGCACTATTTAAGGTGGAATTGAAAACTCTGAGAAGAAGCTGAACAAACTAGAAGCTTAAATGGTTTAATATATTTTAAAACTGTTTTTTCTAGTTAACTGAAGCTTGACTCTACCACAGGCTGTTGTTTACTGGTCATTTCCCCTTTTTATGCTAGGAATTGCAAAATTGACAAGTTTTGTGTAATTATGAGTCTCACAGAAAACAGTCTTCCCCTACATCTGTCTACTCTGAACCTAAAACAGGGATTTAAATATGTCTCCACTGCATTTATTTCTATTACAGAAGCAAAAATAACCAGTGATATTATGTGATGCATTGTACCCATAGAAAAAATAAATATTTTATTTATATCATTCTAAAATATATTTCAAGCAATTGCAGAACATAGGCTTTTTATTACTGATATAAGCAATTCCACTATTTTAAAGTGCAGGGAAATTTCAATTATTCAGTACATTGTGATTGGAATGTAAAAATATTAATTAATATATATATATATTTTATTTAATCGACACTATTGCGGTTAGCAAAAATGAAAAAGGTTATGTCCATATATTGTACATTAGTACATTTAAAATATAAAATATATTTTTTCACATGAATATAAAAAATTGTTACATTTTTGTATTCCTAATATTCCTAAGTCAGATTAATTTTGAGATCGAATGCTAAAAAAAGTTGGCAACAAAATTTCTTCTTGCTTTTACACGAAAACCAAGTTACAGAGATGATCTCTGAGTGATTAAGGCCCAAAGGAAGAGAAATATAGGCCTAAGCATGCAAATCATAAACAAAACATTACAAAATAAAAAGTAACACAAGTCTAAAGTTGTATTTTACGATATCTTTTTCATCAGTGATAGTATTCTCAGCAAGTTATTTGCATCAACCCCCTGACCACCAAACAAAACATGTACATTTACAGATCTGTAAAGGGACTTAGGCAAAGCATGTTAATCCTGTTTTTTTTTTTTTTTTTTTGCACACAGTTCTGTCCAGAAGGTTCTGGCACAAAATGATATCACAAGACTATTAATCATTTCTCTCAGTAGTGTGAGGATTCTTTATGTAAAATATTTATGTAACAGAGTCTGAAAAAATAATTATATAGATCAGATTCCGAAAAAAAAAATATATATATATATTAACATACAGTTAAAAGTAAGAAAAAATTCTCATTCTGAAGAAAGTAGTAGCTATGAACTTGTGAGATGTTTTCATTTGCTAGGCTTTGTTCTTTTAGGTAACGGATTGAATTACAAGGTTGGTTAAAGCTTATTTGACAGTATTGAGATTTTTTAGTGTTTTATGTCTAACCAAAATTTGGATTATACCTTATAAATATTTAGCAATAACTAACAACAATCCAGCAGACTATAGTTTTGTACAAAGCATTATGTATATGGTGGAGTATGTGTAATTTACCAATATGCTTTAGATATTATTATATCAGAAACGCTGGGACACTTTCACTACACAATGTTTTATATATATATATATATATATATATATATAACTATAAATGTAATCAAGGACTGTGTAAGAGACGTGAAATGCTGGATGTCACATGAGTTAAACCTCCTTAACAGTGACAAAACAGTGATGTAAAATCAAGACTTTTTTATGTGATTTATACAAAGGTTCAGAGGTGCCTCCACCTGTTGCACAGTCCAGAATGTATGCAAGTACATATACTGTAAAAGACCTTAATGTTATAGATTACTGACCTAGCTTAGGTGACCCTATACACATACTCTTCATTAAGGGAGTGTTTGAATGAGTGTAGGCTTATATTCTGAGTGTGTGGCCATTCCAAAGTGATTAACACTATAATGGCTTTCAGTAGCTGTTCAAGGGAGAATGATCATGTGACACATCGGTCCACATTGTTGTGGAGGGTGAAAGTGCACACTTATGCAAAAAGCAGTGGGCCGTCATTAATTGGGCTCAACAGCTGAATGATGTCACTCATCTGTTTTGTACTGAGTGGCAGATTGTGTTAACCATCAAAATGGCTACTTTTTACATATAAGTGGAAGTGTGGGAATTTTCAATATTATTATGGTAAGGGGTGGAATGTTGATAATGCAACCAATGGCCATGGCATAGCATATGTGTCTTTAAGGAATGCTCTTGAGATGGCAGCAGTATGTGGATGTGCATTGTCCTATTAGGAAAGTGCACCGGAGTGTGCGTTAGGAAAGGAAGGGCAACTAGGTTGTACTTTTCTCTCTTACTCTCTCCCCCCTTTTTATTTCTCTTCCTCTCTTTACTTTTCTATCACTCTCTCCCTTTTTCTTTCTCTCTCCCTCCCTCTCTCTTTACTCTTCTCTCACTCTCCCTCCACCTCTGTATTCCTCTCTCTTTATTTTTCTCTCTCTTTCTCTCACTCGCTATAATACCATTATTGCAACATACAGCTCTAGAGAACAATGTATAAACTACAGACAACATTTCTCCCAAATCCCAAATAAAATATTGTCATTTAGAGCATTTATTTGCAGAATATAAAAAAATATCTGACAAAATATCAGAGCTTTCAGACCTTAAATAATGCAAATAAAACAAGTGTATATTTATAATGTTTTAAGATTTCAGAAATCAATATTTGGTGGACTAATCCTGGTTTTTAATTACAGTTTTCATGCATCTTGGCATGTTCTCCTCCACCAGTCTTACACACTGCTTTTGGATAACGTTATGCCACTCCTGGTGCAACAATTCAGGAAGTTCAGCTTGGTTTGATGGCTTGTGATCATCCATCTTCCTCTTGATTAATTCCAGAGGTTTTCAATTTGGTAAAATAAAAAAGAAATAATAAATTTAAAATCATTTTTAAGTGGTCTCTTTTTTCAGAGCTGTATAATATTGTGTATTATTAACTGACAAATATAGATAATAATCTGTAGGAAGTGTACAAATTTAAAGAACAGTTCTTCTATCAGGACCTTCTTAATGTAACATTGGGCTTGGGCAAAGTGCCAAGATCAAAGGTGATCTGGCATCATGCAAAATTGCACCGCAGACCCTGACACCAGGCATTCTGAGTTTTTGGCTTGTGGAATGGAATTGCTTTGAGGAGTGTGTGTGTTTTATACAGAGTAGCCGTTGAGACTCTTGTCGGTCATGTGCTCCGAGTTCTGGCCTCCATCTGGCTGCAGTAACACACAGTGTGTTTTGTCTCTTAGCTCTGCAAGATTATAAATGAACTGTCAGGTGATGTGGACATACAACTCTCACTCTGTTGTAGAGAAGTATTTACACTTGGTAAATTACCTTTTTTAGCTAGAGGTAGAGCTCCTGCTTTAATAAAAATGGCCTGTGGTGGAGTTACCAGGAACATTTATAACTGAAAGTGTTGAGGAGAATGATCTACCTGTAATGTCTATCAGCTTGTTACTAATAGAAATATTTGGGGAATTAAGCAGAGACATTAATAAGAGACATATGGCAATGTTGCTAAACCTTTAATGTTTTACTGCAGTAAAAGCCTTAACTCTTTTGAGAAGGCTTTAAACAGAGTATATTTTTACAACCAAAATGTTTAAATAAGTGAAAAGAGGTTAGTTGTCACCCAACAATGAGATTTTTTTAAGGCACACAAACTCTCTGTTTTCCAGGTGAAAGATACAATATGTATAGAGCCAAGATACTTATTTTAGCTGGGCTAGCTTAGCTTTAGCATTTGTTTGTTGATCAAAAAACTGCCTGCATTTCTCTGTATGAATCATTTATGTTAAGAATGCAATTGCTGCTGTGGTAGATAAACATTCCATCTGGTTATTCAAAACCCAAGACCTGACCAGACTTTAGCATCTACATAGGGGCAAGATCCTGTCCTAACCTAACCATACCCCAACCACAGCTGTTTTAACTTTGGTGGGGCTGACCACAATTCCGAGTTCTGATCCTCTATGTTTTCCTCACTGATATAACCCAAACCACATTTTAACCCTTGTCTTTCCCAACAGCGTGAGTGTATCTCCATCCACGTGGGCCAGGCTGGTGTCCAGATTGGAAATGCCTGCTGGGAGCTGTACTGTCTTGAGCATGGCATTCAGCCGGATGGTCAGATGCCCAGTGACAAGACCATCGGCGGAGGGGACGACTCCTTCAACACCTTTTTCAGCGAAACAGGAGCTGGCAAGCACGTCCCCAGAGCAGTGTTTGTGGACCTAGAGCCCACTGTGATTGGTAAGCAGTAATGTATATAGTGCAACATCTATTAACATCTAAAACCACCTAGGGGTAGACATTTTGTGTTGGTTGATGAAGCCTTTGACCATAATATTTTATACTGTGGCCACAAGGAATATCGTGGAGTGACTTGCAAACAAACCACCAGACCATTTTTGTGTATTAGAAATTATCCATTATTTATAACCTCAGTTACACTGTACAAAAAAATAAATGCAACACGTTTGGTTTTCCTCCCATTTGTAATGAGCTTAACTTAAAGATCTAAGACTATGTATATAAAAGGCCTTTTTTCTCAAATTTTTTTCACAATTGGGTCTAAATCTGTGTTAGTGAGCACTTCTCATTTACTGAGATATGTTTTGGATAATAAACACAGCTGCATTTTTTGGATGGAATTTTAAATGCACTGCGATACTGTCATGTAATTCTGAGGCCCATTGTTGTGCTATTCATCCATGACCATTACCTCATACTGCAGCATCTGTATCTGTATCTCTACCCAGTTCCTGGAAGCTGAAAACATCTCAGTTCTTGCGTGGCTGTCACGCCTGGCCCTGTTTCCTGTCTGTCCTCGTGCCTGTGTTGTCCCACGTGACCCGTGCCCCTGTGTTCTGCCTGTGATTTTCCATTACCTCATGTCTCATTTGTAGCTCCACCCCTTCCCCAGGTGTTTCCACTCCCAGTGTGTTTCCTGTTAGTTAAAAAGACTTCCTCTGTTACTTGTCCTCTGTCGGTCTTTGCACTGTCCCCCGTTGTCTGTCTCTCTGCGTTTCTGTCTCTCTCTGTGTTTCTTAGCCTCTCAGTGTTTCTTTAGTCATTGCCCTAGGTCCTTGTTTAGTGTTTATCTCTGTTTGTTTCTAGTTCCCTATATTTATACATCTCTGCCTTGTTTAGTTTTGTAATTATTCAGTTCCTAGTTTATTTCTTTGTTTATCTACTCCTGCTTTGTTTGTTAGTTATTATCTATCTAGTTTAGTTCCTTATTGTTTTCCTCGTTTGTTTTGTCAGCCTCCCTATTTGTTTGTAGTATATATTTATCTTCCTGTTTATTTTATTTTCTAGTTCCCTGTGTTTTCCCTAGTTTATTCCCTTGCCCTGTTTTAGTTTATCCTGCCTAGTTTTATAGTCTCCCCGTTTGTTTATCTTTAGTATCTCTTGTTTGTTTGTTAGTTTTAGCTCGCCTCTGTTTCTTGTTTTCCTTTGTTTCTTGTTTACTTGTTTATTGGTTTATTTATCATTAGTCTCTCTCTCTTGTTTATTCCTAGTTTATTTTTCCAGCGTTTGTTTAGTTTTATGTTCTCTAGCCTCCCTCGTTTGTTTAGTTATTTTGTTGTTACGTGTTTACTTCTCTCTTTGTTTAATAAACTCACCTTACCTGCACATACGTCCGCCTCCACGTCTCTCTGCCTGGGTCTAAATCCTGACAGTGGCCACCATACTCACCGGACATGTAACCCATTGAGCATGTTTATATTTTTGTTCAGTGTAATTTAGCTTATATCTCCATTTTTTTCACCTAGACGAGGTCCGTACCGGCACTTACCGCCAGCTGTTCCACCCTGAGCAGCTCATCACTGGAAAGGAAGATGCTGCCAACAACTACGCTCGTGGGCATTACACCATCGGCAAGGAAATCATCGACCTGGTTCTCGACAGGATCCGCAAACTGGTGAGTATTAATTAATTAGAGTATAGATCTCCACTTATTCCTTCTTTGTTTTATTATTACCTAATTTTCTTTACTTTCTCCCCATTTCAGTCTGACCAGTGCACTGGTCTCCAGGGCTTCCTGGTGTTCCACAGCTTTGGAGGTGGTACTGGTTCTGGGTTCACCTCCTTGCTGATGGAGCGCCTCTCTGTCGACTATGGCAAGAAGTCCAAGCTGGAGTTCTCCATCTACCCAGCTCCACAGGTGTCCACCGCTGTGGTGGAGCCCTACAACGCTATCCTGACCACCCACACTACCCTCGAGCACTCCGACTGCGCTTTCATGGTGGACAACGAGGCCATCTACGACATCTGCCGTAGGAACCTCGATATCGAGCGTCCTACCTACACCAACCTCAACAGGCTGATCAGCCAGATTGTGTCTTCCATCACCGCCTCCCTCCGATTCGATGGTGCCCTCAATGTTGATCTGACCGAGTTCCAGACCAACTTGGTGCCCTACCCTCGTATCCACTTCCCACTGGCCACCTACGCCCCGGTTATCTCTGCTGAAAAAGCTTACCACGAGCAGCTTACTGTTGCAGAGATCACCAATGCTTGCTTTGAGCCTGCAAATCAGATGGTGAAATGTGATCCACGTCACGGCAAGTACATGGCCTGCTGCCTGCTGTACCGTGGTGACGTCGTACCCAAAGACGTCAACGCCGCCATTGCCACCATCAAGACCAAGCGTTCCATCCAATTCGTGGACTGGTGCCCAACTGGTTTCAAGGTTGGTATCAACTACCAGCCCCCCACTGTGGTGCCCGGCGGTGACCTGGCCAAAGTCCAAAGAGCCGTGTGCATGCTAAGCAACACCACAGCTATCGCAGAGGCCTGGGCCAGGCTCGACCACAAGTTCGACCTGATGTACGCCAAGCGTGCCTTCGTGCACTGGTACGTAGGAGAGGGTATGGAGGAGGGAGAGTTCTCTGAGGCCAGAGAGGATATGGCGGCTCTGGAGAAGGATTATGAGGAGGTTGGTGCCGACAGCCTGGAGGGAGAAGATGAAGGAGAAGAATATTAAATGTGAATTAAAGAGGACATGAAACATTTCAGTTTGTACAAGTTTTCTAAGGGATTAAATATAATGGGATTTATTTGGGGGGGATTTTTTTATATAAAATGTTTAGAGACTAAATTATAATATATTTATGTTTGTTACGTTTGCGCTAGGGTGCCGCCATGTTGCCCATGCAGCACTGGTGACGTCACGAGGTTGGTTGGTGAAGAGCCCAGGTACATAACTAGCGTAAAAGAGCTTATTGTTTGTGGAGATTATGGATGAAGACGAAGCTGAACTAGGCTAACGTGGAGCATTTGCTCAGAGATCTTTCCTGTATAAAGCTGAGCAGAACTTTTTAGATGCTTTTCTGAGAGCGAGACGTTTTTTGGAGGTGTCTATTCTCTCTCTACGTGGAGCCGTGCAGAAACCCTGCAGCCCGTCAACAGCAGGTACTGCCATCCCGTTAACTAGCTTGTTTATATAACTTACATTTAACATGTAAAGTCCATTAAGACTGAATGAAACATATTGATATTGAAACACCAAGGCACTGTTTGGTTGATAAACCGTTCAGTTTGGAAGTTAGAAGGCTTACTGGGTACTTAGCTTCATCTAGTTAGTGTTAGTTAGTTAGCTAGCGTTGGCTAGCTATGGTAAGATAGCTAGATAAGTAGCTAGCTATATTATCTTTTAATTGTCAGCTTATCTAGACTTTCGGTAAGTTACCTCTCGGTGCTCTGCTGGGTGGGCGCTTTGTTTGGCTCGTTCCGTGCGGCTCACAGCTGCTGCTGTTACAGTACCTCCAGTTGGACGGTCTGTACATCCCAGTTGTTCAGAGAAAGAATAAATACGAAGGAAAAAAGCCTCAGACTGCAGCTTATTTGTCCGGCACTAATGCTCCCGACTCAAAACCCTCTCCTCCACATAGTCCTGGTCTAGAAAGTGCTCGCACCTAACCCCTAGCATTGCAGCTAACCGGAGGATTCTCACGCTTCAGCGCCGCGAGCCACCGCCGAAGAACAGCTGTCCGAGGTGAGGTATGAAAGTGAAAGTGAACCTTTTCTCATTCTTCACCCTATAAAAGTATACTATACCCAGTATTACTACACCCAGGGGCAATACAAAAGTGCCCCCCGCTTTGCATTGATTCTTGGTTTGGATTTTATTATCTATTGAGGAACTAAGTTACTGTAGGCTCATAGTTAATGTTAGTGAGGCGTTCGGGAACCAACCTCGTGACGTCACTTTCAGCGCAGGGACAAGATGGCGCTGCACTTACTTAAGAAAATAACATTGAGATTGCTCATTATTTTAATTCAGTTTCACTGACAACTGTTAAACTTATAAAATTTGTTAGAGAATGAAAATACATCTTGTGAATTATACTAAATACTTGAAGTGTTTCATGTCCCCTTTAAAGAAGTGTGAATTGAAGGCTGCAAGTCCATTCATCATTTTAGTGTTTCTGTTTCGTTTTATCATTTTGAATAAATTTGAGATAAAAAAGTTGCATTGTTGTTATTTGTTTATTTGTCTAAAACAGTAAATATCAATGAATGTGATATATACCTGCAGTTTTATATATGTGACACATAAGACAATTAAGTCTATAAACAAACATTCAGGAGAAAATATAATGTATACACAGAAGAAAAACATTGAAATACCTAAATAAGTGTAAATGTCTTATTTTTAATCTTTTTGTGACTTTAAAGTGTACATAACATAATTGCAACACTTGCAATACATTCAGGTTATATTACATATATAATTTAAATTGAATCATTTTATGTATTTCATCATTGCATACTTGTATTTTAATACTAAATTTAAAATTGTGCAGTTAATGTTTTCGAATCAATTGACAGCTCTAGTTTTGAGGTAAACAGTGTGTTTTGTATGAACATGATCTAGTACAGGATATATGATCTATTCAGTGTCGTCTACACCACCGTTACTGCGCTATCGACTGCGTCCTGCAGGAAGGAATAAGAGCCCTGCTGAATTATTGACGAGGCCGTGCTGTAACTGCTGAGTGCATTTTGCAGATTACTATTAGTGCTGTGAGCACCGCAGACGTCTCGATATTTATGAACAACGCAACAAAAGTCATCCTGAAGATGCGGCTGAACTTTATGATTTTACTAAATGAGGTGGAAGTGAGACCACCATCATATTTCACTTCCTTAAAATGGGGGGATTTGCATACTGCAAAACACCTAAAATCCTCTTAAATTTGATGTACATTTAATAATATCGCCTTTTACAAACGGTAGCAAATTTTTACAGGATTATTCAACTTATTTCTAACCTTTTTCTTTTGGTTTTAAGTAAAATGATAGAGCTAAAATGTTATATAAAAACTAAAGTGGGTAAAAAAGCAAAAATTAAGTGTGCTATTCTAGTAGTGGATAGATAATCACAATATTTATTATTTCTTAAATTCAAAGTCACATATCTGACTATTTAACATACTAAAACTGTAAAGAGATTATTGCTAACTGACACAACAGCCAAGCTCTGTCACCTTCAGAAACACGCTGTGGGCGATATAACAAAGCACAGTACGAATCAAAAGTTCACAAAGAAGAAGGAGGGGAGCTCACACCCCAGTGTATTTGACTTGTCTGAAGAATTTTAATGTCTAATCGTTGGAGAATGATGTCATAGTTCATTTGCATAAAGTTGAGAAAATCTCAACTCTGTCGCTGCTGTAAATCTTTCCCTCTTATAGGAAATGAATGATCACCTGTTACTCTGGAGGCTGCCAGTTTGGACGCAAGGTATGACCAGTTTAGTCACAATGCTAACAGCCAGGCATGACAGGGTTGTACATGTATAGCTGCAGTGCTAACAGCTGGGCTTGGCAGGATTACACCAGTTAAGCTGCAGTGCTAACAGCCAAGCTAAACAAGTTGGAGCCTTGATGCTAAAGCAGCAGAATTTGCACATGTGGGGCACAAGTGAGGCATGGCTATTTAGCATTCCGAAGCATTTTTAAAAACTAAGTTAAATATTTATAAATTATAAGTAAAATGACATAGAAATTATTTAATCGTTAAGAGGATTACACTTGGTAAGATGTCATTTTTTTGCTGTGAAACTAGTTATCATGTCCATGAAGTAATTTTAACACCAGCATTGATTTTTAAACAGGTTTTTAACTGTATTTTCTTTCTTTATGTTTAGAGTTCTTCCTCTTTGCTGGGTCTTGTTCGTAATGGTGAAATGGTGAAGTTGGCAGCATCGTAGTTAGAAAATCCTGAGCTGGTGTGACAGAAATCTGAGGTAAAGTGTAGCTTTAATTTTAGCTTAAAATACTGAAAGAAATGCAACACAATATACAGCCAAATGGAGCTGTACTGGAGAACAGTATGGAGGAACTGGTGGTGCTGGTGAGGACCAGTGGCACAGGAAGCAGGGGAATAGAATGACTGATGGTGGAGGAGAAACTCATTCTCAGTACAGCACGTTGATTAGATTACAGCACACGGCCCAGCACAGGAAATTAATTACTACTATAGCAACAGAAGACGGTTAGCCACTGAGCCAGTGCAGCGTGTCCACTGGAAATGAAACTCGGAGAAGATACTGGAATCTTGATTGTTTACTAGCTTTACTGGTACTGGTATTGTTCCATTAACCCCTCAGAATCACAGAAAATCTGATCTGAATAAATTAGAGCTACATCTCTGGAAATCACCCAGAATGCAACTCTTTAGCAATACTTTAGCAACCACCTAGCTACACCTTAGCAGCCAACAGCTAATGTATAATTGCACCTTAGCAACCAGTTGGCTGGGAAGGTATTGTTGGGAAGTTGCTACAGTGTTGCTATACCTTAGCAACCTCCCAGAAACACCTTAGCAGCCAACAACTATACCAGAGCAACCACTTAGTAATATCTTAGCAATGTACTTCTGTATTGTAGATACACATTTGCAGTGATTTTAACAACCAACCAGTTATAGTTACCAACACCTTTGCAACCACCCACCAACACCATACCAGCCAACAACTATACCATAGCATCCACTTAGTAATATCTTAGCAATGAACTTCTGTACTGTACCAACACATTTGCAATCCCCCAACAATAACTTAACAACTAACCAGTTATCACAGTAAATACCTATCTGCACCTTTGCAACCACCCAACAACACCTTACCAGCCAACAACTATACCATAGCAACCATTAGCAGTGAACTTCTATACTGTGATAACATCTATGCAATCACCCAGCAATAACTTAGCAACCAACCAGTTATCACAGCAAATACCTTCCAACATCTCTGCAACCACCCAACAACACCTTAGCAACCAACTTGTACACTGTAGCAACACATAAGCAACCCCCATAGGTGCAACACCCAGCAACACCTTCACAGCCAACAACTATACCACAGCAACCACTTAGTCACATCTTAACAATGAACTTATATACTGTTGCAACACCTTAGCAACCTCCCATTAACACCTTACCAGCCAACAACTATACCATAGCAACCACTTAACAGTGAACTTTTATACTTACACATCTATGCAATCACCCAGCAATAACCTAGCAACCAACCAATTATCACAGCGAATACCTACTAACATCTAAGCAACATCCCAGCAACACCTTACCAGCCAACAACTATACCAGAGCAACCACTAAGTAATATCTTAGCAATTAACTTCTGTACTGTACCAACACACTTGCAATTACCCAACAATAACTTAAAAACCAACCAATTATCTCAGCAAATACCTATAAACACCTTTGCAACCACCCAACAACATTTTACCAGTTAACAACTATACCATAGCAACCACTTAGCAGAGAATGTCTATACTGTCGCAACATCTATGCAATCACCCAGCAATAAGTTAGCAACCAATCAGTTATCACAGCAAATATCTTTCAACCCCTAACCAGCATGTTTGCATCATTTAAATCTGGAAGCTCTTTGCATTGTTTACATTGTGTAAATCCCGTTACAGCCAACAAATATACCACAGTTACCAGTTAGTAACGTCTTAGCAAATAACTCTTACACTTCGCAACATCCTACTAACACCTTCACAGCCAGCAACTATACTACAGTGACCACTTATTAACATCTTAACAATGAACTTCTATATTGTAGCAACACCTTAGCAACCACCCACCAACACCATATCAGGCAACAACTATACCATAGTAACCACTTAGCAGTGAACTTCTATACTGTCGCAACATCTATGCAATCACCCAGCAATAACTTAGCAACCAGCCAATTATCACAGCAAATACCCACTAACACATTAGCAACATCCCAGCAACACCTTAGCAACCACCCACCAACACCATATCAGGCAACAACTATACCATAGTAACCACTTAGCAGTTAACTTCTATACTGTCTATATGCCTTTGCAATCACCCAGCAATAACATAGCAACCAACCAGTTATCACAGCAAATACCTTTTAACACCTCCACAACCAGACAGCAACACCTTAGCAACCACCTCCTACACTGTAGCAACATCTAAGCAACCCCCACAAGTGCAATACTCAGCTACACCTTCACAGCCAACGGCTATACCACAGTGGCCACTTATTAACATTTTAACAATGGACATCTACTCTGTTGCAACACCTTAGCAACCTCCCAGCAACACCTTAGCAACCAACTCCTTCACTGTAGCAATACCTTCCCTTTGCAATCACCCAGCAATAACCTAGCAACCAACCAGTTATCACAGCAAATACCTTTCAACGCCTTTGCAACCACCCAGCAACACCTTAGCAACCAGCTCCAACACTGTAGCAACACCTACGCAGTCTCTTTCCAGCACATTAGCAACCAACAAGCAATGTCACATTGCTGATCTGTAGGAACTGCACCCTCTGCCCAGTATTGGTATTACACTGTTCCTAATAAAGAGTGTATATAAAAACACAAGGGAATAAAATACAGGAAACAGAGAGACGGAGAGAGAGCAGTAATCTGCATGGTCAGCATTGTGTCAGCATTAAAGCAGGCGTTTGATTGTTGTGTAGGGAATGCTGGTGTATTTGCTGGACATGCAGGTCAGTGGGTTCATTTCCAGCCTGTGGAACTGGTTCTGACCTACAGGAGGCATAAGGTTTTCTTGTTTCCTTTATTACAATGTTGCTTCAGGGTGAAAAAAAACATTATCATCACTTTACTGATGCAGTGATACAGAAGCATCAATCTCCATGTCATTTAGTAGGCAGTTTAAAACCTTGTTCTAGGGAGTAGCAGCAAAACAAAAGTAAAGTAAAGGAAATTAATTAAATTTAATTAAATTACAGTCAGATGCATGGCATTGATTGTCTTGCCTGACAGTGTGGTGTTACTTGATGGTTGCTTTAATGTAACATTGATACATCTCAGATTTTTATGCTATTAAATTATAATTATAAATTGTTCTAACAGTCGCATAAAATGCAGTGTGTTAAAATGGCAATAATATTATTTATTGCACACATTTCTTAGACAAAATATTGTGCAAACAGAAATAGTTATTATTACAAGACTCTTATATAGAACACTGTATCTGCTTTGAGTATAGAAGGTGTGCCCCTTAATTCAGCATCTGATGCTAATCTTGTTTTTCATGTTGCAAGATGGGTATCTCATATTACAGCACTTTAATCTCAGGTTCTGTGGTGGGCTGTCTTCGGTGGTCTTTCTGGGGCTGGTAATGTCATCCCTTGTGACAAAATTAGGCTAAGAATGGATATTTGATATGGCGCCCTCCAATCTGGTGCTGGAGTAGAATTGCAGAGTCATGCCTCACCCTGTGTTGGCTCTACCAGAACATCAATACTGTACAGAGGGAGGAATTGAGGAGAAAAGAGTAGTCTTTTAGGATGGTTCCCAGCTTTAAATGTTGCAGAATCTGGTGCAAAGCACATGTGGTCTTACTTTCATTAGTCAGTTTCATAAGAAAAGAAATATCTTCAGAATAGACGAGAGGTGATGTCGCAGTCATCTCGGAGGAAGCATTAAATACAGCCTGAGAAAGAGACAGAAGGGTGGGGACATGTATTTAGATACAACATCTTAATGTAGGAGACTGTTTAGGATGCCTGCCAGCGGCGCAGGACAGAAGGGAGGGGCACAGCTGGGAAGGGGCGGGGGTTGGGGGTTGAAGAAGGAGAACAGAAGGAGAGTGAGAGGGCGAGGATGGGAGGATGGGACACCAAGCATCAAGGAGGCTGGCTGGAAGGTGTGGCCTGGAACACGTACAAGAATGATGGATGGGTAATGAGACGATATCGGAGGTCCTTGGGCGAGGGAGGGCGGAGATATAGTCAGCTCTAGGGTATAAAAACCCTGGTATGCCTAACTTGGATGTCCTGTTGCTCCAGCTCTGACCACTGCCTCCCTCCAAAACTCCAGTGAAAGGTAAAAAACCCAGACAAGGACAAGGAGAAGACGATAAACCCATTCGAGACGTCCAACCATGAGCCACTCCACCGTCCGCACCTCGTACCGTCGCACCTTTGGTGCCCCTGCATCCTACTCCCCGCTTCCATCCCGCCTGCCCATGTCCGGAGGCCGCTACCTAAGCTCGGCACCTGCTTCCATGCCCACTCGCAACGTGGGCTACCGGGCACGCTCGGGCACCCCAGTCTCTGCCCCCCGCCTGTCCTACGACAAGGTGGACTTCTCCGTGGCCGATGCCATCAACCAGGAGTTCCTGACCACTCGCAGCAATGAGAAGCAGGAGTTGCAGGAGCTGAACGACCGCTTCGCCAGCTTCATCGAGAAGGTCCGCTACCTGGAGCAGCAGAACGCCGGCCTCCAGCTGGAGCTCAACCAGTACAAGGGCAAACAGCAGCAGGGGCACCCCAATCGAGCCAGTGAGATGTGCCAGCAGGAGATGAGGGAGCTGCGTAACCAGATGGAGCAGATCGGGAAGGAACGGGACCAGTTCCAGGTGGAACGGGACAACTTGGCCGAAGATCTGGCCTTGCTCAAGCAGAGGTGGGTACCAGTGGGGTTCTCTTTTTTGAGGGGTTTGGGTTGGGTAGGCTGGATTTAAAACCTGAAACTTAAAAGCCGAGAACCTGTTGTTGCTGTCAGAGCTGCGTACCAGTGGCATACACACCTTTTTTATCTTAGGTCGTAGGGTTCTAGAGATTTAGATAGTCCTGAAACAGGGTTCCTTAACACTATTTAGTGCTGGATTGAAGGTTTGGAACTGAGGCCAGTGAGGTGAAATTAAACCCGAAAAACGCCAAAGACTTGTGCGTACCAGGGGCGTAGGCATCTTGACATCTTAGCACTAAGGGTACCATTCTAGATAGGGTTTTTAGAACAGGGTTTTTTTTTTAACATTTTAAGTGTTGTGTTATGCAAGAAAACCAAAAACAATTCAAGGTTTGGGATTGGAACTTGACTTCTCCAAATGTTAGATACTAAGCCCAAAAATCCAGACCAAAAAGATCTGTCGTCACCCTCGTAACAGCGTAACAGAGGCGCACACATTTTACCACTTTATCACAAAGGGTTTATCTCTAGATAGTCCTGAAATATTTTTTTTTGGATACTTTTCAACGCTGTATCGTATCAGAAAACTAAAAATCATTCTTAAGGTTTAAAGAATCATCACTGATTCATCATAGAGGAGAAGAATCAAGTAACCATGTTATTCCAGGGTTCTTAAGTAAAGCCAACAATTGCTCTACAACTCTACAAAGGCTCCTTTGCATTGGTAGGAAACCTTAAGTGCTATATAGAATCACTTGCATAAATGCATAAATAGATGTTTGAGATGTTAGAACCCCATATAGAAGCACTGAAGGATCCTGTGTTGGTAAGGGTGCGAGTCTCTGACCTCACAATGACTAATTTTGTACATCTTTAGAGATTAGATTAGATCAGATTTGACAGCCATTTCCATTTAATTCGATTATTTTGGATCAAAACAAATTGTCCTGTCAATATAATCCAAACAGTAATGTACAGAGGATGTTTTTTTAGATTTTTATTTGAAAACTCTTAAAAAAAGCATACTTTCAATTATTATCCAAAATACAGCTAAATCATTACCTTTAAATCATGATTAGAGCATATATATATATACTTCTTCAGGCTGTTATTGTGAACAAGAACTGTTGTACAATGTACTTAATGATTCGCTTCCACTACTGTGGGAAATCACAGTTTTTACATATGAATAAACCAACTGTAAGACAGTTTTAATAAAGCCCAAAAGCTAGTTTAATATAAATAGTTTCTTCAGATACACATATCATTTTGAATGTCTTCTGTGGTTTTATCAGGATGAAAGAATTACTTAAATTACTAGCCAAGTAAAACCAGGCCATTTCAAAAAACAGTTTTAATACATTTTTATATAAACTAAACTAATCCAAATTAAACAAATTAACAAGACACTTATTATATGTTTACAAGATGGTCACTTTGTGCAATTTAGATCATATCTTATTCAATCAACGTTCACACACAGTTTAACACAAAGAACTTTTACACACAAAGCTTTTAGCATTTTGATTTAACAGCAATAAAGAGATAAGCAAGAAAGGCTGTATGTACTCTTGCTGGATCCAGTTTAGTAGCCCAGTGGTCAGTCAGAATCAGGGTGTGGTGATGGGAATTCTAGATGGTCCAGATTTTTATCTGCAGATCCAGCCTCCCTTAACACACACACACACACACACACACACACACACACACGGGTGCAGTCCATAGTTCCCAGAGGTATAATCATCAGCTGGGCTTTGACTGCAGCCTGTGGATGGGGTGGGTAGGTGGGTGGGTGTGGCAGGCACTGGGAGGAAGGGCACTCAGAGACAAAGCAGCAGCAGTATGGACCGCCTCCATCATCCGCCTCCATCATCCTGCAGTTTACACTGTGATCTCTCACTCAAGCCTGAGGACCACCATGTGTTTAAACCCAGATACAGTAATAGAGTATCATACCTTCAAATCCCACGCCTGCAGAAAGAACCCCACTCCTGCTGACTCATCCAGAAACACATCAGTCCAGTCATTCTAACCACTTTCAGAGCTTATTCAGTTTCTGCTGACTCACTGAACGCCACTGAACTGTGTCATCATTTACTCATTAATAAAATAAAGGCTGTGTGTAAAGCAGATTAGACTCAAATCAGTTCAATCATCACTTTTTTAACATTTACTTTTAACAGCATAACTACTCCCACAAAAGTCTGTACATTTTGATTTGTGTGAATCAAAGTTAAAAAATAAGAATTGAAGAAAAGAAAAGAACAAAAGCAAACATCACATAAAACTATTATAGTGCCACCAAATAGGTAAAGAATAACAACTAAAAAACATGTTCTAAATAGTACTAATAAATTGGACTTTCTATGTGAAACATGCATAAAAAGTTCTGTAAAAGGTTCTTAGACATTTTAACACTTATTATATAGTTATATTGAAAGGAAAGCCATATTTACCATAGTACCATAGGCCTTGCCCTTTAAACCCATATGTGAGGCGAACACACACACACACACACAAATGCACAGACATACAGGCTTAATGAGCACTCATGTCTCATCTGGGTAGAGTTTCCATGTTTTACCCTAAAATTGTCCAGGTGTGTGTGTAGGTCTTAGTTTGTTTGTGTGTGAGTATACCCAATGCAGTCCTACTGGATGGTCATGTCCAGTTAAGAGTATGCTGTGCATCATTGCCTCTTCTGTGTAAAATGTGAATGGAAAGAATCCTTGGGTATTTTCATTTATTCATTCATTCAAGCCTGGGTATCAAAGCATTAAATAATTTTTGCAATACATACATTGTCCATTATATGGCATTTTTCAATGTTTTTAAATAACAGTAAAAACTAGCAAGTCATATAACTCCTCATATAATCTCCTTATACAGGGGTAACAGGTTCAAATGTGGAGGGTGGATGAAGAGTGGGTAGATGGGGGGTGGTGAGGCCGAGAGAAGGATGGAGACAATGGGCTGGGAGGAATTGGAAAAATCAATGTGGGCCCATTATAGGTGTTGGGTGTCCTGGGCCTGTGGGCTGGAGCCAGGTACCCTATTAAGAAATAAAGAATTCCTGCAGCAGTGATTGAATAAGAGCTCACACACACTGGCCACACCCTTTTTCCTTCTAAGTATTAAATCATATTAGAAAACTGGAACTCTGTTTAAAAATAAACCCAAACTACAAACATTAAAACCACTTTACCAAAAAACTGCCAAGGCCTCCATGGACTGTTCCAAGACCTCTAAAGTTGTCCTGTGGTATCTGGAACCAAGACCAACATTAGAGGCAGATTCTTTATTTTTAAGTTAAGTTGTAAGGTGGACTGGGCCTCCATGAGCATCAATAAGCCTTTGGTGCCCATGATCCTGTGGACCTCCTTAGGTCTTGGACATCCATGGTCCTCTTGTTGCTGGTTCACTGTTTGTCCTTCCTATTTGTAGCATTTTTTTTTTTTTGGTAGGTACTGATCACTGCACACCAGGAATACCCAACTAGACCTGCTTTTAGTAATGTTCTAAAGATGTTCTTACCCAGTCATCTAGAACATCATATTTTGATTCCTGTCAAAGTATGCAACTGAATCTTCACCTTTAGACCATGATTAAATGATATCCACACTAGTCCAGACTGTTATTGTAAATAAAATCATGTCCTTAATGACTTGCTTGGTCAAACCATAATATGATAAAGTTTTAAGAGGACCCCTGAGGATTACAATGGGAATTAACTGTGTTTGTGTACATCAACACTATTAAAAAAAAATACAGTTTCAGTATGTTGTAATACAGTTTTATTATGCTGATATTAGGCTTCTATGGTATTCTGGTATTCTATGATCATGGCTGTTCTGCTACGACCCTGTTACTGGTTCATTGATGGACACCTTTGGTTTGTATTGACCACTGCATACCACCAGAACCACCCCATAAGGCCTGCCTGATGTTCTGGAGATGTTCTGAATCAGTCATTGTCTAGAACATTACTGTTTGGTTCTTGTTAAAGTGTCTCAGATTGGTGTGTTAAAGTGTCTTATGCTTGGCCTTTTGTCAATTCTTCAAAAACTAATTGTTCACTTGCTGCCTAATATATACTGAAGATCCACCCTGTTATCCACATTATTCTGCATGAGGAGAAGAGGATGGCCACATTTGTTTACTTTATGGAAGAATGTCCGGTGCAGCCGCGGATCATTGATATAGATGACACCCACATTGATAATATAATAAACGTACAGTATAAGTAATATAATACTCTCAGTTAGTTACAGGGTGTCAGTAATTAAAAGATGAGGAGAATTTTGCTTGAACAGCAGGGTTTTGAATGCAGTACAGAAATATACATACATGGTATTGAGGAGTTCCAAACACCCATATGTCTGCTCTTACCATAGATGATAAATCATCACCAGAACATCCTTACCCAGAGATACGGGTTCTTGGTTCCGAAGCTCCAGTGAAGCGGGTTGTGCTATGACAGTAAAATACTGCAGCAGGCTTTTAAGGTGTGGTCTGGAACAGACGTTACGTAATCAGGGCTGCAGTATAATATCATCCAGCATGATTAAATTGCTAAATTCACTTTAAACCGGGGCATACATATGTGACCTCCACAGAATGCTAAAGCTAATTTACTGAATTTGCTGCAGGGTTCGCCCGACCCCCCGCCTCCTGTCTTGGCTCAAATCCTTTTACTGCCCGCCACATTAGCTAATTGATCTTCGGGCTCGGTGCCAGCTGGTGCCTCGTTTGTTATAGCGCTGAGACCCTGACAGCAGGCCAGACGCATATTGACGCGAAGCTACTTTAAAACCTCCCCCGACAGCAAGGGCCGAGAAACAGGCCCACACTGTGAGTTTACAAAAAGGGAGAGAGAGAGAGCATACAGTACATCTAAACAGGCTAATACTATTGACTACATGTTTGTGGGCGTGTTCTCCTCCTTTAATATGTTAATATTTATCTGTATTCTTCAGAAAGTAAATACATGATTATTTATGTTTAATAACATATTTTTTGCATAGTATTTACGTAGTAATGTCAGGGTGCACAAAAACACAAAGACAAACAGGAGAGAAACAGAACATGACGAAAATGTAACAAGTAATTCGATTTACTTACTTTTACTTTCATTTTCCATTACATTATTATTGATGTGTAATTGTAATTGTACAGTTTTACTCAAAAAGTAAAAGTAGCATTTTCTGCATTTTTGTCATTTTACAAATTTAAATTAATTGACATAATGAAATAATAAAATTACATGAAAACAGAGAGGTGGAGTGGGAGAGGGGGATGAGGGTGAGAAAGTAAAGGTGTATTGTTTAAATGAACAATTAAACTACATTAGTAGACAATTTTTTTGTTTAAATTCGTTCTAAATGGCTGTAGATATTTTCTTAACAGTATTATTTAAAGGCAGATGCTATTTATACTTAAGCCTATATAGTAATATCACACAATATAAGTAGCTACATTTAGTGTACTTAGCATATGCAGGTAATATCTGCACTAAATGTTCATAGTATTTTAATTATATATACACATAGTATAAATAGTATATTGCTGGTAAATTCCAAGTACAAGGTTTGATAGCAGACTGCTTAAACATAAAAAAAAAACATATTTACATAATTGGCTAGATAAGTGGTAGCCTCCAGATACAGCAGTTTGATATGGGAAATTCTGGATTTTCTATTGGTGGGCTATAGAATATGGTGGGTTTTATATATATATATATATATATATATATATATATATATATATATATATATATATATATATATATATATATATATGTAGCCTATTAGTACAAATAGCCAGGCTGTACAGAGTGTGCTGTTTTCACTTAGTGCAAATAGACACTTGGTTATTGAAATGCAATCACGTTATATCGCAGTATTGTATCTCATAGTAAAATTGATTTACTCTTTATACAACACATGCTTTATTTCTTTACAGGCTGGATGAGGAGGCGCAGAAAAGGCAGGATGCTGAAAACCAGCTGGTCCTGTTCCGAAAGGTGAGGATGACATATGTGTCACTGTCATAATTATCTTAAGAATTCATTATTTTCTTGGGAATAATTTTGTAAATGTAACAAGCCTGGGAATTTACATCTTTTTATCATCAGAACCCTTGTCTATGACCAGCAGAGTTTATCTAATTTCCCACTCTGTTAATCGGAATGTCAAATCAGACCATTACCAGTTAATGTTTATGATTATTATCACCAAACCAAAAATCATTTACAGTGAAAGTGATCAGAACTGATAATTCATAAACATATAATAGTTTTAGCTCGGAACTTTTTAAAGCAGCCACCAAACAAATGTTGATTTATTGAGTTTTGCTTGCTACAGTAACGTTATGCAAGTGATTACAAATAATAGATAACAGTGTTCCTGTCTGTTTGCAGGATGTGGACGATGCCACTCTGGCCCGTTTGGAGCTGGAGAGGAAGATTGAGTCACTGATGGATGAGATTGAGTTCTTAAAGAAGGTGCACGATGAGGTAAGCTGAGTCACATTCTCAGACTGACCAGGTGATAGGTGTATTTACGTCAATTTAATACATTTCGTACATCAAGGATGTATCAAAGACCCTCCAGTCTGATACTCTGTTTATTATATATTATTGGAGAGGCACACATTTAGGAGAGAATGAAACAAACCGCAAATCTCTCTAATAATGTATCTTACCACAACATACAGAGCATCCATCAAATGCTAAAATACAGTAAATACAAAGTGTTGCATAAAAGCCCAACAAAGCAAATCAAAGTAGTACTTTATTCTAAGCAAGATACAAGTTATATAACTGTCTCAAGGATTTTGTATTCTATTCAAACAGGAAATCCAGGATGTGCAGGTGAGCATTGAGACCACTCAGCAGATGAAGATGGAGGTGGAGGCCACAGCTCGTCCTGACCTGACTGCAGCCCTTAGGGATATAAGGTCCCAGTATGAAAGCATTGCAACCAAGAACATGCAGGAATCTGAGGAGTGGTACAAGTCCAAGGTGAGTCCAAGGTTAATACATACTGGCTTCCTGCTCTAGCTGCAAGCCAATCTGTAACACCACTCACAGTAATATAGTAATATAGTTTGCTGCAGTTCAATACATTACAATACGCTGCATTATTAAATTTCTAATAAACCATAGACATATTGTCACTGTCAAATAGAAAACTAGATCTCCAAAACAGCAACTTTACAGTAGAATGATAAAAACGTTTTAACTTTCAATGGCAGCCAATGTAAAAATAGTTTATTTTAGGTCCTTTTTTGGACAATTTCTGTTGGTCCATTCACCAAGGGGCAAAATGTCTGGCTTTGTCAATTGTCATTTGTAAAAGATGCCTAAAACTAGCTACCTACACTAGTACCTCAACAAAGTCAATAAAACAGCTTTTTGTAGATAGCTTGTGTTTGTTGATATCGATATTGAATGATAAGTCCACCTAGTCAAAAAGCATCAGATTTATGTATCACTAATCCCATAGCTATCTTAGACTAGCTTAGCCTAGCCAGGGTATTATGCTAATCAATATGTGCTACTTAGTGTCTCTGTGCATTCACACACCAACAGTTTCATATAATAATTTCATGTTTTTTTGTGATCATTCTGTTTTTCTCTGGTGCATTATACAATCTACTAACAATTTACTGACAAGACAACACGAATCCACAGCTCTACCTAACCTAGCTAACACATTAGCACCCATTCCAACAGTAGAAAAATGACACATAAAACATAATTTTTAAATTAAAATGTCTTGTCATATGCTACTACTTGTCATATGCTACAGCTAACACGTTAACACATATTCCACCAGTAGAAAACTCACAAACAGCATATCTGCTTTTATTAAAATGGCTATTTATTTGTAATAGCTACAGTGCCTGCCACTGGGGGTTTATGTATGAGTTAAACAGAGAGCACTGTGAAACACACAGCCCCTGAAACCTGAGGGCATTTGAGATTAAAAGATGTAATCTAGCTGAAAGCTTTTGGCACAGATTTAAGTTTTATACTGGTGGAACTGGCACTAATTTGTTAGTTGGGTATCCAAGCTAACCATCTAAAAGGTTTTAGCCAACTAAGTAGAGCTCCCTTCAAAACAGTCATCTATTAAAACACAATTGGACTTTACATTCAGAACTGTGCACAGGTTGTGTTAGTGCTAGTCAGCCAGTCCCAGACTCTGACCTCAACATTGTGGCTATATATTTTATGATCAATTTTGTGAAACCTTGGAATAAAAAGCCTGGCCGACATATTGGTTCAGACAAGATTGGTCTGTAAACAGACAACCAAGCATCTAGAGTTTTTCATCTTCTGAAATCTTCAATCTTCATGAGATAATGGTGTTTTCCACCATGCTGTCCAACCACTTATGATCTTCTGCAATTTTATCCTGCAGGTTTCTGACCTGACAGATTCTGCGAAGCGTAATGCTGATGCCATGAGACAGGCCAAGCAGGAGGCCAACGAGTTCAGGAGGCAGATCCAAAGCCTCAACTGTGATATCGACGCTCTCAAGAGCACGGTGAGTGGAGATACACTGCATGTCCAAGTATTTGTGGACAGCCCTTTTAATATATGCATTCGGGTATTTTGCGTCCAAGTTGCACCCATTGCTGACACAGATGTGCAAATGCACAAACGCACACACAGAGTGTCTATTCTCTGTAGAGAAAGGAGTATGGACAATAGAATAGGACAAAACTCTATGGTAGATCATCTATAAACATGAACCACCTATTAGCATCATGCCAGGCATAGGTAACAGGATAAACATTTTTTTATTATATTATTTCTAATTTTTAACAATTACCCAACCCACTCATTAGGACTCCCCCTGCCACTAGTGATGCCCCAACACCAGGAGGGTGAAGACTAGCACATGCCTCCTCTGCTACATGTGAAGTTAGCCACCGCCTCTTTTTCAAACTGTTGCTGATGCTGCATTGCCAAGTAGCATCACAGTGCTCTCGGAGGAAAGCGCAGCAACTCTTTTCTGATACATCAGCTCACAGATGATCAGCTTGTGCTTGAGCTTGTGCCATCTACCCACCCAGAGAGAGCAAGGCCAATTGTGCTCTCTCAGGGCTCCGGTAGCCAATGGCAAGCTACATGAACAGGATTCGAACCAGTGCTCTCCAGATTATAGTGGCGATAAACTCTTTTCTCAGAACTCTTGTCACAGAATACAAACAAATCCTGTAGAATCTTGTAGAAAGCTCTTCTTTGACAGTTGAGACAGATACTCCAAGAAACTATGATTAAAAAGGTGTCCAAATACTTTTGACCATAGAGTGTAATGTATAGTGGAGCATGTCCAAAAGTTTGTAGACACCTGCTTGTCCAAAATGTTTTCTAACATGAAGAAAAAACATTATAGAATTGAAGTACTTTGTTACTGATCTACTGGTATAAGAGCATCTACTCTTCTGGTAAGGCCTTGGCTGATGTTGGAACATTGCTATGAGGATTTGATTGCATTCAGCCGCGTGAGAGTTGTTAGCTAGTGACATCAGGTACTGGTACTGATGTTATGTATCGTCCTACAGAACGAGGCTCTGGTGAGGCAGATGAGGGATATGGAAGACCAGTTTGGATTGGAGGCCGGGAACTACCAGGACAACATCACGCGCCTGGAAGAGGAGATCCGCCACCTGAAGGACGAAATGTCCCGTCACTTGAGGGAATACCAGGACCTGCTCAATGTCAAGATGGCTCTGGACATCGAGATTGCCACCTACAGGAAGTTACTAGAGGGAGAGGAGAGCAGGTAACTAATAAAGTTCCTCCTACCAGAACCCATTCAGAACCCATTCATGTCCTCTATGTCTGATGTGTGTTTATCATGTTCCTGCAGAATCGTGGTTCCGATCATGACATCAATGGGAATGCGCAATGGAAGTAAGTTATCTACAATGTTTATCAGATCTCTCTCTACAGTCCCAATCCCACCAGTCTGATTAGATGTTTTATTGTACTGGTTTCACACCATGACTCTTATATCTGTTATTCAGTTGACTTTGACCAGCCTGCTGATGTTAGACAAAGCAAGAAGGTTGTGATCAAAACCGTTGAGATCCGTGATGGAGAGGTCAGTCATCTCATTTAATTTTTTTTTCAGTGCTGCTGGAGTTTTTAAACAGTGTGTTTAATCACTCTCTGTCCTCTACTCTATTACACACTCCTACCTACAGTAGCTGCTGCTCCACCTTGTAGATAAAAAAAAGGCAGAGACAAAAGTTCTGAATCTGTTGCTGCACAGTTTGTGTTGGAAATAATGTAGTTAATTATCAGTGATAACAGCTTGCTGTCCACAGAACACTATAAGTGGATTATTCTCAGTGTTTAAAAACTCCAGCAGCACTGCTGTGTCTGGTCCTGTGGGGTCCTCACCACTGAAGAACAGACAGGGTAAAGGAGGATAATAAAATACGCAGAGAAACAGATACAGGACTGCAGTCTGTAATTTCAGAACTAGAAAGTGTTCTACATTATCAGTGGAGCTAAAAAGAAATAATGGGTGTAGAAACAAAAAGGTGGTCATAATGTTATGCTTAATTGGTGTATGTAATTTTGTCTTCATTTTTGGTTGTGTAATTTCTGCAATTGTAAATATATGGTACAATGTGTTGAATTATATAGTTGTCCAGTATTTTAGATCATAGCATATCATGGATCTGGCTTGAAACTCACTTAATTACTTATCAATCTCAAACACACATATATACATACCATATTTTTCCAGTCAGGTTGTAAGGAGCAGTAAAGCCACTCTGCTGAAGTACAGCATTATAAAAGAGATTCAGTTCTCCAATTCAGAAGTGAGTATTATGGGACTGTTTCCTGCTGCTAACCCCGGATAACACTGCTGGAGTAGCATCAGAATTAGCTGCTAACCACAGCGCTAACTCTTTTGCTGTTCAGAGGTGAATATATCAAACTGTTGTCTGCGTGTTTACCTTGTTAAAACAAGCTACTTGGGACAAACCGCTAGCTAATATCCCCCTGGCTTACTGTAACTCTTTGCCGGGTAGCATAGCACTAGCGGTTAGCCGCTAATGCTAATGCTCCAGCTTTAGTGGGAAATCTGGAAATCTAAGCTTACTGTAAATAAATGGAAGCACTTTTCTCACCCAAATAAACAGTTTTCAGAAGAGAAATCTGTGCAGATTAACATCCAGCGCTCGTTTGACTTGTCTAACTCATCTGATTTTTTTTAAGAATTACTGTTTTGTTACTGTTTTAATTTAGCTTAGCTTTACTGGGTGGCGAGACCTGCTGAATTAAAAGGAAAACGTGGTGACACCCCTGTTCTTACTACTAGTTACTAGTTACTAGTGTTGCATAAAATACGCCTTATAATTCAGTGCGCCTTATGTATGAAAATAGACCAGAAAATAGACGTTTATTGATAGTGCACACTTTAATCCGATGTGCCTTATAGTCCAAAGAATACAGTATTATGGATGTAATAGTATGTATAATTGTAACAAGCTATCAAGATATCAGGTAACAGTTATTTATAAGTGATTTTTAAGCCAGATTCATGATAAGCTATGCATCTAAAAATACTGAGCAACTATAAAATTCAACACATTGTACTAAATATTTACTGCATATTCTGTATTTTCTGTGCATCTGTGTACTGTGCACCAAACCGTGACTCAGAGAGTTGGTTATGAGATTTTTGCATGAACAGAAAGTAATGTACCTTCTGGACCTGAGCGCTAAATAAAACTGCTAATACTGTATACCATTACCAAAATATGAAAGTGGTTCTCTTATGCAATGTACCTTTGTAACTTTGTAATGTTTTTGTTCTCTGTTTAGGTGGTGAAGGAGTCTAAGAAAGAGAAAGACGCCCCCCGTGATGCCAAGATCACCCGAGAGTCCGACCGGGATGATTAGAGCAGGACGTTTGCGGCCACTGGTTCCATGTTCCAAAACTGAGGAGTTGAGAACAAAAAAGGGAGGATAAAATAAAGATGACACAAACATTAAAGCTGCTTATGCCTATCTACTGTAACTCAATGCTGACAAAAAAAAAACAGGATTGAAAAATTGAGAAATTGTTCAAATTATTTCTACACTTTCTTCGATACTGTGATCCTAAACGGGATAGCCGACACACTTCAGCGAATCTCACAACGCAATGGTGCTAACGTCCTAGTCTAATCAGCCTTAAATCGCTCACAGTACATCTGATACAGTCTACAGTTCAACCACTGTTCAATCTCTTTAAATGTAATCTAACATATTCACTCCAGCACACAGCAGTCAATACAGTTCACAGTTGGGACGTTTTAAGAAAAACAGCGAATTTACACCAAATAAAATCACGTCATCTTTTATACACCAACTGTGGCCTTTATTTACAGCAGAACTTTACTGTTACCACTGATATTTAACTCAACTACTATATGATTAGTGGACACTGAGCTGGTCACTTACAGCACTTACAACCCCCCCCCCCTCCCCCCGCACTCACTGTCTATACAGAAAAACTGCCAGCTCACTTTCCCCTATAGCTTTACTGCAGTAGCATTAGCCTAGCGCTTTTAGCCGTTTTGTGATGTTTAAAGTATTAAAGATTGTATAATGGAGGTGTTAAAGGTTCTGTCCTCAGTTGATGATCTTAGCTAGTCTAGATCACTGTGGTTTAGGATACTGAACTAATCTGAAAGAAGGCCTCAGTCATTTCAATCCACAGAACTTGAATGTGTTTTCTGCTGCAACCTCGTGCAAAACCAAATAAAGTGATTAAGAACATAAGGCTCCACTGGTGTTGTTTTTTTAAACTAGGATAAAACACATATATACATACATAGACAGCTCTGTAAAAGGGACCACTCTAGTTTCTGAATGAGTTTATTTAATTTTGCTATTTATAGAGTAAAATCAACATTGTTGTCTTATTCTATAAACTACGGATAACATTTCTCCCAAATTCCAAATAAAATATTGTCATTTAGAGAATTTATTTGCAGAAAATGAGAAATAATAATAAAAAAAAGATGCAGAGCTTTCAGACATCAAATATTGCAAAGAAATCAAGTTCATATTTATAAAGTTTTAAGAGTTCATCAATATTTGTTGATATAATCCTGGTTTTAATCACAGTTTTCATTTATCTTGGCATGTTCTCCTCCACCGGTCTTACACACTGCTTTGATAACTTTATGCCACTCCTGGTGCAAAAATTCAAGCAGTTTAACTTGGTTATGATGTTGGTCTTGATTAAATTAAAGTTTTCAATTTTATACATATATAATATATCCATAGTGGCTTGCAAATGAATTCATGCCTCTTGAACTATTTCATGTTTTGTCACCTTACAACCACAAGTGATAGAGCAACACAACATAAAGTAGCACATAATTGTGAAGTGGAACGAAAATGATACACAGTGACGTGTGACGTGCAAAAGTATTTATCACCCTGTATTCAGAAGCCCCCAAATAAAATCCAGTGCAATCAACTGGCTTCAGAAGTCATTTAATTAGTTAATAGAGTCCAGCATTGTGTAATTTAGTCTCGGTATAAATACAGCTGTTCTGTGAAGGCCATGCAAAATGCTTTTTACAGACTCTCTCCATCCAACCTCACTGAGCTTGAGCTATTTTGCAAAGAAGAATGGGCAAAAATCTCAGTCTCAAGATGCACAAAGCTGGTAAAGACATAGCCAAAAAAACTTGCAGCAGTAATTGCAGTAAAAGGTGTCTTGAAATGGGGGGGGGGGGGTATCATTTTTGTTTCACGTCACAATTATGTTCTACTTTGTGTTGGAAATAACTTAAAATCTTAAATATATATATATATATATATATTGGTTGGACAATGAAACTGAAACACCTGTCATTTTAGTGTGAGAGGTTTCATGGCTAAATTGGAGCAGCCTGGTGGCCAATCTTCATTAATTGCACATTGCACCAGTAAGAGCAGAGTGTGAAGGTTCAATTAGCAGGGTAAGAGCACAGTTTTGCTCAAAATATTGCAATGCACACAACATTATGGGTGACATACCAGAGTTCAAAAGAGGACAAATTGTTGGTGCACGTCTTGCTGGCGCATCTGTGACCAAGACAGCAAGTCTTTTTTGATATATATAACAACACAAGTAAACACAAAAGTCAGAGATCAAAATGCAGAGACAGATACCATCAATAAAGTGTAATTTAGAAGCTAGATTTAGTTAGCTAAGTTTACAAGTTGTGCCGTGATTGTGCAGGTGCTACCAGACAATGTCATTTCTGGGTTTGTTTTACCAGCAGATGGCGCTCCCAAGTAAGTCCAAAATGCATGAGTTCATATGGAGCAAATTATTATAATTAAGAGTTTTTACATGTTAAATAATTTTTATACTGAAAATTGTACTCAATTCCTTAACACAGAACAATATCAAATGTTATGGTACCAAACAAAAAAAATAAGCTCTTAAACTCTAATAAACCTTCTATTTGCCTTATTTTGCCACGCCCACTTGCATGAGTTAATTTCTTCTGCATTTGTATTAGAATATCAATTTGGGGGTTTGGTAGGTTAGTGCACTTATAGGCCCCTGTAAGCTTTTTTGTCCTCACTGACTTTTCCCCCTTACATTACTTTTACTTTTATACGTTGAGTAGCTTTTTTTGTTGTACTTTTTTTTTTGAAAACTTTAAATGCACAACACTGTAGGGCATTACCATTATAAAGTCATGAAACAGTAATGTGCCCTAAGTCACCAATTACAGCAATAGAACATTGACTTAAAAAATCATAAACTGTAGAAACAATCTTCCAGAGTAAGTATTCAATATTAAACTGTCTTTAAAAAAATAATAATAATAAAATAAAAGAAAAAAATATATATAGGACAACAAATATATAATAATAATAAAATATATACAAATAAGGTTACTTCATTAGTGGGTTTTTTGTCAGTAGTTTGTATAGATCTTTAGCTATTTTGGATTTCTACCTACAGAGTAATGAAGTATACTTTTCCACACAGCTGCAGCAAAACACAGCCAGTTTATCAATTCCTCCGATCCGCCAGGTGGTGCTCTTGTTCTCTAATATAGATCATAAACAGTGTACTGGAGACTGCTTCAGTTTATGCTGCCAGCTGTTTCATTTCTAACTGTATGAATTCTATAAATATTAAAGCAAAATATATACATTTTCAGGCTGTATTTATTAAACGCGACAGGTTATTTAATGTTGTAGCTTTTCCCGTTTCCACATCGTTCAGTTATAGCGTTTGGCTTAGCTTAGCAGCTAACTAGCAGAGTGCAGCCCTGCAGCACTAGTAGTTAGCTTAGCTTAGTTTAGCTAGAGCTGGCTGTGGCTGTTAGTAGTGGATTATGAGCAGTATTCAGGATTTAGTAAGTTTATTTAGGAGGATTTCGTCCTGAAATGACGCTCCCAGCTCTGCAGAACACCAGTGTTTTCTTCAGGAGGATCCTATCCCAGTTTCCTCAGGATATCAGCTTAGCTTTTGCCTATGGATCTGGAGTGTTTAAACAGGCTGGGACCAGTCAAGGTCAGATGGGGGTAAGAGATCAGCTTTAAAACTCTAAAAACTGGTTCCAGTGCTCTGATTAATCTAGATAAATGCTGTTATGTTGGTTTTGTCTTAATAAATTAACTTTATTTAAGCATATCAGTGTGACAGCTGGACTGAGCCAGGTGTGCTCCAACCTAACCAGGTTACCTTACTAGTAGTGTGGGATGTCTCACCTGCTCAGAAAACCAGCATGGTTGAGCCCATGCTCAAACTGGTTTGGTTGGTTAAAGTGTCGGTTAAAGTTGGAAAGTCTTTGGCACCACTAGATTTTGTCTCCCAGAAAATGATTATTTTATGTGAGTTAGTTTGCTGCCGCGGGCATTGGGTGCCTTGATTATATGGAAGTCATCCTGAAATCTAAAGATAGAAAGCTGAGTTTGCACCATAGGTAATGTGTCTTCCAGCAGTACAATGACCCCAAACATACTTTCAAATAATAAAAAAAGAGGTGGATGGAAGCAAAACACTAAAGAGTTCTGATGAAGTGGCAAGCAGTGGTCCAGATCTAAGGCTACATTCACATTACCAGGCTGAAGGAACTCAAATCTGATTTTTGCTCAATGTGGCTTAAGTCTGATTTTTTCATGGCTGTGTAAACATGCCAAATCTGGTTTTTAAAACATATCTCACCCATGGACATGTGACATGAATGTGAATGGCCAAATCGGAATTAATGCATCTTTTTGCTTTTATGCATGCACTACGTGCTTCTCTTTCGTACCCACGCATCTCTTGGTGCAGCTGTGCAGCTATCACTGCAAAAACAGCAAAAGCAAACCGCCTTTTTTTTTTTTTACCTCCTCGATGTGAACATGTACTTCAGACCAGCTGTTTACTCTCTACTCCAGCTAAAGATGCTCCATTTCACCTTTATAAAGCTACGAGTCGTCTCTCAAATATAAAGTTTTTCTTTTGGTGGTGGTGAAGAAGACAGATGTATCTATGTGTGCATGTGAGGTGTTTCAGGGACAGAGTCGTGCACATTACACACAGATACAGATCACTTACGTTTGTGAGTATGAACCATCAAGATCTGAACAAAAAAGATTTTAGCAATGTGGCTTGTAATGTGAACATAGCCTAAATCCAGTTGAACACCTGTAAAATTGATGTTTGAAGAACACCCTTGGCACCCTTTAAATATGAGAGACCTGGAGAAGTTTGCAAAAGAAAAGTGGTCCAATAAGGTGCAAGAAGCTTTTTGACGGCTATAGAGAGCGATTTATTTCAGTTATTTTTCTCCAAAGTATATGCAACCAAATATTAAGTTGAGGGTGACAATAATTTTGTTTATCCCTTTTTTGGATTTTTGCGTAAAAATATATATATTTAGATTTTTTGCGTGAAACTGCAATAATTCTCTGGGGAAAATACTCATCTTGACCAGTAGAGAGTATGTCTTGATTTGAATTTGATGGTTTAGCTGGTCTACAAACATGCATGATCAACCTGACCAAACTAGATAACTTCATTACCAGTTTAACCAAGCTTGACCATGCTGACTAACCAGCATGACTGGCAAAAACACACTGGTCAACCAGCACGGCTTATTAGTAGTAAAATAAAATTCATTATACACTTTCAAGAACTGGTTAATCAGCATGTTTACTAGTCCAGTGAAGGTTATGTTTTCACTTGGATAAGCAGCTAAGATAAGCTAAGATACCTATCCATTATGACCCACATGACCAAGCTGATTGTGAAGCTGATCATACTGTAGTTGACTAATTAAAGCCAGTGGATCAAGTTAATTAAACTGGTCATACTGGTCTTCAACCACCTTTACATAGAAGAACCAGTTTAGACCATCTAAAACTAGTCACTATTAGGCTTAGTACTGAAATGAGCTTTTTTGATTTAAATTTAATGCACAACCTGCTCTATTTCCTTTTTTTTTTGTTCTAGAAAAACATGCTGGATTTCGTATTCGCCGTGGAGGACCCCATCACTTGGCACACAATGAACCTGATCGAGAACAAGAAGCACTACTCCATCTTAAAATACTTTGGCCCTAAGCAGATCAGCAGAATCCAGAACGACTATGGAGCTGGAGTCTACTACAACACCCTGGTGCCCTCAGATGACCGGGTTAATATCATATATCTAGTCTTTAATTTTTTCAGGATGCACTAAAATGAATTCCAGAACATTGCAGAGAAATAAAGCATTAATTAACCAGGTAGTAAAATGATTACAAACCAATAGTCCTATACCTCAACTTCACTTAGGATCTTTTGTTATGTCTTCTTGCAGCTCATCAAGTATGGGGTCATCAGCACTGACGTATTGATTGATGATCTACTTCACTGGAAAACTATGTACATTGCGGGAAGGCTACACAAACCAGTGAGTGTTTTTCAGTTTCTGACATAATTCACTCAAAATGTGAGTTCCAATTAATGTGAGAGGTTTTTTCAGCAAAGTGAAGATGTTGTTACAGAGATTAACCAGAGGATGGCAGTGTTAAATCACTAACAAAGACTGTATTAAACACATTCATGCGCCATAGCTTTAAGACCACAGATAAAGTGAACAACATTAATAATCAGATTTTATTGATGCTGGTATCACAGTACACTAGAACAATGGACACTTGCATGAATCTTACAAAGTTGTTCTAATGATTTTTTCCTTTTGTTTCCTGTTTTGTTTCTGAGGTGCGGATTCTGCTGCAGAGTGAGAACGGGAAGCTCCGGGCTGCTCTGGTGGCGAATCTGAAGAGTGCAATAAACGCCTCCTTCCTGATGCTTCCAGAGAGCTTCTCTGAGGAGGACCTGTTCCTGCAGATCGCTGGCCTCTCATACTCAGGTGAACATACAAAACGTACACATTTTAATACAGCTCGGCCTCTTTTTAGAAGTAGTTTTAGGAGCCATCCTTATCCTTTCATTTCCTTAGCCTTCCTAATTTTAGAAGCCTTCCTTTTCGTAGCTTTTCTGGAGTGCATGATGGGTGCTGTCAGTGGGTCTTGGGCTCTATATGGACTTTAAATAAGATAGAATAACAACAATGTTTGTGTCCACCATACATTACGGTTGGCATGACGTTTTTATGGTAATGAATGATTACGAATTACTTGTGTAATTATTTTAGACACATTTATTTTTGTCAGTACCCTTGATTTTGATGAAGATCAGTTCACATTTTATGACAAATATGCGCAGAAAAAAAAACAAGTTTAAATTTAAATATATTGATTCCTCACAGTTTTTGACTGCTTCTTTAAAATGCACTTCTAAATCTTTTGCAACCTGTCCATTTTATCTTATTTTTAACCTTTAGAAATATGAACTCAAGCGGTACAATTTTAGCTGTTATCTTTTTATTGTTTATTTATCTTTAAAAAAGGTGCTCTAAAAGGAACAAAATAAATTACAAGCATGTTTTTTCACAGGTTTTCATTTAATTTGCCACTTTTTCCGCCATGCATACCGCCCTCCAAATAACTCAATTATAGTTTACACAGCTCCTTATTCCAAAATGAAGCTGGTTTCTCCAAATGTGCTTTAGCTTTAGCATACCTCAAGCAACTCTGTTTGTGGCGTGTGCACAGCAAAAAGGGATTCTTCTGCATTACTCTCCTATACAGCCTCTTCTTGTGCAAAGTGCGCTAAATAGTTGAATGATGCACAGTGACTCCGTCTGCAGCAAGATAATGTAGGTATTTGGAGCTGGTCTGTGGTCTGGTTGACTATGACTGTTTTCACCATCCTTCTTCTCTGCTTATCTGAGACTTTTCTTGGTCTGACACTTTAGGCCTTAACTAGAACTGTGCCTGTGGTTCTTCCATACCTTCACTATGTTCCTCACAGTGGAAACTAACAGCTGAAATCTCTGAGATATTTTCAGGTCATTTGACAGTTTTTTTTAGGCTTCTATGTTGCCACTCTTTAGAGAAGATGTAAAGAGGAGAAAAACTTGTAATTGGCACCTTAACTCTTTCTCATAATTGGATTCACCTGTGTTTGTAGGTCAAGAGTCGGTTGGCTTACCAAACAAATTTTGTGTTCAAATAATTCTGCACCTGTCTAATTTTGTTTAAAGAATTAAATCTATAAATCCTATAAACTTCATTTTACTTCTCAAAATTTACTGTGTTCATATGCTATATGATATATTTAACCGAAACTGGTGATTTGAACAACCAATTATTTTTAAAGTAGAGTCATGAAAATAATCAGGGGTGCCCAGACTTTTTCATACCACTGTAAATGAATAGTAATTAATATAAATAATTAATTCTGAAAAAAAAAAGCAAATAAATTTGTTTACGAAATATGGAGTGCATCCCTAATGTTTAGTAGTGTGTTACATTTTGCCATAGTACACACCATTAGTTTGCATCTTATTTATTTGACAAATGGCTTTCAAATAGCTTAAACCATCATTATCTAAGGCAAATGACCATTCATCCGTGGTTTCAGTTAAATCAACATGGGACAACAGCTAAAGCTTTGAAGGTTCTTGTCTAATGCAGACTTTCTGATTCTGATTCACGAGTGAAGAGTAACAGTGACGAGTCAGTCTGTTATCATCACACTGTGAGAGTTTCATCACTGAGGTTTCACTCCTCTGCTGCATGTGTATGAGAGTCCTGCGTCACTCCTGTCTGCTGTGGTTGTGCAACTTCCTCCTGCAGGTGATTTCAGGATGGTGATCGGTGAGGATAAATCCAAAATATCCAACATCGTGAAGGACAACATGCAGCACTTCCGAATCTTATATAACAACATTCTGCAGGACTGTCCTCAAGTGGTGTACAAACCCCAGCAGGGGAGACTGGAGGTGAGTGCAGAATACTTACAGAATACTAATACCTGTCCAGCAGGGGGAGACAGTGAGCAGTAGAGGCTATGCTGTGAGCCAGGGCTGACCAACCTAATTCATAACCTAATTCTAATTGTTTAAAAGGCGTGTTAGAGTCTGTACCCTTGGTTTCCATGTAGACATATGAATGACATATGAAAGACATTTTTTTATTTTAATGTTTTCAAGTCCCAGTCTTGTCCCACTTGTTCTTACATAATTTAATATCAGAATATTTGCAGATGGATCAGACATTTACGTAGGTTGGTATTATGGAAAAGACCCTGTAACACAAACACTTTTGACCAAAACAAAACCCACGCCACCCAGAAACGTAAAAATACAAACCAAACTGGACTCGCCCCTAACTCGACTCGACTCAATCCAAAAACAACACTATCAAAACACAACCCAACGCCACCCAGAAACATAAAACCACAACTCAAACTCGACTCGCCCCTAACTCGACTCGCCCCTAACTCGACTCGCCCCTAACTCGACTCGCCCCTAACTCGACTCGCCCCTAACACTACCAAAACACAACCCAACGCCACCCAGAAGCATAAAACCACAACCCAAATTGGACTCGCCCCTAACTCGACTCGCCCCTAACTCGACTCGCCCCTAACTCGACTCGCCCCTAACTCGACTCGCCCCTAACTCGACTCGCCCCTAACTCGACTCGCCCCTAACACTACCAAAACACAATCCACCGCCACCCAGAAACATAAAACCACAACCCAAATTGGACTCGCCCCTAACTCGACTCGCCCCTAACTCGACTCGCCCCTAACTCGACTCGCCCCTAACTCGACTCGCCCCTAACTCGACTCGCCCCTAACTCGACTCGCCCCTAACACTACCAAAACACAACCCAACGCCACCCAGAAACATAAAACCACAACCCAAATTGGACTCTCCCCTAACTCGACTCGCCCCTAACTCGACTAGCCCTTAACTCGACTTGCCCCTTACTCTACTCTAATCTATCCAAAAACAACACTACCAAAACACAACCCAACGCCACCCAGAAACATAAGACCACAACACTAATTGGACTCGCCCCTAACTCGACTCGCCCCTAACTCGACTCGCCCCTAACTCGACTCGCCCCTAACTCGACTTGAACCTATCCAAAAACAACACTACCAAAACACAACCCAACTCCACCCAGAAATATAAAAACACCACCCAAACTGGACTCGCCCCTAACTCGACACGCCCCTAACTTGACTTGTCGCTAACTCGACTCGAATCTATCCAAAAACAACACTACCAAAACACAACCCAGCTCCACCCAGAAACATAAAACCACAACCCAAACTGGACTCCCCCCTAACTCGACTCCCCCCTAACTCGACTCGCCGCTAACTCTATTCGCCGCTAACCCGACTCGCCCCTAACCCGACTCGCCCCTAACCCGACTCGCCCCTAACCCGACTCGCCCCAACCTGACTCGCCCCTAACTCGACTGGCCCTTTCCCGACTCGCCCCTAACCCGACTCGCCCCTAACCCGACTCGCCCCTAACTCGACTGGCCCTTTCCCGACTCGCCCCTAACCCGACTCGCCCCAAACTTGACTCGCCCCAAACTTGACTCGCCCCAAACTTGACTTAAATCTATCCAAAAGCAACTCCACCAAAACAAAACTCAGTGCAACACAAAAACATACCCATTCAAACCAAAAACAATCCTATCCAGATTTCCAGGTCAAAGTAAACCTTAAGTAAACCACACCTAATTAAATGTGCAAAATGATAAAAACACAGCATTTAGCTCACTAGCTGATATTGTCTCATCACAACCTCAATAACTATAAAGGTTCACAGTGTTTTACATGGAGTTCACTGCTGATATTAAAGCTGATCAGAAGTGTTGGGACATGCCCAGTGTTGTGGGAACAAAAGCTCTCAGCACTGCAGTTCATCAAGAACAGGGAAGAAATCTTTGTATTTATTTGGATGAAGAATTGTAGATATGGGTGCGGTTGTACGGTACACTCACCTAGGGAGGCTACCAAACGCCTCAGGGCCAAAAACACATCTCTACCTGCCTCTATTTGACATCATCTCACCCGGTGTGGAGGTTCAGATTAAAAATGCAGGTTTTATGGCTCATTTATAAAATAAAGTTTTTGGAGGTATTTTCTACATCTATGCAAATATCACTGTTATCAAATTATTTCTATTATTTATTTTTAAAAGGCAAACATCACATTATCAACCTAACTCACTATTAACCTAAAAACGACTCAAGCCAAACACAACCCCACCCAATCCAAGCTAACAAATCCTAAATAATCCAAACGCAACTCAACCCAATCCAGTCACAGCTGTTGTTGCTGTAGAAAAAAAGCATAGGCTGAGTTGTATGAATAACACAGTAACTCTTAATAATAATTAAAAGTACCATATTTTTTGCACTATAAGGCACACTTGAAATTATTTAAATTTCCCAAAAATCATCAGTGCGCCTTTTAATCCAGTGTTGTCTTATGTATATTTTAACAGTCAGGTATTAGAGAGCAGTAAAGCCACTTGGCCAAGTGTTATTCAGGAATTTCAGTTTAGTTGTCCAGCACTGAGGCTGGAGTAGCATTAGCATTAACCGCTAAGCGCTATTTCCCTGTTTAGAGGGGAGTGTTATCGGCCTGTAGCCTGCTCCTAACCCCGGCTAACACTGCTGGAGCGTTTAGCCGCTAATGCTAATGCTCCAGCCTTAGTGCTGGAGAAATTCGGGAATCTAAGCGCACTGGAATTAAATTATTAAGCGCTTTACTCACCAAATAAACAGTTTTTAGAAGAGAAATCTGTGTAGATTAAAATTCAGTGGTCGTTTGCCTTTTTTTAATTATTTTTAGCTTTACTTAACTTAGTTAACGTTCATTTATAGTGCGCTTTATAGTGTGAAAAATACAGTATATGGACCCTTTGACCCAGCACTGGGCTCTTTAAATTAGGATAAATTGTGTTTTTCATTTCTTTTCATTTTAGCATCATATATTATTTTACTTTTCCTAAAGCAGTTAAGTGTAAATGTAATGAAAACTGATAAGCAATGGCCAACTTGTAACATAGATATTCATGGCCGTTCTTGTAGCTGCAGATATTCTCACAGCCCTGGAATTCTTCATGTCTGGGAGCTCAGATTTCACACCTGTTCCATGGGTCTCCAGGTGGACAAAAGCCCTGAAGGACAGTTTACCCAGCTGATGGCTCTGCCGAGGACCCTACAGCAGCAGATCACTCGGATAGTGGATCCACCTGGGAAGAATCGTGATGTGGAGGAGATTCTGCTGCAGGTGGCTCAGGACCCGGACTGTGGACTGGTAGTACAGCAAGGTAAAGGTTCTAAAATATTCTCAGCTGCAGACACTGGAACACCTTAGTAGCTCCTTTGATGCTGAAGAAGATGAAACTGAACTTTATGTGAAGCGACACTCTTTTGTGCACAAGTGTCAGTTTTACTGTGCTTGCACATCGCAAGCGATAAAAGCAACTGGAAGGAGCTTTGTTAAACTTTTTGCAAATGAACAGTGACCCATGGTGGCGACTACCACTCATAAACCAGGTTTGCACATTCCTTAGAAAGTTTGCACACCAACAATCTCTCTCATACTAATTATTTGGTTCAATTATTCAGGTCATTATGTAAATCTGTGTCTGGATTTCTCCGCAAAAAGAGAAAAGTAAAGGTGCTTAAAGGAGAACTCCAGTGTAAAATTTAAATTAACATGTAGCTAAATGTTGCTAAAAATTAGCATGGATTTTGTCTACTAGCTGGTGGACACTCCGGCTGGCGACACATTGCCTGCTATAATATCACTTGTGGTGTGCATGGAGGGTGAGGTGTGTGCTAGATATATAGATCACATTAAACAGATGGTGTGTACAGTCTTAAATAAATCATAATTAGGCCACTTTTACCTGCTGTGTGAACATAACTCTAAATCTGTATTATTTACTGTTGAACAGTGGCTAGATTCTGATAGAATGCAGAACTATGTGCAGCTTAGCATGAATCCGTTAACGCTCAGCAGCTCTACCTGCAGCCGCTGGGAGAGGAAAGAGCAAACAATGACTGACTTTTAACCAAATAAGGTTTTCAGTTCTCAATAATCCGTTTTCCTCTTCTCACCAAACCGGTTCTTCTGGATCGTGGCCACCTGCAGGTCCTGCTGAACACACGTCCAGCTCCTGCATTCCTTATTTACAGTAAAAATATGGGGATAGTAGTAGTTTACAGTTAATGATACAGATTTAATCAATTGTCAAATTTATTCCTGTCATTAAATGAGTGACTATTTATTTAAATGTTCTGAATGCAGCCAGCAGATGTATGTGTGTTAGTGTGCAGTTAGTGTGTTAAAAATATATAAAGTATATCTTACCAAGGCTTTAGCTAATCACACAGGATGTGCAAGAACAGTGCAATATCATTTAAATCATTAGGGAGAAATTAGGACATTAGTTTATGGTATTAGTGTTTTCTATGTCTGATACTTTTAGTGTATTTACTGTATTTAACTGTCTTAAAGGCTAAAGGGGCCTGAATTCATCTTTAAATGTCTTAAACCAACTCCCAAAAACTTATAAAGGCATTACATGTCTTGGGCTTTATGATATTTTGTTATTGCAAAAGTAATCTAAATTTGGTCTTGTAGTTGTGACCATAAACATGATCATATTCCACATATAAGTATTTGTGTCTCTTTCTCTTTTCAAGGCATTTACTCAATAGTGAAATCATCCAGCATTACACAAAGTGCTAAAGGAATTATTACAGCAGGTAAAGGACTTTTATATCTGTTTTATTTAATTTATTTAACTGTTCTGTTTACTTTTATATTGTTGTAATTACTTTTTATTCAACAAAAAAAATAAAACCTAATGTTTTCTTTAAGGACTGATGAAATCGGTGTCGTATAGTGCAAAGAAGCTGCGGAAAATGTGGAAAGGCTGGAGAAGGAAGACGCCGTGACTTCTCACATTTGTAGCTCCCAGTAAATCATGTTCCTCTGACTGACACTGACTTTTACGTTTTTAATTTACCAGCTTGTCCTTGTTACATACTTACATATTACAAAATGTGTATGTTTTGTTATGATGCCATACAGTGACCTCTAAATTTAATTCCATTCAAAACAGACTCATATGAGCTAAGTAATATTTATTTTTTAGTTAAAATACTTTTTTTTTTTATATTTTGAAGAATTCCATATTGACCGAAGTTGGGCATGTTTCAGATGATCTGCACTTGCCTGTGGGGGATTTACTGATTTGCTGTTGAACATCACAGTGTTGTATAATTAAACTGGACTGACAGTGAGAATGATTTTTTTTTTAAATAAACAAATTGTGTTAAAAAAAAAAAAAGTTAATGACTGGCAGCATGGTCTGGCAAATCCTAATGTAGGATGGGTTAAGTGGTTAATTCATCTCTCAATCTCTTTCTAGTATACACTGTATGGACAAAACTAATGTTGGGACACCCAACATTAGTCATGGTGGTAATTAGGTTTATGTTTGTTTATTTGCTCAGTGTGTGTGTAGGATGTTTTTCTATCAACCTGGTAAAAAAAAAAATAGTGTGACACTAATGATTTACCAGTTATTGCATTAAGAAAGAGACAAGAATCTTTTTCAGGTTGGTAATACTGAAATATTGTCATAAGATAGTGATCAATATTGATCAATATGGATCAGTTTTATATTAAATATCATATATCATGTCAAGAAAGTCAAGAGGCTCTTATTGTGATTACATCTGAGTACAGGTACTCAGGGTAACAAAATTACATTCCTCCAGAGCCATGGTGTAACATAGGACAACAATAAATAGAGAACATTAAGTGCAAAAGTGTAACAATAGTGCAACACAGGACTGTAACACTACAATAAATACTACAGATGAGACAATTTAACAGACAGGACAGTGCAGTACAGATATGGTACAATGAAAATTCTAGGATAAGGTGCAGAGATGTTTAACATACTGTAACATATAGAACATACATGATCACAGCAGTTACTGAGGTAGAGGGTTTATAGTTATTTGGGAGTAGCAGCAAATAGTGTGTGCGTGTGTGTGTCTGTGTGTAGAGTGATGGGTGGGTTCAGTGTGTGTATGTGAAGGGTTGTTGGGGGGTTGTTGGGGGTCTCATGATCACTAAAGCCAGAGCGGTAGATGCTCTGCACTGTCATTGCTGGGTTTGAAAAAGCTTTATAGGAAAAGATCTTGCTGCTTCTGTTCTGCCTTTCACTCTTAGAACTTTCCACTGCTTTCTGTAATTATTACACTAATAACACAGTACTGTACTTTTAGAACTTCAGTACTAGATTTTACAATAAACTACTCACAACACAACAAAAATATACAAAAATGTTGAATACTTTAAGTGTGGAGCTTTAAGAACTCTTTAACTTCCTCTAAAGTCTGGGTCTCTAGTACTTTATATACAGGCCTGATCGTAAATGATCTGCTGTTTCGTCACTCCCTACCTGTTGCTAGGATATGATGTCACCCTCAGATTTGCGTAATTTATGCTGATCTCATTTGGCGGATCTTAGCCAATCAGAGCGTTGCTCTCTCCCCACCTGCCGCGAGAATTCCATCATTCCGATCATTCCAGCGCGAGCTCTCTCCCCGCGGAGCAGCGCGCGCTCACTCAGCTCCCAAAGCTCCTACAGCAGCTCCTCAGGACTGGAACCGCTGCACGCGGAGCTTTTATTATCATTTTACACATTTTTACACCTGAATTCTGCTTTATTGGGACTCTCCGGAGGGGAGCAGCAGCGGGAGGTATGTAGCTTGTTAGTTATTGGGGTTAACCGGGCTGTGTTTTAGCCACAAAGCGGCTAAAGTTAGTTAACTAACTTAGCTTAACCAGCGTTATAACTAAATTAGCTTTAGCTAACTAACTAGCCTTAACTAGCTTAGCACAACATTCCTGTAGGAGGTGGTTAACGGTATTTTAGCGATATTAAAACTATAGTTACTAACGCTAGTTATCTTTATAGCGATATCAAGAAGCTTTATTTAAAGTTAGAGTGAATTAACTAAGCTTAACGTCGGCTGTAGCTTCATTAGAGCGGTTGAAAGTAGTTTAACGTACTTTAGCAAATAAATTGTATGAAAATTTATTCAAAGCTAGGATAACATTGATATGTTGTAGCGCTATGAATTGGTTTTCTTTCGCAACGTCAGATTAAATCCATTTGTGCTTAACATATGCTGTAACATAGTTAACCTAGATTATTATTGTATGTTGTTAAATCTCAATAAAATATAATTTTATTGATAAAAGTGATAAACCATAAAGTTAAACACTGCAAACCTACAGCTCTGGAAAAAAATAAGAGACCACTTAAAAACGATGAGTTTCTTTTGATTTTTCCAGCTAGTAGACATTTCCGTTTCTGCAAAAATTTTTCTAAATTACAATATTTTTATTTGGAATTTGGGAGAAATGTTGTACTACATTATGCACTGGCCGAAAAATGTAAAAACTAACTTCACATGAGAAACCTATCATTGTATTGTTAGCATATAGTTATGGTAAAGGATAAAATGTGAAAGGTAAAATGTAATATGACCCATATCATCTATTCTAAAGCATGTTTGGAGAAACTGCTAAAATGACTGGATCTCAGAAAAGAGGTGTGCTATTCAACAAAGATTAGTACTCTTTATCATAAAATGTATACACATTTATAACTTTCTCTCTGAAAGTTATAAATGTGTATATCAGCAATATAAGCATCAGCAGATGTATAAATGTGCATTTTTGAATGAATTATAAGTAGTAGCTAGCTGTCTAAACATTGTAAACATAATCATGTTTGTTGCTGTATTATTATTATATTTTATTTAAGTATAACCTTAAACCAATTGAGCTTAACATGTGTTATAACATTGTTAGAACAGTTTAAGTATTTTTAAAACTGAATTGTAAAATGTTACACATACTAAACATGAATAACCCCCTGGAAAATACCTGTGAACAGGATTCGTTTGGAAGCCTGAATGAAGAAATATTACCACCCTGAGAATTTACTGAAGAAAATAAGGATTGAAATGGATCCAAACCTGGAAAACAAGCTTCCTTCCAGCAGCTGAAGCAGCGCTCTGGTTTTGCTCCAGATTGGAAGTAGTTTCCCATTTTAACAGCACTAAGATCTCTGGAATGCCCAGTGTGGGAAGTGGGACGCTGAGGAGGAGGTCAGAAATCAGGTTCTTCACATGTTCTGTGATTTATTCACGGCATTAAACTCGCAATAATCAAAACACTGAAAACCCCACTTGCTTCACTTCCACAACTTTACCAGAACTCGGCGATGAACTCAGTCAGCTGATTTTTTACTTTTTTATTTTTATTTCCACCCCCTGGAGTTCCAGAACTGATAATTCCGTCAGGATTTTGTAACAAAAAAAATGGAAAATCCATTGGATGTTTTGTCCAGAGCAGCATCTTTAGTGCATGCGGACGATGAGAAACGTAAGTTTTTTAAAATTTTATTTTATAAAATATGTATGTATTCAAAGGCTGAGTGGTATGGAAGAAATATCACAATATTCAAAGAGATTTTCAGGATATGTTATATTTATCATGATATTTTGTAGTGGTTGTTGCAGATAAAAAAATGCTGTCCCTTATGTTGGGCTGAACAAAAATGTGAAGATTGAAACTGTTTTAATAATGGCGGTATGAGTTTTAAAAGCATTCTGAAACTAATGTTTGTGCATGTGCAATATGTGCAAAATATATATATATACTCCTGTACTTTCTCTATTTTTTGAGTGTGTGTGTGCATCTAGTACTATCTGTGTAGTATCTATACATTCAGAGCTCTTGATAGCTGTGTAACCTGCTTCAGGTTGGGCTGTTGAGACATCCTGCAGTGTGAGGTCAGTGTGAGATCATCTCCCTGGAAGTGCAGAGCAGCTCCAGTCAGGCTTATATCCACACTCTGCCTGGAACACCTCCATAACCGCCAGCTGGTCTGACTGCTCAGCCGGTCCAGCCGTTAGAATATTCCCAGCCAAGTAATATTTCCATAATCATGCTGCAATTTCTCCAGTCCAGGAAAATTCTTTCCTAGATTAACTGCAAACAAATCCCCCTCAGCGGCATCCGGCCATTGCCTAAAAGAAAAAACTGCAGATTTTTAGAGCTGGCCTGACCTGTACTGTTTAGTTTCCTCGAGGGCTGGATTGGATTTTTAATGACTGGATTGACTTTTTAATGGTGCCCAGTGGCTGACATCAATATCTAGGTCCCTGTTCACACCTGGCATTAACATGCTTTATGGGTGATCTGATCATAAATGTTCAGCACAGAGTATAATTGTGAACAGGACACCACAGTGTGTCTCCAGGATGCATCGTAATCCCATCACTGAAATCTGTTTATAATGATCAAACTCTTGCAGTTCTCAGATTATTCAAGTAGTCATGAAACCAAAATACTCTTAGCTTTCTTAGATTAAAGTAAAGTCTTAAAATCTGATTAGGAAATTTGATAAAGAGAGCTGGAAAGAGAGCTCAGTAATTTGATTCCTCAGTGCACTTATGCTCTTAACTGAAGCATTCAAGATTTCTCAGGATGTTTTCTCACTTGTCCTGAATACATCCACACCCAGGATCAATTTTGGGCTTGTTTGGGGGAGGGGCTCATGATCACTGGTTTGTTTTCAAACACAAGAACAGTGCATTGATTTTCTGTGTAGGATTGTTAAAGGTTTGTATGTTTCCTGATTATTATTATTTAGCAGGACCAGCAGCTGTTCTGATGTCAAATGTAACCATGCAGTACCAGCACTCACTCCACAAAAATGAGCATATTACAGTACCCCAGTTCCAGTCCTACCAGATTGTGCTTTATTAATACATACTAATTAAAAGGGAAGTAAGGCCAGTGGATGAGGAAGCATCAGGTAACCCTACACGCAGTATAGATAGTGGATAGCTTCCACACCTGCAGTGGAACACCTGGCTGGATGGAAAGCAAAAATTTGACTCCTGTAAACTGTTTGAGTTTTCCATTCCCAGTAACTATGCCCTGTAGTATTCAGATTATGAAGTAAATGTAAACTCACTCACTCACTGTTGGGTTTAGCTGTAACTAAATAATTCAGCCACTCATTGTTTGTACACAATTTCCATGTTATGTAAAGAACTTGTCACAAATTATCTGACCCACACAATGTTCTCCAGTTCCTTCATTATTCTCTCATTATTCACAACTCTCAAATCTGATAAGGACAAACAAGGACAGAACCAGGAAACTGGGTCAGCACCTCAAATTCAAACCTGAATCTGAAGCTTGGCGCCTCAGTAGCTTCAGCAAGTTTTGAACGTACATCTGCTCATAGTGGCTCGCATGCCACCCCCCTCCAGCGTCTCCTGCTGTGTTATTGTTTTGGCCGGGGCTGATGTCACTCCTGTGGTGGTTGTCGTGGCCCTTTGTTCTCCCACAATGCGCTCGACCTGTTTCCACAATACTGAGCCGAGCCCACTCGGCCCAGTTCAAGCACTTCCCGCCTGTTCTCTTTTTTTCAATGACAAAACCTTTGGAATGTTCTCGGCTGCTGAAACGCTTCACGGGAGAGGCCTTGACTTCCACCCTCTCATATTCTGAGAGAACTTTGGGAGATCAACTGGGAGGACTGGTTCAGATGCTTTTGTTTTGATGGAAGTCAGGTGGTGAACATAGTTGACCAGCCTGCTGGGTTTACTCCTCCCATGGCGGAGAACAGCACAGCCCAATTACATTAAGTCCTCTAACAACATTAAAGGAATATAATATGGTCCCAGTGTGTTTAATCACTTTAAAGTTAATGGTCCTTTCAGTCCCAGAATGGGTTTTTGTCGGAACAATGCTTGGACCAATGTAATTGCCACCTGGGGCAACATTACATTAGTAAAGTAGAAAACACATAAATATAAATTTAAGTCATGCAAGAGTTGCATTTTTTTTTCTACACACTTATTCACTCACTGGGAAAAACAAAGCGCATCCAATAAACACTTTATGTCTTTTATACTGCAGTAAAAACATGCTTGCTACCGGAAAGCTCTGCTAAGTGATTCAACACACTGATCTATATTATTTTGCTTTGGACAGTGTGACAATGCACCACTTTAACTCCTCTGAAGGGGGATTTACACCAATAAACAAATGCCGCTTTTTCACTGCAGGGCCAAATGGTTATGGTAATAGTTGTGTCCGGTCACATTCCTGCATGCTTACTAGAAAAACAGAGCTTGCTACCTAACTAAATGCCTGTCCCATATTACGACTGGCATGCTTTAGCAGCATTAGCATGCCTGTGACCAGGCTCATCCATCATCGGTATGACGGTGACCCAGTGTGGCTAGCCAATAGGCAATAGGTCTTTAAGCCCTCACACTGAATAGTTTAAGAGCAGATAGTTACCAGTACTGGGCCAGGGCCCAGCCTAGTGAGTATTGGCTAGAGCTTGTCAACTCAATACGCAGATTACTATATATATCTATGCTGATGGGCATGGTGGTCTGGAAGTAAGGTGTATTCAGGAAATTTCTGACGAATTGCTATATTAGCAGCGAAAAACACAGGTGCGCCACTTACTAAATAGAACCCTGACAACAGTCAACCGTCAGTTGACTTGCTATTGCTTGTTTATTGCTATCTTGGCAGTGCAGGTGCGCCATGCGTGCTTAATGTGCGTACACTCCCACTTGTTACACACACACCAGGACAAGCAAAAGTGCACAAACTCAACATTTACATCAACAATGAACAGAATTCAAAATAAAATAACTTTGCTCTTCTGTGAACAAGCATGTTTCCGCTGCTGTGCCAGCACAGATCCATTGACTCCAATGACTATTAGAAGGCCTCTTTAAGACTTTGCTTTATACTGATACATTGGATCAGCTGGCTCAGGTTTTACCTCCAGCATTCTGAAGGCTCCTTGCCAAAAGGAGGTAGTTTAGACAATGCCTCCGCCCAAACCGGGACATTTGATCTTTATTTTGTGTGTTTGTTTTGGCCGTGCTGCTTCTGTTGCCAGCACCTGCGACCCAGACCCAAACAGGAAGTTGACCTTTGGGTTCCCGAGACATTTCTTCCCCGTCTTCAGGAAAGATTGATGTGGTTCCTTTGTTATTGTCTCGGAGGAATGCCCAAACATGCCAGCACCTCCTAGTCCTGCAGGAAAAAACGGTTGCTGGATCTTTTGGCGGAATTACAGCATGGCGTTTTCTGCCCAGCTGCTGTGGTGGAGGCACCATTCATTAGGTTCTCAGGTTATGTCATGCCTTGACCTCTTTCTGGACCTCGAAGGTGATGTATTATTTGGTATCTACACTGCCTAGCCAAAAAAGATCACCACCACCACATAAAAACTGTATGGGTGGCAGAAAGATATTTAATCCGAACTGATGCAGTGTGTAGCTTCTCATTTGTTAAACAACCATGTAGAAAGACACTGTGATCCTGTGTCTGTGTTAATCTGGTGTGTGATGTTAATCAGTTTCAGAAGGGTCAAAATATTGGAATGCATCAAGCAGAGATAACATCTAAGGAGATTTTTGAAACTACTAAAATCGTGTTAAGAACTGTCCATCTCATTATTAAAGAGAAGAAGAACAGTGGGAACACATCATTGTAATTTCCACATGCACAATATGAAGAGAGCTCAGAGGAATTGGGTCTAAACAGCTGTGTAGCCTTTAAAAACATTTGTCAGTGAGGCTAACCAGCAAAAAACAGCTTCACTAGAGAGCATAATGATTGGAGTCTGGAGTAATGGAAGAAGGTCAGGTGGTCTAATGAGTCCAGATTTACCCTGTTCCAGAGTAATGGGCGCATCAGGGTAAAAAAAAGGCAGCTGAAGCCTGTGACAAAGCCAGGATTGATCAGGCTGGAATTGTGAAAGAGTGGTTCAGGGAGCATGAGATCATCATTTTCACACATGGATTGTTCACCACAGAGTCCAGACCTTAACCTCATTGAGAATCTTGGGGATGTGCTGAAGAAGACTTTGCATTGTGATCCAAATCTCCCAACATAAATACAAAAAATTAAATAATTATTGTGGAAATGATTCCACAACAAATACATGCTGTAAACAAAGCTAAAGATGTTCCAAGCTAATATCAGAGTGTGTGACATTTTTTTGGCCTGTTTAAATAAAACTAAGCTGTGGTCAGATATTAAAGTCACCTGTCATTAGAAGAGTCTGTTTAAAAGGCCTCTTCAGGATATTGATAGTACATGCTTTTAATGATATCTGCAGAATACCACGAAGTTCAGGACAGTGACGCAAATATTCTCAAGGAGAAAATTCCTCAGATGATCATGTGACTCATCAGCATGGCAAGAGAATGCAGATCAGCGCCTGTTTAGCCAACATGTTTTGGGTGTGGAATTGTTTTTGTCAGCACTGACTGACAGCAGCCACTGATAATTCTATTGTGTGGTAAAAATAGAGATGCACTGAATTTTTGGCAACCGAACATATTCGGCTGAAGTAATAAAATAGTGAAAAACATTATAAACAAATATTTATACCAGTCATATTTAGTATTTTCTGTTGTTTGTCTGCTGGGATATAAAAAAGGTTAATTGTTTGTAATACATTTAGGTAGTGAAAAAAATTGGCAAAATAAAAACCTGCCAATTTTTGAATTCTTTATTGTGTATTAGGTATTCTGTATTTTCTATTTGGTATTCGACCAAATGTTTAATTTAGTTTGGTTTCACATTTTAGTGCAAGTCTATGGAAAACAATATATAAAAAAGACATTTTAATATCACATTTGAAAGCTACTGACAGAGCCTCCCAGTCTGCCATGTGCTCTGCCCAGACCTGGTTCTGTGTGTAAACGCCAGCCAGGTCTAGCTAACTCTACATCCTGTAATCAAAGAAGCACCGATATGCTCCATTAATTGACACCATCTGTAGAGTTGTCAGCATTTTCCATCATCTCCTGAAGAGGTACTACATTTGAGAACACCTGAGCTGCATTAATAACCAAATCAGTTTGACGGATCAGTAACAGTGTTAATTTAGGGAGCAGGAGGGATATTTATATATTCATGAAGATAAATCTGTCCTCTCTGCACAAAAACATGCTTAAACCTGCTCAATGTCTTTAAAAATAATCCAATTGAACCCAGTTCATCCAATAGGGACCTGGATCCAGTTTTCAGCCCTGTTTATGTAATGCTTCTTAGAATACTGCAGCAAAGTGGAGGAAGAACTAGTTTATAAGGCTGTGTTCAGACTGCTAACAAATCAGATTTGTTTCTGTGAGACACTTAATTTTACGAAAAAATGCATTTGGAGTGGATTTCATGTGATTTTTGGCTGTTTTAGGGGTGGGCAATACTATATCATATACAATATATCGTGACACAGAAATTTCATGATATTAAAAATCATGATAATACGGATGGTTTGTCTTAAAAGTAGTCCATTATTTACTGTGAAGCTTTAAGTGTATTTACTGTATAATTATTTTAGTTTACAGTTTTTGTTTGCAGTTTATATGCATGAAAATATTCTGCAATATGTTTTGCTGCATTATATTATTTTATGCTATATTATTTATTTTGCCACATTATGATTATACTGTTATACTTTTATACTATATTCCTGAAATTAATGAGTTATTTTTCTGTTTTCCTATATTGCCAAGTATATCGTTATCGCAAAAATACCCTGAAATATCGTGATATTATTTTAGAGCCATATCGCCCACCCCTAGTTCAGACTATCAAAATTATTTAGACATTACAAACATATCTGCATGAGTTGTTGTGGTTTTGAGGCTGGCATCAGTAACTAACCTTTTGCGCTCTTCACCTCCCTCACTCTTGATTTGATGAGGTTGTAGTTTGTTGTGTTGCAAACAGTGATGGCATCGTTACTTTGAAAAAGTAATCAGATTACTGATTACTCCTTTAAAAAGTAATTTAGTTACTTTATGGATTGCTCAATCACTCAAGTATCTAAATTACTTTTAAATTACTGCCGCCTCAACATAACAGTTTTGCCGCTGTCACACCAAAAGTTTCTTCAAGTTTGACGTTGTGTTTTTGAAGCTAGGTAGCACTTAGTTGCCAATGTACAACCGACTTTGATATTGTCAACTTTAGATTAGATTACTCGTTACTGAAAAAAAAAGGTCAGATTAGAGTAATGCGTTACTGACATCACTGGTTGCGAAAAACCTAAAAACATGCTGAAATCTGATTTGAGCATCCAGACTGAGATATGTTTGTACAAATCAAAAGTCAATCCAGATACAATCTACATAATCCAAATTTGGATTGGCAATCTGAACATAAAAGTCTAGTAGTCTTGCAACTATACTGTGTGTCCAAATGTTTGTGGAAACCCCTTCTAATCTGTGCATTCGACTCAGATTCAGTTGCATCCATTGCACACTTAGTCTAGTCACTGTAAAGAAAGAAGTACTGAAAACAGATTCGGACCCCCTGAAACAGAAAAACAATAATCATGAATTTTTTGGCACTGTGCCTAATGCTAGCAATGGAACAGAGCAGGTGAATGAGAATGTGTCTCAATATTTTTGCCCATATACTGAACTGTGTACTGTTACAGTATTCTGTATATTAAACCCACTCTCCCTGCTCCCCTGAGGCCAGCCCCTCTCCTGGGTCAGGTTCCCGGTACTCCCACAGCGGCAGGACTGATCCAGTTTCGGTTCTCACACGAGGAGAACAATACGTTGCCCCTCAGATCCATGTGTAACGTTCCCATCTCACCTGCAGAGTGTAACTGACACGCTGTCTCTCATGCCTGGCACATCCTTGTATTTATCAGCTTGTGCCTGATACCCCCGGTTACGCTATCTTCTCAAATTACGTTTTTTTTTGTCATGCTTAGAATATTGGAATAGGAATTGGAATGGTGTGCTTGCATTAAACATCAGCATTAGCCTCATCATCTCGGTTCTGAACTCACTGCACTGTTCAGTGCTGGTTTAGAAGTAAAGAAAGGAGCTTGGTATCCATAACTCATGTAAAAAGATGTGCTGGAAATAGAGTCATATCTTTATCAATATTATCATTGCTATTGTAAGAATCTGTTTAATTTGATAAATTCATTTTGCATGTCAAAGTATTACAATATACAGCGATGTAAAAAATTGAGAGACCACTTCAATTTCTGAATCAGTTTCTCTGATTTTGCTATTTACAATGAATATTGTTGTTTTATTTTATAAACTACAGACATAATTTCCTAATAAATTATTGTCATTTATTTGCAAAAAATGAAAAATGACTAAAAGTTCAGAAATCAATATTTGGTGGAATAACCCTGGTTTTTATTCACAGTTTTCATGCATCTTGGCATGTTCTCCTCCAGCAGTCTTACACACTGCTTTTAGATAACTTTATGCCACTCCTGGTGCCAAAACTTCAAGCAGTTCAGCTTGGTTTGATGGCTTGTGATCATCCATCTTCCTCTTGATTATATTCCAGAGGTTTTCAATTGGGTAAAATCAAAGAAACTCATAATTTATAAGTGGTCTCTCTTTTTTCAGAGCTGTATATTGTGTGGCATTAAAATATCCTTAAATGTTGTGATATAACAGAACAACAAATATTACATTTTGTATTCATGTTTTGTCCACAGTAACAACAGTTCTGCACTGCAGACTAAAAACTCTTCTGTTATTTTCTGAGAACTCTCCTCACTGCTTTAGGCTGGATTGTGTCTGTTAATAAAGCATAGGTAATGTCAGCAGGAGCTCTTCTAGAACACAGCAGTTAAAACAAAGATTAGAATTGAATTTTGTTTTTATTGTGTTTCTGTCTTTCCGTGATAATTGTCTTTTATACCGGTATATATATATATATATATTTAAAAAAAAATAAGTGATCCACAATCACTGTACATAGTGTGCTTCTGTTCAGGCCAACCAGTTTCAGGATGCTAGCTCTAGCCCAGGTCTGTGTGCTGGAAACAGTGATTACAGATCCGTGTTGTATAATATTTAATCACCTTAGCTCTTAGCGTGCTGTTACTCAACAAACCCATTCACCGAACAAAGTGGTCATTTCAGCAGCGCTCCAGACCTGCGGTCAGGGATTTGAGTTCAGCATGGTGACCTGCATCTGCAGAACCAACTCAAAACTCAGTGAAGTGCTTTACTGAGTTTTTGGGTGTGAATTTTCAGTTTGATATATATTGTACCAGGTGCATGGGGTGGGGTTGACTGAGCAAGATTTAGGTTTGGAAAAGAGATTTTTTTGTTGGAGTGATTTCATTGAAGAAACAGTTTTGGTTTGGTGTTTTTTAAATAAGCTTGATTTAAAGATTCTTTAGGCACCCAAAAATGGATCTTGAATGGCATTTGTTTAAATGACCACTTTTAGTACAAGAGTTAAGTTTAGCAAATTCTGACAGATATTTAAAGAGTATTTGTGCAGATCCTTGAAATGTCTAGCTAAGAGAAATGGTTTAATTTGTCTTTATATCTTCCTCCCAAAGCTCTTAAAAAATGTTACAGACAGTAAATACAAATGTGATATATTTTTTTGTGTGTTGCATTTTGCAGTTTCTGAAGTTAAAGGTAGCTAACTGATTTAATGGCAGACTGAGCAAATAGACACTATTGTAGGAATAGAGAAACTGTAGGGTTGGTTTTAGATGACCTCAGTTTTGCATTGGAACCCATTTTCAGTATATGAACTGTTTATGTTTTTTTTGTTGCAAAACTGTTCTTTTGAAATCATAAATGTTTTTTTGTAATGCAGAAATTGCGACTTTACAGTAGTTCTGTAAACTGAATATTGTTGTTGTGTTTACTTTTTGCCATATTTGTCTGTTTATTGTAGTCATGGTTTTAATTTTGTCTCAGAGTGGAACTAAAGTGTTTAAAATGTATTAGATTTAATTTCCTCATTCCTGCAGAGAACCTGATGATGAAAGAGTTTAAGAGAATTTGATTTCTGTTCTCTGGAAGTAGAAATCTCTCAAGGCTGTTCCTGCCCAATTATATGGTGCTGAACCTCTGTCGTGTCCAAGTGGTGAAAAATACCCACAATGGAAGACAATAGATGAAGCTGCTCTGTGAATGGAGGCAGTGTTTAGAGTTGGCGGGGCCTTTTTACCAACCGAATGAAATACGACACAATGGCTCCGAACCCCAATCAGCAGCGTTTTTTTTAACCACTGACTGAGTGGGGGTGCATTGGGGTGATATGGGGTGCTCTAGTGAGAGGGGGTGATTTGGAGGAGATGGTCTGCGTTGGAATAGGATGCGTATCATGGTAAAATCTAAGTAAAAACTTAACTTAACTTCTGAATTTTTGTACATGCCAATCAATACAGTATTTCAAAATATCAATAACAAAATATCATGACACAATACAATATTGGGGTGTTGTGGAGGTTGACTCGGGTGCACTGGGGTTTGTGGGGGAGGGGGGTGAGTTGGTGTGATGGGGTGCATAGAGGAGAAGGGTGAGAGGATGGGAGTCGGCCACTGCCGAGGGGGTTAGCTCCTCAGCGTGAATAGAGCTTTAATCCCTCTCGCCATTGAATGCCGAGTTGGAGAGTGAGCTGTAATCTGGGTGATGAGAGAGGCCAGTTAAAAGCATGGCACTGGTTTGAATAATCCTCCAGTGCTCCTTTGGTTTCAGCCACTGGGCTGTGTTTGGTTGAATACGGCAGGCTGTTAAAGGTTAACTGGGTGTAAAGTTTCAGAGTTGGCTACTGTGCTGGGTAAGTGGGTGAGAAAGAAACCCACTTCCTGCATCAGGCTTGTTCTGTGGAAGACTGAAATCTAAATCTCTGATCATACTTTGGTTGACGGTTAAAAAAATGTAGGATAAGATTGGATGTTGGGAATTGCATCATTCACATATGTAACTATAATTTGATGTGAGAGTTGATGCATCCAAATGTTATCGCTTACACTAACTAAATAATGTAAAACTCAACAGGGCAGTTCCCCTGACAGGGAATAAAGAGGTTACTTGGTAGTTGTTCTGGTGTTCTACATGGTTGCAGCGGGGTTATTAGATAGTTTTCTAGGTGGTGCTGCTATGATAATTTTAGGTGTTTTCAATGTGGTTGCTATGGTGTTGCTTAGTGGTTGTTGTAGTTTTGCTTGGTCGGAGATAGTGGTGCAGGAAAAAATCGATTCGAGCTCGAATCGCGATTCTAACATTAAACGATTCAGAATCGATTCTCATTTACCAAAAATCTTTTTTTTTTGGGTGAAGCTACTGTCGCCCGGAGCTTTTTAACTAAGTGAGCTCGGCGATACAGTTAAAAAGCTCAGCGCGACAATAGGTGAGCTCCGCATTACAGTTAAAAAGCTCCGCACGACAGTAGGTTAGCTCCGTGGTACAGTTAAAGAGCTCCGCGCGACAGAAGGTGAGCTCCGCGGTACAGTTAAAGAGCTCCGCGCGACAGAAGGTGAGCTCCGCGGTACAGTTAAAGAGCTCCACGTGACAGTAGGTGAGCTCCACAGTACAGTTAAAAAGCTCCGAGTGACAATAGGTGAGCTCCGCGGAACAGTTAAAAAGCTCCACGCGACAGTAGGTGAGCTCCGCGGTACAGTTAAAAAAAGGTCCGCAAGACAGTAGGTGAGCTCTGCAGGACAGTTAAAAAAAGCTCCGCGAGACAGTAGGTGAGCTCTGCACGATAGTTAAAAACTCAGCGCGACAGTATGTGAGCTCCGCGATACAGTTAGAAAGCTCAGCGCGACAGTAGGTGAGCTCCGCATTACAGTTAAAAAGCTCCGCACGACAGTAGGTGAGCTCCGTGGTACAGTTAAAAAGCTCTGCGCGACAGTAGGTGAACTCCTTCTGTACGGTAAAAAAAAGCTCCACACGACAGTGCTCTTACTGCCTCTCCCTATTAGGCTACAGAGGGGTGTGCATGCTAAAATCTAGTGTAGTATCTTCTCTGCTTGTTACATAATTATAGCCTATCTAACGTTCCACTCTTGACCTTGTCGCTGTGTTACATTGATAAGTGTTTTCCAGTTTTAACAATGTCTTCCTTTTAGAAATGAAAACAAGAGTGGTTCTTCTGTGACATTGTTCAAATAACCTACTGAAGCACCGTTATTTGTAGTAGTCTTTGGTTTACATTTGTATGATTGCTTTAAAAATGTTACCTTGGCTGTAAAGCATGGTGGTGGGTGCATCCAAGCGCATTTTCTGCACACCTGGATCTGTGCTTTAATTTGTAGGGAGTTTGAAACTTATCAGAGACAGTATATTAGCGTTCGCAGTTTGTGATAATGTGGGATCTGTATAGTGTTGTGCAGCGCTGCTCATTGTTGCAGAGCTGTGGTAGGGCTGCCCTGGAGATGTTTTCATATGAAATTTAAAGATCAGATCACTCAGCACCCAGCCTGTTAACGACATAACCAGTCTGGCACGCTTTCAGGGCTTTTCGCTTAAACACAACATAAACACCTGAAATTCTACACCGGTAAGGCTACACCATCTCTGTGTTTACAGTATTGTACCCGGCCACGCCCCGGGCATAGTGCCTGCTGAAGCTGTCACACTGGTTTGACAGGCGATCTGCTCTTGAGCGTTTAAGTGTCATATTATCTTGTCTACTGTTAGTGCTTCCTGCTGTACAATCTCTGATTACACACAGTGACTCACTCAGACTTTGTGTGGATGTTTTGGAGTGTGATTTGATGTTTAGAAACTTATATAGAACTACAGTGGGGAGAACAAGTATTTGATACACTGCTGATTTTTCAGGTTTTCCCACTTGCAAAGCATGTGGAAGACTGTAATTTTTATCACAGGTACTCTTCAACTGTGAGTGATGGAATCTAAAACAAGAATCCAGAAAAATACATTGTATGATTTTTAAATAATTAATTTCCATTTTATTGTGGGAAATAAGTATTTGATCATCTATCAAGCCCTCCTGTTCTCCACTCATTACCTGTATTAACTGCACCTGTTTGAACTCGTTACCTGTATAAAAGACACCTGTCCACACACTCAATCAGTCAGACTCCAGCATCTCCACAATGCCCAAGACCAGAGAGCTGTGTAAGGACATCAGGGATAAAATTGTAGACCTGCACAAGGCTGGGATGGGCTACAGGACAATAGGCAAGCAGCTTGGTGAGAAGGCAACAACTGTTGGTGCAATTATTAGAAAATGGAAGAAATGCAAAATAACGGATAATCTCCCTCGGTCTGGGGTGCCATGCAAGATCTCACCTCGTGGAGCATCAATGATCTTGAGGAAGGTGAGGAATGAGCCCAGAATTACACGGCAGGACCTGGTCAATGACCTGAATACAGCTGGGACCACAGTCTCAAAGAAAACAGAAATCAGTAACACTCTACGCCGTCAAGGATTAAAATCCTGCAGTGCACGCAAGGTGCCCTTCCTCGAGCCAACGCATATCAAAGCCCGTCTGAAGTTTGCAAATGACCATCTGAATGATCCAGAGGAGGAATGGGAGAAGTGTCATGTGTCTGATGAGACAAAAATAGAACTTTTTGGTTTAAACTCCACTCGTCATGTTTGGAGGAAGAAGAATGATGAGTACAACCCCAAGAACACCATCCCAACCGTGAAGCATGGCGGTGGAAACATCATTCTTTGGGGATGCTTTTCTGCAAAGGGGACAGGACGACTGCACCGTATTGTGGGAAGGATGGATGGGGCCATGTATGGCGTCAAAACCGTGTCAAAATTCGCGAGCGAGCAAAGTCACTTGGCGCAAGCAAAACCACACTCGCGCGCGCTCGAAGAGGGCTTGGCGCAAGCAAAACCACACTCGCGCGCGCGCGGAGAGGGCTGGCTGCGCGCGCGCGGAAGCAAAACCACACTCGCGCGCGCGCGGAGAGGGCTGGCTGCGCGCGCGCGGGGAGAGCTACGCGCGCGCGGGGAGAGCTACGCACGCGAGGAGGCAAAACACTCGCGAGAGTGGAATTTGCCACGCCTTCGGCTTGACAGTCGGGGGAGGGACCCAGATAGGGCTGGGGCGACGCGTCGACATAATCGACGTCATCGATTACAAAAATACATCGATTTGCATAACGTGCGTCGGCGCGTCGTAAACATGGCGGCGCCTGTGGAGAGCATTAGAGATTAGATCGGGCCCAAAAATTCCAACTGGCTGTTTTCGGGCTGTTTTAATGAGCGAAATATGATCAGAATTATGTTAATTAACACGGTAACATAGAAGCATAGAACTATTATTTAATTAAAATGATTTTTAAGAACAGCTAAACACAGTTCTGCAAGTCAAACGCGGAGGAGTTCACGTGCGAGAGACACAGAGAGAGAGAGAGAGAGAGAGAGAGAGAGAGAGCTACTCACAGGTGAAGGTTCTCTTTGATCTCCTCGTGCTCATATTCTAGTCCCATTCATAATTCTGCAGCTCCCTCAGTGTTTTCTGCCGTATTTTGCGGCTAGCGCGAGCGCTTACAACTGCGCGAGGTGCCGCCGCGTTTGTGCCGAATCCGACTCTCTGCTGAATCTGACTCCCGCTTCGCGGACAGAATCGGCACAACACCCCCGCTGTAGAACTGCGGTAGTGAAAACAGCGCTTATAAATAAATTAGTTTAGTTTCACTTTCAGTTTTCGTTATTTTTTTTTAAATAAAAATATAATTAAAAAACAGACGCCTACATCTCGGACTATTTTCTGGAGCCCGGGTCGGATTTACGGGCGGGCCTCGGGTCATGTCGGGTTCGGGCAGAGAATCTAAGCTCTAGAGAGCTTGGACTCCGGAGAGCAATCTCCAGCTACAAAAAAACGCCAGCGGGCATCTAAAGTTTGGGAGCATTTCACGCAAAAGGGCAACAATGTGGTCCTCTGCCATACGTGCAAAAGGAGCACTTGAAGCGCAAACATCCAGGAGCACTATGTCAACAGGGTCACACAGTAAGTTACCGTTTACATCAGGGTCTCCGCGGGTGTCCTTAAAAAGACTTAAGGCTGTCTACCAAAGGTTTTAAACCTGCCACAGGCAGAAATTATACATTTTTGGTTTATATTTGTGCATGGCATTTCGCAGTTTCCAGAAACAGTAGCATTATTCATACGTTCAGGTGTTTAGCTAAGCTAGCTGCCTTAAGTTATTTTAGCTAGCGCCGTCGGCGCTGCGGTGTCACACCGTTTTCTGTCACCGTCGGAATTTTGTGACCAGTGCTCACGGTTATGAGCGTTCATTGGCAAAACGGAAGCTTTCTATACCTACACCTTACCCTCAGCCCTAAACTGAACCGTTTTGGCCAGTCGGGGTAAACATTAGAAACGAACACGTTTCGAATCGGCCAGTGCACCGGTCTGCTGAGAACTACTTGCCAGTGGTCACAAAATCTAGCGGTCACAGAAAACAGTGCAACACACGGTTGTGATGTATGGGAGCTTATCCATTTTTAGCGTTATAGATCTAAACAACGTGTTGTACATGTAAGTGATTATAAGTGTGGGGTTTGGTTTAGTAGGCTTGTGTTGTTGTTGTTGTTGTTGTTGTTGTTATTATATATAAATATAGTAATTTATCGTTTGCTTTAAAACGTAAAATAATTATTTAAATATTTTTCTCAATGAATAGATTAGTCGACTAATCGAAAAAAAATAATCGTTAGAATAATCGTTTAAAAAATAATCGTTAGGGACAGCCCTAGACCCAGACAGGATTGGCTACGGCTGTTTTCCGGAAGTGGATTGTGATTGGCTGTTTGTCAATGTCATAGCACTTGCACGAAAAACCCGGGAATAAGACACAGAAGGCCCACTTCGGAAAAATGGCGCTACAAGGACAGCAGCAAGTATGTACCTAAATGTACATTTGTACACGTTTTAATAAATATGAATCCATTGCTAATGAATCGGCATTTGCACTCCACCATAAATAAATAGGACCTGTTAGGGACGTCCATAAGGGCCAAGGTCACGTACGTTAGGAGTCGCTCAAAAAGATGGCACTTCAGAATATTCTGCAAAGAACAATATATATATATATATATATATATATATATATATATATATATATATATATATATATATATTTAATTTTAATGGACAGGAAATATTACAACAAAAAATTACAATCAATATTATATAAAATTTTGAATTTTATGGAAAAAGGCAACAGCAATATATAAACCTATATGTAGTAGCCCCCAACCCTGGTCCAGAATTTCTGTTTCTGAGGTTTCTGACGGTTCCTACGCAAGTGTTGATAAGCATTAATAACCGCATATTTACTTCGTTTACGTTCATAACCGCAGATGAAATTTCCCCCCATTTGCCCTGCCATAGTGTCATATTTCTGCTAAGCTCAATTAGGTGCACTATATATCTAATAGTGAATACCTAACTGCATTTTAGCCAGCCTGAATGTGTATTCAGTGGCGACATACATACCCAGCAAACAGCTCGCGGACGTCCTTATTTGAGTATTTTTAAAACGTTTGCTATAGGACGTACGTGACCTTGGCCCTTATGGACGTCCCTAACAGGTCCTATTTATTTATTTAAGCCGAAGGCGTGGCAAATTCCACTCTCGCGAGTGTTTTGCCTCCTCGCGCGCGTAGCTCTCCCCGCGCGCGCGCAGCCAGCCTTCTCCGCGCGCGCGCGAGTGTGGTTTTGCTTCCGCGCGTGCGCAGCCAGCCCTCTCCGCGCGCGCGCGAGTGTGGTTTTGCTTGCGCCAAGCCCTCTCCGCGCGCGCGCGAGTGTGGTTTTGCTTGCGCCAAGTGACTTTGCTCGCTCGCGAATTTTGACACGGTTTTGACGCCATAGCCATGTATCGTGAGATTTTGGCCAACAACCTCCTTCCCTCAGTAAGAGCACTGAAGATGGGTCGTGGCTGGGTCTTCCAGCATGATAACGACCCAAAACACACAGCCAGGGCAACTAAAGAGTGGCTCCGTAGGAAACATCTTAAGGTCCTGGAGTGGCCTAGCCAGTCTCCAGACCTGAATCCAATAGAAAATCTTTGGAGGGAGCTTAAAGTCCGTGTGGCCCAGCGACAGCCACGAAGCCTGAAGGCTCTGGAGGAGATCTGTATGGAGGAGTGGGATAAAAACCCTGCTGCAGTGTGTGCAAACCTTGTCAAGAACTACAGGAAATGTCTCATCTCTGTAATTGCAAACAAAGGTTTCTGTACCAAATATTAAGTTTCTTTTTCTGGTGTATCAAATACTTATTTCCCACAATAAAATGGAAATTAATTATTTAAAAATCATACAATGTATTTTTCTGGATTTTTGTTTTAGATTCCATCACTCACAGTTGAACAGTACCTATGATAAAAATTACAGTCTTCCACATGCTTTGCAAGTGGGAAAACCTGAAAAATCAGCAGTGTATCAAATACTTGTTCTCCCCACTGTATGTAGAATTGGATATCAGCTATTATCTCCCTCTGCATGATAAAGTAAGATATTAGAAATTGTATGTATTTCCAGTTAAGTTTTTTTTTAGCATCAGGTAAATAAAAAACAAAATATAACAGAAAACAACACTTTTTCCTCATTTTCACATTAGGTCTGTAGGATAAGTCATATTTTTATTTTTTTTTTACTATATGAGTTTACTGTAGACTGTGGTCACATAACTGGAGGCAGAGCTAGGTCCACTCACACCAAAGTATTACTTATCCTGGAAAAGTGCTGAAAAGCTTTTGTGAAGTTTAAACTAATTTCAGGATCTTATTTTTTCATCTTTCACATAATATCCAGCTAGGTTATCATATATTGTAAACCCCTACTTCCCACCTACCAAAATAGCAGGTGTGAGAGTTGCTGTGAACCACAGTTTGGATCAAAGCACCAAAATTGAATCTTAACAATAGAACCATTGTTTGATTTGTTTGCAGTGTAAAAACATAAAAAAAGACTTTCAGGTTACTAACAGAAATTTAAGGAAGAATATCTTCACCAATTAAGCAATAGAAGAAGGAAATTAAGAGGTGTTGTGCTGAAAATGGGAATCTTATGCATATGGATTGTTTTTTACTAGAATTAAGGTGGTCTTTGACTTTAACACAAAGGAACTTTGTTTTGCATGCAAGTTTGTGATGTTGCACAATCTATACACCTGTGTCAGAACTTATCCAAACAATCAGCAGGTCTTGTGGGTGTTCTTGCTATGCAATGGTCAGTACCTACCAACAGTGTTCAAAGAAGGACAACCAGTGAACTAACGACATTCATGGGCACCCAAGATTCATTGTTGCTGATGGAAGCCCCACCAACCTCACCACTTACAGGACTTGCTGTAAGTCTTGGTGCAAGACACCTTTAAAGGTCTTGTGTAGAACTAGGCTTGTGGTTTAAATGCTTTGGCTGATTATTGTATATGGATATGTCAGGAGTGTGTGTGAGAGAGATATTTCACCACTAGAGGGCAGTAAAGTATAAATGGAAATCTCATTGGAGAACACCTCCTTATACCAAAGCTTATCCCAAAGGTTCTGAACAAGGGCTTTTATACCCTCTAGTACAGTTCTGTTTGGGTGAGTAAATTGTAAAGAGTGGAGTTTACGTTTTAACTGTGCTTTTGGTTGGTTTTGGCCTCCTTTTGATTTTACTATTACCCCCCTCCCCTGTGCAACACCAGTGTGGTGCATGCTTGTATTACTGTCTTTGTGAGGACTTGTCCATTTATAAAATTTAGTGGAATTGCATGGATTTGGAAACACCTTAGCAGCCCCATAAAAACTTAGCAACAACTTAGCTACATACATTTCTAGTTTTTTTTTTTTTAACAAAAAGTCACAGTTCTGTCTAAGATGTGTTGTATAGTTGTACAGATGTGTGCTTTTCAACATCAATAGGATCCTAAAAAGCACTAAACACACACACACACACACACACACCATATATACACCTTTCTCCACTCTCCTCTCCCCTTCAGGAAAAAAAATCTGATATTTGAGGCGCTCTTGGGATTTTATTTTTTGCTGCGCATGCGTAGTGCAGCCCAGCTCCTCGCGCACAGGCAGGAAGCTCCCCGCGCGCACACGCTCTCACCTCCATACCGAGCAGAGGCAGCGCGCGAGCGGCGGTGCAGTCGACTTACAGCGGGCTGTGAGGAGAACCGGCGCGATTATTTTGTTTTTGTCCCCGATTCATCGATTAAATCCTTTTTAATCGTTTGCATTTGATTATAATCGCGTCGTTTAAACGGGCTGAACGTTTTTTCTTTATTTGTTTGTTTTTTTTTTTCAGCACGGGAGAAGTTTAAAGGCTGGGCCTTAAGCTTTTGAAGGGAGAAACAAACCACAAACTAATTTAACATTTTACATTTTGCAACTTTATTCGCGAGCAAAAAAGCTGGTCTTTTTGCTGTCAAGTGTGATAAATAAATGCTTCTTACGAAAATGGACCTGTTGAACTACCAGTACCTGGACAAAATGAACAACAACATTGGCATTCTCTGCTATGAAGGTAAAACAACGAGTTTATTTGAATATTTTGCTGTTAAGTTACGTAATTTATTTGTAAGGCTTTGTAAGGAAAAACGTAAAAAGTGGTCGGAAGTTGGTTTGTTGTTGAACTTTTTGTTCCACCTTAAATGCTGCTGCAGTTCCATTCAGGAGCTAGCTGCTACATTTAATGTGGAACGAGAAAAAAGTCAACTTATGCTGTTGCAAAGGTTATAATAACTTAATTTAGGCAAATAAGTTGTAGGTAATAGTAACCGTTTGCGATATGTTCTTGCTGAAAAATATCGAGATACTGAATAATTAGTATAATTTTAACTTTAAGAGCTGTAGTAAAACCTCTGGTTTGAAACACGCTGACTCTGGTTTGTTGTTGGACCTGTCCACCTTATATGCTAATATTAATAGGGCGTAAAACACTATGAAAACTTTACTGGGTTCTTTAGATTAATTTGCCAGTGTTAATGATAGCAAATACGTCAACAGACGTAATAGCACCTAATAATTATCAAAGCTAATAGATATTCAATCTCGGCGCCTAAATAGACCTGCTGCAGAGTTTAAGGTGGAACGGAAACTTCCAAAACCAAGCGAACTTTCGCGTTTGGGAAAGTTATTCTGACTTCAATGTTATGTTTTTCACAGTTAGAAAAGATTAAATTGCCTTTTTTAGGCAAATAGACATGCTCTAATTTATTTTTACATTGAATTTCAAAGAATAAAAACTCACAAAACGTGTATGCTGGTAGGGTTAATATATTGCCCAGTCCCAACGTTTTTTAACATTCAGCATGTGTTCTCTCTTGTGTAAATATCTTTAAATTGACCTATTTTACTGTAATTATACCAGTGCTATAATTGTGCTGCTTCATATCATGGTGATTGTATGGGTTTAAAAGATCTACATGCACTTAAACAGTCTGTTTTTCCAGTGTGTACTCAAACTGTTTTTCCCACCGCACTATTGCTTTGGCTGTTTTAAGACTTGGGAAAGCCCATGAGTTCATGTCATAGACTGTGTCTATGGTTCATGTGTACTTGGGGTGCTTTATGGATTTTGGAGATTTCCTGTCTTACCCAGCTTTGGGTGTCTATAAAGAAAGTTTATAATCTAACACTATAAATCAGAGTGTTTGTCTGATATCTTTCCAGAGTTTTGTAACTACAAAATGTTCTTTTAATTATGTGTGGTACATTTCCAAATGCTGGTAGACCTCCCTTTGCCAAGTTGCAAATATTGCTGACACAGATGTGCAAATGCACACGCAAACCCCAGGTTGTCTAGTGCATGTAGAGAATAGAGAAGTATTGCCAATAGAATAGGACTATCTGGAGCAGATGAAGTAATAGATGAATCTGTTGCCACCATGCATAATATCAGGCCTAGAATAGTCTAGCAGGTATAGCGCCCAATCCCAGAGACCAATGTGGGGCACCTCTGGAATGATGGTAGTCCATCCAATACTTTTCGTGTTTTCGCTCTCAGATCGTCACTCAGTACAATCAAATCCTCACAGCAATGTTTGAAAATCTCATAGTGAGTTTTTCTGCCTAGTGAAAAATGAATGTGAAAAATGAATCTGAAGTCTGGAGTGTTTACACTAGGACTTAAGGGCTGTTCGGCGGGTGATTGTGGATGTAGTAATGGGGGTGATTGTAGAGGGTGTTGTGGGGTATCAGAGGGTGGTTGTGGGGGTGTTCTGGTCTGCGCCACTCCGTACCAGCCTCCTGTTGTCAGCCATCACTTGTCGAGAGCAGAAACGTGATCCAGGACCCTCTCTGCGCCGGGGCACGGGGGTGTCTGTCTGGCATGAGAAATGGAAAGCTTTTAGCTCCAACTTTCTGAAATTTAACAGAGGACAGCAGGCAGGTTCATCCATCACCTAAAGTTCAGAACATGAGCCGGGATGAACTGGGAGCAGGGGAAGGGTACGGATGTTTTATGGCTTGATCTGGAAGTTGTTACGGAAGTTGAGGAGTTGGAGTTTTAGGATCCAAGAAATAGACTCTACGCTGGAATTTATTCTGACTTACAGTTAGGCCTCTAAAGATAACCAATTTTGTTTGAATGGCATTGTCCAAGAAATATATGCGATACACAATAACCTGTGATACGATGTCAATCACAATACAGGGATTACGGTTAAGTATATTAAAATATACTGCAATACTATAAGCTAGGAAATATATATTATTTTGTATTCAATTTGATATTGTCCTAGTGTGAAATTTTTTTTTATAAAATCAATGGGTAAAGAAATGCATATTTTTTGATTCAGGAAGATTAAACAACACTAGTGTTGTCAACCAGTGTATGACACATCTTTACACCTAACTAATAATTAAGAATCGATAGTGCGTTTTTGAGACTGTGAGAGACTGTTATTAAGAATTTGTACAATATTGCTAAACACAATATCGTAATACTTCCCTATTTTCTTACACACCTACCCAAAAACAATGATGAAACACGTCCTCATTGTCTGAACATCAAGCCTATTCTTGGCTTAAATTGCAGTGTCTGTGATGAATCAGTGCTGTAAATGAGTTTAGGAGCGGGTACGCCTCAATCAAAGTCTGGGAACTGGCTGCAGCTGTTTATTGGATTGAAGGATTGACTGTATTAGATGTAAGAGTAGTAAGATGAGGTTTTCCAAATTATAGTACTAAAACTTTTTAACAAGCTCTTATTGTCATAAAAAAACTACAGATTTAGACAGATGTGTGGTGTGAACGGTTGAGTTTTATGTGGTAAATCATTATTTTTTTATGTTGGCTGTTTTTGTTGATGATAAATAAGAAGGTATATGCTTCCAACTCTTGTTTGTGATGTGTTTGTTTTCGCAGTTGTGCATTGTATCATATACACACTGGCAATTAGAAAAGGTTCTGTTTTAGCTAAAATGTGTGAGTGGTGGAATGGGCAAGTGTCTGCCTCCAAAACTGTAAAGAATATTACAGTAAACCTAAATAAAGTCAGTGGTAGGTGAGTTTGTTTATCTTAAATAATGTGTAACGTTATGTTTATTTGGGTTTTAATCTAGCATTCTATGAAGTTAATTACAGGTAGACACATTCACTGACCAGTGACTTTTTCTGTATTTGATTTTATTTTTTTTTTTATGTAAAAAAGTGACACAAGACTTATATTAGCAATACCTACAAACATTCTTAAAGCTTTTGCAAAACTAGTTAACGACTTGTGGATTGCAACATTGTTCCTCGCCTCCTCCTCCTCCTCCTCCTTCTCCTCCTCATCCTCATCCTCCTCCTCCCCTCAACTCAGTGACTCACACTTGTTTTCAGATAACTCTGCTAAGATAACCGGGCCAAATGGCAGAAAACTCTCCAGCTAAATCAGGAGGCCTAATGATGGGCATTGCTGTTCTACAGGGCAGCTGTTGCTTCTTTGGACAGTTATTTGTCTTCATTATTTGCAGATTTATAAAACATATAAAAAAAATCACAATACTGTAATATCGTAATATATTGGCATAATCCATTGCATTCAGAGTCAGTATAATATTTACCTAGATACAGATTTGTTGCACAGTTCTATTTAGTGTTTAAATATTCCATTTTTTTTTTATAAATATGGTGCTACAAATACATACATATACTTTGACATTTAAGGCTTTTTTTGTATTGTATATTGCCATTTGTCTTAAAGAAATATACAGAATACATCAGTTTTTAGTCTTATTGCCCAAGTCGTTGCTGTTCTGCTCTGCTGGAATGCTCTGCTCTCGGGCCGGTGAGTCACATGACTCGGTGACAGCGGATGGAAATACACAATCACAGCCGTTTTTTGCTGGCTGCAGCACGACTGGCCTCCCAGCTATTTTTAATGGCCTCCAGAAGCCTGAGCACATGGCTAACCTATTACAGCTCCTGTGCACCAAGAGCACTGCATCATCTCTTAAAATAGACCTCAGTGCATGCTGGGTATTTCTGCACTCGTCGGCACTCCTGAACTGCAGGCTAAAATTTCAGGAATTCAGGAGTCTGGAGGAAGTGTGGAGGAAGGTCTCAAGTTGCTCGCAACTGGAAATGTCCTGAAAAGCCAGCCCAGCATCTCTGTGGTCATTTTTACCATGCGTCCAGAGACCAGAGATAGTTTCAGCCAATCAAAGGTCATGTCTAAAGTTTCTTATGTGTGTGTGCATTGTTTCTTTTGCATTGACCTTGATTTGATTTGTTGCTGCAGAAGAAGCTTTACTTTGATGTTTGGTGTTTTGACACTGCAGTGAATGAAGAAGATAAGGAAGATGCATGTTGCAATACCAGAAGTTGGATTTTGTTACTTATACCTAGTATCAAAAAGCTACAATGGCAATCATTTATTTCACTGTGCAAAACTTTCCAAAAGCAGTCAAAATCATTTTCCACTCAGGTTTGTTCTGTATTCCTGTAGAATTACATTGCAGTCCACTCTCTTTAACAATGCAGCTTTATACGGTACATTGTCAGCAGAGGACAGATATATATGCGTGCGTGCAGTTCTTCTTCAGTTGTTGTTCAGTTCTTCAGACCTGACTGACTGAAACACCACCCTCTTTGACTAGGTCTGCCTAACAACAGAGCGATCTATATTCTGATTGGCTCAAACGAGAGTACATTATAATATACATCCGATGGATAGGCAAGCATGGAAATACCATGTGTGGCGTGTGAGCATGTGAACTTGCTGAGGTGCATGTGTCACACGCTCAAAGCGTGAGACTTGAGAACACTGCTATCACAAACTTAAGGAACTTTCACAGATCTGTAGTCAAACAACCATCTTCGTACCTACATACGTGCTGCTATACAAACCTTTATATTTATGGTGCCATTATCTTATTATAACCTGTGAAGTTGAATTCTAGCCAGAATAGGTCACATATCCGTCAAGCATTTGACACCAGAAACATGTCTGTACTTTAATATGTGCATCATATAGGCGATATAATGTCTGTGCATGCGCGGTCCTATTTTTGTGGAATATTCACTGGCTGTAAAACAGTGCAGATATAGTAGATGGCGGCAGCAGTTGGTAAATACTGGCTGTAAATAGTGCAGCAGCAGATCGTTAGAGATGTTTAGTTGGATATAGGTCTGATGGATGAGAGATTTATTTGTGTTCTGTTTAGCTGCATTCACAGCTTTGGAATTCCACAGATTGTTTAAATATTTAAAATGATTTGAAGTTAAACGTTTCATTCTAGAGAAACTTTAACACCTAGCATTAACATGCTCTTCCCTTTATATAAGATTTTTCTGTATGTACTATGACTATTCTGTTTGCACATAGTTTACATCTATCAAAAGTTAGCTGTAGAGTAATTAACTAATCTGAAGATCACTTGGCATGAGTAGTTAACATAAAATAGATTTTTTTTGGTAGATGTTTTCTATTGGAGCAATATTTTGCTATATGTTAACTACACTGGCTAGAGAACATTTAGTGAACATTGCCTACAACAGGAAATGTGTAATCTACATTTGGTGTCCCAGTATTTGATTATTTTTCATATACATGTCCATATAGTGTATGTGGAGAAAGAAAGAAGTGCACCAGGACAGGTTTGAGAACTTCTGACGTTTTTTGTACCTTAATGATGGAAATATGTTTTTTTTGTTGTTGTTGTTGTTTTCAGAGTAAGTTTTAGCTTCACGTATATAGAGGGTTAAGGCAATGTGCTTGCACAGCACTGAACACTGAAATTAAACCAGACCCAACTTGCTGGGCTGAAACGCTGACTGTCACTTTTCCTGCGGAACAAAGGCTGAAAACAATGGAAAGGTGAACACGCCCACCTCCCCCAGAAGGCGGCCTGTTTTTCTGCTTGCTCCACAACACATTCACTTCAAACACCAGGAGCTTTGATAGTCGTCAGCTTTATGAATGGGTGGCCAAGCGGCTGGTGTGTGAGGCCAGATCAGATTGCAGACCGAGAAAAAAATATTGTGTGCAAACATCCGCCGTCCAATCAAGGCCTTGGAAGACCTGTTTTGATATTTATATAACTAGAACTATTTTATGTGAGTATCTTAAAGTAAGCGAGTTTGAGGGGTGGGCCTTTCAACAAACTAGAGTAACTTAAAACATGACAGCATAAGTAGATAACATCTAAAGAACATTTTAGCAAGAATAATTGACATCACTGAGAGTAACTGACCTCTAGATAGCACAAGCTAGACTAGTTAACATGTGTAGTTCAAATTACACCAGCTAAAGTAGATCATATCTAGATAACACAGGCTATGGTAGTTAACATCTAGATTATATATATAGCATAAATTCAAATTACATCAGCTACAGTACTTAGTATCTAGAGGACATCAGCAAGAGGAGTTGACTTCTAGTGACCTCATCTAGAGTAGATATCATCTAAAGAATATCTGTTAAAGTAAACACCAGATAGATTAGTGAACATCTAGAGCAAATCAGCTAGAGTAGTTTACATCTGATAAACAGAGTAGTTAACACTACTTAACCTTCACTTGGGTAATTTAGTAAGAAACATACAGCAACTCTCATGTAGTTTAGTTAACATCTAGAAAACAGATAAACATCTAGAATGAGTAGTGAAGACCTAGCACACATTGGCTAGAATAGCTAAAATACATGATCTGGAGTAGGTATCTATTAGAGGTTTATATCTGTGGTTCTTATTCCCTAGATGTTAAGTACTCTATAATTTGTTTCCTATGTATTAACACAGAGGTTATCAGATGTTATGTAAATGTTGACTACTAAAGTGCACTATATTACTATATATTTTTAGATTAGGTAACCTGCACTGCCTAGCAATAAAAAAAGTCTCCACCTGGATTTAACTAAGTAAATGATGTGGGGTTGATGCTGCAGTTGGTCTGCAGGTTTAGGTTCAGCAACAGTATGTGCTGAAAGAATGAGGTCAGCTGACTTCCTGAATATACTGAATATAGACCAGGTTATTCCATCAATGGATTTTTTCTTCCCTGATGGCATGGGCATATTCCAAAATGACAATGTCAGGATTCATGGGGCTGGAATTGTGAAAGAGTGATTCAAGCAGCATGAGATCATCATTTTCGCACATGGATTGGATGCCACAGAATCCATTGAGAATCGTTGGGATGTGCTGGACAATGCTTTATGCAGCGGTCAGACTCTATCATCAATGCTGCAAGATCTTGGCGAAGAATTAATGCAACACTGGATTGAAATGAATCGTGTGACATTGCGGAAGCTTATTAAAACAATGCCACAGTGAGTGTGCGCCACAATCAAAGGCTAAACTATTATTAATTTTTGGCCAGGCAGCATATAACCAATATTAAAAAGTATTTGCTAGTGTCTGAGGTCAGATCGGATTGCTGACAGGGACGGGAAATATCGCTGTGTGCAAACATCCGTCATCCAATCAAATCCCTGCAAGGGAAAGCTGGGCCGTGGAGCTCCGGAATCTCCTGAATGCATTACGAAAATCAAGGTGTTTCGGCTCCCTCGCCCTCAGAATCGCCAAGTCCCGCTGCCAGGAACCCTCTCTGCCAAGAAAGGGGCTGGGCTCAGGTTCCCCCTGCTCTAAGGCGGTGTGTGGGGTGACTGAGGGTGGTGGGGGTTGGTTGGCTCACTTCTTCGGTAACAAAATCCCGTCCTGGCCTGACGTTTGAAGTCCCTAGAAGGGCTCGCCTTTGATCATTTGTGCTCTTAATGACTGCCTTTCAGCAGATCAAACACTGAACACATCTCCACTGACACTGATAGCCATCTTTTATGTCTCTCACTGTTCCTGCCATAGGTTACTGTAGAATGTTATGTGGAGAAGAAAGCCGTCTGTTCGCTGAGCACTGAGACGTGTGAAATTCAACAAGTGGGGTGAAAAGAGGAATTCTGTATGAACTCGAGTTCCCTCACTTCTTGAATTCATGCACGTGGGAAAGTTCTGTGTGGTCCACTCAGATGTGTTTTGAATTGGACGTTTAAACCAGAGCTCTAAAGGCTATTATTGTTAAAACCTGAAGAACTTTAGCTAATTAACATTTAAAGAATATCAGATTAAACATTCTTAACATCCAGAGAACCTCGGCTGCGGTAGTTAACATCATACATGCTAATGCTAGCCGGGGTTAGCAGCAGGCTACAGGCCGATAATACTCACCTCTGAATGTCAAAAGAGCTAGCGCTTAGTATGGTTAGTGGACAATGCTAATGCTGCTCCAGCAGTGCTAGCTGGGGGTTAGGAGCGGCAAAAGTTGTGTTAGCAGCTAATGCTAATACAGCACCAGTCTCGAGTCTCTGTGGCAAAAAACTAAACTATAACGCTGTACTTAAGCAGAGTGCCTTTACTGCTCCCTACGACCTGACTAGTAAAATTCATACATAAGGTGCACTGATCATTTTTGGGGAAAATTAAAGGATTTTAAGTGCAGCTTATAGTGTAAAAAATTTGGTATTTAACACCAAGGTAAGAGTTCAGAGTGGTTAACATGATGGTAACTACTCTAGCTGATATTCCCTAGATGTTAACTACACTAGCTGATGTTTTGTAGACGTTAACTACTCTAGCTGATGTTTTATAGACTGTAACTATTCTGGCTGATATTCCCTAGATGTTAACTACACTAGCTGATGTTTGTTCAATGTTAACTACACTAGCTGATGTTTGTTCAATGTTAACTACACTAGCTGATGTTTGTTCAATGTTAACTACACTAGCTGATGTTTGCTATATGTTAACTACACTAGCTGATGTTTGCTAGATGTTAACTACACTAGCTGATGTTTGCTGGATGTTAACTACACTAGCTGATGTTTTGTAGACAAACTATTCTAGCTGATGTTCCCTAGATGTTAACTACACTAGCTGATGATGTTTGCTAGGTCTTAACTACACTAGCTGATGTTTTATAGACTGTAACTATTCTGGCTGATATTCCCTTAGATGTTAAGTACACTAGCTGATGTTTGTTCAATGTTAACTACACTAGCTGATGTTTGTTCAATGTTAGCTACACTAGCTGATGTTTGTTCAATGTTAACTACACTAGCTGATGTTTGCTAGATGTTAACTACACTAGCTGATGTTTGCTAGATGTTAACTACACTAGCTGATGTTTGCTGGATGTTAACTACACTAGCTGATGTTTTGTAGACGAACTATTCTAGCCGATGTTCCCTAGATGTTAACTACACTAGCTGATGTTTGCTAGATCTTAACTACACTAGCTGATGTTTGTTCGATGCTAACTACACTAGCTGATGTTTGTTCGATGCTAACTACACTAGCTGATGTTTGTTCGATGCTAACTACACTAGCTGATGTTTGTTCGATGCTAACTACACAAGCTGATGTTTGTTCGATGCTAACTACACTAGCTGATGTTTGTTCAATGTAAACTACACTAGCTGATGTTTGCTAGATCTTAACTACACTAGCTGATGTTTTGTAGACGGTAACTACTCTAGCTGATGTTTGCTGGAACTTAACTACACTAGCTGATGTTTGCTAGATGTTAACTACACTAGCTGATGATTTGTGGACGGTAACTACTCTAGCTGATGTTTGCTGGAACTTAACTACACTAGCTGATGTTTGCTAGATGTTAACTACACTAGCTGATGATTTGTAGACGGTAACTACTCTAGCTGATGTTGTGTAGACTTTACTACTCTAGCTGATGTTCCCTAGATGTTAAGTGCAAAATCTGATGTTTGGTAGATGTTAGTTACCCCATCTGATGTTCTTTATGAATGTGGTTCTTTAACCAGTCCTTTAGTCCACATTTTAACTCCAGCCCAATTCAGCTCACAGCAATAAAACAACAGCCATCTGGTGGGCTGTGAGGACCTGATTGAAAACCACTGCTGTTCTGTGGCATTGCTCCACAGAACCTTGTTTGATACAGCGCATGTTAATTATCCTGGTTTCTGGTCACCCTTTTCACCAGAGCCCTAAACAGGGATCAAGTATAAACTGATCACTCACAGATAACTCTCGCTCTCTTTCAAAAGCACTGGAACCCCACCCCCTATTCAGCCAGTCCTCTGGAGACTGGAGCAGATAAGCGATGATGTGTCGGAGTGTCTGTGTAACCCCCCCCTCCGCCACCGTCTTCTCTCTATTACCCGCTCCGACTCGCTGCCAAAAACAATGATGTCACCCTGTTGCCATGGAGTGCGGACAGACGAGCCGAAACATGCCAGTCAAGGAAAATAGGCCGCTTGTTTTGGGAGGATCCTGTGATGAGCCGAGTCTGAGGGGTGGTGGTGGGGGGGGTGTGATTTACACACCGGGACACTTTGATACTTCTAAAGGGTTTAGTGTCATGTTAGACGTGAGCCTTTCTTATTATGCTCAGTGAGAATGGTTGCATAAATCAAGACAGTGTGAAGTTTACATGAAAGAAGTCAAGATCCTAACACTATATACTCTTAACACTATGCATTCTTAATAACTCAGTATAATCTTACTAACAATTAACTTGTATTCTTACTATATACTGTGTATACTTTTATTATTGCTTTATTCTCTTTCTATATGTGCTACATACTCGTACGATATATACTCTAACACTATATATGCTTACTAATACTATCTACTCTTACATTGTATACTCTTACGAAACACAATCTCTGTAACTCTATATACTCTGCCTATATGATTTTAACAGTCACTACACACTAGAGCTGGGCGATATGGAAAAAAATCTTATCACGATATAGTTTTCCATATCAGTCGATATCGATATGTATCACGATATAAATCAAATCACGTAAAAGACGGATTAAAAACAAATTAATCCACAGCAAAAATTTTCCACGGCAGAAAAAAAAACTTGGGCTATTAGCTCAATATTAAATATTTCGTTTGTTTAGAAATTATTTTATATTCTTAAACCATGTTAAATTATATTAGATTAGTAGGGCAGGCCCGAATAGCGTTTTTTGAGCTCAGAATATTCGGCACTGATTGGCAGCGAATATTCGTTTTTAAAAAGACGGATTAAAAACTGATTAAAGTAAAACAAAAAATGCAACTCACGGCCCCTTTAATTCACCAAAAACTTTTCCAGGACCCGGCCTGAAAAAAATATATTTCCCACCTTTTCCTCAGCTGGGTCGGGCTCAAGAAAATGATATGTGATGGGCTGTTTTTTTTTTGTTTGTTTCAAGGATTCAAGGAGATTTTATTGTCATTCGCATCTTATGTGGTACATGAGGTGGAACGAAATTGTGATCTCACGATCCAGTTTACAGTTTGTTTAAGCACTTAGGCTTTTGTACTGCTGCAGTGCAATATTTCGATTTAATATTTTGAAATTCGTTAGATTTTATTTCTTTTAGCATTTTGAACTTAGATAATTTGTTTTTTTTTTTTCCAATTTCACATTTATTTTTTCTGTTCGTTATGTTCTATCGGTTATTTACTTTGCGTTTTTTTGTAGTATTATTTTATTTTTTTTACTGCCTGCTGTTCAATATTTCGAATTTATATTATGAAATTCGTTAGATTATATTTCTTATTGCATTTTGAGCTCACTTTAGTTGGTTATTTTCCGAATTCATATCTATTTTTCTGTTATTATTAAATAGTTTATTAGCTTAGCTTGTCATTTTTTACATTACATTACATTACATTTGGCAGACGCTTTTGTCCAAAGCGACTTACAATAGTCAAGTACAATGTAAAATAAGTTTAAAGGTAAAACATCATTGGATAGGGATAAAAGGAGGTAAAAGGGGAATAAATTTTCACTGATTTTTAATGAATGTTGATTTATTAATTTAAAAGCTGTACCTAAGTATTTTAAGCCAGACAGACACTGTGTGATTTTTATTGAGTTCATCTGCACTTTTAAATGGTTTGTCCTGTAGGAAATACACGCGATTTATATGCTGACACTGTTTAAACTACAAATCTGAGATGTAGCTGCTGTACTTCTTAATCTCTGCCCCCAAAACGGTGCATTAACTTGCTTGACAGACGCGTCAAATGCCCCGAGAGCACGCGCGGCGCGCAGCGCACCGATTAATTCATGCGTTGAGCTTTAAACGCGCAGCTGAGCTGTAATTGGGGAAATATCACAAAAATCACAGTGTGATTTGTTACATTAAAAAACAGACCATTTTCTTTCACCTATAACCTGACAGGGCCCAAGGAAAGCGGTGTTCTGGACCAGCCCGAGTTCATGCAGCGCCTGAGTCAGGCTGGCGTTCAAGCTCGGGTTCGGGTTCGCGTTCAGGCAGATAATCTAAATGATAAATGATTTTGTGTTTTTGCACTTGGGCCATAAGCTCAATATTAAAAAGTTCGTTTGTTTAGAAATTATTTTATATTCTTAAACCATGTTAAATTATATTAGATTAGAGGAAAGTAATTTAGACATCATTCTTAAGGTGTTTTTGTCCTGTTACCGCTCCGCAAAAAAACTCTTCTTTTAATCCCGCGCCCGCCACATACACATTTTTGCCGCACCTGCCCCGCGGTCCTAATATAAATTGAATTAATTACATTTAGTGCTTAAAATTTACTTAAAATGTATTTAAAACGCGCTGAACAGTCCGGCCGTTTATTCCCACAGTCCAAACACTATCGTTGTTTGCGTGTGTTGGTCAATACTCCACTTTTCTTTAGGGTTTTTTGTTGCATGCATGAGAATAACTGCGTGATATTACAATTTTCTTAACTATTTATTAATTTGCTCCAGCGTCCTCTGGATTGGTTACACGTTTTGTGTTTTCGTTGGTCAGCTGACTTGGATCAGATCCAGCCCCAGTGGTACTTGGCTGAGCATGCAGTTCAGCGTGATCACGTGCTGCGCCCGTTTGCGGCGCTACTTAGACGGGAAATGGAAATGAATGTTTATCGAATTCTATTGCACAGGCTTATCATCGTCATCGAGGGAAAAATTATCGCGAAACACTATATCGCCCAGCACTACTACACACTTTTCCTACACTGCCTAATACTATACACTTTTACCAATCACTACACACTCTTCCTAATACTATACACTTAACATTCACTGCACACTCATCCTATCACTACACACACCTCCTAATACTGTTATTAAAGAGTATACAGTTAAATAACACTGTATACTCTTCCTAATACTATACACCTAAATATCACTACACACTCTTAACTATCACTACACACCCTTCAAACCATATACACTTCTATAACACTATACTCTTCCTAATACTATATACTTTTAACAATCACTACACACACTTCCTAATCCTATACACTTTTAACAATCACTGCACACTCTTCCTAATACTACACACTTTTAAGAATCACTACACACTTTTCCAAATACTACACATTTTAAAAAAATTACTACACACTCTTTCTAATCCTATACATTTTTAACAATCACTACGCACTCTTTCTAATCCTATACATTTTTAACAATCACTACACTCGTCGTATCACTACACACACCTCCTAACATTTATATACTTTTTCTAACCCCACACACTCATACTCTGTTGGTAGTTACTCGAAGCGGGACTGTTTACTGTTGCACTAAGTAAATCTTATAAAAGCTGGTTTTGGGTCGAGCTAACCTCATCCCGAGTGGAAAGTCCCAGTTGCTAACACTGCCAGTTGTAATTTTCCTGCCTTCCTCCCACACACTCTGTACTGTAAATACACTTAACTGTACCACTGTGTGGATTTCACTTCTGAAAAGGCTGTGAAACTTTGTTCGTAAACCATTCATTCAGGACTTTTGTTATAAGAGATTAAAATGAATGTAGAATTCTTAAAAATAGTTATGTTTAAATGTGTTAAACTTTGTGAAACTTTTGTCTGAAGTATAGTCAGACTCTCTTGTTTGCAAAGCATATTATATATAATTTTCCATGATAACATAAAAAAAAAACATTTATATTATGTAGACTTTTAATCTTCATTTGAACAGTATTTAGAGATGGAGGTAACCTAACTAAACACATGCAACTCTTATGTTATATTGTTGTAAGAACGAAGGTAGGACATGCCCACATTTAAGCCTACCTACTTACAATTAGCTGTGTAAACTTAGCTTGAGAAGTCTGTGTTATTTATACAGTGTCCTGTTTGAACCTGGATGTCGGAAATTCAATTCACATGTTCCATGTGGGAACTTTTAACTGGAACGCTCCTGCAAGTAAGATGTCCCAAGCAAAACGATGGGAAAGCCTCACCAACCTTTAATTCTGAATCTGTGAACATGTTTACATGGTGTTTGAATCTAGAACAATGATAGCAATGTTAATCTGGCACATAAAAAGTGGAACATAATTTTTTTTGATTCAGTATGATACACTAAAAAATTATTATAAAACTACAAAGTATTTAGTTACTTGTTTTGGATTTTGATTGCTCTTGATTGTTAAAGTGAGTGGATCCATATGAACATATGAGATTTAACAGTTATATTTATAGAATATGTGTTCTTATTCTGTGTGTTTTTGTGTTTGTCCAGGCGAGGCTGCACTAAGAGGAGACCCCAGATTGCAGCCCATGTCCCTGTCGTCTGCAGTCAGCAATCACAGGACAGGGCCGCCTCCCATCAGCCCCAGCAAGAGAAAGCACAGCGGGGACGCGGCCGACGACGACTTCGACTGCAGCAACGAGCATGTGGCCAAGATGAGCCGGTTGTTTGCTGCACAGCTGTAAGTAGAACCTATTACAGTGTCATCTGCTGATATTCTGGATGCGTTAGACATTCCGGGACTCACGTGACCCTTGAGTGGCTTCAGTCATGTTAATAATGATTGTGACCGGCGATGTCTGGCTGGAATTGTATGTGTGAACAGACTCTGTCAGGATTCACATCCACAAACACATCCTACAGGCAAGAGTGAGAGTGCACCGTTCTTTATTTTCTATGGGACATGGCAAAAGTCATGGGACACACAAAGATTTTATGGAAACTTGTCTCCAGAGTAGGGCTGGGTGAAATGGCCGAAAAATAATATTGCGAGGTATTTCAGGTAGGGCTGCAACTTCTGATTATTTTGTAGTCGATTAAACTGGTGATTTATTTTTTTGATGAATCAATAATTTTTTTTTCTGCCATGCTTTCCATCTCAGCTTGCTGTGGGTACACCTCCTTTATCGCTTCAAAACGATAGAAACAAATAAACATGATATGTAAATGCCATTTAAATGCCCAGTGATATTTAGTGTGGGAATTTGTGATCTGTTGTAATTGGCCACTTCTGGAGAATTTCAAGAATACACTACAAGAACAAATTAAATGTTGTAGTTTCATGTAGTATGACAGTTTTAAACATTCAACAGAAACCAAAACATTTGTAAAACTGTTAGTAAATATTGTAAATATTTTATAGTAAAAATTTCTATTGGAAATAATGCTGCATATAAGCTTCAAACAATTATGTAAAAAATACCCTTAAAGCTTCACAGTAAATAATAGGCTGCTTTCAAGACTGCTGATATAACAGTATGGATTGGTAAAATCACTTTATATTGTGTGTAAAACAATATGATATGGCACATGTCTATTGTCCATATATTGTATGATACGTCGATACTGTAACAAAATCCAAGCCTGTTTTTTTTAAGACTCTTCTCAAAGAGGAAATCTTCCCAAAACCCATAAAAGCTAAATATTGATCTGTGTTTCCAGTATCATGGTGATGATGATATATTTTTGCCCCATTGGCACGCCTCCCGCAGCCGCTGGTTTTCTGCAGGCCTGCGGCTGGTGTGGGTGAGCGAGGGGCTGAGCAGGTAACTTTCCTCTCAGAAAAAAGCGAAAGAGAAAATAAAGCAGCTTGGGAACGGGCAGGAGGTTGGCACGACTGCTGAGGCTTTAGGATTCCTCACATTCCGGACCCGCGAGTCGAGCACATGGCCCGATTGTGGTGCCCCGGCCGTGCTGTCATGGTGGAGCCCATGCAGAAGCCCGCACATTCCTCACATTCCTGCTGGCTCTGAAACAGCCGCGTCCAGTCATGAGACACAGGACATGGCTGTTCAGCGTCGAATAACGCACCCCGGCGCGAGGCAGGGCGGCCCGGTCCGGTTCACGGCCCGGCTGTGCAGGCGACAAATTAGGAGCCGGGTGCGAGGAGGAGAGGAACAACGGCAGCACTCAGAGCTGCAGCCTCGCGGCTCTCTCCTGCTGCTGAGTCTCAGCATGGAGGGGGCAGCACTGCCCACACTCTCCAAATAAGGCCTTTCAGAAATCGCTGAACTGTCAAACCTTTACAACTAAATCACTGTCACTTATTTTTTAAGTTTGCATTAATAAAGTACTGACTTTCTCTGCCAATGGTAACATTAGTAAAGTACTGATACTCCGTTCTAATGTGCAATTAATAAAGTACTGACCACACTACTCCACACTACCAAAAAAAAGCAAGCATATTAATGATTAGCTTTGTACAGTACTGATTTTCAATGCCAATGTTTGCATTAGTTTTCTTGCTTATAGTTGCAAGTACTGATTTCATTACAGTATTTATAAGTACTGACTTATCCTTAAAATACTATTATGTTACTTATTAGCTTATTACAGTACTGGTACTCCATGCTGATGGTTTCATCAGTAAAGTACTGACTTTCAATTTAATGGTTGCATTTGTAAAGTTCTGGCTTTCCATTCTGAAGGTTGCATTAGTAAAGTACTGACTTTCTATTCTAATGATTGCATTAGTAAAATACTGACTTTCTATTCTAATGGTTGCATTAGTAAAGTACTGACATTCCATTCTAATGGTTGCATTAGTAAAATACTGACTTTCCATTAGAGGCCGACCGATCGATCGGCCAGCCGATTTAATCGGCCGATTTTTGTTATTTTTTTATCAATCGGCATCGGCCGATTTTCTTATTTGGCCGCGCCGATTTTAATCCGGCACATCTGCGGGCAGCTACTTGGAACGCAGCGCAAGGTTTCAAGAGTGAGCAAGACTTGGGTAAGGCATCCATTTTTACAATCCAGTGTCCCAAAGTCTATATTTTCTCTCATGATTAGTAATCTGTGATGTTGCTTCATTTACTGAAAAAGAATAGAATTTCAACTGCATCGGTGTTGTAGCATTTCTCTCCAAACAAAACTATGCTTAGCGTTGATGGCAGGAGTGCATTTGGAATGCGCCCTGACTATGCAAGGCAAGCCCTATCTATAAGCTCTAGTATAAAATAACTGACGTCTCTTCTTCAGAAACGAAAATCTAAGTAAATAAAATCAAATTAACACTTGATATTTTCAGTATTTAAATTATTTTTAGACGAAATGAAAAAGGGCAGGACTAAAACTGTTTAAGGATATTCGCAGCATCAGCTGCGCTGAAATAATAATTACTGGTTAGTCAGGATTATTAGAGGACTGTACTTCTCCTTATATATAAACAGTGTTGGGCACGTTATTTTGAAAAAGTAATTAGTTATAGTTACTCGTTACTTCTCCAAAAAAGTAACTGAGTTACTAATGGAGTTACTCCACTATAAAAGTAATTAGTTACCAGTAAGTAACTATCGCGTTACTTTTTATTATTCGCCCGTCAAAAAAAGGAAATCAATTATGCATTTACTATTATTATTAGAAAAATAACAAAAAATAACAAACGAAAATAAACCCAAAATGTTGACAAAAATATAATCTAACGAATTTCAAAAAAATAAAACGAAATTCTCCACACAACCAAAGAAAATTACTAAAACTTGTAATACTGAAAAAAGCGGAAAAACGCGTCTGGGGATGAAATTTAACAAACCAAGCCACACTCAAAAGAAATATGTATATATAAAACAAAATAATGGACAAAAACAACAATTTAATGCCCGTTAAAATGGTATTAATATAACAGCTTCACCAAAAGAGAATAGAGCTTAGATCGTGCCCAAAAAATCCGACCCAGCCGGAGCCCGTGCACATTCTGCCCAAGCCCGAACCATAAACTGTCATTATGAGCCTGACCCGATCCGCCCCATAAACTGTCTGTTTTCGGGCTGATTGAATGAGCGAAATATAATCAGAATTATGTTAATTAACACTGTAACATAGAAGCATAGAACTATTATTTAATTTAAATGATTTTTAAGAACAGCTACACACAATGCTGCAAGTCAAACGCGGAGGCGTTCACGTGCGCCCAGAGCTACGTGATTACAGTTTTCATTTTTATTATAGTTTAATTTTATTTTGTTTTTATTTTTTCTGTTCATTTTAGGGTGGGCTTGCTAGCGCGAGCTCTTTACACAAGAACTAACGGACCACGAGTGCCGCGCGCTCGGCACAACAACTCCCGCTGTACAACTCCGCTGTACAACAGCGCTTATAAATAAATTAAACACAAAAATGAGGGTATTCTATCAGTAATTTCAGTTCGTTTTAGTTAGTTTTATAAACACAAAATACAGTTCGAGATAGTTATGTTTTTCCTTTTAATTACCGTTTTTATTAGATTCAGTTAACACAAATGTTTTTCACTTTCAATTTTCGCTATTTCGTTCGCTTTAGTGAACAATAATAATTGGTTACTTAGCAACATTGTGATTATCACACCAGAGCTTTATATAAAATAAAAATAGGAGCCCGATTTCGGGTCGGTCCTCAGGTCAGGTGGGATTCGGGCAGAGAATCTAAGCTCTAAAATAGAAAGCAGCAGCACCACAAAAACCGGAGCAGCTAAAAAGAGCTTAACGTCCTTAATTCGGAACTTGGGTTGTCCACGGCAATCACTGAATTGATTAGAGCACGCAAATCGTCACAATTGTGCCTCACTTCACCACGCCAAACCACAGGCACAGCGGCCAGAAGCTCAAGTTCACCGGACAGAGGAGGGGTTAACCAGGGCAAAGCGAAATAAAAAAAAAAAGTTAATAGAGCTGCTAAAGTAACGTGCAGTAACGGGGTGTCGGAAATGGTAACGGCGTTATAGTTACAGTCATAGTAATTAGTTAGATTACTCGTTACTGAAAAAAAGTAACGGCGTTAGTAACGCCGTTAGTTTTAACGCCGTTACTCCCAACACTGTATATAAATAAGCTTTATTGTAAACGAATTAATAAAACAAATAGTTTCTAAAATAATGGAGTTAAAATAAAACATCTCTTTTTCCTTCACTACAAACAGACATTAAATCATGCCGCCTCCTGCTGTTCTGCTGTAAAACTCACCCGTTTAAAGCGGTTTGCGCTGTTAGATATTAAATGAAACGATGAGCAGAATTTTCTGTTTTGTCGGGTTCTACTTTAGAACCCCCTCCAGACTTTTCTGATAAAAGCTCATTTTATCCTGAACCTATAAAGTCCGCGCTCTTCAGCTTTCTCAACTCATTTTCCGCTCACGCACCGAACCTCCAGTACAGCTGATGAGACGCGTTTCTCTGGCTAAGGAGCTCATTTGAAGAAGAAAAAAAAAACAGATAAAGCTATATTTAAATTACAGCACCTGTCTGTTTTTGCATTATTTATAATTTTATTCTTAATTTAAACGTCACCCATTTTTGTAAAATAATAGCTGCAGCCCTAATGTGAACATTTTATAACATTGTCCTCCCATGTCCATTCGTTTTCAACTGCATGGAGTTGAAGAAGAAATAAGCTTTGCCGTTTTGGAGTAACTATCTAAAGTTGTCACATTATGGAAGTCTTCTTGCACTCTGTTAAACATATTAAAATGAATAATTAATAGACTAACAGACTGCAACAAGTCATACATTTGTTAATTAGTAGGCCCCTACAGTAAATTTTATATAATAGCCAACATAATATTTCTACTATAAACATGAATATATAGTGTATATAGAACATATGTTATATAATGAATAAAATAAAATGTTATGGATAATACAATCTAAATAAAATTAATATTTTTTTTATTAACATATAGTGATATAGTAACATTAAAGTCACTATAAAATGCTAATTTGTTTTCAATAAATTGTGTGAAGTTTACAACTGTTGTTCCTCCTCTTACTAGTATGATTTTAAGCATGCCAAATAAATATAATACGATAGCATATCGGCCCTAAAAATCGGCAGGTCACATCGGCCATCGGCTGACTCTGACCACTAATGATCGGTATCGGCATCGGCCTTAGAAAAACCCATATCGGTCGGTCTCTACTTTCCATTGTAACGGTTGCATTAGTAAAATAATTACTTTCCTTACCAGTAGTTGCAAGTACTGCTCACATTACAATGTTTATATTAGTAAAGTACTGATTTACAGTGCTAGTATGTTAATTATTAGCTTAGAGAAGTACTGACTTTCCATGCTAATGGTTGCACTAGTACTGATACTGCTTGCTACCATAAAATGCTATCATGCTAAGGCTTAGCTTAGTACAGAATTGATACTCCAGGCTAATGGTTGCATTCGTAAAGTACCGATTCTTCTCTATATAAAAGAACTGTATATGTGCTTCCACTTAAGTCTGAAACATCTGGAAAATAATATGAATGTTTATTTTTCTTTATTAAGTGAGTACACATTGGGGCTTTAAGTACTTATTCATTTTTAGTGCAGGTTATTGGCTTGAAACAGCACATTTACTGTGTGTTGTAATTACTTTTACTTATGTGTAGGCTGTAAACAACCACTTATGGTGAAAACATGCAAAATAACATGCTTTAGTTATGTAACTTAATATAATTATATATCATTCTTTTAATGCATTAGGGTACCAGCTCCTGAGTACAGAGGCTAAGAACTGATATTCTGCCCGATCAGGTGCTGCAGTAGAATGGCCTTTAGGACTCAAGCTTTGTGAATAACTTTGTGCTGAACATTTCAACAGTTAGCGCAGCATTAGCGTTCTCAGACATGCATGGCCTCGCCTCACCAGTATATCTGATCCTCCCTCACGTCCACTGCGGTTTCCCCCAGATTCCCCATCAACCCATCATAACACGCTAATACCATCCCGGGCTGTGATCCACTCAGATATAGAACTGCTCCAGGCCCGGCTCTGTGTTTTCGGGCCTGTGGTTTCATTCTGCATATGTTTACAGGCTGTATAAAACTGCTGCTGTTGACATGCTTTTCTCATGGGGTTGAAATACGGTCAGTATTGTGTAACATCCAGTGCCCACCCTCGTAATAGTGAGGCAGATTGTGTGAAACTGCTGAGTTCAGCAGAATCCCCCACACAGCCCTTATGAATATAAATATGGTTAGCTGGTGTTTGAAGTGATAAAAAGACTATTGTTTGAAGTTTTGCTGCTTTTGTTGTTTCTCTATGGTTTACTTCTCCCGTTAATTATTTTATATACAGTTGCTTAAATGTATTTTATTGAAATTTTAAGTGATTGACCAACACAAAGTAGCAGCATAGTTGTGAAGTGGAATGACAATGATGCCTGGTTGTTAAATTTATCAAATACAAACCTACAAAATGTGATGTGCAAAAGTATTTCGCCCCTTTATAAATTGTAGAGCCACTTTTGCTGCAATTACAGCTGTCTTTTGGGTATGTCTCTACCAGCTTTGTGCATCTAGAGATTGAGATTTTTGCCCCATTCTCTTTTACAAATTAGCTCAAGCTCAGTCAGGTTGAATAAAGAGAGTCTGTGCTCAGCAATTTTCATGTCTTGCTACAGAAGCTCAATGGGATTTAGGTCAGGACTTTGACTGGGCCATTCTAATATATGAATATTCTTTAATCTAAATAATTCCACTGTAGCTCTAGCTAAATGTTAAGGGTCATTGTCTTGCTGGAAGCTAAACCTTCTTCCCAGTTCAGTTTTCCTTCAGGATTACCCTGTATTTAGATCCATCCACCCACTCATCAACTCTGATCAGATTACCTGTCCTTCCTGAGGAAAAGCATCTTCACAGCATGATGCTGCCGCCAAGTAAATAAAATGAGGTACTGGTAAAACTGATTCCATACAGTGTTTGGAGTTTAAAGAGGAAACAAGCACCAGAAATCATGTGTATTATATACGTTCATGGACCCAAAAGGAACCAACCTACATGATCTCCTTTGGTCCTCATTGCAGGCACACTGACAGACCAATGTTGTGTTGATAACAGGTGGCCCTACCTTTTCAGATTGCACATTCCGTTACACTATTCCAGTAGGACAATGCTCGTCTAGATACTGCTACAATTTCAAAAGCTTGCCTTGAAGACACAGATTATGCCATGGCCTAGTCCGGCACTTGCGTATGACCACAAAGTGAGATTTAGTGATTCTATATCAGTAACAGTTTCCTTGTACAAAATATAAAAGTCTTTTTTTTTATATAATTTAATGAAGAACCATTTTTTTTAAAGCTGTAGCACTTTGTGGGTAATTCTCACTTATAAATCACTTGGAAATCAGGAACCACCGTCAAACATAATCTGAAAAATGACATTTAATGCGTATTTAACTTTTCTCAGTTGTCTAGAACATTTGTCTTTGATCTCCTGCTGACTGATAGTGCTGTTCAGGTTCTGTGTAAATGTTTGGTGGCGCAGTGCTTAAGTTCTCGAGCCACACTCTAACTCTGTGCAGTGTTCTGGTGTATGGGACTGCAGGGCTGATACCTGACACCGTGGGCCGAGGCAGCAGTGGAGGCGGGTCGGGTTTCTGTTATTGTGGACGGGGAAGGGCAGGCCCTGCAGCTGAGCAGAATGGAATCGTGGGGGATGGGGCGCTCTACTTCCAGCTTTTGTGCGGAAGATCCACTCTGCACTGTTACAGAGCCTTTCAGAGGCTTTGAGGCGTATAGATTTACAGCCCGGTATTGATTGAGTGAGTGCTTCTGAAAAGTAGTTTTATAAAGTGAAGGAATTTTGTAATTATTTGTACGACTTTTCCTGTTAAAACATGCCATAGCCTACCAGCTGGTCATAAGAGTATATAAAAATACTATTCTTTTCTGCAGTAAAATTGATATTTTTATTTTGGAGAGGTTAGGAGACTTTCTACTCCAGTGTAAATCACTTCAATTTAGTTGGAGACAGGATTAGTGATTGATTTTTAAACATTTTTTATATTTTAATATATATATATTATTTGCATCATCGGTCATCTGCTTGAATGAGAAGGGATACAAATCTGATAACTAAAGGTCAGATTATTATTTCAGAAATGTATTTTACATATCTGATACCTGATAAAAAATCATGAACAGTTCATAATGTTTGGATCAATAATTAAATGATGTAGAACAACTTTTGTATAGCTTGTACTGGGTACTGCACTTGTGCAGATCTCCACATTTAAACGGGCTTTCCTCTCTATCACACTGATCAACCCCCAGCTCATTGGATCTATTTGAAGTACTTTCTGTCTCAATTGTTCAGAAACCTTACTTCATGAAAGTGCCTTTACTTTGCAATGCTTGAGTATAAAACCTAAAGAGAAATTTAAGAGGTGGGAAGTTAAAGCAAGTTTCCCAAGTATTTTTGCTAAAATCTACAAACAAGCTGAGTAAAATCTGTATCTCCTGCACGGTGATGAAAGTCGAGTGGAGGGAGGAGGGGGGGGGGGGTGTTGTTGTCCAAAGTGGGCTCGGAGTGAGGCGGGGGCCATTTTCTCATTTTCACTGCAGAGCTGAAAACAAAGGCCCCCTTATCCTGTCGGCCCACTGTGTTCTGGAAGCCTGCTCTGGCCTGACACGCCCCCACCGCTGCTGTAAAAGTCCCCTAACTCCGACAAGGGACCCAGCAGGCTAATACATCTTTAACATCAGCCCCCCCCCACCCCCAATTGGGGGTCAAAAAACATCTATAAGAAGTGTCCAGAGGCTCCAAATGAGTAATAATAAAATAATATTCCAATTTTTCAATTTTATGAGCAACCTAGCCCCGCCCATAAAAAATAATAATAGTAAAATAAAAAAACAGACTGGGACTGGGCTCATCTGACCAGTATCAGTACCAATTTAATATGGTTTGTTTGGCCTTCACGTCTTCAGGGTCTCCACTGGGCCCAGTTACTGTGAACTGGGTGGAAGGGGAGGCCTGTTCTGGTAACTGGTTCTCCCAGAGCTGGAACAGGCTGTGGAAGCTCAGTGCTGCTGGGAACTCTCAGACTGAGTATTTCTCATGCCTCCCGGTCCGGCCAAACGGGGGAATGGAGGAACGCCAGTGCCAGAGTGGTTTGGGCTTATGAAGTCATCAGTTACTGCAGAGTTCTGCATGGAGGACTTACTGGGGTTCAGCATTTCAATACTTCAGCTTTTAATGCTTTCAGTTCTTTATTTAATTTATCTAGTAAATTAATTTTTTTTTTCTGTAAATAAAAAAGTGACTTTTATTCGGAGTACAACACTATACATTTAAGTAATTGGAGTCCAGACTCTATCTCAGGTCCATGCTGCTTACCTAAGGAAGCTTAAACCTTGTCCAATAGTGATTCACTAGTAACTGAGCAAAATTGATAAATCTATTTTCAGTATCTGTTATCTTAGTTGGTGTTTAGAATAGGTATAATATATTTGCGATCAGAACTGTATTGCTTGGTAACATGTTGTCTTATTTTGATTTAATGCATGGATCTTTAGAAACTTTTGAACACCACCACCAATTATTATTACATTTTTTACATTTTATAAATAAGTTTTTATCTGCTGTAAGGAGTGTTGTTCTAAACAGGAATTAGTAGCCTAGGGTACAATGAAATATAAAATATATTTTGATATTAATTAAGCCTAGCCTTTGTACTCTGTTTTAGTTTCTCTGTAATTATGCCATTTTGTTTGCTCTGGGTATATATAAAGAGCATTTTAGAGAGTCAGTCATGTGCGAATAAAACATTAAACATCTTGGGTTTGTATTGTCTTTAATTAAATAAAAATTAAATTTAACATTACAAACAGTTTTTATTGCATTTGTATTTTCACACCTCCTGACTTTTCCTGATTTGTGGTTGTAATATAATCCCCATGTGTCTATGAAAGAGACCATGACTGATAACAACTGTATGTGTGTATGTATAGCCCAGTGTCAGACTGACAGTGAAACGGTTGATGGTAAATGGCCCACAGGCATACGCAATGAGTTGGCGTAGGGTTTGGTAAGGCCTGGCTGAGCGAGGCCGTGTTTGTATCCTGTGGTTCCGCCTCCCGGTCTGATTTCTCCCAGATGTTTCCTGTATCTGTGAGGGCGAGGTTCCAGTCTCTTTAAAGCTGAAATAAAAATCCAGCGCCAGGACTGAACGAGCATTTTTGCTGAGCTGCTCTGAAACGTTACGGTGAGAAAGTAACATCCCAGTGTTTTATGTCTCCCAGAGCATACGTCACTGCAATAAAATCTGGAGAAGACTGGATACCTTGCTGAGTGAGCACATATCTACTAGTGTTGTGTATTAGCAAGAACTGGGCGATACGATAAGTAGTGTCATACAGTTACAATTCAGTATATTGAGGTAAATTGCGATACTGTAAGCCCTAAAAATCTGAATAATAAATCTGATAGAGATCTAGATTTTAGTTCAGTAATCAGATTTTTTTTTAGTGCATGTATACTCTTAACCAGAGTATTTCTCATTCTGTGCATACATAAAAACAGACCGTAGTAAAGGAAATAATTCAGCAGCACTGAACATCAGCTACAGCGAAATGGCGACCAAGCACTTACAGAACGATGCTGAGACTTTAATTTAAAGAATATAAATAATCTTAGCTCCATGTGTAAAAAAAAAACTGTGTAAAGTTTAGGTTTTATGCAATGTTTACTTTGCCTCTTATTCCGTGTGTTTATTGGCTGGTTGCAAAAATCTAATTAAGGTCCGACTCATGTGAACACAGAGTTTTCTTTTCTGATTACCCAAGTTACTGACCAACTCCAAGCTCCAGTGCAGCCAAGCAGTAATCAGATTAGGATGTGCATTTAAACACATTAATTATCTAATTACTCAAGTTCATGCAAATGCATTGATCATTTTACTAACAAACTGATTCTCTCATGAAGTAATCAGATTGTGAAGTGCATGTAAGGTCCTGTATTACAGGAGGAGATTGGAGAGTTTAAATATTGTAGTTGAGTACTTCTTTATCATTTTCAACAGTGTGGTGATTCTAAATCTGATTTAAAATTAATGGATGCCTGTGAATGGCAGGTTTAAGACGCTGCAGCTTAATCCCACTAATTATACCCTGCATGTAACCCAAGACCTTGTTTAAAAAAAAAAACACTGGTCTGACTTTACAGGCCAGAACTGTACATACAAGTGTTCTCCCAGTACTTATTTAACCTATACGTGTGTGCGTGTGTTTAAAAATGAAATAATCTGTAATTTAATGAATTATTCTATAATAAATTCTGTAAGACTGTACACTAAAGGAAGTCACAGCCGGCCCGAGGCTTTTTTCCTTTGTTATTTATTTTGCTCCAGAACACTTGCCAAGTTCTGGGGGCCCTGTGCTTTCTTGTGGGCGGGATCTGGGTTGGCTTCGTGCTTTTTGGCAGGGATAAAAGTTGGGCAAGCACCTCCCCCCACCCCCTCTCTGTGCCTTACTTAATCAAAACAGACGAAAGGTTCATGTGAAGTTAAGTCAGTTCCTTTCTTCTGTTCTGTTGGTTTATAAAGGATCGGTTTACCTGTAATAGTTTAATGATATTTGAAATATGCTGATTTCCTCGTATGACCTTAAACATTCTACAAACAGTAGAAGCTAAAATGATTAAAACGTGCAAAGAAAGCAGAAGGCTTTATAGTATTGTGTATTGTTTAATAGTTATTTGAAGAGGATAAGTATAAATCAGGGCTGAGTGTTTTATAGATATTTTAATATTTAATTTGATAATGATAAATATCAAAATGCACTTGTCTGAGCCTAGTGTTGATATGGCCAATATGTTAAGACCTACTACATGGTTAATTGTGAAGAGTCATGTTTAATTGGGTCGGTTGGGGTCTAGCTCTGATAGTATTTGTAATATAATGCCAGAGGAATATGTTTTTGCACATATTGTTTTAAGCAGCATTACTGATATTATATTTTTCTCAAATCACCCTCCAGTAGTGACATGGTACAATGCAAGCAACAGCCTAGCCACATTTAGTGATTACTATTATTTATTAATTTTTACACTATGCAGTTTTTTAGGTCCACATTTAAACAAATATTATAAACAGTTAATTGCTCTGAGAATGTCTGAAATATTTTCTAATATATATTTTTGCTATTTAGTTCCATTTCTTCTTTGAGAAAAATCCTACATTATTTTTGCTACATTATTTATTGTACATTAATTTATTAGACACTCTGATTCAGTGTTACTTACAAACATGAGAAGCCAAAATAATTTGAAGCCCCCATTTTTCTAGTTTAGATACAAACTAAAGATAAACTGTATTGGACTGCCTCAGGCCAGTCTAAAACACTCATGTAACTTTAAACAGTTTGAGTGGATGTTGCCAAACTGCTGAATGTAGACTGGTGAATATGTAAAGTGTGTGTGTTTTTGTTTTTTTTTTAGTTTAAAAACTAAATGTTTTTTTTTCTTTTAAGACTTGGTTCCATATTTATAATAAACTGTGGGTTGAAAAGAGATGCTCATTCTACTACTGGGAACTAAAAGACAGTCTCTCTCTCTCCCTCTCTTTCTCTCTCTCTCTCTCTCTCTCTTCCTCCCTCCTCTCCTCTTCTCTTCCTGGGTTTAGTTTATTCACTCTTCAGTCTCCAGAGAGAAACAGCACATGTCCATAATGTCCTTTTTTGGGCCAATCCGCTTTCCCTTGAGATAGGAACACTGTAATTATACGATTGCGCAAACAAGCCTGTCGTTAGTTAATGTTTTTACAGGGTCACAAGATCTGCTTTTCTCCATTTTTCTTAAGCAGACATTGGGTTAAATACACTATACAGACACGTATTGTGTATTGGGACACCTGCTTATTTTCATTTGTATTGTTTTTTTTTTAAATCATTGATATTAAAGAGTGTTTATCCTGCTTTGTAACTTTACTGTCTCTACTGTCCATGCAAAACCATTTTTTTTTACCGGATTTTGAAACATTGCTGTGAGGATTTGATTGCATCCTGAGCAGGATTTTGGAGGAGGATGATCACTGATCCCAACTCAAACCCAAAATTATTGGATAGAGCTCCATCATTCCAGCATGCAGAGTTCCACTGCTCCACAGCTCAATACAGGGGGATTAATACCCCTCTAGCAAACACCTGGAATTAGGCATAGCTGGAACTTAAAGTAGCTGAATGCATTCATTAAAGGGGTATCCACATTTTTTTTTTTTTTTTGGACATATAGTGTATGAAGCTTCTTTGGCTCTTGCTTTGTGTTTTTCTGGACGGCGCTGAAGTGAAGTTCACAGGCCTGCTCTCTCTACAGCTGTACTTTCCTTCATTGTTGGCTTCTGAAGGCGGGCCTGGTTTTATTTGGGCTCCTCAGGAAGTCTGAACTGTGCTGACCTGTATAATTAGCGTTTTTTGGAAGCAGCGAGTTAAAGTAATGGTGGCCTGTGTTTGGAGGAGCGTTTGGAATGGCTGGAGTGAAAGCGCTGGTGCGTGAGCGGAGATTTTGTCCTCCATCGCCCGGCGGTCGTCTCTGTGGGGAAGGACGATGGCAGTGGATGTAACACTGCGCTCACAGGAGCTTTTCTTGCCAGTTTGGTTGCCAAGTAACAGACTATTTCAAGGACCGTCGTCCACACAGCTTCACTGCAATATGCAATCCATAGCCCATAAATCACAGTTCAGCCAGAATATTAAAACCAGTGAGTAACATAGTTGTCCTGGTTTCAATGGCAACCTGCTAAGGCACGAGACTTATATATTACACAGGGAGTAGACTGTCATATAGAAGAAGAAAAAGCAGTGGGCCCATATTCAACCTCCTTTGGCTTGCAGGGACAGCAAATTACACTGGTGATTCCTGTATCTACTATAACTGTTGATTAACATTTATTTATGAACAGAAGAATTAATAAAAAGAATCAGAGAAGAATCTGCACTCAAGGAGTTGATTACATTATCATAAGAATTCAATTATAAATTACTTTCATAGAGTAATTAATATTTAAACAATCAACAATATTTGAGTATAAAAATGCACAAGAAAAATCACATATGGTTTGATAAATATAGGTGTACTGTATATAATGTAAAACTTGACATTATCTTCCATTAAATCCTGATGGTCTCACTGGTTCCCAGTTGTATTCATGTCTAAAATGACCAATCTCTATCTCCACTTCTCCCTAATTAAACTTTAACCACCCCCCCTCTCCTCCTTTCCGCCCCGTTGTCTGGCTGGGCTCTGGCTGAGGGGTATTAGGTTCTCTTCCTGTGAAGTGTTGTGAAGCTTTGAGCCGAGCGCCCTGGCCCTTCGCTGGGCCTCCGCAGGGCTGGCAGCGGGACGCCGTTCCTTCAGGAAGTGCGGAATGCTCAGCGGAACAGCGCACACACTCCTGAAGAGTGTGCGAGTGTGTTCTTTCAGAGAAAGAAAGAAAGAAAGAAAGAAAGAAAGAAAGAAAGAAAGAAAGAAAGAAAGGGCGGAAAAAAGTAAGTCAGAAGTAGAAGGACGGAAGTGGGAATCGTTCCTTGTCAGGAATAATTGGGCGATTTGCCGCCAACCCGCCTAGTCGGTCGGACATTTGATAAGTGGCTGTGAAAGCAGAGACAGCTTTGTTTAAAGGATCTATGTGACTGCAGGGTCGACCACAACTGATAACAGCAAACTAGAGAGCGTTCAGAAATCTTAATGGGGCTTCAGAAGTTATGAAATATGAAATAATGTTCTGTCCCTTGACCTTAGGAAGCTAAAGAATGCTGCACTGACCTGTGGGATACGTGTGTGTGGGGGGTCACTTATCTGTTTACAAGGACAATTCTAGCCAGACACAATCAGTCACTATTACTACCTTCATTACCACCACACTGAGAAGTTTGTTACTTATGTTTAAGTTTGTAATACAGTATAATCTTGTATTGGTTTAATCTCTGTTAATTAGGTAAATAATATGATGTGTATATAGTATTTCAGTTACTTCAGTTACTATTACTACATTTTCTTCTTTGCAACTTTATCATTAAGGAGATACGAGTTTGTAACAGGATGCAATACCTTAAAGGAGAAATTCAGTGTGAAATGGACTTAAAGTGTAGTAAATTATTATAACGAGTACAACTTTTTGTCGAATAACCCACCTCTGTTCACCCTCAGTATTAAAATAAAAATAAAATACAGCACTTTTAGCCAGTGCTTACAGTGCTAATGATGGAGTATAGCATTGCCCATGCAAAGAAATCGCTATTTTTACACCATTAACAAGCTCAAAGTAGCTCCACACTTCAGTGGTAGAATTTTGAAGGCCCTGATATTTGACAGAAGCCGCTAAGAACTTTGAAAGTGCATAGCTAGATTATTATAAACACTGTTTATACATTCAGTAACTTAAGGTAGTTCTTTGGACATAGCCATCTTGAAATTAAGATATGATAAGTCAACTTATGAGCCCAAACAAATGGGTAGGATAGGGGAACAGGTTGCAGAATTAGTTCTGTGGAAATGCATAACTGTTATATTTTCAGCAACAGCTGGAATTCATGCATTTCCACTGAATTTATTCTGCAATTTGTTCCCCTATGCTACCCTATTTATTTAAGCTCAGCAGACGACTTCGTTATTTAACTATCTGAAGGTACTGATATTATAAACAATGTTTTTAAATGAACTGTCACAGTGCCTCTTTTTAAACCTCAGGGCTTTTGGAATTCTACCAATGAAGTGTGGAGCTACTTTGAGCTTGTTAATGGCATTAAAAAAAATCTGATTTCTTTGCATGGCTATTGCTATCACCCTATCTTTAGCATTGTAGGCCGGTTCTAAGCATCGGCTAAAAGTGCTGTATTTCTGTGGCAATGCTGAGGTGAACGGATGTAGGCTATTTGACAGAAGTTTGTACTCATTATCATGTTTCACTACACCCCAAGTCCATTTTACACCAGATTTCTCCTTCAATAAAATAATAAGAGAGTATAAAATGACTAAATACTCATCAATAACTGATTTATGGAGAAATCTGATCAATATAGGAAGTACAGGAGTCATCAGTGTGTGTATATAAGCAGCACTGCCTGCACACACAGCTTATCGGGCTGTGCTGGCAGGCTGAGCGCTGGACACTGCATGCCAGGCCCCAGTGGAGGCAGTATTAATAGCTGTGCTGTTGGTTCTGTTGGACATAAGGCCGAGTACAATCATTCTCTTGTTCCCCCTCACAGAGGCAAGCCTGCCAACGGGGACTACCGCAAGGACCCCAGAGATCGCAGCCGCAGCCCCATCGAGCGCGCCGCCGCCGCCCCCTTCATGAGCCTCCACGACGGTCACCTCTACGCCCACATGTCCAGCCTGGCCATGGACCAGCCCCTCGCACTGACCAAAAACAGCATGGACGCTGCCCGCACTGTCACCATCTCGCCTACTGTCAGTCCCGTCGAGCGCCAGCAGGTAACGACCCCAGTGACCTGTTTCAGGACTTTCCTTTTTATATAGTTTTAAAGTCAGTGTAGCATTTAGCAGTTAAGTCAAGGTGCATGTAAAAACAGAAAATTGGGTATAAAACCCAAAATGTTTTTTTTTTTTTTTTTTTACATTTTGTATAGTGAAGAAATGGGTTTTCATCCATTTTCTATTTTCTGAATTTCACTGAAATTTAAATGATCAAGTTTAGAAATAGGAAAAAATAGAAAACTGCAAAAATGGATGGAAAATATTTTACACCATTTTCTAATTCATTTCTAATTCTTTTTTTAGAATATGAAACTGTTATATGTTACTCAATGACAGATTAATCTAATAAACTTGGTTATAAAATATCATAAATGTATTATTCTGTGAGGCAGACTAGTGAAGGTAAATGTTTTATATATAGGTTCTGATGGTGTTGTCATACCGTCCTCATATGTTCTAGACCTTTTACTTTTTTCAGTGTGGTTTAAACCAAAATAACAGAGGTAAATAGTGCCACAAACCAAACTCTGGACCAAAAAAAAAAACAATTGATTCTGAGTTTGTTGAGAGACTTTTTTTTTTTAATCCTTTGAACTTTTTTTTCAGTGTCTTGTCCTACAGCGAAACTTCTAATTATGTGGAGTCCTATTTCATTTGTAGTATTTGTAGTGATGATGAAAGCTAAATTGTATTCTTAACTATCTAAATTAATCTCTCGTGCAGAATCGGCCCTCTGTGATCACGTGTGCCCCGGCCAACAACCGCAACTGTAACCTCTCTCACTGCACTGTGTCTCACAACGGCTGCTCACCCAGCCTGCCCACCAACTACAGGAGACCCTCCAACAGTAAGTACCCCCAACCTCACCCTGCTCTACCTCACCTTCCTCTAACTTCCTGATCATACTCTATCCACCCTCATTCTGCTCTACCTCACCTACCTCTAACTCCCCTTAACTTCCTGACCATACTCTATCTACCCTCACCCTGCTCTACCTCACCTTTCTCTAACTCCCCTTAACTTCTTGACCATACTCTATCTACCCTTATCCTGCTCTACCTTACCTGTCTCTCACTTTCCTCAACTTCCTGACCATACTCAATCTTACCTCACCCTGCTCTACCTCACCTTCCTCTAACTTCCATCAACTTCCTGACCATCCCTAATCTACCCTTATCCTGCTCTACCTCACCTTCCTTTAACTTCCCTCAACTTCCTAACCATAATCTATCTACCCTCACCCTGCTCTACCTCACCATACTTACCCTTGTGTTGCCCTCACCTCACCTTCAAAATACAGTAGATCCTATTTGAACTCTGCTCTAGCTCACCATACTCTCACCTCACCCTGTTCTATATCACCCCAACCTCGCTTCTCTAACTCACCCCAACCTCGCTTCTCTAACTCACCCCACTTTATTTTGTTCCTCACTTTACCTCTGAAGTACAGTAGACCCTTCAACAGTAAGTGTCTTCTACCTTACTTCACCTCTACCTCACCCTACTGTACCTTACCTCACCTCAGACAAACTAAATGTTGTAGCATGTCAGATCTGCTAGTGTTACCCAGCCAGTTGTTAGACAGGGAGAAGGTCAGCGTGGGGTCGCGGGAAATAAGATTTCATTTTTCTGCTGGGACAGTGCAGGACGAGAAGGGACCTCCACTCTGAGCTGCAGTTATTCCAAAGAAGCTCTGAGGGAATCGGGTTTAATTTATTCCAGAGTCTCTTATGTAACCTCAAAGGTTTCCTGTCCTCCTTTTTTGTCATTTTATTAACTTTACTCCTTACTGCTTTATTACGAGGGAAAGGGATCCACTGTTTTCCATCAGTCTCTATCTGCTACATGTCAGAACACAGTCAGTACCATGGTGTACCACTTGTTTTGAGACAACAATTCTTTGTACAGACAAACATGTGTACTAAAAATACACTACTACTAGAACTGTGCTTTGGGTCAACATGTTTATCTGTTCTTTATTAAGTACAGGGAGACATGGCCAAATTACTGACCATGGGATTTGATTTTAAAAAAGGTACACAAGCGTTAGATTGAGATCAGCATGGAGAACAGTGGGGTATGTCTGCATAATTAAATGGCTGAGATGTAAACAGTCATTTAAAGTGGCTTTTGTTTTAACATCCCCTTTAAAAACTACTTAAATAGATCAAATTCCAGAATATAAGCCAAATACACAAGCTATCAGACTTTTGTAAGGGAAGACTCAATGACTTAAAAATGGCGTAATTAAATGGCTTAAATGTAATAATTATGTAAAGAAAAAGTAAAATTAGCCATGTATTTTTTCAATTAAGAAAATGTACTTTAATACCAAAACATTAGTAAAATAGGAATTTGCAAAGACCTTTTGTAGTTTTACTGATTACTCTGTTAAAGTGGCCCAAATCAGAATTATTGGATTCAATGGGTTTTTGCTGTTCACACAACACACATACGTCACATAGCCCCTTTTACCTGCAATGTGAATGCAGTCTTAATATAAAGTACAGAACCAATCAATAGTTTGGACACCTCCCTTTACATTAAACATGTTTTCTTTCTTTTTTTCTTTTTTTTCATTGTAAATTAAATATGGATGGCATTAAAGCTACACAGGAACAATTGCAGAATTAATTAGATGTTCAATTTTGATATTTTGCTTTCACAACTAGGTTTTAGCAGAAATGTTTGTTTTACATTAACGCATAAAAATAAACCTTGTATAACGAAATTGTCACCCTTTATTAAAATGTTTACATAAAACCTCTAAATTATTTGGAGCTTTGAATAAAAGTTCTACCATAACCCAGGAATGACCAAAGCCATGTCCTTTCTCTCCCGCAGCAAACACAGCCTGCGACCCCGTGATCGAAGAGCACTTCCGTCGCAGTCTGGGCAAAAACTACAAGGAGCCGGAGCCGGTCACAAACTCCGTGTCCATCACCGGATCGGTGGACGACCACTTCGCCAAGGCGCTGGGCGAGACCTGGCTGCAGATCAAGGCTAAGGGCAGCTCTTCCGGAAGCCCCGACTCGTCCCCGAACAGTCACATGGTCAACCACAATCACTCCCCCTCTCTTGTTTCATGAAAAAGAGGACCAGCTTGCCCCCCCTTTCACTCCTGGCCCCGCCCCCTTTACTCTCAAAAACAACCAACCTACCAACCAACCATGCATGTTTCAGCTTAAAGCAGCGCTAGTGTATAGCCATGTATGTACATACTCACTGAAGACTGTTTTTCTTTTCTTTTATCTTTTTCTTTTTTCTTTATAGAGGTTTTTGTTTAGTGTCCTTCAGCTTGGCATTTGATTCGGCTGCCCACACTACAACTAATTTAGTTTATGAATTAATGAGCAGGACACATTAAAAAGGTTGAATTTTTTGGTTATTTCTCCTAGTACATATGCCAGCTTGCATCCTAACCACCTGCCCGCCTCAGATACCAAAGAAACCTCTGATGCAAATTTTTGTTTTGTAATTATAATTTTTTTTGCCCGTTTAAAAGAGAGCCATTTTTCTTTCTTGCTCCAGCTGAATTCTCCCTCCTCACCAGTTGTCTCGCACCACGGTCTTCTAAAGGCGGATTTATACTTCTGTTATACTTCTGAGTCTATGATGTAAGTTGCTCAAGTTGCAGTGTTTGCTGCCTTGCGTATCCTGTGTCCACATTTCAGTTGTTTGTGTGCATCCTCAGAAATGCGCAACGTGCAGTACAAAAATGATGGGGCATAAACTGTTGTGAGCATTTATACGTGTGCGTTTGTATATCTAAATTGCTCTGCAGTTAAACCTCCAGAACACTAGGTGGCAGCGAAGGCAGAAATTAATGCGATGTGCAGTATGATGTTCAGTACACACAAAAATGCTAGGGGACAGTGCAGACACTCATCTTCATCAACTTGATGAAAAGTCATTAAGGATGGCTACCCAAATCTGGTGTGTTGTTGCTTAAGAAAGGTGGAGGCCTCTAGTGGAAGCCTCCAGTAAGACATGTAGCACATTCACAATGTAGCCAATACACAGACAGTTGCCCCTGACTATTTTTACGTAAATGCACGGCCCTAGAGCGAGAATATCTGTAGCATAAGGTGTGTGTCACACGATTATAAATATATTAAGTCGTAGATTTGAAGTACAATACTTAATGAATCCGCCTTAACTCTTCACTCCACCTTAACACTGCTCCCCTGTTCTCGTATGTGAAACTTGAAATGGAAGAAAGGCCTTTTTTTGCACTGTTGATGGCTTGAGGTCATTAATATTAATTAGGTGGCTAATAAGGCTTGTACTTTGGTTTAGTTGTTTTTTTTTCCTTCAGAAAAGGAGAGGAAACTGCTAACAGCGACTGTTGTTGAGGGATGATCCATGTTTTATGTTCATTGTTGAAAAAATTGTTTTGGGGAGATTACGTTGTTTTATGATTTCTTTTTTTTTTTTTGGTGCCGACAACTGGACTGGATAGCATCATGTTTATTTTTTTTTTCAGCCATTTTTTTTCTTTTTCTTTTAATTAAGGGCATTTTTTTGTCTTTTTTTCCCCCAAGCACTGTGGTTTTTGGTAGAGTAGATTTTAAGGTTTTTAAGGGTAAATATTTAAGGGTAAACGATTGATGCTCACCGGTGCATGTTGTTTTCTTTCTTTTTCTTTTTTCTCGGTTCGTTTGCTTATTTGTTGTTTATTTGTTTTAAATAGCTGGTATCTATTATTGTGTAGACATTTCATTCTTAATCCTATTAGCCTTTTTTCTCAGATTTTTAGTTTATTTTTGTCAGTAACAATCGTAGGTAAACTTACTGCTGGTACAGTTGTACTCAATATTATTTTTTATTCAATATTCATTGTGGTAGCAGCCAGATAAAGAGGACAGCCTCTGGACAGGCCATCTTATTATATATTAACAGTTGGATTTATATTGTATTAATCCGTGGTACAGGATGCTATTAGCGTTTTGCATGACTGAAAACCAACAGCAGCAGCTATGGACAGGTCAGCGGCGAGAGTTGACCATCTGCAGAAAACTCTGAGAGCTAACGTTTGAATTTCTGCTTTTTATTTGCTTCATACTGATTGACTGCAGCTTTCATACTGTTTTGTTTTTCTTATCTTTCGTTTGGTCAAACAGTTTTTTTATCGTACTGCCTGTACCGAGATTAAACACATTCCTCCGCTAGGGAACCGAACTTCGTACAGGTTTTGTTACAGGTTTTACCTCTGCTCTCATTTTCAGCGCAGCAAACTACTGCTACTAACCCGTTAGTAAACGTCTTTGTTGTGACGAGGTTATAGCGTTTAGAGAGGCTATTCTCATCTTAAGCTTGTCCGTACATTCCATCATTACGTTAAAAACCATTGGACGTGCCCAAATTTCAACATTGGATTAAAAGCTTGCTGCCAGACGGCCCTTGTTGGTGCCAATTCAAAAAAAAAAATCTCAAAGGTTATGTTCAGACTGTAGACTGTATCCAGATTTATTTTAAAAGTGTGGACAGCCTGAAAACATGTGAAATCAGATTTTTGGCATATCTACATTGTATCGAGATTGTTATTTTATTTTTGGAAATCTAAACAGCCAGACTCCAAATTAAATCAGATTTTTGGAACATCTTTATTAAATCTAGATTTTTTTTAGATAGTCAAAACAGCCTAAAATGCATAAAATCAAATTTGTCATATTTTGATTGTATTCAGATTCATTTATACATCCAGAAATCCCAGTGTGTTTTTTTGCAAATCTGATCCGGACCACATTTAGAGTTGGGAAGTTTATTGGGAATCCTTCATTACGTGATAAACCTCGATACCACGGCAACCACTACAAGATGCAGATACGCAGATTTGTGATGTCTGGACATGCAAATCTGATCTGATCACGTGAATGAGAATGTGGACAGTTGTCTCAAATCTAAAGAGATCTTATTTAAGATTTGCTCGCAGTCTGAACGTAACTATATATCTATATATCGGACGACTATTTTCCACGACTATTTTTCGAGTACACTTTTTCGTACTCGTTTTAAATACGAACAAATAAAACTAAACAAAAAAAGGCGTCGTAAACTGCATTTGGCCATCAGCGTTGTTTTTGTGCGTGAATACGGGAGTGAAATAAAACTACGCCATCTATGTCTTCTAGAGGTCAAAGTCAACATAATTTCACTTTTTTTTTCCCACACTACCAGTTTTTATTGGGTAGAAAACTTTTTTTTCTTCTGTTTTTGACTCTCATTTACCCTGCAGGCTGTAGGAGAATAAATCACTTATTGAGAACTTTTTATATAGGTAACTATAAGACCATCATTACGCTGTGCGTAACGAATGTACAGAGAAAACAAATCGTAGGTATTTTTTGAGGAACAATTAATTTGTTAATGATATGTAGCTATTTAATTTTTCCCTGTCCTTTTATTGTAATCATGCTTTTTTTTTTTTTTTTGAGAAAAAAGTTGATCTTTTTCATTTGTAGATTTGTCTGTTTAAAGTGCAGGAACACAGTTATTCTATGAAACACTGCGGTATAGCCACTCGTGTATTATTAATATTTCTGAAGGCTACTGAGCAGCCTTCAGTTTTGATACAGCTTTCAAACACAGAGGCTCTTCAACTGTCTCTGGAGACAATTGAACAAAATACAAAACCACAATCTAAAGAAAATTTGCTCATCATTCTCTTATTTTTTCGGCTACTCGTCTGGGATGAGTAACTCCAAACCCTACTGGTCATTGTCATTTTAAGTGCAGTTCGATGTTTTTTACTAAAACTTCTAAGGTCAGTGTAACATTTATTAATTAAATTTTATGACTGTTTAAGTCTAAATTCTAATTTACAGTTGGGTGTAAAACCTCACTATTGTTTTCCCCATTTGGTGTAGTTTAGAAGTTTTTTTTTTAAATTGCTTTACCAATTTTCTAGTTTTTAATTTTTGTCTTTTGCAAACATAATTTCAGGGGGAAAACAAATAATCTTTACTCAACTTCCAATGTTGCATCTTAACAAAAGTAGATTAGAATATAGAAAAGAGAAAATCAGAAAATAAAGTGAGGAGTCCTCTTTTTTCCTGAAATTTATATTGTGAGTGACAGAATTGAAAAAAAAAATGATTAGAAAAAAAAAGAAACAATTGGTACTATACAAATAATGTTTTACACCTAATTTTCTGATGTAGAATTCAGCCTCATTCAGTCAGAAAATGAACCTGATAAATGTTACACCGGACGTCTGAAAACTGTAAGGAAGATGACTTGTGCTTCCGAAAAAATAATTCACAATATAAATTTAACATTAAGAACAAAAAAAAAAGCAATCTGTCATTATCACCGTCATGCCTCTAGTGTAGCTCTGAATACCCCGGATGAACGACTGGTTTGTAAATCTGTATTATACCTTCATTTCGTGGCCTGGGTTTTTCTTTTGAGTTTAAAAAAGATTAAAGAAAATTGGCGGGCCATTGTTTTGTACTTAAAGTAAAGTAGCCTCGATGAACAATAAAGTGCTCTTAAACCACACACTGACTCACTGCTCCTTCTTTCAAGTGGGAAAAGATTGGGATTAATCACGCTTTCCTCTCTTGGCTGACCACATTACTGACGTCAGGAACCACAACCTGTGGAGAAAAGCTCAACTGCAGTTAAACTGCTACAACTTACACTGCTAGCAAAGAGTCGTATACCTTAATGGATTTACATAAGAGTGGACAGCATTTTTGTATTGGTTCAATTCTATTCAGTTCTACTAAAATTAAGCCAAAAACCGTTCCCAAGCTCAAGTAGTATACGTCTCAGACCACCTTCATTGAGTTTACATTGAAGCCTAAAGAAAGCTCAGATGTGAGGAAGATTTTCCCCTGGATTCCCAGTTTCCTCAGTTTATCCAGTACAGGAATAAAAGTCCCAAATAATAAAAGCCAAATGCACTAATTTTTCCCCAAGATCTTGTACTGATTATAAGAGATTTGGAAAGAGTTTTTCTCATGTGAGAAAATGATGATCTCATGCACCCTTTTTTCACAATTTCAGCCCCATGAATGCTGACATTGTCATCTTGGAATATGTCCGTGTCATCAGGGAAGAAAAAATCCTTTGATTGAATAACCTGGTCTATATTCAGTATATTCAGGAAGTCAGCTGACCTCATTCTTTCAGCACATACTGTTGCTGAACCTAAACCTGACCTGCAGACCAACTGCAGCAACCCCGTGCTCTCTAGCAAATTGAAGTTGTTTTTGCCAGTTAGACCCACTGATAAGTGGTTTTTAAAGGCTTCACAGCTGTTTATTCCCCGTCCCTTGGGAGTTCCCTTAATGCTGTGCATATGGAAATGCTCTTACTTTCACTATTAACCATATCCCTGAGTAGTTATAGTATTGTTTTTTTATACTATTAATATTTTATAGTACTAATATTCAATTTCACATGATCGCTGATTATGATCATTAAAGTTTTTTTTTCAACCACATTCCTTCCGGAATTCCTTCAGATGATCTACCCCCACTGTGCTTCCATTTTTTATTGATGCATTAGACAGTTCTTAAAGTTCTTAAAACTTTAGTAGTCTCAGAATCTCTTTAGATGTTTTCTCTGCTTGATGCATACCAATATTTTTGACCCTTCTGAAACTGATGAACATCTTTTTTATGATCACAGAATGCATATTTCCACATGAGAAGCTACTCACTGCATCATTTAGGGTTAAAGCTGAAACTAAATCTCTCATTGAGTGATTATATCCAGGGGGAGGCTCTTATGTTTTTGCACAGTTAAATCTAGGTGGTGATCTTTTTTGTTCAGGCTGTTTGTGTCCTTTAACCATACACTTATTCCTGGTCATGTTTGGGGAGATTTAGAAACTGGTAAGGCAAGAAGATTCCCTGGACAGATACAGCACTAGCTGCACCACCGTGCCACCTACTTACAAACATTAAAAATCTACAGTAAATATCAAAATTACTTTTAGGCCTCTTTTAGGTTTTTCACCTGATTTAGAAAATGATTTTTCAGAACATCATTATGATTACTGGATTTTCTAGTCAACATCTACCACTATGCAAGAGTTTCTAGTACAATACAAATATATATATAAATCTTTTGACATTCATTTAATAGAGCATCATTGTCTATACATAAAATCTCAGTTGCTCAATTATTTAGCATCTATATTTTTTTGCATTGTTTTGCACAATATCTGGAAATTTAATAAATATGCATCCTTAATATCGTTAGCTTAAAGCAGCACTAGGTAGGATTTCCTTGATTTTTTTTTATCTTTTTAAAGAAGTAAAATTACAGCTTAAAAACTCACTGCAGCGCTGCATTGAGGTGTAATAGTAGGAATAGCGGTGCTCTCGTGTCTGTGCCGGAGCTCCTCTGAGCTCAAACCAGACTCTGTAAGTTTTCCGAGGCGGCCGCGACCAACACTCGCGAGAACTGCGACCTGCTTTCCGACCTTTAGTTCTAACAATTCTACAAGGACTACTGGTTCATTCTTTACAAACTAACATACAGACACTCTGGCAGAAAAAGAAAGAGACCGAATATGTCTGTGAAAACCAGAAAACGAGAAAGAGAAACTAATCCGCCTGAAACATTTATTACACCCTGCAACTGTAGGGGGAGCCCACGAGCACAAAATCTCAATCCTACCTAGTGGAGCTTTAACTTATTAAGGAGCTAATCAATATTTTCAGAACATGTTGACAATTTTCAACATTTCTGGAACAATGTGTATATTAACAGACTATTTTTTTAATCATTTAAACCCTTTAGAATTTTGTTTTGACCAACAGAGATCAGATCTTTTACAGACTGTCCTATGAAAAACACTTATCTCCATTTTTGTCGATTTTTAGTTTACTATATAATTTGAACACATAAAGTGTCCCTTACACTGTGCCAAAATTTCTTAATGAACGGACCAATAGAAACTCTTCCACATGACCTGAAATAAACTGATTTACATTGACTTCCATTAAAAGTTGAGAAGGTATTTTCTCTCTCCTGTAAAGTTGCTGTTTTGGAAAGTGTTTTTCATTGGACAGCGACGATATATAGATTTAATACAGTAATACAGTAATGTGAAGCAGCGAGACAGACTGAGTTTATTAGACAGTGAGAGATACAGTGAGATGTTACAGTACTGAAGTTCAGTTTGAGTGAAGAGAGTAAACATATTATTTAATGAGGTTTTGATCAAGTATGAGGTACAACTTGAAACAGTTTAACTTTGGTGATAAACATCAGCACAGCAGATGAATGGTGTACAAATGATGTAACTGACCATCATATCCATCGTGTCCATCAATATGTTATATGCATTCGTTCCTTGTATCTGTTAGGTCATTTCTGAACTTGAGATCATTTCTGGTGCAAACAGTTACCAGTTTTCATGATGTGTTAAAGGGAAATAAAAATCCTCTGCAGAAAGTGAAAGTTTTAAGATGTAATCATCATCATTCAGGGTATGTTTGGTGTGAAATGCTCTGTTCAGGGATTAAACTCTGTTTCCCCAGACAGGGATTAAACCTAGTGCTGGATTAACCTGCATTTAAGAATGTTGATTTTATACTGAATTAAGAATACAGTCTATCACTAGATTTACTAAAGAGACCTTATTACTGAGTGCACAAGCCACTGCTGCCATGCTAATAAAGTCCCGCCCTTCAGCAAAAACAGCCAATCAGCTTGCTGACTATAAGCATGCAACTTTGGAAGCCCCCATACTGTGGAGATATGCACAGGTGCAGTAGCCATACCAAGCCAAAAAAAACATGTTTGTGCATTTTTGAGTCAAAGATTGTATCAGTAATTTAAATTTAAATCATATACAGCTCTAAAAAAATTGAGACCACTCCAGTTTCTGAATCAGTTTCTCTGATTTAGCTATTTATAGGTTTATGTTTGAGTAAAATGAACACTGTTGTTTTATTCTATAAACTACAGACAACATTTCTCCCAAATTCCTAATAAAGATATTGTCATTTAGAGCATTTATTTGCAGAAAATGAGAAATGGCTGAAATAACTAAAAAAGATGCAGAGCTTTCAGACCTCAAATAATGCAAAAAAACAAGTTTATATTCATAAAGTTTTAAGAGTTCAGAAATCAGTATTTGGTGGAATAATCCTGGTTTTTAATCACAGTTTTATGCATCTTGGCATGTTCTCATCCACCAGTTTTACACACTGCTTTTGGATAACTTTATGCTACTCACTCCTGGTACAAAAAAATTAAGCAGTTCAGCTTGGCTTGATGGCTTGTGATCATCCATCTTCCTCTTGATTATATTCCAGAGTCTTTTTTATTTGGTAAAATAAAAAAATGAACTCATCCTTTTTAGGTGGTCTCTTATTTTTATTCAGAGCTGTATATTACTAAAACAGAAAACCAACGTTTGGTTTCCAGTATTTTGGCTTCTCCCCTTATGCAAACAGACAGACTTGAGTTTAATCTCTGTTTGAGAAACTGAATCTTAATGTCTACATATGGAAAATTCCCTTATTGCTCTTGTTTATTAAAAATGTTTAAATGCTTAGATTCATTCTGCCTTTTCTCCAGTTTGCATTCTTATGAACGTCTTAGTGTTTATCTTATAAAATGCTTTTATAAGGTTTTTGTCCGAGTTCTGTGAATAAAAAAAAAATGACTTTTTAGATCTATATATGTAGCGACCCCTGCTATAGTTCTGTTCACCCCAATAAACCACAGTAACCACAATTTCACACCCTCACTCTGAACAGGTTCTTCTCAAACACTGAAGTTGATGCAGAGAATTGTAAAAGTTGCTGGAGTTCCTGGTTAAGTGCTCTGTGATCTCCTGCAGCCGTTCTTCACTGGATTCATCTTCAGATACTCTCATCATCACTCATGTCCCAAATCTGGAGGAGATTAGAGAGAGAGAGAGAGAGGGCATTAATACAGCTGCTGTGTGTGTGTGTGTGTGTGTGTGTGTGTTTAGTTAACAGTTATTTAACCATTACAGGCTATAATATTATTAACTATAATCTCCTGTACTAACATTTTCACCTAACAAATACAACCATTTCCACTGTAGACTCTAACATAACCATTAACCAGACAGGAAAATGAGAACTCTGATGTAAAATGGACATGGGTTGTAGTAGAACATGATCACGAATATGATCTTTTGTCACCTTCATTCCAAAATACAGTGCTTTTAGCCGATGCTTCCAACAGGCTCACAATACGAGTGGATAGTGAAGACTGGTTTCTGCTCTCTAAAGAACTTTACTTCATCCTGTAATCATCCCCTTCTTGGGCAGAGTCCCCCCTTTATTCAACCTGATTGGTTTGTAGAATTCATCAAACATTTGTCAGATGTCTACCCATTATTTCAGCAATTTTTTTATTTCCAGGTGTCGTGCAGAATCCTGCCTCCCTGCCAAAATCCATCTCAATTCGAGTGAAGGTGTGTCCTGCAGTAAAATGAGTGAAACAGATTTTCCTCTCATTCATTTTATTTCTGCAGTTATTTTATAAAAACAGTTAATCTACAGTTACAGTAAATACATCACCAGTGTAATCTACCCATACTACCCATACTGCTGCATGACGCACCTGCACACCAATATCAGTACAACACACTGAACTAAAGGGCTTACAGTACTGAACTGAACGATTACAGTACTAAACTGAAGGGTTACAGTACTGAACTAAAGGGTTACAGTGCTGAACTGAAGGGTTACAGTGCTGAACTGAACGGTTACAGTACTGAACTGAAGGGTTACAGTGCTGAACTAAAGGGTTACAGTGCTGAACTAAAGGGCTTACAGGTCTGAACTAAAGGGTTACAGTGCTGAACTGAAGGGTTACAGTGCTGAACTGAAGGGTTACAGTTCTGAACTAAAGGGTTACAGTGCTGAACTGAACGGTTACAGTACTGAACTGAAGGGTTACAGTGCTGAACTAAAGGGTTACAGTGCTGAACTAAAGGGTTACAGTGCTGAACTGAAGGGTTACAGTGCTGAACTAAAGGGTTACAGTGCTGAACTAAAGGGTTACAGTGCTGAACTAAAGGGTTACAGTGCTGAACTGAAGGGTTACAGTGCTGAACTGAAGGGTTACAGTGCTGAACTAAAGGGTTACAGTGCTGAACTGAAGGGTTACAGTGCTGAACTGAAGGGTTACAGTGCTGAACTGAAGGGTTACAGTGCTGAACTGAAGGGTTACAGTGCTGAACTGAAGGGTTACAGTGCTGAACTGAAGGGATTACAGTACTGAACTGGGGGGTATAGTATTGAACGGAGGGGTTAGAGTACTAAATTGCAGGTATACAGTGCTGAACTGTGGGTATGCAGTGCCAAACTGCAGGTAAACAGTGCTGAAATGCGGGTTTACAGTACTGAACCAAGGGTCTACAATACTGAAATGCAGGCACACAGTAGTGAATTGCAGATATACAGTGCTGAACTGCAGATATACAGTGCTGAACTGCAGGTATACAGTGCTGAACTGCGGGTTTACAGTACTGAACCAAGGGTCTACAGTACTGAAATGCAGGCACACAGTAGTGAATTGCAGATATACAGTGCTGAACTGCAGGTATACAGTACTGAACTGCAGGTATACAGTACTGAACTGCAGGTATACAGTACTGAACTGCAGGGTTACAGTGCTAAACTGCAGATATAAAGTACTGAACTGCAGGTATACAGTACTGAATTGAGGGGTTACAGTACAGAACTGAGGGGTTACAGTACTGAACTAAGGAGTTACAATCCTGAACTGAGGGGTTACAGAACTGAACTGAGGGGTTACAGTACTGAACTAAAGGGTTACAGTACTGAACTAAAGGGTTACAGTGCTGAACTAAAGGGTTACAGTACTGAACTGAAGGGTTACAGTGCTGAACTAAATGGTTAAAGTACTAAACTGAGGGGTTACAGTACTGAACTGAAGGTATGCAGTACTGAACTGAGGGGGTTACAGTACTGAACTGCAGATATACAGTGCTAAACTGAAGGGGTTACAATACTGAACTGAAGGGATTACAGTACTGAACTGGGGGGGGGTATAGTATTGAACTGAGGGGTTAGAGTATTAAATTGCAGGTATACAGTGCTGAACTGTAGGTATACAGTGCTGAACTGTGGGTATGCAGTGCCGAACTGCAGGTATACAGTGCTGAACTGCAGGTATACAGTACTGAACTGTGGGTATACAGTACTCAACTGCAGATATACAGTACTGAACGGAGGGGTTACAGTACTGAACTGAGGGTCTACAGTAGCTGATTGTATACACAGTGATCTGTACTACTATAAAGGTTGTGGTTGTAATTCAGGATGCTCTGAAGTGCAGGTATACAGTACTGAACTGAGGGTATACAGTACTGAACTGCGGGTATACAGTACTCAACTGCAGATATACAGTACTGAACGGAGGGGTTACAGTACTGAACTGAAGGTATACAGTAGCTGATTTTATACACAGTGATCTGTGCTACTATAAAGGTTATGGTTGTTATTCAGAATGTTCTGAGTGCAGGTATACAGTACTGAACTGAGGGTATACAGTACTGAACTGAGGGTATACAGTACTGAACTGAAGGTATACAGTATTGAACTGAAGGTATACAGTACTGAACGGAGGGGTTACAGTACTGAACTGAAGGTATACAGTAGCTGATTTTATACACAGTGATCTGTGCTACTATAAAGGTTGTGGTTGTTATTCAGGATGTTCTGAAGTGCTGAAACCGAGCTGCTGGCTGGCTGTGCTGGTAAATTGGGCTGAACACTCGAGGCTTCATGCTGGGGTTCATCAGGTGGAGAGCAGCTCTTGACTGGAGGAGGACAGGAATAATAACGCTGCTGTAATATTGCTGTAATAATGCCTGAAGTGGGAAGAGAAGCTCTGTGGGTCTGAGCTGACTCTGATTAGAGGATAGTGGATTTACAGTCTGCTGGATTTAACTGGTTTTTACCTTTTATACTGACAGCAACAGATATCTCAGCTTCAGTACACACTTATACAATTTACCTCATTTAAAATAGCATTTAATAAAGTGGGTGTGGCTTAAAATCATCACATTCTACCATTCTATAGCATTTTTTTTAAATTAATGTAAGTTTCTGTACTCTGTTTTATTCATCTGTATTATTTAGTTCTTTTCTCTGTCTGTCTAGTCATCCATCCATCTGTTCAGTCATCCATCCATTTTATCCATCCATTCACATGTCCCTCCATCACTCCATCTATCTCTCCATTCATCTGTCTATTTATTTGTCCACCTATTTATTATTTTATCTGTCCACCTGACTGACTGTCCATCTGTTTATCCGTCCATCCATTCATCCAACCATATATCTCTCCATCTATTTATTCATCCATCTATTTTTCTAACCATTCACCTGTCCCTTCATCACTCTATCTATCCAGCTGTCCATCCACTCATGTGTCTATTTATTTGTCCACCTGTTTATCTTATTATCTGTCCACCTGACTGAATGTGTGTTAATCTGTCCATCCATTCATCCAACCATTTATCTCTTCATCTATTTATCCATCTATTTTTCTAACCATTCACCTGTCCCTCCATCACTCCATCCATTCATCCGTTCATCTATCTATTTATTATTTTATCTGTCGACCTGGCTAACTCTCCATCTGTTTATCCGTCCATCCATTCATCTGGGACTGACCATCCCTCTGTTTGTCCATCTCTTATCCTATTCGTATATATATTTATTCATCACCTATTTATTATTTTATCTGTCCACCTGATTGACTGTCCATCTGTTTATCCATCCATCTCTTCATCCAACCATTTATCTCTACATCTATTTATTCATCCATGACTTTTTTAATCTGTCCACCTGACTGACCATCCCTCTGTTCGTCCATCTCTTGTTCCATTCGTATATATTTATTCATCTATCTATTTGTATGTCTGTCCACCTTCCTCTCCTTATTTCCATCCACCTGTCTCTCCCTTGATCCATTTGTCTTTTTATCCATCCACCTGTGCCTCTGTCTGTCTGTCCACCTGTCTGACCGTAAGCCTGTTCCTCAATCCAACCATCTATCTGTCCATCTATTTATTCATTCATATTTTTGTCTTTCTATCAACATGTCTGTCCCTTGACTCTTCCATATATTTATTTATCCATCTATTTGTCTCTTTATCTGCCCACCAGTGCCACTATTTGTGTCTGTCCACCTGACTGTCCCTACATACATTCATTTATCCAACCATCCATCTATCTGTTAATCTATCCTTTCATCTGTTTATCCATTCATTGGTCTGTCCACCTGTCCTTCCCTCCCTCCATTTATCCATCAGACTCCACCCCTGTTCTAACTGCCACCAAAGTAGTATCACTGTACAGCCAGCATGCTCAGAGGAAAGCGCAGAATCTCCCAGATCCGATAAATCAGCCAACAGATGCCTTTTACAGACGCCAGCGTTCTCTCAGACTCCGGCTGCTGATGCAGAAGCAGCATGACGTGGGATTTAAAGCAGTGATCCTCAGATCACAGTGAAAGGGTCTGAGTCTGCTGGACCACTCAGAACCCAGACTCTGAACTTTTGCTGTGAATGTTGTTCCTGTGTGTGGTGTTCTTGTTGGAACAGATAAAGCTCGTCTGTGCCGCTCTCTCACATGCCAGGACAAAGCCAAACTGCTGCGTCCGACTTTCCCAACACAAAAGTCCGGGACAAAGCCGCCGCTCGCCGCGGTGTGCGGTAGTTTGTAGAAGGCGGGTGAATGAGTGATGGGTGTATGGCGGCTTTTATAAACACAGTTCTTCTTGTTTTTTCTGCAGCACACCTGGCTGCACTGCTGGCATTGACATGCTAATAAAAGAACCTCCAACCGAAAGAAAAAAAAAGAGAAAAAGAGAAAGAACCACAACTGAGTGGCTCCGGGCGGCTCGCCCACTTTGAAGTCTCTGCCAAAGTAGAAAAAAGATAGAGCCTCAGAGATAAGAGTGTGTGTGTGTGTGTGAGGTGGTGAGAGAGAGAGAGAGAGAGACAGAGAGAAAGCTGTTATGATTGTGAGAAGCTTCATGAGAGGGGGAGAGAGAGAAAGAGAGACAGATAGAGAGAGAGAAAGAGAGAGAGACAGAGAGAGAGACAGAGAGAAAGCTTTTATGATTGTGAGAAGCTTCATGTGAGGGGGAGAGAGAGAAAGAGAGAAAGAGAGAGAGAGAGAGAGAGAGAGAAGGGGGGTTGAGAGAGGGGGAGGGAGAGAGAGAGAGAGAGAGAGAGAGAGAGAGCTGTTCTGGTTGTGAGAAGCTCCATGTATGTCTACTTATCAGGAAGTGACATAAGCCTGTGAGTTAACTTCAGACACACACACACACACACACACACTCTTAAAAAAGGGTCTGGAGCCGCCTCCACAGCCCTGTGTCAAAAACGCTGCTGCCACACTGACGCTAGAAAATTCCGCACATTCCCACTTCCGTCAGCCACACTCAGCTGGCATTTACTGAATCACCCAATGGAATGGCATCCACTCAGTCTGACCAGCAGTCTCACACACACACACACACACACACACACACACACACACACACACACACACACACACACACAAAAAACAGACAGTGGCATTGTACTGCTGATTAACATAAGGGCGATGTGGGTAACAGCAGATTGGAGTCAATCCGATTGGTGAGTCAATGCCCTCACCAGCACATCATGCAATACCAAAGACAGGACTCATAACACCACTAACCTCTGTAATGTGTTTAACCCTAACACTAATCTCTGTAACACTATTAAACCATGACACTAATCTCCGTAACTATTAAACTGTAACACTATTCTCTGTAACACTAATAAACTGTAACATTAATTCCCATAACTATTAAACTGTAACACCAATAAACCGTAATATTAATCTCCATAATTATTAAACTGTAACACTAACCTGTGTAACATTATAAAATCATAAAAATAATCTCTGTAACAGTAATAAACCATAATATTAATCTCTATATAATCTCTATAACATTAAATCATACAACTAATCTCTGTAACCCTAATAAACTTTAATACTAATATCTGTAACACTGTTAAATTGTTACATTAATCTTAATAACACAATAAAACTGTACCACTACTCTCTGTAACACTGTTAAACTGTGACACTAATCTCTGTAACACTATTAAATCATAAAACTAATCTCTGTAACACTATTAAATCGTAAAACTAATCTCTGTAACACTGTTAAACTGTGACACTAATCTCTGTAACACTATTAAATCATAAAACTAATCTCTGTAACACTATTAAATCATAAAACTAATCTCTGTAACACTATTAAATCGTAAAACTAATCTCTGTAACACTATTAAATCGTAAAACTAATCTCTGTAAGACTGTTAAACTGTAACACTAATCTCCGTTACACTAATAAACTATAATACTAATCTACGTAACACTATTAAACCATAACACTAATCTCTGTAATATTTTTAAACCGTTACATTAATCTCTGTAACACTATTAAATTATAACATTAATCTTAATAACATAATGAAACTGTAACACTAATCTCTGTAACACAATGAAGGTATAACATGAAGATTTGTAATGTGAAGTAACATTTACTTCTGTAACATAATAATACTGTAAATTATCCCTCTAACATTTACCTCTTAAAGACTATTAAACTTTCACTAACCTCTGTAATACAATCGAACAATAATACCTCTTTCTTTAATACAGTAAAAAGTTTGACACACTGCAGAACCTCGAAAGCCTTTTCACCAATCCTTTAAAAAAAGAGTGTGTGCAGTTTTTGTTTTATTAAAGTTAGAATATTTTTTTCTCTGCTGCTTATTATAATAGTTATTATTAACATTAATAAACCCACCAGTCGTTCTCACTCTATGGACCGCGGGCCAAAGAGAGGCTTTCCTCCACTCTGTGATTTTTACATCACAGGTCTGAGTTTGAGCTGCTGGAGGATATAATTATGCAGGCTGTAATTATGGATGCTCTCATGGTGTAGTAATTGAACATGATAAATGTTTACACAGATCACAGGCTCTTGTTTTTTCTTTGTACGTATTTCTAAATTGACCAGATTACACTGAGCTTACACATCGTGCACCCGTGTAATGTGTAACGGTCAGCAGTCGCTCCAGCTGAAACACTGCTGTTCTATACGGACCAGTTCAAACAACAACTATTACAAGTCAAAAGCAAAACAATACATTGTTTTTTTTGTTACAATAAAGAGTGTGTCCCAATTTAGGGGCAGAATTATTCCAAGGACGCAATTCCCATAGGTGTAGTCATCAAAGTTTCCACAGGCCACAGAGCCTGAACAGAAATGAGACAGTATTCCCCTGTACTTTCTTTAATATCAGAACTAGTTTGTAATTAAACAGAAGGAAAAAATAAAAGGTGGAATTTGTACCTTATCAAAGTTCTCTACATTTTTATCTCGCCATTATTTTTACCTAGCCCTTCAGCTAAGCAGGGATTTCAAACTTAGCAGTAATGCTAATCTCTGTAAAACCAAAAGCCTGTAACATAAACCTCTGTAACACAGTTAAACTGTACCATTAACCTCTGTAACATTACTAAATTGTAACACTAACCTCAATACAATATTTAACTGTACCTTTAACCTCTGTAGCACCAATAGCCGGTAACATCAACCTCTGTAATGCAGTTAAACTGTAACACCAATAGCCTGTAACATCAACCTCTGTAATGCAGTTAAACTGTAACACCAATAGCCTGTAACATCAACCTCTGTAACGCAGTTAAACTAACCTCTGTAACACCAATAGCCTGTAACATCAATCTCTGTAACACAGTTAAACTGTAACACTAACCTCTGTAACACCAATAGCCTGTAACATCAATCTCTGTAACGCAGTTAAACTGTAACACTAACCTCTGTAACACCAATAGCCTGTAACATCAATCTCTGTAACACAGTTAAACTGTAACACTAACCTCTGTAACACCAATAGCCTGTAACATCAATCTCTGTAACACTGTTAAACTGTAACACTAATTTCTGTAACACCAATAGCCTGTAACATCAACCTCTGTAACGCAGTTAAACTGTACCAATAGCCTCTCTAACACTATTAAATAGTAACCGTAACATTACTAAATTGTAACACCAATATCTATCTATAACAAACTGTACCATTAACCTCTGTAGCTCCAATAGCCTGTAACATCAATCTCTGTAACGCAATTGAACTGTAACACTTATCTCTGTAATATTACTAAATTGTAACACTAACATCTATAACATGATTAAACTGTACCATTAACATCTGTAATATTACAAAACTGTAATACTAACAACTGTAACAGTACTGAGCTGTAACACTAACCTCTGTTACACTATTAAACTGTACCGTTAACCTCTGTTACACCAATAGCGTGTAACCTAAACCTCTTTAACGCAGTTAAACTGTACCATTAACCTCTGTAACATTACTAGACTGTAATATTAACCTCTGTAATGTGATTAAACAGTAACATCTTTAACACAATTATACTGTAACACTCACATCTGTAACATTCCTAAACTGTAACACTAACATTGGTAACACTATAAAATTAACTCTAAGGTAACTATAACTTGATTAAATTGTAACACTAACATGTGTAAGATTACTAAACTGTAACATTAACCTCTGTAATGACAGTAACCTAACACGATCTTCTGTAATGCAATTAAACTGCAACAATAACCTCTGTAACACCAATAATCTATAACATTAACCTCTGTAACATTATTAAACTGTAATCCTGTGCTTTGTAAGGAATGTATACTGCACTCCAGTCCTCCAACTGTGCAACTGGTTTTCTACAAGGACGACTTTAAACAACTATTATTAAAAGATAAAAGCCAAACCTTACATCAGTTTTTGAGTCACAATAAAGTCAGTATAAAATTGGACAGACAGTACCAGCAGAACTAACAGCAGCAGCAGAACTGATAGAGATGTGCAGAATATAATAAATGTAATTTCTGTTCCTTCAGAAAGACGCAGTAGACATATTGAAATGTAATGAGCCATTAGGAGCTGCTGTCTCCAAATGGAACATTAATTCAGCCGGGCACACATCAAATAATAGCGTACCTGCCCTCGGAAATGGTGTGAAAAAGATGGTTTGCTTGATGGAGGGAAGCAGAGTTTTGAGAATTACTCTTTTATGTAACGACACACGATGTTCCGCAGTCTGCGGCTTCATTTTTTCATTTACTTCAACTCAATACAGAAATACAATCAATAAGATGACTCTGGAAGTGACAACAGGTAATTTACTGTCAGGCGCTGCTCGACAGCTCTAATGGAAACCTCAGCTGCATTTAGGTCATGGGATGGTGGAGGACAAACTCATAATAGTTTACTAGAAAAGTCCATGTGTGTCATCTAATTGTTTTGATGTCTTTAATATTAATCTACACTGTAAGCCTGGATAAATTGAATTTACTTAAAAAAATGAAAAAACCGGTAGCCTTAAAAAAATGTAAGGTAATGGGGAATGAAAACTTGAGTATAAACGTAAGTAAAGTAAGTAAGTAAAGGTAGCCCAGGGGGAAATCACTACACACTGATGGTGAGTGTTAGTCAGAAACTGTTGGACACACCCAGTATGCAAATGAAAAGAAGCTGCTAATGACAACATACTAAACTCAGTTATTATAAATTGGTTGAACTCAAAGATCTCAGTTTAAGTGTATAGGAGCCCAAAAATGTTCAACTAACTCAAAATAGTTGAGTATTGTTTAGAACTATCCAATTTTATGTAAAACAAACTTAAATCATTTGAAAACCAAATATGATTTATAAACATCTGGAATATAATCAAGAGGAAGATGGATGATCACAAGCCATCAAGCCAAGCTGAACTGCTCAAATCTTTGCACCAGGAGTGGCATAAAGTTATCCAAAAGCAGTGTGTAAGACTGGTGGAGGAGAACATGCCAAGATGCATAACAATCTGTGATTAAAAACCAGGATAATTCAACCAAAGATTGATTTCTGAACTCTTAATTTTTTTAAATTATGAACTTGTTTTCTTCGTATTATTTGAGGTCTATCTTTTTGTTATTTCTGCCATTTCTCATTTTCTGCAAATAAAAGCTCCAAATGACAATTTTTTAATTTGGAAATTTGGGAAAATATCCATTGTTAGAATAAAACAACAATGTTAATTTTACTGAAACATACACCTATAAATAGCACAATCAGAGAAACTGATTCAGAAACTGAAGTGGTCTCTTATTTTTTTTCCCAGAGCTGTATGTTTATGTAAAATGCAAGTTATTATAAGTTGGTTAAAATCTCAGTTAGAATGTGTATATGTGCCCACAAATGTTCAACTAACTCAAAATAGTTGAGTATTGTTTAGAAATATCCAAATATCCAAGGTAAAACAGACTTAAATCAATTGAGTTTAAACAACATATGGGTTTACAGTGTACAGTGTAGAAAATACATTAAATAAAGAAATAAAAACATTGAATAAGAAGAGTGTGTCCAAACTTCTGTCTGGAATTAGGCACTGTGCCAATAAGTTTCTGTTTAGCTGCTGCAGATTCTGTATTCTATTGGCAATATGTCTCTATTCTTTACAGGAAGTAGACTGCTGTGTGCTGCACATTTGCACCTCTGTCAGTATTGGATGCAACTTAAAGTGCAAATGCTAAATTGTAGCATTTGAACATACAGTGGTATGAAAAAGTTTGGGCACCTCTGATCATTTTCATGATTTTCCTTATAAATCATTGGAAGAGAAATTAAGTTTATAGAATTTACAGAAAATGTACAATAATTATTTAAACAAAATTAGGCAGGTGCATAAATTTGAGCACCCCAACAGAAAAATCACATCAATATTTAGCAGATACTTCTTTTTCAGAAATAACAGCCTCTAAACGCTTCTTATAGCTTCTAATGAGAGTCTGCTTCTGGTTGAAGGTATTTTGGATCATTCTTCTTTACTAAACATCTCCAGTTCAGTCAGGTTTGATGATTTCTGATCATGAACAGCCTTCTTTAAATCACACCACAGAGTTTCAGTAATATTCAGGTCTGGGGACTGAGATGATCTGATATGATCATTCCAGAACGTTGTACTTGTTCCTCTGCATGAATGCTTTAGCATATTTTGAGCAGTCTTTAGTGTTTAGGGTCGTTGTCTTGTTGAAGAATCCAACCCCCGGCTCAACTTTAACTTTCTCACTGATTCTTGAACATTGTTCTGAAATCCAAGTGATCCTCAACTTTAACAAGATTCCCAGTACAGTACACCATCTGTACATAAAATTACTCTTCACTTGATGCCTAATATATTTACACGGTAACCAGTGGTGAATGTAATTCCCTCCACCTGTCACTGGTTTTAATGTTATGGCTGGTAGTTAAACATTATGATTGATTTGATTTGATTTAGTTTGATTTGATTTCCTGGCTGGTTAATGGATGTCAGGCTGTGGTGTGTAATGTGTTGTTGGTAGGAGTATACAGTAGTATAAGTAAGATTTTTTATATACATTATTAGTACAGATGATAATAGTAGGGGTGTATTGTGATAATGAGTGAAAATGGAAGCTCATTTGCAGTCTCTCTCCTGTAATAGCTTTTTTATTCTAGTATATTAATCAGAGTTACTCTGAGTGCAGATGGGCTTGGTGTTTGAGTATAAATGAGTTGTGTAAGGTCTGAAATGTATAAGGACAGCTCTTTGTTATGCACTGTAATGCAAAATACACACACACACACATCTTGGAATTTAACTAGTGCTATTATGTTTATATAAGATCTACAGAGAGTGTAGAATAATTAGTCAGGTGCATAAATTGGACACGCTTGTTTTATTGATTTAAATACATTTAGAACTAATTATTGGAACACCAAATTTATTTGGTAAGCTCACTGACCCTTGACCTAAAAACACAGGTGAATCCAATTATTAGAAAGGGTTAAAGTGAGCAATTGCAAGTTTTTCTATTCAGACTATTCAGATTCCACAATGAATTACACTCAGTATACTATGAACTACTCAGTATCCACTATGAATCATACTGATTATACTTTAAAGCATTCTGTATCTACTATAATCAATTAGCATTTACAATGAATTTCACTTGACATACTATAAACAATTTAGGATCCGTTATGAATTTGGCTAAATATACTATAAATTAATTAATATCCACTATGAATTATACTCAGCTTACTATGAATCAATCAGTATCCTCTTTAATTACACAGGATATATAAATATAGTACAAACTTACGAATTGTTCATTATCCACAATTAATCATATTTATTATACTTTAAATCATTCAGTATTTACTATTAATTACACAATTTAGTATCCACTGGGAATATTTGTATGCTGAGGTGGTTTACAGACTGATAATATGTTTATGCAGTCATGGCCGGAGTGGCTTTTTTTCCCATTTTCTCCCATATTTTGCACAGCCAATTACCCAACCCACTCATTAGGACTCCCCCCTATCACTAGTAATGCCCCAACACACCAGGAGGGTGAAGACTAACACATTCCTTCTCCGAAACATGTGAAGTCAGCCACCGCTTCTTTTCAGACTGCTGAAATGCTGATGCAGCATTGTCGAGCAGCATCACAGCACGCTTGGAGGAAAGTGCAGCGACTCGGTTCTGATACATCAGCTCACAGACGCCCTGTGATGTGGACATCACCCTAGGAGTGATGTGGGGAGAGAGCGCCATCTACCCACCCGGAGGGAACAGGACCAATTTTGCTCCCTCTGACGCCAGCAGCTTGATGGCAACGCTGCATGAGCAGGGGTTCGAACCTGCGACCTCCTGCTCATAGTGGCAGCGCTTTAGACCGCTGGACCACTCGGCACCTAATGTAAAGATTTTTGACCTAAGAATGTCACAGTAGTTCACACTTACAAACTTTAAACACATGTTTGACTACAACTGACTCCCCATTATAAAACAAATGTTACATTTAACCAGACCAAAGAACTAATTAAACATACATGGCAGCAGCTGGTAGTGGTAGTGCTGAAATGTTGATTTTGTAATTAAACCCTATTAAAAATCTTCTGTGTAGGTCCTGCTTTGGACTGGGATTAATGGAATCATTCATACTAAACTAAACCCTTACAGTTTTTTTAATGTGGTGGCCGTGAAGCCTGCCTGCCTGCCTGCAGCGTCTTGTGCTAACTGCTATAAGCTATCTGCTCTAATTAGGCCCAGATAAACTGCAGATTGGCTGCACTCACAATGGCTTACACATGTTGACCCAAACACACTCACACAGAGTAGCTGCATTATCATCATCATCATCATCATCTCAGAGGCCTGCCAGCAGGGGGGAGGAGGCGGGGCTTTAAAACCATCTGCTTTACATACAGGAAATAAAAACAGGGTGAAAATCAACTCTCGCTCTTTTATCGTTAAGCTGCCGTAAACATGGAGACGTGAAATAATTTCAGGACCACACACAGTGCAATTACGCTTAAACCTCTCCAGCACACTGAGCCTTTAAAGAGGCCGAGCGCTGACGGCGTAAGAGCCACGGGACGGGAAGTGTACGAAGTTTGTCACATTAGAGTACAGAACGGTAATTGCAGCCGTCCGGAGAGGAAGTCATTTGGAAATTTGAAGTGGTACAGTCTTTTGTTCACTGAAGATTTATGAGTGCTTCAAATAAATTACATTTCATGTCAAGTTTAATTGCAACGGATCACAGAAGTGACCCCTCCCCCAGTAGAATAGACCTGTATTCAGAGAGTAAATGCTGCTCTCATTGGTTTTTGGTTTTTGTTGGAAATCTGATTTTCAACAAAACCACAAGCTTCTTTAGAGGCCTATACTTTACAACAGAATGTAGCTGATAGCTAATAGCTGGTTAAATAGACCTGCAGTACAAGAGATTTCAGCTGTCAGTTTCCACTGTGAGGAACATAGTGAGGAAATGGAAGACCACAGAGACAGTTCTAGTTAAGGCCTGAAGTGGCAGAACAAGAAAAATCTCAGATAAGCAGAGGAGAAGGATGGTGAGAACAGTCACAGTGAACCCACAGACTAGCTCCAAATACCACCATCATCATCCTGCTGCAGATCGTTCACTATTCACTATTCAGCACACTTTACACAAGGAGAGGTGTATGTGAGAGCAATGCAGAAGAAGCCTTTTTGCTGTGCACACATCCCAAACAGAGTCACTTGAGGTATGCTAAAGCTGGTATAAACTTATCCAAAAGCAGTGTGTAAGACTGGTGGAGGAGAACATGCCAAGCTGCACGAAAACTGTGATTAAAAACCAGGGTTATCCCAATAAATATTGATTTCTGAACTCTTGAAACTTTATGAATATGAACTTGTTTTCTTTGCATTATTTGAGGTCTGAAAGCTCTGCATATTTTTAGTTATTTCTGCCATTTCTCATTTTCTGCAAATAAATGCTCCAAATGACAATATTTTATTTGAAATTTGGGGGAAATGTCCATTGTTAGAATAAAACAACAATGTTCATTTTACTCAAACATATACCTATAAATAGTAGAATTAGAGAAACTGATTCAGAAACTGAAGTGGTCTCTTCATTTTTTCCAGAGCTGTATGTTTATGTAAATTGTATAGAACTGATATTATCACAAGTGGGCAAGTGGGCTCCTCACTTCTCTCTCTCTAAAACCACCTCAAACAAACAAAAAAAGTCTGGCCAAGCATTATCAATGAATCTTCCTGTCTCTAACCCCAATAATGTACACTAACTAACTCAGCCAATTTGTATTGTCTTTTGTTATTATGCAGTCACTTAATGATAAGTCTGAAACTGCAATAATATGTGAGGATGAATCGACATCGTGTGATGATTGATTATGGTTCTCAAGCTGAATTGACCGCAGGGAAGTGGGAGTACGAGTGGTTTGTTTGGGGAGGCTAGAAATGTCTAATAAATGTCATTCAGGGTCAATCCTGGATCTATTAGTAGTTTATTAGCTAGCTTAACAGCAGGCTCTCTCTATGCAGGGATGAATTTTAGCGGGAGTAAACGCGGCTAAACACGGCTAAACACGTGTTAATGTGGCCGACAGAAGCCAAAACAAGCAACGAATCCGTCACAACCTTCAGCCCATCCTGTGGGTCCTCCTCCTGAACCTCCTGAAGAACTATTCCAGAATATTCCACATTATTCCTCTGTAAATGATCCAGCTGTTCCCCAGCGCACTCTCCACTGTTAAAAACACGCAAACTAATGAAGAACCTGACAACCAGTGACGTCCATCTGAGTCACGGGAGGTCATGATTGAGTAACGGCAGGAGCTGGCTTTGACAGTGGACGCCATATTTGTTTATGCCAGAGTGGAAGTAGAGGAGAACATCCTCTGCGTTTGTCTCTGTAGAAGCTGAAGGTTGCAGGTTTGGGTGCGATGGTAAGCCTCATGCCTCCGACATATCGCCCTTTGTGTTCTCCATCTGTCTCAGGAGAGAACACGGCGAGCTCGGCTGGGAACATGCCATTCTTCTCTTCCGGAGAATTGTTCTTCAGAGACAGATTGAAGGAAGGCAAGGAAAGGCAAATGGGCTCCCTGAGGCCACTTGGATGCTCAAAAAAACAAAGCATCAGAAAATAACGACGTATTCCAAATCAGATCTCAGCGCTGCTCGTTCCCGGTCCTCAGTGAGAACAAAGTCAAATCAAATCAAATCAAATTTATTTGTATAGCGCTTTTTACAACAGGTGTTGGCACAAAGCAGCTTTACAGAAACATGATTACAGGACAAAGAATCAGGCAAAACATTAGGTAGCAGAGAGAGAGGCAGCAGTACTTACGAGGTTCTGTAAGACCAATTCTTTAAGATCCTAGCTCTGTCACTGTGTTTTGGTGTTACTGGTGCAAATTGTAAACCAGCACGAGAGAGAGAAGCACAATGACAGTTCCAGTTTTACTTTGGACATTTATAAGCAGGGACGGAGCGAGCCATTTGGATGCCCCAAGCACCCCAACCCTTCTCTTTTCCTAAGTTTGCCCTTCCATTATTTCAAAATGCTACAGCCATACTACTTGATACTTATACCATTAACAAATTAGAAAGGCATCTTCAAGAATTGAATGGTGTTATTTGATAACAGTTTGATTTGCTACTTTTATAGAACACTGAATACTTGTTTGTGAAAAAAACAGAGACTGTAAAAAAAAGATGAACATCGTGTCGCCGTTCCCGTTCATTCAATGAAAATGAAGCCAAAATCTTCCGCCACGTTGGCGATCCTGAAACCCGAGCCTGCGCAGTAGAGACCAGAGGAGGGCCCTTTTACAATAACCACACTTCTTTTGAATAGAGCTGAATAACGTTTAAAAAAAAAAGTTTTGTGGGGATATAAAATTTGACAATATAAGCAGAGGTTACACTAGCTGTTACATTTAAATAAAGGAGGTAGAATTACAGTATATTAGAAAAAAACGTGTTTAAAAGTTGTCTGTTTTGCCATTGAAACCTATGGGGATGGGTGGGGTTACACAGCTTTCTGCAACCGTACAGCAGGGGGCACCCGACCTGTGGTGGCTTCACTTTTGAGAGACGATGCTCTGTCCAGCTATATACAGTCTATGGAAAAAAACGAATGGACACTTTTCCACAAGTTTGACGTCCAATTACTCCAAACTGCTACAGTAATATAACTTGAAACATAAGCCTTGAATACAGAAGAGAAAAAGATCTTTACGAACGTAGTGGTGTGATATGATAACACTTTGATTTTTATGTTTTATAGGACTTAAAACTCTGGTCTATATTCAACTAAATAAGCAATTTTACTATTTTTGCATTAACACAAATTCTTACAGTATTATTAACTAAAACTTAGATAATGAATAGTTTTACTTGTATTCTTAAAGACTTGTGGTTTCATTTGATTCAACTTGATTTTCTTCTTTAACAAGACTTGTGACGACGCCCCTGTGGATAGGGGTGTGGCCACTGTGACCCGGCAGATTGAGTGAACTCAAAACGTACCCTTTATTTGGTCAAAATGCCCTCCATCACACCCAAAAAAACAAAAAACAATATTACGACGGCGTGGCTCTAGTCGCTTAACTTTCACTGTGTTTAGTGTCCGTCTTTCCTCAGGCTGGTCCCTCAGCTGGCTGCTCAATCGGTCCGACTGCAGACCAGCTGGGAAAGGTAGGGGCTGCGCATCACGGCGTGGGGGCTTCGCACGTCACACTACTTCAAACTATGGTCTATACATGGTGCAAATGTAAAAATATAGTGTATTTAACTTGAGAAAACCTGAATAGAATGTTTTTAATGAAAGAAAGATCTGCATTTTTAGAACGTTAAAATGTGCTACAGTTTTGTCGATTACATTTTTGTTAAATTATATTTATTGAGCTAAAAAACTAGTTTCTTTTCCACTTTCAGCGTCTGCATAAAAAGTGTGAGCAGCTTCTCCCCAGCACCGCTGAGCATGCGGCTACTGTAATATGCACGGTTTAGCCATGCACTGAAAGTTTCATACAAATGTATCTTTTTCTCAAATATGTTACTTTTGTTTTGCTTATATATAGATATAATATGCTTTACATATTTTTTTGGTGCCCCTCTGGGCACTTGGTGTCCTACGTGTAGTTTCTATGTTATTTCTTCTGAAATCAATGGTATTGAGAAGTGTTTTCTGGAGTAACTGTCTCTGCTCTCTAGGGAAGACTTTCTACTAGATTTTGGAAAGCACTGAATTTGATTGCATTCCACAACAAGAGCCTGCCTAGTAAAGAATTTAAGCTATGTTGAGCTGGGTCTTGCTAATATGTAGGATAAGGCTGGTAGCAATGTGGGACAAGACCCATAGATGGCGTGCTAATGAACTGTAGGCACTGCACTAATGCTACGTTACCAATGCTGAATGAGGCAAGTAGCTGGCGTGCTAACACTGTAGTAGTGATGAGAAAACACAGATGTTCTAACGTGCAACAGCACAGTCTTAGAAACCATTTTAGCAATGCAGTTGTTGCTCTATTCATACATCTTCAACCATGTCCTTTTGTTACTTGGTGCAAAACACACAATCCCACCAAACACCACAAGTGGGCTAGTGTGAAAACGGGAGATGTTTAGGCAGGTTCAGTTCAGACAGATGGGGTTTTCCCCTTCTCTCTCGAGCGGCTGATCTGCTGACTGTTCTCCAGCTCCTCCTCCACCATCCATCCAGCTCCAAAACTCATTACACATCCCTGCACTCCCTCAGGAGCCTGAGTCACACTGCAACCGACCCAACGCCAAGCCATAAACACCACGGCAACCCCCACTACTACTCCAACCAGCCCAATACCGAGCCATAAACAACACTGCAACCCCCACTACTACTCCAAAAAAACAAACACCAAGCCATAAACAACACTGTAACCCCAACTACTACTCCAAAAAAACAAACACCAAGCCATAAACAACACTGTAACCCCCACTACTACTCCAAAAATACAAACAACAAGCCATAAGCAACACTGTAACCCCCACTACTACTCCAAAAAAACAAACACCGAGCCATAAACAACACTGTAACCCCCACTACTACTCCAAAAAACCAAACACCAAGCCATAAACAACACTGCAACCCCCACTATTACTCCAAAAAAACAAACACAGAGCCATAAACAACACTGTAACCCCCACTACTACTCCAAAAAACCAAACACCAAGCCATAAACAACACTGTAACCCCCACTACTACTCCAAAAAAACAAACACCGAGCCATAAACAACACTGTAACCCCCACTACTACTCCAAAAAAACAAACACCAAGCCATAAACAACACTGCAACCCCCACTATTACTCCAAAAAAACAAACACAGAGCCATAAACAACACTGTAACCCCCACTACTACTCCAAAAAACCAAACACCAAGCCATAAACAACACTGTAACCCCCACTACTACTCCAAAAAAACAAACACCAAGCCATAAACAACACTGTAACCCCCACTACTACTCCAAAAAAAAAAAAACACAAAGCCATAAACAACACTGTAACCCCCACTACTACTCCAAAAATACAAACAACAAGCCATAAGCAACACTGTAACCCCCACTACTACTCCAAAAATACAAACACCGAGCCATAAAAAACACTGTAACCCCCACTACTACTCCAACAACTAAAACACTGAGCCATAAACAACACTGTAACCCCCACTACTACTCCAAAAATACAAACAACAAGCCATAAGCAACACTGTAACCCCCACTACTACTCCAAAAATACAAACACCGAGCCATAAAAAACACTGTAACCCCCACTACTACTCCAACAACTAAAACACTGAGCCATAAACAACACTGTAACCCCCACTACTACTCCAAAAATACAAACAACAAGCCATAAGCAACACTGTAACCCCCACTACTACTCCAAAAAAACAAACACCGAGCCATAAATAACACTGTAACCCCACACTACTACTTCAATCATCCAAACAGTGAGTCATATACAACACAGCAATTCCAATTACTACCCACTTCTATTCTATTACCCCCCCCACTACTCCACCCAAACAAAAATACACATCCACAACCACAACAAAACCCTCACCACACCCTGAGTACTCCCCCACTACTCCACCACTACCCCTTCACGAAGTCCCCAAGTGCTGCCCCAGTACATAGACTATATAGTTGCCACAAAAAGTATGGGAACCCTTTGAGATTACTTGGATTTCTGCATAAATTGATAATTAAATGTGTTCTGATCTTCATCTAACTCACAACAATAGACAAACACAGTCTGCTTAAACTAATACCACATAGAAAATTATATGTTCGCATGGATTTATTAAACACAAAAAGATAAAATTCACAGTGAAGGGGAAAAAGTATGTGATCCCCTATGCTAATGACTTTTTCTAAGAGCTAATTAGAGCCAGGATGGAATAAGATTGGATGTGTTGGTTAAAGCCTAAAAACACAGACCAGTTTTGAGTTTGCTGTTCTTTGTGTTTCTCACACAAAAGAGCTTTCAGAAGACCTACGTTCAAGAACTGTTGGCTTGCCTTGATGTTCATGTGTCCACGGTAAGACAGACGCTCTACAAATGGACAAAGTTCAGCACTGTTGCTGCTCTCCCTAGGCGTGGTAAAGTCCTGTAAAGATGACTGCAAGAGCACAGCGCAGAATGATCAATGAGGTGAGGAAGAATCCTAGAGTGTGAGCTGAAGACTTACAGAAATCTCTACAAATCTACAATACGGAAAGCATTTAACAAGAATGAAGTTTATGGGAGGACAGAGAAAAAAAAACATTGCTGCACGTTTGAAGTTTGCAAAAGGGCACCTGGATGTTTCACAGCAGTACTGGCTAAATATACTGTGGACAGATAAAACCAAAATTAAGTTGTTTGGAATGAACAAACAATGCTATTTGAGGAGAAAAAGGCACAGCACACCATCATCAAAACTTCATCCCAACTGTGAAATATGGTGGAGGGGACATCATGGTTTGGGGCTGCTTTGCTGCCTCAGGGCCTGGACGGATTGCTGTCATCAACGAAAAAAATAATTCCCAAGTTTACCAAGACATTTTGCAGGGAAACTTAAGACCATCTGTCTGCTAACTGAAGCTCAACAGAGGATGGATGATGCAACAGGACAACGACCCAAAACACAGAAGTAAATCAACAACCGAACGACTTCAACAGAAGAAAATACACCTTCTGGAGAGTCCTGACCTCAACCCAACTGAGATGCTGTGGCATCATGACCTCAAGAGAGCGATTCACACCAGATATCCCAAGATTACTGCTGAACTGAAACAGTTTGTGCAAGTCTGATCTGCAACTACTGGAAACGTTTGGTTGAGGTTTTTGCTGCCAAAGGAGTGTCAACCAGTTATTAAATCCTAAGGTTTACATACTTTTTTCACCCTGCACTGTGACATTTTAACATGTTGGGTTCAATAAAACCAAGTAAAAATACATGCTTTGTGTGGTATTATTTTAAGCAGACTGGGTTTGTCTATTGTTGTGACTTATATGAAGATCAGAACACGTTTAATGACCAATTTATGCAGAAATCCAAGTAATCCCAAAGGGTTCACATACTTTTTCTTGCAACTGTATAGATAAGGATCCTCATAGGATTCCATCAGTGAGTTCCTAGAAGCAAAACTATGATTCTATCACACATTTAGAAGGTTCTTCTATTGCATCTACAACTCTGACAACCAAAGAAACCAACACAAGTCACAAATGATCAAAATAAGAAGTAACAACGCTGCAGGCAGCCACTACGGTTCCTCCCCTCTGGAGTCGGCAACAAACCCAGATTTAACTCAACGTCTAATCTTCTTATTCGTCCGTTTTCCCACACTCTCTCTCTCTCTCTCTTTCCACGTCAAGCAGATTCACACAAATACCAGCTAGCAAAACAAAGCATGGCTCTCTCTAGGGTGTGGCGGCCCAGCAAGCAGCAGCTGCGGTTTGTTGTTGCTGTGGATGGAGGGATGGAGGGATGGGTGGATGGAGGCCCCCGCTTCCCTGCTCCACACGCCTCGGCTCTGCTGGCTCACTTTCCCTCTCCGTGACACACTTCCTGTTCCACATATCAGGAGGAAAAGCTCAGAAAACCTTTTACGTCCCAAATCTTCCGGAGCCAAGTCTGCACTGCTTCCCACCAGAAGAACAATCCCAGCAGGAAGTAAAGATAAATAAAAAAATCAGCCGTCCATGATTACAATGGGTGGCATCATTCTGTGTGGTAAAATTATTTGGACACCCACCCACTTTTTCTTCTTCTTCTTCTTTTTTTTAGGAGTTCATTTTGCTTTTGTTGGAATTATTTGTATTAAGATATTGGAGTATTGCTGTTGTGTTCTATTCTATTGGTAGTAAAGCTGTACAATTTTAATTGTCTAAAGAAGTTGCACACAGAATGTACAGCCATCGAACATGTACATCATTATTTCTACACCAATCACCCATAATTTTTAAGCTCAACTGATCATAATGGAGCACACTGCGAGTGATACTGGCATGGTGGTCATGTGTGTATTGTATTTGTTTTTTTTTGGGGGCCATTGGGGTGTCCTAGGCAGCAAAGATGGCTGTGTCCCAAAAACGTGCCTATTTAAAACCATGCGTCCTGTAGGTCCTGTAGCTCATTAGCACTACATTTTGTTGATGTCAACAAAGAGTACCACATTTTTTGCACTCTACGGCGCTCTTGAAATATTGTAAAACTTGTAATTTTCCCAAAAACTACCTTATGTATGAATTCTACCAGTCAGACTATAAGAAGCTGTAAAGCCACTCCAACAAAGTGCAGCGTTATTCAGGATTTTCAGTAAAGTTTCTCTTTAGCACCGAGGCTGGACTAGTATTAGCATTAGCCACTAAGCGGTAGCTCTTTTTCTATTTTTAGAGGTGAGCATTTTCCGCCTGTAGCCGGCTGCTAACCCTGGCTAGCACTGCTGGAGCAGTATTGGCATTAGCCGCTTACCGTGCTAAGCGCAGGCTCTTTCACCATTCAGAAGCATTATTAGACTGTAGCCTGCTGCTATCCCTGGCTAGCACCATTGGAACAGCATTAGCATTTGATGCTAATCACGCTAAGCGTTAGCTCTTTCGCCGGTCAGAGGCAAGTATATTAGACTGTAGTCTGCGTGTTTATCGTGTTAAAAAAAGCTACATGGGATAAACCGCAAGTTAATATTGCCCTGGGTTACCGGAACACTCAGGGTTCCTCAGTGTAGTTCTGTTGGGCAGCATTCACATCCCTCTAAAGTTGCGGTTAGCCGCTAATGCTAATGCTGCTGCACCCTGCCTTAGAGGAAATCTGGAAATCTAAGCTTACTGAAAAAAACGGAAGCGCTTTACAAACCCAAATAAACAGAAATCTTTTGACTTAAAAAGAAAATGTATTTTTTTTTATAATTACAGTTTTGTTTACTTACCTTAGCTTTACTTAACTAAGTTAACCTGCTGAATTAGAAGGAAAACATGGTGACACCCCTGTTCCTTACTAATGACGCATAATGTGCCTTATAATCCGGTCCACCTTATGTATGAAAACAGAAAAAAAAGATGTTTATTGATAGAGCGCCTTATAATCTGGTGCACCTTATAGTGCGAAGAATACGGTACACTTTGAGGGGCAAGTCAGGGTGTACAGAGTGATTTGGGACGGGTCTGCAAACGCTGATATATGAAGTGCGTTAGCCATTTGGGGGCCTACCAGCCAATATGGACGTGTCCCAAAAACAGTGCCTGTTTAAAACCATGCGTCATGTTGATGGCACCATAGAGTACATTTTTAGGGGCAGTGCAGGGTGTAGGGAGTGATTTGGGACGAGTCTGTAAACGTTAATATACGAATAGCAATAGCCATTTGGGTGCCCTATGCAGCGAAGATGGCTTTGTCCCAAAAACAGTGCTTGTTTAAAACCACGGACCCTGTAGGTCCCTTGCCCTATAGCACTGCATGTTGATATTGTCACCAGAGAGTACACTTTGAGGGGCAGTGCAGGGTGTACAGAGTGATTTGGGATGGGTCTGTAAAAACTAATCTATGAAGTGCATTAGCCATTTGGGTGCCCTATGCAGTGAAGATGGCTGTGTCCCAAAAACAGTGCCTGTTTAAAACCATGTGTCCTGTAGGTGTCTTGCTCCATAGGACTGCATGTTGTTGATGACACCATATAGTACACTTTGTGGGTAGTGCAGGGTGTAGGGAGTGATTTGGGACGGGTCTGTAAACGCTAATATATGAAGTTCATTTAGTGCAAAGCAGACGAACTAAACGTGATATAAATTTGCTGGCTTGGCAACAAACATCATGTTCATGGTAGCTGCTCCACCTTGTAGATGAATAGTGCATAATGGTTACAGAAACAAGAAGGCACTCATGCTGTTATGCTTGATCAGTGTATTTGCAGATTGAGAATTATTAAACAATGCTGTGACATCAGCATGATGACCACAGTGACTAAAAGGATGCAGCAACAGCTCATGGGCAAGACTTTACTGGCGCTTGGACGTCAAACGAAGTAGTAAGGCGAGCACATCCTGTATGAGATCATCAGATCACTGGTTTTTGAGCAATACCAGTGATTCCCTACAAACTATTATGGGTTCCAATGTTAGAACTGAGTAAAAACAAAACAAAATGTGTGGCTGTGAGTCAGTGGCATGCATGCCCAGAGCATTACTGGAATAGCTGCGGCGTGGCTCACTGTGGCTGTGAAACACAGAATAAATGTTTCTATGTGTGTATGTGTTCTAGAACGTCTCTTCATAGCAAATGTTACAAGATCGTTTTGGAGCATTTCTATTGGTGTGTTTATCATAAAATTCTGAACAACTGGAGACAACACATTATAGAGAGAAAAAAGTAAAAAATGTTAAAAGTTAAAAATGGGTATACAAGGTTAAAGCATAACAGTGACACAAGGATGTTGACCAGGTTTATTCCATAACGTTTTAGCCATGTACAAGTATCCTTTATTTTTACGTTTTGGCTTCCTGGAACGCGACGAGTCGCTAGTGTCGCCCAGCGTCTGTCGCTTGTGGGCGTGTCAAGCTCAACGCCCGCGTTTATAATGGTCCAGCCTCCGACAAGAAAAAAGGCACAAAAAAGGAATCGCTTGGCCACTTCATTCTACAGCTATAACTCCCAAACTTGCTGGACTCTTGGGCGTTTCTGTGATTTACCTGCGCTGGAAACGCAGCCGTTCCCGCAGATCGACGTGGGTCCACCCCATTCAACAGAATGAACAGGGGAAAGAAACTAGAAATTCAGAGAGCAGGAGCTTGAGGACCTCGGACCGCCTTGTTTGTGATTGGTCCAAAGAAAAGCTAGGAGCCAATCGGGTTTCAATGTCGCTTCACCGCGCCATAATTCATTTGCATAAAGTTGAGTAAAATTCAGCTCCTTGACGCTTGTCGCTCTGTCACTTGTCGCCTCTCGTGTGTCGCTGCAAAAAATCGCGCCCTGCCATAGGAAATGAATGGTCGCCTGTCGCTTTGTCGCTTTCCAGTGTGAACGCAGGTTTACTCTCTATATAATGAACTACATAAGGCATAAAACAACTTTATCCACTGCGATTAGAGCTAGACCTAGATTTCCACATACAACTCTTATTGTATATTGTATTTTGCGCACAATATAAAGCGCACAGTATTATAAGGCACTCTATCAATAAACGTCTATTTTCATATATAAGGCGCACTGGATTATATAGCACATTTTTTTTGTGCAACACTAGTAAGGAACAGGGGTGTCGCCATGTTTACCTTCTCTTTCAGCAGGTCTCACCACTGGTTTTCAAAGTCAAACGAGTGCTGGATATTAATCTACACAGATTTCTCTCCTGACTGTTTATTTGGGTAAGTAAAATGCTTAAGTAAAATGTGTATTTACAGTAAGTTTAGAGTTCCAGATTTCTCCAGCACTAAGGCTGAAGCATTAATATTAACTTATAAACGCTTGCACTAGCCGACAGCGGCCCATGTAACTTATATAAATAAATACTTGCCTCTTAGCGTGGTTAGCTGCTAAGGCTAATGCTAACACTGCTCCAGCAGTGCTATCCGGGGTTAGCAGTAGGCTACAGGCCAATAACACGCAACTCTGAACGGCAAAAGAGCTAGTTACATTGCTGGGGAGGTGTGCATTAAATGACAATGTAGTCAGTAACTAGTGGGAGTGGTGTTTACAACCCTATTTAAATCATAATCTGTCATTGTCTGGTTTATCCTAAATTCCAAATAAAAATATTGTCAATTAGAGCATTTATAAGCAGAAAATGAGAAATGGCTAAAATAACAAAAAAGATGCTTTCAGACCTTAAATAATGCAAAGGAAACAAGTTAATATTTATAAAGTTTTAAGAGTTCAGAAATCAGTATTTGGCATCTTGGCATCATGTTCTCCTCCACCAGTCTTACACACTGCTTTTGGATAATTGTACGCCACACCTGGTGCAAAAAATCAAGCAGATGAGCTTGGTTTGATGGCTTGTGATCATCCATCATCCTCTTGATTCAGGGTTCATACACTTTTTAACCAATACATTTCCATGATTTTTCCATGACATTTCCATGCTTCAAAGCACATTTTCACGACTATACGATTTTTAAACCAGTGCAGACATGGAAAATAAAACCAAAAAACCGAAAATCAACTAAAACTATAATCAAAACTGATTCTAGTAAGCCTAAAATTAATCTGACACAATCTTTAATAATAAAATTTTTTTTTAGCTCAAAATAGATTTTCTTCATCGATAAATGGAAACACAAAGATTTGTAGAGCAAATTTTCATGATTTTTCCAAAACGTATCCAGGTCTGGAAATTGCTATTTTCAAATTCCATGACTTTTCCAGGTTTTTCATGACCGTATGAGCCCTGTTGATTATATTTTAGAGGTTTTCAATTTGGTAAAATCAAAGAAACTCATCATTTTTAAGTGGTCTCTTATTTTTTTCAGAGCTGTATATTGTTATTATTACATTCACACATATAAAGACTTATTCAAACAATACATTTTTGAATGTTGACTAATAGGGAAGTTTGGGTTCTCTATGCTATAGAAGCACAGGTACAAACAGAGCTACAGGAAGTGAAGCAGCCTTTAGAAGATGAGTGAAGTGTCCTATAGCTGCAGGTCTGAGCATGTAAACTCACAGTATAGGTTCACACATGCAGGAGAGGTAGAGCGTACGTGGGCATCTGTACAGGACGGCCTGCAGCTCTGATGCAGGAGCTCTGGCAGAGGGTGAATTACGGCTGAGCTCTAGGTGCTAATCAAAAACCAAAAAACAGCCCTTCAAAAGAGGGCACACCAGTACCAACCTGCCCGTTTAATTATACGTGTGACTCGCATCCAGCTGACATGCGGTTTAAGTGGAAATCAAGGCCTCCAACCACACACACACACACACACACACACAGTCAGACCTCTTTAAAGGGCTTGGGTTTAAGAACAAAAATCCTTTAATGAAGAAGACTGGATGGCTTCCAGAGGCGAGGGCAAATCACTTGAAACCAGAGAGCAGCTTATCTCAGATCAAATGCAGCCCCGTGTTCTGAAGAGCCGGCTCGACCCGCAGACTGAGAGGTGATCTTACTCTTAAGACTATCACATGTTTATGATCTTTTCACGACCAGTTTTGATCTTACTATTGTGGGAAAGATGAAAAAGCTGCGCAAAAAAAAAAAAAACTCCCCAGATAGACGCAACACAAATCCCCCTTTTTTTTTTTTTTTTTTTTTTTTTTAGAAAATCTAGATCACAAAATGATCCAAAACATCCTGTGATGAGACTATGATAGAATTATTTGGAACCAGTGGGTTAATAATAAGGTGATGAGTAAATTAATATGTTTTTGATTACATAAATCAGGCTACTGATGTATTGCTTTGTAACACTAAAGACTGAACTCAGGCGTGTGTGGTAAAAAGTAGGTGAGGCTTTAAATACTAAGGGCAAAATATCGACAGCGTAGTCGTAATACAAATGGTGATCAAAGCCAGAGGAAGAATAAACCGATACATCAGAGCTAAAATCGCAAGACAAAAGAGAAATCCTGAGCCACAAATACAGTCCAAATAACCAGAAAAAAAACACAAACAAACAGAGCTGGAGGACTAGCCAAAAGTTGCCTAAAAGTCAAACACGTAAATACAATCAGAAAGAAAACACTTGGTATGTCGATTCAAACTAACTTTAACATCAGATGAAGATAACATTTGTAAATGTTCAAATAATGCAAAAAAAAAACAAGTTCATATTCCTTTGGAAACAACAAAACTAAAGTTTTATCTAAGGTAGATTTCAGAATCAATAATAGGTAGAAAAACCCAGGTTTTTTATCCCAGATACTAGCTTTTATGTGTCTCTCGGCATGCTCTCCACCAGTCTTTCACACTGCTTTTGGGTGACCTTATGCCACTCCTGGCACAATAATTCAAGCAGTTCAGCTTTGCTTGATGGCTTGTGACCATCTATCTTACTCTCGATTACATTCCATAGGTTTTCAATGGGGTTCAGGTCTAAAGATTATGCTGTTCTAGACACTGTCTTAATCTGGTGGTCCTTCATCCACACCTTAATTGATCTATCTCAGGGGTCAGCAACCCGCGGCTCTTTCATCCTAATACTGCGGCTCCGCATGGCATGGGAAAATAAATTATAAGCATTTAATTGAAGTGTATTTTATTTTGTGTTAGTTGCTTTTTAAAAAAAAAAAGTTCTAAATTGGAAGATCATTGTAATCCTGAAATATTAAAATAAAATGATATTTTAGTAAATTTCATTGCTCAAAATAAGTGTCACACTCGCCAAAAAGCCGTCCATGTATCGATACTTTCAACCAAAATATGGAGAAATGCAAGAAAAGAAAAATATCTCGGCATGTTGCTTTTTTTTTTTCTTCAAGAATTCAAAGGGCCGTATTGTACACCCTGGGCAAGTCGCTTTGTGATGCTCGTTGCTATCTTACACCCTGTCAACAGTCTTGCGCACACGTCGTTAAAATAGCTTCAGTATTTAGGAATATATACACTGATGGTGGTCTGGAAGTGAGGTGTGTTCAGGTAAATATCTTGGAGGTGGGAAACACAGGAGTTCCACTGACTGATTAGAACCCTGACAACAGTCAACAAAATACCACATATCGCCACCCCACTCCCACAACACTGCTGGCACACCTTTACAGCATGAACGAGCAGGTCCGTTTCCTCTGCTGAGACGCACAAAAGCGCAGTTATCCAAAGTCAGAGCGCACCTGACTCTTAAAACGAATGTGACTGGCATGCTGATTGGTTTATTTCACGTTACACCCAAAACACCCATGATTAATTAAGAGAAATGGTACATTCCTTTGAGCTGTGCAAAGGCGTATTTTTGACATTGACATGCCCTAAATCAAATTGCGTAATTTGCAAATGACCGGTGCGCTATAGAACGCTAAAATAGGGCCCAAAAAGTATTTGCGGCTCCCAGTGTTTTCTTTTACGTGGAAACCGGGTCCAAATGGCTCTTTGGGTTTTAAAGGTTGCCGAGCCCTGATCTAGCTGTACGGAATCGAGCATCGTCCTGCTGGATAAAAACATTCCTCAGAGTTGGGGAAGAGAGATTGCCAGAGCAGAAGTGTCTTCCCAGGATAACCTTGTAAGCGGCTTGATTCATCTTTCGCAAATACCAAACTTCCCAATTCCAGCCTTGCTGAAGCATCACCAGATCATCACAGATCTTCCACCAAAGTTCACAGTGGGTGCAGGTACACCTCTGCAGGTCTCTATCTAAACATTTGATGGGCAGGTGTTGAGCAAAGCAGAAAATTGGACTCAATAGCATATAACAGATGGTTATACTCCAGTTCTCTATAGTCCAATTCTTCTGATCTTTTGCAAATTACAGCCTGGATCTTCTTTGCTTTTCTTATTAAAGAAGGTTCTTCTTCTAGCGAGTCCTGCATTTAAAAGATTGTTTTAAACTGTTCTTTTCATGCACTTCACCCCTGCTGCCATATGCCATTCTTTTTATAGGTCACTTGATGTCATCCTGCTGTTGCTGATTGCCATTAAATAAGTTGACGGTCAATCTCCAGACCTGAACCACATTGAAAAACCTCTGAATGTAATCATGTAAGATGTATGTTGGTCATAAGTCAGCAAACTAACTAAACTGCTTCAATTTCTATGCCAGGAGTGGAATAAGGTCACCCAAAAGCAGTGTGAAAGACTTGTGGAGAGCATGCAAAGAAAACTGTGATTAAAAATCAGAGTAAATCTTAAAACATGAGAATTTTTGTTTTTAAATTATTATGAACTTATACCTATACATATATACTATACATCAGAGAAACTGATTATTTTGAAGTGGTCTAATATTTATTTCCAGAGCTGTATATCATTGCTTTCCTATAAAAACACTTATCTCTATTTTTGTAAATTTTTAGTTTACTACATAATTTGAACAGTCAAACTGTCTCTTACACTGTGCCAAAATTTCTGAACGGACCAATAGAAACTCCTCAAAATTACCTGAAATAAACTCTTTTAACATTGACTTCCATTAAAAGTTTACAAGGTTTTTTCTCTCTCCTGTAAAGTTGCTGTTTTGGAGAAAAGTTTTTTTTCATTGGACAGCGACAATATACAGTGTCCACTATGAAATACTCAGATTTTACTATTGAATTATTCAGTATCAACTACGAATTCTTTAGTTTCTACTCGAAATGATTCAGTATCCAGTATGAAATACTCAATTTCTACTATAAATTATTCAGTATCCACTACATAAAATACTCAGTTTCTACTATGAATTATTTAGTATCCACAATAGAAATTATTTATGAACTCAGTAATCACTGTAAATTCTAGAATTATTTAATTAACTACTGAAAATGATTCAGTTTGTACTAAAAACAGATTATAAAACGTATGTTACGTGATGAGTTATGATATGAGCTCACACTATGAGCCCTTTATAATGTTTAATAAAAGAGATTAAAAGGTTAATTTTGGGGCTGTTGTTCAGGACTCAGAATCAGAACCGGTCACTGAATGTTCTCACTGGTTGGGCTGTGGATGAAACCACATCCTCCAAACAACAAGATCTCACAGCCCTGTTCAATCACCGTCCGCCAACAGCCCTGAAACACCATCCCCGAGGAGCTCGGGGGGGAAAGTAGGCGAGGTCTGATTGAGGCCGGAGCGCCACACCTCTGAGAGAGTGGAAAATCCGAACACGAGGACGATCCTATCTCTCCACCACATGTGTCGGCCGAACAATCGGGGGAAGATAAGGGGCCGGGGGCGGGGCCTAAAGGGCTTCAGAGAGGGATTATGGCACCGCTGTACTCTCTGCCAGAATCAGTCCTGCCCCAGCTGGGGCCTCAAGAACTGATAACGCACTGAACACACATCTTACATCAGCCAACACACACACACACACACACCCTCTAGCAGACCGGATCCCATCTCATCACACACACTATACTCGGGTCCAGATTTGATTGTTATCGGCGTGGCTCGATTCGTGGTGATTAATGATGGCCTGGGGTTCGGGACTGGGCTGAACGCTGGGGAGGATCAAAGTGTGGTGGTGCTGGCGAGGAGGATGCCCGAACAATTGGACATTGTTTTAAAAAACTGCCCCAAACAGCCAACTTTTACACAGCGCTTAGAAAAGAAAAGACTAAACAGTCCCATAAACAGCTTCAGAACATGCTAGAATTAAAAAAGTACAGGCTGACATATTATAGGGAATTAATATGTAATATGTTTGCAAAAATCATTACTAAACTTGTAAAACTTTTCTTAGGATATTCATAAAGTTTTAAGAGCTCAAAAATCTAAATTTGGCTAGAATAACCCTGTTTTAATCACAGTTTTCATGCATCTTGGCATGTTCTCCTTCACCAGTCTTACATACTGCTTTTGGATAACTTTATGCCTTTACTCCTGGTGCCAAAATTTAAACATTTCAGTTTGGTTTGATGGCTTGTGGTCATCAACCTTTCTCTTGTTTATATTCCAGAGGTGTTCAATTTGTTAAAATCAAAGAAACTCATAATTTTTAAGTGTGTATGATGTACATTCTGCTGTTTTAACCAGCTCTCCAGCACTTCAGCCACGTCTGGACTGTAACTGGAGTCAGGTCACAGGGCAGGTACTGGCCTGTGGGGTTATTTTCTGAGGTTTTACTCATGAGCCCGTTTTAGCATGTGACAAGAAATGACATCAGGACACACCGACAGGCCTTCAATTTCCTCCACAAACCGTGATCGTTCAGAAACCAGAGCTGAACGAACTAATTAAAAAGGCGCTGCTCAACCAGACCACTGAGCCAAGCTGTAATTAGAGGAGTTTAAACTGGCTTCAGAACCTCGCTCAGAACTGGATGGATTTGCTCTTCAACTCTACAGGATCTCTCAGGATGCAGAATTGAATCTTGAGTTTGGAACACTTCTGAGCTTGAAGAGGATCTTCACAGCACTCCAGCTGTGAGAATGCTTAGTCATGCTCCAGATGATAAAAAGTGGATGTAGAGAGAGTGGTCCATTACATTTACATCCTGTAGAATTTAATTCAAGTAGAAAACAAAAAAACAAAAATGTGCAAAATAAACTGCTGAGTAGTAAGGTGCTCATCACCCGAGAGAGTGAGCAATAACATATTTTGAATACTGACTATAAAAGAGGAGGCAAGAGATCACCTGCAGTATTTCCAGTGTCCAGATGTTCTGAAATATTAAGATAAAGCTTTCAAAGCAAATCTGAACCTAATAAAAAAGCCCTTAAGACTGATAAATAGATTAGTTTTACAAAAAGAGCATATAAAAGAGCATCTTCATACTAATTTAAAATATAATATTTTTCAACAATACGATGCTCAACTTATTCAGACTGCAGTATGATTATGTAGAAATGTAGAAACATGTAGAAATAGATATTTAAAGGAAAGATTAAAAGTCCTTTAGATGTGTCATTAAGGATGCACAAATATTAGGGGTGTAACGGTACAGAAAATTCACGGTTCAGTTCACATCTCACGGTTCACGGTTCACATCTCGGTACATTTTCGTTAAGTTTGCTGGGAAAAAAAGGTTGGGCATTCTGTACAGCCTCAACAATGGAACTTCATTAAAATCATATTTTGTTTTTTTTATGGAATTTTGTAACGGGGCTCGAGCTCTTTTATTAAATGCTTAAAACCAGGGTTATCTCCTACTGTCATCATGAGAGGATCAATCTCTTAGATCTTGTTGGAACAAACTAACAATGAGCCTGATTATGGCGTTTTATTTAGAACAAAAACAACAGCATTCCTTTAACTGATTAACTACAAATATATATATATTTTTTCTAACCATATACCTAGATGCATTTCAGTGGTTGATTTATTTTTTTTTTTTAGAAATATCAGCATTAGATTGTCAAATTTAAATTATTAGTAGTGTCAAGCACTTCAAAATGAATTCAAATCATGATTTTCTTTTTATGGGAATTTCTCATTATTATTGTGAGGGGGCAGTAATAATAGTGTAGTGTGGTTTAGGTCAGGCACACTAGATCCTTTTGTACTGTATTATAATGTCTGAGAAAAAAGAGAGAGAGTGACAGAGAAAGAGAGAGAGAAAGTAACGGCACAAGTCAGAAAGAAAGAGACAGAGAGAGAGAGAGAGAGACAGAGACAGTACGAGCCCTAACCCTGCATTCACACTGGAAAGCGACAGGCGACCATTCATTTCCTATGGCAGGGTGCGATTTCACTCACGCCAACTCTCTCTCTCAGCAGTGGTGTGTGGACAATTTGAATCATCTGTGCACACTCTCCACTTGTGTGCTTCCAGTCAGTAAGTTCTCAGGGCAGTAGCGAGATGCTAATAGCAACAGTGCTACAGCTACACTTTCCGGGTGCAGCACTCCTTTAGTTTCGCATTACGTCATTGGTTTCACAAGTTTCCTATAGACTGCCTGTAACATGTATTCTGCGTCATTGCACGAACCGAATAGTGACCCTTGTGAAGAATACATGTATGGTTACTCCCCTAACGAATACCAATACTGGTATCGGTGTCAGGCCCGAAATCACACTAAAGTACTCATACTCGCCAATGAGGCACCAGTACCAACATCCAGTATGGATGTCGCCTACAAGGTGATGACAGAACAGGCTCCTTCCTACCTGCATTCACTCCTGAAGACTTACTCCACCTCCTGGCCGCTGCGCTCCTCCAATAAACGTCGCCTCGCTTTACCAAACAAACATTCACACAAAGCAATCCAGACTGTTCTCATACAGAGTTCCCCAATGGTGGAACAAACTACCTTCCACTACCAGATCAGGAGAATCTCTCGCTATCTTTAATAAACTCCTGAAGACAGAGCTCTTCAAAGAGCACTTACCCTCTTAACACCTCTAACTAACTACCATCCACTACCAGATCAGGAGAATCTCTCACTATCTTTAATAAACTCCTGAAGACAGAGCTCTTCAAAGAGCACTTACTCTCTTAACACCTCTAACACACTAACTACTTCTAACCTCATTTTCTTCTTCCCCTCCTTCACTTCTCTATCCCTTTATTTCCCTTCGACCTCCTTTAAGCCCTATCTAAAAATGGTTTATCTTAACTTCTATTACTTTTGTACTTAACTATTGTAAGTCGCTTTGGACAAAAGCGTCTGCCAAATGTAATGTAATGTAATGTAATGTAATGTATGGACATTGCTAGCAAGTTGACCCCTATTATCGGCCAGTACCACCTCGCACCTCGCGCAATTTCCTTTCTCTCTCTCTGCCAATACCTTTAAGAAAATTCAAAACAGGTCAGAGGATGCCCGAACAATTGGAAATTGTTTTAAAAAACTGCCTCAAACAGCCAACTTTTACACAGAGCTTAGAAAAGAAAAGACTAAACAGTCCCATAAACAGCATCAGAACATAGTGACTGACAATGCATATTATAGGGAATTAATATGTCATATTTTGCGTACATCATTACTGAAACTTGTAAAACTTCTTTAAGGCTATTCATAAAGTTTTAATAGTTCATCAACATCAATTTTTGGTGGAATAACGAATACCAATACTGGTATCGGTGTCAGGCCCGAAATCACACTAAAGTAATCATACTCGCCAATGAGGCACCAGTACCAACATCCAGTATGTACATTGCTAGCGAGTCAACCCCTATTATCGGCCTATTCCACCTATTACGCAATGTCCTTTCTCTCTCTCTGCCAATACCTTTAAGAAAATTCAAAACAGGTCAGCTTTCACCTCAGACACTTAAACTTTATTCTCACACAAAATCATACCATAAGACAATATTTTAGTATCAGTAACAGTTTTGTAATTCTCTGCGTATAAAACTGTGTGGATTGTGCACTGTATTTCCGTACCTAAATGGCTATTTCTTCTCGATTGTAAAGTTATGTACATCATAGAATGCCTAATCCTAAATCGACAAGGGTGCCACCATGTTAATCAGAGTAATCAGAGTACAGATACCCAAACAGGACAAACCTGATCTTATTGTACACCACTGGGAGCTGCTGGATCCTACAGGTGGCACAGGCAAGGATGCTGTCCACACAAATAAGCCCAGCGATTCTAAAATACGCATTATTACACACATTATCAGCCACCAATATCATGTTCAGAGTTATTATTAAACAAAAAAGAGAATCCTTTACTTTCTGAATCAGTTTCTCTGATTTTGCTATTTACAGGTAGATGTTTGAGTAAAAAAACCTTGTTGTTTAATTCTATAAACTACAAACAACATTTCTCCCAAATTCTAAATGAAAATATTGTCATTTAAAACATTTATTTGCAGAAATAACAAAAAAGATGCAGAGCTTTCAGATCTCAAATAATGCAAAGAAAACAAGTTCATATTCATACATTTTTAAGAGTTCAGAATTCAATATTTAGTGGATTAACCCTGGATTTTAATCACAGTTTTCATGCATCTTGGCATGTTCTCCTCCACCAGTCTTACACACTGCTTTTGGATAACTTTATGCCTTTACTCCTGGTGCAACAATTCAAGCAGGTCAGCTTGATTCGATGGCTTTTGATCATCCATCTTTCTCTTGATTATATTCCAGAGGTTTTCAATTTAATAAAATCAAAGAAACCCATCATTTTTAGGTGGTCTCTTATTTTTCCTCACATAAGGTATCGATGCATCCCTGTGTGTAATAACAAAAGGCTTGCTATACTGATAATGACCCTATTATAATGAAATCACATAACCAGAAAAAACTGAAGATCCTGGATACTGGATTAAAATCACATTAGAAAGTTAATACGGACTTAAATTACTCAGAAAATTACATTGAATATTGCAGTTCATATTATAAACTAGAAGCAATGAAAGAGAAAGCGCCAATCAAATGTAGACCACGAATAAAAAAGAAAAAGATACAGACCCTCATTACATTACAGCACTCTCATCACGACACACTTCTTTTTTACACCCCCACACACACACACACACTGTCCACACAAGTTAGTGTAATTCAAGCAAAGGCCAAAAATACACTATTACTGTGAATAAGTCAGTGTTCCGGGGAACGGAGAGCACTCCACGGCTCATGGGCAGCAGAGCGGCAGCAGAAGAGCTGTATAATTTGGCAGCAGGAACACAATGGCATCTTTATCAGGAGCGTGGAGGAGAATCGGTCTGGAAGGGAAGTGAATCTGAATGAGAGTTGGTGAACAGAGACGCTTTGTCTGTAGTGTTAAGAGGAGGATTGTGGGTCATACACTACGGCCCTCACGACAGATAACTGAATCATTTACCAAACTGGAGGAAGACTGACGGCCCACGCTGACCAGAAGAACATCACGTTTAGCGTATAGCGTGTAGGTCATATTTAATAATGCTCAGAAACTCACTCACGTGTCTGAACTCGTCATTGTGATAATGCCCATTTCATTATCAGCCGTCATGTGACATCTCAAACAAAGTACTGAACAAAAGTGTGATCTGTACAAACATTCTCGTTATATCAGAATTCAGCCAACTTTACATCATTTTATACAGAGTTAATTACAGGTAGACACAGATAGACTCTCTTCCCATGTTCAACTTTAAAATGAGTGTTCTAACTTTAAATAAATAATCTATAAAATACTAGAATAAACCAAGAAAAATTGCAGTTTTCAAGAAGCCATCTTGGGGACACAGCTAACATGTAAAACAAGGAGCATTGGTCAGATAAGACCAAATTGAACATTTTGGCCAAAATGCCAAACGCTATGTGTGGTGGAGAATAAACACTACACATCACTCTGAACACACCATCTCCACTGTCAAACATGGTGGTGGCAGCATCATGCTCTGGGGCTGCTTTTCTTCAGCAGGGACAGGGAAGCTGGTCAGAGTTGATGGGAGGATGGATGGAGCTAAATACAGGGCAATCCTGGAAGAAAACCTGTTGTAGTCTGCAAAAGATTTCAGACTGGGGCAGAGGTTCACCTTCCAGCAGGACAACGACCCTAAACATAAAGCCAGGGCTACAGTAGAATGGTTTAAAACAAAACATACTCATGTGTTAGAATTGCCCAGTCAAAGTCCAGACCTAAACCCAATGGAGAACTTGTGGCATGATCTGAAAACTGCTGTTCACAGATGCCCCCCATCTAATCTGACTGAGTTTGAGCTGTTTTGCATAGATGTGCAAAGCTGTTGGAGACATACCCTAAAAGGTGGTTCCACAAAGCATTGATTCAGGGGAGCTGAATACTTTTGCACACCACACTTTTAAGTTTTTTTATTTGTAAAAAATATTTTGAATCATGCAGAATTTTCTTTCCACTTCTCAATTGCATACCACTTTGTGTTGGTCTTTCACATTAAATTCCAATTAAATATACAGGGGTTGGACAATGAAACTGAAACACCTGGTTTTAGACCACAATAATGTATTGTCCCGACAGACAGTTCTGGTGGAAACAGGAGAGTTGAGGTGCTCATTGAATTCTGCTGTGATTTGGGCAGCCGTGGTTTTATGTTTTTTTAATACAATCCAGGTTAGCACCCGAACATCCCTTACAGACAGCTCAGCTCTTGCATCCACAGTTAATCCTGTTGGATGTGGTTGGTCCTTCTTGGTGGTATGCTGACATTACCCTGGATACCGTGGCTCTTGATACATCACAAAGACTTGCTGTCTTGGTCACAGATGCAGCAGCAAGACGTGCACCAACAATTTGTCCTCTTTTGAACTCTGGTATGTCACCTGTAATGTTGTGTGCATTGCAATATTTTGAGTAAAACTGTGCTCTTACCCTTCTAATTGAACCTTCACACTCTGCTCTTACTGGTGCAATAATGTGCAATTAATGAAGACTGGCCACCAGGCTGCTCCAATTTAGCCATGAAACCTCCCACACTAAAACGACAGGTGTTTTAGTTTCATTGTCCAACCCCTGTATTTATGTTTGTGGTTGTAATATGACAAAATATGGAAAAATATGTATGAATACTTTTGCAAGCCACTGTAGAGTAAATAGAGTTAATCACAGCTCTGTGTTTCAACACTGAGGAATATTTAACTGCAGTTCTCAGTCAGACCACACATCCCCTGAAATGAGAAAGCCACGTGTGGGCTGGAGCGCACACTTCCTAGCGAGTGGGTTGAAAGATGGTTTCCTCTGCTTTATCCGCACGGATACGCTCGATCCGGACCGGCCGAGCTGTGTACTCAACATTCCACTGACGGCCAAAAAGCACAACTGTAAATACGCACTCCAGTCAAACAGCTGCCCCACTTCCGTCTCGAACATAAGAGCCCCTGTGTAAAACCAAGTGTCAAAATATTATGGTAAAGCGAGCAGCATCGCTAGCGCAGCCCCGGGAACGCTATAAACGTATAGAGGCTAAAGGAGGAAGGACACGGAGGTCAACATGTGGAGGTGTACAGCATTTCCCAAGCAAACATGTGGCTTATTTATAGCTGTATATAATCAGTGTGAATTGCATACCGCTCCACTTAAAAGTCTTCATCATCTTTTTAATCCTGACACTGAAAAAGAATCGTTAAAACATAATGAAACCTCTTATTGTAGTGGAACATTACATCATCTCTTTTTCCAGTGAATGGAGGACAAATTATTTCAGGTTTGAAAAGAACATTAATGTGATGAATATGCTGTGAAGTGAGTTCTACCTTCTGGGAGAAGTCTTGGAGCTTCGTAGGACAGAATGAATCACGTTTTGAAGGGATTTCAGTTTTACTTGCAATATAGTTTTTACTTTTTTAAACAAACAATGTGCTTTCTTTTTTGCCTGGATTAGTCAAAAGTACAGTACATCTGTACTCCACACTTTTTTAAATGTTTACTAGAAGTGTAAATATTTGTAACAATGTTTATATAAAATAATTAAAATACTGAAAATAAACTCAAATGTGACAAATGTAAAAGTTATGCAAGAAAATACTGCAAATGACATTTCATACTTAGAACAGCAACAATACAGTCCATGCCTTTGAAAGTGGATGCCTAAATGTTTGCATCTAAAGGTATATAATATATAACATACATGCTGGTGCTCCTATATTTTACCTAACCAAACCAACCCATTGAAGACAAACCTAACCGTGCCAAACTTAAACCAAACCAACACAACACAACTCTATCCAAACCAACCCAATCCTAAACAAACCAACCCATCAAAACACTAACCCAACCTAAACCCCAACCAAGTCTTAACAACCTAAACCAAACCAAACCAACCCAAACAAACACAACCCTAACCAAACCAGCCAAACACTAACCCAACCTAAACCTAACTAAGTCTCACCAACCCAAATATAACCAAACCAACCCAAGAATAACAAAACAACACCAAACCATCCAACCCAAACCACACCAGCCAAACCTAACCCAAAAGTCTTAGCAACCTAAGCATGCATAACCAAACCACCCCAAACCCAACCCTACCCAAATCTAACCCTGATTCTAACCCTTTCAACCATACAAACTCAAAACAAACCCAACCCAAACCTAATCAAACCTAACCGTACCAAAATCCAACCATATGTAACTAACCCAAACCCAATCCTACCCAAATCAAACCCTGATTCTAAACCAATAACAAACTCAAAGCAAACCCAACCAAAACCTAATCAAACCTAACCCTACCCAAATCCAAGCATGTCTAACCAACCCAAACCTAACCCAACCCAAATCCAACCATCTCTAACCAACCCAAACCTAACACTACCCAAATCCAACAATCTTTAACCAACTCAAACATTACCCTAGCCAAATCCTACCATGTCTAACCAATCCAAAACCTAACCCTACCCTAATCCAACCATGTTTAACCAATCCAAACCTAACCCTAGCCAAATCCAATCATCTCTAACCAACCCAAACCTAACCCTACCCAAATCCAACCATCTCTAACCAACCCAAACCTAACCCTACCAAAATCCAACCATATCAATCCAACTCAAACCAAATCAAACCATCGAAATCCAACCCTAATTCTAAACCAATCTAGCCAAACAAACTGGCGACCAACTTAACAAACCAAACTAATCAAACCCAACTATAACTATATCCCAAATCCAACCATGTCTTACCAACCCAAACCTAACCCTAAACAAATGCAACATCCCTAACCAACCCAAACCTAATCCTAGCCAAATCCAACCCTAATTCTAAACCAATCTAACCAAACAAACTGAAATACCAAACCAAAACACCAAACATACACTAATCAAACCCAACTGTAACTCCAACACTAGCTAACCTAACCAACCCAACCCATCCAAACATACCAGACACAAACATAAACAAACCAAATCTACCTAACCCTAATAACCAAATCAAATCCTAACAGTAACCAAAAAACCCAGCCCTTAACAAACCTTGTTTACCCAAACCTAACCTAAACTATACAAACCAACCCAACCCTAACTCTAACCAAACCTAGCCAATCCAAGCCTTATCATGTCTAACTAAATGAAACTTAACCTAAACAAACCAAACAAACCACATCCAACCAAACCCTTACTCTAACCCAACTTAACCAAATCTAACCAAACCAAACATATCCAATCCAATCCTACCCCAAACCAACGTACCCAAACCCACCCTAATTAAACCCAGCACAACCTAACTTAACGTATCCAACTACAGGTGCGAAAGCTACTTTTTAGGATCTGCCGTACAGTTAGTCTTGGTGCCAGATGCAACAAAACAACTTCAGATGCCTTATGGATTCCATGCCTTCAGAGCTGATTTGGTGGTACAAGGCAGGAGCTAAACAATATTAAGCAGGTGGTTTTAATGTTAAGGCTGATGCTGGTAATGTTTAATGTTATGGCTGATTGTTGGTTTAGTTTGTGGAATGGACTAGCCCATGTATCCTGTTCAGACACTCATTTCCTCTATGTGTTTCGCACTTCCTGAGGGCCGAGACTAGGCGTCACCACCAGGTTAGCCATCAGGTCCCAGTTTCCCATTTTGTTAAATGTCCGTCATTTCCTGCTTTGATCACCTGACATGAGAACAGCTCTAAATATCAGCAACACTGCTGATGCAACTCTAAAGCTGACTCTGGACCAGCAGTTGAATAAAAATCATGACATCACACCCATTTCCCCATTTACAACTTCCAGCACAGGAGAACAATAGCACTGACTGGGAGGATCTTGTACCAGCTAATTCTGTTAATATCAATAAATAACTTAACATTTAAAATCCTGTATTTGTACTGCCTTTTTTCTTCTTCTAACAAGAGTGTGTTGTTTCATAACAAATAACATTAAAGGGGAAATATTTAGCAAAACTAAAAAAAAATGCATTTGTATTTCTCAACTGCTCTTAAAAAGAGCTGAAAGAGTTTGGTGTCCGAAATCAGAAGCCGAATAAATGGCTCCCTTAGCCAGCAGACTTCGTCTAAGGGAGGGATCTGTACCTATTGATCGTGGCAAGTCAGCAGATGAGAGAGCTAAAAATGGCGACCACTGCAAGCTCTGCTTGGTGGAGCCACTAACACCACCAGTTGCTTCCCTCCACCGGGGGGAGCCGCAAACACCGCTGGCTGTCCCAAGCTCCGCCCAGGGGAGCCGTTAACACTGCCAGCTGCTCCAGATCTTTAGAGCATTACATCTACAAGGTGGAGCAGCAGGAGGTGTGACTAATACAGTATAGTGATTAAAACCTCCAGCAACACTGCTGTGTCTGATTCACTAGCAGATACACCACCTGACACACCACCACCAAACAATGAAACAAAAGTCTTGAAAAAGTCAAAGTTTCCTATATGATCATTTGAGCTAAAATTGATACTTTGTGTGGAAACAAGGAGGTGGTCATAATGTTATGATTAATCAGTGCACAATATAAAATTCAACTCTTAGCTCTCTTTTCTAGTAGAAACAGTGCTGGACAGACATGCTTAATTTATGTCGGTCATAAACTGGCCCCTGTTTTGTCACTCTAGAGCAGTTCATCATAACAGCTCATTTCAGAGCCATAATGTGAGGAGCACAGTGTGTTCTGATTATATATTGTGGAGAACAGAAGATTGGATGGCTAAGACGGCACACTCCTAACAATAACAGCTAGAGCTGTGTGACATAGTAAAAAAACACATTCTCAATATTCTTCAAATTTATGAGCAATTTGAGACAAAGCAACTTTAAATGTTTTATTTATTAAAAAAAAGAGTGGACAAAAAAATCAACGTCCACTGTTCTGATAGAATTCTTTTTTTTAATTTCTACTAAAATTAGATTTCTCATTAAATTGCAGTGCATAGAGTATTGCAATATATTGAATTGTAACTCCTCTATTGTGATACCTACTGTATGGGCAGGTTTTTTCATCACACAGCCCTAATATGATCGATCGCTCATTCCACAAGATAGCAAAGATTAAAAGTGCTCCAACATACATACTTTGTGAAATAGGACAAATTATTAAAGATTGTTCAATCATACCTTCAACCAGAAGCCAGCATCTCATTGGAAGCCATAGGAAGCGTTTAGAGGCTGTTACTTCGGCAAAAGGAGGATCTACTAAACATTGATCTAATTTTTCGGTTGCATCTGCCTAATTTTAAGTTATTGTAAGAATTATTGCAAACTTTCTGTAAATCCTATAATCCTCAATTTACTTCTCAAATTTCACTGTGTTCATCTGCTATATGATATATTTAACTCAAATTGTTGATCCGAACAACCAATGATTTAAAAAGGAAAATCATAAAAATAATCAGGGGTGCCCAAACCTTTTTTTATACCACTGTAGCTAGACTGTATGGTATGTTATGCTAATTCTAAGTGGCTACAGTGAGTCGTCATATACTATAAAAGGGAATTTATTATGAATTTTACCAGTCAGGTTGTAAGGAGCAGTAAAGTCACACCACTGAAGTGCAGTGCTATACAGGAGTTTAGTTCAGCAGCAGTATTAGCAGTAGCTACCAGTGTTGGGAGTAACGGCGTTAAAACTAACGGCGTTACTAACGCCGTTACTTTTTTCAGTAACGAGTAATCTAACTAATTACTCTGACTGTAACTATAACGCCGTTACCATTTCCGACACCCCGTTACTGCACGTTACTTTAGCCGCTTTTTTTTTACTGGCTTTGCCCTGGTTAACCCCTCCTCTGTCCGGTGAACTTGAGTTTCTGGCCGCTGTGCCTGTGGTTTGGCGTGGTGAAGTGAGGCACAATTGTGACGATTTGCGTGCTCTAATCAATTCAGTGATTGCCGTGGAGAGCCCAAGTTCCGAATTAAGGACGTTAAACTCTTTTTAGCTGCTCCGGTTTTTGTGGTGCTGCTGCTTTCTATTTTAGAGCTTAGATTCTCTGCCCGAACCTGACCTGACCCGAGGACCGACCCGAAATCAGGCTCCTATTTTTATTTTATATAAAGCTCTGGTGTGATAATCACAATGTTGCTAAGTAACCAATTATTATTGTTCACTAAAGCAAACGAAATAGCGAAAACTGAAAGTGAAAAAACATTTGTGTTAACTGAAACTAATAAAAACGGTAATTAAAAGGAAAAACATAACTATCTCGAACTGTATTTTGTGTTTATAAAACTAACTAAAACGAACTAAAATTACTGATAGAATATCCTCATTTTTGTGTTTAATTTATTTATAAGCGCTGTTGTACAGCGCAGTTGTACAGCGACGGTGTTGTGCCGAGCGCGCGGCACCTCGTGGTCCTTTAGTTCTTGTGTAAAGCGCTCGCACTAGCAAGCCCACTCTAAAAACTTACTGAACAGAAAAAATAAAAACAAAATAAAATTAAACTATAATAATAATGAAAAATGTAATCACGTAGCTCTGGGCGCACGTGAACGCCTCCGCGTTTGACTTGCAGCATTGTGTGTAGCTGTTCTTAAAAATCATTTAAATTAAATAATAGTTCTATGCTTTGATGTTACAGTGTTAATTAACATAATTCTGATTATATTTCGCTCATTCAATCAGCCCAAAAACAGACAGTTTATGGGGCGGATCGGGTCGGGCTCATAATGACAGTTTATGGTTCAGGCTTGGGCAGAATGTGCACGGGCTCGGGCTGGGTCGGGTCGGATTTTTTGCGTCCGATCTAAGCTCTATTCCCTTTTGGTGAAGCTGTTATATTAATACCATTTTAACGGGCATTAAATTGTTGTTTTTGTCTATTATTTTGTTTTATATATACATATTTCTTTTGAGTGTGGCTTGGTTTGTTTAATTTAATCCCCAGACATGTTTTTCCGCTTTTTTCAGTATTACAAGTTTTAGTAATTTTCTTTGGTTGTGTGGAGAATTTCGTTTTATTTTTTTGAAATTCATTAGATTATATTTTTGTCAACATTTTGGGTTTATTTTCGTTTGTTATTTTTCTAATAATAATAGTAAATGCATAATTGATTTCCTTTTTTTTGACGGGCGAATAATAAAAAGTAACGCGATAGTTACTTTTACTGGTAACTAATTACTTTTATAGTGGATTAACTCCGTTAGTAACTCAGTTACTTTTTTGGAGAAGTAACGAGTAACTATAACTAATTACTTTTTCAAAGTAACGTGCCCAACACTGGTAGCTACTAACAGCGTTAGCTCTTTGGCCGTCCAGAGGTGAGTATAAATCAGCCTGTAGCCTGCTGCTAACCCCGGATAGCACTGCAGGAGCAGCATTAGCATTACCTGCTAACCGCACTTAAGCACTAGCTCTTTGGATGTTCAGAGGTGAGTATTATTGGCCTGTACTTTCGTGCTAGACCTGGCTAGCACTACTAGAGAAGAATTAGCATTACTGCTAGCAGTTAGCCGCTGATGCTAATGCTCCAGGTTTAGAGGAAATCTGGAAATCTTCCTGTAAATAAATGGAAGAAATTAGTTCGCCCAAATTAACAGTTGTTAAAGCTACTGTACATGTGAGTATGAGAATTCACATACTATAAAAGGTAATTCAGGTAAAACGATGGTGGTTTTGGTACCACACATGTCTGCAAAGGTGGTGCTTGTGCTCAAGCCTCAACAGAAGAGTTCTGCTCAGTTCACAAGTTTCTTATTTACAGGTTTGTCTCGTAATTCACCAATTTTGGTCTGATTCACACCAACGCAGCAATTAGCGAGCGCACCTTTCCCCACCTGGACCAGACCAAAGAATGGATTCATTATTTTCTCCGCCTGCAATCGGATCTACGATCAGTTGTAGCGTATTGTGCGGCTCACAAAGCTGCGAGTGTGGGCCAGGGGGGTGGGAGGACCTGCCGGGGGCAGGAGGAGGCCGGCGGCGACAGGTACCAGCTCAGGTAGGCACCTCTTTCTCCGGCACCTCTGAGAAAGTCTGAGAAAGATCTCACACTGGTGGCTAGACCTCACAATGAGCTCATTCATGAGCGTGTTTAGACAAAGACCTCGACAACCACTGCTGTACCGTGTCTACACTGCTAGAGTTACAGAAATGAATTTCCAAACATTTGTTTTTAGAGTAAAGCTGAGACTAATGATTATTTGAAAGACAGAAACATTTACTGATTATTTAGACAATTAATCAAATTTCCAAAATGGTCTAATATGCATGCAAAGATAAAAATAAACACAGTATATAGTGCGTTAGAATGTTAAACAGTATTTTAAATAGCCTGATATAGTGGAATAATGATGGTTCAGTATATGGAAGAGGCAAACCATAGAAAACCAAGATCAACAAAATAGCATCAAAATATTTTTGGTAAATGTTTGGTAGAAAATTTAATTGTAGTAATAATTATTTTTGGCAGTAAGTCTTATACTGTTTGAAAATTTGTTTTTAAATGTTGCCACATTTGTATTTAACACCCATTTGTGGGTCGAGCACTAGAGCTGAGTATGTGGGTTGCGCCTATTTTTTCGGCCACTGCCAATTATCTTATTTTGTTGTTGCTATTGATTCTTCTTTTGAGCTTCTGTCACCCCCAGCCTGATTGGAATCTGATTGGCTTCACCTGTGAGCATAAATCTGCTTGAAGCATGGGCATGCCATGTAACTGTGCATCCACACCAAACGCGACACGAGCGACAAAGCAGCCGGAAGTTATTCATTTTCAATGAGAGCGAGCGACACTGGGCGACAGGCAGCGACGAGACGCGGCGCACGGCGGCGACTACCAATCAGAAACAGATTCTCATGTCTGGCCTGAAATCGTTGCTCTGATTTTCAGTTCCTACTGAAGATTTATTCAGCCAGCAAAACGGAGAGTGGGAACAGAACTGAACTAAGCTGATCTGAGTTACCCCACTATACTACTAACCAGAAGTAAATCCTTAGAGAATTACCTTATTTAATAGAAAACTATATATTAAAACTGAGGAAATTATTTATTAAATTAACAAAACCTTTTATTGAAACAAAGGAATTATTTATTAAAGTTAACGTAACAATTTTTTAAAACTGAGTGATTTATTTATGAAATTTGGCACGATTTATTTAAAACTGAGGGAATTTTTTATTAAATTAACAAAACAATTTATTAAAGCTGAGGGAATTATTTAAGAAATTAAGAGAAATACTGTTTCGGGCCAGGCGACACAGAGCGATTTTATCGCGTTCGGTGTAAATGTACAGTTAGATTGATGTGGATAGGGCCAAGAGATAGGGCAATTTAAAGCTGGTATTCCGTGAAAAAAGCAAACAAACAAAAAAAATGGCGGCATTATTTTGAGTGAGCCCAAGACCGGGATCTTCAAACTGAAGGCCAAGGTTCATATAATGAGGGAAATCAGAGACAACCTGTGACGTAGGCATCCCAAGAAGATGACACCCCAAGAAGATCGCCAAACACCAAACAAGTCAATGGCAGAATAAACTGTTTGGAATCCGCAGACAAAATATGGCTTTTTTCATGGGTGCAACCCATATAATCAGCTCTACTGCTCATCCCACAAATGCATGTTTCTTATAGAGCTTAGATTCTCTGCCCGAACCCGATACGACATGAGGCCCAACCTATACTTGAGACATGAGATCGGTTCTTAATAAACATTGTTCTTAAATAATAGGTCTATGCTTCTTCAGTGTTGCAATGTTAATTAATATCATTCTGAACAGATTTCGCTCAGGTTTAACAAAAAAAACAACAACAGTTTATCAAGCCGGGGACCGGATTTTTGGGCCCAATCTAAGCTCTAGTTCCTTATAAAAGTGACTTTGATTTATTGTCAACAAACATTGCTAGAAAGGGCGCCGGGTGGTCTAGCGGTCTAATGCGCTGCCACTATGAGCGGGAGGTCGCAGGTTTGAACCCCTGCTCATGCAGCTTTGCCATCAAGCTGCTGGCGCTCAGAGGGAGCAAAATTGGCCCTGCTCCCTCTGGGTGGGTAGATGGCGCTCTCTCCCCATCACGCTTAAAGGTGGCGCCAGGCGGCACGAGGCGTCTGTGAGCGGATGTATCGTAACCGAGTCGCTGTGTTTTCCTCTGAGCGCACTAACTGCTCAGGCAATGATTTCTTTAGCAGCAGCTCGAAAAAAGGGTGACTGACTTCACACGTGTCGGAGGAGGCGTGTGCTCGTTCGCATCCTCCGAGGGTCGCAGGTGCCACTGGTGATGGGGACGCACAAAAGGGGTGGGACACTTGGATAACCAAATTGGGAGAAAATGGGGAAAAATCAGAAATACAATTATAAAAAAAACACATCGTTAGAACAAAGAAATAATCTACCAAAACACAAATTTCCTTACTTTTTTTGTAATGTTTAGAAGAACCAAAACAGAGCTGTTAAACAGGCCAATTCCAAAACCTCAGAACTGTTGCATCACAGTATTCACTCCTTATATTTACACCAGCAACATTAGACCAAATCACAACAGAAAGTTGTAAGCATGTGAAAGTTATTTGCAATGGCTACTTTCAGGGAATGTTTTAGCTAAAAAGGCTAAAAGCTGAAATTAGGGCCATCCAGAGGATGCGTTGCTGCAGGAATCCATGCATTTGTAGTATGCTTGGAAAAAGCCGATGGATGAGGATGTGCAGGCTTTGACACTTGTGGGCTGGGAGAGGTGACAGATCCACCACACAGCCCTCACAAGCCAAAAGGAACGACAGATTTCTAATAATGTAATGAAGTAAAAAGTTAAAAGATAAATTTACGCTTAGAACAGTACAGGGCTATGATCGGGAGATCGCCGATTTCAAATCCTGTTCATGTAGCTTGTTATCAGCTACCGGAGCTCTGAGAGAGCACAATTGGCTCTCTCTTGGTGGGTAGATGGCGCTCTCTCCCCTCATCACTCTAAAGGGTGATGTCGCTCAGCACAAGGCTTTTGTGAGCTGATGTATTGCAACCGAGTCGCTGCGCTTTCCTCCGAGAGTGCTGTGATGCTACTCGGAAATGCTGCATCAGCATCAGTTCATAAAGAGGCGGAGTCTGAATTCACATGCATCGGAGAAGGCATGTGGTTGTCTTAACCCTCCTGGTGTTGGGGCATCACTAGTAATAGGAGGAGTCTTAATGAATGAGTTGGATAATTGGCCGTGTAAATTGGGGAGAAAATGGGAAAAAATTTTTTTTAATTATTTAAAAAAAGAACAGAACAGGGAGCATTTATACAAGATTATTTTTTTTACTGTTTATACACTTAAGAAATATAAAAATGAAAATGTCTCCTTAATTTTGAAATTTAAAATTTGTTCCAAATATTGTGTGAAAAGTGAATTGTGAATCGAATTGTGAGCACTCCTACAAGTCAGTGAATTAAGTGTTTTATTATTCATTTATCCTTTTAAATGGTGCCACATTTGTAAGAAACATGTATTTGTAGGATGAGCAGTACAACTAAGTATGTGGGTTCGTGGAAAAAAATGTGAATTACAGCTACAAGGTCGCTTTGGTATCACACACAGTTTGTGAAATGTTTGTGCACCCTTCTTGCTTCATGTTGATGATTGTACACTAGGTTTACCATGCAACCAAATTCCACTATTTATTCTATTAGAGACAATAATCGCAATATAAAATGAGAAACGGTATATGAAATTGAAAGCTATATATAAGCACAAATTCCCAACATCCAAAAACTGCACAACAGTTTAGAGCAGGGGTGTCCAAACTACGGCCCGCGGGCCATTTGCGGCCCTTTTCCTTTTTTGGAGCGGCCCGCGAGGTATTTTAGAAATAGAATGAAAGTTGGCCCGCTGTTAAGCAGGTTTTTATAATGTGAGATTCAAAGATTGGACGCTAGGAATCAGAAACGGGCCAAAGAGTCTGAAAGCGGCGAGAGTGAAGTTGTAGCGCAAAAAACGGGCCAAAGAGTCTAAAAGTGGAGAGGGTGCGCATTTCTAGCGCAGAAAAACGGGCCAAAGAGTCTAAAAACGGAGAGAGTGCGCAGTTGTACCGCAGAAAAACTGGCCATGGAGTCTAAAAGAGGTGAGAGTGTTTAGATGTAGTGCAGACAAAAGGGGCAAAGAGACTAAAAGTGGTGAGAGTGTTCAGTTGTTCTGCAGAAAAGGGCAAATGAGTCTAAAAGTTGCCGTAATTAAGGAGTTTAATATTAAGAGACATCATGAAATGAAACATTAATTTGAAAAATCTTAGTTTACACAACACTGTCAAATATAAAGATAGTAAGTCAAGTAAAATGGTGTGTAGATGAAATAATCAGGAAAAAAGTATTATTTAAAGTGGTATATTTCATTATTTGTTTTATTACAGAGTCTGTGGCCCGTGACTTATATATTTCTCCTTCTGGCCCCCAACAAAAAAAGTTTGGACACCCCTGATTTAGAGGAATAACAGCAGGAAAAAAGAATATTTGTCATTGCAAATAAAATAACAGCAGTGTTATAAACTGTCTGCATTCTCACAGAACTGCTGATGTGAGGGATGTATAATTGTGGGGTATTTATGATATTCAGTCTGCAAATAACAGCCCAGTGAATCTCAGCTCTGCTCCAAATGAAGAATAGCTCTAAAACCGAACACAATAAGGTGGGTAACACAGGAACACACTTCCTTTAATTTAGGGCTGTGTGTGTGTGTGTGTGTGTGTTAATCTCAGTAGAGAAAGTGCAGAGTGCTGACGTGGGACTTTCCCACACTTCCAGCCCTCCATCCGGCTGCGGCTCGTCACTGGAGAGCTGCAGATCTGCGCTCTCTGCTTCTCAGGCTTCTGCATTTGTTCTGAATTAGTCTGTTATCATATTCTCATTAAATCTAAACCACACGCTCTACTCTATTACTACTGGGATTTTCTAAACAGCAGCAGACCAAACCAAACATTTACCATTCCACATAAACTTTTTTATATTGTTTTACTTGTTGTATTTTATTATTTACTTTTTAATTTATTTTATTTATATATAATTTTGTCTACACTTTCTATTCAATTTGGAAGGTCATTAGTAATCAACCAACACTAGCAGAAAAAGTAAAAGCACATGTCTCTTCATGTCAAGTCAGACTCCGCCTCTTTTTTCAGCAGGTAACCAACAAACTTGGAGGAAATCACCTTATCTTTTTTTGGGAAGAAGAATAGAAATGTTTTATTTTCTATCAACAAATAATTTCACACAAATACTCGTTGTAGCATTTGAGTAAAACCAGAGATGTATAGTAACGAAGTGGAACTACTCTACTACTGTACTTAAGTACTAATATACTGTATCTGTATCTACTGGAGTATTATTTTTCTCCTACTTCCAGTACCCATTAAAATACTGTACTTTTACTTTCAGTACTTCAGGACTACATTTTACAATAAACTTCTTGCAAAACTTCAGTACAAAAATGCTGAGTACTTTAGTAGTTCTGCTTAGTTTCTACTTAAGTTCTACTTAAGCTTGTACATTTACTCGAGTGTAAGTCTCTTGTATTTTATACATGTCTGGGTAAAACATAATAATTTGTCCAAAAATAACGTTATAAACTAGAAAAGTGCTTATCCCGAAGGAACCCGGGACAAATGCGCAACTCAAATAGCTCCCACTGTTCGCTATGGTGGTTTTATGGTGCTGCTAGGTGGTTGCTAGGTGGTTGCTAAGGTGCTGCTATGGTGTCTGTGGCAGTTGCTAAGGTGTTGCAAAGCAATTGCTAGGTGGTTGCTAAATGGTTGCTAGGTAGTTGCTAAGGTGTTGCTATGGTATCCATGGTGGTTGCTATGTTGTTTCTAAGTGGTTGCTAGGTGGTTTCTATAGTTTTGCTATGGTATCTGTGGTGGTTGCTATATTGTTATTAAGTGACTGCTAGTTGGTTGCTACGGTGCTGCTAGGCAGATGCTAATGCTGCAAAAAACCTGGCTAGTGTGCCCCACAGCAGTCGAAAAATAATTTCTGCTGCTTCTTTAACTCTGCTAGGTTTGGGTGGTATGACGGTAATACATTCGCGTTATAAAACATTTAACAATATTTCCAAATGAGGACAGTATTTTATAAGTTTAATTAGTGTTGGGCGATATGAAAAAAATCATATATCACAATATGGATTGTTGGATATGTGATATACCACATTTATATAAAAAAATTATAAATAACAAACACGAAAATGAGGGTATTCATTCTGTAATTTCAGTTTGTCTTAGTTTTTTTCTTTTAATTACTGTTTTTATTAGTTTCAGTTAAGGAGAACTTTCAGTTTGACTGACATTGCGGCGGCTCTCTTTATTGAAATAAAGAGAATGCATCAGGGCTTAAGTGGCAGTGGACATGCACCGTAAGCCTGTTAGCTGTTAGCCTGTCAGCCTGTTAACTAACTAAGACTTTACTCTCCCAGAAACCTGTTTTTATAATCGGTACTCCGGTTAGTTAGTTAGTCAAAACAGCTGTACTAAGCTGTTTGATACTCTGTTTATCTGTACTGGAGTCTAGCTTTATAATGAGCTTCAGAACGCTTCTGATTAGCTGTGCTTAACATGTTTTAATTGTCAGACTGAACATTTACCGCATGACTGACATAAACGTGTGTTCAGTGTTCACTTAGTCTGCAAATAAACTGATTGGCTGCTGCTGCAGGTAATACCGTATACGGCGGTCATGTTTTGACACATAAAATAATAAAAAAATTTTAAACTTCAGAATGTTGCCACTTCCACTGAACATCTTGACAACTTTTGAAGCAAGAAAGCCTCCGATTGGTGAGTTTCAATCCTGCTCGCACTTTAGTAAGCCCCGCCTCCATACAGCCAAACCTTACACCCTTATTACTGAAGCTGGAGAGAGATGGTGTGATGGTGTGCAGAGATGATGTGATGTGTGATGATTCTCTATGGACAGTAAGCAGGACAGGTAACACCCACCTCAGCCGCCTGGGTCTCCTGGTGCAGCAACGTCAATCCAGTCAGGTCTTCCAGGAAAGAATGGGAGGAGTTAAAAACCTTCGATAAGAACTGGAATCCTTCTCGCTCGTAGTGGTCCAGTACCTGTCAATCAAAACAGAAGGATTTTTTTATTTCTTTTGGGCATAATTTGGCTGATCCTTATATTGTATCAAACTTTAATGAATAATGGACCAATAAAAATGCGCCACGGTAAAATCTTTTTACACTGACTTCCATTGAAAATTACGTGCTTTTCCTTCTCCTGTGAAACTGACATTTCAAAGGTACAATATATTTTTTAGTTTGACAGTTACAATATAATCAAAGTTCATAGGAGATAATGTTTATCTAAATTCAAGAAATATGCAATACAAAAAAAAAATGACCTTGTTGAGGTTTGGAGACATTGTAATGTAAACATTTCAAATGGACCAAAATTTAGTCCAATCAAAAGAGATAACCTTGGTCTGGACTAACTTAACCATGGTCCAATCGGTACAAGAGGTTGAGGCAGGCCATTGTCACCCACTAAACAACAGATCAAGAAAAAAAAATGTTGTGCTGAAATCCGATTACCTTTGGTGTGCATGCGGAAGTATTAGTACAACAGATTATATAGATTATATGGTCACTCTGGAGGAGCTGCAGAAATCCACAGCTCAGGACAGCTATAAGTCGTTCCCTCCACAAATCATCACCTTAAACCCACCATCCCCACTGTGAAACATGGTGGTGGCAGCATCATGCTGTGCAGATGACTTTCTTCAGCCGGGACAGAGAAGCTGGTCAGAGTTGATGGGAAGGAAGATGGATGGGGCTAAATACAGAGCAATCTGAAAGAAAACCTCTTGAAAGCTGCAACAGACTTGAGACTGGGATGGAGATTCACCTTCCAGCAAGACTAAACATGCAACCAGAGCTAGAAAGGAATGGATTAGATCAAAGAATATTCTTGTGTCAGAGGCCTGACCTTAAGTATGTTGGGCATCTGTGGCAAGACATGAAACAAAGCTGGTAGAGATATACCCCAAATGACTTGTAGCTGCAATATTACACTATATACACTATTACACTATTATATTTTGCATGTCACACTTTTTTTTTTCACAGATTTCTATAAGTTAAAAAATTTGAAAACCATGCATTATTTTTGTTCCTGCACTGCTGCAATCCAAAGTGATTTGGCACGCCCTTCTATACACCAATCAGTTTCAAGTATATGAAGACTCCGCCCATGTAGGTGATGATGACAGGCTGAGGGAAAGTCACTAAACTGTTTTTCCCATATTTTCTACATTAGGGAACATCCCCGATTCTGAGAGTGTAAAAAAGGCAGGTTATCAGCTATGAGGCCTGGCCTCTCTTTGATGATAACTCTGCATCAAATGGCAGATAGTGTCACACTTGTCCTCCACACAATGGTGGGCTGGATCTGAGGCCCAGACATCTGGCACCACTGCTGCCCGTTGGCCTGAGAGCACTCAGCCACCCTCTCCGCCAGTGCCCCTCGGCCCCCCAGCCCTCCACCATCACACTGCCTCCTTTCACTGCCCGCTCTCTGAGGAGATAGGGTTTCTGCCGGGCGCTGATGAATGTGCCGCAGTGTTGAGCTGAGGACAAGAGTGGCGTCTGCTTTAAACCAACCAGACGTGGGCGACTCTGGGTGGGAGGGGCAGGCTTACGGAACGAAACGGGGTGGAATTAAACTACGACCCCTAAATTAGGGCAATTTTGATGTTTCAAGGTCTGGCAACCGCCAAGATGAGTCATGAAGCTGTGTAGGAAGGTTTTGAATCTTATGACCAGTTTGTTTTAACTGTTCAGAAATAAATAATTGGTAAATAATAGTGCTGGGCGGTATGGCCAAAAATATACATTACTGTACTTTTCAAGATTCCGACGGTTTCACGGTATATATACATATTTTATATATATATATTTTTATTATTTTTTTTTTTTGGATGAATGGGCTTTAATATAGGTTTGTGAGTTACTGTACTATTAGGAGTATATATATATATTTATATATATATAACACTAAGGCTTTTAATTAAGGCTTTGATTAGTATAGGGTTTAATTTGCTCCACAAAATTAACACAGATTCCTTTACAGAACTAAATATTTTAATAAAAAGCTCCATAAACACTATAAACAAACATAAAATACTCAATGTTTAAGTATTCAAAGAGATGTTTCTTAAAACCTCTATTGCACAAGTTAGATACAAGTTTGATATCAATTTATTACAATTTATGTTATTCCTGAAGCCATTAGAGGCATTACAGTATTTAAATCAGCTATAATTCCCTTCTTTCTCCAGTTAACAAATACATTCGTATAATGCTTCAAGCTACAACAATAATATATTTAAAGAGCTGTAGTTACTGCTCTATTTTACTGGGATAAAACACTCATACAGTAGAAACAGCAGCAGGAGGTGTTCTGATTTCTCTGCAGGACGAAGCCAGACCTAGTGTTGCCAACTCCTCAGTAAGGAAAGTAGCTATTGGCTGTCCTAAAAGTCGCTGGAAGTCGCTAAATGACTTCATCACCTAATTTGAATAATACATGTTTTTAAAGCTGTAAAGGATTAAGGTTGTGAGAGAGAAAAAAGTGAGTAAAAAACACCATAAATATGTTAGAAATTATACAAATGAACTCCAACAAATGAACAATTGTTTTTTTTTTTAAATAGGCAGTCACGTCTCAAAATAACTTATTTTTGTGTAAATCACATAAATCAGTTTTTTTGCAGTGTTGTTAAATGTTATTTTAAGAGAAGCAGTTATCCGGAACTGTTATTCTACGTTGTTTTTTTTTTTTTTTTTAGATTTTTTTGACTGGACTGTGAGTGTTGTGGGCGGGGCTCATGTGAGCAAGTGTGTACATCTTAGAATCACTAAATGTCTCCAATAACACCACTTTTTTACAAAAAAAGTCGCCAGAGGGTCTGAAATGTCGTTAAATGTAGTTGGCAACACTGGCTAGACCAGCATTTGATTCTCTTCTTTGACTGTGCTTATCTAGCCAGCACTCCACAGCGCCCTCTAGAGGTATGGCGGTATGAGAGAAACACATACCGGTTCAAGTTCACCCCGAATTAACTGGTATACCGCCCAGCACTAGTGGATAAACTTATATTATGGTATATAGACAGGTTTCCAATTTGCAAAAAGATTACTTGCTAATTGTACAGCCAGGGCTACTTCAGTAGACAACCTAGCCAGTCACAAGAAAGGTGTCTGTTGACTAAAATTCACCTTTTCTTGTTCTTTGTGAAATACAATGTTTATGATGCTGCACATAAAACTCTTCTTCAACCTCTATTATCTGCAGTAGCTTGTAAAAGAAAATGTTAAAAACAATAAGTAAGTCAGGAAAAGCACCCAATATCTACTCTAACTGGTGAATTAGTATGCCGTGCCCACTATGGCTCGTAGCCACCCACAGGAAGCCCTGAAGCAGCTGTCTTGCCCGGCCGAGTGACACGGTCAGATAGGAGCTAACAGCATTAAGAACAACATGGCAGTTTGTTCCTGTGTTATTTGTGCAAATAACACATCAGTGTTCTATGCTTTGCCCAGTAATTCAGAGCTAAGGAACAAATGGTTAGAATTTCTGTCTATGGAACATCCCCAGCCAAGTACAACTGAGAGGAGTAGGAGTAGGAGTGTAGGAGTGTATTTTTAAAACAGTTCTGTTTACACTAGGAGGAACTCACGGCAAGTGTCACTGCATTTTAAAACACATGTTTTGCTAGCCTTCACCATCTCATTGTGCCACAGAGGAGTCAAACTTAGTGGGTGAAAACTGTAAACGAATAAATTGTAGACAAGGGGTGTCCAAACTACGGCCCGCGGGCCATGTGCGGCCCGTTTCCTTTTATTGAGCGGCCCGCGAGGTATTTTAGAAATAAAATGAAAGTTGGTCCGCTGTTAAGCAGGTTTTTATAATGTATAAAGTGAGATTCAATGTTTGAACGCTAGGTGTCAGAAACGGGCCAAAGAGTCTAAAAGCGGAGAGGGTGCGCATTTCTAGCGCAGAAAAACTGGGCAACGAGTCTAAAAGCGGAGAGGGTGTGCATTTCTAGCACAGAAAAACGGGCCAAAGAGTCTAAAAGCGGAGAGGGTGTGCATTTCTAGCACAGAAAAACGGGCCAAAGAGTCTAAAAGTTGCAGTAATTAAGGAGTTTAATATTAAGAGACATCATAAAATTAAACATCAATTTGAAAAATCTTAGTTTAAACAACACTGTCATAGATAAAGATAGTAAGTCAAGTAAAACGGTGTGTAAATGAAATAATCAGGAAAAAAATTATTATTTAATGTGGTAACTTTTCATTATTTGTTTCATTACAGTCTGTGGCCCGTGACTTCAAATATATTTCTCCTTCTGGATCCCAACAAAAAAAGTTTGGACACCCCTGTTGTAGACACTGGGTAAATTGGGTTAGAATAATAATATATCTAAAAAAAAAACTAAGGAAAATCTACTTGCTAAAGTAATCAACCTGTACCATTTCAGGCTACACAAACAAAACTACTGCTTACCCTAAATATCCACATTTTACACATACGCAGGCACATTTTCCCCATTTTTCTGCCTCTTTCTTTCCAAACCCGGACCACACATCCCATTAAAATGAGCCGCCCCTGCTGCGTTTAACACAGCGCTAGTAAACAGACTCTCCTGCCTAGCAACGCAGCAGCAGAGCCGAGAGCAACTTTACGAGACTTCATGTTTACCACAATCCGACCCCCCCATTCTGCACCTTTTGACTGATGTGGCCCATTAAAGCATGGCAGCCATGTGACGCAGTGTGTGTGGGTATTTGTTTGTATGTGTGTGGGGGTATTTTCAGAGCAAAAATGTCCCCTTTTTTGTAGGAAAATAAGAAAAGACACAGAGACCCAATAAAACGGTTCTGACTTTGTAAAGTATTTTTGGGTCATGCCTCATTTTTTTTTTTTACTGAGAAAAAGCTAAATCTTTTATATTTGGTTTCTGAGGTTAGGCTTAGGCTAGGGCTAGGCTTAGAAAATATAGCTACTCGAACCCACGTTCTCATTTAATGTTTCCATTTTCCTACATTGTAAAGAAATACTGAATACTAGTAATACTGGATGGGTGCATCGGTGTCAGTGTGAACTATCTGTCTATGGCAGGAGACCCAGTTGAACCCCTTTGCTGACAGAGACATAAAAAAGCTAGACTGCAGTTTGCCAAAATGTATATGAGCAATCCAAAATCCTTCTGGGAAATCATCTTACAGACATATGAGACACAGTTATTTTGTAAAGCACATCAATCTACCATTTACTGAAAAAAGTCTGCAAAGGAAAGAACACACAACCTATAATCAAACAAGGTAGAGGTTCAAAGAAGTTTGGGGGTTACTGACCATGTGTGCATAGCTGGGTTTGCATAGTAGGTCATGGGTCTTCCAGCAAGACAAAGACCCCAAAGATATTTCAAAAAGCACCCAGACATGGATGGAAACAAAGCGCTGGAGAGTACTGAAAGTGGCTCTAAATCCCATTGAAGACTTGTGGAGAGATTTTAAAGCTGATGTCCGTAAGTTTTGGGATTTAGGGCCCTCTCTGGTGAGAATATGTAATTGCACTGAGCATGCGGAAAATCGTTTCAAAATCATTTTAAACTGGGTGAGTGTAATGCGGCCTCCTTTCAGAGCGGATGTATCCGATTCCAGGTTATGTTCAGTCAGAGAAACTTCACTGCAACTACACATTTTTTTTTTACTCTGGGTGAACGAGCTACTGAGCTCTGACTTTATCCTTCTGAAGTCTCCATTGCTCCACCAGCTGTTTGCGTTCAGTAAAACTGAGCAGGATCCTCTTTTAGAGGCTGTTAATGTGACGTAGGTACATGAAGAGGCGTGACATGGCCAGAGAAAGTACTCCCGCGAAAAGCGACCCGACACCCCAGTTTTTAGAATGAATATATTAGGTTTAGCAAGGATGGACGTTCCAGCACACTGGTACCATTAAACACAATATTTTGGCCTTTCTCCACTCAGAAATGCTTCTGCTTTCAGTTTAGAAAGTAAAAAATACCTACTTACACTTTAAAATTGTTATTGGGAGTATTCACTCTTTAAATATGAGAGACCTGCAGCAGTTTGCAAAAGAAGAGTGGTCCAGAATTCCCGTTGTAAGAATCTTGTTGATGGTTATAGGAAGCAAATTATTTTAGTTTCATTTTTCCCAAATGGTGTGCAACCAAGTTAAGTTGATAATTATGTCTGGCCTATTTTTGTTGTTTCTAGTTTTTTCCCTTTTTTTTTTTTGTTTGTTTCAATACACAGAAAGGAAATAGACATGTGGATAACAAAACCTGTAATTGCAATAATTTTCTGGGAGAAATATTTTTTTTATATTTTCTGGAACATTTTCAGGGGTGACAACTTTTCAGCTATGACTGTATACTGGATATATTCCTTGTGAAGAACACAGAGTTGAGCAGTTGTGTGTAGAACATCTGGTTTACATAAAAAAAAGGGCTCCTCAACTTGGAAAACTCCTCCCCCTGTGTCCTGTAACTTCCTGTCTGTAGTTGTGGGGAGAGGCTCTGGAAGCTCTTCCCACCGATCAGCTCTTTGAAGCTGCTGGTTCTGCTGTATGTTCATCAGGACGTGTGAAGCTGTAAAGTAAACAGTGGCTGCAGAGGATTTGCAGGGTGAGGACAGTTGCACTGGCGGGAAGGTTTTACGAGATGAACACGTTGGCTGGCGTAAAGGAAAATCATTTAATGCAGATGTAGAAAAAACAGGAGGTGTTGTATTGCAATTATATTCTTGAAAAAGGACCAGTTAAAACAATAATTAATTTAAAAGTTTACACTGATACTGTACATGTAGAGGCACACTGAGATTAGTAATAGTAGTAGTAATTACTCTAATCTAACCATTTTTTTCAGTAATGAGTAATCTCACACATTGCTATTTCCTTAATCCAATCAGATTAAGGGTGCTTTCACACCTGCCTCATTTGGTCCGGACTTTCTGACTTTTCAGTTTGGTCCGAACCAAAGTAGCAGGTTTGAAAGGGGCCGCGAACCACGGACCGGACCAAAGGACCAGATTTTGGTCCGACCAAGAGAAGTGGTCTCGGTCCGGATCTTCTGAACCATGGTCCGGTTCGCCTGCAGTGTGAAAGCGCTTTTCTGGATGGTTCGAACTTTTGGACCAATAACAGGAAGCTGAGCAGGCGTTCCTCAACAACGGCAGCAGAAGAAGAAAAATAACCGGAAAAGCAGGAAAAATGAGCCGTGGATACAGTTGCTTTAGAACAAGCACGTTTGTTTGGCAAATTTTAACTAACCTAGAGTACTGTACTGTGCCTGAAGTTGCTGCTGCTGGTATAAAAACCACAATAACAGCACTACTATGGAGACGAAATGAACCTGTTCATTAATTTTATCCTCATCCTGGAAAGGCTTTCGACAGAATGAACCACCCTCTGAATTGTCAACACGACAACGTCAGACGCATGTCCTTCTAAAACCAATCAGCATCAAGTTAAGGAAAACGCATCGATACGTAAGTGTATTTGGTGCGCTCCCTAAACTGCAGTGTGAAAACAAAAATAAGCGGACCAAATATATACAATGTAGCAACACATGAACCTTGGTTCTGACCACGGTCCGGACTTTCAGGTGTGAAAGCACCCTTACTTACTTATCAAAGTCACTGTGCGTCATTTTTTTTATCATTTTCCTTAGTAAAAAGATATTGCAGTGTCCGGATGGACGCGCTGAAAAGATGAACGAAAATGATGTTTACAGTTTTTTTGGGAAAGTAAGGGGTTAATGCTGAGAAATGTAATGTAATGGAACAGCAATGGTGTTCTTGGGTCAGTTTGACCCGGTGCATGTTTAATTATCCAGACGATCCAGACCTTTAAAACGGGTCAATTTGACCCAGAACATAACAGGAGGGTTAAGTTCTCTCTCTCTCTCTCGCTCATTTTTGTTGTTTTAGCGTGGCCACCTCTTTTATTTTCATGTCATAACCAAGCAGGCTACAATAAATGGCCAGTTTTTTGCTTTAACCCAGTTTCTGCTCATCTTTCTGCTGAAAAAGAACTAAAGTTTGGGTATTCTGGCCCACAAAGATAGGGTGGAAACTAGGGTGGAGCATCGCAACCACGGTTGAGTGGCAATAATCAGGATAAAGGAACACAGTCACCGGCAGCTGAAAGTAACTAGTAAAGTAACTTGAAAGTAAATTAGTTACTTTTAAAATTAAGCTACCCATAAAGTAACTTTACAAGAGTAATCAGTAATCAGATTACTTTTTAAGTAACTATGCCATCACTGGTTGTCATGCCTCACACATCCAGATGGCATGGTGTCTGCCAGATCACATTTAATCACCATTAAAGGCACATTACGCAACATTTTACAGTTAATCAATGTGTTTCAAACTGTTATAGATGATTAAAAGGGGTCATTAAAACACAAATGAAGGCTCTATCGCCACCCTTGTGGTCTGTAGGGGTAAAAACATGCTTGCTAGCTCAGGAGCCTTCGGTCCGCACCCACAGGCTCACAACTTGACATGAGAGTCAGTCTTGCTTTACGGCAAAGACTAGGGACACGCCCCCAGCAAAAAGCGAGAAACAGGCTAGTTGCTAGCGGCTCTAAAATCCTGATGGCGATAGCTGTAGACATATATGTTTATCATTACGAGAAAACAGGGAAAGCCCATGTCCGAAACAGGCAAGGAACAGGAAAAGAGATCTCAACAAAGAGAAGAGCTCACAAGGTTGATTGTACTGTAGGTAACGGTAGGTAGGTAATGGTTTGATAATTTTTTTTAAATTTAATTTTACTCTTTCTTGTTGGTTTGCTGTGCTTAAAACAATCACGCATGACGGAACTGTAGTGAAGTGAAGTGAAGGAACTGTAGGGACAGTAGCGTAACAGTAAACAATGGTTGCAAAGTATGGGGGCTCTGAGTGGTCCAGCATTCTAAAGAGCTGCCACTATAATCAGGAGATCGCTGGTTTTAATCCAGGTCATGCAGTTTGCCATCAGCTGCCGGAACCCCGAGGGAGGGTAGATGGTGCTCTTTCCCCCTCATCATTCCTAGGTAAATTTGATTATGCACCTGTGAACTGATGTATCGGAACTGTGTCGCTGTGTTTTCCTCCAAGCATGCTGTGATGCTACTCAGCAATGCTGCATCAGCGGCAGTTCAAAAAGAAGCGGTGGCTGACTTCACATGTGTTGGAGGAGGCATGTGCTAGTCTTCACCCTCCCAGTGTTGAGGCATCAGTAGTGATGAGGGATATCCAGCTGGCTAGATGGGGGGGATAATTGGCCTAGCTAAACTGGGACATAATATATTATATAATAAAAAAGGGTTGCAAAGTGTTCCTTCAATGTAATGTTGGGCTGTCAAATTGCCTGTAGTAAGGTCTAGCAATCAGTGACGCCACCTTTTCTAAACACACATTTTGGTGCATAATTCCAACAGGACAATGCTCATCCACATAATGCCGTCATCTCAGGAGCTATGCCATACACCATACACCATACATCATCATCATCATCATTATAATCAAAGCAATAGCTACACCCAGAAGAAAGTGTGGGCTTGCAATCCTATTCACAAGTAAAGAAGATAAAATATACCAAGAACAATGCATGATTGTACATTTTCCGTATTTTTTTACTATAAGGCGCATCAGATATTGAGGCGCACTAGTACGAATGCATACTTGAAGTGAACAAGGGTGTCGCTATGTGTCCCTTCTAATTCAGCAGGTCTTGCCACTGGTGGGGGTGCCCATGTAAACAAAACTGTAGTCCTGAATATCCAGGAAGTGCTGGATGTTAATCTACACAGGTTTCTCTCATGAGAACTGTTTATTTGGGTGAGTAAAGCACTTCCGTTAATTTACAGTAAGCTTAGAATTCCAGTATTATGTCCAAGGGTGAGCGCTAGCTGTGGTTAGCAAGTGCTTAGCCTGCCCCGGTTAGCAGTGCCAGCCAGCCGCGGTTAGCGCTAGTAAATGCTGCCTGATAGCGCTTAAGTGAGGAACCCTGAGTGTTCTGGTAACCCAGGGTGCTATTAGCTAGAAGTTTGTCCTATGTAGCTTATTTTAACATGGTAAACATGCAGATTACAGTCCGATATATACTCACCTCTGAACGGCAAAAAAAGCTAGCACTTAGCATGGTTAGCGGGCAATGCTTATACTGCTCCAGCCTCTGTGCTAAAGAGAAACTTCACTGAAACTCCTGTATAACGCTGTACTTCAACAGAGTGGCTTTACTGCTCCTTAATACCAGACTGGTAGAATATATACATTTGGGAAAATTTGGCTTTTTGTGCACCTTATGTCACACTTCCAAAAGTATCTGGTGTCATGATGTGGGGTGCATTTCGTTTGATGCCAGACCATTTTTGGTCTATATTACTGGCCCATTAAGGTTATATTAACACAACATTATGTTAACAAGATCCTGCCACCAGTTTTTATTAAAAGAGGACAATGCTTTTCCACATACTGCTGCCAAGTCAAGAGCTTGACTAGACAAGACACAGATGCATAATCGTAGGACACCATTAAGAGCCTCTACAACAAGTCCATGCATGTTACCTTACACACACTACTTCTCTATGTGTATAGTTTATGTTTAGTGTAGCTGCCTTGTTGTGTTGGTGTACACTGTCGTCATGTATAGAAATGTGAAGAGTGATTTTGTGCTCTGTTTTTTTTTATAGGACACCATTAAGAACCTCTACAACAAGTCCATGCATGTTACCTTACACACACTACTTCTCTATGTGTATCATTTATGTTTAGTGTAGCTGCCTTGTTGTGCTGGTGTCCACTGTTGTGTGTAGAAGTGTGAGGAGGGATTTCGTTCTCTGGTTTTTAGGCTGTTTTAACTGGTGGCAGGTTTGGAAGTGTTTTATTTCAGCAGTGCTGTGGATCTTCAGACTGGATTAGTGTTGGGAAAAAAAACACAACAAAACGGGAAAACAGAAAAGTCCCCAAATTTACAAGCGTTTGTGTGCTGAAGGCTGGATTGTTTTGTTTCCATGGTTTCCTGGTTGCACACAGCGGACAGCGGGTGCACAGCTACTAATACAGTGCTGCTGGATGGAGGCCAGCGAGGAGAGGCCGGTGCTGGACTCGCTTTTACAAAACCTTTAAAAGCTTTCAGGTCCTGCATGATGAACTGTACGGGGGGACGTGATCAGCTGTGTTAATCAGAGGCCTAGTTTATTATACAGACTGATAAAACTGAGATCAGGAGTCTGTAATATTAGAGGTAGCCCTATCATGATCATCATGTTGTTTGGAAGATATGTTGTCCCAGAATAATTGCGATAAATGGCTTTGTTAACCATTTTAAAACCATGTTATGCCACTGATAAAATGATTATTTAATAGCTTAATAATGCCATTACGCTCTTTTAAAAAGGGTGTAGCAGGAATATCATAATGAATGAACCTTTCATGTCATCCAGACTATGAGGGAACACACATAAAATCATGCAGTAACTTAACTTATATACCAAAATACCAAACCAAACCAAAAATAAAAGGCTCTTATCTGGGGTGCTGTTAACTCTGATTAACCTATTCTGTGCAACAGAGATAACTGTTGGTCTTCCTTTCCTGGGGCGGTCCTGATGAGGGCCAGTTTCATCATAATGTTTTTGTTGGTCTTTGCAACTGCACCACCATGTTTTACGTTTGGTATGATGTTCTTTTTCTGAAATGATTTGTTCGTTTTATACCAGATGGGACACACACAAAAAGTGTCCTATTTTGTGAACTGGAGACGGGTCATTGTGTTCTTTTTCTTTAGAACTCTCCCATGAAGACCATTCTGACAAGTCTCTATCTTTTTATTGAATCATTAACACTGACTTTAACTGAGATATGTGAGACCTGCAGTTCCATAATTGTTGTTCTGGGTTCTTTTTTTGACCTCCTGGATGAGTTGTCCATGCCTTTTTGGAATAATTTCAGTCAGCTGGTCACTCCTGGAAAGGTTCACCAGTGTACCATGTTTTCTCTATTTGTGAATAATATCTCTCACTGTGGATCACTGGAGACCCAAAGCTTTAGAAATTACTTTGTAACTTTTTCTAAACTTTTTGAGATCTTTTAGCTGCTTCATGTTGTCAGTCAGATTCTATTTAAGTGAATTCTTGATTATGCAGGTCTGGCAGTAATCAGACCTGATTATGTTTATTGAAACTGAACTAAGCTGTCTGAAAAAGTCTGAATAATCACAGTTAATTTATGGGGGCAAACACTTTTTCACAAAAGTCTAGAGTGGTTTGGATATTTTTTTCCCCTTAATGAATGAAATCATCATTTAAAAAGTGCTTTTTATATTTACTCAGGTTATATTTATCTGATATTAAAGTGTATTTGATAACCTGAAAAATGTAAGTATGACAAAAAGGCAAAAACAAAAGAAATCTGTAAGGGGCAAACACTTTTCACGCCACTGTATATTATTCTAAATATAAGTTCTTTACTGTACTCTACTTGTTGAGAAGTTCAGGAGAAGTCTCTCTCTCTCACACACACACACACATACACACACACACACACACACACACACACGTCCACACATGGAGAAGAGATTGAGCAGCAGTGCTCTGATTTATGGGACGTGAACTCTTCAACACCAGCGAGTCCCCGGGGAAAAAACACTTCAATCCAGCCTCTAATTACTCACATACGCCCGCCATCAACCAGCACCCACACCTAATACTCACCATATGGCTTTACACACATGTATAATTTACCCAGCAGCCCCAGAGACTGAACATGCACGCGTGGGTGTGTGTATATACATATATACAGACAGACATGTTATATATGTGTGTGTACTGTATATATTGCGTCAGTGGCTGACAAAAATGGAGGCACATGGTTTTTGGCTTCTTTCACTTTGATATTGACATGATGTGAATCTGGCAGTTGCTCTTTTATGCTGTATCAGAAATTTATGATGAATTGGCCAATAGAAACAACATAACTACAGCGTGACCAAAAAAAAAACATTCTTTTAAATGTTCTGCATTCTAGATTAATACTATTATTTAAACTATGAAAAAATATGGAATTATTTAGTAAACAAAAAAAAAAAGTGTTTAACAAACCAGAATATATTCAAATTAGCACCTCTTGCTTGGATGACAGCTCTGGATTTTCTCAGTCAGTTTTATGAGGTAGAGTCACCGGAAATGGGTTTCAGTTAACAGCTGTGCTGAACTTGTCAAGAGTTATTTACTTGAATTTCTTGCCCTCTTATTGTGTTTAAGAGCATCAGTTGTTAAGTTGTGAAGAGGTAGAGTTACAGGTATACAGTGAATAGCTATATTTGAGTAATGTTCTAATCCATATTATAAGAAGAACTACTCAACTAAGTAAAGAAAAAAATGACTTTATGAAATGAAGCTCAGTTAATTCGAAAAAAAAGCCAAGAACTTTTAAAGTATTCTCAATTGCAGTTCCAAAGACCATCTCATCCCAGATAAGAGCATCTAACAGCTTCACAGACTATTTTAGTTTAACACTTTTATTAAGTTACTACATGATTCCTTATGTGTTCCTTCATAGTCTGAATGACTTCAGTATCCATTTATAATGTAGATAAAAACACTGAATGAGAAGGTTTGTCCATATACAGATTTGACTACACATACAGCTCTGGGAAAAAATGAAGAGATCACTTCAGTTTCTGAATCAGTTTCTCTAATTTTGCTATTTATAGGTGCATGTTTGAATAAAATGAACATTGTTTTTTTATTCTATAAACAAAGACAACATTTCTCCCAAATTCCAAATAAAAATATTGTCATTTAGAGCATTTGTTTGCAAAAAAAAAGAGAAATGTCTGAAATAAAACAAAAATATGCAAAGCTTTCAGATCTCAAATAATGCCATGACAACAAGTTCATATTTATAAAGTTTTAAGAGTTCAGAAATCAATATTTGGTGGAATAACCCTGGTTTTTAATCACAGTTTTCATGCATCTTGGCATCATGTTCTCCTCCACCAGTCTTACACACTGCTTCTGGATAACTTTATGCCACTCCTGGTACAAAAAGTCAAGCAGTTCAGCTTAGTTTGATTGCTTGTGATCATCCATCTTCCTCTTGATTATATTCCAGAGGTTTTCACTTTGGTAAAACTAAAGAAATGCATTTTTTTTTTGGTCTCTTATTTTATTCAGGGCTGTATATCCATATCCCCATTTTAAATATTTTTTCTATATAATTGTTTATTTTCGTTTTTTACTGGAACGTGACAATTAATATTTATTTAATGTGCTGACTGGACCAACAGAAATGCTTAAAAAGGAAGGGAAAAAATAATAATATGGACAATATACATAAAGTAAATTACAGTGCAGTAGCAGAACTTACCACAGGTGAACAGGCCGTGCATTTGTCAAACGCCAAACTTGCAGGCAGAACATTATCAAACCTGGACAGAAAACCTCGGATCTACAGAACAAACATAAAAAAACACAAAAAATCATTTGTTTAATTTATACTTATTAACAATCCCAGTGCTGTACTCCACTAGTCAAAAAGTCAAGAAATCCATTTATTATAATTCTCCAGCAGACCACAGCGCCACCTGGTGTGCACTAATGAGACAAGCTCTTCCCTTTTTACTTTTACACCACTTTACTTTTTTTAATATAAATTAAAGTGAAATTTAAAATTCAATAAACAGTAATTGTTTAAAATACTTCTACAGTTTAAAAACAGCTTTACTAAAAGATGTATTTCCGGATTTAAAGGCACAGTAACAGAAAAAAACAACAAGTAGTTTATCCATTTATAAACAGGTTTTTGGAACATAAACCTACACAGAGGTCCAATATATAGCTGTGAACGGGGCTAAGCTACCGTAGGTTTTTCATTGGCTTGTTTAATGTTATATTCTGATGGACAGTAGGCTTTAATGAGCATTGTTTGCATAAAAAAAAAAACATGCTGTCCATTGGGTTAATCTGATTACATTGGATGCTTTTATAGGAAAATATTTTTTTCTTAGAACTGTTCATGATGAAAAGTTAATAAAAAGAGGACATTACTGAATAATAAACCTCTAATAGCATATTTGTCACACTATAAGGCGCACTATCAATAAACGCCTATTTTCTGGTCTGTTTTTAATACATAAGGCACACTAGTAACTAGTACAAAGTAGTAGAAACAAGGGTGTCGCCATGTTTTCCTTCTAAATTCAGCAAGCTAATCAAACCAAACTGTAATTCTTAAAATGAACATTTCAGACAATTCAAACGAGTGCTGGATGTTAAACAACACAGATTTCTCTCCTGAAAACTGTTTATTGGGGGGAGTTGAGTGCTTACATTTATTTACAGTAAGCTTAGATTTACAGATTTCCACTAAAGCTAGAGCATTAGCATTAGCGGCTAATCGCTAGCAACAGAGCTACACTGAGGAACCCTGAGTGTTCTGGGAACCCAGGGTGATATTAGCTAGTGGTTCATCCCACGTAGCTTGTTTTAACACGGTAAACATGCAGAATACAGTCTGATATACTCACTTCTGAGCAGTGAAAGAGCTAACGGTAAGTGCGGTTAGCTTATAATGCTAATGGTGCCCTAGCAGTGCTATCCGGGGTTAGCAGCAGGCTACAGGCTGATAAAACTCACCTCTGAATTGTGAAAGAGCTAGCGTATAGCAAGATTAGCAGCTTATGTTAATACTGCTGGAGAACTAAACAGAAACTCCCATATAATGCTGTTCTTCAGCAGAGTGGCTTTACTGCTCCTTACAACATGACTGGTAGAAGCACAAATGATTTTGGGGGAAATTAAAGGACTTTAAGTGTCTTGTCTTATAGTGTGAAAAATACAAAAAAAATATCCTAAGTATTAGGTATAAGATAAAAAAAAACAAAAACAATTAGTACAGTAAGGTGATGAAACACTGGTGTTTTCCCAGAATCTTTTTTTCCAAAAGAAAAAAAATAGCACACATTCTGCACGTCACTTCTCTCTAAGTGACGTAAACAGGATGGAAAATGAGGGAGAACTCTGTTTTTAATTACACTGCGGTGCAGTGGGCTACAGTGCCTCGGACTGAGGGGTGGGGTAGGCTGTATTTGGGGGAACTGCTCTGGGTGGGCAGGGCTGTAGTAAGGGGGGTAGGTGGGGGGGAAGCTGCTGTGCTGGGTAAATGCCAGAACACTGCTGCTTTCAGTTCTTTGGTGGACCTGCGCTTGATCTTAATTGAAAAGAGAAGTGAAGAAAGGTCCCGAGAGGCAGATAAGAAGAGCTGAGGCATCTGCCTGTAGATAGAGGAGTATCTGGAGGAGCTGATGCATTACACATCAGTAAAATAGCATGTGTGTGGGGGGAGGGGAGGGGTAATTACTGTGGTAAATGAAATTGCAGAGACTGTGTTTGAGCTTCTGTCAGATTTTCACTTTTAAATGAGCAAATTAAATTCAGTTACAGAAGCAAGCTCCACTGAAATAAATTAAGATAAATAAGGCGAATTATGTGACACTAGTAAGGAACAGGGGTGTTGTTATGTTTTCCTTCTAATTCAGCAGGTCTTATCGCTTGGTGGTGATGTGGGGGTAGGTTAACCAAGTTATAAGCTAAGTAAAAAAAAAAAGCTGTAATTCTTAAAAAAAGTCAAACGAGCACTGGATGTAAAGCTACATAGATTTCTCTCCTGAAAGAGCTAGTGCTTAAGACACTTTGTGCTAACAAACTAACTAATTCTAACCTCATCTCCTTCTTCCTCTTCTCTACTCCTCTATCCCATTATTTCCCTCTGACCTCCTTAAGGCCCTATCTATAGATGCTTTATTTTTAACTTCTATTATTTTTGTACTTAACCTCTTCTATTATTTGCACTTCAATATTGTAAGTCGCTTTGGACAAAAGCGTCTGCCAAATGTAATGTAATGTAATGTAATGTAATGCAGAGTTCATACACGTTCTAACTAATAAATTTCCATTATTTTTTCATGACTTTTCCATGTCCTTAAGGCAAATTTTCACGACTACACGATTTTTAAAACATCAGTGCTGACATGGACACTAAAACCAAAAATCAACTAAAGGTATAATAAAAAATGTATTATAGTAGGTCTAAAATGAATCAGATAAAATGTTGACACACAATCTTTAATAATAAAATGTGTATCAGATCCTGAGAGCAGACGTGTTTGTTAGCTTAAAATAGATTTTCTCCATCAATAAACAGAAACACAAAGATTTGTAGACCAAATTTCCATGACTTTCCAAAACTTTCTGGGGATTTTTATTTTTCCAAAAGTTATCCAGGCCTGGAAATTTCCACTTTCAAATTCCATGACTTTTCCAAGTTTTTCATGACCGTATAAACCCTGTAAGTGGCTTGCTATTTCAGCAGTGCTAGCCAGAGTTAGCAGCAGGCTACAGGCCGATAATACATCAGAACGTCAAAAGAGCTAGCCACTTAGCACGGTTAGCGGGTAATGCTAATGTTGCTCTAGCAGTGCTAGTCGGGGTTAAAATGAATGTGGAACAGCAGCTACAACAAAGCTCCAGTTGAAACCTACAAACTGCTAAAAATGGCTTTTCAAAATTACTTTTTGTCCCAAATCCCTTTGTAATGAATAAAGTTTTAACACTCTTCTTAAAGCTCACCTTCCGTCGTTTTTTCTTTCATTTTAAAATGTCTAGTTGTGGTCTCTAGTATGAATGAATGACATGTGAGCCGTTTTTGTAAAAAAAAAAGTGCTCAGGTGTCTCTGTATAGCTCTTTTTTAATGGACTGTTTTAGGGGTGTGTCCAAAATGACCGGATTCCAGCTTTGCTCATGAATATTCATACATGCAAACAGCATGCAAATATCTCTCCTCTGATTGGCTAGGAGCACTGCGACGCCCCTCCACCGCTCTGCCGCTCACTGCCTCCCACCTCCTAACTGATGAGCGGTGATGTTGCGTCGCTTCAGCTCCGCCTCTGGGAGTTTCTCGAGCCAAGGTGGGCTGGTCTGTGAGTTTCTGCCTACGTAGGCAGAAAGATAATTCAAAATTCACCCGTTTTTCGGAGGGGGGGAGGGGGGATTTCTTTGCTTAGCTCCTGCAGACAATGGGGGCTGCAAAACAGTTTAATGTGCAGGTGTACACATTCAACTCGGAGAGACCTACTGTATTCCACAAAAAAACAAGAAAAATCGGATTTTCGCGGAAGGTGACCTTTAAATTGAGTTCAAGTGCAGTTCTGCCTCAAAACCCACAGAGGTCGCTAATTTGTCTGTGTGTACAGTTTTCTTCTTTTAATGTTTGTTTTTTTTATTGCAAATTTAATATTGAAGACATTAAAGCTATAGAGGAACACATGCAAAATATTTTAATTATTTTCTAAACAAAAAGAATCAGAAAACAAAAAATCAGAATATGTTTTATACTTTAGATTATTTTAAGTATTGCATTTATTTTTGAGGACAAATCTGCTCAGTGTCTTTATGAGATAGAGTCACCTGGAATAGTTTTCTCAGCGTTTTGAAGGAGTTCCTGGAGGTGCTGAACAATAGCTGCTGATTTTCCATCACGCTGTGAAGCTCCAGCTCATCCCAAACCACCATTTAAATCAATGGTGATTAGGTTTAAATCAAACATTGTTTTTTCTTCTGTGCATTGTTTTACTATGTAATTCGTGTTCCTTAATTGTTTTGATGTATTTAATATTAATATACAGTGTAGAAAATAAATTAAAGAAAGAAACAAAGAAAAACATTGAATAGGAAGGTGTTCCCAAGCTTTTGACTAGTTTATAAATGATATTGCATAGTGTACACTACATCCAATCTACACACTGTTCTATTGTGCAGCAACATCTGTACAATTATGAGCTTCATGGAAGAATCACTAAGGAAATAATTTCTCTTTCCTTACACTCAAACCAGAGTCAGAGGAGTCAGAAATGTTTAATGGAATATCTTAACAAGGGAGGAAAGGGTTGTGGCTGAGACACTGCAGTACTTCTCTCACACACAAGGGGGCAATGTTGACTAACTAGAAAATCAAATAATGTAGGAGGACAGGAGGAGGGGAAAATGGAAAGAATTGGTGGGGGAGCAATCATCACACTGTGTGACATGTCTGCACATTCTGAGCTTGAACACTCTACACTATAAAAGAAAGAACACTTTATAAAAAAATAAATATTAAATAAAAACAACTTGCAATGGCCTATTTCCCATATTTCCAGGAGGTGTTGTCAGATAGTAAGTTATCAGGTGGCATCAGGAAGAGGAGTTGGGATAAATCTGGGGGCATTAGGAGGTATCAGGATGAGCAATTATTACATTGTTTTGAGGTGGCATTAGGAGGAGCATTTATCACATTCTGTGCCATGTCAGGAAGCATCAGGAGGCATCAGAGGATGTCAAGCGGAGTCAAGAGGCATTAGGAGAAGTCAGGTGGCATCAGGAGAAGTCAGGGACATAAGGATGAGCAATTATAACATTGCGTCTAATGTCAGAAAATGCTGTGGTGTTTAGAAGAGTCAATAGATATCAGGTGACATCAGTCATGAGGAGTCAGAAGGGGTTGAGAGTTTTCAGGTGGCATCAAGAGGAGTCAGGTGGAATCAGTAGTTAGAAGGCATAAGGATAAGTCAGAGGGCATTGAGAGGCACCAGGATGAAAAGTTGTTAAATGGTGTGCAATGTTGGGAAGCATCAGCATCAGTTGGAGGGAGTCAGAAGTTATGAGGTGGCATTAGGAGGAGACAGAAGGAGCAATAATCACATTCTGTGCCATGTCAGGAAGAACTGGAGGTGTTAGGGCATGTCAAAGGAAGTAAAGAGGTGTCAGAAGGAGTTGGGAGTTTTCAGGTGGCAGCAGGAGGAGTCAGGTGGCATCAGGAGTCAGAAGGACTTAGGATAAGTTAGAGGACATTAAAAGGCATCAAGATGAGCAATAACATTGTGTGCAATGTCAGGAAACACTGGGGTGGTGAGGTGTGGAGTCAGTAGTTATCAGGCGGCATCAGGAGGACTTAGGATAAGTAAGGGGGCATTGAGAGGCATCAGGATGAGCAATTATTACTTTTGTACAATGTTGGGAAGCATCAGAAAGAGCTGGAGGAGTAAGCAGTTAAAAGGCAGTATTAGGAGGAGTCAATTATCACATTATGTGCCATGTCAGGAAGCATTGGGAGGCATCAGGAGGAGTTGGGAGGCATCAGGATGAGCAATGAGGGGGTGGGGGGTTGAAGACAGTCAGAAGTTAAGAGGTGGCATCAGAAGGAGTTAGGAGGAGCAATCATCAAATCAGTCAGAGTCAGTAGGTTTCAGGTGGAGTAAGTAGAGGCAATGATCACACGCTGGTAAATGTCAGAAGGCTTCAGACAGAATCAGGAGGTGACAAGGGGGTGTCAGCAAACATTGGGTATGGCTAGAAGATGTCAGGAGGTGTGAGGAGGCCTTAAGAGGATTGAAAAGGTGTTGGGTGGCATCAGGAGGTGCTGGGAGGTATCAAAAGTATCCGAGAGATATTCGGAGGAGCTAGTAGTGTTTAGGAGATGCCAACAGGTGTCAGGAGTTGCCAGGACTTGTAGAATCGAAAGCCTGACTTATGCATTTTTTCATTCAAGTTTATATTATGTGTGTGTAAAAGCTCACATTTCTGCAATTAGATCTTCGTGGAAGAGATAATGGCAGTGTGTTTGGACCCTCGTGTGTAGCACATGCTGCTAAATGCGAAGTAGTTAATAACCCGGAGCGTTCCGCTTTGATGTCTTTGCCTTCTTAGTTAGCCCCCTGCACGCGTGCTTAAGCGTCTGTGCGAGTGTGTATCTGCACGTGCAAGTGTGTGTGTGTGTGTGTCTTATAGTGTGTTTGTCTTACTGAAACATTGCACTGAGCCTTGGCAGACAGACGGGGTCCAGAAGTCGCAGTTTCTGAAGCACAGACAGAGCTGAAGGATGCTCCAAAAAGCGAATTAAACACAAATGAAGCTGTGACGACCTTTATTGGGTTCCACTTAAGGGTACATGTTGTTAAAAACATGAATAAACATGGAACATTGTCAGTGAGGGCAAGTAGACTCAACATGCTTGAGGTTACAGCTGGGTCTGCAGATCCTGCACATTCGTACGCTGCTGATTCCTGGGTCCTCCTTCCAGTTGCGCTTCCAGTTGAATGCTGATATATCTAGTAACTGAGAAGGTCAAGGAAATGTTCCAATCTGCTGGAGGCATTTCTCCTAAACCCTTGATGTGTGTGGGTGAGCATTATCCTGCTGAAAATGCTAGTTGGCGACTCTGCCATGAGAGGCAACGGTGAGATGATAGGGTCGCCATACACAATGGCTTTCGAGAACATCACACCAGCAGGGGACATTGTGTTGCTCCAAAGCAAGGGTAGGATTGCCACTTCCCACGACACCACTGGAAACTAAGGTGATGGTTGCTGGCTGACAAACAACCTAGATTGTGGGCATTTCGTCGACAGACCACCTGGTTTCTTAGTCCAGTGATACGCCCCCTCTCAAACAAACTTGTCCACTAGGCAAAAAAATCTCCCACCAGGAGGTACACTACCAAGAAGCAGCCTCTGTTAGGCTTTTTATAGAGCAGCAGGGGAAGCACAATGTGAGGTCAGGAAGCATCAGGCAGAGTCAGTAGGTATCGGGAGGAGTTAGCAGGGGCAATCACCGCATTGTTTGCCATGCTGGAAAACATCAGGGGGCACTGGGAGGCTTCAGGGGGTGTTGGGAGGCATCAGGTGTTTTGAAGAGGTTTCAGGAGGCATCAGAAGTAGGCGAGAGATGTTAGGAGGAGCCAGTGGCTTTAGGACATTCTAGTAGGTGCCAGGTGGTGACAATAGATGTCAGGTGGCATCAGAAGGCATTAGAAGGAGAATATGTTTAGGGGTCAGGAGGAATGAGGGAAAGAGCCATCAGACAAAGTCAGTAGGTATCAGCAGGAGTAAGCAGGGACAATCACCTCCTGGAATACATCAGGAAGCATCAGGCAGAATCAGGAGGAGTTAGGGATTGTCTGGGGGAATCAGGTAGTGTTAGAAGTGTCAGAAGGCATTGGGATGATTCAGGAGTTGTTGGGAGGCATCAGGTGTTGTTAAGAGGTTTCAGAAGACATCAAAAGTAGCTGAGAGATGTCAGGAGCAGCCAGTAGGCTTCAGGAGGTACCAGGAGGTGTCACAAGGCAACAGTAGATAGTATTAGCAGGTGGCATTAGGAGGAGAAGTCCAATACTCTCTCCTCTCAAACAAAGTCTTCAACTAGGCAACATCTGGGTCTTGAATGTCTAGCAGTCTACAATCTCTCATCAGGAGATACACTACCCAGAAGCAGCCTCTGAGAGGCTTTTTTTAGAGCAGCAGGGGAAGCACTTAAACGCCAACTTGTGGCAAGACCCAGCGTGATACATGATGTCTAAAACCTTCTGCACAGTATCATATTTTTACTATGCAGCCCCCAAACCAAGGCTCACCTGGAAGGTCTCGCCTTCTTAGGCGTTTATCTATGCAGTATAACAGAACAGAGCTGTTTAGAGTGGTCCTGTGACCAATGGTAACCAATGAAAGTGAAAGAGTTTTAGGGGTTTTCTATTCTATTCCTTCTCATCACTAATCTCTCAATCTTTCCCTCTCTCCAACTGCAAGAAAACTATAAAGCAGGCAAACATCCCCGAGCATTCGAGCGTTAAACACACAGGACAAACAACCTCGTAACAGCAGTCCCGCCGCGGAGAGCCTTCCCAGGAATCCTATTCATTACGGATTAACGGATCCGCAGCCTGTTCCTCACGTAGCCGGGTTCGGCTTTTCTTCCTTACCATTTCACAAAATCCCACTTTCTCTTCCTGATTACCCACCCGGCACTGCGCTCAACAATCATGGAGAGGGGCACGTTAAGGTCGCCCTTGATGGACTTGTGCCCTGAGTGTATGTGTACGTGTGCTGACTTTCATATATGTTCAAGTCAAGTACACAGCTCCAAAAAAAATGTAAAAGTTATTAAAAATGATTGGTTTCTCTGATTTTACTATTTATAGGTATTTGTTTGGGTAAATTGAACATCGTTGTTTATTCTGTAAACTACTGAAATTCTTCCCAAATTTACAAATAAAAATATTGTAATTTAGAGCATTTATTGGTCAAAATAATGAAAAAAATCAAGTGCAACAAAAAATGGAAAAAAAAAAAATCATATTAATTTAAAATCAACAAGAATACTAATGTGGGCTCCGAGAGGTCCAGCAAGGTAAGCGCTGCCACTATGATCAGGACATCGCTGGTTTGAATCCTGGTCATGAAGCTTGCCCTCAGCTACCGGAGCCCTGAGAGAGCACAATTGGCCTTGCTCTCTCTGGGTGGGTAGATGGCGCTCTCTCCCCACATCAATCCAGGGCTACTTACTTTCATCGGGTATTCCATTATATTTAATATAATGGGCGTCTGCCTAGCCCAAGTGTCTTAGGCTAAAAGAGGAAATTCCCATCTTCCGTGCTAAAAATTGGAACAAAGTTCACTGGGAAAGAGTTGAAATGAACTCTGTGGGATTTAATTCAACAAATCTTTGAGCTTATTAATAGTGATTTATTTGCATGGGCATCGCTATGCCCCTACCACTAACACAGTAATCCCATTGGTAGCATCAGCTAAAAGTGCTATATTTCTGGGGCAATGCTGGGGGAGAAAAGAGGTGGGCTTTCCCAAGTCCATTTCACACCAGATTTTTCTTTAAATCTAGTATTTGATGTGAATTTCTGACAGAAAAAGAACAGGAGAATGATCTATGTCTGTACTTTTGATGAAGTCAGTGTAAGAATATCTCCTCGTCTCTCTATACACTCTTCTTAAATTGGCATTATGATGCACTGAAGGGGCAGAGAGCTCATTCTTGTCGTCTTTGGCTTTAATGTTGCATGCTCTGCCTCATCCCTCCCTCTCCTTCTGTTTCGTTTGCACTTGGTTGGCGTGTGCTGACGGTTATCTGCTGAACTGTAGGAGAGCAGCCTCAGCTCCTGCATTCATGTTCAGCCTCTCGTTCAGCGCATCCTGGTCCATTAGCCACTTCCACCCACAATGGACCTGATTGCAAGCTTCCGCAGCTAATTGGCCCAGATTGTCCAGATGAAAATCAGGCCTTTCTTTAATGAACGTACAGACACGGAGAGATGACTTCCTCTCGGCCTGAGCGCTGTAATAACGCGGCATCACCCTTCTGAGTAATAAGGATATTTAGTAACCTTAAATTACCCAACTGCAAGGAGAGGAGATGTAGAACAGGAAATGTGAGGCCGTGAAGAGGGATTTTGATTCACGCTGGCAACACAGATAATAGTAATAGTAGGTGGGACCTGGGAACCCTGCCAATCAAATGGCCAATCACAAGGGAAACTACTGCACTGTTATTACTGTCTACATAATTAAATATTTCACAAAGTCAATTAGAGAGGGTCAGATCTTACTCAGTCACATTATCATTGTTCACAATGGTGAAGCTACAAACGCTCCCTAACAGAAAGCAACTAATTAAAAGTGCAAAAGGAATAGTTCTAAGTGATCTTTATAGGATGTCTACTAGTAGTTTCTCAGGAAAAAAAAAAGTGGAAATATTCCACACTTCTACTCAATGATAAAACTCTTGCATCCGGACTGCAATTGAAAATACAGGAGGACCAGTGAGTTTTTTTTGCTTTCTCAGTCACATGACATCAGTTCAGTAGCTCCTCCATTTCCACTCGCTGTTGTGTTTACGTGGATCTCCGTAGAAACGCGCGCCCAAAGTGTGGCAGTGGGTAAAACAGCTATTTTATTGAACGTGAGGAGACGAAACTTAAAGATGTGCATCCGGATGGGACTAAAATGACAGAGGAGTTCAGCGAAAAACAGTAGCTAATTCAATGAAAACCTACCCAGATAAATCTCTCCATGCAGGGCTATTGAATCTGATTGTGGTTGGAGGAAAAGTAAGAACAGCTCTTTCGCTGTTCAGAGGTGAGTATTATCGGCCTGTAGTCTGCATGTTTAGCATGTTAAACTAAGCTACTACAAATAGCTAGCTAAAAACGCCCTGGCTTACCGGAACACTTAGGATTCCTCTGTGTAGCACTGTTGGGTGGCATTAGCTACTAACTGTGGCTAGCGCTAGCAAGGGAAATCTGAAAATCTAAGCTTACTGTAAATAAACAGAAGTGCTTTACTCACTCAAAATAAACTCAGTGCTCATTTGACTTTAACATTTTTTTCTTAGAATTACAGTTTTGTTTACTTAACTTAGCTTAGATTTACAGGTCTCGCCAGGCCTGCTACATTAGAAGGAAAACATGGAGACACCCTTGTTCCTTTCTAGTGTCACACAATGCACCTTATAATCCAGTGAGCCTTATCTATAAAAATAGACCAGAAAATACACGTTCACTGACAGTGCGTCTTTTAGTGTGACAAATACAGTACTGTGAGCATGTACACAAAATATATTTGTAAATGTAAAAACAAACAAAAAACAAGTGATATAAAAAATATTTTTTCCCCTCATTTCCTGATTTATGCAAAGGTAAATGAGAAATGGGTAAAAATCATGCAGACTTATTTCACATGACTACAGCTTTAATTACTCTACAAAACAAGATACAAGAACAACAAGCCAATGCCCAACTCAGCCCTGTGTCTGGATGGAAGCCGGGCGAGTGAACAAGCGAATATAACAGGGAAGAAAAGAGAGAGAGAGAGAGAGAGAGAGCAAGAGAGAGAGAGTGAGAGTTTTCTGGTTGAGTGCAGCAACTGACCTGATGAGGGACGAGGCCGAGTGAGGTCGGGGGCTCATTCATGCGGTCATCACTGCTACTGGCCACTGCATAGCCTCTGAGAGAGAGAGAGAGAGAGAGAGAGAGAGAGAGAGAGAGAGAGAGAATATTAAAGCCTCTGTGTCCTCAAATGTTTCTCACCCAAATAAGAATTCCACGCTTCACTTCCCCCAAAATAATTTCTATCTCGCCCAGCGCTGTCTCTCTCTCTCTTACACACACACACAAACACACACACACACACACCCTGAGGACTAAAACACTGAATAATCCCTGTGAAAGTGAGGATGGTGAGATATGACAAAAGCACGAATAAAGATGCACCATCAGTAATGATACACACTAAAACATACAAACCTATACAGCTGCTCAGTATTCTTTACAATTACATCCATAACACACTCACACACACAGTGTGGCATCATGGGACATCACTGACCCTGTAACTTTGATGTAATGGTAAATATTGTAATACTGTCAGACACCAGGGGGCTCTTGAGCCTTGAGGTAGAGGTCTGCACTCCCGCGGGAGTCCCGCGGGACCCGCGGGACCCGTCAGAATATGTTGCGGCGCGGGACAAAACTGAATTGTTATTGGCGGGAGCGGTAATTTAATCAATACAGGCCATGCGGGAGCGGGACCACATTAACATGTGGTCCCGCTCCCGCAAATTGATAAATAGTTAAGAAAATTATAATAATCACGCTATGATTCCCATGCAAGCAACAAAAAAACACAAGAAAAATCTCTCGGAGGATGGACACACACACACACATTTTCAGCATCTCCAGCAGGCTGATCTGATCACGTGAACATGAAGCGTGCACTGTGCGTCATTTTGTAATTTTGCCACAGAAATGGCGGAGCCCGTAGATGGTACACAAGTTTCAGCTGTGGAAAATGCTCTTAAGACAGGTGAATACTCCACAATTAAGCCAACTGCAGGCAAGTCTGACGTATGGCAGTCATTTTCAATTGTGATTAATGGAGACAGAAATCGTCTACCATTTGCTTGCTGTGATAAATGTAACAAAGTGTTTGTGTACAGTAGCCACAAATCAGGTACCTCTGGTTTAAAGCGTCACAGGTGCACAGCTCTGAAGGGGCAGACAAAACTGTCATTCACCAGTACCACAAAAGTGACAAATAACTTAAAGAAGGAAACGACCAAAAAATGTGTTCAATTTGTCTGTAAGGACATACGGCCATTTGATACAGTCTCTGGTCAGGGCTTTTCCAAACTTGCACAGCACTTGGTTGACACTGCAGCGAAGATTGGCAAATTTGACGTCAAAGAAATGTTGCCCCATCCCACAACTATTTCAAGACACATTGAAGAAGAAGCAATACAACAAAAAAGATCTCTGGTAGACATAATGACGGAGACCATCAGCAAATACGGGTGCGCTGTCACAACAGATATTTGGACGGAAAACTACAGGAAGACATCTTTCCTTTCAGCCACTATACATTACATAGACGACAGCTACAATCTTGTGTCAAGGGTGTTGTTTGCAAGTCCATTTGAGCCAGGAACCAGCAAGACGGGGGACAACATTAGATCTTTGTTGTTCCAAAACCTCCGTGTTTTTGGTATTGACTGCACATGCACCAACATGGTCAATAAGATCGTCTTTGTAACTGATAGAGGGGCGAATATGGTTTCTAGTTTGCGTGACTTCACCAGAATCAACTGCAGTGCACACATTCTCAACGTGATTTTGTCGAGTGCATTTGCCACTGCCGTGATGGAAAATGCGTGCGAGGTCTCTCAGCTTATAACAGATGTTAAAAAGTTGGTGACATACTTCAAGCATTCCGGACAACAAGGCAAACTGACGAAATCGCTGAAACAGGCAGTAGAGACCCGGTGGAATTCAGTTTTTGATATGACAGATTCTGTCTTGCAACAGTTTGAAGAAATTTCCACAATACTGCTGGAGAATAATCAATATGGCAAGATCGGGTGCATCAACAAAAACATGCTGACAACGGTTGTGTCCTTTTTGAAGCCTTTCAAAGACGCAACAAATGATTTGGAATCAGACAGCTCAACACTAAGTGGATCTCTAGTGCTTCCATGGTCTGTCAAACTAATGATGCACTGCACCGATGCAGTGGCTATACCTGCGCTGACTGAAGTTGCTTCTGTGTGTGTGAGACGTCTGAACGAACTTATGTCAACTGACAATTCAGCACCAAATGCTGTCCACAGGCTCTACAGAGTGGCAACATTTCTCACTCCAAAACTTCGACACCTAAAGATGCTAGACAATTACGCACGAGCAGATGTCATGAATGCTGTGAAAGAGCTGATAGCGAACCTGATGTTTGAGTCCAAAAATGACGAACCTCAGCCTCCAGCAAAGAGAGCGCATTTCCGTGAGTTTGAGGAATGGGAGGACAAGGGTTCCATGGCAAAGGATGGAACAACGACAGCAGAATCAGAGATAAATGACTACTTAAGTGTAAAATTGGACACAACTGAGGAATCAGGGTCACACCAGGTTCTTCAGTGGTGGAAAAATCACAGGCTTGAATTTCCATCACTTAGTAAACTTGCCCGTCATGTTCTCTGCATACCGGCATCCAGCGCACCATCGGAACGAGCCTTCAGTGTTTGTGGGCGAATTCTGGAAGAGAGACGCAGCGTGCTAAAGCCCTCTACAGTGAGCAACATCCTTTTCCTTCATGGGAATCTGAAGTAGGCTAGTGTAGCCCCCTGTTTGTTTATTTAATTATTAAAGAACTCTAATTTCAGTTCCAACATGTCCTTAACGAAAAAGGTCTCACAGCGTCCAGAATTTATTTGGTGAAATTTTATTTATACGATATATATTTTTTTTTGTAAAATATTCCTCACTGCCTTTTTTCAATAATTTTTTGTAAAATGTTTCTGCTTCGTTCGTAGTATAGGCTGCATTTTCATTTGAATTGTTCTGTACAGCCATCTGATATTACTCCTATTTACGGCGGGTTTAGAAAAGCAGTCCCGCGCAGACCCTTACCTCACTGTTTTATTTATTCGCTACTTTTTGTAAAATATTCCCTTACTCACTGCCTTTTTTCAATAATTTTTTGTCAAATTTTTCTGCTTCGTTCATAGTATAGGCTGCATTTTCATTTCAATTGTTCTGTACAGCCATCTGATATTACTCCTATTTACGGGTTAAAATGTTTCTGCTTCGTTCATAGTATAGGCTGCATTTTCATTTGAATTGTTCTTTACAGCCATCTGCTATTTATGTATATTTACGTTTTGTGGTTTGCAGCCAAGCACAGCATACCAGAAGTATTGTATATTGAATTTTTTTTGGTTAATAAAAATAACAATCTTTTTAACTCTAGAATTCTTGATTTTTAAAGGACGACATTTACTATACTGGTGCAAAATAATAATAATAATAATAATAATAATAATAATAACAATAATAATAATAACAATAACAATAACATTGTTATTGTTATTATTATTATTGTTATTATTATTATTATTATTATTAATAATAATAATACAAATATTAATTAAACTAATTGAATTTAATTTTATATATTTTTACATTTATTATTTTATATAATATAGATCCACTTCTAATCCACTTCTAGGATTCTTGATGCACCTGATGGCATGTGTTTGGACTGCGAACTGAATTGCTGTTTTAATAAATACATATGTAAATTTGAAGCACTAAATGTAATTAATTCAATTCATATTAGGACTGCGGGACGGGAGCGGCGGGAATGTGTATGTGGCGGGCGGGAGCGGGATTAAAAGAAGTGATTTTTTTGCGGGAGCGGGCGGGAGCGGGACAAAAAGACGCGGGAGCGGGTTTAAAAAAACAGTCCCGCGCAGACCTCTACCTTGAGGTTTAGGGATGCAGAGCAACCAAACAACCCAGACTTTCAGCAGGGTTGAGTAATCTTAAAAAAAAATACATAATCATTTACATTCAAATCAGGTGCACAAAGGGGTGCTTTTCATGGCTGGGTTTCAGATTTAGGCACTACTATGGCACTGAATTCAGCACCCCCACCAGGAAAAGCACCACCTCTCGGGAGCACGTTTCTAATTAAAGTTAGCTAAAGCAATTATCTCCGCTTTTATCAAGAAGACAGTGCGTAGGCGCTCCCAAAAGGGGAGCTTTTCATGGCGGGATTTCAGATTTAAGCACTACTATGACGCTGAACTCTCGAGAGAGGCTGCAGGTGACATGCTTCTTTTTCCTTATTTCTTATGAGTCAGTGTAGCTTAGAAAATATATCTTGGGTATTTCCATTTTCTAAGTAAAGATAAAGCCAAGAAGACGTGGGTGAGCGCTCCTGAGAAGGGATGCTTTTCCTGGTAGGGGCATCGGCTTTACACGTGAGGTCAGTGATAAGAGCAATGAATCGCCAATATAACAATATACTACAATGCTAACAGACTAGGAGGGTTTGGCTTATCTAATGTGTATATTACCTGCTGCCAAAAATCTCTATAAAACGTAAAGTTACATTCTTTAAAAAATATAGGACATCATCCAGGTTCGAACCCCCGCTCATGCAGCTTTGCCATCAAGCTGTCGGCGCTAAGAGGGAGCAAAATTGGCCCTGCTCCCTCTGGGTGGGTGGATGATGCTCTCTCCCCACATCACTAAAGGGTGATGTTGATCAGCACAGGGCGTCTGTGAGCTGATGTATCGGAACCGAGCCGCTGCCCTTTTCTTCCGAGCACTCCGTGATGCTGTTTGGCAATGCTGCATCAGCAGCAGCTCGAAAAGAAGCGGTGGTTGACTTCACATGTATCGGAGGAAGCATGTGTTAGTCTTCACCCTCCTGGTGTGTTGGGTCATCACTAGTGATAGGGGGAGACCTATTGAGTGGGTTGGGAAACTGGCTGTGTAAATTGGGGAGAAAATGGGAAAAATTAGGAGCAAAAAAAAAAAAGATAGGACATCATCCTATAAAGTGCTTTTAGTTAAAAACAACAAAAAAACAGGACACAACGCTATTTTTTATAAGATTTTTTAAAAGAGTGGAGAAAATGTAAGTATACAACATATACAAATAATAATAATGATAGTAATAATAATCATCTGTTCTATTCTTTTAAATATTAGGTGATAACTGATCAGTTTTGGTCATATGTATATTTTTCTTATGTATATAATTTAGACACTGCATGCATAATTTATTTTTTGCTTTAATTAATTTTTTAGCAAATATCAAACACACTCCTACACCTTTACCTACAGCAAAAAGCCCCGCCTATATTTTAACCACGTCATCGCCCCTGCCAGAGCATAAGTAAAAACCGTGATGCCACGCCATCCACTGTGCGCACGGGTTAGCTGAGCACAGTAATAATAATAATGATAACCTCAAGCCAAACTAGCTGCTTCATCTGGATTTAAACCGACAATTCTGTGCAAAGAAAACTGAAAGACTTTCATGAAGTCATGAAGATCATGAAGGACCCGTTCCATCCAAGCCATTCCCTGTTCTCACAGCTGCCGAGTGGAAGGAGGCTCAGAAGCTTGAAGACCAGAACCAGCCGGTTCCGAGACAGCTTCTTCCCCCAAGCAACCAGGCTGTGGAATAGCCAGTAGAACGGTGTTCTGCCCAACCCACCCCACTGACACCCATACAAACTCTGCACCCTGCACTTTACTTTACACTGCATCTATCAGACTTTTCCATATTATACAGCATTCTGCCCCCTGCACTCCCCACTCAACTCATTCCTTACCTGCACTTACTCATAGCTATACTGTGACATACTGACTACTTCCACACTATCCATATCTACATCTGTGCATATCTGTTCTGTGCAATATTTGTCTATAGTGTAAGTTATCATGTTTATTGTAATTAAGTGTATTGTAAATAGTGTTTATACTGTAAGTTATCTGTATGTCCTATTTTTATATATTTTATATTATTTTATTACTCTCTTGTAAATATTATTCTTTACGCATTGGTGGGAATCTGCACCCAAGTTTTTCACTCACATGTACACCTGTACTCTGTGACGTGACAATAAAAATCTTGAATCTTGAATCCATAACTGTTCCCGCCTCCAGCAGAAACTGTGGGAGCCCAGGATGCAGGTATTTATGTATAAATACATAAATACTCTGGAGGAACGGTAACGTTCAACACTTTAAATGTGTAAATATAAATTCAGCATATTTTCAGCTGCAGGGTGATTAAATGAAGACATGAACGTTGAGCAGCAGCAGAGCTGGTTCAGACTGTTACGTTATCTCTGTTTAAGACGGACTTTACTGCGTCTCTCCTCTCCAAACCCACAGAGCTCCCTGATGTATTCTTCACGCCGCAGCGTAATTACTTTTCCTACGCTGCTTTCTCTCCCCGCTGCTCGCTGGGCTGGCAGAGTGGCAGAGTGTGAGATAGAGACGCTGGCACTCAGACGGGCAGCGCTCATTAGGAAGATGAATGGAGGACTTTAACTCCAGCACTGCTTCACTAAATGAACAGCTAGCACTGGATGGTTTAATCCTGGTTCAGAGTTATGAGGAGTTTAGCAAAAGTTGCCATGCAAAAAAAAAATTCAAAAAGCCACTGTAACTTTATAAAAGAAAGTAAAACTTTCAGCATTGATGAGCAGAGTAAAAATGAGCAGAACATCAACTGACAAATATGGCTGGGCTGTATGGCTAAAAAAATAATATCTGAATATTTTTTTGCAGGAATGGCGATATATATAAACTTTTTTCACTGAACAGCAATAAGGTAATAGCAAAAAGACATTTCTCAGCCAAAACTACTATGTTTCACTGTTATCAGTGTGACCCACCCAATATCAGAAATAGGTGGATTTTTCCCCCAAAAAATGATACAGAAGAAAAAGCATAAATTGTTTAAAAAAACGTTTATTTCGAAAGAGCGTCGAAATCTCCACCCCCACTATGAAAAGCACCTCCTCTGGGTAACATGTTTCTAATAAAAGTTAGCTTAAGCAGTTATCTCCGCTTTTATCAAGTAGACATGGGTGCACGCTCCCGAGAGGGGTGCTTTTCCTGGCGGGGGTGCTGAATTCAGCACAACATCGGCTTTACAGGCAAGGTCAGCAATGAGAGCAATGAATCGTAAATATAACAATATACTACAATGCTAACAGACTAGGAGGGTTTGGGTTATCTAATGTGTATATTACCTGCTGCCAAAAATCTCTATAAAACGTAAAGTTGTAAAAACTTTCAGCATTTTAAAGCATTTCTATGAGTAAAAATGAGCAGAACAACAACTGCCAAATATGGCTGGGCTGTATGGCTAAAAAATAATATCTGAATATTTTTTGCAGGAATGGCGATTATATAAACTTTTTTCACTGACAGGCAATAAGGTTATAGCAAAAAGACACGTCTGAGCCAAAACTACATGTTCCACTCTTATCATTCACTGCCATCTCCTGTGTATTAGTGTAGCCTAGTAGTTCCAGCAACATTTTATACTGTCCACAACAAGACAATTCAAATTACACTAATTCATTACACACCACGTTCCAAAGATTTGTAGAAGTCATAAAGATTTTTTTTTTGTTTCTCAATTAAACTCATGGGTGGTATTGTGTCTCAGGGCTCTTTGGATTACTGAAATCAATCTCAGACACTTGTAATAATTGGTTTGCCAGGTGAGCCCAATTAAAGGAAAACTACTTAAGAAGGATGTTCCACATTATTAAGCAGACCACGGGTTTCAAGCAACATGGGAAAGAAAATGGATCTCTCTGCTTACGAAATGCATTAAATAGTGCAAAACCTTAGAGAAGGTATGAAAACAATCAATATTTCATGCAAACTTAAGGGTAATTATTGTCCTGTGAAGAAGAGATTTGTGGCTGATTCAGAGCACAGACGGGTTCGTGCAGATAAAAGCAAATCAGGAAGGTTTCTGCCAGGCAAGTTCTTTGGATTAAGAGAGCAGCTGCTAAAATGCCGTAACAAACCAGCAAACAGGTATTTGAAGCTGCTGGTGCCTCTGGAGTCCCGCGAACCTCAAGCTGTAGGATCCTTCAAAGGCTTGCTGTGGTTCATAAACCTACTATTCGGCCGCCCCTAACCAGAGTTCACAAGCAGAAACGGTTGCAGTGGATCCAGACATACACGAAGACTAATTTCCAAACAGTCTTGTTTACTGATGAGTGTCGTGCAACCCTGGATGATCCAGATGGATTGAGTAGTGGATGGTTGGTGGATAGCCGATAGTTGGTGGAGTCTGTGAGTCATTTACTGATATTATTTGGTTTGAAACATCATATAAATATATTTGAAACACTAAAGGTAAATAATATTGGTTGGGGAAGGAGATCTGACTTTTTTTTGGTGTTTTTCTAAGTGGATTTCTTGTAGATGCTTTACCGCTATTTTTAGAAAGAGTAAGTTCCGCCCTTTCTAACCATATATGGATTATGTTTATGTGTGATGGGATTCCTGAGTAATTAAGCTGTGATTTTGGATGTAAAATCCGTCTGTATGATTCTAAGGGTTAAATTCAGTGGTGATGTTTCACGCTGCTGCTGTTCATCAGCGATATGATTTCAGAACATAGACTATACTGCTTTTGTTTTGCTGAAAAGTCTGGTTCCTTTGTAACTGTCTGTGTTTATAGAGAGCTGCATCTGAATGAGCTTCGTATCTCGTACCTTAAAATTTGCACACACATGATTGGTCTGTGAGTTTTCTGCCCTGCAAAGGCCAGTAAAGTATGCAGCTTCAGTTCTCAGTAGTTCACCGGCGAGTAGAGTTTACTAAGCAGCTCTTCTTGTAGACATTCTGTCGTGTTTCTCCATGCTGCGGCTGCCTGCTGGTGAAGCGGTGGGGAGGGAGGGGTTGTGTCTGTGTTCAATTACAAAGGGGAACTGATTGGAACGCAGCATAGTCTATACCGATATAAACAAGATGTACTCATCTTATATCTCGTATACAAATATGGATATTTCGTTTTGATATTTCGTATTGGGCCTTCGACCAAATGTTTCGTTTTGTTCAGTTTCAGACCAAAATTTTATACACTATGAAAACTGATCATTTTTTTGTGTGGTATAAGCAGATTGTGTTTGTCTATTGTTGTGACTTAGATGAAGATCAGAACACATTTAATGACCAATTTATGCAGAAATCCAAGTAATCCCAAAGGGTTCACATCCTTTTTCTTGCAACTGTAAATACAGTTAAACCCAGAAGTTTACATACAGATTTGTAGGCATTTTTATTACTTTCTGCAAAGTCAAATGTTTACATACACTAAGATTACAATTTGGAACAGCCCATATGATGATGATGTATTATTGCAAGTTTTTTGATTTATTGGCAACATCTGAGTCAATTAGAGACACACCTGAAACACACATTCTGTTTCTTTGTGTAACATCATGAGAAAGGTCTAAAGAAATCAGCCAAGATATCAGGAAGAGAATTGTGCATTTACACAAGTCTGGTTCATGCCTGATGCCTGAAGGTTCCTTGTTCATCTGTACAAAAGTACAAACAAGTTGGTAATGTCCTGCCAACATACAGCTCAGGAAGGAGACGGTGATGAACATGCTTTGAAGTCTAATATTACCACCCACAGTGAACAGCAAGTAGAGAGGATTGTAATGACGGTGAGTATTCACTCATCTGCATTGTGTTTGGTGATGTGAGGCTTGGCTGGATCTGCTCTGCCATGGAAACCCATTCCATGAAGCTCTCTACGCTCTACTGTTCTTCAGCTAATCTGAAGGCCACATGACCAGGTCAGTAGTGACTGACTCTGCAGAAAGTTGGTGAACTACCTTAACAGAGAGTTGCTGTCATAACTAATCACTTCCACTGTATTATAATATCATCACTGACAGTTGACTGTGGAATATTTAGCAGTGAGTAAATTTCATGACTGCACTTGTTCCACAGGTGGTATCCTATCACTGTAGCGCTGGAGTTCACTGAACTCCTGAGAGCAACCCATTCTACCAATAATGTGTGTAGAATATTTTGGCAATATAGTGTACAAATGAAAAATTTTAAATTTTTGTATTAACGCTGGCAATAATAATTCACATTTCAAATGGGCTTAAATAGAAATTATGGCCAGTTAAAACTTTTCAGAAGGCTTTAGAGGGTTCAAAAAGTTTTTCCAGCCTGCCATATTTCTGGAGAAGGTGACATTGGGTTAAGTGCTTTGCTCAAGGGCTCAACAACAATCACGCTGAGGTCATTACAGGAATCATCAGCGTAGTCTGTTGTACTGACATAACGCCAAGAAATGTGGGATTTCGGCACAACACAACTTCTTTTTCTTCTTCTATAGTTTAACAGGTGACAATAGCCTTCTTCTCAACTTCTTGAAGATATTTGTCACAACGTTTACAAAAATAATTCAGTTCAAATTGAAATTATGGCCAATTAAACTGATTATTTCAACTTTCGACCACATCTGCAAATCCCATATGCTGATTTGACCTTTTTAAAGCCTTTAATTGGAGTCTGAGAGAAGATTCCAGAAGGTCTCAGAAGGTTTTTCCAGCCTGCCGTATTTCTAGAAGAGGCGACATTGGGTTAAGTGCTTTGCTCAAGGGCTCAACAACAATCATGCTGAGGTCATTACAGTCCATATCCCCCAGACACAAGGGTCAATACACTTTGATTCAATCAAACGAACAACCCCATCATTCCTGGCATGGTGCCCTCACCTACTGAGCAGCAGCTAATGCCCTGGACGACATGCTTAGCACAGCTGAGCTGATACAAGTACAGAATTTATGGAGCTCAAAACTATAATGAATGGACAAAAGTATTGGTTAATTGTTGATTCATTTTCTTCTGAAATCAAGTGTTTTATTAGAGTATCTGGCTCTACTGAGCAGGGAGTGTCATCAACTGAGAGTTTATAAAGTAACCTACAAGTATTGCATGGAGTACCATCATTCCAAAGAGCTCAATAGTGGTCTTAATACTGAGGGGCTTTATACCCAAGTGGTCCACAAGTTAAAAAGCTCCAAAGAGTCCTATTCTATTGCGATGTTTACCGTATTTTTGGCACGGATTATGAGGCGCAGTATCAATAAACTTCTATTTTTTGGTCTTTTTTCATTCATATGCTGAACCGGATTATAAGGCATATTATGCAACACTACTAAGGAACAGGGTTGTCACCATGTTTTCCTTCTAATTCAGCAGGTCTTGCCGCTGGGTGGCGAGACCTGTAAAGCTAATCTATGTAAACAAAACTGTAATAAACAACAATTTCTTTTTTTTTTTTTAAGTCAAACGAGCACTGGATGTTAATCTACACAGATTTCTCTCCTGAAAACTGTTTATTTGAAAGAGTAAAGCGCTTCAGTTTATTTACAGCACTGAAGTTATTTACATGCACTGAAGTTTGTGTTAGAGTTTGGATGAAGGGGATTGGTGTGGTCCTGCTCTTGTAATAATTTGTCTCATGAGTTTTGTAGACGTCTGAGTACTTGGCAGTTGAGGCACGGACCATGAACATAGTTCGCTATGCTTCTGGATTCTTGTCGAGCCAGTATCGGATGGTAGTGGTTGCTGTGTTCTGCTCACGCAACTTATAATGTGATTTATTGTGTGTGACTGTGCTTAGGTAAGTGTGTTGTTGCCATAGTTAAAGGAAGTGAGCTTAGATTAAGGAGGGATTCTGTGTGTTCATAGGTTATTTTTTGGTAGGTCTGTTACTTGGCAGTTGAGGCAATGGACCATGAACATAGAGTTAGGCTGTGCTTCTGGATTCTTGTCGAGCCAGTATCAGATTGTGGTGGTTTTGCTATTGTTGTTAGTTGAGTGAGTAGTAGATCCTGGCTGAGCCCTATGCATAACCCCAGCTGTTAGGTGCAGGATTTGTCAATTACCTGTATTATATTACTTGATATCTAGTTAAGCTAGTGACTGCTGTGAAGAGAACAGTTGACAACAGAGGAAAGACCCTGTGACAGCATGGAAAGACAGCTGACAAGAGGGAATAGACCCTAACGGTGCTGCCATGGGCTGGCAATCCATGGTAGCAGCCACCATGGTTAACCATGTGTGTGCAACCAAGCAAGCTACATTGAAAAAGAAAAAAGCAATACCCCAGGAGTCAGCGAGAGCAGGGGTGGAAGATGACTCACAGGCGGATAACATGGTTACGGACTCTGGAACGGACATGACTACGAGAAGTGGGTTAAGCATAGAGGCAGGTGGGATGGTAAGTGGAAAGGAGTTGCTGACTTGTGTGTGTGGGTGGAGCAAGGTCACATCAGTGAGAGGGCTGAGGATACACCAAGGAAAGATGAGGTGCTTGAGTGAAGGAGTGCAGGGGCCCCGCATTGAACAATACTTTGAACAGAATTGTTTGAGTCAGTCGGCTGAAGTCCAGCGGCAGGTTACGTGCCACAGTCCGCAGGATATCAATACCTTTGATACTAGGGAGGCTAACTTAAGCACAGAAGGAGTGGAGGATGAAGGAGGTGTTGATAGGTCAAAGGCTAAGGGAAAGCAGATGGGTAGGGAGAAAGGAATCGGTCAAAGATCCAAAGTTAAATGGCCAGGCACAGGAGACAAGATGGCATGGAGGAGTATTAATGATGATTTGAAAGGTATGCTTGAGGGTTTGAAGGGAACAGCAGAGAGTAAATTGAACAGGCTAGGTAAAGTCATTTATGATTATGGAATGGCAAGATTTGGTGTTGTGCAGAGGAACGTAAAGTGTCGAGATGTAGTTAAATCAAGGCGGCAGGTAGAAATAGAAAAACTGGTTAAGGAATCAAGGTTACTCAGAAAGCAGTGGAAGAAGGGGAATGAGGCAGAAAGAGAGGGCATTGAGTTATTGCAGGAGGAGTTGAGAAGTAAGTTGGTAAAATTGCGGAGAGCAGAGGCTATGAGGAAAAGGAGGAAGAAGAAGGAGCGTGCTAGGATAGAGTTCTTTAGAGATCCATTTAGGTTTGTTAAGAGTCTGTTTAGTAAGGAGAAATCAGGAAATCTAAAGGTCGGAAAGAGGGAGTTGGAGGAGCACTTTAAGAGTGTTTACACAGAGAAGGAAAGGTCTAGCGACCTGGACCTACCAGCAGACATGCCGCCGTTAGGTGATATAGAGTGGAAAATGGATGTTAACCCCCCTAGGTGGAGTGAGGTTCAGGAGGTGGTGAAGGCTGCAAAGGCAGGTTCTGCCCCAGGGCCAAATGGGGTTCCATATAGATTATATAAAAGTGCACCAGATGTTTTGAAGTTTCTATGGAAACTAATGGCTATAGTGTGGAAGAAGGGGATTATTCCAAAGGAGTGGCGCAGAGCAGGTGGTGTTCTTATCCCAAAAGAAAAGGATTCTGTGGCTATTGATCAGTTCCGTCCCATAAGCTTGTTGAATGTGGAGGGTAAGATCTTCTTTAGTGTGGTTGCACGTAGACTAGCAACGTACCTGAAAAGAAATAATTTAATTGATACGTCTGTACAAAAGGCAGGAATTGCAGGTTTTTCTGGTTGCATAGAGCATAATAGTATGATTTGGCATCAGATTCAAACAGCAAGAGCCGAGAAAAAGGATCTACATGTGGTGTTTTTAGATCTGGCTAATGCTTTTGGTTCGGTACCGCATGCATTGTTGTGGAAGGCATTAAATTTTTTTAGGGTTCCAGAAGAGATTTCAAGGTTAGTTAAAGCCTATTTTGAAGACATACAGTTTTGCTTTAGTGTAGGGGAGTGTGTCACATCTTGGCAACGACTGGAAATAGGTATAATGGCAGGTTGTACAATTTCACCGCTAGCGTTTACGATGGCAATGGAGGTGATTATTAGGGCTTCTAAGTGGGTCGTAGGCGGGGAGAGGCTGCATGATGGCACCCGGCTCCCACCAGTTAGGGCGTTTATGGACGATATGACAACATTAACGACCACGGTGCCATGTACCCGGCGACTGCTAGGGAAGTTAAATGATAATCTTAGGCTGGCTAGGATGAAAGTTAAACCGAGCAAGTCTAGGAGTGTATCAATCGTTAAAGGGAAATTGATACAAGAAAGGTTTATGATGGAGGGAGAAGTCATACCATCTATATTGGAAAAGCCAGTTAAGAGTTTAGGTAGGTGGTATACTGCAGCACTGAATGATAAAGAGCAGGTGGAAGGGTTGAGGACAGAAATGGTGGAGGCCATTAATAGAATTGATAAGTCTTTTCTGCCAGGTAAATTGAAATTGTGGTGTCTGCAGTTTGGTTTGTTGCCTCGTCTAAGGTGGCCACTTACAGTTTATGATATTCCGATTTCTGAGGTTGAGAGGTTAGAAAGGGTTATGAGCAAGGCTATAAGGACATGGTTGGGGGTGCCGCGTTGCCTTAGTAGTGTGGCGTGGTGTGGGAGAGGGATGCTGGAACTGCCGTTGACGAGCTTGGTTGAGGAGTTCAAATGTGCTAAGGTAGGACGTGAAATGCAGTTGTTAGGGTCAAAAGACGGGCTGGTTAAAGCAACAGCACCAGTGACTAGGTCTGGGAGAAAGTGGAATGCTCGAGAAGCTACTCAAGCCGCAAGGAGGGCACTGGAGCACAGGGATGTTGTGGGGCAGGTGCAAAATGGGAGGGCAGGATTAGGTTTAGGTGATTCTTGGAAAGCATTCGGCAAGGCCACATCACCTGAGAAAAGGCGTATGGTTACAGGGTTTATTCGTGAGCAGGAGGAGGAAGCAAGGAGGGCAAAAGCAGCAGGGCAGAGTAAACAGGGGCAGTGGATGAGATGGGAAAGTGTAGAGAAGCGGAGAATCACCTGGCGAGAGTTATGGGGATTGGATACAGGCCGTATAAAGTTTCTTTTGGGAGCTACATATGATGTTCTGCCAACGCCACAAAACCTTGCTCAGTGGGTGGGTGAGGATCCAAGTTGTAAGCTATGTGCAGGAAGTGGCACGCTGAAGCACATTTTGTCAGCATGTAAGGTGAGTCTATCCCAGGGGCGCTACACATGGAGGCATAATCAGGTACTTAGATCTCTTGCAGGTGCACTTGATAAGAAACGGTTAGAAGTTAATAACATGCCCGTGGTAGGTTGCAGTAGGGTAATCACGTTTGTGCGTGAGGGGCAGCATAGTGGAGAAACAGCACAGTGCTTGAAAACTGCTGGTAAGTGGGCCAATGCACGAGATTGGAAGTTATTAGTGGATGTAGGTAGTAAACTGCAGATCCCAGAGTGCATTCTGGTTACAACCTTGAGGCCGGATGTAGTGTTGTACTCTGAAAGTAAGCGGATAGTGTATTTTATAGAGCTGACTGTTCCGTTTGAAGACGAGGTAGATGGAGCTTATGAAAGGAAAAGGCTGAAGTATACAGACTTGGTGGCTGAGGTGAGAGAGCGTGGGTGGCAAGCGTATATTAGACCGGTAGAGGTAGGTACTAGAGGCTTTGTTGCGAAGTCTGCCACAAGACTGCTGTCTGAATTCGGAATTAGAGGTCGTGTGCTAAGGACTGTAGTGAAGGAGTTGTCAGATGTAGCTGAAAGATCTAGTCAGTGGTTGTGGTTCAGAAGGGCTGAGGCTACGTGGGGAAGGGAATGAGTTTGTGCTTCTACAGCAGGCTTGGAGGGGGGTGGGTCTGGGACGCCAGACTTCACTGTTGAGCCTTCTGGAGGTGTCGTGGGCCTAATTCAGCGAAACACTGACGAAGGAAGGTGCCTGCCTGATGACCCCTGAGAAGAGCTTGCACTGAAGTTTGTGTTAGAGTTTGGATGAAGGGGATTGGTGTGGTCCTGCTCTTGTAATAATTTGTCTCATGAGTTTTGTAGACGTCTGAGTACTTGGCAGTTGAGGCACGGACCATGAACATAGTTCGCTATGCTTCTGGATTCTTGTCGAGCCAGTATCGGATGGTAGTGGTTGCTGTGTTCTGCTCACGCAACTTATAATGTGATTTATTGTGTGTGATTGTGCTTAGGTAAGTGTGTTGTTGCCATAGTTAAAGGAAGTGAGCTTAGATTAAGGAGGGATTCTGTGTGTTCATAGGTTATTTTTTGGTAGGTCTGTTACTTGGCAGTTGAGGCAATGGACCATGAACATAGAGTTAGGCTGTGCTTCTGGATTCTTGTCGAGCCAGTATCAGATTGTGGTGGTTTTGCTATTGTTGTTAGTTGAGTGAGTAGTAGATCCTGGCTGAGCCCTATGCATAACCCCAGCTGTTAGGTGCAGGATTTGTCAATTACCTGTATTATATTACAGTGAGCTTAAATTTTCAGCAGCATTATAGCGTTAGTGGCTTACCGCTAGCGCTAGCCGCGGATAGCAGCTAATGCTACCAAACAGCTCTACACTAAGGAATCCTGAGTGTTCCAGTGAGCCAGGGTGATATTAACGTGCCCAACACTGGTTCCAGGTGTAAATACTCTGAAATATTAATTGCTTTATGTCAAACCCAGATGTTTTGAGTCTACAGCAGAAACAAAGGGATTGGCCTCACTGTTTCAATACTTTTGGAGGGGACTGTATGTGTAGAACCTTTCTTGATATACAGTGCCTTGCAAAATTATCTGGCCCCCTTAAACTTTTCAACCTTTTGCCACATTTCAGTCTTTAAACAAAGATATGAAATTGTAATTTTTTGTGAAGAATCAACAACAAGTGGGACACAATTGTGTAGTGGAACAAAATCTATTGGATCTTTTAAACTTTCTTTAGGCCCCCTTGTATTAATACTTTGTAGCGCCACCTTTTGCTGTGATTACGATTACAGTCCCTTGGGGTATGTCTCTTTTTTGTCAGTTTTGCACATCGAGAGACTGAAATATTTGCTCATTCTTCCTTACAAAACAGCTGGAGATCAGGGAGGTTGGATGGAGAGCGTTTATTTGTGAACAGCAGTTTTCAGCTCTTTTTCCAGATTCTCGATTGGATTCAGGTCTGGACTTTGACTTGGCCATTCTAACGCCTGGATACATTTATTTGTGAACATTTATGTTTTGGATCATTGTCTTGTTGGAAAATAAATCCCTGCCCCAGTCTCAGGTCTTTTGCAGACTCCAACAGGTTTTCTTCCAGAATGGTCCTGTATTTGGCTCCATCCATTCTTCCATCAATTTTAACCATCTTCCCTGTCCCTGCTAAAGAAAAGCAGACCCAACCCGTGATGCTGCCACCACCATGTTTGATAGTGTGGATGGTGGGTTCAGGGTGATGAGCTGTGTTGCTTTTACGCCAAACATAATGTTTTGCATTGTGACCAAAAAGTTCAATTTTGGTTTCGTCTGACCAGAGCACCTTCTTCCACATGTTTGATGTGTCTCCCAGGTGGCTTGTGGGAAACTTTTAAACAAGAATTTTTATGGATACTTTTGCAAGGCACTGTAAGTAGCTCATACAATGCATTCATTAGAAAGGGTGTCAAAAGAAGTATTTGGACGTCATAGTTCCTGTCCTGTACAGGCCTCGTGAATGCAGAAAGTCTAGCCGCTCTCCTTAACTAAAAAGTGCGAGTATTCTGCAGAGGTACCAAAATTCCTATAATTGTGTGTTTCTCTCTATTCTCGCGTATCACCCTTTGTTGCGCTTCGTCCAAAGCCTTTTATCCGCCTCTCGCCGAGGCTTTCTCTGTAATGGTCTAATGCATGTGAAGAGACTGGCAGGGAGATGATAGTTGGATCTGGATAGGCGAGTGGTCCATTCATTCCATCCCATAGAACAGTAAACACAGCGCAGACAGGCTTTGCTTCCAGAACATTGCAGGTACATTAGCAGGACAATACACAGAGAAATGTGCATGAAGAAGAGATAAAATCACTTTTATTTGGTTTGGTACTTGTTTTAGTAAAAGGACGCCACACTGTTGCCCTTTAGCCTGTAGCAATTTTTTTTGACACCACCCCTAATCCAAAGTACATACACTTATTGGCAAATAATAATAATACCTAATGCAAAACTAAGCATAAAGTTCTGTCTCAGATATATTATGTAAATAATTACAGTTACATCATGTTCTGATGAATCACTGGTGACCCTATTTTGTCGATCTAAAGGCCAAAATATAGATAGCAAGGACACACTTACACACCCCAAATCAAGCTGCACAGTACACAGTTGACAGCTTGATTTAGGGTGTGTAAGTGTGTCTTTGCTATCGTAACGACGAGAAAAGTACACTTAAAAGTCCAGCTTAAAACACGCAAAAGGCATGCACTAATTCTCTTAATTAATCAATAAAATTCAATTTTTTTTTAACAAATGTTGTCACAAAGCAGCTTTACAGAGATAGGGGTCCAAGCCTCTTATCAGTAATCATGGGTCTGTTCTGGGCGTAACCTGTAATAAACCAGTTAGAGTGTCACGTGCCATTCCCTTTAAGAGCCAGGTGCACTCTGACTTTGGGAGATTGGTATTTTAATGGCGCATCTCAGCAGATGAACTGACATGCATGTTTACAGCAATATTTTTTTATTTTGTATTCTGTTTATTGTTGATGTAAAAGTTGGGTTTTTGCACTGCTGCTTGTCCTTGTGTGTGTTTAACAAGGGTGGGGGGGTGTATGCGTGTTGAGTGCGCATGGCGCACCTGCATTTTCAAGATAGCGATGAACCTCTGACTTTTGATGTTCGTCTAGGTTGTTTTCAGTCAGAGTTACACCTGTGTTTTCTGTTGCCAAGATAGCAATACGCAAGAAATTTACCTGAACACACCTCACTTTGATATATATATATATATATTATTCACAAGCGCTTCTGCTATTTAAACTAAGCAGACACAAAAAAAGGCTCTTGGTGCTGTGAAAGGTGGCAATGATCACCACATCGCGCCCTGAAGAGGGAGATAGGGCCCTGGGTCTTGCCACCGCTGCCCCACAAAAAGCTTTCCAAGGTACCTTTAGGTCTTGCTGAGAGATTTATTATTGACTGCTAGACATGCCTCTACAATGTGCTCGAAAACTTAGGTTTTGCTCAGTTGACAGTTTAATGATGCCCCCTCTAGGCCTGAGAGAAGCAGGATAGACATATCAATGGATTTCCTGCCATTAAGGTTGTACGCCACACAGCCAATGTTACCTTAGTTTGCAGTGATGTTGTCAATGAGGAACCTAGACTTCTATCGTTTGCAACAAATTCAGGTTCTGTTTGGGTTCTGCTGACGGTCCGGTTTGAGTATTGAGGCTTCGTAGTCAGAGCTTCTGGAGCCATCGCATACGACAGTCAGTCAGTCACCCCTAGTAGTGAAACGAGGGACACTAACAGTTTAGCAGGACATCCTGCAGCCAGAGGTATTTCCTCGCATGGCAGGGCTTCAAACTGGCATTATACAGCAGATTTCCACCAGATTGCAATACCGTATTTTTTGCAATATAAAGTGCACTTAAAACCATTTAATTTTCCCAAAAATCGCCAGTGTGCCTTATAATTCAGTGCCTCTTATGTATACATTTTACAAGTCAGGTTGTAAGGAGCAGTAAAGCCACTCTGCTGAAGTATGAGCGTTATACAGGAGTTTCACTTTAGTTCCCAGTTAGCACTGGGCCGGAGCAGCATTAGCATTAGCTACTAACCGCTAGTTCCTCGTTCAGAGGTGAGTATTACAGGCCTGTAGCCTGCTCCTAACTGCAACTAGCACTGCTGGAGCAGTAATAGAATTACCCGCTAACCGTGCTAAGCGCTAGTTCTTTCACTGTTCAGAGTTGAGTATTATCAGTCTGTAGCCTGCTCCTAACTCCAACTAGCACTGCTCGAGCAGCATTAGCATTACTCACTAATCGTGCTAAGCGCTAGCTCTTTCAAACTTTAGAGGTGAGAATTATCAGTAGCTTGCTCCTAACCCCAACTAGCACTGCTATATATATATGATATAAATGATTCAGGCTTTTCACTTATTTCAACTACTTACTTTGAAATATACAGCTCTGAAAAAAATAAGACCACTTAAAAATAATGAGTTTCTTTGATTTTGCCAAATTGAAAACCTCTGGAATATAATCAAGAGGAAGATGGATGATCACAAGCCATCAATCCAAACTGAACTGCTTGGATTTTTGCACCAGGAGTGCAGGCATAAAGTTATCCAAAAGCAGTGTGTAAGACTGGTGGAGGGGAACATGCCAAAACACATGAAAACTGTGATTAAAAACCAGGGTTGTTCCACCAAATATTGATTTCTGAACTCTTAAAACTTTATGAATATGAACTTGTTTATTTGCATTATTTGAGGTCTGAAAGCTCTGCATCTTTTTTAGTTATTTCAACCATTTCTAATTTCCTGCAAATAAATGCTCTAAATGACAATATTTTTATTTGGAATTTGGGAGGAATGTTGTCCGTAGTTTATAGAATAAAATAACAATGTTCATTTTACTTAAACATAAACGTATAAATAGCAAAATCAAAGAAACTGATTCAGAAACAGAAGTGGTCTCTTAATTTTTTTCCAGGGCTGTATTTGTTTGCCAAATTTTCAGTGCATCCCTACTGTATCACTGCATAGAAAACAGGGAATGGTGCAGCACCTACCCCTCTGGGTGCTGGAGTATAGAGATCATCATCTCCACCGCCAGAGCTCCGGCGATCATGGCGAGTCCAGGCCGGCTAACAGTACACTGCTGGTCCAGCGTCCGGTCCCGGGTCGACTGCAAATATCAGAGATTTCAGCACCAATGATTCATGTAGTAAAGATGATACTAAAACACTGATAAAACAAATATATATATATATATATATATATATATATACATTTATGATGTCTCAGGTATTCATGCTGGTCAGATGGTAAACATTCCCAGCTTTCTGCAGAGCTGCATTATCCTCATAATAAATAACATTTCAGACCAACATTGAAAGTTCCAGTTACAGTAACGAGGCTTAATATAACACAGGCCTCTAATGAGAAAAGCAGCATGTGCCTTTAAATCAAGGCCAATCACACACTCTGCCGTGCCTACACACACCAATCCACCAGACAATCAGTCAGACGGCCCTGCTAAACAACACCGAAAATTGCAGGAAGCATATGGAACTCACGTCTCCAGGGGCAACGACATCGTTACAAAAGTAGCAGCCAAGTCTGTGACCAGGTATGTTGGAGAACAGTGACGTTCCTTAAAAATGAGAAAAGAATCAGGAGGATCAGAACACAGATTACAACACTGCAACATCTAGAGAACAGGGTTTAAACGCAACATTAAATTAACCACTTTTCAGCACCACTTTAAAATGAGACTACCTTTATAAAGGGTTTACAAATGGTTTATAAAGGAGCCTATTCTTCGTTATGAATTCGGTGTGAAAGACTTTAAAACCTATTAATAAGCAGTTAATAAATATATGACAACGCAAATTTGCAAAACAGAGATCCTCAGAGAGTTCTTTGCCATGAGGTGCCATGTTGGAACTTTCAGTGACCAGTATAACACACCTGCTCCCTATGCTCCCCTGAGACCTAGTAACACTAACAGGACACATGACATTTATCATATCGCTAAGCCCCTCACTCAGTCTGAATCCACTGGGATCTTGGAGTCATAAATAAGGCTAATTTGCAATTTCATTGGCTGTGCCTGAAGAGCGATACCCATAAGGTTTATTATTCCCTACACAATACCTGTGATATGAATTAGCAGACTTAATAATAAACCTAATAACTGACGAGGTTGTCTGAAGGGTTACTCAGGGGTCAAGTTGTTCCTTATCTCACCCGGTACTGCAGGAGTGGTGGAGGATGAGGAGGAGTCAGAGAGAGATGGAGAGGCTGATGAAGGGCTGGAGGCTGCAGTATCCGAGGCTTTGGGTTTTTTCAGGCCGTGCCTCATTACCACGAAGGTGTCGAATCCCAGAGCAGCATTAACGATAAGCTGTTACAACAGAGAGGTCAGAGTGAAGAAAGTTCATTAAAATTTTAGGCTGATGGACACAGACTGCAGAAAAGGTGAAGTGTGCCTTTCTCTCAGATTCTGATTACACGTCAAGAGTTTCACGATGAATGCTGAATAAAAAATGACTTGGATAGGGAGTACTGTGAACATCTAAAGTCAGGAACCATCTAAATCTCTATTAGAGACTCAGATTTAGGTTATATAGGGTATTAGATCAATAAAAATAAAATGTTTAGCAAACAAAAAAGTTTTAAACAAACCAGAATATGTTTTATACATTTTAGATTCTTCAAAGTAGCACCTCTTGCTTAGATTAGACAGTTTTGCACTGCTTGGCTGGATTTTCTCAGTCAGCTTTATGAGGTAGAGTCACCTGGGATGTTTAGCTTTTTCAGTTAAAAGCTGTGCTAAAGTTATCAAGAGTTAATTAGAGTTGATTACTGGTAGACACTCTCACAGAGCAAGGGCTTTGCATTTCTTTGGGTTTATTCTAATGTTATATAGAGCTAATTACAGGTGTACACCCATTGTGACCAATGTATTTAAAGAACCATTACGGATTATATTAGGTGCAGAAACAATAACATGATTAGGATGTATCATCAGATGTTAGCCTCTTAAGCTCCAAGCCTATTTTTACCATTTTCCACCTGAGATTGCATACTCACATTTGAAGGCTTATCACTCTAATATTAAATAATTCAGAGTCAATTTTATGAATTAATATTACTTAGAAGCCTTTACACAATTCATTTAAGACACTTTAATTATTCAATTGAACATGTAATGGCCAAAATATGGTAAAAACCAGGAAAATTTTTAGGCGTTTTTTTTTTTAGATTTTCTATTTTATTTTTATTTTTTCAGACATATAAAATGAACTATTTATATGGATGAATTGTTTTGGCAGCTCTACATTTTGCTATAATGTGTTTACAATCATCATATAAAATTATAAACTGCTCCCTTTCACTGGTTAGATATTATAGTGATTTGAACCAGTAATGGTCTTTTCTTTCTCCAAAGGATTGGAAACTTCATAAGAATAAAAACTACCACTTTTATAACTCATTTTGCACTAATAAGGCTGTTTTTGTGTGGTCTACTCATATACAAACAGAAATCCGCACTGTCTTTTTAAGAGCAGTCTTTCTGCAGAGTGGGAAATCTATCTGTGGCCGAGCAGCTCCCTCCCCTTCCCTTTCAGCTGGCAGAACTCGGCATCTGATTGGCTGACAGACCTCATTTGCATACAGTCATGTTCAGTAGGCTCCGCCCTGTCTGGCTGTGTGCCAGACTCGGCGCAGCGTCGAATAAAATGCGTTTAATAAGGAGTTAAAGTTTAGATTAGTTTCTTTTCTATCTCACATTATTTCAAGCACTGGTTGGATATAAATGGGGATTACAGGAGACTGGATTGATGGATTCTCTTAAGTTTGGAGGCATTTTGAAGGTAAGAGTGTGGGAGAAGCGTGGGTGGTGGGTGTTGGGGGGGGGGGGGGGGGTGAGTGACCTGAGGTAACTACAGGACAAAACCAGAGCATATTTTAACTCTGAACACACACTGTAATGCGCTCTTTCGGCTCTAACTCAGGAACCGAACATCCTACAGTAAAACGGTTCCGTAATCCGGAGGGGCAGATGGCTCGAACAGTGTATAACATGACCGCATTCGATCAAATATGGATGTACGAAAAACGCAAATATGAATATAATATTCCATCATTTTCAGAAGCAAGGCATATGTCGCCTAAATGTTTATTTTCTGAAAGGAGATACAGCTAAATAGGCTAGATAACTGAAAAGCAGGGATTCTAAGCTTTAAAATGGCATATTGGGTGTCTATATTGAACCAATAACTATTCATAAACACAGCCAGTTATTAAATATTATATATCGGGCGTGTTAAGAGGTTAAGGAAAATAGTTTTAGCACTGGCAGCTTTTATCAGCAGAGTTTTAGTCAATATATTTTCTTATTTTGAACTCTGAAGTAAGTCACAGTATTCTGTAAAAGAGATTTAGCCTCAAAATCTGCTCCACCGCCTTCCACCCAGTCCCATTTCCACACCCTAGGTTGCCAGGTATAGACAATAGCATGCAAAACACTGTAGCCATGGTATCAGACAAGCTAGCTATTTTTCTGCTTAACAGGTAATCACTGAGCTTCAGTAAGGTTGCTAACCATAGCTACGTAATTTGCCACCACCAGTAGAGCAGAAGAAATGGGCATTTTGGACAATAAAACATGTATACACTTATTGATCAACTACAAAGTATAAGATCCATCGTCGATGAGTTAATTACTTGAATTTCTTGTCTCCTAATGTGTTTGAGAGCATCAGTTGTAAAGTTGTGAAGAGGTAGAGTTGGTTGGTCTACAGTGAATAACTCTATTTGAGTAATGTTCTAATCCTTACAATGGCAAGAACTACTCACTTTGCTACAGTTTGCTTCCTGCATTAGCCGCTAACCGCAGCGCTAGCTCTTTCGCTGTTCAGAGGTGAGTATTATCAGACTGTGGTCTGCATGTTTACCATGTTAAAACAAGCTACTTGGGAAGAACCGCAAGCTAATATCACCCTGGCTTACCAAAATCCTGAGGGTTCCTCTGTGTAGCGCTATCGGGCAGCATTTACTAGAGCTAAGCGCTGCTAACAAATACTGGAAATCTAAGCTTACTGTAAATAAAAGGAAGCACTTTACTCACCCAAGGAGATACATCTGTGTAGATTAATATCTAGTGCTAGTTCGACTTTAAAAGAAAATGTTTTTTTTAAGAATTACAGTTTTGTTTACTTGCTGAAATTGGAAGGGAAACATGGCGACACCTCTGTTCCTTACTATTGTCGCTAAATAAAATGTGCTTTATAATCTGATGCCCCTTATGTATAAAAAAAGACCAAAAAATAGTATATTGATAATTGAATATTGATAGTGCACCCTATAATATAGTGCACATTATAGTCTGTAAAATATGGTTAAAAAAAAAAAATGAATAAAAACTTTTTAAGAACTTTGGAAGCATCCTCAAGTGCACTTTCATATACCTTCAAAAACAATATGATGAAACTGGCTCTCATCAGGACTGCCCCAGGCAAAAGACCATTAATTAATTAATGACTGTTTTGCTTGTTTTAGCAATTTCCACACATTTTTTTTTATTATTAATACAACATAAAGTTTAAATGTAAAAGGTAATAGTGTTTAAATGTAATTACAAGGAGAAATCTGGAACAAACCTCTTTACTTTCTAAACAAAAGTTAACTTCCAGATTCCATCAATCACCAATTAATCAACCTCTTTACTACAATATGTTTCATACTGATTTAAAATGTAATTGTTCACACATTCGTTCACTAATTATTTAGCTGTATTATTCCTATTATTTGCCAAACAGCACTTCTGCAGCATTTATGTAAATGTAAATCTATGGTTCTGATTCTGATCCATTCTGACACTGCAACAGGTGCTGAGTACTGCTCATTAATATGCATGAGCTCATATACTCCAGTAAATACTGTGGAGACGAGAGGAGAAATAAAAAAAAAGGAAAGGAAAAGAAAGCACCTTCCTCTGGCTGGCAGCGACGACCGTGGGCAGCCACCGGCTCTCCCGCGTGTCCATCAGCAGGAAGACGACGTCATGAGCCGAAATCAGCGCCTCCAACTGCTCCACGTCTCGCCGGGCCTGCGCCATCGTCACCTCGGAGAAATTCACCGGGTGGCCTGGCATGGGGATGCTCATGTTAAAGCCCTCGGCGTTCTGCGGGAGAGGAACACGTTCATTTCCTAACGCTGTATTAATGACGTACATAAACCATGAGTAATCTCACCACCTCCACAACCACACACACACACACACACACACACACACAGGAGATACGATGCACACGGAGTAAAATATATACTGCACTATATGACCCATCTGTACTCACATTACAATAAATACAAATAAACTAATCACACATGCTGATGATTTTTTGAGTGTGTCAGCTCAGCTATATCCTGTGCAGCCCTCATGAACAGCAAGTATTCCCAGAATAAACCCTAATTAACATAAAGTCAGTGGTCAGTTGGAGTCTAATTTAACATTTAACTGTAATTAAATGTTTATATAAATCAGAACAAAATCAAATAAACATTAATAAAGTCAGTGATTAGTGAGACTGTCTACCTGTAATTAACTCTATATAACATTAGAATAAACCCAAATACACAATAATAAAGTCAGTGCTCAATGATAATGTCTAACTTTAATTAACCCTATTTTTAATTAATATAAACCTAAATTAAAATAAAATGCCTACATTCAATTAACTCTATATATCATCAGAATAAACCCAAATAAATATGAATAAGGTTAGTGGTCATTAGGAGTACCTACCTTTAATGAACTTTATATAACTATAACTATCATATATAAAAAAATATGAAAAAGTCAGTGGTCAGTAAGAGTGTCTACCTGTAATTAACTGTATATAACATTAGAATAAACCCAAATACACAATAACAAAGTCAGTGAGAATGTCAAGCTTTAATTAACACTCTTTAACATTAAAATAAACCTCAATTAAAATAAAGTGCCTACATTCAATTACGTCTATATATTATTAGAATAAACCCAAATAAACATTAATAAAGTCAGTGATCAGTGAAAGTGTCTACCTGTAATTAACTCTATATAACATTAGAATAAACCCACACAAACAAAAATAAAGTTAGTGGTCAGTGAGAGTGTCTACCTGTAATTAACTCTATATAACATTAAAATAAACCCAAACAGAGAGTTAATTAATAGCACACATCCTCACTGACTTAAGTAACTAACTCTATATAACATTAGATCAAACTAAAAAACAACAACATTAAATCAGTGGTCAGTGAGACTGTCTACTTGCAATTAACTCTATATAACATTAGAATTGATTCAAAAATAATTATGCAGGCAATGATATATAGAATACATTATATGTAGACAGCCTCTCTAACCAAAATAATTAACTCTATATAACATTAGGACGAACTCAAACAAACCTAAAATTAGTGGTCAGTGAGAGTGTCTACCTGTAATTAACTCCATATAACATAAGAATAAACCCATATAAAGTTCAGCATGTAAATGTCTTATAGAATGAATTAATAGCACACATCCTCACTGACTAAAGTACCTAACTCTATATAACTTTAGATCAAACTAAATTAAACATAAAATAAGTGGTCAGTGAGAGTCTCTACTTGCAATTAACTCTATATTACATTACCTGCAGAATTATTTTTGAATTAATTATGATGTTTTATAGCATAAATGATATGAAGACACCCTCTCTAACCAAAATAACTACAGAATAAACTCAAAGTTATGCAAGTAAATGTCATATTATATTAATTAATAGCAGACACCCTCTCTAACCAAAATAACTAACTCTATATAACATTAGGACAAACTCAAATAAACATAAAATTAGTGGTCAGTGAGAGGGTCTACCTGTAATTAACTCCATATAACATAAGAATAAACCCAAATAAAGTTCTGCAGGTAAATGTCTTATATAGTTAATTACTAGCAGACATCCTCACTGATTAAAGTAACTAACTCTATATAACATTAGATCAAACTAAAACATAAAATCAGTGGTCAGTGTGAGTGTCTAGCTGTAATTATTTTGGTTTATAATAATTGCTATACACTATTACTAGGGGTGTCACGATTTCGATATTTAATAAAAATAGATCTAAATTATGTCATGGTCTCGAGCATCGAATTCAAAAAGAGGATCGATGATCCCTCCCGCAAATGGCGCAGCACACTGTAGCCGACGCCGCGGTCACTGTGAAACAGCAGCCCTTTCTCCAGAGAATGTGGACATTCTTATCTTCTTAAAGAAAAACTTGAAAATATCACAATAACAGTTGTTTTGTCTAGCCTCAAATATGTTAATAGTTTTGGTACCTTAATGAGCATCTTTCTCTCAGATAAAATTAATAATATATCTTTGTTAAAGAAAAAAAACTTGTCATTCCCAGGGACAGAAAAAGTCTTAGTCTTTTGTTCATGTTTAACTGTTATAGTAGGATAGAGTTCAGTTTGTTAAGGCTCTAATTGTTTATTATCTATTATTTTGTACATGACTGTTCCTGTATTTTTTTTTATTATTTATTTTATGTTGCAGATTGCTGTTTTAATAGTGCACACTGCTGCTCCCAAAAAAGCCACTAGATGGCATTACATATATATCTTAATGATTTTTTTTTATTTGACCATTAGTGCCTAATGTGGTGTATTACAGATTGCTTGTATCACTTTGCATCACTTATATCAAGCCCACCTTTTGAAATAAGATATTGTAAATTTGATGAATTCATGACTGTACTGCAAAGTACAGCTCAAACCACATCATCAAGTTCGCTGATGACACAACTGTAGTTGGCCTCATCAGCAAGAACGACGAGTCAGCATACAGAGAGGAGGTGCAGTGGCTGACGGACTGGTGCAGAACCAACAACCTATCTCTTAACGTGGATAAAACCAAGGAGATGGTTGTTGACTTCAGGAGAGCTCCAGGTGTCCACCACCCGCTGAACATCAACGGCTCTGCTGTGGAAATTGTGGATAACACCAAGTTCCTCGGTGTTCACATTGCAGAGAACCTCACCTGGTCCCTCAACACCAGCTCCATAACCAAGAAAGCCCAGCAGCGCCTCTACTTCCTGCGGAGACTGAGGAAAGCACATCTCCCACCCCCCATCCTCACCATGTTCTACAGAGGGACTGTAGAAAGCATCCTGAGCACCTGCATTACCGTCTGGTTTGGGAATTGCAACACCTCAGACCGCAAGACCCTACAGCGGATAGTGCGGACAGCTGAGAAAATCATCGGAGTCTCTCTTCCCTCAATCACCGAGATCTACACCACACGCTGCATCCGCAAAGCCACCAGCATTGTGGACGACCCCACCTATCCCTCACACGGACTCTTCGCTCTGATGCCGTCCGGCAGAAGATACAGGAGCATCCGAGCCTCCACTACTAGACTCTGCAACAGCTTCATCCACCAGGCAGTCAGACTTCTCAACGCACAGAGACAGAACTGAACCCCCACCCCACCCACCACTCACCCAACACACTCGCACAAAACTAAACTGTACACCCCCCCCCCTTTACACAAAACTAAACTGTACACCCTCCCCCCCCCTTTACACTCACAAAGAACTGAACTTCACCCACACACACACCCAGTCAGCACACAGAGGCTGACATGACTTTATTTGCTGCACTCTTAAGAACTATAAACTCTACCTCAGTAACTGCTGTGATTATATATGTTCTATATGTTACAGTATGTCACACATCTCTGCACCTTATCCCCACTATACACTTTATTATTCCGTATCGGTACTGCACTGTCCTGTCTTTAAATTGTCTCGTCTTTTGTATTTATTGTATTTATTGTTATTTAGTGTTATAATTTTATGTTGCACTGTCGTCACTCCTGCACTTTATGTTGTCTATTGCTTGTGGTTCTATGTTGCACCATGGTTCCGGAGGAACGTAATTTCATCACACTGTGTACCTGTACTCAGATGTAATGACAATAAAAGCCTCTTGACTTGACTTGACTTGACTAAACCAATGACTGATCATAGTCTAATCTAAAACTGGCATAGGCCTCTCTGCTGTAAAAAAAAAGGAATCGAATCGCGACCCTTAAATTGGAAATAAAATCGAATCGAGGATTTAGAGAATCGTGACACCCCTAACTGTTACACGAAGTCAGTTATTAGTGAGAGTATCTACCTGTAATTACCTGTACATAGCATTAGAATAAACCCAAATAAACACACACTTACTGACATCTGACTACGTCTATTTGATTTACATCTATTTTTTTCCAATATCCTCTCGAGTTAATTATTGATAGACACTCTGGTAACTGCTGAAACAGACAGTTTTAAACCATTTTTTGGAGTAATTTCTTATGAAACAACGTCAAATACGGGTCTATTATTAACTAATAAACGCATGCATGCCTATTATTACTGCAAATCTACGACAAAGCAGCTGTCTGTGCTGAAGATGACGTCAAAGGAAGTGATGATGCTCTGCTCACTCGAGTGGAATGAGTGCTCATGTCAGATTCAGTGATCAGATTTCTAATCTGACGCTGCTGTCTGAGCGCGGGTTCAGCAGTGTGTGTGTGTGTGTGTGAGCTCGGTACGCAGGGCAGAGTGGAGAGGACAGGGGTAATTATGGCTGAGATAACAGGGCAGCGTCTAATTGGCGGCTGTACAGCGGGGCTCTGTAAAGGTAAAGTATGCAGCGCTCATTAGCCGAACCGGAGGAGATAATCAATACAAGACGGAGGCATTAATAAATAATGAGCCAGTGTAAACACAGCCCCGTGCTCCAGCAGGGAAACTGATCCAATATCCTCTACACACAAACACATGCACACCAGCATTCTACTGCCTGATGTGCTGTTAGACAAATCAGTGCTCAAATCAGATTACTTCTCTTTATTTGATCAAATTTAACCCCCAGAACAGTGTGTGAGCTGCACATCCACTCTGGGATGAGCAGCATTTAAACCTGACTAGACTGATTACGAGTATGATTGCGTGTAAATGAAAATGCTACTATTGGGTATTCATACAGGTCAAGTTTTTATATCCCTGTGTAAAGGTAGCAGCCACTTTACTGTTGGATAAACTCCATTATATACCCTATTTTTCGCACTATAAAGGGCGAAAACCGGATTATAGGGCGCACTATTAATAAATGTCTATTTTCTGGTCTATTTTCATATTACAAGTATGAAATACTTGTAACTAGTAGAAGGAACAGGGGTGTCAATGAGTCAAATAAGAGCTGTATGTAAATCTACACAAATTTCTCCCTTCAGAACTGTTTATTTGGGTGAGTAACGTGCTTCTGTTTATTTACAGTTAGCTAAGATTTACAGATTTCTACTAAAGCTGGAGCATTAGCATTAGCAGCTAACCACTATTGCTAATGCCACCCGACAGAACTACACTGAGGAACCCTGAGTGTTTGGCAAGCCAGTGCGTTATTGGCTAGCGGTCCGTCACACGTAGCTTATTTTAATACGGTAAACGCGCAGGCTCCAGTCTAATATACTCACCTCTGATGCTAATGCTACTCCATCAGTGCTAGTCGGGATTAGCAGCAGGCTACAGGCCGATAATACTCACCTCTGAACAGCCAAAGAGTTAGCGCTCAGCGTGGTTAGCAGGTAATACAAATGCTGCTCCAGCAGTGCTAGCCCGGGTTTGCAGCTAATGCTAATACAGCAGGAGAACTAAACTGAAACTCCTGTATAACGCTGGACTTCAGCAACGAGTCTTTACAACAGCTCCTTACAACCTGACTGGTAAAATTTATACATGAGGCACATTTATAAAAAAAAAAGGTGCACTGACAATTTTTGGGAAAATGAAACGATTTTAAGTGCGTCTTATAGTCTGAAAAATCCAAAAAGTCCAGCATCAACACTAAGATGTTTAAAAACTCCAGCAGCACTGCTGTGTCTGATCCACTGTGCCAGCATAACACATAAAAACAACTCATATATACCACCACCATGTTGGCAAGCTGCTACTGTTGGGCCTCTGCCCAAGTCTGTAATCTACATACACAGTATATCACAAAAGTAAGTACACCACTCACTTTTGTAAATATTTTATTATATATTTTTTATGGGACAACACTGAAGATATGACACTTTGATACAATGTAAAGTAATCAGTGTGCAGCTTGAATAACAGTGTAAATTGTCTGTGCCCTTAAAATGACAACAGCAACACATAACCATTAATGTCTAAACAACTGGTAATGTCAGCCAACTGCTAAGTGAAAATGCCCAATTAGCCATTTTTTCTTTCCTTGAATGTAATGTGACTTGTTAGTGTTACAAAGTCTCGGGTGTAAAAGGGAGCAGGTGTGTTAAATTTGGTGTTTTGGGTACAATTCTCTTATACTGGGCGCTGGACTTTCAGCATGGCAACTCATGGCAAAGAACTCTCTGAGGATGTGAGAAACAGAATCGTTGCTCTCCACAAAGATGGTCTAGAATATAAGAAGTTTGCTAACACCCTAAAACAGAGATAGAGCACAAAGGTCACGATCATACAGCAGCTTTCTAGTATGGGCTCCACTCAGAAGAGACCTTTCACAGGGTTAAGTTCATGTATTCACTGAAATAACCTGAGGTTGGCTTTAAAAAACAAGACGCAAAAGTGCTGCCAGCATTGCTGCAGAGCTTAAAGAAGTGGGAGGTCAGCCTGCAGTGCTCAGACCATACACTGCATGCACACTGCATCAACTCTGTCTGCATGGCACTGTCTTAAAAGGGAGCCTCTTCTGAAGCTGATGCACAAGAAAGCCTGTGAACAGTTTACTGAAGACAAGCAGTATGATCATGGACTACTAGAACCATGTGCTGTGGTCTGATGAGATCAGGATAAACCTGTTTGACTTGTTTGAGATGGTGTGGCACCAGCTAAACATGGTGAGCTCACAGTTAAGCAAGGTGGTGGTAGCATCAAGGTCTACAGGAGCTACAAGAGTGCTGCCAACACTGGGGAGCTAAATTCCAACATGCATTGTGACATTTTGAAGCAGAGCATGATGCCCATAACTGCAAGAAACTGGGCTGCAAAGCAGTTTTCCAACATAATGACCCTTAAACTCAAGTCAAAGATGAAAACTGAGTTGCAGAGGAAGCTAGATGTAAGGGTAACGGACTGGGCAAGTCAGTAGAGGATCACAGTAGCAACATGTGCAGCTCTGGTGAATTTTATACCCAAGAGGGTTAAGGCAGTACTGGATAATAGTGGTGGTCACACAAAATATTGACACTTTGGGCACAATTTGGACATTTCAATTGAAATTTTCACTGTGAGTTTTATTCACTTGTGTTGCCAGCTATTTAGAAATGAATGGCTGTGTGTCAAGTTATTTTCAGAGGTCAGTAAACCTGATATTTGGCATTTATTTCATAGGATTTTGTTGGTAAGTCAAGAATAAATAATGCTTCATATCCTATACTGGAAATGACGCATCTACTGTGATACGATATGAAGTTTTGAGGGACGAGTTTATGGAAAGCTTTGACATTTAAAAGCTACTAGACTGCCAAAAATTGGTCACTCAACATGGCATGATTTAAGAGATGTGCACTTCCTGTCGATGGCATTTGCATTAGTTTTGGTAGAACGCTGCGGTACTGAAGAAGCAGCCTCCCTGCAGATAGCTCGGATAGCTGAGTAATCCCTAATTTGAATAAATGTGAATAGAAGTGTCCACTTTAGTGTTCTGTACATGCAATATGGAAATCAGTGGAGGGCTTCCAGTGCCTGAGCACGAGCCCACAATTCCCACCATTTTCCCAGCCTACAAATTCCATCCACAACCTGTCCAGACCAGTATCAACCCAATACCCTGCTCTTATAGAGTACTGTACAACCCGGTTCTGCAGAGGTACAGTAAAAAGCTGCAGGAAATGAGTCTTTTCGACACCTCTACATCACAGCTCGACCTCATTTGACGAGGCTGGGGGCCGAGGGCGGGGGGTTAGGGCTGCTTAATTAGCAGCAGACTGGGGCCCAGCAGGGTTGAATTAGACAGCCTGCATAAGCCCACCGCTCTACAGCTTCAGGAGGGCTGGAGTGAATCTGAAGGTGAGGGAGTTAGTGAGGAGCCGGGCTCATTCACCGCTCTACAGAATAAATAAAAAATGACTGGAATAATTTAATATTTTAATATTGTTGTGATCATATATAAAAAATAATCATAGAAGAATTCTTGTTCACTCGTATCTCTTGTTAGATAACCAGGCATGTCTAAAAGACTGGCCATCATACAGCAGTAGTACTCCAGTGGGGATGGTGTTGGGTAATATGGGAATGTTGTGTATGTGTGGGGGGGACTGTGTTAGTGATACTGTTAGTGCTTAGCAAGGGCGTAGGAGCGGGTTTGATATTGGGGGGGACACATTTGCCAATATGAACCCAAGCCCACCCTGTAGTTTCCTAGAACAACATTTGTGGAAATTACTTTTAATTAAAAGTAAATTATTATTAAAAGGTGATTTTACAACCTAAACAGGTTACTCCACGTTACAGTTACTGTTATTAGAAAAAAATATGAATGCAATGTCTGAATTGTATGCATATAACAAAAATGATCAGTTATCACCTAATATTTAAAGTAATATAACAAAGTTGGTTATTATTATTATTATTATTATTATTATTATTATTATTATTATTATGTATTGGCATGTCAATTCTGTCATATCTTTATGTTTTCTCCTGCGCTTATTTTTTTCTACTGAGAGCTCTTCTTAAGATGGTGTCCTATTATGTAAAAGAATGTAGCTTTACGTTTCATAGAGATTTTTATAAACGTCAGGATATGTGGTCTTACTGTGAACTACAAATGAACAGAAGTCACGTTACAGCAGTGTTTCTCAAACCTGTTCTTACATGTTATACTGCATATTAAAACTGTTCTCCATATTCTTGAGCTTCCTCTGCTTTAAAGGCATTTAATAGAGTGGTGGTATGATGTGTTTAATACACTGCTGGATATACATGATTAATTTAGGCTCCATAGGGGGCTAAGAGATTTTAACAGGTAAACTCGGTAAATGACTGTTTATTAGCCGATCAGCTGGATCAGGTGGAAAACACAATTTTGGGGCAGTGATGATCAGGGTTAAGAAACTGCTTTAAACTAAAACATAAAGTACTGTACTACATTCTGGCTAACCACTACATCTGGCTTCTATCTAACTAGTTAACTAAATGAATTTTCGTTCATTATAGCCCACAGTAAGTCCTGTAATCCTAAATTAATAAACACAGTTTGACAAAATGAAATAGTGATTAGCTGATCAGGTACAGGGCAAGTTGAACATTACATATATAGTTTTTTTTTTTTCCTTTAAACCTGACTCCCAATCTAACTAATTCCAAAGTTAAGCTAACTCACTCACACAGCTGCAGTTTATTAATCACAGTGGGTTTAAACTGTGTGCTGATTTAGAGACGTGTATTTTTAACCAGCTATCAGAAACATATCATCACAGTTTACGTGGTTAGCCTACCGTTACCTTTTTTTAAAAAAAAATCTCCGTATATTCATCTCTGTTTTTAAATCAGCTGCTGCTGCAGCCCGATCCCGCTGCTAAATCTCACAGCGAGGGGGCGGGGCTTCCACCACCAGCACACTGCCTCTCCTCCCCGCGTCGCAAAACCAGCAAGCTGATTGGCTGTTTCTACTGAGAGGCGGGAATTAATAAATGAACTGGCTCCGTGACTGGTCCCGTCTGTCTCCTCATTAATAGTACAGCTGATCTGAGCGAAACGATATCATTTTTGGGGGGGACAAATCCACCTGTTTCTAATATTGGGTGGGACATGTCCCACCCATCCCCCCCGGTTCCTACGCCAATGGTGCTTAGTAATGCTGGGTTAGTAAAGGGAAAGTGACGGGTTAAAAAGGGGACATTGTTGGGTTGGGATGGGGAAAGTGATGGGTTAAATTGAGAACATTGTTGGATTAGGGAAGATGATGGGTTAAAAAGGGGACGTTGTTGGGTTGGGATGGGGAAAGTGATGGGTTAAAAAGGGGACGTTGTTGGGTTGGGATGGGGAAAGTGATGGGTTAAAAAGATGACATTATTTAATTAGAGAAGATGACGGGTTAAAAAGAGGGTATTGTTGGATTGTGATGGAGAAAGTGATGGGTTAAAAAGAGGACATTGTTGGGTTGTGATTGGGAGAATGATGTTTAAAAAGGGGATATTCCTGGGTTGGGAAGGGGACAGTTTTGGGTTCAATGGGCTGAGATGGAGAGAGATGTATAGAATTCTGACATGCATTTAAAAGAAACAGTGTTGGGTCACATCAGAATATTGGAAGGCTTGGCGATGGTTAGGTTAGAGGACATTGTTGGGTTGGGATGGGAAATGTGATGGGTTAAAAAGGATAACTTTTGTGTCGGGGTAAGGACTGTGTTGTGAAATGCTTGCCTAGGATAAGGACAGTGCTTGTTGATTTATGTTGGTATGTGGGTAGGTTGGAACTGGAAGGTGTTGAGTAAATTTTGGAAAGAGGATAATGTTAAATAATGTTGTTTAATGGCAACGTTTGATCAAGATGGAACAGTGATGGGTAATGTTAAGTTGGAAAGCAGAAAGTGTTTATTTGGGAAGGGGACATTTTTGAGTAAATGTTGGGCAGAGATGGGGACAGTGCTGGGTAAGAAAGGGGAAGCAGACAGTGTTGGGTTATTCTGGCTGCCCTTTTCCCAACAGAACACTGTCCTGTACCCACCCAGTACAACTCAACATTTTATGCTTCCCATGCCAAATCGGTCTCCAATACTGTCCCCATCCCAGCACAATATTAGTCAAAAGTGTCCCCTTCCCAACACAACAGTGTTGGGTAAAGATAGGTTTGGATGGGGACAGTGGAGATGGTGGCTTATACACTGCCTGTCAAAAAAGAAAATGTTGGATTTAACTAAATAAATAGGTACAAGCTTCATATTGGATAATTACTGCATGGGTGATTATCTTTCAGCTGGCAACAAGTTATTTAACCCTGACTGGTGCAATTACATATTGTTGCAATTACATGATGAGTTGCTTCTCATCCTGTGGTTGTGGAAAGATGTCAGTCTGATTAAGAAGGGTCAAATAATTGGCATATATCAAGCAGGGAAAACATCTAAAGATGTAAAAGTTTGTGAAACTACTAAAATCAGGTTAAGAACTGTCTAAAGTATTATTAAAAACTGGAAAGGTTAGTGGGGACCCATCACCTTTAAGGAAGAAATGTGGCCAGAAAAAAAGTCCTGAATGATCATAATTGTCTTGCTGAAATCAAATAGAATAAAAACCGACAGAAAAACAGGACTATGTTTAATAGTGAAAGTAAGAGCATTTCTGCATGCACAATATGAAGAGAACTCAAGGGATTGGGACTGAACAGCTGTGTAGCCTTAGAAAATACACTTATTAGTAAGGCTAACCGGGAAAAAGGCTTCAATTTGCTAAGGAGTATAAAGATCGAACTCTGGAGTAATGGATTATCAGGGTAAGAAGAGAGGCAGCTGAAGTGATGCACCCATCATGATAACCGAGTGTCTACTGTACAAGCCTGTGGGATTGCTGCAGTTGGTCAGGTCTAGGTTCAGCAACAGTATGTGCTGAAAGAATGAGGTCAGCTGACTACCTGAATATACTGAATATAGAGCAGGTTATTCCATCAATGGATTTTTTCTTCCCTGATGAACACGGCCATATTCCAAAATGACAATATCAGGATTCATGGTGCTGGAATTGTGAAAGAGTGATCCAGGGAGCATGAGATCATCATTTTCACACATGGACTGTTCACTACAGAGTCCAGACCTTAACCTCACTGAGAATCTTTGGGATGTGCTGGATGGAGAAGAGCTGCTTTGTGCAGTGGTCAGACTCAACCATCATCAATGCTGCTGCAAGATCTTGGTGAAAAATTAATGCAACACTGGATTGAAATAAATCTTGTGACGTTACAGAAGCTTATTGAAACAATGCCACGGTGAATGTGTTTTTTTTCCTTAGTTTTTGAGAGAATTCTAAAATCCATTGAGGCTAGAACATCTCACCTGAAAAGCCCTGAGAAGCCAGTAGCCACTTAAGCTAGAGTGTGTTTTTCTCTGAGCAGTTACTTTTTTTTATTTTATAGATTAATACGGTTGAGTTTTGACATGAAATTATTCTGAAGCTTACGTTACTTTTGATTGGCTGCAGATGAGTAAAAGTAATTAAACTTCATTTTTATGTTATCAGTGTATGACAGGCCAATCCCACCATCACTTGGACAGATTTATTGGAGATTTTTTTTTTTAGATGAAGAGAAAGATTATTATAATTTCACACAGAGGACTTCTTTGATGTCTGAAAAAAAAAACACACCCGATGCTACAGCCAGTGACTTTACTTTTTTGAGTCGCTGGGTCATCCATACTTTTGCACAAAGTAAAGCTACCCCAGGTGTAGATGCAATTTGCTGTTTGGTTGCAATTTGATGTATAGCTCCGCCCACCTCCATATGCTTAAACTACAAAACTGCTCCGCTCACTTTCCATCTCCATTTTTTTCTTTCTTTTTATTCATAGTGATGCTGCATTTATTGGCGGCAGTTGGTGAAGAGGCGGAGCCTAGGGGGAGGCAAGGGACTGTCCTGACCCTCCTACTGTTGGGAGAATCGCAAGTGATCGAGGAGCCTCGGTGAACAGGTGGCTTAATTAGTTCATCTTAACTAGACAAATTAACTATAAGTTAAAAAAAAAACAAAAAAAAAGCTTTGTGTTCAGGTTTAACTGTGATAGAAGAACAAAACACATTATTTGAAAGTACTCACATCTCCCTCATCTGCTGACTCAGTCAGAAGAAGTCTGTTGGCTAATCCTGCTGTGTACTGTCTAAAGGTCTTAACCAAAATGATCTAAATGGCATTTCTTCAACTGAACTGGTTTAGTGGGTGGGGCTCTGGGGAGGGATGGTGCCACAGTGTTTTTTGTGACTTCACAATTAGGAAGTCCTCAAAGCGGCTCATAGAAGCATATGAAGATTCCTGACACCAAACTCATCAAACTGATTCACAGATTTTTTTTTTTTTTACGTTCAACCCTCCTGTTATGTTCTTTTGTCAGGAACAGCAATGGTTTAGTTCCCGGGTTAATTTGACCCGGCACATTTTTAATCATCAAAAGATGTCAAAAACCAAAAAAATCCTAACAAGCAATCAGAATATTTAGTTACTAACATAACATAAAATGCAATAGGTTTACACAACATTGAAACATAACATTGCAAGTTTTTTGTTTTTGCAGGGGGTGTTTGCGAATATGTGAGATGAACTAGTTTCATATTATATGTTGATTACAATATTTAGGGCAAACAGAAGAAATTTCATACTGAAAAAAATACTTTTCACAATTTCTTAAAACCTTAAACTTTAAAATGGGTCAATTTGACCCGTCACATAACAGGAGGGTTAAAGTGTGTATAGGGGGGGCGCCGTGTGGTCCAGTGGTCTAAAGCGTGGCCACTATGAGCGGGAGGTCGCTTGATGGCAATGCTGCATGAGCGGGGGTTCAAACCTGCGACCTTCCCGCTCGTAGTGGCAGAGCTTTAGACCGCTGGACCACTCGGTGCCCGCAATTAAGCTGTATTTAAGGAAGGGAGGCCAAAACAATAGTGTAGTGTGGTATGCCTGGCAAACCCACACCATTACTGTAAAAAACAGTGACTTATGAGAGAAAGATCATGCCAAACTATAAAATTAATATATAACTGATATATAATATTCAGTACATATGATGAAGTGTTTTTCCCATGCTTCAGTTCAGTTTACCGAGAAACGATAATTTATACTGGGTCTGAAAAAAGACCAAACTGCACTTTTTCCTCAGCTACTATATTTCAGAGCTTCTGGTTGGACAGTGTGATGGGTTTGTTGGGGCTGTTGAGAATGATTAATGCTGAAAAGGAAAGGAAGTGGGGGGGGGGTGATGAAATGGTGGATGAACAGATGGAGTTAGAGAGGGAGGAGGAGAATGGGAGGATGAATCTTTGGAAGGAAAAAACGTCTCCAGGGACGTAAAACGACGACGGACAGCGATGCTACAGCGAGGCCTGAGGGCACAGCCTGGCACAGAGTGGCACTCGAGGCAGCCGAGCGCTACCGCACTCTCTCAGCGTTCCTGCATACCAACACCAACACCAACCACCGCCAACTCACAGAACTCGTCCTCACGTCCCTTTAGTTGCTTAGCAATCAAAATTACACAGCATCTAATTAAAATCCCCAAAAACTGCCTCACAGTCCGATCAGAGCTCGGCCCAACCGAATTCCAAACAGAACCGAACCAGACGACGGTCTGAGCCCAGCGCCAAGCATATCCGCGGTTTTCTACACCGAGCGAGATCCAGAAACCTCAGGATAATGTCATATAAGCCCCTCAGGCGTTTCTCACAGGGATTACACACAACGTTTCTGGCACGACTCCCGTATTTCTAAACTACACTATAAGTCTTTTTCCAAAATGAGGATTAAATGGTGGAAAAAGTTATCCAAAACCAGCAAAGTAAGACAGAGGTTTGTCCCATCATCCCTGATGTGATTTCACAAACACTGAGAATCTGAATCTACGTATTTTTATTTTGACATCATATAGGCAAGATATGCTGTCCAATAACACACAAACCATAATGAAACTTTCATCATTAGGGCTGTATATTGGCATTAACCTGGCGACGTGATCCAATACACAATATTACATTACATTACATTAGGCAGACGCTTTTGTCCAAAGCGACTTACAATAGTGATGTACAGTCATATGAAAAAGTTTGGGCACCCCTATTAATCTTAATCATTTTTAGTTCTAAATATTTGGGTGTTTGCAACAGCCATTTCAGTTTAATATATCTAATAACTGATGAACACAGTAATATTTCAGGATTGAAATGAGGTTTATTGTACTAACAGAAAATGTGCAATATGCATTAAACCAAAATTTGACCGGTGCAAAAGTATGTGCACCCTTATCATTTTATTGATTTGAATACTCCTAACTACTTTTTACTGACTTACTGAAGCACAAAATTGGTTTGGTAACCTCATTGAGCTTTGAACTTGATCGTGTATTTAATTTTATTTAATATTTTGACTTTGCAAAAAGTAATAAAAAATGCCTAAACAAAAATCTCTCTCTCATTATTATGGCATTATTCTTGGAAAGGAAAAATAAAACATGCATGTGTGTCTTTTTAAATAATGTATGTAAACCTTTCAATTGTATCTATAGGTATAACCACAGGTTTAAACACAGATATGAATATTTTAATTTGATCTGTGTAAGAGATATTGACAGAGGTGGAAAGTAATGAATTACATTTACTTACATTACTGTAATTGAGTAGATTTTATGAGTAATTTGTAATTTATAAAGTAGTTTTTAAAATAGGTAATTTTACTTTTACTCAAGTTCATTTTGACACAAGTAATTTACTTCACTACATTGTAAAGCTCCCCGTTACGGTGTAAAAAATGAAATGCTGGTGAAACGAAAAATTGGCGTAGATGCGCCGGTGCATGAATGCTCGAGTGTGGAATAACGAGGCAATAACGTCCTCATGCAATGCAAAATGTGTCCTGCCGGACACATCAAACCTGAGAAAGCATGTGGTGGTAAGTATTTTTATCATTAAACATCTGCTTAAATGTTAAAAAAAAAATGTAAATAGCAGTTAAAGCACAGCAATGGCAAGTTAAAAAAAATAATGAACTGTAAAACTATAAAACTACAGTTTATAGTCACCTATATGACCATAACCTTTTAACAGTAAAGAAAAAAATGGATTATAGAAACCTATGCCATATGTTCTTGAAAAGGTTTTATGGAGTGGTCTGAACAGATACTGCCTGAAAGGTCCAAATTATTATGTGGAATAATAGTTCATTAAAAATTATTTAATTTATGATTTGTTTTTACTTTTTTACATCAAATAATTAAAAGTAACTATGTAACTTTTACTCTAAAGAAAAAAAATTAAATTGAGTACTTTTTTACTTTTACTCGAGTAGATTTTTAGATGGGTACTTTTACTTTTACTTGAGCAGAATTTTAGCAAAGTAAAGGTACTTTTACTTAATTACAATTTTTCAGTACTTTTTCCACCTCTCGATATTGCAAAGATAGCTTACATCACATGTTAAAAGTTTGAAAAACACTTCGTTCATGCATTATTGAAAAGATGTTTTTGTACCGCTTGGCAGAAATGTTTATGCCTTTATGCTTACACAACGCAACCTCTTCCCCCGAGAGATTCCACCACACCAGTGTGCTCACCTCCACCAGCAGCACTGCTCTAAATCCCTCTCTTTATTTATAAATGATAAAGCCATTAATAATTCATGTCCTTATTGATTTAAGAAAATGGAAAACGTTGAGTGGAAATGTCAGCTTTCCTCGATCTTCAAACTGTTTCATGTCAGTAAATATAAAATACCCTGTTTCTTCACTCACCACTCCGGGGAAGATCTTGCGTAATCTGTCCACAGCAGCCAGGGCTTTAGACTTGCCTCCACTCAGACAGTCCTCAAACTCGTACAGCGGCTGGCGCACCGGGTTCGAGTACGAGATCTTCGCGTTGTCCACAAACGTGATGTGTCTCACTCCCCAGCCCTACACACGTCAAGCAGAAATAAATAATTACGCTTTTTAATCCAGTACCACTGCCAGTTATTGCTTATTTGCAGAGTGGCACTTTCAGTGTTCGGACAAATAAAATTAAAAGGCAGATAATTTTCATGGAACAATGATAAATTTATTTAAAAAGTCATACTGCAGTGTTTCCTCCGTCTTTTATTTTTTATTCAGCAGTAGCAGCAGGCCCACCCTACCCTGGCCACGTTGTGTACCAAAGCACTGCTGTACACAATGCAGGAAGTGTAATTTTGTGAATTTTACTCACATGTGACTTGAGTAGCACTGCTGAGGTAAATCTACGATTAGAACAGCTTTGTTTAGGTAAATGCATTCTGCTTTGTAGAGTAATAATAAAGTCATCCACACCAGGAAGAAAAACATATGGAATTGTTTAGTAAACAAAAACGTACTAAACAAACTACAAGATGTTTTATACACCATGTTCCAAATTATACAAGTGATATTTGTCATGTTACACCAGAGACTGTAAAAAAGATGGACGCCATGTCTCTGTTTCCAGTCATTCAATGAAAATGAAGCCAAAAACTTCCACCATGTTGGCGATCCTGAAACCCAAGTCTGCGCAGTAGAGACCAGAGGACAGAGAAAGACTGTGGAGAGACCGCCTACTCATTTAAATAACCCCGCCCCTGAGGAGTTGCCTCCACAGAGCACACACAGTCTATGGTCCCACCCATGCAATCATTGGTCCCCCCCGGCTAGGTGTAACCCAGCCCTTTTACAATAACCACACCTTTTTGAATAGAGCTGAATAACGTTTTAAAAATCGAATTCTGTGGGGATATAAAAAATGAACAATATAAGCAGAGGTTACACTAGCTGTTGGGTTTAAATAATGGAGGTAGAATTACAGTGAAAAAAACGTGATTGAAAGTTGTCTGTTTTGCCATTGAAACCTATGGGGATGGGTGGGGTTACACAGCTTTCTGAAACCGAACAGCAGGGGGTGCCCGACCTGTGGTGGCTTCACTTTTAGGAGTGATGCTCTGTCAAGCTATACACAGTCTACGGGCCCACCCTACACTGGCCACGTTGTGTACCAGAGCACTGCTGTACACAATGCAGGAAGTGTAAATTTTACTCACATATGACTTGACAAGCACTACTGAGGTAAATCTATGATTACAATAGCTTTGTTAATGTAAATGATTTCTGCTTTGTAGAGTAATAATAAAGTCATCCACACCAGGAAGAAAAATATATGTATCAAACAAACCACAAGATGTTTTATACACCATGTTCCAAATTATACAAGTAATATTTGTCATGGTACACTATCAGTTTTATTGTCTGATTTGCATCTGTGATACTGTGTTGCCTTTGGTAGTTTGTCCCTTCTGTCTCCTTGTACCCTCTTCTTAGTAGCTACCCCCTACTTCTTCAGCGTAGTTGATTCTCCATTTTGAGTCTGTTCAGCTCTCTGCATATCATCTTTTTTCACGAGGGCGCAAAAATACCAGGTGAAAAAAATTAACCAGCGTGTTTTAAAATTGTGAGTGTGTAAATTAACTTCTTGTGAGCACACAAGAATGCAGTGCCTTGAACAAAGTATAAAAACATTTGATATTTCACAAAAAACTGAAGTGTAATCATCATACCGTGAAGAGAGGGAGATTCCGCCAGACAAATTCACATATTCGCACATCTTGGCTGGATTTTCTCAGTCAGCTTGATGAAGTTTCAGTTAACAGCTGTGCTGAACTTATCAAGAGTTAATTACTTGAATTTCTCTCCTCTTAATGTGTTTGAGAGCATCAGTTGTAAAGTTGTGAAGAGGTAGAGTTGATATACAGTGTTAAGTCATATTTGAGTTATGTTCTAATCCATATTATGGCAAGAACTACTCAACTAAGTAAAGAAAGAAATTACTTTAAGAAATAAATGTCAGTAAAAAATAGTGAAAACCTGCAAAACATGAGTATAGAACTGCAGACTCCTACCATCAGTGTTCTCGCCACATTGCAGCCCAGAGTTCCCGCCCCAAGTAACAGACATTTAGTGGATACGACCTTATCCAGATCCAGCGAGGGGACCAGACGCCAGCGCATCAACTTAAGATTCAGATCAACCGACGATTCTGCAAGCCTTAAACACACAACACAACAGTGTAACAGTGGAACACGTCTTCATCCAGCTTCTTTATTTACCATTATTTCATTCATAGCATACCTGTATCTTAAAATCCTATTACATTTTAATAATAAAATGACAACACCATCAATACAATAAAGATATTAAAGTGGCAGTCTGTAGGTTTTGGGGTTAAGAGACCTTCTTGTGAGAATGTGTAATTACAGGAAGAATGTAATACAGCACTTTAACAGTGTTAAAATATTCTCTCCTTAATATGGAAGTCCATTTCTGCAATCTCATAATTATGACTTAGTATCTTATAATTATGCTCTACCATCTCAAAATTATGATGTGTGTCTTATAATTGACTTACCAATTGACTTAGCATCTCATATTTATGACTTAGTACCTCATAATTATGACTTGCCATCTCATAATTATGACATATTATCTCATTATTATAACTTACCATCTCATAATTATGACTTGAGTATCTTATAATTATGCTGTACCATCTCAAAAGTTATAATTGTATCATAGCATCTCAAAATTGTGATTTAGCATCTCATATTTATGACATAGTATCTCATATTTTATGACTTACCATCTCATAATTCATACTTAGTATATCATATTTATAACTTAACATCTCATAATTATAACTTAGCATCTCAAAATCACGACTTACCATCTCATTATTATGACGCAAATCATGATTTACTCTCTCCCAACTGTAACTTAGCATCTCAAAATTATGATTTACTCTCTCCCAACTGTAACTTAGCATCTCAAAATTATGATTTACTCTCTCCCAACTGTAACTTAGCATCTCAAAATTATGATTTACTCTCTCCCAACTGTAACTTAGCATCTCAAAATCATGATTTACTCTCTCCCAACTGTAACTTAGCATCTCAAAATTATGATTTACTCTCTCACAATTGTAACTTAGCATCTCAAAATTATGATTTACTCTCTCCCAACTGTAACTTAGCATCTCAAAATTATGATTTACTCTCTCACAATTGTAACTTAGCATCTCAAAATTATGATTTACTCTCTCACAACTGTAACTTAGCACCTCAAAATTATGATTTACGCTCTCACAACTGTAACTTAGCACCTCAAAATTATGATTTATTCTCTCACAACTGTAACTTAGCACCTCAAAATTATGACTTAGCATCTCAAAATCATGACCATGTCCATTATTATGTCTTACTATCTCAATTATAACCTAGCATCTCAAAATTATGACTTAACATTTAATTATGTCTTTGTATCTCATTATGATGATTTAGTATCTCTTAATTATGACTTACCATCTTATAATTATGACTTATTTTCCATAAGTTAAAGACGTGTGACCTACCAGACCACTGACTCTGTTTTTAGAATGAATATATTATTAGATGGTCACTTAATCACACAGATTCCATTCATTTGAAAATGTTCCCCCATCTCCACTTTAAAATAAAGAATCTTAAGGACTGCCACTTTAATAATGTACAGACCAGTAGAAAATAATGGGAAATTCATTGTTTAAATGTAAATTAGTAGACATGGGCATTTGTTAACTCATTAATTCATTAGATAATGGAAAGCTTTAGGATTAAATTAGGAAAAGAGCTTTATCAGATGTATCACTGCTACCGCAGCAGTTATTAACCCTGGTAGCAGAGCTCTGATTCTCTGCACACCTGATTTAATTAACAATACATCCTCCACTGAAGTGTCTGGCCTGGAGTATTCCAGGAACAGGGTTGAGAATCAATGTAGTGAGAGAGCTCCATTCTGCATGGACTGATCCATGAGCAGTTAATCAGTTCACGAGACAGCACCACCTGCGTGAATTAAGCTTCATTTCATGTTAATTATGTATATGAGGATAAATTGAGGCGAGTCGTTTGCATATGATAAGGGAGAGGAACTGGAAGCGTGTAACACCTGCATACAGCCCAGCGTTATTCATCACAGCATTCAAATCAATGTTGTCCCACATATTCTTCAATCAGCTGCCAATTCTGCAGCACAGCAGGTGTTTAAATGCAGGTGTAACAGCAGTGCGTGATCAACACTGACTGTTTATTTGGGTTCATTATAATGTGATATAGTATTGCTGTATATACAGTACCAGTCAAAAGTTTAGACACACCCTTTCACTCAATTATTTTCTTTTTTTTTCCCTTCTGATGTAAATTAATACTGAAGTCATCCAGACTATGAAGGAACACAAGGAATCATGTAGTACTTGTAGACTTGATCATGTAGTTATGATGAACTTCTCCTGTACAACAAAGGTAACTTTTGCTCTTCTTTTCCTGGCATGGTCCTGATGAGTGCCAGTTTCATTATTTTAATGTTTTTGATTTCAATGTTTTTGATGGTCTTTCCAACTTTTTTGGCTGACTGATCTTGATTTCTTAAAGTTTTTAGAGTTTTTTTTTTTTTTAAGTTCTTGCTACATAATATGGATTAGAACACTACTAAAACACAGAGCTATTCACTGTATACCTGTAACTCCACCTCTTCACAACTTTACAACTGATGCTCTCAAACACATTAAGAGAAAAGAAATTCCAGTAATTAACTCTTGACGAGTTCAGCACAGCTGTTAACTAAAAGCCTAAATTACTCTACCTCATAAAACTGACTGAGAAAATCCAGCCAAGATGTCATCTAGGCAAGAGGTGCTACTTTGTTTTTTCTTCTAGTTTAGATGCAGTTTGAATTAATCTACAATGCAGAACATTTTAAAATAATAAAAAAAAATTGTATTTAAGTTGTACAAAAGGTTATGGTCAGTGCTGAAGGATGTGTGGCAATATGTCTGCTGGTCCTTTCCACATATTTTGGGATTGCCCACACATTTCTGAATATTGGGTTGATGTGGTAAAGAAGATTAGATCAATACTGAATTCCGAACTTGATTTCAAATTTAGTGTCATTTATCTGGGAAATGTACCAGCTGAATTAAAAAACCAAGATAGGTATTCGTTACAAATACTATTAGCGGGTAGTAAAAAAGCAATAACTAAAAAGTGGCAGAGTAAAGAATCCCCAACTCTTTCTGATTGGGTTGAAATTGTTCAGGAGATTTATGTGATGGAGAAAATGACCTTTTCATTAAGACAATCAGCTAAAAGATTTCAAACACACTGAAGAAACTGGAAATCCTGAGCTGATTTACTTCATTGAATCATAAATTGAAATTCGCATTTTAGACCTCCATGTGTTTTGTGCCTTCACGTGATTTGCCTTTATTTCTTTGTCTACTTAATATAAATATATGTATAGCATTTAAATGTCCCTTTGAAGACCCTTGTCAAATGCCTGATCTGCCTTCTCTGTTGTTTTTTTTGTTTGTTTATTTTTATTGCCTTTTAACATACAAAAAACAAAGTAAAAAAAAAAAAAAGTTGTACAAAAGGTATGTACAAAGGTAGTTTGACTGGTACTGTATATGGTCAATCACTGCTGCTATACACAGTTTTAACCCATTATTTTGACCATCTATGGCTTTTGCTTTCAAACACAGAAAAAACACACAATGTTACAAGACATTAGCACTTATTTTTCCTCTGAAATACCTTTTTGGATCCATACATTCACTGAGATTGACAATTCTTGGTCCCATTGCCCCTTTAGGATTCTTCTCCCAGCCCACACTCTTTGGACAAGCTATGAAAGAAAGAACAAATGCTGCATTAAGGCCCAATCCCATTTCAGCCCTTTGGCCCTACCCCTTACCCATGTCTCCATTCTTGTTAGGCTGGAGGGGTAGGTTAGGGTAAAGGATAGCGCTCGTTAGTCCTTCAAATCAAGTATGTATTGCTGCAGACTGAAGCACCTCCAAAGAGGAGGAGCTTACCTCCAAATGGGAGGTCCACAGCTCCAAGGGGGAGGGGCTTACCTCCAAGTGGGAAGTCCATCAACAGTATACGGCTCGAGACTGGGAGCGCGTTTGTGCGCGAGACCTCTCTCACCACGGCTCCGGCGAATGTCATAATAAAAGTGATTATTATTACTATTATTCTATTACATTAAATATTATGTTACATAGAATGTACGATCACATTATATTATATTATATTTTATTATTTTAAAGTCTACATCATAAGGCAGGGAGACCTCACTCAACACAGCTCCATTTCTCTGCCGAATGTCACAAAAAAGTCCTCCGTGATTAAAAGGCTCATGGATGTCAATAAATATATTACTCAACAATTAATGATTATTTGTATTTCTTAAATGTCAATACAACAAAATACGTGTAGTGTGTATGTATTTATAATATCATTGGCTATGAATAAACAACTGCCTTTATTATTTAGATCTTTACTTTTTTATAATTTGAAAAATTCACAGCATGACAAATGGTATTAAATTAACGTTTTAAATAAATAAAATGTGGTTGCAATGTGCACAAGATGCTTTTAGACTCTTAGAAAATGCATTTTAAAAGAAATAAACATTTAATAAACGAAATAGATTAATTAATTAACCTTTGGGGTTTTTCCAAGCACAAAACATCGTGAAAAACACCATACTGCGTAACACCAAGCACCATCCTACTTGGAGGTAGGCTCCGCCTGTTTGGAGGTATGTTCCTCCCCTTTGGAGGTGCTCCAGGCTGCAGCTATACCCTTCTCCTTCAAATGGAGATTTTTTTTTTTTTTAGAGGCACACTTCAAATGATGAAGACATGAGAAGTTGGCCTACCTATACTGTTATCTGGCCAAAGAACAGGTAAAAAAAAACTCCACCTTGCCCATCAGTTAACTGTATTCACATCCTTACAACCTCATCATAACACTTAATTTGGTCACAAACCAAAATATAAAAAAAAGATTTACCTAATTTATCTAACTGGACTCGACAGGCTGGTGAGGTCAGCTGGTTCTGTGCTGGAATTAGAGCTGAATAAGAACAAGTTAGCACTGCTAAATTAAATTATAATATAACAGTGTATTCAAACTGTCTATAAGGGCTGACATCAGTTATCCTCACTTTATGAACATCAACTGATGTTCATTATTGTTTGCTGTGTTTAACTACACTTCCATCCATCCATCCATCCAACCAACCAACCAACCAACCAACCAACCATCCAACCATCCAACCAACCATCCAACCATCTAGTTCAATACTAGGACAGTTGGTTGGCTTAAAGCAAAAAGGAGGGGGGCGGGTCATAGTCTGTTGACTGAGCAAAATCTCTTTCAGTCTCTGAATGCATTGTAGACACATGTCTAGTAGTTAAAGATCTCTCATCCAGATGGACACTAGGATATATTAATTATTCTCCAAGACTCTTTTTATAGTAAAGTGCGGGGAGATAATAAATTACATTTGAGGAATAACAGATGTAATTTGGTCTTGAACCAAATAAAAAAAAGAAAAATGAATCAGACCACGCCTGTAATAATTTACTGTACATTTGAAGCGTATCTGATCTAATTACGATGATTATCCCTCTCTAAAAAGAGGATGACTTACTCATTCTAAAATCTAGTTTATAAACTTTACGAGCCAATGCCAGCCAGTGGTTAAAGAGCCCACCCTGCCCATCCGCCAACAGCATTCACATCCTTACCACCTCTTCACAACACTTTATTTAGTCTCAAACCCAATAAAAAAAGGAAAGTTTACCTAATTTATCTCATTTGTTCAACACTAGAACATCCGATTAGCTTCTAAATCACTTTAAATTAAATTAACCCAGCCCGGCTCTTTAATCACAGTTTGTCTCACAGAAGCCTTGATTAGATCTGAGAAGTACTTTGCTTTAAATGACCAAATATAGACTCAATCAGACTCATTTAGGAGCCAAGCTGAGTGCAGAGTACTTAAGTATACAGTCCAGCAGAATTAGATCAGTGGAGTGGTTGGATTAGACGACACTTGGCTCTTCTTCTTAAAATCATCTCCGCAGATTTATGCAAGGAAATATTACAGAAATATCCAAATCTCTGCTAACAATAACAAACCATTCTGCAGGACTTCAGTTCAGAGCTTTATATCTGCAAGTCTTCCAGCAGCAGAATAATGTTTCAAACCTTCCTTTCATCCCTTTCCTTAGATTATAGATAAAGACGTCTCATCACAGCACAGACACATCATCATCATTTTCATCATGATCAGTTAAAGTGGTAAACAACCTATTTCTGGCATCTGACCTGATTCATCTCCTTGCTTATGTATTTTCTCTTCAGAGTGATACAGTATTAAACACATTTCTAGACTAGATAAACCAGAATATAGGGTAGGGCAATGGCAGAGGACTGACGTTCCTTGTTTAACTTGTTACATTATGTGGGCAGTAATTATTAAAGCACAATATTTCAGAGCACACAAAATTAAAACCTGGTCTCTCGAGGTCCTGTTCACGCTAGCCTTTTTAATGGACCTGTGAGCGTTTGCTCTGCAATTTCTGGGCTGCTGTTTACTGTACTCTAGACTGCTCTGTGGTCTAGAGTACTGACTTTTGGTGCTCATGGTTCTGTGGTCTAGGGTTTGCTACAAATGGCCTCTAGTATGATTCAGCTGTAGGGGTGAAAGCAATGGCGGTTCCTCAAATAATTTGACTGGACAACGCCCCACCAAATAACAAGAAAGAAGAAAATGTTTTTTAGCACAATAAACTAGTGTTAAATTAGCTGTGACTGTTCTGTACAGCCAGACCTGCCTTTAAATATCTATCTCATTGACTCCCATGTTAATAGCCTTTTTTTCTGAATTTCAGGCTCTGCAACTAGTAGAAACTCAGTAACTAGTAGTGTGAACAAGGGTATTGCCATATTTTCCCTCTAAATTCAACAGGTCTCGCCACTGGTTAAGTAAACAAAACTGTAATTCTTAAAAAAAACATTTCGAGCGCTGTATGTAAATCTACAGAGATTTCTCACCTGAAAAATGTTTAGTTGTGTGAGTAAAGAGCTTCCATTTATTTACAGTAGGCTTAGATTTACAGATTTCCACTAACGCTGGAGCATTAGCATTTGGGGCTAACCAACAGCGCTACACTAAGGAACCCTGAGTGTTCCAGTAAGCCAGGGCGATATTAGCTAGCAGTTTGTCCCAAGTTGCCTGTTTTAACACTGTAAGCAAGCAGGCTACAGTACGATATACTCACCTCTATTTGGCGAAAGAGCTAACGCCACCCACGGCTAGCAGCTAATGCTGCTCCAGAAGAGCTACCTGGGATTAGCAGCAGACTACAGCACGATAATAATACTCAGCTCTGAGTATAAGAGCTAGCGCTTAGCAAGGTTAGTGGCTAAAGCTAAAACAGCTGGAGAACTAAACTGAAAATCTTTTATGACACTGTACTTTACTGCTCCTTACAACCTGGAAATGTACTGGATTAAATGTGCCTTATAATGCGAAAAATGCAGTATTTGGATCTCAAGAAATAAACTGCCTGAACACTGTTTCAATAAATCTGTGTGTCTGAATATACAAACGACAGTCTGGTGTCCTATGAAGTTTTTCTGCGCTAGAAATGGGCACTCTCTCCGCTTTAGACTCTTTGGCCCGTTTTTCTGCTCTAAAAATGTGCACCCTCTCTGCTTTTAGATTCTTTGGCCTGTTTTTCTGCGCTAGAAATGCGCACCCTCTCTGCTTTTATACTCTTTGGCCCATTTTTCTGCGCACCCTCTCCGACTCTTTGGCCTTCAATGGGAAGTGCAATGAGATTTGTGTAGGGTGAGGATGTGATTTATGCCTGAGTTGCTTGTCTTTGTGCACTGACAAGTTTAGCAATCATTAGATTGATATTAGATTAATATTTGTTATATTATATATTATGTTATATTATATTATATTATTCTATGACATATTCCTGTTACACATGTGTCTCTGAACCCTGGAACAAGGAATGTTAAAGGGCTTTGGAACAATTTCATAAAATGTAAACGATCCCACCATTTATATCACTGTGTTCATCTGCTATATGATATACTTAACTGAAATTGTGATTAAAACAACCAATGATTTATAAAGGAAAACTATGAAAATTATCAGGGGTACCCTGTACAGTTGTGGGTGTTCCCAACTCGTCCCCCAAGGTAATACCTACACTATCAATTTTATACAATACTGCTCCCCTATGACTATTCTTCTGGTCTTTTGAAATGTGAGTGTATTGTACTGCTAATTACTAACATGCTGAATATTAACTGCATGCTGATTGCTGTATTTGTATTGTACTGTTAATTTTAATTGGAAATAATTATAGAATAAATTATAGTTATAAAACTCTCTCTCTCAGGTCTCCTCTTTTTAGCACCATCAGAGAATTCTCTAAAGGTTAACTGTACAGAGCATTACAACCAAACGCTTTAAAATATCAAACCCATTCTGCAGAGGAACCCGAGGACCTCGCATTAACATTTAAATGGTTTCTATCCATTTCCAGCAGGCAGATAAAAGGCCAGCGTTAGCTTTGTTATACCAGGTCACTCTGCTGATGGAGAGAAATTACCTGCGGTGAGGGACAGGCCGGGAAGCCTGACCTGAAAAACGATGCTGTGCTGAACCGAGCGAGCGCCCTGGAGCGTCCGGTCCCTGAAGCACAGAACCTCCACCACGTCCAGCTGAGGACCCCTATAAAATAAACACACACACACACAAACACACACACACACATAACAGAAAAGGACCAGTGTGACACCAGTGCTCTGAACAGATTTATAATAGACAATGAACACAATGCTTCTGCTGGGAGTGTAAACACACATGATCTCAGTGTTGATCTTCTGTCAGTATTATTATAAATACACAGCTCAGTATCAGTGGAAGCACTTAGTCGTGAAGGTCTCATTCTGTGGATCCAATAAAACCTTCATAAATTCATGTGTAAACACTACAGCACTGATAAAACATCCGCACGTGAACAAAACCAAAAACAAACAGCTGCTGTAGAAACGAGTGCGTGAGGCTTGGCTTGGCTGAGCTTCACAATGAATACAGGGCTGCCACTGCTAGAGAACATTTCATATTTACTAGGGATGTTTTTTTTTTTGCCCGATTCCGAGTCATTTGATACCGATACCAAGCCCCAATCTGAAACTTCGGCAATGCAGTAAAAAATAAATAAATAAATAACACACATCCAAGTTGTCCCTTAAGGATTTTTAAATATTAAAATTAAACATGACCTAAATATCTGTATAAATGATTTCCATATAAATATGCAACGTTTCTTGAATAAACTAAAAGTAACTAAAACATCAATAAAATCAAATATCAGAAAGAAATCTCCTAAATCTTATTGCTCTAAATCAGGGGTGTCCAAACTTTTTTTGTTGGGGGCCAGAAGGAGAAATATATTTGAAGTCACGGGCCACACTCTGTAATAAAACAAATAATGAAATATATCAATTTAAATAATACTTTTTTCCTGATTACTTTCATTTACACACCATTTTACTTGACTTACTATCTTTATCTTTGACAGTGTTGTGTAAACTAAGATTTTTCAAATTGATGTTTAATTTTATGATGTCTCTTAATATTAAACTCCTTAATTACGGCAACCCTCTCCGCTTTTAGACTCTTTGCCCTGTTTTTCTGCGCTAGAAATGCGAACCCTCTCCGCTTTTAGACTCTTTGCCCTGTTTTTCTGCGCTAGAAATGCGCACCCTCTCCGCTTTTAGATTCTTTGCCCTGTTTTTCTGCGCTAGAAATGCGAACCCTCTCCGCTTTTAGACTCTTTGCCCTGTTTTTCTGCGCTACAAATGCGCACCCTCTCCGCTTTTAGATTCTTTGGCCCGTTTTGGTACAGTTTAAAATGTGAGGTGATGCATGTTCCTTGTGAATCTGTTAAAATAATGGCCAAGTGACTTATTATTAGAGCTCTGATATTTGTTCCTATGTACTCACACCTACAAACGCACACGTGTGCACACACACAGACATGGAGGGAGAGATTGTGTTAGCAGTGCTGTTGCAAATTGTTCAGTTTAGAGCTGTTTAGTGGGAAAGAGAGGTTCTAACTCAACCCCAAACCCTGAACGGTCTGACACTCAGAGAAGCCCCTGGCTACTCATTTACAATGAATATGCACCTAACAGCTTTAGAGCTGACTACTACTATTACTACTACTACTACTACTACTACTTCTATTACTACTACTGACTACTACTTTCCAGTGCAACCATTCTACGCTTCCTGCGAAATGCAGCGTTTACAGTATGACCATCATAATGTTACTTCTTTAGTACATCAGCGATCCGGATCTTTGGGATTGGGGACATCCCTGACTGCTCTGGGAGAAGATAGGAGGACTAAACATTGGATTACAAGATCCAAAAGATGGAGCCTCTCAAGGTAGATAGTTTTTGGGTGTCGGTACCGAATTCAAAGTACCGTAGCATAATTTTTTAAACGATACCCAGCCCTATTCACACATTTCACAAAAATGATAGTTCTTCTGTTGTATTGCTCTTTGTGGCACTATTTTTCCCCAAAGTGGAATGTAGGCTGATCACAATTTATAAGTAGCACAGGATTCAATTTAGGAATTGCCTTTTCATCGGCTCACGGGTTTATTTTGTGTTTATTTGAGTGACTAACACAGTAAAAAAAAGCTTCTGAATGAGTCACTGTTTTGTGCTGTTTATCCATGTTGCCTTCTCTGCATCATGGGAAGCATCAATAAAGGCTATGTCAACAATAAGCCTTTTAAATGTGATGTTTGAAGACAATAATGGTGTTGCCCACGCCGGTAAACTTTTACTACAGCTGACACTCCTACTGCTTAGTGTTTACAGAGATAAGTGTGTGCAGCCTCTGCTGTTTTACTGCTGAGCTTAATAAACCCATACAGTCATTAATGCTTTCCATTTCTTCTTTTTATCATCATCGTCTTTTATCCTCTTTCACACAAAAGCAGGTGGTCTCGGTCCGGATCTTCTGAACCATGGTCCGGTTCTCCTGCAGTGTGAAAGCGCTTTTCTGGAAGGTTCGAACTTTCGGACCAATTACAGGAAGCTGAGCAGGCGTTCCTCAACAACGGCAGCAGAAGAAGAAAAATAACCACCTACTACTGACTGCAGCCTGCGGGAAGGCGGAGTTAGACATCCAGCGCGTCCAGTCCCACCCACTTTGTCCACGTCAGTCTCGCAAGCTTGTAGTGTAACACAGTATTTAATCCGGACGACGCGGCACATTATATTTAAAGTCCGCTAACTGCCCTGTACATTGTTTACTTCCGTTCAGAGGCGGAGCTAAGACATGATGTTGACAAAGTGGGCGGGGCTGGATGGCATGACACTAACAAAGTCCAACTCCACCTTCCTGCAGGCTGCAGTCAGTACCCTCTCAAAATAACCGGAAAAGCAGGAAAAATGAGCCGTGGATACAGCTGCTTCAGGACGAGCACGTTCGTTTGGCGAATTTGAACTAACCCAGAAAACTGTGCTTGAAGTTGCTGCTGCTGCTGGTATAAAAAAAACACAATAGCAGCAGCACTACTATGGAGATGAAATGAATCTGTTCATTCATTTTATCCTGATTCTGGAAAGGCTTTCCACCGATTGAACCACCCGCTGAATTATCAACACGCCAACGTCAGACGCATGTCCTTCTAAAACCAATCAGCGTCAAGTTAAGGAAAACACATCGATACGTAAGTGATGATGAAAGGATGTAGGACTATCACACAAAGGTCTTTGGTGCGCTCTTTAAACTGCAGTGTGAAAACAGAAATAAGCGGACCAAATATATACAACGTAGCAAACACATGAACCTTGGCAGGTTTTCAAATTATAAATATTTTTCAAAATGATAATCAAACAAAAATCTTAGAAAAATTTGACACGCAAAAGTATTTATCCCCCCTATATCAGTATTTACTAGAGTCACATTTCACCGCAATTACAGCTGCAAGTCTTTTGGGGTATACTACTAGCTACTAGCTTTGTACATCTACAAACTTTTCTTAGCAAAATAGCTCAAGCTCACCCAGGCTGGAGAGTACCTGTGAACAGCAATTTCCATGTCTTGCCACGGAAGCTTAGTGGTATTTAGGTCAGGACTTTGAATGGATCATTCTAACACATGAATATTCTTTAATATAAACAATCCCATTGTAGCTCTGGCTGTATGTTTATGGTCATTGTCTTGCTGGAAGGTGAATCTCCTTCCCAGTCTCAATCAAGTCTTTTGCAGCCTCCAACAGGTTTTCTTCCAGGATTGCCTTGTATTTAGATCCATCCATCTTTCCATCATCTCTGACCAGCTTCTCCGTCCCTGCTGAAGAAAAGCATCCCCACAGCATGATGCTGCCACCACCATGTTTCACAGTGGAGATGTTGTGTTCAGGGTGATGAGCAGATTACTTTCCGCCACGCAAACTGCAAATGGCAGCTCTTATGTTTTTCTTTCAACAATGGATTTCTTCTTGCCACTTTAACATAAAGGACAGATTTGTGGAGTGGACAACTTATAGTTGTGCTGTGGATTTCTGCAGCTCCTCCAGAGTGACCATGGGGCTCTTCGCTGCTTCTCTTTGGGTGGACGGCTGCATCTCGGCAGGTTTGCAGTAGAATGTTCCTTTTTTTTTTTAACAGTTCGGGTTAAATGTTTTTTTTTATAAATTTAACCCTGCTTTAAACTTCTCCACAACTATAATTTTCTCTGACCTGTCTGGTGAGCTCTTTAGTCTTCAGGATTCTGTTCGTTCAATAGTGTTCTCTAACAAACCACTGAGGCCTTCCCAGAACAGGTGTATACTGAGGTATATACTTTATACTGAGACTAAATTACACACAGCAGGACTCCATTAACTTATTAAGTGACGTTTGAAGGCAATTGATTGCACTGGATTTTATTTAGGGGGTTCAGAGTAAAGGGGGATAAGTACCTTTTCACTTCACAATGTGCTACTTTGTGTTGGTCAATCACTTAAAATCTCAATAAAATACATTTAAGTTTGCGGTTGTAAGGTGGTACCAATACTTTTGCACTTTTGCCACTGTAAATACAGCCACAGCCAATCAATGTTTTCTATTTCTAGGTTTAATTATATGAAAGCTGCTTCAATAAAGTCTTCTACGCTGAAGGAAACTTCTTCTGCACTTCACTGGTATTGAGATCAGCTAGTCCAGGATCGTCCCCAGCAGTGACACAAATCACTTCCTGTACTGAAGAGTTACGGACTGAGGAAACTCCCAGCAGAAACTCAGACGTGTGGAATGCGGGGAGGATTTACAGATATAAACTACACTACCAGCAGGAGGAGTGTTATGACAGGAGTCTTGTGTACTCACCATTTACTGGCAAGCAGGACCAGAAAATTACGCAGGGGCCAGCCGGGGTGCTGAGACAGAGTGCACGGGTCATACACACCCACTGTCACCTTTAACACATGATGAGGAGAAAAAAACAGGTTACTTTTATACATTGTACATTGCATTACATTCATTCGAGTCATTCAAACTATGAAGAACAACATACAGAGTTATTTATTTAGTGAACTAAAAAGTGTTAAACACCCCAGAATATGTTTTAGATTTTGGATTCTTTAAAGTAGCACCTCTTGCTTAGATTAGACAGTTTTGCACATCTTGGCTGGATTTTCTCAGTCAGTTTTATGAGGTAGAGTCACCTGGAATTCAGGCTTTCAGTTAACAGCTGTGCTAAACTCGTTTAGAATTAATTACTTGTAATTAATCCTATTGGTGGAAACACAAGGAATGGTTCATGCTAGGAAGCTAGTTCATGCTTAACAGTAGGTACAGATCCCTCACTCAGACAAAGTCTGCTGGCTAATCCTGCTGTGTACTATCAGAGGATCTCAACCAGAAAATTGTAATGGCATTTCATCAACTGAACTGATCTAGTGGGTGGGTCTCTGGTTTGGGGTTGACTGGTGGGAGGGGTGGTGCCAGGGTTGTTCTATGCAGGGGTGGATTTGGAAGTTCTGGGGCCCCAAGTAATGTCTTTTTCCTGGGGGCCCTGATCAAATGGTTTCTTTTGTACAGCAAAATGCAATATTGATTCTGACAACCTAGCTGTCTCAGGTACCTCATCCTCATCAGACGTTTCATTTCTTGCTGCTGCGAAAAAAATGGTGAGCTTTGTCAAGTTTTCTGTGCTGGACTTCCTTTCCTTAATTTTTTTTTTCTTTTTTGGGCACAAATGGGATAAGACCGTTTCACGGTTGTGCAGAAGCTACCTTATTCAAAAGAAGAAAAAAAAGAAATAATGTTTTTTTGGGGTTTTTTTCGCCAGCGGGGGGCTTCCAGATTCCTGGGGCCCCAAGCAATTGCGTGGTTTGCGTGGTGCCAAAATCCATCCTTGGTTTTATGCAGGATAAGCATAAGATTTCTGACTCCAAACTCTTTCAGCTGACTCTGTTCATAGAATCAAGGCTCAAGTGAAAATACAAAAGCATGCAAAAAGTCAGTTTTACATAATATGATCTGTATGTACAAACATAATCCTTCATCCTTAAATGTACATTTAATTAACACCAGTTTTATGGAATATTTTGATCTATACTGAAGAGAATATATATTTAGAGCACATATTTGTATTCCTCTCATTGTTCCAGCATATCTACCCAACACTACCCAGAATTCTTCAGTGTGAACGGTACCTTCTTAAGGTCTGTGAAGAAAGAGCTCCAGTCCTTCAGCAGGGCCACTTCAACGTTCTCCTCAGAGTACTTCAGCAGAAAGTACGGGACAGCTGTGGCTCCACTCGAGGAACAAAGAGCGTCATACGCCACTTGAAAGGAAGATATCTGCAGAACGACATGAATGAAAAGAATGCATCCTATGCAAACATCATAGACACTTCTGAGCAGGGATGTACTGTAAAACGACACAGACTACTGCAATTTAATATAAATACATACAGATCCGTACAAAAGGCCAGACAGGAAAATTACTACTGAACTAAATTGGGCAGTAAGAAAGTTAGAACTGTTAAACTGTTAGAAAGTCATATAGTACAGCAAATATTCACTTCAATTTCAAGTTCTGAACCGAAACTCAAGTTTTAATACAGTTTTCTATTATTTTTAAAGGCACGTTTGGATGGAAACTAGGGGTGGGCGATATGGCTCTAAAATAATATCACGATATTTCAGGGTATTTTTGCGATAACGATATACTTGGCGATATAGGAAAACTAAAATAATTAATTAATTTCAGGAATATAGTATAAGAGTAAAACAGCATAATCATAAATGTGGCAAAATAATTAATATAGCATAAAATAATATAATGCAGCAAAAAATATTGCAGAATATTTAGTGCATGCATATAAACTGCAAACTAAAACAATTATACAATAAATACACCTAAAGCTTCACAGTAAATAATAGACTACTTTTAAGAACAGCCCTATTATCACAATATGGATTTTTAATATCATGATATTTCTGTGTCACGATATATGATATAATATTGCCCACCCCTAATCGAAACCACTATAAAAGCACTATCTGGAAACCCTGGCAGGAAACCATACCTTTTTTAAATAAATTAAACCATTGAGCATCACTTATAATTAGTTTAATTGTCCTACAGTTTATTCCACAAACTGTCTGGGTTTTTAGCTGAAATATACTAAAAGCTACACAAGACTGGGATAGTAACATTTAACTTAGCAGCCTGTTTCATGTGGTCTTGAAATGGCTTTAATTTAATGGAGCAGTAGCTAAATGCTGGTAGGGGTATAAAACAAATATTTCAAAGTATTGCAATATTTTATCAATTTTCAAAAACACAGTATTCATTTTTAATTATTATCTCTGTAAAGCTGCTTTGAATTGATATTGATCATATTGCCTAGTGCTGGTCGATATGGGAAAAATCATATATCACGATATAGAATTTTTAAAAATCTCGATAACGATATATATCATGATATACCACATTTAAATATGTTTTCAGTTATTCTTCAAAAATATGACAAAAAACATATCATTGCTTACTTTTTTCCAACTTTATTTCAAAGTGACATTAAACCCAACTTTTACAAATGAGAATTACTACCTTTTAGTGCAGCACTATACATGTATCAAATAAAAACAGATGAGGTAGATGCAGCAGCTAATTTTTTTCAAAAGAACAATGCATCTCCATTGTTCAGCTCTCATGAGTTTAATAACGTAAAGCACATCGCAAACCGACGTGTCCACACATGTCCGTCAAATAACGTAAAACAGCGTCATGTCGCAAAACCACATTACATATTTTTGCGAAGATTACTTTATCATCACTTATATAAACCGAGTTTATGCAAAGTGACCACACCAATACATTTCATCGTAGCCTACTTTATAAATCTGCATGAATAATTGATGAAATTACTGTAGAAACGATAGGGACAATAGAAGGTAAATAGCACGATAGACACTTTTCTATCGTACCCACGATATTTATCGTCATATCACACAGCACTAATATCGCCAAGTTCTTGCCGATACAAGCCCTAAATGCTGCGTTTCAAATTGTAGCACACTGAGAATTCTAAATAATGCCTGTAATTTTTTTGTTGATTCACAAAACTGGTGAATCTCTGGCTTTACGCTACTTTGTTTAAGTTCATTTACACTGTAAACCTAGCTATGTAACTGAATGTTAGCTAGTTTAATCCTAGTTTTATTCCTAAATTTCCTTCAGGATAAATAAGGTATCTATCTATCTATCTATCTATCTATCTATCTATCTATCTATCTATCTATCTATCTATCTATCTATCTATCTATCTATCTATCTATCTATCTATCTATCTATCTATCTATCTATCTATCTATCTATCTATCTATCTATCTATCTATCTATCTATCTATCTATCTATCTATCTATCTATCCACTTTTTCTCTCATCTTTTCTTACACCGTCTTTCTTACATGTCTTAAATTAAAATTAAAAGCCCTCTGCAGACTTTTTTGACATTTCATAAAATTTGGAAGCAGAAACATCCTAATTTTTGCAGCAGTGGGCCACCACTGCACAACATCTGTGGCGGAAACATTAATATTTATTTTTCTAATTTAGAAACACCATGTCTAAACTTCAGGCCACTGACCTCTCAGATTCTGCGTTAGATAAACAGCCTTAAATTAAACTCTCCTCCCACAGCCAGAACACAGGAGGATAAATTTATGTTTTGTATAGTGGACCCATTTCCTCTCACAGAGAAGAGGAACCGAGGAACCGGAGAGCATGCTCTGGATGCTAAACCCACCTGTTTGGGGGAGAATTTCTGCTCCAGTAAGACAGGGTCCTTCACTAACTGGATTCCCTCCGGAAAGCAGAGAGCAGGGAAGCAGAACCAGTAATAGAAGTGGTATTTCTTCAGATCCTAAACAAAAACAAGTGATTAAATACTGTCAGAATACTGTTTAATTCACATAAAGAGCTAAATAAATAACGTGCAATTAAATTACATAATACTATTGTCGGAGGAGGCACAAAAAAAGTAAAATTATTTTTGATATGCAAACAAATGCTAAAGCTAAGTTACCTTAGTTAACATTACTATATTAGCCCTGTACAGCTCTTGGATTTGATGAGGGTGCTGTTTGTTGCATTGTAAATGACGCAAAAAAGACCAGTGAAATCTGATTTGACCTTCCAGACTGAGGTGCACAAGTACAAATTTGATTATATTCCCCATTTCAAACCACCTCCACATGTAGTTGGGATTTGATTTAAAAATCTGATTTCTTGTGCATTCTGGCTGCCCAGATTAACATAATTCAATCTGGATATAATCTAGATATGACAAAAATGGATTCAGCCTGGCAGTACTGAACATAGACTTAGACATAGACATACAGGGGTTGGACAATGAAACTGAAACACCTGGTTTAAACCACAATAATTTATTGTGGTGACGGACAGTTCTGGTGGAAACAGGAGAGTTGAGGTGCACATTGAATTCTGCAGTGATTTGAGCAGCCGTGGTTTTATGTTATTTGGATACAGTCCGGGTTAGCACCCGAACATCCCTTTCAGACAGCTTCCTCTTACAGTGTCCACAGTTAATCCTGTTGGATGTGGTTGGTCCTTCTTGGTGGTATGCTGACATTACCCTGGATACCGTGGCTCTTGATGCATCACAAAGACTTGCTGTCTTGGTCACAGATGCGCCAGCAAGATGTGCACCAACAATTTGTCCTCTTTTGAACTCTGGAATGTCACCTGTAATGTTATGTGCATTGTAATATTTAGAGCAGAACTGTGCTCTTACCCTGCTAATTGAACCTTCACACTCTGCTCTTACTGGTGCAGTTCATGAAGATTGGCCACCAGGCTGCTCCAATTTAGTCATAAAACCTCCCACACTAAAATGACAGGCGTTTCAGTTTCATTGTCCAACCCCTGTACAACTAGTTACAAATATACGTACCGCAAAGGTCAGTAGGATGAACTTTGTGAGGACTGTAGGGTCCTCCTCTGCAGCTCCTGACTTTATGGCATTCCAAATCTGTGAAGATGATACTTTTAAAGCACACTTAAATTTACACATGCCAACTTTATACATGTTTAAATTTTATATATTGACAAAATAACAACTACTAACTACTAAGAAACAAGGGAAATAAGTAAAACATGAAAAAAAATTATAATAGTTCATAAAATAAAGTGCACATGGTAAAATGTAGTACCCCACCTCATTAGCTGCATTATCTAGAAGAGCTTTCTTGTCTGTAGATTTAAAGGCTTCCAGGGTATTGGTGTTGTACAGGGTGCCTACTGCAGGACAGCAGTGGGCTGGGGTGGGTCCATCACTGAATATATATAAAAAAAAACCCAGAAAGAACTCAGTTAAATACATATAAATATAAATATAAAAATATATATACACAGTGGCGTGAAAACATATTCACACCATACAAATTTCTTTTCTTTTTGCATTTTCTCATACTTGGATTATTCAGATTATCAAAAAGAACTATATAATATAATATCAGACTATAATATCAGACTAATATAACCTGAGTAAATATAAAACGCACTTTTTTAAAATTATGATTTCACCAAAAAGTTGCTCTTTTGTCACATAAGTACAAAGAATATTTACGCAAAGTCCTGGGGATCATTAAGATGTTTTTTGGCAAATGTGAGATGGTGCTTTGTGTTCTTTTTTGTCAGCAGTTATTTTTGCCATTTGCCACTCTCCCATGGATACACTTTTAGCCCGGTCTCTTTCTTATTATTGAATCATTAACACTGACCTTTACTGAGGCAATTGGGACCTGCAGTTCTTTAAATGGTGTTCTGGGTTCTTTTGTGACATTCTGGATGAGTTGTTTATGCCCTTTTGGAGTAATTTCAATCAACCGGCCACTCCTAGGAAGGTTCACCAGTGTTCCACGATTTCTCCATTTGTGAATAATAGCTCTCACTGTGGTTCACTGCAGTCCCAAAGCTTTAGAAATTACTCTGCAACCTTTTTCAGACTGATACATGATTAATGACTGTTTTCTTCTGATTGCTGCATAATGTGATGCTTTTTGAGATCTTTTATCTGCTTCATGTTGTCAGACAGGTTCTATTTAAGTGATTTCTTGATTCTACAGATCTAGCAGTAATCAGGCCTGGTTGTGGTTAGTAGTGAAATTGAACTCAGCTTTACAAAAAATGTGATTAATCACAGTTAGTTTATGGAGGAGCAAGATTGGTTGGGATAGTTTTTTCCCTTAATAAATTAAATAATCATTTAAAAAATGTTTTATATATATTTAATCAGGTTATATTTGTCTGATATTAAAGTTTGTTTGATAATCTGAAACATGTAAATAGGACAAAAATGCAAAAACAAAAGAAATCTGTAGGGGGCAAATACGTTTTCACGCCACTTACACATTTTTACACATTCTAATAGGACACATTTTACCCAATATATATATATAATAATTATAATAATTTATGTCACACCCCTACCTGAATGTGAACAGATTTGTAACTGATGTCAATGATCCAGAATGTTACGATGACTTATAATGCACTCTAAATATCTCCATGTAACCAGGATTAAAGTAAAATAAATTATACTGGACAGACATAATCTGTCTCTGGTAGATATATAATGGAAAATGAAAACAGTGTGAAAAAAAGTAGTACCCTGATGTAATAAGTGGGGCTGGGTGATATGGCAAGATATTTTTATCGTATAATATCGTTCACGATATTTAAAAATGTTGCCGATATTATCGTGTGCGATATAATATGGCACACCCCTACTCTAAGGAGTCACTCACTACGTATGTGAATGTGGGTGTAAACAGAAGTCGGGGGGCAATTTGAAAACAACATGGCGGAACCCAAGCTCCTTTTAAAACTTGTGCTGCTCTCCTCAGTGGACCACTGTTGATTCATTTTCATACATTTAGCCGCTTCTGCTGCTCTTAGCTGTGAATGGAGGTGAGGTTTGTATAAAAAAAAAAAAAAAAAAAAAAAAAAAAAAAAAAAAAAACTTCACCCCGGAGACACTTCAGCGCCCCACCCTTTGGCCACTCGCATCACAGGTTCATTGGTTCCAGATCAGCAAGATTGTGGGGCCAGAGTGGAACTGGCTTTTCTTGCCCAGAACCTGTGATTTTGCTGTGGAAAGAACCGTTCGCGAGCATGGCACCAGCACCGGCACCATGCTAAAAGAGCCGCTCTCAGAGGAAAGCTCTGGATCCCCAGCTCTGACACATCAGCCAATGCCTGTGCCAGCCAGCATCACAGTGGGAGTGATGAGGGGAAAGAGCGCAACCTACAGAATCCACCCAGAGAGAAACAGCACAGGCCATTGGACACCAGCTGCTGACGGAGAAGCAGCTTGATTTGGGATTTAAACCAGTGCTCCTCGTATCACAGTGTCAGCGTCTTACTCCACTAGACAACTCCAAGCTCCATTTATAACTCATACCCCTGAACTTCATCAGAAAATGCAATCACCCTTTTTAATTGAGCAAGACCACAGATGAATATTAATATAATTTCTCCTCCAGATTTAATCTCTCTAATATTTGACAATTTAATATCTCTCAGATATTAATAACCCTCAGATATTAAATTCCACACACTGGGTCTTTTTTCTCTTTAAATTTTATTATTGATATGAATCCAATTACAAAGTACATCATCAAACGAGGCTTGGCATTTACAGTCGGAGTTTGGAGGACTCCCCCTTGGGCATATTTTGAGCTACACATTTAGATGTTTTACAGTTTACACGTTTTACACAAAAGCACATTACACATTAACACTCATCCACACACCGGTGAGAAGCGGCAGCCAATAGCACACAGCGTACTCTCAACCGGAAACAACAGTCCACCAAGAGGACTGCATCCAGCACTACAGCATTTACCCAGGACAGAGTGCCAATCCATATCTGGGCACAGTCATACATGTGTGTAAGTGTGTAACACACACTTACACACACACAAACTTACATACATACTACACACTTACACATACACACCAGATTAATTTAGAATATTACATTTTCTGGGCAATTTAGAATATTCAATTTACCTGATCTCCATGTTTTTGGACTGTGGGAGGAAACCGGAGTCCCCGGAGGAAACCCACGCAGACACGGGGAGAACATTGAAATCCACCCAGACAAGACCCCAGTGTTGGGAGGCAAAACGTGCTAAACACTAAGCCACTGTGCCACCCAACGTGGGCAAATGGTTTGAGGACCTCATTAACATAACACTGCACTGTTAAAGTACCTTTAATGAAGACCAAAGGTGATCTGGCATTTTACAAAATTGAACCCCTCATCATGACAAACAAGATAAAAGTGGGATTCCAGGGCTATAGAATAACTTTTTGCACAGCTTGAACTGGTGTTCCTTGGGGCAACAGCACAAAAGTTGGGGGCACCCACATTTCAACTGCATTGCATTGAACCTAAAAGTTCTTTATTTGAAGCACAATTTTGTAATAAAGGTAACTTACTGAAAAGGTGTTGCTGCTTAATGTGCCTTACTGAGCTAAAATTTACACTTCAAACATATTAAGATAAATGAATGAAAAGTGCATTATTTGTTTTAAGGGCTTTAAAGTGAACATTTCATGCCTCAACGTCTTATGAACTATCCTCCATTGCAGTCACCTACCTCCTGTAGTAGACATCTATAGAAGACAGTCACACACACACACCAGAGCTTCTAGGCTACTCAAACATATGTCATAGAGTAACTACACTCTAAAACATTTTTTACATTAATAGCTGAAATATGTTGCTCTGTGATAATAAAATATACCAGCTCGACATAAAAGGCTTAAAATAAGATGCAAATATTAAGAGAATTTACATATGACACAAAACAAAATGTATGTTCTTTCTTGTTCTTGGTAGAGAAGTATACAATCTGACCCAAGAACTCACAATATGAAACTAAAGGCTAACTGGTGATGCTAACTACATTTCTGAGCTGAATTCATTTCTGTTTTTAATAACAGATTTTTTTGTGCTGACTTAATAAGATTACGGCTAGTTTACTCAAGTCTTTAATTACTGAACTCAGAACACCAGGGTGTAGCTTACAGCTCAATGCTAGCTAGGCTAACAGACTGCCGATGTGAATGAGGATAACTGGTCATGCTAACTGTATTTTCGAGCTGAATTAGCACAGTTTTTATAACAGGTTAACGTATTTGTGCTGGTTATACTAGTAGGTTCTGTAGTTTAATATGAATTGTGGATTATGGATACAATCTTACCTAAGATTCACACTATGAAACTTACAATTGCAGATTAGCTGCACTGGCTAAAGACTAACTGGCAATGCTAACGGTATTTCAAGAAATTCAAGAATTTCCCCCCGGGGATCAAGAAAGAAGAAGAAAGAAAGAAAGAAAGAAAGAAAAGAAAGAAAGAAAGAAAGAAAGAAAGAAAGAAAGAAGAAAGAAAGAAAAGAAAGAAAGAAAGAAAGAAAGAAAGAAAGAAAGAAAGAAAGAAAGAAAGAAAGAAAGAAAGAAAGAAAGAAAGAAAGAAAGAAAGAAAAGAAAGAAAGAAAGAAAGAAAGAAAGAAAGAAAGAAAGAAAGAAAGAAAGAAAGAAAGAAAGAAAGAAAGAAAGAAAAGAAAGAAAGAAAGAAAGAAAAGAAAGAAAGAAAGAAAGAAAGAAAGAAAGAAGAAAGAAAGAAAGAGAAAGAAAGAAAGAAAGAAAGAAAGAAAAGAAAGAAAGAAAGAAAGAAAGAAAGAAAGAAAGAAAGAAAGAAAGAAAGAAAGAAAGAAGAAAGAAAGAAAGAAAGAAAGAAAGAAAGAAAGAAAGAAAGAAAGAAAGAAAGAAAGAAAGAAAAGAAAGAAAGAAAGAAAGAAGAAGAAAGAAAGAAAGAAAGAAAGAAAGAAAGAAAGAAAGAAAGAAAGAAAGAAAGAAAGAAAGAAAGAAAGAAAGAAAGAAAGAAAGAAAGAAAGAAAGAAAGAAAGAAGAAAGAAAGAAAGAAAGAAAGAAAGAAGAAAGAAAGAAAGAAAGAAAGAAGAAAGAAAGAAGAAGAAAGAAAGAAAGAAAGAAAGAAAGTAAGTAAGTAAGTAAGTAAGTAAGTAAGTAAGTAAGTAAGTAAGTAAGTAAGTAAGTAAGTAAGTAAGTAAGTAAGTAAGTAAGTAAGTAAGTCAGTCAGTCAGTCAGTCAGTCAGTCAGTCAGTAAGTCAGTCAGTCAGTCAGTCAGTCAGTCAGTCAAGTCAGTCAGTCAGTCAGTCAGTCAGTCAGTCAGTCAGTCAGTCAGTCAGTCAGTCAGTCAGTCAGTCAGTCAGTAAGTAAGTATCTATCTATCTATCTATCTATCTATCTATCTATCTATCTATCTATCTATCTATCTATCTATCTATCTATCTATCTATCTATCTATCTATCTATCTATCTATCTATCTATCTATCTATCTATCTATCTATCTATCTATCTATCTATCTATCTATCTATCTATCTATCTATCTATCTATCTATTTCCAAGCCGAATTAATTGCTGTTTTTCAATAACAGAAAGATGTGTTTATGCTGTTTATATAGTAAGTCCTGTAGTTCAATATGATTTGAGGATTATGAATATAGTTTCCTTGAGTCTTTAATTATTACCCTCACAACAATGGGATGCAGCTATTGGCCCAATGCTAGCTAGGTTAGCTAACAGACTGCTGGTGTCAATGCTGTCGATTTTCTTAATGAATTCTGTTGGTATCAGAAGGTTTTCAGAAGTCACTGTGCTGATTAGATAAAGCAAGTTTTGAGGTTATGATGATATGATACAGGTATTTAATCTGTATGATACTCTGGTCTTCAGTTATTAATGTCAGATCGCGTGTGACATGTGGTTACCGGCTCAATGCGGCCCTTGGTGGGTTGTGAGAGATACTGAAATATAGAAAAAAACTATATCACATTGGGGTCTCTGATTGGTGTAGACCACGCTATGGGCCTAGTGTGTGTCTGGTGTTGAATCACAGGGAGACTTTCAGAGTTGTGGAGGCATGTTTCCTGGTTGAACGGCTGGTAACACTGGTGCAACATGAGAATTTTTTTTAGTCGCACCATTGAGAAATTGTGACAGGCTCGCACTGGTCACACTCTAGAGTCCTGGACTCGTCAGTAAAGTGCCTGGCAGCCATTCTTGTGCTATTCTGGGAGGACAAGGCTTGTCTGCATCGTGTTCTCATCTCAAGGGCTTGCTTTAAAGACACAGATGCAGTATTCACTCCTTCATTGTTCCTAGTAACCTTTATATTACACTTATATGGGCCATTTCTGTCACCAGGAAATTACACATATAAATGTGCACACAACAAACATATTATATTATATATTATATACAAATATTTGTTACCTGTCCCCACTCTCTAACTATAAACTTTCCTATCTATGCTTTAAAAATATTTATTTTTCATTATAAATCCATAATCTTTAAGTTTAAATACACATTTTAGTTGTGTCCCTGGGTTTCACTCAGTCCTGTTACCATAAAAACATTACCCCATCTAAAACATTCTACAAGTCACCTCTACAACAGGAAGTTACATCAACTTACATCTGGTGTAAGACCAGAATTAAGTTCCCTTATTTGTTTTTCTGTATATTTAATCTTATTGTAACTAGAACTGAAGAGGTCAATCTCAACACTCTGTCCTGTTATCTGAATTAATTCTAAGATCTTATTTATTTATTTTTAAAATACACATTTTGGGAAAATCACTAGAATATGCTTAGTGACCTCCATTTAGCTACTTTTTTATGTTTTTGCTAATTCTATGCTAAAAACTCATTCCTGTTACTTTCAGTCCCGATACTCATAACATTTGCATCATTTGCCCACTTCTTCAAAATGACTTTGATGCACCACTCAAATCAGACATGTGCAATAACTCACGTATCAAACGCGCTGAACTCCAGGGTCAGGCGAGTCGGCAGGCCAGACGGGTCACCTGATTTCAGGGAAAAAGAAAAAAAAAGACGTGCATCACTTTTAGTCCTGACAGGCTCATTTCCTCGTCAGGTGGGACGACTCTTTCTGATGGAGCAACTCATTTATCACTGTCTCATCACACATTCTGCCTCTGCGGCTGTATTTGATGGAGTGTCCCCCGTGGGGCCAAGGAGATAATAAGTGATTGAAGCACAAAAACAGGAAAACGGAAAAACAGAGCACGCACAGAACAGGTAGGACATCTACCCTGCTGGTGTATCTGACAGTAAAGGAGAAATGTGTGTTTCAAATCCCCCAAAACAAACATGCTTTAATGATCCAAAACAGTCCATGATTTATATTAAAAGCTAAATCTCTCCTGACTACATCATTATTCCTCTAATATTAAAGCCAAAAAATCTGTTCTTATGGCATTAGAACTGCACTGCCAAGAACTATGGCCCTGTTTAGCTTCATCCATCAGATCATCATGCAGTTAAGTCACAGCACACTCAATAATCTGTCTGGAACGCTAACTTTTTTTCGATGATACGGTGTAAGATTCAGATAGAATTGCAATAAATTATATTATTGTGAATTTAAGACTAAATTATGGCACTGATTTGGTAATATAACATAATAAGGCAGTTTAATAAGCCATAATAGTGAGCAATGACTGTTTAATTACTAAGCATATTTAAACATTTATATTTAAGTGATTTAGCAGATGCCTTAATCCAGAGCAACTTAAAAAGTGCTTTGTTGTTTACTTTGTTGTTTTAGTGTATAGTAGTTTTTGCACTATAAGCCAGACTTCAAATCCTTTTATTTTCCCAAAAATTCAGTCAGTGTGCCTTTTAAACCTTGTGTATGAATTTATAAGGTTGTAAGGTGCAGTAAAGTCACTCTGCTGAAGTGCAGTGTTATACAGGAGTTTCAGTTTAGTTCTCCAGCACCGGGGCTGAAGTAGCTAAGCGCTAGCTCTTTCGCCGTTCAGAGGTGAGTAGTATCGGCCTGTAGCCTGCTGCTAACTCCGGCTAGCACTGCTGGAGTAGCATTAGCATTACCCGCTAACTGCGGTCGCTATTGTCCTGTTCAGGGGGAGGGTTTTCAGCCTATAGCCCTAGCTGGCACTGCTGGAATGGTTAGTCACTAATGCTAAAGCCCAGCTTAGTGGTGGAGAAATTTGTGAATCTATGCTTACTGTAAATAGACGGAAGCGCTTTCCTCACCCAAAAAAAAAAACAGTTTCCAGGAGAGAAATCTGTGTAGATTAACATCCAGTGCTCAATTAACTTTAAAAGAAGAAGTCTTTTTTAATTCAGTTTTGTTTACTTAGCTTCGCCTTACGTGACTCAGTTAGCTACCCCTTACCACCACCCAGCGGTGAAACCTGCTGAATTAGAAGTTCCTTATATAGTCTCTTAAAATGCGCCTTATAATGAGACGCACCTTATGTATGAAAATAGACGTTCATTGATGGTGTGCCTTATAGGGGTGTGCCATATCGTATCGTACGTGATAATATCGCCAAAAATTTTGAATATCGTGCCATATTACCCACCCCTAATTATCACATTAGGGTGCTACTTTTTGGCCCTTTTTAGCAAAAGAAAAATTCACACTGTTCTAATTACCCATTATACATAGTTTGTATCTGTCCAGTATCATTTATTTTACTTTAATTCTGGATATATGGAGATATTTGCAGTGCATTATTATTAGTATCATGACACTCTGGATCATTGACTTCTGTTACAAATCTGATCTTTTTTTTTTTTAATATCTCAGTTAGCCATATCATATTGTATTCAATAATTTTTTTTAAAAATAATTTAAATAATAATTGTCATATTGCTGAAAGTATCGTTATCGTGAAAAAAACATGAAATATCGCGATATTATTTTAAAGCCATATCGCCCACCCCTAGTGCCTTATAATCCGGTGCGCTTTATAGTGCGAAAAAAAAAAGTCTTACCAAGTAGAGGCTAAATTTAAAATCGATACATTAGCTACATTAAACACATTAGCATACTGATTAATAAACAGGTCAGCACAAATGAAAACAGATGAGGTAGATGCAGTAGCAATTTTTTTTTTCAAATTATACAGGTATTTAAATTGAGTTATCAAAATAAACTCAACATTTTTTAAAGTGTCCGTCAAATAACGTAAAGCAGCGTCATGTCACAAAACCACATTATGAAGCTTTTTTTGAGAAGATTACTTTATTATCACTTATATAAACCGAGTTTATGCAAAGTGACCACGCCAATACATTTCATCGTACCTACTTTATATATTTGCATAAATAATTGATGAAATTACTGTAGAAACGATAGGGACGATAGAAGGTAAGTAGCACATAGACACTTTTCTATCATCCCCACGATATTTATCGTCATATCCCAATAGAAACACAATATAGCCAAAAGTATCCACTCTGCTGCTTTTCATTTGGCGATATAAGGCTTGGATGGAGCTGGTCAGCATTGGAAACCAATAGGGCTGGACCCGAATATTCGGGTATTCGGATAGGTAGGTAGTAGGTATTCGGTTTTTAATTTTGGTATTCGGATATTCGTTTTTTTTCTCCTTTCCAGAGTTCCACCTCACTCTAACCACTTCTGTTTTAGCGGGTCCCGTCAGAATATCTTGCGCGCGGGACAGAACTGAACTGTTATTGGCTGGAGCGGGAGTTTAATCCAGACGATGCGGGAGCAAGAAAACTGTAATAATTGTAAAAAAAAAAAAAAAACCTAAAGAAAACTCTCAACGCGCAGGATGGACCGACACACACACGCACACACCGATGGTGTTTGGACTGGGGTAAGGAACGGGACCGCACTATTCAGCGCTGCTGTTTTAATAAATATATAAGTAAATTTGAAGCATTAAATGTAGTTTATTTAATTTATATTAGGAACGTGGGGCGGGAGCGGCAGAAATGTGTATGTGGCGGGCGGGCGCGGGATTAAAAGAAGCAATTTTTTTGCGGAGCGGTAACGAGACAGAAACGCGGAGCGTGGAAGAGTGGGTTTAAAAATCAGTCTCGCGAAGACCTCTATTATACATGATAAAAAAAAATGCAGGCTCTTCGAAACTGATTTATATAATAAAACGTAAGGGGTAATGTGGCAACAGTAGGGGCTAAATCGGTTACAAAAGCCTGGCCTACAAAAATGATGTCTGAACGAATTTCCTCTTATCTAATATAATTTAAAATGGTTTAAAAATATAAAATAATTTCTAAGCAAACGAAATATTTAATATTGAGCTTATAGCCCAAGTGCAAAAATACAAAATCAGTAATACGGCTATGCCCTGCACAATGCTTAAACCGAAATAGACCAAGTACAATAACGTCATTAACAATGACTTTCCTCTACTCTAATATAATTTAACATGGTTTAAAAATATAAAATAATTTCTAAACAAACGAAATATTTAATATTGAGCTTATAGCCCAAGTGCAAAAATACAAAATCAGTAATATGCCCTGCACAATCCTTTAACCGAAATAGACCAAGTACAGTTTACAATGACTGTCCTCTAATATAATTAACAATGTTTAAGAATATAAAATACTTCCTGAACAAATGTTTTTTTTTGTTTGTTTTTTTAAGCAAATAGCCTAAGTGTGAAAACACAAACAGCAATTTACTGGGCTGGCTTGCGCAGCGGAGAAACCGTGCAGCAGCAGCCTCCTAGCCTGCTTACGCAGCGGATAAGCCGCGTGTGGGGCAGCAGAAATTCCGGGATGAAAACACAAAGAAATCTGGGCTAAAAACACAGAAAAAATATGGGGTGAAAACACAAAAATATGGGGGATAAAAACACCAAAAATCCGGGGTGAATATGTCTCGTCGGTCAGAGCAAATTGAACATTTTTCAGTGGATTAAAGGGGCCGTGATTTGCTTTTTTTTATTTATTTTTTTTACCTCTTTTTTTAAAAACGAATATTCGAATATTCGCTTCGAATCAGTGCCGAATATCCGGAGCTCAAAAAACGCTATTCGGGCCAGCCCTAGAAACCAATTTCATAATGCTCTTCATGCGCTACTCTTTTTTTAAATGATGTGAAGGCCACATGAAGTTTGGAGGTGTGGGGCCATGGAAGTGATTAGAACCTGAGATCAATTATTGGATGGGTGAGTGAATACTTTTGGCAATAGTTTAAGCACTAATTTAGTAAATGTGTAAATAGATCAGTAATGTAATTATTGTGACAGGATATCCTCCAAAGTCTCTTTAACATCAAGAAGTGAAATCATCCAGAAAGTGATTCCCAATATCATTCAAAGAACTGCAAGCCTGTCTTGTGCTATGTCAGTGTTAATGACCAAACATCAGGAAAACATAGAAAATAAAGCTTTTGGCCATCATGGCCTCAGTTTTAACATGCCAAAACCTCGATTTTTAATACAACGTCCTCCTAGGAACTGTGAAACATTGTGAAGGTAGTGTAAAGACTTGAGAATAAAATATTGCATCAGGACCTAGAAGCTTTGCTATCAGGGAGGAAACTATGATTCATTTCACTAAATTAATCTTGCTCTCCGTCAGAAAAGTTTTTAGCTGGGTCATGCAACAAGACAACTTCCCAAAACGCACCATGGTTAATACTCTACATCTGATTTGTTTTATCAGATTAACTATTCCTTCTTCTGTCAAAATAAGAAAAAAATAAGGGTTAAATGTCAACATGCAGTCTATTGCTGTTCTTTTTTTTTATTGTAAATCTACATTTAATACCATAAGCAGATTGCTAAAATGACTGCTTAAACTGAAGAGTCATGAAGAAACAGAATTGCAAGTTATGGGTATAGTGTGTAAACACATATAGGTAGACTATGAATGTAGCCAAACAGGCTGTGTTGCATTTACACACGTAGACACCAATACAATCACAAAGCTTGCATGATGACCTTTGCATTAGGATGCAAATACATTCTGATCACAAACAAAGTTATACTTTATTTTTGACAACTTGGTCCATCAATAAAATAATGAAGCTGTTTTCAAAAATATATAATTGTTTTATACGCGTGATATAAAATACACATTTACTCACCATTATAATAATAACCCTTGATGTTTTTTGGACTTTCATCTAGACGGTAGTCATTTAGCTTCTTCTGGGTGAGCTGGTGCCAGAAGCCGGCCTCCAGCGCACTGGAGAATGGTGCAAACTGCAGTTTTGGAGGGGCCGACTCAGCTGCCATCTGAACATCAAAGTCGGGTCTTCCTGAGAAACACTGAGTAATGGAAGAAAGAAGTATTTAAAAAGACAGTGTACATTACCAGAGGATGCACAGATACAGCTGTACAGGTACAAACAATGTAAATGTCCCCTCAAATGTACAAAACAGCTCATAAAGTCCTTGTATACCAATGACTCTAGAGGAAATTAAAAAGCTTGTAGTGTCAGGGAAAAAAATATAAAAAAGTAACCACTGATATAGCAACCACATAGCAGATATAGCAGATGTGTTTTTTAGTTCTTACATAACAGCTGATAAAGAATTAAACAAGAGATCATATTCAGCTTTAATATTTGTCGATGTGCCAAAATATCAGGGCCATTTCAAAGCATTTGTGGGCCCCAAGCAAAATGGACACACCAACCCTTCCATGGATAACTCTGCTTTACGACCACTGAAGTTTCATATTATGCTGGATGCAGGAATCTGGTAGGTCTGGTGGACAAGTGGAGGAGAACATGCCAAGATGCATGAAAACTGTTATTAAAAACCAGGGTTATTCCACCAAATATTGATTTCTGATCTCTTAAAACTTTATGAATATGAATTTGTTTTCTTTGCATTATTTTGGGTCTGAAAGCTCTGCATCTTCTTTTTTGTTATTTTAGCCATTTTTTATTTTCTGCGAACAAATGCTCTAAATGACAATATTTTTATTTGGAATTAGGGAGAAATGTTGTCTGTAATTTATAGAATAAAACAACAATATTCATTTCACTCAAACATATACCTATAAATAGCAAAATTAGAGAAACTGATTCAGAAACTGAAGAGCTCTCTTATTTTCTAATAGCTGTGTATACACTAGATAACAAACCTGAACTGAAATTATTATTATTATTAGCTGTCTGTAACAGATGAAAGTGAAAAGGCAGAGTACCCGATTCACCAACAGAGTCAGCACTAACTCACACAATCACTAGTCTATAACTAAATCTAAGTTAAATACAGTATTTTTGGCAATCAGTCAAGCAATAACCAATGCTGCTATCAGGTGCTGCAGCTCATCCAAAACTTATTTAATTGAGCTCCATCATCACTCCAGAAAGCCCATAACCCAATGCTAAGGGGCTTTATGTTTATATAGTACTCTAGCTAAGCTTAGCTTTGTGCCCTGTGAACCACAGAATATTCTAAAACATTTCCAAACAAAGTAAATAAGCAGTGTGAGTGTGGAACTGCAGCTTTTCAGAGATTCACTGTAAATTCACCAGTCAAACTGCTACATAACAGCATGCTCATGGTGTTAATGCTTCTGCTCAGACTCAGAGAGTCATGAAACCCAGCAGATAAGCTTAGCAATGGATTAAGGTCTGCGTGCAGCTAATTTAAATCACCAAAATATTGAACAGAAAGGTAATAAAAAAGCAATAAACGAGTACATGCAGCAGACACTCACCACACAGAGGCTCTTCCTTGTTTAGGTCATATGACTGGGGTCGGCACTCACTGCGCAGGCGCAGCTGAACTGTAAGGCTAGAACTTCGCTAAGCTAGCTTATGTATCTTAGCTGACCTGGCTAACGAGCTATTAATATAGTAGTTAGCTAATTATATTTATTTATTGCAAATTCGCCGGCTTTATTCACGAATAAGAGCCTATATTGCTTTAAAACGATATAAGCATGTGTAAACGCAGCGGAAATCCGTCAAATTCCTCCAAACAGTATTAATTAGCTAGCTAGCTAAGCTAACTAGCTAGCCAGCCTTGGTTAGGTGAATATAGATATAGTGGGGGCTAACGTTAGCAAGCTAGCTAAGCTAGTTAGCTAACTGGCAAACTTTTAAATTGCCCAAACATTAAAGCTTACAAGTATTCTTAGCTAGTTATCTTAGCTATCACACTGCTAAAAAGGCTGGGTAACGGAACAGACTCAAACAGAGAAACAGACCCGTAGCTAGAGCTTTAACAGTAAAAATCCAAGCTATGCTAAGCTAGGCTAACTTAACTCGCTTTAAAAATCAAACTGCAGCCGTGTTATCTAGCAAGCAAGCAGGCTAGCATGCTAACAAGCTAGCTAATGAGCTAACCGGACGCCTCCTCCTCCAGCCTGCAGAAGCGTACTTTCAGTTTCAGGGAGCCAAAACCATAGAATAAAACACGAAGAACCAGAATAATAACAGAAAAACGAAGACGAGAAGACAGGAAAACACAGAGAGGAGTCGATAAGCGCCGCTCCTTTTCATTCTGAGATCAAACTGATTAAAATCTGATGGTTTTTCTCCAGAATCAGAAGCTTAGCGTCATAAAAAAAAATCAGTGTTATGAAGCCCAGCCAGGTGCATCTAGTTAGTTAGTTATTTAGGGTAAGTAGCTGCGTCCCAAAGGAAACTAGACTGTTGGAGAGACTAGCCTAGACTGGGTTCAGCCTCACCCTGCTGCAGGTTTTACAGGATTCCTGCACATCACTGCAGATCCTCCTGCTATCCTACACTGGGGTTATTTACTGTACAGGGGCAGTAATTTACTGTAGTGTACACTAAAGGAGGAAGATTTCCAGACAGGGTTTATGCCATGTCATGACCTACACAGAATTTAGAGTTCTGTAAAGATTTTCCCAAAAATATTCTCTAGGAATATCTAAATCTCTTTCTGCCCTGAGTGGATCTGATTGTCCAAATGTTTGTAGAGACCCATTATAATGAGTGAAGTCAGCATAACAATTATCAGTTCAGTTTGATGCTAATTTAAAAAATATAAAATTGGGTACCATTATTATTATTTTTTCCATTTAGTATAGTGAACAACACTATTTTAGGAATTTAATGGAAAAAAATTTTCAGACTTTTCCTTTTGTTAATTTTTGTTACAGAAGTAAATTTGATTCATACCATAAGGTTTTCTTTTCAAGATGCAAAAGAAAAGATAAAAATCTAGACAATTTTCCCATTAAATTCTGTCTGTGAAAGACTAAAATAAAAATGTAAGAACTGGGAAAAAAATAGAATGTAATTTCTTTAATAACTTCTTTACTATACTAAACAAAAAAAACTTAAATTAAATTTAGCCTGGTAATAAAATTTAACCGATAAATGTTGCACGGATCATCACCCTGCTGCAGGTTTTACATGATTCCTGCACTGCATGAAGATTTTAAATGAAGATTTTAAAAAAATGGTCTATGCTTAATAGCTTTTTGCCCCTGAGTGGATCTGAGTTTCCAAAAGTTTGTAGAGACCCATTAAAAAGTGTGAGGTCAGCATAACATTTATCAATTTAGTTTTATGACTGTTTGAGTCTAAATTCAAAAATAGAAAATTGGGTCAAACTTCATTGTCCATTTTTTAGTCTTTTAACAAAAGAAAATTTGCTATACCTTCAGGTTTAAAGAAAAAATATTATTTTGTTTTTCAATATATGAGCCATTCCAAATAATAAACATAACACATTACTTTTTGTAATAAATCAGCTTTTTATTGCTATTGTAAGTTATTTAATTCATTCGTTATGTCGTTTCAATGCACAACTTTTTTACCTTTTGCATAAATTACATAGCCTGTCAATTAAACACTATACATTTTTACCATCCCAGCAGACAATCCATGGAAGCACAATATTCCGGTTGCCAAATATTCAGTTAATCTCTATTAGAAATGTAATGGAAAATAGAAAATATAATGGAAAGTAGAAAAAGTTCTTTAATTTGACATGTACATTCTGTTATGTGACTGTAGCGTGTGTATATAGTGCAGTAGTCCAAAGGTTTATAGGCACCCGATCTAATAAAGAAATTCAGTGGTTCCAAGTTTCTGTGTGGTATCCTGTAACACATTTGCCTATAGAGATGTTGCAGTTAAACCAAGGAAGTGTGGGGCATTTCCTGGGGAACTCTTATCCTGATGAATATTACATCTACAAGGCTGGAACCAAAGTATGAAAAAGTTGAAATATGTTATTTCTGCAAAACACTGTGGACCAATTTTCTAGGTCAGGGATTAAGTTTAGTCCTGGACAACACAGTATTTTGAATGTAAATTGTCCTTTGAAAGAAAAACCCTTTTTTTTTTTTTTTTAAGTCTGACACTGGTCTTGGTTAATGTTTGTCTGGGACAGCAGCAAATAACACTGGATGCAAATTAAACAAATACAGTAAAACACATTTGCTTTTATATTTATTGTTAGGGTTTATGGAACAACCACCTACTAGATCATGAACTCAACCCATCATTTCTTTCTTCCTTGCACAGCACTGTACTATGAACATACACTGACACACATATCATGGAGCATTCTCTAGTATCCCATCCCATGACTTTTGGCATGTCTCATGAAAGCTAATAAATGCTGCACTGACCTGTGGATTGTATGAGTGTGGAGTCTCCTGCATTGAATAATGTGGATGTGGAATCTGTTTTTTTTTTTTTTTTTTGCCAGAGTCACTTGTCTGGTTGCATGGACAATTCTAGCCAGACACCGCTGGTCTCAGTGGTATGATCATTACCACTGACCTCAATGAAGTATTACCAGTGCACATGTGACACAGTGGATGGAAAAATGTTAAATACGTGCACTCAGAACTTCAGAAATGAAACTTCCCATCCATCTTCACCCACTATCAGACCTTACTTCATAATTAATTCATTCATAGCGCCACCATGTGAAGCAATGAAGCGATAACTTTAATATTTCAAATTCAACATAAATTATAGTAAATTTAGAGCCCCTGTTTCAATACAAATATTGATATTTTGACGCCACTTATAGATAGTGTATTGCAAACGTAAACAGGATTATACTCTACATTGTATAAACATACAATCACCTGACTTGGTTTGTAAGGCTTGGATGCAGCAGATTGACGATAAAAACCTATTCCATGAAGTTCACTTATACTCTACTGTTCTTGAGCTAATTGAAGTTACATGAGGTTTGGAGGTCTGTAGTGATTGACTGCAAAAAGCTGACCCCACTCTGTTATTTTACACTGACAAAGAGAGTTGCTTTTGTCTTCAGTTTTATAATATCACTGACAGCTGACTGTGGAATATTTAATAATTAGGAAATTTCATGACTGGACTTGCTGCACAGGTGCTGCATCCTATCACAGTACTACACAGGAGCTACTGAGAGTGATCCATTCTTTCACTAATGTTTGTAGAAGTACTTGGTTGCTAAGGTGTTGCTATTGGATCTGGGGTGGTTGCTCTGGTGTTGCTAAGTGGTTGCTAGGTGGTTGCTAAGGTGTTGCTATGGTATCCAGGGTGGTTGCTATGGTATTGCTTATTGGTTGCTAGGTGGTTGGTAAAGTGTTGCTATAGTGTCTGTGGTGGTTGCTATGGTGTTGCTAAGGGGCTGCTAAGTGGTTGCTAAGGTGTTGCTATGGTATCTGGGGTGGTTGCTACGGTGTTGCTGAGTGGTTGCTAAGATGTTGCTAAGTGGTTGCTAGGTGGTTGCTATGGTGTTGCTAGGTGGTTGCTAAGGTGTTGCTATGGTATCTGGGGTGGTTGCTATGGTGTTGTTAAGTGGTTGGTAGGTGGTTAAGGTGTTGCTAGGTGGTTGCTGAGGTGTTGCTATGGTATCCAGGGTGGTTGCTAAGGTGTTGCTATGGTATCTGGGGTGGTTGCTATGGTGTTGTTAAGTGGTTGCTAGGTGGTTGTTAAGGTGTTGCTAGGTGGTTGCTGAGGTGTTGCTATGGTATCCAGGGTGGTTGCTAAGGTGTTGCTAGGTGGTTGCTAAGGTGTTGATATGGTATCCAGGGTGGTTTCTATGGTGTTGCTAAGTGGTCGCTAAGGTGTTGCTAGGCGGTTGCTAGGGTGTTGCTATGGTATCTGGGGTGGTTTCTACGGTGTTGCTAGGTGGTTGCTAAGGTGTTGCTATTGGATTTGGGATGGTTGCTCTGGTGTTGCTAAGGTGTTGCTATTGGATTTGGGGTGGTTGCTCTGGTGTTGCTAAGTGGTTGCTAGGTGGTTGCTAAGGTGTTGCTATGGTATCCAGGGTGGTTGCTATGGTATTGCTTATTGGTTGCTAGGTGGTTGGTAAAGCGTTGCTATAGTGTCTGTGGTGGTTGCTATGGTGTTGCTAAGGGGCTGCTAAGTGGTTGCTAAGGTGTTGCTATGGTATCTGGGGTGGTTGCTACAGTGTTGCTAAGGTGTTGCTGAGTGGTTGTTAAGATGTTGCTAAGTGGTTGCTAGGTGGTTGCTAAGGTGTTGCTAGGTGGTTGCTATGGTGTTGCTAGGTGGTTGCTAAGGTGTTGCTATGGTATCTGGGGTGGTTGCTATGGTGTTGTTAAGTGGTTGCTAGGTGGTTGCTGAGGTGTTGCTATGGTATCCAGGGTGGTTGCTAAGGTGCTGCTAGGTGGTTGCTAAGGTGTTGCTATGGTATCCAGGGAGGTTGCTATGGTGTTGCTAGGTGGTTGCTAAGGTGTTGCTATGGTATCCAGGGTGGTTGCTAGCTGGTTGCTAAGGTTTTGCTTATGGTTGCTAGGCGGTTGCTACGGTGTTGCTATGGTATCCAGGGTGGTTGCTATGGTGTTGCTTATTGGTTGCTAGGTGGTTGATAAATCGTTGCTATAGTGTCTGTGGTGGTTGCTATGGTGTTGCTAAGGGGCTGCTAAGTGGTTGCTAAGGTGTTGCTATGGTATCTGGGGTGGTTGCTACGGTGTTGCTGAGTGGTTGCTAAGATGTTGCTAGGTGGTTGCTAAGGTGTTGCTAGGTGGTTGCTAAGGTGTTGCTATGGTATCCAGGGTGGTTGCTATGGTGTTGCTAGGTGGTTGCTAAAGTGTTGCTATGGTATCTGGGGTGGTTGCTATGGTGTTGTTAAGTGGTTGCTAGGTGGTTGTTAAGGTGTTGCTAGGTGGTTGCTAAGTGGTTGCTAGATGGTTGCTGAGGTGTTGCTATGGTATCCAGGGTGGTTGCTAAGGTGTTGCTAGGTGGTTTCTAAGGTATTGCTAGGTGGTTGCTAAGGTGTTGCTATGGTATCCAGGGTGGTTGCTAGCTGGTTGCTAAGGTGTAGCTTATGGTTGCTAGGCAGTTGCTATGGTGTTGCTATGGTATATTTGGTGGTTGCTATGGTGTTGCTAAGTGGTTGCTAGATTGTTGCTAATAAATCTTGTGACTTTGCAGAAGCCTATGGTGAGTGTGACCTTTTTTTTTTGGTGTTGCTTTTTTTGGCCAGGCAGTGTAACGCAAAAACTATATATTGTTGTAATAGAGGTATAGTTAATATAGGCGCAAAAAAACAATTTACAGATTCTTCACACTCGTATTAACATCTCTATTACCAGCATGGTTCCCTCCAGTGCAAAGAGCCATTTGAAGCACCTATATTTTTAGGCCGGATATGTGCATGGCTTCTGGCAACATGCCAAACCGTGGCAGGTGTTTTTAGTGCAGATCCTGCAGCTTCACTCGCTTTTTGGAAAGCCTCCTCCAGTAAAGCAGCACAGCATCATTCAGTAAAGTGTGTTCAGAGGCTCTGCTTCTAAAGGGCACAGCTCGACTGCTGAGACCCACATTTAAGTCCCAGTGGTGCCGTACTCTATCTGCAGCACCCAGGAGAATAGCATTAAACAGACTGACAGGGTTCCACTGTCCCCGGGCTGTGTAATTGATGAACCAGCAGGCAGAGCAGCTCTAAGTGTTTCTACTGAAAGGAACAATCTGATAATAGCCAAGTTTTATTAGTCCATCCATCCCATAATTAATCACTTTCATTATTAAGTGACTTGAAAAACTTGGTGATTATTTCTAGAAACCCATAATTCTTAGGTACTAGAAATAGTAGAAATAGTATTTAGAAATAGTAGGTCAATATTTTGAGATACTAAGTTATAATTTGAGATAATATCTCTACTATGAGACATTAGGTCATCATATTAAGATATTATCTGTATTGCAAGATGTCATCTCAATAATTTGAGATCCGATCTCACTCTCTGATATGTGAAGTCATAATTTGAGATATTATCTTATTACTTTAAGATACTACATTATTATTTATAGACATTATCTCTGTTTTGAGATACTTCATTATTTTAAGACACTAAGTCGTAATTTAAGATACTATCTCATTATTTTGAGATACTATGTCATAATTTGCAAAATTATATGTTTTCAGATACTGTTATATTAATCATTACATCAGATCATTATATTAAGATTCATTATATTGAGATGCTCATATTATTTTGAGATACTACTTCATTAATTTAAGATACTGAGTCATTGTTTTGAGATATTATCTTAGCTTATAAATACAAAATCATTATTTTGAGATAGTAAGTTATACTTTGATATTTTATCTCTATTTTGATATACCATTGTATTACTTTACAATAATATGTAAAGAGATATTATATGATTACTTTAAGATACTATATCTCTATTTTGAGATACTATCCTATTATTTTGAGATACTGTCATAATTTGCGATACTATCTCTGTTTTGAGTTAATATTACATTAATCATTATATCAGATCATTATATCAAGATACTATCTCATCTTAAAATAATCGTATTATTATGTGATACTAGGTCATACTTCTGAAATACTACTTCATTGATTTGAGATACAGAGCCTTTTATTAAAATTATTATCTTAATTTTGAAATACAAAATCATTACTTTGCGACGCTAAGTAATGATAATTTGATATAGTTATCTATTTTAAAATACCATCTCATTATCTTGAAATAACTGTCATAACTCTGGGATATTGCTTGATAAATTTGAGCTACTGGGTCATATTTGAGATATTTTCTTTATTTTGAAATACTAAGTCATTATTTTGAAGTACTACGTCATAATCTAAAACACTAAGCCATTATTTTGGGACCCAAGTAATTATTTAAAGTGATTTAAAGATACCAAAAAAAGATTATTCCATGTCCTGTAGAACAAACACAAACATAAAAACAACACAATCCCAGTGCCAACGAAACCAGCCGAACTTTATTGGACACCTTTACCGTGTATTTACATTAAAAACAAACGAATGGTAAAAAGTTTAATCTGATGCAGATTACAAAAAAAAATGTCGAGTGACAGTAAAAAAAAAGCACAATAACACTGTTGAAAACCAAGGACACGATATCTCTGAAGCCAACGCACAAAAAAACGCACATCATCATCAACACACTGCAGGTGTTCTGCAACACAACGGGCCAACAAAGAAGCTCAGAGGCCACGAGGCCATCATAAACACTCGGTCCAGAACTCGGTACAAATTGTGTTTACACAGACGCACGGCGGCTGCGGGCTGAAGGGCTGGGCAATGTCAGGATTTGATTCTGAATATCTTTTTGAATACTCTCTTGAAGTTCTCGTTGCAGAGCGGGTAGATAAAAGGGTTCAGGGTGGAGTTAATGTATCCCAACCAAATGGTGAACATGTGGAGGTCATGGTGAACGCAGGCGTCACACAGAGACATGACCATGAAAGTGATGAAATAGGGGATCCAACACACCATGAAAACGGTGATAATGAAGCCGAGCTGCCTCGCAGCTTTCCGCTCCTTGTGAACCCGCATGTTCTGGACACACTGTCTGGACTGTTCACAGAACTTCTGCCACGTCTGCTTCAGAGTAAGAGCGTTGCCAGTGTCTATTGGTGGGCTGCTGGCATGCGCCCACGGTGACGTAGGTGACTGTGCAGCATCGTCGTTGCACAGAACAGTGGTGTACTTGTGAACATCAGTGGTGGGTGTTATCTCGCAAATATTAGCGACAGAATTTGGCACCAGTACGTTGCAGTCGTTGACGGATACGAACATTTTGAGCTCATCGTTCTCCTCACACTGCAAAAACCTCAGAGGTAAAGATGGCTCTTTTTGGGCTGCCGCCTCATTGTCAATGTCCTCCTCCTGGCTCATGGAGGAAATCTCATTTGCTTCCCTGAAAGTTTTCCTCTTGTGTTTTGTGATATTAAAAAAGGAGGTTTTGCGTTTTTTGAGTTTTTTATCAGCCGACAATTCACCAACCTCCTCATTAGTGTCTTTTGAGTTAATCGGCAGTTCCAGAGTGTACTGATCCAAGATGCCTTCGTTTTTAGCATAAGTCACTTGCAGAGCTAGATTCTCCTTCTCTGAGGGTTTGTAGAAAGCTCTTTGCAATGGATCTGAGTTTTGTACGGTTCCGTCTTGATCTGGTGGAACTCTGGGACAAGTGAGGCTCTCCCACTGTTTGTAGTGTTCTCGCACTGCTATGAAAATCTGGGAGTAGAAAAAGAGCATCAGAAAGGACGGGATGTAAAAGTTGAGGATGGCGGTCAGAACTTTGAACCAGGTCACAAAGCGAAAGTCTGTGTCGCACTTGCTCTCCAGCTCTGGTTTCCTCTCAACGTGGGTGAACAACCGCCAGCCCAGAATGGGAATGATCCACGTCATGGAGAGCAACCATGCCCCACAGATCATCAGCGTCGCCCTTCCACGGGTTCGGTATTTCAAGTACCTCAGCGGCTGCCGAACAGATCGATACCTGTCCAAGCAGAGAATGAATAAGCTGAAGATGGAGGCTGTACTAGCTACGTAGTCCATGACCAACCAGAACTGGCACACGACACGTCCCAGCTTCCACTCGTCCTCAAGCAAGTAGACTATGTTCAATGGCATCACGGTTGCCCCAACAATAAGATCCGCCAGAGAGAGACTGACGATGTAAAGGTTTCCAACCGTGTGCAGAGTACGTTCCTTTCTCACAGCCAACAGAACCAGGACGTTCATGATGACTGTCAGCAGAGACAGCGTTCCTAGGAGAATTCCCAGCACTGCATTGTTCATGTGATGGTGGAAGGGAATGGATATGTTAAAGTAAGTTGTCGCACTGAGGTTCGTATGATCTTGTAGAATTCTGGGGACCCGACTGTCCGTCGTAGTCTCCATTGAAGAGGTCCAGCCACCTTGATTGTCACCTGTTGTCAAAGGTCTGAAGAGCTGGATCAACACAGTGGTTCTTCACAGGCATGTCCGTAAGATTATTCCTGAAAAACAAGGAAAACAACGGGACATTAATTAAACGTTGCCACTGATAATACACTGGGCTGGCAGTCCAACGGAATCGTTCAGATCTCCAGATGTTCTACACTAATGCTAGACACCTGTTCTGGACATGTTTTAAGCATCTATCCCAAAAAATATGACTTGTGATATGCCAACAAGACCAAAAGAACAAAGGCAGACCAGTGACGGGGTGGGCTGCGGAGAGAGGAAGTGCAGGTGATGTCATGGCAACACAATCACCACATTTAAACCCCAGAGAGAGTGTGTGGGACCGTGTTAGGAAATGTGTGGAGAAGTGAAACTCACTATAGGAGGTGTTTGGACAGCAGTTGAAATATTTGTGGACACCCCTTATAACAAATGTAGAGAGCTGGGGAAGGGTAAGGAGGCTTGGAATGTGTCGGAGAGTTGGGGTAAGTTGAGGAGCTGGGAATGGGTTGGGGAGATGGGAATGATTTGGGCATAAATTGGGGATGAGTTGGGGATGAGGATGGTGGTTAAGAGATAATTTGGGGAGTTGAGTGAGATTGAGTTGATGATGAGTTAGGGAGGTGGGGGTCTGGGAATTTAATGAGGAGTTTGGGATGGGTTAATCAGTTGGGGAGCTGGGGATATGTTAGGGAGTTGGAGATAAGTAGTTGAGAATGAGTTAAGGAGGTGGGGAGTTGGGGAGATGGGGATGATTTGGGGATTTGGGCATAAATTGGGGATAAACTGAGGATGAGGACGATGGTTAAGAGATCATTTTGGTAGGTGAGTGAGATTGAGTGAATGATGAGTTAGGGAGGTGGGGATTTGGGGATTTGTTAAGAAGTTGGGGATGGGTTAAGCAGTTGGGGAGCTGGGGATATGTTAAGGAGTTGGAGATAAGTAGTTGAGAATGAGTTAAGGAGGTGGGGAGGGGTTAGGAGGCTAGTAATGTGAGAGTTGGGGATTAGTTGAGGAGCTAGGAATGGGTTGGGGAGATAGGGATGATTTGGGCATAAGTTGGGGATGAGGACGGTGGTTAAGAGATAATTTGGGGAGTTTAGTGAGATGGGTGACAATGATTTGTGGATTTGATGAGGAGTTAGAGATAGGGAGTTGGAGATAAGTAGTTGAAAATGAGTTAGGGAGGTGGGGAGTTGGGGCTGGGTTGGAAAGTTGAGGTGGAGTTAAGAAACAAGTGATGAGGTGGGGAGTTGAGGAGCTGGTGAGGAGTTAAGAAGCTAGGGGATGAGATGCGACATTGCCCACAATTTCCATGTTGGTGTATCAAGACAACATTTTTTGACCAACAGTACCGTAGTAATAACATAATTACTTCCCATTAGCCTTAAGGATAACAGGCTCCTTATGTAAAATAAAGAGGCAGAAAGAGATTCGGGCCGGTTGCTAAGGAACAGTCTCTATGCTCACTTCGCCGTCTGTGAAAATGTTGACCGTCACCTTCAGTCTACCTTCTCGAGTTCTGATCCGTGCCCCTCCCGCTGCTCCCCTCGCACTTCACACCGACTCGCTCGGCTGGCCCAGTGGGACTCAGCCCTGCCAGCCCCCTGCGCTTCATCTCGGGAGTCTGAAGGTCTCCGTCTCTTTCCCTCTCTTTGTGTTTCAGACTGCAGTAGACCAATAAACGTATAAAAATGCCCTCCAACACTGCCAACCCTGTCCAAAAATAAATATGTACAGGAATTTCATTTAACACCCCTAGGTGTCTGGTATTGCCCAGGGACCTCAGCAGGTGTCTTTGTTTCAGGGAAGGCTTCGGATTGAGTGCACGTCAATAAAGCAACCTTTTATTACTTCTCTAAAAGAAGCTTACTCTACGCTGTATGGACAAAAGTATTGGGACACCTGCCAAATGTATTTTATTTGCTTTGAAAACAAGTATATTACAAAGAGTTTATTCTGCTTTTGTTGAAGTAACTGTCTCTACTATCCAGGGATATCATTACAGTTCAAATCCCCCAGACACAAAAGTCAATAAGGCTTCGTTCATTCAATCAAACAACCAACCCCATCGCTCCTGGCATGGTGCCCTCACCTACTGAGCCACAGCTAATGCCCTGGGCGACATGCCAAAACAGCGTTCACAACAGAGCCTGGTTGACAACCACTTTAAGCATTACTGATACAACTACAAATGTTATGAAGCTTAAAGTTGTATAGACTCTATGGAATTGATACAATAATCATAGGTATTAAAAATGAGTATATTCTGCTTTTGTTAAAGTGCAATGATAGGGTTGGTTTGGGATTGGACCCCTACAGTTCATGTCTGGCATTAAAATGCACTCTAATTAACATCCAATGTCAGTATTTGCAAATTTCAAGTAGGAAATTTAAATTGGAATGCCCACACAAGTCCATAAAAGTTTCTACTCTAAAATCTGTGAGAGCCTCACCAACACTGAAAGAATTCAGAATCAAATATGGCTGTCCCACAGATCAACAGTAGTAAATTCAGCAGTATTATACAGTTTATTATCACTTCTATTTATTACTGCCTCATTAAATCAGTCCTACACACAGTACTGTCCCACTTTTATCTGTGGACATGTTTCCATGAAGTATGGATGCACAAAATATTGTATAGCACTGTCTGGACGGGATTAGTTTTACAAAGGGATGCCTGTGAAAAGTTTTTCACACTTCTACTTTGTGAAAAAACTCTTGCATCCGGACTGTTATTGAAAAAACAGGAGGGCCAGTGAGTTTTTGGGTTTTCTCGGTCACATGGCATCCCCCCATTTTCACTTGCTGTTCTGTTCATGTGGATCTCTGTGGAAATGCTCGCTTGAAGTGTAAATATGGTGCGTAGCAGTGGACAAATAGCTATTTTATTAAAAGCGAGGTGCGTCCGGGCGGGACTAAAATTACCTAAGGACCACGGAGTTCAGCGAAAAACAGTAGATAATTTGCCCTGTAATTTTCTCAGAAGATGTCTGAGAAAAACACACACATGGTCGTTCCTGATGGGAATAAAATCATAGACGACCCCCCTGCAACACACCCACTCACTCACTCATCGTGAACCGCTTTATTCGTTAAGGGTCACGGTTGGGGGGGTCTGGAGCCTATCCCAGCCAGCATCGGGCGAAAGGCAGGAGTCCCACCCACTAGAAGAAGAAAGAAATGCTAGTTGAGAACCTTAGACAGTACACATTAGCCAGCAGACTTCGCCTGAAGGAGGGATCTGCGGTCCATGGCAAGTCAGCAGAGGGGGGATGTAGTACTTTTAAATAATATGTTTTGTGTTTCTTTGACAGTTAATCATGAATTGGATTGATTGTGTTTTGCCTTACAGCACAAGCTAACACTCACTGGCAGAGAACTTCAGGAACATGTTCTTTATGGTCCGTAGATGTATTCTAACTTTTTTAAAAAAAGATATATGTCCCCTTTAAGTTGAAATAAGTGCAACTTAATTTGGCTGAAACAATTCATTTATTATGCATTTTGAAGTGGTCTTCACAAATATTTGGACATGTGTATACTAGTATATGTAGTGTATCTTCTACATCTTCTCTTCAGTCTCACCCAAATATCATGAGAATATACACTCATTTCCACCTCGTCTAAACATTTCTGACTCAGACTTGGATGTAGGCCTCAGTTTGAGGCTTGGCGCTAATCCTTGGCACCATTTCAGCAATTCCAGATCGTAGTGTTAATTTGCTGCATGTGCAAACCTGCTTCGTTGACCTACATCCCAGCATTCAGAAACGACCTGCCTCTGGTGTAAATTACTCGCCGCCAATCGAATCATCTCAATGGGCATTGGAGCGAATGCCAACATGCCACTAAACGTGCGGGAAAGAAAGGGATTGGACAGGATATTTCTACTGGGATTGCTAATTAACTCCAACAATTTAATCCACGCCTTTATCTTCAGCGGGCTGGATTACAACACAGTTTCTCAACACTGGTTTTAGAGAATGCCCAGTTCTGCACATTTTTACCATATGTGTGCAGGTTATTTACACAATAATATTACTAAATCTAAATTCTGTGTACAGATGTAGAGGAGTAAAGGCATCCTAATCAGAGAATGAAGCCACACCCCCTCTGTGTGTGTCTTCTGAACTTTGTGTTCATAGCTTGTAGTCCCGAACTGTAGATACGTAGCCAGTAACTGGGCACACAGCACTGCACATGCAAGAGGGCAGAGTGCAGGACGAAACATTCAGGTCGGCTATAAGTGATCTTCCAAATATTCATTCAGCATTATCATGATGGTAAAATCTGGGCTCAGCAGGGTAGAAGGCACAATGCTAATGGCCTTGGCAGGCTTGGAGCTAACAGACACAGCAAACAAGGCTTGGAAGGTTTGAAGCGTGTTAGCCAGAATGCTAACAGCCAGTGCCTAGAGGGTTGGAGCTGCAATGCTTGCAAACCCAGCAGTGAGGCTCCCAGCAAGTAGAGTTGGCGTAGTGATGCTAATAGAAACAACAGCCAGGTTTGGGAGGAGTGGGATATGTTAGCTGTGATGCTAACAGTCCACCTTAATATAGAGTTGGAGCTGCAAAGCTAGCAGACATCACATCCAGACCAGACTTGGCAAGAGTTTGAGTGAATTAATCATTTAATTTAGTTTAATTCAGTTATAATGCAAACAGAAATCTTTGACAGTTAGAGATGCTAATAGAGAGACAGATGATGCTAACAGACTTGGCAATGTTTGAGCAAGAAGAACAGAGGGAGAGAAGTGTGTGTGAATACAAAAGCATTTGTTTTGGTCTGGGATGCTGGTGGTTTCCTACTGGCAGAAACTCTCAAATCAACAATTGCATAGCTAGAGCAAAATCAATTGCAGTCTTTGAGACTAAAACCCTCTCCGGACGGGATTAGTTTTTTAGGGGGACGTCTGTGAAAAATATTTCACACTTCTACTCAGTGATAAAGCTCTTGCATCTGGACTACAATTGAAAAAATAGGACCCGTGATTTTTTAGTCTTTCTTGGTCACATGACATCGTGTTCAGTAGCTCATTCCCACTCGCTGTTGTGTTTATATGGATCTCCGTGGAAACACATGCCCAAAGTGTATTTGCAGTGCGTGGCAGTGGACAAATAGCTATTTTATTAAACGTGAGGTGACAAAACTCAAAGATATGAATCCGGACGGGACTAAAATTACCAGAGGACCACAGAGTTCAGCAAAAAAACAGTAGGTAACTCAAGTAGCCTGTAATTTTCTCAGAGGATGTCTTAGAAAAACACAGACATGGTCGTTCCAGACAGGAATAAAATCACAGAGAACCCTCCATAAAAGAGAAAACTACCCGAGAATCCCCTGAGAAACTAATCCCATTGGGATAGGGCTTAAGATTGTCTAAGATTCTCTTGTTTAATTAATTTCCAGTTAAACAACCACTAAATTACAATTTATTAACTGTTCTTTTGAAATTTCAAAGGAGATCAAAGACTCAATGAAAAATAAATCAAATGACCGGTATATTTTTAAAATAAACCAGTGCAAGACTCTGGAAATGACTAGACTGTATAAATATATTTCCCATGCGTAATAACCCAGCCTGAGGCACAGCGGTGACCAGATAATTGGCCAGCTCCTACCTGTCTGCCCATGCCAGGCCTTTCATTTCGATGCCACATGAATCTACTTTCATCTGAAACAGACCACCATACTGCAGAGTTCCTTCACTGTGTTCCTTCCTGTTTGCAGTGTGGATCAGCGTACATTCATCAAACTGGATCGATTTTACCATCAAAAAGTTAACAAGGTGGATGGCTTTTCCATAAATGTATTTGATGCAGAGATAACAGGGGGTGTTCTTTGGGCTGAGGTGTTCTGCTCTTCAAAATGAGCCAATCTTTCTTCGGTTTTATGTTTCAGAAACCCTGCTGGTTCCACAGAGAGCTCAAACCATCTGACGCCTCAGACTGAGAAAGAGAGAAGGCTGGATATTTAATTGCTTCAGGGAAAAGAATTCTTTACAGGAAGGTAAGAGTGGAGTTCAAACTTAGTTTGGCAAAATGTAGCATGGACAATTTAGCCGATTTTCATGTTTTACAGTGTCCAGATCGATATTTCTCCAGATTCCACACAAATTTTAAGTGTAAATCTCAGAATAATTTAGTCCTTAATTATCTGAATATCCTCCTGGTGGCCCAATAGAGCACCATTAGAAGTACAGCTTCCAAACATGGTGAAGGTAGTTTCACTACCAACTTACAGTAAAACCTAGCCAGGCTAAACTACAGATTCCAAACATGGTGGAGGTACTTTCATTACCAACTTACAATAAAAGCTTGCCAGATTAAAGTAATGCATCCAAACATGGTGAAGGTAGTTTCACTACCAACTTACAGTAAAACTTAGCCAGGCTAAACTACAGATTCAAAACGTGGTGGAGGTAGTTTCATTACCAACTTACAGTAAAACCTAGCCAGGCTAAACTACAGCTTCCAAACATGGTGGAGGTAGTTTCAACAGCTCACAACAAAAGCTTGCCAGGCTAAACTCCTGTTTTCAAACATGGTGGAGGTAGTTTCAACAACTCACAATAAAAGCTTGCCAGGCTAAAGTAATGCATCCAAACTTGATGGAGGTAGTTTCATTTGAAGCTCACAGTAAAACCTAGCCAGGCTAAACTACAGCTTCCAAACATGGTTGAGGTAGTTTCATCAACAACTTACAGTAAAACTAGTGCTGGGCATTAAGGGCAAAAATGCATATCACAGTATTTTTCAAGATTCTGACGGTTTCACGGTATATCACACTATTATTTATATTATATATATTTTTTTTGCATAATTGTGCTTTAATATTGCTTTGGGTTACTGTACTGTTAGGTGTACATAAAATATATAAAACTAATGCTTTAAATTAAGGCTTTGATTACCATTGGGTTTAATTTGTCCCACAAAATTACACAATATATGAAGAAATGAAAAAGACTTTATAAGCAGGAAAAAAAACAGCTTAAAGCTCACCTTCCGTCGTTTTTTCTTTCATTTTAACATGTCTAGTTGTGGTCTCTAGTATGAATGAATGACATGTGAGCCGTTTTTGTAAAAAAAAAAAAGTGCTCAGGTGTCTCTGTATAGCTCTTTTTTAATGGACTGTTTTAGGGGTGTGTCCAAAATGACCGGATTCCAGCTTTGCTCATGAATATTCATACATGCAAACAGCATGCAAATATCTCTCCTCTGATTGGCTAGGAGCACTGCGACGCCCCTCCACCGCTCTGCCGCTCACTGCCTCCCACCTCCTAACTGATGAGCGGTGATGTTGCGTCGCTTCAGCTCCGCCTCTGGGAGTTTCTCGAGCCAAGGTGGGCTGGTCTGTGAGTTTCTGCCTACGTAGGCAGAAAGATAATTCAAAATTCACCCGTTTTTCGGAGGGGGGGGAGGGGGGATTTCTTTGCTTAGCTCCTGCAGACAATGGGGGCTGCAAAACAGTTTAATGTGCAGGTGTACACATTCAACTCGGAGAGACCTACTGTATTCCACAAAAAACAAGAAAAATCGGATTTTCGCGGAAGGTGAGCTTTAAGAAAAGATAAGACACTTTACTAAAACAGTTGGTAAACTACAGTAATATATAATAAACTGGTTGATCACCGTCACTGTATACTGTATTGTTGTCTCAACGGCAAAATTAGAATACATTACTTTACTCTTCTTTTGTCACACTAGGTGTGAGTGAGTCACAATAGCCATTCAAAGCCAGGAGAGAGGAGCAGCCGTTTGTTTTATAAATGGCTGTTTAAATAAGTCAGATGATATTATGTCTGTAGAAAAATGCATAAATAAAAACAACAGAAGTGGTAAAAAAAAATGGGACAAACAATTTCACTTTAGGGTGGCTGACAAGTTTTAGGACAGTTTGTAGCATTCATTTTTAATATTTTTTGCATGACTTGGCTTTAATATAGGTTTGTTAGTTAATGTAATGTTAAGAGTACATTTATTATAAACCACTATAAATTAGGGCTTTGATTTGTATAGGGTTCACTTTGTCCAACAAAATTACACAATATATGAAGAGATCAGACTTTATAATAAAATTAAAAAAAACAGCTGAAGAAATTTAAATAATAGACTGTAAAAAGAGATACGACAATAACTCTAATAGGGCTGTCCCTAACGATTATTTTTTAAACGATTATTCTAACGATTATTTATTTCGATTAGTCGACTAATCTATTTATTGAGAAACATATTTAAATAATTATTATTTTACGTTTTAAAGCAAACGATAAATTACTATATTAATATATAATAACAACAACAACACAAGCCTACTAAACCAAACCCCACACTTATAATCACTTACATGTACAACACGTTTAGATCTTTAACGCTAAAAATGGTAAGCTCCCATACACCACAACCGTGTGTTGCACTGTTTTCTGTGACGCTAGATTTTGTGACCACTGGCAAGTAGTTCTCAGCAGACCGGTGCACTGGCCGATTCGAAACGTGTTCGTTTCTAATGTTTACCCCGACTGGCCAAAACGGTTAAGTTTAGGGCTGAGGGTAAGGTGTAGGTATAGAAAGCTTCTGTTTTGCCAATGAACGCTCATAACCGTGAGCACTGGTCACAAAATTCCGACGGTGACAGAAAACGGTGCAACACCGCAGCGCCGACGGCGCTAGCTAAAATAACTTAAGGCAGCTAGCTTAACTAAACACCTGAACTTATGAATAATGCTACTGTTTCTGGAATCTGCGAAATGCCATGCACAAATATAAACCAAAAATGTATAATTTCTGCCTGTGGCAGGTTTAAAACCTTTGGTAGACAGCCTTAAGTCTTTTTAAGGACACCCGCGGAGACCCTGATGTAAACGGTAACTTACTGTGTGACCCTGTTGACATAGTGCTCCTGGATGTTTGCGCTTCAAGTCCTTTTGCACGTATGGCAGAGGACCACATTGTTGCCCTTTTGCGTGAAATGCTCCCAAACTTTAGATGCCCGCTGGCGTTTTTTTTGTAGCTGGAGATTGCTCTCCGGAGTCCATGCTCTCCTCTGCCCGAACCCGACATGACCCGAGGTCCGACCCGAAATCCGACCCGGGCTCCAGAAAATAGTCCGAGATGTAGGCGTCTGTTTTTTAATTATATTTTTATGTAAAAAAAAAATAACGAAAATAACGAAAACTGAAAGTGAAACTAAACTAATTTATTTACAAGCGCTGTTTTCACTACCGCAGTTCTACAGCGGGGGTGTTGTGCCGATTCTGTCCGCGAAGCGGGAGTCAGATTCAGCAGAGAGTCGGATTCGGCACAAACGCGGCGGCACCTCGCGGTGCGCGGTGTCAGTTGTAAGCGCTCGCGCTAGCCGCAAAATACGGCAGAAAACACTGAGGGAGCTGCAGAATTATGTATGGGACTAGAATATGAGCTCTCACCAGAACAAGCAAATCTCTCTCTCTCTCTCTGTGTGTGTCTCTCTCTCTCTCTCTCTCTCTCTCTCTCTCTCTCTCTCTCTCTCTCTGTGTCTCTCTCTCTCTGTGTGTGTGTCTCTCTCTCTCTCTCTCTCGCACGTGAACTCCTCCGCGTTTGACTTGCAGAACTGTGTTTAGCTGTTCTTAAAAATCATTTTAATTAAATAATAGTTCTATGCTTCTATGTTACCGTGTTAATTAACATAGTTCTGATCATATTTACGACGCGCCGACGCACGTTATGCAAATCGATGTATTTTCGTAATCGATGACGTCGATTATGTCGACGCGTCGCCCCAGCCCTAAACTCTAACACAGCTTCTAATACAAAACTATATTTTAATATTTTAAACAGTTCCATTAAAATAGTATAAATAAACCTAAAATACTCAAAATGTAAGTATTCAGAGAGATATTTCTCAAAAGCTCTATTGCACGAGTAAGACACAAATTTAATATAAATTTACAATATTATTATTAAGGCCATTAGAGGGATTACAGTATTAAAATCAGCCACAATTACCTTCTTTCTCTAGTTAACAAACACATTCAAATCATCTCTCAAGCTACAGTATTAATATATTTAAAAGGGCTGTAGTTACTGCTCTATTTTAATGGGATAAAACAATCATACAGTAGAAACAGCAGCAGGAGGTGTTCTGATTTCTCTGCAGGCAGTAGTGTTGCCAACGCCTCAGTAAGTAAAGTAGCTATTGGCTGTCCTATGACGTCATGGCCTAGCTGTAAAGGATTAACGTTGTGGGAGAGAAAAAAAGTGAGTAAAAAACACCCTAAATATTCTAGAAATGTTACAAATGAACTCTAACAAACAACTTCTGTTGCTTTTTAAATAGGCAAATAGTTAAATAATCTTTGCCGTGTTGTTAAATCTTGTACTAACTGGAACTGTTATCTTTTTTTTTTTTTTTCATTTTTTTTTTACTTTTTAGTTTTTCAGGGTTATTTTTTGTTTTATTTTATTAAATTAATTAATATTATTTTAAAATTAATATTTTATTTTTAATTTTAAGTTTTATTTATTTTTAAACCTATTATAGACAAATTGTTCAATGACGAGCTAGCTAGATGTAGCTTTTTACAGAGAGGCAGACACTGTGGAGGAGGTGAGTGACAGGCTGTGTGGTGAATTAGGTGAGTGACTGGCTGAGACTGTGTGAGTTAAATTAAGTGATTTTTTTTCGTGTCACACTAAAGACGCATTTATATTTATTTTCCTGCTCTGAAAATACGGAGCAGGGTCAGTCAGCGGTGGCTTTGGGTTAGCGCAGTTTATTTGCAGTGTGGATGTGGAGCGGTGTGGGTGTGACTGCACTGTGAGTGGTGTGGGGCGGGGCTCACAGCAGCACCCGCTGCAGCGCGGAGGTCAGTAACTGAAGAGCGAGTGTTCATCTCAGAGTCTCCAAAAGTCTCCAATAACACAACAAAAGCTCACTAGATTTGTCGCTAGTTGCTTTTTTACTAAATTAGTCGCTAGAGGGTCTGAAAAGTGGCTAAATATAGTGACAAAGTCGCTAAGTTGGCAACACTCTGGCGGTGCTGTTCTGCACGGCGCTCCGCAGCGCCTCTAGTGGTATGGCGGTATGAGAGAAATGCATATTGATTCTAGTTTCGCCTTCGGTAAACTGTATGAACCGGTATACCGCCCAGCACTAAGTAAAACCTAGACACGATAAACTACAGCTTCCAACCAAGTTGGAGGTAGTTTAATCAACATCTTACATAAAAACTAGCCAGGCTAAAACATAGCTTCCACACATGGAGGTGATAGATTAATCAACAACTTATAGTGAGAGTCAGTCAGACAAAGTACAGCCTCCAAACATGGTAGAGTGAGACTGAGAATGAGAGCTAGCAAATCTAGAGAGTGACAGACTGAGAGCTAGCAAATCTAAAGTACAGCTTCCAAAAATGGTGGAGGTGGCTTCATCAACATCTGACAGTAAAAACTAGCCAGGCTAAAGTACAACTTTTTTTAAACATGTTGGAGGTAGTTTCATCTACAACTCACAGTCAGAGCTAGACAGATTAAGCACAGCCTCCAAACACGATGGAGGTAGTTTCATTTACAACTCACAGCGAGAGCTAGCCACGCTTAAGAACAGCTTCCAAACATGGTGTAGGTAGTGTTACGACCCAGCTCGTTCCAGGATCGCAACATAATCGAAGGGAGGACAACAAGCTAGTAGCAAATATAAAACACTTTATTTATTTGACCTCTGGGACATACCATCCTAGAGCCGGTGGGGCGGGGGGTCGTCACAGTAGTTTCATCAATAACTTACATTAAAAGCTAACAGCCTCCAAACATGGTGGAGGTAGTAACAACTCACATTGAGAGCTAGCCTAGCTAGTCTAAAGTACAGCTTTTATTTGGATGTAAATAATGTGGTAATGTTCAGGATGGCAAGCTGCTTTACTTCAAACAGTACTGAATTAAAAGTAGTGTTTGTAAAGACTTATCAGACTGTTTATTCAGTGTTACAGTGCCCCCTCAATGCATCATTTTGTTCAACACTTTCTCTCATCTATCTAAAATATTACGTTAAATTATTCATTAAATAGAAACATACATATATTTAGATGAACAACTGTTTATGAGTTTAATCTGGCCGGTTTACACTATCACTCACATCTTACACCAACTTTTTTTTAATCATAGTATTTTCAGGATTTTAACTGTTTAATCATAAAATCTTTGTGATAAAAACTAAGGAGCCATAAACTCAGCCAAAAGTCCCTCAAAATAATGCGGTCAAAGGCGTCTGATCTTACGCAAGACATCCAGTTTACTGATCTATATATAGCTTATACAGAAAATGACCAACAGCTATGAGAAAACACAGCACAGGGAAGCCTTTGGCCTCCTTACTGTGTAGAACATACACTCCAGTTTAAAAACAGTGAAGTCCATTTCCTAGAAACAGCCAGAAGTCAAGATAACCCTTTTATTGATCTTATTGTAGAAATCCCTGTTCATACACAGCTCAATTCATCATTTAATATTTCATCTAAATGTGACTAAACCAGCACTAACCAATACTTTCAATATAGGTCTTCTGGTGTTTTGATTATGTTACCATCCACCAATGGATGGGGCAAAACAAGAGATTATCTGTAGAGTGGGATTGAGTCCAGTCCGCAGCACCGCAGTCTTGTATTCACCGGGGATTCATCTTAGTTGGTGGTTTGCAGTGTTTTTAATGTGGATGATTGTGAAAAGATTTAAAGTTGGGAGCACCTCCCTTCCCCCTGTTCTTGCACTATTGACTATAACCAAAATCTGTTTAAAAAACAAACTATTTCCTGAGTCAATCAAGACTTTGATTATTCTACAATCCAGAACGTTTTAAAATAATGAAAAACCACTGTCATATATATATATATAAAAAGATCCTTTTTGTGAAAGGTGGGGTATATAAGTTAAACGGAGCTCCTCAAAACTCTTTCTGTGTTGTGTTGTGTTTTGTTGAAAACTCTACAGTATACAGTGGTGTGAAAAAGTGTTTGCCTCCATGATTTCTTATTTTTGTCACTCTTAAATGTTTCAGATCATCAAAGAAATTTAAATATTAGTAAAAGACTACACAAGTAAACACAAAATGCAGTTTTTAAATGAATGTTTTTAATATTAAGGGAGAAACAAATCCAAACCTATATGGCCCTGTGTAAAAAAGTATTTGCCCCCCAGTTAAAACAGAACTTTTCTAGCCACACCCAAGCCTGATTACTGCCACACCTGTTCTCAATCAAGAAATCATTTAAACAAGGCCTGCCTGAAAAAGCGAAGTAAACCAAAAGATACTTAAAAGCTACATATCATGTCAATAGAAAAGGACATTCAGGAACAAATGAGAAAGTAATTGAGATCGATCAGCCTAGAAAAGGTTATAAAGCCATTTCTAAAGTTTTGGGACTCTAAAAAACCACAGAGAGAACATTGAACAGTGGTGGACCTTCCCAGGAGTGGTCGGCTGACCAAAATTACCGCAAGAGCACAGCGACGACTCATCCAAAAGGTTACCAAAAACCCCACAACAACATAAAAAAAACTACAGGCCTCATTTGCCTCAGTTAAAGTCAGCATTCATGACTCCACTATAAGAAAAAAAACAGGCAACATTTACCTGCACGGCAGAGTGCCAAGACAAAAACCACTGCTGAGCAAAAAAACCTTTAAGCCTCATCTCAATTTTGCAAAAAAAAAAAAAAAAACATCTTGAAAATCCCCAAGACTTGGGAAACTACTCTGTGGACTGATGAGACAAAAAAAAACTTTTTGGAAGGTGTGTATCCCATTACATATTGCTTAAAAGTAACAACGCATTTTAGAAAAGAACATTACACCAACAGTAAAACATGGTGGTGGTAGTGTGATGGTCTGGGGCTGTTTTGCTGCTTCAGGACCTGGAAGACTTGCTGTGATAAATGGATCCATGTATTCGGCCATCTGCTCGTGACCTCAAGCTGAAATTTAACTTGGGTTCTGCAGCAGGACAATGATCTAACTGCAAGTTACTGCAAACACTTGATTCCAGTTGTTGCTGCTAATGGTGGCCCAACCAATTATTAGGTTTAGGTTTACATTTTTCACACAGGGTAGGTTTGGAATTTTGTGCCTTAATAATAAAAACCTTAATTTAAAAACTGCATTTCATGTTTACTTGTGTTGTCTTTGACTGCTATTTAAATTAGTTTGCAAAAAAAAAAAAAGAAAGAAATCATGGGGGAGCAAACACTTTTTCACACCACTGTATATCGTGCTGCCCTAGTGTGCACCATCTTTGAGCAATGCCTAAAATCCTTCTCTGAGGTCTGTTTAAGTGTTGGCAGCTCTGAATAAATGATGTGGCCTTTCTGTTTCCTCATCCTTCCTAAATTCAACTGTTAACCAATCACGTTCAGCCATTCTCCTCTAATCTCTGAGATCTCCAGGCAACTCCAAGGACACATTTTTACATCTTTTGTAATAAAATGGCTGCCTTGAAATTTTCTAAAGCTTGTAAATGCAGCATCAGTCCAAAAAATCATTAGAAACAACACCAGCTGGCCATAACATTAAAACCACTGATGGTGTAGAGAATAACAATGAAGCTCTAGTTAAAATTGCAACAAAAGCAGCAGATATACTGTACATACTAGGCAGCGAGTGAGCAATCAGTTCTTTAAGTTGGTGTTTTAAAACAGATGTATAGTACATAACTCTGGAAAAAAATAAGAGACCATTTTCAAAATGATCACTTTCTCTGATTTCACTATTTATATGTATATATTTGAGTAAAATGAACATTGTGGATTTATTCTATAAACCACTGACAACAAATTACAAGTACAAATATTGTAATTTAGAGCATTTATTTGCAGGAATGGTCAACCTTTTGAAAAAGGTACAGTGCAGTTCACAAATCAATATTTGGTGGAATTACCCTGATATTTAATCACAGCTTTCATGCATCTTGGCATGCTCTCCACAAGTCTTTCACACTGCTTTTGGGTGACCTTGGAAAGAACACTTTAAAACAATCTCTTAGAGGCAGGACTCAAAAAAGAAAAAGGGCCTTCTTCAATGAGAAGCAAAGAAGAGCCAGTCTGAAAATCGTAAGAATTAGAGTATAGAGGACTGGAGTAAGATCATTTTCTCTGATGAGTCCAATTTTCAGCTTTGCTCAACACCTAGTTGAAGACCTGCAGAGGTGTACCTGCACCCACTGTGAACCTTGGTGGAGGATCGGTGATGATCTGGTTGGGCAGTTTGGTCTTTGCGAATGATGACTGAATTAAGCCGCATACAAGGTTATCCTGGAGGAAAACTTGTTTCCTTCTGCTCTGACAATCTCTCTTTCCCAACTCTGAGGACTCTTTTTTTTTTTTTTAGCAGGACAATATTCAATTCCACACAGCTAGATTAATTAACGTGTGGATGAAGGACCACCAGATCAAGACAGTGTCATGGCCAGCCTAATATCCAGCCCTGAACCCCATTGAAAACCAATGTAATGTAATCAAAGGAAGATAGATGGTCACAAGCCATCAAACCAAGCTGAACTGCTTAAATTTTTGAACCAGTAGTGGCATAAGGCCGAGACACATGAAAGCTGTGATTAAAAATCTGTCTTATTCTATCAATTATTGCTTCTGAACTCTTCCTTAGATAAAACTTTAGTATGGCTGTTGTTTCTAAATGAATATGAACTTATTTTCTTTGCATTATTTGAGGTTTGAAAGCACTGCATCTTTTTTATAATTTTCTTTAATTAAATGCTCTAAATTACAATAATTAAATGCTCTAAATTTGAAATTTGGGAGAAATGTTGTCAGTAGTTTATAGAACAAACAACACTGTTCATTTTACCCAAACATATACCTTTTTCTTTTGTTAAGATCGATCAGTACATGGAGAAGCAGTGTCAGTTAAACTTTAGGATGACTAACTAGCTAGTTATTCATATTATTGATTATCATCAGAGTGTATTGTGTGTGTGATGTTAGGCTTACTTAGAATTGGCCAGTGTGATCTACTTAGCTGTTAGCCTGCCAGCTAACATTGATGAAGGCAGTCTGAGACACATGCTTGATCTGGAAGAAGAGGTTGTGCTTTGTGATCAAATGAGTAGGAGAGTCTGGCTCCACCTCTGGTTGCACAGTTGACAACACAGCAGATACTTTTGGCTTTTTTCTACAGAACAGAAGCCAATGAAACCATAGCATCCATGTTTTTTTTTCAGTCATTGGTTGAAACATAAAGAATGAATAAGAAACTGTGATGTTCCAGACAAGGACTGGGTCAGAACATCTACAAAACATCAGGCAGGTTTAGTGGGGTGTTCCCACAGTGATATGCAGTGGAAGTCCATAGCAAAAGTTCTCCAGGAGTGGACAAAGAAATTTGGAAAACTGCAACTTGCAGGACTTCTTACGGGATTTACTGCTACTGCAAATGTTGCTCTTGAAACCAGATACCACCAGACATCTTCAGAGCCTTCACAATATTAAGCAATCATCATTAAGCGTCAACTAAAGGCTACATTAGATTTTTTTTTTACAAAATTAACAGCTGAGCCGTCTCTCACTCCCAGTTAAAACACACACAGAGCTGGACGCCAGAGTCAGGTTATGTTCTGAGATGACCAGACAGATGCTCGGATGGATCAGCCTGATTCTTGCGTAAGGCGATATCTGCTTTGTCCTCCCGAGTTCAGTGTGAAAATGATTTCACATAGATCAGAATGCCCACGCTGCCACCCCGCCATCTGCACCCACAGCTCTGTTAGTTTTGGCCAGGAAGTCTAATAAAACAGAAAGTGAGAAACAGATCCGAACATGGTGGAATTATTCACATTCACAGGCCAAAATTGCTTAGTAAACTCTATGACAGTAGAATATCTGAGAACCAGTATTGGGTCCCATGAATTTTGCCATGTCCCTTGGGAAAAAAAAAAAACACAGCAAAGAGCGTTGCACTGACCTGTGGGACATGTGTTTATGTTGGGGGGCTGGGGGTATGGATATGAAATCGCTTGTCTGTTTTCACAGCCAATTCTAGCCAGATGCTGCCCATCACCACCATTACCACCCACTCACTGCTGATGGGAGCGATTTGGGAAGTCGTCACCCACACATTAAATGGTTATACCATTTTAATAATTATAATCATTTAATAATTGTTATCATTATTAATAATCAGTGCAGGCACACCAGATCATGTATTCTGGGAATCTATCATTCTGCTTGGATCTTTATGCTGTTGAGACGAGAGAGAATTGACAACTGTGGTGGAAGAATGAACCTGTGGATGGAACATGACAGAACAAGCTATATGAGTGTGTGTGCTCCTTAGAGAGCCAACGCATGTCTGCTCTACGCAAAGTCACAAACAGGCCAGAAGATTTGGTTGGAGCCTCCAAAGAGGTCAAAGAGCGGAAAACAACATGCTGACTGGACTTTGTTTATGTTGACTTTTGATAGAACATATTTAATGATGTCAGGTTTAATTAGTGCCGTTATGTTAGATATATTTTGGAATAACCAATCCCAGCGACGGTCGTGTTGCCGTTAACTTTCACACAGCCAATTAGAACATATATTCTAATGAAGGTGATTTACATGTAATGTATATTCAAGTATATTTTTTAATACAAAGACAGAAAAGTTAGACTAGTTCCTGCAGAATTTTAGACCGAATAACTTAACTTTTGAGGATCGATAACATTTTTCCTGTAAAGATTATTTTATTTTTGTCTTTCTTTTAATTCATTCCCTGGTGTGTCTGTAATGGTAAAATAATTTTTCTTCAGAAAACTCTGATTCTAATTGCTTCCTTGTTCTATGCCCATTTGGCTTGCATACAGTTATGAGGTAAATTAACCTACACTGCACTGTCCACTGTGGGTGGATGCATTTAAGAGCCATGGATGTAGGTAATTCATGGTTAGTTTGTAGTAATTCTATTTTTTCCTTTCACTTAATGTTCCTAGAGCCTGCTAGAGTAGTTAAACAAGATGTGTCTCATTCTAAGTAAATTTCTCACCTGCCTTTATCAATAAATTGGCGTGTAAATCTGAGTTTTCAGTTCCACCTTAAATTTGGCAGCGTCATCAGCAATTTCAAAACAACCCGTAGTTTTAGTTAAGCTAATGTTAGCTACCAGTTTTTTTTCTCTCACTTAGTGATATTAGAGGCTTTTTCAGGGCTCTAGACTTTTTGCACTGGTTGCATCGGTGCGCCTAACTTTTTGTCTTAGGTGCACTGGCACAAATGTTAGGTGCACCCAAATGTTCAACTGCATTGCCTTTAACACCGCAGTTTTACAGGTTGACTTCTTTTTTAGCACTGTCTATCTAGGCAAAAAATGACTAATAATTATTATTAACTAATAATCTGGTCAGTAATCTGACCCAAGACCAATTTTATATAGTTTTATGCACCTTTATTCACTTAAATTACAAAGAATTTTTAGGAAAAAGTCACACATGCCAGCAGTTACTGAAATACGTCTTGAAGAGTAACTACACTCTAAGACATTTTTACATTAATAGTTTAAATATGTTGCACTGCAGTGATAATCTATACCAGCCCTGCTTAAAACGCTTAAAATTAGATACAATTACTAAGAGAATTTAGATATTTTACCATATTTTGATCAAAAGTGTACTTCTAAAGTGCTGCCACTATGAGCGGGAGGTCGCAAATTTGAACCCTCAGTCATGCAGCTTTACCATCAGCTGCCGGCACTCAGAGGGAGCAAAATTGGCCCTGCATCTGTGAGCTGATGTATCAGAACCTAGCCGCTGTGCTTTCCTCTGAGCGTGCTAGCTGCTCAGGCAATGATACATCTGCAGCAGCTCAAAAAAAGGGGTGACTGACTTCACACGTGTCGGAGGAGGCCTGTGCTCGTCCGCATCCTACTAGGATCGCAGGTGCAACTGGTGATGGGGACGCACAAAGCAGTGGGACAATTGGTTAGCCAAATTAGGAGAAAATGGGGAAAATCTGAAATAAAATTATATATATATATATATATATATATATATATATATATATATATATATAAATATTAGTACCTAGTAAAGGCAAAATAAAATAAAATAGATGTTCTTTATTGTTCTTGGTTTACAAGTCTACAAGCTGATCTGATGACTTTTATTATGACATTATGCTTGCTAACAGACTGCAGAGTTTACTGAAGATGCTAACTGTATTTCGAAGCGACATTGATCACTCTTTTTAACAACAGATGGGAGTGTTTGTGCTGGTTAGTGTTTGTTGAGTCTTTGGTTTAATAGGATATGGTGATTTTGACTATAGTTTACTGCAGTCTGTAGTTAATACCTTCACAACACCTGAATGCAGCTGTCGGTCCAATGCTAGCTAGGCTGACAAACTGCTGGTGTTAACGGAGATGGTTAGCGGCTAACTGGCCATGCTAACTGTATTTCTGAGCTAAATTAATCACTCATCGGATTCTGAGTGATGTTGAAAAATAATTATATCAAAGTGGGGTTCCACCCTTCATTCGCTCTGCCAATTTGGTCACACTCTAGAGAACTGCTGACGTTGTGTGGAATGTTTAAGAATCCCACCTAAGGGTTTTCAATGATTAGTAACAAAAATAAAATAATAATTAGTTGCAGCCCTAATTATGACTAACCAGCTCCAATCTTGTGGATCCTGGCTGCTGCATCTGTTAGCATCTCTTCTTAAACCTTCTTCTTCTTAAACAGCCTGACTGCTGTGTCCGTTAGCATCGCGGCTTTAACCCTGCTAAGGCTATTCTGCTCAAACTGTGCATTGTTTTAACATACTGTTAGACATGTTTAACGTTTCTTAATGCACTCTGCCATCTTGAATGCCTTTACTCCACTACATCTTTATGTGGGTATGAGCTGTTGCTACATATTAATGGTTACCATTGGCGTAGAATATTAGCAACAGGAGGATTGGTCCCCCTAAAAATGATAACGCAGAAAAATCAGCAATTGTTTTAAAATATACTTTTATTTTGAAAGTGCGTTTCACGTACTGTGTCCGTTGTTAACTGTTTACTGGCCCTGGTTGTTATGTGGTCTTTCACTTTGTTTAGGCTTGAGTTCAGATGCCTGTTCAGAAATGTTCTGCAGCCAGCAGCAGCTTCACTGACCGGAGCTTTCGCCCCATTGGGTGTCGGGGAGTTCGTCTAGCTTTAAACATGAGGTCAGTAATGAGAGCAATGAATCACAACAAGGACAATATACTGCAATAAAAAAAGCTTCTAACATTTATATTACCTGCTGCCAAAAATTACATACTTTTTAATAAAAGGACATCATCATAAGAAGTGCTTTCAGTAGAAAAAGTAAAAAACACAGGACTCTTAGCCATTCATTATTTTTGCTGTGTCTTTTAGCATAGCGTCACAGGCTGCAACAACTAATCGCTTACTAACACATAAGTACAGTTGCCACCATCTATTGTAGGGCAGTAAGCCAACAAAGGTCACCTTTGGTTGGATTTAACTAATAATAAACAGAAATACAGAAAAAAAAATATTTTGATTCTTTGGGATTAACTGTAATTTTGCAAATTTTCTAAGACACTATTGGGTGGGCTTTGATTCATATTAGCAAATGTGTCCCCCCAACGTTAAACACACTCCTACGTTTTCTATGGTTACTTTTTTTAATTTATCTCTTTAAAATGATATACAGCTTTAAAAACAGCTTTAAAATTATAATGAATAGAATATAATATTGCTAGTGAGTAGTAGTTGTTTAACCCACTGACCTACTGGATCTACGTCCAAACACAGGCTGCCTCTGATGAACTGCGTTTACTGGGCCATAAACTGCTCCACTCAGTCTGTTGACTCTGTGATCATAATAACATCTGTTTGACGCTGTTTGCTCCCAGAGATCCTTTACAAAGCTCTTATACTGACCACTGAAAATGGCCTTACATACTGAGGATGGGGCAAATAAGGTAACATTGAACGATTCAGTGTTCACAAGCAGTTGGGTTTGTACACTGCTGCATATCCAAGTGTGTTGCTGCGTATCCATGCCTGCGTTGCCAAGATAGCAATGAACATCTGACTGTTTCCATCTGCCTAGGTTTTTTCAGTCCTTGGTGCACCTGTGTTTTCCGTTGCCAAGATAGCAATAAACCAGAAATTGACCTAAATGCACCTCACCTCCGGACCACCATGCTCATCGGAGTAGATATATTCACAAGCACCATTGCTGTTTAAATGGCAAAGGCTGAAAGTTTAAAAAAAAACTGTTGGCGGGGTATAAGATAGCAATAAGCACCGATATGTGTCTTACGCGGGGTATAAGACAGGCCCCTTAATTACACTATACAACGCAGATGTGGCCTACAACAAAAACTTTTACTTCAAATGAAAGAGTTTCCATACAACCTGTTAAGATCTGACTAGAAGGAGCCAGAAGGAGAAATATATTTGAAGTCAACGACTCTGTAATAAAACAAATAATGAAATATACCAATTTAAATAATACTTTTTTCCTGATTATTTCATTTACACACCAATTTATTTGACTTACTATCTTTATCTATCTTTGACAGTGTTGTGTAAACTAAGATTTTTCAAATTGATTTTTCATTTCATGATGTCTCTTAATATTAAACTCCTTAATTACGGCAACTTTTAGACTGCGCACTCTCTCCGCTTTTAGACTCTTTGGCTCGTTTTTCTGCGCTAGCAATGCGCACTCTCTCCGTTTTAGACTCTTTGGCCTGTTTTTCTGCGAGTTCAAACATGGCGAGTTGAGTTAATGCCAAAGAGCTCAATTTTTTTGTCTCATCTGACCATAGCACCTTCTCCTAATCAATCTCAGAATCATTCAGGTGTTCACTGGCAAACTTCAAAGGGGTCTGCACATGTAGCTTTTTGAGCAGGGCGACTTTGTGGATACTACAGTGTAATGTGTTACCAATGGTTTTCTTGGTGACTGTGGTCCCAGCTGCCTTGAGATCATTAACTGTTTAGTTTTAGGCTTATCTCTCACTTTCCTCATGATCCAAGATACCCCATGAGATGAGATTTTGCATGGAGCCCCATATTGATGTCGATTGACAGTCATTGTGTATTTCTTCCATTTTCTTACTATTGCACCAGTTGTCTCCTTCTCACCTAACATCTTACTTACGTTTTGTAGACCATTCCAGCCGTGTGCAGGTCTATGATCTTGGTCATGTTTTATAGATTAGAGTCTGACTGATTAATTAAGTCTGTGGATGGGAATCTCTTTTGTACAGGTGACAATTTAAGACAGATGTCTTTAATGCAGGTAATGAGCTGATTAAAAGGTCTGATAAAACTGGTCTGTAGGAGCCAGAACTCTTAATAGTTGGTAGGGAATCAAATACTTATTTCTCTCTGCAAAATGCAAATACATTTATATAATTTATACAATGTGATTTTCTGGATTTTATTTTTTGTATTTTATCTGTCACTGTTAAAATAACCTTCCCTTAAAATTATAAACTCTTAAATTTTAGTGGGCAAACTTACAAAATCAGCAAGGGATCAAATAATTACTTCCTTCACTATATAGTGTAGTTTTTAAGTGCTCTTAAATCCTAAGAGCAATCAGTAAATTAAAAGTGTGACTTAAGAAAGGGACTAAATAGAAGGGGTTGGCTTTTTTTATGCGTACACTTGGTGGTTTCTGCAAAATTACCTGCTCAAGCTTTAATGGAAGGGTCTAAAGGTTTCTGTAATCGAGTAACCAAGAATGTTCAGACTTGTGTTTACGTGTATTTCCAATGTAACCTGCAATCAACATCAAATTATTCATGACGTTTTATCAGGCAAATAGATTTTTAAAGGACAGAACGCTCTGACATTCAGCATAGCTCGTTTATCAGCAGGAGAGAGGAGGCAGAGGAGCTCTCAGTCCATCAGAACTGGTATTTACTGGGCTGTCTACTCTACGCGCCACAAAAGTGTGAGGTTCATTCAGTAACTGATGTCAGTCTGACAAAGCGCATATCAAACAATTAATTAGTTAAGGGTCCAAGCACTATTTTATTTGACTTTTTCTTTTTCTTCTCTAAAACAAAATGGTCTGAAAGATGGTCTATAGATGGTCTATAAGTACACAAGATAGGGATACACAACTAATCATTTCAACATCGTCATCAGAGTTTCAGATTTCAGTTTTTTTAGAGGATTTTTTCACAACGCTTTGGCAGCTTCACACAATAGTACATTCAACATTCAACAGATTATATCTCCCACCTTGGCTTCACAAAGTGCATTAATAATTTCATGACATGTTGGATCACTGATTTTGGTTATATCAACTCGGGCACTCAACCTACACTATACTGCCAAAAGTATTCATTCATCAATCCAAAACATTTAACTCAGGTTTTAATCATTTCCATGGCCACAAGTGTAGAAATGTTATCACTTTCAAATATTCCACATTGAATTCTCAGTGAATTTATAAAAAGTGAAAGAGAATGTAAACGAAAACAACTAACTGTGTAAAATTACAAAGTGGTGTCAACAGATGCTGAGGAGAATAGTGCACAGAGGTCACAGAGTCCATCACTACACACCTCCAAACTTCACGTGGTCTTCAGATTAGCTCAACAACAGTAGAGCGTATAGAGCAGGGGTCACTAATAGGCGGACCGCAAACTGATAAACTACTGAGAAGGATTTAATTCTGACAGTGTTCATTTAAAGCGGCGGAACGTTTACGTGCTTTACAGCGCAGTAAACTCACAGACCAATCACGTGTGTGTTAAAATCACCAAACGCTCTCCTCTGCCAATCAGATCTGTGCAGACGCAAGAGCGCGGAGCCACACAGGCGAACCAGGTGGTGAGAAGTGGGAGAATAAAGCGAGAAAAGCTGATACAGAGGGTGCGCACCAGAAAAAAACATTAAAGTTATCATTAATATATAGCTGAAATGACAATAAAAACCACTTTGACTTTGACTTGACTTTTGACTTTGACACCTTATGTATAACTTTTATCAGTCAGGTTGTAAGGAGCAGTAAAGCCACTCTGCTTAAGTTCAGCATTAAACAGGAGTTTCAGATTAGTTCTTCAGCACTGAGGTGGGAGCAGTATTAGCATTAGCTGGTTACTAGGCCTGTCACGATAACAACATTTTCAGGACGATATATTGTCCCAGAAATTATTGTGATAAACAATAATATTGCCATTTTAAAGCACCACTATAGAAAATACTTTTTTCCTGCTTCTGGGCTCCCAAAGGAGCTTTAAGACAATGTGCCGGTGTAATAATATACTAGCATAATACTATTACACCATTTTACAGTTAAACTAACTTTATATTATTAAGAGCAGACATTGGGCTCCCTGCACTAAATATTAAACAGACCCTTTCAAAAAATGTATTTCAAAAAATAAAGTAACAACAAATAGATTAAAGTAACATTTACATTAATTAAATTATTTTTAAAAAACTCAGAACACATGGGCACTTTCCCATGGGCAGATTCCTTTTTCTGATCATATATGTATATGCTGTAAAACACACATTAGCTTAGTCCATATGATCGAAGACACACAGATAGCTCAGCAGGACAGAGCTCTTGCTATAAAAGTATTTTTTTTGTAACTGTCAGACGAATTGAGCAAGAAACACCAGCATGTTTACCGTGTGGGGCTTGAGGCAGGATCTCTCTGGGGGAACAATTTTTATATTCAATATTCAGCTGGATGAACTGGGCTGGATGGTTGTGCTTTAAATAAGATCTCAGGTTAGTAGTATTGCCAGCTTTTGTTTCCACTGTTGTGAAACCTTGTATAAATACCGGCTGATTCGCGTTGATGGTTCTCCTCGCTCATTTGGCTTAAAGCCAAAATACTCCCACATTGGAGCTGAGGAATACGGTTTTAAAACACAGCCCATCCCGGACTAAACTTCCTCAAATGTTCTCTAAAGCTGTTTAGTTTTGAGAAAGTCCAATTAGCCTCGAATAAGTTCGCTAGCTAACAAATCTCCACACACACTCCCCGCTGTGTGTGTGTGTGAGTGTGTAGCGGCACCGTCACTGCTCACTCTCACTGCTGCATAAACTCTTTCGCCATTCAGAGGTGAGTATATCGGACTGTAGCCCACGCCTTTACCGTGTTACAACAAGCTACTTGAAATAAACTGCTAGCTGATAGTGCCCTGGCTTACTTGAACACTCAGGGTTCCTCAGTGTAACACTGTCGGCAGTATTTACTTGCACTAAGTGCTGCTTACCGCAGCTAGCACTACTTACATTAGCAGTTAGCCGCTAATGCTAATGCTGCTGCACCCAGCATAAGTGGAAATCTGGAAACTAAGCTTACTGTAAAATAAATGGAAGTGCTTTACTCACCCAAATAATCAGAAGATGAATCTGTGTAAATTAACATTCAGAGCTTGTTTTACTTTAAAAGAAAATGTCTTTTTTAAGAATTACAGTTTTGTATACTTAGCTTAGCTTTTAGTTGACCCCCCACCCCCACCATCCAGTGGTGAGACCTGCTGAATTAGACGGAAAACATGGCAACACCCCTGTTCCTTACTAGTGTCACATAATGTGCCTTATAATCCTGTGCGCATTTTGTATTAAAATAGACCAGAAAATAGATGTTCATTAATAGTGAGCCTTAAAATCCGGTGCGCCTTATAGTGTGAAAAAGTCAGTCATTTCAATTTGGATCATTTAGCCCCAACTACTGTTCTATAGCCAAACATCATTAATCATCTAAGATTTATTCATCTTCTTCATGTAAAATGCTTGGTTCTTGGTTTATTATCCCATTTATTCTCATCACGTAAACATCTCGTCACATTCATGAACTAACATCTAACATCATTGTTCTTGTTTAGTCTCGTTACCTGCCCAATGACAGATTAAAAGGATGAACCTGAATGAGCGAGTGGAGAAACATATAGAGCGCTGTCAGACAGGTGTACCTCATGGTTCAATTAAGCCATTAACTTCCTACTATGCTCTGTGACCCCAATTTTAGACCCAGATGACAAGAGGAGGAGATGGAAGTGGTTTTGAAAGAGGCTTCATTATTATGGAGCATGGATGGAGCTTCAGCCACAAGTAGACCTGTCACAATGATGTTTCTGGATGACATATTGTCCCCGAAATAATAGTAATAAAAAATAATAATTAAAAAAAAAAAATATATATATATATATAAATTTTATTATTTTCATTTTAAGACTATTTCAGATCTTCCAATGAATAACCAAACATTAACTATTTCTTTCTTTCACTATATTAAGTGATTTTATTTTTTACAAGAATGAAGAAATATGTTTTATAATATATTTAAGCAATAGATCACGAGAGGGAGTGTGTTATCACGAATAACATCACGGCTGTGATTCGGTCGTAGATCATCACAGCCGTGATGTTATTCGTAATAACACACGACCTTGAGTGTTCTATTGCTTTTATACAACAGTTTTTTTTTTTTTTTACAAAATGAATAAAGAAAATAAATCAAAGAACTTTAGGAAATTCAGTTTGAATATGCTTTAATATGGACTGTGCCTTCCGCCAAAAAGTAGTTCCACCACAACTGTCACAGAACTGAAACTTAACTACAAAACTGTGCATGGTTCATACAGACTAACACCACGAACGTTAGCTTGAAATCAAAATTGGGAATAGTGAAGATGGTAATGTTAGGAGCGTGAAATAACGCTAATACTCTCCTCTCCTGCTCCGTGGAGTCATCTTCAGGTGAAGGCTGCACATTTTTTGAGCATTTCTGCTTGTTTTGCTGGGTGGTGTTTGTTTTAGCTAGCCGGCTGGACTATGGTTAGGTTAGCGTAGCTTGTTTTAGCTCAGCATTAGCTTAGCTTAGCTTAGCCTAGCTGGTTAGCGTTCTGGCTGTCAGACGGCAGTAACCGAGCGATTTTCTTTCCCTTTTTCTCACAAAAGACGAGTCAGCGCTGTTGGCGAGTGTGTCGCAGCTGAGTGCTAGCCTGCGCTAAGCTAACACAGCTGCGGGTGTCCTGTGTGAATACGCCGTTACTCGGCAACGCGTCGGCGGAGTGACACAGGTTTAGTGTGAGAAGGCCGTGATGTTATCACATATATCAGCACGGCTAGAACACTTCTCAACCAATCAGATTGTGAGGTCGGAACTAACTGTTGTATAATTTTAAATATCCAGTGTTTCGAGTAACATTGGCATTTTTTTCCCAAGAGGCCCCCAGTGAATTTTTCACTGAAATTCTTTGTTTAGCATTCAGTATACAGCCATCAGCTGAATGTTTCATTTAGCTTTATTTTGGTTTAGGTCCATCCCCTATCATGTCTGTATATTGTACAATAAATCAATAACGCAGTTATCATGACAGGCCTAGCCACAAGGAGCTTAACTGGCCAGCATGTCCTAAAGTCACAGCTGCATTCAGATCTGAAGGAAGAACGTCAGTGAAGGCTGGACGCTGCGGTGGAAAGAGCTGATAATGCTCATGCATTAGTGTAATATGTAAGAGCAGCTGTTCCTCAGGTGGAGGAGAACGTCAATGTGAGACGTGATCAGGTGCTGTCTGCTGTAACGGTCAGTAAACAGGTCAGTAAATAGCCACTCGGACAAGGTTATTATAGCGAGGCTGTAGTGCATAAACACCTTATTACAGAGACAAGCACATATCTGAGGGTTCTGTAGAGCGGCAGGGTTTGAGTCACCTTGGGGTTGGAGTGGGGGCGGGGCATGGGGTCACTGCGAGTGAATGCATTGTTACAATGTTATTCATACGGATCACTCTTATCCTCTCGTGATGATGAGGTCTCTTCCAGGAGGACAGTCCCCGTGTGTACAGGGGTCATTCAAGAATGGTCTGATGGGAATGGAAATGATGGAAATCATACACTTAGGCCTTTCCAGTTCCTCAAATCGAGAGCTACAGGAGATCCAGGGTGTATTAGACAGTCCTCTTCATCACTGTGTACTGAGGGAATTAAATATCATCCAGAAGAAAGCTGTACTGTCCCTGGAGCTTAGTTCCAGAGGCTGTAAATCTGTCTAGAAATCTGTGCCAAGGAAATCAAAACTGTTCAAGCTGTCAGGCAGCTTGTGGTGATCTAATATCTTCTCAAATATATTTACTATTTTGTGAGTTTACTGACTGGTTGCAAAGCAGAAATCTGATGATTTATCTGACTGATTTCCCATTTCCCATTATCTGATTACCCAAGTTCATGCAAACATGTTGATTACGTCAGATTACTGTCAGATAACTGACAAACTCCAATGGGAAGGTAGCCCTGGTGGGACACACCTTACACAGATGGTGAGTGAGGGTTATGTGGACACGCCCATTATGCAAATAAATGATACCAGAAACCAACAGGAAACGTATTTTTTGTGTAATGTACAGTTTTAAACCATTTGACTCATATTTGACTGTATATCTCAGGATAATGACACAATTTCTCAAAAGTAAAACAGAGTACATCGAAATATACTTATTTACAAAAAGTCTTCTCGAGAGTTACAAAGTGTTTCTGAAAACTATGACTTAGTATTAGGGTGGGCGATATGGCCCTAAAGTAATATTACGATATTTCATGGTATTTTTGCGCTAACGATACTCTTGGCAGTATAACAAATGCTGAATTAAAAAATGATTTTAAAAATACACTACTGCAAATAAAACTACAGAAAATAAAATTTCATTATTGCATACAATATGAGATGGCACCCCTAACTGAGATATTAAAACAAGAATTTTATCAGATATGTAACAGAAGCCAGATATAATAGAAGACAGATATAATCTGTCTCTAGTAGATACACTAGTAAAGACCATTTAGAAATGATCAGTTTCTTTGATTTTACCAAATTTAAAACCTCTCCAATATAACCAAAAGTAAGATGGAAGATCACAAGCCATCAAACCAAGCTGAACTGCATACGGTTATCCAAAATCAGTGTGTAAGACTGGTGGAGGAGAACATGCCAAGGTGCATGAAAACAGTGATTAAAAACCAGGGTTATTCAACCAAATATTGATTTATGAACTTTATGAATATGAGCTTGTTTTCTTTGCATTATTTCAGGTCTGAAAGCTCTGCATCTTTTTTGTTATTTCAGCCATTTCTCATTTTCTGCAAATAAATGCTATAAATGATAATATTTTTATTTGGAATTTGGAAGAAATGTTGACAGTAGTTTATAGAATAAAACAGCAATGTTCATTTTACTCAAATACATACCTATAAATAGCTAAATCTGAAAAAAGAATGATTCAGTGCAATGATGAAGTGCTCTCTTCATTTTTTCCAGAGCTGTATATAATGGGAAATGAGAACAGTGTGATTTTTTTTTTTTTCACCAAAAAAGTAGTTCCCTGATGTGATAATTAGGGGTGGGTGATATGGCACAATATTTCAAGGTATAATATCGATAATGATATTCAAAAATGTTGACAATATTATTGTGTATGATACGATATGGCACACCCTACTCAGTATTTTGAAACAATGACTACATTTCTCTAATAAAGACTAATTTCCCCAGATATTTCACTTATGACTCATGAGGATTATGACTCAGTACCTTAAAATAAACTAAATTGCTCCACATATAACACTTAAAAGGATGATATTATGACTGAATATCTCAAATTGCACTGGTCCACTAGTGTTCTTAAAGATTTTAGTGGTTAAACAACATATGCCTTCAGAATTTCTCACAGTTTGTAGACACTTTTTTGAAATGCCTTACTATTTCCTGTCAGAATTCACATAGAAAACGACGAATAAATCATAAAATAAGGACAAAACAAATTAATATCACATTTAAAAACACACTCAAGTCAGAGAAACGAAGATAGCTTCCTTTTTTCCTCCAACTCCCAATTCCACCTTAACAGCGCATCAGCTCCACTCAGGCGCCGGAGCGGCTCCCTACTGTAACTGCTGCGAGATTTAAGGTGGACCGGCGAGTTCGAGTTCTAGCAGAAGTTCCGTCACCACCTGTGGAACGCTGGTGGATCAGCACAGCTCTCCGAGCCCGTTAGACCCCAGAGCTCAGGGTTTTCACTCCAGAACTGAACCTCAACTCTCTCCTACACAAAACACACCTCAACCCCAGCCACAGGTGGGTCACAACTCAAACCCCGACCCGGTTCTGACGAGCAGTTCGGTTCTTACCGTTTAGACTCGCAGTCCACAGAGGCGGGATGGATCCAGGGGAAATCAGTACAGTATCTCCAGTAAAGCTGCTGAGGTGCTGCTAATGCATTACTGCCCTGATGACTGTGAGCGGCTCCCTCATGGCTGAGACGGCTCAGCACACACCCACAAGGCTCTCTCTCTCTCTCCACACACACACACACACACACACACACACACACACACACACACACACACACACACACACACACACACACCTCCAGCCAGTTTCACGTCATAACTGAGGTAGGTTAGGTAATTTAGACAAAAGGAAGGAGTGTTTGGTCATTATAGCTCTATAACATCATTCACTGATATCATCAGTGTTTTAGATGTATAAACAGACAAAAACAGGTATGAATTTTTTTCATTAATTTTAAACATGTTTACCTTGCTAGAAAACAATCATCCAGTCATCCAGACAAAACACAGCCTTTTTTCAGTTTTTTTTTTTTTTGGTTGACCAGCTAGATTTTTTTTAACAGGGTAGATACACTGATATTAATATTATATACAGTTCCAAGCAAACGTTTGGAGACACCATAAATAATAAATAATACATTTTTGATTATTTTTCAATGTTCTTCATTGTAGATTAATACTAAAGTCATCCAAACTATGAAGCAAAACAAATGGAATTACACTGCCTGGCCAAAAAAACACCACCTGGATCAAAAGGTCTCATTCCACATTTTCATTCATTTTAAAATGTTTAGTTGTGGTCTCCAGTGTTTGGAATGTTACTTTTAAAATGTAATCCCTTACAGATTACTGATTACATCACTCAAAATGTAATTTGTAAAATGAGTAACGTAATCTGATTACTTTGGATTACTTACAATATTGTTGTTTTTTTAAACCTGAATGAATTGTATGAACTGAATGTAGCAACCACATATTGCATATTATTATTTTATTTTTCTTTCCAGTTAACAAATAGATAAACAAATAAAACAGCATTTTAAATCACCCTATAAAAATACTTATGAAACCATTTCATCAAACAATTTTATGAAACACTTCTATAAATTGATGATAAAACCATTAAACCAGTCACCAAACAAAAACCAAACAATGTAACAACAACTGTAAGCTATCTGTAAGCTATCTTTTTGCAGGTTTGCCATGTTCTGCAGGTAGATTTTTTGCCAGGATTATCTAGGGGTGTAAATCACAAGATTCATGACGATACGATACGATTATTTTAGTCAGCGATACGATAAGGTACGATACCTCAAATTATGTCACGATACAATACGATACGATACGATTCAGTTAATACGATTTAATGCGATTAAATCGAGTTCCTTTCCTAAGAACTCACAAATGCAAACAAAATATAATTTGAATGTTTTATTATTAAATGTCAAATGCAGTGTATTCATAAACAGTAAACAATAATTACTTCAACACTTTAATTTCCATTATTTAGGTTCCATTTGAGAACATCAAATGCAGAAGAAAATGTAAAAAAAAAAGCACCTGTTATATTTAGAGTTTATAGTGTGTGTATGGATGTTGGTGAGGAATAGTCAATCATTCTCTACATTTCCTGATTCAGTAGGGTCTTGACAAACAAATTACAAAATTTTTAATTTATAGCACAAAGCATTGAAGAGTTAATCTAATCTAATACAAAGATACACAAGTAAATCTGTTACTATACAACAACAGTTTGTAATATTTTTTGTTTGTTTGTGATAAAATAAATTAATGTAAGTCTATTTTAGAGTAATATTAATATTTTTTGATAAAATGACACTCAAAATTACACGTATGCGCGCTGTGGGCGCACCTTTGTTTAGTAGAGGGATTTTGGTGACAGTGGTTAGGCATGCCCCACCCCCAGCCATTAGGAGACCAATCAGGGCAAATTACGTGCCAGTGTTTTCGTCTAAGGGTGGACTATTGGTTGAAATAGGTGTCAATCACTTTTGTGACCCTGGAGAAAGGCTATGACCTGATTTGATTGGATTGGACTGATACAGCGCTCACGTTATTGGTTCAAAAGACGATCACTCAAGAAAAATAGTGGTTTGTGGACCAATAAAAACCACAGAATCTAGACGAGGACATCCTTAGCTTTGTATTCACGTACAACTTTACGGAAAAACATTACATGTGTGGTCGCTAGGAGCTTGAGAATATGACGTTGCGGCTGCGCTGAAACTAAACGCATGTTTGTGAGGAGAAGTAAGCAGGCGAATAAAGGACTTTATGGATATTTTATCTGCGGTTCAGTGCTGTATTGTGGATGCTGTGATAGTAAGTGAATTTTCTATAATATAATCTGAGGTTATTTTACATATTAATAATATTTTATAAGGCTATTTTGTTGGGGAGGCGTGTTCCCCATGTAAGTTAAATGATGTAAAAAACATGCTGTTTTCAGTTGGAGATTTCTGGCGACTGGTTTCATGTAGATGGCTGATGAATTTGCATGCAGGTAGTTAAAGTAGTACTAATGAATATGAGTTGGTTAGTTGGTCGATGTTTTTAGAATTTTGAAGCTTTTAAGCATTCTACTTTACATAGTCAGAATGGGCCCGCCGACGGGCCCGCTAGAGGGCAGTGAGCAGGAGGTTGTGAATCATAGAATATTCTGATGTTGTGATTTATGTGAATGTGATTGCGTTTTGTCAGTGTTGGATCGGAAGACCAAAAATAGGAAAGTACCGCAATGTAATCCATTTAATTTAGCAGAGTAACTGTAATCTGATTACCACTTACTGAAGCAGTAACTGTAACGGATTACAGTTACTCATAATTTGTAATCTGATTACGTAAAGCCGTTACATGTACATTACATTACATTACATTACATTACATTTGGCAGACGCTTTTGTCCAAAGCGATTTACAATAATGAAGTACAAATGTAATAGGAATTAAGATAACCCATTTTTAGATAGGGCTTAAAGGAGGTCAAAGGGAAATAAAGGAATAGAGAAGTGAAGGAGGGGAAGAAGGAAATGAGGTTAGAAGTAGTTAGTGTGTTAGAGGTGTTAGGAGAGTAAGAGCTCTTTGAAGAGCTCTGTCTTCAGGAGTTTCTTAAAGATAGCGAGAGGTTCTCCTGATCTGGTAGTGGAAGGTAGTTTGTTCCACCATTGGGGAACTCTGTATGAGAACAGTCTGGATTGCTTTGTGTGAATGTTTGTTTGGTAAAGCGAGGCGACGTTCATTGGAGGAGCGCAGCAGCCGGGAGGTAGCGTAAGCCTTCAGGAGTGATCAGTGCAAGTAGGAAGGAGTTGTTCTGTCATCACCTTGTATGCGATTGTAAGAGTTTTGAATTTGATGCGAGCGTCAACTGGTAGCCAGTGGAGCTCAATGAGCAGCGGGGTGACGTGTGCCCGTTTTGCTGCATTCTGAATCATTTGGAGTGGTTTTACTACGCAGGCCGGGAGGCCAGTTAGCAGGGCATTGCAGTAGTCGAGGCGTGAGATGACGACTGCTTGTACCAGGAGTTGGGTGGCCTGTTGCGTCAGAAACGGTCTAATTTTCCTGATGTTATAAAGCGCGAAGCAGCAGGATCGAGCAACTGAGGCCACATGGTGCGTGAAGGAGAGCTGGTCATCAACCATAACACCCAGGTTCCTAGCAACCTTTGTCGGTGAGAGAGAGAGAGAGAGTCGAGAGAGAGAGAGTAATCCGTTACTTCCCAACACTGGTGGTCTCTAGTATCAATGCATGCTGTTTGAGGCATTTTTTGTTGTGAAAAAAAATCCCTGCTTTATTTCACTGAATTACTGGTCTCTGAAGAAAGACAGGATTTTGGAACTTGCTCATGAATATTTATACATGCAATCATAACGCCTCTGATTGGCTGACAGCACTGCAGCAGAGAACTGTAACTGCCTCCCCCCACAGTCAATTTTACAGCTCTAAAACTCAAAGGACAAAATGTTTTCAGAAATACAGGGGTTGGACAATGAAACTGAATCACCTGGTTTTAAACCACAATAATTTATTGTTCCAATGGACAGTTCTGGTGGAAACAGTAGAGTTGAGGTGCACATTGGACTCTGCCGTGATTTGATCAGCCGTGGTTTTATGTTTTTTGGATACAATCCGGGTTAGCACCTGAACATCCCTTTCAGACAGCTTCCTCTTGCGTCCACAGTTAATCACTGTTGGATATGGTTGGTCCTTCTTGGTGGTATGCTGACATTACCCTGGATACCGTGGCTCTTGATACATCACAAAGACTTGCTGTCTTGGTCACAAATGCACCAGCAAGACGTGCACCAACAATTTGTCCTCTTTTGAACTCTGGTATGTCACCCATAATGTTGTGTGCATTGCAATATTTTGAGTAAAACTGTGCTCTTACCCTGCTAATTGAACCTTCACACTCTGCTCTTACTGGTGCAATGTGCAATTAATAAAGATTGGCCACCAGGCTGCTCCAATTTAGCCAAAAGCTAGTTAACGAGCTAGCCAACCAGCATAGGGTATTTTTTTCTTGTTGACTAGCTAGTTTTTTTTTAAACACTGATATTAATATTATATACAGTACCAGTCAAAAGTTTAGAGACACCATAAATAAGAAATTCTGTTTCTGAATATTTTTTAATGTTCTGCATTGTAGATATATAAATACTAAAGTCATCGAAACTATGAAGCAAAACATATTTAAATGGCTAAAGCAGTCCAATTTCAAAACACCAGAGAGTGTTGTCTCACATGGAATGCCCTTTGGGTACGTCTACATTGACGTCCGTGTTAACTCGTCAAGTTTGAACGTCTTAAGACAGCAAAATTTGCTGTGTTAACCCATTAAGACTCTTAGATGATAAGGTACTTCCATTCCATTACAGCCCAAGCAGTTAGAACTACATTTTTTGCAATGTTTGAATTTTCCCCGTCAGGTGCCAAAAGATGGGTAGCAACCAATTTTAAATGTCTTAAGAAGTCCAAAATGTATGTGTTAAAACAGGTGTCAGTTTAGGCGTAAAGACCTAAAGAGCATTCCATAGTCTCCCCCTCCCACACCTTTACAGATGCCAAGCTCATTCTGATTGCCAAGCTGAGGACACTAACTAGTGTGAGGCAGGTTCAGTAACTTCTACCATGACAAGCAATGTTATAAACCAGCTCATGTGGATTTTATATAACTGTATCTGCAGTTAGCTAGATAGCTTTATGCAATGCTAGCTTTGTTAGTCTAAGCCAAGTTATACTGAGAAATAAAGCCAACTGATCTGAAAATACACCCTAGAGTTAAAACTAGAGTTACTACTTTACAGAGCCCAGTAATATACTGCTTAGTGTAGCAGATAATATATAAATCTAAAGCCTGATATAGATCACCAGTGAGGGCAAGCCAGTAAAGACTAGAAATAAACAGATAAATAGCTAATTAGCTAGCTAGTTGTTAACATTTACAATTTTTCAAAATCGCTCAACATATAATAACATTTGTCAAAATTTAATAACAAAAATCCTTTTTTTAGTATTCCACACATCTGCTCCTTTGTACTTTTACATTTGTGAAGTATGGCTGTATACATTTTTTGTAATAAAATACTGGCTTAGCCTGTGCTGACAAGTGTTGGCAGTGCTGAAATTTTGTACTTCTCTTAACTCTGATGACACATCCAGATCATTTAGTCATTTACTACAAAAATAATTAAAATCAACGTAGCACTTCTTGCTAAGATGATAATTGGGATACATCTTCTAAGACCTGTAGGTGACCCTGCTGGGATGATGTGATGATGGCAGTGCAGAGCTGAGGTTTAGCGAACTAGCTGCTGGTTAACTAGTTTACATTAGGGCATTATACATCTTCAGAAAGGGGGCAGATGATGCAGCAATTCATTATTGTCCATTCCTTAATTTCTTAATTGATGGAAAGCTGAAATTAGCTTTTATTAGCGTTTATTTATTAGAATGAGCTATCCTGCCTTGTTATCCTAGCTGCACACAGATATTTAAATAAATTAAAATGCCCATCTCTATTAAGCTAATCCAGTGCTTGTGATAAATGACATAGCTAACCTGTTCAGGACAAATTAGCCAGCTTGGCATCTGATGTAGTCTTTCTGAGCTCTTCCTTTTCTCCATCTGTCGAACACACTGCCAATTTACTCTCGTTTTTACTCTCGTTTTTAATAAATGCTGAGGCTTTTAAGGCTATGTAGCAGCTGAAGTTTACTTGCTAGCTTCCATGGCTGTTTCCACTGCTGAGTCAGAGGCCACACTCACAGTTTTTCCTGACATTTTAAACAATTCTAGCAATATAATACTGGCTTAGTCTGTGCTGACAGGAGCTGGCAGTGCCTAAATTGTTAATTTTTTCTTAATATCTGATGACACATCCAGATCATTTTATAATTTACTACTTGTAAATTATTGTTTAGAAGACAGCTTTGCACATCCAACAGCTGTGCTGACCTTGTCAAGAGTTACTTGAATTTCTTGGATCTTAAATGTGTTTGAGGGCAACAGTGGTGTTGTGAAGAGATAGAGTCTGGCCCAATCCCATTTCTCTTTAGTACTCTTACCCCTTGTTTTCAACCCTTTTCCTTGGAACCAGGTTACAAGAGGGAGGGGTGAAATTCTCACCCTAAGAATTGGAACTGTAGGTGACCTTGCTGGGCTGATGTGATGATGGCAGTGCAGAGCTGAGGTTTAGCGAACTAGCTGACAAAATTAATTATCTCATCCAATTTTGAATTTGAAATTTGAAACAAGTTTATTTACTTACTGTAGAAAGTTAAAATATCAAGGTACACAGTGTAATGAAATTACATTCCTCCGGAACCATGGTGCAACATGGAACAACAAGCTCTGTCTCTGTGTGTTGAGGAGTCTGACTGCCTGTTGGATGAAGCTGTTGCAGAGTTTGGTAGTGAAGGCTCTGTGTGTTGAGAAGTCTGACTGCCTGGTGGATGAAGCCGTTGCAGAGTCTAGTAGTGGAGGCTCGGATGCTCCTGTATCTCTTGCCGGACGGCATCAGAGCGAAGAGTCCATGTGAGGGATGGGTGGGGTCGTCCACAATGCTGGTGGCTTTGCAGATGCAGCGTGTGGTGTAGATTTTGGTGATGGAGGGTAGAGAGACTCTGATGATCTTCTCAGCTGTCCTCACTATCCGCTGTAGGGTTTTGCGGTCTGAAGTGTTACAGTTCCAAAACCAGACGGTAATGCAGGTGCTCAGGATGCTTTCTACAGTCCCTCTGTAGAACATGGTGAGGATGGGAGATGAGAGATTTCCTCAGTCTCCGCAGGAAGTAGAGGCGCTGCTGGACTGGACTCTTTGTTATGGTGCTGATGTTGAGGGACCAGGTGAGGTTCTCTGCAATGTGAACACCAAGGAACTTAGTGTTCTTTACAATTTCCACAGCAGAGCCGTTGATGTTCTGGAACTCTCCTCAAGTCAACAACCATCTCCTTGGTTTTATCCACATTTAGAGATAGGTTGTTGGTTCTGCACCAGTCTGTCAGCCACTGCACCTCCTCTCTGTATGCTGACTCGTCGTTCTTGCTGATGAGGCCAACTACAGTTGTGTCTTCAGCAAACTTGTTGTTTCTGATCCCAAATGGCAAGGATAAGTTTTAAATAATTAAATAAACTACTGTCCCCATATGAGGACATGCACAAAGACATGTACAAAAAGTTATGTTTTTATACTTGTTAGGTCCTACTAATCCCAAATAGCTAAATGAACTTAAAAATGCACACCAAGCAATTTTCCCAATATTCCATGTCTCAGTAGGTTAAGGATCATGCTGGTGCATGCTGATTCTCTCTTGTTTAACTGGACTTTAGTAGCTTTGTTTTGTCTCAATGGTAAACTGAGTAAACAGAATGGTATTGCATTGTATTTGTAATGTAAATGGTTTGTTAATAAATTATATGCATTGCACTTTTACTGTTGGGACATGTATTACACTTACTAACAACATACAGTGCCCTCCATAATTATTGGCACCCCTGGTTAAGATGTGTTCTTTAGCTTCTCATAAATTGGAAAAAAAGAGTAAAGTCCAACCTTTAACTCAAGTAAATTTTAAGGGGGAAATAAAATCCCTGACTAAGAAATAATTATTCTTCATAAAATCACCTGTTCCACAATTATTGGCACCCCTAACAATTCTTAGGAAATAAATTTAATAAAAGTATTTCTGTCACTTCTACAGTAGTTTACGAAGTTGATCAGAGTATGTAGGAACATTTAATTAGTAATTCACAACTTCCTGTTTCCCTGGGGTATAAATATGACGTGACACAGAGGCCATTTATCTTCAACATGGGAAAGACAAAGGAACATACCATTCAAGTGAGGCAGATGTGTGTTGACCTTCACAAGTCAGGCAATGGCTACAAGAAAATCACTACTCGCCTACACCTGTCCATATCTACTGTCAGAGGAATTATTAAGAAGTTTAAAACAACTGGAACAGTGGTAAACAAGCCTGGACGAGGATGTTTATTTTGCCACCACGCACAGTGAGGAGGATGATAAGAGAAATAAAAAGTTCTCCAAAGCTCACTGTTACAGAATTGCAACAAATGGTAGCTTCTTGGGGTCACAAAGTCTCCAAAACAACCATCAGGCGCTATCTACATGCCAACAAGCTGTTTGGGAGGCATGCACGGAAGAAACCATTTCTCACTCACAATCATAAACGCAAAAGTTTGGAGTTTGCTAAGCGGTACTGGGACTTCAACTGGGACCGTGTGCTTTGGTCAGATGAAACAAAGATAGAGCTTTTTGGCAACAAATGCTCTAAGTGGGTCTGGCGTAACACAAGAGCTGAGTATGCAGAAAAGCACCTCATGCCCACTGTGAAATACGGCGGGGGATCAGTGATGCTGTGGGCCTGTTTCTCTTCTAAAGGCCCTGGGAACCTTGTTAGGGTGCATGGCATCATGAATGCTCTAAAATACCAGGACATTTTAAAACAAAATCTGGTGGCTTCTGCCCGAAAGCTGAAGACGGGTCGTCACTGGGTCTTTCAGCAAGATAATGACCCTAAACATGTGGCCAAATCTACACAGAAATGGTTCACCGCACACAGAATCAAGCTCCTCCCATGGCCATCTCAGTCCCCAGACCTCAACCCCATTGAAAACCTGTGGGGTGAGCTGAAGAGGAGAGTGCAGAGGAGAGGACCAGGGTCGTTGGATGATTTAGAGAGAATGTGCAAAGAGGAATGGTCAAAGATCCCTCTTTCTGTATTCTCCCATCTTGTGAAACATTACAGGAGAAGATTAGGTGCTGTTTTGTTGGCAAAAGGGGGTTGTAGAAAGTATTAACATCAGGGGTGCTAATAATTGTGGCACACATGATTTGATGTTAAATAATTATTATGTGGGATTTTTTTCCTACTGAATAAATTCACTTGAGTTAAAGGTTGTATTTTACTCTTTTTTCCATCGTGGTCCTATATTATTTTGAACAACACTCAATTTATGAGAAGCTAAAGAACACATCTTAACCAGGGGTGCCAATAATTATGGAGGGCACTGTAGGCATGTTAGAAATCCAGGGGATAAATCTGCTTCTAGTCTCTAATGACACTCACAATGTCTATGATCTGGAATTTTATCCTGTTTCCAGAATTTAATGTTGTAAATCAAGGGAACAGTTAATAAACAGGTAATTGATTGACCGGTTAGTATTTACGATTGGAAACTGGATTTTCAGGGTCTAGATTTTAAGAGTTCTGTTTAAGTAAAATCAACTACAGTTTAAAAAATGGTTCAATGCAGTCGCTTTCCTCAAACCCTTTGAGTTCACTTAACTCACTCACTAAACTCATAAGGTTTCATAGTGTATGAGTCATGTTACGACCTTCAGATCACCAGTTACAGCTCTGAGTTTGATTGAATGCGTTCACACGTTTCCCACTGCCATCATCGAGAACACCACACTCCCACCAACTTTCAGAGTACGCATTAAATATATAGCACCAAATGTGCACTGTGCCCAGCGCTCAGTGACTCATCCCGCGCCAGCAGGTGCGCCCTCCAGCATATTCATATTTTGTCAATGTTTTATGTATCTCCTTCTGGAAGCGAATGTCAAGCATGGCCGCTCTGTAAATAACTATAATGGCTCCCGCAGTACAAGCGCTTTGTGTTGCCCACTGGCTGACAATCAAAGGCACTTAAGACCCCAGCCGCCCTGATTGATCCGGGCAATTTCTCACTGAGAAAAAGAGACAAAGAGGATACGTTATCTCTTTTCCTGCTGCACCTCCACAAAGGTAAAACAAAACACCGGAGAATCAGATTCAATTGAACTCGATGACAGTTAAATCAACTAGCTTGCGTTTGTTTAATAAATTGTAGTTTTTTGCACTTCTGAGGCCAAAAATCATCACATATGATGATAGCTAATAGACCCACATGGGCCAGGGATTATTTATCACTGAAAAACGTACTGTCAAACATTACATTACAGTGGTAAATTTACAAATATCACTTAAAACTTTACTGTGAAAAAAAGAAGCTTTATTTTAGCCATGACCAGAAGTGGTGTTGACTTCTCTGGGCTCTGAAGCATCTGTAAAACAAAACACAGACAGAAGTCTAAGGGTGCTTTCACACCTGAAAGTCCGGACGTGGTCCGAACCATGGTTCATGTGTTTACTACATTGTATATATTTGGTCCGCTTATTCTTGTTTTCACACTGCAGTTTAGGGAGCGCACCAAATACCTTTGTGTGATAGTCCTACATCCTTTCATCATCACTTACGTATCGATGTGTTTTCCTTAACTTGATGCTGATTGGTTTTAGAAGGACATGCGCCTGACGTTGGCGTGTTGACAATTCAGCGGGTGGTTCATTCAGTGGGAAGCCTTTTCAGGATGAGGATAAAATGAATGAACATTTCATTTTGTCTTAATAGTAGTGCTGCTATTGTGTTTTTATACCAGCAGCAGCAGCAACTTCAGGCACAGTACAGTACTCTAGGTTAGTTCAAAGTTCGAACCATCCAGAAAAGCGCTTTCACACTGCAGGCGAACCGGACCATGGTTCAGAAGATCCGGATTGAGTTCACCTCTCTTGGTTGGACCAAAATCTGGTCCTTTGGTCTGGACTGTGGTTCGCGACCCCCTTTCACACCTGCTACTTTGGTTCGGACCAAACTGAAAAGTCAGAAAGTCCGGACCAAACGAGGCAGGTGTGAACCTAAGAGAGCACCCTAAGAGAGTTAACCCTTGTGTTGTCTTGCGGGTCCCACTGTGACCCACTACCATGGTTAGCTGTAGAAAAAAACAATATTTTTTCAACTTTAAATTGTATGACTTTTCTTAAAGGCACCCCATCATTAGAAAGAGTGATTCTTTGTTTTTGTCTATGTTTCCATGTGGGCTGTTCACCACTAGGGTACAAAGATTGTCTCATGGGTCATGTTTGACCTATGAATTATAAAAGCATTTAAACACCAGAAAAAAAGTATAAAGGCCCAAACACACAAACTGTCTCTAATACACACAGCATCAAACATCATAAGTATGACTCCAGAGCCAACAGTGTATTCAGCTGCCCATGTCCAGCACATTTCATCCCATCCACCTTTCTCCTGTTCATCACACCAGCCATCGAAAAATCATCCTGGAGAAACAAATTTGGAGGATTCAAAATTCAATTAGGCTGCTTTATTTTGGGGTTTTGGTAGGGCGGGTCATTTTTGACTCATAGGACAAGGGGATTAAACAGAATGTTAAGATCGCACAAGGGTTAAATCAACCAGCTTGGCTTTTACTGTGATGAATAGTCATTTTTGCACCTCTGAGGGCTAAAATCATCACATATGTTGAAACAGTGTATTGTGGTTAGATAAATAAGTGTTAACCCAGCCCTGGCGGCATAGTGGCTTAGTGATTAGCACGTTTGCCTCCCATCTGGGTGGAGTTTCCATGTTCTTCCTGTGTCTGAAGGGGTTTCCTCCGGGGACTCCAGTTTCCTCCCACAGTCAAAGACATGAAGATTAGGTAAATGGATATTCTAAATAGCCCAGAAAATTGGATACCCTAAAAAATTCCTAGGTGTGTGAATGGATGCCCAGATATGGACTGGCACACTATGTTGGGTCAACTCATCGGTTGGTGGATGGTTGTTCCGGTTAAGAGTATGCTGTGCTTGTGCATTATGTGTAATTATAAGTAAGCAAGTACATTACCTTACATTACATTTGGCAGACACTTTTGTCCAAAATGACTTACAGTAGTGAAGTACAAAAGTAATAGAAGTTAAAAGTAACATCTTTATATAGGGCCTAAAGGAGGTCAAAGGGAAATAATAGGATAGAGGAGTGAAAGAGGGGAAGAAGGAAATGGGGTTAGAAGTAGTTAGTGTGTTAGAGGTGTTAAGAGAGTAAATGCTCTTTGAAGAGCTCTGTCTTCAGGAGTTTATTAAAGATAGCGAGAGATTCTCCTGATCTGGTAGTGGAAGGTAGTTTGTTCCACCATTGGGGAACTCTGTATGAGAACAGTCTGGAATTCTTTGTGTGAATGTTTGGCAAAGCGAGGCGACGTTCATTGGAGGAGCGCAGCGGCCGGGAGGTAGCGTGAGCCTTCAGAAGTGAGTGCAGGTAGGAAGGAGCTGTTCTGTCATCACCTTGTAGGCGATTGTAAGAGCTTTGAATTTGATACGAGCATCAACTGGTAGCCAATGGAGCTCAATGAGCAGCGGGGTGACATGAGCCCCTTTTGGCTGGTTGAAGACCAGACATGCTGCTGCATTCTGAATCATCTGGAGTGGTTTTAAGTACGTCAGTAAGATCTTGTTTGCTGTGTGAATACGTAGCCTGTTCTTTATTTTCTGTTTCATTCGTTTTAGCTCCTATGTTCTGTTTTGTTTCATTGTGTTTGTAAAATACCTCACATTTGTGTCCACATCCTCCTCCTGTTTTCCTTCTCCTTGCCCCAACCTGACAGATAAATGGTCATTTTTGCACTTCAAAAGCCAAAAATCAAAAGTTATAGTTATAGTTATAGAAAACTTATAGAATTACACGAGCTAGGGATTACTTATTACTGGCACATCTTTGTGAAGCAATACAATACAAAGTTACATTTAAAATTACCACTTAAAACTTTACTATACAAAACAAAAGCCTTCTGTTAACCATGCCCAAAAGTAGTTTATGTCTCTGGGCTCTGGGCAAATTAATCACTTTTTCACCTTATTGGATTCTATAAGTTGATGAGATTTAAAGTGTAATAAAACATCCTAATTTAAGCTGACTCCACCCCCAGCTCAAATTTGAAAATTGCTTAAAATGGCAGGAGTAGTTTGGGAGGGGCACTGCAGTGATGTGTGGGTTTAGGGGCGGGGCTGAGCTGCTGTGGGTTGTAGCTACCAGGTTTGTGATCAGGCAGCGTTACCAGAAAAATGAGTGTGAGCTGTTGGCTCAGACCGCTGGAGAGCTGAATGTGAGGGGTCAGAATGGTGGGGGTGTAGGCTTGTTTCTGAGAAGGAGCTAAAGGAGTTGTGCTGTTAGTAGGGTTGCCAACTTTTTGAAAATGAAATAAGGGACGGTAAAAACATAAAAGCTCAATCTGCAAGAATATATTTATAGTAGTGAAACCAATTTTTCATTGGCATTCAAGGGGTTTCTTTTAACAGTGCAAAACAGCATATGTTAGGAATATAACCACATATTGTAAAAGAATTAGTGCAAAAAAGTTGGAAATATGCAATAAAATGTTCTCAAAATTTAATAACTAGAAATGATTATGTATGTGTTTTGTAATATATAATATCATCATCATATTATTATTTAAACTCAAACCATGAAACATAACACTACACTGCATTAGTTGAAACAGACACTTTTAGTAACTTAAAAGTTTTTTATTAACTTAAACCACGTGTAATATATGTTTTGTTCAGAAATAATGTTGTTCATAATACAAATAATGTTAATGTTAGAAATAAAATTGTGCATTGATGTGATATTTATACCATCAGTTTTTGCAGACGCCTGTGTTTTAGCCCGTGGTAAATAGTGCAGTATTTCTGTGATAGGGAGTGATTCAGAACGCAGCTACAGACGCCGCTGCCCTCCCTCAACTGGAGAACAGCCACTACCCCTAATCAGAGGCTGCGCTTCTGATTGGCCGTGAGTGTCTGTGTCACGACCAATGAGAAGCACAGTCTCTGTTTAGGAGTTGTGGCTGTTCTCCAGTGGAGGGAGGGTAGTGCCACAGCTAAAACAAATCACCCTAATAATTAACCTCAAAAATACAGGACAAAGCGTGTCCCGTATCAATTCAATACGGAACACGTATTTTACTGACCCTAGCTGTTAGTCAACGTAAAAACTCTGACCCAACCACTTTAGCCTAAGGCTTAAAATTTGGTGACTAAAGTAGTATACAGTAAATTTACTTTTCTGCTGGTTATCTAGCATTATACAACAGTTAGTTCCGACCTCACAATCTGAGCGACGTGTTGCCGAGTAACGGCGTATACACACAGGACACCCGCAGCAGCGTTAGCTTAGCACAGGCTAGCGCTCAGCCGCGACACGCTCCCTGCAGCCCGCAGCGCTGGCTCATCTTTCGTGGGAAAAAAGGGAAAGAAAATCCTTCGGCTAAAGCCGTCTGACAGCCAGAATGCTAATCAGCCAGGCTAGGCTAAACTAAGTTAATGCTAAGCTAAAGGAAGCTACGTTAACCTAACCACAGTCCAGCCGGCTAGCTAAAACCAACACCACCCAGCAAAACAAGCAGAAATGCTCAAAAAGTGCGCAGCGTTCACCTGAAGACGACTCCACGGAGCAGGAGAGGAGAGTAGTAGCGTTATTTCACGCTCTTAATATTTACCTAATATTTGCCATGATGTTATTCGTGATAACACACTCCCTCTCGTGTTCTATTGTTTAATTAGCTGATGCAGCACAATTATACCCCTCTCTCCCTCTAGGGCAGAGGTGGAAAAAGTACAGAAAAATTGTAATTAAGTAAAAGTACCTTTACTTTGCTAAAATTCTACTCAAGTAAAAGTAAAAGTACCCATCTAAAATTCTACTCGAGTAAAAGTAAAAAAGTACTCAATTTAAAATGTACTTTAAGTAAAAGTTACATAGTTACTTTTAATTATTTGATGTACTATTATTTTACATAATAATTTGGACCTTTCAGGCAGTATTTGTTCAGACCACCCCATAAAACATTTTTTAAGAACAAGTGTTATAGGTTTCTATAATCTATTTTTTTTTTCTTTACTGTTAAAAGGTTATGGTCATATATGTGACTATAAACTGTATGTTTTACGGTTTAACAGGTCATTGTTATATTTTAACTTGCAATTGCTATGATTTAACTGCTATTTAAATGTTTTTTTTTTAACATTCAAGCAGATGTTTAATGATAAAAATACTTACACCACATGCTTTCACAGGTTTGATGTGGAAGTTTTGAAAGCTGACAGCTCTGCATCCATCCGTGCAGCCGGCACATCTGCACCAATTATTATTATTTTTTAAGTCAGACAATTGTTTTTCCCCAGCATTTTATTTTTTACTCAGTAACAGGGAGTTTTCCAATGTAGCAAAGTAAATTACTTGTGTCAAAATGAACTTGAGTAAAAGTAAAATTACCTATTTTAAAAACTACTTTAAAAATTACAAATTACTCATAAAATCTACTCAATTACAGTAACTTGACTAAATGTAAATTATTACTTTCCTCCTCTGCTCTAGGGGCAGCAGCAGCAGCAGTGTGCAGATGGTCGGACGTCAGGGCAGTATTATTGATTAATTGATTTTCATATTGTGAGTGTCCCTGTACTTATGCTAACCATAAACTAGACGACTTTGAAAAGACTCGAAAAGACTTTTAATAGGTTAAAGCCTGACACCCTCTCACATCTAAAGTCACAGACTTTTTACTCACAGACTTTTTAACAGGCTAAGATTTAGCATTTTTCTGGGTCAGTATTTTAAAGACTGCAACTAGATTCTCTCTGAGATTATTTTCCATTATGCTTCTGGTGAAGTAAACAGGAAGAGAAGGTGTTTAACAAAGGAGCAGAAACAGAAGCAGCTTTTGGCCACAGCTGCCTTTGTGTGTGCAGTGATTTGTTCAGAAAAAACAGGCAAAAATAAAATGACAAGACACCAAAGAATGTGGACACTAAAGGGCCTTGGGTTGAAAAAAACAAGAAAATGACATCACGTTCACTTGCAAATGGTCTGTATTCACTTGGGAAAAAATCAATTCTCTCACAAATGTTTTGTGTTCCCCTAACAACCTCACAAAAAAACTGGAGAAAACTGCATCATGAATTCACTATTGAGTATAGAGCAACTCACTGAATTTTACTTTGATCTTGGACTGCAATAAGTGTGTCCAAACTGAAAGGTTTGCTGAGATCGACAGTTCTTTCTTCATGAAAGATTACTCCATCCTACACAGTGTACTTGGCTTCATCCCAGCTCAGCTTCAGAGCTCCGGACAACTTCATGGATACAGATAGATGTATGCTAAAGTGAGAAAAGAAAATGTCCGTTTGATTCAGAGACTGTAAAAAAGATGGACGCCGTGTCTCCGTTCCCATTCAGTCAATGAAAATGAAGCCAAAATCTTCCGCCCTGCTGTCGACCCTGAAACCCGAGTCTGCGCAGTAGAGACCAGAGGAGGGAGAAAGACTGTGGAGAGACAGACTACTCATTTACATAACCCCACCCCTGAGGGCTGCCTCGCGGTCACAGGCTGCGGAGCGGAGCTGACGGTCTGTTATTGGTCCCGCCCATAACCAGCCCTTTTACAATAACCACACCTTTTTTGAATAGAGCTGAATAACGTTTTTAAAAATGAATTCTATGGGGATATAAAAAGTTGTCAATATAATCAGAGGTTACACTAGCTGTTACATTTAAATAATGGAGGTAGAATTACAGTATATTAGAAAAAAAACGTGATTGAAAGTTGTCTGTTCTGCCATTGAAACCTATGGGGATGGGTGGGGCTACACAGCTTTCTGCAACCGAACAGCAGGGGGCGCCCGACCTGTGGTGGCTTCACTTTTGAGAGACGATGCTCTGTCCAGCTATACACAGTCTATGATTTGATTCTGAAAGAGTTGGATACCACATGCACAGACGCAATTATTTCTCCAAGGGACCAAACTGTATAATTAATATTAATATTAATGATTACATATAATTAAGGAACTAACATGAAACCCCTGCTTAAACATGGATATATCTTAACAGTGCTTTAATTTGTGTTAAAGCACTAAAAAAGTGACAAAATGTTTGATAGTGTGTGTGTGTCTGTGTGTGTCTCTTGGTCATATTCGATATTATATAATACCTGAAATAAATGCTGTGTGTTAAATCTGCAGGTGTCCTTTTCCAGTAGAGTTCATATTTGGTGATTTTCAAACAACTGCTGAATATACTCTGCATTGACAGGGAACGGTTTACGTAGCTACATTAGCTAGGCTAAAAATGCTAAAAGCCCCAATGTAGGCAATGTCATTGGGCACCTCAGGTCCTACAACAAGCCTGTGCTCTGTCAAACACATATTTTGTGCCAGAGAACGCAAAACATTTGAGAGGGAACGCAATGTCATTTTCCTATATTTTTTTCAACCCATGGCCCTTTAGGGGCTCTGTAGGACACGACCCTGGCTGAGTGAACAGAAACATTCCCGTGCTTGCCTCCTATTGGTTGTTTACATTGTTTACATCGCTATTTACGTGAGCCAAGTCTTACAATAATATTAATTATAACACGGTTGATTTTATCTGAACGCTTTACTGCTTTACACTGAACGATCAAGATGATGCAGCCGCAACTCTACTCTAGCAAGACTCTAATGATTTTATCCCGACTCTGGAAATTTGTCTGCAACAGTGAAATCGCTTGAAAATCGTTTGGTGTAAGGTCGGCATAAAGTACACAGACACATCCTCCTCACCGAGTTGAACCTGTAAGGGCGCTGCAGAGACAAAAATGAGCACAATAAAAGCATTTTATTGTTTTATTTATTAATTTTTAGCAGCTAAACTGGTATGTTTCACAACTTCAAAGGAACACATTTCAGCTATTAATGAAAAAAGCATACAATACAGAGCTAAATTCACAAATACCACTTAAAAATGATCTGTGCAGAATAGAAGCGTTACCTTCACTATGACCAGAAGCAGCACCAACATCTCTTTGCTTGGAGACGTCTGGATCAAACATCACACATGGAAACACAGTGTATTGAATCTGATTAGAGTAAAATCAACCTGATTTCAACCTGAAATCAAACTTTAGAGGCCTAAAAACCTCACATTTGCAAAACAAGTACATGTGGGACATGGCAGATTTTTTATGTAAACAAAAAGTGGTGAGCACCAGATACTACGTAGTGAGCATCACATACTAAGTGGCGTGCACCAGATAGTATATTCACTGCTGTGCACATGCTTATTTTTGTGTATAGGGTCTATAGCCACATCTAATCAAGTTGTAACTTATCTGCAGTTTAAAAAACCCAGCAGGTAGTTAGCTAGATTGTTAGATGTCTTGGCTAATGCTAGCTAGCTAGACAGAGAACCTGTAACAAACAGGGAATAATGGTAACTAGCAAGCTATCATTTAAACTGACAAACAGCTTTAACAACTTACAATAACCTGCTATGCTGAGTAGATGTTCCACAGTGAAATAAAGTTGTTAAGCCCAGAGCTAACAATAGTCAACTAGCTAACTCTTATTATAAGTGCACATAGCAGACAAACCAAGTCTCCCTGAAGCTGCGGGAGTCTCCCGCATTTTGGTAGTGGCTCCCTGATGCCCGCGAGTCACATATAATCTCCCAGAATTCAGAACGAGTGCCCCAAACGCGCACACAGGCGTCAGAATTTTTTTCTCTAATCGCGTGTGGGAATGAGAGAGAGAAAACAGAGAGGGTTCTGATTGGCCTGTTCTCTGCAAAGAGTCTGTGAGACAGCCAATCAGTTTTAGTGTGGGCGGACAGTGTTTTTGCCCCCTCCCTGACGGGATTTGTTCAGTGAGTGTCAGAAAGCAGATCATGGCGGAGGCAATATTAATAATTATTGTAATATGATATGAAATGTTTTTGATGTTGTGCAATTTTTTGTGATATTTTTATATCAATTTTGTCAAATAAAGTTTTTTTTTTCCAAAAAAAAAAAAGGAAAGCAGAGGCAGGGCCTTCCAAAAAGAAAAAGATAAAACTCATTTCACCTCTGAATACTCTAAATTTAATTAAAAAAAAAAGTAAAATTAATTAATATAAAGTTTTGTTATCCTTTGTGTGCATCCTTTTGTTTTTTTTTGTTTTTTTTTTGGGGGGGGGACTTTTGCAACTTGGGATGTCTGACATAGAAGCAATTTCATGTACAGACCAGTGAATAAACTATCTGGTGCTCACCACTTAGTATGTGGTGCTTACCACTTACAATGTGGTGCTCACCACTTAGTATCTGGTGCTCACACTTTTTTCATGTTTTCTGTGCAATTCCATATGGGTCCCTTAATTGTTTTCATGTCTTTTATATTATTCTACAATTAAAATATATATATATATATATATATATATATATATATATATATATATATATATATATATATATATATATATATATATATAAAGAAACAAAGAAAAGCATTGAATAAGAAAGTGTGTTCAAACTTTTTACTGGTACTGGAAATATACTAGATATAATAACCTTATAATAACATTATTACATAACAATTACATGTATGTAAATTAGTGTAAATTAATGTCTTTCTCTACAGAGACACAAATCTGCACATAAATAATAATAACTGCTTCCACTGCTGAGAAAACATCATGGCCTGGTCACACCAGCTTTACCATCAAAACAGGCTTAGTTTTGGCATTGTATAAATTATATTTTATATATCTTGGGAATTATAATAATAAATAAATACATATAAAATCTAACATCTCAATTATTCCGGTTTACTGAGGTGTTTATTTCCCTTATAACCAGTTCAGTTCTCCTGAGTCTGTGCTCTCAGTGCATCAGAATACTGAAAGACTTCCCACCTCAGTAATAAAGACAATCATGACATCTGCTGGATACTCTGTGCTCCTTCCTCATCCACTGAGTGATATATAGTATTTATCAACAGTAGTATTTAGATCAAAGTCATCTCTTTAAACTTTACACTCTTTATAGAAGAGGGTTTTTCAGTGGATCTGTGGATCTATTAAAGGCAGTGGCTTTATTTAATATCAGTAAAATTGATTCAGTATAAATGATGATTTAATGAATGATATTTATTTATTATCTACTATAAATGATTCAGTATAAATAATCAAATGCATACTATTTATTTAGTATCTACTATAAATAATTCAGTATAAATAATCAAATGCATAATATTTATTTAGTATCTACTATAAATTATTCAGTTTATATGGTTCAGATAATAATATTTATTTAGAATCTGTTATAAATTATTCTGTATAAATATTTCAGTATAAATGATTGAGAGAATAATATTTATTCAGTATCTACTATTAAACTATTATTTCAGTATAAATAATTTAGTATAACTGATTCAGTATAAATTATTTAATGAATATTTATTTAGTATGTACTACAAATGATTCAGTATAAATTATTAAATGAATATGTATTTAGTATCTACTATAAAGGATTCAGTACAAATGATTCAAAGCATACCATTTATAAAGTTTCTACTATAAATAAATCAGTAAAATGTTTCAGTGATTACTATTAATTTAGTATCTACTTCAAATAATTTAGTATAAATGGTTTAATTAATAGTATCTACTAAAATATTCTATTAATATTATTCATTTAGGATCAACTACATATGGTTTAGTATAAATGATTCAAATAATAATATGGATGAATGGATGGATAGTGTCTACTATATATGATTTAGTATCAATGATTAAGAGAAAAATATAAAATATAAACATTTAGTTTCTACAATAAATGATTCAATTCATTTTATTTATTTAGGATCTACTTTAAATGATGCAGTATAAATGATTTGGTGAATACTATTTATTTGGTACCTACTACAAATCATTCAGTGAATACTATTTATTTATTATCTACTATAAAGGATTCAGTATAAATGATTCAGAGAAAAATGTTTATTAATGATCTATTTTAAATGATTCAGTTAATATTGTTTAATATTAAGGAAATAATGTTTACACTCATTTCCAAAAAGATACACCCGAAAAGATCACAGTCTCTCTCTCTCTCGTCTTCTTCTACAACCCTTACTCCACCCTCAGTTTACTACCTCCGCCCCACTTTACTTCATCCCCAGTCATCATTTGCTCTCTCTCTCTCTCTCTCTCTCTCTCTCTCTCTCTCTCTCTTTTCTTTTGGCGTTTGATTTGGAAGTCACACAGGCGCCCACGTGAGGACGAGATGATGTTGCGTAATGTTCCCCTTCCCCACAGGCACACACTCCACTCCACACAATAGACCCCTGTCCTCCCCCCTCACGTCCCCCTGCCTCATCCTCCCCCCGTCCTCGCTTCCTCCTATAAAAACCTTAAGCTGACTCCTTCAGTTCCTACTGAACGCTCCCATCCGCCAGACCCCCGTTCTTCACCGTTATTCAAGAAGCTGCTGAGGGTCATTTTACAGTTCCTCTGTGGGTTGTATGCACAGTTCTTGGTGGCTATTGAAAGTTCTATAGAGCTACGATATCAAACAATTGATATTATTCAATATGTATTGATTTTATAATATTACGAATATTACTTTCCTTTGGGCCAAATTTTTACATGGCGAAAACACAAAAGTGTTGCAATCTCCTGGAAAACCTGTGCTGTGTGTGGATGAGCATTATCCTGCTAAAAATGCATTTAAAAGACCTGCCAAAAGAGGCAACAACACATGTGGCTGTAGGATGTCCTGCAGATACCTCTGAGCTGTTAGTGTCCCTCGTGTCACTGCTAGGTGTCGTGTCATGACTAGCGAATGTCAACTGCTGATGGCTTCCCAGATCATCACACCAGTAGTTGGAACAGTGTTTCACTCCAGACCAGGGTTGAAGTGCTCACCATGAAACCTCCATACTTAAACCTGATCTGTATTAGATCCCAAACAGATCCTGTATTCTGGGTTATTCTTGAAAACAACCATCCTGCCTTTTTCAGTTCAATAAAAGAAGATGCACCACATCTTAAACTGGACAAAATTGTCCTTTGAATTAAAGGTACCATTGAATTGTAGGGACATATCAAGCAGTTAAAAAAATTCTCACCAAGAGGTACACTACCCAAGAGTAGCCTGTCAGAGTAAGTTTTTTATAGGGCACATTACTTTGTTTGTCAGTGAGTATGCTATGGATTATTTGGTAACATTATATGGCGTCACATCAATGTCAAAAGTCAGGGGCGCAGAAATATTAGGTGAAAAAAATGAACCAGCGTGTTTTAACATTTTGCTTGTGTGAATTAACTTCTCGTGAGCACAAACGTGAAACACATGAGCAGTGATGGGAGTAACGGCATTGAAATAATCGGCGTTACTTTTTTCAGTAACGAGTAATCTAACTAATTACTCTGAATGTAACTATAACGCCGTTCCCATTTCCGACACCCCGTTACTGCACGTTACTTTAGCCGCTTAATTAACTTTTTTTTTTTACTTTGCGCATACAGACAAAGGTGCAAGTGTGTGTGTGTGTGTGCGTATTGTGTGTGTGAGTCACAAGGGAGGGGAGGATGAGAGAACCACCTAAGCAATGATTGGCTATGATATAGTAAGATTGTCTTTAGCCAATCAGAGAAAATAGGTGGGTGGGAGTTTAGAGCGCTTGCATAGTGGCGGGTGTTTACAGCGCGTAGTGAGAGATGGTGAGTGAGGAGGACTCCAGTGACAAAACAGCCTTTTCCAGATGGAAATACCGACACTCAAAAACACTCAAAGGTCAAAGTGCACAGTCCCAGAACCAAAAATTTACCTATGCAGGACAGAAGGGGAGTTAGCTAGCTGGCTATGCTAACATTCAAACAACCCGCTCTCCGGCACTGTTCGTCCAGGTTAGCGCCTGGAACCCAGAGAGCCGGTCACTCCTGGCGCTAACCCGGGAAGACAGAGCCGGAGAGAGGGTTGTTTGGATGTTAGCATAGCCATTTAGCTAACTCTCCTTCCATCTTTCCTTCTCCGCACTCCTCCGGCTCTTGGAGGAAGCCAGTCCATCACAAACCCTGGAGATATCGGCGAGAGGGGGAAAAACACACCCAAAAAGAAGAAAATGAAGCTGGAGAGCGATCTTCTGTTCAGTGAGTTTCGCATTTGTGCTCACAAGAAATTAATTTACACACACAGAATGTTAAAACACGCTGGATAATTTTTTTTTCACTTTTGACATTGTTCAGGGTTTAGTTCAGTTCGGTTATCATACAGAAGCGTCAAAGCACCCCCCACCCATAACCACCACCACATTTTTCATGTCCAGGGCTGTATGAGAAGTGCATAGATCACCCAAGATCAACAGCAGGGCCTCCAACAGCGTCAACAATGTACGCTCGGATTGCTTGGCAGTGTGTTGAGTGTTTGAATGGCTGTGGCGGTCGCTGTGTGACTGTGTGTGGGGTCTGAAAGACGAAGCTGTTGGTGGCGCTGGCAAGGTCCTCGAGTATGGCCGCCGCGAGCTCGTACGTGTCTGCGCCGCCGAATCAGCCCTCGCCATCCTGAGAGCGCCAGTGCGGTGCATTATTCTTCATTAGAGACAGTTCACTGCCTCTGTCCATTCCAGGCAAATCCCAGAGAACAGGTCAATCCAAACTTCCCCTGGCTCTATTATCTGCTCCTGAATACCTCTGACCACGGGGGAATTAGAATTCCAGAAATGGACTCGTCTCTTGCCATGACCTCGTACACACAAGACTACTATAGAAGCAAATACCATAGCTAGAGAACTGCAATAGAAAAAAAATCTGTGTATATCTTTAAAAGTTTATACAACATTAGAATAATCTTAAACTGCACCTAAATAAACATAAAATCAGTTCTCTGTGAGAGTGTTGACCTGTATATAACTCTATATAACATTTGAATAATAAACCCAAATAAACATAAAGTCAGTGATCTGTGAGAGCGTTGACCTGTATATAACTCTATATAACATTGGATTGATATACGCAAAAAACATAAAGTCAGTTGTCTGTTATAGGGTCTACCTTTATATAACTCTATCTAACATTAGAATAATAAACCTAAATAAACATAAAGTCAGGGGTCAGTGAGAGCGTTGACCTGTATTTAACTGTATATAACATTAGAATGATAAACGAGAAAAAAACATAAAGTTAGCTGTCTGTTACAGGGTCTACCTGTATATAACTCTATATAACCTTAGAATGATAAACCCTAATAAACATAGTCAGTGATATTTGAGAGTGTCTACCTGTATATACCTCTATATAACCTTAGAATAATAAACCCAAATAAACATAAAGTCAGTGGCCTGTGAGAGCGTCAACCTGTAATTAACTCTATATAACATTAAAATACTAAGAAATGTTGTCAGTTGAACAATTAAATGTTTTAACATTTTTAGCAAAACAAAGATGCATATATAAAGAGGTTATATTGAAACAGTCTCTTCTAGTAGAGTCTTTGGCGTAGGCCCCGTCATCGGCCCAGTACTTGATACATCTGGGCTTTGCAGATCCTGTCATACGTTGGAGACAGGGGTGGAGCCAACCCCCAGGCAATCAAACGGGACCAACCTGGAGGCGGTGGGGAAGGAGGAGGGTAAGAACGACCATCAGCGTCTGAAAGGCAGCAAAGGTACTGAATGAGTGATCTTATTTAAAGGCAGAAGGAACAGCTGATTGGATAGGTAATTAGGTGACGTAGCATTGGAGTCTTTAGTAGACCTTTGCTGCGCTTTCATAGTGATGAACCCAAATACACATAAAATGAGTTGTCTGTGAGAATGTCTACCTTAATATTACTTTATATACCATTTAAATGATGAACCCAAATAAACATAAAGTCAGTGGTCTGTGAGAGTGTCTACCTTTATATAACTCTATATAACATTAGAATGAAAAACCGAAATAAACATAGTCAGTAATCTTTGAGAGTGTCTACCTGTAATTAACTCTGTTTAACATTAGAATGATAAACCCAAATAAACATAAAGTCAGTGATGAATCAGTGAGAGTATCTATTTGTAATTAAGTTTGTACAACAGACTTCTATAGTAGGAAGTAAATACCATAGCAGGAGCTTTCTAATGGGAAAAGATTGTGTATCTCAGCAATGTATCTTTATAGTGTCTACCTTTAATTAACTTTATAGAACATTGCTATAAGCAGCCAAAATAAAGTCAGTGATGATTCAGTAAACTGTCTACTTGTAATTAACATTATATAACATTAAAATAAACTCAAAATATAGCCACAACTAGTGATGTTAGAGAACAAGCACATTTTAACCCAATGAGGCCAATATAACTACATATAACATTAGAATAAACCCAAATAAACATAAAGCCAGTGGTCAGTGAGAGTATCTACCTGTAATTAACTCTATATAACATTAGAGTGATAAACCCAAATAAACATGAAGTCATTGTTGAATCAGTGAGAGTATCTACCTGTAATTAAGTTTGTACAACAAACTTCTACCATAGAAGGAGCTTTTTAATCGGAAAAGGCTATGTATCTTAACAGCGTATCTCTATAGTGTCTACCTGCAATTAACTCTATAGAAAATAAAATAAACATAAATGAACATAAAGTATGTGGTCAGTGAGAGTGTCTACCTGTAATTAACTGTATATAGCTTAAGATAAACCCAAATAAGCATAAAGTCAGTAGTCAGTAAGAATGTTTACCTGTAAATTACTCTATATAACAATAAACCCAAAGTATAGCCACAAGCGGTGATTTTATGGTCCAAGCACATACTAGCCCAATGAGGCTAAAATAACTCTATATACAGTTTAATTAGAATAAACCCAAACACAAATAAAGTCAATGTTTAGTCAGTGAGAGTGTCTACCTGTAATTAACTCTATATAACGTTAGAATAACCCAAATAAACATACATCAGTGGTCAGTGAGAGTGTTTAACTGTAATTAACTCTACATAATAAACTCTACATAATAATAATAGCATAATAATAAACCCAAATAAATATAAAGTCAAGAGTCACTGAGAGTGTCTACCTGTAATTAACTCTATACAGCATTAGAAAACCACTAATAAACTCTATTTACATAAAATAGTATTCTGGAGTGCTGGCCCTGATGTAAAGCTTTAGTGTGAACTTTTGCACAGTGCTACTTTTTGTTTTTCATCACGTTGCCAAAATATTAGAATTTTGCTTATCCAGCGTGATATTTTAATGACAATCTTAATTGAATGAAATGCTCCAGAGCTCGTTCAAGCTTGTCCAAAAGCTCTAAGCAGCTTACGGTTCTATTTTTAGTAGATAGACCCTTTCATTATACCTCAGGCCTGGAGAAATGGCAGCTTACCCTGAGCAGAAATCAGAACTTTTGGCCAGCGTATGATTATGCATGGACTATAAGTGATATACCCTACAATATGGCAGTTTCAGTAAATGCAGCAAAATAAAGGCCTCTCTGAGCACAAGTTTGACTTCGTATCGTGATTAAAACTCATCTCACAGAGTAATTCTAACGGTGAAGAGGTCTCTGAGCTTCTGCTGCAATCATATCATCTACAGGGATCAATACAGGTGTTTCTAATCCATATTCAGCTCAAGCTCGAACTCTCTCATTCTCTCATATATCGACGAATCCTTTCATTTGCTTTCATCTTCTTTCATGTGCGAGCGCGCCAACAAGCGCAAAAAAAAAAAAGTCACGCCAACGTTTGCTGGAAGAATAGACATCCACTCAGGCGAATTTTCCACTCGACTTTTCAGGTTTATCTGAGGCTGGAGCTGAAATCTATTTCTTGGTTTCGGTGGCAGGGGGTCGGCGGTGGGGGGCTGGCAGCGGGGGGCTGGCGACTGCACCCAGGATGCCGGCTGGTTGGCTGTGCATTACGTATAACTAGATTTTCACAATGGAATCAATGCAGCATTGATGAAGCAGCAGGCCCGGGCTGCCTCCACGCTCAGCCACATCAACTCAAAATTAGCCCAATTATACGCTTCTCAGTGTGTATGAGTGAGTGTGCACACGAGTGCGTGCCTGTGTGTGTGTATATGAGTGTGTGTGTGTGTGAGTGAGTGTGTGCGGGCTTCAGATATAGAACAGCAGATGCAGCGACGCCCCTTCTGTAGCGTAACCGCTTTCTGCCGCTGATGGAACGGCTAATAGCTTTTTACAGTTCAGCCTCAAAGCACACATCCATCTGCATTCACCCCGATTCTCTCACTGCAGATTCCGTTAGGACTATGCATTAGCTATAGTGAGTTCATTTGTGTGTGTGTGTGTGTGTGTGCGCGCATACGTACATAAAAAAGGCATATTCTTTTTTCTTTTGCCTTTTCAAGTGCAATAGCATTTCAAAGAGCACGTTTTAAAGCAAAATAAAGCAATTTAATACAGAGATTAATCTCCCTTATAATTAGCTATTTATTCCAATCTCATTTTCGACTATGGCTGTAACCATTCCAGAGTATTCTCATCAAAACTGATACCAATATGCTGCAATGATCAAATGTCCAAATTATTACTATGGCAAAAAATATTATTAGCTTAAAGCATTTAGCATCCAGCACAGACGCCCATTGTCATCCTTCTCCAAATGGTGTTTTCTCTGGTCGGTCAGTGCTATCTTTTAGCTTAGCATAATAAAAAATAAATAAAAACAGCTGTTTATTGGATGTTATCATGGATTTATATACCATAAATTGTGTTAAAAGACAAACGTTAGATTTAAATTTTTTAAAAAACATATTGTGCATTATAAAGAGCATATCTTACGATATGAGGAGAACTTTAATACTAAGATTAAATCAACCTCCCTTTTTTAATTAGCTGTTTTTCTCCTTTTCAAACTGGGTGGTAACCATTCGAAAGTATTGCTCTTAATACTGACAGAGGTGGAAAAAGTACTGAAAAATTGTAATTGAGTAAAAGTACCTTTACTTTGCTAAAATTCTACTCAAGTCAAAAAGTAAAAGTACCCATCTAAAAAAAAATCTACTCGACTAAAAGTAAAAAAAGTACTCAATTTAAAATGTACTTTGAGTAAAAGTTACATAGTTACTTTTAATTATTTGATGTAAAAAAGTACAACAAATCATAAATTAAATAATTATTAAATTAAATAATTTGGACCTTTCAGACAGCATTTGTTAAGACCACCCCTTAAAATATTTTCAAGAACAAGTGGTATAGGTTTCTATGATCCATTTTTTTTCTTTACTGTTAAAATGTAATGATCATATAGGCGACTATAAACTGTATTTTTATAGTTTTACAGCTCATTATTATTTTTAACTTACCATTACTTTGCTTTAACTGCTATTTACATGTTTTTTTTTATCCTCCTTTTTATCCTCCATGTTCCCAATAAAAACAAAAAAAGGAATGATCATTAAAAACATAAAATCATACAAAAAAGAATGTTGGTGCGCGCATGCGCAGTGCCGTAAAGAAGCACATATCGATGGGTAGCATAACTTGACAGAACACCAGTTCCCCTGAGCAGTGCACACAGACCCCAGGCTACAAAGCTGATTCACACTGATTCTCTCCCACTAACCGTAATAAACACTGCTGGGAAAAGTTCAGCTGCACGACCATGGAGAACAAAACTCTATTTTTTTTTTCAGACAATAGTTTTTTTTGTCCCCAGCATTTAATTTTTTACTCAGTAATGGTGAGTTTTCCAATGTAGTGAAGTAAAATACTTGTGTCAAAATGTACTTGAGTAAAAGTAAAATGACCTATTTTAAAAACTACTTTAAAAAGTACAAATTACTCATAAAATCTACTCAATTACAGTAATGTAAGTAAATGTAATTAGTTACTTTCCACCTCTGATGACTGATACCAACATGTTACAATTCTCAAAGCCCAAATTGTTACATCAAGCAAAAACACAGTGGATTTTATCATGGAACAAAATCAATATGTATTGATCTGATTGACAAATCTCGGGTCGCAGTTGAGCCTGGCCAGCTGAGATTAAATATATTGTGTTCTAAAACAGGATTGCCTTTCTAAGAGGACATTTTAAAGGGGACATATTACGCAGAACTCACTTTTTTGCACGCTTCTGTATTTCCACTTGGGTCTCAACTGCCCCAAGAAACTACGTTTTTTGTGAATCAATTGAATTGAATTGATTTTGATGTCAGCAATCATATGCTTTTATTAGCTGTTTGGATGGCTCCTTTATTGTGACACCACCTCTAACCCGTCAACCCACATAGTTGTGAACCTCAGACAGTACACAGCAACAATATTAGCCAGCAGACTTTGTCTGAGTGAGGGATCTGTACCTACTCTCTGTGGCAAGTCAGCAGATGAGGGATATACCAGATAACCTACTGTACATGACTAGTGTGATCTAACTGTTTGACCAGCTTTACTGACATGACCGTTCAGGTTGAGCTGCCTCTTGCCATGTCTGATGAACTATACGTGGTCTTGCATGACACATGTGTCATGCCAACATTAATGACACTTGTTTCTTCTGGTTCTGCCCCCCAGTGGGTTGCCAGATCAGAGCGGGTACGAGGCAATTTTCTCCAGGCCTGATGCGTCTATTTGTGCCCGTGCCAGAGATCAGATCAGGCCCGGGCTAATCAGACAAATAGGGCACAGTATTGGCCGTGACACAGCCGGGATAAAGCGATGCTCCTCCGTCATCATCCAGACTGATATCAGTTAATGAAAAGATTGTATTTTATTAACGAGCTGGAGGTGCTGGCGGCTTATCTGATGCAGAGGTTCAGGTTCTGATTGGCTGTGAGTGTGAAAAGCAAATTAATGTGCAGATTTGATGAGGAGATAATGCTAGCATGTTCCTCTGCTGTTTCCCATAGGTAAATCTGATGTATGGCATATGGAAAGGAACTAGTATCGTGTCCTATGACTTTTGGCAATGAAAAACTCCCTCAGAGCTGCAGGCGGAAGAAACCTTGGGAGGACCAAGACTCACATTTAAGGGGGGACCATCCTACCACTGGTCAATAAGCTTTTAAATTAATTATAAAGTGTCTTTATACACCCATATAGGTTTTATATATTCAGAAGTATAGCAGCGCCACTAATGGAAGCAGTTAGAGTTCATATAAGCTTGGATGTAATCAGTAGTGGAGAGTAAGATGGATGATGAGCAGATGATCTGTGGTGGGTGGTGGAGAAAAGCTGACTTCAGAAACTCCATCAGTCTGGCCAGACAGGGGACATGAGAGCCTGAGGATCCAACATCCATCGGTATCGGGTCAGACAGGTGGGCGGTCAGTAACTTGGAGGAAGGCAGAGAGATGGAATTCGTTTTAACTGGATTTATGTAAAACAGAGAATATAAAACATTATCAGAGTGTGATTATCTAGCTAATGACTGCGGCAGATCTGAATAAAACAGCCTAACTAAATGGAGAGAGCCAGAAGGTAACATAGACACGGAGGCTCCCTGAAACACCAGCATCCACCCACAACACCGTCCACCGTCCACCAACCTGAGTGACCGTGTGAAGTGGGAGAACAACAGCACCAGCATCTCAGTTTACGTGCATGAAGCTAAATAGTGCTGCACTGACCTGTGGGATATGTGTGTGGGATCTCCTTATGGATGTGGAATTCTTGCAGAGTCAGTTGTCTGTTCAAATAGACAATTCGAGACAGAAGTCAGAAGTGTCCCTCACAAGAGAACACCTCAAAACTTATACAGGCACGGGCATTTCCAAGTCATCAACTGAGGCAACACTGCATGATCAGTTTACAAATTTCTGTCCCATGGGTTTTGGCATGTGCAAGTTTCTCTTTAAAAACATGACCAGACATCCCAAGTTGCAAAAGTTGGTTTCAGGGAGGTTACCCCCCCACCCCGCCAAAAAAAAAAAAAAAAAAAAAAACTTGCGCACACACACGGAAGGATAACGAAACTTTACTTTTATATTTATTAATTTTACTTTTTTTCATTTTGGAAGGCCCTGCCTCTGCTTTCCTTTTTCTTTTCTTTTTTCTTTTTTGGAAAAAAAGCCTTTATTTGACAAAAATTGACATTTACAATATCACAGAAATTTGCACAACATCAAAAACATTTCATATCATATTACAATAATTATTAATATTGCCTCCGCCATGATCTGCTTTCTCTCACTCGCTGAACAAATCCCATCTGATTGGCTGTCTCACAGACTCTTTGCAGAAAACAGGCCAATCAGAACCCTCTCTGTTTTCTTTCTCTCCTTCCCACACGCGATTAGAGAAAAAAAGTCTGTCGCCTGTGTGCGCGTTTGGGGCGCTCGTTCTGAATTCCGGGAGATTATATGTGACTCGCGGGCATCAGGGAGCCACTACCGAAATGCGGAAGACTCCCGCAGCTTCAGGGAGACTTGGTTTGTCTGCATGACATATATTGGAATATTGAGATAATGATATAATTAATAAAGAACAAATACAAATACTGTATTGCTGACACAGATGTGCAAATGGTAAGTCGCCCATAATGTTGTGTGCATTGCAATATTTTGAGCAAAACTGAGCTCTTACCCTGCTAACTAAACCTTCACACTCTGCTCTTACTGCTGCAATGTGCAATTAATGAAGATTGGCCACCAGGCTGCTCCAATTTTCATTTTCCAGCAGCTTTGAAACTCAAATTATATAAATACAGCTCTGAAAAAAATGAAGAGACCACTTTAGTTTCTGAATCAGTTTCTCTGATTTTGCTATTTATAGGTTTATGTTTAAGTAAAATGAACATTTCTCCCAAATTCCAATTAAAAATATTATCATTTAGAGCATTTATTTGCAGAAAATGAGAAATGACTGAAATAACAAAAAAGCAGATGCAGAGCTTTCAGATCTCAAATAATGCAAAGAGGTCGCATCCCCTATTGCCTCAGGGGATGGCTTGGGAACACCAACACCTGTTGGTGAGGTGTTATCGTGTGAGTGAGTTTAAACATTGGCTGCCATGTCCACAGGATCATGTCCTATGACTTTAAAGTGGACATGAAACATTTCAGTTTGTACAAGTTTTCTAAGGGATTAAATATAATGGAATTTATTTGGGGGTAATCTTTTATATAAAATGTTTACACACTAAATTATAATATATTTATGTTTGTTACGTTTGCGCTAGGGCGCCGCCATGTTGCCCGTGCAGCACTGGTGACGTCACGAGGTTGGTTGGTTGAAGAGCCCAGGTACATAACTAGCGTAAAAGAGCTTATTGTTTGTGGAGATTATGGATGAAGACGAAGCTGAACTAGGTTAACGTGGAGCATTTGCTCAGAGATCTTTACTGTATAAAGCTGAGCAGAACTTTTTAGATGCTTTTCTGAGAGCGAGACATTTTGGAGATGTCTATTCTCTCTCTACGTGGAGCCGTGCAGAAACCCTGCAGCCCGTCAACAGCAGGTACTGCCATCCAGTGAACTAGCTTGTTTAAATACATTTATCTATTTAGCATGTAAAGTCCAGAGTTCATTCAGACTGAATGAAACGTACATGATTTAAGTGGATATTGAAACACAGGCACTGTTTTGTTGATAAACCATTCAGTTTAGAAGTTAGAAGGTATGCTGGGTAGCTAGCTTCATCTAGTTAGCTTTAGCTAGTTAGCTTGCATTGGTTAGCTATGGTAAGATAGCTAGATAAGTAGCTAACGCTAGCTTTGTTATCTTTAAATTGTCAGCTTATCTAGACTTTCGGTAAGTTACCTCTCGGTGCTCTGCTGGGTGGGCGCTTTGTTTGGCTCGTTCCGTGCGGCTCACAGCTGCTGCTGTTACAGTACCTCCAGTCGGACGGTCTGTACATCCCAGTTGTTCAGAGAAAGAATAAATACGAAGGAAAAAAGCCTCAGACTGCAGCTTATTTGTCCGGCACTAATGCTCCCGACTCAAAACCCTCTCCTCCACATAGTCCTGGTCTAGAAAGTGCTCGCACCTAACCCCTAGCATTGCAGCTAACCGGAGGATTCTCAGGCTTCAGCGCCGCTAGCCACCGCCGAAGAACAGCTGTCCGAGGTGAGGTATGAAAGTGAAAGTGAATCTTTTTCACTCTTCACCCTATAAAATTTTACTACACCCAGTATTACTACACCCAGGGAAAATACAAAAGTGCCGATTTTTGGTTTGGCTTTTAGTATTTATTGAGGAACTAAGTTACTGTAGGCTCATAGTTTATGTTAGTGAGGCGTTCGAGAACCAACCTTGAGACGTCATGTTCAGCGCTGGGACAAGATGGCGCTGCACTTACTTAAAAAAAATGACATTCAGATTGCTTATTATTTTAATTCAGTTTCACTGACAACTGTTAAACTTTGAAAAGTTTAAAATTTGTTAGAGTGAAAATACATCTTGTGAATTATACTAAATATTTGAAGTGTTTCATGTCTCCTTTAAGCTAAAGCATGCTATAGAATGTGTGTGGGGTGTTGTGCATCGAATGTGGATGCGGAATCTGGATTTCTGCCAGAGTCGCTTGTCTGTTCACACAGAGTTGTGTGTGTTTCAGCAATGAGTGCGTCTTAAATGATCTAAATTTGTCCAAAAAGGTTTTGAACACATGGTGCACATGCAATATTATGCCTCTAAAGAGCACGACTGCATTCATTAACCGTCTCTGGCAGAGGGTACTGTTTATTCTAAAAGCGTTGCTGGTTGACCTTATGCCCACTAAGCAGGCCTAATGATGTTTGTAATGGTCTTTAAGGAGCCCCTGACCACTGTGACCGAAGGCACATTCATGCCTGTGCAGCATCAAAATAACGAGCTGGCGTGAGGGAGGCTGAGCGGCTCCACTGCGAATCAGGCTCTGGCTTTTTTTTTTTTTGGAACGTGGCTCTCGGGCGAGCGACAAGGATGAGTTAAAGGAGAACGAGAGAGAGAGAGAGAGAGTTTACGCTTGTCTGTTAATGTCCTGTTGTTTTCTGTAGTAATCACGCAACTGCAGGAATAGGCGATACACTGAATATCATAATATAATTTAAAAAATCTGTGGAGAACACCCACTACAGTATATTCATTGTCCAAATATTTGTGAACACTTTAAATTTTGCAATTGCACACAGGCCAGTGTGCAGTTTAGCCTCACTCACAAGATAACACCTCGCGTTATAAAGTATACAAGTGTGCGCGTTCCCAAGCCGTTTCCTGAGGTAACACTTTATGATCAATTGACACATTGCTGGCCCCATGCATGTCCTTTTACACCAGTGCAATAAATACAAATCAAAGTATAATATAAGTTGTGAGGTCTTATCTTGTGTGAGATGTTAAACACAGTTCAGTGTGCTCATGATTATGAGAGTTGGATTAAACTCCACAGTGTCATTTACTTTATGAACCAGGAACACTGTGGGTTATATTAGGCATTACCTCCCACAGGATACAAAGGGTGCAGCAGTTGGTAATGATGGTAAACTGTGGAATAAGGGCACCGACTGGTCCAGTGGTCTAAAGCGCTGCCACTATGAGCGGGAGATCGTAGGTTTGAACCCCCGCTCATGCAGCATTGCCATCAAGCCGCCGGCGCTCAGAGGGAGCAAAATTGGCCCTGCTCCCACCGGGAGGGTAGATGGTGCTCTCTCCCCACATCACTCCTAGGGTGATATCTGCAGCACAGGGCGTCTGTGAGCTGATGTACCGGAGCCGAGCTGCTCCGCTTTCCTCCAAGCGCGCTGTGATGCTGCTCAGCAATGCTTCATCATCAGCAGCTCAAAAAGAAGCGGTGGCTGACTTCACATGTATGTGTTAGTCTTCACCCTCCTGGTGTGTTGGGGCATTACTAGTGATAGGGGGAGTCCTAATGAGTGGGTTGGGTAATTGGCCATGTAAATTGGGGAGAATGGGAAAAATTAGAAATAAAATAAAAAATAAAATAAAAAACTGCGGAATAGTCTGGACTGAATCATCCATATTAACAGGCAAGAAACTCTATAGGACATGGCAAAAGTCATAGGATAGTTTATAGGATACTATAAAGCATAACGCAGCACTGAAGCATGATATTTCCACCCCCATGTTTAACAGTGAGAATAAGTTTTTTATTGTTTTAATTTTTTTTTCTAATAATGGATGTTCAGGTTGTGTGGTTTTGGTGAAATGTCTGTTTCTATTGTCCTTTATTTCCTTCATCTCTCTCTCTCTCCCCATCCCTATTTTTTTTAAATGTAGACAGATCACCAGCGTCCGAAAATCCATCCACTGGCCTGTCATGCTAGAAAATTGGGTGTTTTATACATAGGCACTCTCTCTCACTCACACACACATACACACACACACACACACACACACACACACACACACACACACACTCTGCCACCAAAAAAGAAACACACAGAGACATCTCTTTGTCACGCATGCCCTCCCCCTCTCCCGAGCCAGACAGCAACACACACACACACAACAAATATCTCTCTGTAACAGAAGTGCAAAACTTCAGACATCAGAGATACAGAGGAAGAGAAAGAGAGAGAAACAGAGAGAGATACAGAAATACAGAGAGATACACAGAGAGATACAGACATACAGAAAAAGACACGGAGAGAAAGAGAGATACAGGGAGAGAAATACAGACAGACACAGAGATACAAAAAGAGAAAACAGACAGATACGGAGAGAGAAATACACAGACAGACACAGAGATACAGAAAGAGAAATACACAGACAGACACAGAGATACAGAAAGAGAAATACACAGACAGACACAGAGATACAGAAAGAGAAATACACAGACAGACACAGAGATACAAAAAGAGAAAACAGACAGATACGGAGAGAGAAATACACAGACAGACACAGAGATACAGAAAGAGAAATACACAGACAGACACAGAGATACAGAAAGAGAAATACACAGACAGACACAGAGATACAGAAAGAGAAATACACAGAGAGAAACAGAGATACAGAGAGAGAAATACACAGAGAGAGAAATACACAGAGAGACACAGATACAGAAAGAGAAATACACAGAGAGACACAGAGATACAGAAAGAGAAATACACAGAGAGAAACAGAGATACAGAAAGAGAAATACACAGAGAGACACAGAGATACAGAAAGAGAAATACACAGACAGACACAGAGATACAGAAAGAGAAATACACAGACAGACAGAGATACAGAAAGAGAAATACACAGACAGACACAGAGATACAGAAAGAGAAATACACAGAGAGAAACAGAGATACAGAAAGAGAAATACACAGAGAGAAACAGAGATACAGAGCGAGAAATGCGCAGAGAGACACAGATACAAAGAGAGAAATACACTTGGTGAAACACACCAGGGAAACGTTTAAAAGACAATCAAATCAAGTCACGGTGGAAGAACCAAAAGGGGAAAAAGAAAAAGAACAAAGAAGCAATCCTTTGTTAATAGTAAAAAATGCTATTCTTTGTACAAGATAGAAACAAACTAAAGGATTGATCTGACTCAGAGTTCTCGGCACCAGTCATTGCACAGCTTGGATCAACGAGCCTAACGAGGTGAGATGCCCATGCCGCTGATTTGGTCTTGCACGTTTATCAATTGTTGTTCTGTTGTTGCCGCCCTCATTAATGATAAGAGATCATCCTTAATCTTTGGATCAACGTTTAGCTTTACGATTTCTTTCTTGATTTTGAGCTTGACTGATCCAAGTCCTCTAGTATTCAGCCCATAATCTGGCGGGTTTGCCCTCTCAAGAAATTCTGTCTCTTCACGCACGCGAGCACCATGAGACCCTGAAAAGCCAGGCTGTTCTCCTGGTCTGGTGTATTTTGTAGAGGTCTCTGTACGCCGCGGCCGGGTACCCATGACTGATTGGGCTTTGATATCTGATTGATACCCCGCTATCACACTCGACAGTGATGTCAGATTGGAGGATAGATTGGTAACTACCCCTGTTAAGCCCTTAAGGTCCTTCTGTATGCTCATCAGCTTTTATTTATTTATTTATTTTTTTCTTTAAGTTCGTTTATTTCGTTTTCCTGTTGCTTGCACTGGTCGACCACTTTCCGCTGGATAAGAGAAGCAGCCGCCAATGCAGGAACACTCATCAACAAAAATGAAGCACTATCAACTTTGCCGAGAGGGAAAAATTGGGATAAGTCCTCTGAGTCGAGGATTTGTACGACCTTGCGAGTGTGCTTTTCACAGCATTCCAGCCAGTCAGGGCCTATAGAGAAAAATTCGGTAAGCCTAGAAACGGAAGCTGTCCAGAGCTCATCCTCGTCGTAGGGGAGGTGTGTCAGTTGTGGTGCTCTTGGTGGCCGGGCTGCTGGTGTTGTGTTGAATGTGGGCTTGGATCGGCCGAGGAGCGGTTGGAAGGTCTCTTTTGGAGAGATTGAGGGACTGTCATTCTATCTGGGAACACGGGTTTGATCGGTTGCGGCGTAAAATCTCCGATGTCTTCATCGTCGCCTGAATCGGTCCCCATGCCTGCAAACTTGGTCTCAATGTGACCGTGTGCTACCATACCTGTCAAGTCTCCCGTTTTGGCCGGGAACCTACCGTATTTTACTCCTCTTTCCCGCCGTCCTCCCGTATTATTATTTTCCCGTAAATTTCCCGTATTATATTAAAATAATATATATATATATATATATTATTGAGGAGACAGGGCACTGACCGCTCTGTGTCTCTTAACCAATCGTGGAGCCGGTTCAAGGAGAAAGTCCCGCCTTTCAGGAGAAACAGCCAATCAGCTGGCAAGGAGGGTCAGTGTGGGGAAGCCCCCCGTCGCGGTGAGTTCAGGCAGCTCGTCGGAGCAGCTGATGTTAAAACCTATCTGTATATACAGCGATTTTTCTAAAATAAATGTAACGGTAGGCTAATGGAAACTATGATGAGATTTTTCTGATAGCTGCTTAAAAATACTTGTCTCCGAAATAAAACACACAGATTAAACCTTTTAAAATTATAAAAATAAAGTTTGTGACTCAGTTTAACTAGAAATTTGTAGAGGACCGAAATGAACTGAACTGATCAGGAGTGATCAAAAGGAAGAAGTATTAATTAAAAATGATTAATTGTGTAGGCCCATTAGGACTAATTTTTACTGATGGAATATATCTGGTCCTTGTCCTTTTAGTAAAAGCTCATGATACTATTTTTTAGGTCACCTACAGTCATTTTGTAGAATTTGTGCAACCTTTGTTCAATTTTAAATCCATTAAATAAAAAAAAATATATATATATCATATAAAAGAGTGCATTATGCCAAAAAAGACATGAAATCTTAACTTTTTTTTAAATATCTAGATAAGGATTTTTAAATTGGCTGCATTAAAAGAATGACATATGTAGGAATGTCCACATCATTTCAGATTCTGATAATCTAATTGTAGTGTAAGTGTTTCACATGTGGTTATTTTAGATTTTTTTTAAACCTGTCTTAAAATGTAAGGGATACTGAACCTTCGTTGGGCTGGTGGGACGGCTTTAAGTGGACAGAGGAAAATATCCCTTATTTTTAAATCTAAAACTTGACAGGTATGTGTGCTACTGGGGGACCAAACAAGCTGGGATCTGGCGCAGTGACATCTTCTGGCTGAGAGATTGATTTCTCCATTTCCTGCTTCTCCGGATTGGGATAACTGTAAGTTAGCCCTGGCGTGTAGGGGTCGTATACGAGGCTCTCTTGCGATAAGGCCGAGTGACTGTATGCCTTCGGCCAATGAGGCGATCCTAATTTGATCCTCCGTTTCCGGGATGCTTTTTTGGGGAAGGATTGATCAGGGGTCGGCGATGGAGTTGTTGGTGTTTCGGGCTCTGACAGAATGGACGTTAACTCACTAGCGAGACTAGTTGCTTCCCCGCAATCTGGACAGGCAAGCTCTACATGCATGTCCATAATCTTTGATCTTCAGATAATAGACAATGATAATCAATGTCTAATTTAAATGAAGCAAATTATTTATTTATGTAGATGTGAATTGTTTATGTAGATGTGAATTGTTTATGCAGATGTGAATTGTCTATGTAGATGTTATAACTGATCAATTAATTGTTTAATCAATTAATGCTTTGTCAATACTGTTATTTACTATGGTCATGCCAATAAAGCTTATTTGAATTTGAAATTTGAGAAATACACAGGGATAGACAAATATACAGAGACAGATACATAAAGAGAAAACAGAGAGAGATACGGAGAGAGATACAGAGAGAGAAATACACAGAGAGACACAGAGATACGGAGAGAGAAATACACAGAGAGACACAGAGATGCAGAGTGAGATACAGAACGATACAGAGAGAGAAATACAGAGAAAACAGAGAGATATGGAGAGAGAGACAGAAAGAGACAGAGATAGATAAATATATACAGAAAGAACAAAAGAGATACAAAGAGAAAAATAGAGACACTGAGAGAGAGAAACAGATATATAGAAAGATTGAGAGAGATAGAGAAAAAGAGAGATACAGAGAGGGAGATACAGTGTAAAAGAGAGATACAGAGAGAAAAATAGAGATACTGAGAGAGAGATACAGATATACAGAAAGATTGAGAGAGATACAGAGAGAAAAAGAGAGATACAGAGAGAGAAAAAAGAAACAGAGAGCGATACAGAAATACACAGAGAGAAACAGGGAGAGAGATACAGGTACAGAAAAAAACAGAGAGATACAAAAATACAGAGAGAGAGAAAGAGAGAGAGAGAGAGAGAACCCTTATTGGTGCTGTATATTTTGCACCATTTTTAAAGCAACTAACAATAAAAAAATGACAACAGAAATTAGAAATGAATAAAAAACAACAACACACACACTACCCGTGCTCTGAGTGTTGCGTGTGTCTCTCAGTGAGTGCGGTGTGTAGTTGCGGCTGCTGGCCGTGGTACGGCAGTGTTCAGCTGTACTGGAGCTGTGATTGGGTGGTGTGTGGATTTGCTGTCTGCCCTTTATCGCTCGCTGCACCTTGAGGGGGGAGGAGGAGGAAGAGGAGGAGGAGGAGGACGGGAGGGGGGTAGAGCTTCATCCCTCTGAAAGGAACGGGATAAATCCCTGCTCTGATTTTCCTTTTGGAAAAACCTGCAGCTCCACACAGAACGAGCAGCAGCAAAAATCCAGTACAAATACTTACACAGTGTCCAGAATATATACCCCTTACAGTTATACACAATATATATATATATATACACAAACTGTATATCCACATAATTCTAAAGAATGCATTGTTTAGTGTCTGCAGTGTTTGATGTTTAATAATCTTGTTGCTGAACACAGCATTTCCCATAAATCAAAAGTATTGAATTTTAGTATGTATATATATATATATATATATATATATATATATATATATATATATATATATACATATATGGGAATTGATATGTAGATCATGAGTTTAATAGGAATTTTGTTCTGGATATTGGATGGAGCTCCATCATCACCCAGTGCTGGGGGGCTTTATACCCCCTCCCCCTCCCCAGCTCATGTTTGGCATTTAGTATGGTGACCTTAGGATCATTATGATAATTGTGTATGTTACGGGAAAATGTTAAAGACTGCAATTCACTCTCCTAATCTGCTAGCTAGGTAATTACCAGCCTACGCTAGAAGCAAGCTAGCATTGCCCAGCTATTTTCTCACAGTTTGCTGAAACAGAAGTTTCTACTTAAGAAAATGCTATAGTTTTACTTATATAGTACCTTACTAGACACCCAAGGACACACATAATCATTTACACTCAGCTCTCAACCAATCACACTCCAGTGAGAAGTGGTAGCCAATCACACACAGCGTACTCTCAACCGAAAACAACCGCCCACCTGGAGGACTGCATTGAGTGCCAATCTATATCTGGGGATACAGTCATGCAAGCATTCACACACACATGCATATTTACACCCACACACAATCTTAGATTATCCAACTTACCTAATCACTACATTATTAGCAAAAAATGTTTGACTTCCTGTGCAAATAACTATCTAACACCCTACGCAAGGTGCATCGCGATGCTCATTGATATCTTACACCCCAACAATCCTGCCTCTTTCACGGCTTCCTTTAAATATCGTTTAAAAAAAAAGTTATTTTTGCCCAGCAGCGGTTGTTGTTTTGGCACTCTGCCATGCAGGCCATTTTTGCCCAGTCTCTTTCTTACGGTTGAGTCATAAGCGTTGACCTTAACTGAGTCAAGTGAGGCCTGCAGTTCTTTGGATGTTGTTGTAGTGTCTTTTGTAACCTATTGGATGAGTTGTCGCTGCGCTCTTGGGGTAATTTTGGTCGGCCGGCCACTCCTGGGAAGGTTCACCACTGTTCCACGTTTTTGGCATTTGTGGACAATGGCCTTAATAACCATTTCCAGACTGATATATCTTAATTACTTTCTTTTTCATTTGTTTCTGAATTTCTTTGGATATTTGGCATGATGTGTAGCTTTTGAATATCTTTTGATCGAATTTGCTTTATCAGGCAGGTCCTATTTAAGTGCAAAGAAATAAGAAATCATTAATAGGCATCACTGTATGTTCAGGTAAATGTATGACTGATTCACTGACTGAACTAAACCTAGACAGACATCAACCATCATACTTTCATTGCTATCTTGGTAGTAAATTGTCAACACAGGTTTCTGATGTTGGTCATCCCAGGCACTCCAATGTAATAATAAAGAGGAGTGGCATAAAGTTTTCCAAAAGCAGGGTGTAAGACTGGTGGAGGAGAACATGCAAGGATGCATGAAATCTGTGATTAAAAACCAGGGTTGTTTTATTGGGAATTTGGGAGGAATGTTGTCTGTATTTATTAGAATAAAACAACAATGTTCATTTTACTCAAACATAAACCTATAAATAGCAAAATCAGAGAAACTGATTCAGAAACTAAAGTGCTCTCTTAATTTTTTCGAGAGCTGTATATCATTAATTTCCAGTAGAAAACAATTATCTGCAAAACTTATGATCTGAAACATTTAAGGAGAGAGAAAAAAACTTCTAAATATTTAATGAAAGTCAATGTAAAAAAAAAGAAATTTCAGGTAATTTTTTAAGTACTTCAAGTTTTTTTTTTTATTGTCAAGTGACAGAGTACAGGTGTACATGTGAGTGAAAAGCTTGGGTGCAGATTCTCACCAATGTGCAGAGAATAATATTTACTATAATTATACTATTATTAATATACTATAAAATAAGACATACAGATACCTTTACAGTATAAACACTATACACAGCACACTCAATAACAATACACATAATAACTTACACTGTAGACAAATATTGCACGGAAATATGTTAAGTAAGACTAAGTAAGGATAAGTAAATATATGATGCTGTGTAGATATGCAGATATCTCGAGTGTGTGTGTGTGTGTGTGTGTGTGGAAGCGAGGAAATAGTCCAGTATGTGACAGAATAACTATGAGTACTTTTATTTGTCCATTCATTAAGAAATGTTGGCACAGTGTAAGGGACAGTTTGTCTGTTTGAATTATGTAGTAAATAAAAAAAAAAGATGACATGTAGATCATGTTAGCTGTTCATTGTAATATATATATATATATATATATATATATATATATATATATATATATATATATATATATATATATATATATATTTTTTTTTTTTTTTTTCTTCATTCATTTTAGTTATTATTGTCATCATATTCTCTTTTTCTTTAATCAATACCCATAGTAAGTGGTCAGCATGATCGTGACCAGCGGCATCTGGCTCGAATTGTCCATGCAACTAGAGAAGTATCTCTGGCACAAATCCAAATTCCACATCCTCATTCAGTGCAGAAACCCCAAACACACATCACACGTATCCCAGAATTCAATGCAGCGGTCTTTAGCTTTCAAGTCTTAAAGTGACTTTTGGCACCCAGTGCAAATAGCTGTACCTAAACAGTTACAATGAGCGTGTCAGACGTTTGTAACACATTAGACATTATTACACAATCCTAAACTAGTCGTTAGTGATCAATGAAACACAGCAATTACTACAAAAGAGGGACTCCCACCCATCGGACCACGTCTAGCGACACCCACGGCCTTAATGGAGCATTTCACCAGCGCCTAAATATGCCCCAACGAGCCCATTAACAGTCCATTTCACAGAAAGGCCCTGAGTCATTTGATTTTCCCATCGGTTCGACGCCAGCGCCTCCTGTGTTTGGCCCACTTCTCTGTGATTTATGTCGACAAGGAAGACGTGAGGGTTGAAAAGGCATCCGTCTTGCCCGAGGACAGAGGGGACGGCCGAACAAAGCAGGGGAGAGGTATGGCTCCATAGTGACGAGGACGTATTTTCACTTCCTGTCCTACAGAGTCAATGATCCCATTCACAGAAATCGGATGGCTCTTTGTCCGGGAGATTAAGCTGCATTTGATTGATGCCGCTGAAAGAAAGCATCCGAGAAGCGTCGTGAAGATCGGGCCCAGATCCTCTCCATTGTCTGATTTCTTATTTTTAGAATTAGACGGGTTCTTCGAGGGTTTTATAGCACAGAAAATGAATGTATAGATAATTCCGACTCAAACTCAAAGCCCCATCCAAGAGCTGTAGGTTTAAACGATTCTACTCTGTGATGGAGAACCTTTTAAATAATGTCTCTTTTGAGCACAGAAATAATAGTTGATTTAATGAGCATGATGTAATTGATGAGATCAGCCGAATGCTAAACACTCTCTGCCGGCATCATTCATTATGCATTACTCAAATATCCATGCAGGATTTGCTCTAAAATAAAAAAGAAAACACCTCAAACAAACCCAGACAAACAAGATGTATTAAACCAATTTTATGGTGGGTATAATAATGTTATCAGTAGAATATGTTAGTTAGAATGAATGGGATAGTTGCTTAATTTGCCCCTGCTTTTACTATAATAGAGTTTCTGCTCTTTTTAATGAAGTTAGATTTTGATAAAGTACCCCTACCTTCACAATTGTACGTATTCTGTTTTTAAGATATTGTGATATAGCGCCCATATATTAAATATAGCACCCTGTATGTTATTTTAATTAAATTAGACTGTGATCCAGAAACCCAAAAAAAGTGTCTCCTTTTTCCTACCGATCCTCCTCCTCTCTTCCGTGACCCGGAAACTGATTTCGTGACGCCATCTTGCCGCCTGTCCGAAAACCGTAGGAGACGAAAGAAGCTGCTTAAAATCCTCCTGTAGGAGGCTTCCAACGGAGGATACATAAAAGCATCCTACTCCAGAAGACTTTTAGGGATTTTTTAATGACATCACTGCATGCACGCCCATAAAGCATGCGGAAATTCAGAAGGCGACGCACAAATATGCGTCATAAATGTATTAATTAACTTAAACAGCCAGTAAAGCAGTAATATATTTTATAGTTTAGATAAGCTGTATGTTCAGTAAAACTATATTAATGACCCTATTTGTAACATGTTATACATATACATACATATATTATTCAAACTAAAACCCTCATAAGGCTGAGGTCAGACAGGGTTGCCAGCTTCACTGGCCGTAGATACGGCCAAAAATGCGGCTGGGAGTAAGCAGCAGCCACAGTGTTATGCAAAAGTTTTAGGCACCTGTAGGAATTTTTTTAGTAAAGAAAAAGCTTCTTATCTGTGCAGTAAGTGTTTATTAGCTCAGTAAAACACATTACAGCATTACAATAAATACAAACAGCAATTTTACAAAAAGCAGAGCTTTTACAGCCCTGTTTTCCTTAAAACATCTCCTAATCTCTCCTCCTAATCTGAGTTTAATAGAATTATTCATAGTTCTCATCATATCAATAACTGGTTTGGTAAATTACTGGTAAATGTGGTAAATCAGGTGAGCTGCTGACGGAACTGAACTTATACACACATGCTGGCTGAGGAGCATCCAGGAGAAATCTGGAATCTCTACACTTCACTGGATATAACATGATTAAAGTTAAAAATGAGAATTATTGGTTACATTTTACTGTATGTATGTTTATTTGCATATGTTTAGATCATATGTGGTGCTTTTTTGGGTAAAAACGCTCATATTGTTGAGATAAATGAATTAGTGTAATTTGCTTTGGTGCCTAAAACTTTTGCACAGTACTGTACATGTATGAGTTAGACTAGGATAGATTACCCATACTTTTCCTATAGTTTTTAATTTTTATAATATTTAATTGAGTTAGATTGTAATATACTACCTGTACATTTTTGATTGAGTTAGACTGCAATAAAGTACCCAGACTTTCACTACAGTTAATTGAGTTAGATTGTGATTCAATATATAAATATTTACTTTAGTGTAGTTTCTGCCCTTGGAATTGCTTCTTTATTTTAGTTAAATTGAAATACAGTACCCACATTTTTGAGTTAGATTGTGATACAGTACTCATACTTTTACTGTAACAGAGTTCTGGCTTTTTTATTTAAGTTAAATTGAGTTACAGTACCCATATATTTGAGTTAAATTAAGATACAGTCCCCACATTTGTAGTGTAATTTGTAATACAGTACTCATACATTCAATATACTACAATTTTTGCTTCTTAAATTGAGTTAAATTGAGATTTAGTACCCATATTTTTTAAATTAGATTGTGATACAGTACCGATACTTTCACTGTAACACAGTTTTTGCTTCTTTAATTTAGTTAAATTGAGATTAAGTACCCATATTTTTGAGTTAGATTGTGATGCAGTACCCATATTTTCACTGTAGTACAGTTATACCTTCTTTAATTGAGTTACATTGTGATAATTACACATAATTTTACTATACTCGAGTTTCTGCTCTTTTAATTAGAGTTAAATTGTAAGACAGTACCCACACTCTTACTACACAGTAATTGTGGGATTTTTGTATTGTGAGACATTACAATAATTTTTTTTAACATTAATTGAGTTAAAAATTAGATTATATGAGTTGATTAAAAAGCAGTGTCATTACTCATAGTAAAGTTTCTGATTTATTACTTAGATTGTGATACAGTTCCTGTACTTTCACTATATTATAGCACAATAAACCTAAACTGTAACTTGTGTCATACGATCAGGTTTTGAATATAAATTGAATGTCAATACAGTATAATTTATTACCTAATAAACAATAAAATTAAATTCCTAATTATCTTATTACATCTAAATAGAGCAGCAAAGCAACAGCCAGTTAACAGCCAACAGCACCATCTGTCAATTGTGCCCAAATGAGTGTTAGAAATTAGTTTTGCCAATTTAACCCGTAGTGTTCCCGGGCCGCGCTGTAAGACGCCCGGAGCGATCCTCGTGGACAGCCCTGAAATGCATTATCGGAAATTGAGTCTTCCATCACGGCGCAGCAATCACAGGACAGCATCCTGCACAGAAAAACAATATTATTCATGAAGCTGAAAGGTTACAGATTAGCCACAGGCTGTCATTTTTAAGCGTTAAAAAACCCGACTGCCTGCTGCTGACATTTATGTCTCTGTGGTCCTATAAAAGTAGAGGGGCATCATGGTAAAGTAAATGTATCTATAATGTGTTAAATCCATCTTACTGACAGCTGGGACCCTCGCAGACTTCCTCTCCACACTGCTGAAATAAAGAGCATCCTCTGCACCCTCTAAACCCGCTCAAACCACGCTAGAGCAGCTGCTTGTGATGAGGATCTGTTTCATATTATTGTTGTATGGGATGTGATTTATGTGTTTTAGTAGTAAGTTTGTTTTTTGCTCAGAAGAAAATGTCACATTTTTAACTTTCGAATCTTAGTGTAAGTGTACCGTTGTACATATCATCATCCAGTTTATTTTAATAGTGAAACATTCAGACAGTTTTTCAAAATGTATTTTTGTATTTTTCAGATCCCTCCTAATATTAGCTGTTGCATTTACAAATGTATTTAACAAATAAAGAGTCTTTGCTGAGTAGTCTGTCTCTCCACAGTCTTTCTCCCTCCTCTGGTTTCTACTGCGCAGACTCGGGTTTCAGGATCGCCAACATGGAGGAAGATTTAGGCTTCACTTTTATTAAATGAATGGGAACAGCGACACGGCGTCCATCTTTTTTACAGTCTCTGGCAGGACCTTATTAATATAACGTTGGGCTGTCAAAGTGCTTGCAATGATGAGCAAAGATGATCTGTAATTGTACAAAATAACACCTCAAACCATGACACCAGGCCTTCAGGACGTCATACCGTCTTCACAATGACGAACGAGGGACTTGCACTTGTATCACTATGTGGATAAGCATTGTCCTGTAGGAATAGTGCACCAGAGTGTGCATTCAGAAAAGGTAGGGGCTTTGATTGCAGGATCTAATTAACATAACAATTGCCTAATGAAGAGCCTGTAATGAATAACACATGATACCAAGCCTTCTAAATCTGAGACACATGAAAACAAGCCATTGATGTTGGAGCTGACCTCAGTGCAGGACCCGTCACTGAAGATGACCCTTAGCCATTCTGAGTCACTTCATGACAGTCTAGCATCACTACTCACCAAGTTTCGTTCCTGTTGGTTGATTCCATCTGGGTGCAACTTTTTTTAAGATGTTAAGATGCACTGAAATGCACTATTGGAATTATTTGGTGACTCTTTAAACAAAGCATTGTGTTTTTGTTCTAAGACTGAGGAACTAATCTAATCTACACATTTTAGTGAGTTACCCCATACTTAAATATCCCTCCGCATTAATTTTCAGCACTTTGAAGTAAACGCCGCTAATCCCGCCACCCTGAATGTGAAATTTCCGCTTCTTCATGTGCCCTGATCTTTCATCTCGAGGTCCCTGATGCAAATAGCATTTCTTCTACAGCCCTCGCCGCCCCGCAGAAGTCACGCTCTCATTTGCGGACCCTTTCATGGGCCGTCACAGTGGCGCTCAGGCTTATTAGCATGCGCTATTAGCCTGATGAGCATTAGCGGAGTTGGAGCTAGCTCAGGGAGCCGCGGGGTGGGTCACAGCTCGGCGCGACAGCTCACCCGGTCCACTCTGTCAAGCCTCATCATCCTCCTCCTGTCGCATGCCATCTGACGGTCCGATCCGAGGAGAAGGTTTCTGAAAAGGTCAGGGCTAATAACGGCAACACCAGCAGATAATCACTGACAGGTACGCACAACAGGACTAATCACAGGACTAATTGTAAGAGTAATTGGTTGGCCGAAGCACAGGCTGGGATGATTGGGGGTCTGTGAAGATGAATTATTAGAGAATTAAGGCACAGAGACATGGTAGCGTAGTTCATGGTGAGCAGCTGACAGGTGAAATATGGGTCATCTCCAAACTGAGATTAGCAAGTCTGGCAGGTCTTGTAGGGCCCTTTGGCTTTAGTCTAATAATGGACCAAATTTTATTGCCACTTTTGATTCAGTTCTTTTGAAAATAATTATTTGGTTTAACTGCCCAGGGCCTTTAAGGAAAACAAATTAACTAAAAAACTGAAAAAGTAATTTTAGTACTGAATACAAAAAATGTTAAATTGTGAAAGTATATTGTATTAAATTGTGATTTTTTTTAGCAAACAATTAATTGGTTAACAGCTCAAGTTTGTCTGAACAAATTAAAATGGATTAAAATATGTAAATTTACAAAGTCTTGTCTGTAGTAAAGCAGAGCTGGAACAGATTATGTTACTGCACTCTGTTCATGCAGCATTTACACACTTTAATCATAATAACTAGAAAAAGACACAGAAACACAGAGAATTTTGTAACTATTAAAAATATAAGTATTGAAATTACAGATGAAGAGAGAGAGAGCAGTGAGTACTGTTTTCTACATCTTCAAAAGACTCTCAGAAACTGAAGACAAATGCTACAGGAAGAGTCAGGTCTGGCTGATCCACATGGCAACGCCATCCTTTAGCTCAGCTTAACATTGAAGTAAATCTCAATTTCAGCAGTGAAGAGAAGAATTAGAGGATTGACAGGTAAAGTAATAAACAGTAATGAAGTCTTTGCTAAGATGAGAAAATATAAAAGGAGCTTTTCAGCTACTGGACAACAAAAAATAGACTGGTAGTGTAGCTATATGCAGGGGTGATAGCGTTCCGGCGCCGCGCCGGAAATCCGGCGTAGCGTGGCTCTATAAAAAAAAAATATATATATAAATAAAATAAATAAATAAATAAATAGAGCCGGTTCAGGTATTAAGTCCCGCCTCTCAGTAGAAACAGCCAATCAGCTTGATTGATTTAAAAACAGATCTGGATATACGGAGATTTTTCTCAAAAAAAGATAACGGTAGGCTAAACACGTAAACTGTGATGATATGTTTCTGATAGCTGGTTAAAAATACACTTCTTGTATCAGCACACAGATTAAACCCACTGTGATTAATAAACTGCAGCTGTGTTAGTGAGTTAGCTTGATAGGGAGTCAAGGTTTTAGAAAATAAATAAACTATATATGTAATGTTCAACTTGCCCTGTACCTGATCAGCTAATCACTATTTCACATATTTCACTGTCGTTATTAGTTTAGGATTACAGGAGAAAATGAATATAGCTAATTAGCTAGAAGCCAGATGTAGTGGATAGTCAGAATTTAGTACAGTACTTTATGTTTGTAGTTTAAAGCAGTTTCTTAACCCTGATCACTGAACTAAAATTGTGTTTTCCACAATTCCACAATCATTTCACCTAGATTTTCACCTGATCTTGATTTTCACCTAGAGTGACAGCTGTCACAGTGAAAATGAAGCGGAGTTATGAAAGTGGTTGTGCTAAACGAAAGAAACGGGCAGAGAGCAAAAGAATCGCAGATGCACTGCCAAAATTCACCTCCTTTTTTACACCTCCTGAACCGATCAGTGTTTTTGGGGCCGATTCCGATCGCCGGTCGTCTTTCACCACGATGGGCCGATCGCCGATACCGATCTTGGGCGGGGCCAAATGCCACATTAATGCCACACAGGTGCCTGGCAAACCTGGCTGGTACAGATTCCCCTAATTACATCCACACAAAAGCAAACACTGGTAATTTACGCTGCTAGTAAATAAACATGAATGTTACTGACCAAAATAAACGCTTTTTAGGAGAGATATAAGTTCTGTGTAAATATTTATAAGACAATACCTGACAAAATCAGTTTTAATGACGTTAATAAACATCACTGTGACAGCGCTAGTCGCAGTTTCACCGCAGTAAAGGACGAGGAGGTGAATCACTTATCTAACCAGCCTTTACTGATTTCTGCTCCAATAACCCTTTCAATAACCTCCAATAGCCTTTAATAGTCTTCAGTAGCCTTCAACAGTCTAACCTTGCAGCCGTGGTGTGTCCACTAAACTCCGTAGTTATAAACATCATGAGGTTAGCAGCGCGCTAACTGACCTGTTTATAATGTAATCCCAGCAGTGCCTCCGTGACGACTGCTGCTGTTAGCTGCTTTGGCTGAAAGGTGAACTGTAGAGAGCTGTATTATCCGTTTTTAAAACCTTTTCCTACACAGATGAACTTAAAAAAAACGTGTAAAAAAACGCTCCAGACTGGCTGAGCTGAGCTCTGTAGCCCGTGGCTGGGCTGTAGCTGTGACTGAGTAAAGACAGCGGGGGCTTGTGCTGCTGCAGCTCCCACTAGTGGTTGGATGAGGAACTGCAGCTTCTTGTAAGTGAGCAGTTTCACCGGTTTCACCAGTTTCATCCACACACAGCTCTGATAAACTGCTTAACCCTAAACTCCTGAATCAGATCGGCTAAAATCATAAGAATATCTGCAGAACAGTGTTAATATGCAGAAGAATATACAGAACAGTGTTAATATGCAGTAGAATATACAGAACAGTGTTAATATGCAGTAGAATATGCAGAACAGTGTTAATATGCAGAAGAATATACAGAACAGTGTTAATATGCAGTAGAATATACAGAACAGTGTTAATATGCAGTAGAATATGCAGGATCAGGGTTGAGAAACACTGCTGTAATGTGACTTCTGTTCATTTGTAGTTCACAGTAAGACCACATGTCCTGACGTTTATAAAAATCTCTATGAAACATAAAGTTACATTATTTTACACAAGGACACCATCTTAAGAAGAGCTCTCAGTAGAAAAAAAAAAATAAAAGTGCACTTTTTTTTACAAGAGTGGAGAAAATGTAAATATGAAAATGAAAACGTTATCTAAAATGTGTCACTTGACAATAAGGTTATACACAGACTATTAAATGTTTGAATAATGTGTCAACATTTATGCCTATGTTACGTCACATATGCAGTCTGTTGTCCCTCCCCAACAACCCCCCCCCCCCTTCCTCACCCTGTTGGAACAGGAAAAAAAAGTTCAGGCTCAGGATTTTTTTTCACTATCACCCCTGTATATGAATGTTCAGTATTTGTAGTGTACATATAAGTAAATAACTCAATTATATTACATACGCAATGTATGTATTGTATATTCTATAGGTCATATTTCACGTTTTGGCATAATGTAAATCTGACAGTTCTTTATATTGTATTAGAAATTCATGATAAATGAACTAATAGAAATGCTTTAAAGTGTATGCTTAAAGCATATACTGTATAGCCTATTTTCTATATACCGTATTTTTCGGACTATAAGGCGCACTTAAAAACTTTTAATTTTCACAAAAATTGACAGTGCGTCTTATAATACGGTGCGCCTTTTGTATGGATTTTACTCGTCAGGTTGTAAGGAGCAGTAAACACACACTCCGTGCAGCGTTATAGAGAGTTTCAGTGCTATACAGAGTCCAGAGCCGTGCAGCTCCGAGGCTGAGCAGCAATAGCATTAGCTAGATGCTAACCGCTAAGCTAGCTAGCTTATTCACTGAGATCAGTATTATCTAAATTTTACTCGTCAGGTTGTAAGGAGCAGTAAACACACACTCCGTGCAGCGTTATACAGAGTTTCAGTGCTATACAGAGTCCAGAGCCGTGCAGCTCCGAGGCTGAGCAGCAATAGCATTAGCTAGATGCTAACCGCTAAGCTAGCTAGCTTATTCACTGAGATCAGTATTATCTAAATTTTACTCGTCAGGTTGTAAGGAGCAGTAAACACACACTCCGTGCAGCGTTATACAGAGTTTCAGTGCTATACAGAGTCCAGAGCCGTGCAGCTCCGAGGCTGGAGCAGCAAATAGCATTAGCTAGCTTATTCACTGTTCAGAGATCAGTATTATCTAAATTTTACCCGTCAGGTGTAAGGAGCAGTAAACACACACTCCGTGCAGAGCCGTGCCGCTCCGAGGCTGGAGCAGCAAATAGCATTAGCTAGCTTATTCACTGTTCAGAGATCAGTATTTTCTAAATTTAGCACTTTTAATACTGCTGGAGCAGTATTATTAGAGTTAGATGCTAATCGCTAAGCGTTCACCGTTCAGAGGTGAGTTATCGGCCTGTAAGTCTGTGCTGCTTTGCCTGGCTAGCATTAGCTAGATGCTAAGCGCTAACTCTCTCAGAGGTGAGTTTTATCAGCCTGTAATCTGCTTGTTTACAGTGTTAAAACAAGCTACGGGGGACGAATCGCTAGATAATATCTCACTGTCTTACCAGAACACGCAGGATTACTCAGTGTAACGCTGTCGTTTAAGTTTGGGTTAACTTTACTAGTTTAGGTGACTAGCTAGCGTGCTAGCGGATAGCTATGCTAACGCTGGTGCAGCAAGCCTTAGTGGACATCTGGAAATCTAAGCTTACTGTAAATAAACTGAAGCACGTTACTCACCCAAATAAACAGTTTTCAGGAGAGGAATCTGTGTAGATTAATATCCAGCACTCGTTTGACTTTGAAAGAGCTAGATTTATATATACTGAGACGCTCCACCGGCAAGCGACCACCCCCGGTGGGGGAAGGGAAACATGGCGCCACCCCTGTTCACTTTGATATAGGCACCCTTTCTAGTGTCACTTAACGCGCCTTATAATGCGATGCGCCCTATGTATGGAAAAATAGCAGAAAATAGGCGTTCTTTGATAGTGCGTCTTATAATACGGTGCGCCTTATAGTCCGAAAAATACGGTACCTTACTAAATATTATAAAGTGCATTTTATAGGACACTAGTAAGAAACAGGGGTGTTGCAATGTTTTCCTTCTAATTCAGCAGACCTTGCCACTGGGTGGCAGGTCCTATAAAGCTAAGCTAAGTTAAGTAAAAAAATATACAAAATATTAGGTCAAATGAGTGCTGGATGTTAATCAGCACAGATGTCTCTCCTGAATACTTTTATTTACAGTAATCTTAAATTTCCAGATTTCCCCTAAGGCTGCATTAGCATTAGCAGCTAACCACTAGTGTTAGCGGTTAGTGGCTAATGCCACCAAACAGCACTACACTGAGGAACCCTGAGTGTTCTGGTAAGCCAAAGCAATATTAGCTTGCGGCTCGTCCCAGGTAGCTTGTTTTAACACAGTAAATGTGCAGACTACAGTCCGATATACTCGCCTCTGAGCAGCGAAAGAGCTAGCGTTAAGCACAGTTGGCAGCTAGTGCTAATATTGCTCCAGCAGTGCTAACCGGGATTAGCAGCAGGCTACAGTCTGATATACTCACCTCTGAACGGGGAAAGAGCTAGAGTTTAGTAGTTTCTGTGCTGGAGAACTAAACTGAAACTCCTGTATAACACTGTACTTTAGTGGAGGGGCTTTACTCTTCCTTACAACCTGACTGATAAAATTCATACATAAAATGCACTGGATTATAAGGAGCAATGATGATTTTTAAGTGCAGCTTATAGTGTGGAAAATATAGGACTCATATAGGTATACACAGCAATAGTAATCTACATTCCATGTATTAAAGCATATGTTTCCAGTATAGGATACTTACATTTATGGTGTGCGTCCACTGGCACTTTTCTTCAACGCATGTCGCTGTGCCGAATCTCGTGTCTGTGACGTTTTTGAATTCAAATGAAGCAATAGATGTAGTCAATCATAACTTTAAGATTTTACATTTTTAGTAAACCTCACTGTGATCTATAGTTGTACCATTTTTAGCCTCTCTTCTGTTTGAAAGGCACCTGTTCTGTGAGTGTGAGCCTCATATGTGTGTGTCATGGCAGCCTGCTGTTCCCTGATTGGCTGGACGCAGCGTGGCGGCCGGATTAATTTGAATAAAGTTGAGATCTGCTCAACTTTCGTGCCGGAGGGCGGGGCTGCGCTCAATGCAACGCAACCCAGCATGCACTGCGGCATGCGGCGGCTCTCTCCAGTAAAATGAATGGGATGCATCGCAGCTTAAGTGCCAGTGGAGGCGCACCATTACTGTATGTATACAATATATTGCAGTCTGACAAATGAATACAGAATGAATGAATGCAGTAGATTCTAATTTATTTCATATATTTAAAATCTAAATATTGGCACATCATATGAAATGTTTTATGTAGGCCAGGCTGTGAGGAAAAAAATAATAATTTGTATTTTTTGCTTCAAAGGAGCCATTTAAAACAGAGAGGTCACCAGTTACATCTCGGCTATGCCGGTAGATTTTAGACTGGAAGTGCCGTGACATTTAACTGGTTCCCGCTCTCCAGTGGCGTTCTAATGTAATCCCAGCCACTATTAATTCTACTGTAATGACTGGAAGGCAAATTAAACATGTTGAAGGCACAGCTCCTGCTCTTCATGCAGAAACAGCCAAACAGCAGGATACTCCATTATAACCACTTAGTTTTATTCGAATTTAACGATCAGGAATTTGAATGGAAAACATTATCTCGTCTAGAAAAGTAAAGACATTAAGGATTAAATAGGTTACGATGGAAAATGGGAATATTTTTTTACAAATAAGTCAAAAGATTCTAAAACATGTTTGACAGCTTTGTGTGATTTACTTTAGTATCACATCTCTATACAGTTAGATTAAAAAATATTGGGACAGTGACACAAACTTCATAATATGGACTCTGCCTGCAATCAGACTGGATTTAGAATAAAACAAATAAGATGCAGTTAAAGTGTAGACTTTCAGGGTTAATTTAAGGGGTTAAACAAAAATATCCTATGAAGTGTTTAGCAACTGCAACCACATTTCTACAAAGCCTCTTCCTTTTTAAGACCTCAAAAGTAATTGGACAAATGAACTTTACCATTAATAAAATATTCATTTTGAATGCTTTGTTGAAAATTCTTTCTAGGAAATGACTGCCTGAACCCATAAACATTACCAAACACTGAGTTTCTGCCTTTATGTTGCTTTTCTAAACCTTTACTACAGCATTTTCAGGTGTTTCTTGTTTTAATACTGTTTGATCAAGGAGAACTCTGGTGTAAATTTGATTTTGGGTGTAGTGAAGCATGATAAAGAGTACTAACCTTTGTTGAATAGCCCACCGCCACTCTCCCACAGCTTTCTGAGAGTCAGTATTTTTTAGCATTTTCTCCAAACATGCTTTAGAAAGGATGATATGAATCTAATAACACATATATTAAACTATTCAAAACATGTAGTGGTCAAACTCAGGCAGCTTTACTTCATTTTTTACAAGGTTTCTAAGTCAAAGACGATTACAAAACTCATGTAACATCAAAAAAACATGTTTAAAAGCAAGTCCACTTATTCCTTTGATTTTCTCCCAAGAAAGTCTTTATTTGAAAGAAATGGTTGACTGCATGTTCAAATAATAAATTTATGACCAAAAAAAATCACTCCTGTTACTGGCACTCATTCCTGTTACTGGAACTCACTCCCATATACACAACTAAAATGTGTATTTTAACTTAAATATTATGAATTTATTATGGAAAATTATACAAATATATATATTTTCAAAGCATAGATGAGATTTGGAGTCACATAACAATGAAAAAAAAACATCCCTGAAGGTTTTAATCATTCTATTTCATGGTAAAGTTTATAGCTAGACAGTGGGGACAGGTGTAACGCCAGACAGGTAGGGGTGACGCTTGCCAAATAAAAGGTAAAGGCGGGTTTATTTACAGAACCGTAAACAGAATAACACAGCCAGAGAACAGGTTGAACAACACTCACAGTGTAAACAGGAGACGTAGTACAGAAAACAGTCCAAGATCCGAAGCCAGAGAGACAGTCCGATAATACAACAAATCCGATAAGGGCAAAGACAAAAGGCAAAATCCGTTATACAGAAAAATGGGTCATAACAAAAAGGCAGACAGAAAAGGGGTTTGGAAAACGCTCAGTACGCAACAATACCTCGCAAAGTACAGACACTAACAGAACCCTATATATACAAAACCTAGAATGAGGGTGAGGGTGAAAATTAATTTAAAAAATTGTTTTTTATTAATTTTCTAATTACATCTCTTACTTTTGTAAACAGGTTAATGTACAAGACACTATATAAAGTTATTTGTCATTTGTAATGTTATTTCCTGGGGACAGAAATGGAATATTCCATTTAAAATAAATTTAAGTGGTAGAGTCTCTATTTTTTGCACAAGATTTTGCTGAGCTGTTTTTTTTTCGGGGTTTATAAGGTCCAGCAGAATGACACTAACATCCTACAGCGTTCCTCCATGGTCTGCCCCCTCATCCAAACCAGACCCAGAGACTGTGTGATCCGTGTGATTGACAGAAATGTCAAAACACAGCCTCTGATGGAGCTCTGATGTGGTAATGAAGTGTAAGTGAGGTGAACAAAACTTTCCCAGTAAGGTCACTGGTGTGTCTCATGCCCTCTCTGACTCCAGGAGAAAACGTAGGCGAGGCAGTCGAGGATTTCCTGGCTTGTTCTGACGTGTTTAATTTGATGGGTTTGGATATCCCACAGGATACAATTTGATATCAGCTGTGGTTTTGGATTTTTTTTGTTATTTTAGGCAAGAATGTAAAATAGCGTTTTTAATAAAACACTTTAGCATGAGCATGCTAACTCTGTAGAGGGCGATAGTATCTAATAAAGAGAGACATCAACACACCACGGAGAAGGAAAAAAGCACAAAAAATTAATCTCAAATTACTCAATGATCCCTGCTTGTAAGTCAGGAAATTTTGGATTCTAAATCCAAACATACCCAAACAATTCTATACATATCTGTAATAGAACAGTAATTACATTTATTTATGCACAAGAGTTGGTCAACAAGTTTATATTTAAATTTTTATACATGTATATTTAATACATGGGAAAGAGATAAACAAGGAAAAACTAAATGTTTTAGGACACTGTTGTGGAGTCTGATCCTGAGGTAGGCAGACACCGGCACCCAACCACAAATGGACTTGCTGCAAGAAGTACCAAATATTAGTGTGTAGAATCCATCAGCAGATTTTCTGTAAACTACCATGTTTTTACTGAACAAAAAATATAGAATTGTACTGTAAACTATAGCAAAGTTTTTTTGTTAAAATTGTTCTAACTAAATAATCTGTTTTGACAAATTTACAAATTGTGATTGAGCCCTGTTTGAGGCCAGGTCAACTATTTTGCACATGCTCAGTTTAACTCTTCAGCTGAACAGGGTCTCCTCAGCAATTCTGCAGTGTTTTCACCCGATGTTGGTCATACTATTAGCATATTGGGCGTGTCCTCACACCTCTCACTCCCTGTCAGGGTATAATTAATTTCCACAAGCTGCTGCCTTCTCTTGGGATTCATTATATGTGTTATTTATAATAGTTAACTTAATTTTTCTTAGTTGATCCTAAATTATAGACTGAAGATCAATACACATATCATAGAACTTAAATTAGGCCAATTAAAAACAGGTACCACTTTAAAATAAGACTACCTTTATAAATGGTTTATAAATGGTTTACAATTAGTTTATTAATGGTTACTAATTCGGTTGTAAATGCCTTAAAAATCATTAATAATCAGTTATAACACGTACGTAAAAGGGCAACAATATATATGTCTGTGAGTTCACTACATGGCAAACAACAGGTCATTGTTTCCCTTTCTGTGTATGTCTTATAACTGATTATTATTGGTAATTAGTAACCATTAATAAACTAATTGTAAACCATTTATAAACCCTTTATAAAGGTAGTCTTAAGCCAGGCGGACACTGTGCGATTTTTTTAATCGGATGCGTTCTGGAGAGCTCACACTGCACGTTTGAAACGTTTGTCGTGTATGAACAACGCCTGCGATTCATCTGCACACACTGTACGGTCCGACTGACCTGCTGCGACGGGGGAGCTTACACTGCACGTCTAAACGCAGCCCGTAGGCGGAGCTTTCTTTGCGTACAAACTCTCGCTTCAACACAACATGTCGCCTTGCAAAAGAAAGCGCTTAGCTTTGCTTATTTGTGCCCTGTTGTGCGCTGAAAGTCCACGGAAGAGACGTACATGGACTCGCAGGTGGCTGAGGCGACGTGGACTCTACGTGGTCTGTTTTACAGAAATTTAAATGAATAAATATAAAATATAAACTCATTAAAAATTCGTTTAAAATAACCCAGGCTTTCTGCAGAATATTCAAAGTTTCAGTTAGTTTCAGTTTCAAATCATGAAAACAGCTCACCAAAACCTCAAACTATTCTTTATAATTGACTATATTTACTTACAGGTCCTTTGCTTGTACTTACAGGCCCTTACTTATTTTTATTCAACTGAACTGAGTTTCATATTATCTGTAGCCTCGCGCTGAATTCAGCTCCGCGCTGCAAAAGAGAGCGAGAGAGAGGCGCAGCGCATTTTGTCCGATTTATCTTTATTAATTATCAGTACATTTATTAGCTTTAGTAAGTTTAATAGCATTAATTTTACTCCGACCTTATTTATTAAAGCGTTTATTTTAGAAGACAGAGGTTATTATGTGGGCAATGCCGCGCGCAATGCCACGCGCTGCGCTAAGCTGGCTTTGCGTGGCTAATATTCTGGAGCACTGGACGAGATTTTAATTAATAAATTAATATATTTATAATTTTAATAAATTTGCACTGGCGAAAAGAAACAAATTATAAAATATAGCTTTATATTTCTGTGCATGTTTTAAGTTTTATATAATTGACGGGCAGCACCAGATGTTGACAATGTGCTTTATTTTTCAGATATAATAGCAAAGTGAAATTAAATAAATTTATGTTTGTCAAAGATATTTTCTCTTTTAATTTTTCTTTTCAAAAACTCCAGCTATTGACTGAGAATAAGCATCTGTTGAAATTCTTAAACAGCAGAATGCCTGTGTCTGCTATATTAAGCTATAAGTCTGTGTACCGAACATAAATATAAATCCTTATAACTGACAGAAATAAATATGACTAATAATTATTTATAGTTACTGTGCATATTTTTGGGAAAACAGGTCGTGACGTTAAGAAATCGGCCCGCAAAACAGCTCACACTGTGAGACAAGCGACCAAAATTTCTGGCATGTCAGAAATCCCTGGTCGCGTCCGACTGCCCATTCGCAGCTCGTATGGGCAATTAATCGGACATCGCTTCCCCTCTCACACTGCACGACAAACGACGCACGATCAAGCTAAAATTTGGCCCGATCATGAAATTCAGTCGCATCCGACCAGATCGGGCTTAAAATCGGGCTAAAATCGCACAGTGTCCGCCTGGCTTTATTTTAAAGTAGTACCTAAAAACATAATGTGAATTCTTAAGCTGGTGAGAGTTTTTATTAATATAAATATGAATTATCTAAACTAAAGATTTCCATGCACAATCAGTGGTGGTTTCTTCAAAATGTAAAAGTTTAAATTGGCCTCAAAACTAAAAAAATGTAGTGCAATAAGTTGCTTTAAAATTTGGAGTTTTCTCACCCTTTTTATTTTCTCAGTGTAAAAAAAAAACAAGGGTAAAGCTTTTTTCTTATTAAAAGCTGCTGTTATTTAAGACTTTAGGGATGCCCATGCTTGGTGACCCTATTTGTAAGTGTGTACTATCATATAGTACTGTCCTATGAAGAGTACTTCCTTAGTAGCCTGTTGGTTACACATTTGGAACAGTCTAACAAAGCTTTCTGGTGATGTCCTATGATGATACTCAGTTGCAAACTCGTGTGCTTTTAAAGCTCCACTAGGTAGGATTGAGATGTTGTGCTCGTGGGCTCCCCCTACAGTTGCAGAGTGTAATATATGTTTCAGGCGGATTAGTTTCTCTTTCTCGTTTCTGGCTTTCACAGACATCTTCGGCCTCTTTCCAGCTTCTGCCAGAGTGTCTGTATGTTAGTTTGTAAAGAACGAACCAGTAGTTCTTGTAGAACTGTTAGAACTAAAGGTCGGAAAGCAGGTCGCAGTTCTTGCGAGCGCTGGTCGCGGCCGCCTCGGAAAACTTAGAGAGTCTGGTTTGAGCTCAGAGGAGCTCGGGCACAGACACGAGAGCACCGCTATTCCTCCTGTTACACCTTAATGCAGCGCTGCAGTGAGTTTCAAGCTGTAATTTTACTTCTTTAAAAAGATCAAAAATCAAGGAAATCCTACCAAGTGCTGCTTTAAGTTTCTTCACAGAAATAGTTTTTAAATAGAAAATCTGAAAGTCCTATCATACACCCTGTGCAAGGCGTGTCAGGATGCTCTTAGCTTCCTTACACCCTGTCAGCAGTCTTTTTTCATGCCTTGCTTCTGCGCTGTTAAATTAGAGTTTGAGTTTAGAAATATATCTACACTGATGGGAACGCAAATCCAGCTTTTACATCAACAATAAACAGAAAACAAAATAAAATTATCTTGCTGTTCCTGTAAATTACTCTGTTGAGACGCACAAAGCACTGCAGCCTTAAGATACCAATGCACCAAAGTCAGAGCACACCTTGCTCTTAAAGGGAATGGACAAGTGAAATATTGATTGGTTTACTTCCTGTTAAAGCCAAAACACTCATGATTAATTAAAAGAATTAGTACATGCCTTTTTTCGTGTTTCAAGCTGCGCAAGGCGTGTTTTTTTTTCATCCTCATGATAACAAAGACACACCGACATGTCCTAAATCCAGCTGTGCGATGTGTGATTGACGTCTCTCTTTTTACAGATCACTACAATAGACATTTTCTTTTTTCCCCTCATGACTGTTGTGCAGAGTGAATTGTTTGCAATCAAGGGTCGATGCGCAGGATACATCAATTGCGTCGTACCGAACAACAGCAGCATTTTTCAGCTGTATATAAACAGTCCTTAAGTTTACAACAGCCTGCAATGATGCAGTTGCCAAGAAATGCAGACCACCTACACTTTGAAAGCTAGTAATAAAACAAATCTAGGAAACAGCCTCAGTCTAGAGTCTACAGTAAGCACACCCTGATGAATCTTCTCCTAACAGACTAAAATCATCCGGTAATTACCCTCGCCTCTGCTGTGGGATGTATTTTAGCTGCAGTGCTCTCCGTCCCCGCGCCTCTCCACTGGATTCTGGAGCAATCAGGCGTCAGTGTGAGCCTCTCTGAGCCTCTCTGACAGTCGAGCATGACGAGTATCTCGACCCGCCTGAGTCACCCATCCACCACCACTCCCGCCTTTCAACACCCCGACCCCAGCTCCACATTTACATCTCAGCCAAGCCCCTGTGCCCCTACCCCTCACCCTCGCCCCAACAACCCTACCACCAACACACTCCCCCTCCACCACACACTCCCCCCGCCACCATACACTCCCCCGCCAACACACACTCCCCCGCCGCCTCGCCTTTTGGGACTTTTTAACATCAGGGTGCATCTGGGTAATTACGCTTGAGCTGGGACATTAGCATAATGATTTACGAGGGAAGTCACGCAAGGCAAAGCGCACCAGAACCCAGGCCCGCTTCAGGCGACTGGCACCAACATCTGTACATTGGAGTGCAAGTCGCCGGATGTTAAAACGCTTACAAGATGTGCCACTTCTGCACTCCCACACTTGACAAAATCAATTTCAGCGCAAGTAAGCATTAGCTAAAAAATAAAAAAAATCAGGCCAGTTTAGGGGCAGTTCAGAATATCACTATTAGGGCCCGGCTGCATGTGCTAAGTTCTGCATGTGCCAACACCCAAGGTTGCTGTAAAAAATGTGGCAAAGTTTAACATGGGACTCAGCCAGAGTCAAATAAGCTGTGTTGTTTTTAGGTCAAACATAAGAATTTGCATTGTGGCCAAAAAGTTTGATTTTGGTTTCATCTGATTAGAGCACCTTCTTTCACATGTTTGGTGCGTCTGGCAAACTTTAAACGAGACTTTTTATTGATATCTTTGAAAAATGGCTTTCTTCTTGCCACTCTTCCATAAACTCCAGATTTGTGCAGTGTATGACTGATTGTGGTCCTATGGACAGAGTCTCCCATCTCAGCTGTAGATCTCTGCAGTTCATCTAGAGTGATCATGGGCGTCTTGGCTGCATCTCTGATCAGTCTTCTCCTTGTTTGAGCTGAAAGTTCAGAGGGACGGCCGGGTCTTGGTAGATTTGCAGTGGTCTGATACTCCTTCCATTTCAATATGATCACTTGCACAGAACTCCTTGAGATGTTTAAAACCTGGTTGGTTGCTGAGTACAATACAATAAACTGGCTGAGATGTGTGTGCCGACACTCCGATTGCAGAGAATAAAATTAAATTTGCCTGAGCTTCTAGTGCCAACACCCAGGTTGTCAAGTGTAAAACACATTTGTTACAATTCTACATAGCCTATGCCGAGTTTGGTCAATGCTGCCATACACCCACTGAGCTAAAGAGACTATTCTTCATGCTATTTGTGTTAACTTTTGTTCCATTACTTTATAAGATAAAATGAAGTCAGTTGTACAAGGGATCAATTAAAAACGAGGGTCAAATTTGGCAGCAATAATTCTACATAAAATTGTCTGGGGCAGCTCTATCAGGGTACAAATCTGACAAACTAACTGGTTGGCTCTTCAGTGCAAACTGTTTTCTATAGCTAGTGTCTCATTATTTGTATGCAATTAAATTATCTTTATATGAATTTGTATAAATTGATAACGTTTAATTATTAAAATAAATGGAATTTGCTGCTGTTACAAATGTATAATCTTCCTATGTGTAGCATTTCTATCCTGACCTTCATGAAGACTGCTTGAAGTTTCTGGACATTTCTGTAATCTGCCCCCTGCAGCCCAGCTTAAAGCCATGCTTTGCTCAGCACATTCTAAACTAGGCCAAAACCCGGCCAACTGCTCCTAACGAGAGCTTTTTGGAACGAGTTTTCTCCACCTCACAAATGCCATATCATCCAAGCTAGGATTTAAATTTCAAATGAAGCAGCATTAGTGCGAGGTCCTCTCAGATGCCGGCTCATGCTCTGGATATTCTTAGCCTCTTTATTCAAAGTATCCATGCAGTGCACTCACTGATTGCATTACTATGTAGATGGATGCAATTGGTGAAGATGATTTATTCAGTTATGTGCTGTTTCACGTGTAAGAATTTTTTTAGAAACTGGACGTTTGTGTGCTTTGCACGCTTTTCCACACAAGAGTATACCAGACTATACCAGAGTATACCAGGGGCTGTAGGTTTTCTGAATGCACACTTTGCTGGTATGCTATTCCAGCAGGACAATGCTCATCCAACCACTGCTGCTATCTCAAAAGCTTGCCTCAAAGATGCAGATGCTATACAATGGATAGTCCAATATTTAATGACATTTGGCATGTCAGTGTTCTGTATATAAAGATACAGTTGCAAGAAAAAATATGTGAACCCATTGTGATTACTTGGATTTCTTTATAAATTGGTCATTAAATGTGTTCTGATCTTCATTCGTCACAACAATAGACAAACACAGTCAACTTAAACTAATACCACACAAAACATGATATGTTTGCATGGTTTTGTTGAACACAACATGTGAAGGGGGGTAAAAGTATGTGAACTCCTAGGCTAATGACTTTTTTAACAGCTAATTGGAGTCAGGATGTCATGAGATTGGATAGGTTGGTTAAAGCTACCCTGCCCTATAAAAAACACACACTAGTTTTGAGTTTGCTGTTCTTAAGAGGCATTGATGCTTGATGTGAATCATGCCTCGCACAAAAGAGCTCTGAGAAGACCTACATTCAAGAATTGTTGATTTACACGAAGCTGGAAAGAGTTAAAAAAGTATCTCTAAAAGCCTTGATGTTCATGTGTCCACGGTAAGACAGATGGTCTACAAATGGAGAAAGTTCAGCACTGTTGCTACTCTCCCTAGGCGTGGTCATCCTGTAAAGATGACTGCAAGAGCACAGCGCAGAATGATCAATGAGGTGAGGAAGAATCCTAGAGTGTCAGCTAAAGACTTACAGAAATCTCTGGCAGATGCTAACATTTTTGTTTACAAATCTACAATTATGAAAACATTAAACAATAATGGAGGTTATGGGAGGACAGCACGGAGGAAGCCACTGCTGTCCAAAAAAAGACATTGCTGTTTGCAAATGAACACCTGGATGTTCCACTATTGGGTAAATATACTGTGAACAGATTAATCAAAAATTTTGCAGAGCTGTTTGGAAGGTAAACATAACGCTATGTGTGGAGAAAAAAAGGCACAGCACACATCATCAAAACCTCATCCCAACTGTGAAACATGGTGGAGGGGGCATCATGGTTTGGGGCTGCTTTGATGCCTCAGGGCCTGGACGGATTGCCTTCATCAAAGGAAAAATGAACTCTCAAGTTAACCAAGACATTTTGCAGGAAAAATTAAGACTATCTGTCCGCCAACTGAAGCTCAACAGAGGATGGATGATGCAACAGGACAATGACCCAAATTATAGAAGTAAATCAACAACTGAACGGCTTCAACAGAAGAAAATACGCCTTCTGGAGAGTCCTGACCTCCTGAACCCAATTGAGATGCTGTGGCATCATGACCTCAAGAGAGTGATTCACACCAGATATGCCAAGAATATTGCTGAACTGAAACAGTTTAGTGAAGAAGAATGCCCCAAAATTCCTCCTGACTGTTGTGCAGATCTGAACTAGTTATCAAATCCAAAGATTCACATACTTTTTCTAGCAACTGTATATAAGGATTCAGGATACAATCAGCCTATGTCTAAATGACTTCTCCATTTATAGTGATGAATCTTATTGCCTGTATTTGCACTGCTATTAAAGCTATGAACGTATAGAAAACATGATAAACGCCATTATTAAAGAACATAATAGGGCTTGCCTATGCTTTTTTTTCTCAATTTCTGCATGCTCTGTTCTGAAAGGCATCTCTAATTACAGAATTACAGTTTAATTCAGCAATGTATTCGCTTAATTCAGGGCTTACAGCTATCGTTATTGTTCCACGTGCCTTCCACATCAGTTTACTTCTCCGTAAGTGTCCATTTTTATAAAAAAAAAAAAAAAACATTCCTAAAAGACGTGTCGGATTCGGCACGTGTGTTTTCCCCCTACTTTCCCATTAGCAGGGCTTCAAAAGGGCCCTCAGTGGGAATCATTAGTAAACATTGAAATGCTAAAATATAGAGCGCATGGCTCTTGGCAACTTATTAAACAACCCAAAATAATACATGAGCTATTTTCAGAAGCTGTAAATGATTATTTCTCCAACAAGGAGCCTAATTTAATTACTGTATGCTAATGGAAAGGGGAAGATGCTAAGCACTGTCCCCCGTTCAACCCATAATGGTGAATCTGAAACAGATTGTTTTTTGCGCTTTGTAGGTTTTAATATGTCATACATGATTTAACTCATGTCTTGGCGTAAGATAATGAAAGGAAGATGCGGAGGGTCTGCACTCCGGACTGAGTGGAATAATGATATGTGCGTAATAATGAATGCTTTCTTGCAAATTAATGTTTTTTTAATGTTTTGTTCTTGACAAATGTCACACACGTCTTGGCTGACTTTGCCAACCGGGAGTTTTTAAGTCTGTGTTTATATTAAAGTTTAAAAGTGCTGCTATAGTTTATAAATGTTTTTTTCAACCAAAAATATAGAGCTGTAAAACAGGCCGTTTTCAAAGCCCCAATACTGTTACATCACATTCTTGGCTCATTATTTTGTGCGAGGCCAAACGCAGAAAATCATTAAAAAAAAACAATGCTGAAAAGAGCAGTTAGAGAAAAGAGAATGGGTTACTGTAGTCAAAAAGCTAATGCTAGGTAGACCAGTGAACAATGAATCACTCCCCTAAAGCTAAAAGCTAACATTAGGCACACTGGAGCGGGAACAATGGGTCACCAAAGCTTAAAAGCTAATGCTAGGCCAAACAGTGAAATAAGAATGGCTTACCATTGGCTAAAAGCTAACATTAAGACCAATTTATACTTCTGCGCTGAACCAATGGCGTAGCCTAAGCGTATCCAGTGATATTGCTGTCCGCATCACGCAGCGACTAGTTACATAGAGCTACGTCGAGCTACCACATTGGCCTTTAGGTGGACAATGAATTGTAAGTGGCTTACAAAAAGCTAAACGCTAATGCTAGACTGATCAAATACAGTAGGATCACTTACTAGATAAAAGCTAAGACCAGGCAGACTAGGCTAACCAATAGCACTCCATGCTGACGCTAAGTGTGTAGACCCAGAGGAACAAGAATGCTATCTGTTTTTATTTGTCCTTGTTGCAGTTCTAAGCTTAGCTAAAGTTAGCTAGGTTAAGCTCTTATTTGTCAGGAGGCTGTGGGCCGCCACAGTGACGTAAACCAACCAATAAGAGAAGAGCGTTTTCCATGACAACAAAATCAGTTTACTTATTTTCAAGGTAAAACAAAGTGGCAAATGAACACAAACAAAAAGCTAAAACAAAAACAAATCAGATTACAACACACACTAAATTCATGCATTTTGAACTATTTTAATGTAAGTTCTAATTTAATGAAATAATGTTCTGTTGTGATTTTAGCTGTTTAATCAGGTCAGTTCCAGTCCTGGCAATATCTACCAGCCGCCTTATTTTGGGACTTTGGCCAAAGTCTTTTGGGATTTTAAAGGTAATTTGTCTTGAACACTCACCTTGAAACAATCTTCAGGTTACCTGCTTGTAGCCTGAGGACAGTAATGACCCAAGAACCACTGAAATGTGTGTTTTTGGTTAAAGCACTGCTTCTGTGTAGACCACAGGGAAATTCACCCAGTTCCCAGACCAGTCAATGTCACCAATTTTTTCTTAAGGATTAAAGTCAAGATTTCATCTATATGTAACTTTTCAGATATAAAGAAAGCTTTGCTGTGTAATTAATTAATCTCAATAAAAAAAAAATACTGAGTGTTTTACAGTGGATGCCAATGGAAAAAGACAATGTTTAATAGTTTTAGAAGGTTCGAGTCTGTAATGTATTTTTACAGACTGTACTGTTTGTAGTGCTTGCGTTGGATTTAAGGCAAAATGTTTCCAGTTTTTTAAATCAGTTTTTTAGATTTGTCTCTTTTTCTATATTCAGTTAAACTAATAGAACATTCAAAAAATGACAGTGAACCCGTTTTTGGGGCTCCGCAAACCAGCAAGCGGATTGGCTGTTTCTCCGGAGAGGAAATTTATTTGGGGCTGTGATTTGGCGCCCCCTCTAGTGCAGCGCCCCTATGTGTCGCATAGCCTGCATACCCCCTTTTTGCGCCACTGCCTCAGACCAACAACGTTGAAAATATGTTAGTATTTTGGCATTGACCAACCTCTATTTCTTAAAAACTATTATCCATTGTTCTGATCATACAGCCAAACACTAGTCAGCAACATTCTTACAGTGAAATTTGACAATCAACGCTGGGCCAACATACGGTTGATTTCTGAAAACATTCCATATAAAAGTGACATTTAAAGACATATAGGTTCACTGGTTGGCTGAATTTGGTAAATAAAATTGCCATTTTTTACACTCATGGCAATGGCATTTTTATACATTTACCATTGAAATAAAGAACTTGTGTACCAAATCCTGACTCTGAATGGCTTTGTTTATATCCCAGCTATTTCTTTATGTAGGAACTTTGAAACTTTGAAAGGAACTGTGGTGGATTTTTCCTGATCTTCTGAATTATAAATCAGTGCATATCAAAGCAAAACCTGCTAGGAACCTCTGGTTAATAGAACGTTTCATAAATGTTGAGTTTTTTTGCTCAGATACTTTTGGTTCATAAAACACTCAACATTTCAAGTTGTGGATCAACATGATTATTCCTCGATCATTTATATTTTTTTATTCACATATTCTCCTATTTGGTAGACATATTTTAAAAATGTTTATTTTATCAGTTTATAATTTTCTGATTTTCAATGTAAATTCTGTATTTCTTCAATTTCTGGAGAGTGTGGAAAATTGTTTGATGAAACATTTATTACATATCTCTTTATTAATTTGATATCAATATATGGATGTATCAGTTTTATCAATGTTTATATTCTATTCTATTTTATTATTGTATTTTTATTTTTGGGAATCTTCACATAATTTTAGCTTTTGTCTTACTGTGATGTGATGCAAATCATTATTAGATGGAATGATATTTCTTTATATATATGATGTTACTCTCTAACCTTCCCTGAACCTTTTAAAAAACATTGTAGAACATTGCTGTAATGTTATCTGCTAGCTAGGAAGCCAGATCAGCCTACTTTTTTTGGACCATGGAGACAGGGGTCTAGACACATCGCTTAATTAGTCTCAGGTCACAAAAGGCTGATTTTTTCCTCCAGAGCAAACTGGAATTCTTCCCTGTGGTATAAAGTGTGTTTTGGGGGCGTGGGAGGGCTCTCTGTTTATTTCACTTGACTTTGCCTTTTGCCATCAACTAACTGTCAAATTCCCCCAACGGCCGCCGTGTCCTGCCTCAACCTTGAACATGCTAAAGCTAGACTAACGCGGCTCAAGAACGTTTGTTTTTTCAGACATAGAGAGAACTGGAAAGATGACTGACCAGAAAAATATATGTCTGCTGTTCTATTGCCATAAAAGCTTTTAAAACAGTCTGATTAGACTGACTGAATTGCTGAAGTACTCGGTTCAAGCTACGTTAATGTTAGCCAAATAACTAGGAAGTTGCATTAGCTACTGTATTGTTAGCCTAATAACTAGGAAGTTACATTAGCGTGTTAGCTAAAGTTACCTAAGGCATATAGCTACAGCAATTTTATTCAAATACATTTTAAGCTGTCCAAGTTACCCTAGCATTTTAGCTAGGTATGAAAACTAAAGTATAATTGGTAAGCTAATATGCTGTGTGATTTACCTTAGCACCTTAGCTAACTCTACCTAAGCTAAATAAATGGATGGTAAGTGTTACAATCCCACTTCATATCTAGGGGTTGATATCAAAATCAAGTAAAAGGCATGAAGAAAAGCTAAAATAACTTTATTTACAACACAGCTATTAAAAACAGAGTCACGCATTCTAAAAAAAAAACATTATTGGAAAATAAAAAACAGAAAATAGTAATTTCTTGGATTTTGTCCTACAATGAAAATGTGAAATCAGACCCTTTTTTTAAATTATGAATTTGTACAAAACAGAAATTGACAAAAATAAAAGCAGGAAAACAATCCTTTTTTAACCTTTTTATTTTTTTAATTAAGGCAATTGAGGGCACATTAAAAACAGTTTTATTTTAATTAAAAAAAAGGGTCTAAAACGGGTTTTTATTTTTACTGGCAAAGCACAAAATCAAAGAAAGGGCTGATTTTTCTTTTTCAGACCTGCATCGTCTTCTTCAAAGTTATTGGTGGGATCAGTAAATTTGACCTGGATACAACAATGCTTTTTTTTGAGTGGCTGTTTGATTGGGTGTAGCTACATTTCTCTATTTATTGACGGTGCGTGGCTTCTTCTGAACTTGCTTCGCCTGCTCTTCTTCCACATTTAAAATAATAGGGGTGCACTTTAGTGACCATTGTTCTAGTAAATTCTGTGAGTCAGAGATACAGGGTGTCGCGTGTGAACTGTCTGAAACGTGTGTCTGACGCCCAATGCATGAGCCTTAAGAGCCGTGCATCTGAGCTAACTTGCTGCCTAAGCTAGCTAAAGTGGTGGGAGATTTATCAAATTATTCTATGCAAATAGTTTATTTTCAGTTTCTAATATATTTCTATATGTTATACTTTAAATTTAACAGAGTTTGGCCAAAATAAGACATTGTTTCATAGTACAAAACATCATTGGTGTCAAATAAAAAACAAGAACCTCTATTTTGTTTTTAGTTTACTACATGATTTGAACACTTTCTGGACCTGGACTACCCATCTCTGTGTGTTTTTATAGGTTTACATAGGATCTCCGGTGGATTTTGCATTTAACAGAGACTCTAAGACTAGATCAGTGGCTGAACTGTGCTAAGCAGGGCATTACACATGATGTAAAGTAACTTATGACATTGCAAAGACTGTTATTAGTGTCATCTCAATGCCTCACAGTGCTGTTAGCCAATCAGACGCGATATGTTTGCATGTATGAATATTCATGAGCAAGAGACAAACTTCTCCCACCCACACCGGACTAAACCAGCGTTGTACTGGATCACTGGAGCCCTTTTTATCATTCATTAATTCATGCCAGAGAACACAACTATTTTAAATTAATAAAAAATGATGGAATGAGACCTTAAAGAAGGTTTTTATCTCTTTCCCTGTTTTGGAAGTACATGTTTTTATATTGAACAGTGATGAAATACTGCACCCATTCAAAATGGACTAGGCTTTTGGGGTCTCATAAACCCACTTGCCCAGAATCTTTATACTTCTGTATTGAACACCAAGCAAACCAGATTTTCGGGTGTTTTAGATGTTTCAGGCCCATGTCCCTAATCAGTGATGTTCCCAGGGCAGCACAGATCACTGTAAGTATAGAAATCCAGCCGGGACTGGAGATGACAGTACTGATTGATTGCTTTTCTCCTTCTTATTTCACAGAGGAGTCAGCTGACAATCATCCAGTCCTCTCGCTGTCTGTCAAGAGATTGACGGCCTACCAGACAAGTGCAGCAATCATCCTCTCCGCTTTGCTGTGAGTAATTGCATTGATTGAGGTGGAGTGTTTTGTACATACCTTGAGAAGGCTCCCTCTGAGCTCGCAGTTACGGCCTTTTTTTCTATATGTGGCTAGTCGGGTGCGCGGATAAGCTAACTACTGGTTTTCGTGCTAATTATAATTTGACGTTTCTTTTTCTTTAGACGTTTGGCACGAGGCAACTTCCCTTTATTTTGCTTTGTGTGGGCGGGTCAGCTCAGGCCTGGATGTGTTTCTGGTCTAAAAATAAAAAAATGTGCTTAGGTAAAATCTTGTTCTGATTGCTGGAGCTCTGCCCACTTTGATAGCTGGTGGTACGTGTTTACAAAAAGACACAAAAGTCGAAATCGACTTTTTAATTACTGCCTGACATGCACCAATCAAGCATAACATTATAACCACCTTCTTGTTTCTACACCCATTCTTCATTTTTTTAATTCGTTCAGCTCCACTGATCATATGGGACATGTTTAAATTTTGTAGATCTACAGGGGTTGGAGAATAAAACTGAAACACCTGGTTTTAGATCACAATAATTTATTGTCCTGACGGACAGTTCTGGTGGAAACAGGAGAGTTGAGGTGCACATTGAATTCTGCCGTGATTTGAGCAGCCGTGGTTTTATGTTTTTTGGATACAATCCGGGTTAGCACCCGAACATCCCTTTCAGACAGCTTCCTCTTACAGCGTCCACAGTTAATCCTGTTGGATGTGGTTCGTCCTTCTTGGTGGTATGCTGACGTTACCCTGGATACCATGGCTCTTGATGCATCACAAAGACTTGCTGCCTTGGTCACAAATGCACCAGCAAGACGTGCACCAACAATTTGTCATCTTTTAAACTCTGGTATGTCACTCATAATGTTGTGTGCATTGCAATATTTTGAGCGAAACTGTGCTCTTACCCTGCTAATGGAACCTTCACACTCTCACTGCTCTTATTGGTGCAATGTGCAATTAATGAAGATCGACCACCAGGCTGCTCCAATTTAGCCATGAAACCTCCCACACTAAAAGGACAGATGTTTCAGTTTCATTGTTCAACCCCTGTATAATTACAGGCTGTCCTGTATAGTCCTGTATGTGTTTCTCTGCATACTGTATTATAATCCTTCCTGGTGAACTATTCTCAATCCAGTAGTGACATTGTGGTGTTTAAAAACTCCAGCAGCACTGCTCCAGAGCTGATTCACTCATACCAGCACAACACTCACTGAGAAAGACCCACCACACAATAGCAAACAATAGCTGCCCTTTGGAGGTCCTGTGGGGGGTGTACAAAACAAAACAAGAAGCTTGTCTTAATGTAAGCACTCTGATTGGATTACGGATTTACTGCACTAAAAAGTTTGTTGTATAAATCCAGGGGTGATAGCGTTCCGGCGCCGCGCCGGAAATCCGGCGTAGCGTGGCTCTATAAAAAAAAAATATATATATATATAAATAAAATAAATAAATAAATAAATAGAGCCGGTTCAGGTATTAAGTCCCGCCTCTCAGTAGAAACAGCCAATCAGCTTGCTGTTTTTTTTTTTTTTTTTTGCGGAGGAGCGGGGGAAGCCCCTCCCTTGCTGTGAGATTTAGCAGCGGGATCGGACGCAGCAGCTTCAGCTGATTTAAAAACAGATCTGGATATACGGAGATTTTTCTCAAAAAAAGATAACGGTAGGCTAAACACGTAAACTGTGATGATATGTTTCTGATAGCTGGTTAAAAATACACTTCTTGTATCAGCACACAGATTAAACCCACTGTGATTAATAAACTGCAGCTGTGTTAGTGAGTTAGCTTGATAGGGAGTCAAGGTTTTAGAAAATAAATAAACTATATATGTAATGTTCAACTTGCCCTGTACCTGATCAGCTAATCACTATTTCACATATTTCACTGTCGTTATTAGTTTAGGATTACAGGAGAAAATGAATATAGCTAATTAGCTAGAAGCCAGATGTAGTGGATAGTCAGAATTTAGTACAGTACTTTATGTTTGTAGTTTAAAGCAGTTTCTTAACCCTGATCACTGAACTAAAATTGTGTTTTCCACAATTCCACAATCATTTCACCTAGATTTTCACCTGATCTTGATTTTCACCTAGAGTGACAGCTGTCACAGTGAAAATGAAGCGGAGTTATGAAAGTGGTTGTGCTAAACGAAAGAAACGGGCAGAGAGCAAAAGAATCGCAGATGCACTGCCAAAATTCACCTCCTTTTTTACACCTCCTGAACCGATCAGTGTTTTTGGGGCCGATTCCGATCGCCGGTCGTCTTTCACCACGATGGGCCGATCGCCGATACCGATCTTGGGCGGGGCCAAATGCCACATTAATGCCACACAGGTGCCTGGCAAACCTGGCTGGTACAGATTCCCCTAATTACATCCACACCAAAGCAAACACTGGTAATTTACGCTGCTAGTAAATAAACACGAGTGTTACTGACCAAAATAAACGCTTTTTATGAGAGATATAAGTTCTGTGTAAATATTTATAAGACAATACCTGACAAAATCAGTTTTAATGACGTTAAATAAACATCACTGTGACAGCGCTAGTCGCAGTTTCACCGCAGTAAAGGACGAGGAGGTGAATCACTTATCTAACCAGCCTTTACTGATTTCTGCTCCAATAACCCTTTCAATAACCTCCAATAGCCTTTAATAGTCTTCAGTAGCCTTCAACAGTCTAACCTTGCAGCCGTGGTGTGTCCACTAAACTCCGTAGTTATAAACATCATGAGGTTAGCAGCGCGCTAACTGACCTGTTTATAATGTAATCCGAGCAGTGCCTCCGTGACAACTGCTGCTGTTAGCTGCTTTGGCTGAAAGGTGAACTGTAGAGAGCTGTATTATCCGTTTTTAAAACCTTTTCCTACACAGATGAACTTAAAAAAAAACGTGTAAAAAAAACGCTCCAGACTGGCTGAGCTGAGCTCTGTAGCCCGTGGCTGGGCTGTAGCTGTGACTGAGTAAAGACAGCGGGGGCTTGTGCTGCTGCAGCTCCGACTAGTGGTTGGATGAGGAACTGCAGCTTCTTGTAAGTGAGCAGTTTCACCGGTTTCACCAGTTTCATCCACACACAGCTCTGATAAACTGCTTAACCCTAAACTCCTGAATCAGATCGGCTAAAATCATAAGAATATCTGCAGAACAGTGTTAATATGCAGAAGAATATACAGAACAGTGTTAATATGCAGTAGAATATGCAGGATCAGGGTTGAGAAACACTGCTGTAATGTGACTTCTGTTCATTTGTAGTTCACAGTAAGACCACATGTCCTGACGTTTATAAAAATCTCTATGAAACATAAAGTTACATTATTTTACACAAGGACACCATCTTAAGAAGAGCTCTCAGTAGAAAAAAAGAGTGGAGAAAATGTAAATATGAAAATGAAAACGTTATCTAAAATGTGTCACTTGACAATAAGGTTATACACAGACTATTAAATGTTTGAATAATGTGTCAACATTTATGCCTATGTTACGTCACATATGCAGTCTGTTGTCCCTCCCCAACAACCCCCCCCCCCCCTTCCTCACCCTGTTGGAACAGGAAAAAAAAGTTCAGGCTCAGGATTTTTTTTCACTATCACCCCTGTAAATCAGTGCAAAACCCTATCTGGATGGGGTTAGTTTCTCAGGGGTCTTGGGGTAATTTTCACTTTTATGGGGGCTCCTCTGTGATTTTATTCCCATCAGGAACGACCATGTACGTGTTTTTCTCAGCCTCTGAGAAAATTACAGTCTGAATTACCTACTGTTTTTCTCTGAACTCCATGGTCCTCTGGTTATTTTAGTACTGTCCAGACTCACCTCTCTTCAGAGTTTTATCACCTTGCGTTTAATAAAATAGCTATTTGTCCACTGCTACACACCGTAATTACACTTTAGGCCCGCCTTTCCACGGAGATCCACATAAGCACAACAGTGAGTGGAAATGGAGGAGCTACTGAACGCGGTGTCATGTGACCGAGAAAGTGGGGATATTCGTCATCCCTGCTCAGCAGTACTCACGTTTTTACTTAACATGGCTTTGCCCTAATAAAAAATATGCTTTACAGAAAAAGCAAAAAACTCACTGGTCCTTTTTGTGCTAATTCTAATTTACAATTTTATTATCTTCAGATATTTAACTTGCGGCGACTTCCCTTTATAGTACTTTAGTACTGTACTATAGTACTGTATAAGCAGGCCAGCTCTGTAACAGCTGTTGTTCAATAACAATGCTACCCCTTCTGATAGTGTGCTGTGGAAGTTTCCTTACTTCCTGTCCAGCTCTAGAGCACAGCATCTGTTAAACATGGTGGTGGGAGTGTTCTGCAAAACCCCTACTGTACAGAATAAAATAAAATAAAAAAACTATTGGCCACGACTTAATAAGACATGAGAATGATACCCTAATGCATGGGCACAGCTTATTAAGTTGTGGGAAAAAGATCATTATGTCAAAGCCATGATATAGTAAGATGTGGGAATAAAAGAAAATAATTTGTGGCCACTAGGGTTGTGTCACATCATATCATACGCAATAATATCGCCAAAAATTCTGACATAAAAAAAAATCCATATTGTATGGATAGAAATACTCTATTTTATGTTATATATTTGATTATTTATTTTTTTTTACTTTTAAAACAAGACGACCTCTCATAATTGTGATTAATGTGATTGGGTCAGTTGGATGTTTTTACGTTTTTGCTTTAAAAATATTTATACAAAAACCTATAATATATATATAATAAATACTTTATATAGTATATTTTATATATAAAATCTCGCTATGATTGCTGGAGCTCTGCCCACTTTGATGGCTCGCCGTTATCAGTGTGGTAAAATTAGCCGCACTTCCGACCTTGAAATGCGAGCAAAAACCCACATAACTGCACCCCATATTGGGAGTGTATTATCTTGGTTCTGCACATGTAGTCTGCAAACAAAGATGGTGCTCCCACTCGCCCCGCTCTGATCCTAATCACGCCTGCCAATCTGGAGCCTCTCATTGTTGTATTTTCAGCTTGAGAGCTGTTTAGACTAGGACTTTGGCTCGGTAAGATACAGATGACACAGAAACCATTCCTGTCTAAAGCACATGCTTTCCCCTGTTTTAACCCCCAATACGAGCACAAATCGCTAAATTACAAGCGTTAACGGAGAGCTGTGGCCGAGTACAGTGGTGGTTTCTGTGGGTTTGTAGTAAATAAGCTGAAATTGGGCCTTTATTTGGAGGAAATTAAGAGCGAGCTACCAGATTTAGAGAGCCCGAAGGCAATGCGGCTCACCCACACTGTCTGATTGGATGGGCTGGTGGGGGAAGGGGAGCGGCGGCAGCAAAAAATACATTTTTCATGGTTTGAAAAAAGGAAAAAACTCTAGATTAAGAGTCAAATATTGATCTGTAAGCGTGTGAAATCCATCAATAAAGAGAAAATGAGTCTATTTAGATTGAGAGTTCATTACAATTTGAGTTTGGTCCCTGAACAGATCATCATAGCAGATCAATCTCAGTTTAAGCTGATTCAGGCCTGGCTTTCACATCTTTTTGAGGTTCATTGAAACTTTAATACTCGCTCTTATTTTATTTATTTTGTGTTAAATCTTATGTACTCTTATCTAAACTAATAATTATATTTCTGCAGTATTCAAATTCTGATTCTTTGAGTGGTCATGTAAACAGCATACTCCAATTTGGTAGGTTTAGGTTAAGAAATCATTTATCAAATTTATCAGTGAATAATATATATATATATATATATATATATATATATATTGTCACTGTCCTATGAAAAACACTTATCTTTTTTTTTGTTGATTTATAGTTTACCACATAATTAGAACAGACAAACAGTTACTTACACTGTGACCAAATTTCTTGATAAAATTATGAAGTTAACTTGATGAAATTAACTCATTTCATTGACTTCTATTGAAAGTTTACAATGTTTTTTCTCTCTTCTGTAAAGTTTTAAATAAAATGTATGATTTGCCACAACTCATTCAGGTAAGGCATGGAAATGGTATCCTAACGCAATGGGCATAGCTCAAATTAAGCTGTCTGAACAAGATCATAAAGTCATAATCATGACATAGAAAGATGTGGGAGGGATAAAATTAATTTGTGGCCACTAGGGGTGTGCCAGGTTGAATCACATGCAATAATATCGCAGACAATTCTGACAATAATAAAAAAAAAAAATAACGCAATAATAGATATTCTTGAAAGCAGTCTATTTTGAATGTATTTTACTATGTACTGCATTTACTTTTAATGGTTTGTTTGCAGTTTACATATTAATAAATATGCTACACTTAATGTTTAAGGAAGATTTTGGTTGTTATTTTACATTATACAACAGTTAGTTCCGACCTCACAATCTGATTGGTTGAGAAGTGTTCTAGCCATGCTGATATTTGTGATAACATCACGGCCTTCTCACACTAAACTTGTATCACTCCGCCGATGGTTGCGAGTATCGATGTATGCACACAGGACACCCGCAGCAGCTAGCTTAGCATAGGCTAGCGCTCAGCCGCGGCACGCTCCCCCGCGGCCCACATTGCTGGCCCGTCGCTCAGTTACTGCCGTCTGACAGCCAGAACACTAACCAGCCAGCTAATGCTGAGCTAAAGCAAGCTACGCTAACCTAACCACAGTCCAGCCAGCTAGCTAAAACCAACACCACCCAGCAAAACAAGCAGAAATGCTCAAAAAATGTGCAGCTTTCACCTGAAGATGACTCCACGGAGCAGGAGAGGAGAGTTTCTGCATTATTTCACGCTCCTAATGTTACCATCTTCACTGTGGAACTACTTTTTGGCAGAAGGCCCAGTCCATATTAAAGCAAATTCAAACTGAATTTCTTAAAGTTCTTTGATTTATTTTGTATAACTGTTGTATAAAAGCAGTAGAACACTTGAGGTTGTGTGTTATCACAGCTGTGATGTTATTCGTGACAACACACTCCCTCTCGTGTTCTATTGCTTAATTACATTATTTTGGTTATATTTTTATTTTTGTTACACATTTGTTACATAACTATTGTTATGTTATACAAAATCTTGGTAAGTCTTGTTAACTTACTTTTTGTGAAATAGAAGTTTTAAGATTGTTTTGTTTTTACTGCTTATATGAAACTCTTTATTATTTATTTACTAGATAAAACTATTTAAAAAAAGTGTTGCAGTAGTAATATATACCCTGAAATATTGTTCTAGTGGCCACAACAAAGTAAGTTGTAGGAAGAATTTATAATTTATTTGTGTGTGTGCTTATGTATTGTTCTCATTCTCAGTGAGGGAACTGGAATATGGGCCATTCCAGAGCTAGTAGCATTGTTTTTTTAGTCGTTTAGTTGTTAAAATTGTGATGAAATTATAATATATATAGAAATGTTCAAATAAAAACACAAATGTTCTCATTTAGGAAATATGTTTTTAAATGGGAAACATTTTATAATTTACTGTTACTAATAATCGTAACATAGTCACTCCTCTGACTTCCTTCTAGACTCCTCACCCTCTAATGCCAGCCATTCACTCTCCTCCGTGATTGGTCTTCGCAGTGGGTGTAAAGGTGAAAATCACTCCTCCTCATCCGTGGTCCTGCCGCTGCTCCATTCTCCACGCTGCCCGTTTCTTTGTTCTGGCCCAGGCAGGGGTTAGCGTTAATGGCTCTCCAGGAGTGCTGCGCTGAAGCCCATTCACATCACAGAGGTAATTATCTACAATCAGAGGACGCTGGGAAAAATCTATACATGCTTTAAACACCTCTTCCTACAGCGAGGGGCTTTCGCTTCGTGGTTGCACTCTGTGACACTTAATCGCAGAGCTTTCCCTGACCTTGATCTCTGCAGTGATGGCCGTTTTGCAGAGATAATGCTACGTACCTTTAATTTTCTCAACAAAGAAATGGATCAAAACCTATGGCAGAACAAAAACATTGGTTCTGGATCATAAAGCCACGATTCATGTTACATTGTATAACATATGAGTGAGAGTACTGTAGCTCTAAATCTAAACGTAGCTCTAGATCTGAATATCTGCATACGCCACCTCATCTGTTAAACATGGGGGTGGGAGTTTTCTAAAATCTGCTGGGTTTCCTCATCTACTGTCCAACATCCAGAACAGCAGTTTTGTCACTACTTTATTCACTAAGATATTGTAGGACAGTATCATATTTTTAAATTGTTATTATGATATTGTGAATTTTCATGTTAAAATCATTGAAAGAGTGATTGCATTAACTGTGCTCACATAACACAACTAGGCTTGACATAGAGTGAGGTAGAGAAATGTAGAGTAAAATAAAGTAGGCAGAGCAAGGTAGTGGAGGTATAGTGAGGCAGAGTGAAGTAAAGTGAGCTTGACATAGAGTGAGGTAGAGAAATGTAGAGTAAAATAAAGTAGGCAGAGCAAGGTAGTGGAGGTATAGTGAGGCAGAGTGAAGTAAAGTGAGGCAGAGTGTGGTATAGACAGATAAGGTGATGTAGTAGCGTAAAGTAACAAAGAGAGGTCAAGAAAGATAAAGTGAGGCAGAGTGAGGTAGAGTAATACAGAGTGAAGCACAGCAAGGAAAATTATCGGGAAATTGTGTGAGAGACGTAGAGTGAGGTAGAGCAAGGTAGAGTGAAATAGAATGAGTTACAGTGAGGTAGAGGGAGGCAGAGCCAGGTAGAATAGAGCAAAGTAGAGTCAGGTAGAGCGAGATAGAATTAGAGCAAAGTAGAGTAAGGTGGAATAAAGCAAAGAAGTGAAGTAGAATAGAGTGAGTTAGAGTAAAGTAGACTGTGATGAAGCAAAGTACAGTGAGGTAGAATAATGCAAAGTGAAGTGAGGTGTAGTGAGGTAGAATATAGCAAAGAAGAGTCAGGTAGAATAGATTGAGTGAAGCTGAGTAAGGTAAAATAAGGTTGTGGAGGTATAGTGAAGCAGAGTGATGTAAAGTGAGGCAGAATGAGGTAGAGGTAAAGTAGTAGGGTAAAGTGACAAAGTGAGGTTAAATAAGATAAAATAAAGCAGATTGAGGTAGACTAAGGCTTTGTTCACATTACAAACCACATTGCTCAAATCGGATTTTTTGCTCAGATTGGATTTGGCCATCTTGACGGTTCACATTCACAAATGTAAGTGAACTGTATCTGTGTGAAATGTCAAAGAATCTGGCTCTAAAACGCCTCAAAATTGCACATTGATACATGTAAAAACGTTGCCTCCTTCACCAACAAAAAACATTAAATTTGAGAGGACTTTAGCTTTATAAAGGGAAATGGGTGTGTTAGCAGCTCATATGTGGAGCATCTTTAGCTGGAGTGGAGAAACAGTAAACAGCTGGTCTGAAGTACATGCTCAGGTCGATGAGACGAAAAAAGGCCAGGCGGTTTGCTTTTGCTGTTTTTGCAGCTATAGCTGCACAGCTGCACCAAGAGCTGTGTGAGTATGAGAGAGAAGCACGTAGTGCTAATGCGTAAAAGCAAAAAGACACATGAATTCTGATTCGACAGTCCACATTCATGTTTTGTATGTCCATGGATTGGATACATATCTGATGTAATGTGAACATAGCCTAAGAGAGTGAGGCACAGCAAGGTAAAAAACAGCAAAATGAGGGAGAGAGGTAGAGCGAGGTAGAGCAAAAAAAGAGTGAAATAGAATGAATTAGAGTGAGGTACACACACCTCACCCTTCCAGTCTGTTCAGTTCTTTCTTTCTTTTTTTTATTGAACAATGTTTTTGCATTAAAATGTTTTTATTAAATTTAATTTGGACTTGAAAATTTGAACACGTGGTTATTTTTCGGAAGTGCTTATTTCTTTGTCCCTATAATGAATGTTTTTCCTAGTAAGAGCTATCTCTTCTTACAAATTATCACCAGAATAGTGTCATCTATTATTTATCATTCTATAATGTATCATTATAATATGTAAAGCCCAGTCCACAGTGCGGAGAACAGAGATCACAATCCCTGTAAAGCTGTAACTGGGGTAAAGAATGGAAAATTACTAGGAAAAGGGCATTTTTACCTTTGCATGAGTCCTGCATCATATTACCAGACCAGACACCCTCTGCTGCCGCTCCGCTGACGGAGAAATCATGCGAGAAATTCACCCCCATCCACCTTCTCCCTCCCCACCCACAAACACTCACACACCTCATTTTTCCTGTCAGCTCTCTAATAGCTAGCCTCCATCATGGTCAGGCCGGTGGAGGCGTGCTGTGGGCTCAGTGACATCGCTGGGTGGAAAAACACCACAGTTTCTATTGTACTGTCAAACATCTCAGTTACAGACATTTACCTCACAACAGCTGTTCTGACATCAACCTACAAAAAAGAGGACTAAGATAAAACCTGTGATACCACAGCAACCACACAGTAAAACAACAGCAGCCACCTATCTACTACCTAGTAACCCTATAGCAACCCCTGTACAACATCTCAGCAACCATCTATTAACCTCACAGTGACAACCTTGTATATCATTCAACTAGCAGACAGGTAGCAACAACTGAGCAATACTGTTAAAATGACCTAGTATACCATAGCAACCACCTAGCAGCAGAGCAGCAGTCACCTTGCAGCTACCTAGCAATGCCTTAGAAATCACCTAGCATACAATAGCAGCCACCCAGCAACATCATAGCAAACACCTACAACACCTGGGATACTATAGCAGCCAAACAGCAACATCATAAAATTGACCTGAAATACCACAGCAACCATCTAGCAAAACCATAACAATTACCTACAAAAACACACATCAACCACCTAGCAACACTATATCAATCACTTACAATGCCACTTCTACCACCGAGCAACACCATAGCAATCACCTGCCTAGAAACCCCACAGCAATCACCTTCAATACCACATAAACCACATAGCAACACCATATCAACCACCTAGCAACACCATATCAATCAAATACAGTACCACATAAACCACCTAGCAGCACCATGCCAATCACTACAATACCGCATCAAACACCTAACAACAAAAATTAGCAATCACCTACAATACCACAAAAACCACCTTGCAACACCATAGCAATTACCTACAATACCACAGCATTCACCTAGCAACACCATATCAATCACCTACAATACCACATCAACCACCTAGCAACACTATATCAATCACTTACAATAGCGCATCAACTACCTAGCAACACCATAGCAATCACCTACAATAGCGCATCAACCACCTAGCAACATTATATCAATCACTTACAATACATCAACCACCCAGCAAAACCAAATCAATCACCTACAATACAACATCAACCACCTAGCAACACTATATCAATCACTTACAATACCGCATCAACTACCTAGCAACACCATAGCAATCACCTACAATACTGCATCAACCATCTAGCAACACTATAACAATCACCTACAATACATCAACCACCCAGCAAAACCAAATCAATCACTTACAATACAATACCAACCACCTAGCAACACTATATCAATCACTTACAATACCGCATCAGCTACCTAGCAACACCATAGCAATCACCTACAATAGAGCATCAACCACCTAGCAACACCATAGCAATCACCTACAATAGAGCATCAACCACCTAGCAACACTATAACAATCACCTACAATACCGCATCAACCATCTAGCAACACTATAACAATCACCTACAATACATCAACCACCCAGCAAAACCAAATCAATCACTTACAATACCACAGCAACTACCTAGCACTCAGATTGCAATCTCTTGAGATACCACAGCAACCACATTGTAATACCATAGCAATAACCTGCAATACTACATCAACCACCTAGCAAGACCATAGCAATCACCTACAGTATGTCACAGCAACCACCAAGCAACACCATAGCAGTCACCTGCGATGCAACAGCAACCACCTGGCAGGTACCTATCCAGACATTCTAAAACTAATGTCAGAGTAGCAACCTCACCACCATGCACCAGTCCCAACAATATATATATATATATATATATATATATATATATTTATACAAAAGTTAGTTCCGACCTCACAATCTGATCGGTTGAGAAGTGATCTAACCGTGATGATATTCGTGATAACATCACGGCCTTCTCACACTAAACCTGTATTACTCTGCTGACGCGTTGCCGAGTAACAGCGTATACAGGACACCCGCAGCAGCGTTAGCTTAGCACAGGCTAGCGCTCAGCCGCGGCACGCTCGCCTGCAGCGCTGGCTCGTCTTTCGTGGAAAAAAAGGACAGAAAATCGCTCGGCTAATGCCGTCTGACAGCCAGAACGCTAACCAGCCATACTAGGCTAAGCTAAGCTAATGCTGAGCTAAAGCAAGCTACACTAACCTAACCACAGTCCAACCGGCTAGCTAAAACCAACACCACCCAGCAAAACAAGCAGAAATGCTTAAAAAATCCGCAGCTTTCACCTGAAGACGAGTCCACGGAGCAGGAGAGGAGAGTTTCATCGTTATTTCACGCTCCTAACGTTTACCATCTTCACTTATTCCCAATTTTGATTTCAAGCTAACTTCCATGGTGTTAGTCTGTATAAACCATACACCGTTTTGTAGTTAAGTTTCAGTTCTGTTACAGTTGTTGTGGAACTACTTTTTGGCGGAAGGCACAGTCCATATTAAAGCAAATTTAAAGTGAATTTCTTGAAGTTTCTTGAATTTTACTGAAATTCTTTGATTTATTTTCTTTATTCATTTCGTAAAAACAGAAACTGTTGTATAAAAGCAATAAAACACTCAAGGTAGAACTCCCTCTCGTGTTCTATTGCTTAAATATTTCACACAAGTGAGCACATAGCAACAACAAAGCAAGTGAATATTCTGTGGCCTCATGCAAAGATCCCTTTCTGGCAACTGGTTCTATTTAACAGTTTGCATAAAATCCTCTACTTGAATTGTTACTTTCTTAAATAAAATTATATAATTGAATGAATTTTTAATGTAGCTCACTCTTAATTAGAGAGCATAATGTTGAGTATATAAGATATTTGTATTCCAGTATGAGTTCAGGCTGCTCCGCTAACCTCTCGCTGTCTGACTGCTGAAACTGAGCTCTGAACTAATTGCGATTTTCAACAGCTCCTCACTTTTGACGGCTCTGCGCTGCTAATCACTGTAATCACCGGGGCGCTCCAGAACTTATGTAAGAGCTTTCGTTCTGAGCGTCAGGAAGCTGGTGGGCTGCTGCTGGCAGGAGAAGACCTTGACTTGTCTTCAGGAGAGTCATCAGCTTTACACTGCTCGAGTTTCGAGTACAGAGGGTCCTGATGTTATGATCCCGCACTGAGCTGAAGGTGATGTTATGCAGTAATTATATTTACCACACTGTAAATGACCATATACAGCTTGTCCTAGTCCTTGTAGAAAAGCATAGACAACAGTATAGGAAATCACAGGAAACCCTTTTAGTTCAGAGAGGGAAGATGGCAGCTTTCAAGATGGCGGCCATGTTCCAGACACAGCTAACCCTGTGTTCACACTGACAGGCAACAAGTCACTTGTGTTGCCCCACGTTTGTCTCGTTGGCCCCAAGTTTTTTCTAGAAATTTACTTATATTTGTGCAAAAATGCATTATACAGTGGTGTGAAAAAGTGTTTCCCCTTCCTGATTTCCTGATTTTATTATTAAGGGAGAAAAAGATCCAAACCTACATGACCCTGTGTGAAAAAGTGATTGCCCCCTTGTTAAAACATACCATCACTGTGGTTTCTGACATCTGAGTACACTGTCTCTAGCCACACCCAGGCCTAATTATTGCCACACCTGTTCTCAATCAAGACATCACTTAAATAAGACTTGCCTGACAAAGTGAAGTTCATCAAAATATCCTTAAAAGCTACACATCATGCCGAGATCCAAAGAAATTCAGGAACAATTGAGAAAGAAGGTAATTGAGATCTATCAGTCTGGAAAGTGTTATAAAGCCATTTCCAAAGCTTGGGGAATCACAGAACCACAGTGAGAGCCGTTGTCCACAAATGGCGAAGACATGGAACAGTGGTGAACCTTCCCAGGTGTGACCGGCCGCCAAAAAAAAAATTACCGCAAGAGCACAGCGAAGACTCATCCAAGAGGTCACAAAAGAACCCACAACAACATTCCAAAGAACTGCAGGCCTCACTTGCCTCAGTAAAGGTCAGTGTTCATGCCTCTACTATCAGAAAAAGACTGGGCAAAAATGGCAAAACCAATGCTGAGCAAATAGAACATTATCTCAACTTTTCCAAAACACATCTTGATGATCCCCAAGACTTTTGGGAAAACATTCTGTGGATCGATGAGACAAAAGTTGAACTCATCGGTCCAACTCAACTCAACTCAACTCATGAAGTTGGAAGATGTGTTCCAGTACATCTGGCGTAAAAGAAACACTGCATTCCAAAAAAAGAACATTACACCAACAGTAAAACATGGTGGTGGTAGTGTGATGGTCTGGGGCTGTTTTGCTGCTTCAGGGCCTTGGAAGACTTGCTTTTATAAATGGAACTATCAATTCTGCTGTCTGCCAAAAGATCCTGAAGGAGAATGAAATGAACTTGGGTTGTTCAGCAGGACAATGATCCAAAACACACAAGCAAGTTCACCTCTGGATGGCTGAAGATAAACAAAATTAAGACTTGTATGCCTAGTTATGATGGATATATATATATATTGATAGAAATTTACCGAATCTGATCTGCTCTCTGTGGACCAGCTGTCTCTCTGCTGCTGCTGTTGCACTGATTCAGGACCCAGACTAGCCCAGATCTAATCTGTTCTTTCCCCTCCGAGGTTTGGCAGAGAGTACGGCAACAACAAAACACTGGCCACCAGATTTAGAAACAGGTTCGACCCCGAGGCAGAGCGCATCCTCTGAAGATAACATCCAGACTCGTTGTGTATCAGACAGTACCGCACATACATAAATCACCCCAGAGCCCGCTGCTATCAGCTATAACTGAAACCTTTTCATCGCACAGCATCTGTCTCTCATGGCACTGTATTAGATTTTGTTGTGATTTGTTTGTTGTGGTTTTAGATTTATTTTTTAAAATACCGTATTTTTTGCGCTGTAAGGCGCACTATCAATAAACGTCTATTTTCTGGTCTATTTTAATACATAAGGCGCACCGGATAACAAGGTACCACTGGGTGACAAGACATGCAAAGCTAAGTTAAGTAAACAAAACTGTAATCAAACACGTGCTGGATGTTAATCTGCACAGATTTCTCTCCTGAAAACAGTTCCTTTTGGTGAGTAATACACTTCCATTTATTTACAACAAGCTTAGATTTCCAGATTTCCTCTAAAGCTGGAGCATTAGCATTAGCAGATAACTCCTAGTGATAAGGGGCCACGTAGCTTGTTTTAACACGGTAAACGAGCAGGTTACAGTCCGAAATACTCGCCTCTGAACAGCAAAAGTGCTAGCGCTGTGGTTAGCGGCTAATGCTAATGCTACTCCAGCAGTGCTAGCTGGAGTTAGATGCAGGCTACAGACCAATAATACTCACCTCTGATGGGGTAAAAGAGCTATCGATTAGAGCGGTTAGTGGCTAATGCTAATTTTGCTCCAGCAGTGCTAGCTGGAGTTAGAAGCAGGCTACCTTTGGATGGCCAAAAAGCTAGCGCTTAGCGTGGTTAGCAGCTAATGCTAATACTGTTGGAAAACTAAACTGAAACTCCTGTATAACACTGTACTTCAGTGGAGTGACTTTACTGCGCATTACAACCTGACTGGTAGAATTCATACATAAGGTGCACTGGATTATAAGGTGCACTGACGATTTTTGGAAAAAATTAAGGATTTTAAGTGCAGAAAAATACAGTAATTGTTATTTTATTATACCATATTCATCACTCTTGTGTTTGATATGCCATAAATACTGTGATAATAGTATTAAAAAGTGATGAGATGTTTTGAGTTGTTTTTCACCATGTCTTGGACATGTTTGATGACTCTGGCTCTTCTTATTGGTGCAGAACCACCAAAACTATCAACAAGATAATGCTAGACCCCACAGCGCTCATGCAGTGATGGAGTGGTTTTCTGTCATCTAGTTCAGAGATAGTGGGAACCTTTAACATTTGCTCAAATAAGGTAGTGTACCTCTTGGTGAGAGATCATTCATTTCTAAACACCTCTATGATGCACTTGAAGACATTTTGCCTATCTGACAGGCTTTGAGAGGGGGTGCATCATTGGACTGAGAGAAGCAGGATGATCATCTATCATGCCGCAGTAGTGTCAGCAAGAAACCTGGACTGCTACAGACCGGAACTGGGTTGTCTTTAGCGATAACTGCAGGTTCTGTTTGTGATCTGACAACGGTTAAATTAAAGTATGGAGGTCTCGTGATGAGCTGTTCAATCCTACCTTTCTGTGGAGCAACACACTTCCCCAACTGCTGGTGTGATGATCTGGGAAAACATCAATTGCTTAAACAGTCAGCATTTTTCAGCAAGATAATGCTCACGCTCACGCAGCAAAACTTTAAAATAATTTCTCTGCAGATTGCATCACTACATCTTGGCCTGCATGTATGACATCACATCAATGTCAAAGGTTGGGGGCGATCGGTCATCTCCATCAGCGAATGATATTGGCTGATATGTCGAGGTTTTGTGAGTGAACTGCTACTACTAATAGTCTGCTTTAGAAAGTAAAGACGGGGAGGGGGAGGGAGAAGGACAGCAGGAAAGATAGCTAGCTATGCTAAAAGCCAAACTTTGGATTTATCTAAATAATAATAATCCTGGGTTCCATGTTTCTGACAGGCAGACAGTGCTGCAGAGGGGCTCATTCCACGGTGCCAAAAAAACGGACTAACAGTGCCAGAGAACAGCTTGTTCCATGGTGCCAAAGCTGGTCTAACAGTGCTGGAGAGCTGCTTGTTTCAAGGTGCCGAATCCAAGCTAATAGCACCGAAGTTCGGCTCTTTCCATGGCGTTGAAGCTGAGTTAACAGCGCTGGAGAGCGTCTTTTTCCATGGTGCCAAAGCCGGACTAAGAGTGCCAGTGAGCAACTCATTCCATGTCACCGAAGCCGGGCTAACAGTGCCAGAGAGCAGCTCATTCCTTTTTGCCAAAGCCGGACTAACAGTGCCAGAGAGCAGCCCGTTCTATGGTGCCAAAGCAAGGCTGACAGTCCTGCAGAGCGGCTCATTCCACGGTGCCAAACACCGGGCTAACAGTGCCAGAGAGCAGCTCATTCCATGTCACCAAAGCCAGGCTAACAGTGCCGGAGAACATCTCGTTCCATGTCGCCAAATCTAGGTTAACAGTGCTGAAGAAACAGCTCGTTCCATGTCGCTAAAGCCGGACTAACAGTGCTGGAGAGTGGCTTGTTCCATGGTGCCAAAGCCGGGCTAACAGTGCCAGAGAGCAGCTCATTCCATGTCGCCAAAGCTGGACCAACAGTGCTGGAGAACGGCTCGTTCCATGTCACCAAAGCCAGGCTAACAGTGCTGGAGAACGGCTTGTTTCATGTCGCCAAAGCCGGACTGACAGTGCCAGAGAGCAGCTTCTTCCATGGTGCTGAAGTTGAGCTAACAGTGCCTGGGATCGTCTCTTTCTATGCCGCTGAAGCTAAGCTAACTGCGTCGGACAGCAGCACGTTCCACAGTGCCGAAGCCGAGCTAACAGCGCCAGAGAGCGGCTTGTTCCATCGCATTGACAGTGCTGGAGTGCAGCTTGTTTCTTGGTGCTAAAGTCGAGCTAACAGTGCCAGAAAGTGTAGATAGGGCTGATTTTGATTTAGTTTGGAGGCGGGGTCACGGTCATCTCCATCAGCGTATGATATTGGCTGATATCTCCAGGTTTGGTGAGTGACCTCCTACTATGAATAGCCTGCTTTAGAAAGTAAAGACAGAGGAGGGGTAGGAAAAAGGACAGCAGGAGAGTTAGCTAGCAATGCTATCCGTCTTTCTGTCTTGAAGCTGGTTATTTAAACAATGTGTGTTAGACAGCTAACTAACCCATATTGTTTAAATAACCAGCAGTCCAAAACTTAATCCCCCGTTAGCACAGGATCATTGCACGATGCTGAAGCTAGGTTAACAGTGCCAGAGAGCGTCCTGTCCCATGTCATTAAAGCCGGACTAACAGTGCTGAAGAGCGGCTTGTTCCATGTCACCAAAGCCAGGCTAACAGTACTTCAGAGCGGCTCATTCCATGGTGCCAAAGCCGCACTAACAGTGCTCATTCCACAATGCCAAAAACTGGGCTAACAGTGCCAGAGAGCTGCTCATTCCATGTCGCCAAAGCCAGTCTAACAGTGCCAGAGAGCAGCACGTTCCACAGCATCAAAGCTGAGCTAACAGTGCAAGAGAGCGGCTTGTTTCATGGTGCTAAAGCCGGGCTGACAGTGTCGTACCCTGACAGTGGTGGAGAGTGACTTGTTCCACAGCGCAGAAGCCGGGCTGACAGTACCAGCAAGCGGCTCATTCCATAACACTGACAGTGCCATAAAGTAGCTTGTTCCTCACAACACATATCTGCTGACCATATATTACTCTTGAACTGTATCTGTAATAGCGTTCCAGTGCAGCAGTAAAAATGTCACAGTCCCCTTATTGATGTCTCGACAAACATTAGGACAGATGGATAAACACAGCGAGGTCTCTGTGACGCTCGTCATATTTCTGCTATCATTTATGACCTTCACTCTCCCGTATGAAAGATCTCTGAGTGTGAGGTGATGGAAAGCTCCAGGCTCTCATCTGTCTCTGACAGCGCTGCCGGTCTCTGTCTTGCTGTAGATACAGGATATCTGGATTTATTTGGATTTATTTGGTTTATTCAGAGCAGTAAGAATGTGCAAACAGTCAGCTGAAGGAGAATTTACCCTACACAAAAGATCCAAAACATTATAACCATTATATGCTGTCCTCACGTAGTTAAAGTGGTTCTTTATCTCACAAGTTTGAATCCCAAATCATGCTGCATTTGCCATCAGCAGCCAGAGTCTGAGAGAGCCATGCTCTCTCTGGGTGGGAACAGTAGAGGAAGCTCTCTTCCTATATAACTCTTTGATTGATGCTGGACAGCACAGGCAACCGTTAGCTGATGTATCACAGCTGGGGATCTGGCACTTTCCTTCCAGTGTGTTGTGATGCTGTCTGGGGTTGTTGCCTTAATTGGAACAGTGCCAGGGCGGACTGACTTCACATGTTTCGGAGGAGGAATGCACTTGTCCACACCCTCTAAATGTCAGGAGCATTGCAGTGTTAAGGTGAGTCCTACGGAGTGAGTTTAAGAATTGAGTAACTGTTTTTATTTTTTAAATAATGACAAACTGACTACCAGTACCAAATAATGACTCAGAATATCAATGAGATAATGCTAGAGTACACAGATCTCATCCAGTGATGGAGTGGATTCAGGAGTGAAGTTCAGGTTCAGGTGATTTCATCATAGAGATAAAAGTGAGATAATGGCAGAATAAATCAGGAGATTTATTTAGAAAATATGTTAGTGTACCTTTTGTTGAGAGATTTGTTAGATATACCTCTAGCATGCACTCAAAGACATTTTGCCCAGTTGCAGTGGTGTCGTATATGAGAAAACTGGACTACCACCAGTGATGGTATAGTTACTTTGAAAAAGTAATCCGATTACTGATTACTCCTTTAAAAAGTAACTTAGTTATTTTATGCATTACTTGATTTTAAAAGTAACTAAGTTACTTTACAAGTTACTTTATTAGTTAATTTCAGCAGCTGCAGACACCACCTCCCGCCGCCTTAACATAAACATTATTACCAGTTTTGCCAATACTCTCTTTATTGGAAAATGCATTTTTAACAGCAGCAATGTATCTCTAGACATTTAAAGTTGAACTATTTCCTGAAAAAATAAGTGGTTTTATAAAACAGAACCGTGTATATGGTCTAGGCCAGGGAGCACATATATGCGGTCTGCGGTCCGGGTCCGGACTCAGACATTGTCCAATGCGGACCCAAACCGATAAACTACTGAAAAGGATTTAATTCTGACAGCGTTCATTTAAAGCATCAGAGCTTTTCTTGTCTTTACGGTATACGCGCTCTGCGGCACAGTAAACTTGCAGACCAATCACGTGCGGTGTAAAATCTTCAAACACTCTCCTCGGCCAATCAGATCTGTGCAGACGGCTGCCCTGACTAGTGAATTTGGACTTGATTTTGAACGCCTTTAGAAAGAGATCTGAAGAACTGGCAAGAAAAACGGAAACGGGCGGAAACTAAAGACACGCCGAGCGCGAGAGACAGGGGAGAAAGCGAGACGCGTGTGATTGGGGGAGAGCGGAGGGGGATGGGGAAGGGAGCGGTGTGTGTGAGGTGGAGAGAGAGAGAGTAACGCACATTGACTTGGATAAGTAACTTTAATCTGATTACTGGATTGGAAATAGTAACGCGTTAGACTACTCGTTACTGAAAAAAAGAGTCAGATTAGAGTAACTAAGTAACGCGTTACTGACATCACTGGTTACCACAAGTAGTTAAATAAGGGACACAATGATATGTGTAGGAGGCTAGTCTATATATAATAGATTTTTTTTATGTTTTTATAGTGCACTTTTATTTTACCTATTTTCTCTCTCTCTCTCACTAATTATATAGTAGATAATTTTTATAGACTATGATATATAATCTATACCTGTAATGTGTATCAATAAATGATTCTGTATAAAAAACCAACAATGAGAAAAGCCAAAAAAAGGGAATAATTGTTAAATAAACAGATATTTGCTGGGGTGAAGTTTGCTCCCCGTATCATCTATCTACATGATGCCATCGAATGTAAAAAAAGAAAAAAAACATCCTTCCTGCCGAGCCTCGGAGACGGCGTGAAGCTCATGCAAAAATGTTGGAGATTTTTCAGAGCAGATTTCATGGAACATCTACCATGTGCCTCAGTTCCCCGGAGAGCTATTCTCCCCAGGCTGCAGATAAACAAGGGGGGTATTTAGACCCCGGTGGGAGAACATAATGTTTCGCGCCTGGGTAAAAGTACATTTATCAGTGCCACCATGCTTTCTTCCTCACTTAATTGCACTCCATTGTGATGCTAGCGTAGCCGCGAGATCTCCGCCGCTAAATAAAAGCCCTCTGGGAGCGCCGGACACTTTAACGAGAAGATTTGTAAAAGGGCCTAATGGTACGGAGTGTCATCTTACTAAATGTCAAATATACACACATTAAAATTGCATGCATTATTTGGGTAATAAATTAAGCTGTGCAATATTTTGTGTAAACATGTATAAATGTGTAATGCATTGTAATGAGTTGTAGAGGTTCCTAATGGAGTCCTGCGATAATCCATCTCATGCAACTTGAATATTCTCACACATTTCCAGATTTTGCAGATTTGCCCATAGGTGTGTAAGAGTGTTAATAGTGTATCTAATATCATAAATCAACCCACACATTTAAAATCGGTATGTGTCTGAAGATGCAAGTTGCCATGGCATAGTATCTTAGTTTTAAAGCAAGCGTTTGGGATAGGGTTTGGGCTTGTGGCAGCATGTTGGTTGACAAGCATTGTCTTCTTGAATAGAGCACCAGAGTGTGTGCAGAACTTCATTAACCTTCATGTTGGGTTGCCAAATTACCTGTAATGAAAATCAAAGGTGATCTGAAATTGTAACCCCCCCCTAGTTTATTTCCCATTGGATACCAATTTTAACCCAGTCTGTTTCCTGTTATTAAATCACAAACACTGACCTAAACTGAGGCAAGTAAGGCCTGCAGTTCTTTAGATATTGTTTTGGGTTTTTTGCCACCTCTTGGATGAGTTGTCCATGCCCTTTTGGAGCAATTTTGTTGAGTCCAAAAGCTTTGGAAATTACTTTGTAACCTTTTCCAGACTGATAGATGTCAACAAATTTGTTTTCTTGTCTCATCTTTTCTAGAATTTCTTCAGATCAGGGTATAATGTGTTGCTTTTTAAGATTTTTAATTTTTTTTATATAGTTTTACTTCTAATTTTTTTCCTCCATATTCTCCTCAATTTACACGGCCAATTACCCAACCCACTTGTTAGGACTCCCCAGCCTTTTTCGAACTGCTGAATAGCATCACAGCGCACTCGGAGGAAAGCGCAGCGACTCGGTTCCGATACATCAGCTCACAGAAGCCCTGTGCTGATTCACGTCACCATTTGGAGTGATGTGGGGAGAGAGCGCCATCTACCCACCCAGAGCGAGCAAGGCCAACTGTGCTCTCTCAGTGCTCCGGTAGCCGATGGCAAGCTACATGAACGGGATTCGAACCGGCGATCTGCAGACAGGTTGTATTCAACTGATTTCCTGATTCTACAGGTCTGGCAGTAATCAGGCGTGTTTGTGGTTAGTGAAATTGAACTGGTGGGAATGGGAGGGCAGGTTTCTATTGATTTGCTTTCTCTCTTAATATATCATCAGAAAATCTATATTAAAACAAGTATACCACAAAAGTAACAACAAAATGAATCTGTAAGAGGGCAAATATGTTTTAATGGCACTGTATAGAGGTTGGACAATAAAACAGAAACACCTGGTTTTAGACCACAATAATTATTGTTCTGGTGGAAACAGGACAGTTGAAGTGCACATTGAATTCTGCCGTGATTTGGGCAACAGTGGTTTTATGTTTTTTGGATACAATCCGGGTTAGCACCCGAACATCCTTTTCAGACAGCTTCCTCTTGCGTCCACAGTTAATCCTGTTGGATGTGGTTGGTCCTTCTTGGTGGTGTGCTGACATTACCCTGGATACCGTGGCTCTTGATACATCACAAAGACTTGCTGTCTTGGTCACAGATGCGCCAGGACAATGACCCATAATGTTGTGTGCATTGCAATATTTAGAGCAGAACTGTGCTCTTACCCTGCTAATTGAACCTTCACACTCTGCTCTTACTGGTGCAATGTGCAGTTAATGAAGATTGGCCACCAGGCTGCTCCAATTTAGCCATGAAACCTCCCACACTAAAATGACAGGTGTTTCAGGTTCATTGTCCAACCCCTGTATGTCATAATGAACTGACTATTTAATTAAGTTCAACTTACCCATGTTAACAGTGTACATACTCTGAGTTTGCCTCCGCCACAGTTGCCAAGTAATCACATTATACCACATCCCGCTAGCAGACTGTAGTAGAAGTAGTGAGGGCTGGATGCTTAGTGCTGTGCTAGCACATTTCACATGGGTTGTACTTATTGCTGGTGATGCTGTCTGAGCTCTACTATTTACTCATCCGAACAGAGCTCAACATGGCAGAGAGTTGGCGTGCAGACTCACCTCGTTATGTTGATGTGGATTACTGTATTTCCCAGCACCACTTCTGTATAGCTCAGTGCTACTGGGAGCTAATGCGCTTCTCCCTTTAGCGAAGCATGTCAGAGCGATAGACGTCGAGGATGTCTCTCTCTGTCATTCTGTTTGACACTTTTTCAAACCAGGCTGTTGGTTATTACGTGGGTTTAGGTTGGCACAGACAATGGGGATTGTGTAATTTTACCTCGATGACTTTGTTGTTGGGACTGGAGAGCGCTGCCATCTCTTCTGTACTGCAGCAGATCGGAACGGCTTCAAATACTAATCAGGTCTGACTTGTTTACACTCGCCTAGAACACAAGTCATAGAGGATGGATTAGCGTAGCCATGCGTGGCCTACAAGGCATGTGAAGTGGAAAAAATACACATATAATTTCCAAATATTTGGGAACACCCCTTTTAATAAACGCATTTAGCTACTGTAAGACTCTTTAATGTTCAGACTGCCAGCCCAAATCTGATTATATCCAGATAATCCAGTAAGAAACCACATTAAATCAGATATTTGCTAAACAAATCCAAACCTCACTGGTTTGAAAAAGTATTCATACCCCTTGAACTTGAACCTTTTTACATTTTGTCACATTACAACGACAAACTGTTCAGGGTGATGAGCATTGTTACTTTTCCGCCATACATCTGACCAAAGCACATACTTCCACATGTTTGCTGTGTTCCTACATGGCTTGTGGCAGCAAACTGCAAATGACACTTCTAATATCTTTCTTTTAACACTGGTTTTCTTCTTGCCTCTCTTCCATAAATTTATAATTGTCCTGTGGACAGATTCTCCCACCTGGGCTTTGGATTTCTGCAGCTTCTCCAGAGTGACCATGGGACTCTTGGCTGCTTCTCTGACCAGAGCTCTCCATGCTTGATCTGTCAGTTTGGGGTGGACGGCCATGTCTTGGTAGGTTGCAGGTTTGAATGATATTGGATTGAACAGTGCTCTTTTGGGTATTTTTTTTTATAAATGAACCCTGCTTTAATGCCAGGCATGAGCTAGAGGGGTGTAAAGCCCCTCAGTACTGAACTGTGGACCAGTGGAAAGGTGTTCTCTTGATTGATGGAATGATGCTATGCTGTCCAACATTTTAAGTTATATGATCTGATTTGGATGGTAGTAGTGATCAGCTTCAGGGGTTGGACAATGAAACTGAAACACCTTGTTTTAGATCACAATAATTTATTGTGGTGACGGACAGTTCTGGTGGAAACAGGAGAGTGGTGGTGCACATGGAATTCTGCCGTGATTTGGGCAGCCGTGGTTTTATGTTTTTTGGATACAATCCAGGTTAGCACCCGAACATCCCTTTCAGACAGCTTTCTCTTGCATCCACAGTTAGTCCTGTTGTATGTGGTTTGTCCTTCTTGGTGTTATGCTGACATTACTCTGGATACCGTGGCTCTTGATACATCACAAAGACTTGCTGTCTTGGTCACAGATGCGCCAGCAAGACCTGCACCAACAATTTGTCCTCTTTTGAACTCTGGTATGTCACCCATAATGTTGCATTGAAATATTTTGACACTCTTCACGATCTTACTGGTGCAATGTTTAATTAATGAAGATTGGCCACCAGGCTGCTCCAATTTAGCCATGAAACCTCCCACACTAAAATGACAGGTGTTTCAGTTTCATTGTCCAACCCCTTTATGTAGAGGTTTCCGTAATATGTAAACCCACATTTGCGATCGACAACCAACCAATATACCTTGGCAAAGTTTTTCATGACATCTTTATATTGAGATGAGTTGGTGGTGAGGTGGGGTGGTGATCCTATCCCAACATCCTGTCCACACTAATGCTCTAATTTCTGAATGCAAATAAATAAATAAATCCTAACAGCAATTATTCTAATACAAATTTAGTACAATACCTGTTTCCATGGACAGTAGAGACAATTACTCCAAAAAACAAAAGCAGGATAACCTCTGTCCATGCAGTGTATTTTCTCAATATACTGTAGGTTTCCAACCCTCAGTTTAGCCACTAAAACTTAATATATGACTCACAACACCTTAAAAAGGGCATAAAAACTGCTGTAAAGAGACAGTTTTATAGAGGCAATAATGTCAGCTTGGAAAAACAGCCTTTTATCGACATGCTGTCCAGTAGGCCAAGCCTTCCCTTATCACTAATGGTGACACTTGGAGAGGAACACATCTTAGGGTCCTCAGTCTTTGTCTCTCTGTCTACAAAGGTACATGAAATAGTGTCCACATGTCCACTTATCTTCTCATTTTCTGCTTTGTTCCAGACGCATCCAGAGAGGTCAATTGCTGCAGCTGTCCCACTGATAAGACTCCAGCCGGGTTCCCGGGCTCTGGCTGATAGCCTTTTCAACAATGGCCGGTCAGAAAGATGGGGCATCCCTGGAGTAGCATGGGTCTCCATGTGGTTTTCCATTTTGCAGGAACCTGTCATTGTAATTCTCCTTTGTTCTCCTTTCTATTAAGCATCATTCCAACAAACCCTAGGAGATCTGCCAGTTATTGCCAGTGGATTTGTGCACTCAAGCTATTCGCTGAAGCAAGACATGAGTGGTTAACAGAATTAAGGCTTAATAAACTTCATGATGGCCTGTTTGATTGATTGCTGCATGCGACAGCCATCGATAGTGATCTCTTTTATGTTCCTGTGACAAGTCAGATTGCTTTCATGAAGGTTGGTGGTGAAATCTTCATAAATTTGTTTACCCAGAGGGAAAAATGTTGACCAACATTGCATCCATGGCATTATCACACCGGCCATTAGGCTAATCTATGATCACTACCATGGCATTAGCATGCTGCACACTGGGATCATCCAACACTGCTACCACACTGAAAAAGATGATGCGTAAAAAGTTTTGCAACTTTCTGCATTGGCTTTTTTTTAAGTACATTTAATTTCAGATAAATTTAAGTAACTTCAACTCGGTTTCAGGACTTAAATGTTACATAGTAAATAAGTGAACTGAACTTCAGTCAATCCTTTCTTTTAGTAAACTTTACTTCATTTATTTTTGCTGAATCAATCCTTTCTTTTAGTAACCTTTACTTAATTTCTGCATACAATATTACCTAATTTCAATTACTTAATTCATACAATATTATTATATATAATTTTAGTTAAAACACATCTTCAAATATTTACATAATCTTAAAGATTTATTTTGTAAACAGACCAAGTCTCACTGTCTCAACACAGGGATGGCATGTAAAACATTCTTTTTTTGTTTTAGTATACTAAAAAGAATGTATTACATGCCATCCATGTGTTGATACAGTGTAAAATATGTGTGTTTTAAGTAAAAATATTTTAATTTCAGGAATTATAATATAGTATACATAAATTATTTGAGTAATATTGTATAAATTAAGTGATTGTAATTAGGTAATAGTGTATGCAGAAATTAAGTAAAGGTTACTAAAAGAAAGGATTGACTGAAGTTCAGTTCACTTATTTAATCTATGTAACATTTACGTCTTGAAACCAATCTGAAAAATAAATGTATTTAAAAAAAAGCAAATGCAGAAAGTTTTTTTTTGTTTTTCTAAGTAAATGTTATGCATCGTTTTTTTCAGTGCACAGTGTTAGTATTCCAGTGACTTATCTGACATTGCTGCCGTGGCCTCTGCATGCTGGTGACCAGGCTAACGTGTTGTTAGCATGCAGATGACTAGGCTTATCTGGCATTGCTGCCATGGTGTTATTTGGCATTGCAGACCAGTGATGAGGCTTGATCCCAATTGCTAACACAGTGTTAGCATCCCAGTTACGGTGCTCATTCCTGCTATGATCTTAGCACACCAATGACCAGGTTTTTCTCACATTGATACCACAGCATTAGCACAGCCTGGCTAGCCATCAAATAGACCCTTCAGTCCTTAAGCCCTACCACTAGACAGTTTTGTGGCCCCATGTATGGGTATTTAACTATGCAGGGAAAACTGATCAGGCTATCATCATCGTAAAGGTCAGCTTCTCTGAGTTTAGATACCAATGACCAAGACCTTACATTGAAGAAACGTTAGCTTCCATTGTAATTTACTACTTGCAGAGCTGCATTGCTCTTCAGTTATTTAATTGACCACTTCTTCATAAGCGTATAACATTAATTTTTACATTGCTGCTAGCTCCTACTAAGGCAATCAGTAGCCACATCTACAAGGCTGCTTTCACTATGTCAGGTGTGTAGGTCATAGAAATACATCATAAAAGGCATTGCCACTCACTATGGACAGAATGTGAACAGAAATCAAATCAAAATGTAGAAATCCAGATTCACATCCAGATGCAAACAAAGTCTTTATAGGCAAGTCAGTCTGTGGCTATCTTGCCAACACGGCTGGGCACTTAAATATCCTCATGCAAGATCTGCCTCCTATCTGTTTCAATGGAAAAAGACTCTAAATAAAATACTCTAAACAGAAAGTCTTATTGCCATTTGAACTACATTTTTAACATCAATGATGAAATTAGACAAAAACCTCATGAACTGTTTGTAACATTTGGCTCAAAAATGCATAAAAAAAAAAAAGTTTTTTTTGGCTTGTTGTGGCTATTGCGCCTGCACAGATCTCCACAACGAAAGGGTGGCAAATACTCCCCACCAGCACGCTGATTCTTCTTCACTCTCTGCCCAAGCAGCAAGCTGATTGGCTCTTTCTATTGAAGGGCGGGACTTGAACCATGAACGGGTGCCATGACCAGCGTTACGAGATATCCCATTCACACAGCGCCCATTCAGAGGCCTGTCTCCTCATTAATAAGGTCTCTGATTCAATGCGGGAGGCCCCAACACACACAGATCCTATAGGTCAGTAGAGCATTGTTCAGTTTCCATGAGACATGGCAAAAGTCATGGGACAGAATACTAGTTTGCATCACATGATATGTGGGAAGCTTTTTCAGCAATGCCTTTGTTTTGCTGTACAAAAATGTACAAAAAATGACAAACCTATGTGTCCAAGAATTATAAAGTGTGACTTTGGCTGAGATCAGTTCTTTCTTCAGTTGAATAAGATAAGATCTGTGTCCTACATCAGATTTTAGACTAAATAAATCCTCCAAATATGCGGAATGCTATTCCCCTGTTAGCCCGTGTCCTTCTTCCTTTTGAAATGCCTTCGGAGCTCCAGAGCTGTTGAAAGGAGGGGGGCTGGAATGGGGTCTGGGTAGGAGGACCAGGCGGGGCTGTTTTTAATTCATCTGATTTAATTAACAGTCCGAGCAGCAGCTCCCGAACACTGAAGCGTGAGTCACTGTTTTCTCTTATTTTCATTAAATACAGGACAGGGAGCGTCCGCTGAGAAAGACAGCGGTGAGAAATGGGACTTTAGCGAGTTTACCAGGAAGAAACCCAGTAACCGTCCGTTTTTCCTGTAACACAGGGTAACATTGACTGTTCCTAGATCAGATTCTCACGTCTGATTATGTGATACAGGGTTGTTTACAGCTTTAAACAATTAATAGATGAGATGCAAAGGTTTGCACACCTTACTTATGTAACATTAGTACACTCAATCAGTTATATGGAATACCAGAAGAACCACCTGAGACACCATAGCAAACACGTGTAATTCCATTGGAGTTGCTGTGGTATTTGCTTTTACATTCACAATGGTAATGCTAAATGGTTGCTTGATGAGTGCTATAGTTATTAGGTGGTTGCTAAGATGTTGCTTGGTGTTTGCAATTGTGTAACAGCCAGTTTCTCTAGCAACCACTAAACAACACCACTGCAACCCCCTGAGATACCAAATAATTTTACTTTTCAATGCTGCCAGCGAATCAGAGCAAACCACTGTACGAAGAGGTTGAACATCTTCAACCCAAACCAGAGCCAACATAATGGCCACTAATCCTGCAGTAAATACTGACACAGCATCTGACACCCTTTTAGTAAGTTCTGTCCGAAACTGAGGAACATACACTGAAACTCCACCCTTCCCTGACACTGGATCCACTGAGGCATCTGTATATACCTGAAGATAGTATTTATAATTAAAATCTAAGTAATTCACAACTGTACAATCTTTAGGTATAGCTCCCTTTTGCTTCTGAAACTCATCGTGTAGGTGTAAATCAACATTTGGCATTGGAAGAATCCATGGAGGAACTGATGGCAAAACTACTGTATTTCTCAGAATAATCTTTGACAACTCCATTCGTTGAGCCAAGTTATCCGCAATCCAACCAAAACTCTGTACCCGAGAATCCCCATGTTCCCAGCAAGCTTTAAGCACACTTTTTGTTGGATGGTCCTCACCATGTCCCTGTAACCCAACCCAATAAGATAAGAGTATTTGACTCCTTCTGATAACCAGAGGGGGTTCTCCCATTTCTACTAAAATTGCAGAATTTGGGGATGACATGAACGCTCCGCAACATGCCCTCATTGCTTGATGCTGAATTGTGCTAACCTTTTTCAACAGAGTATCAGAAGCCGAACCATAAACCACACTCCCATAATCCAATGCTGCACGAATTAATGAGATATACACCTGCCTAAGTGCCCGACGACTCGCACCCCAATCCGAGCCTGCCAAACATCTCAACACATTAATCCCTTTCTTACATTTTGAAACCAGTTTTTCAATATGAGATTGAAATGTTAACTTGCTATCCATCCACACCCCTAAATATTTCACTTCAACCTGAGTTAAATGTTTTCCGTACAACTGTAACCTAACCTGAGGCTTGTTCTTCTTGTTGGAGAAGCAGATTGTCTAAGTTTTACTCACTGAGAATTTAAAACCCCATTCACAAGCCCAGTTTTCAACTGCACTGACTGCCAATTGTAGCGACTTCTGTACCATCTCCAAATTCCTCCCTCTCTTCCACAGAGCCCCATCATCAGCATATAATGATCTCCCTATTCCAGGTCCGACACGTGAAAAAATACCATTAATCATGACATTGAACAGCACCGGACTACAAACACTACCTTGCGGTGTACCATTGTCAACATTATATGTCCCAGAAAAAGATTTCCCCACTCTAACTTGTACCGTTCTACCGTTTAGAAAATCCTTTATCCAATTAAACATTCTACCCCCCTAATTTTCTTTTGTTATTTTCTGTCTTATTCATTCTTTGTTTTGGATTATTATTTCTTTGTTCAAATTTGGTTTCTGTTTTGCCTGAGTTTGTATCCTATTTTTATAATTTTGCTTTGCGTTATCAACCCTAACTATCTGTTGCTTCTTTTTGTTTTGTTTGGAATTGGGGTTGATTTCTTATTGACTACGTTCTCATTTATGATTTGGTGTCTTGTCATTTATTAAGTATTTCTCATTTGTTTCATATATTTGATTCCCTTATAATTTGAGTTTGAGTGGTTAATTTGGTGGGATTATTTTATTTTGAAGATTAGTGCAGTCAGTCGACTGCACTTTCCTGATTTTTGTATTTTGTGTTTGGATTACTTTAATTTGGGTTAAATTTTGGTTATTTGGGCTTTCTTCTCTTTCTTCTGTTTAGCAGAACTGTGTGTGTGTGCGTGTGCGTGTGCGCGTGTGTGTGTTTGTGGTGGTTGTACTGTGGTGTGGTAAAGAGGGGCTGCGAGAGACCAGGACTAAATAAGATAAGTGCCTTTCTCTTTTATATAGTTGTTGCAATTAATTGTGTAGTTTTAATTTGAAATATAGTTCTGGTAAAATTATTAGTGGTCTCTCCCCTCTACCATTTGCCATACTTAATTTTGTTTCTTTTTTGGCTGGACAGGAGCTGTGGGCCAAAGCGACAGAGCTTGGGGTGTGGAGTACCTTTTCACCATTCTGTAGTGTAGAGCACTTGGTGTTTGAGATATGCAGTGCAGTCACGTGTGGTGTGTGTAGTGTAGGTGACCTCGTATCCTTTTTCTGCTCCTTTCTGCCGCGGTAAGCCCTCAGTCCAGTCCTGGCCTGAGTCTTAATATTAATTTGTCTGTCCAGTGTTTGTGTGTGTGTGAAAATGTTTTAAAAATAATTGTTAATAAAATTGTGTTTAAATATTTGGAACTCCGTCTCTGGTCTCAAAGTGTTCTAGATCTGCGTGTCTTTAATTTTCTTGGCTTTAAGGGCCAGTTATATTTCCTAGGGGTGAAATTCCCTTAGGTGGCGTAGTCGTGCACTATTTACTATAAATATTTATTGGTATGCTTACTCTCTCTTGCCACATGTAGCAATATCATAGCATGCACCTGGCATACAACAAAAATGACCTAACAACACCTTATCAACCACTAAGCAACTCTTGTATACCACCTTCCAACACTGCAACAGTCATCTAGCAACACCATAACTACCCCTTTGGTATTTGCAACCATCAATCAGCACCCTGTCATCATCCTGGCAACAAAATTGTAATCACCTAGCAGTTACCTAGCAACCATCTGGTATACCATTGCAACCATCTAGCAAAACAAAAATCTAGTTTCACTGTCTGGTATTTGGAAGAACTTAAGCTGCACAAATGTTCTTTCTCAGCCACCACCTAGGACGCAAAAGCAATCAACTAGCCACGCCACAGCAACCACCAGGTATACCAAAGACACCACCTATCAATAACCTGTAGTTTTTCCACCGAAAAAACTACTTAGAACACTGAAAAATTTGTTACCTGTCCCCACTCTCTAACTATAAACTTTACCAAGAAATATAATTCTTAAAATCCTTTAGAGATGTATAATAAATCCACAATATTTAAGTTTAAATACACATTTTAGTATGTGTGTTTCACTCATTCTTGTTACCATAAAACATTACCCCATCTGAAACATCTGCAACATTATACAAGTCACATCTACAACAGGAAGTTACATCAGTTGGTTCTTCTGAAGACCACAGGAAGACCAAAATAAAATTCCCTCTTCCCTAATTCTTTAGTTTTTCTGTATATTTCATATTATTGTAAATATGACTGAGGAGGTTAATCTCAACACTCTGTCCTGTTACCTAAATTAATTCTTAGATCTTATTTGTTTTTTTTTGTTTTTTTTTTTTTAAATACAAATTTTGGGAAAATCGCTAGAATGTGCTTGGTGAATTCCCTTTAGCTATGTTTCATGTTTTTTGCTAATTCTATGCTAAAAACTTAGTCCTGTTACTCAAAACTAATGAACGGATTCTAAAAAAATAAAAAATAAAATAAAATAATAGTAATTAGTGCCAGTAACAGGAGTGAGCTCCAGTAACAGGAATGAGTGACATTAACAGGAGTGCTTTTTTTTCTCATAGATATCAATTATTTGAACATGCAGTCAACCATTTCTTTAAAATAAAGACTTCCTTGAGAAAAAAAAATCAAAGGAATGAGTGGACTTTTAGACTGAGCTTTTAAACATGCTTTATAAATGTAACCATCTTCAACCATATTTTGTAACCATCTTCAGCTTAAAAAATCTCATAAAAAATTAAAGTAAAGCTGCCTGAGTTTGACAATTACATGATTTGAATAGTTAAATACATGTGTATTAGATTCACAGCAGAAAAAAATAAATACAAATAATGTATGTTTAATTTGGAAGACACGTTAAAACAAGCAAATGGCACTCATTTGGTTGAATGGCTCATATGCATGACATTTAATAGTAATACCATGCTATTTACACTAAATGTAAGATTAACATCATGTTATTCAGACTATATTCATGTTATATGCATTGTATGCTCTTTCAAGTATTAGCTTGTGATTTAAACGCAGACTGCTAAAACAATAAACCATTCTATAGTCACGTTATTTGCTAGGCATGGTTACTGCAGATAGACAGGGTATAAACGGTGTGCCATGTTCACTTAGTTTTATTTTTTATATTTTATCTCTGTCAAGACAAACCCCAGAACCCAACGGCTTCACATACAAAACATTTAAACGATTATATCACAGTTAGAGCCGCTATCATCACTAGTAGACTAAAAGCAGCTCAGCCCCGGTGCGACTGTGTACTCAGAGCTCAGTAAATTGCCTGGGCGAAGCATCGTCTCTGGGCTGTATGTGGGTCAGAGAGCTGAGGCGGCTGGTGGAAACATAAGGACATGCAGGACTATTTTCTGCAGATCATTTTGTTGAATGTTTTTTTTTTTTTTCCTAAACCAAATATGAGGTATTAAGACGGGTCTTCTAAAAGCAGTTCACAGCTTCAGCAGCCATCCTGTAGCAGTCCCGTAAACAGAACCAGGCCTTCGATACAGATAATTTTACTTGGGTTTATTTTGGAATAATAAAAATATATGGAGAAAAATGCAGAATGCAGAAATACTGGTATATCTAGTCATTCATTGTTTGCTTTAAAGATTTAATACTGTTTTTGTTGGAAAAACTGTCTCCGCTGCCCAGGGAAGACTTTTATCAAAGTAATGATTCTTTTGAAGCATCACTATGAGGATTGAGAAGATTGGGACGTTGGATGATCACAACCCTTGGTTGGAGTGTGTACAAGCATTGTCCTGCTGAAAGATACCATTTGGAAGTCCTGCCATGACCTGGAAACACATGTAACCATGGGATGTCCTGCAAGTATTGCTGAGCTATTAGCATCTATTGTATTATTGAGTTGGGAGCAGGATGAATGCTTAAATCTGCAGGGCAGCAGGTCCTCCAAGACCAGTGTTGGGTATCACTGTTAGCGCTTTTCCACCAAAAGAACTCTGGTTCCTGAACCAGTTTCGTTTGGATTTATAAAATTTCAGTGAACCAGCTCAGTTTTCCACCAGTTTTGTGGAACCATCAAAACGTCACATCAGTAAACATCAGTAAACGTACCGGTTAGCTGACCTACAGCCCAACACGCTGTCCAGCACATCATAAAACGGCGGTACACTCCCCCCGCCCAACTCCACTCCATTTTTAAGCTTTTTTCAGCCTGTTTAGCCTTTGCTCTTTCGTGCAAACATAAATTTTGTGCCCAAGATAAATCCTCCTCTAGTTCACCGTAAAGTTTCTCCTTCCTAGTTCTCCCTTTAAGTTTATCCTGAAACTCTGGAGAACATTAAATCCAGAGTAAATGTGTTTCCTCAGCAGAACACTGTGCATTCTCAGACACGCCCACAGATTTCAGCACAGTTCGCACTGAGGAACCTAGTATTCTTTGGTTCCCGCTGCCAATGAATGTTCTTGGTTCCGGAATCTACTTTTGTTGGTGGAAACACGGCAAACGGGTTCAAAATCAGGTTCGCGAACCAGAACGGTGCCGGTTCCACGTCGGTGGAAAAGCACTATGTGTGTAGCAGACTGTGAGAGTATGTAGAGATAATGGGGTCACCAGGATTTGGATTGGGAAATCTGGATATAAAAGTATGAGTTAAATTTACATTTTACATTTACATTTTAAGGTATTTAGCAGACGCCCTTATCCAGAGTGACTAACAACAGTGCTTCGTTGTTTACTTCAAGATATCCATAGCTACACAAGCAAAAACAGGAGAGTTGAAATTTCAGAGTTAAACAGCTAAGAGTTTATTCCCACTCTCAAAGTGTGATTTTAACTCTTTCAGTGTTAAATGGTGTTCAGTGTTGGAGTTATATGACAGAGTTGAATATTTCAGTGTTAATCCCACTTAACCCAATAAATACTGGCCAAATCCACAGAGATTTAATTAAACTCCGCCCAGTCAAACACTTTATTTGCATAATGGGTGTGTACCAACTTACCATCTGTGTGAAATCTTGCCCACCAGGGCTCCTTCCATTGGGTATTGTGTTATATTTTGTTTAATGGTTGTTTGTCTAGCCTATATATTGTAGGCTATAAGAGCAAGTTACCATCTTTTGTACAGTAAATTGTGATAAAGTGTTGGTAATGCACTAAGAAATACTAACCTGTCCTGATTAATAATTAAATAATAAAAAGTCATATTAATTGACTATTCTTCTTCTCATTTATATATATTTTTAACTCTTTCCAGTGTTAGTGTAACAATTTAGGAAGAAATACAAATGTGAGTTAAAAAGGAACTCTGGCAAGGTGTTAAATGTTTAACTATTTTGAAAGTATTGATTTAACTTCCTGAAAGAGAGTTAAAATCAACTCTGTGGGAGTTAATTTAACACTTGCCTTTTTGCTGTGTACATAGGCCTACTCCAAACGTGTGTAAAATTAACACTTTAGGTGTTGCTATAACACTAATGAACAACACTAACATAAGTAAATAGTACACTGCACAGTGTCATATTAACACTAAACATTTAACACTGCTATCAGTGTAATTTTTACTCTCTGTAGAGTGGGACCATATATGCTCCAAAGGAGTGTTAAAGTTAGCTCTTTAGGTGTTGGTCCAGCACTGCTAATTTTACTGTGTAGTTTGTAGACTAGGATCAAGTGATACACAGAGCTTAATCATATTTTGAACCCTAGAATTTATTATTTATTTTTTTAGATTAGAAACTCTTTGAAAAGATGAGTCTTCCATTGGTTTTGAAGACCACGAGAGACGAGTTCGTTCTACCATTTTGGTCCTAGTACAAAGAAGAGTCGGGATGTTTGTTTTCTGTTGGTTTTGAGGGATGGTGGTTCGAGTCGAGCTGTAGTGGAAGCTCTATATGCTCTTGGAACAGATCTGGCTTTGACCATTGCCATCAAGTATGAAGGAGCTGGTCTGTTTTTGGCTTTGTAGGAGAGTTAATGTTTTATCACTATGCATTCTTAAAAAAGCAGTGGTTTATCTTCTGCTATTATGCAGTTTCAGGGCTTCTTCTACGTCATTGCTGGACACTGTGTTTGGTTTCGTTCAGCTCTGACTCCTATTGGAGATATCTGATCGGTTGTGAAATGGTTCTCCTGTAATCTTTGTGAGATCAGCCTGAGAAAACAGACAGACTATTTGAGGCTTATCTGAGCTCTACAGCTGATTGGTTGGAAATCCAGAGCTGAAATAGGAACTGAGCTTTAAACTGATGGACTGACACGTTATACCCACAACATGAGGAGAAATGTGTTGTGCTGTTAGTGTTGGTGACACTTTTAGGAACGAAAAGTGTAATATACATTGGTATATATGGTGTAAATGTTTGGGGACCCCTGGTTAAATATCTGTTGGCTAAGTGACAAAAAAGAACATACAGTAAAACCTACAGTTTACCTACAGTAAAACATGGTGGTGGTAGTGTGATGGTCTGAGGCTGTTTTGCTGCGTCAGGGCCTGGAAGACTTGCTGTGATAAATAGAACTATGAATTCTGCTCTCTACCAAAAAGTCCTGAAGGAGAATGTCCGACCGTTTGTTTGTGACCTCAAGCTGAAATGAGTTGGGTTCTGCAGCAGGACAATGATCCAAAACACACCAGCAAGTCCACCTCTGAATGACTGAATAAAAAAAAATGAAGAATTTGGAGTTTCTTTGTCAAAGTCCTGACCTGAATCTGATTGAGATGTCATTCATGCTCAAAAACCTTCCAATGTGTCAGAATTACAACAGTTCTGTAAAGAAGAGTGAGAAAAAAATTCCACCTCAACGCTGTAAAAGACTCATTGCAAGTTCTTGCAAATGTTCTATTGCAGTTGTTGACCCAGTCAGTTATTAGGTTTAGAGGGAAAACACTTTTTCACATAGGGTCATATAGTTTTGAATTTTTCTCCCTTAATAAAAACCTTCATTTAAAAAATGCATTTTGTGTTTACTTACTGTGTTGTCTTTGACTAATATTTAAATTGTTTGATGATCTGAAACATTTAAGAGTGATAAACATGTAAAAAAATAAAGCATAAAGGGGACAAACACCACTGTATTTTAAATGAAATTGCTTTAACTGTTTTAAGATTACAAAGAAAGTAAAATGTGTCAAAGTTTGGGCCCCTTGCATGGTCCCTTTATGAGGTATCACAGCCTGTAAGCTTGTCTTTTTTGGAAATCCCTGTTTCCACTGGTGGAATGGAATTGCACTGGATGAATCTGTGCTTAATGATGTAAATCAGCTTCCAGAAGAGTTCATCATTCAGTCAATCAATATGAAATATCAGTACACACACTCCTTTAGAGCTCTTTTCTGGCACCCAATGTGTTTTTTTTATCCACTGTATAGTAGATAGACAAGGCTTTTGTTCTTGTTGGATGCACTATGTTTTTGTTTTGCCCGGAGTGAGATCTTAGTAACAGCTTGTTTGGAACACCTGGTTTGGTAAATCATTTAGCGATTAATGGTGTTTAAATTTGGTGAACTGCTGACGGAATTGAACTCATCCACTGGGGTCCTGGCTGGGGACTAGTTTTGTTCTGCAAACTAGTTCACAATATCCCAACTACTTGCTACAGTTTAAAAATTCTCTATAATTTGTATTGCATTTACAGCTCTGAAAAAAAAAAGAGACCACTTAAAGGTCACCTTCCGTCGTTTTTTCTTTCATTTTAAAATGTCTAGTTGTGGTCTCTAGTATGAATGAATGACATGTGAGCCGTTTTTGTAAAAAAAAAGTGCTCAGGTGTCTCTGTATAGCTCTTTTTTAATGGACTGTTTTAGGGGTGTGTCCAAAATGACCGGATTCCAGCTTTGCTCATGAATATTCATACATGCAAACAGCATGCAAATATCTCTCCTCTGATTGGCTAGGAGCACTGCGACGCCCCTCCGCCGCTCTGCCGCTCACTGCCTCCCACCTCCTAACTGATGAGCGGTGATGTTGCGTCGCTTCAGCTCCGCCTCTGGGAGTTTCTCGAGCCAAGGTGGGCTGGTCTGTGAGTTTCTGCCTACGTAGGCAGAAAGATAATTCAAAATTCACCCGTTTTTCGGAGGGGGGGAGGGGGGATTTCTTTGCTTAGCTCCTGCAGACAATGGGGGCTGCAAAACAGTTTAATGTGCAGGTGTACACATTCAACTCGGAGAGACCTACTGTATTCCACAAAAAACAAGAAAAATCGGATTTTCGCGGAAGGTGACCTTTAAAAATAATGAGTTTCTTTGATTTTACCAAATTGAAAACCTCTGGAATATTATCAAGAGAAAGATGGATGATCACAAGCCATCAAACCAAACTGAACTGCTTGAATTTTTGTACCAGGAGTGGCATAAAGTTCTCCAAAAGCAGTGTGTAAGACTGGTGGAGGAGAACATGCCAAGATACGTGAAAACTGTGATTAAAAACCAGGATTATTCCACTAAATACTGGTTTCTGAACTCTTAAAACTTTATGAATATTAACTTGTTTTCTTTGTTTTCTTTCTTTTTTGTTATTTCAGCCATTACTCATTTTCTGCAATAAATGCTCTAAATGACAATATTTTTATTGAAATTTGGGAGAAATGTTGTCCGTAGTTTAAAGAATAAAACAACAAAGTTCATTTTACTGAAACATATACCTATAAATAGCAAAATCAGAGAAACTGATTCAGAAACTACAGTGCTCTCCTATTTTTTCCTGTATGTTTAGCTACATCTGTTTTAATAGGGTCTGCAGTTTGTTTCAGTATTGCTGAGTTATAATCATGAGATCAGGGTCCTAAAAAAATATATATATATATTATTCAGCAACAGAACCAACAGTCTCACCACACATTAGCCAGGCTTTATGGCGAAGGCTTGTGAGAGAAAGGCGCGTCACATCAGGACAGCGGGCACAGTGCTAGCATTAAGAGCTAGCAGCGCTGGCACAGCACCCTAATTAGTGTTGTCAATCAGGGAGCTGGCGCCCAGAGCTGGTGTGCCAATCTCAGGTGATAGCCCAGCTGATGGGGCGGACCGTAAGCCAGTGCGCCAGACATGCGAGGTGGCAGCCCGCGGGTGAGAGCTGTGATGTCATGCCTGTCTGCCCCCATCTGTCAGAGCCCGTCTCCCTCGGACAGCCGGCGGAACGCTGCAGAGTACGTATTCTTATTACCGCCCTGAGTGAAGATAGCAGGGGTGCAGAGACATAGCAAATACAAATTATTTCTGCACTCTGGTTCACAGGGTTCAGAATGTTCTAAACCCCCCTATCTACACTATGTAGAAAAAGTGTAACAGTTAAAAACACCTGGTTTTAGACCAGAATAATTTATTGTCCTGACGGACAGTTCTGGTGGAAACAGGAGGGTTGAGGTGCACATTGAATTCTGCCATGGTTTTAGCACCCAAACATCCCTTTCAGACAGCTTCCTCTTACAGCGTCCACAGTTAATCCTGTTGGATGTGGTTGGTCCTTCTTGGTGGTATGCTGACATTACCCTGGATACCGTGGCTCTTGATACATCACAAAGACTTTCTATCTTGGTCACAGATGTGCCAGCAAGACGTGCACCAACAATTTGTCCTCTTTTGAACTCTGGTATGTCACCCATAATGTTGTGTGCATTGCAATAATTTGAGCAAAACTGCAGAACCTTCACACTCTGCTCTTACTGGTGCAATAATGTGCAGTTTATGAAGATTGGCCACCAGGGTGCTCTAATTTAGCCATGAAACCTCCCACACTAAAATGACAGGTGTTTCAGTTTTATTGTCCAACCCCTGTAATTACTAAGGGTGAGCAACTGTCATATGAGATGGCTTGTCAGATTTTCACACCATCAGTTTGGGCAGTGTGTTGTTTGACAGTAAAGACAGGATTGAAATGTTCACCATGAGACCTCAGGATCTCAGAACCTCAGAACCTGGATTCCTCACTAAAGACAACACGGTGCTAGTGTGTAGAAGTCCATGTTTTTTCTTTCATGATATGGTTGCTGGTTGGCGAATGGTCAAAATAGCCTAGTCCTGCTTCTCCCAGTCCAGAGATACTCACTTTCTGTAAGTCTCTCAACTGGTAGAGGCATGTCCAGCAGTCAAAAATCTCTCACCAAGAGGTGCACTACCCAAATATAACCCAAATGGGAGCCTCTTATTGGGTTTGGTACTACACAGAACCCATTTGTTTAGAGTTTACTACAGGAATTGTATGTCTCAGCTACAATATTCCAATCTGTTTTTTTGTAGTAACTCTCTGACTACCATCTGACGGCCTCCCACAGCGAGCGTGGAGGAAAGAGCATGAACGTCTGCCATGTTTATGCATCACCAGCCACACAGTGCAACACACTGCATTTCCTCCATGACTACATGTCACTTTGTGATGGAGCGAGATAGACTCGGCCCCTCGCCTCGGGCATTCAGCCAATGATATCACTTTAGACTCCTGGCTACCGACCACACATGGAACAACTGAGATTGTGAGCCGGCAGGTACATCTCTGCTGTACAATGAGTGATTTTACCAGTTTGTCAGTCAGAAGCCCCAAGGGACATCACCACATATATATATAAAAACTCTGCACCCAGACACTTCGATAATATAGATAATATACAATTCTGCTTTTACACTTTTAGAAGTATATTGGCTACAGTATATGCTTCATTACACAAACCATGTAAACTAAGGTCCAATTTGTATTGCAAACCTGAGAAATGCAACAAATATTGAACCTAAATCAGTAAACTTGGTTGAATCACTAACCCAACCCAGTAGACTGGGTCAAATCATTAACCCAAACCTGCAAAATGCATCAAATTATGAACCTAAATAAGTAGACTGAGTTGAACCATTAACTCAATCCAGTGTTCCTGGATCAAATTATTTACCAAACCGTGCAAACTGGGTCAAATCGTTGAACCAATCTTACAAACTAGGTCAAAACATTACCTCTTTCCAGTAGAATTGGTCAAATAGTTAACCCAACCCTAAAAACTGGGTCAAAACATTTACCCAACCCAGTACACTGGGTCAAGCTCTTAACCCAACTTAGTGCATTGAATTGAACCATTATTTCAATCCAGTGCACTGGATCACATTTTTAATCAAAACCTGCCAAATGAGTCAAACCAATGAACCTATTTTACAAACAAGGTCAAAACTTTAACTCTTCCCAGTAGAATGGGTCAAATCATTAACCCAACCCTGAAAACTGTCAAACCATTAACCCAACCCAGTACACCGGGTCAAGCTGTTAGCATAACTTAGATTTAAACCATTATTTTAACCCAGTGCACTGGATCAAATTATTGAAAACCTGCCAAATGAGTTAACCCATAGAATCACTAAAAAAGAAAACTAAAAAAAATGTAGATCCTTCCCAGTAGGACCAGAATTAGTACTATTACTAGTATTGTAGTATTACATTAATCCAACCCTGAGAACTGGGTCAAACCATTTAACCAACCCAGTACACTGGGTCAAGTTGTTAACATTACACAGTACACTTGTGCAGTTGAACCATTTACTCAACCCAGTGCACTGGATCAAATTATGCATCAAACCCTGCAAGTCAAACCATTAAATCACTCTCAAAAACTAGGTCAAATTTTTAACCCTAGCCAGTAGGATCTAAATTATTAAACTGGGTTCATTCATTAACTAACTCAGAAGGTTTGGGTAAAATCATTAATCCACCCCTGAGAACTGGGTCAAACCATTTACTTTCCCAAGCACACTGGATCAAACCATTAATCTTAACATATTATATTGGCCCGGTAATTAAACCAGCCAAACCAGTACCATGGGTCAAACTATTATCCCAACTCAGTACATTGAGCAAAATAATTTACCCAACCCAGCACACTGGATCAAACCATTAACCCAACCCATTAGACTAGGTTAAATCACTAGCTCAACCCTGCAAAAAGGGTCAAATTATTCAATCAACCCAGTAGACTGGGTGAAACCATTCACCCTCCCATGCAAACTAGATCAAACCATTCATCTCAACCCATCACACTGGCCCAGTTAATTAACTCAGCCAAACCATTACCATGGGTCAAACTATTATCCCAACCCAGTACATTGAGCAAAATCATTTACCCAACCCAGCACACTGGATCAAACCATTAACCCAACCCAGTAGACAAGGTTAAATCACTAGCTCAACACTGCAAAAAAAAAGTGAAACTGTTCACTCAACCCAGTCATATCATTAACCCCATTAACACACTGGGTCAAATGGTTAATTCATCTTTGAAAAATGGGTCAGAACATTAACCCATTACCTTATGGGTTAAATCAGACCACACTAAGGTCATCCATTCCACTGGATTGCTCAACGTAGGTTATTTTGGTGTTTTATGGTAAAATATATAGGCAAATAAATAATAGTTGTGTAATAAAGTGTTCACAAATAATTATATAATACATTCTCTGTTTTTTCTGGAATTTGTTCCCTTATTTTCGCTCAGAAAAATCAACAAAATATCTCATTTGACCAGAGGTTCCATGTGACTCATGACATTACGTGACAGCGGCGCAGCAGAATCTTAAAGTGTGAGTGCAGCAGTGGAACAGAATGTCTGGAGGGATGGACCGGGGGAGAGTGGAGAGTGAAGGGGGGGGGGGGGGTATCTAACCGGGAGCCCATCAGTCACTTTCACATGTGATAAGACAGGCTGAGGCTGTGCTCCGCTGCCAGCCTTCTTTCCTGCCCTTGGAGAGACGAGACGTTTCCTGCTGGAAGTCACACTCGCTGGAGAACACAGACCGCCGCCTTGTCTTAATCTATCAGACCAAAATAGCTTTTAGAGAACTGAGGTTCTGCAGCCAAGCGAGAACACAGGCCTCAGGTTCGGCTGCTGTGCGGGCTGCTCGGCAAAGTACTGGTAGGTCTGCATCTCTGATTGGCTCTGGAAGCTTGGTCTTCGAGAGAGACCACTGTGAAGAGGACAACAAAATGAACAGGATAGGGGCATAAAGATTTAGCTGTGGTTCTTTCTTTTTAAAAATGGTGGCCCTTATTCACCCTCCACACTAACACTGACTGGTTGAAAGGTTCTTCATATCAGTGGATAACCTTCAGTAGATGTCTTTATATAGAATCAAAGAACTTTTTGAACACATTTACAGTCCTTTTTTGTGTAAAGAGTCCTTTAAGTAGGTAGAAATATAAAATAGAGGCCTTTTCTGTACTACTAGAATCACATTCTGGTGTCATTTCATGTCAAGAATGCCTCTAAAATTCCAGTTTCTGCTACTGCCCATAAAAATCCTTCTTTTTATGCTCTTTAATAAAGACAATAGTTATGTATAGCAATTGCCTTGATGCTAGATACACTGTAGGTACTGTTTGGATGTATAAATGGTCCTATATTCGGTTAAAAGGACACATTTTTGTAGATGTTCTGTTTCATGTAAACCTACATGGGCAAAGGTTTACTATAGCAAACCTCAAGTACTACAATATAGAAATACATCAAATATACTTCAAACGCTCATGTGCAAAACTGAAGCCTTATGTTAATTATGTCCAGAAGTGGTGTCAATCTTCCTGGGTTTGGAAGCCACTGGGATATATCAGCACACAGTAGAAACATGCATTGTAGTCAGAAGAATCAGTATTCCAGATTTTGTTTGGAAGAAATTGAAGCTTTGTCCTCCAGAATAAAAGCACAATCCAGGCTGTTATTATCAACAAGTCTAAAGCCAAGTCAGCTAATGCACACAGCTAATGAAAATCCAAAAATCAATATCTCAGAAAATGATATAAGACCAATTGGTACTTTTGGCAGTGTGGGCAGTGTGCCAAGTCCTGCTGGAAAATGAAATCCACATTTCCATAAAAGTTGTCAGTAGAGGGAAGCATAAAGTGCTGCACTGCACTGACTTTGAACTTGATATAACACAGTGGACCAACACCAGCAGATGATAATAATATGATATAATATTAGATGATATAATATTCTAATTTTGACTAGAATTTGCCCTCGGGGATCAATAAAGTATCTATCTATCTATCTATCTATCTATCTATCTGTCTATCTATCTATCTATCTATCTAATTTTCTGAGACACTGAAAGATATGACATGTTAGATATAGCTGAAATAAGGAAACATTTAGAGATCATTTTCTTACTCTAACTGAATCTATTAGCGGCTCCATATTTGCTCAAGACAAACGGAGTCAAAACACTAAAGCTCTTTATTCTGTGTGCAGAAGTGAAAGTGTCGCCGGTAATTTATAGTCGCAGATCATTTATAAAGAGGACGACACATTAAGCATCTTTGTTATGCAAATGAGCATGACACTGATAATGCATTTGTAGTTAATAAACTAGCGATATCTGGAACGCTGATGTTCCTCATTACGCTGTAGGAAAACACCAGACATTAGTGGTTCTCCGCGGGAGGCGGTGCCCGGCAGCCCTGCCTGAACAACTGCCTGAGCCGCTGTTGGTTTGTGTTGAGGGTTTGGGTAGGGGGTAATTGTCTGTGAAAAGAGAGCAATGTGTGAGCGACTAACCAGCCTGGGCTTCTGAGAATGATGGCAATGCATAAATACCCCCACCCCCCACCACCCCCCTGCAATATCAATCTATCTTCATGCCTTCATTCCCTCAGTGCATACATTAACACTTCATCAGTATCGAGAGCGTGGAGAATGGATCTGCAGAGTTCTTCAGGGAGTTATATACATCCCCCAACTCAGCTGTGCATTTCTATACTTCTAGTTTGTTGTTGGAATGACTTTTAGATAAATATATAATGGATCACCTGCTTATTAATATTTTTTTTTCCCAAAATAAATGGTATTAAACTTTAGTTTTTCTTACGTTTGTTTGAGTAACTGTCTCTACTATCCAAATGAAATAACTGAGTTGAAGTGCAGACTTGCAGGTTTAATTCAAGGGGTTGAACAAAAAAATTATGTTAGGTATTTAGGAATTGCAACGATTTTTCAACACAGCCTCCTCATTTTAGGGTCTCGAAAGTAATACTTTTACTACTTTGTTCACAATCCTTTGCAGACAATGACTACCTGAAATCTGAAACCCATGGACATCACCAAACTCTGGATTTCCTCTATGATGCTTTTCCAGGCCTTTACTGCAGCTTTCTTCAGTTGTTGCTGGTTTGTGGGTCTTTCTACCTTTAGTTTTGTCTTAAGCGAGTAAAAACAGCTGAATCAGGTTGAGATATGGGGCTCTTTTTAGAGATCTATAGCCCAACAGTCAAAAGCGCATCACGCAGCTGGATTTAGAGCATGTCGATGTGTATTTGATATTGTGAGGCGCAAAAAATATGCCTTGCATGGCTTGAAATGCTCAAAAGGCTTGATCTAATTCTTTTAATTAATCATGGGTGTGTTTTTTGGCATGATGAGAAATGAACCAATCAGTGTGCCAGTTGTCATTCCCTTTAAGAGGCAGGTGTGCTCTGACTTTGGAGTGGTCATATCTTAACAGCAGTGGATACTGACCTACACCTTTACACACTGAATGTACATGCTAGCAGGTAATTTTCAGGAACAGCAATGTTAGTTTATTATTTATTCTGTTTATAGTTGATGTAAAGGCTGCAGTGCATACGTGTGTGTGAAAGGAATGAGGATGTATGTGCACTGAGCTTGTGCTTTGCGTACAGTGCACGAAGCTAAGATAGATATAGACAGGTGACTATTGACTGTTGTCTAGGTTTATTTTAGTCAGTTGAGCGCCACACTTCCAGACAGGGCTGGACTGGGACAAAAAATCGGCCCTGGCATTTCTGGTTTATACCGGCCCCTTATAATTAGCGGAGCACAACCGACTCGTAATTTATGTGCGTAGGGTTACAGAGAAACATAATCATCAGCATATTAAATGTATGAAGTTTAGTGTCTATTGTTAACTTTTTATTGAAATCATCTCTAATATTTATTTTTTTTAATTCTCTGATACAACAGTTCAATTATAATTCTTCGAGACAATTCGATTATTCAAGACAGTCAGAGAGAGAGAGAGAGAGAGAAAGAAAGAGAGACAGGCAGAGAGAGAGAGTGAGCGAGAAAGAAAGAGAGACAGTCAGAGAGAGAGAGAAAGAAAGAGAGACAGTCAGAGAGAGAGTGAGAAAGAAAGCGAGACAGTCAGAGAGAGTGAGACAGAAAGAGAGACAGTCAGAGAGAAAGAAAGTGAGAAAGAAAGAGAGACAGTCAGAGAGAGAGAGAGCAAGCGAGAAAGAAAGAGAGACAGTCAGAGAGAGCAAGCGAGAAAGAAAGAGAGACAGTCAGAGAGGGAGAGCAAGCAAGAAAGAAAGAGAGACAGTCAGAGAGAGAGTGAGAAAGAAAGCGAGACAGTCAGAGAGAGTGAGAAAGAAAGAGAGACAGTCAGAGAGAGAGAGAGCAAGCGAGAAAGAAAGAGAGACAGTCAGAGAGAGAGAGTGAGCGAGAAAGAAAGAGAGACAGTCAGAGAGAGAGAGAGCAAGCGAGAAAGAAAGAGAGACAGTCAGAGAGAGAGAGCAAGCGAGAAAGAAAGAGAGACAGTCAGAGAGAGAGAGCAAGCGAGAAAGAAAGAGAGACAGTCAGAGAGAGAGAGAGCAAGCGAGAAAGAAAGAGAGACAGTCAGAGAGAGAGAGAGCAAGCGAGAAAGAAAGAGAGACAGTCAGAAAGAGAGAGAGAGCAAGCGAGAAAGAAAGAGAGACAGTCAGAGAGAGGGAGCAAGCGAGAAAGAAAGAGAGACAGTCAGAGAGAGAGAGAGAGTGAGCGAGAAAGAAAGAGAGACAGTCAGAGAGAGAGAGCAAGCGAGAAAGAAAGAGAGACAGTCAGAGAGAGAGAGAGAGCAAGCGAGAAAGAAAGAGAGACAGTAAGAGAGAGAGAGAGAGCAAGAAAGAAAGAAAAAGAGACAGAGAGAGAGAGAGCAAGCGAGAAAGAAAGAGAGACAGTCAGAGAGAGAGAGCAAGCGAGAAAGAAAGAGAGACAGTCAGAGAGAGAGAGAGAGCAAGCGAGAAAGAAATAGAGACAGTCAGAGAGAGAGGGAGCAAGCGAGAAAGATAGAGAGACAGTCAGAGAGAGAGAGAGTGAGCGAGAAAGAAAGAAAGACAGTCAGAGAGAGAGAGAGAGCAAGCGAGAAAGAAAGAGAGACAGTCAGAGAGAGAGAGAGCAAGCGAGAAAGAAAGAGAGACAGTCAGAGAGAGAGAGAGCAAGCGAGAAAGAAAGAGAGACAGTCAGAGAGAGAGAGAGAGAGTGAGAAAGAAAGAGAGACAGTCAGAGAGAGAGAGAGAGAGTGAGAAAGAAAGAGAGACAGTCAGAGAGAGAGAGAGAGTGAGCGAGAAAGAAAGAGAGCACACATGCGCGATTAAGTAATGGATAGAGAGACAGACAGTAGGACCTTGTCCAGTCGCTCATGTGCTCAGAGCTAAACCACGCAGAGAAAGGGTGTGGCCGCTTTCTTCCTATATCCTGATTGGTTCAGTCCACTGTCTATATTGGAGATGGGCCGCCCCCTCTAAATTGTGGGCCGGTCTCTAAGAAAAAAATGGAAGAAAAAAAAACAGCATCGGCCCCTGTGGCCTGTCGGCCCACCGGGCATTTGCCCGGTATGCCAGATTACCAGTCCAGCCCTGCTTCCAGACCACAACACCAGTCAGTGTGGATTTATGGCAATGAGCATCTTGTGCTGGGTGTAAAATAGAGCCCCTACTGGTTTAATGGTGGCATGCAAAATATAGTGTATGAAGAATATATACCGTATTTTTCGGACTATAAGGCGCACTTAAAAACTTTTAATTTTCACAAAAATTGACAGTGCGTCTTATAATACGGTGCGCCTTTTGTATGGATTTTACCCGTCAGGTTGTAAGGAGCAGTAAACACACACTCGGTGCAGCGTTATAGAGAGTTTCAGTGCTATACAGAGTCCAGAGCCGTGCAGCTCCGAGGCTGAGCAGCAATAGCATTAGCTAGCTTATTCACTGTTCAGAGATCAGTATTATCTAAATTATCTAAAGTAAACACACACTCCGTGCAGAGCCGTGCAGCTCCGTGGCTGGAGCAGCAATAGCATTAGCTAGATGCTAACCGCTAAGCTAGCTAGCTTTTTCACTGTTCAGAGATCAGTATTTTCTAAATTTAGTACTTTTAATACTGCTGGAGCAGTATTATTAGAGTTAGATGCTAATCGCTAAGCGTTCACCGTTCAGAGGTGAGTTATCGGCCTGTAAGTCTGTGCTGCTTTGCCTGGCTAGCATTAGCTAGATGCTAAGCGCTAACTCTCTCAGAGGTGAGTTTTATCAGCCTGTAATCTGCTTGTTTACCGTGTTAAAACAAGCTACGGGGGACGAATCGCTAGCTAATATCTCACTGTCTTACCAGAACATGCAGGATTACTCAGTGTAACGCTGTCGTTTAAGTTTGGGTTAACTTTACTAGTTTAGGGGACTAGCTATCGTGCTAGCGGATAGCTATGCTAACGCTGGTGCAGCAAGCCTTAGTGGACATCTGGAAATCTAAGCTTACTGTAAATAAACTGAAGCACGTTACTCACCCAAATAAACAGTTTTCAGGAGAGGAATCTGTGTAGATTAATATCCAGCACTCGTTTGACTTTGAAAGAGCTAGATTTGTATACTGAGACGCTCCACCGGCAAGACCCCCCACCCCCCCCCCCACCCCCGTGGGGGAAGGGAAACATGGCGCCACCCCTGTTCACTTTGATATAGGCACCCTTTCTATTGTCACTTAACGCGCCTTATAATGCGATGCGCCCTATGTATGGAAAAATACCAGAAAATAGGCGTTCTTTGATAGTGCGTCTTATAATACGGTGCGCCTTACAGTCCGAAAAATACGGTATATGAAGATTGTGTCACTGTTCAAATATTTCTGGGCCTAACTGTATATTGAATGACCAAATTTCCAACTCATCCCATACAAAAGTATTGTACAAAGCACCATCATTCTAGAGAACACAGTTCCACAGCTCAATGCCCCTTTAGGCTAGCCCACCCAATAGGGGCCAATTGGTGCGTGTTTATCGTTTATCTGCTTCAGAGAGTCCTATTTATTTGGCATTGCTTCTCTACAGGGCCTAGACAACAATGGGTGCAACTTAAAGCAGTTTAACCCAAACGTACTACATATTTAAGACACTGACGCTATGGCTTGAGAATCACAAATTTAAAACCTGGCAAAGCCATACTGATTTGGCATCAGCAGCCGGAGTCTGAGAGGTTGGCTCAGTTGGCTCCTTTTGGTTGGGTAAAGTAAGCAATGCTGTCTCCCCTTATCACCCCCACTGTGATGCTGGCTGGAACAAGCATCTGCTGGCTGATATAACAGCTGGGGATCTGGGGCTTTCTTCAGAGTGCACTGTAAGGCTATCAAGTGATGCTGCATTTTATTGATTAAAAAGAGGCAGAGTCTGACTTTACATGCATGGAAGGAGGCATGCACTTGTCCTGACCCTTCTAGTGTTGGAAGGATTACAGGTGATTCAGTGACTTGGAAAAGTCTGCATACCCCTTAAACTTTTTTTCACCTTTTGTCAACTTACAACCACTAACTTAAATATAATTTATTGAGATTTTAAGTTATTAACCAACACAAAGTAGAATATTGTGGAGTGGAATGAAAACGATATATGATTTTTAAAATGTTAAGCAAATAAAATCTCAAAAGTGTGACGTGCAAAACTGTTTAGCCCTCTTCAGTCCAGCTGTGTGTAATTTAGTCTCAGTATAAATATAAACACCTGTTCTGTGAAGGCCTCAGTGGTTTGTTAGAGAACACTAGTGAACAAACATCATGAAGACAGAGGAGCTCACCAGACAGGTCAGTGATAAAGTTGTGGAGAAGTTTAAAGCAGGGCTAGGTTAAAAAAAACATATCCCAAGCTTTAAACATCCCAAACAGCACTGTCCAATCCATCATCCAAAAAAGTATTCTACAACTGCAAACCTACCAAGACATGGCCATCCACCCAAGTGACAGATTGACCAAAATGCAAATCTGGCCTAAATACAAAGCACTGTGTCTGGTAAAAAAGTAACACTGCTCATCACCCTGAACACACCATCCCCACTGTGAAACATGCTGGTCAGAGTTGATGGGAAGATGGATGGAGTTAAATACAGAGTTATCCTGAAAGAAAAGTTGTTGGAGGCTAAAAAAAGTCTTGAGTCTAGGAAGAAGATTCACCTTCCAGCAAGACAATGACCTTAAAAATACAGAGCTGGAGCTGCAGAGCAATGATTTAGATCAAAGAATATTCATGGGTTTTAAAAAAAATCCTGACCTAAATTGTATTGAGCTTGTTGCAGGACATGACAACTGCTGTTCACATACGCTCTCTTTGCAACCTGGCTGAGCTTCAGCGGTTTTGCAACAAAGAATGTGCAAAAAAAATCTCAGTTTCTAGATTTCACAAGCTGGTAAAGACATATCCAAAACACTCGCAGCTGTCACTGTAGTGAAAGGGTGGCTAAATTTATATAGGGTGTATTATTTTCTTTCCACTTCACAATGATGTGCTACTTTGTGTTTGTCTATCACTTAAAAACTCAATAAAATACATTTAAGTTTGTGGTTGTAAGAAGGCAAAATGTAAAAAAAAGGGGTATGAATACTTTTGCAAGCCACTGACCCAGTCTCACAAACTGCATGGTTACAGCAGCTGTATGAAAAGATAGTCCATATATAGGAATAAACAAAGATATAGTCCTGTTTAGTTCTGACTTTAGATCATGTAACGCCCCCTTCATTTACCTGCTGTTTAAATATATCTGTGTTCCTTTTAAATACATACCAGCGTCTATTTCTGACAGCATGTTCTGCATGAGCGACACTTATTCCTCCACACTGTTGCAGAAGCTCTGTGTATAGTGGATGGAGCAGTCTAAGCATAAAACCAACTTCAACCTGGAAAAAATCCTCTAATCAGTGTTGCCATGCTTTAGTTGGGAAAGACTTTTGATCAGACCATTACAGCTCTGACCATGTGGAACCTTTTCCAACTTCCTCAGAACTAAGGTATTGGGCTCCTGTATCCTTGTGGAACCTGGTTTTGACCACAATTTAAAAACGATTGTTAAGACTAGTAACCTTTGTTTATTAAAACGAGAAGATTTTACCTAATTGGTGAACTTTGTTTAAAGTCCTTATTATTTAGTTTCTAAACTGAAAGCAGAAGTATTTCTGAGTGGAGAAGGGATAAAATATTGTGATTGGTACCAGTGTGCTGGAATGACCATCCCTGCTAAACCTAATATACTGATACTAAAAACTGGGTGTTGGGTTGCTTTTCATGGGAGTTCTTCTGGCCACATCACGCGTCTTTACGTACTTACGTCACATGTAGCCTCTAAAAGAGACAAACAGCACTGCAGTGAATTATATTTACAAGTTTAACAGTTTACAGCCATTAAAATTAGAGATGGGACTGAGGCGATACAATATCGCTATCGGGGCCGATATTGATGTAATTAGCGTATCGGATATCGAGCGAGTGATCCACTTACTGATCCATCGTTAACATGAAACGCATCACTGATCCGGATTCCAGTTCCACAGTTTACCCTGAACCCCCAGCAGCTTCAGACTGCAGCTGACTGAGTAAACATTAGCTGTTTATATACACAAAAAAAATTCATTTGTCTGGAGAGTTTTTACTTTGAAAACGTTGAACATCAGAACGACTACATGTAATATTTGTAAAGTCAGAGTCCGAGGAGTAAACAGATTAACACCAGCAGTCTTTTAGCCTAGCTAGCACTTACCCCAACAGCAGCTGCGTTCTGGTGTTGTAAAGGTTTTAACTACAGACTGGAGTAAACTATAGTCATAATCCACATATCCTATAAAACCACAGGATCTAGAAACACTAACCAGTACAAACACACCCATCTGCTGTTAAAAACAACAATTAATTTAGCTCAGAAAAACAGTTAGCATCACCAGTTAGCCGCTATCCATCTTCATTAACATCTGCAGTCTGTTAGCCTAGCTAGCATTGGTCCAACAGCTAGATTCTGGCGTTGTGTGAATGTAATAAGTAACTATCTCAGGTGAACTACAGCCATAATCCACATTGAATATCAAACCACAGATCCTATCCACTCTAACCAGCACTAAGAAATCAATCTGTTATTAAAAATAAAATAGTGATTAATCTATCTCGGGAATACAGTTTTAATACAATATTTAACATTATTAATATTTATGTTTTTTTATTTTTTTAATAAGAATTTAAATATTTAATAAAAAAAAAACAATGTGTGTTTGTATATAAAATGTGTCAAATAAATGACTTTGGAATGCATTTGCATTAAATGCACTTGTGTATACTCTTTAAAGGGCTGTGTGATCTGTTTCAGCTTCATTATGTAACCTTAATGATAGTACTAATAATAAACTAAAAGAGCCCTTTTATCAGTATTTGTATCGGTATCGGCAGTTTTATATCAGTTTTATATCGGAATCAGATCAGAGCTGAAAAGGTGGATCATCCCATCACTAATTAAAATAATACCTCTTCAAACCAGTGGCTAACTGAAAAATTTAGCAACATGTTTTGTGTATTTACTAGCTAGCTATTTATACCTACAGCACAGCTAGCTAGTAAATACACAAAAAATGTTGCTATTTTTTTCAGTCAACTGACTAGCTAATTAATTAGTTGAAACTGTAGGTTTTCACAAGGTCAAATGGCTAATTTGTCTGATAAATTGTCTGCACATATTTGGGGTTTTGTGTCTGTTCAGAACCCTGTATGTTTTATTCTGTGAACATTTACCTCCTAAATATCACTGGATCCTCTGAATTACGAGATCGTTTAAGATCTAATAGCTGTAGCTAATGCTACAGCGGAGTGAACTGACCTCCCAGTGCAGCTACAGAGAACGCAAGGGGACTGGATTTGGTGTAACTCCAGTCGTGTTTTTACAGTATATTAAACCCAGCTGATCCAACTAATGAATTAACTGACCTTACTGAGGTGAAAACACTAAAACCTGCAGCACAGCGTTACTCTGGAACCAGGTTTAAACACTAGCTTTACCAGTGTAGCTGAGACAGGAGGTATTAGCATGTTTAACTAGAGAAGCAGAGGCTGTTCTACACGCTACTCTATCAGTACAAGCTCGAATTATACTGGTTAACCACCCTAGTTATACTGACCGAGCAGTTACACCATTAAACTCAAAATACATCATTTGCTGTTACTGTTTAAGATCCACTCAACCAGCCTGTTTACTCCGTAGCCTCTCTGGATTTTACAGCAGGTCAGTAATGTGGGTTATAGTGGTTTGTTTATCTTGTGAAGATTCTGATTAAGTTTATTATGCAGTAAAATAAATTAGAGATGTTTCTGCCTCATTGTTTTAGTACATTAAGCCACGTAAATATGTTTCCTTATAACAGGTTTCAGTGGGAAGAACACCCACATTCAGTTAGCTATGTTAGCTCTGTGGTTCTGGAGTAACACTGTCCTGCTTGTTTTCCTGCTGTAACACACTCAGCTCACCTCAGGCAAGGCAGATAGTTAGTTGGTTAGTTAGTTACTTAATTAGTTAGTTGTTAGGTGATTATTTGGATCAGCTGTGCTGTAATTAGTATAAACTAATAATCGTAATTAAATAATAAATCCGTGGGGAAGCACTGCTCCTTAACTAGGAAACCACTTAGCAGCTAAAGCTCAATTTCTCTTATTATCTGCCTTTTAAATTTCTATTACAGTCTACACTGCTCAACATGAGCACACTGAAAGTGTTTTCACCTCTCTGATAGGTTTAATAATCATCTATGAAGAATAAAAATAATCCAAAATGTGATACGAATGGAGCTTTACAGCCGGTGTCATATCTCTAATAGTCTCCTCCCAAGCTCTGCTGCTGCGCTGTAAGGATAGGTCAGTGTGCTGTAGCATTAGCTTAAAGCTAACATTTTTGTAATTATGACTCTTAAAACGATTTTATAATTCAGAGGATCCAATGTACTCAGAATAAAACGTACAGGGTCATAAACATATTTAATTAGCACAGAATTTGATAGAGGTGACAACATGGCACAGACTACAAAATGACAGCATGACTGCAGTGGTCTATTTACTAGCTGGAGCAGAGAGGCTAATTGTTCTGACTATTGGGTAGCCTGGCCGGGTCAGCGCTACAGCCTGCTAAGCTAACACCACTAGCCCAACACTCCAAGCCCAGTCAGCGGCTTCACTAATGCTGCTAGCCAGGTGCTCCAAGCCCGGTTGTCGGGGCTGCTAATAGTGCTAACGCGATGCAAAATAGCACCTTGCTAATGCCACTTTGTGCTCAGTTCAAGCCCTAGAATCATCCTCCGTCACCCACAGCAGGTATTATTGGGGTGGTGGGTCTCAGCAATGACAACAATGTCACTGGCAGGGGCTTGCATACTTAAAAAAAGGTTGATTTAAAATAATACATTTTTTTGTGTGTTTATAAATGTTTCTAGATGAATATGATGAACTACAATCTGTATGGAGCTAAATTAGTGCCAAAACTACGCAAATAAAGAAAACGTATTCTGTAAATATGATACTACTTGCAAACAAACACAACGCGTTTTACAAATACAAAACTCGACTCTCTAACACACACGGTGTGTTTTACAAACACAAAACCTGATGGTTGTAAATATATATGTAAACTGTGTAAAAATAAATACACAGCTGTTTTCTAATACATTGCTCTTTACAAACAAATATAACACGTTTTACAAATGCAAAAAGTAATAAATAAAACAAGTAAAACATTATTTTCAAACATTACCGTGTCATGACTCACGAACACGCACAGCCCATTTGTAAATCACGTGACTTTTGGCACAGTTTTAGCAGAGTCGCAAACTCTCGTACAAATGCATCGCCCCAGAACAGCAGGTGGCGCTGTGGGACACTTTACGAGAGGTGGCTGCACAGCAAAGCAAGCTCTCCTATCCAGCGCTCCCCAGAGCATTAATTTACACTTATTAATACACCTTTAATAATCACAACTCTACCATTTTATACCCGATTTACACACGGTTTGGTTTGTTACAAACAGCAGAGATGTAATTATGATATAGGACGCTGTTACACATCACAAATATGAGCTTTCATGCTGAAATACTTTGTATTATGCTCTTTAAAAAAGAAAGAAAAAAATATTAATTGATGTTTAAATTGTAATATAGATAGATAGATAGATAGATAGATAGATAGATAGATAGATAGATAGATAGATAGATAGATAGATAGATAGATCTGGACAAAAGGAAAGACCACCTAAAAATGGTAAAAAAAAAAAAACATTGATTTTACCAAATTGAAAACCTCTGGAAACTAATCTACAATTCTTTGCATTATTTGAGGTCCAATAGCTTTGCATCTTTTTTGTTATTTCAGCCATTTCTCATTTTCTGCAAATAAATGCTGCAAATTTACTGACAATATGCTGAAATACTTTGTATTATGCTCTATCTATCTATCTATCTATCTATCTATCTATCTATCTATCTATCTATCTATCTATCTATCTATCTATTATAGAGTTCTATCTATCTCTATCTATCTATCTATAGATAGAGTTCTATCTATTTAGAACTCGTTTTATGTCAGTAGTAGTCAATTGTAGTAGTAACAACTAAACAAAGTTCTTACTATTACAATAGAAACAGCTTAATTTTATTTCCTTGAGAAACATATTTTTATTTAAAGGCTCAGTAAAAACTTACTTGACCAAAAATTACAAGAGCACTTCAGTTTCTGAATTCTACAAACTTCGGACAAAATTTCTCCCAAATTTCAAATAAAAATAATCATTTAGTGCAATTATTTGCAGAAAATGAGAAATGGTCAAATTAACAAAAAAGATGCAGAGCTTTTAGACCTCAAATAAAGCAAATAGTTCAGAAATCAATATTTGGTGGAATAACCTTTGTTTTTAATCACAGTTTTCATGCATCTTGGCATGTTCTCCTGCACCAGTCTTAAACACTGCTTTTGGATAATTTTATGCCACTCCTGGTGCAAACATTCAAGCAGTTCAGTTTGGTTTGATAGCTTGTGATCATCCATCTTCCTCTCGATTATATTCCAGAGGTTTTTCATTTTGGTAAAATCAAAGAAACTCATAATTTTTTTAAGTGGTCTTGTATTTTTTTTGCAACATTTTTGCAACCTTATTATTAAGGTATAAAGACAAGGCTGCAAAAATGTTGCCTTAATTTTTTAAAACTTGCACATATTTTTTTAGAGTGCAAGATGTGTGATGCATTCAAACATTTCCAAGAGACATTTTATAATCTATAATACTTTATTTATTTTTCAGATAACATATGGCAATCATGCTTTTTATATAACACCATCTAAAGACATTTATTATATATTTTTTTTACATAGAATATTTTACATTAGGCCCATGAAACAGTTAGAAATATACAAAACAATATTCTCTGACTAGACATATTATCTATAATTTATTATACTCTTTCATTTCTGTTATTGATATTCTTTTCTCTTTTTTTTTACATTTCGTAAAGATTATGTGCTTTAGTTTCTGAGATCGACGTTTTATTATTATTGCAGAAAACAGCAAATAATATAAGAGTCTTCAACATTTAGACAAAAACCTCAATGGTCGTACGGACATTCACAGATACTTTTACACAGTACAGTTTTACAACATTGTTTCAGAGAGAAATCTGCTGAATGGTAACTTTATACAAAACCCACGGAACGCTTATTGATTGCACATTTGAGTTTCTTGAGATCTTTGCAGAGAAGAAAAGGACTCGTTTATCCACATCCCTGTCACACTTAGCTGCCAAAGAAGCAAACTAGCATTTGTCCTTCAGTTCTTCTGGTAAAACGACTGCTGGAACTGTAGCTTGTGGTCTTAAAGCTTAGAGCTTTAACTGGTAGAACTGAAACCACAGGGAATGCACCAGTCAAGTTTCTGCTGTAGATGTATATGTGCGCAAACTCGTAAAGATAATAGGGCTTTAGATGGTTCCTTGAGGAATACCAGAGTAAATCCAGTCTAGGCTCAATAAAGAAGCATGTTAGACACTGTGTTGTACTGGGGGTATGACGACTAAATTCAAGCCATGTAGTAATTTTAACGTAACTAGTTTGCTAATCCATTGGCTAGCTTTGTGGCTGTCAGTCATGTGACTGTACTTTGCCGGATTAATTAGACTAATCAAAGGATTGATACTTTGCAAAACAGAATAAAAAAATTACATACCACAGTAGCTGCTTCACATTTCCATTACAAACATGATTCTCTATGGAATCCCTCAAGGAAATATTAAAGGCCCCTTTATGTATAAGAGTGTATAAGCTATTTACTTATTGCTAAGTCCATCTCCTAAAAGAAGAAGAGAAATAAACATAGACTGGGTCAGTTTAGGTCGAGAAGAACAGATCTTGATTCTCTCAATTTGTTCATGAGGCTGGTTTCTCTTGGGAGTCCTTCTACGTACTATGGCTTCTGCTCAGATCGTCATATCTGATTACGCAACAAAGATGGCGGATGCCTGTCCCTCTAAATCAGTTCAACTGAACTCAGCTTAGCTCAGCTCAGCTCAACTCAACCCAACTCAACTCAACTCAACTCAACTGGAGAGAGACCAAAGTTTAGAACCTCGGTCAAACTTGGTCACGTCCACCATAGTTCCTGAGGATGCAGTGGCATGCAGAACGAGCAAAAACCGAGCAGATTAACAGTGTGGTCGTTGGCGTTGCAACACGTGGCTCTGTGGCTATTTTACCCCCCTTTGCTGTGCTTTATTAACAGGACACAGTGCGACGTTTCGTACGCGAATCTGGCGGAGTGAATACTGGTTTTGGTCCTTCTCACTCTTACATAGAAAAAACGTCCTAAAAACGACTCTAAAAAAACACATACAAATTGATTTATTTTTCTCTTAGAAAATTAAAAAAAGGAAAAAAGAAACTAAGCTGTAACAGTCTCTCTTTCTGTGTCTCATCGCTGCTCTTGACGTTTGTAAACTCATATTTGTATACTGGTTATACTGGTGTTGTGCTTTTAGATCAGGGTTGATGGGGGTAGAGGGGTTGGTTGTAAACTCTTATTTCTCTTATTTCTTATGACCTCAGAGTGATAATCTGAAAATCTGGCTACATAACCGTAGTTAAAATGCAGGCCACAAACTGATCTGGGCATGCACTGTGTGTACAGTCGCATGCTCACTTAGTGGCTGTAGATTTAAGATTAATAATGTGCCAGCTGTGCCAACTGTGCCAACTTACTTCATTCTGAAAGTTTGTTGTGTTTCTTTTTTTTGTATTTCTTGAAATACAATCAAATACAGTTGGATTCTATTCTAAAGTCTTTATACAATATCTTAACATATTAATTACATGTAAATATATATATATATATATATATATATATATATATATATATATATATATATATTGAATTAGCACAGTAGTGTTCAATCAATCAATCAATCAATCAATCACATTGGGCCTCCAAACTTGGAATTATACCGGATTTAACCCGGAATTATCCCGGAAGGAATTAAACCGCAAATTACAGGATTTGTTACAGTGTTACATTTTGGAAAGACTAATATCTTGCATATGAAATACAAACTAAGCACTATATTCATTGCCAGATAGTTTGTACTGTTTGTTTTGTTCATTTTCTTGTTTTTTGTTCGTACATACATTTAAAAACATCACGTGTAATCAGGTTGGTCACATTTTTCCCCCGGAGGTAGGTGAACATATATTTTAGACATGGAAGTCCTTGGTCGTGATCAAACGTGATTACGTTACTTTATTTCTTTATTTGTATCTTTTGTTCGGTACGTGAGCCGGCCTTCCACACTCTGGAGATGCGCTCCTTAGATGTAGGCCTCGTCGTTGGCCGGGGTCGGGTTTTCCGGCTGCTGCTCCGGCCCGTTCTCTTGGGTCTTGACCAGAGCCGTGGGCTGGATCATTATCCGGAGACGCTGTGAAATTCAGAGGGAAAAAAAAAGGTGATCAGGAAAAGAAGGGCTACGGCATCAAAGCTACAAATCAAGGCGCTGATTAAATCCATCAGGCAATCAAGGCGTAATTGAAGCTAACTCTTTAACATTTGGTGGCCCCGCAGAGAGAGCGCTGCTGATTCGAGTGCGCCCGTCTCGCGTTCGCCAGCTCCGGGCTCACATTTACTTCACACCTGAGCGCTTTGTTCGTAATTGCTGGTTTCCAGAGCTTATTGACAAAGATCCTTCTTGCAGAGGACTGCTGCTTTTTTTAGCCTCCTCGTCTGACATGTCTAATTTGCTCAATCAGCCCTTCATTCACTGCCTGAAATGCTAATTGCTAGTGCTGCTTCTTGCTAGCACATTTTTTTGTGAGCACGTTCCAAAACAAAGTCAGCAGTTCCTCCTTCATTCTGCCTGTCCTCGTCCTCCAGCTACAGTAATTACATCAGTGTAGGTTTTGTGCAAATTTCTGGGTGTATCAGATTTGTTTAAATCTGGAGTGTTCAGATTTCTAATACGAATTCAGTCCACTCAGACTGTGCTAGCATTAGCTAGTGTTTTGTGGTATACACCACTAGCTGGGGTGGACTGTGGGTAGTGACTAGCTGGGGTATTTATGGATAGGCTATGGGTGAATGTGTAATACATGCTTAAGGGTCATTAAGTGCTTTTGTTAAGCACATAGTTTTAATAATTCACCGTTTACCATGCCTGAGACCGCCATACAATGACTATTAATGAATTAAATGCAATGACAAACTGTATGAATGGCCATTTCAATTCTGTGAAAGTCAATGCATGACAGTACAACACTGATTAACTGACGTCAGTTTTACTTTCAAATCATGGAAACAACACACCAAAACCTCAACCAATCCTTTATATTACTTGTCCTTACTTATCTTAAGTTTATTTACCTGAACTGAGTTTTATATGGTTTATATGGTTATATTTGTAGCTGTGCTCTGTCTGAACTGAGGCACAGTGCACAGTGCATTTTGCCTCAGTCTTGGTCAGATAAAAACATAACCTTTCAGTAAAGACTGTGGTTGTAGTGTGTTTTATACCATTGCTTTGTTGTTTGAACTACATTTCATTTTTAAATTTTTGACTAGAGCACTGAACAAAACTAGTAATGAGTAATGAGTTAATATATTTCACTTTCTCAAAAAAAAAACAGCCCTGAGTACATATAGTACATATAGTACATATAGTACATGCCCATACATACATACATTTGACATTGCATAATATGATCATTATGAATTTACATCATAAAGGATTGAATATATATTAATATTTTATACACTATATGTATAAAATTCACAATTCACTCACCCATCCAAATCATTAAACTGGTTGGTTCCAATCATTTTTATAGTCACAGATGTATAGTACCAAGCACCTAGGGTTCTACAAACATTAATGAAAAATGGGACACTCTCAGGAGCTCAGTGAACTCCAGTGTGGTACTGTGATATGATGCAGCACATGTGCAAACAGTCCAGTCATAAAAACACACTACTTACTACTAAATATTCTATAGTCAACTGTCAGTAATATGATATGATGACAAAATGGGAGCAACTGGGAACAACAGCAACTGCTGCTGAGGTACATAGATGTTTTCAGAGGTTGTCAGTTGCTTCAAATGTGGCCCTTAGATTAGCTCAAGAACAGAACATAGAGAGCTTCAAGAAATGGGTTTCCATGGCTGAGCAGCTCCATTCAAGCCTCACATCATCAAACGCAATGCAGGCGAGTGGATACTTTTGGCAACTCTGGTCAAGCTGGTTGGCCTGCTTAGCTCTTGGCCTGTATTTTTGTTTGAGTTTGATGGTTTAGTGGTTCAACCAGCTTAACCAGTGTTACCAAGCAGTACCGAAATCAAATGTAGCATTAGCTATGCTGGCCAAGAGCTGGCTAACCACCACGTTTACCAGTAGGGTATGTTTCCACCTGGATGATCAGCTTTTCAATCTCCTTAACTATCAAAGACCAGCTTAGACCATTTACAAAACCCTCTACCAGCAAAAGCCTTCCTATCTGGTCTTCACCTAATAGTGTCTGGTGCTGTTGAGCTACTACTGTTTTAAGCTATGTCTACTTTACATAAAAAAATTACAATTTTAAGTAAGCAATGATTATATACTGTAACATAATTTGAAAATAAACCTATATATTTTGCAGTATATAACACTTCAGTATGGGTGAAGGCTCTTGTAGTTATCTGCATTAGCAGGGTGTTGTTTGTTTACGCTAATCTCAGCGAGTCTTTGCTGAATGAATCAATAGCACCCCTGATTCCGTTGAGGCAATGTGCCCAATTTCACTATAAAGAGCTCTTTGTTTTAAATGGAGATGCTCTCTGCTTATTATTCTACTTCTCTGATGAAATAATACCCTCACTGGCTGCTATTGTAGTGCACTGAGCAGAGGGAGGTAAGCTTAGCTAAGCTTAATGCTAACTGGCTATATTTAAGAGATCAGATGTTGATTTTACAGGATAATGTAAATATTGTAACAGGCCTAGTCACAGGTTCACTGTGTTTTTGTTGTAGTTTTACTGCTGATGCTTCACTATAGGTCTGATTTTGAAGTCTGAGTCTTTGAAGATTATTGGAAGAGGCTGTTAGCCTGTTAGCTAACATTATTAGCAGATCAGATATACTGAACCGCCATTCTTTTATAGTCATTAAAGGAGAAATTCGGTGTGAAATGGATTTTGGTTGTAGTGAAACATGATAATGAATACAAACTTATGTTGAATATCCCACCTCTGTTCACCCCCAGCATTCTAAAATACAGCACTTTTAGCCAATGCTCCCAACAGTCTTACAATAATAGCAATAGGGGCGTAACGATGCAAGACAAACCAAGTCTCCCTGAAGCTGCGGGAGTCTCCCGCATTTCGGTAGTGGCTCCCTGATGCCCGCGAGTCACATATAATCTCCGTGAATTGGGGTAACCTCCCCGAAATCAACTTTTGCAACTTGGGATGTCTGCGATGCCAATGAAAATAAATTACTATTTGTACATCATTATCAAGCTCGAAGAAGCTCCAACCTTCATTGGTAGAATTCTGAGGGCCCTGATATTTCAAACAAGTCACTACACACTAAGAAAAGTAAGTACAGATTTGAACTTAAAAGAGTACAAAGCTTGTTGGTGGGGCTGTACCTTATATTGAGGTACAAAAAAGTACCTTTTAGTGAAAGTCCTTTTTTGTACCCATGGTTTTTGTGCCAGTAAAGATTCTAAAAATTATAAACATTATCATCAACTAAATATGGCTCAAAAACTTGATGATCCAAAATTGTCTGGCTTTTAAATTAAAAATGTGCAAATAAAATATATATAGTTTATCAGTACAGTGATACAGTATACTGAATGTAACTTTTGGTTGGTTAAATGGTACAAATTTGTACTTATTGCTGTTAGAAATGACTTTGTACTTCAGAGGGAACAAATCTGACCCTGTAAAAAACAATATTATACCTTTGAAGGTACAATTATGAAGAGTGTACCTTTGAGTACAAAAAAGTACTCATGTCATACCTCTGTTTTTTAGAGTGTAAGAACTTTACAAATTCACAGATCGTTTTTGAAAAACACTACAATCATTACCTTGAGGTAGTTCTCCACCATCCTGAAATTAAGTCACGATAAATTGACTAATAAGCCTAAACAAACAGGTAGGATATGGAACAGATCTCTAGCATTATAAGCCTGTTTGAATCTTCGGCTAAAAGCGCCGTATGTTGGAATCCTGGGGGTTAACGGAGATGGGCTGTTCGATATAAGTTTGTGCTCATTATCATGTTTCACTAAAACCCAAGTTCATTTCACACACGATTTCTAATTTAACGAATGACTGTAACCTGTTAACAGAACAGTACATCATCAGGGTACCTGATCTGCTAATAATGTTAGCTTAACAGGCTAACAGCCTCTTCCAGTGACCTTCAGAGACTCAGACTTCAGAATTTAGTAAAGTGTTAAACAGTAAAAAATACAGTAAACATGTTACTAAAACTGTTACAATGATTACATCAACAATTTATCAATTTATCAACATACGGACATGATATTGCGACTAGTGGAAAGAAGAAAAGTAAAGAAATGTGTTTACTAACTTTTGGTAGACATTGATAACTGATAGAAAAGTAGGGTGTGATGCCAGGTGATTAAACATAATGATTAACTATCAAGACAATGTTTAAGTAGTGCATTAGGGACTTAGAACTGCTAAAATGATGCCAACTTAGCATTTTTTGGAATCTCCGGATACAAAACAAGGTTTTGTAACAGTTTCCGTGCTGTGAAAAAAGGATTGGACCCAATACAAATTAACTTATTTTTTTAATCATACTTACATGTTTCAGATTAACAAACACATTTTAATACCAGACATATTTAATAACCTGAGTGAATTAAAAAAAAAAGTTTTAAATTTGTTTAAGAGAAAAACCTTAGCACCACCCTTGGCAGCAACAATTTCAATCAAGCGTTTGCGATGACTGTTTTATTGTTCTTATTCAGCCACATTGGAGTGTTTTCGAGTTTAAATTATGCTGTTAATGAACTTAATCCAACATCTTCCAAATGTCACATGTCACCATTATGCTGACATTTAATATTGACATTTAGTCATGAAGTATGATGACTGAAACCCTTTTTTTCCAATGTCAACCCAATTTTAATTTTCTACTAAAGTTTAACATCTGTTTAACGATACAGTAACATCTTTCTGACATCAAATTGACAAATTGACTATTGTTCACAGGAACAATAAATATGAGCAACCAGAAGACAGAACATCTATTCTTACCTCTTTGTAGGAGCCTTTTAATGTGAGGAACATGTAGCCCATGTATCCTGGAATGAGGACCATCGACGATAAGGCCATACACCAGCCGACCCCCTGCCCCCACTTCGGGAACACGTAATTATTCATAGTGAGAGGAACCATCTGAACCGCACTGAAGAGGAACACACCCTGCAAACATAATAATAACAATAATAAAATATAAAATACTACCATTATAAAGGCCAGGCTGAGAATAATTACACTATACAGTCAAAAGTTTTGGGACACCTGCTTCAGCATTGTTTCTTCTGAAATGAATGAAATGAGTATTAAAAAGAGTTAAAGGGTTTATCCTGCTATCACTACGTTTTAGAGAGCACTGTTGTGACAATTTGACTAGAAAGGTCAGAATTTTGGACGATCTCTGCCCTACCTCATCAATTCATTCTTATCTTCAAAGTCAAAAATCCTACTCATCAGTATTGGACAGAGCTCCACCATTCCAGAGAACACAGTTCCATTGCCCCACAGCTAAAAGCTGGGGGCTTTATACCCATCTAACCCATGTCACCCATGATGCCATAGACACTCATAGACATGATGCCAATTTGCCCTAGTGTGTTCTATTCTAGTGGTATCTATAGGCCTATCTGGATGAGGTTAGTTTCTCAGGGGGTCCTGAGATAATTTCCTCTTTTATGGGGGGTCCTCTGTGATTTTATTCCCGTCCGGAACCACCATGTACGTGTTTTTCTCAGACGTCCACTGAGAAAATTACAGGCTGAATTATCTACAGTTTTTTACTGAACTTCATGGTCCTCTGGTAATTGTAGTCCCGTCCAGACTGACATCTCTGAGTTTCATCACCTCACTGAATAGTGACATCATTTTCTGATTATATTTTCTCTTTATTTTTCTTCACTGATTTATGTAAACATTCTTTTAGAAAGACTCATTAACAATGAGTCTTATATTACATCCTATATTAGTAGGTAAGCAGGTCCCCCAGCAGGTCTCTCCAGGGCTGGCGTAGAACCACCTTGAAGATAGTCTTTTTAATAAATAATTGAATTACACCTAAGGCAATGTCTGTGGCTTCTTCTTGCTCATCTTCAAGCATCTTCACAAAAAAGAGACAAAAAAGTGATAAATGACAATAGCTATTTGTCCACTGCTATGCACCGTAATTACATTGGGCACGTGTTTCCACGGAGATCCTTGTAAACACAACAACGAGTGGAAATGGAGGAGCTACCTAACGTGATGTCATGTGACCGAGAAAGCCTAAAAACTCACTGGTCCTCCTGTTTTTTCAATTGCAGTCCAGATGCAAGAGTTTTATAACAGAGTAGAAATGTGAAATATTTTTCACAGACGTCCCCCTGAGAAACTAGTCCTGTCCGGATAGGGCTTATGTCAGTAACTTGACCACCTCTCCATGTCTACACCAATATCCATAATTTTTTCAACTCCATTCATCACTTATAGGACACTTTATAGTTTTATAATTACAGACAGTAGTCCTGTATCTGTTCCTCCTTTCAACCTGTCTGTCCTTCACTTGTCAGGACCCCACAGGACCTGGCATGGTGGTGGTGTATGAGGTGTTAGTTTTAGTTGTGCTGGTGGTACAGTGAGTGGATCAGATACAGCAGTGCTGCTGGAGTTTTTAAACACTGTGTTCACTCATTGTCCTACCATCTGCTCCACCTTGTAGATAAAGCTCTGAATCTGTTGCTGCACAGTTTGTGTTGGTAATAATCTAGACCTTCATCATTTCTCACAGGATTTCACGCACAGGTTGTTGTTGGTGGACAATTTTCAGTACAGCAGTGATATCGAGGTGTTTAAAAACTCCAGCAGCACTGCTGTATCTGATCCACCTGGACCATGTTATGATTGATTGGTGTACAGTGTATCTGGAAGTTATACCTACCGCCACGATCAGAGGCGTGAACACGACCCAGCAGAGTTTCCACCAGATGCAGGGCTTGTATCCAATCATCTCCTCGATGTTCCCGTAGAACTTATTGACACCTTTAGAGAGATGGGAGGAGAAGATCGAGTGGTGATGGAGGGGAGGTGATGGAGGGGAGGTGATGGAGGGGAGGAGAAGATCGAGTGGTGATGGAGGGGAGGTGATGGAGGGGAGGTGATGGAGGGGAGGAGAAGATCGAGTGGTGATGGAGGGGAGGTGATGGAGGGGAGGTGATGGAGGGGAGGAGAAGATCGAGTGGTGATGGAGGGGAGGTGATGGAGGGGAGGTGATGGAGGGGAGGAGAAGATCGAGTGGTGATGGAGGGGAGGTGATGGAGGGGAGGAGAAGATCGAGTGGTGATGGAGGGGAGGTGATAGAAGGGAGGTGATGGAGGGCAATGGAGTGGAAACACTGGGATTACTGAAGTGTCGACACTCGGGACGCTCGGGCCCTACCGATGAATGCGAATCGCTCGTTTGCATAATCAAGCCCTGAATGCAGAACAATTAAGCTTCCACATGCGTATTCAGATCAGCGGCGGCGGAAGTGAGCGTGGCTCAGAGATTAGCATTAATTAAAGGATCGTTTATCATAATGAGATGTGTTACGTCTGCAGTCTCAGATGGGGGGGTGGGGGGGGGGGCTATGGCCCTGTTCTCAAATTAGGATTAGGAATGTGTTAGTTGCTTCTCAAATGGACATTTCTCCTCAATTTTCCCACTTTTTAATATCAGGTTTATTATCTGAGCTCAACTCAAAGCAGCACGAGGTAGGATTTCCTTGATTTTTGATCATTTTAAAGAAGTAAAATTACAGCTTGAAACTCACTGCAGCGCTGCATTGAGGTGTAATAGGAGGAATAGCGGTGCTCTTGTGTCTGTGCCGGAGCTCCTCTGAGCTCAAACCAGACTCTGTAAGTTTTCCGAGGCGGCCGCAACCAACGCTCGCGAGAACTGCGACCTGCTTTCCGACCTTTAGTTCTGACTGTTCTACAAGGACTACTGGTTCATTCTTTACAAACTAACATACAGACACTCTGACAGAAGCTGGAAAGAGACCGAATATGTCTGAGAAAGAGAAACGAATATGCCTGAAACATTTATTACACTCTGCAACTGTAGGGGGAGCCCACGAGCACAAAATCTCAAGCCTACCTAATGGAGCTTTAACGCTGCTGTTAGATCTGCTTTAAAAAATGTCTGTCTGTCATAATGGGATAAGATATCTTGGTTAAAGTAATGTTTTAAATCTCTGTCTTTCTACTCTTTAGGTAAAATGCAGTTTGTATATAGTGAAAAACATCAGTACTGTGGTTAAACTACCGACCGAACCAACACAATCACAACATATGAGCTATTTCTTTAAAACAGTGTCCCATGTCTTGTTTGTGGATGGAGAAATATACAAAAATTACATTTATCTAGCAGAATTCTGGTATTTTTGCATATTTTTGAATATCCAGTTACAAAACACGATTTTAGAACAATTACAGAGCTGTGAAAAAGGACAAAAAGGAAAAAGGCTCCTCGTTTTTTAAATAATATTTACATTCTTCTGGGTAACAAACACATTTTAATATCAGACAAAGATAACTTGAGTGAATATATAGCTATTTCTTTAAGGGAAAAAATCTGTTCAAACCAACCTGACTCTATATCAAAAGTTTTTTGCCCCCTAAACCTAGTAACTTAGGTTATTCCACCCTTGGATTGCAGCAACCAAGTAATTGCAATTAAATGTTGCAACAACTGTTTTAATTTATTTAATTCAGCCACATTGTTGGGTTGTCCAGCATGATCAGCTTGTTTAAGATCAGGCCACAGCATCTTAATCTTAATCAGACTTTGACTAGGTCACTCCAGAGCCATTCAGAGGTGGACTTGTTTGTGAGCTTTGGGTCATTGTCCTGCTGCAGAACCCAAGTACACCTGAGCTTAAGGTCACAAACTGATAGCCAGACATTTTCCTTCAGGATTTTCTGGTAAACAGCAGAATTTCTGGTTCCATCAATTACAGCACGTTATCCAAACCCTGAAGCAGCAAAGCAGCCTCAGATCATCACACTACCACCACCATGTTTTACATTCAGTATGATGTTTTTTTTTCTGCCTGATGTAATGGGACACACACATTTCAAAAAGTTCCGCTTTTGTCACATCAGCCAATGTAATATTTCAAGTTCTGGGGATCATCAATATGTTTATTGACAAATATGAGATTAGCCATTGTGTTCTTTTTGATCAGGGGTGGTTTTTGCTTTGGATATCATTCTCTCCCATGGAGACCATTTTACTCAGCCTCTTTCTTATTATTAAATTATGAACACTGACCTTAACTGAGGCAAGGGAGACCTGCAATTCTTTAAATGCTTTTCTGGGTTATTTCGTGACTTCCTGGATGAGTTGCCCATGCCCTTTTGGAGTAATTTTGATAGGCTAGTCACTCTTGGGAAGGTTCACCAGTGTTCCAAGTTTTCTCCATTTGTGAATAACAGTTCTAACTGTGGTTCACTGGAGTCCCAAAGCTTTAGAAACGACTTTGTAATCTTTTCCAGACTGATAGATGATCAATGACTTTGTTTTATCATTTGTTTTTGAATATCTTACGATATTCAGAGCATGATGTGCTGCTTTTTGAGATCTTTTTAAAGAGGTTCTGTTTAAATAATTTCTTGATTCTACAGGTCTAGTAGTAAGCAGGCCTGTTGGTTAAGTGGTCAAGTAAAATCTCAGTTAATTAATTGAGATAGATTGGTTTGGATTGCTTTTTTCCTTTAATAAATGAAATCATTATTTAAAAACTGTGTTTTCGTATTTACTCACGTTACATATGTCTGATATTAAAGTTTGTTTGATAATCTGAAAAATGTAAGTAGACCAAAAAATCCAAAACAAAAGGGGCCAAATACTTTTTCATTGAACTGTATATGATTGCCTTCCACAAGTAAAAAAAAAATATATTGTATAATTTCTGTAACTTTATTTTTGGATTGTTTCTATTTAGTAAGTCATTGTGCATCATTTCTATTCAACGACAGTTCATTTAAATACTTATTATACAATATGCACATTATGAAATATTTGTTTAATATAAAAAACACTGTAATAAATTAATTAATTAACTAAGAATCAGATATTTACCGTAGAACCAGGAGATGGAGATGCACTCGAAGAACACCAGGAACAGCAGACACATCCCGCTGGCCGAGTAATAATCAAACAGCTTGAACACATATAGACCACCCTGTAGATAAAAAACAACAACATGTATTTATTGTGTAAAATGTTATATATTCAGTATTACAGCAGTATTACAGCAGTGCGTTAGCTCTGTTGATAAAGCTGAACAGGTGAACACTGAGAGGGTCTGATTAAACTGAAACATGTATACAGGTCAGTGGTCAGGCAGCCATTTTGAATTATGTAACGCAGTCAGTAATGGGTTGTGTGTGTGTGGGGGGGGGGGGGTGAGATTGCCGGAGGAGGGATAGAGAATGGGGGGGGTGTTGGGGTGGATGAGTAAAGATCACTTGCTGAAAGTGTGCAGAGTGTAAGATAAGAGTCATGTCATTCACACAGAGTGGAAAAAGGCTGGACTGTGCGTTAATCAAACCAGCCGTGAAAAGTGTGCAACTGTGCAAAAACGTGAAATATTAAAATGAGGACCTGAAGATTTCACTAGGACATCATTCCTCTCCAGACTGTTCCGAAAATCCAATAATCCCACAATCCTGCCAATGATTACAATCTAAAATAAGTCTCCAAACGTATATAAAAATATGGTAATATATTTATGTATGTTGCTGTACTGAGATTTAAGGCCAGTAATCACAAGATTAAAACTATCAGAAGTGAGAGAATGCTAATTGTGTAAAAAAAAACCCTCCAGATCCCATTAGAACCGATCATGAATTTACTAATAAAAAAAGAATAATTTCTCATACTGATGAAAGTTGTTGAGATCTCAGATTTCTCCTGGACGAAAAATCAAGTTAACCACTGGCAAAAGTATCCTCTCTTTAAACTTCCTTTAGAATATCACAGTCATACAATATCCTGCAATCAGTCATGAACTGTTTTCCAATCCTCATCACCTGAGTACTGATCACATTCACTTGTTTCCTATAATCAGTTTTTTATACATGGCTGTTCAGTTTGTTTTAGCCTTTGCAAAGTATTTTCAATGTTTCTGCCTCATCTGTATTTCATCTCAGTTTGCTCTCTGGTTTGTCCTTTAAACAATGTACCATAGTCAAACTATGTACCATATTTTTCGGACTATAAGGCACACCAGATTACATAGGAGCACTATCAGTGAAAGTCAATTTTCTGGTCTAATTTTTATACATAAGGCACACTGGATTATAAAGCCCGTTAAGCAACACTGGTAAGGATGCCTACATCCTACTTATCACCATGTTTGCTTTCTCATGGGGATGTTGGGGGAAGTAAACTAAACTGTAATTTTTAACTGTAAAAAAAAAACATTTTCTTTTAAAGTCAAATGAGTGCTGGATGTAAATCTACACAGATTTCTCTCCTGAAAACTGTTTATTTGGGTGAGTAAAGCACTATCGTTTATTTACAGTATTTTCAATATTTTGTCTAAGGGTGAGGTTTGTCTAAGTTCTCCAGCACTGTGTTCTACAGGCTGGGTGAAGCAGCATTAGCATTAGCCGCTAACCACAGTGCTAGCGGGACGTAAATGCCACACAATATCGCTAGACTGAGGAACCGAACCCTGAGTGTTCAGGTAACCCAGGCCGCTGTTATCTAGCGGTTTGTCCCAAGTATCTTGTTTTAACACGGTAAACACGCAGACTACAATCTGATATACTCACCTCTAAACGGCGAAAGAGCTAGCACTGCGGTTAGCAGCTAATGCTAATAATTATTTTGCTTATATCATACTTCAGTGGAGTGACTTTACTGCTCTTTAATACCTGACTGGTAAAATTCATACATAAGGCGCACTGATGATTTTTGGGAAAATTAAAGAATTTTTAGTCCGCCTTATCGTGCAAAAAATACAGTATACATATTTAGGGTTATTGCAGAAAACATATACTGTACAAACACAAACGATATATATTGGAAATTATCTATGATTTTTTTGTTAACTTTATTAGACATGAGACAAGTTAAGTTAATGCTACCACCACCAAGCGTCACAGAAAAAGCAAGTTTTTCTACACTAAAACTTACTAATACTTTCTTTGACAATAATAGTAGATAATCATTATCTACATTTGATCATCATATTCTTTTGGATTTCAGGTTAAAACAAGTTATATGCATACAAGTTTAATCAGTATATCTACAAATATATAACCAAGTCCAATTAGCATACAGTCAAATGTCCCAATATTAACATTATTGTCTTCAAAAATAAGACGCCACCATACAATAAAAAAAAAAAAATCAAAATTTAAGCAAAAAGAGACTATTGTCCCAAAAAACCTGACTATACAGCAAGAATATCAGCTCCTCCACACTTATAGAGCACACTGAGTCCAACTACAGCCCAGCTTAGAGAGATTCTACAAACACAAAGGCAAAAAATGACATTCAAACAACCTAAATAACACGCTGGTTGTTCCGCTGCAGGCTTTTATGTAACTGTTTGAGGTTACTAAGCTGCTGAACTGATAACACTACAAAGCCATTAGCTATCAGTGTAAAAACGCTCCGCTCGAGATGTTTATGTGCTCAAAGCTCTCCAAGCAAGCCCATCCTACTTAATGCAGCTTCAAGGGCTTTCAGTCCGCCTGCTCGGGGTATTTTTGCCAGGGATATCATTATAATCATAATCATCTTCATCTTCATCATCACCTTCATCATCATCTTCCTGCTCTGCTCTTAAACCGTGCTGAATATTTCCAGCACAGGAAGAGAGAAGAGCTCAGCTGAGAACATCAGATACATGTACAGTACCTGCACGTACCTGCGTTATGTTAGACAGTCCGATTATATAAGAAATGAGGCAGACGACCGCGATGAAGATCTCTCGCCTTCCTCTCAGGACCCGCGGGAACTCGTCCACCAAAGCTGTGATGAACCCCTCTACCGTACAGAACTGTGGAGAGTAAAACATAATCCGTTCATTCCATGTTTTAAAAAAAAAGACCATAAAAGGACATGCTGGAGATCTGTTGTATGCAATCTGATCTATCTGTCTGTCTGTCTGTCTGTCTATGCACAGCTTTAGACAAAATAAATTGGGCATTGATTTTTTTTTTACCAATTAAAATCTGGTGTTAAATTATGGTCTCCTTAGTGCCATTTTTATAAGAACAAACCATTTACAGCTCTGGAAAAATGAAGAGACCACTTCTGTTTCTGAATCAGTTTCTCTGATTTTGCTGTTTACAGGTTTATGTTTGAGTAAAATTAACATTGATGTTTTATTCTTTAGACAACTGATAACATTTCTTCCAAATTCCAAATAAAATATTGTCATTTAGAGCATTTATTTGCAGAAAATGAGAAATGGCTGAAATAACAGGAAAAAAAATGCAGAGTGTTCAGACCTCAAATAAAGAAATCAATATTTGGTGGAATAACCCTGGGTTTTAATCACAGTTTTCATGCATCTTGGCATGTTCTCCTCCACCAGTCTTACACACTGCTTTTGGATAACTTTATCCCACTCATTGTGCCAAAATTCAAGCAGTTCAGTTTGGTTTGTTGGCTTGTGATCATCCATCTTCCTCTTGATTATATTACAGAGGTTTTTAATTTGGTAAAATCAAAGAAACTCATCATTTTTAAGTGGTCTCATTTTTTTCCAGAGCTGTATCTGTAAATAATTTCTGACTACTCATAAGATACCTTTAATTAACAGAAGTTTTACAAATTAAAACGCCAGTTACAGATATCTATAACAATTTTCACTGATAGTACTTGAGTAATTGAGTAGTAATTCATTCTGACTAGTAAAAATAGCAGTTTTTGATATCACTAATATTTGTATCACTAGTCAGAGCTCGAATTGTAGGTATTTACATTTCTATGCATCTACAATTCTCTTATAGAAACATAAATCTGCACATATCCTAAATACACATTATTTCTAGGGCTACAACTAATGACTATTTTAGAAGTCGACAATTATTTTGTTCATTAGTCGATTAGTCATGCTTATTTTTATCATGCCCTCCATTTGTGTTTCCTTTTGGTGAGGCTCCCAAACCAATGCATGTTTTAGTGCTCAGCTAATTTTTTTTTATTTAATGTTAACATTTTAGTGCTCTAGACAAATTATATAAATAAAATTATAAAGCATATTATAGGTGTCATTCACACATGCAGGATGTTGTTATTTTCAGGAAATTCTACTTAAATATGTCTTCAATTGAGATGTTAATATTAACAGGCAATGTTTTTTAAATAAAAAATGTAATAAATCTCTTCCATTTTGAGGAAGTTTTGTAATAATTTTACTGAGAGAGAAATGTATAAGTACTTTTTTATGTCGTGCAAATTGCCATTAAGTCTGTTTATTTTTTCTACACCATTTGTTTATTCTTTAGTACTTTATTTTTTTAGTAATAATATTTTTATTTGTACTGCACTTTTGAATTGCATCTGTAGGCAGAGTTGCCAGGTTTGCGGTTTTCCCGGCAAACTTCAAACCAAACTTGGTGAAAATTCAAAGGACGAGGTGTGCATTTTTTGGGCTATTTTTATATTGGGCTATTTTTATATTTTATATTAAACTGTTCAAAATGAAAATGTACTGTGTTGTAAATGTCTGTGGCAACCTTAGATAGTGAGTTAATTGAAGGATTTCTTTTGCTGGATCTGGCAACCCTGGCTGCAGCTCACAGAAACTAGCTGTCAGCTTTCTTTCTATCATTCCAGAGACAACAGAATCTCTATATGTGGGATTTAAATGGTGAGAATATGTTTAAATGTATAATGAGCTGATGTAAATTGAGTATAGGTGTTGTCTTGTCCTTTATCTGGTGTGTTTACAACACAGAGACTCAGCAGAGTGTGTGAGCACATTACTCCTCCCACTGGGTGGAGTCTGTTCCATCACACATTACTGATGTGTTGACAGCAAAATTCCATATTGACAGATTTTTATAGTCTATGATGTTGATATGTCGACTAACTGATGCAGCAATAATTACTTTATATCCTGAATTTACAGATATAAGCACTTGGACTTTTTACTTGTCAGTAGTCAGTAGTTTTTAATTAGTAAAAATGTAATTAAATTGTAATTATATATAAGAGGGAGTGCAATTCCTGGATTGTACTCCTGGTCAGATTAAATTCATAGATTTGTAGATCTGTAATTTTATTATGGTTAAATATTTCAAAGCTCATATCCAAAAATGAGAGTTAGGACTAATATCACTGGTTTCATTTTTGGCTAAAGCAGTTTTCCATATGCTGGAGATGGTGTATTAAAGATGAAGTGGGTCAGATATGGTTCATAAATGAATGCATTGTTTTTACCTGGCTGTCAATACCCAGCATCAGCAGCATGGAGAAGAAGAGGATAGCCCAGAGTGGAGAGATGGGTAGCTGGGTTACAGCCTCTGGGTAGGCCAGGAAGGCCAGTCCTGGACCTGGAAAATAGAAGAATAGTATCCAGTATTGGTCGTATTCAGGTATTTACACTGTTAGTTGGTGTAGGATTTTGGAATTGCAGTGGATGTGGAGTTGATTAGTGGAGTGAAAAATATCAATACTTTGAAAAAACGATATCATATGATGTAGTTTATTGTTGTCAGTTTGTTTTATGCAATAAATTTAGTGTCATATGGCATTATTTCTAAAATCCGAATATTATGAAGAAGACATCATAATGAAGCTTTTATATTATTAAAATTACATTACATTTGGCAGACGCTCGTTTGGCAGATGAATCGTTTAAAAAAAAAGAAAACTGATAAAATGGCAATTCTTTTGGCTTTTTATAGTGTTGGGCAATTATGGCCTAAAATTCTTTTTTATTTTTATTTTTTTTCCAAAAAATCAGATTTTTGATTGTAATCGATTATTCACCCCCCCCTACAAAAAATCAGACTACAGATGACAAAGGAATGGTTTAAAACTAGGTTTCCCTATAAAAAACAAAAAGAAAATTGGTGTTTGGTGTTCAGATGCTTTGGGTTGACATTGTTTACAAGCCAATACGTTCATATCACAAGCTGACCTCATGTACACACAGCTGCGGAGAAACACTGGATTATAGTTCAGGACACGGGTTTATGACTGAAAACTGAGAAATAACTCACTAAACGAGTCACAGAAGAAACTTTGAATGAGAGATCATTATTGTTTTCCACAATTAAATTCCACGGTAGAATTTATTTCTAGCTAAATATTTGCTTTATCCCACTGGGTGTTTGTGTCAAAAGTGCTGAAACAGTGCTGGAACTTTTTTCAGTATGAAACTGTTGAAAAATAGTCCCGCTTTAGTCTGTGGGAGGTGCCGGTAACCAACATAAGACAGATAAACACTTCAGAAATGAGGAGCGTTTTCGGATATTTTGCATTAAAAAGATTAAATGTCTGTATTTAATATCGTGATTACTCCATTTAGAAAATTGCATTAAAATTGTTATTCGAATTAACCAAATTAATTGTGAAAATTGCCCAGCACTAGTTTTTTAGATCCAAAATGTTTATCCCAAATCTTATATTCATCAATAAATTACATTGACATTCCAAATGCAATGCGTGTGTTATGCGTGTGTGGTCTACAATTACCAATTATTCGATTAATCCACTGCACTGTCCATGATTCATGTGGCCTTGCCATGAGCACATTGACCAGTGTTCAACCTCACTCAGATTACACAATCTTGCTTACAAGATAGCACCTCACAGCGTATACAGCTATGGGTTGTTATTCCAAGCTGTCTCTTGAGGCAACACTTCATGATCATATTCACATTTACATACATGCTTTTCAATTACTTTTGGCACATTGTTGAAGACTTTCCACCATGAAATTCTACTATAAAGTGATGTTCACTGATTGATCTAGTGAATTAGCCACAATTATTACTGTTGGCCTGTAGGATCTGACCCAGAGACTGTACAAAAGATGGACGCCGTGTCGCCGTTCCCATTCAATGAAAATTAAGCCAAAATCTTCCGCCATGTTGGCAGGTTTTGCTGATGGTCTGTTATTGGTCCCACCCATACAGTCATTGGTCCCACCCCTTTTGCAATAACCACACATTTTTTTAATAGAGTTGAATAACGTTTAAAAAACGAATTCTGTGGGGGAAAAATAATTTACAGTATAAGCAGAGGTTACACTAGCTGTTGCATTTAAATAATGGAGGTAGAATTACAGTATATTAGAAAAAAAAGTGCTTGAAATTTGTTTGTTTTGCCATTGAAACTTATGGGGATGGGTGGGGTTACACAGCTTTCTGCAACCGAACAGCAGGGGGCGTCCGACCTGTGGCGGCTTCACTTTTGAGATACAATGCTCTGTCCAGCTATACACAGTCTATGATCTGACCAGTTAATAAGGATGTCTTGAAATCAATGGACTAATGTTACTTTATATCAAAAAGAAGAAGAAACGTCAGTCAATCACAGTTACCTGATTTTGCCACGTCAGCGATGGGCCTCTTTGTTATGTGAGACATGAAACCCACAATGGAGAAAATGACAAAGCCAGCGAACATGCTGGTGAAGGAGTTGATGCAGCAGACAATGATCGAATCCCTGTGGAGAGAACAATCGCTGGTTACAGCAGGTTATTATATCGATCTCTCGTCCAGAGACATTTATGAGAACCGAATTCAAGCCTGACACTGTGCTCTCACTGTATTACTGTGTCATCTATTGTCAATACTCTGCTCACAATACCAGATACCAGCATTTCTCAGCATTACACAATACAGACAAAGACCTAATTTTACTGCCACTGAGCAAAAGACCGTAAAATTCTCTATTTTTCAGGCTGATGTGTTTGTTACACTGTATTCGGTAACACTTTATAATAACTTTGATTAATATACCATTAACTAATTAATAATAACTGTTATTTTTCACATTTTAAGAAACTAAAAAGTTACTATCACATTTGTAAATACTAATGAATGCACTGGCAACATTTATTAATGTTCAAATTCTGATTTGCTAACATTTTTAATGTAAATATCCATGCTGATAAATAAGTGTCATGTGTGAGCATTTGGTAATATTCAAATTCTGATAAACTACTGCTTCATCATTAGACAAAAATAAATTAATGAAAGTGTTACCTTGTATTCTGTACATTTAGTCCAGTTAGATTTGGATTCACACTAAAATACGTTACTATAGCTTGTCATTATAACCTATGTGGATGACATCCTCATATTTTACACACTGACTGGTTTGTACAAGGTTCTCAATTCAGCAAGTTGCCTTTCCGGGTGTTGTGCCGAATTTTGCCTCCTGCCAGAATTGGACTTTTATTTTGCTTTTATTTCTTTGTTTATGTTCATAAAAAAGGTTCTAATCTACAGTTACAGTAGATACAGGAATCACCATCATAATCTGTTATACCCATACGATACAAAGTCAAATTTCGCCCCAACACTGCTTCTTTTTCTTCTTCTATTGTTTAATGGGTTACAATAGCCTGTCTCAACTTCCTGTAATTGTTCAGAAGCATCCAATAAAGTGTTTGACACACTGCAAAGGAACCAGATTATGGTTCATTTGATCCAGACTGAGGACTGAGGTTTGTGGCACCTGAAAAGTTCAAAGATCTGGACCAAAAAAGGTGTTAAAGTGTGAAAGCTTCCATTCAAACAAAGGTTTACTATGGGTTCTTATTGAAATGCATAGAGCGAAGAACAAGAGAGAAGAACAATGCCTAATTTTATTGTCAGAGCTGATTTGCTGATTTGTAAAAGATATGTCAATTAAGAACCTATTACCAGATCGAAGGTTCTTCACGTTTACATTTATTTTACAAATTGGCTCTTTATGGAAGAAAAAATGGCTTTTCTGAGGCCCAGGTTTTTAGTTTTTTTCAAATCTGGAATCCAGTTTCCAGTCCTCACTGGAAGGTATATGTGTAATATGCCCTATACTGATTGGCAACAAAGTATCACACTTAGCAAGTATTAATCCTACCAATGTTCAGGCATGGAAACTGGATTCAATGCTCAAATGAAGACCTCTGTTTTAAGGCATCAATTATCAATCACTTCAAGAACCTTATGTACCACTTTATTTATATATTTATTATTTAAGGTAAATTGCATACTTGTAAACATTATTGTTGAAGGGGTTGTAGCTTCCAAGGGCGATCAGTGACCCGAGGCCAAGACCATAAGAGAAGAAGATCTGAGTGGCAGCATCCAGCCACACCTGAGAAAAAAACAGACGAGAATTACAAAATCAGGCCAAAAAACACAAATACATGTCAATACATGTGATCAGCTGAGTGATAAACCTGAGGAGATGTACCTCTGATTCCTTCAGCTTCTCGAAGTCTGGGGTGATGTAGAACAGAATGCCCTCTTTAGCTCCGGGCAGAGTGACTCCACGGAAGAACAGAATCAGGAGCATGAAGTACGGATACGTCGCCGAGAAGTACACCACCTGAAAACACAGCATACGCAGATTTAAAGAGGTTCAGAGAGGTCATGCATGGAAAATAACAGCACTAAACCTGAACCTAAAAGAGCAAGAACAAGTTTAGTGTTGGTTGCATGGTGGGAATTAAATGAAACAAATACTTGAGCTGGAAATCAAAATAAAAAAAACACAAATTGCTCATTTTCTGCAGGGATTTTGAAACGTTTTACATCATTTCTGGACTCTAATGTACTTAGATTTGTGGTAAAATATCATAACACTCCATTAAATGTGTAGTTCTTTGCAGTTATGGACGATATGAAAACCAGCATGACAATGAATTGATAATTTTACCACAATCATGGTTCATTAACGATGATTTAAACAAACTTAAGCTGCTCAAGTTGCTCAGATGGTGTTTGAATTTTCCTAAAACCTGTTACACACTTTTTTATCAGATATATTTTTTATTTTAAGGTGGTTTAATATAATTACCTTTGGTAAAAACAATAAAAACTTTTCTTTAGAATTGTTAGGATACTTGAACCCTGTCTCAATTAGACTCAATTCTTATAACCATCAACCAGTTACTCCCACTCCTCCATGCAGAATTCTTTCAGCTGTGTGATGTTTAATGGGATTCTTGCATTGTAATACAAATCAAATCCAGGCTTGAATCAAACCCTGGGCCTTTTCAAAAACTCTACATTTCTTTCTTTTAGGTCATTCCTTAGTGAATTTCCTTGATTTTTTTTGGGTCATTGTCGTGTTGCATGGTCCAACTCTGTTTCAGCTTCAACTGTGGGACAGAAGCTCTCACATTGTCCTTAAGCACTTTTAGATACAGTAACAAATTCATAATTAATCATAGACAGAGCTTTTTAAATCTCTTGCCACAATCCTCTGCATCTTCACCCTTCTTTCTAAAGGCCTGAGAGATTTAAATAAAGAAGACGTACTTTGCCAACGTCCATCTGCAGATGATGTGCTACTTGGTCTAATGTGTCCTCACTTTTTTTCTCATGAGGAAACTGCATTTTTTATTACATTATGGATCTTAATTACTATAATTACTGCATTAAAAGCAACATTTAGAATGAACCCTAACCCTTAACCTAGCTTTTAATATCTTTACAACACTTATACAACCCTTGATGACACTTTCCATCCCATTTTTTTCCCAACAAGCGCTATATAATCCTTTACATTTTATATATATATATATATATTATATCTGTAATAGTGACAATTGGGGCTGCAGAATATATTGATTCAGCATTTTAATTGCAATAGTCACACTGCAGGTCAGACAGATTGTAAATCATATTAATGTGAGGTCATGTTACAGCTTGTTTGATACAAAAATAAACTAAAATAAAGAGATATAATAAATCTCAGCTCCATATTACTTGTTTTACTCATATTTTTGACATTCAAAATGCATTTTATATTATATATTAATATCGTCACATGTTTTATCATTGATTTCAACAATTCAAAAATGCTGTAAATTGCTTTTTTAAATATAGTGATGCTTATATAACGTAGAACAAAAAAATCACAATGTCAGTGACAACTTTTATCATTCAGCCCTGGTAACAATAGTAAAAAAAATACTGTTTTCACCAGAAATTGAGCAAACTCTGATTTTACCTTTCCAGTCCAGCCAACACCTTTCCAGATACAGAAATACACCAAAACCCAGGCGATGGCGAGAGTTATGGCCAGCGGTCCGCGGACCTCGCCCGGCTCCTCCAGCCCATTGGTGAGCTGGTGCATGTTGCGTCTGTGGTCCACAGGAAACAGAACCAGCGTTACTGACTGATGTTACATTTTTTATATTGACAGAAAGGTTATTTTACAGAATGTCTGTTACTCAGACTGAACTCGGCCTTCATTACGCATGCGAGGCACATCGGCCGGCTGTCTGAGAGCCAGACGGAAACAATCGCTGCATTTTTGTGCAAATAACACTGGCCCTCTTATAAAGAGCAGGACAAAAGCCGGGCATTTCACATGCAAACCAGAGCCCCGAATTCCAAATCGCTCCTGTCAGATAGATTCCCTTACTCCCAGAACTCCACCACCGCGCTGGTCATGTTGGCCGTGCTGGCCAGGCTGTAGTTTGAAAAGCATCTGTCTGTGTTCCACGGGTTATCACAGCTCTTCCAGGGAAGATCCTACAAAAACCATAATGTGGTGTTTGATTCACAAAATAAAAAAAAATAAAAAATAGGCATTTTAAACAAGAAATAGATATTTTTCCAAGCTAAAAAACATAAAAAAAATGTTTTAATAATAAAAAAAAAAATAGTCGTACTTACAGTAGTGAAGGAGTTATATAGATAGTAAATGGCCCAGGCTATGATGACGATGTAGTAGATGTTAAGCCAGAAGGAGAGAACTGCTGCTGCCAGGCCAACACCTACAGGAGATCAGGGTCGTAATACTGTGTGTGTGGATGAACATCACTATCATGGAGTATCATAACTGTGTGAATGTGTAAATGAGGCAGCCCAGGTCATTTTCTATTAAATAATTCATTAATTAATTCATTTGTTTATTTTGGAAATTAGAATACTAAATTAAAATCTAATTTAAAACGTGGATATGGGGTGCTGTGATTTGTGCTCAACATAAAAAAATATCTTATTTTGTATATTATAAAGTGGTATTCTACACTGTTTTTTCCAGTGCTGGTGAAATGAATGGCGCATCACAATGCCTAATTACAATGCCATTATTTGGCCAATTAGTTTTATTTATTTTTTATTATCACTACTGCCCAAACCCAACCAATTTTGGATAGTAATAATACATACTCTCTGACGCTTGATTCATAACCGCACACACACACAAAAAAAAAAAACCCTGAAACAATAGACAGGATTCAAAAACCATTTTTGTGTTATAGAAACTTTATATAAATCGAGATTTTAACTTCTTACATTTTTTATCTCTTTTAAGACATCCATTCACCACCACTGTAAACAACACTTGCAAATTTGATCAAAAAACAAAACCTCCCTGACTGACTATTCACACTCTGACAATTATTCAGATAATTATGCAGATTAATGGCTGAATATTAATGACCTACATAACTGATGAGGTAAATTTTTCTGTATAATAATAAAGCTGCATTGTTTTTTTTTTATCAAGGTATGATCCACACTCATCAAAAAGTCATCATTAGATAATAGGTATAACACAGCCTCATTAGATCATAGGAAAGGTCATGAGATTACCTTTTGACTTCCAGTCCATTGTTCCACCATTATCCATTTTAAACAATGGAACACATAGATCATACATAATAGGAAACCTTAAATGGAGTATATATGTGTTACAAATATACATGTGACTTACTAGGGCTGGGAGGTTAGTTAAATTAATTTTAATAATTGAATTACTGATTTAATGCAATTTTGAAAATAGGATAATGGAGATTGAACATCGGTAGAGGGAATGTCAGTAGATATTTGTTTCTGTCAGAAACCTGTAAAGAACTGTTTTATGTGGCAGTGATTTACATATTGTACAGGACAAAATGTTCACAGGGCATTGTGTCAGCACGGTGCTAGCTGCTTATTATTAGTAAAAGAAAACATATATATATATATGTAAATGTATATATATATATTTATTATTTTTTTTAAGTGGTTTGTAAGAGCTAAAAATTAAATGGAGAATCGCTCAATATACTGCTAAAAAATATCGAAATGATTTTTTTTTACAATATCGCCCAGCCCTGTTAAATATATATACATGTATTGTCACAATTTAAGTTGAGCTGTGGATGGGTGATGATGTGTATGAAAGGTGGGCTCAATTTCTCTCTCTCTCTCTCTCTCTCTCTCTCTCTCTCTCTCTCTCTCTATATATATATATATATATATATATATATATATATATATATATATATATATATATATATATATATATACATGCTGGATTTCTGCATCATCAGCCTACCTTTAAACATGGGCGCTAGTTTCCACACTCCAAGTCCTCCAATGGAAGTGTACTGACCGAGTGCGGTCTCCAGCAGAAACAAGGGTACTCCAGCAAATATGAGCGTCAAAAAGTACGGGATCAAGAAGGCCCCTAAACAGAAACGATACAAAAAAAAGGGTGTGAGTGAAAAAAGGGAGTTAGAAGTTGGAATAATCCACTGCCGGGCGCTTGATTGGAGTGAAGACGGGGTTTACGCGCGGTTTTACGCGCGGTTTTACGCACGGTTTGCGCACGGTTTTGCGCGCAAGAGACACAATTTACACTACTGGAACTCCTCCTTACTCCATTTCTCATACTCCTGATTTACTTCTTATTTAAAAAAAAATACAGAGAAAAATAAAGAAAAAGATAGAATCCCAACATCCCCCTCTTCTTTACCTCCGCCGTTTTTGCCACAGAGGTAGGGAAATCTCCACACATTGCCCAGTCCGATGGCGTAGCCAACGCACGACAACAGAAAGTCAAACTTCCCCGCCCACGTCTCCCGGTCCGGCAGATCCTTCTTTTTCTGCACCTTCACCACCAGCGTCTTGGGCTTGTCGTTGGCAGTGGGCGCCGCCGCCTCGTTCACCTCGGTCAGCACGTGTCCGTCCGCGGCGGCGGCTTTCGCGCCGTTGCTCGCCATCTCTCTGGCTTTGGCCAAGGTCCGGGCAGGCGGGCGCGAGAGATCAGCAGCGCTCCACGTAGACAGCAGCTTCGCGGGGAGGGTGGGAGTTGGTTACAGGGATTGGGAGAGGGGGGGTCGGTTTGGGTGGCGGGTGGGTGGTTCGGATTGGGTGCGAAGTGGCTGCGGGTCAGGTCAGCGAGGCACCTGGGCTGAGCTGGAATTCACCTGCGGGCAGAGGAAAAAAAAAAACAGTTATGAGATTAGGATTAGGGGTGTGGGATGAGAGAATGTGAGAAAAAGGCTATTGCTACATTTTGGGTTTGGGAGCATGTTTAAAAAAATAAAAAATAAATAAACTAAACTAAAAAAAAATGAAGACATATGAGTACAAATCCCATTTCAAAAGACCCGTACGCGATTTTACGCGCGTGTTTGCAGTACATTTTGATTGTTTTCGAGGCATTACTGTATTTAAAAAAATGCGGGTGTGATTATTATCGTTTGGAACGCAAAAAAGCGGAACACGGGAAACCTTCACACACGTGAAAATTAAGTGAAGCTAATAAACTGGTGATACTCTGTCTCATTTGGAGCAATTTGTAGACATTTTATGGTGACCTTACTAAGCTAAACTATTACGTTTATTTATATTCATTATGGTTGAGCTAATTTTGGTTAAATATGACTGAATGAAAATGTCAAAAAACATGCATCCCATGTTAATTAACGAACTATTTGAATTGTCTGCGCAAACAACCATGCATGAAATTTAAGTAAATCAAAACAATCGTTTTAAACGCAATTAACTGATTAACTATTTGAAGTGTCTGTGCAAACAACAATGCAAAAGAATAAAGCAAAAAAAAAAATTAATTAATTCAAGCATTCCACGTTAATTCATAAGCTATTTTAATAGTCTGCACAAAAACAGTGCAAAACATGCAAAAAACAAGCATCCCACGCTAATTAATGCACTATTTTAGAAATTTTCTGCGCAAACAACAATGCAACAAATGCGAAAAAAAGCGCACAGTCCGGTCCTTTACGCGCCAATTCTTTCCGTTCCCACGCGCGCTAAAACAAAACGCTCCATCTGGGAATTCACGAGGTCAGAACTGTAATCAGACTCGAGCTCAAGCCAACAAGCTCGAGCCTCGATCTCTCGATCTCTCCGTGCGTTCTAACGTCGTATTTCTCCGCGCGTAACGACTAAAGAGTAACACGTAATAAGAGTAGCATTAAATTACAACAACAAAAAAACTAACAACCTAAACAAAAAAACAAAGAGCAAAATTTAGCTGCTCTACTTACAGTTCAACCGCGTGCCCGAGCTCCAGCACCGTGCGCGCGCTCCTCCCGTGCAATTTCAGCAATTTCAGCCGCGCGTCCGAAAGCGAGGCGCGTCCATACAGACCGGCGAAGCGAGTCCTGGAGAGGTCCTGCTGGAGACGGCGCAGACGCAGACGCACACGCGCACGCGGCCGTTTCGGAGGTGACGGTGACGGTGAAGGTGGAGGTGGCGCTGTCCAACAGGGTGGTGCTGAACGGAGCCGGTCCACACGAGCTCGGGAACGAGCAGCTTCGCCTTGTGCCACCACCCAACATCAGCTGCGACCAGCAATGTTACACCCCCTCCACCCCTCCACCAGCACCAGCCACCACCTCAACACACACTCACACACACACACACATACACACGCTCGCGCTCATCTACATAGCCTCAATGTCATGTGAAAGTCGACCCTCCCCGCGCGCAACATGCCCACCACTGAGAACGCAGCGGGCACCACACTGGAGCATCTTCTTGTCTCGGGGCTTTTTATACACGCTTTGTGTGTATGTGTGTGTGTGTGTGCGCGCGCGTGAGAGAGCGTGGTGTGTTGGACCAACTACTCGCCTAATGTAAGGAAATGCGCGTGCGATTGTGCCATCAGGGACCGCGAGCTGTCAAGTTGTTGGACCACCTTTGATGAGGGGTGGCATTGATGCCACAGTGGGAGCCCCTGACCTGACCATTAGTCCAGATTTGGTGGGAAGAAAGCCTGTTTGTTTGGGCATAAAGACATTCTTAGTGTGTGTGTGTGTGTGTGTGCTAAAAGCTATAAGAATGAGCAGTCAATATATATAAAGGCACACAGCACAAAATCAAAACTGCACTGAAGGTGAAGTGTAGCACCTGTAACAAAAGTCAGAATCCGATTCACTACAGTGGCATCTCAGTGTAATACAACTAAAAAAACAGCAGAACACAAATTTGCCCATCTTTTTGTTTCCCAGAAAAACTTCCAAACATGGTGAGGGGAGTTTCACACAGTTTCTGTGAAAAAAGGCCCTCCTAAGATGAGCGTACTTCACACCTCCCCATATCCTACATATTCACAGCAGCTGAGTTCTGAATACAGTTATTCATCCCCAAGAAACTGTACCAGCTGTTAAACCTGGTGGTGGGTGCATCATGGTCTGGAAGAGTTTTGCCCAGGTTTGAGGCAATGTACAGTATATAAGCCCTAAACTAATGTGCTTGTGCTCATTCTTTATTTCATATAACATAGACAGCATTAAAGGGCTCAAATCAAACATTGATATATAACACTAATATTTTAAGAAATATACAGTATAAGCCACTCTAGTCCATATATGGAATGATATTTGAATTCATTATTGCAAGTGTTTCAGGCCTGACTGCTGTTTTTAATGAGGCAGCTTTTCGGTTGGGCCAGTCATTATGAAATTCTAGATTTTCTTTGCATCAAAAAGTGAAAAATAGCAAAAATGGTGATGATGATACTCTAATCTAAAAATCATAAAGAACTAAAGATTTAAAGGGCAATTAGGATCAAATATTTACTGTGTTTGTTGTAGTTTGGCTCCCAACACTTTACCTTGTGGCTGATCTTTAAGAGTAAGGACCCTATTTTAGAGATCTGTAGGCAAGCCATCAGCCATGCACACTGCAGCTTGTTTAAGGGCATGTCAGTGTGTCTTTGCTATTGTAACAATGGGAAAAGTACAAGTACATCTTTTGTTTCTTTGAATGTACCAAAGGCATGTGGCATGATGTGTGATACACCAATCAGCATGTCACTTGCCAAAAATCGTCAGTGTGCCTTATAATCTAATGTGGTTTATGTATGAATTTTATCAGTCAGGTTGTAAGGAGCAGTAAAGCCACTCCATTGACAGAGTTATAAAAAAGAGTTATAAAGGATTTTTAGTTTAGTTCTCCAGCACTGAGACTCAAGCATTAATAGCATTCTCCGCTTACCGCGCTAAGCACTAGCTCTTTTGCCATTTAGAAGTGAGTATTATCGTCTGTAGCCTGCTGCTAACCCCAGCTAGCACTGCTGGAGCAGCATTAGCATTAGCATCTGAACTCTCAGGGTTCCTCAGTGTAGCGCTGTCAGGTGGCATTAGCCGCTAACATTGGTGAAAATCTGTAAATCTAAGCTTACTGTAAATAAACAGAAGAGCTTTACTCACCCAAATTAACAGTTTTTAAGGTAGAAGTCTGTGTAGATTAACATCCAGAGATGTTGACTTTAAAATATATATTTTTAAGAATTACAGTTTTGTAATTCTTGTTTTCTTAACTTAGCTTAGCTTTAAAGCGGTGAGACCTGCTGAATTAGAAGGAAAACATGAAAACAACCCCTGTTTCTTACTAGTGTCGCAAAATGCACCGTATAATATAAATAGAAGTTTTTTGATTAAGTGCACCTTATAATCCGGTGGGCCTTATAGTGTGAAAAATATGGTAAGCAAAAGACGTGAAAATAGACTGTTGGCAGGGTGTAAGATAGCAATGAGCATTTTTTTTAATGAGTCAGTTGGGCCAATCATTATGAGATTCTGCTGCAGTATAAAGAACAACTGATTATGTTGTATTATGTGTCAAAAGTGAAAAACGGCAAAAATGGAGATACAAGCTTTTTGTGTGACAGAGCTTTAAAGGGCAACCACGATCATATATTTCGTCACTGTCCTATGAAAAACACTTATTCCATTTTTGTCGATTTTCAGTTTACTACATAATTTGAACCAACAAACTGTTCCTTACACTGTGCTACATTTTCATGATGAACGAACCAATAGAAATCAAATTACTTGAAATAAATCTTTTTACATTGACTTCCATTGAAAGTTTACAAGGTTTTTTTCTCTCTCTTGTAAAGGTGCTGTTTTGGACATAAGTGTTTTTCATTGGACAGCGACGATTTACTGTGTTTGTTGTAGTTTTGCTACCAAAACTTCACTTTGTGGCTGATCTTTAAGTGTAAGGACCCTATTTTAGAGATCTGTAGGCAAGCCATCAGCCATGCACAGTGCAGCTTGATTAAGGGCATGTCATGTCTTTGCTATCGTAACGACGGGAAAAGTACATCTTTTGTGTTTTGGAATGTACTAACGTGCTAATTCTCTTAATTAATCATGGGGTGTTTTGGGCAAGTGGGCCTTATAGTGTGAAAAATACAGGAAGCAAAATACGTGAAAATAGACTGTTGGCGGGGTTTAAGATAGCAATGAGCATCAGATCAGGTTAAACTTTAATTTGTCGTTACATCCTAATACAATATACTGTAAAGAGGCAGATTCAGGTTTGTATTTGCCGGAATACAACAATGTATCTGTATTGTTTCACTTAAAGTGTCTTTATAATCCTGTAGGCTGGTAGATTCTGCAGTCTGTCCATCACCACGTTCACCAATGCCCTGTATCCCAGAGCTCAGACGTCCCCACCCCCTTCCAGCCTTCCTCATGAACCCGAGCTCGACGGAACGATGCAGAAACAACAGACGCCATCACTCGTTTAACACGTTAAAAAAAAAGATGGAGGAAGGGGGGAGGGGGGCAGTGTGAGCAGCGCAAACTAATTTGCAGTGGCTTAAACCAACAATTTCCAAAGTGGCAGATTCAGAAGATGATGCCAATCACAGAGCGGATTCTGGAGAACGGCGATAAGGCGAGCCAGTCAATACGCCGAGTCTGGGGGTGAGAGATAAATTGAAAACTGTGCTTATAATCTTCTTAGCTGGCTGTCTCCCCAAATAAAATACCCTCGTGGAAGAACCCAGAAGAATGCTCGCATTACAGTCTGCAGCCAGCGTCCCGTGGTAAACCCGCGGCTTCCGGTCAGAAGTTACGGGATTAATGTATCGAGACATCTGCGCGGAATAAAACAAGAAGCTCTGATGAAGCACAAAACGCCAATAAACGGCAATCAGTAGCGACGTATCATCACTTCCAAACCATGCATCAGCATATTTACCACCTTTCAGATGAAGCTGAAGCACTGGCAGCTATGCTCTATGCACAAATGTATTGGGACAGCCAGGACTGTTTCAAGCCATTTTGGGGTCCCAAGAAACATAAAGAACATTAAAAACGTTGGGCTATAATTGCAATGCAATGTCTGTTGGAAATTCCCTGGGAGCAGGTGAACTACAAAGATCATAATCCTTTGCAGGAGGATAATGCGGGGCTTAGAGTTTAAAATGTCACTGTCGGACATTTTTTTTTTCTTTGTTTGGCATGGTCTGAGGATTTGTACCTTTTTGGATTTAGGACTGAGCTTATATTGGATGTGTTTTTGTGTACGTTTTATTTATTACTTTATCTATTTATGTTAATTTGTCCATCTGATTGTGATTGTTTCTATTATTTGCTCATTTGTTTAGTTCCTTTGTTGCATTGTTTGTATTGTTTTACTGTTTTTTATATATTTTTATATAGTTTATTTGTAGATAAACCATCCATCCTGTATATGGCTCCATACCTCCTATATCTCCCTCCTTCAACCCACTACCTTCTTTCATCCTTCACCTTCCTTACTCCATCCATCCTTTCCTCAGCCATGCATTAACTACTGTCCATTCATGCATCTGCTCTGCATCATTATGAAAGACACTGTGAATAAACTGCATCAGTTGAAGTCTCTTCTTCCTCCTGGGTTTTAATGGACACACCATCACGACAGCCACCCTTCCACCAAATGCAACACAACTAAACTTTACAATATCAATAAATACAATAAAAAATTAATCTGGAACAGAGCTGTGTTTTCCTTTAGCTGTTAATATAATATATATATATAACATATACACATAACATATACACATATATATATATGTGTGTGTAGCCATTGTTTTCAGCCCATTTGAAGTTTGAAGTTGCATTAACTGTTCTAGCTCATTGACTGGAATACCTCTGGAATATAATCAAGAGGAAGATGGATGATCACAAGCCATCAAACCAAGCTGAACTGCTTGACTTTTTGCACCAGGAGTGGCATAAAGTTTTCCAAAAGCAGTGTGTAAGACTGGTGGAGGAGAACAAGCCAAGATGCATGAAAACTGTGATGAAAAAACAGGGATATTCCTCCAAATATTGATTTCTGAACTCTTAAAACTTTATGAATGTAAACTTGTTTTTGTTACATTGTTTGAGGCCTAAAAGCTCTGCATTTTTTTGGTTATTTCAACAAATATATGCTGTAAATGACAATATTTTATTTGGAATTTGGGAAAATGTTGTCCGTAGTTTATAGAATTAAACGACAATGTTCATTTTACTCAAACATATACCTATAAATAGCAAAATCAGAGAAACTGATTCAGAAACTGAAGCGGTCTCTGAATTTTTTGTCTGTTGTTGCTAGCCTACCTGCTGCTAAAATACACTTAAGCACAATTTTTTCTTTTCTTGCTTCCTGATGGAGTATTCTCATATTTTGCCGGCTGGAGGAATGACAAACCTGGCTGTCTGGCTACTGTCAGCAACGAGTCTCAGGGGCCAACTTGAGGGGGATTCTGATAACAGTATCATTTGACTTTCCTGCATTGAGCGTCACAAACTTTAATGGGGTGCTCACACGCAATTTCATTTATTTTATAATCAGTTGTTGTCTGGGGGCCACAGGCAATTGATTGGTTTGCTTGCCTTGCTGTAACAGACCTGGGAACACCTGCTTAATGATAGTTTCTTCTACAGCCAATGGTATTTAAAATAAGACTTTATTAGGCTTCTGTAACTGTACAGAAGCAAATCGAGATGGAAGCATTCAAAGAATTGCTGTGAGGATTTGATTGCATTTAACAACGACAAGAACATTAGTGATGTGAAGGTGTTGGATGAGATGATAACCACCCCACCTCATTCCATCCCAAAGTATTGGATGGCTCACCAACCAACCATCATCCAGGGCTATATGGCTTTAGTCTGGCATGGTGCCAATTGGTGCATGTTTGTTCCTATTCTATTTTAGTCCTTTTCTATAGACAATACTTCTGCACTAGACAGTGTGTGTGTGTGAGGAATCAATGCATTCAATTAGAAGGAGAAGTTTAACATATTTTGCGTGGTCCCTCAGGGTTCTATTCTAGGATCTGTGGAATTTCTGTGTTAATTTAAAGAGAACTGCAATTATGAATGTAAAAAAACCTTAAGGTACAACTTTATAATAAGGTCCCTACATAAATAGTTTATTAATAGTTCATATTCATTAGTGTATTAATGTAGGGTAGGGTAATGTAGGGTAAATGAGTCCTGTTGTTTATCAAATAGTGATTCCACATTAATTTATACTGTTTATCTTACTTACTCTTTTCCATCAGTCAGCATTAACATACTGTACCTAACAAAATACTGTTGAAAATCAGTTAATTCATCTGCTTACTGATGGAAAAGACAAAGTAAGTTAAGCATCCAGAAGAATCTAAGGTTTTACAGTATAAATTAATGTGGAATCACATTTATGTTGTCCTTTATATTTATGTGTTATAACTGCTTAATAATGGCTTTTATAATATTTAAAATGTAATTAATAACCATTATTAAACTCCTTTATAAACCCTTTATATAGGAGCCTTATTTTAAAGTGGTACTAAACTTAAGTTTAAGACATTTATTACACTTACTGGACAATCAGGAGAAATTCACACTGCTTCTGGTCTTTCTTTAGGCTGCAGTATAAACTCAATGAAGGCAGTCTGAGACACACATGTTTGGTCTGAGAGAAGGTCTAAAATTGAGTAAACAAGTCTGGCTCTGCCTTTGGTCTCTATCGATAGATTCCAGTTGCAAATTTGACAACATGGCGAACAATGCTTTGCTTCATTTCTATTGAACAGTAGAGAATAGAGCTACAGTGTCCATGCTTACAATATATAGCTACAGTCATTGGTTTAAACCCATGCAAGAATCCAGTTGTTCACCAGTCCTTTTAGTGGTTTTAAACTCGGTTCAGTTCCAAATTTGAGGCCTTACAGTAATACAGTTCTTCATTTACTCCAAACCCTGGCATCCGTACAGCTCTAGGAACAAGAAGGTGACAAAGAATTACACTTCAGCTCTTCTAATACAGCGGAACAGGGTGGCAGAGAGGATGGCAGTGATGGTGCCAGATGGTGAGCCAATGAGGGGTGAACCAACCTACTGATGATACAAAATGAAATTTAGCATTTAGAACCCCATCTGCTTCATTCTGCCTCTGGGGATGGGGAGTTCAGCCGGAGCCGCACGTTTGCGGACCTGCGATTGTTGGTGGCACACTTGATTACTCAACTGTGCACTCAGCCTTATACTGGCATAGCGTGGCATTTATCTCCTTTTGAGGCTGAGCAGCGCTAACACAACACCAGCTAGACTGCTCTTAAGTGGAGTTTCTCTTTTACCAACACACACACACAAAGTAAAAAAATCCAGTACATACAGTATAGTATTTGAGCTTTTTAGAGGGTATGGTTCCAAATACTGGGCCTATTGGTGTCTCATATTTTTTTATTTGTAATTATTTGAGTATTTATTTATTTGCTGTCCATCCTGTTTTGGAAGCTGTGCAATGACAGGGTGGACAGTTTTTGTAAGAATTTGCATTAAAAAAACATAGTTGAGCTAGTTCTTTTTCAGAAATACATTTACATGATTTAAAAGTAATATGGACTATGAAGGAAGACATAATGAATTAAATACTCTGTGAAGCATTTAGGTGGCTGTTATCTGGGGGGCTGTTAACTATGATTAATGTATTCTGTGCAACAGAGGTAACTTTTGGTCTTCCTTCCCTGGGGTAGTCCTGATAAGAGCCAATTTCATTTCAATTTCATATCATTATAACTCTCTTAAACATATTGGGAGGCAATAAATTTAATAAATTCACTCTTGACGAGTTTAGCACAGCTGTTAACTGAAAGCCTGAATTCCAGGTGACTCTACCTCATAAAGCTGACTGAGAAAATCCAGCCAAGATGTGCAAAACGTTCTAATCTAAGCAAGAGGTGCTACTATCTAAAATATAACATATAACATATTCTGGTTTGTTAAACACTTTTTGGTTTACTAAATGATTTCATGTGAGTTTGGATGACTTTAGTATTAATATTTAACTAAAATGTGTTATTTAACCATTAAAAAAACTTTAAAACTATTTAGAAAACATTCTTTAAAGTGGAAGTAAATATTCGGGTATTTGTGTATATTCCTATTGGCTCATATTGAACCTAGGTATATTTTGGAGCAGAGAAAATATCGTTGACAGTAATGTAATGTAAGGTCTACTCTACAGCACTGTTTGAGCTATATTTTAGGTGCTGGTACTGCCAGCAGATTCCAAGAAGTTTTTCCTGAGCCATAAAATAGGAACTCTCCTGAGATCCAACACATTTCACATCTAAACATCGCTCACACTTCAGAAGCCTCAACTAAACTTTCTGACATGTCTAAAAAAATAATCAACACGTCTCAGTTACGTCAGGAAGTCCTCAGAGTTCTGCTGGCAGTCGTAAACTGCAGATATGACAAAGATCTGAAAAACATCCCCAAAAACTTTTCAGAGATGGCAAAAGTGGGTTTTATTTTTCACACCTCCCAATGTGAAATAGGCATCTGCAATTGGCTAGTTTGACTGTAATCTTTATTCTATGGATTACTGTTGGTCCTACACAGTAGCTCATTTTAGTAATTGTGAAGACCCTGTCACTACTTTTTTTTGCCCCCTTGCAATGACTTGCTTATACAAGCCGACAAGATAACAACTTGTCAGAAGTCGTTTGTTTTATTATGTGAGCTGTTAATGATGAATATGTTTGAACACAAACTTCAGGCTTCATAATCTTTCACTTTTTGCTCCTGAAAGCAAGAAAATGACAATCGTTCAATTCGTTTTTTTTTTCTTCTGTGGAACTCTCAGTGTTTTCTTCATTCAGATGGATAAATGACCACTAATTAAAGACTATTGTTCTAATTCAGAGCACAAAAGAAAGATACAGACGGCTGCATGTAGCTTAGAGATTGCGGACATCTTTGCTGCTTCTGTATTGTGGTCCTTTGAATGGCAGGTTTCTATGAAAAAAAGCTTTAAAAAGTTTAAAAAGTTTGTAGGCATAAAGGATGTTATTCTGAAAACTGTTTTCTCACCAATTTACAAACTCACTCATTAGGACACCCTCTATTAGTAGTGATGCCCCAACACACCAGGAGGGTGAAGACAAGCACATGCCTCCTCTGATACATGTGAAGGCAATCACCGCCTCTTTTCGAAGTGTGCTTCGGAGGAAAGTGCAGCGACTCAGTTCTAATACATCAGCTCACACTCTAAAAAGTGATTCTGTCTTTTAGTCAGGTGAACTAATATTATTAAGTTGAGTAAACGTACTGGCCAGTACAACTCAATAAAATGAGTTCAGAGAACTTCAACCTGAAAACTTAAAAATGTTTGTTGAGCCAATGAAAAAATGTGATTTGAACCAACTTTTAGTTATACTACACGTGTCAATGCTATTTCTGTAGGGTTGGTTCATGCAGCTTTCCTATAGGCTCCTGGCACCATAAATTTGCATATTGGGTGTGGCCTCTCCCTTACTTACCATCTTTGTGTTGTCTGTTGCCCAAAGCTATCTGATTCCTAGTCGTGCATGAGAGTAATATACACGTTGATTGGCAGGTCTCAGTGTTGTAGAGCTGTAAGGGCACATTAACTTTTTCTCTGTGTTTCTAGTGATCACAGTATGCTGGCTTTGAGCTACAGAGTTCACTTATATACTGCTCCAGTATTATACTGTCAGTACTGGCAGTTAAATAATAATAATATACTACATATTTTGAGAATACCTGTGTGTGTGTATATATATATATATACCAAATAAACTAAATTATTTAAGTCCACAGAACTTGAAAAAAAAAACTATTAAGTTAAATATTTTTTTGTTGTGTGAACAAACAACAATATAAAATAATCAGTTGCTTTAATATGTAAAATTAGTTGCATTGAGGTCAAGTTTTTGCATTAAACCAATCTAAAAAAATAGCTTGCACGGAGTAAAAATAATCAGGTTGAATCAAATATTTTTTGTATATTGAGTCAATGTAAAATATTTAGTGTGATCGATTACTTCAATTATTTTAGGTTTAGCCAATGTTTTATTTTTTACAGTGCACAGACGCCTTGTGCTGAGTGGCATCACCTATTGAAGTGATGTAGGAAGAGAGCACCATCTACCCACCCAGAGAGATCAAGGCTAATTGTGCTCCCTCTGGGCTCTGGTGGCCGATGGCAAGCTGCATTAACAGGACTCGAACCAACGCTCTCCTGATCATAGTGGCAGCGCTTAGCCTGCTGGACCACTCTCTTCTAAATTAGAGAATGCTGAAAGCTTTAGCAAAGAAGGGGACTTTTCTTATGAAGCTCCTCAACTCTGAAATAACCTTCTGGAAAATCTTTAGAACTCAGATACAGTTTTAATCTTTATGTTTAGGCTAAAAAGTAACTTTTGGGGAATGGATGGATCCCAGTGTTTCAGAGTGAGCTCATGTCTATGTTACCTTCTGTCTTCCTCCTTATAATTAAACTATGATTTGGTGAACTGAACAACCCAAAGGAAAATGACAACAAAATAAATTGAATTTATTTGAATATGTCAGAGTCACTATACAGTTGCAAGAAAAAGTATGCAAACCATTTGGGATTACTTGGATTTCTGCATAAATTGGTCATTAAATGTGTTCTGATCTTCATCTAAGTCACAACAATAGACAAACACAGTCTGCTTAAACTAATACCACACAAATTATATGAAAATTATATGTTTGCATGTTTTATTGAACATGTTAAAATGTCACAGTGCAGGGTGGAAAAAGTATGTGAAGCTTTGGATTTAATAACTGGTTGACCCTCCTTTGGCAGCAAAAACCTCAACCAAACGTTTCCTGTAGTTGAAGATCAGATCTGCACAACTGTCAGGAGGAATTTTGGATCATTCCTCTTCACTAAACTGTTTCAGTTCAGCTATAATATTCTTGGGATATCTGGTGTGAATCGCTCTCTTGAGGTCATGATGCCACAGCATCTCAATTGGGTTGAGGAGGTCAGGACTCTCCAGAAGGCGTATTTTCTTCTGTTTAAGTCATTTGGTTGTTGATTTACTTCTATATTTTGAGTCGTTGTCCTGTTGCATCATCCATCCTCTGTTGAGCTTCAGTTGGCGGACAGATGGTCTTCAGTTGTCCTGCAAAATGTCTTGGTAAACTTGAGGATTCATTTTTCCGTTGATGATGGCAATCCATCCAGACCCTGAGACAGCAAAGCAGCCCCAAACCATGATGCCCCCTCCACCATGTTTCACAGTTGGAATGAGGTTTTGATGATGGTTTGATGATTTTTCTTCCAAACAACTCAGTTTTGGTTTCATCTGTCCACAGTATATTTAGCCAGTAGTGCTGTGGAACATCCAGGTGCTCTTTTGCAAACTTCAAACTTGCAGCAATGTTTTTTTTGGCTTGCAGTGGCTTCCTCCTTGGTGTCCTCCCATGAACTCTATTCCTGTTTAATGTTTTTCTTATTGTAGATTTGTCAACAAAAAAGATAGCATGTGCCAGAGATTTCTGTAAGTCTTCAGCTGACACTCTAGGATTCTTCCTCACCTCATTGATCATTCTGCGCTGTGCTCTTGCAGTCATCTTTACAGGACAACCACGCCTAGAGAGAGTAGCAACAGTGCTGAACTTTCTCCATTTGTAGACCATCTGTCTTACTGTGGACACATGAACATCAAGGCTTTTTGAGATACTTTTTAACCCTTTCCAGCTTCCTGTAAATGAACAATTCTTGACTGTAGGTCTTCTAAGAGCTCTTTTGTGTGAGGCATGATTCACATCAAGCAATATTTCTAAAGAACAGCAAACTCAAAACTGTGTGTGTTTTTATAGGGCAGGGCAGCTTTAACCAACACATCCAATCTCATTGCATCCTGGCTCTAATTAGCTCTTAGAAAAAGTCATTAGCCTAGAAGGTCACATACTTTTCACCCTGCGCTGTGAATGTTAACATGTTGTGTTCAATAAAACAATGCAACATATATATTTATTGTGTAATTTTAGTTTTAGCAGACTGTGTTGGTCTATTGTTGTGACATAGATAAAGATCAGAACACATTTAATGACCAATTTATGCAGAAATCTAAGTAATCCCAAAGGGTTCACATACATTTTCGCAACTGTATTTATATTTTATGTTTGCAATAGTTCTCCTTCAGCTCATCTTAAAGTACCTGCAAAGCCTTAAAGCCTAATACCCAATATATCATCCCAAACTCTGCAAAACCCTACTGCATAATCCAATACCCAAACAAATGGAAACTAATACCATTCTAGTTCACATTCAGCTTATGGAATGGTGACCTTAGGATCTTGTGTGGTCCTGTTCCATTGGCAGTTCTTTATATATTTTTTAATATTCTTTATATTACATGGTTCTTCATTGTCAGTGTGGAGGATTACAAGAGTTGAGATCTCAATATAAGATAGGTCTATGGATTATATTAGATTTTTGACTTTGGATGAGCTTCTTCTCATCAGTTTAAAGAGGAAAAGGAAAGTCAGTAAGCCCACAGATAATGTTTAATTAACATTTGAGCTGCTTAAAATTATTCTAACCTCTTTTGGGGTTTTGGTTCTGAATAAAATGATCCACAGACTCATTAAGATTTCTCATAAATCTGACCTACTGAAGAAAACCACACCTTTTATTTCTGTAGTTAGTTCACCTTATGTGCCAAAAGTCATGGGACAACAGTACATAAATTATGAAGTGTTACTTAAAGTAGAGGCTTGGGAACACTTGTCTGCACCCCTTTGTATACATTGTGAGGTGTTATCTTGTGTTGTTGATTAAAGGCTTTCTAGAAAACGCAAAGTGGTATTTATGACAGAAGATGCCAATATCCGGTTTTAATATGCATATTTAAATAAATATTGATACTTTTATGCCTGTATTCAAGTGAGAACTTTGGAAATCCCTCACCCCTGTATAAGTTGCGAGGTTTTATCTTGTGAGTGAGGTTGATTAAATGCTTTCCAGAATACTCAAAGTGGTATCTATGATAGAAAATGGCAAAAGATGCCAATATCTGGTTTTAATATGCATATTTAACTGAATATTGGTAATTTTATGCCGGTATCCAAGTAAAAACTTGGGAAAGCCCCTGTATAAGTTGTGAGGTGTTATCTTGTGAGTGAGGTTTATTTGAATCCTGGCATAATGCAAAGTAAAGTTGATATCTATTAAGTGTTTTTGTTTTAATATGTATATTTATCCTCAAATGTATATTTTTATGAGTGTATACCTGTGGCAGCTTGGGATTGCTCATTTCACACATCCCTGTATACATTGTGAGGTGTTATCTTGTGAGTGAAGTCGATTAAAGGCTTTCCAGAATACTCAAAGTGGTATTTATGACAGAAGATGCCAATATCCGGTTTTAATATGCATATTTAAATAAATATTGGTACTTTTATGCCTGTATCCAAGTGAGAACTTTGGAAATCCCTCACCCCTGTATAAGTTGTGAGGTTTTATCTTATGAGTGAGGTTGATTGAATCCTGACCATAATGCAAACTAAAGTTGATATCTTTGACATTTTATGGTTTTAATATGTATATGTATCTTCAAATGTATATTTTTATGAGTGTATACTAGTGGCAGCTTGTGATTGCTCATTTCACACACCCCTGTATACATTGTGAGGTGTTATCTTGTGAGTGAGGTTGATTAAAGGCTTTCCAGAATACTTAAATTGGTATCTATGAAAGAAAATGCCAAAAGATGCCAATATCCGGTTTTAATATGCATATTTAAATAAATATTGGTACTTTTTTGCCTGTATCCAAGTGAGAACTTTGGAAATCCCTCACCCCTGTATAAGTTGTGAGGTTTTATCTTATGAGTGAGGTTGCTTGAAACCTGGCCATAATGCAAAGTAAAGTTGATATCTATGACGTGTTCCGCTTTTAATATTTATATTTATGTTCAAATGTAAATTTTGATGCATGTATACCTGTAAAAACACATCACTGTATACAGTGTGAGGTGTTATCTTGTTCTATCAACTTGTTTAAGCATGATTGAACACCAGCCATTATGCTCAAGGTGGTATATATGACAGAAAAGGCCAGAAGACACAGATATCTGGTTTTAATTTGTTTTATTTTCCCAAAAGTTGGTCATTTTATGCCTGTATCCATGTGTTTAAAGCCCCCACACCATTCCTCGGGCCCCCCAGATGGATGAAGATCCACAGGACCCTCATAGTAAATAGCAGAAGTCTCTCATAATGGGCGCTTTACCTCTTTCCCAGTATACACACCACCCAAACCCATCCAGAATACCAAAGACATCCTCCCTCACTTCTCTATACACCACTCTGACCAGTGCCAGGGAAGTATGCCGCAGGGAAGCACAATGCCCATCCCTGCATGCCATCCCAGCCATCCAGGGAGATCATCGCCGGCTAATTTGTCCAGTATTTTAACTGGGTGAGGGTCTGAACGTGGCTATGGGAATATGACACAGCAAGTGCAGAGAAAAGCAGAGCAAAATCATCCCTTTCTTCCATTCAGGCGCCGAAAACAAGGCCCGCCATGTCACATCCATTTATGCGTGACACTCCATGCCCGTGAATGCGTCCGCTGCTCATTGGTAAGGCAGTCAGGTAGGCTGCATCAGCCCCTCCAGAAGAGGCTCAGCGCTGGGTTTCCGCTTTGGCTGAAAGGCTGGAGCTGGGCTGGCGTGGCTGTTGCTGGGCGATCAACAAAGCTACTCAAAGGCCACTTGAACGGAGAGAAAAAAAAGTGGAAAGCTGAAGAGCAAATGCAAAACACGCAGGTGCCCATTCTCACCAGCCAGGGGTAGCAAGAGGGCATCGGAGAGGCACTAGATAGATAGATAGATAGATAGATAGATAGATAGATAGATAGATAGATAGATAGATAGATAGATAGATAGATAGATAGATAGATAGATAGATAGATAGATAGATAGATAGATAGATAGATAGATAGATAGATAGATAGATAGATAGATAGATAGATAGATAGATAGATCTAAGCAGGCTCAAATCATCTCTCGGGTTGTTTCTTTACCTTACTACTGAGTCTTGGCAAAGTAGCCACAGTCCCATATTGTCTCCATTTATAGATTGTTTGTCTCTCTGTAACCAGAGAGCCCAGCTCTGCTCCAACCGCTGACCTGGTCTGTCTAATTCATCTAAAAATATGCAAGAATTGTACAACAATCATACACTTATGTTTTATACTACTCATACTATCCAAATTAAATTATCATTAATACTTACCCAATACTTGTTCTCATTAACGTGATACATGGGAAAGGGTTTCTTAGAGAATGACATGTTATTACTCATAACATACAATTTATATTTATTTTTCATTAGTACTTTACCATTTTCACACGTCCATATTTATACATATTCATGTAATGCCCATAACATTGCATTTGTATCTATAATATAGGCAAAATAAATCTGTCTGTCTGTCTGTCTGTCTGTGCTCTAGGCATGGATGATGTGTCCATGCACTTTGATTCGCAGACACTCACAATATGCAAATCAGTCAATCAATGATACCACCCCCTGGTGACGTCCAACTATCTGCATCTCACAGCTTTCAGAGAGACTGCTGCTGCTGCTGCAGCTCAGCCAATCAGCTCAGACTACTCCTTCCATTTTGTAAGCCTTTTAATTACATTTTAAATTACATTAGAGCTAAGAACTATTGCATGGACTATTCTAGCCAGACACCACTGGTCACAATCATAGTGCACTATGGGTGCTTTCACACCTGAAAGTCCGGACCGTGGTCCGAATCAAGGTTCATGTGTTTACTACATTGTATATATTTGGTCCGCTTATTCTTGTTTTCACACTGCAGTTTAAAGAGCGCACCAAAGACCTTTGTGTGATACTCCTTCATCCTTTCATCATCACTTACGTATCGATGCGTTTTCCTTAACTTGACGCTGATTGGTTTTAGAAGGACATGCGTCTGAAGTTGGCGTGTTGACAATTCAGCGGGTGGTTCATTCGGTGGAAAGCCTTTCCAGGATGAGGATAAAATGAATGAACAGATTAATTTCGTCTCCATAGTAGTGCTGCTATTGTGGTTTTTATACCAGCAGCAGCAGCAACTTCAGGCACAGTACTCTAGGTTAGTTCAAATTCGCCAAACGAACGTGCTCGTCCTGAAGCAGCTGTATCCACGGCTCATTTTTCCTGCTTTTCCGATTATTTTGAGAGGGTACTGACTGCAGCTTGCAGGAAGGCGGAGTTGGACGTCCAGTGCAACCTGCTCTGCCCATTTTGTTAGCGTCATGCCGTCCAGTCCCGCCCACTTTGTCAGCATCATGTCTTAGCTCCGCCTCTGAACGGAAGTAAACAATGTACAGGGCAGTTAGCGGACTTTAAATATAATGTGCCGTGTCGTCCGGCTTAAATACTGTGTTACACTACAAACTTGCGAGACTGACAAGACGTGGCGTGGATAAAGTGGGTGGGACTGGACGCGCTGGACTTCCCGCAGGCTGCAGTCAGTAGTAGTTGTTTATTTTTCTTCTTCTGCTGCCGTTGTTGAGGAACGCCTGCACAGCTTCCTGTAATTGGTCCGAAAGTTCGAACCATCTAGAAAAGCGCTTTTACACTGCAGGAGAACCGGACCATGGTTCAGAAGATCCGGACCGAGACCACCTCTCTTGGTCGGACCAAAATCTGGTCTGTTGGTCTGGACCGTGGTTCGCGGCCCCTTTCACACCTGCTACTTTGGTTCGTACCAAACTGAAAAGTCCAAAAGTCCGGACCAAACGAGGCAGGTGTGAAAGCACCCTAAGACCCATTAAGAATGACATAAACACATTTTAAATATCATTGCACAAACCACAATAGCACAAAAGTATATGGGGAATAATAACCTTTTTTCTATTCATTTCACACAACTGTGCGAAGGAAAACACACAAAACACCTAGGAACAAAAACGTTAAATCATTAGGTAGTGTTATCACAATTTGTGGTTTTACACTGATGTTCATCATACAATTAATAATATATTAATCAACCCCTCATAAAAGAGCACTGGGTTTATATATTCAGCTGCTAAAATAATAAAAAGCCTGCAGCAGGACGTGGTGTTAGCTCAGAAAATGAAGTTATTGTTGAAGGAGGGTAACTGTAATGAAGAAAGTGATAGAAATCTCCTGCTGGTGTGTAAAAGTGTGCTGACAGCCAGCAGAACGCAGCTATTCACATCCAGCGCCGGTTTATGATTACATTCACTCTATACAATATAATAAAAGATTGCCTTATCGTAGCGCTGGCCTGGATGGCCTACATATGTTCTTAGCTGGTGCCTCAGCACCTTTTTACCAAACTCTGAGAGCATTTAGAGGAGATAGCGGGAGAAAGAGGAGGAGGAGTGTAAGATGAAAGACGGCTTGTGCTACATTATAATTAGCAGATATAGCTGAAACACAGGCCAGGCTGAACAATGGGGATTCAGCGCTCTGCTGCAATTGTTAGTTATTGTTTGACCTCAGAGATAATGTTAGTGCTCAAAATATCGGTTTCTGTATCTGGATTTAGATTCGGACCGGACGTAGGTGTGGCAGTTCATTTCAGACATGGCCATTTATTTGTACTGCACCACTGTAGGTCAAGCACCATTTATACAATCTACTTCAATTCTACTGTCCTGTCAAGAGAGCATCCTTGACTGTCCAATGGAACCTGGAACCTCATTTGTGGGTGCATGGCCTACAGAGTACAAGGACTTTCTTTTCTGAGTGCCAGAACTCAGCTTTCACATTTTATTGCAAAAAGAGGGACGAGAGGCGGCCCGAATGCTCCAGCGCTCTAAAGCACTGCCACTATGATCAGGAAATCGCAGGGTCAAATCTTAGTTATGTAGCTTGCCATCAGCTACTGGAGCCCTGAGAGAGCACAATTGGCCTTGTTCTCTCTGGGTGGGTAGATGGCACTGTTTCCCCTCATCACTCCTAGGGTGATGTCGATCAGCACAAGGCATCTGTGAGCTATTGTATCGGAACTGAGTCGCTGCGCTTTCCCCGAGCGTGCTGTGATGCTACTCGGTAATACTGCCTCAGCAGCAGAGAGTTGGTGTATCAAAGGAGGCATGTGCTGGTCTTTACCCTCCTGGTGTTGTGGCATCACTAGTGATAGGGGCATATACAGCAGCAGAGTAACAGGTGAGTCGCAGCTGAATGGGTGGGACAGTTGGCCTAGCTAAATTTGCTAAAATAGAAATAAATTTAAAAAATAAAAGATGGACGAGTCAATATTTTGCTGATATTTTGGAGTTTCTTGCTAATAATTTCTTCAAAATGAGATTCATAATTTTAGCTTATCTTGTGTGGCACAGAGGTAACTCTTGGTCTTATATTCCTAAAGGCGATCCTGATGAGAGCCAGTTTCATCCTAACATTTTTGATGTGCAACTTAAAGATACTTATAAAGTTCTTGAAATTTTCCAGATTGACTTACCTTGAGTAGTTCTTGCCATAATATGGATTAGAACATTATTTAAATAGAGCTATTTACTGTTTACCTGTAACTCTACCTCTTTACAACTTTACAACTTTCTCTCAAACACATTAAGAGACAAGAAGTTCAAGTAATAAACTCTTGATAAGTTCAGTACAGCTGTTAACTGAAAGCTTAAATTCCAAGTGACAAGTACCTCATAAAGCTGACTGAGAAAATCCAGCAGAGACGTGCAAAACTGTCTAATCTAAGCAAGAGGTGCTACTTTCTAAAGAATATAAAATATCAAAAGACATACTTGTTACGCGGGAGAAGGGATGGAAGTAAGTGCAAATATTTTATTTATACAAACAAGATAAAATAAAACAGTAAACAAAACACAGGTAACGCAAAAAACTACAAAAAAACAAGGCAAGGAGAATATAAAACTAGAACAAAGACTAAGAAACACAGACTACTAAACTAAGACTAGGATACATACGGACAGCAAGGATACGAGGATACAGAGGATACAAAAGATACAAAAGACTCGACACTGAACATTCAAACAGAGGGGCTTAAATACTAGAGGAGAGTGAGAAACACCTGGGCTTGGATGACGAGGGGGCGGGGTTACAAACAGGACACAGGTGAGAACACTAATGCTATAGGGCAGGGCTGGGGCGGAGCTAAGGTGGAGACAGATACTAAATACGACAATAGCACATGGCTGGGAAACATGACAGGTAAACAGAGGGGCAGGAGCACAAGAGACCAAATGAGGGAGAAACAGAAGACAGTCATGGGCTAAGGTGTTACATTACCCCCCCTCAACGGCGCCCCTACCAGAGGCGCTGAGAGAGAGGGAACAGGGACTGGACAAGGGTCACGAACGGAGACTGGAGAGAGGACTGGACAGGGAATGGAAACTGGACAGGAGACGGAGACCGGGCAGGGAACTTGACATGGGACGGAGACTGGAATGCAGACTGGGATGGGGACAGGACACATGGCTGAACAGGGGACTGGACACAGGGACTGACCGGGGACTGGACAGGAGACAGAGACTGGACAGGGAACGGAGACTGGGACTGGACAGGGGACCTAGACTGGACATGGGGCACGGACTGGACAAAAGGCTGGGCAGGGGGCTGAGACTGGACAGGGGGTTGAAACACAGACTGGACAGTGGGCTTAGACTGGACAAAAGACTGGACACGGGGCTGAGACTGGACAGGGGGCTGGACACTAGACAGGGACGGAGACTGGGCAGCAGACCGAACAGAAGACGGGGACTGGACAAAACTGGACAGGGGACCTGGGACAAATACATTGACAGGGACAGACACGAACATGGTGACGGGGACAGGAACAGAAACAGAGACTGAGATGGGTACAGGGACACAAACTGAGACAGGGACCAAAACAGGGAGAGACACGGGGACCAGATACACAGGAGGGTGCCCAGGACTGGCAAATATCCAAGGAAATGTCTGTGGCAAAGTCAGGGGAGCCAGCCTGGGCACAGTGCTAGGGGTACAGTCCGGGGGCCTAGAAGCAGGCCTAGGAGCCCGTGACTTGGGAGCAGGCCTGGGGGCATACAAAGTTCTAGGAGCAGGCACAGGGTCAGGAGCAGTGGGTACCACATGGGTGGCAGGCACTGCTGGTGCTGGAGCTGAGGCTGTAGCAGCGGGAGCTGCTGGTGCTGGAGCTGAGGCTGTAGCAGTGGGAGCTGCTGGTGCAGGAGCTGAGGCTGTAGCAGCGGGAGCTGCTGGTGCTTGAGCTGGGGCCGCGGGCACAGGGTCAGAGGCGGCCGGAGCCGCGGGCACAGAGTCAGAGGCGGCCGGAGCCGCGGGCACAGAGTCAGAGGCGGCCGGAGTCGCGGGCAGCGCTGATACAGATGCGGCCGGAGCCGCGGGCAGCGCAGAGTCAGAGGCGCCCAGAGCTGCGGGCAGCGCTGATACAGAGGCGGCCGGAGCCGCGGGCAGCGCTGATACAGAGGCGGTGGGTCCTGCTGGAGTGAGCGCGGCAGGCACCGCTGACATGGAGGCGGCTGCCACCGCGGGCTTGGAAGCGGCTGGCACCGCAGGTGAAGAAGCCGCTTCAGCGGGAGCTGAGAGTGCGGCTGCCGCCAGGATCTGGACTGGAGCCGCAGATTCAGCAGTGGGCGAGGCTGTGGAAACCGGACCGGAGCTAGCTTATGGAGCAGGAGTCGAAAACTTGGAATCCAGCCGGGCTGTAGAGCTGGGAGCCGGCAGGGCTTGAGAGCTGGGAGCCGGCCGGGCTTGAGAGCTGGGAGCCGGCCGGACTGTAGACCTGGAAACCGTCCGGGCTTGAGAGCTGGAATCCGGCCGGGCTGTAGAGCTGGAAACCGGCCGGGCTGTAGAGCTGGAAACCGGCCGGGCTTGAGAGCTGGAAGCCGGCCGGGCTTGAGAGCTGGAAGCCGGCCGGGCGTGAGAGCGCGGTGGAGTTAGCAGGCTAGCTAGCTTAGCTGGAGCTGGGCTGACAAGCTCCAAGCCGAGGAGAGGCAGTTCATCTCCCCGAATTTGCTCGGCGAGGAACCGGAGATACTCGAGGTCCGCCCTCCTCGTAGCCTGCCACTTTGCTACGTCCATTGTAGGTCGAGTCTTATGTTACGCGGGAGAAGGGATGGACATAAGTGCAAATATTTTATTTAAACAAACAAGATAAAATAAAACAGTAAACAAAACACAGGTAACGCAAAAAACTACAAAAAAACAAGGCAAGGAGAATATAAAACTAGAACAAAGACTAAGAAACACAGACTACTAAACTAAGACTAGGATACATACGGACAGCAAGGATACAGAGGATACAAAAGATACAAAAGACTCGACACTGAACATTCAAACAGAAGGGCTTAAATACTAGAGGAGAGTGAGAAACACCTGGGCTTGGATGACGAGGGGGCGGGGTTACAAACAGGACACAGGTGAGAACATTAATGCTATAGGGCAGGGCTGGGGCGGAGCTAAGGTGGAGACAGATACTAAATACAACAATAGCACATGGCTGGGAAACATGACAGGTAAACAGAGGGGCAGGAGCACAAGAGACCAAATGAGGGAGAAACAGAAGACAGACATGGGCTAAGGTGTTACTATACTGGTTTGTTTAACACTTGGTGATACATTTGTTTTTCTTCATAGTTTGGATGACTGTAATATTAATCTACAATGCAGAACATTTCAAAATAATTAAAAGCCTTAAATTTAAGATGTCCAAACTTTTAAATGGTACATTTAAAAACATTTAAGTGGAGTCTTAAATCTTATAAACGACAAAGTAAATGTAAGAAACACTGCATTTACAATTATCTATAATATTATCATTACTAACATCATACAAAAGTAAATGAAATGGAAAAAAAAATAAAATAGGGTTAAAAAAATAGGTACTTTTTTATTTTAAGTTTTCTCGCATATAGATAAATGGTCTTAAATAGTGATATATCAGTTTAATGACAGCAACTTTGTGTTAAATAAGAAAAACTAATTCAATCCACAAAAAAAAAATAGGAATGCACTGATGTGGGAATTCTGTATAACTTTGTCATTTTAAGACGAATAAAAAATATTTAAAAATGAGATTAAATCAATTATTCTAAAGTATTGCGGCCAGTGTTAACCAATTGTAGCACTGTGGCCAGCGTTGCTTGGACCTTTTCCAGCATACAATAAATACATAAGCAAGTATCTGTTTGTAATATTGACTAGATGACTATATTGACTGAGTTAAATGTTAACATTTGCCCAACTGAAGTTCAGTTTTCTTTCATAAAATCACGACACATAATTAAGTCCCACATTGAAACACTAAGCACTATAGTACACCCTGCACAAGATGCGTTGTGATGCTCATTCCTATCTTACACCCCATCAATTGTCTATTTTCAAGCCATCAATATAGCATTGGAGTTTGGGAATAAATCTACACTGATGGGTGTGGTGGTCTGGAAGTGAAGTGTGTTCAGGTAAAATTCTGGTGTGTTTCTATTTTGGCAGCAGAAAACACAGGAGCTCCATTGACTGAAACAAACCTAGACAACAGTCAATCGTCAGGGTTAATTTCTATAGATGCGCCCAGCACACGTACACCCCCACTCATCAAACACACACACACACACAGAGTGCAAACCTGACTTTAAACTCAACTAAACCCTTAAAAGAGTGTGAACATTCAGGTCAGTATCCTCTGCTGAGGATACCCAAAACACACCCATGATTAAGAAAATTAGTACATGCCTTTTGCATGTTTTAAGCCATTCAAAGAGACACTGACACGCCCTTAATCCAGCTGTGCAATCCGCAATTGACCAGTGTGCTATCTTTGTGTGCGATCTTTAAAAAATACCCAATGTCTTTAATAAAAAAACCTAAAAACCTCACTTTTAAAGTGTGGTTAAAAAGAGAGCTACTGTGTTTACATACTGTAATAGCCAATAAAGGTTTTTTTTCCCATACTGCCCCAACTTTTTCTAATTTGTGCTTTTGGACATCCAACTGTTCTGAAGCCTTAATGAAGCCTTTGAAAGGGAACCTGGAGTTCATTATGTCTCAATATAAATAAATGTAAGAACATCAGACAGCTTGTTTATTTAAATGTGATATAATACTGTACTGAGACCCTCCTCAGCAGCTCAGTCTGAATCATTTTTGTTTTGTTGTGCTGAGATCTTTCTCACGGCTCCTGAACCTGGAGAAACGCTGTTGCTTTGTGCTTGTCTTTATAGATATCCTGCAGAGCACATAAATCATTTCCAGCCAACATCAATAGCCCCCGCGAGCCCGAGCCGCAATCTATCAAACCTGCACGTCAGCCAACGTCAGTCTGTTACTGCGTTCCACCGCAGCCTGACGGCTCATACACTGAGGACTGACCCACGCTGATGGTAATAGGTACAGTTAAAAAACATCAACATATCAAAGGACCTGTTCATTATTCATTTGAATAGAAATGCAGGAACCTGTTCATTCAGTATTACATATTGTATATTGAATCACCCAGAGATTATACTATTAAACTGAATCAGAATAATTTCAGTCAGACTGACATTTTCAATCTTTTAAAAATAAAACTACCAAACAGTTCTTTTTACATCAAACCATAAAAGAACAAATATTATTTGCTGGCCTAAACTGAGAACCTCAAATACTGCTGATTCAAAAGAACATCCAGCAGGTCGTTTCTTTTCAACACATCACACTCTTAACTAATCTGTACATAATAGGAAAAATATTCATATGTAAAATCAAAGAAATAAAGAATATAGAAGAGATTATATGGTTATATAGAACAGGAGGTTCAGCAATAGTTAGTGTAACGCCAAAATGAATGGAGTGACGCTAGCCGAGTAAAATGAACAGACTGGTTTATTAACAGGAAAAAAACAGATATGACAACAAGAATAGCCAGGCAAACAAAACTCTCAGCAGTAACAGGAATCGTAGTAGAGTACACAGTCCAGGTTCATAACCAAAAGACAGTCCGACAAAGCATCAAATCTAAAAAGGGGCAAGACAAGAGACAAAAACCGATAGGTCGTAACAAAAGGGAAATCGAGAAGTAACGCTCAGTACGCAACAGAAAGTCGACAATACCTCACAGTGTTAATTTACAAACTGCTGCCTTATAAGATAAGATAAGACAATCCTTTATTAATCCCACAATGGGGAAATTTACAATGTTACAGCAGTACAGAGGAAAGGACAGAGAAACAGGTCAGGAAATATATACAGGTACATAGATGAGTGCGAACCAGAGCTTCCTCAGATGCTATATGCTATATATGCCATGTGTATTTATGTGTGTGGAAGTGAGGAAACAGTCCAATAGGTGACAGAATAACAGCTACAGAATGAGTTGAGTGAGAAGTAGGAAGTACAGGGTGCAGGATGCTGTATTTAGAATAACTATGAGAAAGTCTGAAAGATGCAGTGTGAACACTGTTCTACTGGATGTTCCACAGCCTGGTCACCTGGGGGAAGAAGCTGTCTTGGAACCAGCTGGTTCTGCTCTTCAAGCTTCGGAGCCTCCTTCCACTCGGCAGCTGTGAGAACATTGAGCTTGGGTGGTAGGGGCCCTTCATGATCGTTCTAGATTTCCGCAGGCACACTTCAAATAAATGACTTAATAGTTTTTAGTAAAAGGTAAAATGCAGTTGTTCTGTATTGAATTATAGTCTATAAAGGATTCTTTAAAGGTTCTTTAGAAAAGCTTGCGGTTCTATATAAGATCACACTCCTAAAAAAGGGTTTTCAAGAATCATGTAGTAAAGGCAGTGATTCCTTTGTTCTTCTTCTGTTGTTTGTCCTTTTATCTATAGTTGTAAGCCCAGTTTAAGGTTTGCCAGCAGGGTTTAATGCTACATCATCTTACCAATCTTGACCAATCACCAGCTTCCACCATCTTTAAAACACCTTCTTTCAGAAAGAGACCACTCGTCTTTTCCCTCCATCTTCCCCACCACTACCAGGTCGGTTCCGTCCAGTTGCCCAGGGGTTTGGCTCCAGTGCTGCTTTCTACACACAGCAGGATCTGCAAAGGTCCAGATGTGTTGAGATCTGGGCTGATGACGGGACCTACACCAGAGACTTTTACTTCCTATCAAAGACTTCTCTAGGCTCCGAGTGGTCCAGTGTACTACACTGTAAAAAGTGAAGCATGGAGCTGTTCATTCAAGCTAATAAATATGATTGAACACATAGTACAATTATTGACTTTATTGTGAAACTCAACCTTTTTGAATTTTGATGTGTCAATTTTGATTCAGACTAAATTAATTACAATTCTGAAGGAAATAAACCAAATGTTTTTGTTCCACTGAAATCATACTCGAAGAAAAGAGATAAGGATGTAATATTTTTAATTTGAATCAAACATGAATTGCGCATGCGCACTGTGGAGCACGGGAGAAGTTGTAGAGAAGTGCTTCAGAGCACTGAGGGAGAGAGGGAGAAAGTGCCTGAACGCGCTCGCGAGAGAGAGAATTAGAGAGGGAGAAAGTGCCTGAACGCGCTCGCGAGATAGCAACGCATGCTTATGGTATTGTGGCGTCGGGACTGGAGGGGGGGCGCAAGGAATTATGGGAGCTCACCCTGTTGGGGGAAGTGGGTGTTTTTCTGCGTGTTTATGTTACTGTTTATCCCAGAGTTTCATGTCATGTTTTATTATCACTGTTCTAGTATTATTCATGTAGTTATCAGTTATGTGGTTGTTTTGTGCCTCACCCTTTGTGTGTTTTCTGTGTGTGGGAGTGGGGTTAGCTGCATTGGAGCTGTAGTTAGTTTTACTTTCAAAAGTGGAATCCCACGTAAATCCAGCTCTTAGTGTCCTCCTGAGAGCAAAATAAAAAGAGCAAGAGAGCACTGAAACGAATCTCGCTGGTAATCCGTCCTCTTCCACGCCACAGTAACTTCTGGAACTTCTGAATATGCTGCCATGTTTTTTTTTTTTAAGTTCGGTTCAATTTAAATGTATTAGTTTGGTTCCGAAACTGAAATGTAAAGAATTTAACTTGGATCAAGGTGAATAATTAATATTGGGTCGAGTGAAGTAATAGGGTTTATGTCAAAATAAAATAATAAGGTTGTAACAATTGACTTTATTTAGATTGAGTGAAGTCAAATAGTTTAGATGCAACAAATGGACATCAATTTTTTTAATTTGAGCAGGGCTACACTTTTTACAGTGTAAGACGCTGCCACTATGATAGGGAGATCACTGGTTCGAATCGCCATGGTCATGTAGCTCGCTTTCAGCTGCTGGAGCCCTGAGAGTGCATAGTTGGCCTTGCTCTCTTTGGGTGGGTAGATAACGCTCTTTCCCCACATCACTCCAAAGCACAGAGGTTCTTGTTACAGTTACAGGGACCTTTGTTACTGTTCAACCACTTTTTAGGGTTTAAACTTTTCCAGGAACCCTTTACTCCCACCTCCACCAACTCAATGGCCTTAATGGCAGTGCTACCTTCTTCTCATAAGGTTGCCACTAGGGTGCCTCCCTAGGGAGGTGTTTCGGGCATGTCCAGCTGGGAGGAGACCACGGGGTAGACCAAGGGCTAGATGAAGAGATTATTTCTCTAGTTTCGTCTGGGAACGCCTATGATTCCCCAGTTTGAGTTAGACAATATAGAACCAGGGAACAAGAAGTTTGGGACTGCCTGCTAGAACTGCTAGAACCCAATTTTGGATAAGCGGTTGACGATGAATGGATGGATGGACGGATGGACTACCTTCTTACTCACTCATTTACTAATGGTTGGGTCTGCTCTGAAATGACATCAAGTGACTCAAGTGTGTCTCAAGCATTGTTTCTGAGGTCAGGGGTTTCTGAACATTACCTTTTCCAATCACTCATGTAGTTCCATCTTCTAAAACTCATTTTTCAAGATCTCCTTAAGGTTCCAGCATGGCTCACTTGACCCATCATCCCTAAATACCCATAGGAGACAACTCGACTCTTTTCTGTTCTGCACCAAGGTGGAACAAACTTCCACTGTGTGTCAGAATTGTTGCCAGGCTGTTGTTGCTAATAAGAATATTTTTTCTCAATGACTCGCCTGATTGAATTAAAGGTTAAATTAAAAAAAAAGACAGCGAAGTCACTTATGGTCTTCAAATGTCGACTGAATACTCTTCTTTTTAAAAAGGTTCCTAAACTAACACTTTTCTCCTAGGTGTTAAAACAATATCAAGGTTGAATCTATCTTTCTGATTCTAGTTTCTACAAACTAGCTAAGGATAATTTGTAAGTCACTCTGGATAAGGATGTCTGATAAATACTTTAAATGTAATGTAAGTGTAAATGTTTCAAGTAAATGTGCACAATGTGGCAACTGACTGGGCAGTTCAGGCATTTGTGATGCATCGTGTATAATAAGTTCTGCACATTTTGCTGAGAAAACATCCCTAATTAGCATCACTCTCATGACTCCTTGAATCAAGAACCCTTTGATCTAGAACAATAATTCTATCCTCAGGTAAATGCTTTTTTTATATAATGAGGTTATTGTTTGTTATTCCAACAAATTTGGCTGAAACACTCATTATAACTTTATTCTGAATGGGTGGAGCTAACAACAACAAAGACAGCACTGCTCCCGTTCTGCCCTTCAACTTTTCACTGCTTTCTTTAATAACTAACTGTCACGAATTGACCCAGGCAGGGAGACGAGGAGGCGGACACAAATGCAGGTAAGGGAAAAATGAATGATTTAATAAATAAATAACAAGTAAACAATGAAACAAGTAACGCAAACATGTAACCAAGATAAACGAATAATCAAAAACCAAAACAACGAGTGAAACTAGAGAACATAAACCTGAACAAACAAGAAGTACTTATGATAAACTAACAGAATAAATACAAGTAGCTAATCTAGAAAATAAACACAAAGCAGGGATATATACAAGGAGCTTAGGGAGACGGAAATAAACAGGAAACTAGAAACATAAAACTAGAGATAAACACAGAGACTAAGGCGTGAGGAACAGAGGCAATGAAACACAGAGAAAGACGAACGACAGGGGAAGGTGCAAAGACCGACGGAGGACAAGGTGGAAGAGGAGGGCTATTTATAGTAACATAAAACACACTAGAATTGGAAACACCTGGGGAAGGGGCAGAGCTACAAATGAGAAACACATGGTGGAAATCTACTGACAGGAGACACAGAGAGGCACAGGTCACGTGGGGAAGACACACAGAGACATGAGACAGGGCTAAGACGTGACACTAACCTACATATCACAGTACTGTACTTTTACTTTTAGTACTGGGGTTGTGCATTTTATAATAAACTACTTACAATATATATATATATATATTTTTATAATTTAATTTCTCATTTTTCCCATTTTCTCCCCAATTTACACGGCCAAATACCCAACCCACTCATAATGAGTGGAGTAATGCCCCAATACAGGAGGGTGAAGACTAACACATGCTTCCTCCGATACATGTGAAGCCATCCACCGCTTCTTTTCGAGCTGCTGCTGATACAGCATTACCAAGTAGCATCACAGCACACTCGGAGGACAGTGCAGCTCACAGGCGCTCTGTGCTGCAGACATCACCGTAGGACTGACGTGGGGAGAGAGCGCCATCTACCCACCCGGAGGGAGCAGGGCCAATTGTGCCCCCTCTGAGCGTCGGGGCCTTGATGGCAAGCTGCATGAGCGGGGTTCGAACCTGCGACCTCCCGCTCATAGTGGCAGTGCTTTAGACCTCTGGACCTCTGTTGAATACTTAAGTACTTCTACTTAAGTGTGGAGCTTAAAGAACACTTTCACTTCAACTCAAGTCACTTTTTAACCCTTGTGTGGTGTTCGGGTCTGTGGGACCCGTTTACATTTTTTATCAAAGGAAAAAATATACAATTAAATATTATTTCTAACTCAAACTTATTGGCTTTGGGTAATTTTCTGTGAAGAACATATATCAGAACACATTTTTGATGAACACATACTGTACACCCCCCTATATATTACATACAGGATGTTCGGGTCTACTGGACCCGGGGCTAATAAAGTGTACTCTGTTCTCCTCCTGTCTGGGTGTGTAGTTTGTGTGTGTTTTGTTTCTGCCCCTGTCGTTCCTGTACAAGGTTGTAATATTGTTAAAATTCAATCGATACCTGTCAGAAATTAAATGCTCTTTTGCCCAAAAATTGAGCCACCATGCATAGCTGCCCAATGTGATAAGAATGCGACTAGGGTTGGCGGATGGCAGTTTCTCCGGTACAGGATATCAAGTCTTTTTTTTTTTTAGCTTCTTATCTCAGATTCCATCCAAAACATTATTTTGAATTGCACTTATAGAGGGAAGGCCTGTTTTTAGAGAAAAATGGAACGAAGATGGACCTATTCCACTTACAGGTGTACATTTTAACCAGATGGAGACCCTGAGAAAAATCAAGGAATGAGAGTTGTCCAGGACATGACTCACATGCGAAACTTTTGTACATCGCACAAGCTGAGACAGAAGCTTCTAAAGAAAAGTTGACCATGGCAGGAACCATACAGAAAACAAGCTAGCGCTTTTTCCCCAACTGCTGAATATAAAGAACAGACATAGCCAACACTTCCCTGGTATCCTATGTGGTACTTATGAGTACACTGCACAGAAATGTGCAAATCTGCAGCCAGGAGCATCAAAAACCAGAGATCATCCTGGGTTATAATGCCACAAAAGGAGGGGTGGACAAAATAACCAAAGAAAACACTATATACCTACATCAAGTACAAGAAGGACAAATGCAACTAAAAAAAATCTGCCCCTCATGTGTTGTGTAGTCTTGTATGTAAAGGCAATGTGTTCAGTGGGTATGATGTGTTGTGTAGACTGACATGGTTTCTTTATATTCAACTTGTGTAAAAGTTCTAATGAAGTTCAAATAAATTCAAATTAGTTGAGAAAAACATTGCTTCATTTGTAAATTTAAAAATTAACAATTTGTCCACTCATACCTTTATTTTAATTCATTTTCTTTTCAAATTTATTAAAAAAACTAACAAAAAACAAGTAGCACTGTTTAAAACAAATGTAACATAAGAAAGGTAAACGGCAAATATTAACCATATAAGCTGTTTATATTGCTTGTAATTTAGGTGAAGCAAGCATTTTTAAGTATTTTAATGTAGAATCGCATTATTTTGCAGAATGTAAACATTAAAATGCAGCAGGTCCACCAGACCCATGAACACTGTCTAAGTAACAACAATATGAACACCATACAAGAGTTAAAAGAACACTTGTATATTCATTTTTACATTTTTTTTTTCTGAAAAAACATCCTTAATATTAGCATCACTCTTATGACTCCCTTGAGTGAAGAATCTCTAATCTAGAACAATAATTTTATTGTCCAACAAATTGGGCTGAAACACTCCTTATAACTTCAATAAGAATGGTGGAGCTAACATATATACATGGAATAAGTGGCTGCATAAGTGGGCTATAAGAGCAAGTTACTATATGCTGGCAGGGTCCATCAGGTCACATTTGCATTTCCGCAAGCTTATATGACTGCTGATAACATAATATTTATCAATTCCTAGTACCCAGTTGCTATATTAAATTAACAAAAATATATTGTTGCGCTATCTACATGAATTTGATTAATGTAAAAGGTGTGGTTGACACAACTTCTGTTTTGTAGTTAATGCTAAAGTTAATGCTATAGTCAGCAGAACTACACTACACAATTAAATTAAAGTGAATTTTTAAATTGATGAGACTTAATATTGAAGTTTTTATGAATGTGAAAAATCAATTATCTGAACTAAAGTTTTCGAGTTGACACTACTGTTGGTGGTAGTTGGAAAGTAAGTTGCCTTGAAATTTTGAGTTTTCTCAACTTTTTATTTTTTGCAGTGAAAATACTGCAGAAAACAGGCCAAATCATAATGTTACAATATGCTCACAGTGTTATAATTATATATTGACCGGGTTTATAATCGTTTCTTATGTTAGGCAGGTAATAATCCATAATCCAGATCGTTCACAATCTACAATTCTGATTGTACAGATTCGATTATGGGATGCAGTTCTGTGGAGGGTGCAGAAATAATCAGCTGTGCATCTGTGCCGTGATGTCAACGTCCAATATGACATGGATTCATAATTACATTTTTTTGGGAGCAGATCTGACTGCTTGACAGAACGCCCCCCTGGGCGAGTCTCGCCGGCGTTCTTTATTTGGAGTAATGGAAGTGGACAGAAATGGATTCAGCGCTCTGGCCTTATATCAGCAGTTAATGACTTTCTCTGGATCCTGAGCCACCTGCCCTCACCGCTCGGCTGCAGAGTCTACGGAGAGGAGCATCGCTGCCGGTCCCGCGCCACTTCCCCACCTCCACAACCAAGCTATTAATTAGAGTCAGGCTGAACAAGCAGCTGCCAGTGTTAGAGACTATTCTGAGCTCCTGATTTCTGAGGAGCACATAATCAACATCAAATAAATGGTTCAAAATAAAATGAAAATAAAAGATAAAATGAAATGTTATCAGCTGCATGTAACTTAGTTTGGTTAGCCTCCCACAAAACAACCTGAGCCATGTAAAACGTTGACTGCAAGCTAGCTGGCTGTCGGGGTTTTTTTGCTACCTAAACGTGGCACAGTAGGTGGTTGTCAGATTATTTAGGATCACTAAACGTCCTAAACTCAACGACATCGGATTTTAGAGAAGTTAGATAGATAGATAGATAGATAGATAGATAGATAGATAGATAGATAGATAGATAGATAGATAGATAGATAGATAGATAGATAGATAGATAGATAGATAGATAGATAGATAGATAGATACTTTATTGATCCCGAAGGAAATTTAGCAGCCAGTAGCAGTTACACAACACAGTCGAAACAAACAGTACACAGTAGAAACAAACAATAAGTATTATAAAATAAAATAAAAGAGCACAGTGAGGAATATAAGACTCTAAACTATAAAATTATAAACTGAGACTTAAAAATATATACATAAATGTATAAATACAAAAAAACTATACAAAGTGTGAAAGTAATCAGTCATAGATAGTGCAAAAGTACAGGATGTACAGTAAAGTGTCCAGGAGTGAAAAGGTACAGAGTGTACAGTAAAGTGCCAAGTGTCCAGGGATGCAAATGAACAGTATATACAGTAAAAAGGCAAAAGAGTCCCAGGGTGTAGATGTGTAGGGTGCTTTCCAGTACAGATAAAAAAAGGCTGATTAAGAAAGCACATATTGATTATGATCATGTCTCGTAATACTCTGAAGGCTACATTTCAAGCTCACCTTCAGGGCAGTGGCTCTACTCCCACGCCATCTTCAAACTGCTCTTGGGTCTCTGCTAGTCGGCTGAAGCGCCGCCCGGTCGTGTGCTGCGTTTTTTTTTTTTTTTCTAGTGAAGCGTGCTGCGTGTCCCCCGCTACGCCCGCGCCCCTCCCTTTTGCCCATCTCTCCAGGTGTCTGAATCTGAATGATTGACTCTGAAAACTTTGTTTTACGAAACTTCAATCAAAATGACGAATTATAAAGAAAATCTTGTTGAAATATGAAAGCATATTTGCCTATATTATTTTTTTCCCTCCCTCGGAAGGGCAATATCAGCCAAGGACGGCAAAAGGGCAGTTGCCCAAGCACATTGGCCCATAGGGTCTGCATGTCACTGCCAGAAGATGAAAACCACCAATCAGCAAAAAGAGAAGGAAAACCATTCCATTGAAAAGTTTGGAGAAAAAAAGGATCTGCTCATGACTCAAAACATACCAGCTCATCTCTGAAACACAGTGGAGGTAGTGTCATGGGATAATATTGCATGGCTTCTTCTGGGACGGGCTCAATAATCTAAATTGATGTTTAATGAACTCAGAAGTTTACAGAAACATTTTGTCTGGGAATGTTAAAAAAAATCAGCCAAACTAATTGGATCCTTCATTATGCATCAAAATAATGACCCAAAAGCATTGCAGAAAAAGAATGCAGAAGATTTGTGATGTCAGTGTCACAGGATTGATGCAGTTACTACAGCAAAGGATTTGCAACTAAATATGAAGTCTTATTAACTTTAATTAACTTTACATTTATATGTTACATCACTTTTCTTCACAAGAAAAATAGATCCAGATATAAAAACCTGGAAATTTAAAACTGAAATTTTGATATTTTGTCTCATTAATATTTTAATGACAAACCCACTTTTCTCTCTACAGCAGAAATAAAGGGATCAGCCACACTGTTACAATAATTTTAAGGGGACTGTATAATACAAATATATTTATACAAAATAAAAACAAATAAAAAAAACTATATCATAGTATACTGTTGCTCTATTTTTGTTGCTAGGCAACAGGCCAGGCGCAGTCCCTGTGTATGTGTGTGTGTGTGTCTGTGTATGTGTGCGTGTGTGTTTAATCAGGATTCATTATGCTTTATAGAAGCGCTAGATCCGCTAAGGTTGTAGATTAGGGCTCAGAGGTTAATTTCAGTTTATAAAATCCGTGAAGCGTCTCACTCCGCTGACCCGCACATTACCACCCTGAGAGCATCCCGCTTCTTTTATAGACGGGACAATTAATTGCTGATTTCTGATAAACATCTCATTTCTTTTGTAATAAATGTCATAAATGAGTTATTAATGATAATTTGTTCTCATTTGGAGGCAAAATGGGTTCAAATGGTGTTTATGTCTGTGTGGTCAGTTCAGCTTATTTTCATGTTACATGACTAGATAGTGTCCTGAATTCAACCAGTCAAAAGTTGGACACAGCTTCTCATTCAATGTTTTTATGTTTTAAAAATTAATAATGAAGTCATCCAGACTATGAAGATACACATAAAGAATCATGTAGAAACTTAAAAGTGTAAAACAAACCAAAATACTCTGTATAGCATTTAGGTGCTTTTATCTGTAATGCTGTTTCTGAGGCTAGCTGTAATGAGAGCAGTTTTATGATAACATTTTGATTGTTCTTCTTGGTCTTTGCGACTACACTTGAGGAGAAATTTATTTCAGATTGACTGGCCTTCATTTCTTAAAGTATTTTTTTCTTTACATATTTCTTTTTCATTTTACTGAAATAGAGTTATTCACTGTATACCAACTGATGCTCTCAAACACATTAAGAGGCAAGAAATACAAGAAATTAACTCTTGACTGTCAGGTTGCGGGTGCAGGGAGGACGCGGAGGCGGACGCATATGCAAACAAAAAAAGGGATTTATTGAAAAACAGGACGGAGGAAACTTGGGAAAACATGGAGCATTGACAGACGATAAACGTACAAGGATCGACACCGGGGAAATGGAACACGGACCTTAAATAGAGGTGCACACACACAGGAAACAGGAAACACCTGGGACGAAGGGGCGGAGCTAAAAATGAACACAGGTGAGTGGAAAAACACTGGGAATGAAACACAGACCTGAGAATAACACAGACATGAGAACCAGACAGACAAAAGACCTGACATAACCCCCCCTTTAACGCGCAACTCCCGGGGCGCGTAAAAACAGATCCCCAGGAGCCGGGCAAGAGGGGGTGGAAAACACAACAGGATACCAAACAAGACTCAGACTGAACACAGACGAGAGGAGACTGGCCAAAGGACGGGACAGGAAACTGAAACACAGACTGGACACTAGACAACAAAGGGGACTGGATATTGGGCTGGACAGGGGATGGGAAACGAGACTGAACAGGGGACTGGACAGTGGGCCTAAACGGAGACTGGACATTGGGCTGGACAGGGGATACATACTGGACAAAAGACTGGACAGGGGGCTGAGACTGGACAGGGGACATGGACTGGACAAACGACTGGACACGGGGCTGAGACTGGACAGGGGACAAGGACTGGACAAAAGACTGGACAGGGGGCTGAGACTGGACAGGGGACAAGGACTGGACAAAAGACTGGACAGGGGGCTGAGACTTGGGAACAGGGACGAGGACATTAACAGGGACAGAAACAAACACAGTGACTGGGACAGGAACGGAGAAACCACCAGGGACAGGAACCGGAACAAACACAGACACGGGAACCAAGACAGGGAGAGACAGGGGGACCAAAAACATGGGAGGGTGCCCAGGACCAGCAAAAGTCTGCGGGGACAGCCTGGGCACAGTACTGGGGGCAAAGTCAGGAGGCCTTGCTGGCCTAGGGACACGGGGCCTAGGGCCAAACATTGTTCTTGGAGCAGGTACAGGAACAGGAGCAGCGGGCACCGCTGGCATTGGAGCTGAAGCAGTGGGTACCACGTGGATGGCAGGCACTGCAGACACAGGAGCGGCGGGCACCGCTGGCACTGGAGCTGAAGCAGTGGGTGCCACGTGGGTGGCAGGCACTGCAGACACAGGAGCGGCGGGCACCGCTGGCACAGAGTCAGAGGCGGCCGGAGCCGCGGGCACAGAGTCAGAGGCGGCCGGAGCCGCGGGCACAGAGTCAGAGGCGGCCGGAGCCGCGGGAACAGGGTCAGAGGCGGCCGGAGCCGCGGGCAGCGCTGATACAGAGGCGGCCGGAGCCGCGGGCAGCGCTGATACAGCTGGCGAAGACGCCGATTCAGCGGGAGCTGAGAGTGCGGCTGCCGCCAAGATCCGACCTGGAACCGCAGATTCAGCAGTGGGCGAGGCTGTAGAAACCGGACCGGAGCTTGCTTCTGGAGCAGGAGTCGCAGACCTGGAATCCGGCCGGGCTGGAGAGCTGGAAGCAGGTGGGGCTTGAGAGCGCGGTGGAGCTAGCAGGCTAGCTAGCTTAGCCGGAGCTTCAGAGAGCTGCGCTGCCGCCGGCGCTTTCTCGTGGGGCGGCGCGGCCACCGCTGAAGTCTCGGGGAGCGGATGAGCCGCGGGGGTCTCGGAGCGCGGAGCCTCAGCCGCGAGCTTCTCGGAGCGCGGATGAGCCGCGGGGGTCTTGGAGCACGGAGCCTCAGCCGCAAGCTTCTCGGAGCGCAGATGAGCCGCGGGGGTCTCGGAGCGCGGAGCCTCAGCCGCGAGCTTCTCGGAGCGCGGATGAGCCGCGGGGGTCTCGGAGCGCAGAGCCTCAGCCGCGAGCTTCTCGGAGCGCGGATGAGCCGCGGGGGTCTCGGAGCGCGGAGCCTCAGCCGCGAGCTTCTCGGAGCGCAGATGAGCCGCGGGGGTCTCGGAGCGCGGAGCCTCAGCCGCGAGCTTCTCGGAGCGCGGATGAGCCGCGGGATTCTCGGAGCGCGGATGAGCCACGGGAATCACAGAGCGTGGCGTCCCATCCGCTGGCTTCACGGAGCGTGGCGTCTTGGTCGCGGGATTCTCGGAGCGCGGATGAGCCACGGGAGTCACAGAGCGTGGCGTCCCATCCGCTGGCTTCACGGAGCGTGGTGTCTCGGTCGCGGGATTCTCGGAGCGCGGATGAGCCACGGGAGTCACAGAGCGTGGCGTCCCATCCGCTGGCTTCACGGAGCGCGGGTAGAGTACAGCCCCTGGGGGAAACGGCAATGGAATACGGGCTGGTGCGGGGTAGAGCTCCTCCTCCTCCTCAGAGCTACTGGGCGCACATCCCAGGTAGTCCCACGGGCTGCGCACCACTTGCCTCGGGTACTCATGTCTACTGCCAAACACGGGATGAGACCCGAGGCTCAACGCACCAGCCCTTAGCGCCCCCCCAAGAAAATCCTCCCCCGTAAAGGGATCCTCTTTATGCTGGCGGGACCCCTTAGAACGTCTACCCCGAGGCCTGTGGCGTCCTTTAGGCCTCGGGGATTCCAACGCCGGGGTCCCGCATGCTGCATGGCGGATCGCCAATCTGGAGCCGGTCCACTTGTTTGCTGTGTCCATATTGGGTCAATCCTTCTGTCAGGTTGCGGGTGCAGGGAGGACGCGGAGGCGGACGCATATGCAAACAAAAAAAAGGGATTTATTGAAAAACAGGACGGAGGAAACTTGGGAAAACATGGAGCATTGACAGACGATAAACGTACAAGGATCGACACCGGGGAAATGGAACACGGACCTTAAATAAGAGGTGCACACACACAGGAAACAGGAAACACCTGGGACGAAGGGGCGGAGCTAAAAATGAACACAGGTGAGTGGAAAAACACTGGGAATGAAACACAGACCTGAGAATAACACAGACATGAGAACCAGACAGACAAAAGACCTGACATTGACGAGTTCAGCACAGCTGTTGACTGAAAACCTCATAAAACTGACTGAAAAAATATAGCCAAGATGAGCAAAGCTGTCATCTAAGCAAAGGGTGCTACTTTAAAAAATCTAAAATATAAAAGATACACGACAAATGGATACCAAACACACAGTTTATTAATAAAGGGATTAAACTTACAAAAGTGGTCATAATCAAAATGGCAGTGATAGATAACAACATACCAGGGAGAGAGCAGGCAAAAAGAGTCATACACTGGATGTCAAAATACAAGATGGGCTAGGCAAAAGGAGTTAAAAACAGAAACAGGGTCGGCAACAAAAAAATAAGGACTAAAAATGGTAAAAAACGTGTCAGTAAGAAAAACACAAGAAACGCGAGGTAGAAGAGCTAGAAAAGAGGTTCAATACCAGGCAACAAGGAACAGAAACAGCGGGTATTTATACATACAGGACCAAGTGCGTGTAATTAGAAGCTCGGCGAGTTAGAACGCTGATGCGTCACATGATCAGCAATGTCTGGGAGGTCTAGTGTTGGTGGAGTTCCTGGCAGGCAGACTGACCACGTCAGGACTGACAGATTGGATGATTTAAATATTAATCTACAACGGAAAAAATAATAAGGTGTGTCTAAACTTTTGATTGATATAGTACATTCAAATATTTATCAACACCCATTTTTAGCTAATGAATGCATTCAGCTACTGTAACAATTTAAACCCCTTATTTTAATTCTGAATTAATACTGATGCAAAAAACACTTTCAATTAGTTAGTCCATCATTTGTAAGCAAATCTTGCGGTGTACCACATGGTTCTATGTTATGGCCTATGAAATTTGTGATAATCGTTTCAAAATATAGATGAAATCGTTTGCTTACATACAGAGTCTAAGTAATTAGAGTAAATTGCACCCATCGCTAATGCATATGTGTAAATACCCACTTACACAGCTTGTCTAGTCCTGTAGTCAGTGTTGGGACTGTAACGGATTACATGTAACGGCGTTACGTAATCAGATTACAATTTATGAGTAACTGTAATCCGTTACAGTTACTGCTTCAGTAAGTCATAATCAGATTACAGTTACTCTGCTAAAATAAATGGATTACATTGCGGTACTTTCCTATTTTTGGTCTTCCAATCCAATACTGACAAAACGCAATCACTCCTCCCTATTTGTGTGTGCAGCGGTGTCTGTGTGCGTGTAGGCAGCGAGACGGGAGGAGGGGCAGACAGCTGCTCCGCACACACAACGAGACGAAATTAACTGACATTTTCGTAGACGAATAAAAACGAGACGAAAATGTTTGGCAGGGACGAAATCCAATCAGAACTGAGTTAGTTCTGAAAGGAAGGGACCAGTTAGGAAGAGATCCAATCACTGCTACTTTAGCGAAGGTGGAGAGGCGGGATAAGCGGGGTACTCATCCAATCAGCCCTCCTGCAGTAGGGCCGCGCGCTCAGTTACAAACCCGGGAATTAAACTGTCGTTACGGAGCTCGACTGGAAGTTAACTCGACAGTGTTCAGTAGGGAGAGAGAGAGAGATAGAGAGGGGAGAGGCGATATATTTCTCCTTTGACGTCGCGAAAAACAAGATAACGTGTAAACCATGTGGAGCGACTCCATCTCCGGTAAAAACTCCACTAATCTTTCAGCTTCTGCAGACCAGAGTCCCACAGATCTCCATGCAGAGATCAGCGTTTTAATGCTGATGTTATTTCATGAGCAGATGGTGTGTTTAACTCGGCAGTGCACTAAAACACAGAACTGATACAGAACTCACTCATTAAGATCAGATCATCTGCTTAGTCTCACAGTGGGAAAGATATAGCTAGTGTTAAATCAGCAGCAGGTCAGAAAGGAACTCAATAATATAAACAAAATAAAACAATAAAATAAGTGAATCTATGAACCCAAAAGTCTGTGTAAAGTTTCTTACAGCACTTTCTCATAAGTTTCTCACTTTAACTCATGAAGTCTCTCAGTACATCCTGAGAGCATCTCTACAGGACAGTGTGTGAAGGTGTGTTTTTTATCTCATTTATAGACTGTAGCTCCAGTAGGTGTGCTGGGTTAGTGCTGGAGATCATTTAAAAGCTGTTTTTGCTTCCACAGCTCTGTTCAAACTATAATTTACCTATTCAGATGGTTTATGACCATGATTTCTAAAACAAATTTAAAATGTAAAATATGTATAGTCACACACCTACAATAATATAATAATATACTTTAAATCATATATAAATATATTTCACATTCAAACATTAACAATATTACTCAAGTGGTTATTAAACGTTTAATTTCGTATAAGTGTATAGTTAATAATTCAAGGGAACTGATGAAAAAGCATTTACATTTACACCCTTTACATTTTTGTCGAATAAATTTACTGTAATTTTAGTTGACTATATTCTTATGACATTAAGTCGACTAAAACTAAAAACATTTCAGATGACTAAATTGTGACTAAAACTAAATGCTATTTTCATCACAAAACTATGACTAAGACTAAATGAAAATTTGTTGTCAAAATTAACACTGGTGGCAAACCTGCAAGTAGATAGCTTACAGTTGTTGTTACATTGTTTGGTTTTAAATTGTTTTATCATCAATTTATAGAAGTGTTTCATAAAATTGTTTGATGAAATGGTTTCATAAGTATTTTTATAGAGTGATTGAAAAGGCTGTTTTATTTGTTTATCTATTTGTTAACTGGAAAGAAAAATAAAAGGATAATATGCAATATGTGGTTGCTACATTCATTCAGGCTTAAAAAAAAGAAAAAGTAATCCAAAGTAATCAGATTACGTTACTCACTTGAAGTAATGTAACTGATTACGTTACAAATTACATTTTGAGTGATGTAATCAGTAATCTGTAAGGGATTACATTTTAAAGTAACCTTCCCAACACTGCCTGTAGTGAGGCATTGGCAATACAATAGGACTCACTGGAGCTGATAAACGAACATATGAAGATAAATGCCAGGAATGAGCTAATCTAGAGTGATATAAAGCCACTAGCATTGAGCAGCTGCACCATATTCTATTAAATTATGGTGCTCCATCCAATACCATTGCATAGGATGCATTACTTCCTTATGAACTTTCCTAAAACACTGTAATTTGTAATTTTACAAGCCTATGAGCTTTTGAGCTTTGTTTTCTTGGTGTTTTAGATCTCATGTTGACTTCCACAGTTCCCCTGAACTGCTTATAAAAGTCTGTACTGCAGAAATAGGCTGAAGACACTTTAGAAGTCCCATCTTCTTACAGGGCATATACTATTTTTAGGCACACACTGTAAATTAGGCAACCAAAAATATTCTGAAAAAGTCTGAAAATACCAAAAAAAAAAAAAGAATAAGTAAAAAGCCTAATTTATGACAGACAGCTGACAAACGGCAGGTTTAAGTTAATTTTTAAGATCTTCTCTCATATATGTTAATATGAGTTTTTAAATCTTGGAAAAATGTATTCTGGCAGTTCCTAATTACAGTTAGTGGTATACACTCACCTGCCTCTTTATTAGGTACACCTTGCTAGTACCAGGTTGGACCCCCTTTTGCCTTCAGAACTGCCTTAATCCTTTGTGGCATAGATTCAACAAGGTACTCAGAGAACAACATTCAACATTCCTCAGAGATTCTGATCCATATGAACTTGAAAGCATCACGCAGTTGCTGCAGATTTATCAGCTGCACATCCATGATGCGAATCTCCCGTTCCACCACATCCCAAAGCTGCTCTACTGGATTGAGATCTGGTCACTGTGGAGGCCATTCCAGTAGAGTACAGAACTCATTTTCGTGTTCAAGAAACCAGTCTGAGATGAGTCACACTTTATGACATGGAGCATTATCCTGCTGGAAGTAGCATCAGAAGATACAGGTACACTGTGATCAAAAAGTGATGCACATGGTCAGTAATGATACTCAGGTAGGCTGTGGTGTTTGAGACACGATGCTCAATTGGTGCTAATGGGCCCAAAGTGTGGCAGGAAAATATCCCCCACACCATCACTGCACCCCCACCACCAGCCTGAACCGCTGACACAAGGCAGGATGAATCCATGCTTTTATGTTGTTGATGCCAAATTCTACCATCCGAATGTTGTAGCAGAAATCATCAGAGACTCATCAGACCAGATAACATTTTTCTAATCTTCTATTGTCCAGTTTTGGTGATTCTGTGTGAATTGTAGCCTCAGTTTCCTGTTCTTAGCTGCAGGAGAGGCACCCGCTGTGATCTCTTCTGCAGACCTCTTTTGTAACGACTGGTTATTTGAGTTACTGTTGCCGTTCTATCAGCTGGAACCAGTCTGGCTGTTCTCCTCTGACCTCTGGCATCAACAAGGCATTTGCTCCCACAGAACTGCAGCTTACTGGATTTTTGTTTTTCAGATTATTCTTTATAAACCCTAGAGGTGGTTGTGCGTAAAAATCCCAGTAGATCAGCGGTTTCATTCAAAATCACTTAAATCACCTTTCTTCTCCATTCTGATGCTCGTTTTAAACTGCAGCAGATCGTCTTGTCCATGTCTACATTCCTAAATGCATTGATTTGCTGCCATGCGATTGGCTGATTCGACATTTTCATTAATGAGCAGTTGGACAGGTGTACTTAATGAAGTGGTCGGTGGTGAGTGTTATCATCAGGCCTTATTGGCTAAATACTAGTGGTGTCAACTGATTAAAAATGATCATAACAAAATTCTGTGATTAACTGCGATTAATCACATTTGTTTTTCTTTTGACGCAAATTGTTATAGTGGATATTCAAATGTAAATAAAAAATGACTGTAAAAAATGTCAAATGCAATTATATTTATATAAGTGGTGTCAATTAAAATTATAGTATATACTTGTATGTTTGAGGGGAGATAAAGTCAACATATGGTGCTGGAATAAAAAATGCGTCATAAATTGGATTGTCTCAGCTTGGTTCTGAGGATTTCTGAATTCGAAACTTAATTTGATGAGAATTTGATAATGATAATTTGTGTATGTGCACATGTGTGAAAGAGAGGGAGAGAGAGAGCGAGAAAGAGAGAGAGAGAAAGAAATGAAGCTCTCTGACCGGGTCTGAGCTGGAAGTTCAGAGCGCGCCATTCAATCGTTCAGCCGGACGACAGATTGGTGCGTTGGTCGGGGGCGGGGCAGATTACGGCAGAAGTAGGGGTCAAACTTGGTGCCTTTATTAACTTGCGTTAAAAAAAGTAGTAACACGTTACTGATTCCAAATTAACAGCACGTGTTAACACTTTAACGTTGACAGCCCTACTAAATACAAATGTGAGCCTGTGGAATACTCAAGGTGTCCAAACTTTTGCACAGTCCATATTGAAGATTGTTGCTGTGTTGTTGTTATTGCACGGTCATTGCTAACAGGATTATTAGTTCAGACACTCCTAATTTTACTGTCCGTGTTCTCCATGTTTACTCAGTAATGCACTCAGGGTGTATAGCGTGCATCAGCTGCACACTCTGCAGAACCGGGCCGAGCCGGTGCAGTGCGCCGCCGTGTTTGAAGTGTGCTGTGAGTTTGGCTCATTGCGGCGGTCTCTGAATAACGCTCAAATCCCTCCAGATAGGAATGTGGGTATAATCCGTGCGCAGTCACTTCAGATCAGTGCGACAGTGCCGAGGCTAGGTTTTATTCCGCAATGCGCCACACTACCCAGTGACCACCACCCTTATCACCAGCCTGCACAATGGGCATCGCACTGGGGGCAACGACTGCCAGGCACAGAGCCTCTCTACTGAAAAAAAAAAATCATTCTGCTGCAGCTCCCTGGATCAGTCGCAGTGTTTAACTTAGAAGACCTCAATAAAAAAAACACACAATTTCTTGACTCATTTATGATTATGCTACAATTTATATTAAAAACAATTCGTATTTACAGAATTATATAAAAACATTTTATGTTACTTATTGTAATTAATTTTCTTTTCTTGGAAGCATTAACAGGCATTATTAACAGGATTTGTAATAATTGAAAAACATCATTCACTCGTAATATAATATTGTCTATTTTCATTCATTCGTAAGATGCACTGGATTATAAGGCGTATTTTAAAAGACACTAGTAGAAATGCGTACATTAAAATGAGCATGGGTGTCCCAATGTTTCGTTTCTAAGCGGGGCGGCTAAGTAATCAAAACTGTAATTCTTATCAAACGAGTCAAACGAGCGTTGGATGTTAATCTACACAGATTTCTCTCCTGATAACTGTTTATTTTTGTCTAAGGGTGAGTTTTCAGTGAAGTTTCTAAATCACTAAGGCTGGGTGCAGCATCATACACAAGGTACACCGGATTATAAGGTGCACTGACAATTTGGGGGAAAATTAACAGATTTCAAGTCCGAAAGTCTTGTAGTACAAAAAATACTACTGGACTGGTCAGTGAACACTGACTCCCTCTACAGGAAGGCACAGAGCAGACTGTACTTCCTCAGAAGGCTTGGGTCCTTTAACATCTGCCAGAAACTCCTGCTGATGTTCTACCAGTCTGTGGTAGCCAGCGTCCTCTTTTACGCTGTAGTGTGCTGGAGAGGCAGCATCAGCAAGAGGGACGCTGGACGACTGGACAGGCTGGTGAGGAAAGCTGGTTCTGTGCTGGGATTAGAGCTGCAGTCCTTAACACCACTGGCAGAGAGGAGAGCCCTCAGTAAGCTGCTGAACATCATGGACAATCTTCACCATCCTCTGCACAGCACCATCACCAGGCAGAGGAGCTCATTCAGCGGCAGACTGCTGTCCCAGTCCTGCTCCACAGACAGACTCCGAAAGTCTTTTGTCCCTCAGGCCATAAGACTGTTCAACTCCTCACAGCAAACTGAAGACTCTGTGACACTTATTCTTTCCAGCAATTTTTCGGCCACACCATGGACACACCCCCATCTATGGTCACACTCTCAGTCTTGCTGATGCCTATTACACTATTTTTATAGTTCTACCCTATTTTGCACTAGTAGTTCATTCACTAGTTCATTCATCTACTGTTTATGTATCTTTTGCACTGCTAAATTTAAATTATTATATAACTGTATTTGCACTTTCTGTATGGCTGACATCAGTTATCCTCACTTTATGCACATCAACTGGTGTTCACTGTCTATTGTTCCTCCATTCTACGTTCACTGTCTATTGTGTTCAACTGCACTACCTCCATTTTACATCACACACACACACTAAAGACTGTACTTTTATACTTTCATTTTATTTTTTATTTTGTTGTATTTATATGTATCATTATATTTTATCTTTTTGTAACTTTGTGTACTATACACACCTGCTGCTTGATGTCAAGAATTTCCCCTCGGGGATCAATAAAGTATCTATCTATCTAAATAAGGTATATAGTTCGTTTAGTAATACACCTTGCCGGTGAAGCTTGGACACATCGTCAGTGATGAACCCTGGGTCATTGGGTGTTTCAGGTCTTAAATCATCAGACACCCTCCCCTGGGCGACCCAACCAAGGTTGATCAATCCCCAGTTTGTGTCCAAGCAGCACGCTACTCCATCCATCTCCCCTCTTGAGCCACAGCCACCTTGAGGCTTTCTCAGCCACTTAGCTGATGTTTCTGGTGGCTCTTCTCTCTAGCAACCCTCTGATACCAAGGAGCTTGAATGTCCGGTGCACAGACTGAGCTAGGAATCCCCTACAGCCCACCTCAATTGGTTCACAGCGGGTCCTCCAGCCATTCTCTCTACAGGACTCTACCAGCTCCAGATATTTGGCCTTCTTCCGTTCATGGGCCTCCTCCATCCAGTCTTCCCAGGGAACTCTGAGCTCCAGCAGCACTACTTGCTTGATAGACTCAGATGTTAAGACCAGTTAATATATTAAATAATAAATATAATGACAAAACAATAAACACAAAGATATGTGGCCATTCTGCTTTTCTGACAAAAGAGCAAACTGCCAGACACATTATCTTTCTTCATGCAATCAACAGATTTTCTGTATATCTTTACTTATGAAACAGCCCCCCTCATTAAACAGAAGTCTTGATCTGATCCTAATTAATTGAGCACAGTATCAGTCCATTCATATCATAATATAGTGATACAGTATCATCGATTTTAAGCTTGTTCCAGTTCTGACTCTTTATTGTACTGCTTTGTAATTGCAGAGAAACTGTATTGGAGCATTTACAGACACTGTTTCCACCTGGCAGCACTGAGGAGAGTTCTCAGAAAGTAATAGAGCAGTTTAGAGTCTGCAGTGTGGAACAGTTTCACAGTAGAACACGAGGACTATAAGCTTCAGCGCTAGTTCTAGCAGGAAACTCCAATGCTTATCACTCATATTTCAATCACTCACAAGATTTCAAATGTTCTTATAAGCCCTATCATTACATGCTTATCTCTGCTTGCAGGCGCTGTTTCGTTTCCCCTCCTTCTTCCTTGCTGCCTCCAGTTAAGGGTTGGCTCCGCCCCTGCCTCTTATGTATGGCAGAAGGTTCAGATGTACCATACCTAGACTGACGACAGTGCCTACGCCAAAGAATAATTTTACATTAATTGTTATCCATCACATTTTCAATATTATCAAAATGAAAGATGTTGTTATTGCATGTTTGCATCTAGTGTCTTTCTGATAGAGACTCAGAGTAATGTCCTGGACCTAGAGCTTTCACTGCATTTAAGGGCGTGATCTGGGTAAAACAGTTTTTTGTACCCTTAGTGTGGTTTGATTCACAGGTGTAAAAACAGTAATCACACTTGTTTGTGGATCAACACAACCAAACCGAGACCAGCTAGTGGTTTAAAAATAATCAAGGTAATAAATGTATACTAATCTCTGAATGGCGAATGATCTAGCGCTTAATGTGGTTAGCGGCTAATGCTAATGCTGCTCCAGCAGTGCTAGCCAGGGTTAGCAGAGCAGGCTACAGGCCGATAATACTCACCTTATACTCACAAATTGGCATTTAGCTTATGCTATTTCAGGGGCGCAGCTACACTTCTCAGCAGTGAAAACTGACCTGCTTGTTTATGCCTGTTCATTCTGTTTCTTGTTGATGTGAAAATTTGTTGAGCTACCAAGAATTGCCTGTTGACAATTCAATGCCAAGATAGCAATGAACATTTGATTTTTTTTTTCAAATGCACAGACTGGTTTATTAACAGGCTGATAACCAGATATTACAGATACCAGAGCCAAACAAACAATAATCTCACCAAAAACCAGAGCCGAAGTAGTATAAAAAGTCCGTGTTCGTAACCAAAAGACAGTCCAACCAAGCATTAAATCCAAGAGGGGAAAAACAAGAGACATAAACCGATAAACCAGAAAAGAGGGTGGAAATGAGAAGGCACTAGAAGAACACATGAAAAGAACTCTTAGTATGCAACCAAAGTCGACAATACCTCGCGAAGATAGTATACATAATGCAGCCTTAAATACAAAATACATGATGAGCATAACCCGGAACTTCCTCAGAACACAGGTGAATCTGAGCGTCGGAGCGTAGCGTGATTGGGCGAAGGACAGCGACTGACGGTGACTCATAAATCATAGGATTCTGGGAAATGGAGTCCGGTTGTGTGGAAGGAGAGTCAGGCAGTGTAACAGTACTCCCTCCCAAAGAGTCCGAATAGGCCGACGGATAAACATAGACAAAAGGGTACTATATATAGAAACAAGAAACACTGAACACCTGGGGAGACAGGTAACGAGGGGCGGAGCTACAAATTACACACACGGGACGGAAAACCACTGGAGAAACACACTGGAAAACGGGGAAAACACAGGGAAACATAGTGAGGGCGTGACAGCCTGCTGGTTTGAAGCTATTTGAAGCTATTTGAACAATGCAGGTGCAAGGTGTAAGATAGTAATAAGCATTGTGACATGCCTTGCACAGGATGTAACATTGAGCCCTGAGTGTTTTTCACCTATGTACAAGTAATAAATGGGCTTTTATATCTGAGCCCATGCTGGTCTTTAGTCTGAACTCTTTCTTATGGAACAGTGTCTGAGATTTAAACTCTCCGCTAATGCAGCCTTTTCCATTTCCACTAATATATTTGAGGCTTTTAGTCACAGCAATTTACAGAATCATGCATGTCCAGCATGCCTGGAGGAACATCTTAGATTAGCAATTTTACATAAAATGGCACAAAGACATTTGAACCTCATTCAGAAGTTCATTCATTTAACCTTCTGTCTGCTGGAAGGCTGGAGAAAGTGCCGGTGTGGATTAGAGAGCTTTTATAAAATCTACAGAACAGAACTCGTTTATTATGCTGTCAACAATTTAGGACAGCTGACCTCTGAACGACATGGGAAAGCTTTGACATTTCGAAAATTGGATATAAGAGACGGTGTTAAACAGCTGGAACTTGCCACTCGCTACAAATGATTTTCTTCTGTTCACATTTGGAACTTGAGTGATTTGCGTTACTGGTTCGAGGGCGGAATTAAGAAATGCCAGCTATTTTAATCCATTACGTATAGAACAAGCTTTTAAAGTGAAGAGTTCTAATGTACACAGATAAAGCTTCATACACAAAGATACTACCAAAAGAATTTACATTCATTACTCAGGTAGAACTATAGATACCAAGGTTTAAAATATTTATACTGTATAAGTTGAAGAATGAACACAAGATCTTTACTCAAGTAAAAACACTGGATTCAAAACTATAAAGTATAAAAGTAAAAATTATGTTAAGGAAAAAAAAACATTGAAGACAAAAGCTAAGATGGTGCCACAGGGGTCTATAGTGCACTACATACCCCCCCCCCCCCTCCCCAAAACACATTTTTCTAAAAGCAATAATGACTTTAATATTATTTTAAAATAATAATGTTGATAAATTTGGGATGCACTAGGCTTCCCATTGTAAATGAATGTATTTTAATAGAATGTAAATATATTAAAGAAGCTTGGTTGGTAAATTTGTCTGGAGTTCTCTTGAGTCTCTGCACGGATAATTTTCATACTAGGCTACATACGTCTGCTATGTTCTTGCTGGAGTGTGGGCGGGACGTGTGCAGGTGTGATGGATCACAGTATAAACCAATAGGGAGTCGGAATGGTATATGTTTATATTTCTCTACATCCAATCACAATCAGATTCACTCTATCTGGATGGAAATATTTATCTGGAAAGGGTCTGTTAAACAATGAGAAGCCAGAATGAATACAAGCAAAAATGAAATAGAAATCTTATTTTTAAAGCTATTTTTTTATGTAAGGAGTAGAAGTAAAATGTTGCCTAAAAAATACAGCTGAAGTATTGTATAATCATGTTATGTGTTGAAGTAAGAAAACTACCTTTATAAAATTAATACTTGGCCCTACTTCCACTATTGTGTGGCTGAACGCAATCAAATCCTCCTCAGCAATTTTTCAACTTCTAATGTAAAATATTATCTTCTGCAGAAGAAGAGAGGATGGTACTATAACAAAGAGGGCAAACTCCTAGCTTATCAGGTGTATAAAGTGGATTATAAGGCACATTTTAAGTGACAATAGTAAGGAACAATGGTGTCACCATGTTTCCCTTGTAATACAGCAGAAAACTGTTTTTCTGGTTGAGTCAAAAAAAAGTGCTTCCATTTATTTATAGTAAGCTTAGATTTTCAGCACCAGTTAGAAGAAGCCATATACATATATAGCCACGGTTAGACACAGTTAGTGCTAGTAAACTCTGCCCAACAGAGCTACACTGAGGAACCCTGAGTGTTCTGGTAAGCCAGGGCGATATTAGCTAGCGGTTCGTCCCATGCAAGTTGTTTTAACATGGTAAACAAAGCAGGCTACAGTCCAATATACTCACCTCTAAGCGGAAAAGAGCTAGCACTGCGGCCAATGCTGCCTTAGCCTCGGTGCTGGAGAAACCTCAACTGAAACTCCAGTGTAACGCTGTACTTCAGCGTGAGAGTGGCTTTACTGCTCCTTACAACCTGACTGTTACAATTTATACATAAGGTGCACTGGATTATAAGGTGCACTGTCAATTTTTTGGGAAGATTAAAGGATTTTAATTGTGCCTTATAGTGCAGAAAATATAGTATTTTAGATGTAAGTTCAGCGGCAAAACATAGCGCATCCATCAAGAACAAAAGCCTGTTGATAGTGCATCAAATAGCATCCCACACTTTTTCAATTGGGAAGTTGGCTCTGGCAATGCTGCTATCCATGCCATAGCATCTGCGTCTTTAAGGCAAGCTCTTGAGATGGCAGCAGTATGTGGATGAGCATTGTCCTGCTGAAAAAGTACATTTACCTTTAGAGTATGCACGTTAGAAAAGGTAGGGCCATTGGATGCATTACCTCATGAACTCAATATTGGGTTGTCAAAGTGCCTTAGTGTAAGGAGTGTTGAGAAGGTCTTTGAACATGGCTCAGCCAATCAGATTTGGCTGAGCTGGAACATATTTTGATATGGCATGAAAACCCAGTTATTTATCCAGTCAGTGGAAGTACAGCCACATGTAAAGGAGATAAGGGACTGGCGCTGGGGGGGCATTGACGCCAGTCTGTCAGCACAGGTGTCGGCAATCTCTCCCATCCGCCCGCCTTCACTCGCCCCTCGCTCACCCCTCTCTCGCCCCATTCATTACTATGGAAACAGCTGCAGCTGGATTGCTGGACTGCAGTGATTGGTGCCATTCTGTAAACGGCAGGGCACATGACGAGCGATTCGCCTGGTGTTTCAGAACCAATGGAATGGCAGCCGGTGGAAGGAGCTAATGTGTAGAATGTGTTGTGGTGGTCTGGAAGTGAAGAGAAAGATGTGGAGATGTGTATTTTCTTTTTTTTACAATGTATCCATTATATATTACATATATGTTTTATGACTAATATTTACTTTATGTTTACAATCAGGGCCAGCCTGACAAAGTGAAGTAGACCAAAAGATACTAGAAAGCTAGAAATCATGTCAATTTCCACAGAAATTCAGGAACAAATTAGAAAGAGAGTGATTAAGCTTTTTCAGTCTGGAAAAGGTTATATTAAAGCCATTTCTAAAGCTTTGGGACTCCAGTGAACCACAGTGAGAGGCATTATCCACAAATGGCAAAAATTACCCCACCATCTCAGCGATGACTCATCCAAGAGGTCACAAAAGACCCCACAACAACATCCAAAGAACTGCAGGCCTCACTTGCCTCAGTTAAGATCAGACTGGGCAAAAATTGCAAAGTGCCACTGCTGAGCAAAAAGAACATAAAGATTTGTCTCCATTTTGCCAGAAAACATCTTGATGATCCCCAAAACTTTTAGGAAAATACTTTGCTTTGTTTCCCATTACATCAGGCATGAAAGTAACTCTGCATTTCAGAAAAAAAGAACATCATACCTACAGTAAAACATGGTGGTGGTAGTGTGATGGTCTGGGGCTGTTTTGCTGCATCAGGACCTTGAAGACTTGCTGTGATAAATGAAACTATAAACTACTGCTGTCTACCAAAGATCCTGAAGGAGAGTGTTCGTCCATCTGTCTGTGACCTCAAGTTGAAACAACTTGGGTTTTGCAGCAGGACAATGATCCACCAGCACACCAGCAAGTTCACCTCTGAATGACTGAACAAAAACAAAGTAAAGAGATTGGAGAGGCCTAGTCAAAGTCCTGACCTGAATCCGATTGAGATGTTGTGGCATGACCTTAATAAGGTGGTTCATGCTTGAACAACCTCCAATGTGGTGGAATTTCAACAATTCTGTTGTAATCCCAGTTATTAGTTTTGGGGGCAAACACCTTTTCACATAGATTGTATTAGATTATTCAGATCTTTTTAATTAACAGATGTAAGTAGTAATTTATACTGTTGCCCAGTTTCTACATTCAGTATGAGGTAACTGTAGTATCTCCAGTCCTCACTGTGTAAACATATCTTAGTTGAGATCCCTCAACATATATACTGTACATAATATACTGTATTTTGCCCCCTTGTCTATTGGATCCCACCACTGGCCCTGGTTAACTCCCAGCACTGCCACAGGCTGAGATTACAATAATCGAGTGCTCCAGTTTTTCACTCGGTCAATTGCGGGTCTGTAGCACTGATTGATAAGCTTTGGCCCCGGCAATTGAAGCCCACACTGTCAGAATGCGCCCCTGCAAGAACCAGCGAGACCAGCTGCACTAATTAGTCTGTAGAACACTGAAAAGCGCTATCAGCGCCATCCATCAACTGTGACACGGAACAGTAAACAACATACAGAGCTCCTGCCTCTGGTCACACTGAGATACAATCGATGGACTTCTGCTACACGAGTCTTTCCTCGGAAATGACCAGGCCAAATGGTCTTCACTGCTGGGCGACAGGAGCTGGAGTTGTGATGGAGGCCCAGCTGGAACATGACTGAAATGTGATTGAAATAATGGCAGTGTGGTGGTGTTCTTTCAACATTAAAACGATGTGAAATATTAATTGAATGGCAAAACTTTAAAAGATTACGTGTAAATTAATGTGAATTTCGATATAATGATTCTAATCTAATTCAAATATTAGGATTGTATTAGAATTGTATTATATTTTGATCATAAGGCCACTTCAAACAGCTGAGTTGAGTTTTCTGCTTTAATCTAATGAAGCTTTTCAGCTGCAGATGGAGTTTTGATGGTTCTACATAGTTTCTTTACGAAAAAGATCAATGAAGAATTAATTGTTATCTAAAGTTTAAAATTATTTGATAAATGAATTAATTAATCGTTTAAAATATAAAAATAATTCAACCATGAATTAACACTGAAATGAGGGGTTGGAGGTACAGAGGGTTTCTTCTACTTTCGCCATTATTTTGACACAGTTTACCCATCACCCATCAGAAAACTAGAATAACATGTGGAAGTATTGCTTTTTTGTGAGCTACAGTTTTTTATTGCAAATAAAAAACAAATATAAAAAAGAAGATTGATGCTGGCTTTATTGTTGGATGCGCTGTAATACTTTCACAAAGAGCTTCGTCACAAATGTGGGGGCTCGTCCGGGATAATTGAATGTAATGTAATGAACCTGCTATGACATTTTCCAGCACACTGCCATGTCAGTTTGATGTCATATTCAGAATGCAATTCTTATTTCTATTGCTTATTATTGATTTGGGTCAGATTTACATTAAAAGTCAATTTAAGTATGATATACCATCCCTATCACAGGATTTTTTTAGATTTATGATACGCCATAGGGATTCTGTTTGTGAAACTTATTGTAAGTGACACTAGAACTGTGAAACACTAGAAATGTGATGACAACCGCATGCCTCCTCCCATACATGTGAAGTTGAACTCCGCCTATTTTCCAACTGCAGCCAATCAATGCAGCATAAATTTGGCAGCATTACTACACACTTGAAGGAAAACACCATATTACTAGTCCTGACACATCAGCCAACATATGCCTATCACAATAGGAGCAATGAGGGGAGAAAGCGCATGACAGGAGAGCATGGCACATCGGGCTCTCTAAGACTCCGGCTGCTGATGGCAAACCTAAGATAGTATGGGTTTGCCTGGCACTGTTTGAGTAGCATCTACACAAGAACTTTTATTCACTCATGATCAGCCTCACTAACATCACACAGTTTATCTGCAGGCTTGCTTCATCAATTTCTTTATATTAAAGTTGCAGCAAGTGTATCAACTTGCTCACCAAACTCTAGTTTGATCTAACCTCGAGCAACTTACCCAGGAGCAGCTCAGTGAAGGAGATTTAAATCCAGCCTGCCTGATAGAAAGTCATCAGCTGTCAGATCAGACCAGTTCTCAGACACAGCAACCTGGAGGCTCTGGAGGTGCAAGGTCACTGGATGTGGCTTCCTGCATGACTGCTCCAATGATCCCAGCTGCAGCATCTGAGCAGGAAAGCTGACTTGCCTGGTCTTAAAGATAGAGTAAAGTAATTATGGTCTGGACAGAGAGGGGGTGTTAAAATGCATTATATGAACTTAGGTTATGTTCACAAAGCAGGAAAAGTGACCAGGCCCAATTTTCTCACCAAATCTGATGTTAAATATTAAATAGTTCACACTCTTTAATATTTTGTATGGTATATATCCAACATTGGATATATTGGCTATATTGGATGGAACACATTACCTTCCACTATCAGAACAGGAGCATCACTGTTCTTTGAGAAACTCCTGAAGACTCTCCTAACACCACAACTAACTGCTTTTACTAACGTTTCCTCATTTCATTCTTTCCCTCTTTTACTCCTCTATCCCATTATTTCCCTTTGACCTCCTTTAGGCCCTCCCTACATTTATTTTACCTTGAACTTCTATTACTCTATGTACATCACTATTGTAAGTTGTTTAGACAAAAGCATCTGCCAAATGTAATGTGATGCAATGTAATGTAATGTAATGCTACTATGCTAACTGATGCAATGCTTCACGTGAAGTTTCAGTTTCATCTTTTCCAGTATCACAAGAACTATCATGGAGTTCCAAAGTCATTATGAGGCAATGCCCACTTCTTTGAATTGTGTTCCTGGTTACTTGGTATACTTAGTATACTTTTTTAGGGCTAGTCTGCAACCACTAAAAACCTTCCTCACTGCTGTAATCCATTTATCACATCCATTTTTTGCTTCTCCTTAGTGTAAATGTTGCTTAAATTCCTATCTGGCTGTTCAGACTGAGTCAAATTGAATGTGAATTGGATATGTATCAGATTTCAATGCCAGTGTTAAAAGGTCCCAAATTGGAATTAAACATATGGGATTCAGGATGTCTCTGTTTCACCATTCTAAAGGACACTTAAGTAGCACTTCTTAAACCATGGGGCATCAATGGTAGTGGTTGCTCCCACTGCCACTGTGATTTACGATAGACTTTATACCCTAGCCTAAAATTATACTGCCTGCAGAATTAGTCTGAACCTCTGAATGAGTTGTAAATAGTAGATTTAAAGGAAAACTCCGGTGTAAAATGGACTTTTATTGTAGTAAAACATTATAAAAAGTACTTACCTTTGATGAATAGCACACAATTTTAACAGTTCAAACACCTTTCAGACTGGGTGACACAGGGCATAATTTGCCCCTATAAATCATTTTTTCCACAATTATTCAGGCTCAAAGTAGTTCCACACCTGCTTGCTAAAATCTGGAGAGTCCTGACATTTAAAACAAAGCATTAAGAACTTAAAAAGTGCACAAGAAGCTTATTAAAAAACCTCTGCTTACATCACATAATGCTAGCTTCAGCTCCAAATGCTGCCATTACTGAACTGAAAATAACATAGACATGTATATACATAGACTCCTGGTGTCGGCTGCTATGATATGCGGAGTCTATGTATGTATATGTCTATGACATTATCAGTACAAATATGGCGGTGGTCAGATCTGAAGCTAGCATTATGGGATGTAAACAGAGGTTTTTAATAAGCTTCTTGTGCACTTATTAAGTTATTAATGCCTCGTTTTTAATGTCAGCGCTTCTAGCAAGGAGGTGTGGAGCTACTTTGAGCTGGATAACGGTGGAAAAAGCAATTTATCGGAGCAAATTACACCTCGTGTCAGCCAGTCTGATGGGTGTTTTGGACAAACTGTTAAAATTCCAGGATCTTGGAACGCTGTAGGAGAACAGAGGTGTGCTATTCATCAAAGGTAAGTCTTTTCATCATGTTTTACTACACCAAAAGTCCATTCTACACCAAAGTTCTCCTTTAAGCTAAAGTAAGGAGAGTCACTGTGGGTGAGCACTGGTGTTAAGCGAGGCGCCGATTACTGAGGAAGATCTGAACTGGCACTGCTTTCAGCTGGCACCTCTCAGTGTAATGCACTGTGGCACTTGTAAAAGAGCTATCTCAGGTGTGACCATGCGTCACCAGCTGCCCTGAATGATCCACCATCAAAGAGCACAGCATTTTTCCCCAGGTGTCATCCTGGCCTTACCTGGTGTCTCATTGGTGATGCAGTCAGTGTGAGAGAGTTTGTCCCCTGTAACTGATTGAAATCTGCTCTCAGGGAAGTGATGCTCTGTCTGTGTCGACGCTAATCTGAAAACTAGATCAACATGTGGAAGTGTGGCTTTCTAAGAGATACAGTTTTTCTACGACAATATAAAAGAAGATTAATGTGCTGTGATACTTTCACAATAAGCTTTGCCGCAAATGTGGGGGCTCGTCCGGGATTGAACCTGGGACCTTTCACATTTGAGCCAGTCATGACAGTGTGATGCAATTCTTATTTCTGTTGCTTATTATTGATTTGGTTCAGATTTACATTAAAAGTTCAATGAAGTATGATGTGGGCCATTTCACTGAATGGTTGCCATTTGTTTGTTGTAACTCTTGTAACTTAATTTTTTGTCTTTTTTAACTGTGAAACTAATATAACATATCTTTAACTATTCAAAACATGTACTGGTCAGACTCAGGCAGCTTTATTTTTTATTTTTGCATGTTTCCATACCAAAGATGGTTACATTTTTCTCAGTCCTGCTTCCAAAACTCATGTAACATTTCAAAAGCATGTTTAAAAGCAAGTCCACTAACTCTTTTGATTTTCTCTCAAGGAAGTCATTATTTTAAAGAAATGGTTGACTGCATGTTTAAATAATTAATATTTATGACAAAGAAAAATCTAAAAAAATCTAAAAGATGCAAAATCATTTTTATCTTTTCAAGAAGACCCAAACCTGAAATTGATCAAATGTATTATCAGGCAATTTATTAAACAAATGGATAAATGTTAAACCAAAGAGATATTTAACAAAGTGGTTTTCATTAACTAATATTCTCATTAATAAATCAATAAACGAGGGGACAATACTCACTCCTGTTACTAGAACTCACTCCTGTTACTTTTTATGTTTTGAGTAACAGGACTGAAAGTAACAAGAATGAGTTTTTTAGCATAGAATTACCAAAAACATGCATGAGGACACTGAGAATATACTAGTGATTTTCCCAAAATGTATATTTTAAAAATAAACTTATATTGTGTTCTTATTAGTTTTTTTTAATTACATATCTTACTTTTGCAATGAGGTCGATGTACAAGACACTATGCTTAATAATAAAATGTATTTGACATTTATTTTGTGTGCAGCATTCATGCATGTAATTTCCTGGAGATAGATAAATGGCACCAATTTGGCAGAATTTGCCTCTTATGTTTCATAATATGCCAAATGGTTTCTATGGGTGAAAGATCTGGACTGCAGGCAAGACAGTTCAGCACTTGGGCTCTTCTTCTGTAAAGCCATGCTGTTGTGATGGATGCAGTATGTGGTTTAGCATGGTCTTGATGAAATAGGCAAGGCCTTCCCTGAAGTTCTATATATTGTTCATCATTGATAGTCCCATTACAGATGTGTAAGCTGCTCAAGCTATAGACACTAATTACACCCATACCATCAGAGATGCAGTGTTTTTGACTTGTGATAACACTGATAACAAACTGGATGGTCCCTTTGTTCCTGAGTCTATGGGAAATGGCGTTCATAGTTTATAAAAAATATATATATCATTTCTAGATTGCATTTACATTAGACAATCATGCCTGTTTTTAATTCAGTGTCATCTGAGGGCCAGAAGATCACCTGCACCCAGTACTGACCATCTTTCCTTGTCCCTTGTGCACAAGAATGTCTCCAGATTTTCTGAATCGTTTGGTGATATGTGTACTGTAGTATATGTCCTCTATGTTCTAATGTGAATAACATATTACTTATTACTATAAGGTCTGCTATTATTATAGGTAAAAAATCTAGAAGAGTAACTATATGCATAAAAATATAGTTTAGAATGTATGGCTGTATGTATTTGTATTCCAATTTGGATATAAACCTAGAAGCTATAGCTGTCCAAGCATCATCTAGCTCTGTAATTAACAGTAAAGACACTGTTTATACCAATGTATAGCATCTTCCATAGGGTGCTTCTTTTCCAACAGATGTCAAATTACATACTGCAGCTTACACTGACCCACAATCCTCAAACCAACATTTTTAGAACAGTAATCAACTCATAATGTCTTAAAGCTAAAAGCTCTGTAAGCAAATTCACTGGTAAAAATAATTTAGCACCTTCATCTTGCCTTAAAAAAGGGTATAATGAATGTATATTTGCAAAACCATGACTGTCCGTCTGACTTGGTCACCTTGGAATTGGGATATTCTTAGAAGAGCAAAGGTTAATGGACATTATTGACCTTCTCAGCAGGTTAATTAATGTTCTTTGGAGTTCAGATTCATTTTCCAGTTGATATATTACAACTCTCATGGTGATGTTGTGTGCAAACACCAGCAGTTAAATCATGCATTTTGATGTTTGATTGATTTCGTTTGGTTTCCTCTAAGCTGCCCCCAAGTTCATGTGAGTTAATTAGCCTAGCTGTCATAAACTGGACCTGCAATACATAGCTTTCATTCTCATGGAGATTTTTTTTCTTTGTAGTTCTGAGCTGGAAGATTGATGAGGGTGATTAATCTTGAGGACCAGCTTTTGGATGGAATGTCGTTTAGGCCAACACATCTTTTCTCAGCACAAAGATGCTAAGCCCACCCAGGTTTCTATTCTTCTGACATTCAGAACATCAGAAAACACATTCAAACTGATTCACACGTCTGGCTCGGTATTTGTTGACTACACAGTGAACTGTGTTCACAGACAGTGATTTATGGAAGTGTTCCTGAGTCCATACAGTGATGTCCAGTACAGAATCGTGCCTGTTTTTTTTTTTAATGCAGTGCCACCTGAGGGCCAGAAGATCACCAGCATCCAGTACTGACCATCTTGCCTTGTGCTTTGCACGCAGGGATTTATCAAGGTTTTCTAAATTGTTTGATGACATAATGTACTGTACCACATTTTCATTATGATGAAATACCAATGTATTCAGACTGTGTCTGTCCCCCGAGTCAAACAAAAACATCAAAAAACTAAAACAGTAAATCTAAATAACTTAACTTATATTAAACAATCATATCCAGACTGTAGTACTAACATTTCAAGCCTAAAGATTGGTTTACTTAATATTAGATCTCTAAATTCAAAAGCAGTTCTGGTGAATGAAATGATAACTGATCAGAAATTCGATGTTCTGTGTCTGACAGAAACCTGGATTAGGCCAAATGAATATGTAGCATTAAATGAAGCCACCCCTGCAGGCTATAATTATATACACAATCCGAGATTGTCCGGTAGAGGAGGTGGGGTCTGCATACTTTTCCAAAGTACCTTAGTTAGCAATCAGAAACACTATGAAAATTTTACTTCTTTTGAGCTTCTTTACACCAGTATAATTAATCCAGTTACAAAAAAGAATGCATTTTCTTTAATTAACATCTACAGACCACCAGGGCCCTATTTAGAATTTTTAAAAGAATTTAGTGATTTTGTCACAGACTTAGCAGTAAGTAATGATAAAGTGATTATAGTTGGAGACTTCAACATTCATTTCGAAAAATTGGATGATCCATTAAAAAAGGCATTCACATCGATTTTAGACTCAGTTGGTATTATTCAAAATATAACAGGACCTACTCATTACTGTAATCATACTCTGGATTTAGTTTTGACCCTGGGTGTGAGCATAGATAACCCGAATATTCGTTCTCAAACCTCCGCAATTTCAGATCATTACCTTATTTCATTTAAATTACATCTTAGTCATAATATACGTACATCCCCTAGCTACTCTGTAAAACGTTCAATTACGCCTTTTACAGCCCAACAATTTACAGATAAGCTTCCAGACTTATCAACTCTAATGTATTCTCCTATAGACCCAGTAGAACTAGACAAACTAACCGAAGGTTTAGAAAATACCTTTCGCTCTACCTTAGATGTTGTAGCACCCCTTAAACACAAAATAGAGAGACAGAAAAAGCTCGCACCGTGGTACAATGATCAAACTCGTACCTTAAAGCAGTTAGTACGAAATTTAGAGCGTAAATATCGATCAACTAAACTGGAAGTGTTTCACTCTGCGTGGAAAGACAGTCTTGTTAAATATAGAAAAGAACTTAATAAAGCCCGCTCAGCATATCTGGCCTCACAGATCGAGATAAATAAAAATAATCCTAGAGTTCTCTTTAGTGTTATTTCCAAATTAACTAAAAACCAGGCAGGTACTGAACCTCAGATTCCAGCCATTTACACCAGCAACGATTTTATGGACTTCTTCAATAGTAAAATTGAAAACATTCGGGATAAAATTAAACAGATAAATATTACATCCTCTCTGTCATCTGGTCTGGCTGATCTAGAACAAAACTCTGTTACTGAAGTTAGGTTGGAAGTCTTTAACCCACTTCCACAGCTAGAACTAGAGAAAATTATCTCCTCTTCAAACAGCACAACCTGCACACTTGATGCTGTTCCCACAAAATTATTAAAACAGGTACTGCCAGATATAATTAAACCTCTGTTAATGATAGTAAACTCATCGCTCGCCCTGGGCCATGTACCCAAAGCCTTTAAAACAGCTGTAATTAAACCTCTGATCAAGAAACCAAATCTTGATCCTAGTGTACTGTCTAACTATAGACCTATTTCAAACTTACCGTTTATTTCTAAGATTTTAGAAAAAGCTGTAGCCCAACAACTTTGCTCTTACCTGCAAAGAAACCAGATCTATGAAAAATTTCAATCTGGATTTAGGCCTTATCATAGCACTGAGACAGCTTTAGTTAGAATAACAAACGATCTACTTATAGCCGCCGACCAAGGCTGTGTTTCCTTACTCGTACTTCTCGATCTGAGCGCAGCCTTTGATACAATAGATCATACTATCCTTTTAGAAAGACTAGAGAACATGGTCGGTGTAACCGGAACTGCCTTAGCATGGTTTAAATCATACTTAACCGATCGCTATCAGTTTGTGAGGATAAATGATATGTCTTCCAGTTATACCAAGGTAAGATATGGAATTCCACAAGGCTCTATATTAGGACCGTTATTATTTACATTATATATGCTCCCACTGGGCAAAGTTATTAGAAAACACAATGTGAATTTTCATTGTTATGCGGATGACACGCAGCTCTTCATATCAGCCAAACCTGATGACAGAGTGAGATTAAAGAAAATCGAGGATTGCGTAGAAGATGTAAAATCATGGATGTCGCACAACTTCCTCCTATTAAATAGTGATAAAACAGAAGTTCTCCTATTAGGCCCCAAAGCTGCTAGAAATAAATTATCAGACTTAATGCTAAATCTGGCTGACTTCTCAGCCACCCCTGGTTCAGCAGCTAAAAACCTTGGAGTTATCATAGATTCAGATCTAGCATTCGATAAACACATATCTAATGTTACTAGAACAGCTTTTCTACACCTCCGTAACATCGCCAAGCTAAGAAATGCCCTATCACTGCATGACGCAGAAAAATTAGTACATGCCTTTATTACCTCAAGGCTAGATTATTGTAATGCGCTACTGTCTGGATGTTCCGGCAGTAACTTAAATAAACTTCAGCTAGTTCAAAATGCTGCAGCCAGGGTCCTTACTAAAACTAGAAAATTTGACCATATTAGTCCAGTACTATCAGCACTGCACTGGCTTCCAGTCAAATTCCGCATAGACTATAAAATTCTCCTGTTAACGTATAAAGCCCTACACGGACTCGCTCCTGAGTATTTACAAGACCTCATCTCCTGTTATGAACCACCGCGATTACTCAGATCTCAGGGTGCTGGTTTATTAGTAGTGCCTAAAATTCAGAGGAGCTCTGCAGGAGGAAGAGCTTTCTCTTATAAAGCGCCTCAACTCTGGAATAATCTCCCCGAATATGTTCGGGACTCAGACACAGTCTCAATCTTTAAGTCTAGACTGAAAACTTACTTGTTTAGTTTAGCTTTTGGTAATTAATGTTTTTCCCTTTAGATAAGGCTGCAGATTCAGGGGTTCATGGACAGAGGAAATTGTGGTAAACTGAGATGCTGGTGCTGTTGTTCTCCCACTGCACACGGTCACTCAGGTTTGTGGACGGTGGAGTGGGTGGATGCTGGTGTTTCAGGGTGCCTCCATGTCTATGTTACCTTCTGGCTCTCTGCCTTTAGTTAGGCTGTTTTATTCAGTTCTGCCGGAGTCATTTGCCACACTCTGATAATGTTTTAATATTCTCAGTTTTGCATAAATCCAGTCAAAACTAATTCCATCTCTCTGCCTTCCTCCGAGTTACTGACTGCCCACCTGTCTGACCCGATACCGATGTTGGACCCTCAGGCTCTCGCGTCTCCTGTCCGGCCAGACTGATGGAAGTTTCTGAAGTCAGCTCTTCTCCACCACCACCACAGATCAGCTGCTCATCGACCATCTTACTCTCCACTACAGATTACATCCAAGCCATTAGTGGCGCTATTACACTCCTGAGTACATAAAACCTATATAGATGTATAAAAGACTTTTTAAATTTCTATTTAAAAGCCGTTTGACCAGTGGTAGGATGGTCCCCCCTTTAATGTGAGTCTTGGTCCTCCCAAGGTTTCTTCCTCCTCCTGCAGCTCTGAGGGAGTTTTTCCTTGCCTCCGCGCTCACTGGGGGTTCTGTATTCTGTATTTTCTATGTGTAATGTTTTGCCTGATTCTTTGTCCTGTAATCATGTTTCTGTAAAGCTGCTTTGTGCCAACACCTGTTGTAAAAAGCGCTATACAAATAAATTTGATTTGATTTGATTTGATACTGTACCACATTTTCATTATGTCCTCTATGTTCTATTATGTATAACATATTGTTTATAATTTGTAATATTTGCAGTTCAGCAAAATTAAGGAGCTTAATTTGTTTAAACAGTATGCAGTTGTACAAAATTATGTTGGCAATAGTTTAGAATAAAAAAAACACTTTCCAAAGATTTCATCCGGCTCTGTAGCTATGAGGCTAATGTTGCTACCAAATAATATAGCATTAGATTAGCATTACTACCACATGCAAGCATTATTTGTCTTGAATCACATGCAGTTGTTTGCTTGATGGATTTTTTATTGGGCATTGTTCATTTGGTTTGCTAATTGGTGCCAATAAGCTTTCAGCACTTGTTAGCATGATTAACCTTGTACCGTATTTTTTGCCCTATAAGGCACACTATTAATAAACGTCTATTTGTTGGTCTACTTTCCCATTTTATGGGACATTGGTAAGGAACAGATGTATAGACATGTTTTCCTTTTAATTCAGCAGGTCTGTAAACCTGTAAAGCTAAGCTAAGTTCAGTAAATTCTTTAAGACGAGTCAGACAAGCAATAAATGTTAATCTACACAGATTTGTCTACTGAGAACTGTTTATTTTGGTGAGTAAAGCACTTCTGTTTATTTACAGCAAGCTTAGTTTTCCAGATTTCCACTAAAGCTGGAGCACTAGCATTAGCGGCTAACTGCTAGCGTTTAGCACGGTTAAAGTGTAAAGCTAATGCTGCCCCAGTGATGCTAGCCAGGTTTAGCAGCAGGCCACAGGCCGATAAGACTCACCTCTGAACGGCCAAAGAACTAGTGCGTAGGTGCGGTTAGCAGGTAATGCTAATGCTGCTGGAGAATTAAACTGAAAATCCTGTATAACACTATGCTTCAGCAGAGTGGTTTTATTGCTCCTTAAAACCTGACTGGTAGAATTTATATTCTACATAAGGAGCACCAGATTATAAGGTGCACTGATGATTTTTGGAAAAATTAAAGGATTTTAGGTTCAGCTTATAGTGCAAAAAATACGTCCGTTTGAGAGCAAAGCTAAAGAAGCCAAAACTTGAATTATTATGGCTTGCAACTAGTGGACCTACTTTTTCTGAACTGCTATTCCATCAGGACAATGCTCTTCATACTCCTCATACTGCTGCCATGAGCTTTTCTTGAAGATATAGATACCAGACCTATCCCTGATTGAAAATGCGTGGAATTCTATAGGATGCACAATCCATACTTTAACCCTACAGTAAAATCTTCAGGAACTGTATGAGAATATTTGAGGTGCATGGAAGGGATTATTGTAAGACACCATTAGGAACCTCTACAACTAACTGCATGCTGAGATCTATCGTATGTTGCATTACACTTGTGTTGCACACTACTTCTACACTGATTGTGCATTTATTACGAATAGCATTGCAATCCCACACTTTCTTTCTGGATGCAACTATTTTTCCACCTATTGCTTTGTACACTTTCATTACAGATGTTTTCAGATGTTGAGAGATGACAGGGAACAGTAATTATATAATATTTTGTATTTGATTAACTATATTTGAGAACATTTGGGGGATTTTTTTAATAGTAAAAAAGTAGTGTACCCTTTTGAATGTCCTGTTGGAAGATTGAGGAGAGTAAAAAAGGAAGGCAGTGAGATCGAGAGGTCGATTTAGGAGAGAGTGAGTAGCAGAGAGAGAGAGAGAAAGAGGGGGAGAGGGAGAGGAATGAAAGAGCGAGCAGCGCTGACGGCTCACTCATCAAATGTTCGCATCAGTGAAAGGTTAACATTACGAGTTCTGACAAGCCTGCCTGCCAGGCCCGCACAGCCCCTCACAAACAGCCGCCCAAATAGGACAAAGACTGAGATTTGAGGTTTGCGGATTTTAACAGACGAGTGCATCTGCTGAATCATTACCCCGCTGCCTCGCTCTCTCAATCCAGCAGGAGGGGCAGAACACGAGGATGACAGGAAGTGCATCCAGGCACATGTGTAGGGAAGCTGTAGGTTTGGATCATCTGAGCGTAATACTTCGCATAAAGCTTCTTTTATACCGGGGGTATACAAAATACAATACGCCTATTGGTTAGCTATGAAAAGGCCATCGAAAACCAACTATAATCTTCCAGAACAGAAATGCTGGTTTGAAACTACTAAGGAATTGTTTAGTTGTTCCCCTGGAGAACCACTTCTGCACCTACCATAAAAATCTAACACACCCCAAATAACAAATAAGGCAGATCAAATAGCTACAGAACTACTGGCCCACACTGCTTGATTTAGGGCTAGTGGGCTAGTGTGTGTGGTTGCTATCTTAACATCGGGAAAATACACTTTGTGCACCTTGTGCAAAAGGTATGCAATGATTTCCGTTATAAATTATGGGAGTGTTTTAGGTGTAACATGCAATAAACCAATCAGAGTGTCACTTGACATTCCTCTTAAGAGCCAGATGTGTTCTAACTTTGGCGCATTGCTATTGCAGTGGCGCAGCTACCCAGATGTGTCCAACACTTTTAGGCTCCTTCAATCTGTTTATTGTTGATGGAAAAGTTTGCATAGCTGCCAACAGGCACACACTGTGCGTTTGTGCACTGCTGCGTGTCCATGTGTGTGTAACAACAGGGGTGTTTGTGCATTGAGGACGTGCCTGTGTTGACAATTTACTGCCAAGATAGCAATTAACTTTTGGTGGTTAACATCTGTCTAGATTCATTCAAGCGCCTTTACTATTTAAACGCACTTTATGCAAGGCATAAAACTAGATTGTAGGCAGGGTGTAAGATAGCAATAAGTATTGTCATGTACCTTGCGCAGGGTGTAAGATAGGGACCTATATATTAGAGCTGTGGTCTTCAACCCTCATTCTGAAGAAGAGTAACCCTACTCTTTTTGAGGTTTCAAGCCCAAGTCAAACCTAACCTACTGTTTTAACCCAGAAAGCTACAATGCTGTTCATTTAGAAAAATGGTCTTCAGCCCTTCTCCTGAAGAACTGCTACTGTACCGTCCAGCAGGTTTTCATTACAACTTAAATCTAACAGAACCCAATCAGCCAATCAAAGCCTTCTGAAGGCACTGCTTTTTGGAGGAACCCACCATGATCAGCTCAAGTAGCTAAAAGCTAATCTATTAAACTCAAATTAAAAAACATATCATATGCTGGTCAAGAGCTAAGTTGGTCAAACAAGCTTAACCAGTTTGACCAACTTAGCTCTTGACCAGCATATGATGTGTTTTTTCTTTAGTTTAATAGTTTAGCTCTTAGCTACTAGCATGAACAGTTTATCCAATGCTGTTTCAAAGCTGGTCAAATAACATGATTAGCATAACCTCACTGGTTAACCAGCAAGATCAGTTTGACCCAATACAATCAAATTGTTCTGGATAACAGTTTCAGAAAATGTTTGAAAAAAAGAAGAAAATATTATTTTGTCACCTTTAACATTTCTCTACATTGTAAATCTGGGTGTCGATGTTGTTCTTTGTGCTGTGTCAGAATTTTATAATGAATGGACCAATAGTAATGCTCCAAAATCAGTATAATGCATTATAACTTTTTAATTGCTGGCAATTTTCACAATTAATTTGGCTAATTCGAATTACAGTTTTAATGCTATCTAGTAATCACAATATTACATACGGACATATTATCTTTTTAATCTAAAATATTCCAAAACGCTACTCATTTCTGAAGTGTTTATCCATCTTACCGACGCCTAACACAGACACGTGCATGTTTTCTACGCAAACACCCAGTGGGGTGGATAGAATTGTTTGTGAAAAAAAAAAACCAAAGTCGCAATATTAGCAGGTACAATGTTCTTATATAACCTGTCTTGCACCATACTTGCACTTTATAACATGTCATGTGTGTCGCTTTAAGTTCTTTTGAGTTGTTAAACAGGCATATCACAGACATTATACATTATTATTAATACATGATTGATATAAAGTGTTACCAAAATGTTTTTTCCTGAACTTCAGTTTCACAATACAATAAAACACTGTTGATTTACTACATTATGTTTGCAAACAGGTCTTTGTTCAGGTAAAATCGGCACTGAAACAAACCCAAAAATGATTATTATAGACTTTAAAAGAGAACGGGATAAAATGTGAAGCTGAGCCAAACAGAAAACCGATAATAATCTTTTGCTACGACTAAAGCAGGAAATGAGTTCTCCAAAGCCTGAGGGTAAAATGTGTGAATGACAATGCGTAACACGCTCTCTTTCACACACACACACACACACACACACACACAGTGCTTGGGTGAATGCATTGTAAATGTGGAATAATCCTAAATATAAGTGTAAATCTAAAAAGATCTAGTCAGCCTCGCTGTCTGAAATTAATTTAATTCTGCATTAAGTTTTGAGCTTTCATGTTAAAACATGACACATTCTGTTTTCATGCATATTTTCTCTTTTAGTAACATAACCCTGATTGTGTTTACACTTATTTTGCAATAAAAAGATCCTACAAAGCCAAAAAGTTAAATAATATTTGCTGTAATAAACATCTATTGTCTATTTGTACCCTATTTTCTCCCCAATTTAGTCAAATTGACCCACCCATTTACTAGGACTCTACTAGGCTCTCTTGCAATGCTCCGCCTCTTTTCCAACTGCCACCAATCAATGCAGCCTCACTGGCAGCATTACAATTCGTTCGGTGGAAAGTGCCGTATCCCCAGCTCTGATACATCAGCCAACATGTGGACCAGCCAACTGTGTGGACCAGCATCACAGTGGGAGTGATGAAGGTCCACACCTTCACCTACAATATACACCCAGAGAGAAACAGCATGGTCAACTGTACTCTCTCAGACTCCGGCTGCTGATGGCGAAACAACATGACCCAGAATTTGAACTTGTGATCCTCTGATCATAGTGGCAGTTTCTTCTGCTGTGTCTGCTGGACCACTCTGAGCCAAGCATGCATTTATATTTCTAAAAGTTTGTCTGAACCTTTTTTACAACATCATAAAGCTTTATTGGTAACACTTTCTATGAATGTCATCGCTGTTAGACTCTATAACCACATTCATAACATATTATAATGCATTCATAAGGCATTATAAGCATGGCTATAAATATTTATAAAAATGTATAATTCATCATAGCCATGTTTATAATGCATCATGAACTGTGATTATAATGCATTAATAGCTGTGATTATAACATGTTATACATCAAAACCAAGAAACTCAGTCCAGTGTGCAGACTGTATCATGACTAAAAAAGCTTCCAACATATAAACAAAAAAACAATAATCCTTTAAATATAGTTTTAACCACTCATAAATTATTCTTGTCTTGAATATAATATTAGTTATAGTCAATTATAATGCATTATAACAGGTCTTTGTGCGCTCTAAGTAAAGTGCCAGACTTTCATTGAAGGACTAGATTAATAATGATAGAGACATACTATTTTAGCATATATATATATATATATATATATATATATATATATATATATATATATATATATATATATATATGTATTATGATCACAGGTCATAATGCTTAATAAACATGGCTATAATCGGTTATGTATTTTTATAAATATTTATAGCCATGTTTTTAATGCCTTATTAATGCATTATAATATGTAATGAATGTGGTTATAGTGTCTAATAAAGATGACATTCATAGAAAGTGTTACCGAAAGTCTGGCACTTTACTTGGAGCGCACAAAGGCATGTTATAATACATTATAATTGACTATAACTAATATTACATTCAAGACATGAATCATTTATGAGTGGTTGAAAATATATTTATATGATTATTGAGGGTGTGTTTATAAGTTGGAAGCTTTTTTAGTCATAATACAGTCTGCAAGCCGGGACTGAGTTTCTTGGTATTGACGTATAACATTATAAACAGCTTTTATCGCATTATAATCACAGTTCATGATGTATAATAAACATGACTATGATGGATTATCCATTTTCATAATTATGTATAGCCATGTTTATAATGCCTTATGAATTATATGCATTATAATGTGCTATGAGTTTGTTTATAGAGTCTGATTCACCAATCAGAGGCCTGCAAGTACAGATTGACATTTCATGACAACGTCCTCTCAGAAATCCTCGAAATACATAAAACACCAACTGAAAGACTGCAAGGTCCCTCAAGGTTCACCCATAGGGCTGTTCTACATTTTTACAAGGACCTTTTTCTGCACTCACTCCGAGCCAAACTCTGAAGCTGTTGACAGAATCTGAGGCCTGTCTCCTGTCCCAGCCGTCGTCCATCTGACCAGCCGTCCACAGCGTTATTGCTGATGGCCAGCTTTTCCTCAGAGATGCCTTCACTTGCAAAGAAACTGATATCTGTGCTTGCATATAGCATCTGTCAGGATGTGTTAGTATTAATGTTTGTGGGCTAGATTTAAATTTCATCACAGCTGTGAAATATATACTGTTTATATCCTTTTCTTATTTTAGATAATATTTTTTTTATCTCAACCTCCAGTGTTTATTTATGCTTCAAAACTTATCATAAAAATAATTGAGTGCAAGGATAAATTTATTGGGGAAAACTAATAATTAGTACAATTAAAAGGAAGCTATAGTACCCTGTTGGGCACCGGTAGACTGGAGACAAGATGATATAGGGTTGGGTATGGAGGCATACAGATTCTGCAGATGTTGCAGCTGGGCCTGTAGATCCTGCACTACACTCCCATAAATGGTCATAAATGGTCCTTTAGGGGTTGGACAATGAAATTGAAACACCTGGTTTTAGACCACAATAATTTGCCCCAAAAGGACAGTTCTGGTGGAAACAGGAGAGTTGAGGTGCACATTGAATTCTGCCGTGATTTGGGCAGCTGTGGTTTTATGTTTTTTGGATACATCCCTTTCAGACAGCTTCCTCTTAAAGCGTCCACAGTTAATCCTGTTGGATGTGGTTGGTCCTTCTTGGTGGTGTGCTGACATTACCCTGGATACTGTGGCTCTTGAGGCACGGTATCCTAAACTAAAAAGACAAATATTTCAGTTTCATTGTCCAACCCCTGTATAAATGCTGGTGTTGCACTCCGGTGGAGATATTGCTGGAAAACCCTTGCTGTGTGCGGATGAGCATTATCCTGCTGAAAAATGCCAGTTGGAAGCCCTGCACCATGGTGAAGAAAACCAGGATAACTGTCCCTTGCCTACAGTCAAGCATGGTGGTGGTAGGATCATGGCCTCCAATATAATAACAACCCTAAACACATCTCCAAGATGACAATTGCCTTGCAGAGGAAGCTGTAGGTAAAGTTGATAGAATGGGCAAGCATGTCTCCAGACCTAAACCCAATTGGAAGGTGGAGGATGACAAGGTGTCTAACATCCACCTAAGCTCCATGATGTCATCATGAAGGATTAGTGGCCACACAAAATCAGTTGCTACTAAGGGTGACCCACTGTCGTATGCAATGGCTCCCTAGATCATCACACCAACAGTTGAGGCAGAGTGTCTCACCATGAGGCCTCCATAAAGAACCAGGATTTGTCACTAAAGGTGGTATGGTTATACTCCATAACAGTCAAGGTTTCCTGTTGATGACACCACTGCAAACAAAGGGCAATAGTGGCTGGTTGACAGATGGTCTAGATTAGGGGTGTCCAAACTTTTTTTGTTGGGGCCAGAAGGAGAAATATATTTAAGTCTCGGGCCACACTCCGTAATAAAACAATAATGAAATATACCACTTTAAATAATACTTTTTTCCTGATTATTTCATTTACACACCGTTTTACTTGACTTACTATCTTTATCTTTGACAGTGTTGTGTAAACTAAGATTTTTCAAATTGATGTTTCATTTCATGATGTCTCTTAATATTAAACTCCTTAATTACTGCAACTTCTAGACTCTTTGGCCCATTTTTTCTGCGCTAGAAATGCGCACCCTCTCCGCTTTTAGACTCTTTGCCCCGTTTTTCTGCCGCAAATGGCCCGCGGGCCGTAGTTTAGACACCCCTGGTCTAGATGGTGGACAATTTATCTAAATTATCATGCTGCTTCTCAGGTCAGACAAGTGGGCAAAAAAACATAAGCAGAGTATTTGAATGGCTCATAAAGGGATGTCTAGCAGTCAACGATCTCTCACCAGGAGGTACACTACCCAAAAGCATTCTCTAAGAGCATTTTTGTAGGGCAGCGGGGGAAGCACTTTTACATCCTTTTGTGGTAAAGACGTAAGGCCCTATGATACACACTATGCAAGGCAGGTCACAATGCTCATTCTATCTTACACCCCGTCAACGGTCTATTTTCACACTATGCGTTTGTGCCGTTAAAATAGTGTCAGAGTTTAGGAATTTACTTTTACACTGAAGGGTGTGGTGATCTGGAAGTGAGGTGTGTTCAGGTAAATTTCTGCTGTGTTGCTATTTTAGCGGCAGGAAACACAGTTGCGCCACTGACTGAAATGAACCTAGACAACAATCAATCACCACAGTCCCAGTGCCAAAGTCAGAGCTCACCTGGCTTTTAATAGAAATGACAAGCGACACACTGATTGGTTTATGACTAAAACACATCCATGATTAATAAAAAAAAATGTACATGCCTTTTGCTTGTTTTGAGACGTATTTTTTGCGACCTCACAATACCAAAGACACCAACACGACCTAAATACTGCTGCATGACCAGTGCTACCACTATAGACTGCTAAAATACGGCCTTTAGTGTCTAATCAGACCACACATGATTCTACTTTAAAAAATTAAGCAATAATCAATTAAAGTTAATCAAACATTGTTTTACCAAAATCTAATGGGACACCACAGTCTATCCAGAGATGCTTTCTAAAGGGTTTTAATTGTGGATGGTCCTCTTCCGTGCCGTTATCCTCTTATTCCTCTGGGATGGAATATTCAAGAGATTAATAACATTTCACACTTGAGTAAGAGAGAGTGTCAGTGGAGGAGTGAAGCACTTCAAGATTAGCGTGTACAAACACACACACACACACACCAGCTCAAGGATTAGGATAAACAAATATCAGCTACTCTAGTACTGAACCTTACTCTGCCATTTGTTTGCAGAGAAGAAAAAAAAATAAAAATTGAGGGTTAATGTTCCAACATGTTTGCATTGTATATGCTGACAAATCTGCAGTTATTACCTAATGACATTGTCTTAACATATAAGCCGTAACATTAAAACCACTTGCCTAACATTTTGTAGCTCCTCTCATGTTCCACCATGGACTCCACCAGACCTCTGATCTGACACCAAGACTAACATTAACAACAGATCAGGCAAATAATTCCTGTAAGTTGTGAAGTGGGACTATGATAAGCATCAAAGAGGACTTGTGTATAATGGTTTGGCTTGGCTCGTCTTGGCGTGGTGTATTTTGGTATGTTGTGACTTGCATTGTCTTGGCTTGGAGTGTATTGGTTTGGTTTGTCTTGGTGGGTTTGGTTGGGTTTGGCTATGTGTGGTGTTGTATTAGTTTAGTTTGGCTTGTGTGTATTGTTTTGGTTTGACTTGTGTGTATTGGTTTGGGTTGGCTTGGTATGTATAGGCTTGGCTTTGCTTGATGTGTATTGGTTTGGCCTGTATTTGCTTGGTGTGTATTGGTTTGGCTTGGCTTTGTGTGTATTGGTTTGGCTTGGCTTTGCTTGGTGTGTATTGGTTTGGCTTGGCTTTGGTTAGTGTGTGTTGTTTTGGCCTGTATTTGCTTGGTGTTTATTGGTTTGGTTTGGCTTTGTGTGTATTGGTTTGGCTTGGCTTTGCTTGGTGTGTATTGGTTTGGCTTGGCTTGGTGTGTATTGGTTTGGTTTGGCTTTGCTTGGAGTGTATTGATTTGTCTTGGCTTGGTATGTATAGGCTTGGCTTTGCTTGGTATGTATAGGCTTGGCTTTGCTTGGTGTGTATTGGTTTGGCTGGGCTTGGTGGGTTTGGTTGGGTTTGGCTTTGCTTGGAGTGTATTGGTTTGGTTTGGCTTGGTGTGTTTTGGTTGGGCTTGGCTTTGCTTGGAGTGTATTGGTTTGGTTTGGCTTGGTGTGTTTTGGTTGGGCTTGGCTTTGCTTGGAGTGTATTGGTTTGGTTTGGCTTGGTGTGTTTTGGTTGGGCTTGGCTTTGCTTGGAGTGTATTGGTTTGGTTTGGCTTGGTGTGTTTTGGTTGGGCTTGGCTTTGCTTGGTGGTGTATTGGTTTGGCTTTTCATTGCTTTAATCACTGTGGCACTTTAATTCTGTGCACTATGTGCACAGGTCTTTATAAGAACCACTGCAGCTGTGAAATTATCTGTATTGTTTTCTCCAATTCCTCTGGCGTGTGGCCAAAATTTGAAGGTCATAAGAAGAGCATACAGTTCTGGTCTTCATATTGGGAAAAGGATGGAAATCAGGAAGAGAAATAAATGAATAAAATGTGAAATTTCTTTCTGGCTTTATTCTGTCTCTAAACTGAAATTCTGCCGCATGTGTGAGAGGCTCTCTCTCTCTCTCTGTCTGTCTGTCAGCAGATCTTCTCTCGTCTTTTTTGCTGCTTCTTTTCAGCCTATTTTGTCTCAGACGTTCCGGATTATGCGTCAGATCCCGCTAATCGGAGCCGCATAATTCCCTCATTTTGCATCTGAAGCCACGTGTCTGCTGTCTGCGCTGCCGCCGCCTGGGCCCTTATCGCATGTGACAGCTCCGCCCCCAGAGAGGCATGCCATTATCATACAGGCTGGACGCTGATGTGTCTATCGGCCAGCCGTGCTGACACCTCACACACACACACACACAGGCCCTGCTTCAGTTTTTAACGGATTGGATGCACGTGTGGTGGGCAGTGGGGGGGAGGAAGGGGGGCAGACAGTGAGGGAAGAGTCGTCATAGGTCAACAGCAAATCAAAGGAAATTACACAGCTGCCAAAGCCGGTTACCTCAACAACACCAAGGTGAATATGTTAGGTGCCCGCCTGCACCCGCCCCCACCAACCCCCCACGATGATCCACACACACACACACATTCACGTAACACACACATACTTACACACGCACAACTGGAAATAATGACAATTTACATTTTCTTCTCTAGAACCACATTCAGCAAACCAGAGCTCAGTTATGAATGGTGGACGTTTTGAATATAAGGGAGTAGTGAGTGAGTAAATATTGTATTATATATTTTCCTGGGACATGTGTCACTTTGATACAATGCAAAGTAGTCAGGTTTCAGCTTGTATAACAGTGTCAATTTGCTGTGCCCTCAAAATAACTCAACACACAGCCATTAATGTCATTTATGTCCCATAGTGAAGAGCATCAGTACAACTGTTCCTTGCCTACAGTCAAGCATGGTGGTGGTAGCATCATGGTCTGGAGCTGGATGATTGTTTCTGGGACGGGGAAGCTGAATTCTAAACTTCCACGAATGTAGCTTGGCATTCTAAAGCAAAGCATGTTCCTCTACCTTCAGAAACTGGGTCGCATTGAAGGTAAAGATAATGGACTGGCCAAACATGTCTCCAGACTAAAACCAATTGAGCCACCTAGACTCTTGACTTCACAAAGCCTCCAAGCATTGAACTGACACCTAATTTTCTCATGTGGCTAAATACAATCATTCAAACAATCAGCAATTCACAGCAGTGTTTGAATTTCTAGTATAAAATGAATGGTTTTACTGTATTAAAGAACAATTAACTCTTTGTCAATAATCTTGATTTTAGCAGAAACATTGGAGGTAGAGCAGGTGTCCCAATACTTTTGAACACAATGCACCTCATAGGTAATTCATTATTGTTTTATTGATACCATCAATATAAACATAGATATGATTAGAGCATACAGTAATTGACTGATATAATAAAGAACCAAAAGCCAATAAAGGCAAATTGTCACACTAACCCGTTATCCCGACTCGGATCACGGCTCTAGATTGGATTTCTTTGTTTTTCGCCCTTCCGGCGTAACCTCCATCCTTCATTATTGATCAGCTGATTATTATCCCCCGAGTAGAATCCACTCTGAATACAGCAAAATCAATATGACCCTTCATCTGGCAGAAGAAACGCCATTTAAAAAGGTTATTTTTGCTGGATAACTCAGGATAAACTAGACAATCGGATAAGCTTTCTGAGAGGAGAGCAGCGTCCCGATACAATTGATCCCTGGTGGTCATGGTTACCGGTAAGAACATCCAATAAACACATAACTGTGGCATCCAGTTGACCACACACCATTACCCAGACCATAAAGAGCAGCCTATAGCTTAGAGACAATATCAATGTTATTGATGAGTTTAGAATGGCATGACCAGACAAAGAGAAGAACATCAGATGTGGGTTAGTAGTTTTTTTTACTCTCAAGATCTTTACATTCAGAGATGTTTTCCATCTATAATACACTGACCTTTATTCATGTATATATAGATAAGCGATGATGTTACTGTTATTTATTGTTACTTTTAGACTGATTTGTGATTGATCAAAACTCTTTAATCTAATTTCTGAGCTATATCATTCTATTTTTCACTAAAAGGATTCAAAATGTGAAGAATACAGTGCTACAGGCTCCAGTTTTACAAATTTATAAAACAAAGCACTTTTAAACTTTATTTAGCTGAGCTTATTAATCCATCCACACACTAGGACTCCCCAAATAGACCACTGAAGTTGTGCGTCATTCTGTAGTACTCGTACGGCTTCCGTGTCTAAGCGTTTTTTCCCTACGAGAAAAATAAATGGGGTTTGTAAAAACCCGCCTCTGTCACATTCTGTGGCAAATAAATCTGTTCATACCCCTGTACGTTTTATTCTGTGTACATTTTACTCCTGAACATCACTGGATTCTCTGAGTTTCGAGATCGTTTAAGAGTCGTAATGAGAAAAATGCTAACTTTATGCTAATGCTACAGCGGAGGGAACTGAACCCCCGGCGCCGCTGCAGAGATTAGCAGGGGACTGTTTTCGGCGCAACACCAGAGAACTCCAGCTGTAAGTTAGGAGCATTTTACACACAGCTGATCCATTTAATGAACTAACTACCCTTACTGAGGAGAGCTGAGAGTCTCACAGCATAAAATCACTAAAACAGGTCAGTGATACTCCAGAACCAGCTGTAACACGTTTTAACATTAACCCTCTTTATTATGCAGTGAAATAAATTGGTGTTTCTGGTTGGTTGTCGCCTCAGTGAGGGCAGGTAGTTAGTTGATTAGTTGATTAGTTAGTTATTAGTTGATTATTTGGGTCAGGTGTTGTAATCAGTATAAACTAATGACCATAAGTAAATAACCTACAGGGAAGCGCTGGTCCTGAACTGAGAGCCACTTTCTTTTTTATTATCTTTCTTTTAAAGCTCTAACAGAGACTACACTGCTCAACATCACACTGCTCAACATTACTGAAAGAGTTTTCACCTGTTTAAATGCTTTAATGATCCTCTGTGAAGAAGCATATTAATCCAAAACGCGATCTGACAGGAGTTCGCTGTTGTTATGCAGAATCCAGTACGGGGTCATTTCTAGCTGATGTGCTGTGACGTCAGTTAAGCATTAGCTTAAAGTTAGCATTTTTCTGATTACTCCCCTTAAACGATCTCGAAATTCAGAGGATCCAGTGATATTTAGGAGGTAAATGTACACAGAATAAAACGTACAGGGTTCTGAACATATTTATTCACCACAGAATGTGACAGAGGCCAGTTTTTGAAAAGCCCATTCAAATCCCGTATTGACTTGAACCGCTTAGACAAGGAAACCCCAAAAAAACCCAAATATGGGCATAAACAACGTGGCGCCAACTACAAAATGACGACATGACTTCAGTGGTCTATTGTCCTGACACTAGGAAGCTCGAGACAAGCATATGCCTCCTTCCATATGTATAAAGGCAGGCTCCGCCTCTTTTCCAGCTGCTGCCAACGCAGCATCGAAATTCACTCTGAGGAAAGCACCATATCTCCAGCTCTGTTACATCAGCCAACAGATGCCTGTGCCCTTGGCCAGAATCAATCGTAGTGATTAGGGGAGAGAAAACCACCTAACGTACTCACCCAAAGACAGCAGGGACAACCACACTCTCTCAGACTCAGGCTGCTGATGGTAAATATTTGACCTTGTATGACTATGACTGAGGAGGTCAATTACAGCACTCATTCCTTATACCTATATTAATTCTAGAATCTCATTTTTTTTATAAAAATTTTGGGAAAATCACTAGAATGTCCTCAGCATACTCATTCTATTGGCATAGTCGCCATTTAGCTATTTTTCATGTTTTTGCAAATTCTATGCTAAAAACTAATTTCTGTTACTTTCATTCCTGTTACTTAAAACGTAAAAATAACAGGAGTGAGTGCCAGGAACAGGAGTGACTTTTATCTCATAAATATCAATAAAGAAATTAAAGGAAATAGTGGACTTTTAAACATATTTTTTTAAATGTCACTTGCATTTTCTAACCATCTTATAAACCCTGTAAAAAAAAAAAAAAAGCTGCCTGAGTTGGCCAGTACATGTTGTGTTAAATAGTTAAAAATGTGTTATTAGATTCAGAGCTGAGAAAAAGATTTTAAAAATATATATATGTTACAACAAGCAAATGGCACAGTAATTATGTGGATTTTCCCCTAAAGACCACAGGGACAGGCAAGAGATCTTTTATTTGCTTTCTAATGACCTAGCAGTTTAAAGTGCTGCGACTATCATCGGGAGATTAACTCCCGGTTTAACTCCCGTTTATGCCGTCTGCCATCAGCTGCAGGAGCCCTGAGAGAGCAAAATTGTCCATGCTCTCTCTGGGTGGGTAGATGGCGCTCTCTCCCCACATCATTCCAAAGGGTGATGTCGATCAGCACAAGGCTGCGTCTGTGAGCTAATGTATCAGAACCGAGTCGCTGCGCTTTTCTCCGAGCGCGCTGTGATGCTACTCGGTAATGCTGCATCAGCAGCAGTTCAAAAAGAGGCGGTGACTGACTTCACATGTGTCAGAAGAGGCATGTGCTGGTCTTCACCCTCCTGGTGTGTTGGGGCATCACTAGTGATAGGGGAAGTGCTAATGAGTGGGTTGGGTAAGTGACTGTGCTAAATTGGGGAGAAAATGGGAAAAAATTGGAAATAAAATTATTAAAAATAAATAAATAAAAAATAGGATGAGCCTCTAATCATCTTGAAAGCTCAATCAGAATTTTAAGGATTGTGTTGCAGTTGTGTAGCATGAACCAAGCCTAAAAAGATCCAATGCAAATGAATCTGATTTTAATGACTTGCAGTGACTTCTGTAAAGCCTCTTCACATCAGGAACATCAAGCAGGACAAATACTAAATACGTGAAATACTGCATAGTGATTATGATTATGATTACGTACATAATGTGGTTTTAAGCCCTCCTGGCCTCTATGGGGAGCTGGTGTTCAGAAGGCACATCCTCAATACAATAAAAGTGAAAGAAACAGAGGTTAAGCAGCATGGAGGCTCCTGAAAACAGTTAGCTGTTGTTTTGGGTCCAAGCTGCCCAAATGTTCTACACGGTCCTTTATTTGAGGAACTTTGCGTCCCGTTTCAGTAAACAGACTTTTGTTGGTTATGTGAGTTTCTGCTACCGAGACCAAAAGGTTTTGAGTAAGGCCTTGGGCTGACAGAACTTGTAGACTACCTCCTCTTGGCACCTGTGTTTAGATGTGTGTGTTGCCAGTGTTGTTGCTAGTTCTGTTAGCATTTACTTTAGGGAATTAGAATCAGGCCTAATCCTTTGTACGGATTACGCTGCGTGTTACACTGTATCAATAACAGTCCAGCTGCTCTCGGTTCCTTTTCTGTTTTTCTTTTTTTAGTGGAAGAGTACTAGAGATTTAATGGAAGCAAAATAATGGAAACAAACACTAACAGGTGTCCAATGTAAATTGATAATGAAGTCATCCAGACTATGAAGGAACACATAAGGAATCATATAGAAACTTAAAAGTGTTAAACAAACCAAAATACTTTGTAAAGCTTTTAGGTGCTCTTATCTGGGGTGTTTTTAACTTGCAGTTTCTGAGGCTCTGGTAACTCAATGAATTTATCCTGTATAACAGAAGTAATTCTTGGTCTTTTTTTCTTGAGAACCAATATTTTCAGATTGACTGACCTTCATTTATTAAGCTATTTTTTTATGTACTTGAGAAGTACTCGCCATAATATGGATTAGAACATTACTGAAATATGGCCATTCACTGTATACTAACTCTACCAACTACAACTTTACAACTGATGCAGATTTTTTTTTTAAATAATGAAAAAACACAGAATGTAAAGTGTGTCCAAACTTTTGACTGGTACAGTATTGTCTTTTCTCCGTTTTTGAAAACAGGGATGAAAACGCTCACATTTAAAGAGAGATATCAACACAGGCCTAAAAAAATCAAATGCCTGGGTTTAGGTCATGCATTTGAAGGACCTGGTAAGCGACCACTGAAGCTTTGGCCCAGAGAAGACGGCACTTTTTTTTTTTTTTTTTGATGTTGTTGACATATGGCTTCATCTTTGTATGATACAGCTTTAGCTTGCATTTGTGGATTGCACAATAAACTGTGCTCACAGACTCTGACACAGATTTCTGGAAGTATTTTGGGCACATGCATTGATTTCCAGCACAGAATCATGCCTGTTTTAATTCACCTCCACCTGAGGGCCCAAAGATCACCAGCATCTATTTAAATGTTACAGTATGCAGTGTACTTTGTGCATAGAGATTTATCTGGCTACTCTGAATCTTCTGTTGATATTCTGGACTATTCTGGGATATCCAAAGTCTTTGCTATGTTATGTTCTGGAAAATGGATGTCTCATGGATGTATTTTAACATCTGATTTACACAACTTTAGCTTTGTTTCCTCAAGCTTCTCCAATGTCACAACATTTATTTCTGTCCATAGTTGCATTAATTCATTTTTCCCCCAAGATCTTGTATGGTTGAAGGGAGATATGGAGCACTAAGTATTATCTTCTACAGCACATTTCAAAGATTCTTCAAAAGGTGGTCAATCCATGTGTAAAAATGATGATGAAAAAATCTATTGATGGAATAACCTGGTCTATATTCAGTATATTCAGGTAGTCAGCTGACCTCATTCTTTCAGCACATACTGTTGCCAGTGTTTTCAAGTGTGACACACGCACCTCAGCGAGTTCACACGTGCACACGCCACACATGATATTTCTCACGCTTGGCAATCCATCGGCTGTATATCATAATGTACTCTCGTTGAGCCAATCAGAATATAGATCGCTCTGTTGTTAGGCAGACCTAGTCAAAGAGGGTGGAGTTTAAGCCAGACTGTCCGAGTCGAAAGTTCTGAAACACACGTCGGTGAACAACTGAAGGAGCCCCCCCCCCCCCCCCCCCCCCTTTAACAACTGAAGAACTGCGCACCCAACCCCTTTTAAACAACTGAAGAAGAACAGCATGCATCCAACAACCCCCCACCCCCTTGGTACAACTGAAGAAGAACTGCTCGCACCTGCCACACAATAACCCCCCACCCCCCGCCAATCTCACTCCCACCAAACTTCAAAACTTGAGAGCCCTGCTGATACTGAACCTAGACCTGACCAACTGCAGCTACTCCAGATCATAGCCCCGCCCCTACAGGCTTGCACAGTAGGCACTAGGCATGATGGGTGCATCACTTTACTTTACTTCACTTTACACTTTTTCATTGTGCTTATTTTGAGTTCAAATGACTTAAAATAAGGTACAAATTCTAAGTAAGAATGATTAAGATAATTATCCCTAAAATAAGCAAAATAATCTAACACTTACACAATGCTTAGTAAGACAAAAAAGTCTTATCAGAGAAGAAAATAAGATTTATTGCCTTAAATTTAGAAAATTTCACTTGCTAAGATTCAGTTTTTTGCAGTGTGACCACATTCTCTACTCAACGATAATGTTTCCCCACTGCCCTTCCACTTTTTAATCCTGTGTTAGACAGTTCTTAACACGATTTTAGTAGTTTTAGAAATTTTTTTAGATGTTTTCTCTGCTTGATGCATGCCAATATTCTGACCCTTCTCAAACAGATTAACATCTTTTCCACCAACAAAGGATCACAGTGTCTTTTTACATGTATTTTAACAAGTAAGAAGCTACTCCCTGCATCAGTTAAGGTTAAATAACTTGTTGTCAGCTAGTGGTGAACTTTTAATTGGCCAGTCAGTGTACTCTATGTTCTGATGTGAATAATATGATAATAATAATAAAATAGATCTATGACACTTGCAAATCATTGCATTCTCTTTTTATTTAAATCTATTGACTTTTACACAGGGGCACAACTTTTCTTGCAATTGGATCATGTCTTGAGCTGATCAAGACAATACATTCCTATGGTGGTTGTACAACTGTTACACCTTAATGTGGCTCAACACGATAAGCAATAACAAGCGTTTTAATATAAAATGTTTTTTTTTTCAGCCCATGAGCCAGTTTATATATTTATGAATTTATTTTCTTGTGTGTGTTTTGTTTCATTATTATCTGCAGATAAACAAGCCTAGCAGTCCATCTCTATCATCGTCATCATTCTTACCATGAGTAACCATGTGCACCTTATCATAATCACAGTCTGTCGTTTCTGCAGATTCTCTTGCTGTAATCAAGTTCAATCTCTGTTGCTATCTCCGAGTCTATCTTCAGAAGTAATTGTGCGTGTCTTTGAAGTCTCTCCTTTTTATTGGCTAAAAATAGGGCGACTCTGAGTTTTATTCATTAGACTGAATGAGGAGAGAATTCTAAGGGATGAATAATGTGCCTGCAGGTCTTGTTCTTTTGACCTAGGAACGAATGTGAAGTGCTTACTGAGAGGAGACGGGAGGTCAGTGACTGAGACGGGCAGAAATAACAGAGACATAAAAAAGGCCTCAGGTCTGGTCAGTTTAATACAATGTCTTTTGATTTATCTGCACAAGCTCCGCCCACTAATGCAGTCTTTAGCTTATTAAATACTTATTAACGTATAACTTTATTAACTTAAAAACAAGATTTTTCGAAGAAGTTCTTTGGAACCAACTCAAAGAAGCACTTGTATCTGTATATAATTCTTTGCCAGTTTTTACATTCTTCACATTGCAATAAACTGTAGATGACTTAAAACATTGGGCCTTATGTTACACCCTGCGCAAGGGTGCGTTGTGGTCAATAAACCCTGTCAACATTCTTTTTTCATGCCTGGTGCTCGTGAATATATCTACATTGATGATCATTGTACCTTAGAGGTGTGTTCAGGTACACACCTCTAAAACCCAGGTGTGTGCCACTGACTGAAATGAACCTAGACAGATGACGTCCATTGCTATCTTGGCATTATTTGTAAACACAGGCGCATCTCCAACATATGTTTACCTCCGCTTTTTATGCAAACATGGACATGCAGTAGTGCACAAAGTATCTAGCTCATAGTGCATGCTTGTTGGCAGCTATGCAAACCTTTACATCATCTATAAATAGAATGAACTATTGTGAACGGAACAAGTAGGTCAGTTTCCTCTGCTGAGAAGCATTGGACATGTCCAGGTAGTTGTGCCCCTGACAGTAATCTGCCAGTGAACACACCTGGCTCTTAAAGGGAATAGTGAGTGACTGATTTTATTTTATTGCACGTTACACCCAAAACACACCCATGATTAAACAAAAGAATAAGTACATACCTTTTGTGCATCTTGAGCCGTTACAAAAGCAAAGACACACTGACACACCCTAAAGTTGTGTGGTTGACGGCTCGTGTTCTAAACATCGATCGGCCATAACATTAACACTACTGACAGAGGTGAAAGGCTCTCAGTGAGCAGACAAACACTTTACAATCCAACAAGTGCAGAACATCAGAGTGTGTTGAAGGTGTGGTTGTCTCCACTTACACCCTACCGCACCTTCAATGTAAATGAACTAGTAGTAATCAGATAATGGAAAATCCTTTGGGATACTGGGAAAACTCTAGTGATAATGGGAAAACCATTGGGATAATATGAAAACTATTGGGATAATAGGAAAACTCTTGGGATAATGGAAAAATTATTGGGATAATGGGAAAACTTGGGATAATGGGAAAACTATTGAGATAATGGGAAAACTCTTGAAATAATGGGAAATGGAAATGGAATGGAAATGGAAAGAACAATCAGATTGTGTTCAGTGTGTATTCATGGTCATTATGGTCAGGTGGTGACCATAGTTACCATGGCTATGATGGTCAACAACGTTGGTCAAGCTGGATGAACAGCTTGGTCATTGAAATGTTGTTTCCCCAGCAGAACCAACATGACCAACATGACGTTGGTTGACCAGCAAAACCAAGCTAGTCTGTACATTCAACACAATATTAGTTGTACTGGTTCTGCTGGTCAACCAATGTTTTTTTAAGCACGGCCATTCAGCAAGTTCTTTATGCATAATAAAACACACAGTCCACCCACTTACTGTTCAGTTACTAAGACTATATATAAAATAGGCTAAATCGTTGCTGCCCCCTTTGTTGATTTTCAGATTACTGCAACATTTGAACCCAAAAACTGTCCCTTAAAAGAAATTCTCCAAAATTACCTGAAATATACTGTTTTTACATTGACTTCCACTTAAAGTTAGGAAGGTTAGAAAAAACACCAAGTTAAACAACCAGCTTAATCATCTTACCCATCTTGAGCAGCCAGGGTGTTTTTTCATCAGTTTCATGTATGAATAGAGTCGCTCGTTCACAGTGTTGTTGTCACATTGTGATGGAAGGCTTAATGCAGAGTTAATGGTGTCAAATCAAACGAACACAATAAATCAATCTGAAATAAATGAAGCGTTCTCCATCTGAAAAGGTCAGATCTTCTGTTCTGGTTCCACAACATTTATATACATTTATATAGGTCTTGGAAAGTGTACTCATTTCTCTCATTCCTCTCATTTCTCTTTTTCTCAGTCTCTCGCTTCGCTTCAGTAGAATAAAAGGTGGAGAAGATCGAGCATTCGAAACCTTTACAGTTCCAATCCAAAGCATGTCCAATGTCCAAGGCCTCTGTGCTCTATATTCTTTGCACTTCTTTTAACATTAATGTATGAAATTGTGTCTTTCTTCTCCTTCAGAGTTCGGTTTCTATAGAAACCAGAGCTGGCTAATCTGTTCTTTGTGAGTGGACGTCTGCCAGACACCTTGTGCAAGGACAAGGCAAGCTAACCGTGCTGCAGCCAGACCTCAATACACAATACACTGCTCATTCTTATTCTCCATAAACCATAAAGCATAAACCATATACCATAAATCATAAGATAGATGCACAAGAGAGCTTCAGCTCAGACCTGGAATACAAACGGTTAAGAATCGGTTATTTTTGTTTGGTCTGAGTGTGAACAGAATGGAAAATACACAGCATAGAAAGCTACATTTAAATTGAAAGCCATTTCTAAGGCTCAGTTATTATTATAATTACTATTATTATGATTATTTTGATTTTCATCTGCATATTTTTGGTGTCTCTGACATCTGAAGCTTCTTCTTTTTCTGTTTATTCTATTCAACATCACCCAGAACCCAAATCATGTTCTGAGATAGCGCAGCTCTGGAATTCATTTCTATCCCAGGGGTTCAGACGGCTTTAATGTAAAACGAAATGCTTAAGATGACACTGAAAAAAAAAATCCAAGCACTTTCTCTGTGCCTTTGATGTTGCCACTCCAGGCTTTAGGATTTGCTTGTGAAGAAAACCTGTAGTTTCAGAGTTTTATTGGTTGAGTTTGCTGCCTCCTGCTGGCTGAGGGTAGAATAAATGGTTGGTACTGTTCTCCCATTATTTTAGATCTGTTGTGAGGACTGAAATAAATCAGATCTGAATGGATTTAGGGTTTAGGTTTAGGAACAAACTGAACTGTTGGTTTGGATTATCACTGATTGATACAATTACCATGACCGGCATGCTCTAATCTAAGATATATACAGTGGATGAACCTTGTTAAATAATAAAAGCTATTTTTTCCTATAGTCTCTTAATCTTAGTGGAGGAAAATTACCTGGACAGTTGGCTGTTTGTTCCTTTTTTTTTAATAAAGTTGTGAACAAGAGAGCTAATATTTGGCAAGCTTATATTTTCTGCTGTATATTTCTAAATAAATAAGATTCAAACACAAATATGTAAATAAATGAAACAAAACTGTTATATTTGGTCTTTTTTTCTTATTTTTAGGAAAATAATCTAATATTTCATATTTTTGAATGTCAAAAGTATGTGAACTTTTGCTTTTAGTATCTGGTGTGATCCCCCTTTTGCAGCAATACCTGTAATTAAACCTGTCTGGTAAATGTTGATCAGTCCAGCACACAGGCTTCCTCTGTTCCTATTCCTCCGTACAGAACAGCTTCAAATCTTGTATGTTGGTGGGTTTCCTCAAATTGACTTGGCCATTCCACAACATTAATTTATTTTTTCTTGAACCCTTCTTTGGTTGAAAGACTTGTGTGCTTAAGGTCATTGTCGTGCTGCATAACCCACCTTCTTTTAAGATGCAGTTCATTGACCTATGTCCTGACATTTTACTTTAGAATTCTCAGATATAATGGAGACTCCATTGTTCCATCAATTATAGGAAGCTTTCTCCTGATGGTAGGCTCATGAACATTATCATTAGCAGAGGTGGAAAGTAACTAATTACATTTACTCACATTACTGTAATTGAGTAGATTTTATGAGTAATTTGTAATTTTTAAAGTATTTGTTTTAAAATAGGTAATTTTACTTTTACTCAAGTTCATTTTGACACAAGTAATTTACTTCGCTACATTGGAAAATTCCCCATTACTAAGTAAAAAATTAAATGCTGGAAAAAAAAAACAAATTGTTTAAATTGAAAAAAGTTTTGTTCTCCATGGCAGCGCAGCTGAACTTCTCCATGCAGTGGTTATTATGGTTAGCGGCAGAGACACTGTGTAAATCAGCTGTGCTGGGGGAACCGGTGTTCTGTCGAGTTATGCTACCCATTACGTTTTTATTTGGGAATGTTAAACAATCTGCTTGGATGTTAAAAAAAACATGTAAATAGCAGTTAAAGCATAGCAATGGCAAGTTAAAAATAATAATGAACTGTAAAACTATAAAATTACAGTTTATAGTCACCTATATGACCATAACCTTTTAACTTTTTAACATTAAAGAAAAAAATAGATTATAGAAACCTATGCCACTTGTTCTTTAAAATGTTTTATGGGGTGGTCTGAGCAAATACTGCCTGAAAGGTCCAAATTATTCAATTTAATATTTTTTTATTTTATGATTTGTACTTTTTACATCAAATACATAAAATTAACTATGTAACTTTTACTCAAAGTACATTTTAAATTGAGTACTTTTTTACTTTTACTCGAGTAGATTTTTAGATGGGTACTTTTACTTTTACTTGAGTAGAATTTTAGCAAATAAAGGTACTTTTACTTAATTACAAATTTTTATTACTTTTTACACTTCTGAACATTAGCCAATGTGATAGAGGTCTTCAATTGTCAAATATGTCCTGTCCCCTTTTAAAAAATCCATCCCTTCTCTTTCCCACTCCCACAAATATAAACATGGACTCTAAGTAGGACCAGCGGTGGTCTCCTTCCTTTCCCTCACCACCACCATCCCCATCCCCAAGCTGAAAGTGCTGAAGGTGTCAAAGGTGGTGTTTCTGGTTCTTCCATCTCAAAACAAACTAACACAGCTCCAGTGTTCTCAATACAGGCAGGAAACAGAGTGAAAGGCAGAACAGGAGCAGTGTAAAGGATCACCTGATTCGCTCAGTGATAAGGAGTAACCAGATTTGTCAATCTATAGATAACCAAAATTTCTACTTAAGGAAGGTAACAAAGTACATATATTTTGTTCATTTTATCTTACTTACTTTTTACTTCTACTACTAACATTTTCACCTAATTATCTGACTTTATACTGCCTACATTTAAAAATAGCCTTCTTACTTCTTATAGCTACTTCAGCTTATATTCATTCCAGCTTCTTATCATTTAATAACATGCTATCCAGATAAATCTCTCCATCCAGATAGAATGAATCTGATTGTAACTGGATGAGAAGGATAAACATATACCATTTCCAAAACCTATTGTGTTATACAGACAGTTTTGAAACCAGTACTTTTACACTTTTACTTGAGTAAAAAGCTTGAGTTGAAATCCTAGTATCCATACATCTAGCTGAGTAATGAATAAAAATACATTTCACACCTTTATGAGTAACGATGCAGCAGATAAAAAAGTGTTTTATAATGAAAGTGTTAAACTCATTGAAAACATGTAATGAAATGAAAGTGGAGGTAGAAGAACAATAATACTGTAGTACCTCTACTTCCTTACACTGTAAACCCATACGTTGTTTGAACTCAAATGATTTAAGTCTGTTTTACATAAAATTGGATATTTCTAAACAATACTAAACTATTTTGAGTTAGTTGAACATTTGTGGGCACAAATACATTCAAACTGAGATCTTTGAGTTGAACCAACTTATAATAACTGAGTTTAGTCTGTTGCCATTAACAGCTTCTTTCTGTCACAATCTATTTGCATACTGGGTGTGTCCAACAGTTTCTGACAGACACTCACCATCAGTGTGTAGTGATTCCCTCTGGGCTACCTTACAAATAAATCAACTTCCCCTTTAGTTGTAATAACTTGATGTTATAATTTATGCTAACTCAAGTTTTTATTCCCCATTATGTGACGTTTTTAAGGCAACCGGTTTCCTCAATTTATTTAAGTAAATTCAACTCAAAAATTTGAGCAAACCGGCTGCCTTAAAAAAAGTTAAACAGTCCAACAGTTTCTGACTAACACTCACCATCAGTGTGTAGTGATTCCTGTCTGGGCTACCTTACAAATAAATCAACTTTCCCTTTAGTTGTAATAACTTGATGTTTTAATTTATGTTAATTTAAGTTTTCATTCTCCATTACTTAACTTTTTTAAGGCAACCGGTTTCCTCAAATTAAAAAGTAAATTTAACTTATCCGGGCTTACAGTGCATACAGCACATAGAAAATGTATCAGAACTCATTGAAAATATGTGGTGAAGTAAAAGTGAAAGTAGGAGAAAAATAGTACTCCAGTAGATACAGATACAGCATTTTACTACCATATACAGTAGGGAAGTAGTTCTACCTCCTTACTATACATCTCTGCAAAGACGGCATTACAGACCTGGCGGGGCATCACCCCAGTGTCTAAAATGTGACTGGATTCATCACACTGTGAGAAACTCTGTTGCTGAGCATTCGCTTACAGTCTGAACTGTACGTAATAATAATGCTGACCTTATCAGCCGAGTTCTACTGGGCAGAAAAATCCACACAATGAATATTTCTAAACGAGGGAAGAGAGCGGAGTGCTGAATCACGTCCTCTCTCCGGCTGCTTAAGCAGCTCATCTTCAGCAGCTCTTTCTTTCATCTTTTCACTCCTTTTCTTTGTGAAGCAGCTGAATTCATTTAGGAGTCGAGGCGAAGCCACGCTGTGTTAAACCTGCAGCCCTCGCTCTCTCAATAATATGAATAAACCAGAGGCAGTTAATAAAGGTCACTGACTCAATCTAACATTATTTTAACATCTGCAGGGGCTCAACTCATGCTGAGAGTTTCAGACGCTACAAAAATCCTTTCTGAAAAAACTGATAAAGCCATTTGTAGTGCTTTTGTAGTGCCTTTACTGATAAAGACGAGTCAAGAGTGAATATGATAATAAATACAAGTAGATTTTTTTCTGAGACAAAGACACATCCAAGTACAGATTCAAATTAGAACAGAAACAAGTGAGTACAAATATCAAGTCCAAAAAAAGACTGAGTACAAATACTGTCCAAGACAAGTCAACATACATGTTGACTACAAGTCTAAGCCCCAGCCCAAGTACCATATCACTAAGTACAAGAAAAGCCTGTGTATTAGGTCTAAGTTTATACTAAGTTTAACACACATCCAAGTACAAATATCTACGTATACAATCAAAACTAAGCCCGAGTCCAAGTACAAATACCATTAATTATAAGACATGTCTGATTATGTATACTATCAGGTCTAAGCCCAAGTCTAAGAACAAATACTATGTAGTCTAAGACATGTCTGAGTACATATACTATCACGTCTAATTCCAAGTTCAAGAACAAATATAATTGAGTCCAAGACATGTCTAGGAACATATATTATCAGGTCTAAGTCCAAGTGCAAATACCACCGAGTCCAAGACATGTCTGTGAACGTATACTATTAAGTCTAACTCCAAGTACAAATACCATTCAGTCATAAACATGTCTAAGTACATATACTATTAAGTCTAAGCCCGAATCCAAGTACAAATCGTATTGAGTCCAAAAACACGTCTGAGTACATATACTGTTAAGTCTAAGTTTAAGTTCAAGTACAAATTCCCTCAAACATCTAAGTATGTGTCTTAAAGGTTAAAGACATGTCTGAGTACATATACTTTCAAGTCTAATTCCCACTCCAAAAAGACAAATACCGTTGAGTCCAAGACACGTCTGAGTGCATATAGATAGATAGATAGATAGATAGATAGATAGATAGATAGATAGATAGATAGATAGATAGATAGATAGATAGATAGATAGATAGATAGATAGATACTTTATTGATCCCGAAGGAAATTTAGCAGCCAGTAGCAATTACACAACACAGTAGAAACAAAAACAATACACAGTAGAAACAAACAATAAGTGTAGTACAATACACTTATTGAGGGATAAAATTCTAAATTGAGACTTAAAAAAATATATACATAAATATATAAATACAAAAAAAAAACTATAGAAAGTGTGGAAGTAAACAGTCGTAGATATGAGGTAGTGCAGTAAAAGAATAAACTAAGTATAGGAAGTATTAGTAGATATGACTATTAAACATAAACATAAACATGTGCAAGTATTATATTTAAGTTAGGTGCGTAGTGTAGTGTCCAGGGGTGCAAAAGTACAGGATGTACAGTAAAGTGTCCCGGAGTGCAAATGTACAGGATGTACAGTAAAGTGTCCAGGAGTGCAAGTGTACAGGATGTACAGTAAAGTGACAAGTGTCCAGGAGTGCAAATAAACAGTATATACAGTAAAGAGGCAAAAGAGTCTCAGGGTGTAGATGTGTATGGTGTTTTTCCAGTACAGATAAAAAAAATAAAAAAAAGGCTGTGATTAAGAAAGCACATATGAGCCTTGTTTCTTATCTGTCTTCTCTCTTCCGGCTCCACTGGGAGGAGTTGAAGAGTCTGATGGCTCTCGGGACGAACGATCTTCTCAGTCTGTCCGTAGAGCAGCTCTGTGACAAGAACCTGCCACTGAAACTGCTCCTATGATCCATGATGATGGAATGTAATGGGTGACCATCATCATCCATGATGGAGAGTAGTTTGTGCAGTGTCCTCCTCTCTGACACCGTTACCACAGAGTCCAGCTCCACGCCAACCACGGACCCCGCCCGCCTGACCAACTTGTTCAGACGCATCTCGTCCCTCTTCTTCATGCTTCCTCCCCAGCACACCACAGCATAGAAAAGACAGCTGGACACCACAGTCTGATAAAACATCAGCAGGAGCTTCCGACAGATATTAAAAGACCCCAGCCTCCTCAGGAAGTAGAGCCGGCTCTGTCCCTTCCTGTACAGGATGTCTGTGTTGGCTAACCAGTCCAGCCTATCATCCAGATGCAGTCCGAGATACCTGTAGGTCTTCACCATCTCCACATCAACTCCCACAATAGATACTGGCTGTGTGGGTGGCCTGGCTCTGCGGAAGTCCACCACCATCTCCTTGGTCTTGGAGGTGTTCAACAGCAGGTTGTTCCTATTGCACCACGCCACAAAGTCTTCCACAAGGTGTCTGTACTCCTCCTCCTTTCCTCCCCGTATACATGCCACAATGGCAGTGTCGTCCGAAAACTTCTGCATGTGGCATGTCTCAGAGTTGTACTGGAAGTCTGAGGTGTAGAGTGTAAAAAGGAACGGGGAGAGCACAGTCCCCTGTGGTGCTCCTGTGCTGCAGACCACAGTCTCTGATGTACAGTCCTTCAACCTGACATACTGAGGTCTGTCAGTGAGGTAGTCTGTGATCCAGGAGACCAAATATGGATCCACCTGCATCCCCACCAGCTTGTCTTTCAGTAGGAGAGGCTGAATGGTGTTGAAAGCACTGGAAAAATCAAAGAACATGACTCTCACAGTGCTGCCTCCTCTGTCCAGATGAGAGTGGGTCCGGTGGAGAAAGTACAGTATGGCATCATCCACTCCCACTTTCTCTCTGTAGGCGAATTGCAAGGGGTCCATTGCATGTTGAACCTGGGGTCTGAGGTGGTGTAGAAGCAGATGTTCCAGGGTCTTCATGATATGTGATGTAAGAGTGACCAGCCTGAAGTCATTGAGCTCACTGGGATGCGTCTTTTTGGGTACTGGAACCAGGCATGTTGTCTTCCACAGTGTGGGGACCCTCCCCAAATGCAGACTCAGGTTGAAGATGTGCTGCAGGGGAGCCCCCAGCTCAGCTGCACAGGACTTAAGGAACAACAATGTCCATGCAAAAGTTCATGTAGTCTGTCATGCAATGTGTAATCCCCTCAATGTCCTCACCGTATGGCTCCTGCAATACACTCCATTCAGTGGACTCAAAACAGTCCCTAAGAGCTGCTTCAGCATCAGGAGACCATTTCCTGAAGGAGCGTGTAGATGCAGGTTGTCTACGGACCTGGGGCTTGTATTGGGGCTGCAGGTAGATCAGATTGTGGTCAGATTTTCCCAGAGAGGGTAGAGGTGTGGCGGAGTATGCATCCTTTACGTTGGAGTAAAGGAGATCAATAGTTCTGTTCTTCCTGGTGGGACAGTTCACATACTGGTGGAAAGCAGGGAGTACTGAGTCCAGTGTGACGTTGTTAAAGTCCCCCGAGATGGCAAGAAAAGCTTCAGGATGCTGTGTCTGAAGTCTCGCGATGGTTGCGTGAATGACGTCACACGCGGTCTCGGCGTCGGCGCGAGGAGGGATGTAAACACAAACAACAATGGCGTGGGAAAGCTCTCTGGGCATGTAATAGGGTCGGAGACTCACCGCCAACAGTTCAACATCCCGACAGCAGATGATCTCCTTCACAGTTACATGTCATGGGTTACACCATCTGATGTTTACAAACAGCACAAGGCCCCCACCTTTGTTTTTTCCGCTCCGTTTGGGGTCTCTGTCCGCTCTTACGGTGGTGAAGCCGGGAATATCCACGTTAGCATCCGGAATGTTGCTAGTTAGCCACGTTCCGTGAAGCATAAAATGCTACACTCCCGATACAACCGCTGGTTACTAACTAGTGCCGCTAGTTCATCCGTCTTGTTGGTCAGAGCGTTCACATTCCCCATCACCACTGAAGGAACAGATGTTTTAAACCTCCAGCATTTCTCCATGCACTTAGCCTTTAGCTTAGCTCCAGCTCTACACCCGCGGTAGGGTCGGCGCAGCTCTGCTGGGATGTGATGCGTCTGGCCGGCGTGTTCCTTTGTTCGCAGTGCCAGCAACTCTTCCCTCGTGTAAACAAGGTTAGTTCCCCACGCGCTCACGAGAGTGGATTCCATGTCCATAGGACATACAAGTAATCACTACACTAGTGATAAAAGAGTCTTAAAACAAAGTAAAAGTAAGGAAAAAAGGCTAAAAAAGTACACAAAAGACGGAGCTACTGGAAAGGCTGCCGCTCTGTACGGCGCCGGAAGTAGAAAGATATACTATCAAGTCTAAGTCCAAGTGCAAATAACATTGAGCCCAAGATACGTCTGAGTAAGTATACTATCAAGTCTAATTCCAACTCCAAAAAGACAAATACATTGTGTCCATATACTTTCAAGTCTAAGTCCAGGTCCAAGTCCAAATACCACTGAGTCCAAAACTCATCTGAGTACATATACTATCAAGTCTAAGTCCAAGTACAAATACCATTGAGTACAAGACAAGCCTGAGTACAAAGATTATGAAGACAAGTCAGAAGAGAAATACTATTAAATGTCCAAGCATAAATACCACCCAGTTCAAAAGTCTCAGTACGGATATTATTAGGTGCAACTCAAATTGGACTCAATTGGGAAAAAAAACAGTCAATACTGTCAAGTTCAAGTCAAATAACATTGAGCTATAACACATCCGAAAACAATGAGCACAAGTTTAGAACAAAATCTTATTGAGTCCAAGTACACATAGCATCAATTCTAAATGGCATCTAAATAGGAATACTATCAATTAAGACAAATGTGAAAAGAAACACTAAGACCACTGTCAAAAAGACTTGCAAATTTGTATGTAAGCATATTTGGTGTATGTAAAAGTCTGTTTTCACACATCAATATGTGATCAAAATCATACACATAAAAGATAAAGTTGTATTGTTGTTTGTGTTTTGTAAGAATACAACTTATAATATAAAAATATAGGGTTTTAAAGGTTTACACATATGACTATAATTATCTTGAGCAAAAACTGTCAAAAAAACATCACATGGCTACTAATGGCAAAATGCATTGAATGGATGCACAATCGATTCAACATACTGTGCATGCACAAACTGCTGCTGTTTAAACTCGGTGAATGCAGGTGGACTCGTTATAAGCTGAACGCAACACAGCTTCCTTACGCCCCACAGCAGGTGAGCTAGAAACATGATTTATTTTCAAACTTTCAGCTGACAACAGGGGATTTATGTCACCAGTATGGTAATACAACATCATTAAAATTATGTAGAAATTGTAATTTTAATCATAGATTAAATAATTCAGAAATAACTTATCTTTGACAGTGATTTTAGTTAATCTTAGTTTATATTAATTCAACTCAATTGTAAGGTAAAAGTAAATGATTCTCTATTGAATGCAAACCTACCTCCAACTCTAACCTGAATACTAATCTTAACCTTTTGGGGCTATGGTAAGAGTTGGGGTATAGGGATTAGGGTTAGGGTTTATTCATGGTTAAGATTATGTCTAGGGTTTGGGGTTGGGTTAGGGTTTAGGGTTAAGGTTTAGGGTTGATTCATGGTTGAGATTATGTCTAGGCTTAGGGTTTAGGGTTGATTCATGGTTGAAATTATGTCTAGGTTTAGGGTTAGCATTTAGGATTGATAAATTGTTGAGATTATGTGCAGGTTTAGGGTAAGGGTTTAGGGTTGATTCATGGTTGAGATTATGTCTAGGTTTAGGGTTAGGTTAGGGTTTAGGGTTGATTCATGGTTTAGATTATGTCTAGGCTTAGGGTTTAGGGTTGATTCATGATTGAGATTATGTCCAGGTTTAGGGTTAGGGTTTAGGGTTGATTCATGATTGAGATTATGTCCAGGTTTAGGGTTAGGGTTTAGGGTTGATTCATGGTCGAGGTTATGTCTAGGCTTCGGGTTAGTGTTGATTCATGGTTGAGATTATAGGTTTAGGGTTTAGGTTAAGGGTTAAGGGTTGATTCATGGTCCAGATTATGTCTAGGTTTAGGGTTTAGGGTTAGGGTTTAAGATTAGGGTTAAGGTTGATTCATGGTTAAGATTATGTCTAGACTTAGGGTTTAGGGTTAGGGTTTAAGGTGTAGGGTAAGATTTTAAGATTGATTCATGGTCGAGATTATGTCTAGGTTCTAGGGTTAGGGTTATGGTTTAGGCTGATTCATGGTTGAGATTATATCTAGGTTTAGGGTGAGGGTTTAGCATTGAATCATGGTTGAGATTATGTCTAGGCTTCGGGTTAGTGTTAATTAATGGTTGCAATTATGTCTAGGCTTAGGGTTTAGGATAAGGGTTTAGGGTTGATTCAATGGAGGTCAATGGAGCATGGTCATGCTTGATTGTATATTTTTCTGTCAGTGCATGAAATAGAGCAACCAAACAACAGGAAATGGAATTTTAATTTTTGTAGGTCACAGTGAATAGATGTGTATGTGTATGTCCTTGGTTGACATCTGCCTCAGCTCTGCTTTTAAAGGTGCCAATCATTTCCAATAACCTCACTGAAACCCCAGTCCAGAAATAGCAGTTTCATGGTGAATTTTGAGGGAACATTGAGCCCCCCTTTGCTTTCAACCCCCCTTTTTTCGCTCTCTCGCTCTCTTCACCCTCCCTTTCTATCTCTTCCTCTTCTCTTACTCACCCATCTTCACTTGGCTCAAGGGTATTCGTACTCTGACGCAAAATGCAGCAGCAGCAAGGCTGGCATGACTGTGCACTGGTCCGTCCTTTCAGCTGGCTTCCTTCTGCTCTCTGTTAGTCGTCCTTTGCATTCCATTCTAATACAGGAGAAATGTTACTAATACTGGAGTTTACTCCAATACTTTGCTGGTTGTTTAATGACAATAAGTGATGATAGTGATCTGGTAGCATGAATTTGAGTTCAGCCATCCACGGGTTGATGATTTTAGTTTTCAATGACTGTTTTTATAATTTTGTTCTTAAAACCTTGACAAAGTTTGGTGTCAGGAATCGTATGCTTGTATGAGCCATTTGGATAGTTCCCTTATAGTGTCGTCACAGTAGGGTTGCAACGGTATGAGATTTTCACGGTATGATAACCGTCTCAGAAAATACCGCGGTATCACAGTTATCACGGTATCACAGTTTGTTACATATATTGTTAAACTGACCCTTAAAGAAATAACAACAAATGTTTTTTGTTCAATTAACTATTTATTGTAGAAACCTGGAACAATTATAATTTAATGTCTCCTTAAAAAAAATAAGCTGTACACCATCAGGTGAAGGAAATTAGTTTTTTCCACTACTCTTAAGGGCATTAAGAGTGTATATATATATATATATATATATATATATATATATATATATACACACACGTTACACACATTACATGTCCTCTAAGAAGTAAAGATCCTGTATTTAAAATATTCAGTACAATTATTTAAGTTTAAATTATTTAATATCTGATAAACTGAGCCTGGGTCAGTGTCTGATCAACAACTGTTGTAAACGTCCGTTTTACTGCCAAGTTGGTATATAACCAGATACTGCAGAAAGAGGGGTTTTATTTCTGACATGATCCTCACAATAGAGATTTCTATTTTAAGGCTTTCACACCGAGTCTGGTTTTAACACATGAAAAACAGGCACGTCAGAATTTGAAAATTAACGCATGTAAATGAATGGCGTCTTTCACATCCAGTCCGGCGAGCACCTTTACACGGACACGTGAATCCGTCGTAGCACGCACTTCACGCCTGTACCTGCGTGCCCAAATTTCGGATAACTCAGCGCTTTTGCGGGCGCTTACCGCATTGGTTGTGCACGACTACAAAGAGGTTTTATTTATGTTCAGATTAAAATTATTAACTAAACACATACTTTGCGCTGCACAGCGGGGTGATGTTCTCGGAGATGGGAGAACAGGTTTGACGTATGTCCACCTTTAGCTGTGACTTTACGGCCACATTGATTACAAATCCGATAACCATCCTCGGGTGCGTTCGGCGGGTATCTGAAATAATCCCACACTGCTGATTTTAGTTTAGCCTTTTTTTAGGCGGACGGAGATTTGTTTAGTCTGATGCACTTTCTGCCGTTCTCACCGCTGTGTGCTGAGCAGCTGAAGCCGTGCAGAGTTGCGCATGTGCGGGTGAGTTTCTCCGCTGGCTTGCCTTTTACCGGTAATAAGCAAACACACACGGTATGATAACCGTGCATTTTAATACCATGGTATACCGTGAAACCGGTTACCGCTGCAACCCTACGTTACAATAAGGAAACCTAGGTAGAACCACCCTGGCACCACCCCTCACCCGTCAACCCCCACCAGAGCCCCACCCACTAGATCTGTTCAGTTCACAAGATTCACCATTTTAGTCAGTACTCAGCAGGATTATCCAGCAGACTTCGTCTGAGTGAGGGATCTGTACCTACTGTCTGTGGCAAGTCAGCAGATGAGAGAGGTGTAAGTACTTTCAAATAATGGTAATAATTTTGTGCTTCTATCACAGTTAAGCATTAACAAGCTTGTTCATGATTTTTCCATTTAGCGTGGCCAGCAACAGCTTTGCATAAAAGTGACAGAGCTCTTAAACAGCTCATTCTGAAAGGGACTGAAACTGGTGAGATCTCTTTATGTGAGGGTGATTTTGTGCACAGAACTTCATGAACGTGTTTTGTATAACCCATAGACCTATTACAGATTACCTGTGTAAAAAGAGGTAAAATATGTCAGTTTTACCTAATTGATTGATTAAACACAAAAAAATTATACAGTCATATGAAAAAGTTTGGGCACCCCTATCAATCTTAAACATTCTTAGTTCTAAATATTTGGGTGTTCGCAACAGCCATTTCAGTTTGATATATCTAATAACTGTTGAACACAGTAATATTTCAGGATTGAAATGAGGTTTATTGTACTAACAGAAAATGTGCAATATGCATTAAACCAAAATTTGACCTGTGCAAAAGTATGGGCACCCTTATCATTTTATTGATTTAAATACTCCTAACTACTTTTTACTGACTTACTGAAGCACAAAATTGGTTTGGTAACCTCATTGAGCTTTGAACTTCATAGCCAGGTGTATCCAATCATGAGAAAAGGTATTTAAGGTGGCCAATTGCAAGTTGTTCTCCTATTTGAATCTCGTCTGAAGAGTGGCATCATGGGCTCATCAAAACAACTCTCAAATGATCTAAAAACAAAGATTGTTCAACATAGTTGTTCAGGGGAAGGATACAAAAAGTTGTCTCAGAGATTTAACCTGTTAGTTTACACTGTGAGGAACAAAGTAAGGAAATGGAAGACCACAGGGACAGTTCTTGTTAAGCCCAGAAGTAAGAGACCTCATTTAAATCCTGAAATATTACTGTGTTCATCAGTTATTAGATAAATGAAACTGAAATGGCTGTTGCGAACACCCAAATATTTAGAACTAAAAATGATTAAGATTACTGTGTCAGTAGATTTTCAACTTGAATCTTTTGTTCATCGAGATCCGATGTGTGATTTAATTCTTCCCTTCATTTTGAAAGTGGGCTTTCCCAGTGATTTTTTCCTAATTAATAAATGTAAAACACAACATTTATTTGTTAGACATTTAGGACAATTTTCTGTTATTAAAAAAAACTGCCCATTTTGTCATCTTGGGACATCCCTGTAACATTTGAATTCAGTGACATCACTCAGTTAAGAACTACTTAACAAAGTAAAGAATAAAAATGATTAAAAAAAATGAAGGTCAGTCAATCTCAAACATTTTAAGAACTTTGAGAAAGTATCCCTCAAGTGCAAAGAACATTATGATGAAACTGGCTCTCATTAGGACTTCCCAGGAAAGGAAGAACAAGAGTTTCCTCTGTTACACAGGATAAGGTCATCAGAGTTACCAGCCTCAGAAACCACAAGATAACATCAACACAGATAAGAGCATCTAAAAGCTTCACATTATTTAGAGTATTTTGGTTTGTTTAACACTTTTAAGTTGCTATATGGTTGCTTATATGTTCCTTCAACTGTAGGTCAACCACATTTCCATCAGCTTGTCATGACTGGGCGAAATCATGGCAGAAAATACAATGTAATTAAGCTGGAAAAGATTATTTTAAATTAATTATTATTATTATTATTAAATAATAATAATATATTTGTTGAAAGATTGAGAGCCAAAATACTGATTACTCTGATAATTACACATCTACTACATGTATGTTCCATGCCTTTCATATAGTTGAAATGTTATATAAATAATACAGAAAAACCCTGATAGTTCCTGACATTCAGCCAAAAATATCTCCAATAGAATCTGGGTTACTGTGCTCTTCAGGCGAAACGCTGGCCAGTGTCTTTAGGTTGCGGTCGTCTTCATCTAACACACAGGGTACCAGTATCAGATCTGTCCTGAAGCGAAGCCTATCTGCATCTGAATATGAGTAAACCGATGAACCATGTGTCCGACTCCAGGCACTGGTGATCACAGCTTGATTTCACACATCACACACTGGAGAAAAGCCTGAGGCCTGCAGTGCACTGATCACAATCAGAGACCAGGACATCACTGACACACACACTCTAGATGTACAGTATTTAAGCAATAGAACACGAGAGGGAGTGTGTTATCACGAATAACATCACGGCTGTGATTTGGTCGTAGGCACGAGCCGAAGGCGAGTACAACAGTGTTTTTACAAAATTAATAAAGAAAATAAATAAAATAACCTTCAGAATGAATATTCAGAATGAATATGCTTTAATATGGACTGTGCCTTCCGCCAAAAAGTAGTAACACAACAACTGTAACAGAACTGAAACTTAACTTCAAAACGGTGTATGGTTCATACAGACTAACACCACAAAAGTTAGCTTGAAATCAAAATTGGGAATAAGCGAAGATGGTAACATTAGGAGCGTGAAATAACGCTAATACTCTCCTCTCCTGCTTTGTGGAGTCGTCTTCAGGTGAAAGCTGTGCGTTTTTTGAGCATTTCTGCTTGTTTTGCTGGGTGGTGTTGGTTTTAGCTAGCCGGCTGGACTGTGGTAAGGTTAGCATAGCTTTAGCTCAGCATTAACTTAGCTTAGCCTAGCCTGGCTGATTAGCATTCTGGCTGTCAGACGGCATTAGCCGAGCAATTTTCTTTCCCTTTGTTCCACAAAAGACGAGCCAGCGCTGTGGGCAAACGTGCCGTGGCTAAGCGCTAGCCTGTGCTAAGCTAATGCTGCTGCTGCCGCTAGTGATGATTCCTGTGTATATACGCCGTTACTCGGCAACGCGGTGGCGGAGTGATACAGGTTTAGTGTGAGAAGGCCGTGCTGTTATCACAAATATCATCAGAACACTAGAACACTTCTCAGATTGTGAGGTCGGAACTAACTGTTGTATAAAACACACCAAGATGCTCATAATTAGAATGGAATGGATCTTTATAGTGTATGTGTGAAGGTAATGGTGATATTGTATATTTAATTTTTACAGTATTAGAGTGAACGGTTAAGATTAAGGTTAAGATTAAACTGGTAAATAGTAGAGTTAGTACGATTAGTCCAATTAGGTGCCACTTGTCTGGATACAGGGTGAGGTACGATTGGGTGTGGAGGCAAACAGGTTCCGTAAGGAATCCGGCAGCGCATTTACACACAGTTGTTGAAGATGGGCCTGTAGAACCTGCTCTAATCTGCCATTCCTGGGAGACTCTTGTTTTGTGTTGGTGAGAATTATCCTACTGAAAAATGCCAGTTGGAAGCTCTGCCATGAGAGGCAAGACATGTGGCAGCAGGATGTTCATATCACTGAGCTGTAAGTGCCAAAAAGTGGCAAAAGTTATGGGACATGACCGTGAACGTGATGTTACCTAGTAACGCGTTACTCTAATCTGACTATTTGTTTTAGTAATGAGTAATCTATCACGCTACTATTTCCAGTCCAGTAATCAGATTAAAGTTACTTATCCAAGTCACTGCTACGTTTTTGTCATTGTCCTTAGTAAAAGATGTTGTAGCGTCCCACGTGTTGAGTAAAACATCTACAGTCGTTGTTTTTTGCTGGAATTTACAATGGACGCCAAACACACACACACACACACACACACACAGACACCATGCTGTCTCCTGCCCACCCCCCACATTCTCCCCCAATCACGCATTTGTCTTATACCCTAAACAGCGCATTTTTTAACAGTCAGTAAACACAGAACATTCCTGCAGATTCGCTACAGTATATTTTTACTTTCTTCTTGCGTCTCAAAGAATGACGTCTGGCCAATGAGACACGCAAGCTCTAGCTGGAAATACAGACATTATTCTAAGTTTGTATCAGTTAAAGATTATTAATATCAAGGTTGGTTGTACACTCGTGTGGAGTCTCAGCAGCACACTAATAATAGTAATAGTAACTAATAATAATAATAGTTTTGGCAAAACTGTTATTTTGATGCAGCAGTAACTTAACAGTAACTTAAAAGCCGAGGTGGAAAAAATACTGAAAAATTGTAATTAAGTAAAATTACCTTTACTTTGCTAAAACTCTACTCAAGTAAAAGTAAAAGTACCCATCTAAAAAAATCTACTCAAGTAAAAGTAAAAAGTACTCAATTTAAAATTTACTACTACTACTACATATTACTTTAAATTATTTGATGTAAAAAAGTACAACAAATCATAAATTAAATAGTTTTTAATGAACTATTATTCCACATAATAATTTGGACCTTTCAGGCAGTATCTGTTCAGACCACCCCATAAAACATTTTTTAAGAACAAGTGATGATCCATTTTTTTTCTTTACTATTAAAAAGTTATGGTCATATATGTGACTATAAACCATATTTTTATAGTTTTACAGTTCATTGTTATATTTTAACTTGCCATTGCTATGCTTTAACTGCTATTTACATGTTTTTTTAACATTCAAGCAGATTGTTTAATGATAAAAATACTTAACACCACATTTTGCAGGTTTGATGTGAAAGTTTTGAAAGCTGACAGCTCTGTCCGGCGGGGCACATTTTGTATTGCATGAGGAAGTCATTGCCTCGTTATTCCATGCCCAAGCATTTGTGTGCCGGCGCATCTCCAGCAATTTTTATTTAACAATTTTTTCCCCCAGCATTTCATTTTTTCCTCAGTAACGGGGAGTTTTCCAATGTAGCGAAGTAAATTACTTGAGTTAAAGTAAAATTACCTATTTTAAAAACTACTTTAAAAATGACAAATTACTACTCAATTACAGTAATGTGAGTAAATGCAATTCATTACTTTCCACCTCTGCTTAAAAGTAACTGTTCCAATCAAGTAATCCATAAAGTAACTAAAGTTACTTTTTAAACGAGTAATCAGCCATTTTTAAAGTAACTTTGCCATCACTGGACATGACCTAATGTTGTGCTACTTTGAGCTTAGGGATTCTAGTGAAATGCAAACAGATATGGGGAAAGTGAAAAACACTGATGGGTTCCTGTTCAATACTGTATTGATGTTTACATGTGGATGTAGAATAATTTAATTTTACTACAGGACATCTGTAAAATGTATGACTTATCTGCACAGGAAGTGGGTCTTTCAGGTTTCAGTGAGTTCAATTTAAGATTATTTAAAACCATTTAAGACCAGTTTTAGACCTGAGTTCTTCTCTTTTAGCATCTTGTATCTCAACTTGTAATAAATATGGTAAAAACATGGCAGAAATATGTCTGCCATTTTAAGACTATTTTATGTCAAAGATCTAATTCTCCAAATACATATTATTAGGGATATCAGAATATTGTCAGTACCGGCCGATAATTACTTTTATTAGAATCATTGGCATTAACCGATATGACCAACCAATACTTGCTGACGTATTTACTGTATGCAACAAAATGATCAAGTGACACTGGCTGCGCTACTACAGGTGTTCGACACTGGCTGTGCCTATTTAAATGAATTTGTTGAAGCTGTCCCCATCTGTTATGTCATAAAATGACTGTTAAACTCTAGAGGGAGCCCGCGAGGGAATTTTCTATAAATAAATGGGGTAAATGAAGCTAAAAACTTTAAATTAATTGAACTTTTAATATTGAACTACTTGTTCTGAGTATTTTTGTATATTTTCTTGTGAAAATTTAAGTATTCTTTAATATAGAAAATAGAATAATCTTGCACAAGATAAGCTCATCAGGTACCAGCCTGAGAAACCGCAAGTTAACAGAATCCAGATACGTTTTAATTTATTACATGATTCCTTTTGTGTTCCTTCATAGTTTGGATGACTCCAGTACATGGTAAACCCAGAACTTATTCGAACTCAAATTAATTAAGTTTGTTTTACATAAAATTGGATATTTCTAAACAATACTCAACTATTTTGAGTTAGTTAAACATTCGTGGGCACATGTACACTTAAACTGAGATCTTTGAGTTGAATCAATTTATAATAACTGAGTTTAGTCTGTTGCCATTAACAGCTTCTTTTCCATTGGCTTCTGTCACAATCTATTTGCATACTGGGTGTGTCCCCCAGTTTCTGGCACTCACCATCAGTGTGTAGTGATTCCCCCAGGGCTAGGTTAGGTAAACTTGTATATCACCTATTATGATTAAATACTTGGCCTCTGTGTTGTTGGCTGTAGAACAAGCATCATTTAGTGAGCTGCAGTAACTCTGTGTTCTCGCTGTGCTCTCAGTACTTTTAATTCTTTACTGTTTTCCTTCATCTACTTTTCTATGAATATTTAAAAAAGACTAAATATAAGTTCAGGAAAATATTCATTTTAAATATATATGTATATGTATTTGTTAAGTTCATTGTACGTATATTACATGAACTTAAAATTTATTAGGTAATCGGTCAACTTATCAGGTTTTTCAGTGTATTCATTAAATATAAAGGGGAAAAAAACATTGAATAACAAGGTGCTTCTTCGAGAACTTGACTTGACTGCTCCTATATATGTGTAAATAACCAACCGCACCATGAAAAACAGTTTGGAGACACAATTCACCGTCAAAAATCAACCAAGAACTGAAAACACCAAGACAGAAGCGTTTCTTTTTAACTTTTATTTTTAAAAATGAGTAAGCAGATCATTTTTATGTCCTGTGAATACCAAAATCTGTGTAAACAGCACATATAACATTCACATTACGTCTCTAAATCTTTATAAGAACACCGTGTGGAATGACATATCAAAAGTCTTCAGAGAAACACTTTTCTTTTTTTTTATTCATCTCATTCATACTCACACACACACACACAGACACACACACGCACACACACACACATACACACAGACACACACACACACACACACACACAAATCTAACCAGATGTAAAAATATACATCAATCCCAAAAGTTAAAACTGGCTATTAAAATGTGAAACAGTTTTACTTGCACAAACTGAGGTGACGATATGTCACGATGGAGCGAGACCATACCAAAGATCACATGCATGTGCAGCACAGGGTTCACAGTGCATCTCCATTAACGTAGTGCTGAAATAGACTGGTTGAGAGGGTTGAGTTGGTTGCGTTGGTTCCCATCCTGAAAAGCTTAATTTAACTCTTATTCTTATTCTCTTCTTTTATGTCTAAAATAACTTGAATTAACCATCTACAGCTCCTTTTATATAGTTATAAATCTATTTACTCTATATCTCCAGTCTAAACACTGCTATTTATCCATCTACAACAAAACAGTACTTCCTCTGAATTCCTCAAATTAGCTGATACTGGGGTAAAAACATAGTATATAATATATGTCGTAAAAGCTGCTAGCATGTTAGCTTTAACCCGTTCAACCGTTCTACTGCATAACCCCATTACCACCTTCTCACCTTCCGTCTTTCTCAATCCTGAGGCCCATATTCACTTAACCTGGTTCCAGCACTTATATCTCATATGGCATATTAAGCTATACTGCATCCATATACTTCCTTTACTGCAAAGACCTAAACATGGGTCCCACTTTATGTGTAGTGTCGCTAATAACTGTATAATTATGCATTAATTATCAACGCAATAACAGCATTAGCTTGTAGCGCTATGTTCTTCTTAGCTAATTTAAACACTGGTACCTACGAACCTGTAAGACAAACACAGCAGGTTTTTAGACTGGTATTATATAGCTTGTGTTCAGATGCAGACAAAATTTGAAGTCCTCCACACTGAAGGTATCTAACAGATACGCCCACTGCTCTCTGATTGGCTGCGTTGACACTCTGCTCCCAATGTAAGTCAATAAAGTCCTACCAGGCATGTCTGTTCACTACGTGGCGATCTCTGCAACACTGACGACCAGATATCACCAGTCATATAAGACCAGACTCCTATCTCTATGAACGGACGGAGACCAAAATATTGGAAACTGAAGGTCAAATGACCATTTCAGAACCATTTTTTGGAATCACTGATTATATATGATAAAAAATATGGATTAATAATAGACCCAAAAAATTGATTTTATTTGATTGTATGGCTTTTTATGGTTGCTGCGATTGCGCAGATCTCCATATCCCTTCGCCCTATTTAGCATAATTAACAGCAAGCTGATTAGCTCTTTTTGTAGGAACTTCTAAAACTTGAACTGTGTGAAGTGTTGCAAGAAATCCTATTTAAATTGACTTAAAATGCACTAATTACTTTGACTAAATCTAAAAGTGAAGGTTTATTCCTTCCCCTGAATGTTGAAAGGTTTATGTCCAATTATTTGTGGTAAATCTTTTAATGAATGCATGCAGCTACTACAGGCTGTGGAAATGCACACGTCTTCTCTAGATACTGTAGAGAAAGAAATATTGCCAGTAGAATAGGACTCTCTGGAGCAGATAAACAAATGTAATTAAGGTAATGTGCTGTAATCCGTATACAGAAGTAAATCACTAGTAGCTACATTGTAAATGCATGACTGTAAATACATAACTACAGTTATTACAGACACTTTATATAGTATAAAGTGGGACCAAAACCTGATCTCAATCAAAACCATTCACTTTATCTAAATAAAAACACAAAAAACCTCGACAGCCACCGTTGGGCCACCAGCTTATCATCAACCAGCCTGCCCTTATTAACCCTGACAGTGTGAGTTCACCACTACAGTATTCAACATTTACTAAATGATCCGGATAAAAGAGTAAAAGTGAAGAACTGAAGAGCTGCGCTCAGGCTGTCACCTTCCATTAAATTTACTTTAATCTCTGTGAAATAACAGCAAATGTGTGTCGTACACAACAACACTGAGGAGAATGGGTCGGTCACACCGTGCTCGTCCTGCGAGGCAGTGCTAGCCAAAGGACAGAGAATTTCACCAGAACTGGGTTTAGGCTTAAGGTTGTACGTCTAGTAACCTTTAAGGTTGCGTTCACACAGCAGATAAAAGTTGATCAGTTCACTTTTGATACAATATGTTATAGCAAAAATGCTAGAAATCTGACATTTTAATTATGATTTGGGATGCTTTAATATATGGTACTGAAATCCAATACGGCTAGATCAGAATTTGGACTTTTGTACGCCAAGGAGAAAGGAAAAAAAAACTGAAATAAGAAGGGGAAATGGATGACAGCAGTGAGGAAAGGGTTCAGTTGTGGCACAGTGAGGTATCAGAGCTCAAAAATATTTGGATTGATTTCTCTTTTCCAATAATATTAGAATGCTCGTGTTACAACTGCTCAGAATTTCTAAAGACAAGGTCAAATACAGCCGCAGGATGGAAAAAAAAACTAAAATATAATATTCTCTCTGATATGCCCAGCTGCAGTCACTGGAACTCCTTGATAGCTCCTGTGATCCTGAAGAAGAGAGTGAAACTGAAACTTCACGTGAAGCGCTGCTTTTTAGCAAATGAGCCGCACTTAAGAAGTGTCAACTCTGTTTATACCAATGTCGAATATAAATCACATGACCATGTGATCAGCCTAAAAAAAAACAAAACAGATTTGATCAAAAGAATTTGGACAATTTTTCGTGCCACTTTTACCTGCTGTGTGAACGCAGCGTAAGAATCCTCTACAAACACACCTGTAAAGTTTGGAATGGTCCGAGATGGATCTTCTACACATTAGAATTATCTCCTACAGAGTAACGCCGTCGCCAAGAGACCGAATGCAGAAACATTTTACAGCACATTTTTACCTTGGCTTCACTTTAAGTACAGTAATCACTAGTGTCACAAAAATAGCAACAATTACAGGATCACCTTTAACAGTCTAGTTTTGATATAATCTGATATAAACGGTGTTTAATAATGGTGTTAACTGGTGATGGATGGTGATGTTAATCAGTTGTGCAAAAAGGGCAAGACTAAGAACGTGATTTCATAAATTTCTCTCCAAAAATAAAAGTGAGCTTTAAGTTCTGTTCGTTTGCATTCCTGGCGGTGCTTGTGACGTGTCTCGTACTGCAGGTACTGGTTTAGAAATGCGTCTCCTTCTCTGTGATGGTGGAGATCTTGCCGTCCGCCCTCATTTTGGCATCAGCGTCGTTGACGGCGTACGGACTCTTGGCCCCGAGCTGCCCTCTCATCCTCAGGTCGGCGGCCGGGGTGGTGAGCTTCTTAATTCTCTGAAATTGGAAAAAGATCCCACAGAGGGACGATATCAGTATTACATAATCTGTATTTTAATTTGGTTTTGCAAAATGTATTTATACATTAAGATATGTCAATATACAGCTCTGGAAAAAATGAAGAGACCATTTCAGTTTCTCTGCTTTTGCGTTTTATAGGTGTATGTTTAAGTAAAATGAAGATTGTTCTTTTATTCTATAAACTACTGAAAACATGTCTTCTAAATTCCAAATAAAAATATTATCATTTAAAGCATTTATTTGCAGTAAATGAGAAATGGCTAAAATAACAAAAAAGATGCAGAGCTTTCAGACCTCAAATAATGCAAAGAGTCAAAAAAATCAATATCTGGTGGAATAACCCTTTTTTTTAAATCACAGTGTTCATGTATCTTGGCATGTTCTCCTCCACCAGTCTTACACACTGCTTTTGGATAACTTTATGCCACTCCTGGTGCAAAAATTCAAGCAGTTCAGTTTGGTTTGATGGTTTGTGATCATCCATCTTCCTCTTGATTTTATTCCAGCGATTTTCAATTTGGTAAAATCAAAGAAACTCATCATTTTTAAGTGGTCTGTTATTTTTTTTCAGAGCTGTATATGCCCACAAAATGCATGAAAGACATGCACTAATACCAAATACAATAATTATAAAGTATAAAAATTGATTTAGATAAGTTTATATACACATATATTATATATATATATATATATATATGTTATATTATATATATTATATAAAAAAAAACTTTTTTGATGGCAATTTGGTCAGTGCTGATATTGTTGCTGTCCCTCAAATCTCCAGTTTTTATTTGTTGACATACTTTGACTTGTCAGAATTTGACAGATTTTAATTGTCAATAGTATCAAATCCCATGGACCAATAGAAATGCTTTAAATGGCTTGGATTATTTTTTTACATTGGCTTCTATTGAAAGAGTTTAAAAGTTTTTTCAATGTTTCCTGTATAGTTGCCATTTTAGTTTTTTAAGTTTTTTTGCATGACAAAGATGATATACATAATAAATGTCCAAATATTTGTGGACACTTGAATACAGCATTGAGCCGTGTAAAAGAGATAATCCAGTGTAAAACAGATATGGGGTGTAGTGAAACATGATAACGAGTACCCACTTATGTCGAATAACCCACCTTCATTCACCCCCACAATTCTGAAATACAGCAGTTTTAGACAAAGCTCCCAACAGGCTTTGAGAGATAGAGTAGAGATTTTTTCACCAGTAACAAGCTCAAAGTAGCTTCAAATTTCATTAGTAGAATTTTGAGGGCCCTGATATTTAAAACGAGGTACTGAGAACTCTGAAAGTGTACAGGTAGTTTATTAGAAAACACTGTTTATACACACAGTACCTTTAGGTATTTCTCTGGGAGCCGCCATCTTGAAATTAAGTCATGATAATGCAACTGACAAGTAGTAAAACATTTTGAGCTTGCTTTATGCCATTTGCAATGTGGTGCTCTTCATTCTCGTGTAGACAGTCACCAGATGTTTAGTTATGCATCATCATGGCTTCATTTCAAGATGGCGGTGCCCAGAGAAATACCAGAAGGTACTGTGTGCATAATTAGTGTTTTTACTAAACTATCTTTAAACTCTATCTTTAAAGTTCTCAGTGTCTTGTTTTAACTGTCAGGGCCATCAGAATTGTATCAATGAAGTGTGGAGCTACTTTGAGCTTGTTAATGGTCTAAAAATAGTGATTTCTTTGCATGGGTAATGCTATGCACCTATCACTAGCATCTTAAGCCTGCTGAGAGCATCGGCTTGATCAAACAAAAGTTTGCACTCGTTATCAAGTTTCACTACAACCCATTTTAATCCATTTCACACCAGAATGTCTGTTCTAATTATTAAAACGCATTGTTTACTATCTTTCTGTTACACCATATCATGCTCTAGAAGCTGCAGTAAAAAACAGCATCAACAACCAGTCAGCTCCATCATTATCAGGAGATTGCTCAATCAGTAAGTCATGGCACAATGGGGTCAGAGCAGGGTACGCCCTCACTTACACCGGCAATATGGCATCAGCCCTGCTCTTAAATAAACCTACCCCACCTCAAAACCACCACCATACACCACACAAACACACACACACACACACACACACACATACAGCCAATCCCTCCGCTGAGCTGCAGCAGCCTCATCTCCAGCCTGTGTGAACCTGAGAGAGTGTTTAGAGCTCAGAGTCGGTTCTGTCAGAGTCAATACTCTAAAGCTCAGGAGAAGAGCTGTCAGTATGGTATTAGTGACAGAATAAAGGAAACGGCACAGAAACAGCTTTCTACACTGGAGTCCCCAAAAAACTGTGAGTACAGTGAATAGATGGAAAATACTAAGGATGTAATGAATCAACTCAATTCAATTCAAAATATTTTAGATGTAGGAACTTTGAGGAATGTCTTGCAATTGTCATTACAGAAAAGGACTGTAGTAATACTACAGTAATAAGATACACTATAGCCCAATCCCATTTCACCCATTTACCTCCCACTTAGCACCACCCCTCTGTTTTGCCTGCGCACACCTAGGGGTAGAGTGTTATGCTGGATGTGTTGGGGTAGTGTTAAGGCTACATGACCCTTCAAACAGGGTCACAGGGTCCAGCACAGGCGACCAAAGAAACCCATAAATTTCCCATATTTTTCACACTATAAAGCACACCGGATCATAATGCGTACTATCAATAAGCGTCTATTTTCATAAATAAGGCTGAATGTTAATCTACACATATTTATCTGCTGAAAACTGTTTATTAGAGTGAGTAAAGTGCTTCCATTTATTTACACTAAGCTTAGATTTATAGATTTCCACTAAAGCTGGGTGCAGCGATATTATCATTAGCTGCCCAACAGTGCTACATTTAAGGAACCCTAAGTGTTCTGGTAAGCCAGGGGGATATTAGCTAGCAGTTCCTCACATGTAGCTTGTTTTAACACTGTAAACACACAGACTACAGTCCGATATACTCAGTTAGCAGCAAGTGCTAATACTGCTCCAGAATGCTAGCCGGAGTTAGCAGCAGGCTGCTGGCCAATAATACCTCTAAACGGCTAAAGAGCTAGTGCTTAGAACAGTTAGCAGCTACTGCTAATGCTGCTCAAGCAGTGCTAGCCGGGGTTACCAGCAGGCTACAGGCCAATAATATTTACCTCTAAATGGCTAAAGATGATTAGCGCAGTTAGCAGGTAATGCTAATACTGCTGGAGAACTAAACTGAAACTCCTGTTTAATGCTGTACTTCAGCAGAGTGGCTTTACTGCTCCTTACAACCTGACTGGGTTGTACATAATGCTCACTGGATTATAAGGCACACTGACAAATTAAAGGATTTTAAGTGCACCTTATAGTGTGAAAAATACAATAAGTATTTTCCTTGTTTAAAACCACGATGACCACTATATTATATACTATATAATAGTTTAACGTGTACTTTTAATGTTTTATGGCCTTTTTCTACATAACAAGCATACAAATATAGCTAGTAGTTTGTCTCAGTAGCTAGCTAGGTAGGTAACTTTTCCATTCCACCTTCCAGTTTGCAGCATTTAAGGTGTAAAGGAAAAATAAAATAAAATAAAAGCTAATAAAAGCTCATGTCAGGAACAGACAATAATATTTAATTGCTGCACCACCTGCCCCCGTTCTAAAGACATATGATGTTGTAAAGTTAACTAGTTTAGCAGGAGCTAAGTTGCTGAACTTTACCTCCCCACTTCTATAGCTTAACTTGTATCAGGTGCTCGAAGGGTTGTTCACATTCCACCCCCCAAAACTCTAGGATTATACTTGAAAATAAGAGATAGGGGTACAAAAGAGACATGGGCCTATATGTCCAAAAGTATTGGGACACCTGAACATTTTTCACGAGTTTATCCTAATAAAAAAAAGAGTTTATCCTGCTTTTGTGGGAGTAACTGTCTCTACTGTCAGGAGAAGAATTTCTATCAGATTTTGGAGCAGCACTGTATTATTGAAATAATAAATTGCATTTAGCGACAAGAGGTCAGAATGTCGAATCACCTGATCAGCACCTCAGTACAATATTAAAGATTTTAAAACCACACAGTGAAGTTTAACCTTAGCTCAGAAACACTAAACAAACCTATCTTACCCCAACAAGCCCAAAGTCATAACACAATGCTACTTTCTGTCCCATGACTTTTAAAAATGTAAGTGTACAAGATACTAAAACAGAATTAGGTCACATTAAATGTAAAGTCCAGAGTGAAGAGAATAAATATACCTCCATGAAGGTTCCTTCCGTTTTCCAGATCTGGATGATGATGCCCAGAGGAATGCAGACCATGGAGGACATGGCCATCGTCCAGCCAATCCCATAGCCCCAGTCCGGATACGTGTAGACGTTATTATACTTCAGAGGCTTATACTTAATCAGGAAGAACAGGAATATACCCTAAAACAGAGAGAGGAACAAAGTACATTACATTATGACTGTGCCAGTTTTTTAAATACCGGATTATAATGCGCACTATAAAGGAATGTCTTTTTTCTTGTCTATTTTCATACATAAGGCGCACTTTAAGCAACAATAGTAAGGAACAAGGGTGTCAACATGTTGTTAATCTACACAGGTTTCTCTCCTGAAAACAGTTTATTAGAGTGAGTAAAGCGCTTCCATTTATTTACAGTAAGCTTAGATTTCTAATATTATTAACACAGCAGTTAGCAGCTGCGCTAAAATATTGCCCAACAGCGATAAACTGAGGAACCCTGAGTGTTCTGGTAACCCAGGGCGATATAAGCTAGCAGTTTGTCTCATGTAGCTTGTTTTAACACTCGGCTACTGTACCGATATACTCACATCTGAACGACAAAAGAGTTAGCACTGCAGCTGCCCTTACAACCTGACTGGTAAAAGATGTTAATCTGTTTCAAAAGAGTCAAAGTATTGGCATGCAGTTTTTTAAAACTATTAAACTTGGGTTAAGAAGTACCCAACACATTTTTAAAAAAAATTAAGGACAGTGGGGAAACATCATCTTTGAGAAAAGAATGTGGCCAGCAAAAATTCTAAATGATGGTGCCAAGGAATTGGGACTAAACAGCTGTGTAGCCTTCACTTATCAAGAAATTCACTTATCGATAAGGCTAAATTGGCCACCAGACCTGAACCTCAATGAGAATCTTTAGGATGTGCTAGAGAAGACTTTGCAGGTTTTATTCAAGGTTCTTGAATGAAATATATATATAATTTGTAAATGTGTATAAATAAAGCTGTAGAGAATTTGTTATAATAAATATGAAACTATATAAAACTGTATATCATTGTTTTCCAGTAAAAAATATATCTCCATTTTTGTTAATGTTTAGTTTACTACATAATTTAAACACACAAACTATAGAATTCTTCAAAATTTCCTGAAAGAAACAATTTTTTCATTGACTTCCACTGAAATTTTTACCTCTCTCTTGTACAGTTGCCATTTTGGAGATTCGTGTTTTTCATTGTTCAGTGATTATATATTTTTAATCCATACTGAGGTATTAAACTGTGCTATACTGTTGATCTTGGCATTTAAAAGTCATTGACAAAATATTGATTGTGAGGCCCGGAAAGTTTTCTGTTGGTGACGAATTTAAAACCCAATCTTAACATCATTAGATATTCAGTCTGTATCATACAGTTTATAAACACATTCATTACACATATCACTCAGCAGAGACGTTGCTGAAACTCACAGAGCAGATGCCGGGGGTGAGGATTTTCCAGCACCACTTGATGAAGAAGATGGGCTTATAGCCAATCATATCCTCAATGTTCATGTAAAACCTGTCACTGCCTGGAAATCACATTAATATTCAGTTAATAATTAATTACACATGTAAATCACAGGGTTTATGTAAAATGAAGTGCTGTTTGCTTTTATATTAATTTATCTGTAATCTGAGCTGTAGTCTATAAACTGCTGCAGGTGTTTTTATCATATGCAATACAGGTTTGTTTCCAGCAGGTGGCAGAACAGTACCAAAAATATATCATCACATATCACAACTAAACATCTTAAGTCTAGTCTAAATATATGATATTGCTCAGTATAAGATTATTAAACTTAATAAATTTATTCATTAAAATATATGTTAAAAAACAAATACATATATAATGCAAACACAAAAAATGTATATACATTTATTGGTATATATTGTTCTTAATTATTTAATGTAAATTCTATAAGCAGACTATTTGACGAGTTTCAAGGTAAAACCTTCAGCTTTTTTTTTGCTTCTTTTAACCAATGTATAGTATGTGTAACATACTTTTTTTATCTAGTCTAACTGTGTGTATTCCTAACCCAAAAGAGCTCATGGTGCTGTATGTGTCACAGACACTTCAAAAGCAGAGTAAAGTTCCTTACAGCACTCTGTCTGTCCTTCACTTTAACTCATGAAGTTCCTAAGTGACACATATTGATCATCATGAGAGCAAAGTGTGTCCGTTCATCTGACCGTATTTACAGAATGTAGGAGTGCTGGGTTAGTGCTGGAGAGAAAATTTGCTCCTTTAAAAAGTGTATTCAATTCAAATGCTTTTATTAAATGTTTTAATAAATATATCTTTAATAAATTGATTAAGTTTTGAATTTCGTATCAACATTCAATAATAAGTCTGGACTCTTATTGGTTAATAACAAACACATCTGCCAACTGAGTTAATAGATAATATACTTAAATATATATAAAGAACATTTATATAAAGTACCAGTCAAATGTTTGGGCACACCTTCTCATTCAATGTTTTTATTTATTTAAATTGTTTTCCTACATTGTAACTGAATACTGAAGTCCTCCAACCTATGAAGGAACACATAGATTTAAGTAGTAACTTAAAAGTGTTAAATAATCTATAATTGTATAACGATGCATTAAGGTGCTTTATCTGGAGTGCTTGGGGTTTCTGAGGCTGGTAACTCTGATGAACTTATCCTGTGAAACAAAGATAAGTCTTGCTCTTCCTTTTCTGGGACAGTCCTGATGAGAGCCGGTTTCATCATAATGTTTTTGATGTTTTTTGCAACTGCATTTAAGGATACTTTTAAAGTTTTAGATTTTTTTTTTTCAGATTGACTGGCCTTTATTTCTTTAAGTATTTTTTTTCTTGCCATATATATATATATCAGAACATTACTCAAATAGGGCTCATATTAACTGTATACCTCTTCACAACTTTACGACTAAAAAAATGCCATGACATTCAAAGTGCCTACTACTACAAAAAATTTAAATAATGAAAAAACTTTTGATTGGTACTGTCTCTAAATATTAAAGAAAATTAATATATTAAAGATGACTTTATCCAAGAGGATAGCATATTTTTTTACAGTGTGTGAAGGCGCTGTGCTCTTATACTGAATAATTAATCTCCCGGGTGAATACATAAGGCTTTTATGACGATTCCCCCCCCCCACACACACACACACACATACACACACATACGAGTGTTCAGTGAGGTGTGAGTACAGTGTGAAATATAGATGAAATATAAATATAGATATAGAACAGGTAGAGGGGTGGGAAAGGTCTTACCGTAGACCCACCCAATACAGATGGACTCGAAGATGGCCACGAACAGCAGGCACATCCCGCTGGCAGCGTACGAGTCGAACAGCTGGAACACATACATCCCACCCTGCAGAACAGAGAGAGAGAAAGAGAAGGAAAGAGAAGGAGAGAGAGAGAGAGAGAGTGTTGGAAAAGTGAAGTCTGCACTTACTGCTCCTTGAAGCGCTACATTATTGATCGAGAAAACCTCACAACAAATCCCAATTTCACCCAAACGTCTGAGTGCTGACTGACTGTCTCTTCAGATTAAACCACTCACTTTAACTTCTTCTTAAAGGGTGGACAAAGTTTAAATATAGAATTTTTACATAAAATAAGTCATTTTGTATTTCAAATCAGTTTTGACAGTCTTATTTCCTCTAAAAAGCTCCAGCTAACTGTTTTAAAAGGGGCAAAACTGGCCTCAGAATCTTTCAGCCCATACAGCGAGTAGCTACTAGCACAGCAACACAACAGGGCTAACAAACACATTACTAACCACTAGGGGTGTCACGATTCTCCTAATCCTCGGTTTGATTTTATTTCAGATTTTAGGGTCATGATTCGATTTGATTCTCGATTTTCTTTTTCTTTTTTTTTTTAACAGCAGAGAGGCCTATGCCAGTTTAGATTAGTCTATGGTTAGTCATTGGTTTGATTCACCAAATTATCCAAAATATCTTATTTAAAAAGGTGGGCTTGACATAGTGACAAGTGATCTGTAATACACCACATTAGGCACTAATGGTCAAATCTAAATAATTTAATTAATATATATATGTAATGCCATCTAGTGGCTTTTTTTGGTAGCAGCAGTGTGCGCTATTAAAACAGCAATGTGCAACATAAAATAAATAATAAAAAGAATTCAGGAACAGTCATGTACAAAATAATAGAACAATTAGAGCCTTAACAAACTGAACTCTATCCTACTATAACAGTTAAACATGAAAAATAACACTTTAAGACTTTTTCAGTCCCTGAGAATGACAAGTTTTATTTCTTTAACAAAGATATATTATTAACTTTATCTGAGAAAAAGATGCTCCTTAAGGTACCAAAACTAAAATTAACATATTTGAAGCTAGACAAAACAACTGTTATTTTTATATTTTCAACTTTTTCTTTAAGGAGATAAGAATGTCCACATTCTCTGGAGAAAGGGCTGCTTTTTGAGCAGTCACCGAGATGTCGGCAACAGGTTGGTGCACCATTTGCGTAGCTTAGAGGGAGGGACCGTCGATCATCTTTTTGACTTCGAGGCTCGAGACCATGACATAATTTCGATCGATTTCGATGAAATGTGGAAATCGTGACACCCCTACTAACCACACAAACCAGTAAACTCTGCAGACACTCAATAACAGCGATATTGTGCAGGGCTACAGAATGTGTAAGGCTAATGCGGCTTAAGGAGGAAAGAGATGGCAGGTTATAGGTTTAACCCTCACTAACCAGATATCCCTCTCCAGAGTCAATCTTTTAGCCCATACATTGAGTCAGGTATTAGCTTAGCCAAAGTTCTGTAGTGCTTTTAACATGAACCTAACTTAAACTTATTCTTTCCTCTAGAGCGACAGTGCACGGCACATTACAGAAGCAAAGCATGACGACAAATCACCAAGTTTGCCTGGTAACATCCAGTTTTGCTGTCAACCAATATCGGCTGATTAAGGTGATATATAATTAGCGATCACCCACCAAAACACTGATAGGTCCTTCTCTAGTAAAGAGGCTTGATAAATGACAACAGAAATTACCATATACATACTATTTACACATCAAAATACAACTTATAATATTCAATAAATACAGTTTATGCATTTATTAATTAAAACCACACCAAAAAATATAATTTGTTTTTGCACAGTTTTCAGTGTTCAGTGCTCAGTGTATTGTAGTGTTCTATAGTTAGAGCTGTATGAAAATATTTATGCCTTACAGTGAAAGTGTTCACCTGACTGCACATTACTCAGTCTGAGAGCTAATGCTACTGTACTGCAGAGTTCAGTACTATTTTTACCCTCCGCTGAACCTTTAAAAGCTCACTTTTAAACCACAGTACAGAACAAAATACAGTAAAACAGTACAAAAAACATTCCTACTGTCTTTAATCTTAATTAAACAGCATCACAAACTTGACCCAAAACCATGTTTACATACAAGATTCTATTGTTAGTCTCATGTACTAAATTCTAAAAGTAAACTCAGTCTGCTGTACTGAATGCTTTAGACTCTGTACTGAAAATAAAGGTTTTAAGTACCAAAATGATATTCAAAAACACATTTCCCTGTTGTTATTATTTACAATTCTATTTTCTATTTAGAATATTTACAGTAGTTTTTGTGTTACAGTATGTTGTTGTGAAGCTGCTGAAAGTAACTAATGAAGTAATTTGAAAGTAACTGTAGCTTGCCATCAGCTGCCAGAGCCCCAAGAGCACCATTGGCCTTGCTCTCTCTGGGTGGGTAGACGGCACTCTTTCCCCTCATCACTCCAAAGAGTGATGTTGATCAGCACAAGGCGTCTGTGAGCTGATGTATCTGAACTGAGTCGATGTGCTTTCCTTTGAGTGAGCTGTGATGCTACTCAGCAATGCTGCATCAGCAACATTTCAAAAAGAGGCAGTGGCTGACTTCACATGTATCAGAGGAGGCATGTGCTAGTCTTCATCCTCCTGGTGTATTGGGGCATCACTAGTAAAAGGGAGAGTCCTAATGAGTGGGTTGAGTGATTGGCCTTGTAAATTGGGGAGAAAATGGGATAAAAATAAAAAAAAGAAAGCAACTTAGTTACTTTTTAAAGGAGTAATCAGTAATCAGATTATGTTTTCATAGTAAAAATGCCATCACTGGTTGGCTCTAATGCTTTTACAGCATAATTGTAAACTTTTAAACCACAGTACTGTACAATTCTTACTCGTACAGTCCTTGGGCAAGTTTACAAGTGGATTCTATAATGAGAAACACTTTGGAACACCTTTCTCGACTCTCCTGCCCTTGACGACAGCAATTTTCTCCACCCCTGACACACCTGATCAGTTCCATCAAGCATTAATGATTATTTCATGAGCTGTGTTATGCGTGGCAGAGCTTGACTGAAATAAAACAGACTGCAGAGGAGCTCAGACATCACGACTGTACGTAAAGGAAGCCGAAACTTTAGAGAAAAAATTATTTTTAAATTACAGAACTGGGCAAAATTATTTAGAATATTCTATTCTGTTTTGTACAATACAGACCATAATGAGCAGCAGTAGAACATACACTGACAAAGTGCCAAAAGTCATAGGACAGCTGCATGTAAACTGATCACAGAGTGTTACTTTGAGAGACAGTTTGGGAATGCTTACACAAAGTATAAGTTATCTTTTAGCAAGGCCATGCTATTGTATTATCAATTATATGAGTGACGTCTGATAGTGGGTGGGGCTTTCCATTTCTGTAGTTGTTCGAAAGTCTTTTAACATTCCTCATTTTTCAGTTTACAGTGAGTGGTAATGATGGTGACCAGCAACATCTGGTTAAAATTGTCCATGCTAACAGACAAGCGAATCTGTCAGAATTTCAGATTACACATTAATAATCAATGCGGAAGACCCCACCCCCATATCCCACAGCTCAGTGCAGTGTTCTTCAGCTTAGTGAGACATGGCAAAAGTCATGGGACACAATACAAAAAAATCCTGTTATTATTTTTTTATTTTTTATTTAGTGTAATGAACATTAATGTAAATGTAGATATGGCATATGAATTTATGTATACAGACCTCAGTTAACATGGTTAGACCCAACAGATAGGAGACCACAGACATTCCTAGGATGAGCAGTTCTCTACGGTAGCCCACTCTGAAGGTTTTGGGGTACATGTCCACCACTGCGGTCACAAGACTCTCTACACACACAAACTACACAGAGAGACAAAAGGGATTAAGTATAGAAAAAAAGACTTATAAATGACTTCTTTTGTCAAATCATCCAACATATTTGCATGAATAAATTTCTAGGAATTTCTAGCAAAACCTAGGCAAACCCCTAGCCAAGGTCCGGGAAACTACAGCCAATGGTGTACAAAAAGTATGTGGTGGACACCTGCTTCTGTAGGATTTCTTCTGAAATCCAGGGTATTAATAGGAAGTTGGTGCCCATTTCATTTTTTTTCTTCTAACAGGCTTCACTCTAGATGTTGGAACATTGCTATAAGGAGCAATACTTTGATGTCATTCAGCTATAGGAGCATAACATCGCCAATTCCTCCCAAAAACAGTACCAGTAGCAGGATAAGTAAAAAACTTTATTTACTTTTCAATGTAAATGGATTTAAATCAGAGCATATTGGTCTATTCATCATAACATTAAAATGATAAAATGATAAAATATTTTGTCACCTGACTGTCCAGCCCAAGGAAGATGAGCATCACGAAGAAGAAAAATGCCCACAGAGGAGCCCAGGGCATCATGGTTACGGCCTTCGGATAAGCAATAAAGGCCAGACCAGGTCCTGAAATAAACATGGAATGAGTAAAGTGAAAGTGAAAAATTATAATGCAAGGCTAGGACAGAGCATTAGCTTATCCTTATTTGTTGGTTTATCAAAACAACAGATGACTTTCTCTTTGAAAATTCATGACAAACCTGCACTGCTGAAGTAAATTTATGATTAAAATTACACCACTGAAATAAATGTTTGGTTAAAACTGCACTGCTTAAGTAAATGTATGGTTAAGATTACACTACTAAAGTAAATGTATGGCTAAAATTGCACTACTAAAGCACGTTTATGTCTTAAACTGCTGATAGTAATGATAGCCTAACTATCTCAGAATTAGGTAAATGTATGATTAGAATTGCACTATCCATTACAATGGATCTGACGCCTATAGGTTACCCCTTTGGGACAAAATACTTTTAACCTTTGGGTAAACAGGTGCTGATCTCTACAGGCTGTTCAGGGGTAGGATAGCAGAACCAACTTAGACTTAGGTAAATATATGATTTGAATTGCACTAATGAAGTAAATATACAACTAAAGCTCAGAGAATAAACCATCACGATGGGTTTGATGTCTATAGGGTGCGCCTCAGAGATGGCATTCTTTCATCTTATCCGAAGCTCAGAGGATTTCTGGGTAAACAGGGTCTGATCTCTGTCACTCTGTCACTCAGCGCTCAATGCTGCACAGACGGCTGAGCAGACCTTTGAACAGCACAGGAAATGATTCTACGATCAACATGCTAAGCAAATGCCAGCCCTGGACCCGGGCCAGGCAGTCAGAGAACTAAAGGGTGGGATCAGGGGTTGCAGCAGTGCCTCTTGAATGTGGCAGTCCCAGGGGTGGCACTGAGCATGAGAGGAGTCGACAAGTACTGATGGGTACATTTCACCCATTTTAATACCAGTTTAAACATGCCCTCGTCCACTTGGTCTCACCAGTTTAGCCTGGAGGGAATGGCTGGTGTTTTATTACTGTGTCAGCTCGTGTGAAGTTTATTATTGTCAGAAAGGGACTGTGAGAAACTGAGAAAAAGCACAAAATCTACAGAAGAACCTGCGTAGGAATAACCACAGCAGAAGTACATGTACAAGCACTGTCCTGCTAGATTTGCATCCAGGCAATCTGCCTCCACTGCTACAACCATGTGTAAGTAATTACAATATAAGAGTGAAAGGATAAATTTATTGGGGAAACTGTACAATTGGAAGGTCTTTGGTACCCTATTGGGGGTCTCTAGCCTGGATACAAGATGAGATACGGGAATAGAGGCACACACATTCTGTATGGCATCCAGCAGCACATTTACCCACAGTAATGTTGCAGCTGGGCCTGTAGATGCACTCTACACTTAAGCTGGCATTCCAGCCAGGCCCATAAATGCTTAACTGGTGATAAACCTGGCGACAAGGCACAACAAGAAAGTGCATTTTGTAGCTTGAAATGTGCAAAAGGCATAAACTAATTCACTTAATTACTCATAGGTGTGTTTTGGGTGTAACGTGAAATAAACCAGTCAGTGTGTCACTTTCCATTCCCTTTAAGAGCCAGCTGGGCTCTGACTTTGGTGCGTTCGTATTTTAGGAGGATGGCGCTTTGTGCGTCTCAGCAGAAGAACCTCATGTTAACGCTTTGAAGGTACGTCACCAGCTCATTCAAGAAAACAGCAATGTTTCTTTTATTCTTTATTCTGTTATTGTTGAGTTAAAAGTCAATGGGTTTTGACGAATTACTGTTGTCATGGTTTTAATCAGTCACTTGCGCACCTGTGTTTTCCGCCGCCAAAATAGCAACACGCAACAAATGTACCCAAGCACACCGCATTTCTAGACCGCCACGCCCATCAGTGTAGATTTATTTCTTAGCTTGGGGTGCAAGGCATGAAAATAGACTGTTGACGTGGTGTATGGTAGCAAAGAGCAACGCAAAGTGCCTTGCGCAGAGTGTACATTTATTTAAAGTAACCTATAAATACATAAACACATTATCACACTAACCTGACTCTGCCACAGCCTCGATCGGCACGTTCTGCTCATAGGCCATGAAGCCCAGGACGGAGAAGATGGCAAAACCTGCCACAAAGCTGGTACCACTGTTCAAACAGCACAGCATGATGCAGTCCCTGCAAAGGCATGGGAAGATTAGTGTAAAACAGGCATGTTTATTGGTATTATTTACATTTTTACTCAAATTCATTTGGTATCTTCACACAAAGAGATGATAATTTTTAGCATATTGTTCTATTTTGGCCGTAAAAGCTGTTACTGCTAAACAATAGTATAATCAACCAGGACCTACCAGCAGCACAACAAAGCATGCTTTCTCTGCTGTTGGGACGACGCCATTCATCCTGCTAGAATGACTTGGAACAGTTGCACAAATTAAGACTTTTTGCAAAGACTAGAAACTGATATGGCATCATTCTGACCCAATTTAAGAAGAGTTCTTCCAATCTATAGAGTCATTATTGAATTTGGGCTCATTTAAAATCCAATTTTCAGTTCAATTCCCCTGCACATCTGGTGCCACCTTATGGGCCTCAATTATAAGGATCCATCAGTAAACAGAAAGTAGGGCATCATATCCAGCAAATCTATGCAACTTCTTCTCATTAAAGTCAGATCTCACCTGTAGCAGTTATTATTGTAGCTGTTGTAGCTTCCAAGAGCCGTCAGACAGCCCAGACAGATAGCATAGGAGAAGAAGATCTGAGTACCAGCGTCCACCCACACCTAAAGAGAACAAAATTAGGAATGTTACTTTACCTTCTACTTTCTATTTCAAAAATGTTTCAAATATTTACTTTTAGTACACATATAATTAACCCTCTATTGTAATGAAGGCTCAGGACCAGCAGATGCCTCCTCTGATACATGTCGAGTCAGACGGATTTTTAATTGCCACCAATCAACTTCAGCATCACTTGGCAGCATAGTCCCAAATCTCCAGCTCTGATACATCAGCCAACAGATGCCAGTGTTGACCAGCATCGCAGTGGGAGTCAAGAGAGCAGAGAGCACCACCTACTGTAGAGCACCACATACTGTACCCCCCGGACTCCGGCTGCTGATGGACAAGCTGCATGACTGGGATTTGAACTTGTGATCCTTAAGCCACAGTGCCAGTGCACTGCATTGATACATTATTGTCAGTAACCTAGTGAAAGTATTCAATTGATGCTGTTAGACAAACATTTTGTGTCTTCATTTTTGGTGTTTTTAAATTTTTTACATAACTGTAAGTATGGCAGAACAGTTTAGAGTGTAATTTGATTGCCAACAACATGTATAGCACACCTATATGAGCAGAAACAAATTTCTCGTGAACTTTAGTCCACTTTCTTCCTCTCTCTTCACTCTCTGATTTGAGTCATTATATAATTGTGAGAGGAGGCTGTAAGAAATTGGCCACAGGGCCCCATGAGCCGCAGGCGAATACGGCAGCACCTCTTTAAAACGCTCTCACATAACCATTCAGCCGCTAATCTCCTTTACTGGGAAAACAATCGACAACTCACAGTATTTGCTTCCTCCTGCGGGAAACCAGGGCAACCTCCCCCCCTGACCTCGCCAACACAGAGCAGCTCCCCTCCAGGAACATCCATTCTACAGGAACGGCCATTTACATCCTTTCAGTTCCACACTGGCCCACTGTGGATGCGCTAGCCTGGCTTCACTCGGACACGATGCTACATTATTTAAGAGCTGCTTATTGGTGTTGGGGCTAATTTAGAGCTCTGTTTTGTCTTGTTTTGGGTCTCGGAGGGAATAAATACAAAGTTTTCTTTTCCTTAATTCTCAATTTGGAAGGTTTTTGGGTAATTGTCGGATATATCTTGTATAAATTCACATTTTAACTAAGAGTTTTCACACACTTAAGGTTCTAACTGCAGTTTAGCGATTATATACACATTAAAGAACTTTACCACACCCTGTCAGCATCATCTGTGTGCATGTTGGCACAGTTTCCCTACACTTAACACTGATAGGTCTGTAGAATGTGGTCAGTTTAGCAAATTTGGTCTTTAGGTGTTGTGCTAAATTCTGCATCCCTGCCAGAATGCAACTCTCATAGAGTGCAGGTAAGTCCCATCTATGGGTTATTGATTTTGGTTTACATTAACTGTTAACATCAACTGTTAACTGTTGTTTTTTTTTGTTCTAAACTACTTACACGATTTATAATAAAATATAGTACAAATCGTCCAAAAAGTGTTCTCACACTGCAAACAAATTGGACATGGCCATCACCATTTACTATATTTTTCGCACTATAAGGTGCACCTAAAATCCTTTAATTTTCCCAAAAAAATGTAGAGAATGAATAGAGCTGGTAATTGAATTTCGGTACCGACCGAAATGTCTGGGTACTACCGAGTACCGAAAGGTCTAATAACAATTTGTTTTTGATACTTTGCCTGAAACGCGCATTAACGAGGAGAGTGCGCACAGAAAGGTAAAAACAGCTGCTCACTCTACCCTGAAATATTATAATACAGTAAAAAGCTCTAGTCTAACCTAACCTAAACCACACTACTCTATTATTCCTGCTTCCTCACAATAATACAGAATTTTTAATTGATTGACCCCACTAATATAAATATAATTTAATTTTTCCAACCTAATGCTGATATTTCTTAAAAAGAACTCTAAAAATGCATTCAGCAGTATGCTTAGGGATAATATTTGTAGTTTAAGCAGTTAAAGTAACGCTGTTATTTTTGTTCCAACCAGATCTAAAAGTATGGTAGCCGCTCATGGTGACAGTTTGAGAATGAGATTACTCATGTCGGCTGTTAAATATATATATATATTTTTTTAGAATAATTGTAATAATTTTTTTTTTTAATTTAAATTTAGAATAAGGTACTGAAAAAAAAAATCTAAGTTTGAACCGGCACCGGTATCAAACATTTTTTAACAGGACCCAGTCCTATGTATGAATTCTACCAGTCAGATTGTAAGGAGCAGGAAAGCCACACTGCTGAAGCACAGCGTTATAAAGCAGTTTCAGTAAAGTTTATTGTTTTAACATGCAGGCTTTGGCCCGAACAATGAAAGAGCTAGCTCTGGTTAGCTTCAAATGCTAATACTGCTCCTGCCACAGAGCTGAAGAAACTGCATTGAAACCTTTATATCACTGTACTTTAGTGGAGTGGCTTTACTGCTCTTTAATATCTAACTGGTAAAATTCAGTCATAAGGCGAGCCAAATTATAAGGCAAATTGTAGCTTTTTAGGGAAATTAAAGTGCGCTTCATAGTGCGAATAATATGGTATATTGGACTGTAGCCTGCGTTTACCATGTTAAACCAAGCTATGTAAGCTACTTGAACATTCAGGTTTCCTCAGTGTAGCGCTGTTTTTTTTTACTAGCACTAAATGCTGCTGGCGCTGCTGCTAGCGCTGCTAATAACTGTGTTGCTGCTAACTGTGCTAAAATACTGAAAATCTAAGCTTACTGTAAATAAATGGAACCGTTTTACTCACCCAAATAAACAGTTTTCAGGAGAGAAACCTGTGTAGATTAACATCCAACGCATGTTTGATTTTCAAAGAAAATGTTTTTTTCAAGTACTTAGTTTACTTAGGCGCCCCCAGAAGCGAGACCTTCTGAATTAGAAGGGAAACATTACGACACCCCAGTTCCTTACAATTTTCGCTGAAAATGTGCCTTTTAATCTGGTGCGCCTTATATATGTAAATAGATCAGAAAATTGTCTGTATAATACTGTATAATACAGTGCACAGTCTGTACAGTCTGTATAGTCTGTAAAAATACAGCATCTGGCAACGTGTCCGCTTTACACTTCATATATATTTGTTTGAACCAATCCATTTAACAATAAGTATAAGTTCACCCACTGTTTTTTCTATTGCATAGTGAAAGAATCCATTTCACTTGATCAATAGGAGTATCCACTTCGGTGCAGTTAGTGTATAGACAGTAATAGTGTAGGCTGCAAAAACTGGAGGAGGTAGCGTTAGTCCCATTGTCATCTCACAATGTCCTGCCTAAACCTTATTCTTTTATTCTTATATTCCCTCAAAATGAACCCTAGGCCATGTTAATTAAATGCTCAACTGAAAAATTATATCTGAGGGGTAAGCTTTGCCTTATTTACTTTAAGTAACAGTAGAGTATTTTTGGTTGAGGATCAATTGTTTGCAATATTTGCTCCCTTCTTAGAAACAATGTGGAAAGTAAGTTAAAATGTCCCCACAGGACACGTTTTTTTTTTTTCCAGTGGAAATGTTAATGGAGTTAGCTGGCAAGTCAGATCGATCAGTTAGCCATCATTTCATTCAAATTCACAAATCACTGATTTGTTTTTGACAGTACTGTACTGTAATGCCAAAAATAAGGCCACATCTGCTCTGATGATATTTACTGATTCTCTGTTGTGATTTGAAATTGCAGTGAGTAACCAGAATACTTCTGTAGCCTTATTTAGTGCACAGAGCGCCACCTGCTGGTGTTTATATTACCAGCAAGAAGGAAATAATCAAGTTTTGTAGGTAAAATAAGGTGTTTAACCGGTTACAACACACCAGGATGCCTTTATTAATGAATTTATGAAAAATGTATTGGGAGGACCCCCAGGCAACCCCTGCCCCTAAGTGTGTCTCCCCACTGACTAAGCTAAGTAAAGCTAAGCTAAGTAAACAAAGCTGTAATAAAAAAAAAAAACTTACAGATTTATCTCCTGAAAACTGTTTATTTGGGTAAGTGAAGCGCTTCTGTTTATGTACAGTAAGCTTACAGGTTCCTGAATTGGCTGGAGTTTTAGAATTAGCGGCTAACCGCTACCGCCCGACAGTGCTACACTGAGTAAACCCTGAGTGTTCCAGTAAGCCAGGGCGATATTAGCTGGCGGTTTGTCCCACGTATCTTGTTTTAACACTGTAAACACGGTAAATGCACAGTCCGATATACTCACCTGTGAGCGGCAAAAAAACTAGATTGGTTAGCGGTTAATGCTAAGGCTACGTAAGGCTAAGGAAACGTCACTGAAACTCCTTTATGAAGCTGTACTTAAGCAGAGTGGCTTTACTGCTCCTTACAACCTGACTGGTAAAATTCATACATACCGGATTATAAGGCACTCTGGCGACTTTGAGAAAAATGAAAGAATTTTAAGTGCACCTTATAGTGTGAAAAATACAGTAGGTGTAAAAGCAGCCTTTATATGTGAGTTCTGTGAGCAGACGCAAAATAACAGGGTTGTAAAAACGCTTGTTAAATGAGCATTTTTCACCTACAATTTTTTTTACAACTAACTGCAGTTTACAAACTCAACAATCATTCTATATCATGTACTTTTTTACTACTGTGTAAATTGCTTGCATCGCATTAATCCCTCCATCAAATTTTCATAGCAATTTTGAAAAGGAGAGATAAATATAACCTTCAGCTTGACATTGTTTCAAAATGAATACTGCAGCTGCAGATGCCTCGGCTGGAAACGAAGCGGCTAATGGATTTGGGGAGCATGCACATTTCATGCAGTACACTTCCACAAATGGCATGAACACCCAGGAGCCTGGATGGAAGCCCTTCTGCAGAATGCCTCCTCCTCAGATAATAACTTAAGGATGTTCCCTGAACTGGCCATTTTCCATTTCTATATAGATTCCCTTTACTTATATCTTATGTTCAATGTCTTATTAATATATATATATATACTATATTTCTTAATCTTGTTTAATACAATATAAATCGGATATCGATGAGAAGAATATAGAAGCCACTGGCTGTGGTGTACATTAATTCACACACTGAATAAAGTGAACTGAAAAAAAGTGCAAAATCAATATAGATCACGTCTTTTAGTTAATAGTATTTGACCTAAAGACTCATGACTCTTATAACAAAGCCTCAAACAGTGGACTCACCAAGGGTAGACGCAATGCTAACTGTTTTTCTAAGCTGGATTATTCATTGATAGTTGATGACAGATCAATAGCACTGTATTGGCATATAGCTGCAGGTTCAATGGTTCTAAGTGATTCTAAAATAAAAGTAAATGTTTTTCAAATTTACATTACAGTCTCTGTTTTCTATTGCAGTATAAACTAATTTATATATATATATAAAATATAAAAAAATATAAAATATAAAATATAAAATATATATATAGAACTATTGTCTATTTTCTGATGTTATTGCAACATTCTCTGGAATCTAGCAGAGATATCTAAATAAAAACAGTATAATAGATACTCTCAGTCTCAGTAAACTGGACGCTGGGGTAACACAGGGTGGGTAATAAACAACACACCATACAGAGTCTGGAACAGACCGTTTATTGTCCGAACTGAAAGCTAATTAAACACTGGTGTCAGAGGCTCTCCCAGCCAAACAGCAGTTCTTTATCATCCTTTCTATTTATTTCTCACTCCTTACACATCCCCTGTTCACTCTCCATTCACTCTCCGCTCACCTCTGCGCATGGACCAGCCTTTGGATAGCTTTCAGTACTACTTTACCTATACATATACATACATATACAGACTGTTCTCATACAGAGTTCCCCAAAGGTGGAACAAACTACCTTCCACTACCAGATCAGGAGAATCTCTCGCTATCTTTAAGAGACTCCTGAAGACAGAGCTCTTCAAAGAGCACCTACTCTCCTAACACCTCTAACACACTAACTACTTCTAACCCCATTTCCTTCTTCCCCTCCTTCACTTCTCTATCCCTTTATTTCCCTTCGACCTCCTTTAAGCCCTATCTAAAAATGGTTTATCTAAATTCCTATTACTTTTGTACTTCATTATTGTAAGTCACTTTGGACAAAAGCGTCTGCCAAATGAAAAGTAATGTAATGTAATGTAATATACTGTATATTATATCTAGTATTATTTAAAACTATGAATTTCTTTCTTAGATTTTTATTCTTTTAGTGGGTTTTGATGGCTTACTTGCTGACTAACTCAATTAGTATATCCACAAATCAGAATTAAGTCCCCACATCTGCACAGTAGATCCTCATTTTCCAAAACATGCCAGTGGGCTATATGGTAGGTACCCACAAATCTAAAAATGACAAATTAAGAAGATAGGAATATACAAGGGCGTAGGAGCAGGTTTGATATTGGGGGGGGACACATTTGCCAATATGAACCCAAGCCCACCCTATAGTTTCTTAGAACAACATTTGTGGAAATTACTTTTAATCACAAATAATAAATATTTTTTTTCTGTATTTTGTTTTTTATTAGTTAACAAGGTGATTTTACAACCGAAACATGTTACTTCACATTACATTTACTGTTGTAAGAAAAAATTATGCAAATACATATACATATGACAAAAATGATCAGTTATCACCTAATATTTAAAATAATATAACAGATTTGGTTATTATTATTATTATTATTATTATTATTATTATTATAATCATGTATTGGCATGTCAATTCTGTTGTATATTTACATTTTCTCTATGCTTTTATTTTTCTATTAAGAGCTCTTCTAAAGATTGGTGTCCTTTTATGTAAAAGAATGTAACTTTACGTTTCATAAAGAGTTTAATTATAAACGTCAGGACATGTGGCCTTACTGTGAACCCTGTTCTAACATATTCTACTGAATATTAACACTGTTCTACATATTCTAGAGCTTTCTCTGCTTTAAAGACATTTAATAAAGTAAGTGGTGGTATGATGTGTCTAATGCACTGCTGGATATACATGATTAAACTCAGTAAACTCAGTAAATGTTTATTAGCTGATCAGCTGGATCAGGTGGAAAACACAGTTTTGGGCAGTGATCAGGGTTAAGAAACTGCTTTAAACGACAAACATAAAGTACTGTACTAAATTCTGACTATCCACTACATCTGGCTTCTAGATAACTAGTTAACTAAATGATTTTTTGTTCATTATTGCTCACAGTAAATCCTGTAATCCTAAATTAATAAAGACAGTTTAAAAATGAAACAGTAATTAGCTGATCAGGTACAGGGCAAGTATTTTTTCTTTAACGTTGACTTCCAATCTATCTAATTCCAAAGTTAAGCTAACTCACTCACACAGCTGCAGTTTATTAATCACAGTGGGTTTAAACTGTGTGCTGATTTAGAGTCTTGTATTTTTAACCAGCTATCAGAAACATCATCACAGTTTATGTGGTTAGCCTATCGTTACCTTTCTTTTAGAAAAATCCCCGTATATCCAGATCTTAATCAGCTGAAGCTGCTGCAGCCCGATCCCGCTGCTAAATCTCACAGCGAGGGGGCGGGGCTTCCCCCACTAGCACACCGAGGGCCGCAAAACCAGCAAGCTGATTGGCTGTTTGTGCTGAGAGGCGGGACTTAATACCTGAACCGGCTCCGTGATTGGTCCGGTCTGTCTCCTCATTAATAGTACAGCTGATCTGAGCGAAACGATATAATTTTTGGGGGGGACAAATCCACCTGTTTCCAATATTGGGTGGGACATGTCCCACCCATCCCCCCCGGTTCCTACGCCAATGGGAATATAGATACTTACAGATTTACCTGTTATAAATGCTGATTAATCTGTGAAAATTGGTTAAATGATTATTGTCTACTACAGTTTACAGCTGAAAGCTGAACTGCAGTTCACCTTTAAGAGCTCAGACCTTTCTGACATTGATTTTTGCAGATATCTGATTTTAGAGCAGCATCGAGGGTGGTCTCAGATGTGACAGACCCTCAGAGAGCAATCAGAGAGGATTTACTGAGCTATCTTTACTGAGTTAATACATAATCAGAGTTATAATGGTACTGTTGGCACTCTACACCTAAATAAAGGTATCAAAGGTTTTAACATTCATTACTCAGGTAGAAGTACAGATAGCAGGGATTAAAAATAAGTTCGGGTTAAAGTAAAACTCAAGCTTTTTACTGAAGTAAAAGTGTAAAAGTGCTGGTTTTAAAACGAATGTATGTATAAAAGTAAAATATTTGTAAGGGGAAAATGTCATTGAGGATAAAAGGATGTGCCACAGGATCCTATAGTGCACTACCCCTCCCCAAAACCATGTATAAACCAATAGGGTATCAGAATGGTATATTCAATCAGATTCACTCTATTTTTTATCTACGAGAAGCCAGAATGAACACAAGCTGAAATAAAATAAAAGTCCATTTTTAAAAAGTATGGAGTAGAAAGCAAAGATAATTGTGTGAAAATGTAGAAGTAAAATAAATACTTCAGTAAAGTATAGATTACCAAAATTTCTACTTAAGTAAGATAACAAAGTGATTTTACTTCCTTAATTGCACCTTTGCACCAAAACCCTTCAATGTCTAAGAATTATTAGGGTTGGTTTAAAATGCTATGCAAATTTATTACAATATATCATTAATTGTACAGCTGGTGTCTGACCGAGAAGAAGCTCTGATCTTACCTGTGGGTCTGAGAGACGAGAGATATCAGGATACAGGTAGAATTTAATTCCATCAGCTGCACCAGGCAGTGTGATTCCACGGATCAACAGGATCACCAGCATGAAGTAGGGGAAGGTGGCTGTGACGTACACCACCTGCAGAAACAAACAGACACAATCAAAGATTGCATTGTTCAGAGTTAGTGAAAGTTATTAAACTTAGGAAGTCATGAAGAGGTTCCAAAAAAAAGCATAGCTCATGCATTCAATCACAACCTATAGACTATTGTGGGCAGATTTCTTAGCTATTTTAGAGATAGAGGCGAGTGTTGTACTACACAACATTCTGAATGGAGATTTTCCATTGAAAGGACAAAATACAGTACCAGTCAAAAGTTTGGATTTAATGTTATTTCGCATATTGTATGCCGTAACTCTTTCTTTCCTGGGGTGGTCCTGATGAGAGTCAGTTTTATCAAAACATTTCTGAGGGTGTTTGCGACTGCTCTTGTGGATACTATTCAGATTGACTGACTACATTTCTTTTTTTTTCTTTACTTAGTTATGGTAGTTGTTGCCATAATATGGATTAGAAAATTACTCAAATATAGCTATTCACTGTTTACCAACTCTACCTCTTCACAACTTTACAACTGATGCTCTCAAACACAATAAGAGAACAAGAAATTCAAGTAATTAACTCTTTTCATGTTCAGCACAGCTGTTAACTGAAAACCATTCCAGGTGACTCTACCTCATAAAGCTGATTGGGAAAATGGCAAGATGTTCAGAACTGTCATCAAAGCAAGAGATGCTACTTTTGTTCTGGTTTAACACTTTTTTGTTTATTAAATAATTCCATATTTTTTATAGTTTGGATGACTTTAGTATTAATGTTCAACCCTTTTTAAAATGACAAAAAATACGCTTTTTAAAAAATGTATCCAAACTTTTGACTGGTACTGCAGTATACGACTAGGCTTACTCCCTTGTCTGGCGAAACAAACCTTTGTAGTTAATGGGGTAAACTTTTTATTTTGTATAGAGCCTTTACATTACGTGAGTATTATGTATGTCTATAAATATTACATTTTATCGCTATTTAAAACCCCATCAAAACCAGTTTAAAGATCAGGTCACCGCTACTGTTGTTACTCTGGAAAATGTAGGTGATCTGGGTTTTTAACAGCAAAGCAAAACCATAGAAAGCTCAGGTCTTTCACTGGTCTACCAGACTGGAGTGAATGGTTTGGGGTGAATGACTGGGGATGAGTGGTGGGAGCCGTGCTCTCGAGGTGATGAGAAGGGGTTAAGGAATGTTCTGGGACGATGCCAGCGGGCAGGTTCAGTTCTGAAAAGCCAGATTGAGAGCGGAGTGAAAGCCGGATTCTCAGGGGAAAGGAGGAGGCGGAGCTCAGAGCCAGAGGTTCTGATGGAAAATCACTCAGTACTGGGTCTCTTCACTAGAACCCATTAAAATACAAAGCCTGAGCAGATACCAGGCTGTGACCCATCAACACAATGTGCATAGTCTACATCATTATAGAGCGTCCAAGAACATCTGCACCCATTCTGTCTGCTAAGATACGAGAAAACCAAGAAAGTCTGAGTCAAACTTTCTAAAATACAAAAATATTGTACATTATTTTATGATTTTAAAATAAATAGACTAATTTCTACATGTTTTAAGTAATTGTATATATTAAAAGGTCTTATTCCATTGGCAGATAACTTTGCTTAACTCAAAAAAATAACATCTTTAATTAATCACTGTCAAAAAATGATGCTTAAAACAAGTAAAATAGTGGTGGTTGTCCGGAGTTACTGAAATATACACAGTTTTGTTATTGTACATTAATATAATATACTTTAACATGGGTTACCTAATTTTTAACTGTATGTTGGTTTTTTAAGTGATTTATTGACTAATAAATAAGTTTCTTATTCTGTTAGCAAATTGGCAGCTTAATTTAAGAAATAAATAATCATTTGTCAAAGAATAATGCTTTATACAAGCTAATTCTATTGCTGTGTTATTTTTACATTTTACCATAAAATACCATATTTTTCAAAGGTATTTTGACCTATTTTTAGTGATTTTATCTACCAAAAGATAATTTTGCTTAATTCAGGGAATACAGGTTTGTGAAGAAATAGTGCTTAAAAGAAGCAAAATAGTGGTGGATGTCAAAAGTGTCTGAAATATATATACACAGTAAAAAACTATATAACATGGTAATTTCACTTGTTTTAAGCATAAGTTATTGACAAAAATGAAGTTATTTTTTTTTCAATCAAGCTAAATAATAAGAATAAGTCCCTTTAAATAGATAACATCGCTTATAGTTAGTTAAATATGTTAAAAATAATGAATTCTAGATGTTTAGACTATACTTGAAAGGATTTTACATGTTAAGCATTGTTAGTTATTGTGGTGTGCGTCAGAGCTGCTGGGCGTAAGGTGGCTGAGCTCTGCTGGTGAACTCGGCTGCAGGAACCGTTCCAAGCTTCTCAGAATCGAATCCAACATACTGAAGCTCTTTCAGCTGCAGAAGAAACCGGCCCGCGGGGGGCAGCACTAGGTTCTTGTTCTTCTGGCTCTCAGTCAAGACCGTACGAGGACAAGACCGGGTCTGACACAAAAGCCCTCTGCCCAGTTCCCCCAGAAGGAGCCCAACTGGGAAGTGTTGGCAGTGTGGGAAAATGTGTGGCAAAGCGGTGGACAATTACCAACACCTTCAGCTTGACCTCGACCATTTACTATACCTTCAGATACATTTACACCATAAACAACAGAGTTACCCCACAATTACCACGGAGGGGCGGGAAAGAGGATCATATTTATTGATTTCAGGGCTGAACAATAAAAGAATAAGATTATATCACAATATATAAGACATAAACTGATGACACAGTATATTTATTGCAATATTTTTGATAAGATACATCAGTACTGGCAGATTTCAGAAACTGCTATGCAAAGAATCTCCCATTATTATTTTAAAAATATTTCCCACATTTTTAACAGTACCTCAAGATTTGCTGCAAATCTTGGACTAATGCTCAGAAAAGTACAGTACCCTGTTTATCACAATTAATCAGAATCATACCATAAGATTATAAAATAACCACCCTTTATAATTATTATTACTACAATAAATTACAACAGATTACCCTAAAATACTAACAAAATTACATCTCGGCAGGTGAAATCATCGTAAGTATACACAATACAATACAATATTACAGTACCAGTGAAACATTTGGACACACCTTAAACTCAGTTCATTTTTTTTTAATTTTCTGCATTATAGATTCATTCTAAAGTCACCACACAAAACAGTGTTAAATAAACCAGAATATGTTTTATAGTTTAGAATCTTCCAAGGATTATGCGGCGCATAATTTTAAGCAAAAATAATAAGACAATTCAGCAGGTCTGGCCACTGGGGGCGCCCAAGTAACACTGTAATTAAAAAAATTATTTTAAAGTCAAACGAGTGTTAGAGGCAGTTAGCAGCTGCTTAGCGCTAGTAAATGCCAACCAACAGAACTACACTTAGGAACCTTGAGTGTTCCAGAAACCCTGAGTGCTATTAGCTAGCGATTCATCCCACATAGCTTGTTTTAACATGGTAAACACACAGGCTACAGTCCGATATACTCGCCTCTGAATGGCAAAAGAGCTAGTGCTGCGGTTAGCGGCTAATGCTAATGCTGTTCCTGTCTCAGAGCTGAAGAAACTGCACTGAAACTCCTGTATAGCACTGTACGTCAGTGGAGTGGCTTTACTGCTGCTTACAACCTGACTGGTAAAATTCATACATAAGGCACACCATATTTTAAGACGAACTGTTGATTTTTGGGAAAATTAAAGGGTTTTAAGTGCACCTTATGGTGTGAAAAATACAGTACTTGAATTTCTTGTCCTCTTAGTGTTTGAGAGCATGTGAGAGTTGTGTTGTGAAGAGGTAGAGTCGGTCAAGTCAAGTCAAGTCAAGTCAGTATACAGTGAATAACCTTATTTAATTAATGACAGGGTGACTACAGATCTGCATTACCAGGACTCTTTAACTTCTACTGTTAAACTGTAATACACTGAACTAACAAATAACATGACTGACGTAGAGTTTTATGTTCATTAAACAATAAAAAGCTCAGAAGATTAGACATTTACTGACTCAGCAATGGGTTTCAGTAACTGTCTATATTGTCTAGAACAGGGATTCCCAACCTTTTTTGACTAAATGTCTGTTAAACTACATTTACTAAATATTGGAAGAATTTGTACTTAGCAAACGTTGGTCTACAGCTCCTTGCAGTACCTCTAGCTCCAGGTCCAAACTCCTCTTCAATTTTTTTCTTCTCAATTAGTTCAATAATATGATTACATATTATTATCCAGGCTCTATGTGTTTTTTTACAAGGTGAGTAGTTAAACAGGACAATGCTCAACCACCCTGACTTTTTTCCCCAACTCAGGTTGTTCTAATCAGCTTGAGTCTGAGAATGCTTGAGAAGTCTTGCCCACCTCCTAACTATATACTCAAAATTGTGGACAAAATCCAGTTTTCTTTACAAGGTGATTAGTTAAACAGGACAATTCTTAACCGTATTACTTTCCTGCTACTCAAATAGAGATTTCTACTCAGTGCAAAAGCTTAAGAAACCTCAAGAACGCTTGCCCACTTCATTCTAATTAGTCCAGTAATATGATTACATACTGAAAACCGTGAACACCACAAATCTGGGGCAAAATCCAGAGCAAAATCCATGCTCCAGGTTTTTTTTTTTAAGAAAATGAATAGGAAATCTCTCCTCCACCCTGACTTTCTCCCAGCTCTCCCGCGGGTGAACGTCTAAGCCCTCAAATTCGCAGGTCAGACCCCCGTGCCATAAATCTACCACCGGCTTATGTGAGAATCACCCGCGCTCACAAATGGCCACAAAAGGCCCGCGGCGAACAGCTTAGCGATGCCCCCCTGAATGCACCAATCTGCATAGTGGTCAAACAGGAGGAAGAAAGCATTTCTGCCGGCCGCCATAATTCCTCCCAGAAGGGAAGAGGCGAGCTGAGGGACTCTGCATGCTCCTCATGAACGCTCCACTTTCCCCCAGTGAATACAGAAATCAATCTTGGACGGGCGCTAAAGCCTCGCCGTGAAGGAGCATTCTTCCCCGTTACTTCACGGCCCAACAAAAGCCACTTCAGGAGATACGGGCCCCGCTGCCCGGCTCCTTTCTCCCGGACCTGTACAATGTGAACCCATTAATTTTTCCCCACACATCCCTCTTCCTTTCTCCGCTCTCTTTCTGCCTCATTGAGTCCGTTAGACATTCTTAAAGGCTGCTAAAAGAATAGCGTCCAGAGGAAGGCCTGTGACTGAGCTTCCACCATTGGCACTGGCATGAAAGCCCCACAATGCAGCGGACTGGGAGTACAAGGTGGAGGTAGAGCGAGGCCAGGCCTGAGTTTTTTTGTTCCGAGCGCAGGAATAATGTGTTCACAGCTTTTCTGCTGTGGGAGTTAGCGGGATTGTTTGAATTTGTTTATTCATGTTTTCTATGTTTTCTTTAAACTTCACTGGGATATGGCCAAATTAAAGCCCAGAATACAGTTGTTTTCCATCATGACAACCGGAAATGTCCAGACAGCTATAAAGTTATTAAGTTTTAATCTCAAATAAAAATGTACAAAATGACTAATAATACTATAAAATATATTATATACTTATATATAAAACTGTATAGTCTTGTATATAAGACTGAATATTGTGTAATATTTTATTGCATAACTGTTGGACAAAAAAACTTCAAAAAACTTTTGAAGAACTTTACAAAAGGAGAAAATAACATTAACTTTCAAGTGATAAGAATTAATTTCTACTGGTAAACTTATCATGAAATTGTAACACATTATGTCAAAATGTTGTGTGACTACTGAAGAAACTTCTGGCAAGCTGCCAATGTATCTTTTTAATTTAGGGAAATCTTGTGAGCTGTCTGTTTCCAATAGCTTATAATCTAATTTCTTGCTATTGTTTGATTTAGGAGTTTGACCCACTGAAGTGCAAATAAATACAGTATGATTTGTTTTGCTACTTTGGCTAATACAATGTTTCTCAACCCTGGTCTCTGGAGGCCCACTGTCCTACACATTTTAGTGCTTTTCCTGCTTTAACACACCCATTTTAACTCAATAATAAGCTGCTGATGAACTGATTAGTTTAAGGTGTGTTAGGGTGTTGTTGGCTGGCAGTGGGCCTTCTGGACAGGAGAAAATTTGAGAAATATTGAGCTAGTATTGGAACACTAGTGAAACTACAGCATAAAACTATTACGGGATTTTTTAAAAATCAGCCCAGTTTAGGTTTTAAATAAATTAGAATTAAAACACTTATACGTAAAAAAAAATACTGCAAAATGAGATAATATATATTTTGACTACATAATTTGTTATAATAGCATTTTATTAGTAAATCTTGTCAGAATGCCTTTTGATATTGTAGACCATTGCAACGTTCAGCTATAAAACTCCTGCTTAGTTAAACTGCAACTGTCCAACAGTTACTTACCTTGCCAGTAGATTTGGGGCCTTTCCATATGCAGAAATAACAGATGATCCAGGCCACCAGCAGACACAGGGCTAGCTCCCAGCGCAGCTTTCCAACATGTTCAATTCCATCAGATATACTGAGCACACGGCGCCTGCGGAGGGAATCAATGAAAATATGCAGCATTGGTAAAAACAGTGGCAAAATATTATATAAAATAAATTATTGTTTATAAAACTGGTTTATTCCTTCTAAAGATTGGATATGGAGCAGAAAATGGATCAATAATTGGATAAGCTTTGAAACTTTTGAAAAAACACCTTATTAACAGACACTGGTCTGGAAACCCCCATTCAATTAGTTAGATAATAGCTGTTCAAAATGAGCTTTATGATCTTTCCTATGACTCATCATTAATCTAATTTTCACATATACACAAATGTGACGCATCAAAATTCAGCTTACCATATTTGATATCAGGTTTATTTATGTAGCTCCATAAATCAAAACATGTGGAGGTCTCAACTAAAAAAACTCAAACTGAAGGAAAATGATCAGCTCTAAATTAGCCAACACTGAAGATTTTAACTTAAGCATGTTCTTAAACTGAAATGCACCATCCTCTCTCTATTTACTACATGAAAGTTGTTCAAAAGGAGCTTTATGACCTTTATAAGGATCTCAGTGAGTCTAATTTTCACATATGCACAAGGTTAATGCATGCGTTAAAGCTTCTCATATTTAATATCAGGTTTAATCAGTTCCATAAATCAAAGTGTGTTGATTGGCCTGATAATTAGCCCCCACTGATGTGTGAAATCTCTGCTTAAAACCGGTCGCCTATCCAATTTCGCAATTTCAATGGCGAGCATGCTAGATGGACATGAGCCATGATCCTGTCTTGGCCCCTCCGTCCTGCTGCCATTCATCATCTTCGACGTGTTCTTGGGGGCGATCCAAGGCCCGGGCCGTGCCCTCTTCAGAACCGGCCGACTCCATTCAGTCCCGAGACTGACAGCTCCTATCCCTCCCCAGTATTGGGGTCCTGACTGGTCAGTGCAGAGCCAGTCTGGGCTTTCCAACATGTAACCAAGAACGTTCGGACCGCTAAGACCCGGCTGTTGGCAACCGATGGGGAATTTCGTGCGAGCCAACTGGGGCCAAATTTGTGTCCATACCATTTCTAGCTGTGCGACTGGCCTTTTGATGCTTGTCGACGACGGCAAAGCTAAAAGAATGACAAATTATCAGTGAAAAAGGTTATGTAGAACTGCGGAATAGTAAGCAGTGGCCAATTGCTCAACTGAGCCAGGCGGTGCCAAAAGCTGTCGGGCAAGCTGGCACATTGATGTGTTTTGTGACTTCCTTTGCTTTTCAGTAAAAGACAGCAGATAGATTGGAAGTGGAAGTGGGTGGAAGATTTAAATGGGCTTTTAGCTCTAGGAAACTAAACTAATCTACTGTTGGTGTGAAGATATCTTACCGTTATCTACCGTTATTCATTATTTTTCAGTTTCACTGATCATATAGAACACTTTGTAGTTCTTTATTTACAGACTGTAGTCTTGTATCTGTTTCTTTGCATACTTTATTTTCCTCCCTTTATCCTGTTCTTTAATGCTTAGGAACCCACAGGAGAGAAAACCCCCACAGAACAGCTTTAAACACTGTTCACTCACTGTCTATCCCTCTATTAACATAACATTTCTACATATAGCTGCTCCACCATGTAGATAAAGTAAAGTCAGAGGCAGAAGCTCTGAATCTGTTGCTGCACAGTTTGTGTCAGTCATCCTCTAGCACTTTATCATTGGGAACATTGGGAACTGCCCACTGGACACTGCTGGTGGACTATTCTCAGTCTCACAGTGGTGTTTAAAAACATCGGCAGCATTGCTGTATCTGATCCACTCGTACCAGGACGGCACAACACACACTAACACTTAATGCACCACCACCAAGCCAATTAGTGTCACTGCAGTGCTGAGAATAATAACTGTTCTGTTGTGTTTTTCTATTCTGTGGTGTCCTAATCATTGAAGAACAGGGTAAAAGGAGGATACTAATAAAGCATGCAGACAAACAGATACAGAACCACAGTCTGTAATTATCGAAATTTAAAGTGTTTTTTATGCTCAGTGGAAGTGGTCATAATGTTACGCCTGATGTTGCCATGTGCAACATTGCAGTGCCAGCATTCGCTGCTGAACAGGCTTGGAATCTTGAACATTTGGAAAACAATGTTATGTAAATGTCACAGTGCTGCTTTTGCATATTCATGAAGCTCCCTCCACCATGACAGAGTTTTGTTAACAAATCTCTCAGCGTGTGTATCTGAAATCTGAAACAGCAGATGAATGAATCCATACTCACTCCCAGAACTCCATAACTGGTGAGGTGGCGTACGGGTTGGTGAGGTTTTCGATGCTGGCATTGTTGAAATCCACACAGTTTTCTAAAAGGAAATACCATCAGATAATGTTGGAATCTATTCTCAATACATTTCAACAGACAATATCCATTTAAAATGCTGAGTAATTCAAGAGTTGACTTACTTCCTGTCTGGGAAATTGCACCATAGAGTATTATTCTAATGCACAAACTTTTCTGATTTATTTAATAACCATTTGATTTAGCATATCTTGTAGAGTCCCAAAGGATTTAATTCTGGCCCTTATAAAACTGGTTTTAATTATGACAACCTAGTGATGAAGTGTGGGCTTACATACAGTACAAGCCAAGATTTGGACAAGAACTGTGCCAATTAATAGGCAAAAAAAAAAAAAACATTTTAATAGGCAAAAATATATATATTTTTTTTCAACTGCGATTTAGAGAGTAAACGTTTAAATTCCATTGGAAATTCAGAGCTGCAGCCTCCCTCAACCTAATAGCTTGTACCCACCAATTTATAACCCAACCACTGGTAAGGACCCTCCATTATGAAGAAACACTCTATAGATGAGCCTACCTGTGTTCCAGTAGTGGCCACAGTTGGCCCAGGGTAGTTCTGTTGTGAAGCAGTTTAACAGGTAGAAGATGGCCCACGACAAGATCACCACATAATACACGTTCAGGTGAGCTTCAATGACTTGAGTCGCATAGCCGATACCTTCAAAAGAGACGAGGCCAACAATTAAGAACATCCAATGTAAAGAGCTACAAGCTAAGCTAACAGGTGTCTATAGGGTATTCGTCAAAAGAAATTACATTACTGCCGGTTTAAGACCATTTAATTCCACTGATATTACAATGACAATATTACAGCATAAAAGAGGGGGGTTAAATGTTCGGGAGTTTGTTTTTTGTCTTTTTTATAATTGTAATGTGTATTATTGCTTATAATGTGAAGAATGAAAATAAATAAATAAATAAATAAAGAATTCAGGAGTGTGCGGTATGTGCAGTGTTCAGGAGTGTGCAGTAAGGCCCTTCTATAACAATATGTAACACTTACATTTTAAGAATATATTTCATGAAATTAACAAAAATATAAAACAGCAACTAATTCAAAGCATTAGTCTGCGTTTTTCAGTTGCTTAAGGATGGATAATTGACTGACAGTGGCACTAACCAAACAAAGCTATTTAAAATGGCTTCTGCCCCCGTACCTGCGTGGCCCTTCTATTAGCAAATTTGTTGGAAAATTTAACCAGTCAGATTAATGATTTTCACAACGGGGCGGGGCCATGGCTGTCTAACCCCTTTTCATTGTTCTGAAGAAGGGGCTATGTACTGGTTAGTATGTACTGCGACTAGATTTTTTTGTGTCGTATCTAATTAAAAAGCCTTTTTTTGGGTGTTTTTGGGCTGTTAATGTGTATTAAGTTCATATAACTGATGTTAAGTCAAGACAGAGATATAAATAATATATATATATATATATATATATATATACAGGTGCTGGTCAACGAATTAGAATAATTTGAAATAGTGCAATCATGAAATTCTTTGAATGCATTTTTTTGTGCAGAAAGCAAATCAGGTGTTCACCGCACCTGTCCTACTCGTTAGACTAATCACAGAACTCGTTACCTGGAAAAAAATTTGCTCAGCTGAGCTTTCCAAAAGGCCCATTTAGGCCATTTAACTGTGACACTGTTGTTTTATTGAATTAGAATAATGGAGAAACCGTTTCATTGAATTAGAATAATTTTTATTATAATTACAATCATCACTTTCTCAGTATTTTGTGGCTGCCCCCTTGGCTTGTATGACTGCCTGAAGTCTCCGCGGCATCGATTTGACCAGCTTGTCGCAAGTTTACGCACTCACAGCTTCCAGATCTTTTCACGCACTCGTGGTTGTAGGTTTCGCCACCACGACGCCAGACACGAGGACCTTGGTCACCGAAGGAGATGCAGAAGCGTGATTCGTCACTGAAGACCACTTTCTGCCAGTCTTCAGCAGTCCACTCGCCGTGTTCTTTGGCCCACTTCAGCCGTTTCTCCATTTGTTTCTTGTTCAGCATCGGTTTTACTGCTGGAACGCGAGATTTGAAGCCGAGTTTGCGCAGACGACGGTAAGTGGTTGATCTGGAGACGTCAGCGCCGGTCTGCTTGTTCCACAAGTCGGTGAGCTCGGAAGTGGACTTGAACCGGTTGCTGACTGCGATCTCTCTCAGCTGCTTGTTGTAGCGAGCAGAAGTTTTTCGGACGCCGGAACAGTTGGTGCGCTTGCTGCAGTTTTTCTTGAGAGCTTTGCAGACGGAAGACTGGCTGATGCCGAGCTGCTCAGCAATTTTAGTTTGGGTCAAGCCTTGTTGGCGAAGGGCTTGAATTTGAGCCACTATTCCGGTTGAGAGGTCGCGCTGCTTACCCATGATTGATTTTACAACTTAGAAATTCTACTCAACCCTGACTTTATACTGCACAGTGAACACTCTTCACAGAAAACAAAAATTTGAGCATTTATTCTAATTCAATGAAACGGTTTCTCCATTATTCTAATTGAATAAAACAACAGTGTCACAGTTAAATGGCCTAAATGGGCCTTTTGGAAAGCTCAGCTGAGCAAATTTTTTTCCAGGTAACGAGTTCTGTGATTAGTCTAACGAGTAGGACAGGTGCGGCGAACACCTGATTTGCTTTCTGCACAAAAAATGCATTCAAAGAATTTCATGATTGCACTATTTCAAATTATTCTAATTCGTTGACCAGCACCTGTATATATATATATGTAGCAAATGCAGTAATATAAACATTTATTTTTGTGTGAATTTATTTTTTATTTTATTTTATTTTTTGATGTCCATTTTATATTTGTATATTTCTTGATTATTATGCGTATACTTCAGGAAATTGTTTAATTAATTACATCATCTGACCACGTCAGCAGTTAGTTCATCAGTTGGTCACATGGTGCACTTGGGGAAAAACTGTTTCATGTATAATCAGTCAGTGTGTACAAGCGGTATTTAAGGACAAAGGGCTGTGAAATATGAAGAAATGGACTTCTAGCAATGCCTAACCTTCTGGTTGGAAGTGCACGCGGTCATTTAAGTGAAATATTCTTGTGTTTGTATGTGTGTAAATTAGGTTTAAGAGCATTAAAGTTTTATGTAGTAATTTTCAGTTAAACAATTCATAGACGGAAACGTCACTATTTTTAGAACTACACATTATAATAACAGGGATCTGGTAGGTTTGTTGAGATGTAATTGCGCTCTTCATTTTACTCAATTTATTTACATTAACCTTAAAAATATTTTCACATGACCTGTACAATTACACATTATTACCAGAGAGGTCACTAAATCCCCAAATCAAAAACTGAAGGACTGTCACTTTAACCAGTCAATATTTAATGTAGCTGCTCATTCATGTAAATGGGCTCTTATTAGGTGAACACAATGGGCGATATCTATTAATAATTACAGAGGCTGTGTCTTTACATTGTGCTCAACTAATTACTGTCCAGAACAGGCCTACTTAACACCAAACATGCCTTGACCAATCAAACACATTTTGGGGTACGATCTGGTGGGAACACTGTAAGAAGACACAGTGTGGTCTGTATGTACCTTCAAAGAGTGGACAAACTTTTCGCCAACATGTGATGCCCCCTTCACTGGTGAACTGGCCCAGTGCTGTCTCCAAGAAGAACACTGGGATCCCACAGCAGACAAAGAAGATGACGTAAGGCACGAAGAAAGCACCTGCAGGGGGAAAAAAGACAGGGTCACTATGGTTGACAATCTCTGCATAAGAATAATGCACTCTACATCAAGGTTCTTAAGTCCTGATTCTGATGCAGGTTTGTAGCTTTCCCTTCTCCCAAAACACCTGATTTAACTGATCATCTCATTAACAAACCCTTTCAGAGTTGTAAGGGGTGAGTTAAAGCAGGCAATCCTCTCAAATATGCAGGGCAGGGGGCACAATGACCAGGGTTGAAGAGCACTGGACTAGGCTGATATGGCAGAGAAAAATACAGTATACAACACATAAGGGGTGTGCCATACCGAAACGTACACAATAATATCGCCAAATTTTTAATATTGAAATATCGTGCCATATCACCCAGCCCTAATTATCACATCAGGGTACTACTTTTTTGCTGTTTTTTAGCAAAAGGAAGATTCACACTGTTCTATTTCCCATGATATATCTACTAGAGACAGATTATATCTGTCCAGTATCATTTATTTTACTTTAATCCTGGATATATGAAGATAGTATCATGACATTCTGGATCATTGACTTCTCTTACAAATTTGATAAAATTCTTGTACATTTTAATATCTCAGTTAGGGGTGTGCTATATCATATCGTATGCAATAATACAATTAAATTTTTATTTTGTTGCAGTAGTGTATTCTTTGTGTAGTGTAGTATATTTTTTTTTATTCAAGAGTGTATCAAGGGTATTGTTATCCCGAAAATACCATGAAATATCGTGATATTATTTTTTACACAATAAAAGCACCTGTGATATTGTGATAGTAGTAATAGTGCTTTTTCTGTGGGTTTGGTACAATTGGTCAAGTGTGAAAGCTGCTTTTGAGCATCAGTACAGTCCAGACAGTACTAGAGCTGCACGATATTGTAAAAAAAATACATTGCAAAATTTCAGGGTGAAATTCAGCTGTGAATGTCAGCTGGACAGAGGATCCCAGCTTTCGACCTAACTATGCGGATGGAGGCCATGCGGTTACCTCGTGTTACTCCTGCCCACCCCACCCCCAACCCCCCCGCGCAGAAAGCAGGAGCCTGTCATTTACAAAGACACAGAGACAGCGCTGTGTATGTACTTCTTGTGTCAATAATCAAAATATTGCAACATGACATGGTTGATTTAATTGCCTTAAGTTACATCACACATCCTGAGATGTGAATATTGCGCATGCGTACATCGTGATAAACGATAAATCGTGCAGCCCTACAGTGTAGCGATCCTGGGTCCCTCTGAAATCGATGGTCTGGTGTTTGGTACAAGTAGATGTGGACAGCGACAGGTGTGAGAACTATCCAAGCCTGGGTCTGCTTGGGAACTGGTGCGATTGGATAGTTTTGTAACCTGACACTTCAAATTATCGCTTTTTCAATTTCAAGCAGTTAGCAATGCTCAATACCTGATAAATTCACCCAGCTCTAAAAAGCTGGAGAAATTGGTTTATCTGAAGTTGTCTGATCTATTGATCTATGATTAACCACTAGACTAGAGCTCACTTTTAAGGTTTTAGAGCACAAAAAATCAATTATTTAATTTATTCAGCAATTACAACTGTTTAGGGCTAAAACATTGGTTGTCCACAAGTAAAATTAACACTAAACAAGATCCACTACTACGAGGAGTAGTAGAGACAAATGACATATTTGACACTAATTAAACGTCTGAATAAGCACCAGAATCTGCACAAACTTTACACATTAACAGTGTGAAATTACTCAATGTTAGAATGGACCAGCTGGAGCATCAAGTGTTCAGATGGTGAGGAGACCAAATGAGAAATTCTCAACCTCCGCTTTGATCCAAATGTAGCAAGCTTTACGCTAATCTATGAGACGTCTAAATGTATACAGGATTGTGATTAATGATTACAATGGATATAAGTCATGCAAAAGCTGCACAAAATGTGCCGGACATTAAGAATAATGTATAAAGTTGTATATTATGTTGTAATGGACCAGCTGGACCTTAGATGTTAAAGATATGAAGTTCAGATGGTAATGCTATAAACTGTTGGTAATTATGTGTAAATGTTTGAGATTTATGTTGGGTTTACAGTTTGTAGACTACCAGCTGACGTTAAACAAGCAAGCTACAAACCTTCCTAATCCATTTAAACCAGTATTTCTCAACCCTGGTACTAGAAACCCACTGCCAACACTCCAGATCCAAATCTGAATTAATCAGCCCTTTAACAACAGTCCAATATCCAAAAGAGTTGGTGTATTAAAGCAGCGGAATCACTAAAATGTTTTTTTACCCTTTTACTGCCATATTGGAGTTGAATTTAATTTTTTAATATTTGTAAAAACATCTTTTTTTTAGCCAGAGGAACTTCAGATATAAAGCCTTCCTAATCCAATCAAAGTCAGTGTTTTCAGTCCAGGTTCTGGATGCCCATGTTCTGAGTTCTTCACTTTCTAACTAATTTATTGCAATTTTATATAGCTTGAAGTGCGTATTTGGTTTTACAGTTGGTTTGCTACCAGTTAAAGCTAAACAAACTAGCTAAAAGCAATGGAAAGCCACTTAAAGCCAGTATTATAAGAACAAATCCTATTTGTGATGGTAAATGTGGATGGTAATGGAGATGGTAAGTGCTGTGGTTAATTGTGGGTAACTGGGATTTTTGAGCTTCATGTTGAGTTTACAATTGGTAGGCTAGAGACCAGCTTAGCCAAGATTTCTCAAACTAGGTCAAGGGAGTCCAATGCCAACACACCTGATCACAACTGATCCCAATCTGAACTAATAAACTCACTAACCACAAATAAATGCCTAATTGGGAAGAAGTAGACACAGTACTTCCAATAAGTGCAAACACTATGGGTAAGTGGGTTTACAGTTAGAAGGATACCAGTTAAACCACTGAAATTGAAACACTAATGCTAGCAACTGTGGGTAACTGTGAGCTTTATTTGAGCTTCATCTTGGGTTTACAGTTGGTAGGCTACGACTACATTATATTATGTAGTGGCAAAACTAACAACATTATATTAAGTTAAGGTGGGAAAGCATTAATATTTAGGACTAATGTTTATGAAATACTGTACTAAGTCATACTAAACCTTACTAAGGTAGTGGATCCTCTACATTTTTTCATATAACCTAATTATATAGATCTTTTACTACCTTCAGTTCTAAGATCTAAAATTCCTTTACACTTTTGTGCTGTGATGTTAAACAAAGTACATATTGCATATTTCAAGTGCTTTTTTGGGTTTTAGTTGAGTTGACCCTAACTGGAGTCTAACTGGAATCAAGGTTCTTGATTATTAAGGACACTATTATGGGTCATTATTAGGACAGTATACTATTCTTTTAGCTCCCTTTAATGTAAAATAATGGACCAAATCTTTGGAATTCTTTATAATAAAAACGAGTAACCGAATGTCAGAAGGCTTAGAAGAAATAGTGTGGTACAGTGTCAACATAGTGTATGAAACTGATGTTAAAATGTTGGGAAGGATTGGCTGGAGCTTTAAAAGTTGAGATGTTGAGATAATGTTGAGGTTATGTGAGTAATTAAGGTGCTTGAGCTTCACGTTGTGTTTACATTTGGTATGGTACCAGCAGGAGTTAAATAACCTATGTACGAGCCTTCCTAAATCAGTTTAAGCCAGTATTTCTCAACCCTGAAAAAATCAGTTAATTAACAATCCTTAATTGAGTTACAATTGGGTCTTTTAAAGCAGAGACAACACTCAAACGTGTATAAAACTTCTTTTCAATACTGTTTCTTACCCATGTATGGTAAATGTAGAGAGATTTATCTGGCTTTAATTCTAAGATTAACATATATAAACATCTCATCTGTTTAGAAAGAGGGGATGTTATTGCTACTAATTGCAAACAAGTGGGATTTTTGAGCTTTATGTTAGGCAAATAGGCATACAGTTTAAAATTAATACATTAATACTACCAGCTCTGGTTAACTGTTTTTTTTTTTTGCTTAATATTGGGTTTACAGTTGTTTTAGCTTTATGCTGTGTATAATTGGTAGGCTATCAGCTAAACCACTGAAGTTGATATTATACTGCTATTCATATGGGTTAATGTTTTTTTAGCTTTATGTTAAGTTTACAGTTGCTAAGCTACCAGCTAAACCATTGATCTGGATACACTAATGCTAGTAATGGTGGGTAATTGTTAGCTTCATGTGGGTTTTACAGTTGGTAGCTAAACCATTGGGGTTTATACAATAATGCTAGTGAATGTGGGTAGCTGTTTTTTTGTCTGTGTTTACTGTTGGTAGGCTACCAGCTAAACCATTCTAAGGCATTTCTCAACTGTGATTTTACAATCCCACTGGCAACACACCTGATCCAAATCAGAACTAATAACAAATTTTAACATATTTATTGTAATTGTAGAGGGCATAAGAGACTTTCGTGTTGGGTTTACATTTGGTAGGCTTCCAGCTAAACCATTAATGTTGATACAGTAATGCTACCAAGTGTAGGTAACTGGATTTTTAGCTTCATTTTAGATTCACAGTTGGTAGGTAGTTACCAGCTAAGTACCTGGTAAGGCAGGATTTCTCAACCGTGATTCTGAAAGCACACTGCCAATATACCTAATTCCAATCTGAACTAATAACATATTTTCATGTTGTGTATTTACAGTTAAGCAAACAATTAAGCCATTCTAAGGCAGTATTTCTTAACCCTGATCCTGGAAGCCCACTGGCAACACACCTGATCTCAATACTGAGTTAGTGTGGGTGTGCTAAAGCAGGGAAAATATTAAGCACTGATCCTCAGACTTAAACCCCTTAGTTAGTAATTGTAGAGTGGGCAACTGTTTTTCAGCTTCATGTTGTGTTTACAATTGGTTTACTGTTTTGTTCCCTGTTTTTTAGCTTTATGATGTGTTCACAGTTGGTAAACTATCAGCTAAATCATTAAAGGTTATAAAGTAATGCTGGTAACTTTTTTTAGCAACGTGTTGGGTTTACAGATGATATGCTACCAACTAAGTCATTCTAAGGCAGTATTTCTCAAACGTGATTCTGGAAGCCCACTGTCAACACACCTGATCCCAATCTGAACTAATCACCTCATTAACAACAGTCCAATACTGAGTTAGAGTGGGTGTGTTAAAGCAGGGAAAATACTTAATACATAAATACATAAACCTCTTTGTTTTCAACACATTGATTGCTATTTTAAAGTGTGTAACTGATTTTTAGCTTCAGCTGTTTACATTTGGTTTACTGCTGTTTTTACAGTTGTTTTAGCTTCATGTTGGGTTTATAGTTGGTAAACTACCGGCTAAACCACTTAAGTTGATACAGTAATGCTAGTAACTGTGGGTACCTGGGTTTTATTTAACTTCATGTTTTGTTTTCAGTTGATAACAACCCAAACAATTCTAAGGCAGTATTTCTTAACCCTGATCCTGGAAGCCCACTGGTAACGCACCTGATCCCAATATTGAGTTAGGGTTAGAGTGTGTATGTTAAAGCAGGAAAAATACTAAGCACTGATCCTCAGACGCAAACTACTTAGTTTTCAACACATTTATTGCAATTTTAGAGTGGGTAACTTTTGTTTTAGCTTCATGTTATGCTTACAGTTTTTTAGCCACATGTTGGGATTACAGTTAGTAAACTACTGGCTAAACCACTGACGATCATACACTAATTCTAGTAATTAGTAAAAAGAGTTTGGTAAACTTCTGTCAACATATCTGATCCCAATCTGAACTAATCACCTCATTAACAACAGTCCAATATGGTGTTAGAGTTGGTGTATTAAAGCAGGGAAAATATAAAGCACAGATCCTCAGACTTAAACCCCTTAGTTTTCAACAAATTTATTGCAATTTTAGAGTGAGTAACTGTTTTTTAGCTTCATGTTGTGTTTACAATTGTTTTTCTATTGTGTTTACTGATTTTTAGCTTCATGTTGGGTTTGCAGTGGGGAAACTACCAGCTATACCACTAAAGTTGATAGAGTAATGCTAGTAAAAATAGGTAACTGTTTTTTTAGCTTCATGTTGGGTTTACAGATTATAGGCTTCTAACTAAACCATTGTAAGGCAGCATTTCTCAAACATGATTCTGGAAGCCCACTGTCAACACACCTAATCCAAATGTGAACTAATCACCTCATTAACAACAGTCCAATACTGAGTTAAGAGTGGGTGTCCTAAAGCAGGGGAAATACTAAACACTGATCCTCAGACCTAAACCCCTTAGCTTTTAGAGTGGGTAACTGTTTATCTTTTTTTGCTTTATGTTGTGTTTACAATTTGTTTACTGTTGTTTTTACAGTTTTTTAGCTTCATGTTGGGTTCACAGTTGGTAAACAACCAGCTAAACCATTAAATTTGTTACAGTAATGCTAGTAAATGTGGGTCACTGGGGTTTTTTTTTAGCTTCATGTTGGGTTTACAGTTGGTAAACAACCAGCTAAACCATTACATTTGATACAGTAATGCTAGTAAATGTGGGTAAGTGTTTTTTTAGCTTCATGTTGGGTTTACAGATGACAGGCTACCAACTAAACCATTGCAAGGCAGTATTTCTCAAACGTGATTCCGGAAGCCTTCTGTCAACACACCTGATCCCAATCTGAACTAATCACCTCATTAACAACAGTCCAATATTGAGTGAGAGAGTGTGTTTGTTTGTCAAAGCAGGGAAAGAGCAATGAGCACTGATCCTCAGACTTAAAATTACTTTGTTTTAACCCATTTATTGCAAGTTTAGAGAGCTTTAGAGAGGTTTATGTAAGTCATACTAAGGCTCTACAGATGGGACCCCAGGCTCAGTCTTACCTCCTCCATTCTTGTAACAGAGGTAGGGGAACCTCCAGACGTTGCCAAGTCCGATAATCTCTCCGGCCACAGACAGCACAAACTCTATCTTATTGTTCCACTGGCCTCTCTCGTTCACCACCTTCTTGTCGTTGCTGCGAACCAGGTTGGTGTTGGAAGCCTCGGCGTCCATCGCGTCGTCCGGTTTGCCATTTATAATGGGAATAGTCTTTTCGGCTGTCATGACGTCCTAACAGCCTGCAACAAATCGATTAATAGAGCTGCTGTAGAGGCACATAACAATACTGGAGCGCGGATGAATCTTTTCCCCTTCAAAAAATGTCTTCAGCCGCATGCGGAGCGCGCGATACTTGTTGGATTACAAGAGAGAGAGAGGGAGAGAGAAAGAGAGACGGCGAGAGAGAGAGAGGAAGAGGAGGAGGAGGTGGTGGTGATGGAGGAGGAGGAAGAGGAGGAGGGAGCTGCTCACGAGGCAAAGTCTCGAAAGTATATTAAAAAAGGTGCAAATTCAATTAACGCCAGTGCCCCTCCCCTATCCCTCCCCAGGACGCACGAGACGCGCCCCCCAGGGTTCCAGCTGCTGCTGCTGCTGTACCAAAAGGAGCTCTGCTCACCTACTGCTGTCTCTCTCTATCCGTGTCCTCAGTCGCGAGACCACTGATAATGAGCTGGATAGATAGTAGTAAGCTCATCCATGCTTTCATTTCAGTTCATTCAGTGCTTCTGAAAGTCTGTAAATCGCTAAACAACTGTTGCCCAGAACACATTGCAGATCTATTTAGAGAATATAGATATAGATATAGTCAGTTAGTTGAACCCAGAGTCCACATGGAGAAGCAGCTTTTAATTATTAAACTGCCCTAAATGTAGAAGTGTTTAAATCCATGTTAAAAACTCTTTTAACTAAAGAAATTTACTTCGTTACACTTTTTATTTTTTACTTTAAATTATTATGTTACTTTACTTGTATTATGTATTATGTATTAATGTTCATTGTTTTAAATCTTTCTTTTTCTTTGTAATTTATTTTTAATTTAACTGCCTTAATGTTTTTATTTCTCATGTAAAGCACTTTAAAGTGCCAAGGTATGAACAATGCTAAAAAATGCCTTGCCTTGCCTTGTAACCCGTATATAAAAAAAGCCATCAACAACACACTGTAAAAATATCTGTAAATTTAGGGTAAGAGTATAATTTTAAAAAGTAGATTGCATTCCCTGCCGAAACTGCCAGTGTGATTGCAGTGCCAAAAGGGGGTTGCTAAGGTGTTGATAGGGTATCCATGGTGGTTGCTACGGTGTTGCTAAGTGGTTGCTATAGTGTTGCCAGGTGGTTGCTAAGGTGTTGCCAGGTGGTTGCTAAGGTGTTGCTGTGGTACAGGTGGAGGTTGCTATGGTGTTGCTAAGCTCCTCCATGCACACACAGTGCAGGAAAGCTGGCTGAGGCTGTGGGGTGTCCAAACTTTTGACCAAGAGTTGGTTTATCCAGCTCATGCTCCATACACACACAGTACAGTACTGTACTGTACTGGACATATATATATAACATGTATATACATATATATATATATATATATATATATATATATATATATATTATTATATATATTGTATATATATTTTTTGCAACTGTTACCCTCTATTCACACTGAAAAGCTATAAAGCAGGTGACCACTGCAACACGTGAGAAGCGACAATGAGGCAGAGAGGAAAGTGAGTTGAAAATTTCTCAACTTTATGTACCTGAAAATCAGCTGAGCAGTTAGCAAGTTAGCTTAGATAGCTCGCTTAGCTGTGAGCTTGCATAAGGTAGTCTTCACTTCATTGAACTATAAAAATATACGTTTTTTTGCACTAATATGGACTAATTGTAAAATATTGTATGGAATTTTATAGGTTTAAGGTAGATAACACTAGCTAGCATATCTACATATACCAGTAGGTATTAATGTTAGTTAGCACAGCTAGTTGGCAAGCTAATTTTAGCTAAAGTTCAGGAATGCTGTTGACATGCTAAAAAAATATAAAAATTGATAATACTCAGTTTTCAAGGCTTTAATCTGCCTAACTAACATCACATACATTTTGTGGGTACTAGCTGAGCAGTGACCTAATTTAAATCTTTAGTATAGTAGCTAAAATTCAGGTATGCTGTGAAATTCCATACTTTTCAGATTTTCAGGCTTTCCCAAGCCTATAATTAATATTACAGAAGTAAGTTTTGTGGGTCTTTGATAGCCGCCGAGCAGGTAACAACCAAGCTAGCGAGCTAGTTAGCTTAGCTATGAGGTTATATTAAGCAGCCACTACTAAATTTTAAGTATACAAAAGATATAAGAAATTAGTTACATCTACAGTATGTATGTGTTTCATTTGATAATGTGTCAAATATGTTTAATACAACTTATGCATGGATATTGGAGTAATATATATATATATATATATATATATATATATATATATATATATATATATATATATATATATATATATAGTTATGGCAGGATACTTTTAGTCAAAAAAATCATGAAAGAAAGTATATATTAGTGTTCTGTTTTTTGACAGAATTTCCTCATTTTGTGTTTTTCTGTTTTTAGAGATTGTCCATATCAGAGAATGTGAAGAAGATGGACGCCGTGTCGCCGTTCCCATTCATTCAATGAAAATGAAGCCAAAATTTTCCGCCATGATGGCGATCCTGAAACCCGAGTCTGCGCAGTAGAGACCAGAGGAGGGAGAAAGACTGTGGAGAGACAGCCTACTCATTTAAATAACCCCGCCCCTGAGGGCTGCCTCCACAGAGCTCACACAGTAGCTCACAGTCTATGGTCCCGACCATACAGTCATTGGTCTCACCCCTGCTAGGTGTAACCCAGCCCTTTTACAATAACCACACCTTTCTGAATAGAGCTGAATAACGTTTTAAAAAACGAATTCTGTGGGGATATAATTCATTTTACAATATAAGCAGAGGTTACACTAGCTGTTACATTTAAATAATGGAGGTAGAATTACAGTATATTAGTAAAAAAAAAACGTGATAGAAAGTTGTCTGACATATTGATACATTGATTTTACTTATTAGAATTCGGCAAATAAAATGTCTTGCAAAAGATAAATAAATATAGCTGCTATCTTTAAGTTGTGTTTTCTTAAAGGAGAAATCCAGTGTAAAATGAACTTGGGCTGTAGTGAAAAATGATAATAAGTACAAACTTTTGGGGAATAGCCCACCTCCTTCTCCACCAGTATTCTGAAATACAGCACTTTTAGCTGATGCTCTCAGCAGGCTTACAATGCTATAGATACGGGCATAATGTTACCCATGCAAAGAAATCACTATTTTTAAATCATTAACAAGATCAAAGTGGCTCTATACTTCATTGGTTGAATTCTGAGAGTCCTGGTATTTAAAATGAGGCACTGAGAACTTTAAAAGTGCACAGGTAGTTTATTTAAAAACACTATTTATAAACACCATACCTTGAGTTAGTTCTCTGGGTGCCGCCATCTTGAAATTAAATCATGATCAGTGTTGGGCACGTTACTTTGAAAAAGTAATTAGTTATAGTTACTCGTTACTTCTCCAAAAAAGTAACTGAGTTACTAACGGAGTTACTCCACTATAAAAGTAATTAGTTACCAGTAAAAGTAACTATCGCATTACTTTTTATTATTCGCCCGTCAAAAAAAGGAAATCAATTATGCATTTACTATTATTATTAGAAAAATAACAAAAAATAACAAACGAAAATAAACCCAAAATGTTGACAAAAATATAATCTAACGAATTTCAAAAAAATAAAACGAAATTCTCCACACAACCAAAGAAAATTACTAAAACTTGTAATACTGAAAAAAGCGGAAAAACGCGTCTGGGGATGAAATTTAACAAACCAAGCCACACTCAAAAGAAATATGTATATATAAAACAAAATAATGGACAAAAACAACAATTTAATGCCCGTTAAAATGGTATTAATATAACAGCTTCACCAGCTTAGATCCTGCCCAAAAAATCCGACCCAGCCGGAGCCCGTGCACATTCTGCCCAAGCCCGAACCATAAACTGTCATTATGAGCCTGACCCGATCCGCCCCATAAACTGTCTGTTTTCGGGCTGATTGAATGAGCGAAATATAATCAGAATTATGTTAATTAACACTGTAACATAGAAGCATAGAACTATTATTTAATTTAAATGATTTTTAAGAACAGCTACACACAATGCTGCAAGTCAAAGGCGGAGGCGTTCACGTGCGCCCAGCAGGGCCGCCGCTCTGCATAGGCAGACAATGCAGCCAGCGTTAGGCCTCAACCATTTTGCAGTTGCAGGGAGCCAAATTGACTGAGAATGAAATGTGTTGAAATTATGACATTATTAAATTTAAAACCCAATGTGAATTATTAATGATACGCTCATCTTTTTTGTCTTTAAACATTGCATGGGGCACCTACTCCACTTCTTAAAAGCGGCACGTTATTATTTTTGTGCATAATATAATGCCCCCACCCCTATTGCCTGAAATGGCACGGCTCGGTTTGCTCTGTTGGTTGTTGCCAGATGTCACATTGTCCAGTCAAATAAATAATCAAAAATGCATGGAGGCGCTAAATCTTGCGCATGTTTAACCATTTTTAAAGTGTATGTGGCCATTCTATACAAAAACTTGTCCAGTGCAATATTTGTGTAAGTTAAAAACTTAAAATAAAATAAACAAATAGGATGAAAAATCGTAACTTATCTGGCAACCTTAGTCCTGACTAAAGTAGCAACGCTACTTGAGTTTGGCAGGAGATAAGTTCACAGCGCGAAGTTGCTACTAAATGGTAATTCAACTATGAAGCGACGGTTTGAGTCTGGAGCTGAAAAGAAGAAGAAAAAGAAGCAGAAAGATGAGGCCCATGCATCCCTTTCTGGTGAGTAACTTCGATGTTAAAGGTTTAAATAGTTTTGATTACTTCATGTTCAGTGGTGTTGCCTGAGCTTGTTATGTTGGCTTTGCTGATTTGGTAGCTTTAAACGCTTAACTAGAAACTAATCTTGGTATTGCAAGGCACGTGGCACGTTTGCAAATAGTAGTAGTGTAGTTTGAAGATTTTTAGTGACTGATTAATAAACAGAGTAGCCTACCTATTGACTAATGCCGTCAGTGCACTATCCAAATGGTCTGTATGACAGCAGGATCAGACAGCTCTATAGATTTTGACAGGCTGATATAAATACACCACGAATATAAACGATAATTTCATAACCTTTAAGGCTGGCGTGTGTAAATGACGTGTCCACTGCTTAAAATAGACATGCATTTGTTGTTCATTGTATTTATTTTATTATCATGAAGTCTTTATCATATTATTATCATGATGTCTTTATTTATTTGCATAATTATTTGTTCATAGCTCATTTTGTTTGGAATCGACAGCATTTTTTTAAAAGTAATTTCTAATGCTGGTGTTAAGAAAGTAATTTATTATTTATACATTATAAATAGTACTCTTGTGCTGTTCTTCACTGTTATTGGCCTTACTTATAACGTTGTAAATATTCACAGTTACATGTGTAATTTTAATAAATAGTAAAATTTTGAGTAAACCTTTTGTGTTTGTGTGTGTGTGTGTGTCCCTGACCAGTTATGCTTAGGGCCTCCAAAACCTTAGCAGCGGCCCTGGCGCCCAGAGCTACGTGATTACAGTTTTCATTTTTATTATAGTTTAATTTTATTTTGTTTTTATTTTTTCTGTTCATTTTAGGGTGGGCTTGCTAGCGCGAGCGCTTTACACAAGAACTAACGGACCACGAGTGCCGCGCGCTCGGCACAACAACTCCCGCTGTACAACTCCGCTGTACAACAGCGCTTATAAATAAATTAAACACAAAAATGAGGGTATTCTATCAGTAATTTCAGTTCGTTTTAGTTAGTTTTATAAACACAAAATACCGTTCGAGATAGTTATGTTTTTCCTTTTAATTACCGTTTTTATTAGATTCAGTTAACACAAATGTTTTTCACTTTCAATTTTCGCTATTTCGTTCGCTTTAGTGAACAATAATAATTGGTTACTTAGCAACATTGTGATTATCACACCAGAGCTTTATATAAAATAAAAATAGGAGCCTGATTTCGGGTCGGTCCTCAGGTCAGGTGGGATTCGGGCAGAGAATCTAAGCTCTAAAATAGAAAGCAGCAGCACCACAAAAACCGGAGCAGCTAAAAAGAGCTTAACGTCCTTAATTCGGAACTTGGGTTGTCCACGGCAATCACTGAATTGATTAGAGCACGCAAATCGTCACAATTGTGCCTCACTTCACCACGCCAAACCACAGGCACAGCGGCCAGAAGCTCAAGTTCACCGGACAGAGGAGGGGTTAACCAGGGCAAAGCGAAATAAAAAAAAAAAGTTCATAGAGCTGCTAAAGTAACGTGCAGTAACGGGGTGTCGGAAATGGTAACGGCGTTATAGTTACAGTCATAGTAATTAGTTAGATTACTCGTTACTGATCATGATAAGGTGAATGACAAGCAGGAAAGAATACTTATAATAGTGGAACAGATTGCTAAATGAATTCAGTGTAAATGCATGAGTTCCGGCTGTTGCTGAATAGTAACAGCCATATTGTGAGAGATGTGACCTCTAATGTTTCTCACTGGAGTTTCTGCACAATTTCCCTAAAACACTTCTACTAACTTAGCTTTAGGAGCTGAACGATATTAGTTACGTCCAATATTTACAATGTTGGCATGTAATAACAATATAGTGTAATAACAATATAAGATAGCGGCCACCTTCCAAAGCCAATGCTGTTTCAAACTAAAGAACCCTTTGAAAACAGCTGATAAATTTCTATTTCTTAGTTTTGATAATAAATGGACTAATAGAAATGCTCCAAAATGGTACGGAATAAAAATCTTATTAAAATTTTCACCTCCATTAAAAAATTAAAATGGTTGTTTCCTTCCTTCCTTGGCGCTAAAGAAGTCTGCTACGCTCATGTTTAGCAAAACCAGTTCTCATAACAACAGTGGAACCCTGTTGGTGCTGTACAGGACTACAGTATGTATACTTAAAAGCAGCTGTTTGTGGAAAGTTCTACTGTTCTCTCTGCAGTACTATAAGAGTCGTTCGTTCTCTCAGATTCTCACACTCTAACAAACAGTCTGGCGTTGAGCTCAGAGCATCCAGTCAACCAATGTTTCCTGCATACAGCTTTAATGAGTATCACGGATTAGTTCACACTCGATCGCTCCGTCTCTCAGCAGGAAGAAATGTGTGCATGGCAAGAGACTCCCAGTCCCCCCAGTGTTCCCAGTGCCATGGAAAAGGGTGACCCAGTCACTATACACTGCTCAATTAAGGGTCAGTTGTCATTTTAACGTGAAAGAAGTGGGACACTGCATAGAGAGTGGCCACCAAGGACGCTGGCTGGCACTCTGGGCTTTATTAAGTCCAAACACGTCGATACCTATCGGCCTTAGTGTTTATGCCTTTAGAGGTTAATAATGTGATTATCATCAGTAAACATGAAGAAATACAGCCTCCTAAAGTCGTTATAGCGTTATTACGCACTTATAAACACTGGCCTTTTTTTTTTTACAAATGTTCTGAGAACAATCAGAACCAGAAGGCAACCAATAATCTTAAAGTCAAAGGCAAATAAAACGTCTCTCTAGCCAACCAGGAAAAAGTAGTCTGTTACATTAAACAAGCATCCCACACAGAACAGACATGTTTTAAACATGGAGGAAAAGCTGATAATGGCAGTATCTGAATTATAACAGAATTAGGTTGGAAATTTAGTAATCTTAAAAAAGGGGGTTGCCTACTTCCAGACTGCCCTTTTGCTCCATTTGCGCTACACATGGCAACCCGAGAGGTCCAGCCCAGTGGGCCCTACTGTTAATGAGATCATATGATGGGTTAGCCAGGTCATTAAGTGACACTTTATTTTAAGTGGTCCTTTTTAAATGAAATTAACATTAATCAGACTCTTAACTCATCAACAATGTGTCAATGATGTATCAGCATCTGAACACCGATTAGACAATCAAGAGTCTTTTACTGAAGACTAAAGCTGAAACCAGTCCATAACTGGTTCTAAAAATAAATTAGGCTGAGGTTAAGGGACCAATTAAGGGTTAGGATTAGGTTTTAGGTAGAGGTTAGGTTTAAGATTAGGGCCAGGATGATGGTTAGGATTAGGTTTTGGATAGAGGTTAGGTTTAAGATTAGGAAAGGGATGATGGTTAGGATTGGGTTTTAGGATGATGTTAAAGTTAGGACATTTTTTTGGTTAATGTAAGAATTAGGTTTTGAGTTGAGGTTGAAGTTAGTACTAAATTGCAGGTTGATGTTAATGTTCGTGTCATGGTGGAGCACAGAATACAGACACTCGCGGAACCAGTCAAGGATTTTATTAAAAACCCACAGGGTACAGAGAATGAGATTAGCAGTATAAACAAAACACCAGTAAAGGTATACCTGGGAGCGGAGAGCTTAACAGGATAGTGAGGCAGTCCAGTGGTCATACACGAAGTAAGCAGTATCAGAGGCAATCCAAAAACAGCAACGATAAACAGTCCAATGGTCATACACAAGGCAGGCAGTATCAAAGGTGATCCGAAAAACATAAACGATAAACAGTCCAGGGTAATACACGAAAAAATCCACAACGAAGGCAAAGGCAAAAATCGGTAGTCAAAAAACAAAGGCAAGGTCATACACAGAAAATAATCACATAAAATAACGCTTTGTAATGTCGGACGAACCTGGGCAATACGCGGCGCCGAAGGGCGTCTGAGCAGTACTTTTATACTGTAGCTAATACTCAGGGCTAACAGGCCGGGGCAGGTGAGGTGTCACGTGATCAGCAGTGTGTGTGTTGTCAGCGGGTGGTGCATTCTGGGTATTGTAGTTGTTGGGCTGACAACCTCCGTTGGAGACCAGTGTGGAAGGACAGGAAGTGCCTACAGCACCAGACGTGACAGTACCCTCCCCCGAGGGAGTCGGACGGGAACGAGGACGACCACGACGACGACCACCCGACGAGCAGGGAGCACCGGCGGGAGGAACAGGAGTCGCCACAGAGGTACCGGACAGGCGGGGGCTGAGAGACCGGGACCCCCGATGCACCGGAACCGACGAGGAAAGCGAGCGCTTGGGACGCCCACGGGGTCTGGGAGCAGGCTTACCCGGGTAACGGGCATGAAACTCAGCCAGTATAGCAGGGTCCAGCACGTCGCCGGCAGCCACCCAGCAACGCTCCTCGGGGCCGTAGCCCTCCCAGTCGATCAGATACTGGAGTACGCCACCACGCCTGCGAGAATCCAGTACCTCTCTCACCGCATACGTAGACGAGGCCTCCCCCTCCACTGCCGCGGGCGGAACGTCATCTGGAGTACCCTCAGCGAGCGGACCTGGGACAAGAGGCTTGAGAAGAGACACATGGAATGAGTTGTGTACATGGTATTGAGCTGGCAGCTCAATCTTATAGGTAACCTCGTTAACCTGAGACAACACCTTAAAGGGACCGATGTATTTAGGTACCAACTTCCTGCACTCTCCCTCAAACCTCAAGTCCCGTGTAGACAACCAAACCCGATCCCCGGGTTGGTATTGGGGGGTACTGCCTCGGTGTCTGTCAGACCTCTCCTTGTACTGGTGTAACGCATCCGAGACCTGCTGATGAGTTTCCTCCCACACCTGCTCACTCCGTTTCATCCAGTCGTCTACTGCCGGAACCTCAGTAGCCACGGCTGTCCACGGAGCTAACGGAGGTTGGAACCCCAGAATGCACTGGAAGGGAGTGAGACCAGAGGTAGAGTTAGTGAGGGAGTTTTGTGCAATTTCTGCCCATATAAGAAATTGAGACCAGTCGGAGGGATGTTTGTGACAGTAAAGTCTGAGGAATTTACCAAGCTCTACCAAGCTGATTGACACGCTCACACTGCCCATTGCTAGTGGGATGAAACCCTGAGGTAAGACTCACATGAACCCCTAAATGTTCAAAGAAGGCTTTCCATACTCTAGACGTGAACTGAGGGCCTCTATCCGAAAGGATATCTTCAGGGATACCAAAGTGTCTAAAAATGTGAGAGTAGATGGCCTGAGCTGTCTGTAAAGCTGTAGGTAGTGCAGGGAAAGGAATAAACTTAACCCCCCTAGAAAACCTGTCTACCACCGTGAGAACAGTAGTGTACCCTTCGGATTCAGGTAAGTCCGTGACAAAGTCTACCGCGATATGAGACCAGGGTCGCTCTGGAACGGGTAGAGGAACTAGCTTACCGGCTGGAAGGGTCTTTGGCGTTTTGCACTGAGCACATACCGAGCAAGAGACTACAAAAGTGTGTACGTCAGCTCGCATGGTTTCCCACCAATAACGAGCCGAAATTAACTGTAAGGTGCGCGTGACACCCGGATGGCCTGACGTGAGAGAAGAGTGAGCCCAGCTAATGAGACGATCACGAAATCACGATATTGTAAGGGAACGAAGGTTTTCTGAGGTGGACAACCCTCAGGTGGAGGTGACCGTTCAGCAGCCTGCTGAATCAGATCATCCAACTCCCAGCGAATAACAGCTATTTTAACGTCTGGAGGTAGAATACGCTCACACTCAGAGGACTGAGATGCGCTGTCAGGAGTGCAGAAGATTCGTGACAGCGCATCCGCCTTGGTGTTACGGTTACCAGGTCGGAACGAAATAGAAAAATCAAACCTGGAGAAAAACAGTGACCAGCGTGCTTGGCGGGGGTTGAGGCGTTTAGCATTACGTAAGTACTCCAGGTTCTTATGATCCGTGAGAACAGTGAAAGGATGAGCGGACCCCTCCAACCAGTGACGCCACTCCTCGAGAGCTAGTTTGACAGCTAACAGTTCCCTATCCCCTATGCCATAATTGCGTTCTGCAGGAGACATCTTTCTAGAAAAGAAGGCTACGGGATGAAGTTTAGGAGGAGAACCACTGCGCTGTGATAACACGGCCCCCACCCCAGAGTCAGAAGCGTCAACCTCGACCACGAAGGGCAAATCGGGTTTGGGATGAGCGAGTATAGGAGCTGAAACAAACGCGGACTTAAGCCTAGCAAAAGCAGCCTCAGCTGCAGGCGACCAATTAAGTACCTTGGTGGCCCCTTTAGTCAATGCAGTAAGCGGAGCGGCAATACTGCTAAAATTGCGAATGAACCTCCGATAAAAATTAGCAAAGCCCAAAAAACGTTGGAGGTCCTTTATGGACTGCGGAACGGGCCAATTGGTGACTGCGGAAACTTTAGTGTCGTTCATGAGGACGCCCTGGGGACTAATGACATAGCCGAGAAATGTGACCCATTGGAGATGGAACTCACACTTCTCGGCTTTAGCATACAAATTATTGTCTAGCAAACGCTTAAGTACGGAGCGGACATGACGAACGTGGGACTCTAAATCTGGGGAATAGATCAGAATGTCGTCTATAAAAAGGACTAAATGCTTGTTGATCATGTCGCGAAAAATGTCATTCATGAACGACTGGAAGACTGCCGGTGCGTTAGCTAGACCAAAACTCATTACCAAGTACTCATAGTGCCCATTGGTGGTAGTAAAGGCAGTCTTCCATTCATCCCCCTCACGGATGCGAATGAGATTATAGGCACTGCGTAAGTCGAGCTTGGTGAAATACTTAGCCTCACGTAATTGTTCTAGAGCACTAGGGATGAGAGGGAGCGGGTAGGCGAACTTCTTGGTGATATCATTTAAACCACGGTAATCAATACAAGGACGGAGACCACCATCTTTCTTCTTAACAAAAAAAACCCCGAACCTACAGGAGACTTAGATGGGCGAATGAAACCCTGTGCAAGAGCTTCCTCTACATAAGTAGCCATAGCCTTCTCTTCGTCAAGAGTGAGGGGATATATTCTAGCCTTAGGAAGAGTGGCACCTTCAATAAGATCTATGGCACAGTCATAGGGGCGATGTGGTGGCAGCTTAGTAGCATTAGCTTTGCTAAATACCTCTAGATAATCGGAATACTCAGGGGGAACTACGGGAGAATCTACGACTGTGGGGCTTTCAATAGAGGTGGACTGTAAGGCTATATCAGAACGGGCTAAACAATGTTCAAAACAGAAATCAGACCAAACCGTAATGTCCCCCTCAGGCCAGGAAATCAGTGGGTTGTGCGTCTTGAGCCAAGGCATGCCCAAAATCAACGGGTGTTCCGTGCTGGGAAGCACGAACAGAGACAGTTCCTCGTGGTGGAGAGCGCTGGCTTGGAGAGAGAGTGGTACAGTCTGGAGAGTGACAGGTCTGGAGCACACCGATTTCCCATCAACGGCGTGGATAGAGATGGGGCGACGGAGCTCCTTAGTGGGGATGTTGTGCTCCTTCACCAACTCCAGGCTTATGAAGTTTCCCTCCGATCCGGAATCAACGAGTGCTGCAACGGGAAAAGAACCAGTAGGTGAACTTAAAATCATAGGTAGGGAGAAACTTTTAGAATCACGACATGGAGTCAAGTTACGTACCACGTTGGCGCGTGGAACCGTTTCCACGCGCTTTCCCGTCGCAGGAGGCCTCATGGATCGGGTCAGGAAACCACACTCAGCTTTGTGATGACCCTTCTCTCCACAGTAGAGACATAGATGGAAACGAATGCGGCGTTGGCGTTCGGCAGCAGACAGTCTGGACCTCTGGATGTCCATGGGTTCAGGTGTGGACTCCGGAGCAGATGTAGACCCACTGAAACCGCTGGCAGAGACGTGTGGATGGGGTACAGAAGCTACGTGGGTGTTGGACTTGGGACGACGAGATAGCAGCTGATCCAGGCGAATCGAGAGAGCAATGAGTGGATCCAGAGTGAGTGCTTCATCTCGGCAAGCTAACTCTCTTAAAATGTCCGGGTTGAGTCCGTTTTTAAACACTGAAAGAAGCGCTGCATCATTCCATCCACTGCCAGCAGCTAGCGTCCGAAACTCCAGAGCATACGTAGCGACTGGCTTGTGACCTTGCTTCAGAGCGAGCAGTAACTCTCCATTAGATTGACCGTAACGCGAGTGATCAAACACAGAGCGGAAAGTGTCCAAAAAATCCGTGTAGCTAGCCACCGACATGCTATCCCATACAGCAGTGGCACACTCGAGTGCTTTCCCGGAGAGACGAGAGATAATAAAGCCTATCTTGGCTTGATCAGTAGTCACTGGAGAGTTACTGAAGTAAACAGAGCACTGTAAAATAAAACCGCTGCACTTCACCGGATCACCGTCATATAACTCCGGTTTGCACACAAAAAATCTGGAGGAAGAAGCGCTGGGGTTATGAGGCCTGGTGTTAGCCATGGGGCTAGGGTTAGCAGTAGAGCTAGCGTTAGCCGAAGCTAATCCCTGTAGGTGCTCGAGGATGCTAGTCAGCTGTTGTTGCTGATTAGCTTGCTGGCTAGCTAGCTCTGTAACAGCGTGAGTCACACCAACGAGGGTTTGTTGGTGCTGACCGAGAAGTTGTCCCTGGCTAATCAACCCTGTTTTTAACTGGTCAGAGATCGCTGTCTGTTCACGTGAGGCCGCGTATTCTGTCATGGTGGAGCACAGAATACAGACACTCGCGGAACCAGTCAAGGATTTTATTAAAAACCCTCAGGGTACAGAGAATGAGATTAGCAGTATAAACAAAACACCAGTAAAGGTATACCTGGGAGCGGAGAGCTTAACAGGATAGTGAGGCAGTCCAGTGGTCATACACGAAGTAAGCTGTATCAGAGGCAATCCAAAAACAGCAACGATAAACAGTCCAATGGTCATACACAAGGCAGGCAGTATCAAAGGTGATCCGAAAAACATAAACGATAAACAGTCCAGGGTAATACACGAAAAAATCCACAACGAAGGCAAAGGCAAAAATCGGTAGTCAAAAAACAAAGGCAAGGTCATACACAGAAAATAATCACAGAAATAACGCTTTGTAATGTCGGACGAACCTGGGCAATACGCGGCGCCGAAGGGCGTCTGAGCAGTTCTTTTATACTGTAGCTAATACTCAGGGCTAACAGGCCGGGGCAGGTGAGGTGTCACGTGATCAGCAGTGTGTGTGTTGTCAGCGGGTGGTGCATTCTGGGTATTGTAGTTGTTGGGCTGACAACCTCCGTTGGAGACCAGTGTGGAAGGACAGGAAGTGCCTACAGCACCAGACGTGACAGTTCGGACTAATTTTGTGGGTTGATGGTAAAGATAGGAATAATATTTGGTTTGATGTTAAAGTTAGGACTTGTTATGCTAAAAGATAAAATAAGGTTTAGAGTTGATGCTGAAGTTAGTACAAAGTTCAGGTTGATGTTAAATTCAGGATTTATTTTTGGGTTGATGTTAAACTTAGGACTAATATTTTGGGTGGAATTTAAAGTTAGGACCATGTTTTGGGTTGTGGTTGAGGTCAGTATTTCAATTAAAAATGACCAATTATGGACAAGGCTAATGGCATGCTAATGATGTAGAAATAATGTAGAATGAGTCCTGTAGTCCTGCTTTTTCTGTCAGCTGTTGTGCTGTTATGATTGGTCCTCTATTGCTCGCCTGAGTACTGGGGGTTTTAACTACCACAGTAATTGATTGTACTTGTTGACATTTACGTTTGCCTTCTTATGTGAAGTATGTTTTATTTTAGGAATAATAATAAAAAAATGTGTGAAATCTCAGCTGTCTGCGCTCTTATCAAACACAAACAGAGTATATCAGAAAAGCAGAAATGATACAAAGCTGTTATTTTACAGATTGACCGGTGTGTGACTGTCCTTCGGGAGGTAACGCTATCACTACGGAGAGATGTGAGATGAGTTCAGATGGAGGCGTTGCTAGGATACAAGAGCATCTCTTTTTCACTTTTTTTTCCTATCCCAAATGCTCTGTTGTGTTCTGTTGCAAGATACGAGTAAATAGATGTGCCTTGCTTCAGACCTGATGATGGTTCATGTTTGTGGATCTGCTTCAGAAAGTCTAATTTTGTTGTCAATAGTATCTACTCTACACACGGGCTAGACAAGCTGTGTGTGTGGATTTGCACATCTTTGTCAACAATGGGTGCAGCTTACTATATGTGTGTGAAACTGATCATGAAGCATTGTGTCACGCCTGGCCCTGTTTCCTGTCTGTCCTCGTGCCTGTGTTGTCCCACGTGACCCGTGCCCCTGTGTTCTGCCTGTGATTTTCCATTACCTCATGTCTCATTTGTAGCTCCACCCCTTCCCCAGGTGTTTCCACTCCCAGTGTGTTTCCTGTTTAGTTAAATAGACTTCCTCTGTCACTTGTCCTCTGTCGGTCTTTGCACTGTCCCCTGTCGTTTGTCTTCCCGTGTTCCCAGATTTTCTCTCAGTGTTTCTCTCAGTGTTTCTCTCAGTGTTTCTCTCAGTGTTTCTCTCCGTGTCTATCTTAGTTTAATCCTTGTAATTATCCTTGCTCTGTTTAGTTCATAGTCTTGTTTCATTATTCATTTTGTTTTCCTTGTTTAGTCTCCCTCTTTGTTTGTAGTTTATATTTATCATTAGTATCTCTTGTTTGTTTCCGTGTTCCCTATTCACCTGCTTAGTGTTTAGTCTTTAGTTATTCCCTGTTTATGTTCTTAGCTCTGTTTAGTTTCTGGTTTAGTAGCCTCCCTATTTGTTTTAGTTTTATCTTGCCTCCGTTTCTTGTTTTTTTCTTGTTTACTTGTTTATTTGTTTATTTATCATTAGTCTCTCTCTCTTGTTTATTCCTAGTTTATTTTCCAGCGTTTGTTTAGTTTTATGTTCCCTAGCCTCCCTCGTTTGTTTAGTTATTTTGTTGTTACGTGTTTACTTGTCTCTTTGTTTATTAAATTCTCACCTTACCTGCACATACGTCCGCCTCCACGTCTCTCTGCCTGGGTCAACCCTGACATAAAGACCGACCCAATGGACGTAAACCAGTGGCATGCTGCTCGGAAGGCGGACCTGGAGTTTCTCCGCCTCCTCGCCGAGCGAATCCGGGGCGATGACCCGCTCCCGGCGCCTTTCCTCGGGTTGGAGCCCGTGAACCCAGCTTCAGCGGTGCCCACCGAGACTCATAAGGGGAAAAAGTCTCGGAGGAAACAGGCCCGAAAAGCCCGCAAGGCGCGGGAGGACTCCCTCCGGAGCGGGGAAAATTTTGGGGGGGCGCTGGGGGTGTGTGCTGTCAGCCTCGGTCCTCGCCCCGAGGAGGACGGGGGTGACTTGGATGCAGGCTGTGAGGAGTCCTTTCTCTGGGACTACTCCGATCTCCTTACACCTGCGTCCAGCGAGGAGGAAGAGGACTATCCCCCTGCACCAGCCCGCCTGCCGCTACTTCCTTCCACGGTGGCAGTGGAACCGCGCTCTGAGACCCCCTGCGTGGTGAGCCAGCCGTGGCCAAAGACTTTCCCCGCTCTCCCCACACCTGACTCTGCACGAGAGAGTAGGAATCCAGTCCGGGTTTTTACTTCACCCGCAGCTTCGGGCTCCAGTACTGCAGTGTCGGACCTTTTCATGCCACGCCCCGTGAAGCACGCGTCTGAAACGCTGCACCCCATGATTCAAGCGGCGGCCGTGCCGCTCTCCGAGACTTCAGCGGCGGCCGCGCCGCTCTCCCAGACTGCAGCGGCGGCAGCGCCGCTCTCCGAGATTTCAGCGGCGGCCGCGCCGCTCTCCGAGACTTCAGCGGCGGCAGCGCCACTCTCCGAGATTTCAGCGGCGGCCGCGCCGCTCTCCAAGACTTCAGCGGCGGCAGCGCCGCTCTCCGAGACTTCAGCGGCGGCCGCGCCGCTCTCCGAGACTTCAGCGGCGGCAGCGCCGCTCTCCGAGATTTCAGTGCCGGCCGCGCCGCTCTCCGAGATTTCAGCGCCGGCCGCGCCGCTCTCCGAGATTTCGGCGGTGGCCGCGCCGCTCTCCCAGACTACAGCGGCGGCCGCACCGTGCTCACAGACTGCAGCGGCGGCAGCGCCGCTCTCCGAGATTTCAGCGGCGGCCGCGCCGTTCTCCCAAGCACCAGCAGTCCCAGCTGCTCCAGCTCCAGCTCAAGCACCAGCAGTCCCAGCTGCTCCAGCTCCAGCTCAAGCACCAGCAGTCCCAGCTGCTCCAGCTCCAGCTCAAGCACCAGCAGTCCCAGCTGCTCCGGCTCCAGCTCAAGCACCAGCAGTTCCAGCTGCTCCGGCCCCAGCCCAAGCACCTGCAGCTCTCAGAACTATGTTTGGGCCCAGGCCCCGTATTTCCAGGCCTGCTCCAAGGCCTCCTGACTTTGCCCCCAGTTATGTGCCCAGGCTGTCCCCACAGACTTTTGCCAGTCCTGGGCACCCACCTGTGTTTTTGGTCCCCCTGTCTCTCCCTGTCCTGGTCCCTGTATCTGTGTTCGTTCCTGTTCCTGTCCCCTGTGGTTTTACTGTTCCTGTCCCAGTCACCGTGTTTGTGTCCGTCCCCGTCAATGTTCTCGTCCCTGTTCCCATGTCCGGTCCCGTCCAGTCTCAGTCTCCTGTCCATTTCCCCGACCAGTCTCCGTCTCATGTCCAGTTCCCCGTCCAGTCTCTGTCTCATGTCCAGTCTCCGTCTCATGTCCAGTCTCCGTCACCTGTCCAGTTTCCCGTCCAGTCTCTGTCACCTGTCCAGTCTCCGTCACCTGTCCAGTTCCCCGTCCAGTCTCCGTCTCCTGTCCAGTTCCCCGTCCAGTCTCCGTCCCCTGTCCAGTCTCCTGTTTTCCCTGGCCTCTCCCTGCCGCCAGCCCCCGGGGTTTGTTTTTACGCGCCTCGGGAGCTGCGCGTTTAGGGGGAGGTTTCTGTCACGCCTGGCCCTGTTTCCTGTCTGTCCTCGTGCCTGTGTTGTCCCACGTGACCCGTGCCCCTGTGTTCTGCCTGTGATTTTCCATTACCTCATGTCTCATTTGTAGCTCCACCCCTTCCCCAGGTGTTTCCACTCCCAGTGTGTTTCCTGTTTAGTTAAATAGACTTCCTCTGTCACTTGTCCTCTGTCGGTCTTTGCACTGTCTCCTGTCGTTTGTCTTCCCGTGTTCCCAGATTTTCTCTCAGTGTTTCTCTCAGTGTTTCTCTCAGTGTTTCTCTCAGTGTTTCTCTCCGTGTCTATCTTAGTTTAATCATTGTAATTATCCTTGCTCTGTTTAGTTCATAGTCTTGTTTCATTATTCATTTTGTTTTCCTTGTTTAGTCTCCCTCTTTGTTTGTAGTTTATATTTATCATTAGTATCTCTTGTTTGTTTCCGTGTTCCCTATTCACCTGCTTAGTGTTTAGTCTTTAGTTAGTTTAGTTAGTTAGTTAGTTAGTTTAGTCTGTTTATGTTCTTAGCTCTGTTTAGTTTCTGGTTTAGTAGCCTCCCTATTTGTTTTAGTTTTATCTTGCCTCCGTTTCTTGTTTTTTTCTTGTTTACTTGTTTATTTGTTTATTTATCATTAGTCTCTCTCTCTTGTTTATTCCTAGTTTATTTTCCAGCGTTTGTTTAGTTTTATGTTCCCTAGCCTCCCTCGTTTGTTTAGTTATTTTGTTGTTACGTGTTTACTTGTCTCTTTGTTTATTAAATTCTCACCTTACCTGCACATACGTCCGCCTCCACGTCTCTCTGCCTGGGTCAACCCTGACACATTGCTTCAGGAGATGATATAGAAATGGATGTCTCTGTATAGTTATAAGCTGTAAGGTGTTATCTTGTGAGTGTGGTTCTCATGGCAAGTCCAGGTGAATTATGGGAGTTGGAGCAGGTTTCTGCAGAAAGGTTTCTGGTTAGAACTGTCTGTGAGGAAGAGTGGCTAAAATCCAGATTTCTCATCCACATTCATTACTGGAGACATGGTCAGTGCTGCGTTCTTTAGCTTCCATAATGTGACATGGCAGAAGTGATGGGGCTAACTTGGTCACATGACCACAAATGATCAAATACAGAAGCATAAAATTGGGACAAAATGTTCTTGAATCTGACCATGCCTCCACACACAAACATACACACATACACACACACACACTCCCCAGGTCCCCAGTGGGAGGCACTATCCCACTCCAACACCAGCGCACAAACCAAACCTCATACAACAGAAAGACAGAATAAAAGAAAGCCTGCTACTAAAATCCAAACAACCGTAATCTGACTAATCAGCTGCTTTATAGACAGATATGTAAACTTTATTGCCAGCCGGGCTGTTCAGCAGGACTGACCCCAGGAGTATTAATACTGATCTTGATGGAATCCATTTCTGATGGGTAATATAAACTATATTATAAAATAATATATCTTTTTATTATTTATAAGTATCTGTATATATTAGTAAATATGAGGTATATGAGTAAAACAAACATTGTTGTTTTATTCTATAAACGACTGACAACATTAAAAATGTAAACATTGTAATTTACAGCATTTATTTGCAGAAAATGAGAAATGGTCAAAAAAATTAAGATGCAGAGCTTTCAGACCTCAAACACTGCAAAGAAAACAAGTTCATGTTTATTTAGAAACAACAACAATACTAATGTTTTAGTACCCGCAGGGCGAGTGAGCGGGATACAGCGAGAGACAGTGCGAGTGAGTGAGATGCAGCAAGAGACAGTGCGAGTGAGCGAGATACAGCGAGAGACAGTGCGAGTGAGTGAGATGCAACAAGAGACAGTGCGAGTGAGCGAGATACAGTGAGAGACAGTGCGAGTGATCGAGAGACAGTGCGAGTGAGCGAGAGACAGTGCGAGTGAGCGAGATACAGCGAGAGACAGTGCGAGTGAGCGAGAGACAGTGCGAGTGAGTGAGATGCAACAAAAGACAGTGCGAGTGAGCGAGATACAGTGAGAGACAGTGTGAGTGATCGAGAGGCAGTGCGAGTGAGCGAGAGACAGTGCGAGTGAGTGAGATACAGCGAGAGACAGTGCGAGTGAGTGAGATGCAACAAGAGACAGTGCGAGTGAGCGAGATACAGCGAGAGACAGTGCGAGTGAGGGAGATGCAGCAAGAGACAGTGCGAGTGAGCGAGATGCAACAAGAGACAGTGCAAGTGAGCGAGATACAGTGAGAGACAGTGCGAGTGAGTGAGATGCAGCAAAAGACAGTGCGAGTGAGTGAGATACAGCGAGAGACAGTGCGAGTGAGCGAGATACAGCGAGAGACAGTGCGAGTGAGTGAGATGCAGCAAGAGACAGTGCGAGTGATCGAGATACATCGAGAGACAGTGAAAGTGATCGAGAGACAGTGCGAGTGAGCGAGATACAGCGAGAGACAGTGGGAGTGAGTGAGATGCAACAAGAGACAGTGCGAGTGAGCGAGATACAGTGAGAGACAGTGCGAGTGATCGAGAGACAGTGCGAGTGAGCGAGAGACAGTGCGAGTGAGCGAGATACAGCGAGAGACAGTGCGAGTGAGCGAGATACAGCGAGAGACAGTGCAAGTGAGTGAGATGCAACAAGAGACAGTGCGAGTGAGCGAGATACAGTGAGAGTGAGTGAGATACAGTAAGAGACAGTGCGAGTGAGTGAGATGCAACAAGAAACAGTGCGAGTGAGCGAGATACAGCGAGAGACAGTGCGAGTGAGGGAGATGCAGCAAGAGACAGTGCGAGTGAGCGAGATGCAACAAGAGACAGTGCAAGTGAGCGAGATACAGTGAGAGACAGTGCGAGTGAGTGAGATGCAGCAAGAGACAGTGCGAGTGAGTGAGATACAGCGAGAGACAGTGCGAGTGAGCGAGATACAGCGAGAGACAGTGAAAGTGATCGAGAGACAGTGCGAGTGACCGAGATACAGCGAGAGACAGTGCGAGTGAGTGAGATGCAGCAAGAGACAGTGTGAGTGAGCGAGATACAGCGAGAGACAGTGCGAGTGAGCGAGATACAGCGAGAGACAGTGAAAGTGATCGAGAGACAGTGCGAGTGACCGAGATACAGCGAGAGACAGTGCGAGTGAGTGAGATGCAGCAAGAGACAGTGTGAGTGAGCGAGATACAGCGAGAGACAGTGCGAGTGAGCGAGATACAGCGAGAGACAGTGCGAGTGAGCGAGATACAGCGAGAGACAGTGCGAGTGAGCGAGATACAGCGAGAGACAGTGCGAGTGAGTGAGATGCAACAAGAGACAGTGTGAGTGAGCGAGATACAGCGAGAGACAGTGCGAGTGAGCGAGATACAGCGAGAGACAGTGCGAGTGAGTGAGATGCAGCAAGCGACAGTGCGAGTGATCGAGATAAATTTGAGAGACAGTGAAAGTGATCGAGAGACAGTGCGAGTGAGCGAGATGCAGCAAGAGACAGTGCGAGTGAGCGAGATACAGCGAGAGACAGTGCGAGTGAGTGAGATGCAACAAGATACAGTGCGAGTGAGCGAGAGACAGTGCGAGTGAGTGAGATGCAACAAGAGACAGTGCGAGTGAGCGAGATACAGTGCGAGCGATCGAGAGACAGTGCGAGTGAGTGAGATACAGCGAGAGACAGTGCAAGTGAGCGAGATACAGCGAGAGACAGTGCGAGTGAGTGAGATGCAACAAGAGACAGTGCGAGTGAGCGAGATGCAGCAAGAGACAGTGCAAGTGAGCGAGATACAGCGAGAGACAGTGCGAGTGAGCGAGATACAGCGAGAGACAGTGCGAGTGAGTGAGATGCAGAAAGAGACAGTGGGAGTGAGCGAGATACAGCGAGAGACAGTGCAAGTGAGCGAGATACAGCGAGAGACAGTAAAAGTGATCGAGAGACAGTGCGAGTGAGCGAGATACAGCGAGAGACAGTGCGAGTGATCGAGAGACAGTGCGAGTGAGCGACATACAGCGAGAGACAGTGCGAGTGAGCGAGATACATCGAGAGACAGTGAAAGTGATCGAGAGACAGTGCGAGTGAGCGAGATACAGCGAGAGACAGTGTGAGTGAGTGAGATACAGCGAGAGACAGTGTGAGTGAGTGAGATGCAGCAAGAGACAGTGCGAGTGAGTGAGATACAGCGAGAGACAGTGCGAGTGAGCGAGATACAGCGAAAGAGACAGTGCAAGTGAGCGAGATACAGCGAGAGACAGTGCGAGTGAGCGAGATACAGCGAGAGACAGTGCGAGTGAGTGAGATGCAACAAGAGACAGTGCGAGTGAGCGAGATATAGTGAGAGACAGTGCAAGTGAGCGAGATACAGTGAGAGACAGTGCGAGTGAGTGAGATACATCGAGAGACAGTGAAAGTGATCGAGACAGTGCGAGTGAGCGAGATACAGCGAGAGACAGTGCGAGTGAGTGAGATACAGCGAGAGACAGTGCGAGTGAGTGAGATGCAACAAGAGACAGTGTGAGTGAGCGAGATACAGCGAGAGACAGTGCAAGTGAGCGAGATACAGTGAGAGACAGTGCAAGTGAGCGAGATACAGTGAGAGACAGTGCGAGTGAGCGAGATGCAGCAAGAGACAGTGCGAGTGAGTGAGATACAGAGAGAGACAGTGCGAGTGAGCGAGATACAGCGAGAGACAGTGCGAGTGAGTGAGATGCAGCAAGAGACAGTGCGAGTGATCGAGATAAATCGAGAGACAGTGAAAGTGATCGAGAGACAGTGCGAGTGAGCGAGATACAGCGAGAGACAGTCTGAGTGAGTGAGATGCAGCAAGAGACAGTGCAAGTGAGCGAGATACAGCGAGAGACAGTGCAAGTGAGCGAGATACAGCGAGAGACAGTGCGAGTGAGTGAGATGCAGCAAGAGACAGTGCGAGTGAGAGAGATACAGCGAGAGACAGTGCGAGTGAGAGAGATACAGCGAGAGACAGTGCAAGTGAGCGAGATACAGCGAGAGACAGTGCAAGTGAGCGAGATACAGCGAGAGACAGTGCGAGTGAGTGAGATACAGCGAGAGACAGTGTGAGTGAGCGAGATGCAGCGAGAGACAGTGCGAGTGAGTGAGATACAGCGAGATACAGTGCAAGTGAGCGAGATACAGCGAGAGACAGTGCGAGTGAGTGAGATGCAGCAAGAGACAGTGCGAGTGAGCGAGATACAGCGAGAGACAGTGCAAGTGAGTAAGAGACAGTGCAAGTGAGTGAGAGACAGTTCGAGTGAGCGTGAGACAGTGAAAGTGAGCGGGATACAGTGAGAGACAGTGCAAGTGAGTGAGAGACAGTGCAAGTGAGCGGAATAAAGCAAGAGACAGTGCGAGTGAGCGAGAGACAGTGCGAGTGAGCGAGAGACAGTTCGAGTGAGCGAGAGACAGTGCAAGTGATTGAGAGACAGTGCTAGTGAGCGAGAGACAGAGCGTGAGACAGTGCGAGACAGTGCGAGACAGTGCAAGTGAGTAAGAGACAGTGCAAGTGAGTGAGAGACAGTGCGAGTGAGCGTGAGACAGTGCGAGACAGTGCGAGACAGTGCGAGTGAGTGAGATGCAACAAGATACAGTGCGAGTGAGCGAGAGACAGTGCGAGTGAGTGAGATGCAACAAGAGACAGTGCGAGTGAGCGAGATACAGTGCGAGCGATCGAGAGACAGTGCGAGTGAGTGAGATACAGCGAGAGACAGTGCAAGTGAGCGAGATACAGCGAGAGACAGTGCGAGTGAGTGAGATGCAACAAGAGACAGTGCGAGTGAGCGAGATGCAGCAAGAGACAGTGCAAGTGAGCGAGATACAGCGAGAGACAGTGCGAGTGAGCGAGATACAGCGAGAGACAGTGCGAGTGAGTGAGATGCAGAAAGAGACAGTGGGAGTGAGCGAGATACAGCGAGAGACAGTGCGAGTGATCGAGATACATCGAGAGACAGTAAAAGTGATCGAGAGACAGTGCGAGTGAGCGAGATACAGCGAGAGACAGTGCGAGTGATCGAGAGACAGTGCGAGTGAGCGACATACAGCGAGAGACAGTGCGAGTGAGCGAGATACATCGAGAGACAGTGAAAGTGATCGAGAGACAGTGCGAGTGAGCGAGATACAGCGAGAGACAGTGTGAGTGAGTGAGATACAGCGAGAGACAGTGTGAGTGAGTGAGATAAAGCAAGAGACAGTGCGAGTGAGTGAGATACAGCGAGAGACAGTGCGAGTGAGCGAGATACAGCGAAAGAGACAGTGCAAGTGAGCGAGATACAGCGAGAGACAGTGCGAGTGAGCGAGATACAGCGAGAGACAGTGCGAGTGAGTGAGATGCAACAAGAGACAGTGCGAGTGAGCGAGATATAGTGAGAGACAGTGCAAGTGAGCGAGATACAGTGAGAGACAGTGCGAGTGAGTGAGATACATCGAGAGACAGTGAAAGTGATCGAGACAGTGCGAGTGAGCGAGATACAGCGAGAGACAGTGCGAGTGAGTGAGATACAGCGAGAGACAGTGCGAGTGAGTGAGATGCAACAAGAGACAGTGTGAGTGAGCGAGATACAGCGAGAGACAGTGCAAGTGAGCGAGATACAGTGAGAGACAGTGCAAGTGAGCGAGATACAGTGAGAGACAGTGCGAGTGAGCGAGATGCAGCAAGAGACAGTGCGAGTGAGTGAGATACAGAGAGAGACAGTGCGAGTGAGCGAGATACAGCGAGAGACAGTGCGAGTGAGTGAGATGCAGCAAGAGACAGTGCGAGTGATCGAGATAAATCGAGAGACAGTGAAAGTGATCGAGAGACAGTGCGAGTGAGCGAGATACAGCGAGAGACAGTCTGAGTGAGTGAGATGCAGCAAGAGACAGTGCAAGTGAGCGAGATACAGCGAGAGACAGTGCAAGTGAGCGAGATACAGCGAGAGACAGTGCGAGTGAGTGAGATGCAGCAAGAGACAGTGCGAGTGAGAGAGATACAGCGAGAGACAGTGCGAGTGAGAGAGATACAGCGAGAGACAGTGCAAGTGAGCGAGATACAGCGAGAGACAGTGCAAGTGAGCGAGATACAGCGAGAGACAGTGCGAGTGAGTGAGATACAGCGAGAGACAGTGTGAGTGAGCGAGATGCAGCGAGAGACAGTGCGAGTGAGTGAGATACAGCGAGATACAGTGCAAGTGAGCGAGATACAGCGAGAGACAGTGCGAGTGAGTGAGATGCAGCAAGAGACAGTGCGAGTGAGCGAGATACAGCGAGAGACAGTGCAAGTGAGTAAGAGACAGTGCAAGTGAGTGAGAGACAGTTCGAGTGAGTGTGAGACAGTGAAAGTGAGCGGGATACAGTGAGAGACAGTGCAAGTGAGTGAGAGACAGTGCAAGTGAGCGGAATAAAGCAAGAGACAGTGCGAGTGAGCGAGAGACAGTGCGAGTGAGCGAGAGACAGTTCGAGTGAGCGAGAGACAGTGCAAGTGATTGAGAGACAGTGCTAGTGAGCGAGAGACAGAGCGTGAGACAGTGCGAGACAGTGCGAGACAGTGCAAGTGAGTAAGAGACAGTGCAAGTGAGTGAGAGACAGTGCGAGTGAGCGTGAGACAATGCGAGACAGTGCGAGACAGTGCGAGTGAGTGAGATGCAACAAGATACAGTGCGAGTGAGCGAGAGACAGTGCGAGTGAGTGAGATGCAACAAGAGACAGTGCGAGTGAGCGAGATACAGTGCGAGCGATCGAGAGACAGTGCGAGTGAGTGAGATACAGCGAGAGACAGTGCAAGTGAGCGAGATACAGCGAGAGACAGTGCGAGTGAGTGAGATGCAACAAGAGACAGTGCGAGTGAGCGAGATGCAGCAAGAGACAGTGCAAGTGAGCGAGATACAGCGAGAGACAGTGCGAGTGAGCGAGATACAGCGAGAGACAGTGCGAGTGAGTGAGATGCAGAAAGAGACAGTGGGAGTGAGTGAGATACAGCGAGAGACAGTGCAAGTGAGCGAGATACAGCGAGAGACAGTGCGAGTGATCGAGATACATCGAGAGACAGTAAAAGTGATCGAGAGACAGTGCGAGTGAGCGAGATACAGCGAGAGACAGTGCGAGTGATCGAGAGACAGTGCGAGTGAGCGACATACAGCGAGAGACAGTGCGAGTGAGCGAGATACATCGAGAGACAGTGAAAGTGATCGAGAGACAGTGCGAGTGAGCGAGATACAGCGAGAGACAGTGTGAGTGAGTGAGATACAGCGAGAGACAGTGTGAGTGAGTGAGATGCAGCAAGAGACAGTGCGAGTGAGTGAGATACAGCGAGAGACAGTGCGAGTGAGCGAGATACAGCGAAAGAGACAGTGCGAGTGAGTGAGATGCAACAAGAGACAGTGCGAGTGAGCGAGATATAGTGAGAGACAGTGCAAGTGAGCGAGATACAGTGAGAGACAGTGCGAGTGAGTGAGATACATCGAGAGACAGTGAAAGTGATCGAGACAGTGCGAGTGAGCGAGATACAGCGAGAGACAGTGCGAGTGAGTGAGATACAGCGAGAGACAGTGCGAGTGAGTGAGATGCAACAAGAGACAGTGTGAGTGAGCGAGATACAGCGAGAGACAGTGCAAGTGAGCGAGATACAGCGAGAGACAGTGCGAGTGAGCGAGATACAGTGAGAGACAGTGCAAGTGAGCGAGATACAGTGAGAGACAGTGCGAGTGAGCGAGATGCAGCAAGAGACAGTGCGAGTGAGTGAGATACAGAGAGAGACAGTGCGAGTGAGCGAGATACAGCGAGAGACAGTGCGAGTGAGTGAGATGCAGCAAGAGACAGTGCGAGTGATCGAGATAAATCGAGAGACAGTGAAAGTGATCGAGAGACAGTGCGAGTGAGCGAGATACAGCGAGAGACAGTCTGAGTGAGTGAGATGCAGCAAGAGACAGTGCAAGTGAGCGAGATACAGCTAGAGACAGTGCAAGTGAGCGAGATACAGCGAGAGACAGTGCGAGTGAGTGAGATGCAGCAAGAGACAGTGCGAGTGAGAGAGATACAGCGAGAGACAGTGCGAGTGAGAGAGATACAGCGAGAGACAGTGCAAGTGAGCGAGATACAGCGAGAGACAGTGCAAGTGAGCGAGATACAGCGAGAGACAGTGCGAGTGAGTGAGATACAGCGAGAGACAGTGTGAGTGAGCGAGATGCAGCGAGAGACAGTGCGAGTGAGTGAGATACAGCGAGAGACAGTGCAAGTGAGCGAGATACAGCGAGAGACAGTGCGAGTGAGTGAGATGCAGCAAGAGACAGTGCGAGTGAGCGAGATACAGCGAGAGACAGTGCAAGTGAGTAAGAGACAGTGCAAGTGAGTGAGAGACAGTTCGAGTGAGCGTGAGACAGTGAAAGTGAGCGGGATACAGTGAGAGACAGTGCGAGTGAGCGAGAGACAGTGCGAGTGAGCGAGAGACAGTTCGAGTGAGCGAGAGACAGTGCAAGTGATTGAGAGACAGTGCTAGTGAGCGAGAGACAGAGCGTGAGACAGTGCGAGACAGTGCGAGACAGTGCAAGTGAGTAAGAGACAGTGCAAGTGAGTGAGAGACAGTGCGAGTGAGCGTGAGACAGTGCGAGACAGTGCGAGTGAGTGAGATGCAGCAAGAGACAGTGAGAGTGAGCGAGATACAGCGAGAGACAGTGCAAGTGAGTAAGAGACAGTGCAAGTGACTGAGAGACAGTGCAAGTTAGTGAGAGACAGTGCAAGTGAGCGGAATAGAGCAAGAGACAGTGCGAGTGAGTGAGAGACAGTGCGAGTGAGGGAGATACAGTGCAAGTGATTGAGAGACAGTGCGAGTGAGTGAGATGCAGCAAGAGACAGTGCGAGTGAGCGAGATACAGCGAGAGACAGTGCGAGTGAGTGAGATGCAGCAAGAGACAGTGCGAGTGAGCGAGATACAGCGAGAAACAGTGCGAGTGAGCGAGATACAGCGAGAGACAGTGCGAGTGAGTGACATGAAGCGAGAGACAGTGCGAGTGAGCGAGATACAGCGAGAGACAGTGCGAGTGAGCGAGATGCAGCAAGAGACAGTGCGAGTGAGCGAGATACAGCGAGAGACAGTGCAAGTGAGCGAGATACAACGAGAGACAGTGCGAGTGAGCGAGATACAGCGAGAGACAGTGCGAGTGAGTGACATGCAGCGAGAGACAGTGCGAGTGAGCGAGATACAGCGAGAGACAGTGCGAGTGAGCGAGATGCAGCAAGAGACAGTGCGAGTGAGCGAGATACAGCGAGAGACAGTGCAAGTGAGCGAGATACAACGAGAGACAGTGCGAGTGAGTGAGATGCAGCAAGAGACAGTGCGAGTGAGCGAGATACAGCGAGAGACAGTGCAAGTGAGTAAGAGACAGTGCAAGTGAGTGAAAGACAGTGCAAGTGAGCGGAATAAAGCAAGAGACAGTGTGACTGAGCGAGAGACAGTGCGAGTGAGCGAGAGACAGTTCGAGTGAGCGAGAGACAGTGCAAGTGATTGAGAGACAGTGCGAGTGAGCGAGATGCAGCAAGAGACAGTGCGAGTGAGCGAGATACAGCGAGAGACAGTGCGAGTGAGTGAGATGCAGCGAGAAACAGTGCGAGTGAGCGAGATACAGCGAGAGACAGTGCGAGTGAGTGACATGCAGCGAGAGACAGTGCGAGTGAGCGAGATACAGCGAGAGACAGTGCGAGTGAGCGAGATGCAGCAAGAGACAGTGCGAGTGAGCGAGATACAGCGAGAGACAGTGCAAGTGAGCGAGATACAACGAGAGACAGTGCGAGTGAGCGAGATACAGCGAGAGACAGTGCGAGTGAGTGACATGCAGCGAGAGACAGTGCGAGTGAGCGAGATACAGCGAGAGACAGTGCGAGTGAGCGAGATGCAGCAAGAGACAGTGCGAGTGAGCGAGATACAGCGAGAGACAGTGCAAGTGAGCGAGATACAACGAGAGACAGTGCGAGTGAGTGAGATGCAGCAAGAGACAGTGCGAGTGAGCGAGATACAGCGAGAGACAGTGCAAGTGAGTAAGAGACAGTGCAAGTGAGTGAGAGACAGTGCAAGTGAGCGGAATAAAGCAAGAGACAGTGTGACTGAGCGAGAGACAGTGCGAGTGAGCGAGAGACAGTTCGAGTGAGCGAGAGACAGTGCAAGTGATTGAGAGACAGTGCGAGTGAGCGAGATGCAGCAAGAGACAGTGCGAGTGAGCGAGATACAGCGAGAGACAGTGCGAGTGAGTGAGATGCAGCGAGAGACAGTGCGAGTGAGCGAGATACAGCGAGAGACAGTGCAAGTGAGTAAGAGACAGTGCGAGTGAGTGAGAGACAGTGCGAGTGAGCGTGAGACAGTGCAAGTGAGCGGGATACAGTGAGAGACAGTGCAAGTGAGTGAGAGACAGTGCAAGTGAGCGGAATAGAGCAAGAGACAGTGCAAGTGAGCGAGAGACAGTGCGAGTGAGCGAGATGCAGCAAGAGACAGTGCGAGTGAGCGAGATACAGCGAGAGACAGTGCGAGTGAGTGAGATGCAGCAAGAGACAGTGCGAGTGAGCGAGATACAGCGAGAGACAGTGCAAGTGAGCGAGATACAGTGAGAGACAGTGCGAGTGAGCGAGATACAGCGAGAGACAGTGCGAGTGAGCGATATACAGCAAGAGACAGTGCAAGTGAGCGAGATACAGCGAGAGACAGTGCGAGTGAGTGAGATGCAGCAAGAGACAGTGCGAGTGAGCTACATACAGCGAGAGACAGTGCAAGTGAGTAAGAGACAGTGCAAGTGAGTGAAAGACAGTGCGAGTGAGCGTGAGACAGTTCAAGTGAGCGGGATACAGTGAGAGACAGTGCAAGTGAGTGAGAGACAGTGCAAGTGAGCGGAATAGAGCAAGAGACAGTGCAAGTGAGGAAGATACAGTGAGACACAGTGCAAGTGAGTGAGAGACAGTGCGAGTGAGCGCGAGACAGTGCAACTGAGCGGGATACAGCGAGAGACAGTGAGAGTGAGCGAGATACAGTGAGAGACAGTGCAAGTGAGTAAGAGACAGTGCAAGTGAGGGAGAGACAGTGCAAGTGAGAGAGAGACAGTGCAAGTGAGCGGAATAGAGCAAGAGACAGTGCGAGTGAGCGAGATACAGCGAGAGACAGTGCGAGTGAGTGACATGCAGCGAGAGACAGTGCGAGTGAGCGAGATACAGCGAGAGACAGTGCAAGTGAGCGAGATACAACGAGAGACAGTGCAAGTGAGTGAGATGCAGCAAGAGACAGTGCGAGTGAGCGAGATACAGCGAGAGACAGTGCAAGTAAGTAAGAGACAGTGCAAGTGAGTGAGAGACAGTTCGAGTGAGCGTGAGACAGTGCAAGTGAGCGGGATACAGTGAGAGACAGTGCAAGTGAGTGAGAGACAGTGCAAGTGAGCGGAATAAAGCAAGAGACAGTGCGAGTGAGCGAGAGACAGTGCGAGTGAGCGAGAGACAGTTCGAGTGAGCGAGAGACAGTGCAAGTGATTGAGAGACAGTGCAACTGAGCCGGATACAGCGAGAGACAGTGCGAGTGAGCGAGATGCAGCAAGAGACAGTGAGAGTGAGCGAGATACAGCGAGAGACAGTGCAAGTGAGAAAGAGACAGTGCAAGTGAGTGAGAGACAGTGCAAGTGAGCGGAATAGAGCAAGAGACAGTGCGAGTGAGCGAGAGACAGTGCGAGTGAGTGAGATGCAGCAAGAGACAGTGCGAGTGAGCGAGATACAGCGAGAGACAGTGCGAGTGAGTGAGATGCAGCGAGAGACAGTGCGAGTGAGCGAGATACAGCGAGAGACAGTGCGAGTGAGCGAGATACAGCGAGAGACAGTGCGAGTGAGTGAGATGCAGCAAGAGACAGTGCGAGTGAGCGAGATACAGCGAGAGACAGTGCAAGTGAGCGAGATACAACGAGAGACAGTGCGAGTGAGCGAGATGCAGCAAGAGACAGTGAGAGTGAGCGAGATACAGCGAGAGACAGTGCAAGTGAGAAAGAGACAGTGCAAGTGAGTGAGAGACAGTGCAAGTGAGCGGAATAGAGCGAGAGACAGTGCGAGTGAGCGAGATGCAGCAAGAGACAGTGCGAGTGAGCGAGATACAGCGAGAGACAGTGCGAGTGAGCGAGATACAGCGAGAGACAGTGCGAGTGAGTGAGATGCAGCGAGAGACAGTGCGAGTGAGCGAGATACAGCGAGAGACAGTGCGAGTGAGCGAGATACAGCGAGAGACAGTGCGAGTGAGTGAGATGCAGCAAGAGACAGTGCGAGTGAGCGAGATACAGCGAGAGACAGTGCAAGTGAGCGAGATACAACGAGAGACAGTGCGAGTGAGCGAGATGCAGCAAGAGACAGTGAGAGTGAGCGAGATACAGCGAGAGACAGTGCAAGTGAGAAAGAGACAGTGCAAGTGAGTGAGAGACAGTGCAAGTGAGCGGAATAGAGCAAGAGACAGTGCGAGTGAGCGAGAGACAGTGCGAGTGAGCGAGATGCAGCAAGAGACAGTGCGAGTGAGCGAGATACAGCGAGAGACAGTGCGAGTGAGTGAGATGCAGCGAGAGACAGTGCGAGTGAGCGAGATACAGCGAGAGACAGTGCGAGTGAGCGAGATACAGCGAGAGACAGTGCGAGTGAGTGAGATGCAGCAAGAGACAGTGCGAGTGAGCGAGATACAGCGAGAGACAGTGCAAGTGAGCGAGATACAACGAGAGACAGTGCGAGTGAGTGAGATGCAGCAAGAGACAGTGCGAGTGAGCGAGATACAGCAAGAGACAGTGCAAGTGAGTAAGAGACAGTGCGAGTGAGCGTGAGACAGTGCAAGTGAGCGGGATACAGTGAGAGACAGTGCAAGTGAGTGAGAGACAGTGCAAGTGAGTGGAATAAAGCAAGAGACAGTGCGAGTGAGCGAGAGACAGTGCGAGTGAGCGAGAGACAGTTCGAGTGAGCGAGAGACAGTGCAAGTGATTGAGAGACAGTGCGAGTGAGCGAGATGCAGCAAGAGACAGTGCGAGTGAGCGAGATACAGCGAGAGACAGTGCGAGTGAGTGAGATGCAGCGAGAGACAGTGCGAGTGAGCAAGATACAGCGAGAGACAGTGCGAGTGAGTGAGATACAGCGAGAAACAGTGCGAGTGAGTGAGATGCAGCAAGAGACAGTGCGAGTGAGCGAGATACAGCGAGAAACAGTGCGAGTGAGTGAGATGCAGCAAGAGACAGTGCGAGTGAGCGAGATACAGCGAGAGACAGTGCGAATGAGCGAGATACAGCTAGAAACAGTGCGAGTGAGTGAGATGCAGCAAGAGACAGTGCGAGTGAGCGAGATACAGCGAGAGACAGTGCGAGTGAGCCAGATACAGCGAGAGACAGTGCGAGTGAGTGAGATGCAGCAAGAGACAGTGCGAGTGAGCTAGATACAGCGAGAGACAGTGCAAGTGAGTAAGAGACAGTGCAAGTGAGTGAGAGACAGTGCGAGTGAGCGTGAGACAGTTCAAGTGAGCGGGATAAAGTGAGAGACAGTGCAAGTGAGTGAGAGACAGTGCAAGTTAGCGGAATAGAGCAAGAGAGTGCAAGTGAGGGAGATACAGTGAGAGACAGTGCAAGTGAGTGAGAGACAGTGCGAGTGAGCGTGAGACAGTGCAACTGAGCGGGATACAGCAAGAGACAGTGCGAGTGAGCGAGATACAGCGAGAGACAGTGCGAGTGAGCGAGATACAGTGCAAGTGAGGGAGATACAGTGAGAGACAGTGCAAGTGAGTGAGAGACAGTGCGAGTGAGTGTGAGTCAGTGCAACTGAGCGGGATACAGCAAGAGACAGTGCGAGTGAGCGAGATACAGCGAGAGACAGTGCAAGTGAGCGAGATACAGCGTGAGACAGTGCAAGTGAGTAAGAGACAGTGCAAGTGAGTGAGAGACAGTGCGAGTGAGCGTGAGACAGTGCAAGTGAGCGGGATACAGTGAGAGACAGTGCGAGTGAGCGAGAGACAGTGCAAGTGAGCGGGATACAGTGAGAGACAGTGCGAGTGAGCGAGAGACAGTGCAAGTGAGCAAGATTCAGCAAGAGACAGTGCAAGTGAGCAAGATTCAGCGAGAGACAGTGCAAGTGAGCGAGAGATAGTGCAAGTGAGCAAGAGACAGTTCAAGTGAGCAAGATACAGCAAGAGATAGTGCCAGTGAGCGAGAGACAGTGCCAGTGAGCAAAGAACTCGAAAAACCGTGCAAGTAAGTAAAAGACAGTGACAGACTGTGTGATTGTGCAAGATACAGCGAGAGAGCGCGAGTGAGTGAGAGACAGTGTGAGTAATGAGGGACAAAAAAAAGACAGCGAGAGTGAGTGAGAGACAGCAAGAGACAGTGCGAGTGAGCGAGAGACAGAGCATGAGAGCAAGAGACAGCAAGAGAAAGTGAGAGATAGCATAAATGAGCAAGAGACAGCAAGAGACAGTGCGACAGATTTCAACACAGAGTCTGTGTGTCAACAATTTAATTGGGGCATGTTTCTGTGCATGCTCTCCACTTGTGTGCACCAGTGCGACATTGCAGTATATTTACCTCACTATGTGAGTTCTCCGCATTTGGCATGTTTATGTAGGTCACAAGCCATCAAACTAAACTGAACTGTTTAATTTTTTGCAGCAGGAGGGGCATAAGGTCACCCAAGAGCAGTGTGGTGAAGAACCACATATATTCCACCAAATATTGATTTATGAAATCTTAAAACATTAGTATTATTGTTGTTTCTAACTGAGCATAAACCCGTTCTCTTTCAACATTCGCTCGGTGTCTCACTATGGGAAACGCCCTCTGGTGTGACTGACTACGGAAGAACCATGTCTGCAGACAGACCAATCACAGTTGTGATAGGGGAACGCCACCTCCTACGATATACATCCCCTCGTTCTCCTGCCTCATTCTCGCTTCCTTCCCCGTGAAGACCACGTACCTCCCTCAGCATGGCTGAATAGCTGATTCTCACTTACAGCACGCAGATAAACTGTCACGAATTCGTTGATGAACATGGGATATGGTTATCAATCTTTTCTAACGCCTGGGTGTGTGTAGTGTGTGAGTGTAAAAGCTTGCGATAACGAACAAACTACCGTGTCAAGGCAAGTTAGTCTGAGCCTTATATGAACACTTCAGCCAAGTGAGGACACCCTAGCCAAAAAGACCCCTCTTCCAATCCTTGCCCGGCCGCTTGTAGGTCTAGTGTCGCTACTAAGGACCCCCACCCCAAGTGCATCGCGTGCATGGGTGTGAAACATGCTTAAGTTGCGCTGGCGGACCCCAAGCTTTAGAGAAACGGCTTCGAGTCACGGCCTCGTCAAAAGATGACCCTAGCCTTACTGACCCAAAACCCACCAGCGCAAAGAAAACCAATGCTAGCAAGGCACAAGCCTACCCCAGCTGGGGTGGAGAAATCCCCCTATTTAAACAATTTAATAATACCCTCACAGAGGGCATGGAAGAGGAAAAAGAGAAGGAAAAGATGCTTACACGCCTTCTTCAGGATGACCTGGAAGATGAGGAGAAGTGCGCCATTCTTCCCTCCGCTAAGTCATCCTATCCAGCTAGCTCTCAGGGTGGTGAGCCGGTCCCCCTCCCCAACTGGGACCTGCTGGAAGTCTGTAAAAGGGCAGCGGCTAAACTTAACATCGAGTGGGCAGCGTCGCAGGGTAGCCTGGGTGCTAAGCAGGACCTGCAGGATGGAAAGAGACTGCCTCCTCGCTCACCACTGAGCAAGTAGCTTTTTCTTTCCATACCAGCCTCTTCTCTCACCAAACAACCGTCAAAGGATATGGATAAGCTCAGGCTCACCAATCCTTCTGTGATGGAGCAGTCAGTAGCTCACCATCTATACCCGAGCAGGAAAACTTCCCTGTCCCCGAGCCTCTCTCTTCTTGGAAAATTTGTGCACTTCACAGCCTCCATGTACCAAAAGATTTTCAAATCCTCCATACTGGCAGTTAGAGTGCTTAACATCTCTCTTACAGCTTATCAGGTGGAACTATATTAACATTGCGTTCCATTTTGCAATGCACAGAATTGGGGCCCTATTCTGGACCTAAGGGTGCTCAACAAACAGTTGAGAAAGTACCCATTCAGAATGTTGACTCCCAAAGCTTTGTTACTGGTCGTTTCACCCTAGAGATTGGTTCACCATAGTCAAATAACAGGTAAGGTATCACACAGCCTTTTAGCCTTCTCACAGGAAATATCGGAGATTCGCTTATCAAGGCATAGCATACAAATTCCTCACAGACCCTTTCATTCTCAACCTTGCTTTGTGGGTCTTCAGCAGGTGCATGGAAGCAGCTCTTGCCCCATTAAGACATTTGGGTATCAGAGTTTATGCTTTCTTAGACGATTACCCTCTATGCTCTCCTTCAAAGGAGCAGGCAGAGGGAGAAACACAGATTTTTATTTCCCACCTTACAAAATTGGGATTCAAAATCAACATGTCCAAAAGCTGTATGAATTTCAGGCACAGTATAGATTATCTGGGGCTACGGATCAACTCTCTCTCAATTCGTGTCACTCTAGCAGAGGACCGAATTTAGTCTTTTCAGCAATACCTGAGGCTATTTCACAGAGACAGATGGGTATTGTTCAGAATATGTTTATGTCTACTGGGACTGATGGCATCCACATTAAAAATCATGCCCTTGAGACTGCAAAAAATTAGAGATTTTCAACACTGGGTGGCCAATCTAAACCTGAGTGCGCAGCGCCATCACCACATGGTAAAAGAAACAGCGTAGTGCATGGAAACGTTCCACAGCTGGAGAGATCCAGATGTGTTTTGAACGGGGGCCCCTTTGGTGATGGTGGTAACCATAAACATTTTAGATCTTATGGAGGTATTACTCGCTCTAAAACTTTTCTTCAGAGATTTCCCTTACAAGGGTAAACCTTTTTCTTCTTAGCACTTGTCCCATTTGATGGTGCAACCATCAGTTTAGCTATGAAGCCAAAGTCTAGCAGGCCCCATCAGGCCTAAAGACCAACTCCACTATGGGCATGCAAACTTCTTGGGCCCTTTTTAAAAGTCTTAAAACAGGACATTTGTGCAGCCGCCAGCTGGGCTTCGCCGCACACTTTCTATCGACTTGACGTCACTGCAGCACCAGTGGCACACTCTGTGCTCTGTGAAACAAGGTAGATAAAAGATTAACGTAACTGATCATGCATGCTGAATAAGCCAGAATGTCATTATTTAACCATATCTAGGTAGACAGCACGACTTCAGGAGACATATCAATCCCATAGTGAGACACCGAGCGAATGTTGAAAGAGAATGAGGTTGCGCAAATAATCGGAAAAATAGTCTTCTTTATATTATTTGAAGTCCATCCTTTTCGATATTTTGAACTTTTCTCAATTTCTGTCAATAAATGCTCTAAATGACAATATTTTTATTTGGACTTTGGAAGAAATTGTCAGTGGTTTATAGAATAAAACAACAATGTTCATTTTACTCAAACATTTACCTATAAATAGTATAATTAGAGAAACTTTTTATTTATCACAGAGCATACAACATTTTTTTTGCCTGACAGCACTAATATAAAGGAGGTGAAGGAGGTGGTCAAAAGGTGTGGTTTTTAGCCCGGCCTCTATTTTGAATGAGGCAAAACACAACTCAATTATAAAAGAGCTAATTTGCATATAATAATCATGTAATAAGAATATAAAAATAAAATACTAGAAAAATGTAGAATGGAATATTTAAATGTCAAAAATATTGTGGCACTGGGAGATGATAATTTTGTTTATTGGCTGGTTTATTTTGAATATTTCACTTTTTGTCTTTTGTGGGCACAACTGCTTTAGTCAAGTTATATTACTGGATTGAGGCAAACTGGGACAGTGCACATTAACCAATGAATCTACAAACATGCCAGTTTAACCAGTTTGGTTAATTTTCCACTGTATTCTCCACACAGGTACAAAAGGACAACGACATTCATAATATTCTGTAAAACATTAATCATACATAAAACAATACAACATATGCAGTCAAAATTTTAATGAAATAATTTGTACCAATATACTGTATTTGCACTCTAGGACCATATTTCCAATCTTCCCTTTGAGTGGAATTATCAGTTTATCTTTGAAAAATCTTAGAAATCTAAAAAATGATCTTAGGAATTGCATGCACATTAAAAATTACTGTATAGTATCATCTACATACATTTTGCACATCAGAGTCCCTACAGAATAATAAAGGTCACATCATTTATCCTTGAGGTACACCAATATCACAGTCAATAGCCAGTGAACATTCTCTATTCACTGTGACTTTCTGCACCCAGTGTTTTGCTCCCAATTGTGGGAAGGCTCTAAACTAGATGTTGGAACATTGTTGTTAGGAGGATTTAATAGAGTGTGTCCATATTAGAGAGAATCAGTGAGGTCAGCTATTATTGTTGCATCATTTGTAATGCCACTCTTCAAATTTGAACTTTAACCCTAGCTTTACACCCCTATAGCCCACTGTTGGCCTTAGGCTTAAACCTTAAAGTACTGATATCAAGGGTATTAAAAAAGAGTGTGTCCTGCTTTTGTTGGAGCAACTGTCTCTAATGCATTCTACTATATTTAAAAGCATTGTTGTGTGGATTTGACTGAATTCAGTGACGTTAAGATGTTGGAAGATGACAACACTACCTCATCTCTTTAACTCTCCAACCCCCCAATCCCAAAGTAAGTATTATTATTAAGTAAAAAAATATTTGTTTGTACATATACCAGAATCAAATAATTATTATATGGCACCACTGAAGCCATTGAATTAATGAGATGGCAAATGTTGGAAAATGTAGGAATTTGGTTGTATATGGAACAGAATTTGGAGTCCTATAAACCTAAAAATTTAAGAGTTATTCTATCACACCACACCACTTTGTATTAAAATCACTTAAAAATGTTGAAGAACCTTTTCTATACTAAAAAGGTCATAAGTAGTAAGCGATATTACTAAGTAATAAGTCTTAGTTTGGGAAAAAAAATTGCATAAACCAGAATTTGGAGTCCTATAAAACCAGCAAATCAAACTGTTTGTTACCATTAATACTAAATTACTGTGTTGGTGGGGAACCACAAAGCATCTGTGCTTTGGGCACCCAAATGGCTAACAAATAGTATTCCAAGCACAAGCTTTTAAAGATAAATTGACTCGAAAATCTCTGTTTAAACCTTGGTGAAATCCAGGCCTAATCTAGACACTGCTGAGAAACCTCCACATTGGGATAAACAATAAAACATAATAAAAGCAGCATTTCCACTAAAGGGTGTAACTGAGGTCAAATATTCTGGACATTGCTCTGTAATGTGAAGCGTAGCCTGTGAATGGGTTGCGGAGAAAACACACACATATCACGGCTCACGGTGACGTGTAAAAGGTGGCCCCTTGCTACGCTTTCAGAAAGGGTCTTTTGAAGCCACTGCAAAGACACAAAGTTGAAAGCGAGGTTAAGCAATACAAACAGCATGTTTCTATGGTAATCTCAGCTCCAGCGAGGAGAATAACCAGCTCTTGTTCTCCTTTATTCTCCCACAGCAATGTGTGGGGCAATTAAGAGAAAGGCAAAGAGTGGTTGGGAAAGTAAAAGAGGGGGATGAAGAGGTACGAGGAGAAGAAAGAGCCAGTAGGAGCGAGAGAGCGACACGAAAGTGAGTGTATAAGTACACTGAGAACTGAGAGACAAGGGCTTTGAAGATGGAACCTGGTGTGTCAGTTGACATGAACATCTGAAATATTCAGTAAACCATCAGTTTTTGGCGATATTTTAAGTTCTGGCTCAGTTTTAAATGTCCTAAGTAGTCAAAGAGCAAAGGCAGCTATTGGGTAAACCATTGGGTCTTTTGTGCTGAAAACTGTCAGCGTTGGCTCAGCAGTAATCCAGCACTAGTAATCCATTAATGATTTCCCACATCCATCAGCAGACAAAGGTAAACAAGGCTTTTTCATAGTGCCTGAAAATTCTGAAAAATTTAACTGTTAATGGTTTTGTCATCAGCTCCAACAGACCACCCTCAATGTATTTTATTTCCAGTCAAAATTTCAAAAACAGCTTATAGAATAGGCAGAACACTCCCACCACCATGTTTAACAGGTTACGTACTTTTGGAACATATTGTTTCTGCAAATAATTGGATTATTTACCCTCCTTGTATTAGCGTGGATGGTGAATAAGAGCTCCACTAGTGGGCCTTTAGTGGGAATCACTGCTTGTATGTGGTCATTATTGTCTCTGTCCCTGTTTAACTAAAACAAGGGCTTGTTGCTCTGCTCATGGGCTCGTTACTCTGTTCTTTATTGATCAGGAAATCTTTCCAAGGAGATCAAATAGAACAGCAGGCAAGCCCTGCTAAAAATAATTTATTGGGACAGTAGTGGCTTATTTGTCAGAGCACTGGGTTGATGAAAGGATCATGGGTTCAATACACAGGTTTAACAAGCTACAACTGTTGGGCCCTTCTGATTCCCACGCAAAAAATTGCAAAATGTTTTACAAAATGTTTGCTAGAGTCTTAAGAGTAAACATTGTTGTGGATTGTGGGGGAAACTGCAGATTTTATAACACCAACTCCACCATGTTTAACAGATGAGGTGCTTTTGGAACAATCTGTGCTGGCACCAAGGTTGGGTTAGGTGTATTTCAGTGGCGATTGCTCTAAGACTGCAAGGGAAGCTCAGGACGCTCAGCTTCTGCGTGATGATTGGATGATCTGTCTGAGGCGGAGTCCCTTTTTGATTGACAGCGAAATGAGCGAATCAGCGATCTTTTAGTGTAAAAATCCATTTGATAGTCTTCCTTACGAAGAAAAACTTAGAGTTAAACAGCAGGGCAGATAAACTGCTCAGATTAATTTGGTGTAAAAGGTGGGGAAATGTAACAGGTATTTTCAGCTGTCCTGGTATGATAAAGTGAGCGGGCTGATTGGAAGTGCTGTAACAAATAAAATGTACTGATGGCCATAATTCTAAAAATAATTTAAATAATTTAAATTAATAAAGGGATTATTTAAGGAAATTAAAACAGTCCAAAAAGGAAATAAATTTACCTGCATTTTTTCCTTTACCAACTTTAAAGATTTTGCATAATGTTTTTTTAATTATCATTTTATGTTTATTCATGTCATAGCGTCTTTTTTTATGTAATTGTTCAATGTAAAGAATGGGTACCTTTTTGTTGTGTAGTGAAAACTTGAAAATAATGCCTTTTGTTTACAAAAAAAAAATCTCAGGGAGAGTAGAATTTAAGTATAAATAAAACTACATATGTTAAGATGTAGGCCGAAATTGAATTTCCCCTCCTTGAAAGACCAGCATCCGCCACTGGTGTGTTTATGGGTCATTTGTGTTTGTTTAATTCAGTTGTGCTGGTTCTTCTGGCAAAGAATTTTTCACCCTCCTGGTGTTAGTGTGGATGGTGGATAAGAGCTCCTTGTTAAGAGAGAACCACAGTGGTCATCATTTCTGTCTTGTTCCCTGTTTAAATAAAGTTGTCAAATGATACTAATCTATGGTATGGCCTTGGTACTCCACCCCTGCTAATGCTACAAAGCTCGTGTTTAAAACGCAAGAAATGTCGCCTACTCAGGCAGTAAGGCATCATCAAGTCAGTATTTCTTGCATTTTAGACAAAGCTCATGTGATTATATCTTCACTGTCCATTGAAAAACAAGTATCTATGACCTTAAATAAAATTATGAGCTAAACATTCGTTCAGCTGTGAGGAAAGGTGTGACAGCAATCAAAGGCCTGTCGCTTGGTTGTCACCAGGGATGACTGATACTCTCTGAGTGTAGCATGAGTGTATATATATATATATATATATATATATATATGGATGGAGCTGCTCAGCCATGGAATGTCATTCCATGAAGCTCTCAATGCTCTACTGTTACAAAGTTGTTATAATATCACTGACAGTTGACTGTGGAATATTTAGTACTGAGGAAATTTAACGACAGGACTTGTTGCACAGATGGCATCCTATCACAGTATAACAATAAAATTCACTAAGCTCCTGGGAACTATCCATTCTTTCACTAATGTTTGTAAAAGCAGTCTGCATTTCTCAGTTCTTGGTGCTAGGCTCCATGGGTTGCCATGAAAGTGATTGAAACCCGAGTTGTGAATACTTTTTGCAATATAGTGTGAGTTTTCTACGGAGCCCCTTAAGGGACGTGGTGTATTTTTTTTTTACGTAGAAAGTGGTGAGCACCACATACTAAGTAGTGAGCACCAGATAATGGGAACTAGCAAGCTATAGTTTAAACTGGCATATGTTCCACAGTGTAATGTTGTGATTAACTAGCTCGGTTAGCTAATGTTATCAACTTATTTCAGTGAGGAATGTTTTAGCTAACGTTAGCTATGTGAGCTAACGTTAGCTACTTTATTAGGTAGGTGCTCACTTAGTTAGTGATGCTCACCACTTACTATCTAGTGCTCTTAGTATATTTACTTTTCTGTACCTGACTTCACAAACTGCTAAGTTGTGCTGTGCACACGCTCCTCCATCCAGTTATCAAAATCATATTTATTTGATTTAATGTAGGCTGCCTTTACAAAGATCTAGCTAGCTAAACTAATGCTAGCGAAGTTAGCTTAGCTTCAAGGGTTTATGTTGCTCTCCGTACAATATATGGTAGGCTTGATTGAAAGTAGCTGCTGTGTTTGTGGTGTGTGTGTGCCCAAAAGCTTTTTCTGTGCACATCTAATAAGAGTTAGCTGGCTACCGTAAGCTAAAACATTACCCACTAAAATAAAGTAGTTAACATTAGCTAATCTAGCTTACGTTAGCTAAAACATTCCTCACTGAAATAAAGGAAATAACATTAGCTAACCTAGCTAACGTTAGCTAAAACATTACTCACTGAAATAAAGAAATTAACATTAGCTAACCTAGCTAACGTAAGCTGAACCTTGTTCACTGAAATAAAGTAGTTACCATTAGCTAAAATAGCTAATGTTAGCTGAAACATTCCTCACTGAAATAAAATGGTTAACATTAGCTAACAAAGCTCATTTTAGCTAAAACATTCCTCACTGAATTAAGTAGTTAACATTAGCTAACCTAGCTAATGTCAGCTAAAACATTTCACACTGAAATATAGATAACATTAGCTAACCTAGCTAGTAAATCACAACATTACACTGTGGAACATATGCCAGTTTAAACTATGGCTTGCAAGTTCCCATTATCTGGTGCTCACTACTTAGTAAGTGGTGCTCACGACTTAGTAAGTGGTGTTCATGACTTAGTAAGTGGTGCATGTTTAAAGTATGTTTTAGTGGAGACTCAAAGCACACATTTCACTTTGCTCAGCCCAGGAGCAGTATTGTCAGTTCAGTGGGTTTAGTGACTGTAGATGCTTTTCTCTTTTTCACACAGACCTGGCAGACCCCTGCTCTGAGTACAGTTCCACTGGTGAGAGAGAGGAGCAGCTTGGGAGCGGCAGGTGGGCAGGACATCAGCTGTCGTGTAACTTCCTCTGTGAGGTAGAGGATACTCCTGCAGAATCATCACTTAATTAAATATAACTGAAGAGCCTGATCACTATTGTTTCTGATAAAAGCAGTACATTCACTCCAGAGGGAGCGTCACCGCTTACTTGCTGCCTATCACTAAATAATTAAATAAATAAATAAATACAAAAAGAATCACTGTACTATTCAGCTCACTGTACTATGAGCTCATTTAGAACAACACTTCAGGCATCAGGCAGTTTATTCATAATCGTTAGGTGTAAAGATACTGTTCTTATGCCATAGAAAAAAAAATACACATACAAGAGATGCAAAAAAAAAAAAGTGAAAAAAAATAAATAAATAAATTGGTCAGTGCTTTACTATCCACCTTTTTCTGCGTGATTACGAGAAGATGGCTATGTTTGTTTACTTTGTATTAAAATATCTAGTGCAGCAGCAGATCATTGATATAGATAGATTACACTCACATTGATAATTAATGTACAGTATGAGTAACATAATATACTCAGTTAATTACAGGGTGTCACAGTAATTAAAACAGATGATAATTTTGCTTGATCAGCAGTGTTTTGAACACAACACAAAAATATCAGGGTCATGAGAAGTTCCATTTAACCACCACCTTCCACAGAAGAGGAGTTGGAAAATTAGCTAGCTAGTTAGCTAGCTAATTTCGTATAAATAACTAATTCTCAGACTTGGTACACAGTGCTATTGCCAGTGTCTATTGATTACAACTACATTTAAACGAATTAACAGAACAAACTATCCCAGAGAAATGTCTCTGAAGGTTCTGAAGCTACACGCTAAAATTCACTAAGCTCCTGGGAGTGAACCATTCTTTCAGTAATGTTTGTAGAAGCAATGTGTTGCTATGTAAGTAATTGGAACCTGAGTTCAGCAAATACGTTTGGCAATATGGTGTGAGATTTCTGATCACCAAAGTTTATGTTAATGTGTAAATGCTCACAAATGCTCACCTTCCACAGGAGAGGAGGTGGTAAATTAGCCAGCTAGTTAGCTGAATAATCTAAGCTAATTAATTTCCTTCACTAAAGTTTGTAGTAGCAGTCTGCATTTCTTGGTGTTAGGTTTCATGGGTTGCTACAGAAGTAATTGTAACCTGAGTTTAGCAAATAGTTTCGGCAATATGGTGTGAGTTTTCTGATTACCAAAGTTTATGTTAATGTGTAAATGCTCACAGAAGAGGAGGTGGTAAATTAGCCAGCTAGTTAGCTAAATTAGCTAGTTAGCTAAATTAGCTAGTTAGCTAAATTAGGTAGTTAGCTAAATCAGCTAGGTTAGCTAGCAATGTTGTATAAAAAACAACTTCTTGGAATTGGTACACAGTGCTGGTGTAACACTGTTCCACATTTACCCCATGGAGTTGTGTCTGTAGTTTATAGTTTCCCATGGAGTTGTGTCTATAGTTTATAGTTTCCCATGGAGTTGCGTCTATAGTTTACGGCTAAGGAATTCAACACGGCTTATTCTTGAAATATTTCCATAAACACTAAAATTGGACCCAAAATACTTAATGTTTTTAAAAGCTCTATTGCACAAATCAGAGACAAGTTTAATATTAATTTAAAAAAATTTCTAAAGCCATTAGAAGCATTTCAGTTTTGAAATCAGCCCATTCTCTCTCCAATTAACACATAAATTTAGTTTAGTGTGCATCAAAATTATATTTCAAGTACAGTATTAATATATTTAAAGGGGGTGTAATTACTTCCTCTTATCCAGAGTTTTAGAGAATTTTATATTTTGTGCTGAATAAATGATTCCACACTCAGGACCGATACTGGGCTCGTCTGGGACACTTTGTGAGCTGTGGATCGATTGCGCAATTCCATTCCTCTCACTCCAGTCACAGAAGAATGTTGACTTGTTATGCTAACTGGCTAGCGTTATCTAGCGAGCTGTGTGCTTCTTTGGTGGCGCTGTTCTACACTGTGTGCTTCTACTCAGCACCAGTATACCACCCAGCACTAGTTTTCGGAATGCTTTCCACCCCCCTGAGAGGGTGACGTTATCAAGAACGCAGCTGTTCTAATTACAGAATAAAAGTCCTGCATCCTCCCGTAATCGGGATAATGCACTCGCGAGCCAGTTTCTGTACTCTGTATAAAAAAACGGCCAAGGTTGCAATTTTCTGGCAGGAGTAGACGAGCAAAATATCTGTGGTATTCAATTGGTAACTGAAGCTCCCGATCAAAAAATCATTTGTAATTAACATTTTTACTAAATTACTTTTTGGTGTTGATTAATGTGAAAATATCCATTCCTGTCTGGAATGTCTTTAAGCTGTCTTTTATACTGAGTGATGGAGGTCATCCAAACAGTGACTCTTGACCTCAGGCTAACCCCTCACTACAATGAACTGGTTAGAGTAACCTTGTGAACTGTCTGAACAATGTGTTTGGGTGTGTTGGGTTGTGTTGGATTGTGTCTCCATAAACTAATCACAGCTCAAACGCTGTTTCTCACGGTGGCAGAAAAACCTGATCACAACTTCACAGAACATTTATTTTATATTAGGTATTTATCTAACACAATTGTCTAATATTTTACAAGTTATTTTATCTAGTAAAAATTTCTTTAGCCACTCACAGACAACTTTCTAACTTTAGTTATTATAAGTTAAATAATCATAAACTATTCTTAGAACTATTTCAAAATGAGATTTTTTTACACTATAAAATTTCATTGGGATTGGCATAATTGTCACTTTTGCAAATAAATATAGTAACAAAACTAGGATCTTCTTACAACAGTATGGAAATAAAAAAAATCTAAGTGTCTATAACTGGCAGGTAATTTGGATATTTCTTTTCACACCCAAAATAAGCAAAAGAAAGCCTTTAACTGGACAAAATGAGCCCCATATCTGTTACAATCTGGTCTAGGTTGTCACCTGGATTATCCTGTTTTTAATTATTATAGTCTCTAAAAATTATAATCTCTAAATGCCCCAGTTTTCTGTAGGTAAATTCATTGTTCATTTACTGTGTTTAATAAGTTAAATATTGAGATTTACTCTGTGTGCTTTTGCATCTGTTTCTTATTGCTACTGCGGGATCAGGTGACTTGCCTACCCCATCTCCTACAGACAGAAGTAGATCAGCAGTAAAATGGTAACTGTGGTTCTGCTATAGCATTATTAGAGGAACAATACAACCACTGATATGGGTGGTGAAACCCCTGAAAAACGTGGTTCTCAGACTGTGGTACTGGTGGTACTTAAAGCATCCTAAGGTGGTACACTAAATGACCTCAGAAAAAAATCTACTTGCATTAAAATATTAAGGGCTGAAATATATAAAAAATCTTATCCACCTGTAATTTTAATAACATTTCTTTGTGTTTCATACTTTACCCGTTACACTTCAGTCCTTCACTCTCAGAAATACAGTTTTATCATTATTAATACCAGTTTTATTGACCCTACAGTAAAACCCTGTGGAACGCCACAAGATATGCTAAATCAACCAACAGTCAGCAACAGTTCACAACAGTTTCTGAATTACAGTTAACAGATAAATAAGGTAGTAAACACTGTAGTTTACAGCCTGTTTCTATTGACCAGAAACAATAACCAGCATAGACTGGCACACAAAGAAAATAATAACCAAGGGTTGTGACATATAGGTTATTATAATAAACCATTTTATAATAAAATGTATACATTGGCTATAAATTATAAAATCTTATTTCATTATTATTATTTCTGAGTTGTCACTTTTTTACCTGAAATAACAAAAATAAGATTTCTTGTTATGTTCTTATAATAAAACAATACATTTTGCTCACAAGCAGAGATTCTACTCATCACATACTAGTTATTATATATTTACAGATAATTGCACACAAATCATTACTATCTGTAAAAGGTGTCATTCATGTGGCCACATTGATGACTGATGATGTTTAAATTTAATTTTGATGACTTTCTCCTCTCTAATCTAATTCAATCTGATCTGAGGGTTTATTTGACTTTATTTGACTTGTAACCAGGCTGTTATGGGTTTGACTCTGGTTTGTGGCTCAGGTTTCAAAGGTTCTGCTAAAACTACAAGCTGGAGGTTCTACAAAGAGAACAGTGGACGATTCTGAACAACGGAAGCTTTTGCTTAACTTAGGCCGGCTCTTTCTTTTCAGGCTGTGTTCTTTTTTCCTCTTTTTTTTCTTTTGTGGTGGTGGTGGTAGTGTTGGTGGTTGGTGTGAGTGTGTAGAAGTGTGTATATGTGTGTGTGTGTTGGGGATGTTGGGCCGAGGGGTTGGTGGGGTTGTTGGGGGGTGGGGAGGTGGGGTTGTTGGGCCGTTCGCTTAGTTTCCCATGTCATTCCCACAAACGGGCTTCCCTAACAGGAACCATAGGTACGCTGATCTCATTAGAACAATTACCAAAGGCCTCCATTTTCCAGTCCAGCCTTTAAAGACCCCAAGGCAGTGTAATTTCAAAATCAATCCCTGTCCAAAAAAGCAGCAGTGTTGGCGCTTTCTAAAGGACTGTCAATTACCTCTACTTCCATTGGGCTAAAGGAAAGCAGCATGATTCAACCAGGCCTCAATAAAGGGCCATTCTTTGGGGAAATCGGTCCGCGCATGGACTTGAATTCACTCAGCATTAATCTCGGCCCGCCTGTGGGAGCCCACTCAATATTCATCGGCCGTGCCAGGGACATCGCTGCATGCAAATGGAGCATTCCTGACGTTGAGGAGCTTTATCTGCTGGAGCACTCTCTCGCTTACTCTACTTTACTTAGTCTTTCTTATTTGCCGGCCGCCGTTCTTCAATTTTTAACCATTGCAAAAAATCTCTCCTGGAAAGCTTTGATCCCCCATCCCACTTTTCGTTCAGTAACTCCAAGGAGCAGAATTGGTAGATCCAGAGTGAACCATCACATCATTAAAGGCTGTTTAACTGAGAGACGAGCAGCCCAGCATGACAAGAAGGCTAATACCCCTCTTGTTACCCCAAAGCCCTACATAGGGACAATAGCTTTGTTGACAGTCTGGCTTATTTGTAGTCGCCTAATTTTCACTTCCTAAAATCTATCCCACAAAAAGGCAGAGGTTATGGCTTTCTTCACTTTAGATTTACAATGTTAAGACTTTGAGACACTACAAAAACCAAGAGTTCCTCACAGCACTGACCACAGGAAGCCTTCAAGACCAGGAAGCCTCCAAGACCAAGGCCACCAACATTTTCCATCCAATGATTAATTAGAGTTCAGTGTGGCAAAGTTTGTTCTTTGTCTGCTGTCCTTCTTCAATTTTTAACCATTGCAAAATATGGCAGTGCTCTCTGTGAGAAAGCCTTGATCCCCTATTCCCTACCTCTGGTTTTAGTGGATCCATCCCAAAAAGTGTCCCGTCACATCATAAAAAGGCTAATACCCCTCTCGTTACCCCAAAGCCCTACATAAGGACAATAGCTATGTTGACAGTCTGGCTTATTTGTAGTCGCCTAATTTTCGCTTCGTGAAATCATGGAAGCCCCAGAACGTCTGCTCTTGCTGAGGGGATGAACTTTCCCACAAAATACATTGAGACGTTAGGCAAAGCCAAGGTTCTTCACAGCACTGACCACAGGAAGTCTCTGAAGGCTTTGACTAGAGTGACCAGGCCACTGACATTTTTCCGTCTTATGATTAATTAGGCTCCAGGATGGCGATCGCCACATGGCCCACCATGCCAGAGCTCTGCAATGGAGGAACATAAGAACAATTTAAGTATCAATCACTCATGTACTTACAATTTCTCTTTTGCATGTTGTCATTCTTTCTTCAGATTTGAGCCACTTTAAAAATAGGCAGGGCTCTCTCTCCGTGATAGGACTGAACCCCCATCCCACCTCTGGATCTGTAACTACAGGCACCAGACATGGTGGATGCATCCAAGAGTGTCCCTTTACATCATTTATGGCTGTTTAAATGATTGACAAGCAGCCCAGCATGACAAGAACACTAATCTCTCCAAAAAATATATACAAAGGTTGTTTCTTGCTGTGTTCTAGATTTTAGACCTTAAGACATTGAGACAATACAGAAAGCAAGAGTTCGTCACAGCATGGACCACAGGAAGCCGTTAAGAGCTTTGACTAGAGTGACCACGCCACTTACATTTTGTTGTCTTATGCTTAATTGTAAGCCCTAAATAAGGACAGTAGCTTTGTTGACAGTCTGGCTCATTTGTAGTCACATACCTACTTTTTGCTTCTTAAAATCTTTCCCACAAGAAAAAACACAGAGGTTATGCTTTTCTTTACTTCTGATTTGTGGAATTGAGACACAAATGCAGAGTTGTTCACAACACTGACCCCAGGAAGCCTCTGAGGGCTATGACTGAAGTGACCAGGCCACCAACATTTTTCCATCCAATGATTAATTAGGTTCCAGGGTGTCAATCTGTTCCTTGCCTGCTGACATTCTTCAATGTTTAACCTTTTTAAGAGCTTTGATGTCCCTGTCCCCTCTCCGGTTCTGTAAGTCCAGGCACCCCAGAAATGGTGGACGAGCAGTCCAGCATGACAAGAGGGACAACAGCTTTGTTGAGAGTCTGGCTTATTTTTAGGTGTCTTCATTTTTACTTCCTAAAATCATGGAACCCACAGAAGTTCTGGAGCTCTGTTCTTGATGAGAGGATGACCTTTTCCACAAAAAGCCAGAGGTTATGCTTTTCTTTACTTCAGATTTGAGGTGTTGAGACATTAAGATGTTAGTCAAAGCTAGAGTTCCTAACAGCACTGACCACAGGAAGCACAGACCTTTGACAAGAGTGATCAGGCTAATGGCATTTTCCCATCTCATGATTAATTATGTTCCAGAGCTCTGAAATAAAGGAACATGAGTTCTACTATTACGACTCCGGAAGAAATGTTGTCAGTTGCACGATTTAATGTTTTAACATATTTAGCAAAACAAAGATACATATATGAAGAGGTTATAATGAAACAGTCTTCTAGTAGAGTCTTTGGCGTAGGCCCCGTCATCGGCCCAGGACTTGATACATCTGGGCTCTGCAGATCCTGTCGTACATTGGAGACAGGGGCGGAGCCAACCCCCGGGCAACCAAACGGGACCAACCTGGAGGCGGTGGGGAAGGAGGAGGGTAAGAACGACCATCAGCGTCTGAAAGGCAGCAAAGGTACTGAATGAGTGATCTTATTTAAAGGCAGAGGGAACAGCTGATTGGATAGGTAATTAGGTGACGTAGCATTGGAGTCTTTAGTAGAACTTTCGCTGCGCTTTCATTACCATTTGTCACCAGTGGAAAGAAAGAATCAATCTCTCATATACTTTTTCTTTTGCCTGATGCTATTCTATGGTAAATGGTGATTTGAACCCCATCCCACGTCTGTTTCTGTAACACTAGATACCAGAATTGGTGGGTCCATATTAGAGGGTCCCATCACATCAATAAAAGTTGTTTAAGCAAGAAACAAGCAGCCCAGCTTGACAAAAAGGCTTAATAACCCAAAAGGCTTTGTTGCCAGCCTGACTTATTTGTAGTCGCCTAATTTTCACTTCCTTACATCATGGAAGCCACAGAAGTTCTGGAGCTCTGCTCTTGCTGAGTGGATGAACTTTCCCACAAAAAAAAACAAAAAATTTTTGACATTGAGAACTGAGGGGACGTTACACAAAGCCAGAGTTCCTCACAGCACTGACCACAGGAAGTCTCTGAAGGCTTTGACTAGAGTGATCAGGTCACCAACATTTTCCTGTCTTATGATTAATTAGGTTCCAGGGTTGCGATCGCCACATGGACAACCGCAGCCGAGCTCTGCCATGAAAGAACATGATTTCAGTTTGTCACCAGTGAGGAGAATAAATAAATCAATCTGATGATTCAGTTTAATCCAAAGGAATTAAAAGCAGCGTCTACAGCAGCGGCGACGGCTCGGTTGATTCTCATTCATATTCAAACCTAGTCCTCACAGATTAGCAGGCCCAGCTAGTCCAACTGTTGGCTAAACATTTGTGCCACCCCAGTAAGTTGTGTTCAGACTTTAGAGCAGGGTGTTCAAAAGGTAAAGGAGACAAAAACGGCAAAAAAAGGTTTTACACTAAAGGGACAAAAGTATTTGGACACCTGCTGGTATTAAGGATATTAAATGAATGAAAATGAGTTTATCCTGATATTGTTGGAGTAACTGTCCCTACTGTACAGGTGAGAAGGCTAAATTGCTACCACTGTATGTTTTGCAGAGCATTGCTGTGAGGATTTGGTTGCATTCAGTGATAAGTGAGGGTTTACTGAGGTCAGGGTGCTGGACAATGACCGGCCTACCTCATCCCCAACTCTTCAACTCATCCCCATTTCTTCAACTCATCCCCAACTCTTCAACTCACCCCCAACTCTTCAACTAATCCCCAAATCTTCAACTCATCCCCAACTCTTCAACTCATCCCCAACTCTTCAACTCATCCCCAATTCTTCAACTCACCCCAATTCTTCAACTCATCCCCAACTCTTCAACTCATCCCCAATTCTTTAACTCATGCCCAATTCTTCAACTCATCCCCAAATCTTCAACTCATCCCCAATTCTTTAACTCATCCAAACTCTTCAACTCATCCCCAATTCTTCAACTCATCCCCAGCTCTTCAACTCATCCCCAAATCTTTAACTCATCCCCAACTCTTCTTCTCATCCCCAATTCTTCAACTTATCCCCAATTCTTCAACTCATCCCCAACTCTTCATTACATCCCCAATTCTTCAACTCATTCCCAACTCTTTAACTCATCACTCATACCCTAAAAGTATTGGTATATGCCCAAGTGTGTTGGGATCCCTCTTTCTTTTCTAGTCCCTTTAAAAATGTATAGCCAATGAAATAAGACTTGGTCTTACCAGTTTGAAAGCCTCACAGCATAAAGTTAAAAACACTGATTACCTTAGTCTACAGTGGCTCCTTTAATCTTGTATATATTAGGCAGCGAGTGAACAGTTAGTTCTTGAAGGTGATGTGTTGGAAGTAAAAGAATCTCTGACAATTTTTCAAGAACCCAACTGTGATTGTTCTAGACAATGACACAACATCTCCAGGTCTTGTGGGAACTTGTGTTCCCAGCATACAGCAGCCAGTTCCTACCAAAAGTGCTCCAAGGAAGGACAATCAGAGGACCCGCGACAGCAGAGTCTTGTGTGCTCAAGACCTGCCTTACTGAAACCTCCTGATCTTCAGTCAATAATACACTGCTCAAAAAAATAAAGGGAACACTCAAATAACACAATATAACTCCAAGTAAATCAAACTTCTGTGAAATTAAACTGTCCACTTAGGAAGCAACACTGATTGACAATCAATTTCACCTGCTGTTGTGCAAATGGAATAGACAACAGGTGGAAATTATTGGCAATTAGCAAGACACACTCAATAAAGGAGTGGTTCTGCAGGTGGGGACCACAGACCACTTCTCAGAACCTATGCTGTCTGGCTGATGTTTTGGTCAGTTTTGAATGTTGGTGGTGCTTTCACACTCGTGGTAGCATGAGACGGACTCTACAACCCACACAAGTGGCTCAGGTAGTGCAGCTCATCCAGGATGGCACATCAATGCGAGCTGTGGCAAGAAGGTTTGCTGTGTCTGTCAGCGTAGTGTCCAGAGGCTGGAGGCGCTACCAGGGGACAGGCCAGTACACCAGGAGACGTGGAGGAGGCCGTAGGAGGGCAACAACCCAGCAGCAGGACCGCTACCTCCGCCTTTGTGCAAGAAGGAACAGGAGGAGCACTGCCAGAGCCCTGCAAAATGACCTCCAGCAGGCCACAAATGTGCATGTGTCTGCACAAACGGTTAGAAACCGACTCCATGAGGATGGTATGAGGGCCCGACGTCCACAGATGGGGGTTGTGCTCACAGCCCAACACCGTGCAGGACGCTTGGCATTTGCCAGAGAACACCAGGATTGGCAAATTCGCCACTGGCGCTTTGTGCTCTTCACAGATGAAAGCAGGTTCACACTGAGCACATGACAGACGTGACAGAGTCTGGAGACGCCGTGGAGAGCGGTCTGCTGCCTGCAACATCCTTCAGCATGACCGGTTTGGCAGTGGGTCAGTAATGGTGTGGGGTGGCATTTCTTTGGAGGGCCGCACAGCCCTCCATGTGCTCACCAGAGGTAGCCTGACTGCCATTAGGTACCAAGATGAGATCCTCAGACCCCTTGTGAGACCATATGCTGGTGCGGTTGGCCCTGGGTTCCTCCTAATGCAGGACAATGCTAGACCTCATGTGGCTGGAGTGTGTCAACAGTTCCTGCAAGATGAAGGCATTGAAGCTATGGACTGGCCCGCCCGTTCCACAGACCTGAATCCGATTGAGCACATCTGGGACATCATGTCTCGCTCCATCCACCAACGTCACGTTGCACCACAGACTGTCCAGGAGTTGGTGGATGCTTTAGTCCAGGTCTGGGAGGAGATCCCTCAGGAGACCATCCGCCACCTCATCAGGAGCATGCCCAGGTGTTGTAGGGAGGTCATACAGGCACGTGTAGGCCACACACAATACTGAGCCTCATTTTGACTTGTTTTAAGGACATTACATTAAAGTTGGATCAGCCTGTAGTGTGTTTTTTCACTTTAATTTTGTGTGTGGCTCCAAATCCAGGCCTCCATTGGTTAATAAATTTGATTTCCATTGATTATTTTTGTGTGATTTTGTTGTCAGCACATTCAACTTTGTACAGAACAAAGTATTCAATGAGAATATTTCATTCATTCAGATCTAGGATGTGTTATTTGAGTGTTCCCTTTATTTTTTTGAGCAGTGTATATAGAGATGCGGCCTAATCTAAAAAAAATGATCTACACAATCTGATCAGTGTGTTGTAACGATGATTGGCAGATATCTCACACTGTACACTGATGATTAATTAATTTACCCTGAATATCACCCTGTCATTACGCTGTAATTAAAAGCACATTTACATTCATTACCTTGCCTTTACCCAGAATTACTTTGCTGGGAACGTCCTAATTGTCCAACACTACTTAGACGTTAGGGTTATTTGAGGGAGCTGACATGACAAAAATCATGGGACAGCAGTATGTCATTTGATCATGAAGTGTTACTTCAAGGAACAGATTAGGAACAAATTAGGAAGTCCTAAAAGTAAATAAAGAGAGTCCAGTTAGGCAAATTCGACAAAAAATATTAAAGTTAATCATTTATTTATCAAGAATTTCGATTAATGTTTTTCTTCTTGAAACATTCCTTGGTAAAACGACTTGTGTGCTTAGGGTCCTTGTCTTAATGCATGACCCACCTTTTCTTGAGGTTCAGTTTATGGACAGATATTCTGACACTTTTGTTTGAATGCATTTCATTAAAACCAAAAACTTATATTTTGCTATCATCTGTCCACAAAACATTCTTTCAATAGACTTCTAGCTTGTCCACATGGTCCTTAGCAAATTGCACGTGAGCAGTAATTTTAATTTTGGAGAGCAGTGGCTTTCTCCTTGCAACCCTGCCATGCCAAAAAATATTTTTAATTCTAATTATATCTGTAATATATGGAATATGTAGGATATGTACACGTTAAAGACACTTTAAAGACTTAAATTCCAAATAACCAAAAACACACAGTTGCTGGTATAAACACTGCTATATGTGAGTAAGTACAAGTGACCATACTGTGCCCCAGAGAGGTCAGTCCTGGCTGGTCAGGTTAAAGCAGTGGTTACACAACATCAGACTCTGTATGCAGATATCTGTGAGCTTCTGCATTCCTGACTCCACACCGCCCTCAGGTGGTAAATGTGAGGAACAGCTACTCCTACTTAAAATAACTGAATGCATTCATAACCAGGAGCGTCCACAAACATATGGACACACTGTGTGTTTATATACCAACTAAAATCCAGTCCCAAATTCTACATTTTACAATATTTTTCAAGTGGCTTGAGTTTACCAAACTGAAAACCTCTGGAATATAATCAAGAATCAAGAGGAAGTTGGATGATCACAACAAGCCATCAAACCAAGCTGAACTGCTTGAACTGCTTGTTTGTATTTATCTATCAAAAAGGAAGATTTTTGCACCTCATTTACCTCATTTACCTATGGAGTTCTGACCCACCCCAACATTTACAAGCTTTCGCAATAGCATAAAAGCTATACTGTGCAGTACCAGTCAAAAGTGAGGATACACCTGCTGCTTTATATATATATATATATATATATATATATATATATATATATATATATATATATATATATACATACATACAGTTCTGCAAAAAAATAAATACAATATATCTAAAGAGTGCCTACCAGTAATAAACTTCGAACAAACCCACAAAGCCTAGAATAAACCCTCAATTTGCTGTGTTTCCTCAATAATGTTACTGTATTTTTTGCACTATAAGGCAGACTTATACCTGACTGGTATAAAGGATTGATTTAATCAAAAATCTTTTTATGTATAAATTATACCAGTCAGGTATTAAGGAGCAGTAAAGTCATGCTAACCATGCTAAGCGCTAGCTCTTTGGCCATTCAAAGGTGAGTATTATCAGCCTGTAGCCTGCTGCTAAACCCAGCTAGCACTGCTGGAGCGATTAGCTGCTAATGCTAATGCTCAAGCTTTAGTGTAAATCTGTAAATCTAAGCTTACTGTAAAAAACCAGAAGTGCTTTACTCACCCAAATAAACAGTTTTCAGGAGAGAAATCTGTGTAGATTAACATCTAGACTTGTTTAACTCACCTGAAATGTTTTTTTTTTTTAAGAACAGTTTTGTTTACTTAGTTTAGCTTCAGAGGTCTCACCCCCCAACAGAGATCTGCTGAACTGTTCAACTGTTATAAGAACTTACTGGTAAAGAAAAAAACAAAAAAGGAGGTGAATGAAGGAGTTCCTGGAGGTGCTGAACAATAGTTGCTGCTTTTCCGTCAGACTGTGAAGCTCCAGCTCATCCCAAATCACCATCTCAGTTAATCAGGTTTCGATCAGGGGATTGTGGAGCTTGTACAAAAACACTTTTTTGTAACACACATTTTTAAAAATAAAGAAATAAAGAAAAACATTGAAAGAAAGTTTTTTTTTATCATTGTAAATGAACACTGAAGTCCTCTAGACCAGGGGTATTTAATTAGAATTCAGTTCGGTCCAGTTAGAGAAAATTTCGTCAGGCCAGGGTCCGGACCGTCGCCATTTTTAACTTGTGTTATGATTCAGTATTATATACTGTATACTGAAGAAACCTAGTAGTTCTGTCAGTGTTTTATGTCATCAACAACTGAAAGACAAAACAAATTACACATACTAGTATATTTCAACATGTATTGTTTTAAATAGGCCTGTCAAAATAATTACATTATCAACCAAAAAAATATAAAAAATATTAAATCAATGGAAACACCCTGAACTTATCGAGTCTATTAATGCGAATCTGTATGTTAACTTTGTTTCAAAATGTTATATTTATTCTATTTAATTTTATTTATATTAGATTAGTACCTGCCTGTCATGATAACTACATGAATGATAAATCATACAATATACGGAGAAATGTTTGCTGAACTTGGCCAAAATATCAGCTTTTTTTTAAAAAAAAAAAGGGCAGTTTATTTTATTTATTATTATTACTGTATCAGACTTTATTATGTTGTGGGTAAAACTGATGGGGGAAGTTGCCAGTGCTTTTTGTCCCCTGGGGGCTGCCTTAGTTTTGAGGTAGGGTTGTATTGGGAGTAAAGAGAGAGAGAGCACCCCTGCGAGCGAGGGTTTTTTTTTTCTTGCTGAGGAGTTCTGATCAGGTGGAGTAAAGTGGACTATTTTGCACTCTTGTCTCGGTTGTTTCTCTTTAATTCCTCCAAGTAACACTAGTACTAATATGTTTTTTTAAAGGTAGTATTTTAATTTATTTTTCTGGTGTATAAGCTTTTCTTGCTTTATTCTCCGACTTCTCACCGCCTGCTTCGCCTTTGTGGCTCTGCGCTCTCTCGTCTGCTTAGATCTGATTGGCAGAGGAGAACGTTTGGTGATTTTACAGCACACGTGATTGGTCTGTAAGTTTACTGCGCTGTAAAGCACGTAAACCATAAAGACAATAAATGTTCCACCAGTTTAAATAAACACGGTCAGAATTAAATCTTTCTCAGTAGTTTATCGGTTTGGGTCCGGATTGGACACTGTCTGGGTCCGGATCCGGACCACGGCCCGCCTATTAGTGACCCCTGCTCTAGACTATGAAGGAACACATAGGGAATCATGTAGTAACTTAAAACTCTGTGAAGCATTTAGGTGCTCTTATCTGGGGTTCTGTTAACTTGCAGTTTCTGAGGCTGGTAACTCTGATTAACTTATCCTGTACTACAGAGGAAACTCTTACTCTTCCTGTCCTGTTGAGAGCCAGTTTCATCATAAGGTTTTTGATGGCCTACACTTGAGAATACATTCAAAGTTCTTAAAAAGTTTCAGATTGATGACCTTCATTACTTAAAGTATTTTTTTTCTTTATTTAGTTGAGTTCTTCTTCTATTAATATGGATCAGAACATTACCAACTCTACCTCTTCACTACTTTACAACTGATGCTCTCAAACACATTAAGAGGCGAGAAATTCAAGTAAATAACTCTTGATAAATTCAGCACAGCTCTTAACTGAAAACCATTCCAGGTGACTTTACCTCATAAAGCTGACTGAGAAAATCCAGCCAAGTTGTGCAAAACTGTCAAAATATAAAACATGTTTTTCTTTCTAATTTAGAGTTTAGTATTATTCTACAGTGCAGAACATTTTTAAAACAATGAAAAAACACTGAATTTAACTTACTGTATATACAATAATTGTAGTGTCTATAGTTGTCTAGTTTGTGTATTTATGAGCAGAAAATTTTAAAATGACCTAAACAAAAAACACAAAAATCCAAACTTTCGCCACCACAGGTGAAACCCGTCTGCTGTTGTGGTTTTATGGACCTTCTGTTTCCAGCACACACCAGCGCACCCAGTATAACCCACTCATACTGAGGAAAGCATCACACAAGACTCCACACTGTTCATTGGACACCATTCTGGTTCATGCTGCTCTGGGAATTTATTAAGTGCTGTTTTTTTTTCTTTTCTTTTCATTTTTTTCTTTTTTTTTCCTTCTTTTTCCACTTGCGCTCCCGCCTGGAGTCGTGTTACAGACAGTCAAGCAGCAAGAGTCACAGTTCATCAGAGTCACGTTTCGTCAGGCTAGAAAATCATTTACATCACATTAGTTACTGACTTTTGTCTTTTTTTTGTTTGTTTGTTTGTTTGTTTTTTTGTCGGTTTGTTTTTCGTTAGACCACAAACATTCCAGCAACACACTCTAGGGTAGGTGGATAAACAATCAGAAAGCATGACTTTTTGCATAGTATTAAATGAACAAAGACATTGAATTCTTTATTTACAATTATTGTATAGATTTTAAAAAAATTCATAAAAACAAGATGGATGAAACACTTAAGTAATTTACCCATAAACTGCTAGAGCGCCAAAAAGTACCAATGGCGTGTATCTTCTTTGTTCCACAAAATGCATGCTGCTAAGTACAGTACATAGAAGCTGATGTATTGCAAGAAATATTATTATTCATAAGTATTAGAACGCTTGAGAACTGTCGGCGCCTCCACTGACCGGTACACCTTTCTGACTGCATCCGTGTAGAAGCCCGGTGGCATTGGCCGTCCGGGCGGGTGACCTGTGTGACCTCTGGGTCGTTTCGGGAAACAAAGGCTCTAATCGGACGAGGCCCAGTTGCACTGCAGAAAAAAATCGAGTATTAGCGGTAGTAACGGGCCACGCCAGTCCACGACAGTTTACGCCAGTCCACACCAGCCGAGATGGAGCTGAGTCTAGAGTCCTCACGGTACACAAACCACCGCCTCAACCCCCCAACCGCAACATACCAAAATATCAGAGATAAAACGCTGCTAGCGTAGCATCGCTGTAAAAGTGTCCGGAGAGAGAGAGCTAAATGTGGGAACTGGAAAACTGGTTCAAAAAAGAGAACAAAGAATAAAGAATAAAGGGCAGGACGTCCAAAGTGGACCAAAGTGATGGGCTTCTGACATTTGACTTCTGACCTTCTGACCTTGTATATTCACGCATGCCTGAGCTATCGGTTAAAGCTTGTGCACCATCTGATAACGAGAAATAAAAAGAGAAAAGAAAACTAAATGTGAGAAAACCCAACAAAACGAAAGAAAAACAGAAAAAAAAACTCATCAGGGTTGACGTTGGAAAAGTATAAAGTAAGTAAGAAGATCCACCACTTGCATATTAAGCTTAAGTCAGCATGCTTCCCCAAAACAGTTTAAAAAAGGCAAAAAAGGCTCCAAATAGTTGTAAATGTTACAACAAACAGTAAAATTATCTCAGGGATCTTCTTGGTTACGCGGGTTCCCGAGTGTTCCTTCAGAAAGAGCCCCCGGTTTGTCCTCTCTATAGTACAATAAATAGTATTTAACAACTATACTGTGAATACTGTTCGAGATGCTAGAGTATATTTACTGACCGCAGGAAGACAAGCTTTGATTTGAACACACAGAAGCACATCTAAATTTACACCACAGAAAGTTCATTCATATCTGGATAGTGCAGAAGATGATCATATAGGTATCTCGTTAGTTTTTTTTTTTTTTCGGTGTTACAAAAAAGACTGAAAAGCAACATTCCATTTGTTTTCGTCTGTTTTTTTGTCAGTTTTTTCTTGTTTTGTTACGTTTTTCGCTTGTTGAAAGTTTTTGACAGCTCGACAGCTCAGAGCTGGGTTCGTTTTCCAAAGAAAGATCTAAAAGATCAAACGATCTAACGGTTTCAAAACTGAAAAAACAAACAAAAAAACTATAAAATAAAGAGGAATCAACACAATATTTCACAAATATTTCAAGATTTTCAACACAACTTTGATTTTCCAAACACAGAAGCCGAATATAACTTATGTATGACTTTACATTTAAATGTCGTCCAACTTAAAAACCAAAAAAAACCTTAAAAAACAAATAAAACAAAAAAGTTAATCCATTGCAGCCTTTGTAGTCAGTCACGGGAAAGGATTAGAAAGGATTGGAAAAGTAGAGCGCCTTCATTCCCATTCCTATTCCCGTTCCCAGTGAGTAAGCGGTGTACCTAAAGAAATCCGAGGATCCGAGGTTCAAAATCCAACCTGAAGTGTAGGCTCGCATTCGAGACGGACCAAAAAGTTCATATTAAGCACTGAAAAAAAAGACAAAAATTAAAAAGGGATCTGCTCACTTAAGTTCATCCCCGACAATCAATGGTATAATAATAATAATAATACTAAGATGCCACGTTAATTATATATATATATATATATATATATATATATATATATATATATATATATATATATATATATATATATATATGATCCCACTATATTTTGGTTGTCTTTTTGTAATCCTCTAAAAATATCTACAGTATTTGACAAAATAGCAGGCAAGTCCAGCACACAGTTCGTATTAAAACACCTACAGTCCAATATTAACGCAACTCTTCATCTCCAACTACGTCTGTCATATGGTTTTGAACCCTACAAAGAAACCAGGACGTTATCTATGGGTTTTTGTAAACAAATTACATTCTCTTTAGGACATAAATAAGTTAAAGTAGTTAAGAGTCATTGAAGCAGAAACAAGGCAACATGCCAACAAAGATAAACTCTGTATATATTTATATATATATATATTTAGGAATTTATATATATATTTATATATATATAATATTTCAATAAATGCTATTTCCCATAGGTTCCTCTTTTTTCCAACAGGTGCAAATTCTACTGTGCAACTTGAGCCCCTGCGACCTCGACACGCTTTATTCCGTTAACCCGATAAATCTATACAGTTAGGTACATGCCACACACGAGACTCAGAGAGATCAGTGAATTGGATAAGCTCAAGCTTAAAAACTTAAACTCAAGCTTAAGTCTTAAAGTAGCAGTCCACGGCACTTCCCACCAAAATCAATCCAAATCCAATAAATCCAAAGTCAAATAAAAGCCCAAAAAGTTTCCAAATAAAAACTCAGGTAATGTACATTCATGCAGGAGCGATTTTTAATATAGTTTAATAATATGATTTTAAATAAAATCTTCTTCTCGTAGTCCGTCGTAGTTGTCGCTTTCTTAGGAAAAAAAGGAAAAAAGAAGAAGTAAGGTAGTGGTCCGTTTACACTGGATGCTGTTTTTCAAGTGGCTCCAGAAACGTCCTAAATCAAACATCCTAAATCCTAAAGTTCTCTTGTTCTCCTGAAGTATTTTTTCAGCAGAGAAAAAAAAGAAAAAAACACATCAACATCAATGACGGAAAAAAAACAAAAACGTGGCGTTTTTTTAGGACCACGTCTTTCTTCATGTCAGTTCTTCAGTTCTTTAGTCAGCAGCACATGTTCTCGTTATGCGAATGTGCACGTTGGTTTTCTTTTTTGTTTGTTACACTTTTTTTTTTTTCATATTTTAAACGTACAGTACAGTCTTTGACGTAGTGTACATGGTGAACGCAGTGACGTATTCGATGTTCCCTCACAAACGAGCGAGCATTGAGTTGAGTGAGGAGTGAGTGAGGGGCTAGAGTGATGTCTCCAGACTATGAAGGGGGCTCCCGGGACTGGAGGAGGCAGCAGATTTACTGGTGTCGGTGGTCAGGTTTATACCGCTGTCGATGGCGTTGTTGTTCTTGTTGGGGGACGACGGCTGACTGGAGTTCTTCCTGGCGGCCTCGTCGTCGATGTCGGTGTCGTCTATGAGGGGGATGTGGGGCGTGGAGTCCTCTATTCTAAACTCTGGGTGGGTCATGAAGTTGTGGATGGAGGTTCTGGATTCGGGTTTTTCCAAGCCTTCGTACAGCGAGCTACGGAATGCGTTCACCACTCGGATCTGCAGAGAGGAATAAAAAGACCAAAAAGAAAAGAAGAGAGACCAAGATCAAATGAGTCAAAGATGAACTGACTCTGTAAAGTGTAAACTGTGGTCACTGCGGTGGTGGAGGGGGTGGAGATAAGAGGATAAGAGGAAAAGAACTGTAAGAGGCCGTAATAGAACCGCCATAAAATGTAGCAGTCCTATAGCATATAGCAATAAACTCAAAAGGCAATCACTATTTGCTATATATTATACAGTAATTAATAGTTCACTACTCACACTACCCTCATGCACTGAAATGTTAAAATATGTAAGTAAATAAATAAGTAAACAAATTTAATTAGGTAACACTTTACTTGGATGGTCCATTGTTGATGCCTTGTAGAGGCTCAACTAACATTCAACCAAATGTCCATCAAAAGCAACCGAATTCTTAGTGTTCGAATGTTGAGTAGATGATTCCCTATTGAATGTAACCTTACACCTTACCCTGACCTCATACCCTAACCCCACCCTTTAAAAGTAAGGGTTAGGAATAGATTAAAGTTTTGGGTTGAGGTTAGAGTTAGGTTTGCTGTGGAGCATAGCGGGCAGAGGTCAACAACTTTCTGCAGAGTCAATCCCTACTGACTCCCAAAGACCTCTGTTGGATGCAGTGTGGTAAAGCACACCACTACTGAAATCAGAGAGCGAAGAGCAGTGGAAACGTGTTCTCTGGAGTGACGAATGACGCTTCTCTGTTGGTCAATTCAATGGACAAATCTAAAAACGGCGCTTTGTCACACTGCACTGTGCTGAGTGTAAAGTTTGGCAGAGGGTGGGGTAATAGTGTGGGTTTTGTTTTTTAGCAGTTGGGCCCTTAGTTCCAGTGAAAGGATCTCTTAATGCTCCGACATAGCAAAACATTTTGGAAAATTTAAAATCCCATCTTTGCCAGAACAGTCTGGGGATGGCCTCTTGTCCAGTGCACAAAGCAATGTCCATAAAACCTTAGATGAGTGTGTTTGGTGTGGAAGAATTTGACTGGCCTGCACAGAGTCCTGACTTCAGATAGAATACATTTGGACAAATCAGAGTCTAATCTTACAAATGTGCTTGTGGAAGAATGGTCAAAAATTCCCATAAACAGATCCTTAAACTTTGTGGAAAGCCTTTCCAAAAGAGTTGAAGCTGTTATAGCTGCAAAGGCTGGGTGACATCCTATTATACCCTATGAATTAAGAATGGGATGTCACTTAAATTCATATACAAGTGAAGATTCAGTTGAATGTTAGTTGAATGCAAGGCATATACATTATAATGGACCATCCAACAAAATGTGTTACCAATTAAATAGATAAAGATAAAGGTCACTCAAAGTGAATCAATAAAGAAATAAAAATAAAACAAAGCTTAAAAGACGTTCACAAGCAAACATGTTCTGTTCTCTCGAAACAGCACAGTATACAGTACCACCCAGTATGTTGCATGTATACCTAGAGACAATTCAAGTTAATTTTGCAAAGAAAACCCAAAAAAAAAAACTCAACGACATGCAAGTTCGGAAACTTTTTGTGGTAAAAGTTCAGGTCAGAGGAGAAGGCAGAGAGAGGTCAGATCCAGGATGAATGTTTTTTGTTTGTTTGTTTGTTTTGTTTAGAGGAGGAGGAGTCAAAAAACACCAAAGGAGTCCACAAAGAGTCGACACAGGCACAGGAAATGAGGTGAGATGGTCTGGGACGAGAAGATGTATGGGGAGGAATATGAGGCCTATGCTTCGTGAAGCATAAGGGTCACAACAACACAATGATGGCAGACCAAAGCTTTCCAAAAGTCAGTTGGACCGACATGACACAACATGCAGCTCGGGACAACACCCATGTAGAGACGTTTCCAATGAAACACAGGCACACACACTTAAACACACACACACACACATACTGCAGAGTAGGAAAAGACAGGAACAGACGTAGCGTCTGTTCGCTCAGTAACTCCATGCTGTCCCTGTGTAAACACTCAAGTATAGGCCACAGAGTTCAGGTTTATATGGTAATTGTGATATAATGCTTACGCAAAATATAATCATCATATTATAATTAGATAGTTTACTCTGTGTAGTCGGTGTAGCTTTACACATAACCTGATTTACAGTATGTATTAGTGCACCATGTCACTAAATCCACTGGCTGCTAATGGACTCCTAAGGCCTCAGCATATTTGCTACAAAATAAAGTTTAATTTTGCCTGTTGCATACCCTCCACAACTGCAGGTGGCACTGTGACTTTTTCATCACATTACATTTCATGACCACTGTTTACTGTTATCAACCACTAGAATGTCCATGATTGTTTCATGGCACAGTGGCTTAGTGGTTAGCAGGTTCACCTCCCAGCGCTGGGGTATTGGGTTCAAGTCCCTATCTGGGTGGAACTTCCAAGTTCTCCCTGTGTCTGCGTGGGACACCTGTTTCCACCCACAGTCCAAAAACATGGAGATCAGGTAAACTGGATACTCTAAAAGTACCTGGAAAAATTTAATATTCTAAATTGGTCTGGTGTGTATCTGTAAGTGTGTGGTATGTATGTAAATGTATGTGTGTGTGTAAATCTATGCGTGACTGTGCCCAGATATATACACTGTGCGCTATTGGCTGCCGCTTCTCACCAGAGTGTGTGTGAGTGAGTGCTTTGTAATGGAGTTCGCCCAGCTTCAACGTGCGCAACGTGTCAAGCAGAGCCTCTGAGCAACAACTGTAATTATTCGCATTTTCTACATTTACATCACATTTGCTAAAGGCAGGCTAACGTTGCCTACCCAGAAAATATGCTGAGGCCTTTATGCTACCTGGACTAAAGAGTGCAAACTGTAAATTGTTCATTTCATGTAAATATCTAATCCACTTCACATGTCTGGTTTGGTCAGATCTGCATTCAATAGTAGCTAAAAAATCAAACTGCATCTCAATATATATATATATATATATATATATATTTTTTTTTGTGAGTGTAAGAGCCTTTATGATAAGACCTACACTGAAATGATGTGGGGGTTGTGCTAACAAAACGCTTGAACTCCCATAGACACGCTATCAAAAATAAAAACGAATTATCATTATGGAAGTCATTTTCTCAGCAAAGGCTATGATACAATTACAATTATAACTCCTTATTTATACTCTATTTATGGGATAATCTAATTATTATGATACCCAAATCATGACCATTATTATTGGTATACAGTGGTGTGCTCTCACCCAGCCAGGAAATTGAACCCCAGTCTGTTACAGGATGGGTGGTGGTGTTATCCACTATCCTATACACCTCTATAACTCTGTAACTACATAGTGTATATATTACTTTTATGCTCCCTCAGCTGTCAGTGGTTGGTTGGCAACTGTTATGTATTGTCAACAAACTACATTATTGGGCTAAATAACTGTTTATTGTGATTTATTATTAATAACATATGTTATCATATCAAAAAGTAATAATCTGTTTGAAGCCACTAATGGCATATAGCAATCATGAATGAATAGCCTTGGAGGCTATTAATTAAAGTGAGCAGATCTGTCCTCACTGTTACACAACTTACATCAAATGTTTCTTAATAAATATAAAACCTCCTGCGGCTTCCTGCACTGTATTTCTCACGCCAAAGCACATTTAGTGCAAATTTAAACGAAATTTAATTAAATGAAAATTCAGTTTAATGAAATTTGATTTCTGATTATTATTAATTCACGCCGAACACAAAGGCAAAAAAATGTTTGACTGGTCTGAATGACAGATGAGAACAAATGTCTGGACGAATCACATCGATGGGAACTGGCCTAGTGCTCGGCGAGACTCTGCTCCAGTCAGAACCACACAGAGTGGACTACATGACCAACAGCGTGAAGCCACAAGACAGAATGGGTCGCCGTGGGCCTCCTGGGGGGCCAGGCTCTACAAGCACACGGACGACAGATAAGACGAGACTATGAGGAGAAACCGCCGTTCTCTTCACGTCTTCATAGCTGTGCAGAGAAAATTAATAACGTGCAAAATATAGAAATATATAGTAGTAAATATGTATAAGACAAATTAGACGTAATTTCAACCAACGCAGCCAAAACGTTGTCTGTAAGTACGTCTGGCCACGCCTCACTGGCAGATCAATGGTAGCATTGGCTTATACTTGAATGTTTACCCAGCCTGGTGAGTTTTGTTGGTGGAATATTAGTTCACATCAACTTTTTTTGTTTTGTTTTGCGACGGACATTGTAGAGACTCACAACCTGAAATTCATTCCGTAGGCTGCACCCTTACTCCAGGGCTCTTAGCACTCTGAGGGAGACAAACACATGGGACATTGAGACAAAAGTTCCTTCGAGAAATGGGGTTAAATGATTAATTGAAAAATAGTTTAAAGAAGTGCATCAGAACATAGCCAGAAGCAGAAAACAAGGTCAAGGATGCCCTCTGGAAATGCTGGAAGTGGGGTGGAGGTGGGGTGTGCTATTGCTATTGCTGCACTAAGCTATTACATGCTACAGTTTCTTATATCATTTCTCTAAGGAGAATAATAATAAAAATGATCAGAAGAATTTTCAGGGGCTATTTAGAATATGTGTTAAAATACCAATTAAACTCTATGGGCAAGTTTCCAAACAGGAATTAAGACTAATCTCATGTTTAATGGAGATTTTCCACTGAATACAATTCGATTTTTTATTTTATTTTCAGTGGACAACCTTCATACAAAATGCTGTGTAGTCTGAGACTAGGCTTAATCGCTGTCTGGGAATCTTACCCTAAGAAACTGTAGGTATTGCAGAGGGCAAAAACAAAAGCATGGGGTAGGCTGGATTTTTTTTTTTTTCTCAGTGAAAAAAAAAATAATGTGGAAGTCACTGATTTTAAACTTTTAATCCACACCATGTGTTTATATTCAGAAAAACAAATTGATTCATTACATAAACAAACTATTTACTTAATCAAATTGTACTTATTCAAATTGTTAGTACATAATTATTTAAAATTGAGTAAAATTTACCATGGTGTAAATGCAAAGTTACATATACTGTTTACGATGATATTTCAATAGATGATCACCCCACCTCATCCCAACCCGAAAGTATTGAATTGAGCCGTATCATAATTCCACAAAACACAGATCCACTGCTCCACAGCTCAATGCTGGGGGCTTTATACCCTTAATGTAGCCAATCACATTCCTTAGTCAGGGTGTCCCCATGATTTGGACATACTGTATAGTGTATCAACAGTTTTAACAGCACTCGTTTTCTGATAACCATGGTGCTTTAAAGTTTGTAAACCCTTTAGAATTTTTTATATTTCTGCGTAAATATGATCTAAAAAGAAAAAAAAAATCACACAGTTCCTACAAATAGATAAAGAGAACCCAGTTGAACAAATGAGACAGAAATATCATACTTGGCCATTTATTGATTATTGACTTATTGATGCCTAATAGTGCAAAAAATATGGTATGTGAACCTTTGCTTTCAGTGTCTGGTGTGACACCCCCCCCCCCCCCCCTTCCCATCAATAACTGCAACTTAACATTTCTGGTAAATGTTTACAAGTCCTGCACACTGTCCTTCTACCCCCAAGCCATCAGACTCCTCAACTGCAGAGACTGAACTGATGGTTTTCTCTACATGCGCACACACTCTTACCCCACTTACCCCAGAAAATGGAAGCACCAAAAACCCTACTACCTCACTGGACTCTATTGCACACTGTGTAATAGAGGTAATTACTACCTCACCTGGTCTTTTTTGCACACTGCATAATTTGCACACTGTCTTGTTATTTATTATTCTTTGTCTGTATTGTGTTGTATTGTCTGTCTGCACTTTTGTACTGTTGCACTATTGTTCTGTCTACACTGTGTTTATGTGCACCATGGTCCCTGGAGGAACATTGTTTCGTTTCACTGTGTACTCTGTATATAGCTGAAATGACAATAAAAACCACTTTGACTTTGACTTTGACACTGGTTTCCTCCATTCCTATTCCTCTGTAAAGAACAGCTTTAACTCTGGGATGTTGGTGGGTTTCCTCACATTAGCGTCAGGTCCTGCCACAACATTTCTATGGGATTAAGGTCAGGACTTTGACTTGGCCTGTACAAAACATTCCAAATTTATATTTACTATTCTTTGGTAGAACAACCTGTTGTGCTTGTATACGTAATCTTTAGCAAACTGCAGATGAGCAACATCATTTCTTTTTGGAGAGCAATAGCTTTCTCCTTGCTACCCTGCCATGCACACCATTGTTGCTTAGTGTTCTCCTGATGTTGGACTCGTGAACATTAACATTAGCCAATGTAAGAGAGGCCTTCAGTTGCTTAGAAGTTACCCTGGGTTTTGACTATATTACCTTGCTCTTGGAGTGGACTTTGTTGGTTGAACTTTCCTGAGGAGGGTAATAATGGTCTTGAATTTTCTTTATCTGACTGTGGATTGACTGGTGGAGTCCAAACTCTTTAGAGATGGGTTTGGAACCTTTTCCAGCCTGAAGAGCATCAACAACTCTTTTTCTGAGTTAATCAGAAACCTTCTCTGTTCATCTCTGTTCATGATACACTTCCACAAATATTTGATAGATCTATGTTCTTTAAATAAACCAGGCTCTGCCCACTCACACCTGACTGTCACCCCATGAATTAAAAAATACCTGATTCTAACTTCACCTTCACTTCACTAGGTTTATACACTTTTACCACTCACAAATATATGAATGACTAAGTATAACAGATAAGTGCTCTTTGTCTACTTTTAGGACTTGAAATCTTGAAAATTATGCTTTTGGTCATATTTATTCAGATATTGAAATACTGATACAGGAAATTCTGAAAGGTTTTACAAAATTTCAAGCACCACTGTATGTGTACAGGTGGGTCTTGTTCTCAGAGGACATCCTCGACCAGCAGCACACAGAAAGTTCTCACTCACGCCCAGCAGGAACAGCAGCAGTGCTGGTAGGAGAGGAAAGGGCATTGGACAAGGACATGTGACTAGGACTAGAAACATTGGTTACATCCTGATTCTGGCTGGTGGTGGAGGACTGGCGCCTCAGTGCCCCCTGAAAGGAAGTCCCGCTCTTGAACGTGTTCACAACCTCGATCTGTAAGAAGGGTAAAGACAATAGATACATACATATACACACGTAGATTTATACAAAGATAACATCCCACAGTCTGGATAACGTAACATTTAACCAACAGTGAAGCCTGAGGCTGGAGGGCCATTGTCAGAAATTAAAATGGCCTAAAGCTTTAAGTTCTGATGGAACTTTTAATTTTATAGCGGTCAGGGTGACGCTGGGAGAAGAACGTCAGTCCAATGGTCTTCAATAGGTGCCATCTGGAGGTGGGTCTCAATACTACAGTATTGCATCGCTAGAATGAGGAATTATCAAAAAGAAAACAAAAATAAAAACAAATGCACAGTCCAGAACATGCAAATGTGTGATTTTGAGACATTTGCATGCCATTAAGAAGGCCTGTATTTCTTAAGCTTGCATGCAGGTTCTAAATATTCATTCTACTGCCTAAGTAAAGAGTCACTGGGTGCTTCCCAATTATGTACTGACTACTAATAGTAAAGATCAAATTTGAATTCGGGTACTAACCTGTCAAACACGTAATGCTGAGATTAGTATATACTAAACTGTACATATTATAGTATTAATGTCTAGTATGCAATTAGGCGTGTTATGTTACTATCACTCCTCATAGGTGCAATAGAATGTATTAATTAAGTATTTAAGTTATTATCTGATGCCTAAATTCTAACAGTGTGGCTTTGTTTGAGGTGAAAAATGCTTTGTTATCATTTAACAGGTCCATTTACTGTACAGTGCCCCTATATATATATATATATATATATATATATATATATATATATATATATATATATATATATATATATATATATATATATATATAACATACTTTGGGCCTAGTAAAGAAAATACATAAAAAGAAACCCACAATGGGCTCTGCTCTAACTGGTTAGTTTGTGGTACGACCTTAGATATTAATATTAAAGCATATAATAGTTGTAACATTATAGAAATAATTCTTATTGAAAAGACTGTGTTAGGGCTTTGAAATCAACACATTTTGAAGCTTTGATTTGGTTCTGCTGACAAAATGAACAAAGTTTAACATTCTAAAGCACCTTAAGTACTTAATTGCAAGAAATGCCAAGATGTGCAAAGCTATTATCTAAGCAAGAGGTGCTACATTGTTTTTCTTCATAGTTCAGATAACTTTAGCATCAATCTAATGCAGAACGAAAAACCAATTTAAGGTATAACCAAACTATTGACTGCCCCTGTATATATGCATAGAGTCCAGTGGTCAATTAAGATGTTATTTATACCATGCATGCAAGTTAAATTAGGCTTAAAATAAATAATAAATAAACATAAGTAAATCAATGCATAAATAAATAATATTAAATGCTAGTAATGCTAAGGCTAATCTTATTACTTCTACAAATATCTCATTGTGTACTCATGCAGGTGATGTTCTAGCTAAGCCATTACAACACAGCCATTCCTGCACACGCCTCTTACCTGGGTCTGGATTCTACTGAGGCCTCGGAACCAGAGGATCTGGCCCCGCCGGAGTTCACGCTCAGCATGATCGATCTCCTCCTGGTCCTCATTAAGCTCCTCCTCCGGCATGTCGTCCTTGTGCGTCAGCTGCCCCGCCCCCCTCAGGAACCTCAGCTTGCTGTTGGGAACGGTCGATATCACCTACAGCAGGGCGAAGGAATGCATACAGATCACTTTCAGACCTCCGTGCGTTTGGATTTCTTTACAACTATTAAAATGGTACTGCTGTAATGTGTGTGTGTGTGTGATGGTAATGGTATAATGGTAATTCACCTGTCCCCAGACCAGTTCTCCCAGTCCAAGGAACACGCACCACATCCACTTCTCCAGATCCAGAGGAGAGCAACTGAATGGTTTCCCTCCAAACTGCACGATCACAATCTAGAACATAATAGAGAACATATAATGTAATATAAATGATTACTGTATTTTTTGCACTTAAAATCCTTACATTTTTTCCCAAAATCATCAGTGTGCCTTATAATCTGGTGCGCCTTATGTATTAATTTTACTAGTCAGGTTGTAAGGAGCAGTAAAGCCACTCCACTGAAGTACAGTGTTATACAGGAGTTTCAGTTTAATTCTGAAGCAGTATTAGCATTAGCTGCTAATTGCGCTAAGCTTTAGATCTTTTGCCATTCAGAGATGAGTATTATTGGCCTGTAGCCTGCTGCTAACCCTGGCTAGCACTGCTGCTGGAACAATATTAGCATTAGCCGCTAACTGCGTTAAAAGCTTGGTCTTGTAGTATATGAGACTGTAGTCTGCCTGTTTATCGTGTTAAAACAATCTATGTTGGAAAAGCCGCTAGCTAATATCACCCTGGCTTACCGGAACACTAAAGGTTCCTCAGAGTAGTGTCGTAGGTCGGCATTACCCGCTAACTGTGGCTAGCACTAGCGGTTAGCCAGTAATGCTAATGCTGCTGCACCCAGCCTGTAAATCTAGAAATCTTACTGTAAATAAAGGGAAAAGCATTACTCCCCCAACTAAACAGTTTTCACAAGAGAAATCTGTGTGGATTAATATCCAGCATTTGTTTTACTTTTTTAAGAATAATATTGTTGTTAACTTAGCTTATCTTAGCTTTACATGTCTCACCACCCAGCGGCAAGACCTGCTGAATTAGTAGGAAAACATGGCAACATCCCTGTTCCTTACTAGTGTTGCATAATGTGCCTTATAGTCCTGTGCGCCCTACAGTGCAAAAAATACAGTAGCCACAACGTAAGGACCTAATATTGAACCTGCCTAATACTAAGATAGGTGCTGCCAAAACTTTTTTTAAGACTTTTAAAGGTGTCTGGCACAAACCAATGAGTCTGTGAATGGTAATCTATCTATCGTCCCTTTAACCACTGATAGTATCACAAAAATGTCATTGATATTATCAGTGGTGCTAATGTTATGGCTTATTGGTATATCATTTCCATAAACTTGTGCTGTAATCAGTTGAGATAAGTTGTGAGGTGCTATCTAGGGGGTGACGTTAAACACTGGCCACAAACATTACAATTATTGAAGTTGGTTTGAATGTGGTCTGATAGTGGGTGTAGATGGATGTGAGTTTCCGTTTCTGATGTTTGAAAGTACGAGGATTTAACATTGTGCTAATAGTGTATCGGGAATATGTCAGAATTGAGTACCACCCACAGTGGACAGCAACACAGTGTGTGTTAAGGATGGTGAGCAGCAGTGTCTGGCTAGATTTGTCCATGCCAATGGACAAGCAACTCTGGCAGAAAGAGACCCCACACTCATATTTCCCACAGTTCATTACAACATTCTTGGGACACCATACCAGTTTCATCCAGTGCACGAATGGGTTAAACACAGTGAAACAAGTCCTTGTTCTTTCTACAGTTAAGATCATTTTAATTGGTACGGAGAGAGTGTGTTCAGTGTAATGCTCACTCAACCATTTAAGTATCATGCCTTTGGGAAACCCAGCACAGTAAAGCCCCAAAATCCTGACTAATCAAAAAATATACAGTAGATATATTATGCAGAGATAAGCTCTCCTCAAATATGCAGCTCTCCTCAAGAGTTTACTCCTACCTGAATGGCGAAAGTCCCCAAAACAATAGAGCAGAAGATTGGATTTCTGAAGATTCCATCAAACACGTTCCTCTCGCCGTGGATCTTGCGGGCGTTGATCTCGTTGAAGAGCTGCATCATAACAAAGGTGTTGAAGATGATGGTGTAGTGTTCGGAGGGAGGAGAGTGCAGAGGGGCGTTCCTGCCACTGTCTATATCGAAGATCTGTTCACCTACACACAAAAAAAGCGCAGAACAAGGATTAGCAGATTGCACATCATCAATATTATGACCATTATAATTTCAAGTATTTGATATTTAGGTTCTGGGACACCCTTGAGAAATTCTACCACCATCATTGCATACCTACAAATTAAGAAGTTTCAAACACACCCAGGATTTAAAACACAGTCCACACCTAAAAGGTTTAAAATCCTCCCCCAATGAATTGGGACAACCCTTTAAGAACCTGATACAGATATATAGCAGTGGAGGGCAAGTGCAAGTCCTGCAACCTAGCTGTTAGCGAGCTTTAACTAGTTAACTTAAGCTCATCAGATGTCTTCAGAAAGGTGGCAGGTGGTGCAGCAATTCATAATTATTGTGTATTCCTAGTTTCTCTTTGATAGGTAGCTGAAATTAGCTTTTATTAGCTTTTATTAATTAATTTCCCTTTGCACTATAAGGTGCACCTGAAATCCCTAAATGTCCCACAAATTGTCAGAAAGCCTTTTAATCCAGTGCACCTTATGTATGAATTTTACCAGTCAGGTTGTAAGGAGTAGTAAAGCCACTCCACTGAAGTACAGCGTTATACAGGAGTTTCAGTTTAGTTCTCCAGCAAAGATACTTGAGACTGGAGCAGTATTAGCATTAGCCGCTAACCGCACTAAGCACTAACTCTTTCGCTGTTCAGAGGTGAGGATGATTAGCCTGTAGCCTGCTGCTAACCCTGGCTAGCTAAGTGCTAGCTTTATTCGCCATTCAGAGGCGAGTATATCAGACTGCTGCCTGCGTGTTTATCGTGTTAAAACAAGCTTTGTGGGATGAACCACTAGATGAAAGAGCCCTGACTTACCAGAACACTAAGGGTTCATCAGTGTATCGCTGTTGAGCAGCATTTACTAGCGCTAACCACTAATGCTTATGCAGTTGCATCCAGACTTCTAAGCTTACTGTAAATAAAGGAAAGTGCTTTACTCTCCCAAATAAACAGTTTTCAGGAGAGAAATGTGTGTAGATTAAAATCCAGCACTCTGTTAACTAAGCTTAGTTTTACTAGTTTTACTAACTTAGTTACACCACCACCAGTGTTGAGACCTGCTGAATTAGAGGGAAAACATGGCTACACCCATGTTCCTTACTAGTGTCACATAATGCGCCTTATAATCTGGTGCGCCTTATGTATGATCATTTTTTTGGTCCACCTGAAATGCTGCAGACAAAGTAAGTACTAGGGTCATGTAACCCTAACACTTCCTCCAACTCCTCCACCCTAACATGAATAGGGACACCCTTTTCCTAGTTGTGCACACTCACAACAGAAGGGTAGGGTTAAGTGATAGGGTCAAGGGGTGAAATGAGAATTTACCGAAGTCTAATAGAAAATAATCCCATACCAACAAACAGCAGAGTGAAGATGATGATGAGCTGGTAAATGCCATGTCCCAGAATGTTCTTTGTCATGGTGCTGGAGATGAGGGGCTTGTTGCGACCATAGGGTCTTCTCATGAGCAGAGATTCAGTAGGAGGTTCAGTAGCCAGAGCCAACGAGGCAAACGTATCCATGATCAGGTTAACCCAGAGCATCTGAACAGCTTTCAAAGGAGAATCCTGTGAAAACATGGTAAAATACAGTTAAAAGCTAAAGCTGCGGTTTTGGGTTCAATTCCCTATCTGCGTGGAGTTTCCAATTTCTTCCTCTACTGTAAATCACCCTGGTGTGTTTATGTGTGTAGGTGTAGTATGTATAAGTGTGTTAATGTGTGTATGACTCTATTCCCAGATATGGATTGGCACTCCAATGTGGATCGCTGCTGCATGCAGACTTCTAGGTAGACAGTTGTTTCTGGTTGAGAGTATGTTGTGTGCAAATGACTGCTGCTTCTCACTTTGTTTGTGTGTGGGTGAACAAGACTTTCTTTTGCCCAGATGGGCGTCTGCGTTACGTATAGAGCTGACTAGAATTCTAGAATAGAATCTAACCTGTGTAATGCAAGCTCCAGTGAAGGCCACAATCACAGCCACCACATTGACAGTCAGCTGGAACTGCAGAAACTTGGAGATGCTGTCGTAGACGTTGCGTCCCCACATCACGGCTTTCACAATACTGGAGAAGTTATCATCTGTCAGGATGATGTCCGATGCCTCTTTGGCCACATCTGTACCAGCGATTCCCTGTAAAACAAACAAACCATCTGTAAATAGTAACAAGACAACAGTAGCAGCATCTTATTTATTTGAATGGAGGTGGTAAAAATACTGGAAACTGGAGATCAAACTTAATGTTTTAAAAACATAAAATCACTGATAAACCCTTAAAAAACTAAATGGATAGTTTGTAGCAGTTCACTCAATAACAAGAACTAGGTGATATAGGTATATCACAACACAGCTGCAGGAGGTACAGGTGCATGAAGACCTGACCCAGGAGGTTCTGCAACAGCTTTTGCTCTCAAGCCATCAGGCTGATGAACAGGGAGTAGCAAGTGTAAGCATCCAGTCCATTGCAACTCATCTCACCTGTCTTACAACTCATCTCACCTGTCTTACAACTCATCTCACCTGTCTTACTACACAAGATATCCCATGTGACGACAATTACGCTATCGACTCATCATACAATATATAGATATGACCTCAACTGAGCCAGTATGCTCAAACTTTGTGTTGTTTTATTTTATTTATTTTAACTTTGTAATCTAGCAAAGTCTCTACTTTCCAGAGAAAACCTATTTACGAGAATTTGATTGCATTAGTGAGGTCAGTATATTGGATAGCCTAATGTCCACCTCATCCCCAACTCATCCCATTTAAAAGTATTTTAAGGAGCTTAATAAATACTATATAAAGGTATATTTATACCTCTCTAATCATAACCAAGCCTGGCACTAGGCATGGTGCCAATAGGTCCTATTGGCAAGACTTTTCTACAGGGGCAATAGGTGCAATAGAAAGGATGTCCACAAACATTTGGACATACAGTAAGTAGGTATGTAAAGTCAGCAGTGTCTGGATGAACCCTGGCCCTGCTGCTCTCTGAGCTTCTCAAAGTCTAGCCTGGGGGCTGCACTCCCTGAAGACATGGTGTCGGACAGTGGGAAGCGCTGCAGTATAACACAGACAGGAAGTAGCCTGCAGGCAACATCCCTTCCTCTCGTACTTTTCTATGCTCAAGGTTGCACCAACGTCCTTGTAGGCAAGCCAGTTCACTCTGCGGCCATTTTTGCAACGCCGGCGGGCGATTATATCCAGTCATTTGAGACCAGCATTTTACCTCTTTGAATGGAGAAGGCCAAAATACTGGAAACTAAAGATAAAATGTTAAAAACATATTTTATATCACTAATAAAAAGTGACAAAAACAATTTGGATTTGTAGCAGCTGGCTCAATAACAAGGCTGTGTATCAGCAAGAACTAGACGATATGATACATTTCACGATACAGGGCTTACGATACAGTATATCACTACTTATCTCAACCGTCTCACAACTTATCTCACCAGTCTCACTACTCATTTCACCTGTCTCACTACTCATCTCACCTGTCTCACTACTTAACCCACCAGTCTCACTACTCAGCTAACCTGTCTCACTACTCATCTCACCAGTCTCACTACTCATCTCACCAGTTTCACTACTCATCTCGCCTGTCTCACTACTCATCTCACCTGTCCCACTACTCATCTCGCCTGTCTCACTACTTATCTCACCAGTTTCACTACTCATCTCACCTGTCTCATTACTCATCACATATGTCTCACTTCTCCTCTCACCTGTCTCATTACTCATCTCACCTGCCTCACTACTTATCTCACCCGTCTCACTACTCATCTCACCTGTCTACTTATCTCACCCATCTCACTACTCATCTCACCAGTCTCACTACTCATCTCACCTGTCTCACTACTTATCTCACCAGTCTCACTACTCATCTCACCTGTCGTACTACTTATCTCACCAGTCTCACTACTCATCTCACCTGTCTCACTACTTATCTCACCTGTCTCACTACTCATCTAACCTGTCTCACTACTCATCTCACCAGTATCACAACTCGTCTCACCTGTCTTACTACTCATCTCACCTGTCGTACTACTTATCTCACCAGTCTCACTACTCATCTCACCTGTCTCACTACTTATCTCACCTGTCTCACTACTCATCTAACCTGTCTCACTACTCATCTCACCAGTATCACAACTCGTCTCACCTGTCTTACTACTCATCTCACCCGTCTCATTTCTTATCTCACCCGCGTCACTACTCATTTCACTTGTCTCACTACTCATCTCACAAGTCTCACTACTCATCTTACTAGTCTCACTACTCACCTCACCTGTTTCACTACTCATCTCACCAGTCTCACTACTCACCACACCTTGCCCAGAGTTATAAGCTTTTAACAGCTGTTAACTTAAAGCCACTCCAGGTGACTCTACCTCATAAAACTGACAGAGAAAATGCAGAGATGTGCAAATCTGTGCAAAATCTGAAGAAAAATCTGAAGTATAAACATATTCTGGTTTGTTTAACACTTTTTTTGTTAATAAATAATTTCATATGTTTAAAGTGTGCTAATGTTAAAGTGCTAATGTTATATGACTATAAACCGGATATTATTTTATTTGATTAGTTTTAAATGACGTCTCTGATTGAATTTGATAGTGGGTGAAATCTAACCAAATTACCATTTTATAGTCATGTTTTATATCACTGATACAATCTGAAATCTAACAGTTTGTTGTCGTGTTTGGCTCAGTAATGCACAAAAACATGATTTTTGCCTTGTAACGGCTATTTTTTTTAAAGCAATTACCATATTTAGAGTTACAATAATTCCTATTCATATTTCAGACTATAATATCTGTATAACTGTAATAACTGGTCTCTTTGTTAATTCTGTGTCTGGATGAACTTGGAAAAGTGTGAAATCTGATCAGTATACAGTATATTAGACTGCTGAGCAAAGCAATGGGACTATTACATAATGATACAGACAAAAAAGCCAGCAGACATAAAGATGGTGGATCATCATTAACAAAAAACTGCAAAGCCAGCAAAAATCAGCACAAGGACAGTTAAGGACAAAATGTATCCTGTAGGCCTTGGTCATCTGAGGTGAGCCAGTACCCTCAGCCCGCACTAGGAGGCGCTCCTGCGCTTTCTGGCCGAGCCGGCAGGAGATGGCGTGATGGTGTGTGTCAGAATGACGCTAGCTGGGAAATGAGGACAGGCTGAATTGGGGAGGAACAGGCACAGACTTGGAGGATGGAATTACAACATCATGGCCTGCTTTTCTGCTCCTCAGTAAGAAGCTGAGATTCTGAGGCCTACCATGGCAAAGCCCACGTCTGCTTTCTTCAGCGCAGGTCCATCGTTGGTCCCGTCGCCGGTCACGGCCACCACCTGCCTCTGGTCCACCATGGTGCTGTCAATGATACCTGTTTTTGCAGTAAATAAAACAATTAATTGAAAATCATGGTATGAATACAGTACAGTATTCAGTATTAGTTACAGTGTTAAAAGCATGGAAAATATCTAAATATACTAAAATGTAAACTATCTTACAAAAGTGAGTACACCCCTCATATTTTTGTAAATATGTTAGAAATTCTGGTACCACTTTAAAATAAGGCTATATTAATGAATATGGATATATGTTAATGAATATAAATTAAGTTGGTAATATGTTAAAACATATTATAATAATAAGTATTACATCAAGTAAATAGAAAGAACAGTAAAAATAACATATCTCATAAAATAATTTAGAAAATCTATTAAAACAAAGTCACTTCAGTCATTTAATATGTTATTATAATTAAATGAATATAGTTATTAACAGAAATGTTAATGCTAACTGATGGAAAAGACAAGGTAAGATAAGCATCTAGTAAGATCTGGTATTTGGTACACGGCAGGCCACTGTTGCCGTGTCTCTTTGTGTTTTAGCTAATAATTTATAACCTAATTAATAACCATTAATAAACTCTTTTGAAAACTATTTATAAACCCTTTAAAAAAGGGAGCCTTATTTTAATGGGACATGACTAAAAATATGATACTTTGATACAATGTAAAGTAATCAGTGTACAGTGTACTTGTATAACAGTGTAAATTTACTGTGCCTGTGAAAGTAACTCAACACACAGCCATTATTGTATAAACCGCTGGCAACCAAAGTGAGTACACTTTGAAAAAAATGTGCAAAACTATAAGCAATTAGCCCTTTCCCTAACCGGTGTCATGTAACTCGTGTTACAATGTCTCAGGTTTAAATGGGGAGCAGGTGTGTTAAATGCTTCTTGTGACAGAAGCGTTAAAAACTGCTAGAGCTGCAGGACAGTCCTCAGTGCTCATTCTGCTGGACCTCTCGGCTGCTTTCGACACAGTCAACCATGACTTCCTCCTAACTATACTCTCGAACATGGGGATCTCAGACAATGCGCTGTCATGGTTCAGATCGTACCTCACTGGGCGCTCGTTCAGGGTGTCATGGCAAGGACGGCTGTCCCCAGCCCACTCGTTATCCACTGGGGTTCCCCAGGGTTCGGTACTGGGACCTCGTCTCTTCTCAATATACACCACCTCTCTAGGTCGGGTTATCCGCTCACATGTTTTTTTCCTACCACTGCTTTGCTGACGACACTCAGCTATACCTGTCGTTCTCACTCGATGATCACTCAATCTCTGCACGAATATCACAGTGTCTCTCAGACATATCCGCATGGATGAAGGAACATCACCTCCAACTAAACCTCTCAAAGACTGAACTTCTGGTCATACCAGCAAAACCTTCTATTCAACACAACTTTGCCATAAGCATCGACTCTCTCTCTCTCTCACCGACAAAGGTTGCTAGGAACCTGGGTGTCATGGTTGATGACCAGCTTCTCTTCACCCACCATGTGGCCTCAGTTGCTCGATCCTACCGCTTTGCGCTTTACAACATCGGAAAAATTTGACCGTTTCTGATGCAACAGGCCACCCAACTCCTGGTACAAGCTGTGGTAATCTCACGCCTTGACTACTGCAATGCCCTGCTAACTGGCCTCCCGGCCTGCCTAGTAAAACCACTACAGATGATTCAGAACGCAGCAGCACGTCTGGTCTTCAACCAGCCAAAACGGGCACATGTCACTCCGCTGCTCATTGAGCTCCACTGGCTACCGGTTGCTGCTCGCATCAAATTCAAAGCGCTTACAATCGCCTACAAGGTGATGACAGAACAGGCTCCTTCCTACCTGCACTCGCTCCTGAAGGCTTACGCTACCTCCTGGCCGCTGCGCTCCTCCAATGAACGTCGCCTCGCTTTGCCAAACACTCACACAAAGCAATCCAGACTGTTCTCATACAGAGTTCCCCAATGGTGGAACAAACTACCTTCCACTACCAGATCAGGAGAATCTCTCGCTATCTTTAAGAAACTCCTGAAGACAGAGCTCTTCAAAGAGCACTTACTCTCCTAACACCTCTAACAAACTAACTAATTCTAACCTCATCTCCTTCTTCCTCTTCTCTACTCCTCTATCCCATTATTTCCCTCTGACCTCATTAAGGCCCTATCTATAGATGTTTTATTTTTAACTTCTATTATTTTTGTACTTAACCTCTTCTATTATTTGCACTTCAATATTGTAAGTCGCTTTGGACAAAAGCGTCTGCCAAATGTAATGTAATGTAATGTAATGTAAAATACTGTGTGTTATATACTGGCCACTGGACTTTCAGCATGGCACCTCATGGCAAAGAATGTGAGAAAAAGAATTGTTGATCTATATGAAGATGGAGCCTAGACTATACCCTAAATCAGAGACACAGCACAATGGCCAAAATCATACAGTAGTTTTCCAGGATGGGTTCCACACAGAATCCCACTTCAGAGGTTTAGACAATAATGGCTGTGTGTTGCTATTGTTATTTTGAGGGCACAGTAAATTTACACTGTTATACATTAGCTGTGCACTGATTATTTTACATTGTATCAAAGTGTCATATCTTCTTCAGTGTTGTCCGATAAAAATATTTAATAAAATATTAACAAATATTTGTGAGGGGTGTGCTCACTTTTGTGAGACACTGTAGATTCTTCACCCATGCCACTCTTCCTATAGGTCTATGTACAGTAGGCCTGTCATGATAATTGCATTATTGACTTATCCTACAGTCCTATATAGACATAAAAATATACAGTAAATTCTCATGCAGTGTTGGAATATTCTTAATAAATAAAAAGTTCCTTTAAAAGGGTGACATTATTCATTGTTATGTCATTATAATAGCATTATGCCAGTGGCATTTAATGACCTTAAAATGACAATAATATTGTTTATCACAATTATTTCAGGGGCAGAATTCCCAAACATCTTTAGGCATAAAATTGTTATATTAAATATGATACTGTAAAACACCATTTACTGCACACATTAACTGTGACATTTCCTCACCTTTAACGAGTGTGTGCTTGTCTGTTGGAGAGGATCGGGCCAACACTCGGAGTTTGGGCCACACCTTATCAATGCGCTCCTGCTCAACCTACAAACATACAACATAACGTACATACACACAGTGTATAAATATACATACACACATACATATATATAGCAAAATCATATAAAAAATTGTATAAAAGTTATTAAATAAATAAAAAAACAATAGAAAAAAGAATAAAAAAGAGTATGTCGCATATAGAGAGAAAAAAAACGTATCATAAAAAATAACTTTTTAACTGATTATTTCATTTATTAATGAAAAAAAAAACAGTTAAAACCAATCTAGCACTTTGTGAAAAAGTGTTTGGCCTCCACATAAATTAACTGTGATTAATTACACTTTTTGTAAAGCGGAGTTTAATTTCACTACTAACCACAACCAGGCCTGATTACTGCCAGACCTGTAGAATCAAGAAATCAATTAAATAAACCGAAATTACTCCAAAAGGGCATGGACAACTCATCTAGGAGGTCACAAAAGAACCCAGAACAACATATAAAGATCTCAGTTGCCTCAGTTAAGGTCAGTGTTAATGATTTAATAATAATAAAGACACTGGTCAAAATGATATCCATGTGATAGTTTCAAGGCAAAAAACACTGCTTACAAAAAAAAACCACAACGGCTCATCTAACATAAGGTCATCATACTGAACGTAAAACATGGTGGTGGCTGTTTACTATGCTTTTGTTGGAGTACCTGTGTCAGGCTGGGGTGCAGGGAGACGAGGAGGCGGACGCAATTGCAAACAAAAGGGGATTTATTACAGACAACAAATACAAAATAAACATGGAATAAACTGAAACAAGGCTGAGGAAACTGGGGAACACATGGACCACTAACAGACGTAAAAACGTACAAGGATCGACACCGGGGAAATGGAAACACGGACCTTAAATAGAGGTGCACACACACAGGAAACATGAAACACCTGGGACGAAGGGGCGGAGTTACAAAAGAACACAGGTGAGTGGAAAAACACAGGCAGAACACAGGGGCACGGGTCACGTGGGACAACACAGGCACGAGGACAGACAGGAAACAGGGCCAGGACCTTACATAACCCCCCCCTTAACGCGCAACTCCCGGGGCGCGAAAAACGAAACCCCAGGAGCAGGTCAGGAGAGGGCGGAAAACAAAGAACAAGACAAGACAGAACTAGGACGGAGACCGGACAGGGAACTGGACAGGAGACCGGACATGAAACGGGGACATGACCGGGAACGGACACTGGACGTGGGGCTGGGCAGGGAACGGAAACTGGACAGTAGACTGGACAGGAGACAGGGACGGACACTGGAACAGGGACTGGACAGGGGACACAAAGGGAGACGGAGACTGGACAGGTGACAGAGACTGGACATAAGGCTGTACTGGGGACTGGACACTGGACAGGACAGGAGACTGGGGCATGACACTGGACACAGACTGAAACTGGGACTGAACTGGGGATGTAAACGGAGACTGGACGAAAGACTGGACAGAAGGCTGGACAGTGGACAGAGACGTAGACTGGACAGGGGTCTGGACATTGGACAGGACAGGGGACACCAATGGGGACTGGACCGGAGATTGAACAGGAGACACGAATGGGAGCTTAGACTGGACAGAACTGGACGGGGGAACAGGGACAAACACATTGACAGGGACAGACACGAGCACTGTGACGGGGACAGGAACAGAAAAACCTAAGGGGACAGGAACATGAACAAACACAGATACGGGGACCAGGACAGGGAGAGACAGGGGGACCAAAAACATAGGTAAGTGCCCAGGACTGGCTAAAGTCTGTGTGGAAGTCCAGGGAGCCAGCCTGGGCATGGTACTGGGATTAAAGTCCGGGGGCCTCGGGGCAGGCCTGGAAACCCGGGGCCTGGGCCCAAACAATGTTCTGGGAGCTGGCACAGGGTCAGAGGCGGCCGGGGCCGCGGGAACTGGGTCAGAGGCGGCCGGGGCCGCGGGAACTGGGTCAGAGGCGGCCGGGGCCGCGGGAACTGGGTCAAAGACGGCCGTAGCCGTGGGCACAGAGTCAGAGGCGGCCGGAGCCATGGGCACAGAGTCAGAGGCGGCCGGAGCCGCGGGCACAGAGTCAGAGGCGGCCGGAGCCGCAGGCAGCGCTGATACAGAGGCGGCGGGAGCCGCGGGCAGCGCTGATCCAGAGGCGGCGGGAGCCGCGGGAAGTGCTGGTACAGAGGCAGCGGGAGCCGCGGGCAGCGCTGATTCAGAGGCGGCGGGAGCCGCGGGCAGCGCTGGTACAGAGGCGGCGGGAGCCACGGGCAGCGCTGGTACAGAGGCGGCGGGAGCCGCGGGCAGCGCTGATCCAGAGGCGGCGGGAGCCGCGGGCAGCGCTGGTACAGAGGCGGGGGGAGCCGCGGGCAGCGCTGGTACAGAGGCGGCGGGAGCGGCGGGCAGCGCTGGTACAGAGGCGGCGGGAGCCGCGGGCAGCCCTGTTACAGAGGCGGCGGGTCCTGCAGATCTGGAAGCGGCTGGCACCGCTGGTACAGAGGCGGCGGGAGCCGCGGGCAGCCCTGTTACAGAGGCGGCGGGTCCTGCAGATCTGGAAGCGGCTGGCACCGCTGGCGAAGAAGCCGCTGTAGCAGGAGCTGAGAGTGCGGCTGCCGCTAACACCAGGACTGGAGCAGTGGGCGAGGCTGTAAAAACCGGAACAGAGCTTGCTACTGGAGCAGGAGTCGCAGAACTGGAATCCGGCCGGGCTGGAGAGCTGGAAGCCGGCCGGACTGTAGAGCTGGAAGCCGGCCGGGCTGTACAGCTGGAAGCCGGCCGAGCTGGAGAGCTGGAAGCCGGACGGGCTGGAGAGCTGGAAGCCGGAAAAGGGATCCTCCTTCGGCTGGCGGGACCCCTTAGAACGACTACCCCGAGGCCTGTGGCGTCCTTTAGGCCTCGGGGATTCCAACGCCGGGGTCCCGCATGAAGCGTGGCGAATTGCCAACCTGGAGCCGGTCCACGGGTTTGCTGCGTCCATTATGAGGTCGATCCTTCTGTCAGGCTGGGGTGCAGGGAGACGAGGAGGCGGACGCAATTGCAAACAAAAGGGGATTTATTACAGACAACAAATACAAAATAAACATGGAATAAACTGAAACAAGGCTGAGGAAACTGGGGAACACATGGACCACTAACAGACGTAAAAACGTACAAGGATCGACACCGGGGAAATGGAAACACGGACCTTAAATAGAGGTGCACACACACAGGAAACATGAAACACCTGGGACGAAGGGGCGGAGTTACAAAAGAACACAGGTGAGTGGAAAAACACAGGCAGAACACAGGGGCACGGGTCACGTGGGACAACACAGGCACAAGGACAGACAGGAAACAGGGCCAGGACCTTACAACCTGTCTCTAAGATTTTAAAGCACTGGATTTAACTGCACTCACCCATAAGAGATGGGGTTAGTAAAGTCATGATGAACACCCCACCCCCCCCCCCCCCCATTGGCAATGATGCACACATAAACTAGACAAGTGGTGTTTATGTGTGTGTGCATTTGCACATTTGTGTCAGCAGCCTTTAAGAAGACTGAAGTAACATTTGGATGTTACTAGATATGAACAGATATAAATAGATATAAACAGCTGGTTTTATCCAAATAAACTCACTCGAGTCAATAAATCAGTCATCACAGGATTACATAAACAACAGCACAGCTCATTAGCATGTGCATGAGTAAGATCATTATGCGTGTCAGGGGGACTATAAAGCTGAGCTGTGTCACAATGACTTCATACACTGTAGCTGTTTCACCGCATAATTATTGATCAACCATCAACTGATGTAATTAGTGTTTGGGGAAAAGTCATAGTTGGAAGGTGTGAAAGATGCTTTTTTCACTGAAGGATGATGCAGCTTTACATCACCTGATGAAGTGAAATCACTTCACAGCAACGAGTGCATCATCACAGCACTGTACAAGTGTCTAATTTGGACTTTGTAGTTGTAGTGAAACATGATAATGAGTACAAAAATGTGTTGAATAGCCCACCTCCATTCACCTCCAACATTCTGACATACAGCGCTTTTAGCTGATGCTCCCAACAGAATTCTGGGGGTGAACAGAGGTGGGCTATTCAACAAAAGTTTATACTCGTTATCATGTTTCACTACATCCCAAGTCCATTTCACACCAGATTTCTCATTTAAGACTAGTCATGAGCTACAGAAGTAGTTCTATATTCTTTATGAACTGTATAGTGCATCAAATTAGTTACTGCATGTAGCGACTTTGCATGCATTTATTCACAACTACGAAATCTTTGTGGCATGAGACGCTACATAGCCGAAAGTTACCTTAATGAGGTCCTTCAACCAGTGATTCTACCTTTTTTGACCTTTTCCAACGCACACGCACAATGCTCGTCCATAAGCTGATGCCATTTCAAGAGCTTGTTTTGAGGACACACATGCTATTCCTTGACCAGCCGCATCGATAGACCAATCCCCAACCGAAAATGTGTCAGATGCTATTGGACACGCCATCAATAATCCTATACCACTACATAAATGCAGGAACTGTGTGACAATATTTAAGCATGAATTGTCACAGTACACCATTAGGAACCTCTACAACTCCAAGCTGAGACGTCCAGAATGTTGCCATGTTACACATGCGTTACACACTACTTTTCTATGTGAAGCTCAATAAATATTGCCAATCATTTTTTGTTCCGTGTAACTTTTTTGTTGTATGTTCCATGTACAGTACCTCTCCCTTCTCGTTCCGGATCCTCCTGTTAAACTCTTTCCCGTCAATGCACAGGAAGTCCTCTCCAGGATGGATGATACCACACTTGATGGCGATGGCCCGCGCTGTGTTGATGTTGTCTCCAGTCACCATCCGCACTGTGATTCCGGCTCGCTGACACTTCCTGATCGCTTCAGGTACCTGCAGGAAACAACAGAGAAATTATCATACAATTGAGTTTAAAATCTGATCAGACTGTTTTTCCCCTGATCAGAATGCTTTAAGTTTACCCTCTTAAAATGATTAATTACTTATTAATTATTATGGTATAAGAGTGTAATAAGTGTATGATGTATAAATAAATACAGTATCTTACAAAAATGCATAGGAGTACTAATTTTTTTTGTTCTGCTCAGAATAGGCCTTCCCAGGGTCAACCAAAGGAGTTGAGTCCACATGTTCAGAGTAATATCCAGAGGTTGGCTTTAAAAGTTAGATGCATAAGCGCTGCCAGCATTGCTGCAGAGCTAGAAGAAGTGGGAGGTCAGCTTGCATTGCCCAGACCTTACGCTGCATGTACACTGCATCAACTCTGTCTAGAAGAAAGCCTCTTCTGAAGCTGACGCACAAGAAAGCCTGCAAACAAATCCCTGATTACATCCAACAATTTTGTGATGTCATCATGAAGGAATAAAAGCATGCTCAGATTCCAGTGGCAACCTGTGAAGCTCAACTAAACTCACAAATATCTAGTGGCCACATAAAATATTGACACTTTGGGCACAATTCGGACATTGTGAGGGGTTATCTTACTTTTGTGAGATACTGTATAATAAAATAAATGTATTCAGACACATGATCATGATCATAAATCATTCAAACACTGTTGTTGTCCCACATCCTCACATGCATGTGTGTACATTGGGATTTGTTGTGGATGGAGGTAAATACAGGCTAGAAGTAGGAGATTAGGGACAATTTCATGAAGCGTTATACTGGAGTTTTAGTTTATTCTCCAGCACCGGGGCTGGAGTAGCATTAGCATTAGCCGCTATGCACTATTTCCCCAGTGCTGCTAACCCCAGCTAGCACTGCTGGAGTAGCATAAGCATTACCCATTAACCATGCTTTCTATTTCCTGATTCAGAGGGGAGTATTATTGGCCTGTAGCCTGCTCTTAACCCCGGCTAGCACTGCTGGAGCAATAAGCCGCTAATGCTAATGAAATTCAGGAATCTAAGCTTGCTGTAAATAAATAAAAGCGCTTTGCTTGCCCAAATAAACAGTTTTCAGGAGAGACATCTGTGTAGATATACATCTAGCGCTTGTTTGACATTAAAAGCAAAGTCTTTTTTATTACAGTTTTTGTTTAGTTAGCTTAGCTTTACTTAACCTAGTTAGCTACCCCCCGCCACCACCCAGCGGCGAGACCTGCTGAATTAGAAGTTCCTTATAGTGTGCGAAAAATATGGTATATGCATTATTTTGCAAAGGGCTTTTTTAAAAAGGGGCACAAAACTAGTTATCATTAAATGAACACAGCAGGAGGGTTAATATACTAAAAGATATCGATCCATTACAATCTGAATAGTTTGAACTGAATATTGATCGTTCAGGTCCGATTGGGCAGCTCTCAAGCCCTAATTTAGTGATTAATGCCTCTCTCTCTGTCTTTCTCTCTCTCTACTTTGTAAGCGAAAGGTCAGCACGAGATCCTCCACAAACCGCAGGCCCACGCATGCTCTCGCCTGCTCTCGCGGGTCAGAGGAGACAGAGCTGTGATAAACGAGTACACCACCGCAGTGCAGAAATACAGAAAAATAGAAATACAGAACACAACATGACCTTTATATCCTTACTTTACTTTGAAGGGGACATATTTTACCTGTTTTCACACAAGTAACAACAGAATAGGTCTATCAGCTACACAATATGTTTATGAAGTTTTTTGCACAAAATCACTCTCACATAAAGAGATCTCACCAGCTCACCAGCTCACTTTTTTGCAAATAAGCTGTTGCTGGTCTCACCATGTATATGCTGAGAGTTTACCACATGTTCATTTTACAGATCCCTCCGTCGGACGAAGTCTGCTGGCTAATCCTGCTGTGTACTGTCTGATATTCTCAGACAGTACAAAAGGCGATGGGCGAAGGTTTTAAAGGCGATGGGTGGTGGGTGGTTCTATGCACATTTTCTTATTGCACATTGTCCTAACTTAGACAACATTCTGTATATCAACTGACTTTCTAAAAAGGGTAGCTGAGTTGAAAGAACTAGATTTAACCATCCAATAACCCAACATCCACCCAAACATCTATATGCCTGCTCTGACCATTGTATGGAGGAGAAACCAACACTAAAACATCCACAGAATGGTAAGAGCAGACGTATGAAAGTTTGGGAAGAAATACAGTATTAAATTAAGCTCCTTCATCCATTTATACAAAAAAACATATATCTATAATTTAAAGCAATGAGTGAAAATACATACATACGGCTGTACAGTATATGTGGTATGGAATATCCTTTCACTTGAGTACAGCACTGGAGAAGCTGCCACAAGTCGCCGCAAAAACACCACAGTTTAATGATTGACATGTTTTATGATTTGCTGTGACTGTTTGTACACTGTGAAAACGGTTTGTCAAATCTAGCTAAGAAAGAAAACGAAGAAAACAACAAATTCCCATCAATTCAAATCTCAGAAATACTTTAAATCAACATCTGCTCTGTTCTAGTCTTATGCATTATTAATGATTGCAAGTAAAAACCTTATCTGCATCCAAACCTGTGTTAATCACTAATCACTATTCCCAAATATACTGTATACGAAGAACAAGATCAATATGAGGCACTGTTATATAGAACACTATTAGGGAATTTTGGTCTTTCTTGAGGAGCTGTGTGCAAGTCTTCAAATCAAACAACGCTATGGAGTACTCTATAGAATTCCATAGTATTCCATATTCATGTATCTCTATTACTACTCCTCCTCTCCTACCCCTGAAGGTGCAGCAATAAAGATAAGTAGAGAAGCAGGAGGGATGGAGAGATAAAGCATTTCTAATTGGGGAAATGGGACACCTGATGCCTTTTAATAGGATGTTGACTACTGATGAACTGATAAGCCAATCACAGTGCTCGCTTTAATCTCACCCTTAAACCTCTCAGCCAATCACGTCTGCTTCAAACGCCCATCATTTTAATTGTGTCAATTATGGATGTTTAAACTACAGCACACTGCAAAAAAAAATTCCACATTTCCATTTCCACAAGTATACAAATAATTGCCAATCAAATTAAAACTGAAGCAAACAGGTTGTACACTATATATCACATTGCATTGTGGGATCTTTATAGTGCGCTGGACATTTGTCACTACCTTTTTCAGACACCTCTATGAGATCTATGAATCCCAAAGTAGGGCACTACATAGTAAATGGGGCACAGTATTGGACACAGCTCTTGCATCTAAAAGATTTTTACAGAAAAATGAAAAGAAAAAAAATATATAATAATTTCACTGACAAGAAGAAAGATGTAAAAAAATATATATTTTATGGCCAGTAATTTTAGAGCATTGCAATTGTTCCTTTTATCATGAAATTCTAAAACAATATAAAGAACAACAGCCTAATTCACATAAGGACTAAAAAATAAAAAATGCAAATACAAGGTTTTGTCATTTATTTTGTAAAATTTTTATATGACAAATGACTTGACAAAATATAGAACCACTTTTGTACCTGATGACTAGGCTTAAACTGCTCATATATAACTGACTTTTATAAAAAAAATGATGTTTTTATCATATCAAAATACAGTACAGGCCAAAAGTTTGGAAACACCCTTTCATTCAATGTGTTTTCTTTATTTTCATGACTATTTAACTATGAATGAACGCGTGGAGTTTTATGTACTTAACAAAAAATGACCCGGCCTCCACAGTCACCAGACCTGAACCCAATCCAGATGGTTTGGGGTGAGCTGGTCTGCAGAGTGAAGGCAAAGGGGCCAAAAAGTGCTGAACACCTCTGGGAACTCCTTCAAGACTGTTGGAAAACCATTTCAGGTGACTCTACCTCTTGAAGTTCATTGAGAGAATGATGCAAAGAGTGTGCAAAGCAGTAATCAGAGCAAAGGGTGGCTATTTTGAAGAAACTAGATAATATATATTACTTTTGACCTGTACTGTAGATTTTCTTATTCTTTTGTCAATGTTCTTTTTAATACTTCCATTTTGGAGCATTTCTATTGGACCGTTTATCATGAAATTCTGATACAGTACAAAAAACAGCCTGTTCAAAGACAGCAAAAATGTAGATACAGTAGTACTTCTGCATTTAACAATTAAAACAGAATACAGAACCACTTCTGTAACTGATGACTAGGCTGAATCTGCACATATTAAATTGCACTGTACTTTATATTATCATGTAAAGAAAGATTTTCTATGTTTTCTTTTTTTTTGCATTTCTATTGGTCCATTCACAATGAAAATCAAATACAATATAAAGAGCAACAGCTTAATTCACATTCTGTCAAAAAGCCAAAAACTGTAAATTTGGACATACAAAGTTTTTTTGCAGGACAGTGACAATACAAGGATTTTTTAGTGCATCATAGCTGGATTATATTTTTACCATTTGTGTACGTGATTTATGTAATATCGGAGAAAACAGCGGGAACGTGAGGTCATTTTCCTCCGGTCGTCTCTGATTAGCATGGAAAAGGAGCAGGAATGAAAGTGGGGAGCGGTCTAGACGTCTAAACGGGACCTGAGATGCTATCATGTTGGGCAGACGTCAAGTCGTTTGGGGGGCTTTGGAAACAGCAGTCGAGTTCCACTTAACTCATTGAGGACAGACTGGAGAGGAAGAGCTGCATTAATAATGGAGCATGGCAGAGGAAGGTGACTGGTAACGTTAGACCATTAACTCAAATGGATTTGTTTACGGATTCTCAGGTGTCTGCTGATTTATTAGCCAGCGGGGCGAGATGAGCCTGGAGCCAGGAAGCAATATATCTGACGGGAGTTTTGCGATATTAGCTGTAACTCAAGCAAGAGGTTTAAAAGGTGAGAAGGAGAGAAGCTGTTTAAAATGATGTTCAGATTAAGATTAAGAATTACAGTGCCGTTTTTTTACTTTCACGTGAAATGTGATTCTCTTTAGAATTTCATGATGAATGTACCTATAGAAATTCTCCAAAAATATCTGAAACAAAACAATTATTATTTTTTTTTTTAAATAATATAAAATAAATCAAACATTTTTGGACCTTCAGTGAAAGTTTTAATAGGTTGATATTTTAAAGATATACGTTTTTTTGTTTGACAGATTTTTTCATTACTACATTTTAAGGCAGATTTTATTTTGGCTACGTTAACACAGCAGGTAAAAGTGGCCCAAATCTGATGCTTATAATAGGCTGTTTATGCTTTATATTTTAAATGTAACCCATATCTGACATCTGTCTGAACAGTTTGTGCTGTGTAACTGATGTGAGCTCACTGAAAAAAAGTCTCATATTGTGATGAATCGGCTTTGGCAGTGATAGCTGTGATGGCTTTACATGCTTTGAAGACTGCACTGTTAAAAGCCTAAATATCCAGTAAATGGCTCATTTAAACACAAATTAAAATGACTAAGGTCGTGTTAGTAGTCCATCAGCATTACTAACCGTTACATACATCTTTCTCTATGCTGCAGTTTAAAAATGTCATATGTTAGGAAAGCCTAAGCTAGATTAGCTTTAGCAGAGTATTCATTTTGAGTTCAGCTTGTGGTTATGATTTCTACACAGCGCTGATTGGCTACTGCTTATTTTACGTAAAACTACCACTCACAGAATCCTCTGTGTGAAGCTGTCCTCTGTCCCCATAGAGGGAGGGGGAAGCAAAGCCAAAAATGCTTTGCCTTGCTGCAGTGTAAATGTACCGTTAGCCATAAAAACATTTTGGGAAACGCACTACAGATCTCAGTCAATTTGACTTAGTAATGGAACGCCCATGTGGATCCTGCACAGATGGGTTAACCCAAAAGATCCCATGGTGAGGTATGTGTGTCACAGACCCTTTAAAAGAGTTCCTTACAGCACTTTGTCCTTTACTTTAACTAATAAAGTTCCACACACTGATCATCCTGAGAGCATTGTTACATGACACTGTATGAATTTATTTCATTCATCTGACAGAGTGTAGGTGTGCTAGAGATAAAATGAACTTCTTTTTAAAACTGTGTTTAGCTTCTATAACTCTGTTATCTCTAGACATTTAACCATTCAAATGCTTTATTAATATATAATTGAAAAGTTTTTGATTATTTTTCTTTTTTTCTTTTTTTATTTCCAGAACTAAATGCTAAAATGCAGCTTATGAAACTGTTGTGTCGTATATGTTACATCAGGATTTTAACCTTTAAATATTTACAGTAGTTGCATGCCCACAGTAAGAAAAAAAAACATTAATAAGATGCACACTGAATTTATTCGATTAATTTTTTTAATTTGGCATCAGTATTCAGAAATGGGTCTGAGCTCTTCTGAGTTTAAAGGGGGAGTCCCTATAAAAAGTTCCATCACACACTTGTCCAACAACAGTAATGTGAGAAGGGTTTTCTTGCCATGTCCTTCTAAATGCATTTATTATGGTGATTATACTGGTATTTATACTGGATGGTATAAAAATGTAATAAAGAAAGTTTCAGCAGGTATTTTACTCTGGTCTAACGTTCTGCATTGCTCGTTCTAGCACTGTATCTATTGTGCTTCAGTGCTGACGTTGCTTCTTCTGAGAATTCTTCAGCAAACCGACAATTACAGAGTCTGACCCAGGAGACGCGCAGAGAGGAAGAGCAGGAGATAAAAGCTAGTGTCTGAATAATGCAGTGGAGGAGCACAGAAAGTACTGACGCTGAGAGTTGTGGCATTAAACAGTGTGCTCCATGCAGTATAACTTCTTATTCTGTTTCTCCCGTTAATTCATTATGCCTATACACTGTGCTTTAAAGTGTGACAGAACTGTGATTACTACACCAATCTGTCAGAACATTAAAACCAACTGCATAAATTGTATAAATCCCCTTTGTGCTGCCAAAACAAGCATAGAACCTTTAAGACACACACTCCACAAGATATGTGAAAATGAGTTCTGTAAGTTCATGCACCTGGAGTAATGTTACAGCAGATCCTTTAACAATGAACTCAGATAAATCAGACTGGTGGTTAATATCCTATTTTGACCAAATAAACTATACCAATATGATATACAGCTCTGGAAAAAAATAAGACACCACTTCAGTTTCTGAATTAGTTTTAAATCAGTCAAAATCCTTATTTGGTGGAATAACCCTGTTTTTTTAATCACAGTTTCCATGCATCCTAGCATGTTTTCCTCCACCAGTTTTACACACTGCTTTTGAATAACTTTATGCCACTCCTGCTGTAAAAATTCAAGCAGTTCAGCTTGGTTTGATGGCTTGTGATCATCCATCTTCCTCTTTATTATGTTCCAGAAGGTTTTAATTTTGTAAAATCAAGGAAACTCAACATTTTTGAGTCTCTTATTTAGAGCTGTATATTGTTTAAGAATAATACACAAAACAAACACTTTTGGGCAAATTAGAACTTTTATGCCAATTATCAAAATGCTGTAATTAGCAAAATGCTGCATTTAGCAAATGACTGTAAAACAGCTTAGGTGCTTCAAACTATGACAAATAAAGTAATGTCAGAATACAGTAATGCTTTTCATCATTCACTATTGAGATTTTTTTCTTTAATGTAGAAACACTGACTTGTGGTCAACATTTAGTTATTACTCTTTTTGCCATAATTATAACTGTAATTAACTGCAATTATGTAATTATTTTGACATCAAATGTTCAAAAGAGAGCTGTCTTATTATTATTTAGACAAACCTGCACTAAAAACACTTTGATTAATAAAATATACCCAAAGTATTGGGACACACTAGGGTTATGATATGCAAACCACTGGTGAACCTCCTCCCAATAGTCCCAATTGAGCAGTCTACATTTACCTATGTCTGTAACACGCGTAACTATAAAATAACATTTGCTAAAAGCCTTCTCCAGAAACATTTGAACAACAGAATACTCCTCACCTCTGGTCTGACCGGATCTTCAATTCCGACCACGCAGATCGCCGTCAGATCAGACACAATGTTGTTCTCGTCCTCCCACTGAGGCTCGGGGTTTCCGGGGAAGTCACGGTACGCCACACAAATGGTCCTGAGTCCATCGCAGGCCATCGGTTCAATCACCTTCTTCACCATCTCATCTCGGTCCCGCGGCCGGAAAACCCGTGGCTCTCCCACTTCATTCAGGATACGAGAACACCTGCAGCAACATCACTAGAGTCAGTACTATCAGAAACAACGTCTCAAATACCCCTTTCACAAAATGTCACAGCATTACAATCTCTCTACTGTACAGCATCCAGGAGCCAAGAATCTTAAGATTGGTCAAGACTGAGACTGGTAGTCCAGGACCAAGACTGAGACTGGTAGTCCAGGACCAAGGCTGAGACTGGTAGTCCAGAACCAAGACTGAGACTGGTAGTCCAGGAGCAAGACTGAGACTAGTAGTACAGGATTAATTCTGAGACTGGTAGTCTAGGACCAAGACTGAGATTAGTAGTCCAGGACCAAATCTGAGACTGGTAGTCCAGGACCAAGACTGAGACTGCTAGTCTAGGACCAAGACTGAGATTGGTAGTCCAGGACCAAATCTGAGACTGGTAGTCCAGGACCAAGACTGAGACTAGTAGTTCAGAACCAAGAGTGAGACTGCTAGTCTAGGACCAAGTCTGAGATTGGTAGTCCAGGACCAAGACTGAGATTGGTAGTCCAGGACCAAGACTGAGATTAGTAGTCCGGAACCAAGATTGAGACTAGTAGTCCAGGACCAAGAGTGAGACTGATAGTCCAGGACCAATATTGAGACTGGTAGTCTAGGACCAAGACTGAGATTGGCCAAAACTAAGACTGCTAGTCTGGGACCAACACTGAGACTGCTAGTCCATGACCAAGCCTATAATTGGTGGTCCAGGACCAAGACTGTGATCGATCAATATTGAAATTGGTCAAAACTGAGACTAGTAATCTGGGACCAAGACTGAGACTGGTATTCCATGACAAAGACTGAGATTAGAAGTCCAAGATTAAGATTGGTCAAGACTAAGACTGGCAGGCCAGGACCAAAACTGAGACTGGTAGCCCAGGACCTAAACTGAGACTGGTAGTCCAGGACCAAGACTGAGACTGGTCAATACTGAGATTGGTTAAGACTGAGAGTGGTAGTACAGGACCAAGACTAAGACTGGTAGTCCAGGACCAAGATTGAGATTGGTCAAGACTGATACTGGTAGTTCAGGGCCAAGACTGATACTGGTAGTCCAGGATCAAGACTGAAACAGTTAGTCCAGCCCAAGGTTGAGTATGGTAGTCCAGGACCTAGGCTGAGTAGTCAATATTGAGATTGGTCAAGACTGAGACTGTCAGTCTAGGACCAATATTGATACTGGTAGTCCAGGACCAAGACTGTGATTGGTCAATACTGAATTTGGTTAGGCCGCAACTGGTAGTCCAAGACCAAGACTACAACTGGTCTTCCATGACTGAGGTTGACAATCCAAGACCAACATTGAGATTGGTATTGTATGACCGTGATTTAAATAGGTAATCCAAGACCAATACTAACACTGAAGTCAATGACAAAACTAAGATTAGCAGCAGACCGAGATTGAAATCTGTATTCTTTGACCATGATTGAGACCGGTTATCCAGGAACAAGTTTACAATTGTTGACAAAGGATCAAAACTTAGATAGGTGAAGAAGGACCTAGTCTGAGATTGGTAGTCCAACATTATGATTGGTAGCCAGAACCAACATTGTAATTTGTCATCCAGGACCAATACTCAAATTGGTAATCAAGGACCAAGTTTCAGAGTAGTCATTTAGCACCAAAATTGAGAAAGATAATCCCAGGACCTACAATGAGATTGGAAGACCAAGATTAAGACTGGTAGTCCAGGACCAAATTTAGAATGGTAGTCTAGGACACAACTAAAATTGGTAGTACAGGACCAAGGCTAACATTTGTAGTCTAGTCCAATATTGAGGCTGGTAGTCCAGAAATTAGATTAGTATGGTTAAAACAGCACTGAGATTAGTAGTCCAGAACCATAATTAAGACTGGTAGTCCAGGATTGAGACTGGGACTCCAGGATTAAGATTAAGATAGGACATTCAGGACCAAGACTGGGATTGGTAATCAAGGACAAAGATCAGATAGTATTGAACTTAGATTGTAATTGGTAGTCTGTAACAAATACTGAGATTGCTGTTCCATGGCCAAGACTGAGATTACTAGTGCAGAACTGAGGTTAAGATTGGTAGACTAGGTCATAGACTGAAACCTGCACTGCTGGACCAAAAAAAAAAAAAAAATTAAACAACATAAAGGCACTTACTTCTTGAGGACAATCTCAGAGGCTCCTTTGCTGTACATCCTGAAGCTGCCATCTGGAAGTTTGGTTACAGTGCTCATGGACTTCCTGACAGAGTTGAAGGTGTAGACCTTGTAAAGCTTCTCCTCTGGGATCTGGTTCCGGATGGGCTGGTAGTCTCGCTTCAGGTCTATAACCAGTCCTAATAGGCCACATTCTGTTTTGTTGCCCACCTGCTTGGGGAGACCACCCTCCTTATCTGGAGGCTAAAAAAAAAACACAAAGCACAGAATAACAAAAATCAGACCCAAAAAACACAAAGTACAGACAAGCCAATCAGAACAGAGATCAGCAAAGAAAAACAGTTTTAAACACATTAACAAAAATGCTTGTTTATTTTTAAGGATATTAAGAGGGTTTCAAGATATTGAAGACCAACTTTTTTATTTGTTGAGTCTCAATCGTGTCAAAAATTTTTAGTGTTTGAGTCAAGACCAAGATGTTTAGTTGTAGAGTGTCAGTCCAAACAAAAACGCTTAGTTGAGTCTGAGTCAATACCGAAATATTATTGAGTATGAGTCAGCAGCAAGATTTTTTGTTAAGTCAAAGTCAATATTTTTTTATTGTTGAGTCTCAGTCAAAATCAAAATTTGTAGCTGTCAAATCTGCGTTAAGACCAATATTTTTAGCTCAAGATTTGTAATTAACTGTACATTCATTATACATAGACGAAACTAGTCAATAAAACCATTTCCAAGTCCCCCTCACCTGAAGACCAAAGCAAATCAAAATCTTAATAAAACTGAAATTGAGACAAGACCAAGTCCTCTCGTTTATAGTCCTAAGACCAGTCTAAAGACCTGAATCTGAGTACTAAAACACTATGGGTGGTACATGCTTAAAAAAACAAACAAATGTTGGATAAAATCAATTCTGAAATGAAAAGTTGGCCAAAATTAAATGCAAATATTTGATGGCAGTTGTTTCTCTGATATTAGGTTTACAATTGATTTTCTTTTTCCAGTGGGTGATAGTTGATTTGAGTACATTTTTATTTCAGTGCATTGAAATGAAATTGTATTTACTCATATCGTCTTTTCTTGTTTTAAAATTTTCAAATTGAAAAATTTGGTAAGGAGGCAAAAACTTGTTCACACCCCTGCTTAATATCTGACCATCCTTGAGTGCACCGCTTTGAACACCCGATCTGATGCGGGTTTTGGGGCACCCTGAGGAGATCGGTTGGCATGCGAAGTCCGGCCGAACGGCTGTCCTCTCCCCGGTCAGCCCACTCTCCTGCGAGCCTTGGCATATGGCAGAGCGAGAGCTGGCAGACTCACTTCCTCTTTCCAGCGCCGCTCGACACGGGGCTGCCACCCTCTACTCCACAGTAGCTGCAGGGCACCGCGTCACTCGCCGCCTTCCGTGCCCCCAGTAAGGTCATTGTGATGGCACCTCTTTGATTTCACCCCTTTATCCATACTCAAAGTGACAGGTCCGGGTTCAGACAACGAGGCGGTGAGGAACGGGGGGTTAGAGGCATCTTGTGGGTCTTGGCGAACACCTCAGGCCACATGGTGCTGCTGCAGCCGGACTAGCGGCTTCGCCCAAAAACCGGGACAGGTTTTGGACGAAGTCATGGGGCGATATTTAATATTTACGTAGAGGATAGAGCTCCTGGTAACACTTCCTTTAAATCACTGTTATAATGCAACATATGGCATACATAATACCTCATAACGTTAGTCATAACTAACATCTTTAGTTGCCAAGCCTAAGACGAAGACATTTAGTTGCTGAGTCGGAGTCAAAACCAAACTTGTAGTTGTTGAGTCTGAGTAAAAATTTAAACTTTTATTTGTTAAGTATTGGTCCAGACCAAACGTTTAATTGCTGAGTCTAAATCAAAACCAAACATTAAGTTGTTGATTCTGAGTAAAAATTTAAACTTTTATTAGTTAAATCTGAGTCAAGACCAAACGTTTAGTTGCTAAGTCTGAGTCAAAAGCCAAACTTTTAGTAGTTGAGTCTGAGTTAAAACCAAACTTTTAGTTGATAAATCTGAGTCAGCGACAAGGCTTTTAGTTGGCAAGTCAAGACCAAAGTTTAGTTGTTGAGTCTGAGTAAAAACAAAGACTTTTAGTTGCTGAGACTAAGTCAAGATAAAAAAATGTAGTTGTTAAGTCTGAGTCAAAAGCAAAACTTTTGGTTGTCGAATCTGAGTTAAAACCAAGACATATAGTTGTTGAGTCTGAGTCAAGATATCAATAAAGATGTTCATCCTGTATTGAGGTCTGCTGTAACTGGATGGACAAATGCATAATAAAAAGTGTTTAAGCTGGAAAATGCAATTTCTGTGTAATTTGAAGTTATGAGATGCCAAAAGGTACAGTATTCTATTAATGACCCTCATACCAAACAAATATGACATTTATTTATAATTGGGCTATTCCTAGCACTCATTCCAATCATTACACTCCATTAGCTTAAGAGCAGATCTTTAAGTCCACCAAAGATTGTTTAATCAGTGGCAATTTCAGTGTGGGTACAGTCAACTGGACAACAACCAATGCTCAGCCAGTACCAGCAGCAGGGATGGTCAGCGATGTTCTTTGGGTACGCACCACATTCTGACCCAGAGTGAGCAGTTCCACTCAGTAGAGTTAATTCATGCTGCAGTGAAGCCATGCTGTGCTGGCAGCCAGTGGGCAGCTGTTTGAGGGTTGGGTGAACAGGGTGAACAGAATCCAGTTGACAGAAGCTCAGCAGGCCCGGGGAGTCACCAATTAACTAAAGAAAAGAAAGCTGATCTGTCGCTGACCCCTCGCGTGACCTCACTTCAGGTAATTATACAGTGGTTCGAGTGACTGTAGAAAGCACGTGCTGCTCTTATTATAATGAGCATCCAAGGATGGCCTCTATGACACTCTTCTCGAACATAAATTCTTCATAGGTTTTAACCATGAATTTCCTGACCAGGCTTTCTGACCAGGTTATGTAATGAAGGAAAAAAGGAAAGTCTGCACTTCCATTTTATTTAATTTGGTACAATGTCAAGATACTACTAATCATTAAAAATGCAATTAAAATACTTGAAATAAGACTGTTTAAATAATCTATTTTTTCTTTATTTTATTTTCTATTGAAATTTTTAATGTTTCAAAAGGACTTTTTGATGCCGTTTACATGTCGTTCATATGAAATAGATGTATGACAACATGCAGTTTTTGTTAAACCACATTTAATATTCAATGTGCAACTGGAACGTATCGTGTGGTGATCTTAAGGTTCTTGCAATTTTAGTGGGTATGAAGTATTGTTGTTTTCTTTGCGAGTGGGACAGTCGAGCAAGAGATTCGCATTACATCAGAAATGACTGGCCTCCCTGCATTTGATGTTTCCACACATTGAGCCCCATTGCCAATCCATTCTCAATTCACAATATTTTGGGAATTGTGAGAAAATCTGAGCCCCAGAGGAAGCTCATGCAGGCACTGGAAAAACATAGGAACTCCACTCAGGTAGGGACTTGAACCAGAGAACCCAGTGTTGAGAGCCAAACATCCTAACCTTCAAGCATCTGTATCTTTTAAATATAAATTAAAATGTAAAGTTTAAAGATGTTATATATACCTTTTGGTGCTACACAGAACCATTCATAATTATTGTTTAGGTTGCCATATTCAAAAGGTTTAGCATTGTATGAAACAACACTTTAAGTACTGCATGTTCTTCTAGTTGTCAAGGTTCTCTACACAGAAACTGTGCAAGATTTGGTTTGTTACAGGAAGGAAATGCATGCAGCTAAAAGTCCAGTTATTTACCAACAACAAGCAGTCGCTGACCTACAGAACTGTCCTTTCTAAAGCACTAAAACAGGGTTTCCGAGTACGAACACCGGACCTGGGATTAAAGATGCATGGGGTTCAGTCCAAGTGACATCAGTGTTTGAGGCCTGCAGGTCTGACAGAACAGGTGGTTGGGGCAACTCGAGAGCAGCTTTGCAGGAAGTGGGCGTACAGCTCAGACTACAGCCGGGCGTATCAGTGTACATGGAAGCAGCGTCTCCAGCCTTCAGTCGGGATCTGATTTCACAAATCTAACAAACCTTCTACTGCTAAGTCCAAAGCTACAGTACTAACACACTGCAATAGCCTACTGACACTTGCAAACAATGGAAATCTAAATCAAAATATTACTAGCCCATATATTGACCATTTTAAATGGCGATACTATCACTGTCATGCAAAATCTCAAATAAATGAACATCTTTAAAGGAAAAGAAAAAAAAAATAATGGAAGGTTTCATTCCAAGTAATTTTGGAGCATTTCTATTGGTTTATTAATCATTCTAAAAAGAAAATCTGGCAGATCCATGTCAAAAAGTGAAAAAAAGCAACAATAAAGAACCAATTAAACCAATTAAATCAAGCTATAATTCACAAATGTTCTTCATAGATGTGTTTTTTTTAACTTATTTTAATGCTTTAAGTTATTAAAAAAAAGCTAATCTCTCTTCACAAATCAACTTAATAATTTCAAGTATTTTTTTCTGTCTTTTTTGTGAATACAGCTCCTGATCTTGGCTTAGTGCACTAAGGATAGAAGTGACAATGGCCATACAGATCTTAGAAGCTGACTCACTAAAACCCACCAACTGTGGGTTTACTCATTTTAACAACTATTTTTAGAGTTTTATTTTTTATTTTAACAGTTGTCTTTAATGTTTAGGTATTAAAATACAAGATTCATGTTGTTACGCACACTGGAGTCTAAAGCAGTGATGACGAATCACACTTCCCCATTTGGTAACATGATAGATGAGTCTGGGTTTGCCTGTTGCCAGGAGAACGGTACTAGTCTGACTCCATTTTACCAAGTTTTTCAGAAAGTGAGCTCAGTCCCTTAGTTCTAGTGAAAGAAACTCAATGCTTCCGCATATCAAGAGATATAAGAAACACATTTCACACTATTCAAACTGTTCGATGCTCTTGCAGGAACAGTTTGGGGACAGCCCCTTCCTGTTCCAACCTGACTGCTCGCTAGTGCATGAAACAAGGCCCATAAAGACATGGATAAGCGAGTTTGGTGTGGAAGAACTTGTCTGAGCTCAAACCTAATTCAACTTTTGGGATGAATACGGGCAGAGATAGCGAGCCAGAACTTCTTGTCCAACATCAGTGTCTGACCTCACAAATGTGCCTTTTGAAGAATGGTCAAAAATTGCCATTAACACACTCCTAAACCTTGTAAAAATATTCCAAAGTTCCCAGCTGAAGCTGTTATAGCTGCAAAGGTGGGTAGACATCATATAAAACCTTCCAGCTTAAGAATGGGATGTCACTCAAGTTCATCAGAATATTTCAAAAAGTAGGTAAGGTACTGAACAACTTACATGTCTACATTACAGGTCTCCAGGCTACTGGATTGCAGTAGAAGTGGAAGTGGTTCTGTAGCCACACTGACTAAGTATTTCTGCTCTTCTGGACGACAGATTGGTCTCAGGCTGCAGCAGTGGTGGGTAGAGGCGGAGACTGCAGAAAGTTTATAATAAGAACCCTGGCTGGCAGGTGGGTGAAGAGCAGGGCACACACTGATTACATAACGCAGCATTAAAGCGTTACAGCGGGGGAACTGTGCAGGCTTCGGGAAGCTCTCCAAGGATGGCATAAAGAGGCTTCTGCTGACTTCGCACGGAATTAAGCAGACAATTGAAATGATATAGATATCACACTCTTCCTTTGTGCGCTTATCAAAGCGTTCCCGGCACAGTCTCGGGGGAGGAGTTACGCAAGCAGTGGTGCCAGCCTGCTGAGAGGGAGACTCCCGAGCATCTACTTCCTGTTAAACTAGATCTGCAGAATCTGTAGATTCCAGACGGAGAGTGTTTCTCGAGGGAGTTCACTATAGAACCCTAAAGAAAAAATATACATTGACGATTTCCTATAAAGCTTTAAAGCCAGTGGCAGTGTCGAATGAAGACTGCACCACATTAAGCTGAGTGTACTGTAATTCCTGAGACGAGTCAAGTAGTGATGTGGGACGAGGCCCATAACTAGCATGCTAATGCCACTGTACCAATGTGGGCCATACTACTGCATGCACATTAGTGATGTTGGGACACTGGTATCGATGTGGGATGATGCCTGTAGCTGACAAATTAACATCTAGGGGATGAGGCTAATAGCTAGCCTGCTAACATCATGGTAGCAGTGTATGATGAAACCGCTGTAGCAATTTTGGAAGGCTGGTATCATTGTGGAGCATGAAATTAATGTGATGCTGTTTGACTGGTACCAATGTGGCTTGAAGCTCATAGCTAGTAGGCTATTGCCTTGGTAGCAATATTGGAAGGCTGGTATCATTGTGGGATGTGGTCTGTGGCTGGCAGGCTAATGTAATGGTGGCAATGTGGGATAAGGCCCCCAGCTAGCATGCTAATGCTACAGAAGCAATGTTGGGAGGCTGATATTAATGTGGTTTGAGGCCTGTAGGTATAATGCTAACACAATGGTAGCAATGTAGGACATACAGTACTACAGTAGCGATGTTGGCTGGAGGCTGGTGTTGATGTGGGCTAAGGCCTGTAACTATTGCATGCTAAGGCATCTGCTAGTGTGCTAATACCACAGTAGCAATGTGAGATAAGTCCTGTAGATGTGATGTTAATGCCATGGTTGCGATGTTGGGAGGCCGGTGTCAATGTTGGATGAGGCTCTTAGCTGGTGGACTATCCTAACAGTAGCAATGTGAGGCCACACCCCTAGCCAGCATGCTAATACTATGTGCTAGCAATGTGTGATAAGGCCCTTTATGTGCTAGCAATGTGTGATAAGGCCCTTTATGTGCTAGCAATGTGTGATAAGGCCCTTAGCTGGCCTGCTAACACTGTGCTATCATTGTGGGATGAGACCCAGAGCCAGCAAGCTAACTCCACAGGAGTGATGCTGGAAGGCTAGTACCAATGCAGGATGAGGGCCATAAATTAAGTGCTAACACCGTAGTAGCAATGTGGGATGAGCCCCAAAGACAGCATGTTAACACTGGAGTGGTGGCAATGTAGGGCATTGCTTAGTAGCCTGACATTTTAAGTGCTATTATACACATGAGCAGCATTTCAGAAATTACTCTAAGTAACCCAGCAAATGTCACACTGTCTCGCTGTGGCCAATAACATTGTAAACGCTAACTTCCTGCAGGGCTGAGCGACTCTTTAATAAATACGAATCTTATTTTATATCAAAAAGACAAAAAAAAAACACTCCCATAAACTACTTTCCTTTTAATGAATCCCGCAGTAGAACGAGAGACAAGCCACAGTAAAGGGCTAAACAGATGGCAGCACAGTGATTATTCCAATTAGCACAATTTCATCTGAGCTCTGCCAAATGTAGGACATCTCCCATGTTAGAACCGGGTTCTGCGTATAGGGAGCAACTGGTGGCACTTTAAGTTGCTTCTATTTTAATGTTTTAATGCTCAGGGTCTCTTTCTTTCTAATTATAAAAGCGTTCATATTGATTGTCTGAAGTGTGATTCTGAGAAGGATCGTCGTAATTAATGAGCTGCTTAATTTGAAATATATCAAGGGAAGCTGGTGCAAATTAGCATTTCATTTTGGTTTTCATTGTCTTTTGGTAGCAGAATTCACAGAGACCCTCAGGAATGTAGCCTATGTTACTTTATTAAGAGAGTATTAAATCTGGCTCTGTGGTCCAGCTGTGGTGGGATTTTAATACCAGACAATGTGCCTTTTGTTACTAGGCCACTACATAAGTAAGTAATTCAGCTGAGGAACCAAGGCACTGGATCTAGATCTGAAAGGAGGTCAACTATGTAGGGTATATTCTGTAGTTATACTAAGCCTGAATTGCTATTTTTAATCTAATTATTAACCATTCCTTTAAAATTCCATGCTTATGCTATAGAAATCTGGGGATTCATCACTGATTATGGTATCATTCAGCCACAAATAATTCTAAAAAGACATTCAAAGATGATTAACTGCTTTGTCCACCTGCAAACTTGGTGCTAAAAAAAACATGGTGCTATTGGAAAAATATTTTCTTTTAACTTTTAAAAACTTTCTTCACACCCACAGATCTCTATAAATATGGTTCTCTATTGAACCAAAGGGATTTTTCTATTGCATATATCAGTAAAACCTTGATAACACAGTTATATATTTCTGCAGTAACACATTCATTGTACCTGCAGCATTTAGCCAACATATACCTTCACTCTGGAACAAGGAAATGGTAAACTTGCTTTTATAGCCTACAACATTAAGAAAAGATTTTAGCCCAGTTTTTCAGTCACAGACGGTTTTTCATTGGCAAAAATTTGGCATGCTAAATATCTCATTCAGTTGGCAACTGGGAGTCAGGAGCAGTGGCTTCCTACACTGTGGAAGTGGAATTTTATGAAGGAAGAGAGGACCACGGGCCCAAAGCACATCTCCTGCTGTACCAGAGCCATTTATGGAGAGTCTTATCACTTTCTGGCCTCCCGTTATATCATGAAATGACTCTAGAGGGAGCTTACAAATGAGTCCTGTATTTTTTTATTTTAGAAAGTAGTATAATGTATTTCACTAAAAATAAATATTTCAGTTTATCTACAGAAAACAGGTTTTACACTGTAAAGACACGAGCATTACCGTCAGCTAAAGATCATTTACGGTACCTGAAACAGTCAGTATAACTTAACACACATCAATACACCTCAACTCAAAATATACCAAAAATGTGTTCATCTATCTATTAACTATTCCTTATTTAAAGAACAATCATTTAATCAAGTTAAATGATCCCAACAGATATGTTAACTTAATACATTCGTTAAGAATGAAGTGAGACTGAAAGTTGTAACCAGCAGAAGAACAGAATGAATCCATACCAGGATTTTAGAGGTGTAGGCGCTATTGATGGATATAGCATGGATCAGCAGGTCCAGGGTTTTGGGTGGGATGGAGCTGGGGTCCGGGATCTCTTTGTAGTGAACATCCCCCGTGTAAAACTGCACTGCAGTCATCCTGTTAGTGGTCAAAGTGCCGGTCTTGTCCGAGCAGATAGCCGTAGCATTGCCCATGGTCTCACAGGCGTCCAAGTGACGAACCAGATTGTTGTCCTTCATCATTTTCTAGATGTATCATTAAAAACAAAACACAAACAGAAGCATCAGACCGCTGCCATATTGATACTTTTCCTTATATATATTTACTGTACTCATTCTTTTGTATTAGTAGGATTTCTGCTTTAAATTCCTTTTAGCTTAAAATTATTTAGCAACAGGTCTGTTGAAATGCAGTTAATCAAGTGAAGAATCGGGATTTAACAGATTGTATTACTTTAAATTTAGAGTTTATCTCTTTAGACCTATTATATACATTATATAGAGCATAATGGCAAAAAAGGGAGTTAATATGGAGGTGTCCCAATAGTTTTGTCCATAAAAAGTAGCTGCAAGGGGGGACCAACTCCACACTAATACCTATGGGGATTAAAATGGAATGTCATCCCAGCCATTGTAGATTGTATGGGATAGGTATTCCAATGCTTTTGTCCATATAGTGTAGCTACAAAGAGAAACCAACTCCACACTAATGCCTGCTGATTTAAAATTCAATGCCATGTAAGCTCCTGTAAATTATTAAAGAGGTGTCCCAATACTTTCATGGGGAAACCAACTCCACGTTAATGCCAATGAGTTCAGAATGGACTGTAATACAAGTTCTTGTAGGTGTATGGTATACGTGTCTCAATACTTTTGCAAAGGGGGACCAACTTCACACTAATGCCCACTGATTTAGTATGGGGTGTCATATAAGCTCCTGTAAATCAATATGGAGGTGTCCCAATAGTTTTGTACATGTAGAGTAGCTGCAAAAGGGGACCAACTCCACACTAATGCCTATGGGTTCAGAATGGTCCATATGCAGAGTCAGATTTTGGGCACAGAGATAATTACTGTATATTAACAGATGCTAAGCTATACCTTGACAGAGTAGGCCAAGGAGATGGTGACAGCCAATGGGAGGCCCTCAGGAACCGCCACCACCAGCACAGTCACACCGATGATAAAGAACTTGACGAAATACTGGATGTAAACGGGAGTACATTCCGGCAGCCACTGCCTCTTCTGGTACACAAAGTTATCAATGGCAAAGTAGAGCACCAGGATGATGACCGTGATGGCAGACATCAGCAAACCTGAGAACAGATAATGCAGTATAAAGTCAATAAGTGAGTGTAAATTTAGAGTTGTATTTTCTTAACTTCTGAAGGCAAAAATTTAAACTCCAAATCAGAAAAGGTTGATATCCAGGAGCAATGAAGGAATCTCAGGAACATCTACAGCTTTCAAAAACTCCACATACAGTACAGAAGGTACCTGCTTTGCCGATCTGCACGGCCAGCTTGGTTAGCTTGCCCTGAAGGACGGACTTCTCTTTCTTGGAGACGCTGGACTTCTTCTTCTCCTTCTCATCTGTTTCTCCACCTTCCGCACTCTTCAGCGGCTGCATCTCCATCGCAGCGGCTCCATCCTGCTTCTTAACTGTAACGGTTAGAGGAACAGAGTCTGATTACAGAGAGCCAGACAGTTTAGAGATCTGCTGCGTCAAGACTTTCAGGACTTCAGCAATCAATAGATTTTCTTTTTTTTTTGGGGGGTACAGACAATGGTAACCATGACATAATTGTTGTGAAGCTTAACAACAATATTATTTCCTTTTTGTCACCTTATTTTACTTTTTGTCACCTTATTTTAATTGTAGTCGATCAGTCTAGATGAGTTTGATATCTAATGTTTGCTTTGTTAGCTATGCAATGGAGCCATGAGGCTAATCATTTCACTTAGACCTGTTATATACAGTACTAGTCAAACGTTTGGACACACCTTCTCATTCAATGTTTTTATTTTTTCTCTTTCCATTGTAAATGAATACTGAAGTCATCCAGACTATAAAGGAACACAAGTAATCATGTAGTAAATTAGGCATTTAGGTGCTCTTATCTGGGTGCTGTTAACTTCTTTAACTGTGAGGCTGGTAACTCTGATGAACTTATCCTGTGCAACAGAGGTAACTCTTGCTGTTCTTTTCTTGGGTTGGTCCTGATGAGAGCCAGTTTCATCATATAGTTTTTGATGGTCTTTTCAACTGAACTTAGAGACACTTTTAAAGTTCATGAAAATGTTCAGATTGATATTTCTTATGAGTGCAACTTAGCTAAACAGGTGTGCACAAATATTTGGACATACTGTATATATCTGTAGTTGAGCCCAATTTTTCATAATTTAAGCAAAAATCTACCAAACTCTAACTTTTGCACATCGGATTCAGGTAGTTTCTGAATACATTAGCCTCATCTCTCCACTTAAAATAACAAAAATAAGCAAACTTTAGTCAAACTGTCTTAGTATGGATACACATCACTTATCACTTAAAATAAAATACAGAATCCAGGGTTAGTGTAAACAGAAGTGCAGTCCAAAATGTAGGACAGAGCATTAATAAGCAGAGATAAGAAGATGGCCCTCAGGTTCACTGACCTGAAGAAGCTACTGTAAAAAAACACACAGGTGAACACAAGTTAATCAACTATCAAACCATCCTAAAAAGCCCATGCTCTGTGGATGCTATCCTGAAAACACCGCATGGTAAACAGTCATAACTGTATTCAAGGCATCTCCATTAACTTCAGCAACTACACAAGGAACATCTAAAATGTCAGCAAATTGCTTTTTACTCAGAAGAACATTCTGTAAAAATACCATGTATTTGGATTATAGACTGACATGCCAAAAGACATTGGACACCAGTATGTAAATTGTTACTTAGAGTGTCACGTACATCACAGAAGTCATTACCACCCACAGTAGACAGATCAGTGGGTGGTAATGATGAAGAACAGCGGCATCTGGCTAAAACTGTCCTAATGAACAGACTCAGAACGAAGCGCCTTGTGCAGAAATCCCGATTCCAAACCCACATTCAATGCAGGAGACTTCTTTCCCTCTCAGGGGTATATTCCTTAATATTTGTTTATATTTGGTATACTGTCTGTTTTATATATATTAACCTAGGCAACAGCCATCCGTCAAATGTTCATTGCTATCTTGGCAGTGAATTATCCACACACGTGCATACCCAACGCATGTATACCCCTGGTTGTTAGGCACACATGGACATGCAGCGGTGCACAAACCTACATCAACTTTAAACAGAATAAAGGCATGTTTCAATTCATACTTTTCCTGTCTTTACAACAGCAAAGACACACTGAAATGCCCTAAATCTATAATAATAAGTGTTTGATGGCTTGCCCGTTTGATGGCTTGTCTATAGATTTCTAAAATAGGGCACTTTGTTTATTAGAAGGAGTGTTTATTTTTGGACATATAGTGTACAGTATCCCTATATTAAATCAAAGCCCAAAACTCCTAACATTTACGATTTAGAACAGATCCTAATGAAAATAGTGCAGAGAGCTCCAGACTCAAGAAAACGACAAACTGCAAACAGACAGACGCCAGAGCTGCAATCTGCACTGCGATGGGAGGAGAGAGAAAAAAGAAAAAGTAGAAGCACAAGAGAGAAAGACTGAGAGCTGAAACCAGCGGGAAAGTGAAAGTAGGTTACCTTTGGTCTGGTTGTTCTCCATATTTCCATCCTGCATTTTACCTACGATGAAGACATACGAGACACGGAACAAAAATAACAGAAAGCAGACGATAAAACATTCATCACACGGACATAAACAGTGAAACCAAAATAAAAAAGGAAGACAGAAGATGAAGATTTCATCAACATCTCAGTGACAGTAACATACATAACACACAGTTATTCATAATGAGGCACTGAGGTACAGTATGGGTTCGGGTGAACAGCTCTAATGTTCTAGTCTGTGTGATTCAGCAAAAGTGATCGGAGTAGCTGACTCGTTTTTATATTAGCCTAAACCTCCCTGCCAAATCTGTAGAACAGATACTTCCAGAAAAATATCAAATTAAATTGAATTATGTGGCAAAATTTGCACTTATATACACTATTGTATATGTACAAAAGTATTGGGACACCTGATTATTGTTTAATTCACTCATTGTTTCTTCTGAAATCAGGCTATTGAAAAGAGTTAATTACTGCTTTTATCGATGTAGCTGTCGGTACAATACAGGGACGAATGATTCCTACTAGATTTTGGAACTGTGAGGATTTGGCTGACGTAGTTTAGCAGGGGACCCAGATCATGCTACTCTTCCCTCAGCAGCCGGAGTCTGAGATAGCACAATTGACCATGCTCTGTCTGGGATGGTGCAGTAGGTGGTGCTCTCTATTTTTCACAAACCCCTCAAATTGTGATGATGCTGATTGGAACAGGAATCTGTTAGCTAAAGTATAAGAGCTGGGGATCTGGTGCTTTTCTCCGAACATGTTGTAATGATTTCTACTAATGCTGCATTTGTTGGATGATCACCAACTCATCCCAAAAGTATTGGGTGGAGCTCCACCATTCCATATTCACAGTTTAATGGCTCCACAGCTTATTGGTCAGGGGGCCTATACCACTTTATACCACCCTGTTTATCTGTTCTAGCGAGTTTTAGTCGTTATAATCCTTCTTTATAGAGATTCATTTGCAAACGTGTGTCAGCAATGGCTGCAACTCAAAGTTAACTTAAAGTAACCTAATTCATTCATACATTAAAATGAAGGAGTGTCCACAAACTTTTGGCCATATAGTGTATGTTGTTCATGTAGTTCAGTGCTATGAATGAGATGCCACAGTATGCCTGAATTTTCTCAGTGTATAGATGTTTGTGATCTAGCTAATCTTAAAGAATACCTCATCTTAAATAATAAAGGTGCTACAAATGATTCTTAGAAGAACAGTAGAAGAACCGTTCTCAGAAGAGGCACCTCTTTGAATTTTACATACATTCAGGTAATTTTATGAGATATATTTGCTATAGATGCTAATGCTACAGTAGCCTTTAGGAGATCTTACAAATAGCTCATAATAACATCAGTACCAGAAGCTGGAACACTGGAAGTCCAGGACAGAAAAAAATGGATTTAAGACTTCTGTTCTGTGACATTGCTCATTACTTGTAGCACCCTTATTATACAACATAACTTTTTGACACTGGGTATCATTTCTCTAATTCTGGGCCCTGAACTGTAGTTCTGAGAGGACCGAAGCAATGTGTGGTTCTGTCTAATGATCAGAAGTTTGACACATCAACAATACAAGAAAAAGCCATTCAGAAATTTAATGGGGAAGAAGAACAAACACACACAGAACACAAACAACAACAACGAGGGGTAGAGCAACAGTACACGACCGCACAGGACATGCAGGAGGTCAGACACCAGGGGGTGGGAGCATGCAACATCACGGATGGCAGGGGGAGGGGCTAGTAGGGTAGAGTAGTAAAGACATTCAAACGCTGAACTGCTAAAATACTGAATTACTGAATTCTGCACCTGTAACTGAGAGTGTTATACAGTATTTCTTTTAGGTCTGTGGGTTAGATATATACGTCCTTACCGACTTAGATAAATTCATACGCTACATATAGACATCACTGTCAGACAAAAACTTGGTGAAAGCATTTCTATTACTTTCTATTTCTATAAGATGACTAGTCTGAAGAACAAATCTCTGTTGCAGATTTCTCCTGGACACCCCCAGCCAGCGCCCCAAGTAAATCTGTTTAATTCCAACAGCAGCTCACCTGATTTACCATCATCAAGCTCTGAGGTTTTAATGAACACAGTGATGTATATGTGTATTTATTATAATATGAGTAAATTAGTTTAGCAAATATTACATTTAATTATTTTTAATTGAAGGCTTGACCTGCCCTCTGTAGATATACTCCCACAAACTCCCTGTTTGTAGTGCTGTTTTGCTTTTAAACTGGACTGTAGTGAGTGGAGTAATACCACATAAAATAGTTCTGGTTTATCCACTATTCAACTTACTCTAAAACTACAACCCATTTTTGGGGGTGTGTCTACAGAGATATGTAAATTGGTGCCTATCCAAAGTCCAAAGTCAGTAATCAATCAATCAATCAATCAATCAATTGTTCACTTAATTAATCACTGAAATATTCCTTTTATTATTTTTCTTTCTTTCTTTTTATCTCCCTTAGGTTCCCAGAGAACATGCCCACTTTGGGCTCGCATGGGTGGAGCATGGGCTTTGGTTGGCATTATGAATAGGCTCTGAGTGGGTTCGTAAATGTGTTGTAAATGGGACCCAGTTGGGCTTTCCAAATGTGTCCCATAAATACAATACATCTATATCTTACTGGGGTCCAATCTAGGCTCCATGGAGTTCAGTTTACAGCTCAGATTGGGCCCATGTTGAACCCCTCCTGGTCCCATCACTGACATCATCCATATGTGGAGCAACATGGTACCGTAGACAAAACTTCCCAAAGGTTCCCAGCTGGGCTACCCATACCTAGCATTAGCTGACTAGCATTAGCTGACTAGCGTTAACTGATAAAACTATTTATACTCAGAAATCAAAGGTACTTCAACCAAAAAAGGGGCAAAACAGAGGAAGGAAAAGAAGAATTCACAGATTTCGGGTGACATGCAGGCAGTAGGAGGGCTGCTCAGACGGCTAGAGAGGAAAAACGAGGGAAAAGGAGGAAAAAAAGAGAAGGATGGAGCCATGAGGGAGGGACAACGGAGGTCTTCTCAACCTACCATTGACTAGGCTGGTATTACCAGGGGCATTTGCGCCTGCAGCACCATCGGTAGCTATAGTTGCGATGGGGTGGGAGGAGGGATGGGAGCAGTCTAGCGAATAACAATGGGCAAAAAAATAAAAAAAATAACAGTGAACAGAAACAGCATGGTTAAGAGCGTCGTCACCACGATTAGTACACTTTTCAAATATGCTGCTTTCAATGGAGAGGAGATGTGGAGAAGAGATGGCATCAGTGGCAAAAACACTCAAAATGCAACATAAGACAAGATATAACATAAGTAACGTAACACGTAACGTAACGTAGGCAGGACGTAAATCAAACCGAAGCACAGAACGACACGATGATCAATGGCACTACAGAGCAAGGATTGACCTGTTTCCAACACCAGACCAGTAAAAATCAGACCAAAATCAAAAACCACGTTGGTGTTATGAAAAGTAGCATAAAAAGAGAGATTAATGTAAATCATATTGATTTGGACTGAAAATAGATAAGAAATAAGGATCAACCCCATATCCTACATACTGCACCACGATTAGACCTAATGTTAGACAATTACATTTCTACCATTCTATAGCAATCAAAAACCATTATAATATAATACATTTAAGCATAAAATGACTAAATGGTGGTTTGTGTGGGTTAGTGTAAACCACTAGATGTTCTAAATGTAGAACTACAGCCTTTTAAATAATTCACCAGTAGAAGCATTACAAGAACCACAGGAATTGCATACAGTACATACTAATCTAAACTATCTAAGACAAACAGCACACTTTTTAAACAGTAGGCTAGCCCCAGAATTCATAAGCAAACTGTGTGCACTACAGTATAGTGTACTATAGTATATAGTAGGGGAGAATGGTGCACAGCCTTTTTTGAGGAAAAATAGAGCATGAAATGGCTAAATTAGTTAAAAAGTATCAAATATACACTACCGGTCAAATGTTTTAGATTTGTTTTTGTAGTCCAGTAGCAGTGCTTTATGAACCAGACAAGCTGCTTTTTTATTTTCTCATCTTAGCAATGTCTTGCTTATTATTATGTCTATACTTCACCTGTCAGACCTCCAATTCTTCTCTTCACTTATGAAACTGAGACTTAGTCCAATGTTAAGCTGAGGTAAGGACTGGTGTTGCCATGTGGATCAGCCAGGCGAGACTCTTCCAGGAGCAGTTTTCTCCTGTTTCTGAGAGATTTTTGAAGGTGTAGGAAACAGTACTCACGACTCTCTGGCTTCATCTGTAAAGTCTCTAAAGAAAAGACTTTTACTTTTATTAGTTAAACTTACTGTTTTAGTTTTAGTTAACTAGTTTTACTTAAAGGGCCGGGCAGTTTACTGCAAAACTCTGTGGATTTTATTGTCTGAATCTGAGGAGCTTAAATGGCAAAAATAAAGGGAAGAAATGGGGTGTTCTAAAACATTTGACCGGCATTGTATAAAAAAATAAGCTCCAAAATAAATGTTTAAATTATTATTTTACTTATTATGTAACTATTTGATCTTACAATGTCTACATTATTATTATTAGTTATATTAGTCTCATTTATGATTAAAGTTTTTGTGAGTTATTTAGTAACTACCTCCACCATGTTTGAGATTTATATAATTTAGGAGTACATTCTGTAAAATCTACAAATTCTGTGATATCTACAAATTGCACAATAATACCTATGTAAAAACAGCTGCTTTATTGGTACAATACTTAGTATAATAGTATAATATATACTGTACCTTCTGCCCTTGGTTAGGTTGTGCCTCAATCTCCTCTACTATCAAATGAATCAACTATAAACCAAACCCCATATCTCTGAAAACATAGTAAGATAGGATGGGACCATAATCAATCAACCATAAATAACTACTTGGTGCTTCTGTAACCCTGGTGCTCTTAAATATGCTCTTAAAGGCACCGGGTATAGAAATGACTAATATCAAAGAAATCACGTTAGTTGCTTTAAACAGAAATTAAAGATTGGGTCAACCCATTGATCAGCACATCTATGCAGGAGTATGGATGGAATGCATTTAATCTGAGGACTTAAAAAGATGCAGTGGTTGAGCTTCTCTTTTTAAGTGAGGAATCACTGTGATAAAGCCGGGCTGAGGATGGGAGGAGGAGTTTAGTAGGGTATTAAACGGGTTAAGGGGGTTTGGAGGGACTGAGCTACTGGATTTTCCTGGGGAAGAGTAGGGTCTGGAGGGGGACAGAGAGGAATACTCTACCTGCCAGCTGTTGGCCATCCTCCACTGCCTGACCTGTGTTGTGGTTTACAGAATAACAAGAAGATAAGGCCTCGCACTGGCAGATAGCATTAGCATTTCACATTGCCCCACCAGCAGGAGAGCTGCCATATTGTTTTTTTTTTTTTAAGTCATGTGTATTAGACCTCAAACTGGAAGATACTGTAACATTAGCTTTGCACATTGCCGTACCAGTAGAAAAGCCATCGTGTTATTTTTTCGTGTGTTTATAAGGCCTAGACCTGAAAGACAGCATTAGAATTTCACATTGGCCTACCAACAAGAAAGCCGCAATATTGGTTCTGTTTCATGTGCAGATGTCTGGAAAACTTCTTTACTACTTCTAATAATCCAGTTGTGCTCCACAATAAGAACAACTCAGTTAAACTGCTGCTAGCACCCATAAGGCTTGTTAGTCATAAGGCACCATCAACTGTGCCAAGCCAGAACACATAGCCTTAGTATCACTTGTCATTTAGCAGTGGTCTTTAAATACAAAAACAAATACAGTGGAGCTTGAAAGTTTGGGAAACCTTCAGACTGTTTTATATTTCTGCATATATATGACCTAAAACACCATCAGTCCGAAAAGTAGCTAAAGAGAACCCAGTTAAAATACGAAATGTTTTTACAATTTGTGTATTGATGAAAAACGATCCAATATTACATATTTGTGAGTATCAAAAGTATGTGAACTTCTAGGATTAGTAGTTAGTTTGAAGGTCAAAATCAACAAAGCCACTTTAAGAGCAAGGTGTGTAATAGTCAGCAAGGTCACAAAGGACCCCAGGGTAACTTCTAAGCAACTAAAGGCCTCTCTCACACTGGCTAACATCAATGTTCATGAGCCTACCATCAGAACACTGAACAATACTGGTGCACATGGCAGAGCTGCAAGGAGAAAGTCACTGATCTCCTAAACAAACATTGCTGCTCATCTGCAGTCTGCTAAAGATCATGTGGTGAAGCCATAAGGCTCTGAAAGAATGTTTTTTGGATGGATGTGACCAAAACAGAACATTTTGGTTTAAATGAAAAGAATTATGTTTGAAGACAGGACAACACAGCATTATATCATAAGAACCTTATTCCATCTGTGAAACATGTGGTGGTGGTAGTATCATGATTTGGGCTTGTTTTGTTGCATCTGGGCCAGGACAGCTTGCCTTAATTGATAGAGCCTTGAATTTTGAATTATATCTGAGAATTCTAAAAGAAAATTTAAGGACATCTGTTCATGAACTAAATCTTAAGAGAAGATGGGTCATGCAGACAGACAAAGTAACAAGTTGTTTTATCAAAGAATGGATCAAGAAAAATTAAGATATTTTACAATTTCCAATAAAATATATAAATGACAATAAATAAATGACCAAGAATAATATTTTTGATGTTTGATTTGTGTTTAATTGGGTTGTTTGTATCCACTTTTAGGACTTGAAAAATCTGAAAATCTGATGATGTTTTAGATCCTATTCATGCAGAAATACAGGAAATTCTGAAGCACCACTGTTTATTATTATTTTGTTGAGAGCCTTGGCGCTGCAGTGTTAGCATTAGCATAGCATTCTACTATTATACTATTGTAAAACAATAGTACATAAGTTTGAACCATTTTCTATATAAAGCTATATAAAACAATAAAAAAATAATGTCTAAATGGTTGTCCATCTTAGATAACAGCTTAAAAATGGTTCCACTGAGTGCTTAATCCACAATAAACCTTTGACATAAACATTTGGCAAACTATCTTTTGGCAGACCAAATTCTAGCCTTTAACTCAACTCAAACTCAACTAATTTTAGCTAAAACTTTCTCTTAAATGAACAATTTTTTACTTATAAAAGAACTCTGTCATCCTTAAATCCCAGCAAGAACATGGTTAAATGCATTCAATGGTGCATCTTATGTATACCAGGTACAAACACTGACAGGTATGAAAACTGTAACCTCCAGGAAAAGGTACTCAACCCTACAGAACTGCAAAAAAATCTAAAATCAGGTGCCATCATACAGAACATCAAACGTTAATAATATAAGACCTATAACAACATTTTAAGAACTTTCTACATCATTATTATGCACTGACAAATCTTCCTGCTATAAGAAACTCACATGATTAACAACTAGAACATTTATATTGGCTTCTTTAAGTAAAATACAGTATAAAGCAAAAAATAAACCGTCCCTTTCAAATACATCATACTTTCAGTTTTCACAAATATTCTTCTTCGAAATATATTCAATAAAAAGACAATGAGTTTTACCCATTAACTAACAGTGCTCTCACATCACCCCACAGGTTACCTTGTAAATTGCATGTTACGATGAACTGACTGGCCTCTATGTTGTAGGCTGTAAGAGCAATCATTGTTTTCTAAGCTGCTAACACAATGCTGGCTGTGTGTTTTACTGTTTCTTTCTTCATCAAGTTTTCATACTATATTTTACTTTAAAAGAAATAAAAACAAGACTTAATAAACATCAATTTTATCAAATCTATTTTAAATTAAACATTGGTCCAAATATTTAAGTAAATTTAACTGATCCAGGATTACAGCATATACAACTTAATATCAACTTCTAAACTGGAATTGCTGCTGTATTAGGTTATATAGTAAATATAAAAAATACAGCAAAGCACCACTAGAACCGTAATTTAATGACTACAGAAACTTCCTAAATAACTACATACACATTTTGTTTGCAGGATCCACAGGTGGTCAAACATTTTTCACAACATCTTAAACAGTCAGAAAGTTTTCAGAAATATTTCAGCTCGGCAAAAAATTAGAGACCACTTCAGTTTTGTATCTGTTTCTCTGATTTTGCTATTTATAGATAAATGTTTGAGTAAAATGAACATTGTTGTTTTATTCTATAAACTACGGACATTTCTCCCAAATTCCAAATAAAAATATTGCCATTTGAAGCATTTTTTTGCAGAATAGGAAAAAACTCTGATGCAACAAAAAAGCTCAGACCTTAAATAATGTAAAGAATACAAGTTTATATTCATAAAGTTTCAAGAGTTCAGAAATCAATATTTGGTGGAATAACCCTGGTTTTTAATCACAATTTTATACATCTTGGCATGTTCTCCTCCACCAGTCTCACACACTGCTTTTGGATAACTTTATGCCACTCATGGTGCAAAAATTCAAGCAGTTTAGCTTGGTTTGATGGCTTGTGATCATCCATCTTCCTCTCGATTATATAACTGAGGTTTTCAATTTAGTTAAATTAAAGAAACATTTTTAAGTGGTGTCTTATTTTTTTCCAGAGCTGTATTTCAGCTCACTGATGTTCAGATTCCCTTATGAATAGAACAAAAAATCCCATACATATTAATGCAAGTTCAAACTAATAAGATAAACTAGATATGTAATATATGTATATATTTCAAATATGGCAAGGGATAAACCAAAACACCAAATACACCAAAAAATAAACAACATCTAAAAATAGGAACTGTGATTACACAACTCATCTGTGACCATCAGTGTACTAGAAATACAAACAATATTATAAATGAATACAACAGTAATTGCATGTAATTTCATCAGTCTTACCAAATACAATAAATTATTTTAGTACAATTATAAAACATCAGATATATCTAGTATTTTAACCCACAGACGTTATCATTACTTAGCTATATTATAATAAACACATTGAGCATTAATTGCACTTCTGGCTAATGAATAAAAACATAAATGAAATGAGCAGCAAGTAGGAGATAATTAAGGTCAAAGCTATTCATATCACTGGTGTATCTGAATTCACAGGGTTAATAAAGGCTTAAACAGAGTTAAGTATAGGAAAACTGAGAATCTATACTTTTGTTTAATACTGTACCTTTCTTTTCTTTTTTCTCCTCCTCCTCTCCGCCGGCTCCCAGCAGGGTGAAGATGATCCCGGTCTGAGAGTTCACACCGACGGCCGTGACCATCATCCGACCTGAGCCCTCCATCACATGGGTACCTGGTAATTCAGGACGCACAGTGCGGTAAGTAACGCTAGCAGGACGAGGACAGATCCTCCTGCAGATACTGTAAATAATCACAGACACCAGAAGCGGCAAGGAACCTGCGGAACACAGACTGCGAAACGCAGCAATGCAGCGTCTTGGGTAAAAGTTAAAGGAATATTTATTCACAGAATTTGGGAAAACAGTGTTTTATACTTGTCATTAATGAAGGTTAAAAAGTTTCAAATAGAGGAGAAATTCCTCATTTTACATATTTTATAAAAATATTAAATATATATATATATTTTTTTTGTAATGGGGCATATGTTACAAACAAAAAAGCTCTGTGCAATAACGCTGTTGTATATCTATGATTTTTTTAAATTTGTGTATTCCAGGATAAGAAGTAGTTTGGTTTAAATGTTGACTGTGAACCTCTACCTCACTCTACTTAAATGTACCTAACTCTACCTTGTTCTACCTCACTCTACATTATTCTAACTTGTTTTACATTGCTCTACCTCACCCTATCCTGCTATACCTCAATCTACCTTGCTCAACCTTTCTCTACATCACTCTACTTTTTTCTACCTCACTCTAACTTTTTCACTCTACCCTTCTCTACAACATTCTACCTCATTCTATCTTACTTTACCTTACTCTACCTCATGCTTCCTTAGTCTACTTCACTTTAAATGTCTCTACCTCCCTTTATCTCACTATACTTTACTGTACTTCAATTTACTTTACTCTACCTTGCTCTACTTCACTCTACATCACACTACCTTGCTCTACCTCTCTTTACATTACACTACCTCGCTCTACTTTATTCTACTTTGCTGTGCCTCCCTCTACCTCGATTTTACACTACCACATTGTAAAGTGTTCTTCTTTACTGTACCTCACTGCCTTACTCAACCTCACTCTACTTTACGCTACCTTGCTCTATCCCACTCTACCTCGCTCTTACTCACAATACTTCAGTCTACTTTGCTCTCCCTCTTGCTACCCCACTCTAAATTATTCTACCTCACTACCCCACTCTGCCTAGCCATTTGGACAAAGTGTATATATATTACAGATCAGTTTTAATACTTACAGCATTTTATATTTTACAGGATAAATATTTCAGTATATATCAGCATATTGTTTTATGACACTGTTCACAGACAGAATCAGTACAATAATGTAGTGATCATCAGTATAGTAATAAAAGAAGATCTAACCAGAAAGAAGCATGGGGTCTTTGTCGGCTGATTTTCGGACGTGGTCGGACTCTCCCGTTAGAGAACTCTCATCTATCTTCAGATCGTTTCCTTGTATCAAGATTCCATCAGCTGGAAGTAGGTCACCTGTGAGAGGATACATGAAGATATATGAGGATCCTGCAGAGACACTCACCAGCCCTCAGTCTGCAGACATCAGCAGGGCTGTCTCCCAGCGCAGTGAGACAAAGTCAGCTTACATCCAAGTACATCCAAGTTACAATAACCTTCACATTCTCAACTGAACAAATGAGAGTGAGCTTGTCCATGGTTTTCTTTTATTCACATTCTAATCTTGCAGTCTATAATAGAATAATAAGCATTTATAATTTCATCATAATTTATCTTTTAATATATGTAGGCTTTATGAGCTTCTCACTTAATATAATTTGATAACTCTGGATAACCTGAATAGTAAGAGGGAAGAGGACCTAAGCAATAAAAAAAAAAAATCCAGAAGAACTATGGCAGTAATGAATCAGAGATTATTCACTTCTTTTATCTTTCATTAGCATTTTGTGGTGCAATTGAAGGAGTTGGAGTAAAGATTGTCTAAAATTAGATCAAATCCTATGGATCCTAGTTATAACGTATTGTGGCGGCTCTGGGTTGTGTGTGTGGCTGCCTGTAGGCATGTTTCTGTTCTTCTGTGTGTGTGGCCTTATGTGTTCTGTTGTGCTATGTGTGCTGTGTTGCTCTAGCCTACGTAGTTGGTCCCTCCCCCGTAACCTAGGGTATGGGGAGGGGCCATGCAGATGGGTGCGGTTTAGGGCACTCACCATAAAGTAAGTGAGTAGTGAGTTTAGTCACTTGGTTCTGTTGGTAGCCTATTTGGGTAGAATGGTTTTAGCTCTCCTAGTCTTGTTAAAGACTGTAAGTGAGTGGCAAGCCTGTTTAATAAAGGAGCTATTGAGCATTCAGCATGAGTCTCACGGGTCTTCCTTCCTCTTCCACGCCACATTTGGTGTCAGAAGTGACCCTGCTGGAAGATATTGAGCTGCTGGCAGGGGAAATCGAACGGCTGAGGAGGAAGACAGCGGACCAATGGACTAGAGGCAAGGCTCTCCAGCGGAGTGGACTCGGACCTGACGGCGCCAGCGGGCTGTTCGGAGGTCGTGGCGGGGGAGAGGACGACGCGAGCACGGCGGCGCTGGCTCCCAGAGCGGATGGCGCAAGGACGGCGGCGCTGGCTCACGGAGCGGATGGCGCGAGCCTCCGGGATGGCGGGCTTGACAGCTCAACCCCGCCTTACCCCCTACGACGGCAGCGCTGACTGGACAGCCTTCGAAGCTCAGCTTGAGATCGTGGCGGGCGGTGCGGGCTGGACGGACGCCGAAACGGCAGCCAACCTCTGCCTGGCGCTGTCACTCCATTCAATGTGCATCTCATGAAGAAGCCACTGAGTCCGGCAGTTGCGGAAGCAGATCCCGAGGGTAAGCATAGCGTTCCTGGGGCCACCGTAACCCTCACTGGGTGGTCCCGGCTCCGTTTCCCGGCCGGCTGCAGTGCGCTCACTTGTGGCCACGCCCCCCGCAGCGCCAGCACTCCAGTTGGGTCGACTTAACGCTGTCACGAAGCTTGACTCCTACCCGCTCCCCAGGATCGACGATACGCTGGACCAGCTGTCTGGCTCAGCCTGGTTCAGCTCGTTAGACCTGAGGAGCGGATATTGGCAGGTGCCCCTCGCGGCGGGGGATAGGGAGAAAACCGCTTTCTCGCTCGGCTCAGCCCTATGGCATTTCACGGTGCTTCCGTTCGGATTGTGTAACTCGCCGGCTACTTTTGAGCGTCTTATGGAGCGTGTTTTATGCGGGGTTCCGCGGTCGTGCTGCGTCGTTTATTTGGATGATGTCTTGGCGCACAGAACCGACTTCAACTCCGCACTGTCTCACCTTGAAATCATCCAAATTAAATTCAGGCGGCTAACCTGAAGCTCAATCCGGCAAAGTGTAATCTGCTAAGGCAGCGCGTGAGCTTCCTGGGCCACGTAGTGAGCGGTGCTAGCGTGGAAACTGATCCCAAAAAGACGGAGGCGGTCCGTGACTGGCCCACACCGCGAGACGCAAAAATGGTTCGCAGCTTCGTGGGGCTCGCCTCGTATTACAGGCGGTTTATTAGGGGGTTCGCGGACGTGGCAGCGCCGCTTCATGCTCTGACTAAGCCTAGTGTGAAATTCCGCTGGTCTGACGAGGCGGAGCGGGCATTCGAGGAGCTAAAAAGCCGCCTGTGCAATGTTCCGATTCTAGCGTATCCGAAGGTGTCTGAGAGTTTCATTGTGGATACTGATGCGAGCGACCACGGCCTCGGAGCAGTCCTGTCGCAGGTTCAGGACAGCTCCGAGCGCGTAATAGCGTACTATAGCCGCCGCCCCGACGGCGTGCTGTGCCATACCTGGGAGGATCCGGCGAACGGGCGGCGCGTTTTTCAGGTGGTGGTGCCGCGGGCGCTTAGGGGATCAGTCCTACGGGGAGTTCATGGGTCACCTGGGGCTGGGCACTTTGGTGTCACCAAGACTATGAGGTGCCTGAGGCAACGCTTCTATTGGCTTCTATTCTATTAACTTATTAATTTAAAGCTAGGATAGCTAGTTTATTAAAACTTATAAATTAAAGATAGGTCAGCTAATTATAACTTAAAAATGTAACTCCTGTATTTCAGTGGAGAATGTTTCAGCTAACTTTATCTGGGTTAGCTAACGTTAACTATTTTATTTCAATGGGGGAAATTTTAGCTAACTAGCTAGGTTAGCTAATGGTAACTACTTTATTTTAGTGGGAATGTTTTAGCTAAGTTACTGTTAGCTAGGTTAGCTAATGTTAACTACTTTATTTTAGTGGTTTTAGCTAGTGTTAGCTAGGTTAGCTAATGTTAACTACTTTATTTTAGGGGGGAATGTTTTAGCTAATGCTAGCTAGGTTAGCTAATGGTAACTACTTTATTTTAGTGGTTTTAGCTAGTGTTAGCTAGGTTAGCTAATGTTAACTACTTTATTTTAGGGGGGAATGTTTTAGCTAATGCTAGCTAGGTTAGCTAATGGTAACTACTTTATTTTAGTGGGTAATGTTTTAGTTAGGTAGCCAAAGGTAGCTTTAAGCCCAGAGTTAATGATAGCCAACTTTTGGGAGCACACACACACACACACACACACACCAAACACAGTGGCTACTTTCAATCAAGCCTACCATATATTATACAGAGAGCAATGCAAGCTTTTAAGCTAAGCTAACTTAGCTAGCATTAGGTTAGCTAGCTAGGTCTTTGCAAAATCAATCTACAGCAGATCACAAATGGCAGCTAAATAAATATGATTTTGATAACTGGATGGAGGATTGCAGAGCATGTGCACAGCACAGTAGTAAGTGGTGCTCACCACTTAGTAAGTGGTGCTTACCACTTTTTACATAAAAAATATACATCACGTCCCTTCAGGGTCTCCGTAGAAATGTGTTTCTTTGAAGTAATAAAACATATCAGACCTGCTTTCAATTTTAGAAACCTTTCCTAACCTATTTCCTAACAGGTATTTCTGCCTCTGCAGCGCCCTCACAGGTTCAACTGTGCTATAGGCGAGGAATGTTAGCCGATAATGCACTGTAATCGAAGCCCTCCATGTATTACTCCACCACATACAGGTAACCTAGCACACCACTGGGAGTCGCTAGATCCCATAGGCACAGTGCAGAAACGCCATTTCTCCAAAAGGCGGCACAAAGACACATGTGTAACGCGTGTGTAACCCTTTTAGGTCTAAGTAATTGTAAGCAAATGTGTGACGAATGGTCTAGGTACTTTTTAAATAATATATTTTGAAAGGTCAGATGGACAGGCTATTTCATCCAAAAGGATGGGCCAAAACATCAGATCTTTGGAAAAATCCTGTAACAGGCCACTAGCAGTTAGCTCGAGTAGTAGGTCCACAGTCTGAGACTTGCTTGGGTGTTGCTTAGTCCTCATTGTTATCTTACACTCTGCCAACAGTCTATTCTTCCACCTTCCACCTACATAATTTAAATAGCAACAGCCTATTTGAATAAATGTACACCAATCTTGATCTAGTGTTCATTAATTTATTATTTTTGTTTTTTAAACAACTTTGAAAAAACTATTTTTAAACAGCTTTTTGCACCAAAAATCTGGGACTTTTTTCAGCTAATTTCTTTTTCTGCTGTACTTTCATTATATATCTTGTTCCACAGTTTCCTAGATATTGAACTATTCAAACGACTCCAGATTAGACAGATTGTTTGGTCTGTTGCTCAGCAGTTCACAGGATGGCCCGACTTGGGATCATTTGGTAGATATTGATCACTGCATTATAATATACAGCCAATGGATTGTCAATCGTAAGAAATACCATGTGTCGCGTGTGAGTGTGTGAACTCGCTGAGGTGCATGTGTCACACGCTCAAAGCATGAGACTTGAGAACACTGTATAGTAATGATTAAAATCACAAAATGTTTAAAAACTCCTTAGAACCTCACGTGACTCTTCAACTTTCTCTAAGCTTTGCCTGGATTTCGTTTCTCCCACACTTCCGCTCAGATTTAAAAATAATAATGGTGTGCTACAGAATGCCACCCATCAACTTTAAGCTTCAACTAGCCAGGATGGATTCCCTTTTCCAATCTGCCAACTCTTCTCCCCCACAGGCTCTATCTGTCACTGTCAGCGGCTGCACATTTTCCACCTCCCACTCTGTCAGGATTCCACGGATAACCACCACGGATAACGTCCTCGCCTGCAGATCTGAAGCAGCCCACTCCGAGAGCATGAAGAATCGTCAGATTTGAAAGAGTGTTGGTCAAAAATGCTGCTCTGCTTAGTCCTAGAGATTTCTCCTCTACAACATCTGGAGAATTCCACCATTTCTGTCTACAGAGAGGCCACCCAGGCACTTGTTCAATCCTTCATCGTCTTAAGACTTGTCTACCACAACCCATTCCTGGCTGGTGTTCCTCTATAGCTATGTATCTTCAGACCCTGCAGCTGATTCAGAATGAGTTGGCAAGACTCATCTTCAAGCTTTAGTCAACATTCAGCAATGGAAACCCTCCACTGCATTTTATTTACTGACTTCCTAAAGCTGTTCTTCAGTTTCAAAACCAAGACCTACAGGCCTACAGAACCAAAAATGGACCAGCACCTTCCTGCTTGATGGTAATGATCAATATACCCCTTGAGCTTCAAGTAGGGCTCAGAGAGACACATCTTGCCTCTTCAAGACTTCAGAGAGATCCAAGATATTGGCCCACAGAAAAGTACAAATTACTGATTCTATTTATGGCTTGTTTTTGGCTTGGCCATGCTGTGCTGATAGCCCACTCCCCTTAAACTCCTTAAAAGATATTAAAGAAGTCCATACTTCCTTCTTATAACTACCATAGGCCCTTAAATAGAACCTTGAGGGACTCTTCAATATATGCTGAATAACCTAGTTATCAAATAATTCTTAGATTATACGAGGTTAAGAGGTTTTAAAGGTTCTTATGTAAAGACAATTGTTTATACTGAACAATGCTAAATTAAGGAACCCTTTTGTGAAGTGCACACCAAGCTTCCTGTAGACTGAGATAAGCAAGGACAATGTGAGACAGTTAAAATGCATGAATGGTTCTTTACTTTGCTAAAAAGTTATTCAAATTGGTGAAAATTTGTTCTTTAAACATGCCCCACTTTTTTTTTTTTAAAGATTTTTCTTTTTAATTTCTCCCATTTTTCTTCCCAATTTAACTAGGTCAATTGTCCCACTCTTTCATCTGTATATCCCCCATCAACACAAGGAGGGTGAAGACTAGCACATGCCTCCTCCGTCACATGTGAAGTCAGCATTGCCGAGTAGCTTCATAGCGTGTTCTGAAAAAAGCACAGCGACTCGGTTCAGATACATCAGCTCACAGACGCCTTGTGCTGATCAACATCACCCTTTGGAGTGATGTGGGGAGAGAGCGTCATCTACCAACTCAGAGAGAGCAAGGGCCAATTGTGCTCCCTCAGGGCTTTGGCAGCTGATGGCAAGCTACATGACTGGGATTCAAACCAGTGATCTCCAGTGATTATAGTAGCAGTGCTCAGCCCGCTGGATCACTTGGCACCCAAACACGTCCCACTTGTTTTAGTACCATAGTGAACACATACCGTATTTTATTTGTGCAATGTCACCGACCACAATGTCCGCCACTGGTAGCTGGATGACCTGCGCCCCGCGCACAACCTGGAATTTCTGCTCCTGTTCGATGCGGCTCTGTAAACCTCTGAACTGCTTCTCCTTGCTCCAGTCGTTGAAGGCGGTGACGAGGACCACGCAGACCACCGACAGCAGGATAGCCGCACCTTCAATCCATCCGGCCTCCGCCTCCCCCTCATCCTCCGCACCAGCGTTCGCCGCCCCACAAGCTGCAGAGAGAGATACCAGGCAAGTATTAAACACAGCCACAAACAGTACAAATCTTAAAAATCTTAACGCGACCATTTATTCATGCATATTTAAAACGACTAAAATAAGAAGAAATTCACATTTTCATTTACTTGAAACTCAAGATACCTTTCTAACGCCTGCTTTTTTTTTCTCTCTTTCTTTCCTTTCTGTTTTCTCTATCTATCTCTTTTACATGTATGGAGATGCCCTGTTCCTGATGTTCCCAGCCTGGCTCTCCACTGCCCGCTGTGTTGTACTCTAGCTCAGCAACCCTGCACTGATTACCATTAACACACTCAGTATCTGTTTCTATATTAGCTCTATAGTTTGTGCCCATCACATTTTTATATTCATAAATTAGTACCTGTTATATTAGCCATAGTTCACATTAATTCTCTGCACTGTTTTTGTTCTGTTATTTGTTTGTTGTTTGTTATTTGTTTGTACTGAGCGGGTAAACTGGAGTAGGATGGGTTCCTCTGACTGAGTCTTGGTTCCTTCCAAGGTTTCTTCCTCTTAAAGGGAGTTTTTCCTTGCCACTGTGTCACCATAAAATTGGCATTTCTGTGGTGCTGCTCATAAGAGGCGTGGACCTGTTTTTCCTGTAAAGCGGCTTTGTGACAACCTTTGTAGTAAAAAGCGCTACAGAAATAAAATAAAATTGAATTAAATTGAATATATACTAATTGGAATTGTTGGGCAAATTATTTAGTATAAAAATTAACAAGTAAAATCAACTTTTCTTCAAATTTAAATAAATTTAACAAGTTTTCACTTTTTTTTACTTTTTATCACCGGTTTTCTCAAAAGTTTTAAGTAAATTTAACTTATTCAGGCCCACTGGGTCACTGACAGTCTATCACTCAGTGTGTGTTCATAGGTAAAGGGGAGTAGTGGGTGTTCTTTTCAGGAATGTGATGCTGGGAAATGGGTGGGGCTACAGACATTATCTTGTCCAAATGTTTGTGGACGCCCATTCTAATGAATGCATAGATTCAGCTACTTTAAGTTGTATCCATTGTTGACACAACTGTGCAAATGCACATACATAGCTTGTCTAGTCCTGCCAAAAGAATATGACTATTTGCAGCAGGTGACAGATAACATGAACTAACTGACACTGCCTTATGCCAGGTGAGAGCTAGCTGACAGGGTGGGCTGTGGAGCTGTGGGACTCTGTGGAACTCTATGGAACTCTGGAATGATTGTGGTCCATCCAATACTTTTGGGTACTGTATTCTGTAACTGAAGTACTGTAAAGGCCAGTCCTGCCACAGTGATTAGCGGATGATGAGCAGCTCTAGAGAGACAGCTCACAAAACTGCTTATGGCTGCACTCTCAGGCATGCTCTCTCGCTCCCTCTCTCTCACTCTCTCAGAGGAATATAATAGCTACATATCCAATTAACACTTAGCGCAGCAGCGTAGAGTGGGCAGTTTGTGTGTGTGTGTGTGTGTGTGTAAGCGGTGTAATGTATGTACACACAGTTATAGATAAATAAGTGCGCTTTAAATACAGCAGCAGCAGTTCAGCGGAAACGAGAGGATATCTAAGTGCAAAAATAACTGTATGCTCTCTCTCTTCAGCTCTTTGTAGAAGAATGCAGGATTAAATACAACTTAGACTAACTACACACACACAGACACACACACACACACACACATAAAACACATTCATACACACAGAGCCTTATACTTTGGTCTATTTATTCTTATTTATCTTTCAGTCTACCTGTCTGTCATCTTGGCTGTCCATTCATCTTCCCAATACTCTGCCATCCATCCATCTATCCATTAATCCATATCTATCTATATCTATATCCGTCTATCCTTCCATATTTCTTGGATCCCTACATCTGTCCATCAGTCAATTTAGATTTCCATCTAGCCATTTCAGTCTTCCATTCTTTTTCAATCCTTCCACCTGTCTGTTTATCTATCCTTCCAACCATCCACCTTTCTATTAATCTGTCCTTCTATCTCTCCATCTGTCCACCTGTCTATTAATCTGTCTGTCTATCTATTCATTGGTCTATCTGTACACCTGTTGTTTAATCTATCTGTCTATCTGTTTGACTATCTATATATATCCTTCCATTTATTCTGTCTGCCTTTGTATCCATCCATCCATCCATCCATCCATCCATCTATCCATCTGCCCCTCTATCCATCCATCTATTAATCCATCCCTACTCAAATACATATAAAATGTTTGCCACAAAAACAATTGATTTAAATGCAGAAACTCAGTCTGGGTGTGTAATATAGGCAGAACCCTGGGCACAGAATGACCACACAGCTTACATTCAGCTTTAAATCTAGTTTAACTGCAGTTATTACCTCTATTCAGAATACAATATACTGACAGTCAGTATTTAGTGCAGGATACATAATGCACCACATTAACTATACCATAACACTGTCATATTATTCAGTTCACCTTACAGAGAACAGTCTGCATCAACCATGTACAAATACTGGACTGAACACTGGAGATATTAGATATTAGATTAATCTTTTCATCTTTACATCAGCATGATTAATCTGTTCATCTTTACATCAGCATAATTTATCTGTTCATCTTTACATCAGCAAGATTAATCTGTTCAATTTTACATCAGCATGATTAATCTGTTCATCTTTCCATCAACATGATTAATGTGTTCAACTTTACATCAGCAAGATTAATATGTTCATCTTTACATCAGCATAATTACCCTCTTCAACTTTACATCAGCATAATTACCCTCTTCAACTTTACATCAGCAAGATTAATCTGTTCAACTTTACATCAGCATGATAACTCTCTTCAACTTTACATCAGCATAATTACCCTCTTCAACTTTACATCAGCAAGATTAATCTGTTCAACTTTACATCAGCATGATTAATATGTTCATCTTTACATCAGCATAATTACCCTCTTCAACTTTACATCAGCATAATTACCCTCTTCAACTTTACATCAGCAAGATTAATCTGTTCAACTTTACATCAGCATGATAACTCTCTTCAACTTTACATCAGCATAATTACCCTCTTCAACTTTACATCAGCAAGATTAATCTGTTCAACTTTACATCAGCATGATAACTCTCTTCAACTTTACATCAGCATGATAACCCTCTTCAACTTTACATCAGCATAATTACCCTCTTCAACTTTACATCAGCATAATTACCCTCTTCAACTTTACATCAGCATAATTACCCTCTTCAACTTTACATCAGCATAATTACCCTCTTCAACTTTACATCAGCATAATTACCCTCTTCAACTTTACATCAGCATAATTAATTTGTTTAACTTTACATCAGCATGATTAATCTGTTCAATTTCACATCAGCCTGATTCCTCTGTTCAACTTTACATCAGCATGATTAATCTGTTCATCTTTACATCAGCATGATTCATCTGTTCATCTTTACATCAGCATAACTAATCCAGTTGATGGAATGATGGAATATGTTTTATTTTGTGTGTTATTTTATGCACTTTTCCCGTGTTGCTCTGGGTCTAGTCGCGGCGGTGTTCCTGCAGATTAAAAGGTCTAGTCTGTAAAGCAGGAACTCTACGGGAGCTGTGATTGGGTACAGAGCAGTTTTGTCTGCGCTCTGCATGTTTAACTAACAGCCACAATTAAAGCGCGTGTCTCAGTCAGAGGCTGGAGGTGATGAAAGCGCGAGAGCAATAACGCCGTCTGATAGGCTGAATCGGACAGGTTTGCTACTGTGACAATGATCAGAGCGCTGCTGCTGAATACAATATAACCCAGCGGAGAGTTTTATACACGGCTAGAACAGAAAACCGCCACTGTTTCACTGCTAATACTGCTAATACTGACACGCCTCTAACAAAGAAATCAACAAAACTACTGAACCCGTTTACTCCTGACACTACCCTACAGATCTGGTGATCACACATTATGTTCATATTGCATTTTTCCACATGAAAAGCCATATGTAAACACCACTAGGATGCACTGACATTTGATTACACTCTGAAAACTCGAACCCCATTCAAATGTAATCAGAGATTGATCTCACATAGATCCACATTAAATACAAGTGTAAAAAGAATCAGTTTTTACAGGATTCGGTTTATCCAAAAATTTAAATGCAAAGAAAGTTTAGCAACTAACTTTACTCTAAAATAACTTTACTCTAGAGTAAAAATAAAACAATCTATCTACCCTTCCTACTATCCATCTGTCTGTTAATCTATCCTTCTATCTGTTAATTTGTCTATTAATGTGTCTATCTATTCATCTGTCCATCTATCTTTTTATCTGTAAATCTTTTTATCTGACTATTTGTCTGTCTTCCTGGCTGGCCATCCACCTGTCCAATACTCCACTATCCATCCATCCAACCATCTATCTATCTATCAGTTAATTCATATGTCCATCCATCCATTATCTCATCTGTCCTGCCATGAGTCCACCCTTCCTTTAATTCTTTCATGCATCTATCCTTCCTACTATCCATCTGTCTGTTAATGCATCCTTCTATCTGTCTATCTTGCTGGTTGTCCATCTGTTTATTATGTTTATCTGTTTATGTATATCAATCTATCTATCATCTATAATCTGTCCATCTATCCTTTGATCTGTCTATCTTTTTATGTGACTATCTGTCTTTCTAGCTGGCCATCCACCTGCCTAATACTCTGCTATCCATCTATCTACCCATACATCCATCAATTCACACATCCATCCATCCATCCATCCATTCATCCATCCATCCATCTATCTGATCACTCGAACCACATTCAAAGGTGGTCAAAGATGGATCCCGTCCACATTAAATACAAGTGTAAACAGAAATGTATAGAATTCGGTTTTGTCCAAAAATGAAAATGCATTGAATTTTTTGTAACTAAATTTACTCTTTTAGTATTTCAACTTTTAATGTTTGGCCAAATAAAAAAAAATAAAACTTATAAATTATACCGAACAATTACTTGTTAAACGCAAGTCTTTTAGGCCACTGATTCAGATTTGATTATATTCAATTCACAGTTGATTTACAGTCTACTGACAGTGCTCACAAAAAAGACTGAATATAGTGAACTGACTGTACTAAGTTTTTTCATATTAAGTCATTGCCAAAATAAATTTAAAACCTGTGAGAATCCGTGTTTGGCATTTATTGTTTAGTCTTTGGTGAAATATTTCATTTTGTTTGGTTTTACTGCACTTCTGGTGTAAACAGAATCCAGTGTGAGAGAAAATCCAAGTCAAACAGAATCCAGTCAAATCCAAAATTCACATTAATGCCAGGTGTAAACAGGTCCATGATCCCGCAGTCTGGAAGAGGTGAGGGATTTTGCTGCTGTTGCGTTGGCACTGTGCTAACAGCGGGCACTGGAGATGGTTTGATTTGATTGAATCCCCCTCTGTGCAGTACGGCACTTCATACTGGATGGCACTTCTGGGCACAAAATGTCACAGAGGCTGTCAGACGCTGTCCGTGGTCCTGAAGTGCAGACAGCTACTGTTAGATAACTGCTCGTGACTCTCCGAGCTGTACGCTGGAGTGGACGCGCGAGTATTGCCAACACTCTCTCTCTCTCTCTCTCTCACATACACACACTCTCTCTCTCTTTCTCTCTCTATCTCTCTCTTTCTCACACACAATTTTTTTCTCACTCTTTTTTCTCTCTCTCACACACTCTCTCTTTTTCTCTCACACACACTCTTTCTCTCTCTTTCTCTCTCTATCTCACACACACTCATTTACTTTTACTCTTTCTCTCTCTCTCTCACTCTCTCTCTCACACACTCTCTTTTTTCTCTCTCTCACACACATACACTCTCTCAAACACACTCTCTTTTTTCTGTCTCTAACACACTGTCTCTTTTTCTCACACACATACACATTCTCACTTTCTCTCTCACACACACTCTCTCAAACACTCTCTCTCTCTCTCTCTCTCTCTCTATTAGTGTGGTGAGATCTGTGGCCAGGTTCTGTAATTACCCAGCTGACAGGATGGTGTACTGTAGGACCTGCAGGGCATGCTGGGTAATGTATGCTGATACAGGCTGTTCTAATGCTAATATAAAGCATTTTTATTTAGCGTCTTTGTTTCTGTCCAAGCTGCCCTATCTATCTTTTGTGTCCTTCTACCTACTTTACACTACCTACTTAACCAACTGCCAATCTATGCTTCCATCCTTCAATCCACATGTTTCACTCTGTGTTTATCTGTCCATCCTTCCATCCATCCATCTGTCTATCCATTTGGCTGTACATCTATCAAGCCATCCCTCCATCCATCCACATATCCGTGTGTCCATCTATCTGTACCTCTGTCTGATTGTGTCAATGATCTCTCACCAGGAAGTGCACTACCCAAAGCTAACCTCAGAGTGTCTTTTTAAATATGGCAGAGGGAAGCCATATTTTACGCCCTCTTGTGGTGTAAAGACTACACTATCAGACCACACCTGTAATCATTTGCATACCTGACATAGCAATAACTGCAAGCCTGAAATCGATCAAGTGATTAAGATGCATTTAATATAAATATATATATATTGTCAGTGAGTGTACAATTCTTGGTCCTCTTTGTAAACCCCATGTAAACGTCTCAATGTAATAAAGAATTCATTGTGTCTGCTGCACTGTACTGTTGTATTCGTGCTAAGCAGTGTTTCCTTCTCTGCACCTACAATTAATCATCCCGCAGCGCTCCCTGTAGTTGCCGGGCCGAGCCGGCTCGCCTCAAAGGCAAGTGAAAAGTGAGATTTTTCCCTCTATTGATCCCGATGGTGCTGCTGCTTATCTTGCAGGGGAGCGCTGCAGGCTGAAAAACTGTAATGGCATAATTCAATCCTAACACCAGGGATGTCTGGGCACGGATACAGCACCGCAATTAATCTTCCATAAGAGACACAGACAATGTCATCCCCGCAGAAAATAAAGAAACAATACCAGAGACTGCCTGGCTACAGTACTGTAGCAGTAATGTGGACACATGCTAGTGTAGAGGAGGTCTTCATGATTCAAATGACAGTGAATAAAGAGATGCACAACACTGTATAAGGATGAATTCAGACCATGCTTGTTTGGTCCAGACCTTCAGACTTTGGTCTCATATAAAGAGGTAGTCTTAGTCCGAAACAACCATGGTCCAATACATTTGTAGTGTGAAAACACTTTTATAGATGGTTCCTTTAGACCAGAGGTGTCCAAACTTTTTTTGTTGAGGGCCAAAAGGAGAAATATATTTGAAGTCACAGGCCACAGACTGTAAAACAAATAATGAAATATACCACTTTAAATAATACATTTTCCTGATTACTTTCAGTGCACCCTCTCCGCTTTTAGACTCTTTGGCCCGTTTTTCTACAACTGCGCACTCTCTCCGCGTTTAGACTCTTTTGCCCGTTTTCCTGCGCTATAACTGCGCACCCTCTCCGCTTTTAGACTCTTTGGCCCGTTTTTCTGCGCTACAACTGCGCACTCTCTCCACTTTTAGACTCTTTGGCCCGTTTTCCTGCACTATAACTGCGCACTCTCTCCGCTTTTAGACTCTTTGGCCCACTTTCCTGCGCTAAAACTGCGCACCCTCTCCGCTTTTAGACTTCTTGCCCCATTTTTCTGCGCTACAACTGCGCACTCTCTCCACTTTTAGACTCTTTGGCCCGTTTTCCTGCACTATAACTGTGCATCCTCTCTGCTTTTAGACTCCTTGGCCCATTTTTCTGCGCTACAACTGCGCACTCTCTCCGCTTTTAGACTCTTTGGCCCGTTTTTCTGCGCTAGAAATGCGCACTCTCTCCGCTTTTAGACTCTTTGGCCCGTTTCTGACACCTAGTGTTCAAACTTTGAATCTCACATTATAAAAACCTGCTTAACAGTGGGCCAACTTTCATTCTATTTCAAAAATACCTCGCGGGCCGCTCCACAAAAGGAAACGGGTCACAAATGGCCGGCGGGCCGTATTTTGGACACCCCTGCTTTAAACTTTCAGAACTTTCAGACCAATTACAGAACGTTGAGGAAGGATATCAACACCAATTAAACAAAAGAAGAAGAAAAAGAAGCAGTGTTGTGCTGAAATCCAACTCTACTCTGATGTGAAGATGTGTCCCTCAGTAGCATGGGTATAACACATTATGCTGGTGATTCCTGTATCTACTGTAACTGTAGACTAACTGTTATTTATAAACTGAGGGATGCACTTGCACTTGAATGGAGTCAGATTCTGAAAGGGAGGCACAACAAACACAACAAACTCACTGAACTGACATCACGTCAACACTATCCGATACATGTCCTTCTGTAAGCTAATTAATGCCAAGTATAGAGAGACTCTGCCTGCATGGGTAATGATGAGAAGAAGTTCCTTAGTGCACTAAGTCACTAAACAGCAGTGTGAAATTGGACAAAGCTAGCTGTAATACTTTGGTTCCAAGGCCAAATCATGTTGCTGTATTTTTTCTATGCAGAAATTTGTGGGAAAATGAGAGCCTGGAAAGATACATCAGTTGCGTCCTCGAATTTCTCATCTGTATACAAAGAGTCCCTAAATTCGGAACCACCTATTTAGGCTGTGTTCAGACTGCACAGGAAATTCGGACTGTTTCTCATATCAGATCTGTTGTAATGACTGTCCGCACTGTTATTTGCAAAAGATCAGATTGGATTTGCCTGTCTGGACATCACAAGCACATGGATCTGCATGGGTTGCTATTGTTTGACAAGACAAGTCAAGACAACCATGTACTGTACACTATGCTTGTGCTGAGCACAGATGGAATTTGGCCTCCGCCTTTATCCCATCTATGCAGTGAACATATACTGTGTATTTTTCGCTCTAAGGTGCACCGGATTATAAGGCACATTATGCGACACTAGTAAGGAACAGGGGTGTCACCATGTTTTCCTTTTAATTCAGCTAAGCTATGTTGTTAAGTAAACAAAACTGTAATGAAAAAAAAACCATTTGTTTTTAAAGTCAAATGAGCACTGGATGTAAATCTGCACAGATTTCTCTCTAAAAACTGTTTATTTGGGTGAGTAGAGCACCTCCATTTATTTACAGCTCATATTTCCAGATTTCCACTAGCGCTAGCCGCGGTTAGTGGCTAATGCCACCTGACAATGCTACACTGAGGAACCCTGAGTGTTCTGGTAAGCCAGGGTGATATTAGCTAGAGAGTTGTCCCACATAGCTTGTTTTAATATGGAAAACATGCAGACTACAGTCCTATATACTCACCTCTTAACAGCGAAAAATGCAGCAGGCAACAGGCAGATGATACTCACCTCGGAACAGCGAAAGCACAGTTAACAGCTAATGCTAAAACTGCTGAAGAACTAAACTGAAACTCCTGTATAACACTGTACTTTAGCAGAGTTGCTTTACTGCACATGTGTCAAACACAAGGCCCGCGGGCCAAATGTGGCCCGCCACGTCCTTTTATGTGGCCCGCGAGAGCTTGTAAGATCTTAGTGTCTATAATAAATGGATCAGAAGCGTGCTTTGACCAAAAACTACGTTTCCCACAATGCTTGTCGATTGTATTACCCGCGAAGTTACGGCTTACTGCCACTACACGGCAGTGTAGTCATTGATGTGGAAACCCTGCCGGAGGGAAGGCGTAACTTCGCGGGTGAAATGTTTATCCCATAATGTCCAGAAAAAGAGAAGCTGATTCAGACGGACGGCTGTGCTTCAAGGCGAAAGAATGGTATGCCTTTTGTGTTACGAAGAGTGTTACTGACCAAAATAAACGCTTTTTAGGAGAGATATAAGTTCTGTGTAAACATTTATAAGACAATAGCTGACAAAATCTGTTTTAATGACGTTAATAAACATCACTGTGACAGCGCTACTCAGTTTCACCGCAGCGAAGGACGAAGACGTGAATCACTTATCTAACCAGCCTGTACTGATTTCTGCTCCAATAACCCTTTCAATAACCTCCAATAGCCTTTTATAGTCTTCAGTAGCCTTCAACAGTCTAACCCTGCAGCCGTGGTGTGTGCACTAAACTCCGTAGTTATAAACATCCTGAGGTTAGCAGCGCGCTAACTGACCTGTTTATAATGTAACGTTAATCCGAGCAGTGACTCCGTGACGCTGCTCTGAACTGCTGCTGTTAGCTGCTTGTGCTGAAAGATGAGCTGTAGGGAGCTGTATTATCCGGTTAGTGGGGTTAAAACCTTTATTTCCTACACAGAAGAACTTAAAATGTTTTAAAAACGCTCCAGACTGGCTGAGCTGAGCCTGTAGCCCGTGGCTGGGCTGTAGCTCTGACTCAGTGAAGACAGCGGGGGCTTGTGCTGCTGCTGCAGCTGCCACTAGTGGTTGGATGAGGAACTGCTAAATCTGAGGAACTGCTAAATCTATCACATATTCTTAACAGCTCACAATTTTTGATTTTATATTTATTAAGCCTTATTTCAGTATCAAACGTTTTGATCAAAGTTAATATAACTTGATGTCATTTCTATTCACTTGAATAGTTTGGTTCTTGATTGATGGAGTTTTTGGATTTCATAACATGACAAATTAAAAGGATTTATGTTAATAGAGCAACAAGCAAACATTTTTTCCATGCAACTGTAAAATTTGATTGAATAAATAATATATTGAGAGTTATTTAACATTAAGGAGTAATTACATTCATTTTATATTACATTTGGTTACATTTTATTACATTTATAAGTTACATCTGGCCCTCAGAGGACAGCCAATATGCCAATGTGGCCCTCGGCCAAAATGAGTTTGACACCCCTGCTTTACTGCTTCTTACAACCTAACTGGTAAAATTCATAAGGCGCACCAGATTATAAAACACACTGATGATTTTTGGGAAAATGAAAGGATTTTAAGTACACTTAATATTGCAAAAAATATGGTACACACAGGTTAGTACAGTCAGAAAACATAGTGATTTTGTAAGAATACATGCCTGAAGTGGTTTTGTGTTGGTCTTGCTCAAGGGCCCAGCAATGAAGGCCTGCCAAACCCGAGTATCAAACCAACAACCCATTGCTCTAACTACTAAGCTACCACTGCTTCACACGTGTTTTAAATGACGCAAAAACGCAATGAAAAATGATTTTTCTAAATCCGATTCCCTGCTGTTTTGGGCTGTTCACACTATCAAAGGACAATCTGGATAGAGTCTATATATGCCAGAAATTAAATCTAGATTGGCAGTCTGAACACAGCCTGTGACGTAACAACTGAGAAATGCAGCCTACTTTGTTTTGGAAAACAGCCAGAGATACATTTCTTTTCTGTTTTCATTCCAGGCTGTAGAGTGTGGAGGCGTCACTGTTAGTTATAGTGTTATTTTGTCCCTTGATGTACTCTGGGGCTGAAACGTTATGGGAAGTCATACGTTTTGTTGACATTTTGATGATTATTAAAAAATGAAAGCACAGTTTCTACAGTGTAAAATACAGCAGCAGGACCCAAACTGTTCATCACCCATAACAGCCAAACCAGCAGTAGCTCTTTAACTCTTTACAGCTTTATAGGCTTTAAAGAATATTAATGATCCAACCCAACTTTATAGAAAAACATATGAAATTACTTAGTAAAAAAAACATTAAAACATTGTTAAGCATCTAACCTCTTGCTTAGATGGCAGCTTTGCACATCTTGGTTGGATTTTATGAGGTAGAGTCACCTGAAATGGCTTTCAGTTAACAGCTGTGCTGGACTGCAGTCTCAAAGACCATCAAAAATTTAATAATGATGAAACTGGCTCTCATCAGGACTGCCCCAAGAAAGGAAGAGCAAGAGTTACCTTTGTTGCACAGGATGAGTTAATCACAGTTACCAGCCTACAGTTACCAGCCTGCAAGTTAACAGCACTACAGATAAGAGCACCTAAATGCTTCATTGTGTATTTTAGTTTGTTTAACACTTTTAAGTTACTGCATGATTCCTTTGTACTCTGGTTGCTTTCACTGTTCATTTACAATGCAGGAATAATAATACAAAACATTGAATGAGAAGGTGTTTTCAACCTTTGATTGGTACTGTATATAAAAAATAAAAAATGTAATATTATTTACTTTATTTTAGTAATTCAGTTCAAAATCTCCAAACCATCACTGATCATCAGTAAATGTTGCATTTCATTTAGACATCAAGCAACCAGAGTCTGGAGGAAGAGTGGAGAGACCCAAACTGCTTGAAGTCTAGTGTGAAGTTTCCACAATCAGTGATGATTTGGAGAGACATGTCATCTGCTGGTGTTGATCCACTGTGTTTTATCAAGTCTAAAGTCAGACTGAAAGTGCAGTTTTGTTTTCCCACAAAATCTTACAGCACTTCATGCTTCCCTCTGATGACAACTTTTATGAAGATGCAGATTTCATTTTCCAGCAGGACTTGGCACTTTGCCCACACTGCCAAAAGTACCAATTGGTCTTAAATATTATTCTAATTAGAGTTCTTAGTTGCTGTAGGCCAAAATCATCAAAGATAAAAGAAATATAAATCTATATATAATATGAGTTTCACATTTGGAACTGAATTACTGAAATAAAGTAACTTTTTCAATGATATTCTTATGATTTCACAGCTCATTTTAAGTAAGTGTATCCTTTGCAACCTTTGGTTTGCAATGAATGAAACCAAAACTGTACTACTGCGTGTTTAGGCTGTTCCCTGCCAGACCCAGCAGGGGTCCGCTTCGTTTTTGGCCACATGATTCCACAGAAACACTGAAGAAAATACACTGGTAATATCTTGCTGTGGTTTAGACTGTAATGCCCAATTTTCTCCAGTCCAGAATGGACCAGTTTTAAGTTTTCCTCCATTTCCCAGCTTCCAGAAACAGCAGATCACCAGCTACCATGATTACTTATACTTAATTCAAACCACAGTTCTGAGATTCTGAGATTACCATATGAACAAAAGTATTGGGACGCCTGCTCATTTATGGTATCTTTTGCAAAAAAAAAAAAGTTAATAAAAAGAGTTTATCTTGTTTTTGGAGTAGTAACTGTCTCTATTGGTGAGAGAAAGTTAGTCATGGTGCCAATAGGGTAATACAGTATTTGTTTATCTGCTCACTCAGATAAACAGAGCATCCTATTCTACCTGCAATACTATTCTTATATTATTATAAGTATTATTATTAATATTATACTATTTTTACCACAGCGACTAGATAAGATGTTTTAGCAGCAGAGGGTGTAACTGAAAAGTAGCTGAATGCAGTCAGTTAAAGAGCTGTTTTTCTGTCCAGGAACATTTGGGTGTAGTGTATGGTGAATTGTGTAAAAGAAAGGCAAATGACATTTAATGGCAATTAGCAGTGTAAGAAAATATAATTGTACTAAATTGTGTTATTTTGTTTTGCAATACTTTTTCAATTTTCAAACAAACTCTAAATTGCTTTTTAATGATTAGTTTACATGTAAAGATTGGTGTCAGAAGTGGTGCATTTAGCATTGTGTCTAAACCCCGCCCACTAGATAGGAATGTCTTTAGATCTCACTTTTCTGGTTGGATTAACTTTCTTTTGGTCTGATTTTATAAATATTACTTTTTTACAATTTCAACAGTTTAAACAATAGCAATATACAGTGCCAGTCAAAACTTTGGACACACCTTTTTATTATTTTTACCATATATTGTAAATAAATATAATTTAATAACTTAAAAGTGCATTTAGCATTTAGGTGCTCTTATCTGAAGTTCTGTTAACTTGCGGTTTCTAAAGCTGGTAACTCTGATGAACCTGTGCAACAGAGGTAACTCTTGCTCCTTCTTTCCTGCGGCCATCCTGATGAGTGCCAGTTTCATCATTCAACATTTTTGATGGTCAAGATGTTCAAAGCTGTCATCTAAGCAAAAGGTGCTACTTTGAAGAATCTAAAATATAAAACATATTCTGGTTTGTTTCACACTTTTTTGATTACTAAATAATTACATAAGTTTTTCTTTATAGTTTAAATGACTTTAGTATTACCGTATTTTTCACACTATATGGTGCACTTAAAATCTTCAGAGAGCCTTATGTAGGAATTCTACCAGTAAGGCTCTAAGAAGCAGTAAAGGCACTCTGCTGAAGTTCAGCGTTATACAAGAACTTCAGTGAAGTTTCTCCAGCACCGAGGCTGGAGCAGTATTAGCATTAGCCGCTGACTGCGCTAAGTGATAGCTCTTCTGCTTTTCAGAGGTGAGTATTATCGGCCTGTAGCCTGCAATAATATCGGCTAACCCTGGCTAGCACTGCTTTCGCAGCATTAACATTAGCTGCTAACCTTGCTAACTGCTAGCTCTTTCACCGTTCAGAGGTGAAACCTGCTGAACTAGAAGGGAAACATGGCAATACCCCTGTTCCTTACTAGTGTCGCATAAAGCACCTTATAATCCGGTGCGCCTTATAGTGCGAAAAATATAGTAATCTACAATGCAGTATATTTTAAAATAATTCATTGTATGCATTCATAGAGGGGGTGTTCATAAATATTTGGAAATATAATCTACAGTCAATCAGCCTGTGAGTGCCTGTAAGTGTATTTCCCAATTTCCCATTAACCAGTTAAAGCTTAATGGTATGCATGCTTATGACCCTCCACCCACTGCTCACCATTATCTACCTCGCAGATCCATCTCCCCCCACCGTAACCTGACGGCAGAGTCTCTACGGCCACAAAGTAATAAAGCTTCCATTAGCCAAGTTCTGTACGCTCTGCATCAGAGTTCATTCTACATTTCCTTCACCCCTTCAACTACCCAACGCTTCCACCAGAGCCTCATTAACAAGCATGACTCTGCATTCCAGACCCTCACCAACGACGCAGAGCGGTGGGGAATCCATTGAAAGGACGGTTTCCAAGGACCCCGAGTTAATGAAGTGTGCTGTGCAGAAATAACCTATAGGTGAAGGCCATACATCACGGCTCCGGCCATAAAGCCCACGCCGCCAAGACAAATCCATTACAGCCAGTGCAGGAGAATGCTGAGTAAGTAATATCAATCATCATAATGGCCCGGAATTCAATTACACCCAGGAATGGGAAATGATTGTTAATTTGAACGAACTCCAAGCAGCACTGGAGCTGTGGAGGTTCTCTCGTCTTACCGGAAGATGAGCATCTAAGAGCTTCTCACTGACGAGTTTTGTGATGCGGTACATGAGCTAAGCGCTTTCAATAAAAACCATCATCCATCAAGCATTTCCCTTTATTTTTAGACTTTTTTTCTACGTTAAAAACTATTCCATAATGATCCAGGGTATTCTGGTTCTGATGCGGCATCAGCAGTTGGAGTCTGAGAGAGAGCAATTAGCCATGCTCTCTCTTGGTAGGTACTGTAGGTGGCACTTACTCTCCTCTATCTATCATTACTAGTGTGATGTTGGTCAGCACAGACATCTGTTAGCTGATCTGGTATCAGAGCTGGGGATCTGGCACTTTCCTCAGAGTGCATTGTGATGCTGCCTAGTGATGCTGCATCAGCAGCCAGAGTCTGAGAGAGCACAACAAGCCATGCTCTCTCTGAGAAAGTTATATTAATCATCATAATATCATCATCAACCATTTCCGTTTATTTTTGGACTTTTTTCCACATTAAAAACTATTCTATTAGGATCCAAGCTATTCTGGTTCAAATCCTGAGTCAGGCTGCTGCTTCAGCATCAGCAGCTGGAGTCTGAGAGAGCACAATAAGCCATTCCCCTTTGGGTGGGAAATGTAGGTGGTGCTCTCTCTCTCTCTCTCTCCTGCGCTCTATCCATCACTACTAGTGTGATGTTGTTCAGCACATGCAGCTATTAGCTGATCTGGTATCAGAGCTGGGGATCCGGCACTTTCCTCAGAGTGCATTGTGTTGCTGCCTAGTGATGCTGCATCAGCATCCTGAGTCTGAGAGAGCACAATTAGCCATGCTCTCTCTGAGTAATTAATATCAATCATCATAACGGCCTAAAAGTCAATTACACCCAGGAATGGGAAATAATAATTAATTTGAATGAACTACAAGCAGCACTGGAGCTGATGCAGTACATGAGCGTAGACCTTTCCGTAAAAAACATCATCCATCAAGCATTTCCCTTTATTTTTAGACTTTTTTCTACATTAAAAACTATTCTATTAAGATCCAAGCTATTCTGGTTTGAATCCTGAGATCCCCAGAATCCTGAGCTGGGGATACGTCGCTTTCCTCAGAGTGCATTGTGATGCTGCCTAGTGATGCTGCATCAGCAGCCGGAGTCTGAGAGAGCACAATTTGCCATGAATAATATTATTCATCCTAATGGCCCAGAATTCAATTACACCCAGAAATGGGACTTGATTGTTAATTTGATTGTTATCTGGAGCTGTGGAAGCTCTCTCGTCTAACTGGAAGATGAGCACCCAAGAGCTTTTCACTGATTTTTGTGATGCGGTACATGAGCTAAGCCCTTTTAAATGAAAACCATCATTCATCAACCATTTCCCTTTAATTTAGGTCTTTTTCTACATTAAAATGTATGTCATTATTGTCTGAGGTATTCTGGTTCGAATCCCGAATCAGGCTGCTGCTTCAGCATCAGCAGCTGGAGTCTGAGAGAGCACAATGAGCCATGCTCTCTCTGCTTTCCTCAGAGTGCAGAGTGTGGTGTTGCCTAGTGATGCTGCAGTATTGGTAAGTATTGGTATCTGTACAGGTTTGAGAATTTAACAGCTGCACCATTTAAAGTAAAAAAAAAAAAATACAATAAGACAGTGGTAGAATAAAAGTCCAAAATTATCTGTTGCAGTTATTGATCATAATCTCAGTATTGGGCCAATAAAAATATATTGGGCTTCACTATTTTTACAAAATCATATACAGTAACAGCAGCCAATATATTATGCATTCATAAGGAACATGCAGTGCAGATCCTAAACAGTAGCAGTGTGATACAGTATATTGTATTTCTAAATCTGAATTCACTAAAATCTTGCTCTAATCCGCCCCCAGCACCGGCTGAGCAGAGCCAGAGCTTCAGGACAAGGTCGCGGAGGTCGAGCCGAGTGTGTGGTGGGTGCAGGAGATAAGGAGGTTTATAACGGTGCCAATACTTACATTCGCTGCCCTCTCCGGGGGGCTGATAAAACGAGAGTCCCAGGGAGATAATGGCTGCGATTTCGAGGATGATAAGGGTCACATCTTGTAACGCTTCCCACACTAACTGTAAGAAAGTTTTTGGCTTCTTTGGAGGTATAAGGTTTTGCCCGTAGACCGTTCTTCTCTCTTCTAGGTCGGTCACATTTCCCGTCAGACCTGTTGTAAAAAAAAAAAGAAAATATATTTTTATTAGAACTTTCAATAATAAAATCAGTTACTTTGGTAAATGCTGCATAACGTGTGTTATTATGTTATCTTGTCATAGTTGAATAATGAGAGTTCAGACAAACTGTGAACCTCAAACGCGGCTGTTCCTCTTTTAAAAGAACATAAAGCAGAATTTTAGAAAAGAATCACCAAAAGTGTCTTATCACAGTCATGACTCTACATACAACCCCCAAAATTTACTGTATATAAAAACTGGCTAGAAGGGGAAGATCCAGGCAAAGCTGGAGAAAATGTAAATTTGTAGTTGTTGATCTGTGCTAGCCTATGAGCTAAAGCTGTGATATGCCTATCTATAGTCTGCTCCCATAAAAAAGCTAACTGAACAACCCAAAAAAAAAACTCACCGCCATATATTTTAAAATCTGCCTCTTTGACTTTTTATTACCCTTAGAGGATCATTCAAGATTACATTTTTAGTAGTAAATGATAAGATGATCAGGGGCATCAGATATTAAGGAAACATGCAAAGTTTAAGCACTCTCAGCTCTGGTCAGCAGAGCTAAAGGTAGTATTTTATTACTATAACTGCACAGTTCCTCACAGAAATCTGTGTGGTGTTGCATCTAACTCTGTGTGTTGCTGACTCCCAAACACACATTTCCCACCCTTGATTTCCCACCCAGATTTAATAATATAACAGTGGTGCTACAGTTCTTGAAGCTAGCAAGCAAACCTCAGCTGCTACACAGCCTAAAAAGACTCGACATTCATACAAAAAGCTCAACGATCAAAGATGGAATAAAATAGGAATAAATATTGGCAGTGTGTTGGACAGACGGAGAAAAGTAAGAGCTCAGAAAGACTACATAACAGACACCAAGCTACTACTTCCTCCTGAACAGGTTAGCTTTAGCCAGGTCATTTATCACAACCACTGGGTTTAGCTTATTGGAAATGGGCGTTTTAATGAATGTATATATTTGAGTGTTCACGTTCATATCAGTGGTCTGTGTACAGCTGGGATAACAAGGAAGAGGGAAAAGATAATGTTAGCTAGGTCAGCTAAAGTGATTTGAACTATGCTGGCTAGTGTAGTCATGCTACACCATAGACTGTATATAGCTGGACAGAGCATCGTCTCTCAAAAGTGAAGCCACCACAGGTCGGACGCCCCCTGCTGTTCGGTTTTAGAAAGCTGTGTAACCACACCCATCCCCATAGGTTTCAATGGCAAAACAGACAACATTCAATCACATTTTTTTTCCAATATACTGTCATTCTACCTCCATTATTTAAATGCAACAGCTAGTGTAACCTCTGCTTATATTGTCAAATTTTTATATCCCCACAGAACTTGTTTTTAAAAACGTTATTCAGCTCTATTCAAAAAAAGGTGTGGTTATTGTAAAAGGGCTGGTTATGGGCGGGACCAATAACAGACCGTCAGCTCCGCAGCCTGTGACCGTGAGGCAGCCTTTAGGGGCGGGTTATGTAAATGAGTAGGCGGTCTCTCCACAGTCTTTCTCCCTCCTCTGGTCTCTACTGCGCAGACTCGGGTTTCAGGATCACCAACATGGCGGAAGATTTTGGCTTCATTTTCATTGAATGAATGGGAACGGCGACACGCATATATCTTTTTTTACAGTCTCTGTGCTACACACGCTAGCGTGTTCTGCAGTCAGTCACTACAGAGGAGCAGAAGTGTGGTATCTGATTACTACATCGGCAGTGGCGAGTATACCAAAAACATTTGCCAGAAACTGAAAGTTAGACTCAATATTGACTTAATTTATCTAGAAATGTTATTATACATTATGCGACTTCAAAAATCCAAAACACTTAACAGTAAACGTTACCTATGGCCATTTGTAGCAAATAGTTAGCGCTAACTATGTAGATGTTTATTTTAAGTCTTTATTGGCTTGACACCAGTGATGGCTGGTCATAATATCTGCAAAACTAAGCAGTAAATACAGCTCTGGAAAAAAATAAGAGACCACTTAAAAATAATGAGGTTCTTTGATTTTACCCAATTGAAAACCTCTATAATTAAGAGGAAGATGGATGATGACAAGCCATTAAACCAAACTGAACTGCTTGAATTTTTGCACCAGGTGTATATACCAGGCATAAAGGTATCCAAAAGCAGAGGAGAACATGCTAAAAAAGATGCATGGAAACTGTGATTAAAAACAGGGTTATTCAACCAAATATTGATTTGTGAACTCTTCTCAAACTTTATGAATATGAACTTGTTTTCTTTTGGTCTGACAGCTCTGCATCTTTTTTTTTGTTATTTCAGCCATTTTTCATTTTCTGCAAATACATGCTCTAAATGACAATATTTTATTTGAAATTTGGGAGAAATATTGTCTGTAGTTTTATAGAATAAAACAACAATGTCCATTTTACTCAATATCTTTATACCTTTAAATAGCAACATCAGATATACTGATTCTGAAACTGAAGTGGTCTCTTAATTTTTTTCCAGAGCTGTATATTACTGGGATCTGTAAAGTAGTAACTGTAACTCTAGGATGTGTATTTTGGGAGCAGTGGGCTTTATTTTCCCATATAACAGTCTTGGCTTAGGCTAACGCAGCTAGTGGTGCATAAAGCTAGCTAGCTAACTGCAGATAGAGTTATATAAAATCCACATGAGCTGGTTTATAACATTGCTTGCCATGGCAAAAAGATACTGAACTTGTCTTGCTTAGCAACCCGAGTGAGCTTGGCATTTGTAGAGGGGTGGATAGTGTAGATAACTCTCTCTGATGTTGATAAATTGGGCTGCTGTAGCCATTTCACACAAACACATTCTAACTTCCTACTGATTTCCTACTTATGCTTTAATTTTAGACAAAAGCAGTGAAAACAGTAAATAAGCAATTGTTCCCATATTTTTTGGACATACAGTGTATGTGGGTTCTGTGGGTTATTGTCAGTGCAGTAAACCAGCCATTTATAGCTGAATATATTAGGGGTTTCTTTCTTTTCACAGGCTTTAAATCCATGGGTTCTGAAGCGAAATAACAGGGTGGTAAATATGCTTTTATACTGTATATAAATTTAAAATTGCCTAATATTGTAAGCAGTAGCTTCTTACAGATGGCATACTGTGAGATTTGCCTCTGCAGTGGAATCACCAGTATTTCTTCTACTGTTCCAAAAGCAGAACTTATTCTGTAGCTCAGTATATTCTACACACAGTGGTGTTACTACTGCTAGTCTTTCGTCAGGTCAGCTGGCTCGGAAGTTAACTTTTCCTTTGTCATGACTCAAAAAACGTCAGCCATCAATTCAGAGCAATCTGCCACACTCTCTGCATCTCTACAGCGTCTTTTCTAGTCTTTTATAACAATGCCCAAACCCAGAGCGGCATGCTGTGAGATTTGCCCCCAAGCGTCTGCTGCGGAATCGCTAACGTTCCTTTTAGCTGCTCCAAAAACAGTAGCAGCATCCTGTGCCCACGTACGAAAAATGAGCAATCCAGCGCTCTGCCTGGGTAAGATTGGGCCCTTGTGTCACCCACGGTCTCCAATTACCCTGCTGACTCACGGCACAGCTTGTGCTCCACACTTACATAAAGCCCTCGGTGCGAGTCGGGCCTGACCCGCCGCCCTTCCCTCCTCTGTAGCTGCCGAGCACCATGCAAATGATCCGAACGCCGCAGCAGCTAAAGTAAGCAGCCCTTCAGAAGCACACGCTACCACGATTAGCACTGCGCTGCTGCTGCTGCTGCTGCAGAAACACTGTTCTGAGCTCATATGTAGCATTGAGATGCGCCATATCAACGAAATTATTGAGACACCTGCTGATTTATTGTGTGCATTTACATGCACATTGTAATACGATTAGAAAAGTGCAGAACATTGGAGTTTATCAATAAGAGCTATAAGATAAATCATATTTTTATCATTAATGCACTATGAGAAATACCTATAGTGCAGCAAGGTCGAATGAGGTGGAGCAAAGTAGAGTGAGGTGGAGTGAGGTAGAGTGAGAAAGAGTGTACTTAATCTGTATATAACTAGGATTTTAGGGTACTCGTGTCTATGTTACCTTCTAGTTCTCTCTTTTCAGTCAGGCTATTATAGTCAGATTTACCTTAGTCATTAGCCATAATCTGATAATCTGATATTAACATTCTCTGCAATAACTGTGCTCCATGACACAAGGAGGTTGGAGGCAGAGCGAGGCAGTGAGAGGTACAGTGAGGTAGAGCAAGGTAGAGTGAGGTAGAGGGTGGAGGAGTGAAGTACAGCAATGTAGAGCGAGATGGAGGGTGGTAAAGTGGGTAGAGCAATGTAGAGTGAGGTGGAGTGACGTAGGGTGAGGTAAAGTGAGGTACAGTGTGGTGGAGTGAGGTAGTGTGAGGTAGAGCAATGCAGAGTGAGGTAGGGTGAGGTAAAGTGTGATAGAGGGGTACAGTCTGATAGAGTAAGGTGGAGTGTGGTAGAGTAAGACAGAATGAAGTTGAGTGAGGTAGAGTGAGATGGATTGGGGTAGAGCAAGGTAGAATGAGGTAGAGCAAGGCAGAGTAAGGAAGGGTGAGGTAAAGTGGGGTACTGTAAGGTAAAGAGTGATAGAGTGAGGTACAGTGTGGTGGAGTGAGGTAGCATGAGGTAGAATGAGGTAGAGTGTGGTAGAGTAGGCTATAGAGTGAGGTGGAGTGGGGTAGAGTCAAGTAGAGTGAGGTAGAGTGTGGTAGAGTTAAACATCAAACTACATCTTTTTATGAGAAAAGTGCAGTAAAGTCAGGGTTGTGCGTCCGTGCAAAAAAAGGCTACTGACATTTAGCGGCAACCCCCCGTACCTGCCCCTCCTGCCATAAATAGGTTTATCAATATTATAACACCAGAGTCTAAAGGTTACATTAGACTGAAAATGCTCGCCTGTAATCCCCCTGGCTCTGGGGGATAAGCTATGGGAACACATAACAAGGAAAACTGTGATGTTAATTTATGGGTTCAGCCAACTTTTTGTTCTTCGGCTGACCCTAACTGGTGTTAACTTGCTCCACATATTATGAAAATATGGTATTTTTTGAGTGCTGGTCATAGAAGAAGTAAAGGTTGGTAAATGTACTGGAAATGTACATTAGTTGATTCTGGATCCATTAAAACCTGTGATATTAGAGTGTTTGTGTCTATGTTACCTTCTGGCTCTATCCTTTTAATCAGGCTGTTACAGTCACATTCATCTTAGTCGTTATCTGTTATAATCTGAGGTAGCACTTTAAAATAAGACTACCTTTATAAAGGATTTATAAATGGTTTACAATTAGTTTATTAATGGTTACTTATTAGGTTGTAAATGCCTTAAAAATCATTAATAATCAGTTATAACACATACGTAGAAAGGGCAACAACAACCAAATACTGAACCTACAGCCATCTATACTGTTGCCCTTTCTACGTATGTGTTATAACTGATTATTAATGATTTTAAGGCATTTACAACCTAATAAGTAACCATTAATAAACTAATTGTAAACCATTTATAAATCCTTTATAAAGGTAGTCTTATTTTAAAGTAGTACCTAATCGGATAATCTGGTAATCACATTCTCTGTACTCCAGAAATCCAATCAGAACTAATTTGAGCTCTTTATATTTCTTTTAATAATTTATAAGTAGTTTTGTCCAGAGGAGGATGAAGAAAAGCTGAATTGCAAGAATCTCATCTGTAAAAAGCACTTTCCATCAAATTGCTGTACAAAAATAAATCTGATTTAATCTGATTTGGTTTACATAGCTGTAATTAACTGGGATTTAAAATCTACAGATAAAACACAAAGCACAGCAAAATGCACTAGCAACTGTGGCTGGAATGTAAATAAACCGCAGACTGCAGTGATACAGAACAAGAAACACAACCATCCAACACAACCACCGATCTGCAGCAATTTCCCTAACGAACACTCAGTCCTGCATTTAAATAAGATACAGTATATTTTCAGCCTTGTGGTTTCGTTCGTGTCACTTTACGCTCAGGAGGACACTTCAGGCTGGTTTTCCTAACTGGCTTCATCCAGGCCTAGCTTTTCTAACATTAGCAAGCTGCAATTAGCCACATGCTTGAAGTTACGCTAGCCTGGTGTCACCGGGCCTGAAGTTCTACCTGAAAGGGCCTCATTAAGTTGATTCCAACACCAAGTGGCCGTGTTCCAGCTCGGACAGCAACAGAACACATGCTGAACTACAAAACAGGTATTTTAAGTGACAATGGCCAATTACAGATCGCTTTCCTCCCCACTGAATAAGCGAAGAAATCCTGAGGCGGGAGAAGCAGCTTGTTTCAAACAGACGTTCAAAAGTATTATTATACTGATTTAATGATCAGAAAATTACAGGGAGATCCCAACGGGATGGATTCTAAGAACATGTTGGGAAGATAAGCTTCAGATGCATGTTTGAGACCAGTTGTGCTGCATGCTGTTAGCATGACAGAATTGCCAATTGCTATTTAGAGAAGAGAAAAGACAGAAAGAAAGAGTCTGCCTGCTTTTATATTGACTTTTTAAACGTGCTGCTGGGTTTAGTAATAACTAGTTTTCAGTTATTGTGCATTAAGAGGGCACTTGTGTATTTGTAGTGTTATGTTGGAGATTTTGCCCATCTTTTGCAGATATTTGCGCAAGATTGCACAATGAATTGTTTTAGTATTGTCATTGCATTGTGCAGGACGTGTCAAGGATACACAGCAAAACATCTATGGATGTGCCCTCCTGGTGGAGTCTGACAAATGTATGCAACCTGAAAGAGCTGACAGGACCATGCCCTGCTACCAGTAGTGATAAGGACATTAGAAATATGCAAAACTAGAGTCAATAAGAGAGAAAATCCGTTTTCAAATTGGATTTTTTCATTGGATTCAATTGGGTCACCAGTGGCAAAGAATTTGGAGCTGCCACAGAGCAGTGCAGAAAGTGGTGCATTTTTTTACGCCCATAACCATGGTCAAAGTTCAACGTGATTCAAATTTGAGCTCGTGGCAAACGGTACAGTGGCAAAAAAATGTAAAAAAGTTGACGCTCAGTATCAGCAGCAGCACAACACAACCACAGCTGGCCAGCTTCCAGTAGAGCCACTGAAGATTGAATTGCATTCTGACAAGAGCTGAGGTAAGTGAGGTTAAGATGTTGGATGATGATCACCACCCCACCTCACCTTATACTAACTTCTCAACTCATCCCATCCACCTACAAGTGCACAGAATACAGTTTCAATGATCCCCAGCTCAATGCTCTGTGGACGGTTTATATACTTCTAAGCTAGCTCACAGCTAGCATTAGTCGTAGTGCCAGCATGTTTATCTGCTCCATTACTTACACTCTTGAGGTGTTTAGTTGGGTTGTGCCTGGTATACAGCTGCCCCAATTCATTAATTCAATTATTACATGTAGTTGTAACTATTTCAACTTCACCAACTGGTGTAAGTGTGGTTCTGATATGACCCTGGACAGATGATTGTTTGATTGACAGGTTGGCCATTTTTCAGACGGTGTAAGTATTGATTCTCACAAACCATATAGCAGAATGTCTTAAGAGACCACTTCAGTTTCTGAATCAGTTTATCTGATTTTGCTTTTTATAGGTATATGTTTAAGCAAAACATTTCTCTCAAATTCAAAAAAAATACTTCAAATAATGCAAAGAAACCAAGTTCATGTTCATAAAGATTTAACAGGTCAGAAATCAATATTTGAGTGGAATAACCCTTTTTAAAGCCTTTTTAAATCAGAGTTTTAATGCATCTTGGCATGTTTTCCTTCACCAGTCTTACACACTGCTTTTATATAACTGTATGCCACTCCTGGTGCAAAAAAAATCAAGCAGTTCAGCTTAGTTAGATGGCTTGTGATCTTCCATCTTTCTCTAAATTATTTTCCAGAGGTTTTCAATTTTGTAAAATCAAGAAAAAACATCATCATTAAGTGGTCTCTTATTTTTTCCAGAGCTGTATATGTTCATATATACTGTTGTTGGCATTTATCCTAAAAATACATTTCCCTAAAAATTAAACAAAGCAAGCCCCTCCTCATGCCTGAGCTAGCCAAAGATAGCAGATTAAGATCACCAGAACATGTGCCATTAAACCTGGACTGAAGATAAGCTGACTACTAACTACTCAATGTGCCAAATCAGTTACATATTATACACTCATACGCATATGAATGTTTCAGGAGGCTCAGCACATTATCATGACAGGGATAGGTTACGGATATCGGGTTAGGGGCAGAACTTTGGGTCCAGTCATTCTACCCCAGAGTATCCTTACACAGATCTCAGCAGTAATGTGATTATGGGATATTAATACAGCAAGACTGGCAGCAAACACTCAGCCTTACTGCGAAGAATGGAATTTTTCTTAAACTGATCTGTAACTATTGGAAGACTACTCTATAAAGTTTAATTTATTGAAAACTGGGAAATTGTTGATATTGACATGTAAAGCTCTTGAAAAAATTAAGAGACCACTTCAGTTTCTGAATCAGTTTCTCTGATTTTGCTATTTATAGGTATGTGTTTGAGTAAAATTAACATTGGTGTTTTATTCTATAAACTACGGACAACATTTCCCTCAAATTCCAAATAAAAATATATTCATTTAAAGCATTTATTTGCAGAAAACGAGAAATGTCTGAATTAAAAAAAGATTCAGAGCTTTCAGACCTCAAATAATGCAAAGAAAACAAATTCATATTCATAAAGTTTTAAGAGTTCAGAAATCAGTATTTGGTGGAATAACCCTGGGTTTTAATCACAGTTTCATGCATCTTGGCATGTTCTCCTCCACCAGTCTTACACACTGCTTTTTCATGCCACTCCTGGTGTAAAGATTCAAGCAGTTCAGTTTGGTTTGATGGCTTGTGATCATCCATCTTCCTCTTGATTATATTCCAGAGATTTTCAATTTGGTAAAATCAAAGAAACTCATTATTTTTAAGTGGTATCCTATTTTTTTCCTGAGCTGTATATTCCATAGGACTCTATGTAGCAGAAAATGCAACATTAACGCTATGTGTGGGCTAAACTAGAGGGCTAAACTACACAGTACTAACCCATAATTGGACTGTGAAGCAATCAAATTCTTTTGATATATTGCTAAATGTAAAGGCTAGTCGAAGGTTATCCCTGGACAGTAGAGACAGTTACTCCTACAAAAGTAGCTTAATAAGGTTTTAATACCATTGATTTAGAAGAAACAGCGAATGAGAAGTTATTCCAATACGTTTATCCATATAGTGTGCTTTGGATCTCTGAACCACAGCTAGAGTGTCTTTTACAGATAGAGCACTAAATGGGATGGATGGTAGGATGCAACTGATCAGTCATCTGGGAGATTGGAGATCAACATCAGACTAATCCTGAGCTACTAGAAGTCTGGTGGATGGTTGTAAGTCATTGGAAATGCCTTTACTTTTAGTCAGGGTTGTGTACTAGATAGAACTTCGCAATATGATACATATCAGGATACAGGAACAATGTTTCAATACATCACAATATACTGCGAAACGGTAAGCAAGGTGAAAATCAGAACAGTGCGATTTAACTATTGGGCGGGTTTAAACACAACACTAAAGGAACCACTTCTGACACCAAATTTTACATCTAAATGAATAATTATATATCGATGCTGTGTTTTGAAAATTTATACAGTATTGCAAAACTAAATATCGCATACAAATATGATACAATATCAATATTTTGCATTATGCACAGTTCTCATGGTAAAGCAGTCAGGTCCACACAGGCAGCACTGGCACTGACAGCAGCAGCAGATCTTGAGCAGCAGCTGGGTAAATGTGACTGGGCAGCGCTGTTGTTTCGCAGGGGCTTGAGTAAACAGGATTTGTAGAGTGTGCTAGTTCAGCTGGTCCTACATCCAGCTGTACAGCACTGATCCACAGTCCCCCCGGGCCTGAACCCTGGCCTGGGTCCACAGGCAGCACACCTCACTTCTACACAGCTACTTGCACTATCGCCAAGACAGGTTTTTAGAGTTTTTGAAGATTTTAAGGATAGAGAAGGTGTAGTGTTTGACAAAGAACGGTGTCTTACAGGAATTCAATTGTATTTCAAAAGCGTATATATATATATTGAAACTCATAATAACTCATAATAAAATAACATCTAAATATTAATATTTTGTAAAGTTAAAAGTTAAGGTTACAACAATTATCAAATCAAATCAAATCAAATTTATTTGTATAGCGCTTTTTACAACTGGTGTTGGCACAAAGCAGCTTTACAGAAACATGTTTACAGGACAAAGAATCAGGCAAAACATTAAACATAGAATATACATAATACAGAACCCCCAGTGAGCGCGGAGGCAAGGAAAAACTCCCTCAGAGCTGCAGGAGGAGGAAGAAAATTACAATTTTGATAATACACTTAACAAATGTTGCATGTTGCAGCAAAGATGGCTGTGTCCCAAAAAAATCTGCCTGTTTAAAACCACACTCCCTCTACGTTTCTCACCTCTATAGCACTGCAGGTTGTTGACGGCACCAGAGAGTATGCAGGGGGTAAGGAGTGATTTGGGTCGGGTCTGTAAACACTAATATGTGAAGTTCACTGAGTGAGAAGCAGATGAACTAAACGTAACAGAAATTTGATGACTTTGATAGAAACATTACATTCGGAACTCATATTATTTCGGGCCAGGTGATGCCACTGATTATGAATACTATTTTTATGATGATTTTTCACGAGCCTGATTTTTTGGTGCCCATGGCAATTTTGAACGTGTAGCAGGGCTGAAATGCTGGCATGGATGTATTATGTTAACAAATGAAATGAAATTGAACAGATAAAACCTATAATATCTTGTGTTTATACTGTCTACAATCAGATAATACATCTGTTGTTAACAAACACCTTTTGATAACACTGTCATTAAATTTCATACATCTTTATAAAGTAATTTTTCACCCAACACAGATGGTAACACTGAAGCTAAGACGAGCAAACAACAGTTATTACAAGAATAAATGGAATTGCACTTCCATTCGCCTTTAGAATGCCATGTGAACTTTATAGATACAAAGAAATATTTCCTTTAAGGCACAGACAGAAAGAAAAAGAGCTAGCAAAGTAAGGAATGAGAGAGAGTGCAAGAATGTACTGTGTGTGAAGTGGGAAGGCATCAAACGATTCCAACACCAAGGAAAGAATGCCCAGGTTGCAAATAGCACAGACGGCTAAAAATAGCCTCATTAAGCATTCCATTTAATTGTGCCTCTGTGTGGAAGGCTCATTCTCCTCTACCAGCTTCTGTCTCTCATTCCTCATCGATCCCACAACCAACCCACCAGCCCACCAGCTCAAAGACCCACCAACATACCAGCCCACTAACATACCAGCCCCCCATGATGCAACACCACCTCCCACGCCTGTGGCTCCATCGCCCGTATCCTCAGGAAACCATCTTGGTCATCATTGGTGCAGTCGTATTTTATAATATTAAACCAGCTTGTCTTCATTGATGGAACAATCAATAATGAATTCTGAATGATATCAGGGGATTCTAAAGAAAAATACTTGGACATCTGTCCATGAACTGAATCTCAAGAGAAGGTGGGTCTTGCAGCAAGACAATGACGAGATAAAAGTCGTAATATTACGAGAATAAAGTTATAGTATTTTGAGGGAAATGTAGTATTAACTACTTGGGCTGTAGTGTAAGAAACTCGGGAGGAGGGGGGGAGGAATGAGCATTTTCCACTTATAATTTGGATTATTATTATTATTAATCAGGATGCTCAGGATTTGTCACTCTCACACTATGTGTGTGTCTTCCTCTCTCACCCTTTTTTTCTGTCGCATGCACTCTGTCTCCTATACTTGCTCAACCACACATTAACGACCCACCAACAATAAAATTCTACGCCAACAATAATTTATAGGCGACGTTGTCGATTACGCCGTTTATTCCTTGCAGCTATAGTACAAACTAGTTAACATTAGGGCATCGTATGTCTTCAGAAAGGTGGCAGGTGGTGCACCAATTAGTTATTATTGTCCATACCTTAATTCCTGTCTAATGAGCTGCTAAAATTAGATTTAATTATTTAGCTTTTATTCGATTTTATTTTTCTGTTTTCCTTATTTTATTATTATTATTATTTATTATTGCTTTAATTTTTTTAGTTCATTTATTTATTTATTTATTTGATTTTTTTATTGTATTATGTAAAAGTTAGTTTTAGCTTAATTTTAACTAATTTTTGTCTTATCTTCTTTTGATCTTAATTTATTTTATTATAATTTTTATTTTTTGTTATTATTCTAATTCTATTTTTATTTTTTTATCTATTTTTTATCTATGTATTTACTTACTGTTATTTTTAAATAATTAATTTTAGCTATTATTTTCTTTGTCATGTCAGTCCCTGCTTTTTTAAATGCTCGGCTACATTGAAAATAAGGGTTGCCCTCAATGTACATCTGAGTCAAAATAAAGATTCATTGATTGATTGTTACACCTTAAGTGCTGGAGCCTCTGCTGTCTGTTGCATTAGTTAAGGTGGAACGGGAAAGTTAGCTAGCTAGCTAACCACTGAGACAAACTACTACCAAATTTGTTAGGCTTGTTATGAAGAATATGGCTATTAACCATTGAAACTACAGACTAAACTATGGTAATATAGTGGATATTGTAATTTTTAAGAAGAAAAATACTCAAATTTGTGGGTTTCTTTGCTTCTTTTGAACGCAGAAAACAGAGGGGCAGAGCTAAATAATAGGGTAAAGGGGTGAAATGTGATTGGACCTAAATGTCCAGATTGTCATAGACACGTCTTCTAATACAGTATGCAAGCAATGTAGATGCAATTGTGATAGAAAGCCCTGCCGCGGGGCTCTAACTGGTTCTCCGGGGTTTGAATCCCGTTCATGTAGCTTGCCATCGGCTGCCGGAGCCCTGAGAGAGCACAACTGGCTTTGCTCTCTCCGAGTGGGTAGATGGCGCTCTCTCCCCACATCATTCCTAATGTCGATCAGCACAAGGCGTCTGTGAGCTGATGTATCGGAACCGAGTCACTGATATTTCCTCTGAGCGTTAGTGCTGTGATGCTACTCGGTAATGCATCAGCGGCAGTTCGAAAAGAAGCGGTGGCTGACTTTACATGTGTCGGAGGAGGCATGTGCTAGTCTTTATTCTCCTGGTGTTGGGGAATTACTAGTGATAGGGTCCTTTATTAGAGTCCTAATGAGTGGGTTGGGTAATTGACCTTGTAAATTGGGGAGGAAATGGGATAAAATTTAAAATAAAGAGATAAAAAGGAAATGCCTGCCAATAGAGTGGCCCATTCTACAGCATTTGCACCCCAAGCTTCATGTGCTGTAGACGGTATGAAGCCCATCAGCACTGAGCCGAAGGGCCAGTGATAACTGAGCTCCATCCAATACTCATGACTCAACATCTAAAACAGTTCTGATTCCCTCACTTTACTCAATAAAGACATTTTACTCAATAAAGACATTTTACTCAATAAAGGCAGTTTAGTAGTTGAGTAAATGAGCTGAAGCACCGCAGCCGTTTCTCTGTATGTTCATAAAGCAGGTGTAGATACAGCAGTAGGTTCCGTCCTATCTTGTTATATACTGTAGACTGAAGTGGGCTGGTACTGGAGCTGTAAAGGTCATCTCAGGTTTATGCTGCTGCAGAGAAAGACTAATATAAAACACGAGAGAGAGAGAAAGAGAAAGAGAGAGAGAGAGAGCAGTTCTGCTGTTCTTCTCTATGGATCAAATGAAGAACATTGTCGAGCCAGGCTTTAACCACTGCTGCTCCTCTCATTAATTTGGGTGTAAAACCAGAGCGCCATACCGGAATGACGAGGCAGCTTTAGCAACATAGTGCAACAAGGAACGAGCAAGAGGATTAAACTGTATATTAATTTGTCAAATAAAAATTTTATAAACACACCAACTGTCAAACTGTTTTTTTACAGTTTTATTTTTATGTACAGTGCCAGTTAAACATTTGGAAACATCTACTCATTCAATGTTTTTTTCTACATTCTAAATGAATATAATCCAGATTATGAAGGAAAACATAAGAAATCATGTAGTGAATTAAAAGTGTTAAAAAAAACAAATCTAGGTGCGGTTTCTAAGGCTGGTAACTCTGATGAACTTATTGTGTTTAACAGAGGTCACTCTTGCTCTTCCTTTCCTGGGGTGGTCCTGATGAGTGCCAGTTTCATCATTATAATGATTTGTATATACTTTGCGACTGCACTCGAAAATACTTTTTTAAAGTTCTTGAAATATTTGACTCATGGATTGACTCATCATTTCCGAAAGTATTTTTCTTTATCTTAGTTTAGTAGAGTAGTTCTTGCCATAATATGGATTAGAACATTACTGAAATAGGGCTATTCACTGTATACCAACTCTACCTCTTCACAACTTTACAACTGATGCTCTCAAACACATTAGGAGAACAAGAAATTCAAGCAGTTCAGTTTGGTTTGATGGCTTGTGATCATCCATCTGCCTCTTGATTATATTCCAGAGGTTTTTAGTTTGGTAAAATCAAAAGAAACTTATATTTTTAAGGGGGTTATTTTTTTCAGAGCTGTATATATAATTTAATTAAGTTTACCTAAACAGGCTAAAGTATAGAGAATGAGAGAGCTTGTATGTACCTTATATTAATTAAAAAAAATAATAAAATGTACCTTAAAATTAATCCTTAAATAGTTATATATATACACATATATACATATACACTTCTGTGTAATCTACATGTTTAATTCCAAAAAATAACTGTTGTAGGTTTACAATCTCATTTTACACAAATTATTGTATGTAATTGGATGCAGAAAAGTTGGGTAGTGTTTCTCTACTACTATATACTATACTATATATAAAATATGTACATATATATATATATACAGTATATATATATATATATATATATATATATATATATATATATATATATATATATATATATAGGGGTTTGACAATGAACTGAAACACCTGGTTTTAGATCACAATAATTTATTGTGGTGACGGACAGTTCTGGTGGAAACAGGAGAGTTGAGATGCACATTGAATTTTGCCGTGATTTGATCAGCCATGGTTTTATGTTTTTTGGATACAATCCGGGTTAGCACCCAAGCATACCTTTCAGACAGCTTCCTCTTGCGTCCACAGTTAATCCTGTTGGATGTGGTTCGTCCTTCTTGGTATGCTGACATTACCCTGGATACCTTGGCTCTTGATACATCACAAAGACTTGCTGTCTTGGTCACAGATGCGCCAGCAAGACGTGCACCAACAATTTGTGCTTTTTTGAACTCTGGTATGTCACTCATAATGTTGTGTGCATTGCAATATTTTGAGCAAAACTGTCCTCATACCCTGCTAATTGAACCTTCACACTCTGCTCTTACTGGTGCAATGTGCAATTAATGAAGATCAGCCACCAGGCTGCTCCAATTTAGCCATGAAACCTCCCACACTAAAATGACAGGTGTTTCAGTTTCATTGTCCAACCCCTGTATATATATATATATATATATATATATATATATATATATATATATATATATATTTAGTGTGTGTTTAGAAAAAATTATAAATATATTAAATATAATCTTCTATTTACCATATTTAATTAATTAAAGTACTTTTAAAATAACAGTGGGTTTGTATGTTATTTTACATTTTTTGCATTGTAAAATAAAATAAAAAAAGTAAATAAAAAAAAAGTATAAAAATGATTAAATGTTTGGTATTAATTTTACAGTGTGGGGATCAGAGAGAGAATGATTGGTGTTATTGGGCTGTTTGGTCCGCAGTAAAAGCTGACCGCATCCTTCCATATTTAAACACCCGTCTCTAACCAGAGCCTCTTCTGATTTACCTGCATCTTTATCCAATTCAAATCTACTGTAATATTAAACACCCCCCCCCCCCCTCCCTCATCTCTCAGGCTGAATATAGATTCTGATGGGGTGTGTGGGGGGTACAGACAGAGACAGCGGTACTGCATATTTTAACACTCGTCTTTTTCCCCTGCTTTCCCTCTCTTTTTTCATCCTTTGCTGGAGCTAAAAATAGATTGCCATGGAAACCCTACACATCATGTGGGCGGCGAGAGTAGGCACTGGGTGAACTCCACCGCGATACTGGTGCACTGGTACTGCGGCTGAAGAGTACTACAGACTCCTGTTTTCCCACAATGCCCCCCCCCCCCAACGTCCCCACCCTCTCCTTATGGTAGCGCGTCGTCGTGGACATATGTCACCCGGATACCACGTCACAGCTACCTTGTTGCTATGGGGTTTTTCAGTCTCAGATTGAGATGGTTTTGCTACGTCTGCAATCTGCAATCCAGAGTATGGGTCTGATTATTCTGAGAAACCCAGCAAAGATTATAAAAAAATAAGGGCTAAAAAATCCTAAATACTGGATATATGGGATATCCAATGATATCAGGACAATTCACTTTGTTTAACACCTAAAAAAATCTGATCTTTTAAACCCAAAACATTATATATCATTTGTAAACCATATCATTTAAGATATACATTTTCTGAGACTTCAGTTTCTGATTCAGTTTCTCAATTTTTTCTATTTATAGGTAAATGTTTGAGTAAAATGAACACTGTTGTTTTATTCTAAAAACTACAGTCAACAGTGTTCCCAAATTTCAAATAAAAATATTGTAATTTAGAGCATTTATTTGCAGAAAATGAGAATTGGCTGAAAAAACAAAAAAGATACAGAGCTTTTAGAACTCAAATAATGCAAAGTTCATATTCATAAAGTTTTAAAAGTTCAGAAATCAATATTTGGTGGAGTAATCCTGGTTTTTAATTACAGTTTTGATGCATCTTGGCATCTCTCCTCCACCAGTCTTATACACTGCTTTTGGATTACTTTATGCCACTACTTTTGCAAAAATGTAAGCAGTTCAGTTTGGTTTGATGGTTTGTGATCATCCATCTTCCTCTTGATTATATTCCAGAGGTACTCAATTTGGTTAAATAAAAAAAAAACTCTCTTTAAGTGGTCTCTTTTTTTCCAGAGCTGTATAATAATATGTCTTAGATAAAGCTTTTACTTTTTAAAATGTTCTAGTAAACACTTGAGGTCCTTCTCAGAATATCTGTCTGTAAGACGGAGACAAAATCTGGACTCCAAAGGCTTAAGACTTCACCCAAACTGGAGCCATATCTTACACTCTGCACGTCATGATGCTCATTGCTATCTTACACCCCACCAATAGTCTATTCTTTCCTCTGGCGTCCTTCAAATTGCAACGATGCATGTGAATTAATCTACACAGATGGACACAGTGGCTTTGAAGTAAGGTGTGTTCAACACAGGTGTGCCACTGCCTAAAAACAAACTACACAGACGTCAACAGTCAGATGTTTATTGCTGTCTTTGTAGTGAATTGTCAACTCAAGTGTGTGCCCAACTTGTAGGCACCAAAGCATGATATGGAAACATTGGAAATGTCCAGGTAGCTGCCCTATTGAAATAGCAATCCACCAGAGTCAGCGCACACCTGGCTCTTAACAGGAATGGGAAGTGACACACTGATTGGTTTATTGTATGTTACGCCCAATACACACCCCTGATTAATTAAGAGAATTAGTGCATGCCTTTAGCACATTTTAAACTGAGCGAGGCAAACATTTTCCCATTGTTCTGATAGCAATAACACACACACAAGCCCTAAATTAAGCTGGGTGATGTTTTATTTTCTGAATATTGGCGAATGGATGAATTAACGAAGTGTTAGATTAGTGCAGTACACTTCTGCGGTACCTGACTGCTTAGTTGTTCCATGCCAAAAATTCATCAGGAGCTTGCATAACTTTGACCACAAGCTTCCTTCTCCTTGGACTTCACTAAAAATGGAATCATTTAAAACCTTCAGACAGTTCTTTGCGAATCCCCCTGCAGCTTCTCATCAGTCTGCAGGTGGGGTTAAAGTTCTACAGCAGAGCCATATGTTACAAAAGCGAAGTAACTGGCATCCTGTTTCTGTTCAGACAAGCTGCTTGGAAGGTCCTCCATCACCAAGAGACCGAGAAGAACCACAGTCGTTCGTCAGGATGCGGCGATATGTCCAAAACTAGTTTCCATGGCAACTTCCTGTGATATGCCATACGCTGTATTGATGTGCTCCTGAATCAATATCCCAGCATGCACTGTGTGTGTACTGTATGTCAGAGCATTTGATATGGGACAGGTCGACGCTGCGGTGGAGCTGCGGCTTTACGGTCAAATCAAGAACCGGCGCCAACAACTACATGAAGGATTGCAGTCATTAGTGTTGAGCTTAGCGACAAGCATTCTAGGTCTGACTAACACTCTGACAACAACGAAAGTGAACCTTGTGCCTCAACCGTGTGCTTCATATTTTGAGCATAACAATCAGCGAACATGTAAGACTAATCATTTACTGTACATTAATAGCATAGACATAAACTATTTTTGTGTGCATCTTGTTAGTCTGTCAATAATACTCTATTTTATTAATACTGTACTCTAAAACTCAGGAAATGTGCTAGTCGAATTTGCACCAAATTTGGTGTGCTTATTGATCTCATTATTCCAGACAACAATGAATTGGCTTTATCTACATGTTGGCTAATGTTGACTTTCAAACACTCATGGTTCCACAGACTTATATAGAGTGAAAAATCATACCTTTTACCCTTAGGAATAAATTACTTAAGAATGCCTCAACACACCAGTACAATCTATGTATAGTTTCTAAAAATGGCAGCTTCATTGTAATCTAATGATCTATTGAAGCTTCTGTGAGAAATTACCCAAGAAATAAGCACTAATGTTCAGGGACTATCCTTTCAAAGTCCAGGGACCTTCCCTTCAAAGTTCAGGGACTATCCCTTCCAAGTTCAGAGACTATCCCATCAAAGTTCAGGGACTATCCTTCAAAGTTCAGGACTATTCCTTCAAAGTTCAGAGACTATCCCATCAAAGTTCAGGGACTATCCTTCAAAGTTCAGGACTATTCCTTCAAAGTTCAGGGACTATCCTTCAAAGTTCAGGACTATTCCTTCAAAGTTCAGGGACTATCCTTCAAAGTTCAGGACTATTCCTTCAAAGTTCAGAGACTATCCCATCAAAGTTCAGGGACTATCCTTCAAAGTTCAGGACTATTCCTTCAAAGTTCAGGGACTATCCTTCAAAGTTCAGGACTATTCCTTCAAAGTTCAGAGACTATCCCATCAAAGTTCAGGGACTATCCTTCAAAGTTCAGGGACCATCCCTTTAAAGTTCAGGACTATCCCTTCAAAGTTCAAGGACTATTCCTTCAAAGTTCAGGGACTATCCCTTCAAAGGTCAAGGACCATCCTTTCAAAGGTCAGGGACCATCCCTTCAAAGGTCAGGGACCATCCTTTCAAAGTTCAAGAACTATCCATTCAAAGTTCAGGGACTATCCCTTCAAAGTTCAAGGACTATTCCTTCAAAGTTCAGGGACCATCCCTTCAAAGTTCAGGGACTATCCCTTCAAAGGTCAGGGACCATCCCTTCAAAGTTCAAGGACTATCCCTTCAAAATTCAGGGACTATCCCTTCAAAGGTCCAGCATTATCCCTTTAAAGGTCAGGAACCATCCCTTCAAAATTCAGGAACCATCCCTTCAAAGTTCAAGGACTATCCCTTCAAAGTTCAAGGACTTTCCCTTCAAAATTCAGGAACCATCCCTTCAAAGTTCAGGGACCATCCCTTCAAAGGTCCAGCATTTTCCCTTCAAAGTTCAGGGACCATCGCTTCAAAGGTCCAGCATTTTCCCTTCAAAGGTCAGGAACCATCCCTTCAAAGTTCAGGGACCATCCCTTTAAAGTTCAAGTACTATCCCTTCAAAGTTCAGGGACCATCCCTTCAAAGGTTTAGCATTATCCCTTCAAAGTTCAGGGACTAGTCCTTCAATATAAATTATACTTGAATCCAGTGAAAATAGTGTAAAAATAACAGCATCATCTGATTAATCTTCTATGAAAACTCCAGGCATTCTATGAAAACTTAAGGCATTCCTCTCTAGGTAAACTTGTGCTCAGTGACTAGCATTTAAGGTTGGACGGAAAAATAAAATACCATAAAATTAAAGCTCATTTCAGCTCCCATCATAGAGGAATTATGAATTGGACAATAATAATTAACTGTTGCACCACCTGTCCCCTTTTCTGGAGACATACAATGCTCTAAAGTTGACGATTTAACCAGCAGCTAACGCTAGATCAGTTGAAGAAATGCCATTTCAGTCATTTTGGTTAAAAACCCCAGATAGTACACAGCAGGATTAGCCAGCAGACTTTGTTTGAGTGAGGGATCTGTACCTACTGTCTGGGGAGTTTTGTGCTTCTATCACAGTTAAGAATGAACTAGCTTGTTCGTGTTTTGCCTTTTAACACAATCTTACATTAACTTGTGGTAAATGCCCAGCATATACATGGCAATACATGGCCAGCAACAGCTTATTTGCATAAAAGTGACAGAGCCCTTAAATGTCTTATTCGGAAAGGGACTGAAACTGATAAGAACATGGCTGGTAAGATCTCTTTATGTGCGAGTGATTTTGTACAACTTTGTAGAACTTCATGAGCATGTTCTGTATAGCACATAAACCTAGTCTAACCTGGAAATCTTGAAAAAATCAGCACTTTTAAACAAATCTGTCTAAAATTCAATTAAAAATCAATGAATATTAAATCCCTGCACACTTGTATTGTGGCTCTATAATAATGCAGTGAGTGCTAAAGGTTAAATGGAGAGGTGCAGCCGAGCGGAAGGTCCAGTAAACACAGAGCTGAAGATCAGTCATGCAGATGGTGGAACATGTTTCAGTGTTGGCCACCAGCACAGCTGAGGGACCGCAGAGCCGCCGGGCCGCCATCAGAAATCTCCGGTTCCGCCGGCCCGCTGTCCGCAAACACAGACCAGCGGGCCGAGTGTAACCAGTCCCCCAGGACCGGTCCAATCACCACGCACAAACAAACACACACACACAGCACACACACTTCCCCCCGGGCCGAGACCCGCCGGAACCTGACACTCGCCAGATCAGGCATCCCGTCCAGCTCTCGCTACTGCAGGGGGATTCTCACAGCGGCCAATGAGATCACTGCATTTAATGGGTTATAATTGGACTCGGCTCGTTATTTCATCACCTGAGGAGGAAGTGCAGCCCGAGAGGTCGGAGCCACATCACCTCCAGCAAGCCCCGCCCGCTGCTGCACTGAGGAAATACAACCTAAACGCTGGTGGACAGTGTGGTGCATGCTGGGATGCGGTGAGGGTTAGGAGGATTTTCAGGGCAGTTTAATGGGAGTCTGTGGAATACTGAGATACAGAGGTTCATGGGGAATTTGGTGGACTGTAAATAAAAAAGAGGCAAAAACTGCTAAATTAAAGTCAAATACACTGTAAAAAAATGTCTGTAGAAGAACTGTCATTTTGAGGAAATACAAAACATATTTAATTACAGTAATTTAATTACAGATAATATCTGAGATTTTATATAAAACTGAATGTAATTTACAAAAGCAGAAACTGTATAAATGTTTCTGTTGGTTAAATGGATGTATTTATGCACAAACTGATGAATGGATGAATGAATGAATGAATGAATGAATGAATGAATGAATGATTGGATGGATGGATGGATGGATGGATGGATGGATGGATGGATGGATGGATGGATAAATGGATATCTGGATGAATTGATTAATATATGAATTGATGGGAAGCTAAGTAGACGCATAAAGAAATTAAATGAATGAATGAATGAACGAATAGGTGGATGATGGTAGACAAAAATATGAAAGAATAAAATGAACTAAATGTATGGACGGATGAATGAATGAGGAAATGAATGAATTGGTGGATGGAAGGATGGATGGATAAACAATGAATGAATGAATGAATGAGCTAATCAATAAGTCAATGAATGTATCAATAAATGGTTAGATGCATGGATGGATTGAAGGACTGATGGATGGATGGATGGATGGATGAATAGATGGATGGATGGATGGATGGGTGTGAATAAACTGTAAAAGATAAACTGATAAAATGATAATACAGTTAATACAGCTTAATTTGTCTTAGATTTGATAAAGACTCAGAACTGATATTTATCAACATATCAATCTTAAATAGATTAAATCTGTAAGTTCTGTAAATATGGATGCAAGTGCCTGACCAAAGCTGAGTCACTGTATTCATTAGAGTTGTACCGATTTATAAATCAATATTCAGATTTACAGGATGACTAATCACCATCATAAAACCACAAGTAAACAGAGGAAAAAAAACCAAACAAATATGCCAAGAAGGGCAGAGCTGGCAATGCCAGCAGAGCCGGGCAGCACTCGGCCTGATCGTTTGAGGAACAGAGTGTGTACAGATATTTCCTCCAGTCCTCCAGCAAACCACTCCTGATTCACTAACAGCAAACAAACTGAACCCCATTACACAATGAATCCTTACAGATTAATGGGCTGAGGGAGAACATTATGTTTGGGTCTTAGAAGCAGTGGAGATCCCTGGGGGCATGCCAGGCCTTCAGAAATGGTTTAATGATTTCTAGGAATAATATAAATACATGTTTGTAATTTACTTCTTTATATCCAATCCACATATAGTTGAACTAGGCTGTGCCCAAATGCGTAGTACACATCAATATTATATATAATATACTATTAATTATGAAACATTGAAATGCAAACATACAAGATTAAACTAGCAGTGGGCCACAAGCAGGGCATTTTAGTCCTTCAGTTATGGTTAAATGATTTCTAGAAAATCAAGACAATGATGGCTAATGATGCATTTTGAGCTGTGCAAGGCATACATTTCCTGTCGTTATGATAGCAAAGACATACTGGCACGCCTTTAAATCAAGGTGCATTGTGTGTGACTTATGGCTTGCCAACAGATTGCTAAAATAGGGTCCACAGTCTTAAATATTTAATATTGGTGTTTATCCGAGAACAGCCAAAAATGTCCAACCTTTGCCATTAGCTTAGCATCACAATTCAACGAGAGTCCCACAGGAAGGCTTACACAAATTAGCATTATGGTAAAATAGTAGGTTTAATAGTTTAAAAGCCAATAAAAAAATAATCAACCATAGTAAAATACACTAGATTTAGATACCAATACACTAATTTAACAAGAATTAAATATAAACCGTTAGCAGTTAGCAGGATATAGCTACTTTACAGCATCACAACTGATTGATATGTTCCTGTATCAGTTCTTGTTTAGACTTAAACATGCTGAAAATAGGACTTAGGTTAGAGACATACTTGTGAAAAGGTAAAAAAAAAAAGTTGAAAAAAGGTTAAAAAGTTGGACATGGAACTTAAAAGTTTTCTCATTATATTTAAGTGTTCTGCACTATAATACTAAAATTATTCAAACTATGAAGAAAAACATATGAAGTTATTTAGTAAACAGAAACGTTTTAAATAAATCATTTTTTTTAGATTGGTAGCACCTCTTGCTCAGATGACAGCTTTGCATATCTGTGGATTTTCTCAGTCAGTTTTATGAGGTAGAGTCACCTAGAATTCAGGCTTTCAGTTAACAGCTGTGCTGAATGAACTTGTCATTAAGAGGTAATTCCTGGAATTTCTTGCCTCTTAATGTGTTTGAGAGCATCAGTTGTGAAGTTGTGAAGAGGTTGGTTGAGGAGTTGGTATACAGTGAAGCTCTATTTGATTAATGTTCTCAACCATATGGCAAAAACTTCTCAACTAAAAAAAAGGTCAGTTGAGCCAAAACATTTCAATTATCCTTAAATGCAGTTGCAAAGACCACCAAAAACCTTATGATGAAACTGGCTCTCATGAGGACTGCCCCAAGAAAGGAAGATTAAGAGTTACCTCTGTTGCACAGGATAAGTTCATCAAAGTTACCAGACTCAGAAACCACAAATTAACAGCACCCCAGAAAAGAGCCCACAGAGTATTTTGGTTTGTTTAACACCTTTAAGTTCCTACATGATTCATTATGTGTTCCTTCATAGTTTGGATGACTTCAGTATTCATTTATAATGTATAAAAAACTGGAAGCCTCCACAAGACACCTACACATACCACCTCGACAGAGACACGTCGTACTGTCGCAAGTAGCTTCTGTTTAAAAGTGTCTGTGATTTTGATGCTGTTAAGTGCCGCACTGGCCCCTAGCAGTTATGTGTGTGTACTGCACATCGCACACACTTTACGTTTATTTCTGAGGACACAATTAAAATTGTGGCAAACAAACACAGGATATGCAAGGCAGCATCATGCACGCACAAACACTTGTTTAAAAGCAAGTATATCTCTATCTAACATCTTACAGTTGAATCAGGGCAACAATCATCAATGTGAAAAATATGAATAATTAATGAAGTATTTGAGAATTAGTGGTAAAAAAGTGAATTTGCGGAGCTGGCAGTGGTCAGTGAAGAGGACAGGTGTGTAAGGCTTCATTAGGCGAAACCAACATCTGCTGAGATCCTGAAGTGGATGCGGCGTTCCTGCTGTCTGAACTTAATTAGACAGCTGGTGGAGGAGAGGGAGGAGGGTTTGACCTGAGCATCTCCTTGCCAGGACGGCACTGCGGTAACTTCAACCCTCTGCATGCCCACTGAACACCCCCCCTCCCCTCAACCTGCTCACGCCCACGTAAAGTACACTCGCTCTACTTTCCTTGGAGAAAAAGTAGTTCCCGTTATGGCTGTATTCTGCCATACATGAAGAAATATTGTATTGTCATTGCATTATCATTGGACTACTGCAACTGTGAAATGCTTTAAAGTACACTATACGTCTCTGGAAAAAAATAAGAGACCACCTAAAAATGATGAGTTTCTTTGATTTTATCAAATTAAAAATCTCTGGAATATAATCAAGAGGAAGACGGATGATCACAAGCCATCAAACCAAACTGAACTGCTTGAATCTTTGCACCAGGAGTAAAGGCATAAAGTTATCCAAAAGCAGTGTGTAAGACTAGTGGAGGAGAACAGGCCAAGATGCATGAAAACTGTGATTAAAAAAACAGGGTTATTTCACCAAATATTGATTTCTGATCTCTTAAGACTTTATGAATATGAACTTGTTTTCTTTGCATTATTTGAGGTCTGAAAGCTCTGCATCATTTTTTTTTTTTGTTATTTCAGCCATTTCACATTTTCTGCAAATACATTTTCTCTAAATGACAATATTTTTATTTGGAATTTGGGAGAAATGTTGTCTGTGGTTTATAAGTCTGTGGTTCATTTTACTCAAACATATACCTATAAATAGCAAAAAAATATTTTAGTGTTTTGTCAGATTGACAAGAATACTGTTATCTTAAAAATACCCTGAAATATCATGATAACTTTTTTCTTTCTTATTTCTTTTATCTCACGCACATCTCTTTTTCTTTTATCTGACGCACACTGCGCTTCAGCTCTCGTGCTATCACTTTCTCTGCTCTCGTGTTCGTGTTTGCATTTTGACCCATTAAGCCTGAGAGCTGACCCGCCGGCCCTGACACAGCCAGCACTTATGCATGCATGCACTGTTGCAGTTGGCTGAGTGCAGTAATGACAGCACCTCTTTGGCGTGCTCTGGAACGGCGTGTAAGTGTGTGTGTGTTCTCCTGCAGGGAAATCGTCGGCATTGTGTGTGTAAGAACGAGTGACAGCGGCCGTCCTCTCTCACCCAGCTGGGATATCAGGCTCGGGTTACTGGCAGGGGGCTCGGATGTATACTGGCCTCAACGGCGCCCATTAAAGAGACGAGCGGCCCCTGAAACTCATGAAAAAGTTATGATGCGGGATGATGAGCACTCGGATGAACACTTCCTGCAGGCAACATCCTGCTGCTGCTGCTGCTTTCAGGCACTTTGAGAACTCTTCTACTAAATAGGGTTTAAAAATGTGTTTTCAAAGCTTAAAACTATTCAATTCATTGTTCTTGTTAGCAAAACATATATGAGAAAATATGACACCTCTTCCACACCAATATGTATATATATATACGGAATGCAATGATATGCAAATTTCACTCATCTATAATTTATTCACAATAGAACAGCAGCAATTGCAGCAACGTATCGCAAAAAAATTAATTAGGACAACAAAGGAATGGACAATTACATGGTACTACTAATAATATAATATTACTCTAAAACCAAAATCACATGGTTTTCACAGATTTTCTTTAATTAATTCATTTTTTTATTCTACTTATTTAATTTTTTTTTCCTAAAAAAAGGTTATTAAATCCAACATTTTGCTCTGAAAGCAAAATCACATGGTTTTCACAGATTTTCTTTAATTGATTCATTTTTTTATTCTACTTATTTCATTTTTTTCTCCAAAAAGGGTAAATAAAACCAACATTGCTCTGAAAGCAAAATCACACGGTTTTCACAGATTTTCTTTAATTGAGTCACTCTTTTTAGTACAGTCTGTCCTAGACGCTTAGAAACCATTGGCTCTGCAGTGAATCTCATGACTATGGCTGTGAATTCTTCCATATCCAACAGATCCAGACCTGGACGGCTTATTTTCTGTATTAAATATGCGCATTCATTAGCTGATCTCCATCTTATTGCAGGCGTAAAGCCAGTGGTCAGGGGTGTTGACACTATTGCAATGATAATACACACATAGTTCAGTCCTAAATACCCCGACTATCCACACCTAGCACGCAAAGTGCCTGCATGCAGAGGTGCATTAGCAGAGGTGGAAAGTAGCTAATTACATTTACTCACATTACTGTAATTGAGTAGATTTTATGAGTAATTTGTACTTTTTAAAGTAGTTTTTTTTTCTGCATATTTAGTTTTTTTTTCTCAAAAAAGGGTCATTAAAATGAACATTTTGCTCTGAAACCAAAATCACATGGTTTTCACAGATTTTCTTTCATTTATTCACTCTTTTATTCTACATATTTAGTTTTTGTTTCCTGGAAAAAAGATAATTAAAAACAACATTTTGCTCTGAAATCAAAATCACATGGTTTTCACAGATTTTCTTTAATTGGGTTTTTTTTTTGTCAAAAAATGTGTCAATTTTTAGCACCTCAGCAGAAGTACCAACAAAGCACAATATTACTCAAATGACCAATTAGGATTATAAACACTTTTATCCTACATATTTAGTTTTTTTTTATATAAAAAGGTAATTAAAAAGCATTTTTTAGCACCTCAGCAGAAATACCAACAAAACACAATATTACTAATATGACCAATTAGGATTATATTTTCAGCAGAAAATTATAAAATGATCAGGATGTTTCATCAGATATTAAGGAAACATGCAAAGTTCAAGCACTGCCATCTCTTGTCAGCAGAGCTAAACCCAGTATTTTCTAACTAGAACTGTGCAGTAAGTCATGGAAATTTGTGTGGGTGTGGCCTCCAACTTAACCTGCTTAACTTAACTGTTCATTTCCAGCCTTCACTGACTTTGCTTGAAACCAATAAGGGCAAGGTATAACTGGGATCTAGATCAGGCTGCAGATTAATATGCTATCTGCTACACTAAGCAGATAGCACTCTATAACTCTAGGGTGCGTATTTTTTCAGAGTAGGAAGTGGGCTTTATTTCCCAGTATAACGAATTTGGTTTAGGCTAGCGCAACAGTGCATAAAGCTAACTAGCTGAATGTGGTAATATAAGAGTTATATAATATTCACATGAGCTGGTTTATAGCATTGCTTGTCATGTTTAGTGTCCTCAGCTTGGCAACCCGAGTGAGGCATTTAACTCTCTCCAGTGGTTTAAAATTAGATTGCTATAGCCTTTTCACACACACACTTTTATTTCTTACTTTTTACTCCTTTAAAATAAAGTACAATTAGACACTGTATAAATCACACAGTATTTTCACTTATTTAGATGAACAATCAATGTCCTTTTTTTGCATTTTCAGACAACTAATTGTGGTTGCCAAATATTCAGTGCATCCCTATCTTAAATTATAATTAGTGAAGCTGTCCTGGCCAGATGTGAGCTTTGGAGCATGTTTTGTTGTTTTGCTGCAGCTCTATTAGCAACTCTATTGAACACCGGAACACTGTGTTCCCGTCAGACATGTTGAGTACAGTCTGTCCTAGACGCTTAGAAACCATTGGCTCTGCAGTGAATCTCATGACTATGGCTGTGAATTCTTCCATATCCAACAGATCCAGACCTGGACGGCTTATTTTCTGTATTAAATATGCGCATTCATTAGCTGATCTCCATCTTATTGCAGGCGTAAAGCCAGTGGTCAGGAGTGTTGACACTATTGCAATGATAATACACCCATAGTTCAGTCCTAAATACCCCGACTATCCACACCTAGCACGCAAAGTGCCTGCATGCAGAGGTGCATTAGCAGAGGTGGAAAGTAGCTAATTACATTTACTCACATTACTGTAATTGAGTAGATTTTATGAGTAATTTGTACTTTTTAAAGTAGTTTTTAAAATAGGCAATTTTACTTTTACTCAAGTTCATTCTGACACAAGTAATTTACTTCGCTACATTGGAAAACTCCCCACTACTGAGTAAAAAATAAAATGCTGGGAAAAAAACAATTGTCTGAATAAAAAAACAAATTGAGTTTTGTTCTCCATGGTCGCGCAGCTGAACTTCTCCATGCAGTGTTTATTATGGTTAGCGGGATAGACGCTGTGTGAATCAGCTGTGTAGCCTGGGGTCTGTGTGCGCGGCTCGGGGGAACCGGTGTTCTGTCGGGTTATGCTACCCATCGATATGTGATTCTTTACGGCACTGCACATGCGCCCACCAACATTCTTTTTGTATGTTTCCAAGTTTTTATAAGGAACATTTGCTTGGATGTCAAAAAAACGTAAATAGCAGTTAAAGCATAGCAATGGCAAGTTAAAAAAATAATAATGAACTGTAAAACTATAAAACTACAGTTTATAGTCACCTATATGACCATAACCTTTTAACAGTAAAGACAAAAAATGGATCATAGAAACCTATACCACTTGTTCTTGAAAATATTTTAAGGGGTGGTCTTAAGAAATACTGCCTAAAAGGTCCAAATTATTTAATTTAATAATTATTTAATTTATGATTTGTACTTTTTTACAACTTTTACTCAAAGTAAATTTTAAATTGAGTACTTTTTACTTTTACTTGTACTTGAGTAGAATTTTAGCAAAGTAAAGGTACGTTTACTTAATTACTATTTTTCAGTACTTTTTCCACCTTTGGTTATTAGGTGGGTAATGGATGACCAGTTTTCATTCTCAAGCCATGTTGCAAATCTGACATGGTCATGCAGATTTCTACTGCGTATAACATATGAAGAATTCGACCATTTCTCTCTCAGGAAGACACTCAGGTGCTTGTGCAGTCTCTCGTCTTCTCAAGACTTGACTACTGCAACTCTCTACTGGGTGGTCTTCCATTGCGTACCACCAAAACCCTGCAACTAGTTCAGAATCAGCGGCAGCTCGACTCTTCAGTCTTTAATCTTCCAAAGTTCAGTCGTGCTACTCTTTTGCTGTGTTCTCTCCACTGGCTTCTTCTTGCGGCCTGCATCAGACTCAAAACCCTGATGCTGGTCTACAAAGCCAAAAACAGACCAGTTTCTTCCTTCTTGATGGCAATGGACAAAGCCAGATCAGCATCAAGAGCTCTTAGAGCTGAAGACCAACAGAAAACAAACATCTTGACTCTTCTTTGTTCTAGGTCCAAGGTGGTGGAACGAACTTCGTCTGGGTGTCAGAACAGCAGAGTCACTTGCGGTCTTCAAATGCTGACTGAAGACTTACCATTTCTCTAAACATTCTCAAAGCTTGGTGTATTTTTTAATTCTAATCTCTACAAACTAAATACCATAAATGTAAATGTAAATGGTTCTCCAGGTGGGCATTATGGACCCTTAACATTTTAACCCCCTTGGCCAATGGGTTTACAGTTGGGCCAGCCACACAGTGTGGGCTTTGGGTTTTCTGGATAGAGGCAGACGTAACTTTCTCTGATCTGAACGAGTGTGAACCGATTGTGTCACCTGAACTCTTGGAAGCTTCTTGCCAGACCTGCCCTTAAACTCCTCCCTTCCCTCACTCTGAAAGTTCTAGCTCCTTCAGAAGTTCTCAAAGGAGCCTCTCCAGGGTTCCGAATCTGTCAGCCTTTGTTCCGTCTCACTCCGCCCGCTCAGTGGGAAACCCCTGTGATATTTGAGTATTAAGCATGATCCTAATTCATTGCCCTTTACATTTATATAACAGCACGAGTTCTACTTGTTTAATGTCTGACATATTAAACTGTGTCCAGGTTAAATATGGAACACTGCTTTTTCTACAGAGCTAGTTTTTCTGGAAGTTTATAGTTTTAAAGCTAGAAAATATGTGAGATTGCATGATCTGATAGAGCCTCATTTAACTGTTTGAAAAAGTTGAATTAGTCATTAAATGCCCTGATTAAAAGTAAGTAAAAATATTCCATGTAACCTTTTATATTTGCTACAATATGTAATGTGTTGAAATGCTCTCCGAGACCCACCCTGAAATAGTATATTTGAAACCATGTGTACTGATCAAGCAAAAGTACAGTAGATGGATGAGCACCACTGTGATACATTCATTCTTAATGGAAAAAAAGGACTTTTATATGATAGTTTATATAAAAAACATCTGTCCAATCAAAAATCTGCACACACACACTCCACAATTACACACTCAGACCAAACAAACTGGAGTCAGAACAGTGTTAAAATCTTTAAAAAATATATAGGTGTAATAACTATCATTCCATAATTACATTAAGAATTGCATTTGTATTTGATTTTAAATAGCAATATATACGATCCATATGTTTTTGGGGCATTCTTTAAAAAAACAACATACCTTTAGCATAATTGCATAGATTTTTTATTATCCTTGTAAAATATAATTGTAAAGTGCACTAGCAAGAGGTTAACAATTCAACTCAATTATAATCTCAACTTGTGATGAAATATTTCCAAAGTTGAGCAAAAGTAGGGTATTTACCCGTCCGCATATCCAAATGGTCAGTGCAGTGTTGTGAAAAGTCACGGGACATGATACTAGTTCTTTTCCCTTAATAATTTTTACCAACTTTGTTATTTTGAAAGGCCAGTAATATAAATAATAAAATGCATTTCATTTCACATTATCATATACAGCCATGGCTTCTGCTCTCTGGAAGATACTGTACAATAACAGCTTTTTACCACATTTAAAGTGGCCATTTACACAAAGAAAGTGTACCTTGGTGCATCAACCATAACTCCATGTTTCTTTAATGTGTGCTATCATTCTGAGAAAATGACTTTTGCTTTCAGCAAGGCTTTCCCTTAAGAAAAATGCGGCAATCCTGCTCAAACCGTATATAACCTTGCTCTCTATATAACCAATGGGTCACTGGGTTTTAATGGCCATCATCAATATGGCCGCCTGGGCTGCTCAGCTTCCCCTGCTCATTGTGGTGGAAAGACCATCCTCATGATTTTTCATTCTATCAAGAAGTTTCCCTGCAGAACTGCTGATTCTCACAAGCTATATAACATTGAGGTGTCACTGCACTAAGGCGATAACGTCCCCGCCACGGAAAAATGAAATGGAATGATGGTATGATGGAATGACATCTTTACATTCCGCATGGAATTACACTGTATTATCTGCATTCTGGGAAAATTACATGTCGGTGACACTAATGGAATCGTGGGACAAATGATAACTAGGGGAAATGACTCCATGTCATGCAGAAGCAGCACAGGAAATGAAATCATGAACGTCTCTAACCTCATCACAGGAATACCTTAAACGAAACTGAGCTGTGGAAAGCAGACTAATCCAAAATTATCACTTTTAAATAGGTGAAATAACAGATAATGCTAAAGTTACTATGGCCTTTTTTTCCACTGCAAGGCCAAATGGCTACTAAGGCCGTGCCGGACCTTTCTGCACGAGTGAGAACTCATTAGAATTTTTTAGTATGCTAACATACTGAAAACCACATTTCCACACCAGCTAGCAACCTCGTCCTATATCGATCTTGGAGCACCTGGTCAATGCAAATATTGAGCCAATCAGTTGATCTCTACCTCATTAACCTGACTACTCTTTTTGGTCTCCACCAAATGGTTCTGTGGCTAACCTCATCATATCTCCTTACTGTAATGCAAGCACTCCAGCAGTCCGCCTCATCCAACACTCATGCTGATGCTAATTCTGTTAGCATACCAGTGACCGGCCTTGTCTGGCATTGCTTGCAACTGCAGAATTAGGACATTGGTTACAGGTTTTATCCCATATACTCACAGTAGCATTAATCCATCGACATCAGGCAGCTTAGCAACTGCGATGTTAGCATGCTGACTACAGGTTTCGTCCCACAAAGCTACCATAATGTTAGCTGACAGCTACAGGTTTTGTACATGGATACCAGAGTATTGGTGATGTTTCTTATCCTACATAGCAAAGACTACACTCTGAGAAAGACTGTAGCATGTCACCCACAGACCAAAATATGGTCTATATCACTTTCACACATATCCCATACTACCCCAAATGGTTCTGTGGCCCCAAGTTTGGTTAATCAACCAAACTGCGAAAACTGGGCTGAGCCCACTGAAATAGAACCATTCAACTCCACGCTCAGAACCATTCAACTCTATAATAGAAAAAATCCCTCTGATAGGCTGTGCAGTTCCTCAAGGACAAATTTCTTTTAACTTCTTCACTTATAATGTGACCCTGAAGCACTGATGTGACAGAAAACTGCATATAACTTCATTAGGCAGCAACTTGTTCTGAGAGGTCACCAGGGCTACTACTGATCTAAGCAAAAGTGACAAGGCCAACACTGGATGTTCATGAGATTTATTTAAGATTGACAGCCTTGGTAGAAGAAATATGACTGCACTTAACTGATGTTGCAAGCGAAGCTCCAGCATTTCTTCTGAATCTCCTCAAAAAATAAAAAAGATACAGAGTACATCTGTATAGCCTGATGATGTTACAAGCCCTACACATTTTACTCTTTTTTTACCATATGTTGCATTGGTTTTAATGTAACAATCCATTTTATATGCTGTTCAAAAAAACAAGTCTTACATTGACCTCAGGTAAAATCACTGAAGCTAGTAGGTATGAATTAGCTAGTAGTGTGACCTATCCCCAGCAAGTTTGCCCAAATTGTCCTCACTCTCAGGCACTCATTCACCCATTATCCTTAAGCTTGGACAATTACCACTCATAAAGCTGCTCAGACATTGTACCCTGCCAGAGTCCTAGGACTCAGCCCCATGTGTCTGCCAGCAAGCCAATTTGCACTGAAACGTAGGCTCAATGTTACAGCATAGGGACAAGGTGACACATGGCGATACAGTATCAACACTGAGCACCACATTGTGCCCACACACACATTACAGCAGCACAGGTCAACAGGGAGATAGGGATGGACATCAAAGGAGCCGTTCCCAACACAACAAGTAAGGCATCTTAGTCAGCAAACTCCCCGTCTCCAGCTAATGGTGCTCGGCAGCCTTCAGGGAGGCTGCAGTGAGCCGGAGTGACGGATCAGGAGTCTTAGGCGGAGGAAGGTGGCATGGGCTTCACAGGCCTGAAACAGGGGAGTCAGCTGTTGCACTTTACGAGGCGTAGCGCACCTGCCTGCTGCCAGCGTGGTGAAATGTATGCCACTCTCCTTTCATCTGGGCTCCGCGAACACTCGACAATAGGCATGTCGAAATGAGCACCTGCACAGGAGCTCAAAGTCAGTTGGGATTCAGCATTGCACAGTTGAATCAAGATGAGTCATAGCGTTGGACTAACACGCCATAACGTAAATGGGTACAACTGAGTGAACTCGTTCACCACTGCAGTGTAGACCTCATTTTAACGGATTCAACAAGCCCTTGAGCTGCCCTTGGGCAGGGCCAGAGTGTTGATCTGGAGAGAAACCCTTCAGATCAGTTGTTTCTCCAGAAGAATGTGATCTTGGGGTTACATCAAGTGTGGCCTGGTATGGTCCACAGTTTAAGGAAGCTATCCATACCTGACTGTACTTTAATAACTCGACTAGTGGTTCATTAATTGATTTGCCTTAGGTCCAATAACTGGTGCTCATCTCTGTTTGAGTGTTGGCCATCTTCCCCAGGATCATAACTCGCAAAGCCATGCGCACAAACGTGATGTATGAACTGTATGGTACAATCGATTCACACTTCAGAAGAAATTCAGACAAATCAACTCCCCTAAATGAGCCTACAACCCTGGGTTTGGGTGCAATTATTCAGGTCAAGGCTGAAAGCACCCTTATAATAAATTCCTTCTTTTGTGGCCCTCAAATTTTACAAAAATACTTTACTAACCTTGTTTGTTGAAACCACCATCATGACCTACCAGCTCTATGATCTATTTCTATGTTCTGTGTCAAAGACTGTCGTCGCTGACTCCGGCTCCACTCCAAGGTCATCCATTCGGGAGCGCCTGACCCTCGAAGGGTGGAAAAAAACTGTACCATAATTTATAATCTACTCTCAGAGGGAACGCTTGCTCCTTTTAAGAATGGCTGCTGGAATGAGGGCAGCAATACTAGTGAGCAAAAAAGTGTGTCCTTATTAGAGGAGATTGTGCTCCTTCCGAGCAATTCCTAGTGGGCCTGAGATTAAATAGAATGTGTCAGAGGGGAATGAGCACATGGGCAGGCGGACTAGATTAGCATGCTCATCAAGGGGGCTGAGGGGGAGGGTGGCACAGACTTGCCGAGGTTGTACGCTGCTTAACTAGCCATGGGAAAGAGTGAGGTTGGTGAGATAGTGGTGCGAAGATAGTCAGCACCCTTCTTGCTTGCTCCAGAACTGTGTCCTTTAGTCGGATGCAAGCTCAGGCCTTGGTGCGAATGGGTAGAGTCTAGAGGCTTGTGTGCTGTGGTCAAGTCCTGTTTTCGGTGCTTGGAGCTTGTAGTGTTTTGCCAGCTTGCATTGACCTTCAACCCTTTAGTTGGCTTTGCTCTAGCATCGGTTTACAGAGAGTGAACAGGACTCGATGGACTAGATAAACTAGATTGGCACCATGGCTAATGGTATATGTATGTCATGGCATAAGGAGGTATGTTCCTGAGGGGTTGCTCAGTTTGAAACTTCAGAAAACCTCTTGAGGTGCTTTAAGTGACCATCAAGAAACGACTTTTAGAAACAAATTTTCCTTAAGGCTCTTTAAGCTTTCTTGAAGGTCCTGCAAAGCATCCCTAGGGGTTTCTCCACAGTTTTAATTTTAAGAGGGAAATAAGGCCCCAGCATTGAGATAAAGAGAAGTGGAACTGTGTTCTCTAGAATGATGATGGTGCTCCATCCAATACTTGTAGATGGAATGAGTTGGGGAGTTTGGCATAAGGTGTGGTGGTGACCATCATCCAACTTCCTGAACTCACTAATGCGCTTGTCACTGAAAGCAATATAATAAATCATCACAGCACTGGTGTTCCAAATCTGGTGGAAATCCTTCTACTGTTACTCCAACAAAAGTCAGTATTAAACTCTTTTTAATACCTTTGATTTCAATAAGAAACAATGGAAATAATTAGCTGTACTATATGGTACTATTATATACAATACTTTTGTCCATAGAGTGTATATCTCAATAGTTCTCTTTTGCTGCATTTCCACCTTTCCAGGAGCTAGAACTGAACTAAAAGCGAGGCTAAATGTCCTTCGCCCACACCCGGTCATTTAGCAAGCTGTCTCATTTGCATATAGGCTTTAGATTCAGATACAAAAGGAGTGACTGCAGTCTGCTTTTTTCCCAGCTAAGAAGTAATTAGAAAGCAATTAGTATGTAGAGAAAAGTGGATTCTACAGAAAAGGTGGAGGGAATCGTTTAGTTTTCTGCGGAGGCTTGTGGAGGAGAAGGACGGGTGCCGAAATGGAGTGAGGTGGGCCATCAGACGGAAATAGAAATGAGAACAGAGGGAGTCATCGGGGAGGACAACCACGGCGAGGGAACAGACACTTCTCGCTGGTTCACAGCTGGTGCCGGGGCAGAGCACACTGGTTCCATTAGCATACAATAGCCATCTCAAACACTCACCGTCGTCCCCTGGGGCCTTTAGCAGACAAACTGTTTACCGCCGATGAAGCTGTGACAGAGATGTCTTCCTCTTGGCCTGATACTATGACCTAAGGTATGGGTGCCATGTCAGCAAGTCATTGGAAATAGGTTTGATCTTTTTTAGACATTACCTCAAACCTTTCAGCTCATTTTTGACCTGGCTAGAGGCACTTATTTAAGCCTGAAGTTTCTAGAAATGTGTTTTCCAAATGTCTGCATTAAAGCAAAGAAATGTATTCTAATCAAAAGTGGTGGTCCCAATTTGAATCAATGCAATCAATGTCCTGTTCGTTTGCAGTGTAAAAAAAAAACTAAAGTGTTTTGACTTTTGGACTAATTAAACAAAAAATGAGGTAGGCTATCGTTACCTATTAAACAATACAGTAGAAGAAAAAAAACTGGTGTTTTGCTGAAATCTGACTTTCCTGTACCTACTGTAACTGTAGATTAACCCTTATTTCTAATCAGAAATAGAAGAAATCCAATTGGACTTTGTTACGCTCACTCTGCTGCAGGACACATCTTAACTCGAAGATTTGGACACATTTGTCACATTAGGACAGGGTGACAGAATTTGGCAGAACACCTAAAAAAGGCAAATCACCAAACTAACAACATGCCAATGTTGACACATGCCCTTCTACAAACCAATCAAGTATGTCAAGTTTAATCTACTGTCTATAGAAAAGGTTCTTTACTGAAAATTCTGAAGCATTCCTATAAGGATTTGATTAGATTTAACTAATCCACAACTCGACAAACCAGCAAATCTCATCCAAATAGTACTGGATGGAGCACCATCATTCGAGGGAACACAGTTTACAGTTCCACAGCTCGGTGCTCAGTGTTTCCTGCACAGGGATTAAGCCTAGTCATGAAAATCTTCAAAATTCTCATTCCAATTTAAAATCTACAATCTAAATTGTGCAGTCCAAGGCTAGACTTAATCCCTGTCTGGAAAAAAAACTCTACCATAGTGTGAATACAAACCTCCATCTGTTCACATGTTGGAAGCAATGGTTTAATTAGGAACTGTGTCATGAGAATGCATCTAGTCATGTGTCAGTAAATGGAAACAGTCGGTGGGTACATGAAGGTGACTGTGCCCTGAGTGGGAAAAATGCAGAACCATGCTTAATAACGAGGCTAGATGAGACCATTTGTCTTCATTATCACATCGCACTCGGAGTGTCAGCCCAAGTTGTTCTAGCAGAGCCGAGTCACAGCCTGCTCCTTCCTCCGAAAGCGAACAGCCGGTGGTGTTTGCAAAGAGATGACAGAAAAGCTCAGACGTCTTCAGGGACAGAAGCCACCACCTCTCAAGGGAAGGGTTCTTGCACTAAAGCCTTTTGCTTAGAGACCTTTCGTCTGTTTTTAGAAGATAAAGAGATCACTGTCTTGAGTGATTAGCTGTATTGGCTGTGTGTGGTTTGAAGAACCATAGTGGAACATTTTCTGGCATGGGAGGATTCTACATCAAAGCTATATACTGTAGATACATATATAGAATTTGTTAGAGTAACTGTCTGTACTGTCCAAGAAAGGCTTTACACTAGAGCCTTAACTGTGATTAGGATGTTGAATGATGATCACTATACCACCATCAGTTCCACAGCTCTTAATAACACTCAGGATGAGTCCATATATGACTGTAGCCATGGTGCCAATAGGTTCATATATATCTGCTTGTTTATCCAGGGTGTTCTAATCTATTGGCAGTACTTCTTGACAGGGTCAAGACAAGCTGTATGTGTGCATTTGCACATATGTGTTAGCAATGGATGCTGACACATATAGCTAAAAAGTAGCATTCATTATAATGGCGTCCACATAAATAAGGGGCATCCACAAACATTTGGACATATATAGTGTATCAACCAATGCATTAAAAACGTACAGTAATGGAATTACTGGCTATTGGCTTTTTTGCATCTCTAATGTCTGCAGACTGGCATAACCTAAAGAGAGCCTGTCTACCTCAGTATCTCAGAACACAGGCTACAGGCTATCCCTCCTATCATGTAACAGATAAGCCATGACGACACAAACACACTGATGGCATCACTTTCCACTCAGGTTCTGGTAGGCACCTTTTTCCACATTTCCAGTAACAAGAGGAATTTCTGATGCGCAAGAAGCTCTCTGGGATTCCTCGCAGAGAGAGGCGATACGGCAGTAACTCAGTGTTCTCAAATCATGCTGAATTCAACGGCGCTGCCGTTTTAAGAAGTAGCGAATTTAGTTTGACCTCTGCGCTGTTGCCTGGGAGACACATTCTGCTTCATAACTGTGCCAGCAGCAGAAGGAAAAAGGGAAAACCGGGGGGAAATGTGGAAAATGAGGGACAAGTTGGAAAAGACAAATGATAAAAAGACCTGTAAGAAACACCTGTACTGCCTTGCACTTCTGCTCTTGCTGCTTTTGCTGCTCTCACTGCTTTCGGTGCATGCATGCAAATCTAAGATAGAAGGAGACTCAAGCAACAAAAAATCAATAATCATTAGAATGAGTCACCCAATGTTTGCACCCACAGTGCTAGAGTGTGCAGGGGAGGGTAGAGGGTAGGGGTGGACGAAGGGGACGGGATGCATTTAGGAAAAAAATAAAAGATAAATAAAAGACAGGATGACTTACCCTCCGTCTGCGAGGTTTTCAGCCTCTGACACAGTCCCTCCATGTCCCCATAGTCCTCCTGAATTTTGACCACAGCCTCTGATCCGCGGAGCTCCATGAGTGAGCGAAGCTCCTCCAGAGTGCAGCCGAAGCCCCCGGCATGGTTGTCCTCGTTTCTTTGGTTCTTGGCGTAAAAATCGCTGTTCCTCATGTCCCCCATGGTGGCGGAGTATTGCTTGGATTGCTCGGCTCGGTTTGAAGGTCTCGGAAGGTACAGAGAGGCTTTGCTGCACGGCCAGCGAGCCTCTAGGGGCGGCTAGGGGGAAGAGATCTCAGCACAAACCGAGTAAAGAAAAACGGGAATGACGGAATAACGGGATTGTGAATAAAAAGAATCTGAGCTCATAGATAGACGGATAGACGACAACCCCGCAAAAATGTGTAAAAAGGGTAAAAAACAAAAAGGCAGAAAAAACAAATCCAGTCCAGTGTCTGAGACTGAAGGAGAGGCTCCTCTGTATTAGGACAGAAAGCGGAGCGTCCGGCCGGCTGTCCAGGGAAGCCCGGCTGAGGTCCTGAGGAGGATGCCCGCGCTCACCACGGCTGCAGTCCGGCGTCGCTCCATACGCGGTTTCCCATTCTTACCCGTCCTCTGCTCGGCTGCTGTCTACATGGTGATCCTCTCCATTACTCCTTCAGAGAGAGAGAGAGAGAGAGAGAGGAGAGAGAGAGGAGAGAGATGGAGGAGGGAGGGAGGGGGAGAGAGAGAAGGGGGTGGACCAGTGAGAGAGCAAGAGAGTGAGAGAGAGAGAGAGAGAGAGAGAGAGAGAGATAAGGGCATGTGAATCTCAGCCACAAGCAGCACAAAAGAGAGAGACACACACAGCAGCAGAGCCAGAGAGGTAGGTCGAGAGAGAGAGAGAGAGAGAGAGGTAGAAGGAGAAAGGTAGAGAGAGGTAGAGCGAGAGAGAGAAAGGTAAAGAGAGAGGTAGAGAGAGATGTAGAGAGAGAGAAAGGTAGAAAGAGAGAGAGAGAGAGAGAGAGGCTGGCTCTCTCACTGTGGTGTTGCAGCAGCCGCATCTCACTCAGCTGACAGCTGTGCGATGGCACACCGGCACTCATCCTCAGATGGCTTGTGTGTGTGTGTGTGTGTGTGTGTGTGTGTGTGTGTGTGTGTGTGTGTGTGTGTGTGTGTGCGCGCGCACATGTGTGTGTGTGTGTGTGTGAGATGGGTGGAGATTGGGTGTCCATCCAACCGTCTCTCCCCAAGCCAAGCTGCTACGCCACAATGAGTTGCCAACAAAATGTGGTACCTCATGAGTGTTAACCCCCTGTAAACTCCAGGCTTATTATTTATTAACCACAAAGCATTATGTAATTAGTTAATAGACAATTAATAGAAGTTGTGCAACCATCTAAGTGCTGGCCCTGTTATCAGGAGGTTGCAGGTTTAATCCCTGGTGTGTTAGATCAATGATGTAAGGTTTGCCGATATACCAAAAAACATCCAACCAAATACATGGTGTACCACTTGGCAACACATTTGCAACCACAGCAACCACCTTGCATACCATAGCAACTGTTTAGCAAGTCCACACCAATCACATGGTTACACGTAAGAAACCATGTGAATTCCGAAGCAACGTTATGACAAGCAACCACCCTGCAACACCATACCATTCATCTAGCAACACCACAGCAACCACCCGGGATATCACAGCAACTGTTTAGCAAGTCATCACCAATCACATGCTTACACTTAAAAAAAACGTAGGAATTCCAAAGCAATGTTATGACAGCTCTGTAGCAACCACCCTGCAACACCATACCATTCATCTAGCATCACCACAACAACCACCTTGGATATCATAGCAACTGTTAAGCATGTAAACTCTAATCACATAGTTACACGTAATAAACCATATAAATTCCAGCAACTGTCTAGCAGCAACATAACAATCAGCCAGTAACAACATGTCACTCATCCGGTAACATCAAAGCAACCACTTAGAATACTATAGCCACTGTCTAGCAACTACCTAGCAACCCAATGGAAACCACCTAGGAGACCATAGCATGTAACTTGCAGATTTTTGATTCTAACTTTAATCTGAAGACTGATGATTTTCAGTTTTGCAAAAGATAAATCAATGCACATTTCTTAATATTGAACCAAATTAGGAATAAAATTAGGAGTTGCCTCTGGGGGGGATTAATTTCTCAGGGGGGTCCTGGAGAAAGTTTCTTATTTTGGGAGTCCTCTGTGATTTTATTCCCGTCCGGAACGACCATGTATGTGTTTTTCTCAGACGTCCTCTGAGAAATTTACAGGCTGAATTTCCTACTGTTTTTCGCTGAACTCCGTGGACCTAATTTTAGTCCCTTTAGAACGGACATCTCTGCGTTTCGTAACCTTACGTTTAATAAAATAGCTATTTGTCCAATCACACTTCACTTCACAATCCACTGAGATTCAGGTTAACACAACAGTGAGTGGAAATGGAGGAGCTACTGAACGCAAAAAAGCCAAAAAACTTACTTATCCTCCTGTTTTTTTTAATTGCAATAAGGATGTAAAAATATATACATTTTTACAGGCGTCCCCCTGAAAAACTAGTCCCGTCCGGATAGGGCAAATGATTTAATCCTGTTGATATAGAATTTGAAGTAATATATACTGTATATATACTATTTTTGTAACTTTTTAATGTCATACAGTTACAGCTATACACTTCTATACCTTACACTGATACTGATGGTGGCGCAGGCATGAGAGTGGGTGGGGGTTGTGGGTACTCGGGTGGCAGTGAACATCAAAAGAGCCCTGCTAAAAGAGATCTTGAGACCCGACGTCAAGAACATGGCAGAACACGTTACGCTGAGGTTGGCTGGAGGGGACGAGCGAGGAGGGAAATGTTAAAGGAATTATGTAACGCAGGCAGGCTGAAGCAATTCCGCTCTAAAGACTGCAATGAGTGCGGAAGGGCTCTGCACGTTCCCCAGAGGAAAGGTCCAAACAATTATAATGGAATTATAATTAGTACTATTTTATTTTTAATTGTTGCATGCTTGAAATGAACCCTGAAATGAACAATATGTATTAGAATGCAAAAGTTGAAATGATGCATTATGCTGGTGGGACATTTTGGCTCACAGAAAATAATACTATAGTCCTAATGTAGTAATAAAAGACTTTTACTGGTTTAAATGGACTGGGGCAAGAAGGGGCATGAATTGGGGGAAATGGGAAAACAGGCCACAGTGAACATCAAAAGAGGGTGTTCCCTGCTGCAGGTAAAATGGACCTGTTCGATCAATAAACATCTATTTTCTGGTCTTTTTTCATACATAAGGCGCACTGGACTATAGGGCATATTTTAGGAGACAATAGTAAGGTCTCATGGCTGGGGGCGCCTTAGTAAGCAAAACTGTAATTCTTAAAAAAAAAAAAAAAAAAATTCTTTCAACATTAAATAAGTGCTGGATGTTAATCTACACAGATTTCTCTCCTGAAAACTGTTTATTCAGCACTTCTGCTTACTTACAGTAAACTTAGAATTGCAATATTTTATCTATCAGCTAGCAGTTCGTCCCACGTTGCTTGTTTTAACCCGGTAATCACGCAAGCTACAGTCCAATATACTCACCTCTGAATGGCGAAAGAGCTAGCGTTGCGGTTAGCGGCTAATACTAATACAGCTCAAGCCTCAATGCTGGAGAACTAAACTGAAACTCCTGTATAATGCTGTACTTTAACAGAGTGGCTTTACTGCTCCTTACAACCTGACTGCATTATTTCATACATAAGGTGTACCAGATTATTAGGCGCATTGTAAATTTTCAGAAAAAGGATTTAGAAAAAGGTGAGCCTTATAGTGCGAAAAATAAGGTATGTAGACAATCTATTCATGTTTAATGTTTAAAATCGATGGCTAGCTGGATAAAATGCTGCCAAAAGTTATGCAAAGGAAGTTTAACAATTCTGGTTTGCGAGCAACACTTGCAACATTTGCTATTACTGAAAACTAAAAAAAAAAGGTAATGTGTCCTCCAACCTGGGCACCTAGGATACCACACCAACCACCAAGCAACATCATAGAAAATATAAACCAACTAGCATGCAATCCCATTGTAATCAGTTGGGATATCTTAGCATTTGCCTCACAACCATCTTCCTTAGTGTTTCTGAACCCTGGTCCTGAATAGAGATGGGTAATTTTGGATTTTGTTCCAATGGCCAGGGTTGCTAAGATCACAACTAAGTTTTAGCAGAGCTGCACAGGCAGTTAGAACAAATTCCAAAAGTTACAGTCATTTGAAAAAGTTTGGGCACCCCTATTAATCTTAATTAAGCTTTTGCATATCTTAGGCGACTCTGTTTGTGGCGTGCTTTTGCAGAAATGGCTTTTTTCGCATCACTCTCCCATACAGCTTCTCCTTGTGCAAAGTGCGCTGTATTGTTGACCGATGCACAGTGACACCATCTGCAGCAAGATGATGCTGCAGCTCTTTGGAGGTGGTCTGTGGAGTGTCCTTGACTGTTCTCACCATTCTTCTTCTCTGCCTTTCTGATATTTTTCTTGGTCTGCCACTTCTGGGTTTAACAAGAACTGTCCCTGTGGTCTTCCATTTCCTTACTATGTTCCTCACAGTGTAAACTAACAGGTTAAATCTCTGAGACAACTTTTTGTATCCTTCCCCTGAACAACTATGTTGAACAATCTTTGTTTTTAGATCATTTGAGAGTTGTTTTGATGAGCCCATGATGCCGCTCTTCAGAGGAGATACAAATAGGAGAACAACTTGCAATTGGCCACCTTAAATACCTTTTCTCATGATTGGATACACCTGGCTATGAAGTTCAAAGCTCAGTGAGGTTACCAAACCAATTTTGTGCTTCAGTAAGTCAGTAAAAAGTAATTAGGAGTATTCAGATCAATAAAATGATAAGGGTGCCCATACTTTTGCACCGGTCAAATTTTGGTTTAATGCATATTGCACATTTTCTGTTAGTACAATAAACCTCATTTCAATCCTGAAATATTACTGTGTTCATCAGTTATTAGATATATCAAACTGAAATGGCTGTTGCGAACACCCAAATATTTAGAACTAAAAATGTTTATTAGGGGTGCCCAAACTTTTTCATATGACTGTAATAAGCTGACTAGAATACCTAATGTGTTGGGAGCAGTGACAGCAATAAATGTGCAGGACAGGGTGGTGCCAGAGTTGGAAAATAATGTCCTAACTTTAACCAAGCATCCGCTAAACAGCTTTGTAACAACTGTCCTGCAACATTATAGCATACAGCATAGCTACCACCTAACAACCACCTGGCATACCATAGCAACCACTTCATTCAAAAAAACCTTAATGATGTAGTCTGTTGTAGTCTGTCCATCAAATCCTGCGCAGTTATCATAGTAATAAGGTATCATGAGGTCTCTGGTGAGTCCCGCCCCTACTAACGAATGCAAAATGTCACTGGGAACATATATCAAGTCAACCAATCGAAGGTGACACCAAGCAGGCTGGTAATTAGTGAATGTACTAGAGTTTTAACGACATACTATAAGTTTCATCATATTATCAGATACATTTATTATCTGACATGTTTCACAGTCACTGTCCTCTTTATTAAAAACCCATATCTCGATGCCCACTTTGCTGGTACAGAGCTTTACACTGCAGACCATCTGCTGTCATGCACAGCCTGAGTTCTCTGTGTTCATGGGACACTATATTAGCTCCTGTCAGAGTTTTATCCAGCTATCCATCTACTTTGAACAGTTTAACATGAATAGATCATCTATATAGAGGAGTTTACTACAGGCAAAACAGATAATATAATCAAAATCAACTGTCCATTCATCTATTTTAACTGTTTAACATAAATAGATCATCCGCATAGACATTTTAGTATAGGTAAAGCTGAATGTGACCAAAATCAACTGGCCATCCATCTATTTTAAACTTTTTAACATGAATAGATCATCTATATAGATGAGTTCACTGCATTCAAAGCAGAATACATACCTGTCAAGTTTTAGATTTAAAAATAAGGGATATTTTCCTCTGTACGCTTAAAGCCGTCCCACCAGCCCAACGAAGGTTCAGTATCCCTTACATTTTAAAACAAGTTTACAAAAAATCTAAAATAACCACAAGTGAACCACTTACACACTACAATTAGATTATCAGAATCTGAAATGTTGTGGACATTCCTACATATGTCATTCTTTAATACAGCCAAATTAAAAATCCTTTTCTATATATTTTTTAAAAAATTAAGATTTCATGTCTTTTTTGTAATAAATGCACTCTTTTATATGATATATTTTTTATTTATTTAATGGATTTAAAATTGAACAAAGGGTGCACAAATTCTGCAAAATTACTGTTGGTGACCTAAAAATAGTATCATGAGCTTTTACTAAAAGGACATGGACCAGATATGTTTCATCAGTAAAAATTAGTCCTAAGGGGCCTGCACAATAAATTTTAATTAATACTTCTTCCTTTTGATCACTCCACCCCTGATCAGTTCAGTTAATTTCGGTCCTCTCCACATTTCTGCTTAAACTGAGTCACAAGCTGTATTTTTTTATTTTAAAAGGTTTAATCTGTGTGTTTTATTTCGGAGACGAGTATTTTTAAGCAGCTATCAGAAAAATCTCATCACAGTTTACATGATTAGCCTACCGTTACCTTTCTTTTAGAAAAATCGCTGAATATCCAGATATGTTTTAACATCAGCTGCTCCGACTAGCTGCCTGAACTCACAGCGACGGGGGGGGGGGGCTTCCCCACACTGACCCTCCTTTGCAAGCTGATTGGCTGTTTCTCCTGAAAGGTGGGACTTTCTCCTTGAATCGGCTCCACGATTGGTTAAGAGACACAGAGCGGTCAGTGCCCTGTCTCCTCAATAATATATATTTTTTTATTTTAATAGAATACGGGAAATTTACGGGAAAATACTAATACGGGAGGACGGCGGGAAAGAGGAGTAAAATACGGTAGTTTCCCGGCCAAAACGGGAGACTTGACAGGTATGAGAATATGATGAAAAGCAACTGGCCAGCCATCCATTTGTAATAATTTGACATGAATAGATCATCTATATAGATGAGTTCACTGCATTCAAAGCAGAATATGATGAAAAGCAACTGGCCAGCCATCCATTTGTAATAATTTGACATGAATAGATCATCTGTATAAATGAGTTTAGTGCAGTTAAAGTTGAATGTGATTCAAATCAAATGGATGGCCATCTATTTAAACAGTTTAATACAATAGATCAACTGTATAGATGAATTCACAGATGAGTGCATTTAAAGCAGAATATGATCAATGTCAACTAACCAGCCATATATTGTAACAATTTAACATGAACAGATCATCTGTATAGATGCTTTCAGTGCAGTTTTAGCTGAATGCGATCAAAATTAACTGGCCAGCCATACATTTTAATAGGATAAGTAGAGTAGATAAGTAGATAATCTATATAGATGAGTTTACTGCATTCAAAGCAGAATATTATGAAAATGTAATCTCCAGCCCTCTATTTGTAATAATTTAACATGAATATATAATCTGTATAGATGAGTTTACTGCAGGCAAAGCTGTATATGATCAAAATCAGTTGACCAGCCAGCTATTTTATTAATTTAACATGAAAAGATTATCTGTATAGATGAGTTTAGTGCAGTTATAGTTGCATGTGATCAAAAGCAAATGGCCAGGCCATCTATTTTAACAGGTTAACATGAATAGATCATCCAAATATATGGGTTTACTGCAATTAAAGTGGAATGTGATCAAAATCAACAGGCCAATACCATGATCAAATGTCCGTGATCCAATTCATTTCTCATTAAGAACTGTAACGAATACTAAAAACACTGTACTAACTGTTATGAAAGAGAATAACAACAAAAAACAATGGCTTTAGAGATACCCATGTGAATTACTACTGGCCACCAGTGCAACTCATAGTAATCTATAAAACTGCTTTAATTCAGCGCTGTACGAATGTTCCAGTCCTGTTTTTCTTTTTTAAGAACAAAGAAAGAGAAGACTATCATTTCAGGTCCAGCTGTGTCTCTGTGTCTCCAGAGCAGCTGCTATGAAATGATAGTCTCCATTTTTTACAGGCTTTGCCACCGTTGCCAGATTTCTTATGAAGAGTTTTATGAAGGATACTGTGGCACCTGTTCTCTTGGCAGAGCAAACTGGAAGCTTTCCCAGTACAAACTAATCACACGGATAATAGACAAAAGGCAAGGTGAAATTTAGATTGTGTATGAGGGGAAAATGTCCCGTCCCATTACATTAGAATCCTAAGGTTGAAAAGTTTTAAAGGAGGAGGTATTGTCTTATAGAATATAGAATATTAGGCATCGAGTGAAAAATCAGATCTAGAAGTCAATGGGCCCTTTCTTACATCCTGGGAAAGGGACAATGCGATGCTCATTGCTGTCTTACAACCCGTCAACAGTCTATTTTTACTCTTTGTATTTTTACACCGTTAGAATAGCGACAGAGTTTAGGAATTAATCTACACTGATGGGTGTGGTGTTCTGGAAGTGAGGTGTGTTCAGGTTAGTTTCTGGTGTGTTTCTATTTTGGCATCAGAAAACACAGGTGCACCACTGACTGAAATAAATCTAGACAACAACCAATCAGTCAGAGTCCATTCCTGTCTCAGCTATGCACTGCGCCCCCACGTTAAACAAACACACAATCGCGCTCCAGAGCATAAAGCCAGCTTTTACCTCAACAACAAACAGAATAAAGAATAAAATAACACTGTTCTTTCACAACGTATATGAGCAGGTCAGTTTCCTCTTTTGAGATGCACAAAAGCGCAGCGATGTTAAGATATGAAGATACAAAGTCAGAGCTCACCTGCATCTTGCCATTTGGCAAGTGACACCTATGATTAATTAAGAGATGCGTTTTGAGCTGGACAAGGTATATTTTTGGCACCCTCACAATACCAAAGAAACACACACACACCCTAATTCAAGCTGCGCAGTGCGCAATTGATGTCTCACCTGTAGATCGCTAAAAGAGTGCTGTGTTAAAGTAGGGTGTTGGGCAAAATGACTATTTTATTGGATAGTGATAAAATGCACTTTTTATATATCAAAGAAAATCCTCAGTGTTTAAAGGAGACTGACCAAACTGTATATTTTATTATAGAAAGTCTTTTAATAAAAAGCATCATTAGTCCAGTTTTACTGAATAAAAGACTCAATCAGACTCAATATACTCAGTATGGGATAGTTTTAAACTATTATGATGCAATGTTTTTACCGCGCTGTTTCAACAGAACAATGCTCATCCACATCTACATCATGTGATCATTCTGACCAATCACAAAAAAGGGGGAAAAAATCACTTAATCCAGCATTTATATATATATATATATATACTTTATAAATTTGCTACATTTTGTGCAAAGCAATGCATAACTACATTTTGTGTCCTATTTATATTTCAACCACTTAGCAACCGCATCGCAACAATTTAGCAACACATTCCAAGTATACCATATAAACCACCTAGCAACTAGCAAGCAACCCCACAGCACAAACACCAAATGCCGTAGTATCTGCCTAGCTTCTCGTGATGTCTACAACTGCATGCCTGACTCATAATCATGTAATATCTATCCAGAAACATGCACATCATGCACGCTAAAGCTCCCCCAGCCTCTACCAGTCTACCAGTTACACAACCTCAGGGTCATCCCAACACACAGCGCTCCCCTGCTTTATTCTCCTCCCACTGCAGCTCAATGACATCAACCTCTGATTAGCCGCACTATAGCTGATCTAATGAAGCTGAAGAGGCCAGAGCAGTGCGCTCTCAATGCACACAGAGATATAGGCCTACATCAATATCACCCTATAAACTTCAGCAGAACCCTGGCCAGTGAAGAGTAACTGTTTATTATACCTTGGGTGTATTGACAAATATCTTTCAGTTATGATTACTTATCTTATCTATAATTACATAATCATTGTGTGAAACCTTGTATTCTATATGCATAGCCAATACTCACATTGTATTTGATCATTTTTACTCACAGTGTATTTTACACGCATTTATATAGAAGATTAACCAATAATCACAATATATTCTTTACATATATAGTAAAACATTGTTTGATCAGGCATGTGACTAACACAGACTTTATTATGACAAATTAACCCACATGATACATAAGGCGTTTACTAACACATAGGATTTATTGTATGGCGGACTAACCACGCGTTACTAACACATTAACATATAATATATGAAATCTATTGTGTGACTTGCGTAGCTTATGCTTGAAGCATTTCGTTCACTGCATGACCCTAACTAACGGCCATCAATCATCGGCTGGTACACTCTGTGTGATTTCGACTGGTACGCTCGGTACGGGGCTAAATTGCTACAGAAGAGGCTCTTAGATCAAAGCGGCCTTTTGGTGAGTGAGTGCCTCCCTAAAAACCGCTGCTTCAAAGCGGGGGGTGATGCACACTCACACAGATAGTGCCACGTTGTTCCATTCTGGAAGAACACAGTCAAGGTCAGACACTAGCGGTCCGGTCAGACACGTGAAACTTGAGTACTAACACATGAAATTATGCATATTAACATGAGCTAATCGTTAGCAACGCCTCATCAGCAGGTTTCACGTCATTTGGGGTATAAAACATGGAGTCAGATCAGAGGGGGTCAGAACTTATACTGGGACGGCTGTTAGACGGTCTTTCATGTGTGGGTTCTCCTGAATATTCAGTACTTTGTAACAAATACTTGGTTTGCTTTCAACTTCACTCCACCTGTCTGCGACTCTCTATCAAACGAACACGTAGGGGAGTTGTAACCCGGATGAGGGGTGGGTGTAAACCCACCTTTCATTTCTTTTCTACAACAGCAGTGATGGATGGTTCTTAGGGAAGATGACTACTAGCTTTCCAATAAACACAAATGAAGCCGATGCTTAAAAAATTGTTTGTGCCTTTTTTGTACACTGATATTGACTAACTTATTTTTCAAATTAAAAGGCGCACTTAAAATACTCGTCAGTGCACCTTTTGTATGAATTTTACCAGTCAGATTGAAAGAGCCAGTAAAGCCACTCCACTGAAGTGCAGCGTTATACTTTAGTTCTATAGTTTAGACCGAGGCTTGAGACTGGAGCAGTATTAGCATTAACCGCGCTAAGCGCTAGTTAACTCTTTCGCCGTTCAGAGGTGGGTATATCAGACTGTAGCTTGCTGCTTACCCGGCTAGCACTGCTGGAGCAGCATTAGCATTACCTGCTAACCGCTAGTTAGCTCTTTCTCCGTTCAGAGGCGAGTATGTCAGACTGTAGCTTTCCCGTTTGCAGTGATTAAACAAGCTACATGGGACAAACCGCTAGCTAATATCTGCCTCAGTGTAGCTCTGTCTGGCTAGCTTTAGTGGAAATCTGGGAATCTAAGATTACTGTAGTAAACGGAAGTGCTTTACTCACCCAAATTAACAGTTTTCAGAAGAGAAATCTGTGTAGATTAACAAGCAGCGCTCAGCTGATTTAAAAAAATAATGCACCTAATAATCCAGTGCACCTTACATATGAAAACAGACCAGAAAATTGAAGTTAATTAATAGTGCGGCTTAAAATCAGGTGCACCTTATAGTGTGGAAAATACAGTAAATGAGCATATTTTATAGGCATGAGTATACCCTAGAGTTTACACTCAATTTGGTCTGTCCTCAAAAATGCATAGAGATTTACTCACTAAATATCAGAACATTCCATATTTAAACACCCAGCTTATAGAGAACAGAATAAGAATTTTTAGTGGGTTTTTTTTTTTTTTTTAGCTTTGAAAAGATTCCAAGAAGGATGGCCTCTAACATTACAGATATAATGTTCCAGAAATATTCTTAAAATTTGTGACATAATAATAGACTGCATAAAAATGATTATTAGAAACATTTACTAAACTTTTAAAAGTTTAAACACTGAGAAATGATGTTGTAGCGACATTAAAATTAAGTTAAAAAAAAGTTTTAAGAACATATGAAAAACTTGAAATTTTTTTCTAAGAGCGTTAAAAGAATGCTGAAAGTGCTCTACCACACTGTGAGCCTGAATAAGTTGAACTGACTTGGAGGTAATTGGAGGTGATAGCTGCCTCAAATTGTTTAAGTAATGTTTACTGAAAATTTGAGATAATTAGACTTAAATCCTTTGGTTATTATGCTTAAATTGTTATTTTTTTCATGTCAAGCGCTTTGCGGAATAATTCTACTTTGGACTTTTTAGATTCTAATTTATGGTCAGGTGAATAAAATAGATTTGTATTCAGTATCCAAACTAGCAACAGAATAAACTCAACATATGTGTTTTAATGTATACGTGGCCATAAATGTTTATCTAATATTGGAAATATCCAATATTACATTAATACATGCTTAGTTCCATGCTTAATTTCAGTCAGCTTCTGCAGAGTCTCGGGGCTAGGACCAGCAGACTGAGGGACAGCTCCATCCATCAGGCTGTGAGGATGCTGAACTCTCTCCCTGCTCTACACCCCCTAATACTACTGCTTTTGCTGTACTGTCATACCCACTTTAATTCCCCCTACAACTGTGACATTTAAAGAACTGTATGCACTCGTATATTTTAGCAGCCTTAAGCTTTTGAACCTCTATATTTGCACTAATGTTTATATGTGTTCTGTTTAAACCATCATACTTAACTGGTACACTCTTACTCTTATATTGCACTATTGTATTTTGTCACTTGTATCATGTAAGTCTATATCTGTGACCTTGTTTACTGTCTATTTAATTTCATTAAATTATTTATAATTTTATTTAGTTGTTCTGTAGTCAACTATCGCTTTATGTTTTTCTGCTGTAACTTTGGGTAGGAGAGTAACGCGATTTCAGTTTTCTGTATTTCCTGTACATATTGTACATGCACTTGACTTGAATTTATTTTAGTTGTTTTAGTTTAAACAATTTTCTGGTTTATAGAATAATCAAAATCGTTTAGCTGGGTATAAGGTTATTGATAAGATATTGTGAAAACCAAATATATTGTGATTGCAAATTGTCAAATACTACCGCAAATGTTGATTCAAAGGCATTACCTGCTTTAATAGGGTCAAAAACTGTGCTATTACCTGCTATTTCATGTTGTTTCATTTTATAAACGCCATTTTCTCCAGCAGATTGTTGCTTACGGCTCAGCGTGTCCAACTGTACAGCAGCAAATGAGCAGGACTTTGTTAAGCACAGTGATCTGTAATTGTGTTGAACACACATCCCACAGATGTGGCACACAGAAAGACGGGCCTATTTTTGAAACAAATAGCGCTGGAGCAGAGAGACGAGGCTCAAAGTCATTCCAGTTTAAAGGGTGAGGAGATTGTGAGCCGCGCCGCCTTTCTTCCCCAGAGTCGCTCTTTTGTCCGCGGCGAGAGAGGGGCTTTTGAAGAATGGCAGGGCGAATGGCTGCGGGCTCACCGGGCCTTGGCGGTGAGTGCCGGAGATTACACGCTATGTCTCTCACATGGCTGCCCGCGGTCCACTTGAACGCCTGGCCTTTGTTGGCGCTGAAGCCTTAATGCACCCTGCCTTTCAATATCACACACTGTGAAAGGTCTCCTGCCTTTTACAGGAAATACAAAAAAAAAATCAGGCACCTGAAATATGTCAAGGTGAGCGACCTCAGGTGACCTTCTGATGAGACCGATTCCTGGAAGAATGCTAAGACTTCTAGGAAAAGCTCAGACCAATGTTCTACCAATGTGCCCCAAACAATATAGAAAATAGACTATATGGAAGAAATATAGGAAAAAATAAATAATATAGTAAATTTAGGAAAAAATAAACATTGATATACCAGCATATTCATGTCCTGTCATACAATCAAAGGGTCTTAAAAATAAGAGCTTATCTTGCTTTTGTTGGAGTCCAGGGAAGACATCTTTTGGTTTTTAAAGATAATTTTATATATTTGTTTTTTTATAATCCTACACTGACAGTTCACATCTTGTCATGACTGATTTGGTAATAGGTTTGTGTTTGTTTATCTGCTTCAGAGAGTCCTATTCTACTGACAGTACTTCCTTACAGGGACTAGACTGTAAACTAAGCTGTGTTTCTGGGCATTTGCACATCTGTATCAGCAGCAATGGGTGCAACTTTGCAATGCAGCTGAACTGGATGCAGCAATTATTACTAGGGGTGTCCACAAACATTTGGACAATTACCATATTTTTGGCACTGTAAGGCACACTTAAAATCCTTTCATTTTCCCTAAAATTGTCAGTGTGCTTTATAATCCGGCGTGCCTTATATATGAATTATGAATTTTACCAGTTAGGTTGTAAGGAGCAGTAAAGCCATTCTGCTGAAGTACAGCATTATGCAGGAGTTTCAGTTCAGTTCTCCAGCAGTATTAGCATTAGCCGCTAATTGCACTAAGCGCTAGCTCTTTTACCATTCAGAGGCGAGTATTTTTGGCCTGTAGCCTGCTGTTAACCCCAGATAGCACTGCTGGAGCAGCACTAGCGTTAGCCGCTAATCACGCTAAGCTCTAGCTCCTTGGCCGTTCAGAGGTGAGTGTATCAGACTGTAGCCTGCATCGTTACCATTTTAAAACAAGCTACGTGGGATGAACCACTAGCTGATATCCCCCTGGCTTAACAGAACACTCAGGGTTCCTCAGTGTAGCTCTGTCGGACGGCCTTAGGTCCTAATTGTAATGCTGCTGCACCCAGCCTTAGTGGAAATCTGGAAATCTAAGCTTACTGTAAATGATTGGAAGCGCTTTACTCACCTAAATAAACAGTTTTCAGGAGAAAAATCTGTGTAGATTAACATCCAGTGCTTGTATGATTTTAAGAGAAAATGTTTCTTTATCGAATTACAATTTTGTTTTCTTAACTTAGCTTAGAAATAAACTGAACTGTTTACCTCTCAGAGAAAGTTACTTTGAAAGACACTTTGAAAGAGAGTTTATTACTGAGCGTTTTCCACAATGGATTAATCACAGATCCTCATTGGAAAGTGATGAAGCTGCAGTTTATAGAAACGATAGGACTTTTTTCTCGCTCTTCTCTTTTTAGTCATATCATCCTTTTCCTACATAAAACGACGTGTAGTAATGTTCTGTTGTAAAACTGTACACTGCTATGCATCTTGGGATGCCCTATGAAAATAGTTGCCTATTTATTTACTGTTTTTTTAACAGTAACACTTATTTGAGGATTACAATCATTTTTTTGTAATTGAGATACTTGAACTAAACTCTAAGGAATCATCCAATCTTCAGATTTTTTTGGAAACTTAAAAGCTTTTAAAATACAAAACTATGTAGGCTAATTACTGTCATTCAGGAAATTAATCAATTCTTTTATAGTTTTAATAAACACATTTCTACAGTCCTATTGTCCCTTTAGATTAGATATTCTAGTTATTGGGCAGAGAGTTGGATTTATTGCCTACTATATCAGTATATAAAGAGTATTTTAAGCATAAATACTCTATAACAAAAACTGTAAAATCTGTAATATGAATCAGTGACCCCATCTTTAAGCACCTCTGTGAAACATGACTGTAGATTAGTGGATAAGTCCTGGCTGCAAGAGCGAGTGTCGAGTTCTGCTGTGTGTTTTCGCGAGTGGGTTCTGTCTGTACTCTGAGAAAACAGAGGACATCTCACTTCCTCCTCCCCCGCCGAGCCGCCCGCCCCCGCAGCTGTCCGGCCCTCCTGAAGGGACCGCTGGAGAGCCCTCGGTGAAAGCCCTCTCAGATGTCAGATGTCCCCTGAGCTGTGCCGCCATGCGCCGCCCGCCACCTCCGCCAGTCCCCAGGCTTCCATCATCTGCTGACACTGCATATTGATCCTGTGGAGGCGTCACCTTCACTCCGCAGATATAGACTGCACTGAGGGTGACCTGGGGCAGGGTTAACTCTGCGCCTGATGCTATTAAATCTGTTTGGAAATAGAAAGAACTAATCTAGATTTGAATGATAAAATCTGTGATTTAGATTTGTTACATTTTTGTTTATGGATTTATGCAAGCTGTGGACATTTACTCCCATAATACATGAAATAATAAAGTCTTTTTAAAAGTTTTCTATGAATGAAGCGAAAAATTCATATATGTTTTTATCACTGCTGCTTCTTTTTGATACACAGCTTTAAATATACTATAAGGTCCTGTCCACACATATTTTAGATCGAATCCTGGTTTTATAAAAACAATTTTTAGATTTTTGTCTGTATTTTTGCCTCCTGTCCACATGAAAATGCAGTTTTAGAAGAGTTTTCATGTGGACTAAACTAAGCTTTGTAAACTTGCTGACATTACAATATACAGTAGCCTATACATATTTTCTTACTCCCTATATAGTGAACTACATAAATCATAAAACCACAGTGTCTACACGCAGATTTCTACATAAATGTAAATACGATTTTATTACTGATAAATAACACAGTGTTTCCTCTATGTTTTTTTTTTTTATTATTAGCAGTAGCAGATGCACTTGGTATTAGTTTATTCAGTTAACAACCTCTTCACAAACCAAGTTAGCTGCAGTGCAAATTTTCCCAAACTGAAGTACAGTTTTATACAGGAGTTTAGTTCTCCAGTACAGAGACTGGGGCAGCATTACTATTAGCCACAAACCATGCTACGCGCTAGCTCTTTTACTGTTCAGAGGTGAGTATTATCAGACTGTAGTCTGCTGCTAACCCCAGCTAGCACTGCTGCAGCATTAGCATTACCACTAACCACGCTAATCACTAGCTAGCTCTAACTAGCTTTAACTTCGCCATTCAGAGGTGAGTATATCAGATTGTAGCCTGCGCATTTACTGTGTTAAAACAAAGCTACATGGGACAAATCATTAGCTAATATCGCCCTGGTTTACAGGAACAATAAGGGTTCTGCAGTGTAGCGCTAATGCTAATATTCCAGCCTTAGAGCTGGTGAAATTTAGGAATCTAAGCTTAATGTAAATAAATAAAAGACTTTGAAAGAATTACAGTTTTTGTTTACTTAATTTAGCTTTACTTAAATTAGTCCACCCACGCACCTTATAATCCAGTGCGCCTAAGGTATAAAAATAGACCAGAAAATAAACGTTTATTGAATCCCAGTACACAGTAATATAACTGTAGCCTTGTATTTGCCCACATCATTAGAGTCTGGTGTGTGTATTTGTGCCCGGGTGTGTTAATAAGTGAGCAATTACTCTCTGCAGTGTGTTGGTGTGAGAGTGTGTATATGTTTATGGGTGCCAGTGAGTAAGGGTGTGTGTGTGTTTGTCTGCGTGTTAGGGAGAGCGTGACAGTGCTCATATGTGAGTGTGTGTGTGTGAGTCACTAAATGCTACACAGGGACAACAGCCAGCAGTGGTTCTCTCTTGGCCGCTCAGCTCCTGCTTCTCGAACAGGTCAGCGGTCAGCAAAGCTTCAGACTAAACAAACACGCCACCCACCACCAACCTGCAGCTCCAGCTACTGCACCCGCTGCACACTGCCCCCTACTGACTGGGGTCACCTGTGTTCACATCATCTACCACTACTCAACACCACAGCAGCATAACTACACCTGGTTATGATTTAATCTGTCATGCAACACCCCGTCAACCATAAAGTAACACCACAGCAACCACATGGGATATTATAGAAACCATATAGCAAATCCAGATCAACACCTTAAAATACCATGACAGATACTTAGCAACAGTAGAATCCTTCTATGGTGTTTATTTCTCTGTTTTATAAAGAAACATCCACACAAGGTTTGTAGCTCTCAGTAGATAGAATGCCAACCAATCAGCTTTCAGTAGCCAGAATGCCAGCCAGTCAGCTATTAAAGAATGCTTAAATGTTTCTGCACTAAAGCCATTTTTAGGGATGTATGATGATCTTGGAATTATATCGGTATCTGCTGATACTCTTTTTTTGTTTGTTTTTTTTTAAACATCTGCATTGGCCAATATGGGCAATATATATAAATTTAGTAGTAAATATACATATTTATACTTATTGTATGTTGGAAAAGGACCAAGGGATGCTCTCCGAACATTATTTTAAACGTCTTTGATTTAAGCTCTTTTTTATTTTATTAGGTGAAAAGTAGGGCTGTCATTGTTAAACCATTAACACACACGATTAATTTGGAGTCAGTAACGTTATTTTTTTTATTAAAAAATAAATTAATTGCCACCGAATTGGACCTCAACTTCTGCCATAATCTGCCCCTCTCAGCATTTTTTTTCTGGCTAAATGACTAAAAAGCTCCAACATGGAAACACAATGACAGAGGAGACATCTCCTTCTACAGCAACTGCAGGAGACACATCTGTGAAAAAGTTGATCTCGCGAGAATCCTAAATGTGTCTCCTGAGACACTTACGTTCAACATTTAAGCAAAATCATTTTTCTATGGATAGTGTACCTGAAAGATCTGAAGCAGTGCATTTTAGAATTTCTGGGCAGTGTGTGTGTGTGTGTGTGTGTGTGTGTGATGTAGAAGTGAGCTGCAAGAGTGTTAACCTGCACTCAGCTAGGGGGTGGTCCTGCTCTCCCACATAAAACGACATGAAGGCAGATTTTCCTGCTGCTGCAGCCGCTTCCCAAGATGAACATATGGCCCGGCGGAGCATAAACACCCCAGCTATTTATGTTCACTGACAAATACACTGACATTTACAATCTCAGCCTGTAAATGGATGCAAATATAGATCCCGCAGACAGACAACGGAGCACTTCACTAACATTTACACGCAGACATTACAGCGGTAAATAAGACGTAATGGGGGAGAGGGAAAAAACTGAGAGTCCTCTATTAACCCTTTCAGGAACGCACAGAGAATTCATTTTTAAAATGTCAAAGTGTTTTACTGATCTGGACAAATTGCAAACCATTTAACTAAATCAGGTTTGGGTTGGGATTGTTTAGCTGCAGGGTCAAAGGTCATATCTGAAATGGTTTCTCTGTGTAACCACTGTGCACTAAGTGGTGTTGACTATACTACTTGTGATTTTTTTTGTGATAAAGATAAAAAATACACTGCAAAAAAACAAAACAAAAAAAAATTCTCCTTAATGTGTTTTTTTATGTCAGCTGAACAAAAAAATATTGAATTGCACCATAAACTATAGCAAACTAATCAACTCAACTACCTCAACTAACATTATTAAAATTCTAGTTAAACTTGGCCTAAATAAATAATCTGTGTTGGCAAATTTTATTTTATTTGTAACTGAACTCTAGGTCAAGCTAGGCCAACTACTTTGCACATGCTCAGTTTGACTCTTTAGTTGAACAGAGTCTACAGAGAGTCTAAAGTGTACTAGCATACATGCAAATCCACCCGCTTAAGCCCTGAACAGGTTGAACACGCTCCTTTAATAATCAACCATAAGCGAATCATAGGCGAGCCGACAATCGTGCACAGCACAGCTTGATTGTGTCAGTGTTTTTTGCTATCGTAACAACGATAAAAGTACGTCTTGCATGGCTCAAAATACACAAAAAGGGATGCACTAATTGTCTTAACTAATCATGAGTGTGTTTTGAGCGTAATGTCCAATCAGAGTGTCACTTGCCATTCTTGTTAAGAGGCAGGTGCGCTCTGACTGGGGGATTGCTATTTCAGGGGCGCAGCTACCTGGACATGTCCAATGCTTCTCAGCAAAGGAAACTTAGACTGTTTTCATGCATTTGTCCACATACGCTAGTCAATTTGTTGAAATACCCATCTGTATCAGCCAATAAGTGGATATCATCAACAGATTCCACACATGAACAAGCAAACACTAACAAAAGTAATAAGACAATGATCAATATTTTGTGTTGATGTAGAATAATGTTAGGTAACACTTTACTTGGATGGTCCATTTTATGATCTTGTTGATGCTCAACTGACATTCAACTACCACTGAATTGAATGTCCATTAAATTTTACTTAACCCTATGATGAATGTAAATGATTCAAAATAGAACCTAACCATAACCATACACCTAACCCTAACCTCAACCCGTAATCAACCATAAAATCAAACCCTACACCTAACCCTTACCCTAACCTTAACCTAAGCTTAAAATCTAACTCTAAACCCAATCCTAAAATATTAAGATAAGCGTTTGAATTAGAGTTGAATGTAGGGTTATATTCAATAGAGAATCATTTACTTTCACATTTTAGTTCATTTGCATTTAATAGACATGTAGTTGAATGTTAGTTGAATGTCAGTTGAGCATCAAAGAGGCCATCAAATGGACCATCCAAGTAAAGTGTTACCTAATGTTATTTTATTTTGCATTCTGTTTATTGTTGATGTAAAAGTTTGCATAGCTACCAACAGGCACTGCACCGTAGATAGCAATGAATAGATAGCAGCATGTAGATAGCAGCGTGTGTCCAGGTTTATTTTAGCCAGTAGCACGCCTGTGTTTTCCATTGCCAAGATAGCAATACACTAGATATTTACCTGAAAACACCTTATTTTATCTACACTATGCCCATCAGTGTAGATATATTCACAAGAACCAATTTTTTTTATTATGAGTGTGCAAATAATGTAATTTAAATGATATAGAAGATGGAACATTATATAGAATTATTATGGACTAAAATGAACCTAAAAAAAAATGGTTATCTCTTGTGTGCTGTCAAATTGAAATCAATAAATGTTTAAAACTCATAACTATTAAGGTAAAACAGAGAATGGGACAGCAGCTAGCCACCACAAGGTCGTTCAGAAAGAGCGCAATAAAAGCGAGGGGGAGGTGGCGAGAAGCTGCCCTCTCCGTCCTACACATTACTGCGTAATGCGTTACTGCGTAAAAATCATGGGGAGCTTTTGGTCTAATTAAATTCAGTGCACTGTCTTAGCAGGCAGGGAGGGGGATGGTGGTGGGGGAATGGGCTGTCCATGGTAAAAAGAAGAACATAAAAAGAAGAAAAGAAAGAGAGAGAAAAGAGGGAGAGAGACCCGGAGGACATGCCTGAGGAAGTGAAATCACATATGCTGTGACATCTTTACGGCGTGAATCCGTGGTATTGAGAGCACGGAGACCGAGCGACCAGTTTCTACGAGTTAATACGTTTGAGTGGAACGCTCATCAGGGAACGCTGGGCAGACCTTTAGACCTTTAATAAAATTCATGTACTGTATATCATGTATGAACAATTCTATACACTAGCATACCCCATGCCATAGGACAGGAACTAGTGTGGTGTCCCAAGACTTTTGCCATGTCCCACATAAGCAAAAGAACACTGCACTGGCCTACATATAGTACACATGTGTTGGGTTTATTTTGTTAATGTGGATGTGATTCCTGCCACAGTCACTTGTCGCCGGTCAACTGTTTGCATGGACAATTCTAGCCAGATGCTGCAGTTCCTGATCATTACCACCCACTGATAATGCCTTCTGTGGTGTAGTTTCACTCCAACTCCCATAATTCACAGTGTTTTCCCCTGGGCAACCTTCCACTGGGGATACAATACCAGTCAAAAGTCTTGACCCACCTTCTGATTCAGAGTATTTTTTTTTTCTTATATTGTAAATGAACACTGAAGTCATCCAGACTATGAAGGAACACATAAGGAATCATGCAGAAACTTAAAAGTGTTAAACAAACCAAAATACTCTGTGAACTTGCGGTTTCTGAGGCTGGTAACTAATGAACCTCTTGATCTGTGCAACAGAGGAAACTCTTGTTCTTCCTTTCCTGAGTCAGTACTGATGAGTGCCAGTTTCATCATATAGTTTTTGATAGACTTTGTGACTGCACTTGAGAATACTTTCAAAGGTCCTGATTTTTTTTTGATTGACTGACCTGAAGTATTTTTTTCTTTACTTAGTTGAGTAGTTCTTGCCATAATATGGATTAAAAAATTACTCAAATAGAGCTATTCACTGTATATTAACTATTTAGCAGTATTAGCATTACCCGCTAAGGGCTATCTTTTTGGCCATTCAGAGGTGAATATTATCAGCCTGTTGTCTGCTGCTAACCCCTCCTTGTGTATGAAAATAGATTTAGAAATATATTTTATTGATAGTGCACCTTATAATCCGGTGTACCTTATAGTGTGAAAAAAAATATGGTAAAATGTGTTCAAACTTATTTCAATTAAAAATGATTGTCTCTGTGGACTCCTGGTGTTGTAGGCTATAAGAGCAAGTTAACCCTTTCTTTGCTGCTTAGAGACGACTAAAGTTGACTAAAGGTGGATATAGTGTAGACCACAGTGATCACTATTAATGATTAAGTCGTAAAACCTACAGTGAACAGTTGGAAACCCTGCTGCTAGTATTTAACTGTAATGTCACACTACACAGCACATTTTAAAAGTACTCCTCTACATGTTTGGTGCAATTACACATTCTTACCAGAGAGGTCTCTAATCCCTAAATTATGGCTATAAGTTTCCAACTAATATCTAAATTAGTACAAATGAGCTGAAAACTCGCTCTTACTCTTCATACACTTTTATAAACTCAGCCTCTCTCATTGTCACATGGCAATTCAGCTGTTCCTACAGAACATGGCCTAATAATTATGGCCCCGGTCCAGCGGTGGACGTGTCCATCAGGTGCTGCCGCTGTAATGAAGCTGCACTGATGACACTGACAAGGTGAATATAGCTTTCACCCACTTCCACCCCCCAACCCCCTCTCAGCCATCAATCATCCTAATTTTAGAAGCGCTTCGTGATCATAAGGATTTTAGTGAGGGAGTGATGAGCGGCCGTGACTAATTCTACAGCCTGAAGAACTGAAGAACCCTAAGTGTTAAGCCAGGGAGATATTAGCTGGCGGTTCGTTCCACGTAGCTTATTTTAACATGGTAAACATGCAGGCTACAGTCCGATATACATGCCTCTGAACGGCGAAAGAGCTAGCACTTTGCACGGTTAGCAGGTAATGCTAATGCTGCTCCAGCAGTGCTAGCCAGGGTTTGCAGCAGGCTACAGGCAGATAATACTCACCTCTGAATGTTAAATACACTAGTGCTTAGCATGGTTAGAAGCTAATGGTGATCCAGCAGTGCTAGCCAGGGTTATCAGCAGGCTACAGGTAGATAATACTCACCTCTGGTTGTTGAATACGCTAGCTCTTAGTGTGGTTAGCAGCTAATGCTACTGCTCAAGTATCGGTGCTGGAGAACTAAACTGAAACCTTTATAGCGCTGTACTTCAGCGGAGTGGCTTTACTGCTCCTTACAACCTGACTGGTAAAATACATATATAAGGTGCACCAGATTATAAGACGCACTAATGATTTTTGGGAAAATGTAAGGATTTTATGGTTGGAGCTGCAATGCTAACAGACACAGAAACCAGGCTTGGCAGACTTGTGTGTAAGTGTGTTAGTCCCAATGCTTATAGCTAGGCCCCCAGAATTTGAGCTTTATCTTTTACTGTAATAGTAGATTATCCCTTCTGAGGAGAATCTTTTACACTCATTCTGCTGCGTGGTTTGTGTACGTGAATGGGAGTCAGATTCTGACAGAGAGCTAGAATTCGTCACAACACCTGGCAAAACTAACTCTCAGAATTCATAACTAACAAGTCACAATGCTATCAGCCTGACTCAGCTGGTTTGAAGTGTGTTAGTCAAGATGCTAACAGCCAGGCCTGGTTGAGTTGGTGTGAGTTATCCTCCATGCTAAAAGCCAAGCTAGGTAGGTTCGGAGCCACAATAATAAAAGACATGGCAATCATCAGGCACCAGCGTGTGTCAGTTATGTTAAATTTTGCAGCAGCAGAAACACTCTTAGGGATGGCTTCATTGCACATGCAATGCATGACGATGACATATCACAAAGTGGCCCATTTCCTCAGATTGCCCCCTCCCGTTGAGATAAAATGATGCATGCTGGTTTCATGCCTGAGCAGTGAGTAAGCTCTAGGTTCGAGAAGTGATGAAGAAGCAAGCAAGCCTGGCTGGCTGGCATCAAATTAGATTAGAATTTATGAGTCACTTACAATATAGGAATGGGCAAAACCAATTGTACCATGGAGATAGAGCTATATCATCATTTTCAAGAAGCTGCCTCCTAAGCACTGGCTCCTAGACCAAGCAACCTTAATTGGTCTTAAATTACTTAATGTAATTAACACAAAACCTTCAAACCTCAAGAAGTTAAAGCATTAATAGCAAGAATTAGCTTGGCATTGCTGAGTGACACGGGACACTGGACCCTTAAGTGCTTTCAAGAGCAAAGATCTACTGTGTGCCCTGCTCTGCAATTGCCCCATCCCTACCTTATCCTTACCAACAGACCACACAAATCCTGTCGCTTGTCGCATTGAAGTGAAAACTCTGGAGGTCATCGTCAGTGATCCTCTCCCTATCCAGCACCCAAAAAAAAAGCCACGTCCTGGCTCTATTCTGAAGGGGAAACTTTCTGCAGCCTGGCACACCCACCTTGAAACATTCTAGAACCGTCCCATTAGTCATTAAACGTTAGTCATCTGTCAACAGATTCTGCCTCCGGCACCAAGTCTGTCTGGCAGGTCTGGGACCTGGACAGCTTTTCTTAAAAGGTATTAAACAAATCTATTGATCCATCCTCCCGCCGTACCTGCTGTACCCACTGTACTCGCTGTACTCTAGGACAGTGCACCATCCCGCCAGTGCCCACACAATTAGCCGTCCTATGAGCGAACTTGACTCAGCGACAGCAGAGAGCCACGAGGATGCAAAAGGGGAGAATTATTTTTAGGAGGGCAGAGCTTGGCGGGGGTTGCAATAGAACTGGCATGGCTTGTGAACAACACCAGTGCCACAACATGCGCACATTCCTCTAAGGACTATTCCTGCCACCTGCCAAGGCGCTAAACTGGACTCCATTACAAGAGAACACACTTGCATTGTTCAACCTTAAAAACTCAAAATCAACTGCATCAATATACAACAGAGCATGATCCTGCTCTTCCCGTGCAATTCCTGTCCCAAACCTCAGACAGAGCCTGCTCCTGCTTTGGAACGACTCCAAGTGCGGTGCAAGACAAAAAATGGACACTTACTTGGACGGATGATCAGCATCTAACGTCAAATCTGGGAAAGAATCGGTTCATAGAGAAGAGTAATCACTGCTCAGCATCTGTACAGCCTCAGCAAGCCCCGGCTCGATGAGGCAGGAGGCGCATGCACATGCAGCCTGTACCATGTGAGCCGGCGACAGGGGAGCGAAGAAGGGACAGGGGAAGTGGTGGGGAAGGTGGGGGCGGGCAGCCCTGCGGAACGGAGAGTCCTGCAAGACCGAAAGCTCTGCAAAACCTTTTGCAATTGTGCTTTAATGTGCTGTACTTGAAAAGCAAGGAGGCAACATACTGTATTTGAGGAGAATCAACCGAGCAACTGGAGATTTGGTTGGGTACTTATGAAAAGGGTGCGATGGAGAGACTGACAGAAGGAGGGAAAGGAGATTGGAAGGATGCGAAGAAGCGAGGGAGAAAAAGAGAGAGAGGGAGACTGGAGAGGAGAGAGAGAGGACCTTTGCGGCGCTAAACCAGGCGCTAAAGCCCCCTCACCTCCCGCACCACCCCACCCGCCAGTGACAAAGCCTCATCCCTGGAAGTGCGAGCAGGAGGAACACCAGCAGGAAGATGCCACTTCGAGAGGGAAGCTGGGGGGGTTTAGGATGGAAAACTGGGGGACTTTCAAGGACACACAGTTTTTGGAAGGATTTTTTATTTAATTCAGCATAGTTAGATCTTGCCTACTGTCCTGTCCACGAGTCTAGATCAGACCAATCTTCCACTTGTCCCTCTGGTATTATGATATATGATATAAGAAAAATTAGGTTTACAGTTGTTTTTATTTAGTTAATAATTACTGGCTAATAATTAATAGATAATAGGTCTGAATAAGTCTTATATTTATGATGTTTTAATATCCCTTTTTTGCAATCCCAGTTTAAATGCACTTTAAACCACATCAAATTTGAGTTATTAACTTAAATGTCCTTGCCACACAGAGCACACACATCTCAGAACACCCACCTATCAATATGCAGGAGGTAGGTTTACCCACACTTTTGAAAAGCAAGGAACACTGAACTGAACTAAGCACTGGTCTTTTAACAAAAATAATAATAGTACTAATAATAAATAGTGTTTGCTAGACACCTAGACTTTTTTTAGCTTCATTCAGAGAGTGTTTACGGTGCAGCAAACCATAATCGGCCCAAAAGAACCAAAATTTGGTCTGCCAAAAAAAGAGGTACACTTGATCTGAATCTAACCATATATGGTGTAGTTTATGCACAGTGCGAAAACACCAGGTGGTTTAGATTTTTTTTTTTTGCGGTTAAAATACTTAACCGCAGTTGAGGCAGGCTATTGTCACCTGTTAAACAATAGAAGAAGAAAAAGAACTGGCTTGGTAACAAAATCCTGCATACACTTATGAATGTATCTACTGTAACTGTAGACTAACCATTATTTATTAGTAGAAATAAATGAATGAATCTAGTATGTCAGATTGTGGAATTCTACATGATAGTGACCTCATTAAATGTATTAGATATCGGCCAGACATGGATGATCCAAGTTGAATACTGTTATTTCTTTGCCCTATTCAAGTCGATTAATGCACTGTTAAAATGATTAGTTCCTTAAGGAACTTTCATAGATTAAACTGTGGTGAAAAACCCATTCAGATTCTTTAAGGAAGTTTCAAATTGAGTAACATCAAATAGTTTCTGAAAGAACCAAAGACTAGTAGACCGTAGACTTTGTTCGGTTTAATGGTAAATCTCTATTGAAAATGCTGCGTAGCCCAAGACTAGGCTTAATCCCTGTCTGGGAATTTGTCCCATAGGATTTGAGCTAAGTTGTTGTAGACGTACAAAGAAGACCTAAAGAAAAGTCTTTAAAAGTTTAAGTAGTTTACTTTTCAGAGTTAAGGTCCACCCCTGCCCATGATCAGAATGATTACCGAAGTGTTCACCAGCTAATAGACAGAAATGACAGCTGCTATCTGTCAAAGGATGGTGATCTTTCGCTACGTGTTTCACGCAAAGTAAACGCAGCTATAGAGTGAGAGTGGTTAACAGCACGTAATTACATCTATACTTTTTGGCTCCAGAACGAGTGCAAGAGTAATTTGAGTGTATTGTAGCAGGACAGATGGATTGCGCTGGTGGACGGGGGATCTGAGGCAGTCCCTGCATATCAATGCAGCTTCCCCCCTCAGCCCAGCGCTGCAGTGCACCAAAAGCTCAGGTAGCCGAAACAGCAGAAAAAGAAGTGAGGGAACTTTAATAAGCAGGTATCGATCAATTCACTTCAGCCTGAATCTGAAGGACACTTTCAGAAGACATTGTGACAGATGCCGTTCGCCCACTGCCAAAAAAATATTCAGGTACTGAGAGAAACAAATTGAGTTGTATTGCCATACATGGAAAATAAGTTTAGGGATATCTAAAAGAAACTGAACTCCTGCTTTTTAAACAAGGTGTTCTGTTAGGCCATGGTTTACGTACATTCGAATGGAATTGAGAACTGAGCACTAAAATATGCTCAAGGCTATGAACAAATCTGATAGTAGAATGGCAATGGTGCATCAGAACTTATGGCATGGGGCCCATCTGGGATCTCCGATCCCTTAGACAACACTGCATCAAGGGCTTTCATTCAACTATATCTGATAGAACCACAATGGCAAAGGATTACTTTGGCAAACCTACAAAATAAGTCCTCAATTTACAAGGCCAATTACCCAACCAACTCATTAGGACTCCCCCTATCACAAGTACTCCACAACACCAGCCCATGTGAAGCCAGCCACTGCTTCTTTTCAAACTGCTGCTGATCTAGCATTGCCTAGTAGCATCACAGCGCACCCGGGGGAAAGATCAGCAACTTGGTTCCGATACATCAGCTCACAGACGACATCTGCTGATCGACATCACCCTTGGGAGTGATGTGGGGAGAGAGCACCATCTACCCACCCAGAGAGAGCAAGGCCAATTGTGCTCTCTTAGGGCACCGGCAGCTGATGGCAAGCTACATGACATGATTCGAACAAGCGATCTCCCGATCATAGTGGCAACGTTTAGCACGCTGGACTACTTGGTGCCCCAAAAGCCCTATTTTAACCATGTCCAGAAGTGGCATTGACATCTTTGAAATCAGAGGCATCTGGGACAAACCATCGCAAAGTGAAAATGTGCACTATGGCCAAACAAACCAGTATTCAGTATTATGAGTATTTATCAATACCAATACTATCATGGTGTAGGGTGGGTCAGTACAATTCTTTGAGGCAGAATTAATGCAGAAATGTACGTTAAGATCTTAGAGCAACATTATATAACAGTATATACTGTCTTCAAGACCGTGTCGTTTTTTTTTGGCATTTGTTTTCAGTAAGACCATGCAAAACCACATGCTGCTCACATTACAAAAGGCATGGCTGTCTAAAAGAAGAGGATCCGGGTACTAGACTGGCCTGCCTGCAGTTCTGACCTGTCCCCAAAAGAAAATGTGTAGAGAATTTTGACACATTAAGACATTGTACTAATCTGACCTTGGGTTGACTTTAAGCCATAAATGTCAGTATCTGTAAGAATCACTGGGATCTCACTGTAAAATGTTTATGTCAGATGTGACTAGTACCTGCAGTAGGTAGTATCTCATTAAATCACTCGTTCCTGCTACTTTCTCTCAATCCCTGCCTCACACCGCACTCGCCACTACAACCACCCACAACCCCACACACACCACCTGCAGCTGTGAGTCATCTCCACCTGCCTCACCTCGGCCGTCAACTCCGCAACACAATCAGATACACATTAATCCAAAAAAACAAATACTGACTACTAAAGAAACCATTTAATCACATATAAAATGCTATAAATTAGCACTATACTGTGTATGATGTAGTTTGTGGACTTTTGATTATTTTTTTTAGGGGTTTGTCTATTATCTGCTGCTGTAACAGACTCTACTCTTTTTACACTAGATACTTAAGTATTGCTGTGAGGATTTGATTGTATTTATCTAAATGAGAGCATTAGTGAGATCATGTGCTGATGTTGGATGATTAGTTTTGTCAGTCCAACCCATTCCAAAGGTATTGGAAAGAACTCCATCATTCCAGAGAACGTAGGTCCACTGCTCCACAGGGACCTTAGGGAGTCAGGGAGTCATTTGCTTAATTATACTGGTCACTGTCTTTCTATGGAGAATTTAGTTGCATTTTAAAGCAGTTATATTCACTAAATAGAGGTGGTAAACTGTAAAAAACAAATATTAAATATTGTTCCCCTTGTGATATGATTTTAACTCATCTGAACATAAAAAAATATTGAATTGCATCGTAAACTATAGCAAACTAATTGCCTCAAGTTTATTGTTAGAAGTGGGTCTAACTAAACAATTTGACTTGTTCAATTGTAATTGAACGCTAGTTGATGCTTCAGTTTTTTGAGCAATTCTACAGTGTTTTTCACTGTTGGTCACAATATTGGCATATTTTTTACCTCTTATTCACCATCAGGGTGCCTTCTCTTGGGATTTATATACTGTATGTGTTAAGTCTTAAATTAAGTCTGTTTTATGTAAAATTGGATCTTTGTGGGCACATATACATTAGATCTGTTGCATTTTGGGTGTGTCCTCCAGTTTCTGACACTCACCATCAGTTTGTAATCATTCCCCTCGGGGCTACCTTTGGTAAACTTATAGCTCATATATTGTGTTTAAGTGTCTGGACACTAATTTCACCTTTCCCAGGCTTACAGTGTGACTATTTATAAACTTTATAAGTAAAATGGAATTCAAAAGAAAAGTAAGAGGAAAGTACATTTTTTAAATTTATTTGGAACACAAGTAGACTTTTTGGGAATAAAAATAAAAAGGTTAAATCAATTTCCCATTTAGTTGTAATAACTTGATGTTTTAATTTATGATAACTCAAGTTTTCATTCCCCATTACTTAAAAAATAGTATATTCCCTTTTAGTTGTAATAACTTGATGTTTTAAGTCATGCTAACTTAATTTTTCATGACCCATTAGTTTTTTTTTTTAAGGCAACCGGTTTGCTCAACTTTTTTTGGGTAAATTCAACTTGTCTAAGCAAGAGCAAGTGGCACTATATGCTGGCTGGGTCTAGCTAAGTGAATTTTTAAGTTGGTGAGTTTTTTTTTCATCTGAACTAAATATTTCTATTTGGCACAACTGGTGTTAGTTTTCTTCCAAATGTAGAAGTTAAGGTTTGCCTCAAAAATCCAAAATATAAGTTGTAATGTAATACTATACTGCACTCATTATCAAAAAACTGTTGCACCAAGAAGGAATCAATCGACCGGAATAAAATTTGATGGGTAGTTGTGCCAGACTGTCATGGAGTGGCTTATACTGGCAGAGGGTCATCTTCAGAGAAGAGTCCCCCTTTTTTCCCGGTTCAGACGATCCTGGTGGCACTGTGATCTGCACCAAGATTAACGGCTTGATGTCACGCATCACAAGTCCAGAAGGCCTGGTGTCATGGCGTGGGGTGCAATTTGGTACAAAGCCAGATCACCTTTGGTCTTCAGTACAGACACTTTGACAGCCCAACATTATGTTAATAAGGTCCTGCAACCAGTGGACCTACCTTTTCTGAACTCACATCGGATGTGCTGTTACAACAGGAAAACGCTCGTATCTATCTATAATTGCCAAATCCCGAAGGTGCCACAAATCAAAATCACAGTGAGTTTGAAACCTCCAGTACATATGGATTAATATCTGTCAGACAGATTTAAAATGATTGCATCAACAAGGTCTGAGGTAATAAACAGCAGAACCTCTTCATCAGCACCATCTCCTCTGCTGCCATTTGACCTCTGACTCCGGCAATTTGGCAGGAAGATTCCCATCTCTGGGAGGATGACACCTCAAGGTCCTGCTGTTATCTGTGGATGATAAACGTCTTCTCCGGCACAACGACAAACATTAAAAAATCATCTTACAAGTTCATCTGTCGTCTTATTCAGCTGGAACTCGGCTCAGATAAACCTGTCCAGAGAGTTTTGGGGTAAAGTGCTGCAGTAAAGCGGGTTTAACGCCTGCTCTTATTCCACTGAGGTTAATAAGTATTTGGACGCCTGCTCTGCTGAAGAAAAGCCCAGAAAAGCTCCTCTAAAAACTAATCTGCCAAAAACAAAAGCTAAATTCAGCCCGTCTGAACCGTGCGGTTTCTGGGAATGGTATTATTCAGATTTACTAAAGGCTGCTTCAGTTACTGCTCCTGTAAAAATCTGAATAAAGTATATTAGGCCTGTCACAATAAGTTTTTATCAATATGCTGTACCAGTGTATATGGCATTGATTATGCATAACAGTGATATAAAATGGCTTTAAAATGACAATAACACTGTTTGTTGCAATTATTTCAGATACAGTACCAGTCACACCTTGGACACACCTTGAATTCAGTGGGTTTTTCATTTTTTTAACATGTTGTGCATTGCAGATTAATACTAAAGTCTTCCAAACTATTAAAAACTAAAGTCAATTACTTGAATTTCTTGTTGTCTTAATGTGTTTGAAAGCATCAGTTGTGTTCTAATGTGGTAGAGATGGTATACATTGAAAAGTCCTAACTAAGTAAAGAAAAGAAGATAAAAAATATCCCTAATTGCAGTCAAATAGACCATCAAAAACTCTATGATAAAACTGGCTCTCATCAGGACTGCCCCAAGAAAGAGAGAGCAAGCGAGTTACCAACCAGTTAACAGCATCCCACATAGGAGCACCTAAAGCTTTACAGAGTATTCTGGTTTTAAGCTACTACATGATTCCTTATGTGTTTCTTTATAGTCTGTATGACTCTACATTTACAATGTAGGAAAAAAAATGTTGCATGAGAAGGTATGTCCAAACTTTTGACTGGTACTGTATTTAACAGATGCATTTAGACATTTTCAAACATTGTAAAAAGTAACATTTTGAATACAAGGTTCAACTTTGAAAAAGATTATTAAAGTTCAGTTAGTAAAAAATTCAGGTGTTCAAAAAAAATAGAGAGGTTTTAAGTTGACATTTGAGTTGTCAGAATGTAAAATCTATGTAATTTGTAGCACATAGTTACATATAAATATCATAAATAATTGACTATAATGATCAACTGTTTCCAATAACAGGTCTTCAGCACCTGGACTGCTGTTGCTGATTTTCAGCTTATAACTAAACTCCACAGGAGAGCAGCATGTAGCCTTTAGCATCAAGGTTAAAGGCTGATTTCAGCAGCTTCTGCACTGCCTGCAGGTTTCTGAAGGTTTCACTGCTGAGCTCAAACAGTCCAACAGAATGAAAATACAGCCTGAGTCCCGTGTCATCCCAGTTTCACAGTAATCCAGCCAATAAACTGGTATTCATAAAGTCATTTTTTCCCTTCATGAAATGGTAAATCCCAAATAATCTTTCTGTACCTGTGAGGCTTAGATTAGTAAAACGGATTAGCACAAGGTGGGAAATCTTAAAACCCAACTTTCACCTCAATTTTAGTCTTTTTCAGTTTTCACACACTATCCAGGAATCCTCCCTCACACAGTACCACCAGCGCTGAGAGGGTGAACGCTAACATTGTATCGCTAGAACATGAGGTTTAATCACATTTTTAAAACTGCAGCTAACTCTGCATCACTAGAACTTAATTGAAGGAGAAGAAGGCTAACTGCTAATTCTGCTGCACAAGTCCAGGCTAGCTAGTATCGAGTTAAGTAATGAGTGAAGAAGGAGTCTATCACAATTACAATGATACAATCTGTAACTCAAAAACTGCAATCTGATCTAAATTTTGATGTGAGTTTGTGATCTGTTACACTACAAGAACCAGAATGCATGTCAAAAAGTAAAAAAAAATAGTTTTCTTCACCATGCATGTATGATAAATGTCAAGATGGATTTATATTTAAAGAAAGACGATCAAGCTGTTCAGGTCCATATATTCAACACATCCTAAAGTGGCCCATTTTACCACTTTTACCTGCTGTGTGAATGTGGCCTTAGTGTTCCCCTCTAAGTGTGTTGAGTTTTTAGTTGGCTAGGTTCATGTCATTTACTCTGTAAGCTTGGATAAACTGAATTTACTTTCATTATTGGACGTAATTTGTTCCCTCACTATTTTAAGTAATATTTACTGAAAATTGGAATTAATTAAATGTAAATCCTTTAGTTATAATGCCTAAATTGTTAGTTTGTTTATTGTTAATTGGTTTGCACAAGGATTCTACTTTGAAATGTATTGTTAGGTTAATTACACATATTTGTTTTTAGCCTTATTTTGTATTTGAGCTGAGAAAAATATAGATTTAAACTACTCTTAGATGAAAATGCTATTAAGTGAACAATGTAGCATGCAGAAAACAGTGAACAGTAAACAGCTCAGAAAATGATGCTTACTCTTACAGGCTACAACATCGAGGTCAGGCAGGTCATCATATTATATTAGCTATAAGGTAGCCTGGGGGTAATCACTAAACAGGTGAGGCTAAGCTAAATTAACAAAATTATGATACTTAATTTTAAGTTAAATGCTGGATGTTAATCTACACAGATTTCTCTCATGAAAACTGTTTATTTGGGTAAGTAAAGCACTTCTGTTTATTTACAGTAAGCTTAGATTTACAGATTTCCACTAAAGCTGGAGCATTAGCATGAGCTACACTGAGGAACCCTGAGTGTTTCGGAAAGCCAGGGTGATATTAGCTAGCGATTTGTCCCAAGTAGCCGTTTTAACACAGTAAATGAGCAGGCTAAAGTCTGATATATTCTGCCCCAGACAGGCAAAAAGGTGTGGTTAGCGGCTAATGCTAATGCTGCTCCAGCAGTGCTATCCAGGGTTAGCAGCAGGGTACAGGCCAATAATACCTCTGGACAGTCAAAGAGCTAGCGCTTCGCACAGTTAGCAGCTAAAGCTAATACTGCGGAAGAAACTAAACTAAAACTCCTGTATTTCGCTGTATTTCAGCAAAGTGGCTTTACTGCTCCTTACAACCTGACTGGTAAAATTCATATATAAGGCGCACTGATGATTTTTGGGCCTTATAGTGTGAAAAATATGGTATTCAAGAAGATACAAAAAGAATCAATCACTGGCATCAAAGTGAACTTGGGTAATATAAGCTGATTTAACTAAAATATTACTCAATATCAACTCGAATGTTAACCTAACTCAAAATAGTTGAGGATTGTTTGGAAATATTCAATATTTTAAGTAAAATAGACTTAATTTATTTAAATTCAGACAAATTGTGGGTTTGCAGTGCAGATGAAACACATGCACACCAAGCCAGGTCCAGTAAAATGTAGAAACATTTACAGGTGATGTGAAATGTCATACACACTGCCGATTCTGACTGCTGATAATGTAGTGCAGTTATCTTGTTGGTTCAGCTTCATAGTGTCCTCTGCCTCTGGTGTCCTCTGCAGTTATGTAGTGTTGTATGCAGTGATGTAGCGCCGTATGCAGCTCTGACCATCAGCGGTCCCGACTTAGCATATCCAACCAGTAACACGCCCCCGCCATCATCACTCACAGAACAACAGTTTGATTTTTCCACTGCCAGCACATGCCGGGACTATCTGCTGTAGAGGCCTTAACCCCTTCAGCTCTGCACGTATTTCACAGTTATAGATATTGAGACTCAATATTCAATAGAGATGCTTCTCTGCACAAAATGTAGCTCCAATATTCCTATATATTTTGTGGTAGGGGTGGAGGGTTTATAGCACATCCAATAGTATCTGGTAATGCAACTGGGCATAGCATGGTACTGTATCATTGTATTCAAAGGAAGCTTTTGAGATTTGTGTGACATAATAACAAACTATTCAAGCTTTCGAAACTGTTCAAGGCAGCAGCATGTGGACGAGCATTGTCCTCTTGGAATAGTGCACTGGAGTGCGCATTTAAAAAAAGATAGGGTGGCTGGTTGCTGGTTGCAGAACCTTATTAAAGCTGATTACCGTAAGTTTTGGGATTTGGGACATTTAGAGTCCTCTCTGTTGAAAATGGGTAATTGCACAGAGCTTGCGGAAGAATCATTTTAAACTGGGCGGGTGTGATGCGGTCTCCTTCCAGAGCGTATGAATCCAATTCCAGGTTATATTCAGTCAGAGAGAGAGCGCAGTCACATAGCTCTCTACACCATTCTAACGCCATAATAAAGCAATAATTATTCTGGTTGTAACTCATAATCTATTACGTTCCTTTTTTGGCATCAGAGCTTGCTTCACTCTTATGTGTCTTTAGTTTTCCTATGGATGAATGAGCTACTGAGGTCTGAGTTTCCCCTTCTGAAGTCTCCATTGCTCCACCAGCTGCTTGAATTCAGTAAAACTGAGCCGGATCCTCTTTTAGATGCTGAACGTGTGATGTAAGTACGTAAAGACACGCAACATGGCCAGAAGACCTGTTTTTAGAATATATGAATATATTAGGCTTAGCACAATATTTTATCTCTTCTCCACTCAAAAAAGCTGCTGCTTTCGTTTTAGAAACAAAATTATACGGACTGCCATTTTGACTTAACAAGGAAATTAAAGGTGATGTGGACAGTGATGCGTGATAACAAACCATTCAACCATTCAAAACGGCTCAAGACAGAAGTATTTATATAGTTGACGATTATTATCCCGTTGAAACTGCGCACTGAAATGTGTGTTTTTACATTTCTAAATGCCTTTTGTGATGAGTATTATAAGTAGTTAAATAAAAAAAGACAGCAGCCAGGTTTATTTAATGATTCCATATGGTTCTCATCACAGCTTGGAAAGGTTTCGGTGGAGGTGGACTGCAGTGAAGATGCCTGACCGGATCGCTCCTCTTTATTCGCTCCATCCCATTCCATTCCTCCGCAGCGCTCCCTCTGACCTTGCAGCTGAAGGCAGCAGAGACACTGTATGAGCGGAGAGGGACAGGTGGGGTGGTGGTGGGTGATGGTGGGGTAGGATGGGAGGGGGGGCACAAGCTCCGCTGCTATTACCCACTTTATCTGCCGTCCCAAGGGGAGCTGTCAGCCAAATGAGAAAGTCAACTCTACCGGCGAATGACAGGAACCTCGACGTGACATTCCATCACTGCCGGGACAGCTTCCAATGACACACACACACACACACACACACACACACTCCAGCATACACACATTACGACTGACGTGGATGAGCCAGTGTGAAAGATAAGCAGGTAGCTGTGGTAGAACCTAATCTCTGAATTAATCGTTAAAATACGACAGAATTTCATCAGTAAAACTTCGATCAGGTGTAATCTACTCTGCTGTCCCTCAAATAGTAATTCTAATTAATTTTAATTAATGCATTACATTCTGCTGATTTAAGTTGCATCCATTGTTGCTGACACAGATGTGCAAATGCACATACACAGCTAGATGTCAAAAAGAATGCAAAAAGAATAGGACTATCTGAAGAAGAGAAACAAGCATGAACCTATTGGCACTATGCTTAATGCCAAGGTAGGTCTGTCACAGTATTTGACCTATTGATGTATTGTACTATATATAGACATAGCCTCAACAATGTTTGTAAAAATCAATATTACTCATGGTGTTAATTAGCAGAAAAAGCCAGGATTTTAAAAATCACTTTAGGACATTTCATTTTACATTTAAATTCAAATGTTTAGATATTCCTAAGCTTATTAATTAGCAATTCATTGCTCTTTTATTTTTTTAAATAATTTTATTAAAAAGTTTTATCCCATTTTCTCCCTAATTTACAGAGCCAATTAACCAACCCACTCATTAGGACTCCCCCTATCACGAGTGATGCCCCAACACCAGGAGTGTGAAGATTAGCACATGCCTCCTTCGATACATGTGAAGTCAGACTCCACCCCTTTTTGAACTGCTGCTGATGCAGCATTGCCGTGTAGCATCACAGCGCACTCTGAGGAAAGCGCAGCGACTCGGTTCCGATACATCAGCTCACAGACGCCTTGTGCTGATCAACATCACCTTTTGGGGTGATTAGGGGAGAGAGCACCAACTACCCGCCCAGAGAGAGTAAGGCCAATTGTGCTCTCTCAGGGCTCTGGTAGCTGATGGCAAGCTACATGAACAGGATTTGAACCGGCGATCTTCTGATTCATTGCTCTTTTAAATTGTATATGTTTAAATGCATTACTGTGCTGTTATATATTACATCATATTTATTACATCATTACCAGTAATATTGTGTATTGTAATTGTTTCTGGGATGAAATATCACCAAAAATGATTTATCGCAACAGGTCTAATGTCTGATGTGGGTTAGAGGGGTATAAAGCCCTCTCAGCAATCAAATCCTCACTGCAATTTAGTAAAAAACCTACAAAAACTTGAATAGCTTGGCATTAGAGTCAGTTGCTCAAACAAAAGCATGATAAACTCTTTTTTAATATCTTTCATTTTTAAAGAAACAATGAACAAGATAAGCAGGTGCCCCAATACCTCTTATCATATGGTATTTTATTCATGTATGATTTGATTGATGGCATTTAAAATAAATGTATGTATTTGACTCGAGTCAAATACATAATCATCCCATTATCAAATGTACAGTACCACAAAGCGTAGATGGCACCACTATATTGTACCAACACTGTATTGTCCTCTTTTCCCATATTGGCCAGCCCCCCTCCCATTTCCTGGAACTGTATTGGACTAAAGCATGGATGGCACATGTGCCCTGACTAAGAGGCCATGTTACAACAGGATATGTGCAATCGATTCTGCCTTTTGTCAGCTCTGGATCAGCAAAGTCTTTTTTTTTTACCAGCACCACCACCATGGCAGCCTGTGTTTTCAACTGCAGTAAGTTCATTATGTCCAAATATTTGTGGACACCACTTATAATGAGTCTTTGGAGCAGTTAAATAAACATAGGACTGTATTTCCTAGGCTTTAAACAGGAAAGCAAAAGCAGTTTGCACAGATGCCTGTGTATTTGTTGATGATTAAACAGTGTGAAAGACTACAGCAGCAGTATAACTGTACTCTGTGTGTGTTTGTGTGGAGCACAAAATAGCCAATATCAAGGGCAACATCGAGACAGGCGTAGCTGTGTTGTGTTTTAAAAGAATAGCTTATTAATCAAAATCAAAGGCAAATATTATATTAGCTGTGCTATTGATTTAAGATCACATTGCCCACCCCTAACAATAACACTACAGAAGTCTGTCAAGCCACAATTTGTAAAGTTTTGCACTTTGCAAATATAATGCATTTGGTTCATGTTACAATCGACATAAATCACACATATACTAAATACAGTAACACATGTATGAATGATCTGGCTGTGCTCTTCAGCCGCACAGTCGCATCACTGCTCGTATTTAAACCGAAGAAGCTGAAGAAACAGGGAGACACCTGACATAGCACAAACCAACAAAGTGACGAATCTTGCAGGGATTTTCATACTTCTGCCTGACACATTCCGCTGGTGAGAGGTTCGGAGCTCAGGGAGAAAAAAAAAATCTTCCAGTTGCTAAGCAACAAGCCAGCCCCGGCATCGTGAATGATGCTTGTGGCACAGCTCAAAAAGATCTTCGCTAGGCCTATTTTCAACAGTACGCTCGCCTCGCTAAACGCTAGGCTGAGCTAATAATTAAAAAAAAAAAAAATTCAGCTTTAAAACATCAGATATCTGACGGCCAAAAATAATGGACTTTAAAAAGATACAGAATTCAGAAAAAAAACAATAAAAACAAGCAACAGACAGACTAATCTTATTATCCCAGCAGGATCCAGCTGTGCAGAAACATTAATCCAGCATAAAGCCACCTGCAAATACAAATACATGCCAAAAGTAATGGGACAGGAACTGGTATCATGTCTCATCATTTTTGGATATAATGCATATAATGTAATTGTATGCCATGTCCAAGCAGGGAGCTAAAGAACGCTGCACTGAGCTGTGGGATATGTGTGTAAGGTGCTCTTCTGGATTTAATGCAGATGTGGAATCTTGGATTTTTCTGCTAGAGTCCCTTATCTGTTTACATGGACAATTCTAGCCAGAAGCCGTCGGTCACCATTATCATTACCACCCACTATGCTTGCTGTCCACTTTAGGTAGTAATGATGTTTTATAGAGTATTCCCGTTTTACATGCGACACTGTGGATCAAGGAATGTCCCATCCATCACTTTCCCATTACTTCTAAGTGAACAGAAAAATAACCTACATTCACCATGTTCACAAAAGTACTGGGACACCTGCTCATTCAGCTCATTGGTTTTCTTCTGAAATCAATGGTACTAAAAAGAGTTTTATCCTGCTTTTGTTGGAGAAACTGTCCATACTCCATTTAGAAGACTTTATTTTAGACTAGATTTTGTAGCATTGCTGTAAGGATTTGATTGAATTTAGCTCCTGGCACTTTAATTAATTAATATGAACCAAGTTCACAGTAATAAATAGAACTTTTTGGTAGCATAACCTTTTAAAGTCTGAGTCTTTTCTTCAAGCTTTTGTGCTGTGTTCCTCTGACAGCCGACTAAAATCATGCAGCAGATCTTTCCTTTTGTAACAGCTCTGTGGTCTGACCTCACTGTAAACCTTCTCTACATCTCAGCGGGTTCTCCACTGTCAGTCCGAATACACAGAACACGGCTCACGCTCAGGCCGAGTCATCTTAAGTGTGACTGAGACTGACCACATCATGAAGACCTACATAAGCAGTGTCCAGGCTAAGCTGGCAATGTCATTTTACTCTACCATCAATCACTGAGCTCCGTCCATACAATTAATGTGATTAATTAATAATTGATTAATTGTTGACCTTGCAGTGGCCTTCCCTCTGGTCTGCTTCTTAGATTAGCTTCTTAGCGAGCGCTGAACTGAGATAGTCACTCTTGTTCATTGTTATACTGATCAGCCATAACATTAGGACCTAATATTGCTAATAATGAGCAGTAGGGTACAATATTATCATGATACTGTGGTTCTGCTTGATATATACAATTCTCTTAACTTGACTTATTTTGTTACAAAAAATAGATTTTCCGATTTAAATCATTCTGCTTGTTAAATCACCCAATAACGATTTATTTAAACCCAAGGACGATCTTAAAAATTGCCTATTTTTCATGTGTCAACGTCATCCGTCTACAGAGCTGGAGAACCAGCTGCATCCAGCAGTTCCGAAACATGCCGTAGTGTTACAGAAGCTAATGTTAGCCACACATTTTTTTACGTAATTTATTAAAGTCTGCTAATTTAGTTAAACAAAAGGTTTTAGTAGATGTATATTTCACTAGCAGTAAGCTAATAAGTTACAGCTAGCATAGCTAGCCACCTTAAATTCTACCTTTGTTCCTTGAGCCTGCTAGAGTAGTTAAACAAGATGTTGCTTATTTTTAGTAAATTTATATCTTATTTGCTTTTAGCAAACAAATTAGCATTTTCACAGGTTTTTTTCTTTTAAGAAAGTTTTTTTTTGCATGTTCAAATAATTGATATTCATGAAAAAAAAAACACTCCTGTTAATGGCCCTCATTCCTGTTACTGGAACTCACTCCTGTTACTGGCATTCATCCCTGTTACTTTTTATGTTTTGAGTAACAGGAATGAAAGTAACAGGAATGAGTTTTTAGCAAAGAATTAGCAAAAACACGAAAAATAACTAAATGATATATGCTCACTAAATAATATATATATTACTTTCGCAGTTTTAAAGTTATTATGTGTGCACATTTTTATTTGTAATGTTCTGGGGACAGAAATGGCACCGATTCGGTGGAACGTGTCATGTAGCAATAGACCAGAAATTTCAAAACATAACATTGTTTTAAAGAACCTTAAGGTAGTTTGGCGAACAACACTTTCCTTGACTTTTTTTTCTCCATTCAGAGTAAAATAAATCATTCCAAACTTTTTTTAGAACATTTAATATTTTTTATGATGTTAAATAGTTCTATAAAAATATATATTTAACTGTCTTAGGTTATTTATTCACTTAAAAACACATAATATTTTCATAATAATAGGTTGAATGATCCTTGTATAACTACAATATTAGTTCTTGGAAAATCTCTTTCATATCGGAATTAATTGATATCAAATTGTATTTAACTGAATCGTAACTCATCAACTGAATCAACTGGGATACCCAGCCCTAATTATTATGTGTAAATGCTTTTGACTGTAAAACTTCTTTGGAAATATTGAGATAATTTATTTTACACAGTTTTGCATCAGCTAATTATAATAATAATTCTAATTAGATTTTGCTGGAAAGCATGTAATGTTAAGTACTGTAGTGGTAAATAACAACCTGTGTGCTGATCACTGTCATGTTGACTTTATAATGTGGACATATTAATTCAGTATACTCAGGCCCGTCTACATCATTCATGCATGCTGATCACATGCTGGTGAGTCTGTTTAACGTTCTCACAGCAGCTGAACTATGACGAGCTGCTGTCTGTGTCGACTGCATGACGAGCAGCTTTTAGCCTGATGTTCATACGCAGCAGTCTGGCTGGGCCAAAAGTATGCAGTACTGCAGCCAAAATGACAATGGAGCGTGTGATTAAAGTGAGACGGGTTTGGGGAGGGGGGGGGGGCAGAGTTGGGGGTATCTGCTCTGCATGCTAAAACAGGAGCCCACCGCATTATCTAAATGTGGAGGATCACTAAACAAACAGTGAGCCACTGGGGCTGTGTTGCTGGGGCTGCGTCGCTGGGGCTGCGTCGATGCTGCAGACATACTGTAAATTTGATCGGGGCACATCAAGGGCACCTAGAAAGGGAGGCAGCTGAGGTCATGCCATCCTTAATAATCATTTATAAAAACATATGTAGGTAAGGAATGAAGAACACCATCTGTGGGACATAATAATGTGTCCATAGTAGTACCTACCCATAAAACATGCTCATACAAGGCTTGTATGATTAGCCCAACTAGCAACTAGATAAAGTTTGTCCTTGGGCATGATGTTTACTCCAATAGGAGGGGTTACACATGGGCCCCATCTGGATTAGACACTGCACAGGCCATTGGGCCTAGGATTTGGGAAGCCCAACTGGGTCCCATAAACCCAGTGTATATGTATATAACAGCGGTGTCACGATTTCAATATTTCATCGAAATCGAACAAAATTATGTAATGGTCTCGAGCCTTGGTGTCAAAAAGAGGACCGATGCGCGCTACGCAAATGGCGCCGCAGACATTGTGACTGCTCAAAGAGCAGCCCTTTCTCCAGAGAATGTGGTCATTCTCATCTCCTTAAAGAAAAACTTAAAAATATAAAAATAACAGTTGTTTTTCTAGCCTCAAATATGTTAATAGTTTTGGTACCTTGAGGAGCATCTTTCTCTCAGACAAAGTTAATAATATATCTTGTCCCTGTCATTCTCAGGGACCGAAGAAGTCTTAAAGTCTTATTTTTCATGTTTAACTGTTATAGTAGGATATAGTTCAGTTGGTAAGACTCTAATTGTTCTATTATTTTGTACATGTTTTTTTTATTATTTATTTAGTTATGTTGCACATTGTTGTTTTAATAGTGCACACTGCTGCTACCAAAAAAAAGCCACAAGATGGCATTACATGTGGTGTATTGCAGATCACTTGTATCACTTTCCATCACTTATATCAAGCTGACCTTTTGAAATAAGCCTCTCTGATGTAAAATAAAAGAAAATCGAGAATCGAATCGAATCGTGACCCTAATATCGGAAATAAAATCGATTTGAGGATTTAGGTAATCGTGACACCCCTAGTATATAAATGTCAGTGATTATCTGCAAGGCAAGCTCTTGAGACGGCAGCAGTATGTGGACAAGCATTGCCTGTTGGAAGGGCACATCGCAATGTGCATTCAGAAAAGTTGGGGCCTGCAATCATTGAAAACAAAAGTGCTATGCCATGACCAGCCACAACATCATAGCTATTTCTAATAAAAAATGTGTGGGATGTAGTCGTGGGCGATATGTATCGTTTGCGAAATTATCGTGAATGTTGATTTGACGATGTGTAATTTTGTAATATCAAGTTTTTTTGGGGTTTTTTTTAATCGCCAAAAATTAATAAACTGCATCGTATTTTAAGGCTGTTATTTATATATTTATACATATACATAATGTAAGTAAAAACAACTGATTAACTAAACTCAGAGTGCGTTGTGTATAAAGTAGAGACCTGCACCCGCTGGACCCAATGCATAGTAGTGCAGCGCAGGGCAAATTTTGAAAGCTCATTGCGGGCGGGTGAGGCAGACGGAAAGTCTCGGAAAGCTAACCTTAGCTGCTCTTCCTTTCGTTGTGCTGGTTCTGGTTAAGCTGGTGCTTTGCCAGTCGTTACATTGTTGTTTGTTTATTTCTTTGTTTCTGGGTGATTTATTGTATTTGGTGTCGTCGTCCAGACGCAGTTTATTTACTTTATTATTTACTTATTTATTGTTTTCCTACTTTTGTGTGACGTTTTTATTTTTCATCTTTTGCAATTCGTTAGATTATAGTTTCGTTAGTATTTTGGGTTTAGTTTAGTTTGTTTGTTTTCTAATTTTATTTGTTTTTGCGATTTATTATTCATTTATTTTCCTTAAAGAGAGGGCCTTGGCCTGTGTCTTGTGTCTTGGCCTGCAGGCCCTGTTTGCTTTCAGTTGTGTTTGCTTTATTGTGGCGTTTATTTGTTTGGGTCTGTAGGTGGGTTTTGTTTAGTTACTTCTTTTTTTTAGTTCTAATTGTTTACTTTTTAGTTTGTTTTGTGTAAGAATTTATTTGTTATTTTGGTTAAATATTTCTGTTTATTTGAATATTTTGTCATTGCAGCTAGCTTAGTGATGTGTTCAGCTAAGTACATCACTTTTAATTCCTCAAGCCAATGACAATAACTGCCTTGAGCAGTAACGCGAACGTCGGAATCATGCGGGAATTGCGGGCGGGAGTGGGACTGAAAATCATATTTTTTTGCGGGAGCAGGACTGGAAATGCTGTCCCGCGCAGGTCTCTAGTATTAACACGCCCTGTCCCGCCGGCGGGCCAGAAAAATATCATAATTCATATCTGGCTGTGTTTGAGTACGTATAGGCTCAATATAGACACCCAATATGCCATTTTAAAGCTATAAATCTCTACTTTTCAGTCACATTTAGCTGTATTTCGTTTTAGAGCTGAAAGCGTGCGCTAGACGGTCCGGTTTGTGATAAAAACACGCTCTTTGATCCGCCCGGGGTACCTGCAGAACACCCCCCACACCCAAACAGAGCGAATCAGCACCTACCTGAGAGCACTGGCTTCAGAATCCACCCAACCATCAGAAAATCCATCAATCCAGTCCCCAATAATCCCCATTTATGTCTGAGAAGCGCTCTTATAAATCCGACGCAGATTAAAACTATTGGAAACTCCAGCGCTGTGTTCTGAGACTTTCCCTTTGTTCTGGAGCGATCAAACTGCGCATGCGTGTTACCATGGTAGTTGGGCAGACTGAGAGCCCCCCTCTGCCCCCCTACATTCTGTCAGCCAATCAGGTGGCGAGTTATGTGGGACAGAGGTGAAGCCCGCTCTGAAACCAGACACTCTGAGAGCGCTCCCCCCTCCCTCTGGAAAATCTGCTCCAGCGGGTCTATTCTATAGGGAGAGAACAGGCTGAGAGACCTTCTTTATTGCGAAATAAGTTATAAAATTAATAGTTTTTATTCTTCTAAAGTTTCCAGTCCTTTTCAGAAAGAAAGGACCATCCCAGGTTCAGATCTCTATCATATCTAGGGAGCAGTTTATAATTTTACATGGTGATTTTAAAACTTCTAATAGCAGAATATAGAGCTACTAAAACACTTCATCCACATAAATATATCATTTTAAGGATCTAAAAATAAAAAATAGAAATAGAAAATCTGAAAAGCGCCTAAAAATTTCCTGTTTTTACCATATTTTGAACCTTACATGTTCAATTGAATACTTTTTTTAGAATAGTTTTGTATTTTTTGGAAAATATCGTCAAAATATCGTTATCGCAAAAATCCAAAAAAATATTGAGATATTTTTTTTTGCCCATATCGCCCACCCCTAGTGGGATGCTACTGGAAGCGCGATTAACACTCCTACACCCCTACCTCGAAATCTGTAAGAACTGCATAAGACCATTCAAGCTGCATTGAATTGATTATGACAGGACACCATTAGGAACCTCTACAACTCCATGCTGTGACGTATTTTCTGTTGCACCTGTTACACATGAGTTACACACTACCTCTGTATATGTAGCTTAATAAATGTGACCAAAAAAAAGGGTTTTTAATTATTTATTGTTCTGGTAACATTTATCTTCTTTTTTTAATCATGAATTGAGCTCATATAAAAAAGTGTCAACTTTAAGCTGTTTTACCATCTCTGGCTGAAATACAAAATAATAGTTTGCCATAGAAATGTGTAGCAGGTGAGTTTAGAACATACTGTCATTTTTCCTATCCTCAGCTCAGCTGATAATACCCTCAGGAGCATCATGATAGTGTCTAGTCTAGTACACTGTGTCCAAACTGATTTTGTGCAAAATAAGTTCAGTACAAGTTCTTTTTTAGTCTCGGGAACACACTTTAAACGGTAAACTCTGTGCGACCCCTACAACTGTGCAAACCAAGTCTTCACTGCTTTTTTTTTAATTCATTTGAGGTCTGGTAGAACACTTGGTCAGTGGTTTCTGAAGTATTCTGAGATATTTTTAAAGGATTTTAGGGCACGGTTCTAATTTAAAGTCACTTTGTGGTGATTTTACAGAGCAGCACTTAATTTAGAACCCTGTGGCATGACCGGAGCTACTCATCTGTGGCTTAATGGTTTGAAGGCGTCCTTGGAAATGCCTCCAGAGTGAAAGCAGCTTAATTGTTACTGGTTACCATAATAACTCTAATGGATTTAATGACAACGCATGCTTTAATAAGGACATTGTTTGTTGTGGTTTGAGAGTGTAATAATGACCCAGTTAGCAATGTCGCCCATAGATAACTAATATTGGTAATACACTCTGAGCTCTTTTGTTTTTTAGAGGAATATAAAAACTCCCCCAGTGTCCCTGACCTACATACAACACCTCCACAGTGAGCCTTCGTTCCAGAACCAGTACATTCTCTCTCTCTCTCTCTCTCTCTCTCTCTCTCTCTCTTTCTCTCTCAATACCTCTCTTTCCCAGTTTCCCTCTCGTGCTACAGTATAAGAGAATCCCTGTAAAATAATAAAAAGGCTCTCTTTTGTAAAAAAAAATATAATTTTAGCTACATAATAATGCACTGTAATGCAGATGAGCAGTGTGGTATTTAAATTTTACATTTTCTTGTATAACTACAACATCAATACTGGCAGCAGTGGGTTAATTACTATAAAATAGAACGGAAAGGTTACAGATAAATACTGGCAGTTGTATTCAATAGCAGGGTTTCCTGCAGCACTATCTAGGTAAGGTGGCCACCTTAACAACAAGTGCTTAACTTAAGAAAATACTTAATTACTGAAAAATCATAGACTGTGTATAGCTGGACAGAGCATCGTCTCTCAAAAGTGAAGCCACCTCAGGTCGGCCGCCCCCTGCTGTTCGGTTGCAGAAAGCTGTGTAGCCCCACCCATTCCCATAGGTTTCAATGGCAAAACAGACAACTTTCAATCACATTTTTTTCGAATATATTGTTATATATAATATAATTGTCAAATTTTTATATCCCGACAGAATTCTTTTTTTTTAAACGTTATTCAGCTCTATTCAAAAAAGGTGTGCTTATTGTAAAAGGACTGGTTATGGGCGGGACCAATAACAGACCGTCAGCTCCGCTCTGCAGCCTGTGACCTCCAGGCAGCCCTCAGGGGCGGGTTTATTTAAATAAGTAGGCTGTCTCTCCACAGTCTTTCTCCCTCCTCTGGACTCTACTGCGCAGAATCAGGTTTCAGGATCGCCATCATGGAGGAAGATTTTGGCTTCATTTTCATTGAATGAATGGGAACAGCGACACGTCGTCCATCTTTACTACAATCTCTGTGACAAATTCATTCAAATATTAATCCAGTAAATCTTAAGTTAAACAGTAAAATGCTGGCAGCTGTGGTTGGTAGTATTTTACCTTATTTTAGGTGTATTATTACAAAAAAAAACATAATCACTGTAAAGTGTATTAAGGTATTTTACCATAGAATCTAAAAATTATATGTAAAATACTCACAGCTCTGGTCGATGATATTTAAGCATTTTTTTACAAGGTCATAACTGTAACTTAATAAAGTAGTTAATTACTGTAGAACTATGTGAGTTATTCTACTGTAGAATGTAAAAATAATGTACTTCAGAAGAGTAAATCTTTAAAAACAGTAAAATGCTGGCAGTTGTTGTTGATAGTGTTTTACCATATTTTTACAAGGTTACAAATATGATTTTAATAAAGAATTACTATAAAATCCAAAATTTACCATTACACTGTAGAATATGAATTTTACAGTAAAATAAAGGCAGCTGTAGTCAATGGCATTCTATCTTATTTTTACAGGGTTAAGTGTATTAAGTCATTAGCTTCATCTTTACTTGTACTGTACAGCCCTGAAGGGGGTGTTTAAAAAGTCTACAGCAACAAGAACAAGAACTCTGAGGAAAACCGGATCTATCTACTGTAAATTACTTGTGTTATGCAACTTATTGTAAGTGAGACATTTTAGCTGCTTTTTGCATGCTAACATTAAGGCAAATGTCATTAAACAGCGTTATATTATGAAATTATCATATTACACCACATCATGCACTTAAAAAATGTATTTTTATTTTTTTTAAACAGTGGGATACTGTTAATTTAAACCTATATAAATACTGTAATATATCCCTGACCACAGCTGCCAGTGTTTTACTATGATTTCACAGGAAACGTTGTTACATTGCAGTAATATAGTGTAAAACTAAAGCTAAAAGTTTACCTCAGTTAATTCATTTCACCCATAAGCAAGTCCAGAATATTCATGTTCATCATCAAGCAGCACGAATCACAACATGCGTCTAAATATAAAATTCCTCCATCCTGTTATATAAGTCGCTCTGGGTATATTTAAGAAACAGCAGTGCGTCCCAACACTTCTGCGGTGACTCACTAACAGTTGTTTCTCTTTAATCATAAGCTCAATTTTGTCAGGCTAATCATTTTATTTCTCAGAGTGAATTAAAATCACCGCTGCTGTTTCATTGCAGTTCATTATATCCTGTTCATTAGTACCTACTGTGTTGCCACATTCCTTAATTTGGGCTAATTAGATGACCATTTGATTAGTCTGAGTAGCGTGTGTTTAGGCTCATTGAGAGCGATGCTTCTCTGCAGATCTGTACCGCTGCTGTAACGCGTTTTGTCAGGCCTACAGCACTGAGCAGTGAGAATTTCTACATTAAAATGTATGCACAAATACATGCCATGGACAAAAGTGTAGGGACATCTGCATATACTGTACATTGCTTTTCTTGAAATCATGGATATTAAAAAAATAAATTTGATTCTAAGGAGAATTGCTGTGAGGTTTTGATTGTATTCAGAAAAGATAGTGTGAGGATGTAAGGATGTTGGATGTTGATCACCTCCACTCCAACTCTCCATCTCATCCTATCCAAAAGTACTGGATGGAGCTCCATTATTTCAGAGAACACAGTTCCACTGGTCCACAGCACAATACTGGTGTTTTTGCAGAGCCAGACTGCCCTATAAGCTCAATAGGCACTATGCTTTGTAGGACCCCATAAATACTTTTGTCCATTCAGTGTATGCAAATTCAAATTATGCCCAAACCTGCCATTTTAGGACACCACACGTATTATAAATCAGAGCAGTCTAGAATCAGCTCTAACTCTGTAAGGGGGGATTGTGCTTGTACCTGATGATTGCCACTTAAAAACAGATGCTGTAACTCAAAACTTAAAGGGGTTATCATACCCAAAGGTATAGGGGTCTTATCATACACAATAATAGCACAAATTTTTTTTTTGAAAAAAACTCTATATTGTAATAATAGGGAAATTCTTGGAAGCATTTGTTTCGCTATTTACTGTATTTACTTGTATTTACTTGTATTTTGTTTATGTTTACAGTTTATATACATGCAGTAAATATGCTGCACTTTAGATTTGTGATACATATTTTGCTGCATTATTTTATTTTTGTTAATTTTTTTATTTTGTTACACTATTATCATTTCACACAAAAACAGAATCATGTTAAGCTACTTTTTTATAAAATAGATACACTTTTATAGGTTTGTTTATACTGAATGTATGAAAGTGTTAATTTATATTTGCAGGAGATTGTTCTTGAAATGTATTTAAAAAATGAATGAAAAATGTTTTGCCATATCACCAAGAATTTAATTATCGCAAAAATACCCTGAAATATTGTGATTTTATTTTAGGGCTCTACTTAATTTTTTTAGTTGCTGACAAATATTATTTATTCAAATTAAGTTTTTTTTTGTTCAATTTTGAAATAAAATATATATTAAAGCAGAATTTTTTAATATTTTTTTTTATTTAATTTAAAAGCAGTAGTGTTCATGAGTGGAGATAGGGCAAAATATTACAATACCGTAATTTTCGCGCTATAAGACACACTTAAAATCCTTTAATTCGATCCTTTAAAAAAATCATCAGTGCACTTTATAATCTGGTGCACCTTTTGTATGAATTTTACCAGTCAGGTTATAAGCAGCTGTAAAATCACTTAAAACGCAGAGGCTGGAGCAGTATTAGCATTAGCCGCTAACTCTGCTAAGCACCTGCTCTTTTGCGGTTCAGAGGTGAGTATTATTGGAGTGTAGCCTGCTGCTAACCCCGGCTAGCACTCCTGGTTCAGTATTAGCATTACCCGCTTACCCCACTAGCTCTTTCGCCGTTCAGAGGTGATTATATCGGACTATAGTCTGCGTGTTTACAGAGTTAAAACAAGCTACGTGGGACGAACAGCTAGCTAATATCTCCCTGATTTACCGAAACTCTCAGGGTATAGTTATAGCGCTGTCGGGCGACATTAGCTGCTAATGCTAATGCTCTTACAGCTAGCCTTTGTGGAAATCTGGAAATCTGAGTTTACTGTAAATAAATGAAGAGCTTTACTCACCCAAAGTAACTTAACTTAGTTACCCCCCCACCACCACCCAGTGGCAAGACCTTGCTAGTATCACATAGTGCACCTAATAATCTGGTGCACTTCATGTATGAAAATAGACTAGAAAATAGATGCTCATTGATAGTGCACCTTATAATCCAGTGCGTTGTATAGTACAAAAAATACTGTACACAAATTAAACTTTTTTGGCTCACTGTTTAAATAAATTATTTAATTAAAACAGAAGTCCTTAAGATTTGTTCTTTTAATTAAAAATAAAAAGCTGTAGTATTTTTAAGTGGGGAAAGGGCAAAATATTATTTAAAAAATGGCATCAGAGTGCTTCTAATACCATTCCTAAAAAGCCACATATATTTATTCTAAAAAACAGAGTGGTCTGGTACCAACAGGACATTTTTCTTGCTACAACAGCAATTTTCCGGTTCCCTGAGCAACTGTGTCGCTTCTAATGGTGCTGATATAAGAGCAACTGCGAAAATGGAGATATTAAAACAGCAAATTCAGTCTTCATCTGCTCACTTATTCATCGAAAAAACAAAGAAATGCAAAATTACAGCTGAAAAAGAGCTGGTGAGGTGAAAGTGAGCACAGTAGGGTCTTGCTGCAATTACAGATTCTCAGTCAAAATCATACGGACTGTAACTTTAACATTCTCATTCAAATACGCTAAAATAAAACCGACTTCTACAGAATTTCTTCAGTAGTCCACTAAACTTCGGTGTATCTCTTAACCTCCACAACACGACAGCACCTTTATCTTGTTTTGAGCTCTTCATAACATCCCACAACCCAACCAAGGTCATGCTCAGATACAGTATCATAAAGTATGAGGAGCAGAGCAGCAGAGGCAGATACACAGCGAGGAGAGCAGGAGGATGTTACTGTAATCTATTGTTAAAGAGATGCTGTATAATATATTACTGTATCATTCTGTAACTATCTGTATCCAAACCCAACAAAGAACATTATATTCACACAGTCTGAGTCCTGTCTAATCACAGGTTCAGAGCAGAACTGTGTGAGCAGATCTGCTGCATACTGTCTTTCTGTGGATACACTGTAGAATATTCTCGAGATAATAACTGTCACAGGATTGTATAGTCAGAGTCTCAGTGCACCAAACTACTGTGCATAATATAATATTCCCCACGAACACAAACACACACTAATGACCCGTCAAACTCTCCTGAAAACATTCCCACAGAGCGTTCAGGCTTTTACCTTTAATTAGGCCTGCTGTCCTAAATACAAACCTATCATGTTAACTTTACACAGATGGGTACATACCAAAAATCACGGGACAGTAGTCTGTACAGCAGCTCCTCATTTAATGTGTTTTCTTCCTTTTAATGATTTTTTACATTGTAAATTTAATATTAAAGACATTAAAGCTACACAGGAACACATGCAGAATTATTATAAAAACAAAAACTGTTACATAAACCAGAATATGTTTTTTACTTTAGACTGTTTAGATTCTTCTAAAAAAAAGTACCACATTTATCTCTGAGGACAGATCTGCACACTTTTGTTAGTTTATTCTCAGTGTCTTTAATAGGGAGAGTCACCTGGAATAGTTTTTGTCAGCATCTTGACAGAGTTCCTGGAGGTGCTGGGCAATAGTTGCTGCTTTTTCTTTACATTGTGAAGCTCCAGGTCATTACAAACTACCTCAAATCACCTCAGTTGATTACTACTACTACTCAGAGTTTTTTACTACATAATTCCATATGTGTCCATTCATTTTAATATTAATATACAATGTAGACAATAAATTAAAGAAAAAAAATAAAAATACAGAATGAGAAACATCGTGACCAAACCTTTTTAACGCAATTTAATTATGTCACAAAGATTGACCCCAACTCCGCTGTAATCTGCCCCGCCCCCGGCCAACACTGAAACGCTCCAACATGGAAAACACAATGACAGCGACATCCCTCAAATGAACTAATACAGCACCAAAGCACCTTTGTGCTGTCACTTACAGAAAGGGTTCAGTGGTCTCCGCCACAACATACACTCTGGTTCTCTACGCTCTTAGCGTAGCTACACCCGCAACTTAGCGTAAGAGGGACAGTGTATACATGAATACTGTGTATACTGAATACTGGCCATTAAATATTTCCTTCAGGCCATTTAAATTCTCACCCCCCACCCCATTGTGAGCAGTGATAAAACACTTTCTGATATTTTTATACTCAGCAAATTAGGTTCTAATTTACAAATCCTTACAGCCAAGCTGAGATGTTTACAATAAAGTAAAAAAAAAAGTTTCCTCTATTATTTCAGCGCCCCACATTGGTTTTATCTCCCCTAAAACATACAAGTACCACATTTTTCACACTATAAAATGCACTGGATTATAAGGCACACTATCAATCAACTATCAATTTTTTGGTCTATTATCATACATAAGGCTCACTGGATGGCGCACTATGCGACATTAGTAAGAACAGGGGTGATTTTTTAAACGAGCGCTGGATTCTAATTTCTAATCTACACAGATTTCTCTACTGAAACTGTTTATTTGGGTGAGTAAAACGCTTCCGTTTACTTACTTAAGCTTAGATTTCAACAATTTCCACTAAGGCAAGCAGTTCGCCCCATATAGGTTGTTTTAACACGGTAAATGCACAAGCTAGCGGGTAATGCTAATGCTGCTCCAGCAGTGCTAGCCGAAGTTAGCAACAGGCGGTAACACTTTATAATACTGTTCCATAGTTAATAGGCAACTAAGCAGGAACTAATTAATAGTGCTGCATTAACACCTAAATATTTTCTATTAACTACCAGGGAGTACTGAATTATTACTCAGTAGATAGTACTGAACAAATGATTATAGTAGTTCACTATTAACTCCACAATAATTACTGAGACTTACATATCTCCCAGAGAACTACTTACTAATGATGTCTTCTTTATAATAACTATTCATTAATTACTGCTCAAATCAACATTAATTACTGAAAACCGTTACATCCCACCTGGGGAACTATAGATCTAAATCAGGCATATTTGAGTTAAATGCATATTAATTGAAGGCATATTTGAATTAAGCAAGTGACACCATTTGTAGTAGTGGTAACCTTAATTACCTTATTATCCTCAGTTCCTTCCTAATATTAGCAACATATAGTGAAATACTACAGTGTGTATTACTCTGCTTAACCATCAATTTTTGGAAGAAAAAAACAACATTATAACGTAATATTATTGCATAGAAGACATTGATGAAAGTTCTCCAGAAGGCATCTAAGACTCTAAGAATGACTGTAAGACTGTAATAATGTAACAATCATTGCTTTAATACTAGGTATCAGCCTTATAAAAGTGCATCTTCACCCTTTGCAGTCTCACAGAGATTTATTTTACTGCGCATTATTAGGGTAATTACGGTAATTTCACAGCGGACGCAGCTCTCTAGGTCCTTCGTGTAAATTCTCTGCTGTGCTGCTGCTGCTGTTGCTGCTGCTGGAGGAGGAGGATTAAGAGAGACTGCTGCTTTCATATTTCTGTATTTGATTGAAAATAAACTAGTAATCAAGATATTGAGATCTTTTCCAGCTGATTTTACCCCCGGATCAGAGGAGGACTCTTTGTGGGTTGTTAACCAGCTTTAGGATGTGTGTTAGCTAGCTAAGTTAGCTAAGTTGTGTGTGTGTTAGTTAACTGGCTAAGTTAGCTAGGTTATGTGTGTGTTAGTTAGCTAGTTTAAATGTGTGTTAGTTAGCTAGTTTAAATGTGTGTTAGTTAGCTAGGTTATGTGTGTGTTAGTTAACTGGCTAAGTTAACTAGGTTATGTGTGTGTTAGTTAACTGGCTAAGTTAACTAGGTTATGTGTGTGTTAGTTAACTAGTTTAAATGTGTGTTAGTTAGCTAGGTTATGTGTGTTCGTTTGCTAGCTAAGTTAACTTTTATGTGTGGGTTAGTTAGCTAGGTTATATGTGTGTTAGCAAGTTAAATGCGTGTGTGTTAGTTAACTGGCTAAATTAACTAGATTATGTGTGTGTTAGTTAACTGGCTAAGTTAACTAGGTTATGTGTGTGTTAGTTAACTGGCTAAGTTAACTAGGTTATGTGTGTGTTAGTTAACTGGCTAAGTTAACTAGGTTATGTGTGTGTTAGTTAACTAGTTTAAATGTGTGTTAGTTAGCTAGGTTATGTGTGTTCGTTTGCTAGCTAAGTTAACTTTTATGTGTGGGTTAGTTAGCTAGGTTATATGTGTGTTAGTTAGCTAGGTTAAATGTGTGTTAGTTAGCAAGCTAAGTTAGCTAGGGGAAATGTGTGTGTGTTAGCTAGGTTAATTGTGTTAGCTAGTTTAAATGTGTGTGTTAGTTAACTAGGTTAAATGTGTGTGTGTTAGTTAGCTAGGTTAAATGTGTTATTATTATTATTATTATTATTATTATTATTATTATTATTATTAATGTATATTTCCCTTTATAATACTGTGACATGATCTGCAGTAACTCCTAAAGAAGAACACAGTAACTCCTCAGTAATTAGTTAACATGTTTCTCACTTTATAATACTGTGGTATGATTTGCAGTAACTCCTAAAGAAGAACACAGTAACTCCTCAGTAATTAGTAATTAGTTAACATGTTTCTCACTTTATAATACTGTGGTATGATTTGCAGTAACTCCTCAGTCATAAGTAATGGGTTACCATGTGCTGCTGTTAACTCCTGAAAAAAGAAGACAGGGACCCCTTATTAATTATCTATGAAGAACACAGGGACACCTAGTCCGTTATCTAACACAAATATGTATTCATTTAAACACGATTTCCCCCAGAATAAGGATGTAGGACACATCCTACAGTAAAGCTGTATGTGAGCCATCACTTCTACTGAGCACATCTCCAGGAGAAGCGAAGAAGAGCACAGGTTTAGAATAAACACCTGTAACACACTGACAGAACATTACAAAAATGGGGGTTAAACAGACTACTGCACATTTCAGTGTATCTAACATTTGGAAGATATTGAGCATACTAAGGTAAGTAAGGTTAATATATGATAAGTGGTGTCACTGACTTTAATATCACCACTGATAGAATAACCTGCAGCAGCAGATAAACACGCTGATAGAGGCTAGTGGTCCGGCGCTGTGGAATTACCGTAATTACCCTTATAATGGGCACTAAAAGTCTGTGAGACTGCAAGGCTAAAGATGAACGTTTATAAGGTTGGTGCTGAAAATTAAAGCAGTGACCATTAAAACAAAATTGAGTACAGTCAGTCTTAGAGTCTTAGATGCCTTCTGGAGAACATAAATAATGTCTACTATGTAATAATATTACGTTATAAAGTTTTTTTTTTCTTTCAAAAATGGGGTTTAAGCAGATTACGACACCCTGTAGTATTTTACTATATGTTGCTAATATTTGGAAGATAATGATGATAATAAGGTAATTAAGGTTACTACTACTACAAATGGTGTCACTCAAATATGCCTTTAATATCACCACTGATAGAATAATTGTTTGTGTAGACTGATTTAGATCTATAGTTCCCCAGGTGGGATGTAAGGGTTTTCAGTAATTAATGTTGATTTGAGCAGTAATTAATGAATAGTTATTATAAAGAAGACATCATTAGTAAGTAGTTCTCTGGGAGATATGTAAGTCTCAGTAATTATTGTGGAGTTAATAGTGAACTACTATAATCATTAGTTCAGTACTATCTACTGAGTAATTATTCAGTACTCCCTGGTAGTTAATAGAAAATATTTAGGTGTTAATGCAGCACTATTAATTAGTTACTGCTTAGTTACCTATTAACTATGGAACAGTATTATAAAGTGTTACCGCAACAGGCCTGTAATACTCACCTCTGAACGACAAAAGAGCTAGTACTTAGGGGCTAGGTTCGGTTAGGGGCTGATGCTAATATTGCTCCAGTCTTGGTGCTGAAGAACTGAAACTCCTGTATAGCTCTGTAATTTCAGCGGAGTGGATTTACAACCTGACTGGCGCTGACAGATCAAATTATAAGGTGCACTGACGATTTTTGGGAAAGTTAAAGTATTTTAAGTGCGCCTTATAGTGCGAAAAATACGGTATATACTAGTATTTTAATTGAAACCACTAATATAAATATAATTGCATTTACATTTCTTATAGTCCTGATAATTATTTTATTAACATTTAAGTATCCATTATCAAAACGTGCATATTAAAAAGAACAAGTGCGATTAATTGCTTTTATTCATATAATATTGTTGTGATTAATCTGATTACATTGACATCACTAGTAATAACTAAACAGTTTTATTGCAATAGTGGAAATAGTAAACTTAGGTCTACTGAGAGCAGTGTGTCTTAAAGTATTAAAGTGAGCTCCTTCATCATTCTAGAGAGGAACTCAGTTCACTCTAGCCCATGCCTGCAATTAGATTAGGCATGGTGCCAATAGGTTTAATAGTTTAATGTTTAACTGCTTTAGAGAGTCAGTCATATTCTATTGGTAGTACTTCTCTTAAATGGAGACTAGACCGTAGACTAAGCTGTGTGTGTGAATTTGCACATCTGTGTCAGCAGCAATGGGTGAACTCAAAGCATGATAGCTGAATTAATACATTCATTAAAAAGGATGTTGAAATATATTTAAACATACAGTATAGTGATTATACAGATCTGCAGATATAGGCTACAGTACAGATTGCAATAAACTCAGGCTTTCCGAGATTACTATATATTTGCAGAATAATAGGCAATAATAAATAAATAAGTGAATAATCTTGCTCCAGCTGAGCGATGGCTGCGTACATAAGCTGGTATTGACTGCGAGTGGGCGGTTATTGGTAAAATAGTTGCACGCAGAGCTGCAGGAGGCTGCGCTACGCTGTCTTCTCGAGTGCTGCTCAAATTGCCGTGTCATCACAAACTTAAGGGCACGCCACCTCCCACCACCCACCATCCACCACCCACCGCACGGCACCGCACACGGCTCAGATACCCGCCGCAACCCAACCGCCGGGCACAGTTTAACGACTAATGGCTCCCCCTGGGTGTTTGGAAGCAAAATAAATGTAATTACACATTTGTTTCACGCCCACTTCGCTTCAGGAGTCAAGGTGAATGGGTTTTAATTGGAATAAATGGCAGGGCTGAGTTTTTTAGTGCTTATTCTTTCTCGATATCAGATATAATTATACACAAATATGCATTTAATGATTACACATTTATGAATCATCCCTTTTTATGACTGTCTGTTTAATAGATATTCAGGGTAGCTGAATGATAAATATGCACATATTTTCTATGGTCATTAAAAAAAAACAGCAGTGTAACAGCAAGGTCACTTTTTTTAACAAAATCATGGAACCCTATATGATATAATGCAATGATAAAAAAAAAAAAATAGGAAAGTTATGATAAAACATACTGTATTTATTCTGAGAAGGTCAGTTATCGACTAATTGTACAATATATAAACATAATATCGAAAAGCTGGTATTTCATTCTATTACACTCCCATTAAATCAGTGCCATAAAATAATCTTAAAATTACATATATATATAATTTATGGCAAATATTTCGGAGACAATACAGTACCAGTCAGGAAACACCGTAAATGTTTTTTCATTATTTAAAAATGTTCTGCATTGTAGATTAATACTAATGTCGTCCAAGCTATGAAGAAAAACATTTTCTTCATAGTGTTTGAGAGCATCAGTTGTAAAGTTGAGGGGTAGAGTTGGTACAGTGAATAGCTTTATTTGAATAATGTTCTTATCCATATTATACCAAGAATGACTCAATTAAGTAAAGAAAAAAAATAATTTAAGAAATGAAGGTCAGTCTATTTGAAAAATTTCAAGAACTTATTTGAAAGTATTGTCAAGTGTAGTAACAAAGACCATCAAAAATAGAATCCAGTTTAGAATCTATTTGGAGTTTAATATATAGGTTTCATCCAAATTGTGTACTAATAGGTAAAAGGTAACACTTAATATAATATATTTTAGCACTAAAATATCTTGGTTTTCCTTATAGTTTGAAGAAAAGAATTGACTATATCATATATCTTTATTTAAGTCACATTACTTTGTACTTTGTAGAACTCTGTTGTTTTACTTCAACATTAAATACTTTATCAGAAAATATCTATATATTGTTATAGATTAACAATTAAACAATTAAAATTGTTATAAATATTGTTAAAAAGGTAAATTTTTGACCAAAATTCCATAAATTATAAATCTAAAAAGGGTGATAGTACTTATTTTTATAGAAATGCTTTGTAAAAAGATGTAACATGCAATGCCACCAGAGGCAGGCTATATCTGTTTAATATCATCAATTATTTTATCCTGTATTTCTTTATATTGCAAGATATATTACATAAAAAAAACTAAGGCATTGTCTCTGTTTTACCCAAAATCATGCGGCCCTATATAAAATTATGATGTAATAATAAAAAAGTAATAAAAAAAATCTTAATAAAACACCTGCTCCGAATTTCTTGGCAAATTTTGTCCAATCAACAGAATGAGGCAATGTGAGATTTAGCGTTAGCGTACGTCAGGGCTCTCCCCAAAGACCTGCAAAGTCATTTTGCACTATGTAGCTCTTTGCCTCCCAGGGGTGCCACTTCAGTGCTTATGTAATTATTATAAACAGCCAATTAATTAAACGCTTGCACTGAACCGAGTAACCCTGAGTAACTCGGACGGCCGCTGTCCTATTATTAGGAGGTGGCCCTCTTTCAGCCGCTGGCTGCCGGGCTGCTCCCATGTCCCGGCCGGGTCTGCTGGGTTAGCGCTGATAGCATCTAGCGCTTTAATGGCTTTCTAAGCTGTTCTTTTGAGTCGGGCATTAGCATTATCAAGTTATTTACTTTCCGAGCCGCGTTTCCACTGGGCTGCATTTTCCATTGCTCTGAATGTCAGAAAGCGCTAGCTGTGATTTTCCATTATTCTCCACACTGCGAGCGATGCATGCAGCTACTCGCGACTGTCCAAATGTAATGAACACTCTTTATACAGAACCCCCAGCTGAGAATGTACACCGACTGATTCCTAAACAGCTCATTTTCAGTTGTTTACTTTTTCATTTTACAAAAAGTGCCAGCGGACACTTCCAGCACTAATAATGCTAATAATTAAAAATCTAACTGCAAGTGGCGATTCCTGGGGTACAAGCACTTATTAGCTAAATGAGGCCTACAGTATGTTTAGTCCCTAGTGGATCTGCCAATACAATAGGACTGTTTGGAGCAGATAAACAAGCATTAACTTTCTGACACCATGCCTAATGCCAGGTGACGACTAGCTTAAAGGGATATAAGGCCCTAATGTTTTTTTTTTTTTAAACATGGATGCCCATGGACATATTTTGGAATAGAGTGGATTGGAGAGTTGGGGATGAGGTGAGGTGACTAGGCCTGTCTATATATATATATATAGCCTCTTTTATAAGGAACATGAATTATCACAAGCCATCAAACCAGGCTGAACTGCTTACATTTTAGCACCAGGAGTAAAGGCATAAAGTTATCCAAAAGCAGTGCGTAAGACTGGCGGAGGAGAACATGCCAAGATGCATGAAAACTGTGATTAAAAAAACAGGGTTATTTCAGTAAATATTGAATTCTGAACTTTTAAAACTGTATGAATATGAACTTGTTTTCTTTGCATTATTTGAGGTCTGAAAGCTCTGCATCTTTTTTGTTATTTCAGCCATTTCTCATTTTCTGCAAATAACTGCTAGTAGAGTAGAGACAGTTACTCCAACACAGGCAGGATAAACTGAATATCCTTGATTTGGAAAAACAAACAAACAATGAATAAGCAGGAGTCCATATTAGGTGGTAATATAAACAGACGAGCGGCTCCATCAGAAATTCATATTCCACATCCACATTCAGTGTGGGAGACCCCACACATATATCCCACAGGTCAGTGCAACATAGTTTATCCTTATGCATGGGACTTACATAATACCAGGTCCTGTCCCAAGACTTTTGCCATGTTTCTGTAAATGTCTTTACTTCATTAAAGTGAGGTAAATTCCATGTTTTTTTTCCTAATATGGGGGAAAAACTACACTGCCTGGTCTTCGTCTGAGTGTGAATGGCTCCTGAGGTGGCACAGTTCTGCTGGACCATTGGGTTAATCTGTGCCAGAAGCATGCCAAGCAGCCCAGGGCACCTGAGTGCACATGAGCACAGCTTAATGCATGCCTAGAGCAAGCAGCACCCAGCCGAGCCAAACGTGGGCACTTTTTCTTTTGTAACACCTACAGTAGAACAGGGAGTGTGGGGCTGGAATGTGGTGTTCTCGGTGTAACAAAGCCAATAAAGGCAGTCTGGCTGGAGATAATGCGCAACTACAAGGGTTTAGTTACAATATTTGTTAGGACGGACACGTCCCCTCCAATGCTGGGATATATTCAAAATCACCAGATTATTTTTGGTCTTTGTTACAGGCACTTGTATGTTTAATGGTATGTTAACAAGTTCCTGCAAAAAGTAGTTCTACCTTTTCTGAATGCACTCTCCAGTGAGGAATTCCAACAGGATAATGCTGATCAACATACATCTGCCATCTCAGGAGCTTGCCTCAAAGATAAATAAGACCAAGATATAACCATCTGTTCCATTCATATTTTTCATTATTTATTGTTCCAGGTAAAGTTTCTAGTCTTCGTTTCCAATTGCATTGCGATTCTGTGCAAACCTTGAAGATTACACAGATTCTATCGTGCTGTCTTTGTAGTAGTTCCCAAAATTCAGAGAAGGTTAGCAGGGGAAGAGCTTTCTTTTATAAAGCCCCCTGACTCTGGTATAACATTCCCAAAAATGTTGAGGACTCAGACACAGTCTTAATCTTTAAGTCTAGACTGAAGATTTTAAATGTACCTGTTTAGTTTGTTTAGTTTTTAGTAATTAATGTTTTTCCCTGTAGATAAGGCAGCAGATTCAGGGGATCATGCTGTTGTTCGTCCACTGCACACGAATCCTCAGGCATATAATGACTTTTTGACATTCATTCAGAAGTTGTCTGACCAGACAAGGTTGTATTGTATCTGTGTTGTATGTTTAATGTTTTGTCTGATTCTTTGTTCTGCTACCACATAATTGTAAATCTGTTTTGCGAAAACATCAGATGTAAAAAGCCCTATAGAGATAGATTTGATTTGATTTCTTCTTGTTGCAACTTTTTTCGCAACAATTTCTTTGATGATGAGTTAGTGCTTGGCGGTATACTGGTTCATTCAGTATACTGCGGGGTGAACTTGACCCGGTATGCGTTTCTCTCATACCACCATACCGCTAGCGGGCGCAGTGGAGCGCAGTGTGGAACAGCACCGTCAAAGAAGAGAGTCAATCGCTGGTCTAGCTCCGTCCTGCAGAGAAATCAGAGCACCTCCTGCTGCTGTTTCTACTATATGAGTGTTTTATTCCAGTAAAATAGAGCAGTAACTACAGCCCTTTTAAATATATTAATACTGTAGCTTGAAGGATGATTTGAATGTATTTGTTAACTGGAGAAAGAAAGGAATTATGGCTGATTTAAATACTGTAATGCCTCTAATGGCTTCAGAAATAACATATAGTAAATTTATGTTAAACTTGTGTCTTTGCTTGTGCAATAGAACTTTTGAGAAATATCTCTTTGAATACTTAAACACTGAGTATTTTAGGTGTGTTTATAGTGTTTACGGAACTATTTATTAACATATTTAGTTCTGTAAAGGAAGTTGTGTTAAATGTGATAGCGTATCCATTCTTAAGATCTATTGGTAACATTCTTTAGCTGTTTTTCTGATAATTAAGTCTGATTTCTTCATATATTGTGTCATTTTGTGGGAAAAAGTAAACCCAATACTAATCAAAGCCTTAATTTAAAGCTCTAGTGTTTTATATTATATATACTCCTAATAGTATAGTAACTCACAAACCGAAAATATGGTATGTTTAGTATTTAACACGCCCCCAGCGGCGAGACCTGCTGAAATAAAAGGGAATCATGGCGACACCCTACTATTGCTGCTTAAAAAATGTGATACTCAATATACTAAATATTTGTATGAAGAAAACCAAACATTTTTCAGTGAAACAGGCATTTATTGAGCACCAATCACCAACATCCTGTGTTTAACTCAAGGCTACATGACTATATTATAACAATCCTGGTTTCTAGCAGCACCACTGAAACCCCGTCGTCAATCTCTAGAGATAAAGTATTGATTGTATCTCTGGTGACCTTACTCAATAGCTTGATCATCTTCATAGTGACACAGGAGATTACCAAGGGGCCTCCACCAACTGAGCCCCACAGCCCCGCCCCCAACAACATATCCAGTCTTTCCAGCAGAAGCAATGAATTAAACCTGCTTGTTTTTTATTTTAATGTTATAGATAATACTGTAGTTATGAATGTGTTCAGATTGTAAAAAACGTCATTCTCTTTCAGAGTGTTCCATTAGAAATGAGTTCTGGGAGTACCAGTTAGTTTTATATATGTTATTGGGGAATCTGAAGACATCTCGTTTTCTAGATGCACTAGGCTACTTGTTTTAGTGCATTGCTGTGAGTATCTGATAGATGGCATGTAACAACTAGAGCATTACTGAGGTCAGAAGGTGAGGAGTGACGAGTGACAAGATCAACTTCATCCACTTCATGGTTCCAACAGATTCATGTTAATGCTCCATATAGTCCTTACAGTAGCAACTTGAGGTAGTTAAATTATTTATTAAAAGGGGTGTCCAGAAACTTTTGGACATAAATTATAGTGTACATATGTTTGTCAAAATGCTTGCTAATTCTGGATGTCAGTAATTCACTTATGAAACCAGTCCTTTAGCAATGGGGAGACCCTTTTCTGCTTTAGTAAAGCTTCATTAATGTTACTGTATTTACTTAAATCAGCAATTTCATAAAAGACAATATATTAGTGTTGACATCTCTTGCTATGTAAGAGAAGATACTGTATATGAACATAAATTCAAGTCACATATACCCTTTTTATTGTTTCTTTGATTGAAAAAATAAAATATAATCAGCTCAGAGAACTCAGAGAAATAACATAGCGCATCCAACAAGAAGCAAGTTTTCAGTTTTAAATAGCTGAGTTTAAACTAAACAGTTTTAAATTTTGTTAAGAACTACTAAGTCAGTGGATGGTAGTAGAGAGACTATGCACATAGACTAGTATTCTGAGAGTTGGGTCTTCACTCTGCTGCTACAGATTCTATGTGTTTTTTTTTTTTTTTGTATCTCACCATGACATGGCACAGAACTTTACTTTATTTAAAAATTGGTTAAAAAATAGATTATTATTTACTCCTTTCTCAGTTCTCAGTTCCATAAGTCAAGTGCACAATCACAGTGAATCATCTAGGTAGGTCAGAGTAATATTCATCATTACTATTTATCATACATTTTTCATTTTCTGACCATATGAGGCTAAACAGAAACTATGCTGTAAAACCTTATTTTTTAATTTCCCAACTGAGTACAGTAAATAAGTTTTTTTTTTTTTTGCAATTTTCTAGTTTTTCTTTTCTACCCCTCACACTCAGAATTTCATGGATACATATTTTTAGATTTTCATTTGTGCATCTTCTAAAAAAAACTGAAAGTATAATCCAACCTAATTTTTTTACAAGATGAAAAATAATAAAAAATATTTTTTTTTTGTAATTGTGAAATTATTTTGATACTAGACATTTAGAAACTGATATAAGGCCCTTTTCGCTATTACTAAACTAAATGGACAACATTAAATAATTTTGTAAAGTATGACACCTAATTTTGTTATTTAATTATATATATAATATATCACAATGGTTAACAACATTTTCATAGGACACAATATTTATTAATGTTGTATTTCCTTGAGAATTTAAGCTTAATTTCTAGGCAAAACGGCAACAGAACTAAAAGTCTTTCTATCCAGCAATTCCATCTCTGACCTGGTTTAGCTTTTCAGAGTGACCTCAGCACTAAGTTCAGCAGGCCTAGACCACTCTCGAGAGAACATCCAGACTAATCACACCACACAGACACGAGAGAGAGAGAGAGAGAGAGAGAGAGAGAGAGAGAGAGAGAGAGAGAGAGAATCATGGATTATGCTTCTAACGAACATTCAGATTTGGGTCATTTCTCACGGACTGACCTTCCCTCAACCTGCACAGCTGGAACACAGATCTAAAAAATGTTCTGTAATGCAGAACACTACTTACAGCCAATATTATGAAACACAAACATGATATAGTCAAATCTTACATAATTCCACATTTTGAGTTACAATGATCAAGCATAACATTATTAGCATCTGCTTGTTTTTAGCTCCACTGATTATATAGGACATTTTGTAGTTGTATGATTATAACAGACTGTAGTCCTGTATCTGTTTCTCTGCATACTGTATTTTTATTATTTGCCTTTCACCCTGTTCTTTAGGACGTCCGTTTCCGGTATGCCCGAGTGAAGATGCTTGTAGAGTGCGCTCTGACCATAATACTGTATATCTTTAACTGCCAGTTATGAAAACATAATTCCACCTACACTAGCTCAGCTCAGATCGACACTCCACATGTTTCGAGAAGAGTTGGGAAATGATCAATGTGACAATATGGAGTCTTAAACATGGATGTAGGCTTTAATTGCAGAAATCAAGAAAAGAATTGACGGATTGGAGGAGAGATTGAACTCCGCAGAAGAGAGAGTGAGTAATGCTAAAGATCAATGCATACGACAAGAAAGAGCTTAAGAGAATTAACTTATCTACTCACCCTGTTCGATAATGTTCAGGACCAACACAGAAAAATTATTGTTATTTGTATGTTGGGTCATTATTCTCAGCACTGTGGTGAGTAACACTAGCATGGTGGTGGTGTGTGTTGTGGTGGTTTAAGTGGATCAGATACAGCAGTGCTGCTGGAGTTTTTAAACACTGTGTTCACTCACTCCTACCTACAGTAGCTTGTCATCCTCTAGTCATCTAGTCACCACGATGTTGGTGGACTGTTCTCAGATCTGTAGCGACACTGAAATGTGAACTCCACCAGCACAATACACACTAACACCTCATACAGCACCACCATGCCAGTGTTATTCACTGCACTGAGAATAATGACCCACCACACAAATAATAGCTGCTCTCTGGTGGTCTATCCTGTGGGAACCTGACTGAACTACAAAGATGGAAAAAATGAAAACTGGGTGTAAAAACAAAGAGGTGGTCATAATGTTCTGCTTGCCTGAAGTATTGGCAAATATTCACAGGTGAAGTAGCTGTATCAATATTGGACAAGGAAAAGTGTAAATTATTGTGCCACCACTACTAGTTCCAATAGGCATAAAAACCTCCAATCAGTACATGACATAACAACCCCCTGCGGATCCCAAACACACAAAGCACATAAAGCACTTACAGCACCACAACAACAGGTGCCAACATAAAGAACAAACAGCTTTTAAGAACTGTAGGTCTCGAGGGTTATTTCTACAATATATTATTATTACACTGTTATAAGCTCTTCCAGAACAAGGCCAACACTAAGACAAGTCCAAAGAGAAAAAGAAAGTAAAGAAAAGAAAAAAAAAAAGAATAAAAGCACTTACTCTGGAGCATCTGAGACCCACGGTACCATTTACATGAACATCCTGTGGCTGGTGGGCACTAAAAATAGTAGTGCAGCGGCACCGGTCGGCGCTTTTCCATGCCGCCCAATGCGTTCACCATGAGAGGAGCGCTTCGGGGAGGCCGGTGCTGCCGGGAGCGGGAGGCCCGTGACATTCTGGGTGAAATGGCGGGCGCAGCGTGCCCCGGCTAGATCTGAAGAGTGCGCTGGGATCTCAGAAGGTCAGAGCGGGAGAACAGCTGCGTGGGGCTCCGTCAGCAGGTGACTGCGTGGTCACCGACTTTTTTCTTTTTTTGCCTTTATTTTTCCCCCTCCTCTCTTTCTCTCTCTCTGTCTCTCTCACTCCCACTTTACCTCTCTCTCTCTTTTTTTCCTCTCTCAAGGGACTGTGTGCGTGCCCGCTCTGTATTATCCTCGTCCAAATCCGGCATAATCTGTGCCTCAAAAGTCATTACGCCATAACTCGAATCAGGAAAAGTGGATTGTAGAAGCGCAGGCCGGTAAAACTAATCCCGCGTATCCATTTCAAGACGTCCCACCGCTGTCCTACATCATATGTGAGGGTTTTGTGGGGTTTGTGAGAGTTTATAGGATGGACATCCTGGTTGGGTTGGGATTTACAGGTATATACTCAATTCCATTTTGGTCCACATCTGAATCACTGCAATAGGAGGATGCAATCTGAACAGCCAGGTCAGAATTCCTATGACTTTAATGCTTTAAAAAAGTGAAGGACAAACATTTAAGAAAGGAAGCACGCAAACAAAAGTTGCAGGCATGCCTGAACAATGTGTTCTTTTTACAGTGAACTAGATTTTTTGGAACGGATTTTTGGCAGTTGCAGACGTTGTAACTCATTCTGATGCTGAAGAAAATGAAACCGAAACTTCACGTGAAGCGCTGCTCTTTAGCATATGAGCACCAGTCACAATTTTTCTGCCACCCAAGGTCCAAACTAGAAATGCACAGTACTGTATATTTTTGAACCCAAACCCAACTGAACTTTTGACATTTTTGCCCAAAGCCGAAAACAAACAAAATGAAACATTGAGCTGAAAGACAAATATCATATGCCGGTTACATTTCTAGGAAGGTGCAAACTATGGTGTAGAATATGCAAAATTAGAATAGGCTGGCAGAAACCAATCCCAAACATCTATTTCAAGATGTCCCTCTGCCGTTCCACATGATATGTGAGGGGTTTGTTGGTTTGTGAGAGTTTTTGGGATGGACATCCTAGATAGGTTGATATTAACAGGCATGTTATCCAGTCCAGTCAAGAAACTAAATTGGCCGACAATAGGGGACCTTTCTAAATCTACAAGTCTTGCCACTGGGGGGTGCCTAAGTAACCAAAATGTAATTCTTAAAAAAAAGTCAAACAAGTCCTAAGTGTTAATCTACACATATTTCTATATTTGGGTGATTAATACACTGTTTATTTACAGTAAGCTGGGATTTCCAATATTTTGACTGAAATGGGCGATAACAGAGGACACCACACTTCGTATTACTCTGCAAGGCTCCCGACTAAGGAATCTGTAATGCTCCAACAATCCATCAAGCAGTGCAGCTTCATAGCTTACCAAAGTCCTACTAAAATATTAGTCAGATTTTTGAGTGCAGTGTTCTACAGTACATACCATGTTTTAAGGTCAGTAACCACAACCCAAATGAATACATAAGGTGCATCAGTTTAAATTGAAGAAAATTATTTGATTTTATATGTGCCTTATAGTCCCAAAAATACAGAATATGTATGTATGTTGTTTAACATTAGCTTATTATTTTTAACTATTACATTAACTACAATGAAAAATATTTCTTGAATCTTTTTAACATACCAGCACACAAATCAACATAGTAAAATGACTTAAAATTAATAAATCATTGTTCGGTATAAAATATTTGGTCTGTTCACTTATGCGATCGAACACTGAAAAGGCTTTTCGATGATTATTTGGTGCATGTCTAGTCTAAATACTTCCACATATGAATCTCAAAGCTTTCTGAGGGACACTAAACCCTCCATCATTGTGTTTACCAATGAAACGTCCCCCAGGTCCATTAAAAACCAGTTAGAGGGCAGCCAGATCCTCAATGCCACCCCAGCCTGGCACATGTTCCAGCCTCTAACAGGAAAACAATGTAGGGGTGGGGGCAGGACGGGCAGATCGGGCAGGACTGGCAGAGCGGGCAGGACGAGACGCCTCCCTTTGAAGTGGCAGCTCGAGCATCCTATCGTCAGAGCTTAGGGTCTTAATGGAGAAGACATGTGAAGCCAACTGGAGCAGCGGGCTTCCCATGGCCTTTGGGCTGAAGCTGGACATCTCCCACAGGCTGAGCCGCCTTTAAATAGCCTGCCCCCCCACCGCTGCTATTATTAGTGCTCGGCCCGAGCTTTCCAGAGTTCTCAATGAGCTAAATACGAGACTCAGGACTTTCTCAGATAGTCTTTTGTTACTGTGCTGCTGTTTATGGTGCTGCTTTATAGAGTGGGTAGAGTGAGGAGTAATGTTGGAAAGTTGTGCATTGACCCACTGACCTTTATGCTCATTATTACTAAATAAATATTGTATTAATATTTGGAATAGAATTGATTATAATGGCAAAACAGAATAGAATAGAACCTAATAGAATAAAATAGAAAATAATAAAACAGAATGGAATAGAATAGGTAGATTGAGGATATTTAATTTTATTGTTTTTTATTATTTATATACTAATATTTTTACTAATTGTTCATAATGAAATGTAAACTGTTCTTTGATATATGATATCAATAAATTAATAACAGTGTGTGTTGTAAAACATGAAACTTAGGGGCATTATTTGAGTTAAGATATCCAAAACAGTAACTATACAGGAGAAAGAAAAAACACTACTAAGCCCTATCTGGACGGGATCAGTTTCTCAGGGGGACGTCTGTGAAAAATATTTCACACTTCTGCTCAGTGATAAAAATCTTGCATCCAGACTACAATTGAAAAAACAGGAGGACCAATGAGTTTTTAGGCTTTCTCGGTCACCTGACATCGCGTTCAGTAGCTCCTCCATTTCCATTCATTGTTGTGTTTACATGGATCTCCATGAAAACGGGCACCCAAAGTTGAAATACGGTGCGTGGCAGTGGACAAATAGCTAACATGAGGTGATGAAACTCAGAGATCCGGGACTGAAGTTGGCACTGTGTCAGCACTAGCTGGGCACGGAAACACATAAACAAAAGTGAATTAGTTTGGACGGTGAATCTGATCTCGGGACGATCTGGCCTCTTGTCTCGTTTATATTATGGGGTGGTTTGCATTTATATTGGATGAACCCCAGATCTCTTAAAATACAGAGATACTCCTCGTCTGCAGAAACTAACTTACCGCACTGATAAACTGCTGCTGCTACTGCTCGCACCACAGTACAGCAGTAGAACAGAAAACATGATTATGAAGATGTTTGCAATTTTTTTTCATAAATCTCCATTCCTCAGCGTTTGTATATCAGTTAGTAATGTATAGTAGAGACATATATGTACAGCAAATAGAAAATAATAGAATAGAACAGGGCTGGGTTTCCCAAATGGTTCTTGGCACTAAGATGATTTGTATATGGTCGAGCGAGCTTCACACTGAGCAATCTCTCTCTCCATGTTACAATATTCTTCATCCTAAGATGCTTTTGAAAAAATGGGCCCTGAAAAGTATAGCAACATATAACATAATAGATATGACAGAAATCAAATTTGATCATATATTTTAAGGCACACATACTAAATGCTGCACATTGATTATGATAACCTAGTAATATTGCATATCACTATACCACCAGGTACTACTATAACATACCACCATAATGACATATTAATTAAAACACAAAATACAGAAAAAAAAATATATTATAATATAACAGATCAGTATAGGATAGAACCCACTAGAATAGAATAGACTAGAATAAAATAGACTATATTAGATTAAATTAGCAGAATACAATATGGAAAACTATCTAATAGTGTAGCAGAATAGAGTAGAATAGAGTAGTATAAGAAAATAGAATCAAACAGAATAAATGTATAGAACAGAACAAACAAACAATATGTATAGCAAAAACAGAATAGAACAGCAAAACCAAATAAATTGGAAAAATGAAACAGAACAGAATAGAGTGAATCTGAATAGAATAGCAAAATAGAATACAATTAAACAGAACAGAAAAAATGTAATTAAAATAAACAGAATATCTAGATAGAATAGAATAGAGTACAGTATTATAACAAAATAGGAAAAAAATAGAAATATAATATAATAGAAAAGAACTATCCAAAAGAACAGAACAGACAGATGATTTTTTTATGGTTGAGTGAGCTTCACACTGAGCACTCTCTCTCTCCATGTTAGGATATTCCTAATGCTAAGATGCTTTTGGGAAACAGTATAGCAACAGAAAATAGAATAGAATAGAATAGAATAGAACAGATGTATAGCAAATAATGTATTGACTCTACTGAATAATAAGCTTTCATATTATTTAATGTAAAAAGGTTGTTTTCAGTTGGTGACGCTTAAACTAAATGATGTGTCACTTGGCACTGACCACTAGATAGGATGAGCAGAGTTGTCAGAAACTGGTAAAGCCACTGGTCACATCATCTAAAGAGCTGAAAGAACTGAATATCCTGGTACAACAACTGCAACCACCATTATGTAATTGCACCATTTTACCACTCCTAGGTTGAACTATGGCAACAAATTATGGACTAATCCCAGAGAAACGTTACCTTCACAGAACAGTAGTTTCTCAGAGCTCTCACAGATACTGCTGTACAGGAATGTAACTGGTGCCCATGGCTGTGGCAGCAGTGCATCAGTGCTCAGACCCTGATGCAACATGACATGACTTGAGTTTAATAAGAAATAGACTGTTCATCACTTTTGCCTGACACCCCAACCCAGGTCGGGCTTATCCTTTTCAGATTTTATTTTGCAACAGCCGATAAATAAAAGAGTTCATTTTAAAAATAAAAAAGTAATTTTATATATGGGCAATTTTTCATTAATTAAACGGGGCTTCCAACAGCATATAATCCCACTTACGAGTACCAAATCACAAGCACTGCCATACTGCCAGCCAACCATACCTGGCAACAAAAATCCTCTGCTTTGACCCAGATTTTTAAACTTCTCTTATAAAAAACCTATAAAGAAATTTTTATTTATAAAAAAAATCTGAAGGTGTATACATGTATCATGCAAACTTTTGCATATAACCGTTTCCAACATTAAAGTTATTACTGTAACAGACAGTCATTTCTGTACGATACCTAAAATAAAAAAATATATATATATATATATAAATCATAGACTGTGTTTAGCTGGACAGAGCATCGTCTCTTAAAAGTGAAGCCACCACAGGTCGGACGCCCCCTGCTGTTCGGCTGCAGAAAGCTGTGTAACTGCACCCATCCCCATAGGTTTCAATGGCAAAACTTTCAATCACGTTTTTTTCTAATATACTGTAATTCTACCTCCATTATTTAAATGCAACAGCTAGTGTAACTTCTGCTTATATTGTCAAATTTTTATATCCCCACAGAATTCAGTTTTTAAAACTTTATTAGGCTCTATTCAAAAAAGGTGTGGTTATGGTAAAAGGGCTGGTTATGGGCGGGACCAATAACAGACCGTCAGCTCCGCTCGGCCCCGCTCTGCAGTCTGTGACCGCGAGGCAGCCCTCAGGGGCGGAGTTATTTAAATGAGTAGGCGTCTCTCCACAGCCTTTCTCCCTCCTCTGGTCTCTACTGCGCAGACTCTGGTCTCTGAATCGCCAAAATGGCGGAAGATTTTGGCTTCATTTTCATTGAATGAATGGGAACGGCGACACGGCGTCCATCTTTATATACAGTCTATGATATAAATAATAAAAAATAACTCAATCTGGATAATTAGATTTGGACATAATAATTAAGACTACAGATGGGAATCACAGGGTAGAATAAAACAATACGATATTATTATGACAGGTTTCCCACGAAAAAAATTTAACCACGATTCTGCAATTGCAAGACTGTTATTAAATGGTCTACGATAATTCACAGCATCTGTGTTTCTAAAGAGAATAAAATTTTCAGGAATAAGCAAATACCAGGAATTATTAGGATTATTGGTGTCAGTTTCACAGAATTTTACAACCAATAGTCTTCACCGCAGATCTGCCCTAATCATTTGATTTGCACCACCATTAGCACCAATGTTTCAATAAAAATGTCGGTTTTTGACACCATGTATCGATGCGATGCGATTGAAACAATACTATATATTGCTATATATTTGATATACTGTCCCACCCCTAATTAAGACACACATATTACACACTGAACAATGACTATAAAGCATGCTGGCACATTAATGAATGCACAATATTCAGAAAAACATGCCAGTAAGCGAAATCTGCGCCAAGCTACAACTGGAGGGCACCATATAAAGAGCGTAATCTCCAACATTCAATTGTATTAAACTCATTAAAATCAGTGCCGCAGCTCTGAGCTCAAGGGTGCGGCAGCAGATCAGTGCCCAATTATACACCAGTATATAACAAAGAAATGGTCCATTTCTCTGATTCACTCACACTGCATGTCCAAATACCAACGGCATGCTAATCTCAATGCAAAAATAATAAATCCATTAAATCCAGCTCTATTTTAATGCTGAATTATGCAGTAGAACTATCTCCAATGTAAAAAGAGCAGTGGTGTTGAAATCTGCACACACTGTCCTCACGCAAAGAACAGCAGCCCAGTCGATTCTGTGGATGTGGTTATGGATTGTGACTATGTGATGGAAACAGTGGGACGCTTTGGTTTGTGTGTGCAGCGTGTGGTATGTGTGGTCCAGCTGAATGGCCATTTGTCATATTGGTAAAATGATCCGCCGGCTCACAATGAAGGCCTCGCTACACGTGTGAGGAGCTATTTTTAGCCAGTGAAATTTATTCAGTATGCATTTGATTTGTTGTGACGAAGCGTACAGTAAAAATGATTATATCAGTGAGAATTCATTTTAATACAGAGGATTATTACTGCAGTGTCCAGTGTAATGTCCAGTATAAAGGTATTTTTAAGATAAATTGCACTTTTAAGACACTAAAAAAGAAAGAAGATTTTTGACCTTCGTTCAAACACATAATGCTGTTCACCTTACAGAACCCCTTTTTTACAACAAAAGCACCACGTCTTCCTGTGGCAGTTTTCTCCAGTTTCCAAGTCTTTTTAATGTGTAAAATCACCGCTCTCTGTCTTAATTTGACTTATACTTTTAAGAATTACAGAGTTCTCTGTGTTTCTGTGTCTTTTTTTAATTATAATGATGAAAGTGTGAATGCGCTGTGTGTAAGTGTGTAAATGCTGCAGTATAGAGTGCAGTAACACAATCTGTTCCAGCACTGCTTTACTACAGACAAAGGCTTTGTAAATTCACATTTTTTAATCCATTTCCAAAACTCAGTTTATTTCAGTTGCTACTTACCTACTTACTAAGTTTAGTTCATTTATTTGTCCTTAAAGGCCCTGGCAGTTTACAGCAAAAAAAGATTTCAGTTATTGACTGGACCTAAAGAGCTTAAAAGGCAAAAATAAAGGGAAAAAATTAGGTGTTCTAAAACTTTTGACTGAAAGTGTACACTATTTGGCACAGTGGGCTTGATTGGAATGGTGGTAAAACCATGAAGCTTCTAGAGATTACAATATTTGGGAATTTCTTCCAGGTTTGTCAGACACTAGAAGGCCCAAAATGAATGGGTTCATAGGGAGCATTTGAGCAAACCTTATTTTGTAAATTATTAATCTGTTTTAAACTGAAACATTTGGTCATTTTCTCAACACAGAACTACATCAAATGTTTCAGCAAAGCAAATATCATCATTTAAAGCTTTTAAACTCCAGTTATAAACCCTTTAAACATGCTCCGCCTGTTACTCCAGCATCAGCTCTAACCAACTAACACACAGTAGCAGTTTCAACAGCCAAGGTTACATCTTCATCAAGCCATTTTAATAAATAGCTAATCGGTTTTTTTAGTGTAATTTCACTGCATCATTTTAAAGCTTTAAACTCAGTTATAAACATTTTAAACATGCTCTGCCCCAGAGGTAAACACTGTAGCTAGCTATGGCAAATAAATAGGCATAGACTTTTTTAATAAAAAGTAGTTCTCTACTGGTGCAATTTACATTAACACGTTAGCTGTGTAGCTAAGCTAAGAAAACACCCATATGACATGCTGATATGCTATTTGTACGTTTTTTTTTTGTGTCATGCTTTAACTGTGAGCTAGGTCAGGTAAAAGTTAGGTCTATGAATTTGTACTGCCTTGTAAATTCTTGTAAATTCAGATTGTATAATCCACCAGAAAAAAAAACAGAATTATCATGAAAAGCACATGAAAACAATTAAAACTGTGGGGGAGTGGATTAACAGAGTCGCTAAGTAGCAAATATATTAGAACACAACAGAACACCTCAGCTAAGCTAAGCTAAACTAAGCTAAGCTAAGATGACTAATATGTTTTCTTATAAAGTATGATGACTAATTTTACCACTAACATTAATGCTGCATTCCATTTACCTCGGATATTGGAGTTTGGAGCTGGTAATGACGTCACACCCGAGTTTATTTCATTCCTGTTAAACAGCTAATGCCATTATTGTAAGTTTAGCATTGCCTCAGGTTAGCCTTGCTAGTGATATCAGTAAATAACAGCGCAATACGCAGGGTTTTCTACATCTAAACCCTGTGAAAACATGTTCACGGACAAATGTTGGACACTATTGTGTGTATAATTGATTTAATAAAACATTGTATTTTTCTAAAAGATGCAAACCCATTTTTATCTTTTAAAGAAGAACCAAACCTGAAATTGAACAAATTTATTATCATCTAATTTACTAAACAAATGGGTAAATGATGCACCAAAACAAACAGGAAAAAAGTGATTTATCTTTATTATTATTATTATTTTTTAAATATCAAGTAACAGGAATTAATACTGGAATGAATACTAGGTAACAGGAATGAATACAGGATAACAGGTATGAACACGTAACAGATGCTGCGTATGTGTGCATGTGTTTGTGAAAACAAACTTCTCAGGCTTTTTTTAAAAGGTAAATCTAAACGTTTTTAATTTTAACTGTAAACCTTAAAAAAGAGTGAATACTAATACATTCACTAAATTTCACCCTGATAAATTAATAAACCAGAGGACTCTACTCACTCCTGTTACTGGCACTCAGTCCTGTTAATCTTATATGGGTAACAGGACTGACAGTAATGAGTATTTTGCCTTGAATAAGCATAAAAATGATAAATAGCAACATAGTGGATATGAAAATAGCATGAGAAGAGTGAGCAGGAAAATTTGTATATAAAAAAACAAATAGCATCTACCATTTAATTTAGGTAACAGGACAGATTATTAATGTTTTAAATTATATTTATCTTACTTTTGCAATTAGGTGTACATGACAGATGTACAAGACACTACACTTATTAATATAAATGTGTTATTTTATGTGCACATTTATTTATACATCCAGTCAATTTTCTGGGGACGCAGATAGCACCGATTCAGGGGAATACTGCTGCTTTTACTGCTGTTGATATGGTCAGCCATCTTGGCTATTGAAACTCGGGGTTGGTGAGGTTCTCCCGACCTGCTGAACAGGAATTCTGACCTGCAGTTCCAGTAATATTTCCTACTTGGAACCAGGAAATGGCAGGCAAACACTGCGAGGAACCAAAGTTATCCCGCCAACCTGTCCTGAGGCCTCTGGGCCACAGGCTTACACTGCCCCCTTCTGAGAGCCTCGAACACAACCTGCCCCTCACCCCCACCTTCTGCCCTCAGTCTCCCACTCTGTAATAGCCCATTAGCCGCTGCATTGCTGCAGGACTCCTGTTGCCTGTTAAAATGAAGTCTCTGCAGGCTGCTGGAGCGATTACGGCCCGAATAAAAGCTACTGGGAACGGAGGTAAAAACAAAGGGCGGTCTTAAAGCGCCAAAAAAAGCTCAAAGAGTAGGATAACCTTCAGAACAGAGGTGCCGAAGGGGCGTTACCACAGCTCAGCTCCAATAAAGCCTAGTGCAACCATTTGGACGGTTGCCAGGGAGCACCATCAGAACTTTGTTTTACAGTGTTTTCTAGGTTTTACAATAGTTATAATAATGTTATTAACTTATTGTGCACAATATGCACTAGGGGTGTAAGAAAAAATATATATAGATATATATCGATGTATAACAATATTAAATATTGCAATACTGTGCCAATTCTCAAAAACACAGTATTGATATTTAAAGCAAAAGTTTTGGGGATTTGGAGCACTCTCTGGTGAGAATGAGTAATTACACAGAGAGTACTTTTAATACAGGTAAATGTAAAATTTATTTGTGAAATTCTGTGTTTTAGAACAAATAATCATAGGCAGTGCTGCTTTAATTAGGCCTTAAATAAAAAATATGTATTACTGTTATTTTTAACTGTAACATTGCCTTGTATATAATAATGATTATACCATAATAATAATAATAATAATAATAATAATAATAATAATAATGCAACTACACTCTTTTTTAAAAATAATTAACGTTTAACTACAAATAATAAATGAATTAGAATGTATTTATTACTGAAATTGTAATATACATATATATTTTAATATTCTACAAAAATAAAACACAAATAAAAATAAAAACACTTTTTTTAATCCAAGTGAAATTTTCGTCACATTCACATTAATGGGCTCTCCTTGCTGAGAAAAGCATAAATGGTGATACTGAGAAAAGACAATAAAAAAATTTGAGATTATGTGGCAAAAATAGTTTTAAATGAACAATAATATTGTTTGTTGCAATTGTTTCTAAATCCTCCAAACAAAAACAGGGATTTTGACAGGCCTAGGAGTAGAGGTGGGCCACCATATTGTTTTATACACAATAATATTGACATAAGTTTTTAAACATTATGATCATAGTTATTTCTTTTTTTTTTTGCTATTAACTGTAAAGTCCTATTTGTATTTTTCTATCATTTCTATATATTATTTTATATATTTTTATATATATTTTTATCGCCAAACTACCTTGAAATACTGTAGTGTTATTTTAGCTCCATATCGCCCTTCTCTACCTGGGAGTGTGTGTTTAATCCTAGGCCAGACTGAGGACAGGCAGCGGCGGAGGTGGTACTTCTTTCCATGCCAGTATCGCGCCCCGGCTCCAGCAGCTGGACCCTCTCTGTTCTAACAAACTCGCCTCTCACTTTAACTATTCATCAGGTGTGTTATGCAGCTCAGCACCAGCTGCCTCCGGAACAAGTCATTACAACAGAGTCAAACCACCTGCTACATCAATATCCGTCCTCAGATGTTCCATTTAATTAGCCCAAATCAAACGCTCCCCAGGAGAGACGCTCCGCGTTGCTGTGCTACACCGGTTGCACTCAGGCCCAGAGCTCAGCAGCTCCGGATACACCAAAACATCTCAGGGAAGAAGGATGGAATAGAACATTTAGAACTGAATTAAACAGATTTAATAAACAATAGAGAACTGGAAAGAACATGTTTGTTGGTTTAATTGCAGATAATGCTATCTAAAGGCCAGAACACAACTAGAAATACTGCTGCTGTTTTCAAATGATTTGAAAAAGAACTGCCAGATTCAACAAAACCATTAGATTTATGTTACTAGAAAAATGAGGACAAATGAAGAATTGAACGTTTTAGAGCGACTAAATGCTCTAAAATGCTCTAAAAAAGCTATGTAGAAAAGCCCTATTTTCAAAACAGTAGAGACAGTCACTCCAACAAAAGCAGGATAAACCGTTCTTTATACACTTGATAAAAAAAAACAATGAATGAGCAGGTGTTCCAATACTTTGTTAATATAATGTATCTCAGATGGATTTCCATAAAACTTCCAAGTTAGGTCTCAAACCAAACATTTACGAGTGTTTTAGGGCACTTTTTCTTTGAGCATCCAATTCATAAAATAAAATTCAGTTTGAGGCACTCCAAATTTCCACTTTCTTAAATATTTAATATATATATATGTATATATATATATATTTTTTTTTTTTTGTGGTATGACCGTGTGCAGTACTCTCAGTGGCCACAGGGGTGGTTCTAGGGGCGGGGCCACAGGGGCATTGCCTGAGCTGAAATCTGATAGGCCATGACAGATCCATGATCAGATTATAGATGGATGCAATTACAAACACAACCACTAGGAATGTCCAACGTAATTAAAGCTCATATAAGAGTTTTGAAGCGGGATCTTTTCAAGTTAATTTTGTTCCAAAAGATTTACACTAAAATACAAAATATGCAATGAAATTGCAAATTATATGAATATAGATGCAAATGAGAGATTCCAGAAGCAAAATACTTTACCAGCAAAATCCACAAAAACACAGAAATAAAGACAAAGGCTTGCAAAACGTCACATCATACATACATCTATCATTATTATCGTCCACTGCACTGTCTACTCTATATATTTGGAAATGAACATACCATCAATCTGCACTATTTCCTTGCCATGAGCACACTGGCCAGTGTTCAACTCTTACAGGTGTAGCTTATATATTACAGGTGTACCACTTGACGATCAAAGTATGTACTTCTGCCTCATGACTTTTGAAATGTCAGCAGATTTGTAGATGTACTGAGCTTGGAAAAGGCATGCTATGCTACATTAAATGTGCTGATTATGATCATGATGATCTCAGATCTACAAGCTACAAAGCTACAAATGCAAATGGCAGGCTTTCGGTACCAGTGACACTGACAGTGAAGTGAAGCGTTCTCATCAAATACGCTCTCTCACTCTCTCTGTATAACATCATTCTACACTAATGTACTCTGAGAGCTGCTGATTTGTTTACTGTAATGTTCCTCTTCGAGCTTATAGCAGGAAAATGACGCCGCAGCGCCGCTGAGAAGGAGTTTCTCTCTTTTCCAAAGGAAAAAAATGCATGTGAACTATAGCTGCTGGCCTTTGTTTGATTGGCGTAATCTCCTTAAATTTCACACCTCAGTCGGGCGTGAAATAAACGCTTCTATTTTCCTCCCCATTGTTGCGGCGTGCACCTGCTGAAGGTCCTGGCGAGGTGCCTGTCAAACTGTTTTGTACCTTGTCATTCATTCGACATTCAGAGCGCTAAGAATAGCCTCTCGCAGGCAGAAGAATAGGCGATCTGGCAATCACGTACGCAAACTGCGCCCGGGTATTTAATTAAGCAGTCACACGTTCTGATTCAGATCTGCTATCAATAGATCTGGAGGAGGTGGAACAGCACAGCTCTTCCGATTTACAGAGTGAAGTATGGAGTATTATGAGGATGAGGACGAGGCTGATGAGACAGGAAGAAGAATCAGTGGAGAAGTCTTTTGAAGCATTTCTATTTGTTCATTTGTCAAGAAGTTGTGATACAAGACGTGTCGGATTCAGTGTTTAATAGCCTGGTGTTCTGGAGTGGGGTACAGTTTCATACAGTTCTAGATCACCTTCATTTACTTCTAAAATTGTCTTCATAACAGGCAATTTAACAGCCCAACACTGCGTTAATAAGGTCAGTGGTCCCACCTTTTTTTCTGAATGCACACTTTATTCGATGCATTTCAACAACACAGTGCTCATCCACAAACTGCTGTCTTCTCAAGAGATTGCCTTGAAGACACACACGCGTAGATACTATGCCATGGTTAACTTCTTCTACACCAGACCTATACCTTATTGAAAAATGTGTGGGATGCTATTGGAAATGCTATTAAAATTTCTACAATCCTACCACACAATCTCCAGGAGCTGCGTGAGGATATTTGAGCAGCATGGGATGGATTATTGCAGGACTCCATTAGGAACCTCTACAACTCCATGCAGAGTTATCTGGCATGTTGCACTTGTTACACATTATTACATTGTTACACACTATTTCTCAATAAATACACAATTAAAAAAATAAATAAATACATACAAATCAGTCTAACATTAGATTAATGAGGTCCTGCAACCAGTGAACCTGCTATAACTTTCCTGAACATACACTCTGGTGTGCTATTCCAACAGGACAATGCTAGAGCTTTGAAAACACAGATGTTTCACATCCTGTCACTTTTATCTTCCTTCTGGATAGCGCCGCAAGCAACACTGAGGTGTTTAAAAACTCCAGCAGCACTGCTGTAATTATAGAAATACAAAGTGCTCCTATATGATTAGTGAAGCTGAAAAAAAAATGATAGTGTGTGTAGAAACAAAGAAACAAGCATGTTATGCTTGATCTGTGTACTAGTTAATGACATATACTGTGATATTGCTTTTGCTGTGTTATAGTAATAATTTTGTTAGAAATATTTTAAACACAATGATCTCTACAGCCATAATAAACTGTAGTCTTGTATTACTTACATATATATTGTTACATATAGCTTTTTAATATTTTTATAATTGTATACAGTAGTGTAATACTCCTGAAAATATTACTAATTAAAGGCTGTATGAGAAATTGCTTGTTATTGCAGTGTTTATTCTGTGTAATATTAAGAACTGCAGTCAGTTTAATGAATGTTCGTATTTTGCCGTCTCACTGCAGTAAATAAATAAAGCGGGGCCGGCTACAGTGTGCGGTAGCCCTGTCTGATTAATGTCCAATCAATTTCAGAAACTTAAGTGGCATTCTGAAAAAGAAAACTCCTCATTCAGTTCCATAATGGAGTGAGTGAAGCTGCGGAGGAGAAATCTCACTCAGAAACAGATCAATACCTATAATTATGATCGGTCCCCGGCATTTTAATCAGTAAACAGATTAAATAACAGTAAAATATGGTGAGGTTATTCAGGGACACTTATATTACATGTGAATCAGCACTGATACACGAGAGATTAATCACTGTACTTATGTAAGAACAACTCTGTTACTCTGTTAAAGTTGTTAATTTTATATTATCTGTATTTATGTGCATTATAAACTGTAAAGACAAATCAAAATGCGACACACAGTATATAAGAGTTTTATTGAAATGTTCTAAATCCCTTATTTGTCTATTATTGGGCTAGGGTTGAACAATATTGGAAAAAATTGATATTAAAACATTTTGTTCTGTGATATGTATTGCAATATTCAAAAATTAACAAAAGTTTCATCAGATTTCACTAAAAATTAAAAATCTAACATGGCATGATACTAATAAAATCCAATTTGTGTCCAAAATGAGAATAAAATAAATGATGTTAGGCAGATATAATCTGCCTTTTTGTAAATATTTTATTAAAAGTAAAATAAGTGTTCGTACCATTAAAAAAAAAAAAACTGAACACAATGCAACAAACACATATTTTTATAAGATTTGTATTTCATTTTAAATGTATTTTACCATTAAAATGAATTAAATAGCCTACATTTCTTTTTTTTTAGACAAATCTATGACAAATCTACAATTTAACATGTTGAGAGGATGTACAGTCATTCATTTCCTATTTCAGTATTTTGCGATAACTAACCAATGGAATGTGTGCTTATTTTTGTTATACCTTTTATATTACATAAATAACATGTGTTGGTAATGATGAGCTGAGTGGGGACACTGATGGGGAAGTTTCACAGTAAACTGTATGTAATTTATTTTAATGATTATTTCCTACATTTTCATTACAACATTTTTCTGGCTAGTTTTATTTTTATATGTGTGTATGTATTTATACATATATGTTTATTTTAAAACAATAAAGGAATAGGTTAATTATATTTTGTGATTGGATGTACTGTGTTGTATTTTTCCACAAGGAAAAAAATACAATTGAAAAATGTATTAACAGTTATTTAAATACTTTAAAATTTTAAAATCCCAGCACACACACCAAAAACGCAAAACATGACTCAACCATTCTTTGGTATTGATTATTTAGTATTTTAATTTTTTTCCACTGCTCCAGTGAGACTCCCTGATGTTCGCAAGCCATCTAAATCCTGTATTGTGAGCCCTAAACCAAAAAGGTTCCATAAACCTTCCTTTTACAGCCTAAAACAATTTTTGCACTATAAGGCGCACTTATAATCCTTTAATTTTCCCAACAATCATCAGTTCATCTTATAACCTGGTGCACCTTATGTATGAAATTTACCAGTCAAGTTATAAGGAACAGTAAAGTCACTCTGCTGAAGTGCAGAGTTATACAGGAGTTTCAGTTTAAATCTCCAGCACAGAGACTGGAGCAGCATTAGCCTTAGCCGCTAACTGCGCTAAGCACTAGCTCTTCTGCTGTTCAGAGGGGAGTATATTGGACTGTAGTATGTGCATTTATCATGTTAAAACAAGCTGAGACGAACCGCTAGCTAATATTACCCTGGCTTACCGGAACACTCAGGGTTCCTCAGTGTAGCGCTGTTGTGCGGCATTAGTGAAAATCTGGAAATCTAAGCTTACTGTAAATAAATGGAAGTGCTTCACTTACCCAGATATTTTTTTTCCAGGACAGAAATCGGTGTAGACTAACATCCAGTGCTTGTTTGTTTGATTTTTTTTGCAGTTTTGTTTACTTAGCTTAGCTTAGCTTTACCCGTCTGACCACCCAGCAGTGAGACCTGCTAACCCGGTGCGCCTAATGTATGAAAATAGACGTTCACTTATAATCCAGGTGCCTAGTGCGAAAAATACGATACACAACTATCATTTTCCTCTCTATTTACAGATGTCACAGGTCAATCTGACCCTTTTTAAAGTTTAAGAATACCGGGTTTATGTTTTTTTTTATGAACCATGAACACATGAACACTAGAACAGAAATATAACATCTGACAATTAACCAAAGAGCTGAACTGGATGTGGTAGAGCAGAGAAACCACCAAACTGTGCTGGATACCAGCTCACTAGACCAAGTATAGCACACTCCTGGTATATTCTACAAAAATTCTGACATAAAATCAATTGTAGGAACCCAAAATTCTGGAATGATCTTGCTGCTGTACCTGCCTTGAAGAGGAGTTTCAACATCTCCAATTATCTGTAACTACAGGTGACTACAGGTGTATTGCACGGTGCTCTGTGAAATAATGGAGCTTCATTAAATACTCTTGGATTGAATGAGTTAAGGAGATGGGGATTAGGTGCTGAATGCAATCAAATCCTCACAGCAATGGTTCTTGTCCATCTTGTAGAGAGGCATTTCTGTACAGTAAAATCTCAAAAGTTATTCCAATAAAAGCAGCATAAACTCTTTTTAATACCCTTGATTTTGAAAGATACACCAAATAAGCAGATGTCCCAATATTTTTATCCGTGTAGTATAATTGCTATGTTGTGTAATTAATTGCTATTGGTCAGTGAGGTAATTCAACTTCCTGAAAAGTAGATTTACTCCCTTAAAGAGTTTCATAAAGGTGGTACTTCTATAAATCATGGCATATATCGATAGTCGAAAATCCCTGTATGACTACATTTCATCACAAACAGCAGGATTATATCAGACACTGAATCAGACGCTGCATTCCTTGAACGTCTGGGGTGAATAGCGCTACCACAGAAGTCAGTTCCTCAAAGTGTCCAGGCTGAATAATTCACTCAGACGTATAGATAATTAATGAGGACCGCTAGAAACAGGTCAGTCTAAAATAATACCTGAACACGATCGCCAGACAGCATCAGTGTTATATACTGTTTCAGCTGCTGCTCACACTGCAACCACAGCACTGATCTGCCTGCTGATACACCATGCAGATCTGAACACAGCTAGTGCTTAAAGAGCCACTAAACCCCGAACCACATTTTTTTTCATTAATAGCTGAAATGTGTTCCTTTGAAGTAATAAAACATACCAGTTCTGCTTTACATTTTTAGAACATTTCCTAACCTTTAAAAAACACTTTTATTGCATTAATTTCTGCCTCTGCAGCGCCCTCTCAGTTTCAACTGTGCTATAGGCTATAAGAGGATGATGTGTCCGTGTACTTTGGTACGCAGACAAATTACAATATGCAAATCAGTCAATCAATAATATTGACTGGTGACTTTTTGCCATCTGCATCTCACCGCTATCAGAGGCACACTGCTGCTGCTGCAGCTCAGCCAATCAGCTCTCCCTTCTGCCCCACCGCTAAACCATACATCACCCAGTGCCCCTCCCAAACTCCCTCCTCCCATTTTTTAGCATTTTTCAAAGTAAAAATAGTAAATGTGTAATCTGTTGAGTTTAGGCACTTTTAGCCACCCTCCCATTGTGTTTCTGTCCCCAGCAAATTACAAATTAACAATGAGTCTATACTGAAATTTGGAGTTTATTAATCTTTAAATAGACATTGTCGATTATATCGACTAATCATTGTAGCCCTAGTCAACAATATGCTTTTTTAAGCATATCAAAGAAAGTATCATCAGTGCTTAAAGAACACAGACCAATAGTACATTTAATTACAGAGAGTGTTCTCCTTCAGAAAACACTAATAAACTTCATTGCCAAGAAAGCAATCACCATTTGCTGATTTCCAAATTAATTGTCAATAATATTAAAATGTCTTTCTTGGGCTCCAAGTGGTCCAATAAAGTAAGGCACTGCGACTATGATCAAAAGATCGCTGGTTCCAATCCTGAACCATCAGCAGCCGAAGTCCGAGAGAGCACAATTGGACTTGATCTCTCTGGATGGGTAGGTAGTGATCTCTCCTCACATCACTCCAAATGGTGATGTCGGTCAGCACAGGCATCTGTGAGCTGATGTATCGGCACCGAGTCGCTGCGCTTTTCTCCGATTGCGCTGTGATGCTACTCAGCAATGCTGCATCAGCAGCATTTTGAAAAGAGCTGGTGGCTGTCCTCACATGTATTGGGGTGGGCATGTGCCAGTCTGCACCCTCCTGGTGTTGCGGCATTGCTATTGTACTATGGGAGGGAGTACAGCTGAATAGGTGGGGTAATCCACATGAGATAAATTAGGGAGAGAAAAGTGGGAAAAAATGTTCTTGTACTTATGACTCCAGAGCCATCTGGAATACTGTAAAAAAAGATTTTAGCAGCTTTAACTATGAGTTCTGTTTATTTAAGTGAAATTCATCCATGCAGAAAAAAGTGGAAACTTGCTCTTATAGCCTTGAACACCTGGTCAGTCTGGTCAATCAACCTCATTCAACATAATTTAATATAACACACAAGAGAAGGTAGCCAATGTGAACAACTACACACTGATGGTGAGTGAAAGGGAGAGGGAGACACACCCGCCATGCAAATATATGGCTGCAGGAGGAAAGGTGTGCGGTCATTTGAGGTCATTTAATTCATTACAAAATTCCCTTTTAATAAAGTAACTTAAAAACCTGAACATAAAACACATTAAAAAGCTAATTTGATGAGTTAATTTAATAAGATAAATGAAACAGGTATTTTTGTTTTACAGTGTAGAACTGGATCTTACACCCCAGCAAAGGGTTAACCCTGTTGTTTCTCTGAGTGCTGATTGGCTGGCCCTAATGGTTGGTTCAGGGTGTTTAAAGTTCTTCCCTGCTGCTATTAATGAGCTTCCACAATCACAGATAGTAATCAGATTGGGCTGCATTATATCCTGCAGTGCTGTATCCAGACAACGACAGGAAACCACAACACAAAGACGTCCCTTGTGAAGTTATGGGGCTCTGAGGATGAATTATCAGCTGAAAACAGAACATGACTCCTAATTTATTCTGTTATTAACACGATATCAAAGCTTAACAAGCTGGAAAAGATGAAAATAACAATACTGATTTTGATTTTGACAAATGTAGCCAATAAAATATGGGCTTTTATCCACAAAACTCACTTATCATGTACTTATTTAATGATATGTATCAGTACTAGAGGGCTGTGCTATATTGTTTTGTACATTACATTTAAAACAATACAGAAAATCCATATTATGAGTTTGCAATTTTGAGTATTCTGTCTGGAAATCAGTCTATTTTACAGTGCTGTGTTATTACGTGTGAAGCTTTAGTGGAATTTATTGTATAATTGTATATATTTACACGTAATATTCTGCACTTTAGTAGTAGTATGATTTATCTTATATATAAAGACTAAGGATAAAACATTTTAGAAACCCCCATTTTTATCCTTATTTTTGCCATTTAGGATCTTCATGTGCAGTTAATAACTGGAAATTATACAAAATCCAGTGTACAAAATGTTGCAGTAAACTGCCAGGGCCTCTAAGAATAACAAATAAACTAAACACTGAAAAAAAGTAATTTTAGTGTTGTTAAAAAAGTTATATAAAAATATAGAAAAAAAAGTTTTTTTCTTTTATTTTCTTTGCAAGTAATTAATTGATTAACAGCTTACAGCTGGTAAGTAGCAGTGGAAATAAACTAAGCTTTGGATTAAAAACGTGAATTAACAAAGTCTGTAGTAAAACTACTGCACTCTCTACTGCAGCATTTACACACTTACACACAGCACATTCAAACTTTTATCATAATAACTAGAAAAAGAAACAGAAACACAGAGAACTCTGTAACTATCAAAAGTTTTTTCTTTAGAGAAATTACAGATGAAGCAAGAAAGCGGTGAGTTCTGTTTCCTACACATTTAAAAGACTCTTTAGAAACCGGAGGAAACTGCTACAGGAAAAGTCATGTCTGGCTGACCCACATGGCAACAGCTTAAGCTCAGACTAAGTCTCAGTTTCAACAGGGAAGAAAAGAATTAGAGGTCTGACAGGTGAAGTACAGTAATAAAGTCATTGATAAGATGAGAGAATGAAAAAGCAGCTTGTCTGGGTCATACAACAGCACTGCTACTGAACGACTAAACAAAAGGGTGTTCTAAAACATTTGACAGGTAGTATATATATGTATATGTTTTGTAAGTTAATTTTGATAAATCACTGTTGTTTACAGAATAAACAAAATTTAACTTTTTTTGTGTGTGTTTCACTGAAAGTTTAAACCTGTTATTTAAAGTAAAGCTTTAACATGTATCTGGCGTATATGCTTGCAATTAATATTAGATTTTTTCCCTGTGTTTTGTAAAAGAAGCAACAAGAATATCACTATCACTTAAGTACCATGAAATATCGCAATATTATTTTAGGATTATTTGGCCACACTTAAACAATTAGAGCTGGGCAGTAAGACAATATTTTATTGTAGTCTTATAAATGAAAAAAAAAATCTCATAATTAATTGACAATATAATTTTCAATGCTAAAAGAGCACTAACCTAACTGTACATTTCATTAGAGAAAATGTAAAAAACCAGTAAAATCAGATAATGTGCAGCAGAAATGTAATAAAAAGCACTGTACTATGCATAAAAAGTATATGAGTATAATATTGTGATAAATCATAAAAAAAATGTCTTTAAACAGCATGATATTATTTTAGGGTCATGTCGCCCACCACTAATCAACACATCATCACCATCTACTAATTCAAATTGTCCACATTAAAGATGAGAATCACATTTTCACAATACGATATTGTCATGATACGTAGCCCATTATAACGATTATATCGTAATACTCAATATGTGTCGCAATATAATTCTCTGCGATTGTCACGTCTGGTGCTGTTAGCTCCTCTGTCCCTTCCACACCCAGCTCTAACGGAGGTTCTCAGGTTAACAACTACACTACCCAGAATGCACCACCCGCTGACATCACACACTCACCTGATCACGTGACACCTCACCTGCTTCCTCCAGGAAGTCCCGAATACTGATTACTGGCACTATAAAGGTGCACGCCAAACAGACTACCACGCCGCGTATTGTAGGTTATCCTCGTACAAAGCGTTTCTATATCTCTTGTCTCAGTTTACTTTGTGTATGACCTTGCTTTTTGTTTTCTCGACGCCGATTCTTGCCTCTGCCTTTGATATTGGATTGTTTGTGTATGACCTGGACTGTGCTTTCACCACCGCCTCTTGGATTACCTCTGATACTGGATTACTTGTGTATGAACTCTGGACTGTCTCTCGTTTATGGTATGGTTTTGTCTTCATTGCTCTGTCTACTGGTGATCACCCCTGTTTCTGTATCGACCCTGATTACATCTGTTTATTCCTATAATAAACATATATTGTTTTTATCAGTATCTGCGCTTGTCTGCTATTCTGTTCTGACCATGACAGAGATACTCATAAAATACCAGGACTTATGGATTTATTGGTGTCAATTTTAAAGAATTTCACAACCAGTATTCTTTACCGTAGGTTTACCCTATTCATTTGATTAGCGCCACCACATGGAGTAATGAAGCATTAACTTGGGTAAGTCAAATTGGGGAAAGTCTTGGGTACAATACGATTTATTGCAAAATCGATATATTGTCCCACCCCTACTACACATGCTGTAAGAGTGGATCACCTCCCGTAGTTCAGGACCGTATATAGTGTATGCACAAATGAGGTAGTGGTGGTATGCTATCACTACACTATCAGGCATACAGTGAATAATTGAAGTTGTAATGTCACACAGCCTACAGATGACACTGATCTTCAGTGTGGGCATCTCAGTGTCAGAAGAATAGATAGAGTTACCAAAATAACACAGTTTATGCTACACTTTGACATGCCACTAGTCATGGGACAGCAGTATGTTAAACAATCATGACGTTTTACGTTAGTGGACAGCATCAGAATGCCCACAACTGTATAAGTTGATACTGAACAGGACACTTGCCCGCATGCTCATGGCAAGGCTTGGAATCATTCCCATGATTTATGGCATGTCATTGTTTAGCATAGCCTGTGTTATTTTACCAGTCTCTCTTCAGGCAGCAGAGCCTGTAATCTGAAGGCTTTCTGACAGTCCTAATGAATCGGCAGTGTTAAATAAAGCGTCTCAAAGACGCTCCACAATCGCTGGATCAAAGGCAGCACTTTCTGGTAATTAAGATGCAGTAGCGTACATCTGTTCTTTGAACACTCTGGTATGGTTCATGAGACTCATCTTGTAATGACGCATCTGTTAGCGCTAATGCTCACACTGCCAATCATTAGCTCTGGATATTGTGGGCTATCATCATAAATCAGCCACGCTAAATCATCATAACAAAGATGAAGCATGATGCCAGTGAGGAGGGTGCCAGGCCTGCACTGAGCAACGCTGTTTACCAGTTTAAAACTGTCTGATCAGTGTTCTCACGCTCTTCTGATAGTATTTCTGTGGGCAAAAGTAATGGGACGCATGCTTATGAATTGTTTCTTCTGAAATTAAGTTTTTTGGAAAGCTTTATCTTTTATTCTGCTTTTTTTCACTCTATAATGTAGATCATGCTGATCACGCTTGGACCCAGCGAATGCCACTACAAATTTTGCACATCAATCTTAAATGAAAGCTAACTACAGTATTTTTTGCACTATAAGGTGCACTTAAAATCCTTTAATTTTCCCAAAAATCTTCAGTGCACCTTATAATCTGATGTGCCTTATGTATGAATATTACCAGTCAGGTTGTAAGGACCAGTAAAGTCACTCCACTGAAGTACAGTTATACAGGATTTTCAGTTTAGTTTTCCTCCATTATTAGCATTAGCCGCTAACCACACTAAGCGCTAGCTCTTTGGCTGTTCAGAGGTGAGTATTTTTGGCCTGTAGCCTGCTGCTAACCCCGGCTAGCACTGCTGAAGTAGCATTAGCATTAGCACTAGCAGTTAGCTTTAGTGAAAATCTGTAAATCTAAGCTTCCTGTAAATAAATGGAAGAACTTAACTCTTAAATGTGTAGATTAACATCCAGCGCTTGACCTGTTTGAAATGTTTTTTTTTTTTACTATTTTGTTTACTTAATTTAGTTTAGCTTTACAGGTCTCGGCACCTGCGAGACCTGCTGAATTAGAAGGAAAACATTGCAACATCATAACATGTGCTTTATAATCCGGTGCACCTTATAGTATGATATGTTGTACTGGTTACTAAAATTGTGAAAATTTTTTCTTCTAAATTTAAGAGTATTAAAACAAAAATGTTTATCCCGCTTTTGTTGGGACCATAATGTTGGTCAGCGCTTGGACCCAGTGATTACCACTAGAAATTATATTTCCATTTTACATAAATATATTATCTGGTTGTATTGGTTAATAAAATAACCATTATTCACCCACAAACACTGAGATAATGAATAAAGAATGCTACACTATATAGACAGGAGAGTCTTTGTTCTAGAATTTGGCCTCACATTGTTGTGAGGGTTTGATTGCATTCATCGACAGGTGCATCGATAAGTAAGGTCCGGACATTGAATGGTAATCACAAACCCATCTCATGCCCAAATACGCATTTCATCCCATCAAAGTTATTAAATGGTGCTCCACCACCACCACCACCATCATCATCATTCACACAGTTCTTCCACTGATCAACACAGCTCAATACTGGGGGCATTAGGCTCGCTGCCAACAGGTTCAACAACAAAAACACCGTCACTCTTCAAATACTTACAGACTGCACTGTATGTGTGTGCTTTGTTGTATCGCTCACCAGGTGCAGTTGCTAGGACCACATAATCTGCATGAGAATTCCACACACACACACACAGCTGTAGAGTAAAAAACTGTTAATAATGGTGCCGGTTATATTAATCTCTGATGACATTTGACTGCTGGCGAGCTGAAGAGAAAACCGCCATACTGTGGAACGAGGATGTTTTTAAATTACTTTTTTAATATACACATAGTATTGTGTCCCATGACTTTTGCATGTCCAATGCAATGGAAGCTAAAGAGTCATGCACTGGCCTGTGGGAAATGTGTGTGTGTTTTGGGGGTCTCCTGCATTGACTGTGAATGTGGATTTTGGATTTTTCTGCCAAAGACCTTTGTCTATTCGCACAATGGACAATTTAAGCCAGAAGCCACCAGTCACGATCATAATCATCATTACCACCCACTGAGCTCTCCACCCACTTTTGGTGGTAATATTAGCCTTTTATGGCGTATTCCTATGCAGGTACACATGTGATACTAGAGCTTGAGGAATGATAAATGAATGCAAAACAACTTCAGAAATGGAACATCCCATCCATGTGCACAAACGATAAGGCCTCACTCCAACTGCCATAATTTACTCTTTAGTCTGTTGCCTTGCCATGAGCATGCTGGCCAGTGTTTTGTGTCCTCACTCACAAGATAACACCTCACATCTAACTTACACAGGTATGGACGTTCCGTATCCAAGCCATCTTCAGAGAGAGGTAACACTTCATGATCAAGTTACAGAACATACTGCTCTCCCATGACTTTTGGCACAACAAACTGGTTTTCACAAGTGCATTCCTGTTTCTTAACAATGTACAAGTTTATTACCAAAGTATTCAGACACTCCATGTATTTGGACTTATTAATGGTAATATTGGTAAAGTTAGGGATGTGTATGGGCAATTACTAAAGTTGGGACAGAATATCAATATCCCAATATATTGCACCATTTTTATTTGTGATACATTATCGATACAAGGCATCATTAAAATATAGATGCTATAAAATCCCTAAGACTCGCTCCCTGATTTGCTTACTAAAGTAATTGCTTTATTATTCCACATGGTGGCGCTAATCAAATAAACAGGATTGTCAAATTCTGTGAAACTGACACCAATATATCCATAATTACATTCTGGTAAATCCTGGTATTTGCTTATTTAAGAGTATTTTATTGTCATAAGTAGCATTAACAAAGTATTATAGAGAATTTTCTTGTGATATATCGTGTATCGCAGAATCACAATATTGTGATATAATCATTATCGTGGGCACCTTTCTTAAAAATAAAGTATTGTGAAGTACCCGGTACTACACAAGGGGATATGGTTCATTGAAAATATTATATTGTATGTCTGATATTTGGTGATACTCTTAGCAAAACTATATAATGCTATGTAAACTATAAATTAAAAATCAATATGGTGTTTTTGAGAATCCATGCACCCCAAAATAAAACAGTGCCAAATCTGAGCAAACAAGTTTTCTTTAGGGAACTACTTTGCCTTACAACACCCTGCAGCATGTATCCATGTCTCCCTCCAACTTGCATGTGTTTTAGAACAACTGCACAACTTTCACAAAACTCTGGTAAATCTCCAACTTCAGTACAAGTGATTAGTAATGACTGTCCTTTAAACTGATTTAAAGAACACTGAAGTACAGAAGTTCTACACAAGATAATACACTTATTACGCATTTCAACAAAAAAAAAACATCACTTCCAGGACCTTTTACTAAAAGCAACATCACATATTACAATTACAATTACAAAACCTGATTACCATCAAGATCTTCACATTTTAAACATAAATAACCTTGAGAAACAAGCTTTTGGACTTTCCAAATACCCAACACAGCTTTCGATATGAGCTATTTCACGGTCTATGATTGAATTAATTCCCTGAATTAACTACCATCACAGAGGATCATTGCTTAGAAGAGTCATGCATCGAATAATGCATCAGTGCAACAGTGCATCAGTCACGATAACAGCAGTAAAGCTCTCTAACAGAGAGCTTCCTCTCCTCAGCTGATCTCCTCATATTGGCAGTACTAAGATAAATGGACATCATTAGGTTCTGGATGAGCAGTAATTGGCTATCACGTGCTCTTACCTGAGTGAGGTAAGCTGGAGAAGAGGAGGAAGACGAGGAGGTTTCCACACATCTGTTCTGAAGCGTCTGATACTCGAGCATGTCCTTCGCCCTCCCACTGCCACTCTCTCTCTTTCTCTCTCACCCACAGTAACTCTAATCCAGCTCCACCATCATCATCATTAGTACTGAGAGTCCCAGGTAACTCAGTTCTTTGGTTTCTGTGTTGAGCTAACTATCTAAGCCGTGTTTATAATGAGAAGACTACTGGGGTTTGGGGTAGTGGGGGTTGAGCTGGTTAATATGGATCACCAGCTTAGATAGAGGTCAGGAATATGGTTGACTAGACAAAACAGTCTGACCAACATTACTAGCTTACCAGTATACAGTGTTTTGTGTTTGCCATTAACAGTAAATATGTATTTGTTTAAGTTTGATGGTTTATCTTGTGGTTCAGAATGCTCAAGATGGTCAACCAGCATGACCAGCAAAACCATACTGTATAGACTAGCATGATCAGTGTGACCAGTATGACCAAGCTAGTCGACCAACAAGACCAAGGTGGTTGACCAGCATGACCAACATGACCAAAACCAAACAAAAATGTAATATATACTATGTTGGTCTTAACAGTATGAGGTGTGTTTTCTAAATGACTTAACTTGTCAACCACCAAGAGCAGAATGACAAGTAAAACAAAGTTTGACCATGCTGGTTGACCAACAAGACGAGCATTGCCAAGGTGGTCAACCAGCAAGATTAAAAAATTATCATGAAACGCACACTATGCTGGTCAAGGGCTGGTTAACCAACTTTCCTACCAGTACTGGGTATATTTACATCCTGACCAAGCTGGAAGACTAGCAAAACCAGCATGGTAAAAGCTGGTGAACCAGCATTGCCAGTAAGACCAAGCTGGTCACCCAACAAGACCAACAAAACCAAGCTGATTGACTAGGATCAAAACTAGGATGACCAGAAAGACCAATATGACCAGTATGGCATAGTAAAGTCTATTAAAACAGTTTGATAATAATGCTGGTCATGATGGTTAACCAAGCTCATACTGGATATTTGGCTTGGTCAGAACGTTCATGATGCTAGTAGATCAGCTAAACCATCCAACTTGCAAACATTATGCTGGTCAAGAGCTGGTTACCACTATACAGTACATTTCACCTGGATTAACAACTTCTCATACACCTTAGAGCACCACTAAATAGCAGTTTAGACCTTCTGAAAACAGTTCCAGCTGAAGCTGGTGTGGAGCTGGACTGTTTAGCGGTTTTACTGTAATTGTCGGGCTTTTTATCTCCTGTTTCCTTTCGCTTCTATCAGTTTCTCACACCGAACATTTTCCCTCCAGCAGCTTCAGAACCTCCTCCTCCTCCTCCTCCTCCTCCCGCTGCTGCTCCAGCTCCACTCTCACCATCAGCCTGCAGCAGCAGCTACACCAGTAACCCCAGTTCCCGTGCAGCGGGAGAACCGCGCTGAGAGAACCGCTAGCTGTGCGGACTAAACCCCGGCGAACCCAGCGCTTACCCGAGCCTCTCTCCGCGGGCTGAGCTGCTGCAGGGAGCCGGGTCCAGTGTGCCGGAGATACGGACGCAGCGCATGGGGCTGAATGGGCTGAATGGTGGGTTTAAGTGAGTGAGATTTTTCCATTACGTACCTTATATACCCAGCCTCAGGGGGGAACACCAGGAGGAAGCGCACACAACAACACAGCCCTGCACACACACTCACTACAGATATATACACACTTACTATATACACACACACACACTCACTATAGCTATATACACACTCACTATATACACACACACTCACTACAGATATATACACACTTACTATATACACACACTCACTACAGATATATACACACTTACTATATACACACACACTCACTATAGCTATATACACACTTACTATATACACACACACTCACTATAGCTATATACACACTCACTATATACACACACTCACTACAGATATATACACACTTACTATATACACACACACTCACTATAGCTATATACACACTCACTATATACACACACTCACTACAGATATATACACACTTACTATATACACACACACTCACTACAGATATATTACACACTTACTATATACACACACACTCACTATAGCTATATACACACTCACTATACACACACACTCACTACAGATATATACACACTTACTATATACACACACAAACTCACTACAGCTATATACACACTCACTATATACACACACACTCACTACAGCTATATACATACTCACTATATACACACACACTCACTACAGATATATACACACTTACTATATACACACACACTCACTATAGCTATATACACACTCACTATATACACACACACTCACTACAGATATATACACACTTACTATATACACACACACTCACTGCAGCTATATACACACTCACTATATACACACACACTCACTACAGCTATATACACACTCACGATATACACACACACACTCACTACAGCTATATACACACTCACTATATACACACACACACTCATACACTACACGCACACTCACTATAGCTATATACACACTCACTATATACACACACTCACTATAGCTATATACACACTCACTATATACACACATACTCACTATAGCTATATACACACTCACTATATACACACACACTCACTATAGTTATATACACACTCACTATATACACACACTCATACTCTACACACACACTCACTATATACACACACACTCACTATAGTTATATACACACTCACTATATACACACACACTCATACTCTACACACACACTCATATATACTATACACACACTATATAAACACACTATACACACCTTCATATACACACACATACACTACACACACACACTTATATATACTATACACACACTATACATTTACTCATATACACACTATATAAACACACTATACACACCCTAATATACACACTCATACAAACTATATACACACTATACACACACTCATATACACATTATATATATACACACTCATATACAAAATATACACAGTCATATACACTCTGTACACACTAGACACACACTCATACACACTATATATATACACGCTCATATACACACTATACACACACTCATATACACATTATATATATATATATATATATATATATATATACACACTCATATACAAAATATACACACTCATATACACTGTACACACTAGACACACACTCATACACACTATATATATACACGCTCATACACACACTATACACACACTCATATACACTGTACACAGCAATATATACACACACTGGTATACACTTACACAATAATATATACACTCACTGTTATACACTGTACACAATAATATATACATACACTGCTATACACTGTACACAGTAATATATACACACTGCTATACACTATACACAATAATATATACACACACTGGTGTACACTTACACAATAATATATACACTCACTGGTATACACTGTACACAATAATATATACACTCACTGTTATACACTGTACACAATGATATATACACTCACTGTTATACACTGTACACAATGATATATACACTCACTGTTATACACTGTACACAATGATATATACACACACTGTTATACAATGTACGCAAAAATATATACGCACACTGTTACACACTGTACACAATGATATATACACACACAGTTATACATAATAATATATACACACATTACTATACACTATACACAATAATATATACACACACTGATATACACTGTACACAATAATATATACACACACTGTTATACACTGTACACAATAATCTATACACACGGTTATACACTGTACACAATAATGTATACACACTACTATACACTGTACACAATGATATATACACACACTGTCATACACTGTACGCAAAAATATATACATAAAAAATCTTTTTTTTAATTCTTAATGATCCTAATGAATGGATGTTGTATAAGCAGGTGATTAAAGACATCTGGACATACTGCACAGTCAGTTATATCCTGGTTACAGAACAAATGCTGGAACATGCTGGATCTATGCTAATCTTTATCCCAGGAGAAGAGACAGGAAATAACACCAATTAATTTACACCTCGTTAACCATCAAAATACACAGTGCTGTTTACATCTATGTCAACTTACGCATTACTGTCCCAGTTCTTTTATAATTACAGACAGTGTTGGGCACGTTACTTTGAAAAAGTAATTAGTTATAGTTACTCCTTACTTCTCCAAAAAAGTAACTGAGTTACTAACGGAGTTACTCCACTATAAAAGTAATTAGTTACCAGTAAAAGTAACTATCGCGTTACTTTTTATTATTCGCCCGTCAAAAAAAGGAAATCAATTATGCATTTACTATTATTATTAGAAAAATAACAAAAAATAACAAACGAAAATAAACCCAAAATGTTGACAAAAATATAATCTAACGAATTTCAAAAAAATAAAACGAAATTCTCCACACAACCAAAGAAAATTACTAAAACTTGTAATACTGAAAAAAGCGGAAAAACGCGTCTGGGGATGAAATTTAACAAACCAAGCCACACTCAAAAGAAATATGTATATATAAAACAAAATAATGGACAAAAACAACAATTTAATGCCCGTTAAAATGGTATTAATATAACAGCTTCACCAAAAGAGAATAGAGCTTAGATCCTGCCCAAAAAATCCGACCCAGCCGGAGCCCGTGCACATTCTGCCCAAGCCCGAACCATAAACTGTCATTATGAGCCTGACCCGATCCGCCCCATAAACTGTCTGTTTTCGGGCTGATTGAATGAGCGAAATATAATCAGAATTATGTTAATTAACACTGTAACATAGAAGCATAGAACTATTATTTAATTTAAATGATTTTTAAGAACAGCTACACACAATGCTGCAAGTCAAACGCGGAGGCGTTCACGTGCGCCCAGAGCTACGTGATTACAGTTTTCATTTTTATTATAGTTTAATTTTATTTTGTTTTTATTTTTTCTGTTCATTTTAGGGTGGGCTTGCTAGCGCGAGCGCTTTACACAAGAACTAACGGACCACGAGGTGCCGCGCGCTCGGCACAACAACTCCCGCTGTACAACTCCGCTTTACAACAGCGCTTATAAATAAATTAAACACAAAAATGAGGGTATTCTATCAGTAATTTCAGTTCGTTTTAGTTAGTTTTATAAACACAAAATACAGTTCGAGATAGTTATGTTTTTCCTTTTAATTACCGTTTTTATTAGATTCAGTTAACACAAATGTTTTTCACTTTCAATTTTCGCTATTTCGTTCGCTTTAGTGAACAATAATAATTGGTTACTTAGCAACATTGTGATTATCACACCAGAGCTTTATATAAAATAAAAATAGGAGCCCGATTTTGGGACGGTCTTTGGGTCAGGTCGGGTTCGGGCAGAGAATCTAAGCTCTAAAATAGAAAGCAGCAGCACCACAAAAACCGGAGCAGCTAAAAAGAGCTTAACGTCCTTAATTCGGAACTTGGGTTGTCCACGGCAATCACTGAATTGATTAGAGCACGCAAATCGTCACAATTGTGCCTCACTTCACCACGCCAAACCACAGGCACAGCGGCCAGAAGCTCAAGTTCACCGGACAGAGGAGGGGTTAACCAGGGCAAAGCGAAATAAAAAAAAAAAAGTTCATAGAGCTGCTAAAGTAACGTGCAGTAACGGGGTGTCGGAAATGGTAACGGCGTTATAGTTACAGTCATAGTAATTAGTTAGATTACTCGTTACTGAAAAAAGTAACGGCGTTAGTAACGCCGTTAGTTTTAACGCCGTTACTCCCAACACTGATTACAGACATATGGTAACTAAAATTTCCCAGTATAAATATATATATTATATATATAATTATTAGTTTCTTTGATTTTACCAAGCTGAAAAACCAAGCTGAACTACTTGTATTTTTGCACCAGGAGTGGAATAAATTTATCCAAAAGCAGTGTGAAAGACTGGTGGAGGAGAACATGCCAAAATGTGATTAAAAACCAGGGTGAACTCTTAAAACTTTATGAATAAAAACTTATTTTCTTTGTATTATTTAAGGTCTGAAAGCTCTGCATCTTTTTTGTTTTTTCAGCCATTTCTCATTTTTTGCAAATAAATGCTCTAAATGAATGGAATTTGGTAGAAATGTTGTTCGTATTTTATAGAATAAAACAACAATGTTCATTTTACTCAAACATATAACTCTACAATTGCAAAATCAAATAAACTGGAGTGGTCTATAATTTTCTGGGGTGCTGTTAACTTGCTGTTTCTGAGGCTGGTATCTCTGATGAACTTATCCTGTGCAACAGAGGAAACTCTTGCTTTCCTGGGGCGGTCCTGATGAGTGCCGGCTCCATCATAATATTTCTGATTGTCTTTTTTATTGCACTTGAGGATACTTTCAAGTTCTTAAAATGTTTCAGATTAACTGACCTTCTTTTTATTATTTTTTCCTTTTTTTCTTTACTTAGTTGAGAAGTTCTTTCCATAATATGGATTAGAACATTATTCAAATAAGGCTATTCACTGTATATCAACTCTACCTCTTCACAACACAAATTAACATTAATAAAGCCAGTGGTCATTGAGAGTGTCTATCTGTAATTAACTCTATATAACATTGGAATAAACCAAAATGCAGAAAAAGCTTGAATAATAAATTATGTAAAAAACACTGAATTTATGGTGTGTCCAGACTTTTGACTGGTATATAGATACATAAAAATAGTGTGTGTGTGTGTGTGTTATTGACTGCATGTACAGTGCAGTACTCTCAGTGAGAGTAGCTGTATCTCCCTCAGCTCCTCAGTACAACAGCTTTTCCGAGCGTCAGCCTCCCTAATGACCCATCAGCTGTATCCTCAGGCCAGAGTCTCGCACAAACAATAATAACACTGAGGAGGAGGAGGAGCCGCGGGATCCACTCTTCATCACTTTACTCATTAAACAATCACCTGCCAGAGAAACAACACATTTACTCAACTTTCCCTTCACACCAAACCTCATTACCTCAGATCTGCTGCAGCACTGCGGCTAACAGGCTAATGCAGCTCTGAGTTCTAAAAACTCACACACAACTGTTAGCATGATGCTAAACTGCAGCCCTTACTCATCATTCTCACCCCAAACTGTATAGAGTTTAGTTTAAAATCAGTGAGAGTTTTTACCTGTAATTAACTCTATTTAACATTTAAATCAACCCAAATAAACATTAATACAGTCAGTGATCATTAATAGTGTCTAGCTGTAGTAAACTCTTTATAACATAAAATAAACCCAAATAAATATTAATAAACTCTGTGATCAGTGAGTGTCTAACTGTAATTAGTTCTATATAACATTAAAAATGAACACAATTAAACATGAATAAAATTATTGATCAGTGAAAGTGTCAACTTGCAATGAACTCTATATAACATAAGAATAAACCCAAATAAACATGAATGAAGTCAGTGATCGGTAAATGACTACCTGTATTTAACTCTATATAACATTAGAATAAAATGAAATAAACCATAATAAAGTCAGTGGTCAGTAAGTGGGTCTACCTGTAATTAACTCTATATAACATTAGAATAAACGCAAATAAACATTACTAAAATTAGACGTTGGTGAGTGTCTAACTCTAATTTGGTCTAGATAACATTACAATAAACCCAAATAAACATGTGGTCAGTGAGGGTGTCTACCTGTAATTAATGCTATATAATATTAGACTAAACTAACTATCCTAATAAAAATAAAGTCAGTGGTCAGTGAGAGTGTCTAACTGTAATTAACACTAAATTACAATAATCACAAACATTATTATAATCAGAAGTTAGTGAGTGCCTAACTCTAATTAGTTCTATATAACATTAGAATAAACCCAAATAAACATTAGTAAAATCAGTGATCAGTGAGTGGGTCTAACTGTAATTAACTCTATATAAAGTTAAAATAAACACAAACAAACAATATTAAAATCAGAAGTTAGTGATTAGTTCTATATAACATTACAATAAACTCAAATAAACATGAAGTCAGTGGTCAATGAGAGTGTCTACCTGTGATTAACTCCATATAATATTAGATTAAACTAACTATCCTAATAAAAATAAAGTGAGTGGTCAGTGAGAGTGTCTAACTGTAATTAACTCTAAATTAGAATAAACACAAACATTATTAAAATCGTTATTAAAATCAGTTAGAGAGTCTACCTGTAATTAACTCTATATGACATTAGAATAAAGTCAAATAAACATTAGTAAAATCAGTGACCAGTGAGAGTGTCTACCTGTAATTAACTCTATATAACATTACAATAAACCCAAATAAACATTATTAAAGTCATTGGTCAGTGAGAGTGTCTAACTGTAATTAACTCTATATAACATACCAATAAACCCAAATAAACATTAATAAAGTCACTGGTTATTGTGTCTACCTGTAATTAACTATAATATTAGAATAAACTAATTATCCAAATAAACATAAAGTCAGTGGTCAGTGAATGTGTCTAACGGTAATTAACTCTATAAAACATTAGAATAAACCCAAATAAACATGAATAAAATCAGAGGTCATTGAGAGTCTCTACTTTTAAAACTGTTGGTTGATAAGGTCATTTTGATGTGTATTTATTGATGTATGTTGAAGGTGATGTTATATATTGATGATATGTTCTTTAGGCACCAGGACTTGGTCTGGAAAGGAATTTGAGTGAGAGGTTTCGGGTTCATCTTCCTGGAGGACATGAATAATTTGTCCTGCTACCTGGTACTCAATTTCCTGAAAGCTTGTTGGCAGGTACAGCAGGCGTCTTGTCGTCTGGGTCTTGTATAATACGTGTGGAGCGACGGTGTTGTTATCAGCGTTGTTGGGTGAAGTGATATCGGCTGGCAGAATAACGCTTCAATAGGAGCGTGAAGGAGCTTTTAACACCTTCAGGACGTATAGAGCTGATGGGTAAAGATGCAGGTCTTCTCACTGTCCACTTAAGATGAGAAGTGGAGAGCTGTGTTATGCTAATTGCTACACAGCTCTACACTGGAGCCGGACTTTGATCCCACCCTCTCTTAAAAGACTCAGCTGGGTTGGAAAGAACAAAAATCTTTAGGTTATGAACGAACCCAGTTTTATTTTACTTGTCCTGCAGCAGCATATCATCGTTGTCCAATGAAAAACAAGCATCTTCATTTTTACCTTATATTGTGCTAAAATTTGTTGATGACGGAACCAATAGAAATACAAAAAAATGACCTGAAATAAACTTTTTTTACATTCACTTTACGTTTTTTTCTCTCTCCTATAAAGTGGCTGTTTTGGAGATACATTTTTCATTGGACAGAGTGTTGTGCAAATGTTTTAGGCACCTTTGGGAATTTCAAGACAAGTGTCTCATCTGTGTAGTACGTGTTTATTAGGTCAGTAAAACACCAGCATTACAATAAATACAAACAGCACTTTTACAAAAGCAGAGCTTTTACATCACTGTTGTCCTTAAAACATCTCCTAATCTCTCCTCCTAATCTGAGTTTAATAGAATTATTCATAGTTCTCATCATATCAACACCTGGTTTGGTAAATTGGTAAATTTGGTAAATCAGGTGAGCTGCTGACAGAACTGAACATATACACATGCTGGCTGAGGAGCAGCTAGGAGAAATCTGGAACTACACTTTGTTCTTCACTTAAAAACCCTCATATTGCTGAGATAAATGGATTGGTATAATTTGCTTTGGTGCCTAACACGTTTGCACAGTATTGTACATTCCAAATCAGGAAAAGCTGGGAAAGTCTGGAAACTGTGAAAACAGTGTTTCTGACATTTACTTTAGCTGCTTATCCACTGCTGGGTCCAATGCTTTTGAGCATGAGGGGTAACTGTTCTGGTGGTCTTTCCACACGGACACAGTTCGCCACGCAGTGCTTACAAACTAATAATAAAAAATAATAATTTCTAGATGCAGAATATCAGTTATGTAATATAAAAAACAGCTTTGGCAACCCCTGCTCTATAATTTTTTTTGTTTTATGATTCACAATCTACTTACTTACTTGTTATGATCCGTTATATTGTAAATACAACACCTGTCCTGCAGGTGCGACAAGACGGGAAAAAAAAAAAACACGTTTTCTCTATGGGGCGCGTTCTCAAGTGCCTGTGTTTGGAAGGAAGTGACAGGGGGGTAGATGGGGAAAGAGTGGATTGGCGCCTGATTAGTGCTGTGCTTCTGTTTTTTGATGTGTATTATCAGAGGCAGACAATACAACTTTAGGGCAGAGACCAGGGTTAAGAAACTCATTTAAACTAAGTATAGAACTAAATTCTGGCTATCCACAAAATCCAGCTTCTAGCTAACTGGTTAGCTAAAGAAATGTCTGTAAATGATAGCTTACAGTAATCCTACAATCCTAAATTAATAAAAACACAGTATTCACTTGAAAATGAAATAGTTATTGGATGATAAGGTACATCAGGGCAAGTTAAACATATATTGTTTTATTTTCTCAAACCTTGATCTATCCTATCATACATGATAGGTCATATCATCATATCATACATACAGTTGTGGTCAAAAGTTTACATACACTTGTAAAAAAACATAATGTTATGGCTGTCTTGAGTTTTCAATAAGTTCTACAACTCTTATTTTTCTGTGATAGAGTGATCGGAACACATACATGTTTGTCACAAAAAACAGTCATAAAATTTGGTTCTTTCATAAATTTATTATGGGTCTGCTGAAAATGTCACCAAATCTGCTGGGTCAAAAATATACATACAGCAACATTAGTATTTGGTTACATGTCCCTTGGCCATTTTCACGGCAACTAGGCGCTTTTGGTAGCCATCCACAAGCTCCTGGCAAGCTTCAGGTCGAATATTTGACCACTCTTCTTGACAGAATTGGTGCAGTTCAGCTAAATGTGATGGTTTTCTTGCATGAACCCGTTTCTTTAGCACTGTCCACATGTTCTCAATGGGGTTTAAGTCAGGACTTTGGGAAGGCCATTCTAAAACCTTAATTCTAGCCTGATTTAGCCATTCCTTTACCACTTTTGATGTGTGTTTTGGGTCATTGTCTTGTTGGAACACCCAACTGCGCCCAAGACCCAACCTTCGGGCTGATGTTTTTAAGTTTTCCTGCAGAATTTGGAGGTAATCCTCCTTCTTCATTATCCCATTTACTTTCTGCAAAGAACCAGTTCCACTGGCAGCAAAACATCCCCAGAGCATAATACTACCACCACCATGCTTGACAGTAGGCATGGTGTTCCTGGGATTAAAGGCCTCACCTTTTCTCCTCCAAACATATTGCTGGGTGTTGTGGCCAAACAGCTCAATTTTTGTTTCGTCTGACCAGAGAACTTTCCTCCAGAAGGTTTTATCTTTGTCCATGTGATCAGCAGCAAACTTCAGCCAAGTCTTAAGGTGCCTTTTCTGGAGCAAGGGCTTCTTTCTTGCACGGCAGCCTCTCAGTCCATGGCGATGTAAAACACGCTTGACTGTGGAGACTGACACCTGTGTTCCATCAGCTTCCAAATCCTTGCAGACCTGCTTCTTGGTGATTCTTGGTTGACTCTTGACCATCCTGACCAATCTCCTCTCGGCAGCATGTGATAGCTTGCGTTTTCTTCCTGATCGTGGCAGTGACACAACTGTTCCATGCACTTTATACTTGCGTATAATTGTCTGCACAGTTGCTCTTGGGACCTGTAGCTGCTTTGAAATGGCTCCAAGTGACTTCCCTGACTTGTTCAAGTCAATAATTCGCCTTTTCAGATCCACACTGAGTTCCTTTGACTTTCCCATTGTAGCTTTTGTAGCTGAGTCTAATCACTGGGTCAAATGAGCCCTATTTAAATGGGCTCATGAGAAGTCAACAGCTGTAGTCAATCAGAATCACTTACAAGAAGTGAAGAGGCCATGACATGAAGCTAATTTGATTGACACAACTCGCTACATCACCAAAATTGACAAATTTTGTTGCTGTATGTATATTTTTGACCCAGCAGATTTGGTGACATTTTCAGCAGACCCATAATAAATTTATGAAAGAACCAAATTTTATGACTGTTTTTTGTGACAAACATGCATGTGTTCCGATCACTCTATCACAGAAAAATAAGAGTTGTAGAACTTATTGAAAACTCAAGACAGCCATAACATTATGTTTTTTTACAAGTGTATGTAAACTTTTGACCACAACTGTATCATAAATGCAATCATGCATAAACAAACAGCTCTTACAGAAAATGCCGACTAGAAATAATTTTCTGGCATCGATTTGGCGCCCCCTCTAGTGCAGCGCCCCTATGCGTCACATACGCTGCATACCCCCTTTTTGTGCCACTGAACCTAAGCACAATTTGCTATCCGTATATGGGGCCAAAGAAGCGTTCAGTGGAAGGGTTTAAAGACTAAGGGATATGACTATTAGCTAGCCGGGCCAGGCTGCCACCAGCATTGCTAACATTAGCATTAGCAACTTTAGATGTGCATGGTCTCCAGCTTCGCTAATGCAGCATGGATGAGCCCAGTCGTCTACGTCGCTAACACAGCGTAAATGGCATTGGATGAGCCTGGTCACTGAGATTAGTGACAATGAATAAAAAACGCACAGCTCACCATTCACTTAGTTAGCTAGTATGTTCTGTTTTGTGCACTTTCTGGTCTTGATTAAGCAGCGCTGCCAATTAAGACAGTCACCATAACTGAGCTAAATATTCCACACCGGTATTGAATAGTACAAATAGCACAAAAAACAGCCTTAAAGGAGAACTCCGAAGTAAAATTGACTTTGGCTGTAGTAAAACATGGTTAAAAGTACTAACCATTGTTGAATAGCCCACCTCCTCCCTGCCGCAGCTTTCTGAGATCTAGCAATTGTATTCTGTTTGTCCAAACAGGCAAGAATGTGTTTTAAAGGGGCATGTTTTTCCCTTGCAGATCATTTTTTTAACAGTTATCCAGGCTCAAAGAAGCACCACATCTCATTGGTAGAATTCGGAGAGACATGACATTTTAAACGATGCATTAAAACCTTTAAAAGTGCACAAGAAGCATATTAAAAAATACTGTTTACAACACGTAGCATTAGCTACATCTCTGGGCACTGCCATCTTAAAGTAAAGTCCATCCTGTCTTCTTTTCCCTTCGCCTTCTCCTCTGTTATGCTGACTGAAGCTGCAGTCCGAGCACAGCACACATCCCAGCCATGTCTTCTTTACGTGTACAGCATGCAATTCCATCAACATCACATGGTCGTCATTTTATTAATCACGACTTTACTTTAAGATGGCGCTATCGGAAGATGCAGATTATGCATTGTAAACAGTGTTTTTTAATAAACTTCTTATGCACTTTTGCAGTTCTTATGCACTTTTGCAGACTTGTTTTAAATGTCAGGGCTCTCCAGATTTTATTAATGAGTTGTGGAGCTACTTTGAGCCTGAATAATAGTGTAAAAAGCAGGAGCAAAATGATACCCATTCTAGCCTGTTTGGACAAACTACACAAAAGTTCTGGATCTCAGAAAGCTGCGGGAGAATGAAGGTGGTCTATGTTTTACTACACAACAAGTCAGTTTCACTGTTCAGTTCAGTTCTCCTTTAAGATTTGAGTTTCATTGCAAACAGTATGAATCCAAGATATCTTATGTTTTGTCTGCTCAACTTTATTTCTCTTTGTGTATTTTAGGCCTACGACACATTCCAAAAGATGTTGGAATTGTACCTCTTTGGTTTTACACTGTCCTGTTGAAAAATAAAGATAATGACCAGTAAGAGTGTCTATCTGTAAATAACTCTATATATCATTAGTATAAACCCAAATTAACAAAACATCATTGATCAACAAGTGTCTACCTGTAATTAACTCTATATAACATTAAAATAAAACCAATTAAACAAAGCTACTGGTCAGTATAAATTGCTTACCTATAATTAGCTCAATATAACATTGGAATAAACCCAAATAAACATAAAGTCACTAATTTGCTGTAATGTTAGGACTTTTTGTATGCCATTTTACACTGCCCTATATTTTTCTGAATTGGGCCTGTATACCTCCTCTGCTCAGAGTTTTTCCTGATCATTTGTTCTTTCTCCTCTCAGTGAACTTTTAAAGGATCTTCCATATGTCGTGCCTTCAATGCCTCTGATGTCATAAGGGTAACTAGAAGACCACCTCTGGGGCTCACTATTCTCTGGGGGGAGGACAGCAGGGTTGTCCAGACTCCAGCCTTTTAGGGTAGTGGCAAACAATCCTGCTGGATGAGGAACAAGTGGGCAGTCGCCAATCCCAGTAAGGTCCGCAGATGATCACTTGGCTTCTGCCAAGGTTTTCTTTCCTCCCAGTATCAGTCTGTCCACTAATCCCTCCACCAGGCTGTTCTGCTCCTCTCGACCAGCCGTTCACAACTCACTGTACCATCTTATAAAACTGTTAACTAGTATTATACCACAGTTAGACCTGACCCTGCAATGTGATTGGCTGAGAGGTGTTCTATGAGTGCCGTTATCAGCTGGTAATGCACTGTAACCGAAGCTCTCCGTGTATTACTCCACAAAATACAGGTAAACTAGCAACGATGCAGCGCTTACAAACAAAACAGCACAGCTAGAAACAGAGAAGCAATGGAACTATTTTAACTCACAGAGTTTTTAGATGGAACTAGTTCTGATTGAATTACAGAGAATATGATTAGTGACTCCACCAGATCTGACTACAACAACCAGAATTAAAGAAGAGAGCCAGAAGGTAACATAGACACGAGGGCAGGAAGACAGCACCAGTGTCTCAGTTCACCATACTTCCCTACACAGTAAAATCCACAGTGGTAAAATCACAGTGTAAATATGTTTTACACTCAGTGATAAACAATCCACCGAGTTGGTGTTGTTATTCAGGGGTAAAATTCAACTCTAACAGGCTCCGCCTCTTGATTCTGCAGTGTGTGTGGTGTAGCTTAGTTGGGTTGGTTCCCCTGATGAAGCGTTATTCACCCTCTTGGTGTTGGGTTAAATGGTGGATATAAGGGTCTCCATCCTAGAGTTATTGTGTTATGGTAGAACCACTGCTTTTTTGGCGGTTTTGATGGTATCTTTCGTTCTAAATAAAGTCTAGATAGAGTGGGACCATATTTTATCTAGGACAGTGTTAAATTAAAGTCTTACAGAGTTAATTTGACACTGTTAATTTTGCTGTGTATTTTCATAACCTGCTGTCTTTATCTAAGGGGAAACATTGGTCCCAAACATTGTCTGGAAGTTTTTATTAGAAAAGGCTCCTCCCCCTGCTGAAGCTTTATGAATTCTGGTAAATACGAATAGTACCTGGTGATGATCTAAATAATCGTGATGGTTCATTAAACAAAAGGAAAAAAGGATATTGTGGGTACCCAGTGTAGTGCTTTATATGACAGCAGAAAAAGTTTATATTATAGAATATAATTGTACTTTATATCATAAATCAAGTTCACTAAGGGCATTTTCACACCACTACTATTTGGTCTGGTTAAAGCATACTTTGTGGTTTGATTGAGCAGGTGTGAAAACAGTAATTGCATTGAAGTGCGCATCAAAATAACTGGATCGAGACATGCTAGTGGAGGTGGTCTCAGTCCGGTCCCAAACGAACTCTGGAGTGGTTCGCTTGTGGTGAGAACGTGATCTTGATCCACCCCAGATCAAATTTACCCCTTTAATTTGAGCTAAACTGCTGATAAGGCACAGTTTAATCTGATATATTAGCCAGATAACGCTAATTACCACAGCTATGAACAAACCCTGTCTCTGCTGCTCCATGCTGTTTACATGTGCGGGCTGTGCAGTGTTTAATACTCACAGCCGCGTGACTCTGTTTACCATGTGTACATCTGTGCTGTACGTTCATTTAAAAAAACTGTGTTTGAAAGCAAAGCAGCATATTTTTACCTTTCTTCACACTGCACAGATATACGCACTAGAACACAGAATCTTCTCACTATATTTACTTTAATTTACTTTGACCAATCAGAGGAGATGATGTGCTCGCTTGGTTTATTGGTGCGTTTAGGTTTGTGCCTGTGTGAAACCAAACCAAACAGAGGGAGAAACGTTCCAAGTAAACAAACTCATCAACTGATCTGGACCATAAAAAAACAACTACATGTGTTAAAGTGCTCTAAGTCTTTCATTTCTCTGTATTTGAACCATTTGGAAATACATAAAATATTAGTTTATATTTTCTATATTCAGCCTATTATTATTTCTCTTTATAGATATGCAGATTTTATTTTCCAGCAGGACTTGGCACCTGTATACATTGGTCTTATATATTATTCTTATATTCTGAGAAACTGACATATGGGTTTTCATTAGCTTTAAGCCATAATAAACCTTAAAAAAGGATAAACACTTGAAATAGATAACTGTCTGTAATGAATCTATATAATGTATCCAAGTTTAACTTTTTAAATTGAATTTTTTAAATAAATTAATTTTAAAATTATATTACAATTTTTGGAGATGCACCTGTAGTTACATCCAAGCTGGATGGGGATTTCAGAATGGCCTGCCATCTATAGGCCATGAATCTTCTATAAAGAGTGTGGTTGATCCAACAATGTTGCATATGTGTGTGTAATGTGTGTATGAGTGTTAATGTAGCAGATGGCTGCATTGCAACCTGAGCATAGCCTTAGATTTATTGCTGTATGAGCAGTTATCTCAAAGAGTTGGTCTTAGTCTTAGCCAGTTTCTTATTTTGACTTCCACAGTTCCCCTGAACTGCCATTTTTTATATACTATCTGAAAAAAAAATCAGTCCGTCCAGGATTATTGAGGAAGCATTTGATATGAGAAGAGTATGAATACAATCTAAACATAGGCCTAGAGAGACTTGTCAGCAAATGAAAAACATCTTATGCCAGGTTCACACTAAACGACTTCTTGAGTCGTCAGTCGTTGTGCTGTAATCCTGAGTCCTTCAGTTGTGAGACTTTCACACTACATGACTGATCAGCGACACAAGGTCACAAATTACACGATTTCTCACTGTGGGAAATTGCCGACTCACCTGGCTGCTCTCCAGAAACACGTTTCATCATAAGAACACACCTGAACTGAACCCACGAGAACAAGAGATGCCATGCCAGAGAATCTCTATAGAGGAGAATACACACTAACAATGAGTTTAAAATGAATGAGTTTATATGAAGCAACTGAACAAAATCAGAGTTTATAAATGTCAGTTTTACTGACCTGTACTGAAATATGTATTTATGTCCTTAACACAGATCTATATCAAATGTTTCAGCACCACAGACATCAGTATTTATCGTTTTGAATCTCCAGTTATAAACCTTTTAAACATGCTCTACCTGTATCTCCAGGATCAGCTCGCCAACCAATCAGCTCACAGCAGCAGTAATGCTAGAGCTTTACAGTGTAAAACCTGTTTTCTTCAGATAAACTGAAATATATACAGGCATGCTTTCTTTGATTCTTTAGTAAAACACATTATTCTACTTTCTAAAATGTAGGAAATATATTCAGAACATGTGGTTTATTATTATTAAAAAAAAAAATAGCTTTTAGCTCCATTCACCCCTATTCACAGAGGAATCACTTGCAGGCACCCTTTAGAATTTAAGTCATTTACTAATATAACAGGGGGAACAGAAAGTGGTCAGACTCTCCATGAACGGCTCTGGTGTGTCTTGGACCCGTGGTTCTCTCTCTTTCTGTGATCCCATTGGATGTAGGTAGCCGCTGCTCCTGACTCCTAGTCACCGACTGAGTCAGATATTAAAAGTTGAATATTTGCTTTCAGTAGTGCACACTACACGACTCAGCGAGCGCAGAGTGATTCACACAGACCAGGGGTGTCCAAACTACGGCCCGCGAGGTATTTTAGAAATAGAATGAAAGTTGGCCCGCTGTTAAGCAGGTTTTTATAATGTGAGATTAAAAGTTTGAACGCTAGGTGTCAGAAACGGGCCAAAGAGTCGGAGAGGGTGCGCATTTCTAGCGCAGAAAAACGGGGCAAAGAGTCTAAAAGCAGAGAGGGTGCGCATTTCTAGTGCAGAAAAATGGGGCAAAGAGTCTAAAAGCGGAGAGAGTGCACATTTCTAGCGCAGAAAAACGGGGCAAAAGAGTCTAAAAGCGGAGAGGGTGCGCATTTCTAGCGCAGAAAAATGGGGCAAAGAGTCTAAAAGTTTCCGTAGTTAAGGAGTTTTATATTAAGAGACATCATGAGATTAAACATCAATTTGAAAAATCTCAGTTTAAAACAACACTTTCAAAGATAAAGATAGTAAGTAAATGGTGTGTAAATGAAATAATCAGGAAAAAAGTATTATTTAAAGTGGTATATTTCATTAATTGTTTTATTACAGAGTCTGTGGCCTGTGACTTCAAATATATTTCTCCTTCTGGCCCCCAACAAAAAAAGTTTGGACACCCCTGACATAGACTGTGTATAGCTGCACACAGCATCGTCTCTCAAAAGTGAAGCCACCACAGGTCGGGCGCCCACTGCTGTTCAGAAAGCTGTATAACCCCACCCATCCCCATAGGTTTTAATGGCAAAACAGACAACTTTCAATTACGTTTTTTTCCAATATACTGTAATTCTACCTCCATTATTTAAATGCAACAGCTAGTGTAACCTCTGCTTACATAGTTAAATTTTTATATCCCCACAGAATTCGGTTTTTAAAAGGTTATTCAGCTCTATTCAAAAACTTGTGGTTATTGTAAAAGGGCTAAGTTACACCTAGCTGGGGTCGGACCAATGATTGTGTGAGCTCTGTGGAGGCAGCCCTGAGGGGCGGGTTTATTTAAATGAGTAGGCTGTCTCCACAGTCTTTCTCCCCCCTCTGATCTGTACTGCACAGACTCAGGTTTCAGGATCGCCAACATGGGAATTTAATGAATGGGAATGGCGACACGGCGTCCATCTTTCTTACAGTCTCTGATGATTCTCGATTTGCCTCTAAGCAGAGTTTTTGTCAGCGATCAACGAAAAACTGTCTGCGACTAAAAACCTGGCCCAAAATGGGGATTAGAGACTTGGTCTTAGTCTTGGCCAGATTCTATTTTGACTTCCACAGTTCCCCTGAACTGTCATTCTTTACCATTCCCAACTGTAAAAAACTGCAAACTGTAAACACTGCAACAAGCCTGCCCTGCCTTGTGTGAATTGATTACATGCCCAACCGTTGGCATGCGACTTTAACTATCTGTTTAAAAGAAATTCTGTCCTCCCAGGATCCTTCAGGGAGCATTTGACACGAGCAGAGTAAGAATGTGTTGTGATGCGAGTGTGTGTGTATAAATGTGTGTGGGTGTGTACGTAGCAGATGGCTTACTGGCTGCACTCTGCCCTGCTCCAACAACTTCTGAGGGAGTGTGTGGAGAGTGAGCAGATGGCCAAAGGTGTGTTTAATATTCACTCAGTGGAGCACGGGCAGCATGGGCAGTGAAAGGCCATGCCATCGCTTCTCAAGGATGTTTCCAAAGAGTGACGAGCTTCTGCAGGTGAACGTTCTCCGACCATCTCTGGAGTGTTTTAAATGCGTGAATATTAGACTCGAGGTGTGCTGAAGGAACAGGATGTTTTCTTTATTTGAAACCAAAGTGACTGGGATGCCTGGAGATGTCTGAGTTTTTTTGGTGGCTCCCTAGTTGTAGAACAGGTGAACTACTGAACGATCAAGTTGCTATGTATTGTCAAGGTGATGATATACACTATTTAAAGGACAAAAACATGGCACTAGAAAACCAGAATCTGTATTGGAGCCCACACATACACACATTGCACACTTAACCAGCTCTGGAAAACAAAATAAGAGACCACTTAAAAAAGTAAGTTTCTTTGATTTTAACAAATTAAAAACCTCTGGAATATAATCAAGAGGAAGGTGGATGATCACAATCCATCAAACCAAACTGAACAGCTTGAATTTTTACACCAGACGTGGCATAAAGTTATCCAAAAGCAGTGTATAAGACTGGTGGAGGAGAGCTTGCCAAAATGCTTGAAAACTGTGTTTGCCACCAAATATTGATTTCTGAACTCTTAAAACTTTATGAATATGAACTTTTCTTTGTATTATTTGAGGTCTAAAAGCTCTGTATCTTTTTTTGTTATTTTAGCCATCACTGACTCAATATAACACACATGGATTATTGCAAATCTCTGCATGCAGTTATGTCTTAGCTGTGCAGATATGTAAATAATTGAAGATGTGATCTGATTAGACACAATAAAAGCTATTTTGCCAAGATGACAGAGGGCGCAGTATGGTTATTTTGATTAATTACCTATCATCTAGGTTGTCATTCAGCCAGCAAGCATCGCCTTTGTTTTTAGTGCCATTTGCAACAAATAATCTGGACTGCAGAGTTTTCCCAAAAATGTCTAACTTTATCACTAACAATAGTGTAGATGCTAATTCAATAGTACATGCTTAAAGGCTCAGGATCCTATCTTGACACCCTGCCCAAGGTGTGTTGAAATGCTCATTGCTATTTTACACCTAGCCAACAGTCTGTTCTCATACCTTCCATCTGTGTCAATTAAATAGTGAATATATCTACTCCAATGGGGGTGGTGATCTTGGCAATGGAAAACACAGGTAAACTACTAACTGAAATTATCCCAGACACGATCACCCAACTCGTGTACACCCCTGCTTGTGCATATACACAAGGACATACAGCAGTGCACAGACCCAACTTTTACATAAAAAATAAACAAAATACATAATAAAGTAACACTGCTGAGTTTAGTAAAAACTCAGTTTTCTTGTTTAGTACTCAGTTGTTTAAATAGCAATCTGCCAAAGTCACACCTGACTCCTAAAGGGAATGTCAAGTAACACACTGATTGGTACACCCAATCCCGTGGTACGCCCAATTCCCGTCATTACGATAGCAAAAACACATTGACATGCCCTAATTCAAGCTACATTTTTTAAAAGTTTCATCCAATCGGACTAGTGATATCCAAAGATACTGCCATCTAGTGGTTGGGGTTTTAAAAAACAAATGAACAACTTTGACACCAATTTTAATTTATACTATAATTCAAATATCGTTACTGAGTTTTTAAGAATCAATATACCTAAAATATTGTAAAATATAATTCTGCAATACTTAGACTCCCTAGCATCCCTAGCAGACAGCTGCTGAACAGTGTTACCGCAGACATAATAAACCCGAGGCCCAGCTAAATGAATTCCCCTCAAAGACAAGACGGCACCGGGAGCTTTATTGGAATTATTATAATCAATAATTAACTGGCGTGAGAGTCGTATTGTCTGCTTTCCTGTGTCTCTAATTCAAACGCTGCAGGAAAGACAATGGAGCGTTCTGGAAGTGATGATTTAATATGCAGGCCTGGCATTTCCCTTTGTAAATCCTCCGATTTCTCTAGAGAGAAAAACACCCATGCCATCTTTATTAGCCCAGAATCCATTTATTACACAATGACATCATTCAGCGCTCCTCATTTACCAACTGAAACTACAGAAAAAGCCCCTTTGTAACAGAGTTCTGCTGAACCTCACAGGTTGCCAGGTAATTCGAGATCGGGCAGGAAACACGCAGCACTGTAGACACAGGGAGATGCACTGGGTGGATGCGACTAGGCTGGAGTTTAGACTGACGGGAGACTGATGTAGCTGTGATTATCAGCTCTAAATATCTCTACGCTTCTGCGGTGGTGGGAACAACTTGCACAAACAAGGTTTTGGTGCTGAGGGTCTTCAGAGAGGTTTCAGTCAGTTCTGAAATAAAACAGAAAAAATAAAATCCATTAAAATATGCATCATAAAAGGAAAATCACAAATCCATAAGCATCCAAAAGAATAAAAGTACACAGGATGATTTAGCTACCTTCATATGCAAAAGTTTAGACACCCAGGATAATATATGCACAGTGCTATGAAAAATATTTCTTTTTGTTTTAGTTTCACCATACTTTATTTTTTTAAATTAACAACACATTTTAATATATTAAGATTTTAACCTGATTAAATATGAAAAGCAGGTTTTGAATGATAATTTCATTTATTATGGAAAAAAAATCTATTCAAACTAATCCAGTCCATTGTGAAAAAGTGTTTTCCCCTAAAGCTAAAAACTTGGTTGTGCCACCCTTAGCAGCAACAACTGTAATCAAGCTTTAGTGGTAACTGACAAAGAGTCTTTCACATCTCTTTTTTCATGTCCTTTTGGAGTAATTTCGGTAGGCTGGTCAGCCCTGGGAAGGTTCACCAGTGTTTTATGTTTTCTCAATTTGTGAATAATAGCTCTCATTGTGGTTCGCTAGAGTCCAAAAACCTTAGAAATTACTTTGTAATTGTGGTTAATTGCAGGTAATTCGGGGGGTGTGGCAATTACTTTTTCACATGGGGTTTTAATAAATGAAATCATCTTTTAATACAGCAATCCCAGGTAATCTTTGTCTGATATTAAAGTTTGTTAATCTAAAAAAATATATGTAAAAAGTATGACAAAAAAAGCAAAGAAATCTAATAAAAGAAATAAGGGCAAATACTTTTTCACTGCACTGTACTGTTGATGTAAATAAAGTTTGTAGAATTTTCCCTAATCTAAAAAAAATTGTAGATTATTTCTTATACTTATCGAAAATAAGATAGATTAGGTGCCATGACTGTCGAATGTCTAAAATTCTGAAATTGGTATTGTTTGTACAATTAAAAATGAACTTTTAAACTTTCTTCAGATCAGCTTTGGTTAAAAATGAGAAAGAAGATGAATGTCTGCCATATTTTCTGGGCAAGTCGGTGGGGTGGGGGGTGTTTTGAGATGAATGAGGGGCCATATTTAACTCAGTCAGCTAAATCTCATGTCTGACAGGATGACTTGGAGAGGCCTTGGGGATGTGACCCACTTTCCCAAACAGAGACACCAGAAAATAAACACGTACACTTTTACGGTATATTATCGATATATAGCAGATTCTACCAAATGTATCCATAAAGATCCTGAATTTACCGACTCACTCAGCACAACTCGACTTCCAACAGGATCCAGAAAATGCTGATCATCTGCTTTTTCAGCGTCCAATAATTAGGCAGAGGAAATAAAAACCACCCCAAAACCACAATTAAAGCCCAGTTTGAAAGAGAGTTTGTTGCTAAACAACTTTCCACACTGAGAAGAAAGCAAAAAAAAAAAACATCGGAGTGCATTTTAGCTAAGCATAAAATAAACAACCTCCAGACCCCTATTAGACTAGCCCAAGTAATTAAAACCCATCTTAAAGCTCATCACACACACCAGCCCCCGGGGGACACACTGCAGTTCAGGAGATTATAGAGAAAATCCCTTTCAATATTTGTAAATGAGAAGCCGGTATGCATGCGCAGCCCATTCCTCCCTCCTCCGTCCAGATAATCGTCAATACAAACAGCGGCTGACCCCGACAAGGTCACTCTGAGCTCACTTCACTCAGTCTTACAGAAACAGCAGCAGAGCTTCAGAAGAATCCAGGATCATATGTTAGCTTTAATTAGAAGTGCTGACTAAAATATACGCTTTTTCCCCCCCAAAAAAACACAAATACACAATATGACCAAATTCTGGTTGCCGCTGGCATGATGGTGGTGTATGAGGTTTTAGTGTGTGTTGTGCTGGTGGTACAGTGAGTGGATCAGATGCAGCAGTGCTGCTGGAGTTTTTAAACACTGTGTTCAATCTCTCACTGTCCTCTACTCTATTACACAGTCTGTGGCTGCACAGTTTGGGTTGCTTATCCTCCAGTCAGTGCCCACAGGACGCCTCCTACAGGACAGTGCCCACAGAATGCCTCCTACAGGACAGTACCCATAGGACGCCTCCTACAGAACAGTACCCACAGGACACCTTCAACAGGACAGTACCCATAGGACACCTCCTACAGGACAGTACCCACAGGACACCTCCTACAGGACAGCACCCACAGGACAGTTCCCACAGGACTCCACCATATAGGACAGTGCCCACGGGGTGCAGTCTACAGGACAGTGCCCACAGGGCACCTTCTACAAGACAATGCTTCCTGGATAGTACTCCAATACAGTGCCCACAGGACCACGCCTACAGAACAATATCCACAGGACAGCACCCACAGGATTCCGCCCAAAGGACATTGCCCACAGGATGCTGGCTACAGGACAGTCCCTACAGGATGCTGCCCACAGGACAGTCCCTACAGGGCAGTGCCCACAGGATGCCGCATACAGGACAATATCCACAGGATGCCTCTTACAGAACATTCTCCACACTCAACACCTCTTACAAGACAATGCTTCCAGGACAGTACCCATAGGATGCTTACTACAGGACAGTGCCCACACTGGGCACAATGCTTCCATGACAGTGCCCACAGTATGCAGCCTACAGGACAGTGCCTGCAGGACAGTGTTTAAAAACACCAGCAGCACTGCTGTGTCTGATCCACTGTGCAGTGAATTCAGTGTTGAAATGTATGTCAGTTTAAGATGAGCTCAGCTTCTTCCTCTCAGTGACGTTACGTTAGATTATGGTAGTTTAGCGTGAATCAGACATTAGTGCTCTTTACATCATTCTGACAGAGTGACGACTCAGGTGACCAATGACTGAAACTGATCCCAGGTCATTTACCCGCCCCAGTTACCTTCTGGTCTGTGGGTCAGGGTGTTCCAGCAGCTTACATACAGATACACAAATTGAATATAGAATAAAATAAGAGATATAATGTATATATAATGTATACCAGGATCTAATAAACATACCCTATTTTACACACTATAAGACGCACTTAAAACCTTTTTATTTTCCCAAAAATGTATGAATTCTAACAGTCAGGTTGTAGGGAGCAGTAAAGCTACTCTGCTAAAGTACAGCAATATACAGGAGTTTTAGTTTAGTTCTCCAGTACTGAGGCTAGAACAAGATTAGCATTAGCCATTAAGCTCAGCTCTTGAGTATTATAAGCCTGTAGCCTGCTGCTAACCCCGGCTAGCACAGCTGGAGCAGCATTAGCCACTCCGCATTAGCTAATTAGCATTAGCCACTAACTGCACCAAACGCTAGCTCTTTCACTGTTCAGAAGTGAGTATTATCAAACTGTAATCTACGTGTTTATCGTGTTAAAACAAGCTACGTGGGATGAACCGCTAGAAAATATTTCCCCAAAACACTTAGGGTTACTCAGTGTAGCGCTGTGGGCTAGCACTAGCGGTTAGCTGCTAATGCTAATGTTGCTGCACCCAGCCTTAGTGGAAATCTGGAAATCTAAGCTTACTGTAAATAATAAAAAAAAACGGAAGCGCTTTACTCACAGAATTAAACAGTTTTTAGGAGAGAAATCTGTGTAGATTAATATCCAGCTCTTGTTTGACTTTAAAAATATATATATTTTTAACAATAACAGCATTGTTTTCTTAGCTTAGTTTTCCCATATACTTAGTTACCCACCTCCCCCCCAACAGCACCAGCCCCCCCCCCCCAAACACCCAGCAGCGAGATCTGCTGAATCAGTAGGAAAACATGGCGACACCCCTGTTCCTTACTAGTGTCACATAATGTGCCTTATAATCTGGGGCACCTTATGTATTAAAAAAAGACCAGAAATAAGACATTTATAGATAGTGTGTCTTATAATCCAGTGTGCCTTATAGTGCAAAAAATCAGTCATAAAAATCAGATATTTTATACAGTAGTTAACTAAGGGTTAAGTAATGTAGTGATGTGCAGAGATGGATTAATTTGGATGACATTTTTAATGTGCTCAATATTGTTTGGTTTGAGATGTTAAGAGTTTCCCCATGATTAAACTCTCTTCTATTCTCTCTTCTTTCAGGTAATATGAACAAATAAGATATCTGTAATCTGTTCTCATCAGAAACTCACCCCACCCAATCCAAGCCCCCTGAGGCTCAGTGTTCAGTGTAGACTCATAAATAAAAGTGAAAACACCTTTTTATATATAAAAGTGTTTCTGAAAAGCTGAGACATGACAAAAATCTTCATGTTGAGGAGATAATGAAAATTCTTCCATTCTTCCTGAGTTATTCATTCACAGTTAGCCTCCTAGCCTGAAGCCTTTAATTATCAGCCTCTTTAATATTGTGTAATACACAATATTCATTTCATTTATTATTTGTGTATATTTAAATTTCTAATCATTCTACGTTACACTGTGGAACTACTGCCATTTTCCTCCATTTAAAAATTTACTTACAAACATTTCTGATAAACTATAGCTCTCAAAATTTAACTTCCAGAAAGCCAGATGTGATACATAGTGTTGGGTGAAATTTTATACAAAGCCAGATCAGGTTTGGTCTAAACTACGGACACATTAAAGGAGAACTCTGGTGTGAAATTAATTTTGGGTGTAATAAAACATGATAAAGAGTACTAATCTTTGTTAAAAAGACCACCTCTTTTCTTCCGCAGCTTTCCGAGATCCAGCAATTTTGTGCAGTTTGTCCAAATAGGTTAAAATGGGTTTTTAATGGGGCATATTTTTGCCCCTGCAGATAAATCGCTTTTTACGCTTTTATCCAGACTCAAAGTAGCTCCACAACTCCTTGGCAGAACACGGAGAGCCCTGACATTTAAAACGAGGCATTGATAACTTTAAAAGCGCACAAGAAGTTTATTAAAAACACTGTTTACAACCCTTAGCGTAGCCTAAACCCTGGGAGCCGCCATCTTAAAGTAAAGTCATGATCAGTAGAGTGACGAGCACGTAATGTTGACGGAAGTACATGCTGTACGCGTGAAGAAGACATGGCCGGGATGTGTGCTGTGCTCGGACTGCAGCTTCAGCCGGCATAACAGAGTACGAGAAGGGAAAAGAAGACAATGGTTCTCATTTGTGCGTTTCCAGGCTGAAACATTATGTGCTCGTCATTCTACTCAATCGTGACTTTACGTTAAGATGGCAGCAGCCGGAGATGTAGATAATGCACACAGTGTTTTTGATCAATTTCTTGTGCACTTTAAAAGTTCTTAATGGCTTGTTTTAAATGTCAGGGCTCTCTGGATTCTACCAATGAAGTGTGGAGCTACTTTGAGCCTGGATAACGGTGTAAAAAGCGATTTATCTGCAGGGGCAAGAATATGCCCCATTAAAACCCATTCTAGCCTGTTTGGACAAACTGAACAAAATTGCTGGATCTTGAAAAGCTGTGGGAGAGCGGAGGTGGGCTATTCATCAAAGGTTAGTTCTCTTTATTATGTTTTAATACACCCAAAGTTAATTTCACACTGGAGTCCTCCTTTAACACCCCAAAATTACATTAATGAACACGCACTGCCGTGCACTATTTCAACAGGACAATGTTAGTCAACATCCTGCTATCATCTCAAGATCGTGCCTTAAATTGTTACCTGCATAACCAGACCTTTCCTAAGTGAAACATCTGCATCAGGAACTATGTAAGAATATTGAGGATATTCAAGCTGCACAGAATGAATTATCGCAGGACACCATTAGGAACCTCTACAACTCTCTACATGCTAAGATATCTGGCATGTTGCCATGTTATACATGTATTAACACACTATTTCTGTATAGGGTCGATAAATATGACCAATATCAGTCCAACGGTAAATTTAAAATAACGTATTAGTCCTGGTAACTTTTATCTTCCTTCTGAATAAAATTGCAATCCCACACTTCCTTCAGGGTGCAATTGTTACATTGATATTAGAAATAGATTGTACTGATCGAAATTAAGAACTATATAGTGATGCACATTTTGCCCATATCATCCTGCTCCTTCTCAACACTCTAAACCAGAACAGAAGTAGAACTCTACAGCAGAGCTCCTGCAGTGCAACAGGAACATGGAAGGGGTGAAAGTGGAAACCACACTTCCCTGGATTAGATACAGCTCATGCCATATTGATCTTAGTTCAGGGTCTCGGCTTAACCTCCATTGAAAATTAGGGGTTGCAGGAAACGTTAACGCTGTGATGAGTAATCAGATGGGAGAAACTGGAGCAACGAAAATCAAAACGGCCTCCACCTGAACTCAAGTGATTTGATTGGCTCCAGGATAAAATGTGCTGCCCCCTAGTGTACATGTGCATAGTATACGCAATTATGTTGGCAGACAGTCACCGTATTTTTCACACTAGAAGGCGCACTATCAATAAATGTCTATTTTCATACATAAGGTGCTCCAGATTATAAGGATTATAAGAGACTTCTAATTCTAATTCAGCAGGTCTCACCGTTGGGTGGTGGTGAGGTGGTGAGCTAAGCTAAGTAAACAAAACTAATAAAAAAAACAAACGCTTGATATTAATCTACACAGATTTCTCTCCTGAAAACTGTGTTTTTGGGTGAGCAAAGCACTTCTGTACAGTACAATTAGATTACCAAATGTCCCCACCAATAAGGCTGGAGCATTAGCATTAGGGGCTAACTGCTAGCTGCCTGACAACTCACCACTGAAGAACCCTAAGTGTTCCAGTAAGCCAGGGTGATTTTAGCTATTGGTTCGTCACATGCAGCTTGTTTTAACACGGTAAACACGCAGACTACAGTCTGATATACTCACCTCTGATTAATGAAAGAGCTAGCACTTAGTGGGAAATGCTAATGCTGCTCAAGCAGTGCTAGCCGGGGTTAGCAGCAGGCTACAGGCTGATAACACTCACCTCTGAATGGGGAAATAGCGGTTAGTGGCTAATGCTAATGCTACTCAAGTCTCGGTGCTGGAGAACTAAACTGAAACTCCTGTATAACCCTGTACTTCAGTGGAGTGGCTTTACTGCTCCTTACAACCTGACTGTAAAATTCATACATAATATGCATTTATAAGGAGCACTGATGATTTTTGGGAAAATGAAAGGATTTTGAGTGCACCTTACAGTGCGAAAAACATGGTACGTAAATATTGGTTACCTAGGTAACATATTCACATTTAGCGTGTGTTAATGTGTGCATTAGTGAGCAGTATTGTCAGTGTATTAATGCCGAAGTTAAAATCAGTCTGTTCTCATCCGACAGCAAAACCTACTGATTACCCCATTTTTTTCCCAAAGGAAAAAAAAATAATTTTAGAAAAGTTAGATTAAAAAAAAACTAGAAAAGTTATTTTTGTGGCAAAATAGTTTTTTTTTTTTGTTTTTTTTGAGGATTTTCTTTGCTCAAGTTAACCGAATATTCGTATTTATGAGTTATAAGTTAATATGTTATAGCTAATATTAAATAACATTTAAGATTTTAAATTGTTTATTTATTTTAATTGACCAGTACAGGCATTTCTAATACTTATGCCTAATAAAATAAATAAATACACAAATAAATAAAAACATACCAAATCATTCAAAACATTCATCTCTTTACCAATATATTTTACTAATGCTTTTCATATTTTACAAAAATATATACTCTTTAATGACCATATAAAGGTTTCTGATACATATTAAAAACACAATATTCAACTCCAAATTATGAAAAAGTATGAAAAAAAAACTATTTAAACAATCTCCATTATCCCCAATAAATGTATTTACCCTAAAACAAGCAAAATGCATACAGAACCCTTCATAAGGAAGGTAGGAAGCATTTTATACTTTTACTTTATATTTTACTATATATTTTACTATACCTTTTATATTCTACTCCTTCACACACTGCGGGTGCAGCAGCCTGGCACTAAAGGAGTATTATTTTATAAGGATTTTTATATTGCTACTTGCCATTAGCACTGAATGCACTGAAATTATGTAAGAGTCTGAAGTGTACTAATGTGTTTTTAAAGAAAACAGATAACAGAAAATAAATTAAGTACAAAATGTGCTAAAAACATTTGTTGGGGTCAAGAAAAGGACAGCAGGAAACTAAAAGTTTTTTCTGACTTTTTTCTGACTCTGCTTGTTAAGAGAAGACCTACCGTTGCTCAGATCCTCGTCTGTGTAGAGTTTAAGCCTCCTTCCCCTCAGGCCGAACACCTTCGCAGCCTCGCTCAGCAGCTCCGCGTGCTGCAGCTCATTCTGACCCACCGGATTAGTCAGGAACAGCGTGCCCACGTCCCCACTCAAACACTCTGTACAAGAGACGGGAAATATTCAACAATTAAAAACAGATACACTATTAAAAATCATATAGATTCTACAATAGAGCCCTGAGGGATTCCACAAGATACGCCAAAGCAAACTGTTTAGCATATAATTATCAAATGCTTCTGCAGTCTAAGTTTCCGTAAAGAATAAAACGCTTTGAAGAGTTTAAGAGATTAGATGACTAATTATAAAACTGACGTGCACTTTAATAAACAGTTTTTCAGCATAATTAATAAACATTAAGTCATGGGCTGCCTTTCTGCTTCAGCTTCTGATCACAGAGGCACACAATATTTTCTAGTCACCATAGCGTGTCGCTGGCATGCTAACATCGCGTTAGCGATGTGGGACAAGCCTGGTTGCCTGCATGCTCCTGGTGCGTTAGCGATGTGGGACAAGGCCTGTATCCAAGATGCTAACATTGCATTATTCTGGTCACAGCAATTAGTGATGTAACAACATAATTTTTTCCAACCAAGAACAAGCATATGCACTGTTATACTCTCCAATACCGATACACACTTTCAATAAAGCAATCAGGAGCATCATGTAACAGTGTAGTCGCTAATGTAAAGTAGTGCAATGCAACAGTCTTGTTAATTTTGAGTTTTGTTGTAAGAGTGAAAGTTAAAATATTTAAATATGTTTTTTTTTCCTTTGCTTTAAGGACATATGTTAATCTGTTCAGCATCTTCATGTGACACCAGAACCATATCAGCCAGTTAGAAGATGAGACTATAGGAAATACAGGAAGTTTCTATCAGCTGGAGTAGGGTAGGCTGAGCGAGCAGCGTTTTGAAGTTTCACTTAAAATAAGTTCAATTTAACAGTGTTTTTCTTTACTTTTTTTTTCTTCAGGTTGGATGTATAAAGTCTTTGTCGTTAAGGTGGATGATCCAGGTGTTCGTCCACTGAAGGTCTAGCAGCCCTGGGGAGCTGAGCTCAGGATCCCCGGGCACCATTAAACTAGTGCTGGTCTTACTGGCGGCATGAGGCAAAAAACTAAACGTGAGTCCGCAGCACTTTTGCTGAGCTGTTACATTTCGTTCTCTCTGGTTTTCTCTCGCTTGCTTGCTCATGCTCTCTTCTCCTCGGTCTGTGGATCTGGGACTAAATATTTAATCGGTTAATGTAAACTTGAGTAATGAAGTTGTTTGTTCATCAGTGCAGCAATATTCACTAGGTATCTGATGTTGGTATCAGGGCCTCATTGGAGGGTTCATTGGAGGAGCGCAGCGGCCGGGAGGTAGCGTAAGCCTTCAGGAGTGAGTGCAAGTAGGAAGGAGCTGTTCTGTCATCACCTTGATTGTAAGAGTTTTGAATTTGATGCGAGCATCAACTGGTAGCCAATGGAGCTCAGTGAGCAGCGGGGTGACATGTGCCCGTTTTGGCTGGTTGAAGACCAGATGTGCTGCTGCATTCTGAATCATTTGAAGTGGTTTTACTACACAGGCCGGGAGGCCACTTAGCAGGGCATTGCAGTAGTCGAGGCGTGAGATGACGACTGCTTGTACCAGGAGTTGGGTGGCCTGTTGCGTCAGAAACGGTCTAATTTTTCTGATGTTATAAAGCGCGAAGCGGCAGGATCGAGCAACTGAGGCCACATGGTGCGTGAAGAGAAGCTGGTCATCAACCATGACACCCAGGTTCCTAGCAACCTTTGTCGGTGAGAGAGAGAGAGAGTCGATACTTATAGAGAAGTTGTGTTGAAAAGATGGTTTTGCTGGTATGACCAGAAGTTCAGTCTTTGAGAGATTTAATTGAAGGTGATGCTCCTTCATCCATGAGGATATGTCAGAGAGACACTGCGATATCCGTGCAGAGATTGAGTGATCTTCAGGTGAGAATGACATTAATAAGATTATTAATATTATTTTAATAATGCACTCCACAAATCTCCATATATCCAGGATTAAAGTAAAATAAATGATACTGGACAGATATAATCTGTCTTTAGTAGATATTTAATGGGAAATGAGAAAAGTGTGAATTTTACTTTTGCTAAAAAAAAGCAACAAAAAAGTAGTACCCTGATGTGATCATTAAGTGTGGGAGATATGGCACAATTTTTCAGGGTATAATATCGTTTATGATACTCAAAAATGTTGGTGATATTATTGCGTACGATACAATATGGCACACCCTTATCATGCATCTCTAATAATAATGTTGATGAGCATATTCGTTGGTGTGCTAGCACTGCCTTAGAGATGTGGAATAATCCTGGTCCTTAACATGCTAATTTTACGAAACAGAAAGAGACTGGTCGATGACATGCTAGTGCTGCATTAGCAATTTTGTACAAAGCCAGCCACTGGCATGCTTAATAAAGAAGACCACTGATAAAACACCACTAAATTCTTAGTCTTGATTAACCAACACAGCAAATAAAATAAGGGTCCATTCCAGGGCGGAATGATACAGTCTGGATTTGTATCTTTTGGCCCTGTAGTGGAAAGGTGGCCATTTGTCGCCTGCCTTTCCACTACAGGGCCAAATGACACAAAGGAAACAAAGGTGGCCATTTATTGTGGTCTTTCATCGGGTCCTGTGGAACAGAAGTTAAGGGAAGATGTACCTGCAGGACTGGCATTGACGAGTTGCAGGTTGATGTAGGGACAGATAAGAGCATCTGAACCGTTCACTTCTTTAGGACTGGCCCCGGAGGTCACCCACAGGGTCTTCCCACTCAGTGCTAGAAGATCGGTACTGGCCTTCAACTCTGTATATAAAAAGACACCAAGTACAGTCGTGTGAGGTTCATTTACATCCAAGATATCACTGAATATTTGGCAACATTCGTTTGCATCTGTAAATGGAAATAAAACATTTTTAATTAAGTGAAAAGACTGAATCATTTCTTATTTAGTTTATTTATTTCACACTGGAGTTTCTCTAACTTCAATTTTTTAAAGCAGTGGTTATATAAGTTGTTTCACATTTACCATGGTTACAAGTTCAAACTCAAGCTTTGAATGTTTGATCTTGTTTAATCTACAAGGAACAAACAAAAGTGGGTGTGGCCAGACAGCAATACAAGCAAACAAATCAACACATTCATATGACAACACCTCCAAACCATGAGCTGCAGGATCAGCGCAGCTCTAACCTTGATGCTCAAGCGTTCCTCAGCCCTTCCTACAGCAGCCAGGCCGTAAATCACGGGACGCTGAGCGGCTCAGCGCCGAGGCTGGAGGTGTGTGCTGCAGTGCTGCATTGTGCCTCGTCTTTTACTCATAATTAATGACAGAGATAATGGGCATTCATCAAGCTCATCAGCCCGGTCCCCTCACCAGCGCCGCTAATCTCGCTAAGCTGCTCATTAATGGTTCCTCCGAGTTCCATCGCCACTGCTCCGCAGCTGTTCCGCCGGCAGAACCAGATCCGACTGGATCCTTCATTCCAATCAATTCTCTCTCCTTCATCTTCCAGCAAAAACAACATCAGGACCAGACAACAAAGCATCGCTGCCACATGAAAGCCAGTCGATAAAAGAGCTGCAGTATGATTATTAATCATCCTCAGCGTTGCACCTTCAGCTAAAACTGCTAAACCCACAAAACACTGCTTCAGAGTTCAGAGCTGAGGGGTCTGTATAACACTGTCGATGCTAATGTTAATGACTTATTACTCAGTATATACAGATCTGGAATTTTTTTTTTTCTTTTTATAGGTTTATGTTTGAGTAAAATGAACATAGTTTTTTATTCTATAAACTACGACAGCATTTCTCCCAAATTCCAAATAAAAATATTCTCATTTACAGCATTTATTTGCAGAAAATGGGAAATAGCTGAACAAAAAAGATGCAGAGCTTCTAATAATAACAATAATAATAATTATAATTCTGTATGGGGTTCCATAAAGGTAATCTGTTTCAGCAGATGTTGGTTAGATGTTAACTGAAGTTAACTGATACATACATATAGCTTATGTTTTTTTAGATGTTTTATTCTATCTAGATTTTAGTAGATGTTTACTAGCCGATGTTATCTACTATAGCCAATGCTTACAATATGTTAAGTACTCTGTACTCCGGCTGATGTTAACTAGATGGTAATTATTTTAGCTAATTTTGGCTACAAACCAGTATTTTCTCTTTCCTCTCACAGGTTATTTCACATGGTTAAGAACAATTAAACATCTGAATTTAACATTTGTGTTCTAACTGATGTTCTCTTCATGCTAACTGCTCTGTAGCTGACATTCTCTAGATGTTAACTATTCTATCTGGATTATGCTAGATGTTCACTAGCCGATGTTAACTATTCTAGCCGATGCTTAGTACGTTAACCACTTTAGCTGATGTTAATTAGATGTTAACTAGTCTAGCTGATTTTCTTGAGATTTTTTTTCTATACTATATTGGTTTTGCTAGATGTTAACTATTGTAAATTATGTTTTCTAGATGTTATCTCTTCAAGTAGATGTTAGCCAGATGTAAGCTTAATTACTTTAGCTTTTATTAGATGTTAAGTACTGCAGTTATCAGCAAAACACATTGTAAAACCTAAATCACCTTTCTTTTTAGTAGCATTTGTTAAATGATCTGATGAAAAATTCAACATAGAACATTGAATTTTGTGATCATTGGCTGTTATAATGGAATCCTCAAAAAGAGCACCATTTTTCTTATAAAAACAAAATACAGTATCCTACACAAAAGTAAGCTATTTTAAACTCTGTACATAAAGTGTGATCTATATTAGTGGCTCTGATTCTTCACTGAAGCAGGATACATCCTTTTTTTAGAAGCTGCTATTCAGAGATAGATTGGCGTTTCTATGTGTGCTGATATCCTGAATGCCCTTATCTTCCTCCACACCCGGCACTGGCCTCACATCACTGGTGCAGAACCTCACCGGCCGGCTCGACCCGTCCTCCACTGCGGGCTGAAGCAGCAGCCGGAGAGTAAAACAGATATTAGGGCTGAAAGAAGACGACAGAGAAGAATGAGGGAGATCTGCTCTGAAGGAGAGAGAATACGAAGCTTCTCTGGTAGAGAGGTCGGCCTGAGTCCGAGCGGCAGAACGATCGATCGATGTGGACCAGGCCTGACACGAGCTCCACAACTGACTGCACACATCTGAATCCTGGAGAGTAGCAACTAGTGCGCATCCGTGCAGCATTTCATCATATCGATGACCTAATACAGGGGTTGGACAATGAACCTGAAACACCTGGTTTTAGACCACAATAATTTATTGTCCTGACGGACAGTTCTGATGGAAAGAGGAGAGTTGAGGTGCACATTGAATTCTGCCGTGATTTGAGCAGCCGTGGTTTTATTTTTTTGGATACAATCCGGGTTAGCACCCGAACATCCCTTTCAGACAGCTTCCTCTTACAGCGTCCACAGTTAATCCTGTTGGATGTGGTTGGTCCTTCTTGGTGGTATGCTGACGTTACCCTGGATACCGTGGCTCTTGATACATCACAAAGACTTGCTGTCTTGGTCACAGATGCGTCAGCAAGACGTGCACCAATAACTCTTTTTAACTTTTGTATGTCACCCATAATGGTGTGTGCATTGCAAGAATTTGATGTAAGATTTTGAGCTTGTATTCACTGCTGCAGAGAGTCTTATTTATTTGGAAATACTTCTGTACAGGAACTAAACAAGCTGTGTGTGTGCATTTGCACATCTGTGTCAGCAATCAGTGCAACTTAGGGCGTTTTTTTTTTTTACACAACAGCACTATTTGGTCCTGTTGAAACGGACTCTGATTGGTTTGTATCCTTGCTGCGATTGGATTGAGCAGATGTGAAAACAGTAATCGCACTCAAGTTCGGATCAAATCAATCGGACTGAGACCTGCTAGTGGAGGTGGTCTTGGTTCGATCCCAAACGAACTCTGGAGCGGTTTACTTATGGTGAGAACGTGAACCGGTCTTGATCCAACACAGCTAATAAATTTACTTACTATTGCTTTTATTTCTGCAAATTGCTGATAACAGTAATTACCACAGCTATAAATAATGTTTTATGCTGTTTACACATGCATTCTGTGCTGCGTTCACTGCTCACAGCCGCTACATATAGACCTGCACTGCATGTCCTAATAAAAACGCTGTTTTTGAAAGTGCAGCATCAAATTTTCAGTGTTGTGTGTTAAAGCAGCTTCACACTGCACGGATATACACACTGGAACACAGAAACTTCTCACTATATTTACTTTCTTGCTCACACACCAGATAGCTCTGACCAATCAGAGGACCCTTGTGCGCACTTGTGTGGTTTATTGGTGTGCATTTTGGTGCGCTTAGGTTTATGCCTGTGTGAAACCTAACCGAACAGGGGGAGAAACGCTCCAAGTAAAAGAACTCATCAACTGATCCGGACCAGAAAACAACTACAGGTGTGAAAATGCCCTTATATAGTAAAATATATTTTAATAAAAAGCAGTGTGCACTAATATCTGAGCTTCTAATATAGCCTGTCCTGCTTTAAGACCTACAGATTGTATGTACACAATTTATTGCTTCTCATTCATTTTAGCTACTTAATTTTTTAGCGCTCTATTTTTTTAAATTATTTTAATAATTTGTGTCTTTATCTGACTGCTTTACATTTTAGCCTGTCCACTTATCCTTTTATTCTGAATGATTTTATTTCTCCTTATTTAAATCTTATATTGCTTTTGTCATTACATTTTTATTGTTTTGTTTATAAAGTTCCTTATTTTACTTTTAGCTAAAAAAATACTTTAAAATGTGTTTAAATTTTAAAGTCCCTTTAAATTGTAAAGGCACGGCTGCATTGAAAATGAAGGGGTTACCCTCAATGTATGACCGAGTAAAATAAAGGTTAATTGATCTTTATTATTATTTTTTTTAAACAAACATTTCCTTAATTTGCTTAATTACATCGTAAACACTGGTTGGTGCTGAACTTAATTTAAAGCATTCTAGCTCCTAAGTGAGAAGCTTAACAACCAGCGGGACAAAACCTAATGAGGGAAGAATGGTCCTGACACTGGGGGACCAGACTCCGCCTCTTTTCCAAATGCAGCCAATCAATGCAGCATCACAATTTGCACAGAGGGAAGCACCAGATCCCCAGCTCTAATCCATCAGCCATCAGACACCTGTGCTGGCCAGCATCACAGTGGGAGTGATGAGGGGAGAGAGCGCCACCTACTGTACCCAACCAGTGAGAAACAGCATGGCCAACTCTCTCTCTCTCTAACCATGAGAGAGAGAATTAAGATTACAATCACCTGGGGACTGTTAACCTGATTTCCCCAAAGAAGAAATAAGGAAACAAAAATACTGCTGATTTTCTTATGAAACCAGGCCTTACCTGCTGTTCCATTGAACACCTTCAAGGGAGCGCTGTTTAGCTTGAAAATACTACGGCAAACCAGTTTCAGCTTCTCCACGTCCAGTTTATTATCTCCTTTAGGATTCTCCAGGAGAACCATGCCCTCTGGAACACACAGAAGATCAAGTTCAAATATTACAGTGGACATCAGACAGGGAGGATTATGCTATTTACTTTTGGGTGGATTTTATAGCTTTTTTTATACTTTTATTCCTATTTTTTTCCCATTTTATTCTCAATTTAAGCAGACAATTACACATCCCACTCATTTGGACTCCCCCTATCACTAGTGATGTGGAGAGAGAGCACCATCTACCCACCCAGAGAGAGCAAAGTCTACTGTGCCCTTTCAGGGCTCCGGTAGCTGATAGCAAGCTACACGAACAGGATTCGAACAGGCAATCTCCTGATCATAGTGGCAGCGCTTAGCCTGCTGGACCTGCTGGTCAACATTTTTATAAATACAACTAATTTGTAGAGAGCTTAGCTTTTTTATTTTATGCTAATACACTTACGAAAAGCCTAAGCACTTGTTACACATTAAGCATGCTTTTACCCACCTTGCTGCTTGTTGTTGAGGTTGATTTTAAGGTTGACGTGAGCGCAGGCAGGGCCAGTGAGAGGCGCTCTGGAGACCGCTGCTCCCTTAACGATGGTCAAATCCAGATCAGAACCCCTCAGCTTCAGCCAATAAAAACGGATAAATAAACGATCAGTTAAAAGTGTTAAATGTGTTTTCACTTCAAAGTAAAAGCGTTATATAAAATACAGTACCAGTCAAAAGTTTGGACAAACCTCCTCAATCAATGGGTTTTCTTTCTTTTTATGATTTTTTTACATTGTAAATTTAATATTGAAACACATTAAACCTATGCAGGAACACGTTGAATGATTTTGGTCAATAAAAAAGAGTTAAAAAGACCAGAAAACGTTTTATACTTTAGATTCTTCTAAGTAACACAATTTTCTTTGAGGACAGATCTGCACACTCTTGGTATTTTAATCTCAGTGTCTTCATGAGGGAGAGTCACCTGGAATAGTTTTCTCAGAGTCTTAAAAGAGTTTTTGGAGGTTCTGAACAAGAGTTACTGCTTTTCCTTCATGCTGTGAAGCTCCAGCTCATCCCAAATTACCTCAAACCACCATCTCAGTTAATCAGGTGTAGATCCGGGGATTAATGTGGAGGACAAACACTTTTCTTTTATTGTTTACTACATAATTCTATGTGTGTTTTCATGTGTTTACTATTAATCTACATATACAAAAAATAATATCAAAAGAAATAAAGACAAATATTGAATGAGGAGGGCTTATATAGTATTCTGGTATTGTGTCTATGGACTCATCATTACAGTAATTATCCTCACAATTTTATTTTGTCCAAATAAGTGAATGTATACCCTATGATATTGTTATATTATATAATATACCTATAATGTGTCGCTTGATTAATCTCCTTAAAATTTAAAATGTTTGCCCAAGATTTTCATGTTGAATAAAAAGTCCCACCAAATTACACAATATATGAAAGAATCAGACTGCATTAACAAAAAAAAAACAGCTGAAGGATGTAACCAATAGATCTTAAAAAGAGATATGCTAACAACTTTAACATGGCTTTTTTTTACTAAACTTAATATTTTAAATAGTTCCATAAACACTATAAACGGACCTAAAATACTCAGTGTTTAAACATTTAAAAGAGGTCTTTCTCAAAAGCTCTATTGCAATTCCCTTCTTTCTCTAGTAAACAAATAAATTTAGTTCAATGTGCATTAAAATTATCCTTCAAGCTACAGTGTTAATATATTTAACAGGTATATAGTTACTGCTCTTGAAGTTTTTTTTTGGACCTTTTTATCCAGAGTTTTAGGGAGTTTTATCACTTATGCTGAATAAATGATTCTGTACTCAGGACCATTTCTGGGATCGTCTGGCGGGTGAGAAACTTTTTTCCCAGCTGTGGATCGATTGTGTAATTCCATTCGTCTGTTTCTGAGTGAATAATAGCTGTTTGCTGTTGTTTTTCTATTTTACTTGGATAACAACTTTCATATTTCAAAGAACAGCAGCAGGAGCTCCTCAGATAAAGTGCTGTTCTTATTTCTCTCCAGACAGGACAGAGTGTTTGACTCCAAAGAGCTAAGCTACAGTCACTGCAGTGTGCTAGCTTGTTATGCTAACTGTCTCACATTAGTTAGTGAGCTGTATCTGCTTCTTTGGCAGTGCTGTTCTACACAGCGATCTACAGCGCCTCTAGCGGTAGGGTGGTATGTAAAAAATTTACAAGTTTAAGAGTTTAAATTTCCCCCTCTGGATGAACCGATATACCGCCGGCAGTCTTCATGTAATCTTATTATAATATAATATTCCCATATTACTGTGGCTGTTGACTCCTCATTACTCATTACTACAATGTTTGTCCAAGAATCCCGCCAGGCAAAAGCAAACTTTTCATTAGAATTTCATTATGTTATATAACATCCCCATATCCCTCAAATCAGTTCCAGAGCTCTGCACCTGAGTTCTCTCCTGGACGATCACGCTGGCATTCTTGGGTACGGGGTACGGCCGGAGAGGGGCTTTAGTGGTGGCCAGGACGAAGTCTGTGTGAGCCTGGATCACTTTATCTAGATAATCTCCTGCAGGTTCTGAGCTGTAGTACACCGTGATCTCATCAGACGGAACCAGGTGACCCTGAGAACAGACAAGAAGGAAGAAGCGCTGATTTATGCAGATTTATGCACTTAAATGCAGCATCTTCAAGGCAGGAATATTTAGAGTGTTGTTTATGTGTTTCAAAAAGAGAGAGAAAATACATATATAAACCTCTCAACATCAAAGCTGGCATGCTGCTAATTTTGAAAATGCCTATTAAATGCTTATTCTCAGCGATGACCCCTAAATATGAGTGTGTAGTTTAGTAGTTTGGGCAGTTAGGACTGAGAATTGCTTGATCTTTCAATTGAAAAAAAGGTTTTATACACTGATTAATCATAACATCATGACCACCTCCTTGTTTCTACACTCATGCTTTTTTCCCGCCTCAATGATCATATAAGACACTTTGTAGTTTTATAATTAATGACGTTAGTATTGTATCGGTTTCTCTGCATACTTTTATATTACTTTATTATCCTCCTTTCAGTCTGTTCTTCTATTCTCAAGACCATCATAGAACAGCTATTATTATTATTTGGGTGGTGGGTCATTGTTCTCAGCACTGCAGTGACACGGCGGTATGGTGGTGGTGTGTTAGGCCCAATCCCATTTCACCCCTTTGCCCTACCACTTAGCCCTAGATTTTCAGAGGAACATTCAAAACAAAGGGCTATGATAAATCATTGACAATATAGCTTCCCAGGAGACCAAATAAACTCACAATTTTAAGCATTTTCCTTGTTAAAAATTAAGATAGTCACTATATTACCATAGTTCAATGTGTAGGTTCAAATGTTCTATGGCCATTTTCTTTATATCAAGCATAAAACAATTGCTAGTGGTTTAAGAGAGTGGAAAAGAGAGAAGTAGAGATGTGCATACAATGTAACAAACACATTTAACCGCACACAATACTCTACAATCTGCCTTTTCTAGTTCTTTAGATTTTAAACACGGATTTCTATATTACCTGTGATAGATTAAATTACTGCAGAGAGCTGCTGAGGAGAGTTTGAACAGGCTTCACTCCTTCATAAACATTAATAACATTAGATAAACTTGTAGCTGTTAGTGAGATTGGGGAGATAATGTACTCTGTCAAATCCATTAAAATTAATTTATATTTTATAGTAAATACATATTTGAATAAAAATAACTTTCTTAGACAAACAATAATTGTAGGGAGGTATCTATTTGAGGAAGAAAAGTACAAGTAAGAAATATATACAAGTATCCTAGAATCTCCTGAACATAACATCAGCCGGTTTGATTCTTACCTATAATATATATTTTTTATTTTTAGTTTAATATTGGTACGTCAAACTATCAAAATGTACTGAAAATTGGTCTTGGGGCCTAATTGTTTAGCTGTCCTTACCAGTAGGAAGTACAAATGGAGGGCATGACAAAATATAACTGAATAATCGACAAATAATCTGAAGATTAGTCGACTACTAAAATAGTCATAAGTTGCAGCCCTACACTACAATCTATAGAACTATAAAGTTTCCTATATGATCACTGGAGGTAAAAAATAGAAAAACGGATAATGGATGTGAAAATAAGAAGGTGGCCATAATATCACGCTACAGTTATTTATGTATTCATTGTGAAAATTGCCCAAAACCTCTATGCAGTGTCTTTAAATGCTGCAGTTGGCCACAATACTGTAAACATGCCTTTCTTTTTTTCTTAAACTTCTTTTTCTTTTACTGAGCAATCAACCCCCTTCTGGCTGGCACCTCTCATCTAAGGAAACGCTGAAAAAAAAGAAGGGGGCCTAATTCCCTCCCATGGAAAATTCCTCCCGTTCTTCAGAGTTTCAATAAGAGAGGAATTCAGGCTTGGCAGGGTGCCAGTGCCCTTCCCTTTAGTATGTATGTACGTACACACACAAACTCACACACACACAATACACACATATATACGTTAGGTATACATATATATATATATATATATATATATATATATATATATATATATATATATATATATATATATATATATATATATATATTTACCCCCCGCTACATCAGGCCGCCACAGAGGCCCGGAATGGAAAAAATGCTTGTTTATTAAAAGAAGAAAAAAGAAGAAAAAAAGAGAGTAAAAAATAGCACACAGAAGGAAATCCGTCTTACTTTCCCGATTTCCACAACACTTCAAACAGGCCGGCCCGGCCCGAGTGGACTCGGGGGTAATTAAGCTTATTAAGTCCACGCTTTTATGATGGTACAGCTCGCTCTGCTCCACGCTCTTGTAATTCTGGAGTGGAAAGATATTTTTTTTCCCCTCTCTTTTTCGAGGCAGAGGCAGCAGCGGCGCTCAGAGCCTGGGAAAAGCAAATGAGCCGGACCCCAGGAGAGCAGAAAAAAGGCAAACAAACACTGGGCGGACCCTGCGGAGGGATGCCAGCAGACTGGAGATGAGAGCCGGGCAGCGGGAGGAGAAGCTGCAGCAGCAGACTCTGCGCCAGCCTGCTAACACTCAGCTGACCTTGGGCAAATTTCCTCCAGAGAAAACTGCAAATTTCATACGGCGAGCAGGACTGAATGACAGTAATTAATCTGGAGACTTTTAAATAAAGCAGAAGACGATAAAGGAGGAGGTTGGTGGACACTGCAAATGTGGTCAATCAGCTACAATTTATGTCCAAATACAAGCGATAGTAAAATCAAATGGTCAGTTTTCAGCCAAAACCAGTGACCGCAGACTCTCATCAGTCTGGCCTTTTTTTTAACTCAAACTCATTGAAGGACACATTGTAGAATGTGTTAGACTCAAGTATCTCATTAAAGAAATAGCATAAAGACTTTACTACATCACTAACCGGATACCCCTCTCCAGAGTGGAATCACATTCAGCATATTTAAGAGTTTTTAATGCTGGATAAGCAGCTCTTTTCAGAAAGGCGATTGGTAATCATCCTCAAAAACACTGATCGCTCTGCCTCTAACAAAAACACAAGAGGTGGAAAAATATAGGACTCTGCCAGGTGTGGGCTAGAGGGGTATAAAGCCAAAACCCAGTGTTGAGTTGTTCTCTGGAATGATGGGGATGAAGTGAGGCAGTGATCATCCAGTAGAGACAGTTACTCCAACAAAATCAGGATGTGTTGATAGCTTGATTAATGAATCAACAGCATAGTAAAGCTTCTCACCTTCTTACGCAGTTTTTGGACGCGGTTGATCACTTCACGCGCTACGCCTTCATCCACCAGGGACTGGTCAGGAGTAAAGTCCAACAGTACTAGGACCTGGAGAATCAGCCAATATTATTATATGTATACTTAAATCAGTGAATTAATGTAATCCATTTTTAAAGTAAGATAAAAAAAAAACATTTCAACACCAAATCTTTTAAAATATCACAGAATTGAATATTGACATTTTAATATCTGTGGTGTACATTTAAAATTTTAAATTCATGTATTATTGCATGATTAATCCTGTCCGGCTTTCATATGTATGGCATGAAAATAATGTAAATAAACTCTTCAAGCTAATAATGAGCAAATACAAATATCCAGTCTCATTACCTGGGCATCTGAATGAGCTTCATATTGTGCAGCAGAGCCAGACGTCTGGTCGAAGGTGTACATCAAACGCAGGTCCTCCTCATGCAGCTCGTGGCCGTCCACTACAATAGTGCCTGTAAAACAGCAACACATGGGTCACTATATGATGTGACAGTTATCATGCTCTAATGATATTTATACCATTTTACCATCTGTACTTTCTGCCCTGATATAACTGCCCTGGACAACAGCACCTACAGTTATTATGGAAACATCCATAAACTCGGTCCAGACAAGACTATAGAACAGCCACTGTATTAATGCCACCTAGAGGCCCCCAGAGGGCACTCCGATAGAGCAAAGTGCTTAAAACAGCTGATTTTTAATGTGGTAAAATACGCCTGGATATATCGTACTTTTCGTACTATAAGATGCACTTAAAATCCTTAAAATTTCTCAAAAATCGTCAGTGTGCCTTATAATCCAGTGCGTCTTATGTATGAATTTAACCAGTCAGGTTGTAAGGAGCAGTAAAGCCACTCCGCTGAAGTACAGCGTTATACAGGCAAATGCTAATGCTCCAGCCTTATTGCTAGGGAAATTTGGAAATCTAAGCTTACTGTAAATAAACGGAAGAGCTTTACTCACCCAAATAAACAGTTTTCAGGAGAGAAATCTGTTTTGATTAACATCTCATTTAATTTTAAAAGGAAGTTTTTTATTACAGTTTTGTTAACTTAGCTTAGCTTCACTTAACTTAGTTAGCTACCGCGATACCACCACCCAGAGGCAAGACCGGCTGATTTAGGAGTTTCTTACAGTGTCTCTTAAAATGCGCTTTATAATTCGATGCGCCTTATGTATGAAAAAAGATCAGAAAATAGAGGATCATTGATATTGTGCTTTATAATCCAGTCTGCCTTATAGTGTGAAAAATACGGTATGGCACTCGTAAATCTACAGTGTGAACAGGCTTCATCTTTTAACCCTTTTGACACTGTATATAAGCACATATTCTGTTTTTTTTTTTTTAATCTGTATTAGTGTTATATTTAACATAAGTTTCATAGGCCCAAAAATTGAACCCTGTGGGACGAGCATTAGGATTGATAAGTTAATAATGAATTTAGTTTTCAAGGGGTTAAGGACTCGCATACATATATCAACATATATTTCCAGAAAGAATAAAACATAACCTACGTTGAATGACAATGAATAGTGCATGAAAAAAAAAAGCACATAGCAGTCATTACATTTCTATAGCCAAACTTCAGACAGGTAACTGATATAAAACTACATGCAAAAGTAAGTGAAATGTAATAATAAAAAAAAAATTCAAATTTGTTCCACTTCAATTCATCAGGAAATAAAAAAAGTCTTTGTTGTAACTTCGGTTCACTCAGTTCAGTACATCATGCTTGAAGCGACGCAGAACTTTACTTTACTCATCTAACTCTGCCTCCGTTTCCCAAAACAGCGCTTTCATCCAGGCCTGACCCAATCAGGTCGCGTTCCTCCACCGTATCCAGCGTTCCAGCTGATTACCCAAACGATGTTCTACATTACAGCCGTAAAAATACTTCCTAAAGCTGGAGCATCAAAGCGTGTCTATCAGATCCTCACGCTAATCTGAGATTTTCACACTTCTCCTTCCCTCCCGAGTGCAGAGGCAGGTAACACTCCGCCTATTAACAGTCTCCGCCCACTGCAGACATGGAGCACTATAGCCATCCAATTCAGTACACAAAATGGCACTTCCTGTTTGGGCATCAGAGTACAAAAGGCCTTGCTATTGCTACTGTTTCTGTTACCTCAGCTGACTGATTCTACAGTATTAGAATCTACAGTATTATTACTGTTGCTGCTGTATATCAGAACATGTGCTTCATGTGGACCTCCACACCTTTAAATAAAAAGTAAAATCAGGAAAAAATATTAAACAAACCTATTCAGTGTTCAAAGAGTAGAAGATTGGTTCTGCCCCTGAGTTTGGGTTTGGCTCTTTTTTGACCCACCCCTCCCGGAAAATGAAGATTATGATTGGCTGTGCCATATCGTATCGAGTGCAATAATATCACCAACATTTTTGAATACAGTGAACGATATTATACTCTAAAATATTGTGTTATATCACCCACCCCTAATTATCACATCAGGCAAGGGTACTACTTTTCTGCTATTTTTAGCAAAAGAAAAATTCACACTGTTCTCATTTCCAATTCTGTATTTACTAGAGACAGATTATATCTGTCTAGTATTATTCATTTTACTTTAGTCCTGGATATATGGAGATATCTGGAGTGCATTATTAGAATCATGACATTCTGCATCATTGACTTCTGTTACAAATCTGATAAAAAAAAAGAAAAAAAAAAGAAAAATCTCAGTTTGCATATCATATCGTATGCTATAATAAAATCTAATTGGAGTAGTGTAATTTTTGTGCATTCTTGAAATAATTTTTCTAATTTAGAGTTTTGTCATATCGCCATGAGTATCGTTATTGTGCAAATACCATGAAATATCGTGATATTATTTTAGGCCCATATTGCCCACCCCTAGTCTGGCCCTGTCATCCCACCCCTAACCTAAACTGAAGATTCTGATTGGTTACGCCTCAATCGTCCCATCAATCCTTCCAAAATAAAGATTCTGAATGGTTCTGCCTCTGAGTCTGAGTCTATGTTGTCCCACTCTTCCTGCTAAATAAATATTTTGACTGGTTTTGCCCAAGTTTGGTCTCGTTCCGCCGAAATCTTCGAGATCTCTCAGCAGACCAGTACTCCTCGCTGGTGACTGACAATATGCCTCCACCAGGCTCATTTTCATCACTCAATGTAAATGATGCCACTGACACTCTCTGCTCCACACTAAGCTCCTGTTTGGACAACCTCTGTCCTCTTACATCTCGAGCCATTAGCTCAAACAAACCGCAGCCATGGCTTAAAAATGACACACTCAGGGAACTACGCTCCAAACTCCGAGCTGCCGAAAGAAAATGGCAAAAAAACAAAAAACAAGCAGACCTAAAAAATTACCAACTGCTCCTGGCTTCTTTTTCAGCCAACCTCACTACTGCTAAAGCTGAATTTTATCACAATAAATTCTGCTCTCTCACAGACTCCCGGAAACTATTTGCTACATTTAAATCACTACTCAACCCTCCGCCTCCTCCTCCGGCTACCTGCCTTACGGCTGAAACACTTGCCTCATTCTTTACTGGCAAAGTGGCGGCCATCAGCAACCAGTTTACTGATGCACAATGTAGCAGTCCTACTACATCCTCTACTCCCCGGTGTCCCTCCACCGAAGGCGGTGCTTTCTCCTCGTTCACTCCTCTCACTGAGAACGACACACTGGCTCTCCTAACACGTAGCCGTCCTACTACGTGTCCGCTTGACCCAATTCCTTCAAACCTACTGCAAACTATCGCACCTGCAATCATTCCGGCTATCACTCACACGATCAATGCCTCTTTAACTTCTGGTGTATTCCCGACTGCTTTCAAACAAGCACATGTGACACCACTGCTCAAAAAGCCTTCTCTCAACCCCGCCCAGGTTGACAACTACAGACCGGTCTCACTGCTACCCTTTCTCTCTAAAACACTAGAAAGAGCAGTTCTAAATCAGGTCTCTGGCTTCCTCTCCCAGAATGACCTTCTGGACCAGAACCAATCAGGGTTCAAAAAAGGACACTCTACCGAGACGGCTCTGTTGTCTGTGACTGAAGCGTTGAAAACTGCCAGAGCTGCAGGTCAGTCCTCAGTGCTCATTCTGCTGGACCTCTCGGCCGCATTTGACACAGTCAACCATGACTTCCTGCTAACTATACTCTCAAACATGGGGATCGCAGACAATGTGCTGTCATGGTTCAGATCGTACCTCACTGGGCGCTCGTTCAAGGTGTCGTGGCTAGGACAGCTGTCCTCAGCCCGCTCCTTATCCACTGGGGTTCCCCAAGGTTCGGTACTGGGACCCCTTCTCTTCTGCATATACACCACCTCTCTTGGTCAGGTTGTTCGCTCACACAGATTTTCCTACCATTGCTTTGCTGATGACACCCAGCTATACCTGTCGTTCTCACCTGAAGATCACTCAATCTCTGCACGGATATCGCAGTGTCTCTGTGACATATCCTCATGGATGAAGGAGCATCACCTTCAATTAAATCTCTCAAAGACTGAACTTCTGGTTATACCAGCAAAACCATCTTTTCAACACAACTAATCTATAAGTATCGACTCTCTCTCTCTCTCACCGACAAAGGAACCTGGGTGTTCTGGTTGATGACCAACTCTCCTTCACGCACCATGTGGCCTCAGTTGCTCGGTCCTGCCGCTTTGCGCTCTATAACATCCGAATAATTAGACCGTTCTTGACGCAACAGGCCACCCAACTCCTGGTGCAAGCGGTCGTCATCTCACGCCTCGACTACTGCAATGCCCTGCTAACTGGCCTCCCGGCCTGTGTAGTAAAACCACTCCAGATGATCCAGAACGCAGCAGCACGTCTGGTCTTCAACCAGCCAAAACGGGCACGTCACCCCGCTGCTCATTGAGCTCCATTGGCTACCAGTTGATGCTCAAATCAAATTCAAATCTCTTACAATCGCCTACAAGGTGATTACAGAACAGGCTCCTTCCTACCTGCACTCGCTCCTGAAGGCTTACGCTACCTCCCGGCCGCTGCGCACCTCCAATGAACGTCGCCTCGCTTTACCAAACACTCACACAAAGCAATCCAGACTGTTCTCATACAGAGTTCCCCAATGGTGGAACAAACTACCTTCCACTACCAGATCAGGAGAATCTCTCGCTATCTTTAAGAAACTCCTGAAGACAGAGCTCTTCAAAGAGCACTTACTCTCTTAACACCTCTAACACACTAACTACTTCTAACCTCATTTCCTTCTTCCCCTCCTTCACTCCTCTATCCTATTATTCCCCTTTGACCTCCTTTTATCCCTATCCAAAGATGTTTTACCTTTAAACTTATTTTACATTGTACTTGACTATTGTAAGTCGCTTTGGACAAAAGCGTCTGCCAAATGTAATGTAATGTAATGTAATGTAATGTAAAAGTTTGGGTTTGGCTCTCTTTTGTCCTGCCTATCCCCTGAATGAAAATTCTAATTGGTTCTACTTTAGAATCCTTCAGAGAATGAAGATTCTGATTGGTTCGGTCTTTGATTCTCTCTGTTGTCGCATCCCTCCCGCAAAATAAAGATTCTAATTGGTTCTGTCTCTGATTCTTTGTTGTCTCACCCTCCCATTGAAATTAAGATTCTACTTGATTCTGCCTCTGCATTTGTTTTTGCTCTTTGCTAAACAATATGAGCTGTACAGGACTAGGATAGTTGAAGTAACTTAGCCTTAGCATAAGTTTGTTTACCAAAAAAATGTCTTCCTTTCTCTATGTAACTTTTACTCAGCCAAACAATCTACTGTGGCTTTCTTCATCTCTATATGGTTTTAATTTAATGTAGTACTGTCAGAAGCCTTTGTTGAGCATTGAGGAATGTATGCAGTGCCCTTTACAGTGCCTTTCTCTCAGTTCTCACTTCTTTCAGACTTCCCCCAGCATTCCTCATTTCAAATTAAAAGCCCTTTGCCTGCAGAGTTTTGTTATTTCATGATGTGATTTCAAGATGTTTCATAACATCCTTAAGCAGCGGCCAACCTATACAAAATTCATGTAGCAGAAACACTGATAAATGTAGAGAAAGTAACACTCATAGATGAATTATTAATTAGCAGGTGAGCCATATCCATCCACCTTTCTCTCTCACGGAGTGGTATAGGGCATATGCTGCTATTACTCTCTTAAACTCTGTGAGTGTTGGGAGTGATGAGTCTGCAGATCATGAATTATAGACAGAGGGTAAAGTAAAGGATCTCTTCTCCACCCCTCCCACTGTTCCCACAACCTCCAGCTCACATAGGTGAGACCTGAGCTCGATACACTACGCACCAGTCTTCTGGAAGACCTCCAGCTGCTCGCTCTTCAGCTCCTTGATGGACGCGGTGACTGACTTGAATGCCCCCTTCAGCCTCTTGCCCAGCACCATGTGGTCAGGCTCCGCCCTCAGCCGAATACCATACTTGTCTTTGTCGGTGGACAGCGTGAGCTGGCGGACGTTCAACTCCTGGATGGAAAGAGTGAGGGAGTGGTTAGGGGTGGAGCTGAGAGTGCGCAGGGTAAATATAGTGTTACAGTAAACTGCCTCTACATCTTAGTGTGCCCGCTCATCACTCATCTACAGCAACAAAATGCCTTAAGAGTAAAAACGCAGACCGCTCTGGCTGATGGACCAGAGTGAGGATATGAATCAACATTCCGTACTCTGAAAATGGCCAGTGTATCAATATTAAGTTAGCTTATCAATATCAGAGGACTTTACACAGCTAAAGTGCTATTAGCTAAATGGACAGCTACCCATTTTAGAGTTTCAAACAAAACAAAAACAAATGCCCCTGTCATTTTTTTATAATATGAATGCAGAATACATTGTGCCACCATTTATTTGGAGAGCAGACCAGCCAAAAAACTCCCCTTGTACTAAATATATCCTAAAAACCTTTGAGACACTTTAACAAATTTTGGATCTTAATTTATCGAGTTTCACTTATTCATTTTAAAATGTCTATTTGTGGTTTCTAGTATGAATGAATGCCATGTGAGGAGTTTTTTTTTTTTTTGTGAAAAAAAAAAGTGCTCTGGTGATCCGGTAGAATGCTGCTTTAGTCCGGTGGAGGAGTGGGTGGGACTAGTCTTAGAGTCTCTGTTAAACATGTAATCCACCGGAGATCCTATGTAAACCTATAGTTACACACAGAAGTGGATAGTCCAGTTCAAGAAAGCAAAAATCCACCCCGGGGTTGGCTGAGTTACAGCAGAGCTGCCCAGACAGTTGGAACAAAACCTTATCTCGCTTACTTCTCTTCGTACTTCGCTGGTGGTGTTCCATAGACAAATTCTAACCATTTTCTCCACATCATGGAACCCCAGTAGACATGATTAACACTTGCTGACTTTGTGCTTCAGCGACTACCCTACACTTGTTTGTTGTTTGTTTGTAGTCTTTCTCTCCACTGACAACAATAGGTAGGTTTTAGCCCTTGCTTATCAGGAAAGAACCAAAAGGCTTGACCTTGATGACAGAATCGTTCGACCATAGCTATTCACTCTGTCCAATTTATCCATTACCATAGCATAATAAGCGGTGGTCATAATGTTTTGTCTTCTACAGTGACAGTACATGTATTCAATCCCCTTAAAATGTATCAGATTCAGCAGGATTAGTAAACAGCACTTCTTACTTCAGTTAGTTTGTGCTGATTCTAAAAATCCAAAACTTTGGACGGGAACTGTATCCCCCCGCAGTGAAGGACATGCAGACGCGTAGCGTCGTCAAAGTCATTTGAATAAAACATGGTAACTAACAAGCCCATCTCGGGACGGATGCTCTGCGTGAGCTGCTGGAGACCACTTTTATCTTCTTCCGTCTTCTGGAGACATGTAAACAACTCGTCCATCGGCAGCTCCATTAGCCAGGCTGCGGTGGTGGTGGTGATGTGGGGAAAACAGGGCTGCTAACCCAGATCTGCCTCCAATCAGCAGCATCCATCACCGCCGACCTGCTCAGAACAGAGCAGTACAGTAGAGCAGGAGATCCAGGACGATCAATGTTCTGAGAGGTCAGCTCGATTTCTCATCGTCTGGGAGCAGATTCCATTCACACAGCACAGATATTACATTATTCTATTAACGCTGGAAATGACGGTCCCACAAAGAAGCAGCCACACAGCCTGAAGTCTGAAAATTAGATGGGCGTTGAGAAATGTGGCAATATATATGTATAAGTTACAATATATTTAGCATATCTGATACTGCCAGTATTTACGGGACACAGGGAAAATATGAATATTTCAGCTCAGTTTGAGGCTGCTTATAGTTGTTGAGTCATACAGTACCAGTCAAAAGTTTAGACACATGTCTTCTCATTTTATGTGTGTTCTTTCTTTTTATGATTGTTTACATCACATATTAAATATTGAAGATATTAAAGCTATACAGAAACACATGCATAATTATTTTGTAAACAGAAAGTGTTAAACAAACTCTTAATTTATTTTAAGTAGATATATTATATCTACTTATATTAAGTAGAGTCACCTGGAATAGTTTTTTTAGCATCTTGAAGGAGTTTCAGGAGGTGCTGAACAATAGTTGCTGCTTTTCCTTCATGCTTTTTAGCTGGGTTTAGATCATGGGGACTGTGAATTGTTTACTACATAATTCAATATGCGTCACATTATTGTTTTGATATAAATTTAAAACATTAAATAAGCTTTTAATGTTTATGTCTTTTAATGACTTGATTGGTACTGTATATGACTGGTTTGAATGTGCTGAGTGTGACAGCGTTGAATATGAGTAAGTCATATGTTGTGGGGTTGAGGGTGACAGGGTTGAGTATGACAGGGTTGAATGTTATGGAGTTGAATATGACAGGGTTGAGCGTGACAGGGTTGAATATGAGTAGGTTGAATGTTATGGGGCTGAGCGTGACAGGGTTGAATATGAGTAGGCTGAATTTTATAGAGCTGAACGTGACAGGGTTGAATATGAGTAGGTTGAATTTTACGGGGCTGAACGTGACAGGGTGGAGCGTGACAGGGTTGAATATGAGTAAGTTGAATGTTATGAGGCTGAGCGTGACAGGGTTGAGCGTGACAGGGTTGAATATGAGTAGGTTGAATGTTATGGGGCTGAGCGTGACAGGGTTGTGTATGACGGACTTGAATATGAGTAGGTTAAATGTTAGGGGGTTGATTTTGAAGGGGTTAAATGTTACAGGATTGCAAGTTAACTGGTTGAACATTATAGAGTTGAACATTATAGGGATGAACATTATAGGGTTGAGCTTGACAGGGTTGTGTGTGACGGGCTTAAATATTAGTAGGTTAACTGTTATATGGTTGAGTGTGAAAGGATTAAGCGTGACAGACAAATATGAGTAGGTTAAATGTTATGTGGTTAATTGTGATGGGGTTCAATGTTACAGTATTGAATGTTATCAGGTTGGACATTATAGAACTGAACATTGAGCATCACGGGATTGAGCGTCACCAATCACAGGTCACAATCCATCTATGACGTTTTAACCACTAACTGTTCCAGATTTGATTACTGTATTTACACTTCCCCAAACAACATCACACCAACCGATTTAACCAGACTAAACAGTGCAGGTGTGTAAAAGGTGTGTAGGAAAGAAGTTTAAATCATTGACCTTGACAGGCCTGGGTCTTAATCAACAGTGTGCTACTCTGCAGTCAGAAAGAGAGTGTGAAATTACGGATGCTACTGAACACTGTTCGACTGAGAGTTTGTTCTGAGACTGAGAGCACACTTGGACAGCAGCTCTGAGAGAGGTTCTGAAAAAAGGTCACATCTCCATACTGATGCTGAGAAGCTCCCGGCATTGATAACATCCAGCATCTCTACAGCACTACTGGCTCCATTCCCAGATCCATACTGACCTGACGGGAAACATCGCCCATTACTGCACACTGCCAAACTTCAGACAGAAGCATCAGCCATTACTGCACAACTCAAAATGCCTCAGAGCGTCCATTTACTTACTGTTAACCACAGAGTACACAGACGCTACGCCAGCAGCACTGACTGAGCATATACAGGTGCTGGTCAACGAATTAGAATAATTTGAAATAGTGCAATCATGAAATTCTTTGAATGCATTTTTTGTGCAGAAAGCAAATCAGGTGTTCACCGCACCTGTCCTACTTGTTAGACTAATCACAGAACTCCTTACCTGGAAAAAAATTTGCTCAGCTGAGCTTTCCAAAAGGCCCATTTAGGCCATTTAACTGTGACACTGTTGTTTTATTGAATTAGAATAATGGAGAAACCGTTTCATTGAATTAGAATAATTTTTATTATAATTACAATCATCACTTTCTCAGTATTTTGTGGCTGCCCCCTTGGCTTGTATGACTGCCTGAAGTCTCCGCGGCATCGATTTGACCAGCTTGTCGCAAGTTTCCGCACTCACAGCTTCCCAGGCAGTGGCGATGATCTGCTTCAGTTGGTCCAGCGTAGTAGGCTTTCTGTCGCGAATTTTCCACTTGACGATGGCCCAAAGGTTTTCAATGACATTGAGGTCAGGCGAGTTGGCCGGCCATGCCAAAACTTCAAGCTGTTTTTTAGTGAACCAATCTTTGGTCGACTTTGCCGCATGAGCCGGTGCAAGATCCTGTTGAAATATGAAGTCTTCTTCGCCGAACTGTTCCTCAACAGTCGGAATCAGGAACGTTTCCAGAACATCTTGATATACGGCAGCATTGACAGTCTTCTTGAGGAAGCAGAGTTTCCCTACACCTCGAGCGGACATGCATCCCCAGACCATAACGCTCTGGGGAAACTTGACGGATCTTTTCACGCACTCGTGGTTGTAGGTTTCGCCACCACGACGCCAGACACGAGGACCTTGGTCACCGAAGGAGGTGCAGAAGCGTGATTCGTCACTGAAGACCACTTTCTGCCAGTCTTCAGCAGTCCACTCGCCGTGTTCTTTGGCCCACTTCAGCCGTTTCTCCATTTGTTTCTTGTTCAGCATCGGTTTTACTGCTGGAACGCGAGATTTGAAGCCGAGTTTGCGCAGACGACGGTAAGTGGTTGATCTGGAGACGTCAGCGCCGGTCTGCTTGTTCCACAAGTCGGTGAGCTCGGAAGTGGACTTGAACCGGTTGCTGACTGCGATCTTTCTCAGCTGCTTGTTGTCGCGAGCAGAAGTTTTCCGGACGCCGGAACAGTTGGTGCGCTTGCTGCAGTTTTTCTTGAGAGCTTTGCAGACGGAAGACTGGCTGATGCCGAGCTGCTCAGCAATTTTAGTTTGGGTCAAGCCTTGTTGGCGAAGGGCTTGAATTTGAGCCACTATTCCGGTTGAGAGGTCGCGCTGCTTACCCATGATTGATTTTACAACTTAGAAATTCTACTCAACCCTGACTTTATACTGCACAGTGAACACTCTTCACAGAAAACAAAAATTCGAGCATTTATTCTAATTCAATGAAACGGTTTCTCCATTATTCTAATTCAATAAAACAACAGTGTCACAGTTAAATGGCCTAAATGGGCCTTTTGGAAAGCTCAGCTGAGCAAAATTTTTTCCAGGTAACGAGTTCTGTGATTAGTCTAACGAGTAGGACAGGTGCGGTGAACACCTGATTTGCTTTCTGCACAAAAAATGCATTCAAAGAATTTCATGATTGCACTATTTCAAATTATTCTAATTCGTTGACCAGCACCTGTAATCGTCTGTGTAATGATCTAATGAAGATATGGAGCTGGATTAATGCCTTGTGTTTGTTAGCAACATTAGCCTAGCATCTCCTGTTGTGAACTAAAAAAAAAAACAAAAAAAAACACAAAGCGATAGAAACCTGCACTGCATCTGGACTTAATAATCAATCAAGTTTATTAGATTTTATATCAAACTTTTTCATTAATGTAAGTTGAACCGTCAGGTTTAGAATTAATGTTAAGTTAATTTAAAGGAATTTTCCTTTATTTTTTTCTTTTATATGTCTTAAGCATAATCATTGTAGTATATTATCATATAGGCCCAACTGTCATATCACAAACAGTGCCATACAGGCTGTCATAATAACTATGACACTATGTGTGATATTAGGCATGTATGGCATTATACAATATAAATGTCATATTATATTATGATGTCATATAGACCAAAATGTCATATATATTGTGTTATATAAGTCTAATTCTCATACTGTTCTGTCATATAGACCTAATAATTGCATTATAGTGTCATATAGGCTTAACTGCCATATTCTAGTGTTTGATTTGACAATCATTTTAGGTCTTAGGTCTAATTATAGCATAAGAGATTTGTATATTTGTTTTGCACCATAGTGTCATAGCCATATTATATATGATTTCATATTTACAGATTTATAACATTTATATTGTACAGATCTAATTCTTGTGCATTAGTGTGATATAGACTGCATATACAGCTTTTGAAAAAATAAGAGACCCCTTAAAAATGATGAGTTTTTTATTTTATTTTACCAAACTGAAAACCTCTGGAATATAATCAAAAGGAAGATGGATGATCACAAGCCATCAAACCAAGCTGAACTGCTTGAATTTTTGCACCAGAAGAGTCACATAAAGTTATCCAAAAGCAGTGTGTAAGACTGGTGGAGGAGAAGATGCATAAAAACTCTGATTAAAAAACAGGGTTATTCCACCAAATACTGATTTCTGAATTTGTTTTCTTTGCATTATTTGAGGTCTGAAAGCTCTGCAAAGCTCTTGTTATTTCAGTCATTTCTCATGTTCCGCAAATAAATGCTCCAAATGAAAGTATTTTTATTTGAAATTTGGGAGAAATGTTGTCCGTAGTTTATAGAATAAAACAACAATGTTTATTTTACTCAAACATAAACCTATAAATTAATTTTTTTTGTTTGTTTGTTTTTTTTTACAGAGCTGTATATCTATTTTTTCCACTTTATCTGGTCATACAGGACATATACCGTATTTTTCGGACTATAAGGCGCACCGTATTATAAGGCGCACGATGAGTGAACGGTCTATTTTTAGTGTTAGTCCATACACAAGGCGCACTGGATTATAAGGCGCACTAAATGAAACTTTATTTATATCAGTAACAATAACTCTGAGCAATAAATCCTTCACAATATCTGTGAAAAATAACAACATCTCTGAGCAATAAATCAACAAGCACAGCAAGTACGTATTACTCCGCGACGCTCCTGACAACGGTAGCCGCAACGCTCCGACAGACCATAATATTATGTTGAAGCACAGCAAGTACGTATTACTCCGCGACGCTCCTGACAACGGTAGCCGCAACGCTCCGACAGACCATAATATTATGTTGAAGCACAGCAAGTACGTATTACTCCGCGACGCTCCTGACAACGGTAGCCGCAACGCTCCGACAGACCATAATATTATGTTGAAGCACAGCAAGTACGTATTACTCCGCGAGGCTCCTGACAACGGTAGCCGCAACGCTCCGACAGACCATAATATTATGTTGAAGCACAGCAAGTACGTATTACTCCGCGACGCTCCTGACAACGGTAGCCGCAACGCTCCGACAGACCATAATATTATGTTGAAGCACAGCAAGTACGTATTACTCCGCGAGGCTCCTGACAACGGTAGCCGCAACGCTCCGACAGACCATAATATTATGTTGAAGCACAGCAAGTACGTATTACTCCGCGAGGCTCCTGACTATAATAGCGTGTTGTGCCGAATTCGGTGAATAAAACGGTTTTAAAACAGAGATAAAGATTGGATAAGTTTCATTTCTGGATGAAGTGATTTCCAGCGCTGTTTGGATATAACTGTGGATTACAGGAGACTGGATTGATGGATTCTCTTTAGTCTGGACGCGTTTTGAAGGTAGGACCTGTGGCTGAGCGCGGGTGTGTGTTCGGGGGGTGGCGGCAGTGACCGGAGGTTACCCCAGGACAAAAGGAGAGCCTTTTATTACTGGAAACATGCGCTCTGACGCAGCTCTAATTCATGAAACATACATCGTACAGTAAAAGCACAGTTCTGGAATCCAGAGAGCCAGACGGTTCGAATGGTGTATGACATGACCGCATTCGATGAAATATGGACGAACGATAAACGCAAATATGAGAGTTATGAATTATTAAAATCATAACCAAGGCATATTTCGCCCTAAATGTTTATTTTCTGAAAGGATATTCCGCTAAATAGGCTAAATAGCTCAAAAGCAGAGATTCTAAGCTTTAAAATGGTATATTGGATGTCTATATTGAACCTGTAACTGTTCATAACTATTCAGAAACACAGCCAGTTATGAAATATTAAATATTTCTGGCCCGCCGGTGGGCCAGCGCGTGTTAAGAGGTTAACTTTACTTAGAAGTGGGCGCTAAAAAGAAACAGTTTGTGCTATTACCCCAGAACGGGTGGAAAGGAAAGTTTACCGGCACCTTGTTCTGGCCACGGAGCTACAGTGGAAACTAGCTACCCTGAGCCACAGCCGAGAGGCAGTACGGCAGTCAAAGGTAACCGCGCGCTAGCCCAAGAGGGGGATCTTTTTCTGGCGTGGGTGAGGAATTCTGCACAACAGAGCGCCGTGTACCACATAAAAATCGAGGTCAGTAAACACAAGCAAAATCCATACACAAGGCGCACTGCATTATAAGGCGCAATGACGATTTTTGGGAAAAAATAAGTATTTTAAGTGCGCCTTATAGCCCGAAAAATACGGTAATAATCTGATACAGGCCTAATTGTTGCCTAATTGTGTTATACAACCCCTGGCAAAAAGTATGGAATCACCAGTCTTGGATGAGCACTCCTTCAGACATTTCATTCTGTAAAACAAACTCTGATCAAAAACATGATACAAAAATAAGATCATTCCAAGGTGCAACTTGTTGGCTTTCAGGAACACTCAAAGAAATGAAGAAAAAACATTGTGGAAGTCAGTGAATGTTACTTTTATTGACCAACCACAGGGAAAAAAATATGGAATCACTCAATTCTGAGGAAAAAAGTATGGAATCACTCAAATTGAAGGTAGAAAATAAGGACACACCCAGTCAATTTCCTTTCCCTAAATGGACACCTGCCTCAGATTAGATCTGCTCGTTAGTCTGCAGTTAAAAACACCTGCAGTCATGACACCTTGGAGGGCTGCTGGACGAATTAGAGTGGCAAGAACCATGGCTCCAACAAGAGAAATGTCTCTTGAAACAAAAGAGAGGATTGTGAAACTTCTTGAAGAAGGTAACTCTTCACGCATGGTTGCTAAAGATGTGGGCTGTTCACAGTCAGCTGTATCCAAGATATGGACCAAATACAAACAGTATGGAATGGTTGTTAAAGCCAAGCGTACTGGTAGACCGAGAAAGACATCAAAGCGTCAAGACAAGCAACTTAAGGCCATTTGTCTTGAAAACCGAAAAAGTACAACTAAACAGATGAAGCATAAATGGGAAGAAGCTGGAGCCAATGTATGTGACCGAACCGTAAGAAATCGCCTAAAGGAAATGGGATTTCAATACAGGAAAGCTAAAAGAAAACCATCATTGACACCTAAACATAAAAGAACAAGACTGCAGTGGGCTAAGGAGAGGCAATCATGGACTGTGGATGACTGGATGAAAGTTATCTTCAGTGATGAGTCAAGAATCTGCATTGGACAAGGTGATGATGCTGGAACTTTTGTTTGGTGCCATTCCAGTGAGATTTATGAAGAGGCCTGCCTGAAGAAAACAACCAAATGTCTACAGTCCTTGATGATATGGGGCTGCATGTCAGGCAAAGGCACTGGGGAGATGACTGTGGTTAATTCTTCTATCAATGCAGAAGTTTACATTGACATTTTGGACAGTTTTCCCATCCCTTCAATTGAACAGATGTTTGGAGATAATGAAATAATTTTCCAAGATGACAATGCATCGTGCCATAGGGCAAAAACAGTGAAGGCATTCCTTGGAGAAAGACACATTCAGTCGATGTCATGGCCTGCAAATAGTCCAGATCTCAACCCAATTGAAAACCTGTGGTGGAAATTGAAAAAAATGGTCCACAAGAAGGCTCTGACCTGCAAAGCTGATCTGGCAACTGCTATCAAAGAGAGTTGGCACCAAATTGATGCAGAATACTGTTTGTCACTCATCAAGTCCATGCCTCAGAGACTGAAAGCCGTTATAAAAGCCAAAGGTGGTGCAACTAAATACTAGAGATGTATTTTGAATCATCTTTTGTTTATCTGTTTTTCATGATTCCATACTTTTTTCCTCAGAATTGAGTGATTCCATATTTTTTTCCCCTGTGGTTGGTCAATAAAAGTAACATTCACTGACTTCCACAATGTTTTTTCTTCATTTTTTGGGTGTTCCTGAAAGCCAACAAGTTGACCTTTGGAATGACCTTATTATTGTATCATGTTTTTGATCAGAGTTTGTTTTACAGAATGAAATGTCTGAAGGAGTGCTCATCCAAGACTGGTGATTCCATACTTTTTGCCAGGGGTTGTATTTGCCTCCCTGTCTATTTGACTCAAAATCTCTGAGTTCTGTGATTTGCTACAGTCCTCATGGTAACTGATTGGATGCTACAGGTACAGCAGGTACAGATTAGAAAATCACTGTATCTTTTATTAAGATGGTTAATAATTTGCTGAAATTCTACAGCAGCCATTTCTTTCTGGTTTCTGGGCCACGAGGCAGACTGTGACGTCCAGAACGCTTCGTGCCTCTGTGGTTTGTAAGCACGCACGCACACACACACACACACATACACACACACACAAGCGGTTTTGGAGCAGATCAATGCTGGGTGTGTGGTACTGTGTGCCCCAGTGCTCTGTCAGATACGGGGTGGGGGTGGTGGAGAATGGATCGGGCCGTGCAGATGCAATGACAGTGCTTCTAATTTTAGCCCCTCAGCCCGGCCCCCCTATCAATCATGCCACCAACGGCCGGGAGATGAAGGACAACAGGTTCGGTGCCTTTGGTCCAGCACCGCTGCTTCACACCGATTCGCTGTGTGCTGAATTCTGTTCGCTAGCAGAAAAACGGGGAAGAGCTGAGAGATAGAAGATATATATCTTCTACATATCTCTTATCTTCTATACAAACTGATACTGATGATAGCATTTTAAAACTCCTGGGACTATTTAAATGTAATATACAGTACAGTACATTACAATACATTTTTTAGCCAAAAATTGCAAAAAACAAAAACACTTTCTGTCCCTTACTGTTCAGCCAAATAAGCGAATAGACCAAACAATAAAAGACAGAAAAAAATATATTTTTATATAAATAAATTTATTTTATATAAATTAGCCTTCAGACAATGCTTTAAATTGTTTATATACAGTTTCAGCAAAAACTAATCTTAAACATTTAGACAAAGAAAAAGGTATCAAATAGACAGCTTTTTAAATTGTAAGCATAAGGTGTCACTGACACAGAGCACCACAAACTATTTCAGTGCTAATAGCACCCCCTGGTGGAAAATCTCCAGCCTGCTAAACATGAGCGAGAGAGAGAGAGAGATGCCCTCAGTATGGAACATATCTGCACCAATACCACAACCAACACCTGAACGTAGCAGATATTGATATCATAAAACCTAATAAATAATTTTTTAATGATTTTTTTTAATAGGTTTTATGTATTTTAACATGAAATAATTCACTACTTTCAAAAAAAAAAAAAGTTTTATCTTGTATATTGTAACACTCCAACAAAAACCTCACATCTCCAACACCAGCAGAAAACACCTGTAAAGCAACTGGACAAGACATCCACAGCTACTCTTCTAGAACTTTAGGGTCTAGAGAAGTTTGCTGGGGTCATTTTCAGACTGCAGATTTCAGCAGAAGTAAAACTTTCACTGCGGTAAAAGTTAAAAGTTAGAGAGTCATTACAAGCACTGCAGGTGGTCGTGTTTGGAACTGAAATTCATTCATTCAGTGAATATAATTACATCCAACTCAATCAAAGGGTTATTTCAAGTTAGCATTAGCCCATAATGCCACTGTGCCTCAGTTTCTATCGCATAATTCCTTCTGGGTACGCGGCCGCATTTACTGCCTTTCAATTTCCCTGAACTCAAGTCACTCAGGCTGGAAGGAAAACAAGTTCAAAAAAGGCTAAAACTCTCCCTGAAGTGCTGCCTAATCCCTGTATGAATAGAAAGATAGATACATAGATATGTTTCTTATTTAGCATTCATAAAATGAAAGATCTTACAGCAGCTTGGAAAGCGCTGAGTAACAAAATAACAAAAGAAAGAATTGTGATGTGTGATGTTGTCAGGTATCCAGATATCGATGTGAAACAGAATAAATTAAGATCCTAAATTAGTTTAAGCTTCTTAAATGTTTTTCAACACTTTGCTTGGCTGCACTCATTTTTTCAGGATCAGTAGGAGATTTTGTTGTGTGCATTCACTGTGGACCGCTATCTCACTCATTCCTCACTCTTACCTCACTCGACCATGCTCAGCCTCATTCTGCTTAACTCTGCCTCGTTCTACCTCAGTCTGTCTCGCTTTGCTTTATTCTACCACACTCTACCTCATTCTACCTTGTTCTATCTCACTTTCATTAATCTACCTCACTCTAATTTACCTCTCTCTGCCTCGATTTACTTTACTCTTCCTCACTTGACTTTACCTGATTATACCTCACTTTGCTCTAAATGGCTGTACATCACTCTAACTCAATCTATGACTAAGTTTCACTTTGCCCAATTCTGCTTTAGCTGGCAATAACTTACACTACCTCACTCTGTCACCCCCTGCCTTGTTCTACCTCACTCTGTCTCACCTTATTTACTCTACCTCAGCCTACTTTACCTCACTTTACCTTGTTCTACCATGCTCTGCCTTATTTCACTTTACTCTACCTCACTCTATTTTACCTGACTTTGCCTCACTCTGCTTTACATGGCAATACGTTACTCTACCTTTCTCTGCCACCCCCTGCCTTATTCTATACACTTTGTCTCGCTTTACTTTACCCTGCCTCACTTTACCTTGTTCTACCTTGCACTGCCTTGCTTTACTTTACTCCACCTCACTCTGCTCTACCTGACTACACCTCACACTGCTTTACCTGACTATAAATCACTTTACCTTGCTCTGCCTCTGCCTCGTTCCACCTCACTCTCTTACTTTACTTTACCCTGTCTCACTTTACCTTGTTCTACCTTGCTTTACTTTACTCCACCTCACTCTGCTCTACCTGACTATACCTCACTTTACCTCTTCCTACCTTGCTTCACTTTACTCTACGTCAATCTGGTATTATTCTACCTTGCTCTGTCTCACTTCACCTCGCTCTGTCTCACTTCACCTCGCTCTGTCTCACTTCACCTCGCTCTGTCTCACTTCACCTCGCTCTGTCTCACTTCACATCACTATACCTCGTTCTACCTTGCTCTGTCTCACTCTACCTTCTGTCTTGTCATGTTCCCTGAGTCTGCAGAGTAAAGAGCTTCCTCTGTTGCTGTACTTGCGAAACACAGTTTGAAGTCACTTTGACACTGCTGAAGGCATAGTTTCAGCTCTTTCAATGTGTGTAAATATTTAATCACGATAATTAAAATTAAAATACACTCTATTGTACATCCTTACTTCCTAAAACCTTTGTGGTAATATAAGAGCATACACCATTTCAGTATTTTACACACTTCACTGTATATTACTGAAATAGTCGAAGTAAAACAGGCTGCAATGACTAAAATGGATTTGATTGGTTAATTCTGGGAAAAAAATAACTATCCACTGCCTAACCAAAATGTAGCATCAGTTTATGCTACTCAAAGCATGTAAGAGAACAGGTATATAAGATAAATAGGAAAATAGAGAGAATTTTGTGCAGTAGAATACTGCAGAAGCTAAATGAATAAAAGTCAGATACAGAAGAGATCAATGGAGGCGGAGCTTACCTCCAGAATGTATTTCTGCAGGGACTGGATGTCTCTCAGAGCCTCTGGGTCCTGATGGATGACCACAACCTCCCTAAGGGGATACTAAGAATACCCAGAAACGTCAAGCATCCCACCAGCTTCTACTGGTAGCTCTGAGAATGTGGACTTTCATGACACAGAGCTGAGCAGCACAATGAGACAATGATTATATAATTAGAACTATACACATCGCTGTAATACGAGACTGACTCCGAAATGGGAAATGAAAGTGGAAAGATGAATATTTATGTTTTTGCTTTTAGAAAAGGAATTCAAGCGCTGTTTTTTTAAAATCAAGACCAAAGACAATATGCAACACATTTTTATGTATACTTAATTCAAACTAAGACACTACATGCATTTATATTCACTTAATAATATGATGATAATCATTTCAGCAGATTTGATGATTTCAGCAGTTTAACATGTAATTATTCAAAGGGTCATATAAACAGTAACTCATTTCTTTTTAGGGCCTATGATCTGATTACCCAAGCGCAAAATTCCCAAAGTCTGAAATATGAAATGTATCTTTCTGTCACCAAAACTTTTTAAGTTGAACAGAGGACAGGACTTACCTTGACGGGTAAAGTTTTCCTGTCGCGGATCACTCGGCCCAGCTCGATAACCGACTGCATTTGGGACACTGCACTCTCGATGCGCTTGTCAATCAGAGACTCTCTGCAAGCAAAGTAAAGTATCGCTGCAACGATTAGTCGATATAATCAACAATGTTGAGTCCTATTTAATGGGAAGGAACTGGCAACATCAAAATGCACAAACCCACACTTCAATGAGAGCTCACCAGCAACCAAAAACAGATTTATCACTGTAAGTAATGAAGACAGGTGGGGGATTCATTTTACAGAAGTAAAAGACGACATCAGAGTGGACAGCCAATCAGCTAATGAGTTCAGGCCCAGCTTGGCCAGTCTCTGCACTTTCAGTGGAATAGAATTAGATAAGTAAGCATCCTAGTAACTGACCAATGACAACTCTTCCTCTGGGTGGGTGGGACTGAACTACCTCTATGCCCATCTTTTTGACTTCTGTCAGTTGGTGTATAAAACTGGTGATTAGTGTTCTCCTCCAAGTGTGTTCAGCTGTGCAATGACGCTGCATTAGCAAAAGTTTAAAAGTGAGTAGTTCTCTGGCTTCATGTGTCATTCTTACACTCCCAGCCTAAGGCCAATTTATACTTCTGCATCAAACCAGTAGCTTCTGTGTTGCCGTGCACCTTACGCCGTAGCCTATACCATAGCTGGATGCACACCTCTCTGGAAATGTAACTACGCGCTGAGGACAGCCATACCTGTGATTGATCCGCCAGGCCTTGCGTCCCCTCTCACATATTCTCGCCTTCACGGATAAAACTGCAGAGCGACACAGAGCCGCTGATACGTGCACACTGAAGTATAAACGCGCTCCACTGCATAGCGCACTCTTGCTGGACACGCAAAGGCTACGGTGTAGGTTCAATGCAGAAGTATAAACTGGGCTTTAGGTAGCATCGTGTGAGAGAGAAATTCAATCCAATGACAAAGCACATCTTATTCACCACACCACCATCCAAAAACAGATTTAAGTACTAAAGACAGGCAGGGGATGGATCATACAAAAAAAGCAACATTACAGAGGACAGCCAATCAGCTAATGAGTTCAGGTCTATTTGGCTGGCCTCTACACTTTCAGTGGGTCACCTCCACAGAGCTCGTAAGACTCCAGCAGGAGCATTAAGGATGAGCAAGTCTCGCTCTAATGTGGGCCACTCTAAAAAACTCAGGACTGACTGGGAGAAAACCTTCAAAGTCTCGAGTCGGGACAGCGGGACAGCAGAGTATGAACTCGTCCATTAATAGCGCTGAAGTAAATGCGCTTACGGCCGGACGAGAAAGGACATCTGAAACTAGAAAAGGCAAAGTTCGTGAACGAACTTTAAGTTGGCTTGTCAAATAGTTACTAAGTTGTGTAGTGTGTGTGTGGTGTGGAGTGTGTGGGGTGTGGATTGGGTTGTGGAGTGTGTTTGGTGTGGTGTGTTTGGAATGTGGTGTGGAGTGTGGTGTATGTGTGGTGGAGTGTGGGGTGAGTTGTGTGTATCAGGTGTGGAGTGTGTGTGTGTGGTGTGGTGTGTAGAGAGTGTGGTGTGGTGTGTGAAGTATGTGTGGTGTGGAGTGTGTGTGGTGTGGTGGAGTGTGGGGTTTGTGTCAGGTGTGGAGTGTGTGTGGTGTGGGGTATGTGTGGTGTGAAGTGTGTGTGGGGTGGAGTGTGTATGGTGTGGGGTATGTGAGCTGTGGAGTGTGTGCGTGGTATGGAGAGTGTGAGGTTTGTGTGGTGTGGGGTGTGAAGTGTGTGTGGTATGTGTGGGGGTGGAGTGTGTATGGTGTGGGGTATGTGAGCTGTGGAGTGTGTGTGGTATGGAGAGTGTGGGGTATGTGTGGTGTGGGGTGTGAAGTGTGTGGTATGTTTGGGGTGGAGTGTGCGTGGTGTGAGGTATGTGAGCTGTGGAGTGTGTGTGTGGTATGGAGTGTGTGGGGTGTGGGGTATGTGTGGTGTGAAGTGTGTGTGGTGTGGGGTATATGAGCTATCGAGTGTGTGTGTGGTTTAAAGTGTGTGTGGTGTGGGGTATGTGTGGTGTGGAGTGTGTGGTGTTGTGTGAATTGTGTGTGGTATGTGTGGGGTGGAGTGTGTGTGGTGTGGGGTATGTGAGCTGTGGAGTGTGTGTGGTTTAAAGTGTGTGTGGTGTGGGGTTTGTGTGGTGTGGATTGTGTGTGGTGTGGGGTATGTGTGGTTTGAAGTGTGTGTGGTGTGGGGTATGTGTGGTTTGAAGTGTGTTTGGTGTGGGGTATGTGTGGTGTGGAATGTGTGTAGGGTGTGGTGTGGAGTGTGTGTAGTGTGGGGTGTAGACTGTGTGTGGTGTGGGGTGTGTGTGGTGTGTAGTGTGTGTGGGGTGGAGTGTGCGTGGTGTGAGGTATGTGAGCTGTGGAGTGTGTGTGTGGTATGGAGTGTGTGGGGTGTGGGGTATGTGTGGTGTGAAGTGTGTGGTGTGGGGTATATGAGCTATCAAGTGTGTGTGGTTTAAAGTGTGTGTGGTGTGGGGTATGTGTGGTGTGGAGTGTGTGGTGTTGTGTGAATTGTGTGTGGTATGTGTGGGGTGGAGTGTGTGTGGTGTGGGGTATGTGAGCTGTGGAGTGTGTGTGGTTTAAAGTGTGTGTGGTGTGGGGTTTGTGTGGTGTGGATTGTGTGTGGTGTGGGGTATGTGTGGTTTGAAGTGTGTGTGGTGTGGGGTATGTGTGATGTGGGGTGGAGTGTGTTTGGTGTGGGGTATGTGTGGTGTGGAATGTGTGTTGGGTGTGGTGTGGAGTGTGTGTAGTGTGGGGTGTAGACTGTGTGTGGTGTGGGGTGTGTGTGGTGTGTAGTGTGTGTGGGGTGGAGTGTGTTTGGTGTGGGGTATGTGTTGTGTGGAATGTGTGTAGGGTGTGGTGTGGAGTGTGTGTAGTGTGGGGTGTAGACTGTGTGTGGTGTGGGGTGTGTGTGGTGTGGAGTGTGTTTGGTGTGGGGTATGTGTGGTGTGGAGTGTGTGGGGTGGAGTGTGTTTGGTGTGGGGTATGTGTGGTGTGGAATGTGTGTAGGGTGTGGTGTGGAGTGTGTGTAGTATGGGGTGTAGACTGTGTGTGGTGTGGGGTGTGTGTGTGGTGTGGACTGTGGAGTTTGTGTGGTGTGGAGTATGTGTGGTGTGGAGTGAGTGTGGGGAGTGGACTGTGTGTCGTGTGGTGAGTGAGTGGAGTGTGTGTGGTGTGGGGTGTGAAGTGTGTGGTGTGGGGTATGTGTGATGTAGAGTGTGTGTGCTGTGGGGTATGTGTGGTTTGAAGTGTGTGTGGTGTGTGCGTGTGTGTGGTGTGGGGTGTGTGTGGTTTGAAGTGTGTGTGGTGTGGGGTATGTGTGGTTTGAAGTGTGTGTGGTGTGAATTGTGTGGTGTGGGGTGTGTGTGTGGTGTGGGGTATGTGTGGTTTGAAGTGTGTGTGGTGTGATTTGTGTGGTGTGGGGTGTGTGTGTGGTGTGGGGTATGTGTGGTTTGAAGTGTGTGTGGTGTGGTGTATGTGTGGGGAGTGGACTGTGTGTCGTGTGGTGAGTGAGTGGAGTGTGTGTGGTGTGGGGTGTGAAGTGTGTGGTGTGGGGTATGTGTGATGTGGAGTGTGTGTGGTGTGGGGTATGTGTGGTTTGAAGAGTGTGTGGTGTGTGCGTGTGTGTGGTTTGAAGTGTGTGTGGTGTGGGGTATGTGTGGTTTGAAGTGTGTGTGGTGTGGTGTATGTGTGGTGTGGTGTATGTGTGGTGTATAGTGTGGTGTGGGGTGTGTGTGTGTGTGTAGTGTTGTATTGGTTCTGGTGTGGGTTGTGTTCAGCAGTATCTTCTCCATACAGATACAGTACTGAGGAGCAGGGCAGAGAGGGGGGCCGTGCGCAGGATCGGCTGGTGTGTGTGAGATGGCCAACATTCCGCCCATTCATTCCTATGGGGAAAGTTCGTACGATAATTTTACGAAAACCGTAAATCGTATCGGTGAGATCAGCATATCGTCTGAAACGTCTCTGCAAGTTCTGTATGTCTTGTGAATTTCGTGGTTCTAGCTTGAAAATTGTGACTTTTAGAGCAGTTTGAAAAAAGTGTGAATGGAAGTCTATGGGGAAAAAAGTGACTTTGACGGAACCGTGCTAGAACCCTGGTTCTCCGATCGCTTAGAAAAGCACAAGCAACTTAAGTGGCTATGGGTTCTACCATCCTGTGAAGTTTGGTGGTTCTAGCTCGAAAACTGTAGGAGGAGTAGCGTTGAGAAATTTTAGCGTAGAATAATAATAATAACTAGAAAAGGAAAGTTCGATAACGAACTTTAAGTTGGCTTGGAAAAGTACGTTAAATAGTTAAATAACGTTGAATAGTTAAAATGGTTGCTAAGATATTTCTGTCTAAAGCGTGTGAAGAGTGGTTGCTATGCTGTTGACTTTCGGCTAAATGTTGAAGTCCAAAAAGTTTTGGCTAACATGGTGAAAAGCTTATAATTATCTTATAAAGTAAAGTGTTGCTAAGTGGTTGCTAGGTAGTTGCTAGGCAGTTGCTAATGTAGTCCACATCGTTGCTTAGTGCTTGCTAATTGGTTGCTAGGCAGTTGCGAACATATTCCAGGTGGTTGCTAAGCTGTTGCTAACTTGTTGCTAGGCAATTCCTAACGTATTCCAAATGGTTTTTAAGTGGTTATTAGGCAGTTTCTAATATTTTCCAGGTGGTTGCTAACTGGTTGCTATGGTATCTGGGGTGGTTGCTAAGGTGTTGCTAGGTGGTTGCTAAGGTGTTGCTATGGTATCTGGGGTGGTTGCTAAGGTGTTGCTAGGTGGTTGCTAGAGGGTTGCTAGGTGGTTGCTAAGGTGTTGCTATGGGATCCGGGGTGGTTGCTAAGGTGTTGCTATGGTATCCGGGTTGGTTGCTAAGGTGTTGCTAGGTGGTTGCTAAGGTGTTGCTATGGTATCCAGGGTGGTTGCTAAGGTGTTGCTAGGTGGTTGCTAGGGTGTTGCTAGGCGGTTGCTATGGTATCCAGGGTGGTTGCTAAGGTGTTGCTAGGTGGTTGCTAAGGTGTTGCTAGGTGGTTGCTATGGTGTTGTTATGGTATCCGGGGTGGTTGCTAAGGTGTTGCTAGGTGGTTGCTAAGGTGTTGCTATGGTATCCAGGGTGGTTGCTAAGGTGTTGCTAGGTGGTTGCTAGGGTGTTGCTAGGTGGTTGCTAAGGTGTTGATTTGGTATCCAGGGTGGTTGCTAAGGTATTGCTAGGTGGTTGCTAAGGTGTTGCTAGGTGGTTGCTAAGGTGTTGCTATGGTATCCGGGGTGGTTGCTAAGGTGTTGCTAGGTGGTTGCAAGGTGGTTGCTAAGGTGTTGCTAGGTGGTTGCTAGGGTGTTGCTAGGTGGTTGCTAAGGTTTTGCTAGGTGGTTGCTAAGGTGTTGCTATGGTATCCAGGGTGGTTGCTAAGGTGTTGCTAGGTGGTTGCTAAGGTGTTGCTATGGTATCCGGGGTGGTTGCTAAGGTGTTGCTAGGTGGTTGCTAGGCAGTTGCTAAGGTGTTGCTATGGTATCCTGGGTGGTTGCTAAGGTGTTTCTAGGTGGTTGCTAAGGTGTTGCTAGGTGGTTGCTAAGGTGTTGCTAGGTGGTTGCTAAGGTGTTGCTATGGTATCCGGGGTGGTTGCTAAGGTGTTGCTAGGTGGTTGCTAGGCGGTTGCTTAAGTGTTGCTATGGTATCCGGGGTGGATGCTATGGTGTGGTTGCTAAGGTGTTGCTAGGTGGTTGCTAAGGTGTTGCTATGGTATCCAGGGTGGTTGCTAAGGTGTTGCTAGGTGGTTGCTAAGGTGTTGCTATGGTATCCTGGGTGGTTGCTAAGGTGTTTCTAGGTGGTTGCTAAGGTGTTGCTAGGTGGTTGCTAAGGTGTTGCTATGGTATCCAGGGTGGTTGCTAAGGTGTTGCTAGGTGGTTGCTAGGTGGTTGCTAGGTGGTTGCTAGGTGGTTGCTAAGGTGTTGCTAGGTGGTTGCTAAGGTGTTGCTATGGTATCCAGGGTGGTTGCTAAGGTGTTGCTAGGTGGTTGCTAAGGTGTTGCTAGGTGGTTGCTAAGGTGTTGCTATGGTATCCGGGGTGGTTGCTAAGGTGTTGCTAGGTGGTTGCAAGGTGGTTGCTAAGGTGTTGCTAGGCGGTTGCTAAGGTGTTGCTATGGTGTCTAGGGTGGTTGCTAAGGTGTTGCTAGGTGGTTGCTAAGATGTTGCTATGGTATCTGGGGTGGTTGCTAAGGTGTTGCTAGGTGTATCTAACTGGTCGCTAGGCAGTTGCTACCATTTCTAAAGTGGTTGCTAAGCAGTTGCTAGGCAGTTGCTAACGTTTTCCAGGTGGTTGCTAAGGTGTTGCTATCTGGTTGCTAGGCAGTTGCTAACGTATTACACATGGTTGCTAAGTGGTTGCTAGGCAGTTGCTAATGTTTTCCAGGTGGTTGCTAAGGTGTATCTAACTGGTTCCTAGGCAGTAGTAGATAAAAAGAAAGAGTGTTAAATGTAGAAGTACAGAAAAAGGGAGAGCCTGAAATAGAGAAGTAGAGAGAAAATCAGCGTGAGAAGTAGAGAAAGAACACCCGAGAATGTGAGAAAAAGAGTGACAAGTAGAGAGAAATATTGAGCGAGAGAAAGAGAATTAGGGAAAAAGAGAGATCGAGAAATAAAGAAGTAGAGAAAGAAAAAGGATGTAGTAGAGAGATAGATAGAAAGAGAAAGCAAGACAGAAAAGTAGAGTGAAAGAGAAGTAGAGAGAAGAGCGAGAAATAAAGAGAGAGTAAGAGAGAAATAGAGAAATAGAAAAGTAGAAAGAAAGAGACATAGAAAAGTAGAGAGAGTGAGAAAGAGAGAGTGAGAAATAGAGAAGTAGAGAGAGAGTGAGAAAGAGAGAGTGAGAAATAGAGAAGTAGAGAGAGTGCGAAATAGAGACGTAGAGAGAGAGTGAGAAAGAGAGTGAGAAATAGAGAAGTAGAGAGAGAGTGAGAAATAGAGACGTAGAGAGAGAGTGAAAAAGAGAGTGAGAAATATAGAAGTAGAGAGAGTGAGAAATAAAGAGAAATAGAGACGTAGAGAGAGAGAGTGAAAAAGAGAGTGAGAAATATAGAAGTAGAGAGAGTGAGAAATATAGAAGTAGAGAGAGAGAGTGAGAAATAGAGACGTAGAGAGAGAGTGAGAAATAGAGACGTAGAGAGAGAGTGAGAAAGAGTGAGAAATAGAGAAGTAGAGAGAGTGAGAAATAGAGACGTAGAAAAGAGTGAGAAAGAGAGAGTGAGAAATAGAGAAGTAGAGAGAGAGTGAGAAATAGAGACGTAGAGAGAGAGTGAGAAATAGAGAAGTAGAGAGCAAAAGAGAGAATGAGAAGTAGAGAGCAAAAGAGAGAGTGAGACAGAGAAGTAGAGAGCAAACGAGAGAGTGAGAAGTAGAGAAGTAGAGAGCAAAAGAAAGAGTGAGAAATAGAGAAGTAGAGAGAGAGTGGGAAAGATAGAGTGAGAATTAGAGAAGTAGAGAGAGAGTGAGAAAGAGAGAGTGAGATAGAGAAGTAGAGAGAGTGAGAAATAGAGACGTAGAGAGAGTGAGAAAGAGAGAGTGAGATAGAGAAGTAGAGAGAGAGTGAGAAATAGAGTGAGAAATAGAGACGTAGAGAGAGAGTGAGAAAGAGTGAGAAATAGAGTAGAGAGCAAAAGAGAGTGAGAAATAGAGAAGTAGAGAGCAAAAGAGAGAGTGAGAAGTAGAGAAGTAGAGAGCAAAAGAAAGAGTGAGAAATATAGAAATAGAGAGAGAGTGGGAAAGAGAGTGAGAATTAGAGAAGTAGAGAGCGAAAGAGAGAGTGAGAAAGAGAGAGTGGTTGCTAAGCAGTTAATAGGTGGTTGCTAAACCCTGGCTGGGGTGCCGGGGTGTCCAAACTTTTGACTGATAGCTGCTCCATACAGCAGCTCCTCCATACACTCACAGTACTGGAGGAGCAGGGGAGAGAAGGGGTTCCGTGCGCAGAGCTGCTCGTGTGCGAGATGGAACTCTGGGCCCCCCATTCATTTCTATGGGAAAACTTCGTACGAAAATTGTACGAAAACCGTACGTCGTATCGCTTCGCAACCTGCTATTAATTTAAAGATCTCGGTAAGATCTATAAGCTCGCCAAATTTGGTTTTCGTATCTCAAAAATTGTGGCGGTTACGGACGTTTAAAATTTCGCCCCATTCATTCCTATGGGGAAAAAATGCGTACGTTTACGAAGTTTTTACGAAAACCGTACGATAAATCGCTCCAAAAAGCACAAGCACGCTAAGTTGGCATAGGTCCTACGATCTGTGAAAGTTTCGTGATTCTACGTTGAAAGCTCTAGGAGGAGTAGCGTACAGAAAAAAAGGCGTAAGAATAATAATAATAATAATAATAAGAAGATTACGAAGAACAAGAAGTTGGCTTTTCCAAGCCAACTTAACTAGAAAAGGAAAGTTCGATAACAAACTTTAAGTTGGCTTGGAAAAGTACGTTAATAACGTTGAAAAAGTTAAAATGGTTGCTAAGATATTTCTGTCTAAAGCGTGTGAAGAGTGGTTGCTTTGCTGTTGACTTTCAGCTAAATGTTAAAGTCTAAAAAGTTTTGGCTAACATGGTGAAAAGCTAATAATTGTCTTATAAAGTAATATAAACACTTTACTTTATATATACCTATATAAAGTAAAGTGTTGCTAAGTGGTTGCTAGGTAGTTACTAGGCAGTTGCTAATGTATTCCACATCGTTGCTTAGTGTTTGCTAATTGGTTGCTAAGCAGATTCTTACATATTCCAGGTGGTTGCTAAGCTGTTGCTAACTGGTTGCTAGGCAATTGCTAATGTATTCCACATGGTTGTTAAGTGGTTGCTAGGCAGTTTCTAATATTTTCCAGGTGGTTGCTAAGTGGTTGCTAACTGGTTGCTATGCAGTTGCTAACATATTCCACATGGTTTCCAAGTGGTTGCTAAGGTGTTGATACGGTATCCGGGTTGGTTGCTAAGGTGTTGCTAGGTGGTTGCTAAGGTGTTGCTATGGTATCCAGGGTGGTTGGTAAGGTGTTGCTAGGTGGTTGCTAGGTGGTTGCTAAGGTGTTGCTATGGTATCCGGGGTGTTGCCAAGGTGTTGCTAGGTGGTTGCTAGGGTGTTGCTAGGCGGTTGCTAGGCGGTTGCTATGGTATCCGGGGTGGTTGCTAAGGTGTTGCTAGGTGGTTGCTAGGTGGTTGCTAAGGTGTTGCTATGCGGTTGCTAAGGTGTTGCTATGGTATCTGGGGTGGTTGCTAAGGTGTTGCTAGGTGGTTGCTAGGGTGTTGCTATGGTATCTGGGGTGGTTGCTAAGGTGTTGCTAGATGGTTGCTAAGGTGTTGCTATGGTATCCGGGGTGGTTGCTAAGGTGTTGCTAGGTGGTTGCTAAGGTGTTGTTATGGTATCCTGGGTGGTTGCTAAGGTGTTGCTAGGTGGTTGCTAGGCGGTTGCTAAGGTGTTGTTATGGCATCCGGGGTGGTTGCTAAGATGTTGCTAGGTGGTTGCTAAGGTGTTGCTATGGTATCCGGGGTGGTTGCTAAGGTGTTGCTAGGTGGTTGCTAAGGTGTTGCTAGGTGGTTGCTAAGGTGTTGCTATGGTATCTGGGGTGGTTGCTAAGGTGTTGCTAGGCGGTTGCTAAGGTGTTGCTAGGCGGTTGCTAAGGTGTTGCCAGGTGGTTGCTAAGGTGTTGCTATGGTATCCGGGTGGTTGCTAGGGGGTTGCTAACGTGTTGCTAGGCGGTTGCTAAGGTGTTGCTATGGTATCCAGGGTGGTTGCTAAGGTGTTGCTAGGCGGTTGCTATGGTATCTGGGTTGGTTGCTAAGGTGTTGCTAGGTGGTTGCTAAGGTGTTGCTAGGTGGTTGCTAGGTGGTTGCTAAGGTGTTGCTAGATGGTTGCTAAGGTGTTGCTATGGTATCCGGGGTGGTTGCTAGGTGGTTGCTAAGGTGTTGCTATGTTATCCTGGGTGGTTGCTAAGGTGTTGCTAGGTGGTTGCTAGGTGGTTGCTAAGGTGTTGCTATGGTATCCGAGGTGGTTGCTAAATGGTTACTAGGCAGTTCCTAACATATTCCACATGGTTGCTAAGTGGTTGCTAGGCACTTGCTAATGTTTTCCAGGTGGTTGCTAAGGTGTATCTAACTGGTTGCTAGGCAGTTGCTAATATTTCTGAAGTGGTTGCTAAGCAGTTGCTAGGCAGTTGTTAATGTTTTCCAGGTGGTTGCTAAGGTGTTGCTAACTGGTTGCTAGGCAGTTGCTAACGTATTCCACATGGTTGCTAAGTGGTTGCTAGGCAGTTGCTAACATTTTCCAGGTGGTTGCTAAGGTGTTGCTAACTGGTTGCTAGGCAGTTGCTAACATATTCCAGACATAAAAAGAAAGAGAAAGCAAGACATAGAAAAGTAGAGTGAAAGAGAAGTAGAGAGAAGAGCGAGAAATAAAGAAAGAGTAAGAGAGAATAGAGAAATAGAAAAGTAGCGAGAAAGAGAAATTGAGACGTAGAGAGAGAGAGTGAGAAAGAGAGAAAGAAAGAGTGAGAAATAGAGAAGTAGAGAGCAAAAGAGAGTGAGAAATAGAGAAGTAGAGAGAGTGAGAAAGAGAGAGTGAGAAATAAAGAAATGTAAAGAGCAAAAGAGAGAGTGAGAAATAGAGAAGTAGAGAGAAAAAGATATAGAGACATAGAGCGTGAGAAAGAGATAAGTAGAGAGCAAAAGAGAGTGAGAAATAGAGAAGTAGAGAGCAAAAGAGAGAGTGAGAAATAGAGAAGTAGAGAGAGTGAGAAATAGAGACGTAGAGAGAGTGAGAAATAGAGAAGTAGAGAGCAAAAGAGAGTGAGAAATAGAGAAGTAGAGAGAGTGAGAAAGAGAGTGTGAGAAATAGAGACGTAGAGAGAGAGTGAGAAAGAAAGAGTGAGAAATAGAGAAGTAGAGAGCAAAAGAGAGTGAGAAATAGAGAAGTAGAGAGCAAAAGAGAGTGAGAAATAGAGACATAGAGAGAGAGTGAGAAAGAGAGAGTGAGAAATAGAGAAGTAGAGAGCAAAAGAGAGAGTGAGAAGTAGAGAGCAAAAGAGAGAGCGAGAAGTAGATAAGTAGAGAGCAAAAGAGAGAGTGAGAAACAGAGAAGTAGAGAGCAAAAGATAGAGTGAAAAGTAGAGAGAGAGTGAGAAAGAGAGAGTGAGAGAAGTAGAGAGAGAGTGAGAAAGAGAGAGTGAGAGAAGTAGAGAGAGAGTGAGAAAGAGAGAGTGGTTGCTAAGCAGTTAATAGGTGGTTGCAAAGCGCTGGCTGGGGTGCCCGGGGTGTCCAAACTTTTGACTGATAGCTGCTCCATACAGCAGCTCCTCCATACACTCACAGTACTGGAGGAGCAGGGGAGAGAAGGGGTTCCGTGCGCAGAGCTGCTCGTGTGTGAGATGGAACTCTGGGCCCCCCATTCATTTCTATGGGAAAACTTCGTACGACAATTGTACGAAAACCGTACGTCGTATCGCTTCGCAACCTATTATTAATTTAAAGATCTTGATAAGATCTATTAGCTCGCCGAATTTGGTCTCCGTATCTCAAAAATTGTGACCGTCACGGACGTTCAAAATTCTCCCCCATTCATTCCTATGGGGAAAAAATGCGTACGTTTACGAAGTTTTTACGAAAACCGTACGATAAATCGCTCCAAAAAGCACAAGCAACGTAATTCACTATAGGTCCTACGATCCGTGAAAGTTTCGTGATTCTACGATAAAAGCTCTAGGAGGAGTAGCGTACAGAAAAAAAGGCGTAAGAATAATAATAATAACTAGAAAAGGTAAAGTTCGTGAACGAACTTTAAGTTGGCTTGGAAAAGAACGCTAATAACGTTAAAAAGTTAAAATGGTTGCTAAGCTTTTTCCGTGTGAAGAGTCATTGATATGCTGTTAACGCTAAATGCTAAAAACGCTGACATCTAAAAACATTTGGTTAAACGCTGAAATCTAAAAACATTTGGTTAAACGCTGAAATCTAAAAATGTTTGATTAAACGCTGAAATCTAAAAACGTTAGGTTAAACGATGAAATCTAAAAACATTTGGTTAAACGCTGAAATCTAAAAACGTTTGATTAAACGCTGACATCTAAAAACGTTTGGTTAAACGCTGAAATCTAAAAACGCTTGTTTAAATGCTGAAATCGTAAAACTTTTGGTTAAACTTTTGATTGCTAATGTGTTGCTAGGCGGTTGCTATAATTTCTGAAAAGGTTGCTAAGCTGTTGCTAGGCAATTGCTAATGTTTTCCAGGTGGTTGCTAAGCTGTTGCTAACTGGTTGCTAGGCAATTGCTAACATATAACAGGTGGTTGCTAAGGTGTTGCTAGGTGGTTGCTAGGGTGTTGCTAGGTTGTTGCTATCATTTCTAAAGTGGTTGCTAAGTGGTTGCTAGGCAGTTGCTATCGTTTTCCTAGTGGTTGTTAAGGTGTTGCTAAGTGGTTGCTAGGCAGTTGCTATCATTTCTAAAGTGGTTGCTAGGCAGTTGCTAACGTTTTCCCAATGGTTGTTAAGGTGTTGCTAAGTGGTTGCTAGGCAGTTGCTTTCGTTTCTAAAGTGGTTGCTAAGTGGTTGCTAGGCAGTTGCTAACGTTTTCCAGGTGGTTGCTAAGTGGTTGCTAGGCAGTTGCTAACGTTTTCCAGGTGGTTGCTAGGCAGTTGCTAAGTGGTTGCTAGGCAGTTGCTAACGTTTTCCAAGTGGTTGCTAGGCAGTTGCTAAGTGGTTGCTAGGCAGTTGCTAACATTTTCCAGGTGGTTGCTAAGTGGTTGCTAGGTAGTTGCTAACATATTCCAGGTGGTTGCTAGGCAGCTGCTAAGTGGTTGCTAGGCAGTTGCTAACGTTTTCCAGGTGGTTGCTAAGTGGTTGCTAGGCAGTTGCTAACGTTTTCCAGGTGGTTGCTAGGCAGTTGCTAAGTGGTTGCTAGGCAGTTGCTAACGTTTTCCAAGTGGTTGCTAGGCAGTTGCTAAGTGGTTGCTAGGCAGTTGCTAACGTTTTCCAGGTGGTTGCTAAGTGGTTGCTAGGCAGTTGCTAACGTTTTCCAGGTGGTTGCTAGGCAGTTGCTAAGTTGTTGCTAGGCAGTTGCTAACGTTTTCCAGGTGGTTGCTAAGTGGTTGCTAGGCAGTTGCTAACGTATTCCAGGTGGTTGCTAGGCAGTTGCTAAGTGGTTGCTAGGCAGTTGCTAACGTTTTCCAGGTGGTTGCTCAGTGGTTGCTAGGCAGTTGCTAACGTTTTCCAGGTGGTTGCTAAGGTGTTGCTAAGTGGTTGCTAGGCAGTTGCTAACGTTTTCCAGGTGGTTGCTAGGCAGTTGCTAAGTGGTTGCTAGGCAGTTGCTAACGTTTTCCAAGTGGTTGCTAGGCAGTTGCTAAGTGGTTGCTAGGCAGTTGCTAACATTTTCCAGGTGGTTGCTAAGTGGTTGCTAGGTAGTTGCTAACATATTCCAGGTGGTTGCTAGGCAGCTGCTAAGTGGTTGCTAGGCAGTTGCTAACGTTTTCCAGGTGGTTGCTAAGTGGTTGCTAGGCAGTTGCTAACGTTTTCCAGGTGGTTGCTAGGCAGTTGCTAAGTGGTTGCTAGGCAGTTGCTAACGTTTTCCAAGTGGTTGCTAGGCAGTTGCTAAGTGGTTGCTAGGCAGTTGCTAACGTTTTCCAGGTGGTTGCTAAGTGGTTGCTAGGCAGTTGCTAACGTTTTCCAGGTGGTTGCTAGGCAGTTGCTAAGTTGTTGCTAGGCAGTTGCTAACGTTTTCCAGGTGGTTGCTAAGTGGTTGCTAGGCAGTTGCTAACGTATTCCAGGTGGTTGCTAGGCAGTTGCTAAGTGGTTGCTAGGCAGTTGCTAACGTTTTCCAGGTGGTTGCTCAGTGGTTGCTAGGCAGTTGCTAACGTTTTCCAGGTGGTTGCTAAGTGGTTGCTAGGCAGTTGCTAACGTATTCCAGGTGGTTGCTAGGCAGTTGCTAAGTGGTTGCTAGGCAGTTGCTAACGTTTTCCAAGTGGTTGCTAGGCAGTTGCTAAGTGGTTGCTAGGCAGTTGCTAACGTTTTCCAGGTGGTTGCTAAGTGGTTGCTAGGCAGTTGCTAACGTTTTCCAGGTGGTTGCTAGGCAGTTGCTAAGTGGTTGCTAGGCAGTTGCTAACGTTTTCCAAGTGGTTGCTAGGCAGTTGCTCAGTGGTTGCTAGGCAGTTGCTAACGTTTTCCAGGTGGTTGCTAAGTGGTTGCTAGGCAGTTGCTAAGGTTTTCCAGGTGTTTGCTAAGTGGTTGCTAACTGGTTGCTAGGCAGTTGCTATAATTTCTAAAGTGGTTGCTAAGTTGTTGCTAAGTGGTTGCTAGGCAGTTGCTAACGTTTTCCAGGTGGTTGCTAAGGTGTTGCTAAGTGGTTGCTAGGCAGTTGCTAACGTTTTCCAGGTGGTTGCTAAGCAGTTAATAGGTGGTTGCTAAAACCTGGCTGGGGTGCCGGGGTGTCCAAACTTTTGACTGATAGCTGCTCCATACAGCAGCTCCTCCATACACTCACAGTACTGGAGGAGCAGGGGAGAGAAGGGGTTCCGTGCGCAGAGCTGCTCGTGTGTGAGATGGAACTCTGGGCCCCCCATTCATTTCTATGGGAAAACTTCGTACGACAATTGTACGAAAACCGTAAGTCGTATAACTTCGCAACCTCCTATTAATTTAAAGATCTCGATAAGATCTATAAGCTCGCCGAATTTGGTGTTCGTATCTCAAAAATTGTGGCAGTTACGGACGTTTAAAATTTGGCCCCATTCATTTCCTATGGGAAAAAAAAGCGCACGTTTACGAAGTTTTTACGAAAACCGTACGATAAATCGCTTAAAAAAGCACAAGCAACCTAATCGGGTATAGGTCCTACGATACTGCAAAGTTTCGTGATTCTACGTCAAAAGCCCTAGGAGGAGATGCGTATAGAAATTTGAGCGCGGAATAATAATAATAACTAGAAAAGGCAAAGTTCGTGAACGAACTTTAAGTTGGCTTGGAAAACAGCGCTAATAACGTTGAAAAGTTAAAATGGTTGTTAAGCTGTTTCTGTCTGAAGAGTCGTTGCTATGCTGTTAACTTTTGGCTAAAAGCTAATACCAAAAACGCTGTGATCTAAAAACGTTTGGTTAAACGCTTAAATCTAAAAACATTTGGTTAAACGCTGAAATCTAAAAACTTTTGGTTAATTGCTTACATTTAGAAATGTTTGGTAAAATGCTGAAATCTAAAAACTTTTGGTTAAACACTGAAATCTTAAAACATTTGTTTAAATGCTGAAATCTAAAAACTTTTGGTTAAACGCTGAAATCTTAAAACGTTTGTTTATATGTTGAAATCTAGAAACTTTTGGTTAAATGCTGAAATCTAAAAACTTTTGGTTACATGCTGAAATCTAAAAACTTTCCAGGTGGTTGCTTAGGTGTTGCTATAGTATCTGGGGTGGTTGCTGAGGTGTTGCTAGGTGGTTGCTAAGGTGTTGCTATGGTATCCAGGGTGGTTGCTAAGGTGTTGCTAGGTGGCTGCTAAGGTGTTGCTATGGTATCCAGGGTGGTTGCTAAGGTGTTGCTAGGTGGTTGCTAAGGTGTTGCTATGGTATCCAGGGAGGTTGCTAATGTGTTGCTAGGTGGTTGCTAATGTGTTGCTATGGTTTCTGGGGTGGTTGCTAAGGTGTTGCTAGGTGGTTGCTAAGGTGTTGCTATGGTATCCGGGGTGGTTAATAAGGTGTTGCTAGGTGATTGCTAGGTGGTTGCTAAGGAGTTGCTAGGCGGTTGCTAAGGTGTTGCTATGGTTTCTGGGGTGGTTGCTAAGGTGTTGCTAAGTGGTTGCTAGGCAGTTGCTATCATTCCTAAAGTGGTTGCTAAGTGGTTGCTAGGCAGTTGCTAACATTTTTCACGTGGTTGCTAGGCCTTGCTGTCATTTCTAAAGTGGTTGCTAAGCTGTTGCTAGGCAGTTGCTAACGTTTTCCAGGTGGTTGCTAAGGTGTTGCTAACTGGTTGCTAGGCAGTTGCTATAATTTCTAAAGTGGTTGCTAAGTGATTGCTAGGCAGTTGCCAACGTTTTCCAGGTGGTTGCTAAGGTGTTGCTAACTGGTTGTGGTGTGGGTTGTAGAGTGTGTGTGGTGTTGAGTGTGTGTGGTGTGGGGCGTGTGTGGTGTGTGGAGTGCGTGGTGTGGCTAAGGTGTTGCTAACTGGTTGTGGTGTGGGCTGTAGAGTGTGTGTGGTGTGGAGTGTGTTGGGTGTGGAGTTTGTGGGGTGTGTAGAGTGCGTGGTGTGGTGTGGGGTGTATGTGGGGTGTGCTGTGGAGTGTGTGTGTGTGGTATGGAGTGTGTGGAGTGTGGGGTGTGTCAGGTGTGGAGTGTGTGGTGTGGGGTAGGTGTGGTGTGAACTGTGTGTGGTATGTGTGGGGTGGAGTATGTATGGTGTGGGGTGTATGTGGTGTGGAGTGTGTGGTGTATGTGTGGTGGAGTGTGGGGTGTGTGTGGTGTGAACTGTGTGTGGTATGTGTGGGGTGGAGTGTGTATGGTGTGGGGTATGTGAGCTGTGGAGTGTGTGTGTGGTATGGAGAGTGTGGGGTATGTGTGGTGTGGGGTGTGAAGTGTGTGGTATGTGTGGGGTGGAGTGTGTGTGGTGTGGGGTATGTGAGCTGTGGAGTGTGTGCGTGGTATGGAGAGTGTGGGGTATGTGTGGTGTGGGGTGTGAAGTATGTGTGGGGTGGGGTATATGAGCTGTGGAGTGTGTGTGTGGTATGGAGTGTGTGGGGTGTGGGGTATGTGTGGTGTGGCGTGTGTGGTGTGAAGTGTGTGTGGTATGTGTGGGGTGGAGTGTGTGTGGTGTGGGGTGTGTGAGCTGTGGAGTGTGTGTGTGTTTTAAAGTGTGTGTGGTGTGGGGTATGAATTGTGTGTGGGGTGGAGTGTGTGTGGTGTGGGCTATGTGAGCTGTGGTGGTTTAAAGTGTGTGGTTTAAAGTGTGGTGTGGGGTTTGTGTGGTGTGGAGTGTTTGTGGTGTTGGGTATGTGTGGTTTGAAGTGTGTGTGGTGTGGGGTATGTGTGGTTTGAAGTGTTTGTGGTGTGGGGTTTGTGTGGTTTGAAGTGTGTGTGGTGTGCGGTTTGTGTGGTGTGGAGTGTGTGTGGTGTGGGGTATGTGTGGTTTGAAGTGTGTGTGGTGTGGGGTGTGTGCGGTGTGGGGTGTGAAGTGTGTGTGGTATGTGTGGGGTGGAGTGTGTGTGGTGTGGGGTATGTGAGCTGTGGAGTTTGTGTGTGGTTTAAAGTGTGTGTGGTGTGGGGTTTGTGTGGTGTGGAGTGTGTGTGTGGTATGTGTGTGGTGTGGGGTATGTGTGGTTTAAAGTGTGTGGTGTGGGGTATGTGTGATGTGGAGTGTGTGTGGTATGTGTGGTTTGAAGTGTGTGTGGTGTGGTGTATGTGTGGTGTGGAGTGTGTGGGGTGGAGTGTGTTTGGTGTGAGGTATGTGTGGTGTGGAATGTGTGTAGGGTGTGGTGTGGACTGTGTGTGGTGTGGTGTGTGGTGTGTAGAGTGTATGTGGTGTGGGCTGTGGAGTTTGTGTGGTGTGGAGTGAGTGTGGGGAGTGGACTGTGTGTTGTGTGGTGAGTGTGTGGAGTGTGTGTGGTGTGGGGTGTGAAGTGTGTGGTGTGGGGTATGTGTGGTTTGAAGTGTGTGTGGTGTGGGGTATGTGTGATGTGGAGTGTATGTGGTGTGGGGTATGTGTAATGTGGAGTGTGTGTGGTGTGGGGTGTGAAGTGTGTGGTGTGGCGTATGTGTGGTTTGAAGTGTGTGTGGTGTGGGGTATGTGTAATGTGGAGTGTATGTGGTGTGGGGTATGTGTGGTTTGAAGTGTGTGTGGTGTGGTGTATGTGTGGTGTGGTGTGGGGTATGTGTGGTTGGGTAGTAAAGTGTGTGTCGTGTGCGTGCGTGTAGTGTGGTGTGTGTGTAGTGTGGTATTGGTTCTGGTGTGGGTTGTGTTCAGCAGTCTCTTCTCCATACAGATACAGTACTGAGGAGCAGGGCAGAGAGGGGGGCCGTGCGCAGGATCGGCTGGTGTGTGTGAGATGGCCAACATTCCGCCCATTCATTCCTATGGGGAAAGTTCGTACGATAATTTTACGAAAACCGTAAATCGTATCGGTGAGATCAGCATATCGTCTGAAACGTCTCTGCAAGTTCTGTATGTCTTGAGAATTTCGTGGTTCTAGCTCGAAAATTGTGACTTTTAGAGCCGTTTGAAAAAAGTGTGAATGGAAGTCTATGGGAAAAAATCTGACTTTGGCGGACCACCGATCGGACCCTGGTGGTCCGATCACTTAGAAAAGCACAAGCACACCCCGCGGCAATAGGTTCTATCATCTTGTGAAGTTTGGTGGTTCTAGCTTGAAAACTGTAGGAGGAGAAACTGTTTATAAAAAGTTTATAGAATAATAATAATAACTAGAAAAGGTAAAGTTCGTGAACGAACTTTAAGTTGGCTTGGAAAAGAACGCTAATAACATTAAAAAGTTAAAATGGTTGCTAAACGCTAAATGCCAAAAACAAGGAAATCTAAAAATGTTTGGTTAAACGTTGAAATCTAAAAATGTTTGGTTAAACGCTGAAAACTAAAAATGTTTGGTTAAACCCTGAAATCTAAAAACATTTGGATAAATGTTAAAATCTTGAAAGTGGTTGCTAGGCAGTTGCTAACGTCTTACAGGTGGTTGCTAAGCTGTTGCTAAGCGGTTGCTAGTTATTTGCTAATGTATTACACATGGTTGCTAAGTGGTTGCAAGGCGGTTGCTAAACAGTTGCTTATGTTTTCCAGGTGGTGGCTAAAATGTAGCTAACTGGTTGCTAGGCAGTTGCTAAGTGGTTGCTAGGCAGTTGCTAACGTTTTCCAGGTGGTTGCTAAGTGGTTCCTAGGCAGTTGCTAATGTTTTCCAGGTGGTTGCTAAGTGGTTGCTAGGCAGTTGCTAACATATTCCAGGTGGTTGCTAGGCAGTTGCTAAGTGGTTGCTAGGCAGTTGCTAACGTTTTCCAAGTGGTTGCTAGGCAGTTGCTCAGTGGTTGCTAGGCAGTTGCTAACGTTTTCCAGGTGGTTGCTAAGTGGTTGCTAGGCAGTTGCTATCATATTCCAGGTGGTTGCTAGGCAGTTGCTAAGTGGTTGCTAGGCAGTTGCTAACGTTTTCCAGGTGGTTGCTAAGTGGTTGCTAGGCAGTTGCTAACGTATTCCACGTGGTTGCTCGGCAGTTGCTAAGTGGTTGCTAGGCAGTTGCTAACGTTTTCCAGGTGGTTGCTAAGTGGTTGGTAGGCAGTTGCTAACGTTTTCCAGGTGGTTGCTAAGTGGTTGCTAGGCAGTTGCTAACGTTTTCCAGGTGGTTGCTAGGCAGTTGCTAAGTGGTTGCTAGGCAGTTGCTAACGTTTTCCAAGTGGTTGCTAGGCAGTTGATAAGTGGTTGCTAGGCAGTTGCTAACATTTTCCAGGTGGTTGCTAAGTGGTTGCTAGGTAGTTGCTAACATATTCCAGGTGGTTGCTAGGCAGCTGCTAAGTGGTTGCTAGGCAGTTGCTAACGTTTTCCAGGTGGTTGCTAAGTGGTTGCTAGGCAGTTGCTAACGTTTTCCAGGTGGTTGCTAGGCAGTTGCTAAGTGGTTGCTAGGCAGTTGCTAACGTTTTCCAAGTGGTTGCTAGGCAGTTGCTAACTGGTTGCTAGGCAGTTGCTAACGTTTTCCAGGTGGTTGCTAAGTGGTTGCTAGGCAGTTGCTAACGTTTTCCAGGTGGTTGCTAGGCAGTTGCTAACGTTTTCCAGGTGGTAGCTAAGTGGTTGCTAGGCAGTTGCTAACGTATTCCAGGTGGTTGCTAGGCAGTTGCTAAGTGGTTGCTAGGCAGTTGCTAACGTTTTCCAGGTGGTTGCTCAGTGGTTGCTAGGCAGTTGCTAACGTTTTCCAGGTGGTTGCTAAGTGGTTGCTAGGGAGTTGCTAACGTATTCCAGGTGGTTGCTAGGCAGTTGCTAAGTGGTTGCTAGGCAGTTGCTAACGTTTTCCAAGTGGTTGCTAGGCAGTTGCTAAGTGGTTGCTAGGCAGTTGCTAACGTTTTCCAGTTGGTTGCTAGGCAGTTGCTAAGTGGTTGCTAGGCAGTTGCTAACGTTTTCCAAGTGGTTGCTAGGCAGTTGCTAAGTGGTTGCTAGGCAGTTGCTAACGTTTTCCAGGTGGTTGCTAAGTGGTTGCTAGGCAGTTGCTATAATTTCTAAAGTGGTTACTAAGTGGTTGCTAGGCAGTTGCTAACGTTTTCCAGGTGGTTGCTAAGGTGTTGCTAAGTGGTTGCTAGGCACTTGTTAACGTTTTCCAGGTGGTTGCTAAGGTGTTGCTAAGTGGTTGCTAGGCAGTTGCTAACATTTTCCAGGTGGTTGCTAAGGTGTTGCTAAGTGGTTGCTAGGCAGTTGCTAACGTTTTCCAGGTGGTTGCTAAGGTGGTTGCTAAGCAGTTAATAGGTGGTTGCTAAACCCTGGCTGGGGTGCCGGGGTATCCAAACTTTTGACTGATAGCTGCTCCATACAGCAGCTCCTCCATACACTCACAGTACTGGAGGAGCAGGGGAGAGAAGGGGTTCCGTGTGCAGAGCTGCTCGTGGTCGAGATGGAACTCTGGGCCCCCCATTCATTTCTATGGGAAAACTTCGTACGACAATTGTACGAAAACCGTACGTCGTATCATTTCGTAAAGCATATTTTCGGAAAGAATGTGGTAAGTTTTATAGACCAGCCGAATTACGTCTTCGTATCTCAAAAATTGTGACGTTCACGGCCGTTCAAAATTCTCGCCCATTCATTCCTATGGGAAAAAAACGCTCACGTTTACGAAGTTTTTACGAAAACCGTACGATATATCGCTTCAAAAAGCACAAGCAACCTAATCGGGCATAGGTCCGACGATCCTGTAAAGTTTCGAGTTTCTACGTTAAAAGCCCTAGGAGGAGATAGTGATTAAATTTTGCGAAGAGAATAATAATAAGTAGAATAAGAAGATTACGAAGAACAATAAGTTGGCTTTTCCAAGCCAACTTAATAATAAGATTACGAAGAACAGTAAGTTGGCTTTTCCAAGCCAACTTAATAATAATAACTAGAAAAGGCAAAGTTCGTGAACGAACTTTAAGTTGGCTTGGAAAACAGCGCTAATAACGTTGAAAAGTTAAAATGGTTGTTAAGCTGTTTCTGTCTGAAGAGTCGTTGCTATGCTGTTAACTTTTGGCTAAAAGCTAATACCAAAAACGCTGTGATCTAAAAACGTTTGGTTAAACGCTTAAATCTAAAAACATTTGGTTAAACGCTGAAATCTAAAAACTTTTGGTTAATTGCTTACATTTAGAAATGTTTGGTAAAATGCTGAAATCTAAAAACTTTTGGTTAAACACTGAAATCTTAAAACATTTGTTTAAATGCTGAAATCTAAAAACTTTTGGTTAAACGCTGAAATCTTAAAACGTTTGTTTATATGTTGAAATCTAGAAACTTTTGGTTAAATGCTGAAATCTAAAAACTTTTGGTTACATGCTGAAATCTAAAAACTTTCCAGGTGGTTGCTTAGGTGTTGCTATAGTATCTGGGGTGGTTGCTGAGGTGTTGCTAGGTGGTTGCTAAGGTGTTGCTATGGTATCCAGGGTGGTTGCTAAGGTGTTGCTAGGTGGCTGCTAAGGTGTTGCTATGGTATCCAGGGTGGTTGCTAAGGTGTTGCTAGGTGGTTGCTAAGGTGTTGCTATGGTATCCAGGGAGGTTGCTAATGTGTTGCTAGGTGGTTGCTAATGTGTTGCTATGGTTTCTGGGGTGGTTGCTAAGGTGTTGCTAGGTGGTTGCTAAGGTGTTGCTATGGTATCCGGGGTGGTTAATAAGGTGTTGCTAGGTGATTGCTAGGTGGTTGCTAAGGAGTTGCTAGGCGGTTGCTAAGGTGTTGCTATGGTTTCTGGGGTGGTTGCTAAGGTGTTGCTAAGTGGTTGCTAGGCAGTTGCTATCATTCCTAAAGTGGTTGCTAAGTGGTTGCTAGGCAGTTGCTAACATTTTTCACGTGGTTGCTAGGCCTTGCTGTCATTTCTAAAGTGGTTGCTAAGCTGTTGCTAGGCAGTTGCTAACGTTTTCCAGGTGGTTGCTAAGGTGTTGCTAACTGGTTGCTAGGCAGTTGCTATAATTTCTAAAGTGGTTGCTAAGTGATTGCTAGGCAGTTGCCAACGTTTTCCAGGTGGTTGCTAAGGTGTTGCTAACTGGTTGTGGTGTGGGTTGTAGAGTGTGTGTGGTGTTGAGTGTGTGTGGTGTGGGGCGTGTGTGGTGTGTGGAGTGCGTGGTGTGGCTAAGGTGTTGCTAACTGGTTGTGGTGTGGGCTGTAGAGTGTGTGTGGTGTGGAGTGTGTTGGGTGTGGAGTTTGTGGGGTGTGTAGAGTGCGTGGTGTGGTGTGGGGTGTATGTGGGGTGTGCTGTGGAGTGTGTGTGTGTGGTATGGAGTGTGTGGAGTGTGGGGTGTGTCAGGTGTGGAGTGTGTGGTGTGGGGTAGGTGTGGTGTGAACTGTGTGTGGTATGTGTGGGGTGGAGTATGTATGGTGTGGGGTGTATGTGGTGTGGAGTGTGTGGTGTATGTGTGGTGGAGTGTGGGGTGTGTGTGGTGTGAACTGTGTGTGGTATGTGTGGGGTGGAGTGTGTATGGTGTGGGGTATGTGAGCTGTGGAGTGTGTGTGTGGTATGGAGAGTGTGGGGTATGTGTGGTGTGGGGTGTGAAGTGTGTGGTATGTGTGGGGTGGAGTGTGTGTGGTGTGGGGTATGTGAGCTGTGGAGTGTGTGCGTGGTATGGAGAGTGTGGGGTATGTGTGGTGTGGGGTGTGAAGTATGTGTGGGGTGGGGTATATGAGCTGTGGAGTGTGTGTGTGGTATGGAGTGTGTGGGGTGTGGGGTATGTGTGGTGTGGCGTGTGTGGTGTGAAGTGTGTGTGGTATGTGTGGGGTGGAGTGTGTGTGGTGTGGGGTGTGTGAGCTGTGGAGTGTGTGTGTGTTTTAAAGTGTGTGTGGTGTGGGGTATGAATTGTGTGTGGGGTGGAGTGTGTGTGGTGTGGGCTATGTGAGCTGTGGTGGTTTAAAGTGTGTGGTTTAAAGTGTGGTGTGGGGTTTGTGTGGTGTGGAGTGTTTGTGGTGTTGGGTATGTGTGGTTTGAAGTGTGTGTGGTGTGGGGTATGTGTGGTTTGAAGTGTTTGTGGTGTGGGGTTTGTGTGGTTTGAAGTGTGTGTGGTGTGCGGTTTGTGTGGTGTGGAGTGTGTGTGGTGTGGGGTATGTGTGGTTTGAAGTGTGTGTGGTGTGGGGTGTGTGCGGTGTTGGGTGTGAAGTGTGTGTGGTATGTGTGGGGTGGAGTGTGTGTGGTGTGGGGTATGTGAGCTGTGGAGTTTGTGTGTGGTTTAAAGTGTGTGTGGTGTGGGGTTTGTGTGGTGTGGAGTGTGTGTGTGGTATGTGTGTGGTGTGGGGTATGTGTGGTTTAAAGTGTGTGGTGTGGGGTATGTGTGATGTGGAGTGTGTGTGGTATGTGTGGTTTGAAGTGTGTGTGGTGTGGTGTATGTGTGGTGTGGAGTGTGTGGGGTGGAGTGTGTTTGGTGTGAGGTATGTGTGGTGTGGAATGTGTGTAGGGTGTGGTGTGGACTGTGTGTGGTGTGAGGTGTGTGGTGTGTAGAGTGTATGTGGTGTGGGCTGTGGAGTTTGTGTGGTGTGGAGTGAGTGTGGGGAGTGGACTGTGTGTTGTGTGGTGAGTGTGTGGAGTGTGTGTGGTGTGGGGTGTGAAGTGTGTGGTGTGGGGTATGTGTGGTTTGAAGTGTGTGTGGTGTGGGGTATGTGTGATGTGGAGTGTATGTGGTGTGGGGTATGTGTAATGTGGAGTGTGTGTGGTGTGGGGTGTGAAGTGTGTGGTGTGGCGTATGTGTGGTTTGAAGTGTGTGTGGTGTGGGGTATGTGTAATGTGGAGTGTATGTGGTGTGGGGTATGTGTGGTTTGAAGTGTGTGTGGTGTGGTGTATGTGTGGTGTGGTGTGGGGTATGTGTGGTTGGGTAGTAAAGTGTGTGTCGTGTGCGTGCGTGTAGTGTGGTGTGTGTGTAGTGTGGTATTGGTTCTGGTGTGGGTTGTGTTCAGCAGTCTCTTCTCCATACAGATACAGTACTGAGGAGCAGGGCAGAGAGGGGGGCCGTGCGCAGGATCGGCTGGTGTGTGTGAGATGGCCAACATTCCGCCCATTCATTCCTATGGGGAAAGTTCGTACGATAATTTTACGAAAACCGTAAATCGTATCGGTGAGATCAGCATATCGTCTGAAACGTCTCTGCAAGTTCTGTATGTCTTGAGAATTTCGTGGTTCTAGCTCGAAAATTGTGACTTTTAGAGCCGTTTGAAAAAAGTGTGAATGGAAGTCTATGGGAAAAAATCTGACTTTGGCGGACCACCGATCGGACCCTGGTGGTCCGATCACTTAGAAAAGCACAAGCACACCCCGCGGCAATAGGTTCTATCATCTTGTGAAGTTTGGTGGTTCTAGCTTGAAAACTGTAGGAGGAGAAACTGTTTATAAAAAGTTTATAGAATAATAATAATAACTAGAAAAGGTAAAGTTCGTAAACGAACTTTAAGTTGGCTTGGAAAAGAACGCTAATAACATTAAAAAGTTAAAATGGTTGCTAAGCTTTTTCCGTCTGAAGAGTGTGAAGAGTCATTGATATGCTGTTAACTTTTGGCTAAACGCTAAATGCTAAAAACGCTGAAATCTAAAAACATTTGGTTAAACGCTGAAATCTAAAAACATTTGGTTAAATGCTGAAATCTAAAAACATTTGATTAAACGCTGAAATCTAAAAACGTTTGGTTAAACGCTGAAATCTAAAAATATTTAGTTAAACGCTGAAATCTAAAAACGTTTGATTAAACGCTGAAATCTAAAAACGTTTGGTTAAACGCTGAAATCTAAAAACGTTTGATTAAACAATGAATTCTAAAAACTCTTGTTTAAATGCTGAAATCGTACAACTTTTGGTTAAACTTTTGATTGCTAATGTGTTGCTAGGCAGTTGCTATCATTTCTGAAAAGGTTGCTAAGCTGTTGCTAGGCAGTTGCTAATGTTTTCCAGGTGGTTGTTAAGCTATTGCTAACTGGTTGCTAGGCAATTGCTAACATATACCAGGTAGTTGCTAAGGTGTTGCTAGGTGGTTGCTAAAGTGTTGCTATGCGGTTGCTAGGGTGTTGCTAGGTTGTTGCTAAGGTGTTGCTATGGTATCTGGGGTGGTTGCTAAGATGTTGCTACGTGGTTGCTAGGGTGTTGCTATGGTATCCGGGGTGGTTGCTAAGGTGTTTCTAGGTGGTTGCTAGGTGGTTGCTAAGGTGTTGCTATGGTATCCGGGGTGGTTGCTAAGATGTTGCTAGGTGGTTGCTAAGGTGTTGCTATGCGGTTGCTAGGGTGTTGCTAGGTGGTTGCTAAGGTGTTGCTATGGTATCTGGGGTGGTTGCTAAGGTGTTTCTAAGTGGTTGCTAGGTGGTTGCTAAGGTGTTGCTATGGTATCCGGGGTGGTTGCTAAGATGTTGCTTGGTGGTTGCTAAGGTGTTTCTATGGTATCTGGGGTGGTTGCTAAGGTGTTTCTAGGTGGTTGCTAAGGTGTTGCTATGGTATCCGGGGTGGTTGCTAAGATGTTGCTAGGTGGTTGCTAAGGTGTTGCTATGCGGTTGCTAAGGTGTTGCTATGGTATCTGGGGTGGTTGCTACGGTGTTGCTAGGTGGTTGCTAAGGTGTTGCTAGGTGGTTGCTAAGGTGTTGCTAGGTGGTTGCTAGGCAGTTGCTATCATTTCTAAAGTGGTTGCTAAGTGGTTGCTAGGCAGTTGCTAACGTTTTCCTAATGGTTGCTAAGGTGTTGGTAAGTGGTTGCTAGGCAGTTGCTATCATTTCTAAAGTGGTTGCTAAGTGGTTGCTAGGCAGTTGCTAACGTTTCCAGGTGGTTGCTAAGGTGTTGCTAAGTGGTTGCTAGGCAGTTGCTAACGTTTTCCAGGTGGTTGCTAAGGTGTTGCTAAGTGGTTGCTAGGCAGTTGCTATGTGAGGATTGAAGTGTGTGTGGTGTGGGGTATGTGTGGTTTGAAGTGTGTGTGGTGTGCGGTTTGAAGTGTGTGTGGTGTGGGGTTTGTGTGGTGTGGAGTGTGTGTGGTGTGGGGTATGTGTGGTTTGAAGTGTGTGTGTTGTGGGGTATGTGTGGTTTGAAGTGTGTGTGGTGTGGGGTTTGTGTGGTTTGAAGTGTGTGTGGTGTGGGGTATGTGTGGTTTGAAGTTAGTGTGGTGTGGGGTATGTGTGGTTTGAAGTGAGTGTGGTGTGGGGTATGTGTGGTTTGAAGTGTGTGTGGTGTGGGGTTTGTGTGGTTTGAAGTGTGAGTGGTGTGGGGTATGTGTGGTTTGAAGTGTGTGTGGTGTGGGGTATGTGAGCTGTGGAGTGTGTGTGTGGTATGGAGTGTGTGGGGTGTGGGGTATGTGTGCTGTGGAGTGTGTGTGTGGTATGGAGTGTGTGGGGTGTGGGGTATGTGTGCTGTGGAGTGTGTGTGGTGTGGGGTATATGAGCTGTGGAGTTTGTGTGTGGTTTAAAGTGTATGTGGTGTGGGGTATGTGTGGTGTGGAGTGTGTGGTGTTTGGTGTGAAGTGTGTGGTATGTGTGGGGTGGAGTGTGTGGTGTGGGGTATGTGAGCTGTGGAGTGTGTGTGGTTTAAAGTGTGTGTGTGGTGTGGGGTTTGTGTGGTGTGGAGTGTGTGTGGTGTGGGGTATGTGTGGTTTGAAGTGTGTGTGGAGTGGGGTTTGTGTGGTGTGGAGTGTGTGTGGTGTGGGGTATGTGTGGTTTGAAGTGTGGTTTAAAGTGTGTGTGGGGTGGAGTGTGTGTGGTGTGGGGTATGTGTGGTGTGGAATGTGTGTAAGGTGTGGTGTGGACTGTGTGTGGTGTGGGGTGTGTGGTGTGGGGTGTGTGTAGTGTTGTATTGGTTCTGGTGTGGGTTGTGTTCAGCAGTCTCTTCTCTATACAGATACAGTACTGAGGAGCAGGGCAGAGAGGGGGGCCGTGCGCAGGATCGGCTGGTGTGTGTGAGATGGCCAACATTCCGCCCATTCATTCCTATGGGGAAAGTTCGTACGATAATTTTACGAAAACCGTAAATCGTATCGGTGAGATCAGCATATCGTCTGAAACGTCTCTGCAAGTTCTGTATGTCTTGTGAATTTCGTGGTTCTAGCTCAAAAATTGTGACTTTTAGAGCCGTTTGAAAAAAGTGTGAATGGAAGTCTATGGGAAAAAATCTGACTTTGGCGGACCACCAATCGGACCCTGGTGGTCCGATCACTTAGAAAAGCACAAGCACACCCCGCGGCAATAGGTTCTATCATCTTGTGAAGTTTCGTGGTTCTGGCTTGAAAACTGTAGGAGGAGAAACTGTTTATAAAATTTACCGAGAATAATAATAATAATAACTAGAAAAGGTAAAGTTCGTGAACGAACTTTAAGTTGGCTTGGAAAAGAACGCTAATAACGTTAAAAAGTTAAAATGGTTGCTAAACGCTAAATGCCAAAAACACGGAAATCTAAAAACGTTTGGTTAAACGTTGAAATCTAAAAATGTTTGGTTAAACGCTGAAAACTAAAAATGTTTGGTTAAACCCTGAAATCTAAAAACATTTGGATAAATGCTAAAATCTTGAAAGTGGTTGCTAGGCAGTTGCTAACGTGTTACAGGTGGTTGCTAAGCTGTTGCTAAGCGGTTGCTAGTTATTTGCTAATGTATTACACATGGTTGCTAAGTGGTTGCAAGGCGGTTGCTAAACAGTTGCTTACGTTTTCCTAGTGGTTGCTAAGGTGTTGCTAAGTGGTTGCTAGGCAGTTGCTATCGTTTCTAATGTGGTTGCTAAGCTGTTGCTAGGCTGTTTCTAACGTTTTCCTGGTGGTTGCTAAGGTGTTGCTAACTGGTTGCTAGGCAGTTGCTATAATTTCTAAAGTGGTTGCTAGGCCGTTGCTAACGTTTTCCAGGTGGTTGCTAAGGTGTTGCTAAGTGGTTGCTAGGCAGTTGCTAACGTTTTCCAGGTGGTTGCTAAGGTGTTGCTAACTGGTTGCTAGGCAGCTGCTATAATTTCTAAAGTGGTTGCTAAGTGGTTGCTAGGCAGTTGCTAACGTTTTCCTAGTGGTTGCTAAGGTGTTGCTAAGTGGTTGCTAGGCAGTTGCTATCGTTTCTAAAGTGGTTGCTAAGCTGTTGCTAGGCTGTTTCTAACGTTTTCCTGATGGTTGCTAAGGTGTTGCTAACTGGTTGCTAGGCAGTTGCTATAATTTCTAAAGTGGTTGCTAAGTGGTTGCTAGGCAGTTGCTAACGTTTTCCAGGTGGTTGCTAAGGTGTTGCTAAGTGGTTGCTAGGCAGTTGCTAACGTTTTCCAGGTGGTTGCTAAGGTGTTGCTAACTGGTTGCTAGGCAGTTGCTATAATTTCTAAAGTGGTTGCTAAGTGGTTGCTAGGTAGTTGCTAACGTTTTCCTAGTGGTTGCTAAGGTGTTGCTAAGTGGTTGCTAGGCAGTTGCTATCGTTTCTAAAGTGCTTACTAAGCTGTTGCTAGGCTGTTTCTAACGTTTTCCTGGTGGTTGCTAAGGTGTTGCTAACTGGTTGCTAGGCAGTTGCTATCATTTCTAAAGTGGTTGCTAAGTGGTTGCTAGGCAGTTGCTAACGTTTTCCAGGTGGTTGCTAAGGTGTTGCTAAGTGGTTGCTAGGCAGTTGCTAACGTTTTCCAGGTGGTTGCTAAGGTGTTGCTAACTGGTTGCTAGGCAGTTGCTATCATTTCTAAAGTGGTTGCTAAGTGGTTGCTAGGCAGTTGCTAACGTTTTCCTAGTGGTTGCTAAGGTGTTGCTAAGTGGTTGCTAGGCAGTTGCTATCGTTTCTAAAGTGGTTGCTAAGCTGTTGCTAGGCTGTTTCTAACGTTTTCCTGGTGGTTGCTAAGGTGTTGCTAACTGGTTGCTAGGCAGTTGCTATAATTTCTAAAGTGGTTGCTAAGTGGTTGCTAGGCAGTTGCTAACGTTTTCCAGGTGGTTGCTAAGGTGTTGCTAAGTGGTTGCTAGGCAGTTGCTAACGTTTTCCAGGTGGTTGCTAAGTGGTTGCTAGGCAGTTGCTAACGTATTCCAGGTGGTTGCTAGGCAGTTGCTAACGTTTTCCAAGTGGTTGCTAGGCAGTTGCTAAGTGGTTGCTAGGCAGTTGCTAACGTTTTCCAGGTGGTTGCTAAGTGGTTGCTAGGCAGTTGCTAACGTTTTCCAGGTGGTTGCTAGGCAGTTGCTAAGTGGTTGCTAGGCAGTTGCTAACGTTTTCCAAGTGGTTGCTAGGCAGTTGCTAAGTGGTTGCTAGGCAGTTGCTAACGTTTTCCAAGTGGTTGCTAGGCAGTTGCTAAGTGGTTGCTAGGCAGTTGCTAACGTTTTCCAGGTGGTTGCTAAGTGGTTGCTAGGCAGTTGCTAACGTTTTCCTAGTGGTTGTTAAGGTGTTGCTGAGTGGTTGCTAGGCAGTTGCTATCATTTCTAAAGTGGTTGCTAAGTGGTTGCTAGGCATTTGCTAACGTTTTCCAGGTGGTTGCTAAGTGGTTGCTAACTGGTTGCTAGGCAGTTGCTATCATTTCTAAAGTGGTTGCTAAGTGGTTGCTAGGCAGTTGCTAACGTTTTCCTAGTGGTTGCTAAGTGGTTGCTAACTGGTTGCTAGGCAGTTGCTAACGTTTTCCAGGTGGTTGCTAAGGTGTTGCTAAGTGGTTGCTAGGCAGTTGCTAACGTTTTCCAGGTGGTTGCTAAGGTGGTTGCTAAGCAGTTAATAGGTGGTTGCTAAACCCTGGCTGGGGTGCCGGGGTGTCCAAACTTTTGACTGATAGCTGCTCCATACAGCAGCTCCTCCATACACTCACAGTACTGGAGGAGCAGGGGAGAGAAGGGGTTCCGTGCGCAGAGCTGCTCGTGTGTGAGATGGAACTCTGGGCCCCCCATTCATTTCTATGGGAAAACTTCGTACGACAATTGTACGAAAACCGTACGTCGTATCACTTCGCAACCTACTATTAATTTAAAGATCTCGATAAGATCTATAAGCTCGCCGAACTTGGTGTTTGTATCTCAAAAATTGTGGCGGTTACAGACGTTTCAAAATTCGCCCCATTCATTCCTATGGGAAAAAAATGCGTACGTTTACGAAGTTTTTACGAAAACCGTACGATATATCGCTTCAAAAAGCACAAGCAACCTAAGTTGGCATAGGTACTACGATACTGCAAAATTTCGTGATTCTACGTTAAAAGCTGTAGGAGGAGTAGCGTTACAGAAATTGTGGCGAGAATAATAATAATAACTAGATTGCAGTTCCTACAGAAACTGCGAGTGTGATTGCAGTGCTGGCTGGTATCTGCTATGGTGTTGCTAAGGTGTTGCTATGGTATCCGGGGTGGTTGCTAAGGTGTTGCTAGGTGGTTGCTAGGTGGTTGCTAGGGTGTTGCCAGGCAGTTGCTAAGGTGTTGCTATGGTATCCGGGGTGGTTGCTAAGGTGTTGCTAGGTGGTTGCTAGGTGGTTGCTAGGGTGTTGCTAGGCGGTTGCTAAGGTGTTGCTATGGTATCCGGGGTGGTTGCTAAGGTGTTGCTAGGGTGTTGCTAGGCGGTTGCTAAGGTGTTGCCATGGTATCCGGGGTGGTTGCTAAGGTGTTGCTAGGTGGTTGCTAGGTGGTTGCTAGGGTGTTGCTAGGCGGTTGCTAAGGTGTTGCTATGGTATTCGGGGTGGTTGCTAATGTGTTGCTAGGTGGTTGCTAGGTGGTTGCTAAGGTGTTGCTATCCGGTTGCTAAGGTGTTGCTTTGGTATCCGGGGTGGTTGCTAAGGGGTTGCTAGGTGGTTGCTAGGGTGTTGCTAGGCGGTTGCTAAGGTGTTGCTATGGTATCCGGGGTGGTTGCTAAGGTGTTGCTAGGTGGTTGCTAGGTGGTTGCTAGGGTGTTGCTAGGCGGTTGCTAAGGTGTTGCTATGGTATCCGGGGTGGTTGCTAAGGTGTTGCTAGGTGGTTGCTAGGGTGTTGCTATGGTATCCGGGGTGGTTGCTAAGGTGTTGCTAGGTGGTTGCTAGGTGGTTGCTAGGGTGTTGCTAGGCGGTTGCTAAGGTGTTGCTATGGTATCCGGGGTGGTTGCTAAGGTGTTGCTAGGTGGTTGCTAAGGTGTTGCTAGGCAGTTGCTAAGGTGTTGCTATGGTATCCGGGGTGGTTGCTAAGGTGTTGCTAGGTGGTTGCTAAGGTGTTGCTAGGCGGTTGCTAAGGTGTTGCTATGGTATCCGGGGTGGTTGCTAAGGTGTTGCTAGGTGGTTGCTAGGGTGTTGCTAGGCGGTTGCTAAGGTGTTGCTATGGTATCCGGGGTGGTTGCTAAGGTGTTGCTAGGTGGTTGCTAGGGTGTTGCTAGGCGGTTGCTAAGGTGTTGCTATGGTATCCGGGGTGGTTGCTAAGGTGTTGCTAGGTGGTTGCTAGGTGGTTGCTAGGGTGTTGCTAGGCGGTTGCTAAGGTGTTGCTATGGTATCCGGGGTGGTTGCTAAGGTGTTGCTAGGTGGTTGCTAGGTGGTTGCTAGGGTGTTGCTAGGCGGTTGCTAAGGTGTTGCTATGGTATCCGGGGTGGTTGCTAAGGTGTTTCTAGGTGGTTGCTAGGTGGTTGCTAGGGTGTTGCTAGGCGGTTGCTAAGGTGTTGCTATGGTATCCGGGGTGGTTGCTAAGGTGTTGCTAGGTGGTTGCTAGGTGGTTGCTAGGGTGTTGCTAGGCGGTTGCTAAGGTGTTGCTATGGTATCCGGGGTGTTTGCTAAGGTGTTGCTAGGTGGTTGCTAGGTGGTTGCTAGGGTGTTGCTAGGCGGTTGCTAAGGTGTTGCTATGGTATCCGGGGTGGTTGCTAAGGTGTTGCTAGGTGGTTGCTAGGTGGTTGCTAGGGTGTTGCTAGGGGGTTGCTAAGGTGTTGCTATGGTATCTGGGGTGGTTGCTAAGGTGTTGCTAGATGGTTGCTAGGTGGTTGCTATGGTGTTGCTAGGCGGTTGCTAAGGTGTTGCTATGGTATCCGGGGTGGTTGCTATGGTGTTTCTAGGTGGTTGCTAGGTGATGTATATGCATAAATTAGATTAAATGGTGTTTGCACGTTGCTACGCAACGTGCAAATACATCAATCAGCTATGCACGCTAGGTTGCTCTGGCCGTTCGGGGGTGTCCAAACTTTTGACCCGTGGCTCCATTACACACAGTACTGGGGGGCCGGGGTGTCCAAACTTTTGACCCGTGGCTCCATTACACACAGTACTGGGGGGCCGGGGTGTCCAAACTTTTGACCTAATGCTGTTTTATCCCATAGCTGCTCCATACACTCACAGTACTGGAGTTCTAGCTACCTGTCCTTCGATCTAGCTGCCGTCCTCCGATTGGCCCCATTCATTCCAATGGGGCCACTTCGTACGACATTCGTACGAAATCCGTACGTCGTAACTTTTCGTAACGCATATTTTCGGAAAGAGCTCAATAAGTTCTACAGGTCCTCAATTGGTTTCATCTTAGTATTTCAAAAATTGCGACGTCCACGGGCGTGCAAAGTTCTGCCCATTCATTTTCAATGGGCAAAAAAACGCGTACTTACGAAGTTTTTACGAAAAACGTAAGTCCGATCGGAAAGCTGTATACAAGCCCACCATTCCCGATATGGACGCACGTTTTCTCTTTTGAACGAAGTCGATATTTCGAAAACTGCGGCACTAGTTAACCGGACAAAAAACAGGTGGAATAATAATAATAATAATAATAATAAGAAGAAGAAGAAGAAGAATAAGACTTAAGAAGAACAATACTGTGATTGCATTACTGCAATCACACTAATAAGAAGATTACGAAGAACAATAAGTTGGCTTTTCCAAGCCAACTTAACTAGAAAAGGCAAAGTTCGTGAACGAACTTTAAGTTGGCTTGGAAAAGAACGCTAATAACGTTAAAAAGTTAAAATGGTTGCTAAGCTGTTTCTGTCTGAAGAGTGTGAAGAGTCGTTGATATGCTGTTAACTTTTGGCTAAACGCTAAATGCCAAAAACGCTGAAATCTAAAAACGTTTGGTTAAACGCTGAAATCTAAAAACGTTTGGTTAAACGCTGAAATCTAAAAACGTTTAGTGAAACGCTGAAATCTAAAAACGTTTGTTTAAATGCTCAAATCGTAAAACTTTTGGTTAATCTTTTGATTGCCAATTTGTTGCTAGGCAGTTGCTATCATTTCTGAAGTGGTTGCTAAGCTGTTGCTAGGCAGTTGCTAATGTTTTCCAGGTGGTTGCTAAGCTGTTGCTAACTGGTTGCTAGGCAGTTGCTAACATATTCCAGGTGGTTGCTAAGGTGTTGTTAGGTGGTTGCTAAGGTGTTGCTAGGCAGTTGCTAACGTATTCCAGGTGGTTGCTAAGTGGTTGCTAGGCAGTTGCTAACATTTTCCAGGTGGTTGCTAGGCAGTTGCTAAGTTGTTGCTAGGCAGTTGCTAACGTTTTCCAGGTGGTTGCTAAGTGGTTGCTAGGCAGTTGCTAACGTATTCCAGGTGGTTGCTAGGCAGTTGCTAAGTGGTTGCTAGGCAGTTGCTAACGTTTTCCAGGTGGTTGCTCAGTGGTTGCTAGGCAGTTGCTAACGTTTTCCAGGTGGTTGCTAAGTGGTTGCTAGGCAGTTGCTAACGTATTCCAGGTGGTTGCTAGGCAGTTGCTAAGTGGTTGCTAGGCAGTTGCTAACGTTTTCCAAGTGGTTGCTAGGCAGTTGCTAAGTGGTTGCTAGGCAGTTGCTAACGTTTTCCAGGTGGTTGCTAAGTGGTTGCTAGGCAGTTGCTAACGTTTTCCAGGTGGTTGCTAGGCAGTTGCTAAGTGGTTGCTAGGCAGTTGCTAACGTTTTCCAAGTGGTTGCTAGGCAGTTGCTAAGTGGTTGCTAGGCAGTTGCTAACGTTTTCCAAGTGGTTGCTAAGTGGTTGCTAGGCAGTTGCTAACATTTTCCAGGTGGTTGCTAGGCAGTTGCTAAGTTGTTGCTAGGCAGTTGTTAACGTTTTCCAGGTGGTTGCTAAGTGGTTGCTAGGCAGTTGCTAACGTATTCCAGGTGGTTGCTAGGCAGTTGCTAAGTGGTTGCTAGGCAGTTGCTAACGTTTTCCAGGTGGTTGCTCAGTGGTTGCTAGGCAGTTGCTAACGTTTTCCAGGTGGTTGCTAAGTGGTTGCTAGGCAGTTGCTAACGTATTCCAGGTGGTTGCTAGGCAGTTGCTAACGTTTTCCAAGTGGTTGCTAGGCAGTTGCTAAGTGGTTGCTAGGCAGTTGCTAACGTTTTCCAGGTGGTTGCTAAGTGGTTGCTAGGCAGTTGCTAACGTTTTCCAGGTGGTTGCTAGGCAGTTGCTAAGTGGTTGCTAGGCAGTTGCTAATGTTTTCCAAGTGGTTGCTAGGCAGTTGCTAAGTGGTTGCTAGGCAGTTGCTAACGTTTTCCAGGTGGTTGCTAAGTGGTTGCTAGGCAGTTGCTAACGTATTCCAGGTGGTTGCTAGGCAGTTGCTAAGTGGTTTCTAGGCAGTTGCTAACGTTTTCCAGGTGGTTGCTAAGTGGTTGCTAGGCAGTTGCTAACGTTTTCCAGGTGGTTGCTAAGGTGTTGCTAAGTGGTTGCTAGGCAGTTGCTAACGTTTTCCAGGTGGTTGCTAAGCAGTTAATAGGTGGTTGCTAAACCCTGGCTGGGGTGCCGGGGTGTCCAAACTTTTGACTGATAGCTGCTCCATACAGCAGCTCCTCCATACACTCACAGTACTGGAGGAGCAGGGGAGAGAAGGGGTTCCGTGCGCAGAGCTGCTCGTGTGTGAGATGGAACTCTGGGCCCCCCATTCATTTCTATGGGAAAACTTCGTACGACAATTGTACGAAAACCGTACGTCGTATCTCTTCGCAACCTCCTATTAATTTAAAGATCTCGATAAGATCTATAATCTCGCCGAATTTGGTGTTCGTATCTCAAAAATTGTGGCGGTTACGGACGTTTAAAATTTGGCCCCATTCATTCCTATGGGAAAAAAATGCGTACGTTTACGAAGTTTTTACGAAAACCGTACGATGTATCGCTTCAAAAAGCACAAGCAACCTAATCGGGTATAGGTCCTACGATACTGCAAAATTTCGTGATTCTACGTCAAAAGCTATCGGAGGAGTAGTGTTTTAAATTTTGTTGCGAGAATAATAATAATAATAAGTAGAATAAGAAGATTATGAAGAACAATAAGTTGGCTTTTCCAAGCCAACTTAATAAGAAGAAGATTACGAAGAACAATAAGTTGGCTTTTCCAAGCCAACTTAATAAGAAGATTACGAAGAACAGTAAGTTGGCTTTTCCAAGCCAACTTAATAAGAAGAAAACGAAGAACAATAAGTTGGCTTTTCCAAAGCCAACTTAACTAGAAAAGGAAAGTTCGATAACGAACTTTAAGTTGGCTTGGAAAAGTACGTTAATAACGTTGAAAAAGTTAAAATGGTTGCTAAGATATTTCTGTCTAAAGCGTGTGAAGAGTGGTTGCTTTGCTGTTGACTTTCAGCTAAATGTTAAAGTCCAAAAAGTTTTGGCTAACATGGTGAAAAGCTAATAATTGTCTTATAAAGTAATATAAACACTTTACTTTATATATACCTATATAAAGTAAAGTGTTGCTAAGTGGTTGCTAGGTAGTTACTAGGCAGTTGCTAATGTATTCCACATCGTTGCTTAGTGTTTGCTAATTGGTTGCTAAGCAGATTCTTACATATTCCAGGTGTTTGCTAAGCTGTTGCTAACTGGTTGCTAGGCAATTGCTAATGTATTCCACATGGTTGTTAAGTGGTTGCTAGGCAGTTTCTAATATTTTCCAGGTGGTTGCTAAGTGGTTGCTAACTGGTTGCTATGCAGTTGCTAACATATTCCACATGGTTTCCAAGTGGTTGCTAAGGTGTTGATATGGTATCCGGGTTGGTTGCTAAGGTGTTGCTAGGTGGTTGCTAAGGTGTTGCTATGGTATCCAGGGTGGTTGGTAAGGTGTTGCTAGGTGGTTGCTAGGTGGTTGCTAAGGTGTTGCTATGGTATCCGGGGTGTTGCCAAGGTGTTGCTAGGTGGTTGCTAAGGTGTTGCTATGCGGTTGCTAAGGTGTTGCTATGGTATCTGGGGTGGTTGCTAAGGTGTTGCTAGGTGGTTGTTAGGGTGTTGCTATGGTATCTGGGGTGGTTGCTAAGGTGTTGCTAGATGGTTGCTAAGGTGTTGCTATGGTATCCGGGGTGGTTGCTAAGGTGTTGCTAGGTGGTTGCTAAGGTGTTGTTATGGTATCCTGGGTGGTTGCTAAGGTGTTGCTAGGTGGTTGCTAGGCGGTTGCTAAGGTGTTGTTATGGTATCCAGGGTGGTTGCCAAGGTGTTGCTAGGTGGTTGCTAGGGTGTTGCTAGGCGGTTGCTAAGCGGTTGCTATGGTATCCGGGGTGGTTGCTAAGGTGTTGCTAGGTGGTTGCTAAGGTGTTGCTAGGTGGTTGCTAAAGTGTTGCTATGGTATCCGGGATGCTTGCTAAGGTGTTGCTAGGCGGTTGCTATGGTATCCGGGTTGGTTGCTAAGGAGTTGCTAGGTGGTTGCTAGGTGGTTGCTAAGGTGTTGCTAGATGGTTGCTAAGGTGTTGCTATGGTATCCGGGGTGGCTGCTAAGGTGTTGCTAGGTGGTTGCTAGGTGGTTGCTATGGTATCCGGGGTGGTTGCTAAGGTGTTGCTAGGTGGTTGCTAGGCGGTTGCTAAGGTGTTGCTATGGTATCCGAGGTGGTTGCTAAATGGTTACTAGGCAGTTGCTAACGTATTCCACATGGTTGCTAAGTGGTTGCTAGGCACTTGCTAATGTTTTCCAGGTGGTTGCTAAGGTGTATCTAACTGGTTGCTAGGCAGTTGCTAATATTTCTAAAGTGGTTGCTAAGCAGTTGCTAGGCAGTTGCTAACGTTTTCCAGGTGGTTGCTAAGGTGTTGCTAACTGGTTGCTAGGCAGTTGCTAACGTATTCCACATGGTTGCTAAGTGGTTGCTAGGCAGTTGTGATCATTTCTAAAGTGGTTGCTAAGTGGTTTCTAGGCAGTTGCTAACATTTTCCAGGTGGTTGCTAAGGTGTTGCTAACTGGTTGCTAGGCAGTTGCTAACATATTCCAGATGGTTGCTGAGCGGTTGTGATCATTTCTAAAGTGGTTGCTAGGCAGTTGCTAATGTTTACCAGGTGGTTGCTAAGGTGTTGATAACTGGTTGCTAGGTTGTTGCTATCATTTCTAAAATGGTTGAAGTAGAGAAAAAGAGAGAGTGTTAAATGTAGAAGTACAGAAAAAGGGAGAGCAAGAAATAAAGAAGTAGGGAGAAAATCGCGAGAAAAAGAGAAAGAACACGCGAGAATGTGAGAAAAAGAGTGACAAGTTGAGAGAAATATTGAGCCAGAAAAAGAGAATTAGAGAAAAAGGGACATCGAGAAATAAAGAAGTAGAGAAAGAAAGAGGAAGTAGTAGAGAGATAGATAGAAAGAGAAAGCAAGACATAGAAAAGTAGAGTGAAAGAGAAGTAGAGAGAAGAGCGAGAAATAAAGAAAGAGTAAGAGAGAATAGAGAAATAGAAAAGTAGCGAGAAAGAGAAATTGAGACGTAGAGAGAGAGAGTGAGAAAGAGAGAAAGAAAGAGTGAGAAATAGAGAAGTAGAGAGTAAAAGAGAGAGTGAGAAATAGAGACGTAGAGAGAGAGTGAGAAAGAGAGTGAGAAATTCAGAAGTAGAGTGAGAAAGAAAGTGAGAAATAGAGAAGTAGAGAGCAAAAGAGAGTGAGAAATAGAGAAGTAGAGAGAGAGTGAGAAAGAGAGAAAGAGAGAGTGAGAAATAAAGAAATGTAAAGAGCAAAAGAGAGAGTGAGAAATAGAGAAGTAGAGAGAAAAAGATATAGAGACATAGAGCGTGAGAAAGAGATATATAGAGAGCAAAAGAGAGTGAGAAATAGAGAAGTAGAGAGCAAAAGAGAGAGTGAGAAATAGAGACGTAGAGAGAGAGTGAGAAAGAGAGAGTGAGAAATAGAGAAGTAGAGAGCAAAACAGAGAGTGAGAAGTAGAGAGCAAAAGAGAGAGCGAGAAGCAGAGAGCAAAAGAGAGAGTGAGAAATAGAGAAGTAGAAAGCAAAAGAGAGTGAGAAATAGAGAAGTAGAGAGCAAAAGAGAGTGTGAGAAGTAGAGAGCAAAAGAGAGAGTGAGAAATAGAGAAGCAGAGAGCAAAAGAGAGAGTGAGAAGTAGAGAGCAAAAGAGAGAGTGAGAAGTAGATAAGTAGAGAGCAAAAGAGAGAGTGAAAAGTAGAGAGAGAGTGAGAAAGAGAGAGTGAGAGAAGTAGAGAGAGAGTGAGAAAGAGAGAGTGAGAGAAGTAGAGAGAGAGTGAGAAAGAGAGAGTGGTTGCTAAACAGTTAATAGGTGGTTGCAAAGCGCTGGCTGGGGTGCCCGGGGTGTCCAAACTTTTGACTGATAGCTGCTCCATACAGCAGCTCCTCCATACACTCACAGTACTGGAGGAGCAGGGGAGAGAAGGGGTTCCGTGCGCAGAGCTGCTCGTCTGTGAGATGGAACTCTGGGCCCCCCATTCATTTCTATGGGAAAACTTCGTACGACAATTGTACGAAAACCGTACGTCGTATCGCTTCGCAACCTATTATTAATTTAAAGATCTTGATAAGATCTATTAGCTCGCCGAATTTGGTCTCCGTATCTCAAAAATTGTGACCGTCACGGACGTTCAAAATTCTCCCCCATTCATTCCTATGGGGAAAAAATGCGTACGTTTACGAAGTTTTTACGAAAACCGTACGATAAATCGCTCCAAAAAGCACAAGCAACGTAATTCACTATAGGTCCTACGATCCGTGAAAGTTTCGTGATTCTACGATAAAAGCTCTAGGAGGAGTAGCGTACAGAAAAAAAGGCGTAAGAATAATAATAATAAGAAGAAGAAAACGAAGAACAATAAGTTGGCTTTTCCAAAGCCAACTTAATAAGAAGAAAACGAAGAACAATAAGTTGGCTTTTCCAAAGCCAACTTAATAATAATAAGAAGAATAAGAAGAACAGTAAGTTGGCTTTTCCAAGCCAACTTAATGATTAGAGAAACGCACAAGGGCAGTCTAACCCATCATAAAAAATACCATTTCCTGAGTGCAGCAGACCCACTGAACGGATCCTGGATCTGAATGTAAATGGTTCATTTCATCCCGGCTGCCAGAGGAGTTAAGGAGGGGGATTTTGAACCATGTCCTGGATGCAGATCCACTGTGGGAAGCTCCAGACTCAGAAAAGCCAGAGATGCTAAAACCAGATTAACTGCTTATTAGGAATATAATTGAGATTAAACAGGGATGTAACTGGGATATATCGGGAATATAACAAGGATGCCCAACATTGGCCCATGAAAAGTTTTAACCCCACCCCCCTCATCGTAGATAATCTTAACCAGTCAGAAAAGTGTACAGTGGTGGTGAACGGAGATTAAACCTGTGAGGCAGTTAAAGCTACTCAGAAAGTTATTGTACAAAGTGATTATTAATATACTGTCTGCTGTACGAGGGTGTTAGTGTATTAGTGTACCATTGTATTAAGGTAAAAGTGAGTAAGTATGAATGTATAAGTCTATTAGTGCATGAGTGTACAAGCAAGTGAGTGTATGAATGTATTAGAGCAAGTGTATGAATGAACGAGTGAGTGAATGTATGTATGTATGTGTGTATTAGTGCATGAATGTATAAATGTATGAGTGAGTACGCCAGTATAAGTATTAGTGCAAGATGTGTATGAATGTATGAGGGAGTGAGTGAGTGAGTGAGTGAGTGAGTCTATAAATATTTGAGTGTATTAGTGCACAAGTGTATGAATGTACAAGGGAGTGACTGTATGAATGCATGAGTGTATTAGTGCACAAGTGTATAAATGTACGAGTATGACTGTACAAGTCTATTAGTGCAAGAGTGTATGAATGTACACGTCTTTAAGTGTAGTAGTAGTGAGTGTGTGTGTGTGTGTGTTTGTGTGAGTGTGTACCTGACGTTAGGGAGCATGAGGTAGTGGATGCTGCTGGAGTCCTTCTCCTCCACAGAGGCCGGATCTATCAGGTGACGCAGGTTCTGGTACATCATCTCTGTGATGTAGGGAGTGAAGGGAGCCTGCAGGGGTCAGAAATGTTTAGTTCCCAAAACTGAAGAGCTAAAGCATTATGATGCAGTTTCCCAGACACGGATTAATCCTAGTCTTAGAAAACACAATGGAAAGGCTTTTCCGTCTGGGAAACTACCTCTATGAAGTCGAAAAGAAAATGTATATTTTTTGCAATTGATTTTATTACTGATAACAGCGTAAGCTCAAAAAACGCATAATTAAATTCAAATTGAACATATAAATCAGGCGGCGAAGACAATCAGTGGTGTGTGGATTTGGAGTTATTTAGCTAATATTTTGTCTATAAATTGTGTCTAAAATATACATAAAGTATTATTAATGGCAAACAAATAACAACTGAATTATTTAATAGATGCAAAAAGTACACACACATACTTACCTGATATATCAGACATGACAAAATAATAGGTCAAAGTGTAAGGTTTGGTAAATATTTCTACTCAGTAAACTCTACTGTAAATTAGCGAACCTCCCCAAACTGTTAAAGGTATAGGATTATTTAGGCCTGAAGTTAGCGTAATGCTAACAATGCTAATAAGTAAATAGATGCTAAGGAGGGTATAGGATTATTTAGGCCTGAAGTTAGAGTAATGCTGACAATGCTAATAAGTAAATAGATGCTAAGGAGGGTATAGGATTATTTAGGCCTGAAGTTAGCATCATGCTAATAATGCTAATAGGTGAATAGATGCTAAGGAAGGTATAGGATTATTTAAGTCTGAAGTTAGCGTCATGCTAATAATGCTAACGAGCGAATAGGCCTCTCCATAATAAGTCTTCATTACTTGTTAGCATCATTAGCTTCATGGCTTCAGTGTAAAACTATAGAAGATAACTTCATATATCACACACTGTGTTCTGGGTGATGATTACTGCTTAGTTACAGTATAACAGTACTTACATTATATTATATCATATACAAACACAACAGGCACACGTGAACACAAGTGTATATAGCCACCAAACATTTTCCTTCACTGGTGCGCATGAGACTCACCATCAGTCTGCACATGGAGAAGAGCACGCTGAAGAGGGTCTCCAGCGCCCACACGCAGTCCTCAGTGCCGCTCTCGCCCTGCCAGTCAGAGAGAGAGAGATATTAAATAAATAAATAAATAAATAATCATGCTAATGTGACGTAGCGCTGCAGGCACTGCTCTCCCTGCCATTGCTAAACCACACGCAACACGCTAACACACTCTCGCATCGCTGCACTGTCACAACACACCATCACACTCCGTCCCCCCAGCCCCTCAGACTCGCAGTACAACAGCTACACACAACACACACACACACAGTCACAGATATTCAGCTCCTTAAAAAGGTTCTTGGGTTAAAAATAAGGTTCTAGGTAAATTCTCTAAATTCTGGATTTTTTTTAAAAGAGATAATAAATAAACAGATATACAGCTCTGGAAAAAAAATTAAGAGACCACTTCAGTTTCTGAATCAGTTTATCTGATTTTGCTATTTACAGGTATTTATTTGACGAAAATATATACTGTTGTTTTATTCAATAAACTACGGACAACATTTCTCCCAAATTCCAAATAAAAATATTGTCATTTAAAGCATTTATTTGCAGAAAATGAGACATGACTGAAATAACAAAAAAGAAGCAGAGCTTTCAGACTCAAATAATGCAAAGAAAACAAAGTTTATATTTATAAAGTTTTAAGAGATCAAAAATCAATATTTGGTGGAATAACCCTGGTATTTAATTACAGTTTTCATGCATCTTGGCATGTTCTCCTCCATCAGTCTTACACACTGCTTTTGGGTATCATCCATATTCCTATTGATTATATTCCAGAGGTTTTCAATTTGGTAAAATCAAAGAAAATCATTTTAAGTGCTTTTTTATTTTTTCCCCCAGAGCTGTATGTGCAGATGTACTACATCCTTACTGATATACTGGTTGGTTAATAAAGAGTTAATAAATGTATACTGTATAATATAAAGGTAATATTTTAACCCTACAGATTCAAATTTATTGGCATAATTAACACTGCACTGCATTAATCCCACAGAAACTGGTAAAAATATAACTGGATAATATTATCCAATTATAATTTTAAGATCTTAAATCAATATCAGAATTTCTTTTTCATATCCTCAGCCAGGACCTATTACATTAAAGCCGACCTGGAATTTACAGTGGTGTGAAAAAGTCTTCACAAGTTCTTTTTTTTCATGTTTGTCATATGTTTCAGATAATCAAACATATCTTAAAATCTACGTCAAAGACAACACAAGTAAACATAAAATGTAGTTTTTAAACCTCTAAACCTAATAACTGGTTCTACCACACTTAGCAGCAACAACTCCAACCAAGCTTTATATGTAACTTGCAATGAGTCTTTTACAGCACTGTGAAGGAATTTAGCTTCACTCTTCTTTGCAGAACTGTTGTAATTCCACCTCACTGGAGGGTTTTTGAGCATGAACCGCTTTTTAAGCATCTCAATCGGATTCAGGTCAGGACTTTGACTAGGCCACTCCAAAGTCTTCATTTTGTTTTTCTTCAGCCATTCAGAGGTGAACTCGCTGGTGTGTTTTGGATCTTTGTCCTGCTCCAGAACCCAAGTTCATTTCAGCTTGAGGTCACGAACAGATGGTTGGACATTCTCCTTCAGGATCTTTTGGTAGACAGCAGAATTCATGTATCACAGCAAGTCTTCCAGGTCCTGACGCAGCAAAACAGCCACAGACCATCACACTACCACCACCATGTTTTACTGTTGGTATAATGTTCTTTTTCTGGAATGCAGTGTTTCTTTTACACCAGATGTACTGGGACACATATCTTCCAAAATGTTAAACTTTTGTCTCGTCTGTCTTGGGGATCATCAAGATGTTTTCTGACAAAATTAAGATGCAGGTCATTAGAGTGTCTCTTTCTTATTGTCATGAACTGAGGCAAGTGAGGCCTCAGTTGTGGGGCAGTTGTGGGGTCTTCTCTTGGGTGAGCAGTCGTTGTACTCTTGAGGTAATTGTGATGTGTACCTTTTAAGCATCTTTTGGTGGACTTCACAAGACAAGTGATGTCTTGATTGAGAACAGGTGTGGCAATAATCAGGCCTGGGTGTGGCTAGAGAAATTTAACTCAGGTGTGATGAATCACAGTTTTGTTATGTTGTAACTAGGGGGCAAACACCTTTTCACACAGGGCCATGTAGGTTTGGATTTTTTTTCTTCCTTAATAATAAAAACCTTTATTTAAAAACGCCATTTTATGTTTAAATATGTTGTCTTTGACTGATATTTAAATCTGTTTGATGATCTGAAACATTTAAGAGTGATAAACATGCAAACAATAAGAAATCACTTTTTTTTTTACACCAGTGTATGTAAGGTTGTGAATCAAACTTAAAACAAAAAATCTGTAAATAATACAATATAGGGATGTACAAAAATCATACTATATGGGCATTGCTGGACATGTATTACTGGACATGCATTCCTGCATTTTAATTATCATTCATTATTAGTTTTACTGCAACATTAATCACAGAAACAAATGTATACTTTATTGTTTGGTCTGAGTTCTGCAGTATCGTACAGGCCTAATTCTCCTAGTGGTTCCTCCCTAATACAATTATTAAAATATAACAGCGTCAGTCAACAATCAGATGTAGAGTTTTGTTTATAATTGGAACACTTAAAGTAAAATTTATACTCAGAGAAAATAATAATAATTTACTTTGTTTTATATCATCAGTGCTAATGTAACAATAACTCAACAATGCAGGTGTTCAGTACATGATTGCAGCCAATCATAACCTTCAGACCATAACCTTAATTAATTAAGGTGAAAAATGTGTAAATATTAAAGCTACATGACTGCTTTAGTTCAGATGTTTCTCCTTTACAAAAGAACACATAGAAAATCTTAATCTTTCACTTTCTATAAGCGTCTTCTAAATACATATTAATGCAAGCATATAAAAACAGCATGTATTCAGCTCGGGCTAAACGCAGCGTTTAAGAAAGTGCTACGCTTTTAATAAAGACCTGCTCTGAAAGCTTACATAACGAGCCTGAAATGGAGTGCAGCAGGTATAAATAGCGCGTACGGGCTGTGTTTACTGGGAGCACTGGATGAGTCACGCTCGGCCTACCTTCAGACGCCTGCGGTTCGTCCTCACGTACCAGTTGGTGAGCATGTCCACGAACTTGACGAGCTTGGGAACCACCGTATATAACCTGTAGGCTGAGAACAGACAACACACACTTCCTTTAGAGCAGGAAGAACGCCGCTCTGACACCAAACTGTCTCCAACTGTCACACAGCTCGCCATCCCTCGCCAGCCTCTCCACGGCTTAAAGATAGAAACGGGTAATTTGGAGAGTGAACGGGCGGAGGAACGCTGTTCCCCAAGATGATGCTGCACGTGTTGGGTCAGTTTAAGGACAGACATGAAAAATAATAACCTAATAAATAGTGGTGTCAATCAACTTCTTAAGATTTGAATAGTGGATATTTAAACGTATATAAAAGAAACAATGTTAGGCTCGCAAAATGAAATTACATTTAAATTAGTGAAGGCATTTATTTAATTACCTAATAATTGTCCGAATCACAATAATGTATAATGAATCACGATTAAAATCGGATTTAAAATTGTTAACATTAGGAGGCACCAAGTGGTCCAGCAGTCTAAAGCATTGCTTTTTGCACTATGATCGGGAGATCACAGGTTCGAATCCCATTTATGAAGCTTGCCATCAGCTGTCGGGGCCCTAACAGAGCACAATTGGCCTTGTTCTCTCTTGGTGGGTAGATGGCGTGCTTTTGGGGTTTGAGAAAATAATAAAAGTGTTATGGATCCTTTATTTCAGTATTTTTTTTCAACATATGATTTAACCAAAACCCCTCAGATTCTACTACTGCTTTCCTAAAGCACTAGGAGCGTCCTTAATGATACTTAGTGAGACTAATTAGTGAGATTAATTTACATTTGTTTAAAATTTATTTGTATTTGTGAAACAAGAACACCATAAGAAAGGACATCACAAGTTTGTGGGTTCAAAACCCAGTTCCACTAAAAAACCCACTCATGTGAGCGGAAAGTTATCAAATCATTTCAGTATTAGTTGCACTGTGTATGACTTTTTAAATAAATAAATTTAGATTTTTAAATATATGGAGACTTTTGAAAAACGTTTAAGTTTTCCCACATTCACACAAACAGTTTACATTAAACTCTAAAAGACCCTTTCTGGCCCTGATTTATGAACAATTAAATTAGTTAAACTAAAAATGATTTAATATATGTATAACGATACTAGAACCTGGACAGTATATTTGTTGGTCAAAAAAAGGCAGGTGATATTTCAATCCTGCAGATTTGGATAAGATTTGATCATTTTAGACACGTTTTGGTTTTGTCCAAAATGGGCTGTTCTTGGATTTTTTTCGGAGAAGTGTTTATGCATATGATCCAGCCTTCCACTATAGCAGCAATTATTTGTTGTGAGCTTTATCTGGGGAAATCTGGCTCAAAGGTGGCAGCTTTTGCCACATTAGTGGCAAGGTGGATTATGTTACTCAAGTGGAAAGAGAAAAACCCTATGAATAAAAAAAAAATTGGTTGAATGACATAATGAAGTTTTTGGTTTTAAAAAAAAATGATACACTGTGGCAGGCTGTAGTGATCAATCTCTTAGTATTTGGAATCTGTTTTGACTTATACAGATAATATGCAATGTGGATTGATCGGCTGATAACTACCCAGTTTGTAAATTATTTTACTGTCAAATATTACAATAATTAAGAGACCACTTCAGTTTCTGAATCCGTATCTCTGATTTTGCTATTTAACAGCTATATGTTAAATGAACATTGTTGTTTTATTCTAAAAACTATTGACATTTCTCCCAAATTCCAAATAAAATTGTCATTTAGAGCATTTATTTGCAGAAAATGAGAAATGGCTGAAGTAACAAAAAGATGCAGAGCTTTCAGACCTCAAATAATGCAAAGGAAACAAGTTCATAATTATAAAATTTTAAGAGTTGGTGGAATAACCTGTTTTTTAATTTAAACAGTTTTCATGCATCTTGGCATCTTCTCCTCCACCAGTCTTACACAATGCTTTTGGATAACATTATGCCAATCCTGGTGCAAATTCAAGCAGTTCTGCTTGGTTTGATGGCTTGTGATCATCCATCTTCCTCTTGATTATATTCCAGAGGTTTTCAATTTAGTCAAATAATAGAAACCCATCATTTTTAAGTGGTCTCTTATTTTTGTTCCAGAGCTGTATGCTGTTAGGTACATTTGTCTATTTATTTACATTTTGCCAATTTTCCTTTTCTTTAAACAAAAGTGTGTGCTTATATAATCTTGGTTATATTTATATTTTATCTATTTATTGAGTGAAGAGACAGAAGTTCAACTTCTGTTAAGCGGTGATGAAGGCTGGAGACCTCAATATTTTTCACTCTAATTTTTTTGTTCTTTTCAGTCCTTTTGTCTATTATGCAAATAATAAAACTACTTTTGTTCAAAAAAGAATTATTATTTCTGCTTACAAAAGAATCACACCTGGCAAAATATATTCTGATTCTGATATTTTTTTTAGCTTTGTAAATCTGATGTTTGATAAAAAGTTTGTTCAGAACCCTGGTCCACTAAGCGGTCACAGTTGGTAAGTTAACACTATCTCTGCTCCAGGGGGCTCTGAAGCAGGGCTGACCCTGTGACCTCACCCTGACTGAACAAACAGGGATATGCAAAAATACAAATGATTGAAAAGATAAAATATGATAAACCAGAAGAAAGCTTCTATGGATCTTGCCACTAGGGGGCATCCGAACGGAAGAGAGACAAAAACCATTTATCCGGCATTTGTTGTGTCTCTCTTTCTAAATTTTCTAACACTGCTGTGAGGATTTTATTGCGTTCAGTGACAAAAAACGTCATTCTTAAAAAAAAACATTTTTATTTGTTTTTAAAGTCAAACGAGTGCTGGATGTTAATCTATACAGATTTCTATCCTGAAAACTGTTTATTTAGGTGAGTAAAGCACTTCCATTTATTTACAGTAAGCTTAGATTTCCAGATTTACCAACAGAGCTACACTGAGAAACCCTGAGTGTTCCGGTAAATCAGGGTGATATTAGCTAGCGGTTCATCCCATGTAGCTTGTTTTAACACGGTAAACATGCAGACTACAGTCCGATATACTCACCTCTGAATGGCAAAATAGCTAGTGCTTAGCACGGTTAGCGGCTAATGCTAATGATGCTTCAGTCTATAACAAAGTACTTAAGTAAAATGTCTTTACTGCTCCTTACAACCTGACTGGTAGAATTTATACATAATACATAAGGCACACCGGATTATAAGGTGCACTTAAAATTTTTGGGAAAATTAAAGGATTTTAGGTGTGCCTTATAGTGCAAAAAATACAGTATTTTAATCGGACTATAGCAATGGTATTTAAAAAAAAGCTGTTTACAATATCCTGAAGGTTATTCGATTTTTAGATTAATATAAAATGTCTTGCCGTCCATCTCCTCCTTGAAGAACTGGATGAGGGACTGGGTGAAGGACTGGATCCATTTGTCCATGATGTTGTCGCTGGGTCTGGCCGTGTTCTCGTTATACAGGAACTGAATGTCCTCTTCCTAATTAACAAAGACAAAGAACAGACGAGGCTCAGGAGGACCGGGAGCAGACACTGCTGAGGGTCCAGCGTAGCTCAGCGATTAAAAAACTAAATTAATCAACTGTCTGATGAAATTCAGTGGAATTAGTTTTGAGGTTAGGGATCAGGAGCAGGCTAACGTCGCTAATAAACACTACAATCTCATTTCTGCGTCTGTACATCTGAACTCAGTCTGAATTTACTTACATAAACAACTGCTAGAAATCTGCATACAAACACATCACCACGTAAATGTTAAAAATTGTTTCAGAAAACCAGCATGACTTGACCTTATTCAAATATTTAGGCTAGAGAATCAGCCAAATTAGGAAAAAAACTAAATGAAACATTTTAACAAACACCATTTTTTAACCATTATTTAAAATAAAAACAAGTGTGTTTGTCTTGTTCTTCAAAGAAAATACATAATTCAATAAAGCATTTATTGAATAATGAATATTTTTAACATCTCAGCAGACACAACACAACACAACAGATTTACCTCAGTAGTGCTATTCTAATTATACACTTACCTTAGCCTTGCTGTACATCAAATTATCTCAGCATTGCTATTCTATTCATAAACTATTCTCAGCAGCGCTGAGCTATTAGCTATTCTAATCAATCACAAATTCATCTCAGGACCGTTATTTTAATCATAAATTTAGCTCATCAATTCTATTCCAATCATAAATTTACCTCAGCAGTGCTATTCTAAATAAAATATATCTCAGGAGTGCTATTCCAATTATAAATGCTCAGCAGTGCTTGCATCTTTCAGCTGGAAAACAGACATAGGCAGTAAACTGATACAAAGCGTGACAAATTAAATGGTAAAGTAAAAAAATATTTTTGTATAAATAATTGTTGTGTCTTTTTATTTCATTCACTTAATATTGGTTACCAAATATTTGGTGCATCCCTAATCTAACTAAAACTAGAATGGTTACACTAAGCATTTATGTTATGTTTGAGTGAAATGTATTCCCAGCACCAACTTCAGTACTGTCATTAGTACTGTTTGTTAGAAAAGTTAAACTAAAGATATGAAACATATTTTGCTTATTTGGGCTTTAATGATCAACCATGGCTGCGCTTTTAGCTTTTCTTATGAATAGGCTTGTGATAAAAATGTTTTATTGTTTTATTTAATTTTTTTTCATTTATTGCAATTCTTCCTGGGACAATATATCATCCAATAACAGTAACTGTGACAGACCTACATCTATTAAAGACTTTAACCCAATAACGCTGACCAGCAGGAGGCGTAGTAACTGGTGTATTCCTGAACTCAGGATATCACTCTGACACATCTTTCAGGTCTTTCAGCACTGCTGCTGTTCACAGAGGGGTGCGTGCGTCCCGGACGTCATACCTTATGCAGTCTCTGAACGTTCTGCACCAGGAAGCGGTAGGCGTTGTACCACGGCAGGAAGACGTCCTTCAGCACATCCCTCACTCCTTCCTCTTTGAAGCGAAGGTTCTCCGCTCGCACCACGGGGGAGTTGATCAGGTACAGCCTGGAGAGAGAAAAAGAGAGAGAAAGAATCCACGGGAATCACAACCTGAGGGAGGATCACGTCATCAAAAACTCAAAAACTGAAATATATAAATTATAATTCAGGTCGTTTTCACACCTGAAAGTCCAGACCAGGTTCATATCTTTGTTAAATTGTGTACATTCAATCCAGTTAGTTTCGATTTAACACTAAAAACTTTACTACATCCTGTTCTCATCAGCTACGGGGGCTGTTAGTTATGAGTTCGGCAAGTTGGGCGTAAACACAAGGTAACCGCATGGCCTCCACAAACTGCACACTAGAGTTGCACAAAGCACCGGACGTACGATGCCTTTTCAATACTACATCGTCACAAACGATTCGGTTCTTTATCATTCGATGATTTCAATACTGTGTACAGTCCAGTTACTAGCTTCAAAGGAGTCAAATTAGCGGGATTTGATTCACTTCATAAGAAAATTGATTCACACCATAGCTGGTGTGGCAGGATCAAGGTAAACCTCGTATTCTGAACAAATGAATCAACTCGCTTTTACTAATTTGATTTAGTTGGTGAGACACGCAAGCCAGCAGCAAGAGAGCAGCAGCGCACGGAGAACGGTGACAGCTAAGATAAAATATGTCCTCTCTTTTCCACGAATTGTGGTGAAAACGGGTTTGAGGAGTGAAGTGTGGGCATATTTCGCTTATAACGCTAATGAAGACGGGAATCCAACCAACACCAGGAACCCAGTTTACAAACAGTGTTACAAAGAGGTTAGTGGAGTTACCGTAGTTAATATACACTCTGTTTAAAGCTTTGCTAAGATTTACTAGTGACTGCTAATCCCACTGTTTAAGCGTCACGGATAAGCTAATCTACCGCCTTGCCGTGTGAACTCGAGATGTTCATGTTTTTGTGTTTCCATAGCAAATTGGATGTCAGGCACGTAGCCTGCTTGATCGATACATTAAACGTTGGCTTATTTAAAACTGTAAAATGTTGATTAATAAAACTGTGTGCTTCCATTAACATTACTTTACTAAATGTTCTTCTCACTCTTTATTTTCCTTACTCAGAACCTTAACTTCTGCCACCCTTTCATGTTTATAGAGTCAGCTACCATTACATCTGTGCTACACAGACACAAAAAAATATGCTAAATCTGTATTGTACATCTGCATACATCTGAGTGTCTGTATATACAGTTGAGAAATCCGGGCTTAGAAAACTGATGCAGCAGTTAGACAGAAAGTACGACATGCCTGACAGTATCATTTTGGTATCGAAAATTAATACTACAGTTGGTATCGGTATCGAAGTCAAAATTCTGGTATTGTGACAACCCTACTGTAAACAGCATGGAGCTTCAGCACACAGTGTTTGTCTTACATTGTTCCTGCAGATTTTACAGTAGGGGTGGAGTGTTGATATATTGTCAAATAGCATCCTCCCCATGGTAAAACATCTTTTTCAATCTTAAAGGCATGTTTTTGAGATGGCAGCAGTATGTGGATGAGCATTGTCCTGTTAGAATATTGCACCGGAGTGTGCATTCAGAAAAGGTAGGAGCACTGGTTGCAGGACCTTACTTATGTTGTAACATTGGGCTGCCAGTGTCTGTGATGATGACCAAAGGTGATCTGGCATCGTACGAAATTGCACCCCACTCCATGACACTTGCCTCTAAAGCTGACCTGCTGCCATTACAAGTCACTGCATGACCATGTGGAGTGATCATTGTCAACAGTGATCACTTCCGAGTCAAAATAAAGGATGATAGATTGATCATCCACTAAGTTTATATTTATTGCATTTAGCCAGGGGTGATAGTGAAAAAAAATCCTGAGCCTGAACTTTTTTTCCTGTTCCAACGGGGTGAGGGGGGCACAACATACTGCATATGCGACGTAATGTAGGCATACATTTTGATACATTATTCAAACATTTAATAGTCTGTGTATGACCTTATTGTCAAGTGACACATTTTAGATGTTTTAATATTTGCCTTATGTCTATAGTGTTATTCACGAAAACAGATAATTTCCATCTTGGTATAGGACTTACGATTGACTGAAAGAAACTGGCCACGTTCGATTCTACCTGTTAAAACGAATACCAGCGTATGCGTTAAAAATGCATTCAAGGCTTGTGATGTTGCAGTATAGTTAGAAATTGAGGTGTGTATTGAACCACAATGCAACATTTCAACACCAGAATGCATTAACTCAAAGCTGCATATGCAGCAGCCATACCAAGACAGGTCAGTAGGGGGCAATACTACTCCAAAGTACAGTAACTACACTCTGTCTAAAATAGAGGAGGTGATTACCAATTAATTAAGCAATACTTTTTTAATGGAATAACATTACCTTTGTTTATAGACGACTATTTATCTGATCAATTCATATAAACCCAAGAGACACTTAACGTACCAGTGCCAAGAGAACAGCTCTACACTGCTGTGCCTCTGTGTGCTAATTCTTCAAGCTACAACTCGGAGATTAGCTTTCAGCTTCAGTTTCTATCCAGTAAATGAAAAGGAAGCACTAAGAGTGCATATATTTTTTTTTAATGCAGTGTTTTTTTTAAACATGATTATGCACGTTCTGCCCCCTTATGCCCTGCACACTCATTAAACCAAAATAACAATAATTTACAATTACTTTTCTTCTTCTCTAATATGCTTAACAATGTTTACGAACACACGATTTTTTTTAAGCATATAGATTAATTTAGCCTTTATTTTAAGCTTATAGCACTCTGTGCTTAACACACTCTACGAAGCCGACACACGTGCTGTTTCTATCAACAACTAACTTGAATTAGCTCCATACATCTGACTGTCCTTTGCATTGGACCAAATTTAGCTCACCTTATGTAATGTTCCTCCTCACTTCAGAAGGCTCCATTTTGCGGAGAGGAGGAGCGCATGTGTGAGTTCGGGTCGGAAATCGGGTCAGGCTCCGGCTGACAATCTAAACTCTACTGCTGTGGAAGCTTGAATGATGCGTTGAAAATCATTTATTTTTATTTTTGCAAATCCTGAAGACATCGCGAATAGAAAGCCTCCTGCTGACCGACGTCGGGAAGCGGAGATGCCTCTGTTTACCAGCCAAAAAATATCTTTAAAATGTGCACAGTAACTATTAGTTACTAGCTATATATTTTTAACATTTATAAGGATTTATAGTTATGCTTACTCCACGGACTTACTCCTAGATTAACAAAGGAGATTTGCCGTTTGCGAATTAGACAGATACACGTGATGCTTATTCTCACTCATTCTCTCTCACATCGTGAAAGCGCAGTTTTGGAAATAAAAAATGAGCAGAAAAAAAGCTCTTTGACTGAAGATAAATCTATTTTATTTCACTTCGCTATTATTTAACTGAAATTCGCTTTTATATTTGAAACAATCGGCTGCTCGTTTGGGCAGTTAATCGGACATCCTGCCCCTCTCACACTACACGACAAACGACGCATGATGAAGCTAAAATTCAGCCGATTATGAAATTCAGCAAAGCAAGGAGCATCACACGCGGTGGCATTGACACTGCTGTATTGTTATAGTTAAATAATACAGTATTTAGATTTTGCGGGCCGTCTCTATCTGCAGCCTCGCCTGTATTGCGCTTCGGCTTCGGGACCCCCCGCCGCGCGATGCTGCGTCGTAAGAGCGCGCGATGCCGAGAGCGCGCATTGGTCCGCGGATGTCGTCAGCTGCTTCACTTCAAGTTATTGCGATCAAAGGAACGTAAATACAATCAGTTCCAGTCATGAATAAATGAAATAAACCTTTTACTGATGCAGGAGGACTGTCTCTGTGTTATCAACTGTAAAGCATTATATGCGTGTTAACCTAGAGTTTTGTTTATTGACTTAGTTCCAACTGTACGCTGTAAAAATGAGGAAAGAAAAAAAATAATAAAAAATATATGTATAATGGAATTAGGGACAGTTATAAATGGCTCACATGAGACCTGCTTTATGATGAATGATGACCTAAATCTGATTTAGATCTGTAACACTATATTAAACTATAATTGCTGGCCTAAAATAAAAATAATAATGTTTTTAAAATGTTTATTTTAGAAGGGAATTTATATTGCAATTTTGATTAATCCGATCATTTATTCCAATATTAAATGTGTTTTAGATGTGACCAAATGTAATTGTAAGATGTAGGACAAATTATATCATCACATTACATTTAAAAACTATATTATCCTTTTTATTGAATTCATTTGTAAGCCTAATATAAATTAATGGGAGACTAAAACGGGTGTTTTTGAAAGTAATTTCTTTAAAGCCAGTTATAAAGAAAATATAACTGCTGAGCACCGTGCGCTCTCCCGACTGGACGTGTCTCGATGCGCGTTAAGTCCTACGAGTTATTTAGTTCTGCAATACCCGTCTTTCTTTCGCTTTTTATACAACTAAACTAGCACTGTCTTACAGTCTTTGTTTGGCTTTATATCTTGCTGTATTCTGAGGGAAATATTATAAAAATATTAACGGACATCGCGAGAGTAACTTTTAGCGCCCACTACCAGACGCGTGTGCACGCAAAAGAGAGTCGGATTCTGCCTGGGATTCAAAATTCGGCACACCTGTTATATATAATATGATTTAAATACATTTTAATTAAATTATATATCGCGCTTTTCATCAAACCCGTCCACTCAACTCAGAGCTCCACTTCAAATGCGCGATTCATGCTGGTACGCAGCTGCCCTGTACTAAGCTTTAAGTTTATTTGGGTGAGTAAAGCACGTGTGAAGCTCGTTAGCCCCTTAACAAAAATATATTAGACAAAAAAGCATGTTAACTTTTACTTCAGTAGCATTTTAGCAAAGTAAATGTACTTTTACTTAATTACAATTTGTAGTACTTTTTCCGCCTCTGCTTATTACAGTTAGGAAGTCGTAATGCGCAGAATTTAAGCTGCCACTGATATATCTGGGCCGTAACCAATTTTTTCAACTAACATGCCCGGAGGACTCGGAGCCCATGAGCGGCCAAGACAAGACCCGCCGGCGTCCTATTTCTGATTGGATGGAAGGCTTGCGTTGAGCTTTAAATGGTCTGCACACGTCAAAAAAAAGGGGGGGGGGGGGGGGGCTTTTTCATAGGGGATGGGGAAAGCTTTTTTTTTTTTTTTTACAGAGCCACGCTACGCCGGATTTCCGGCGCGGCGCCGGAACGCTATCACCCCTGTTTAGCTTATAGAAACCATTACATAAATGGGCCAATGAAGTGCTAGAAGTCTTGCCCAAGGACTTTTGTTGTGAATGCCACCCAGACAGGGAATTGAACCCCAGACTCCCTCATGATGTGGTAGCTTACGGGCAGGTAGTGGTGTTATTCACTGTGCCACACAGCCACATGTTTCATTCCTGTTGGTCAAATCAATCTATGTGCTTTTTTACTTTTATATTACATTTTTCACTTCCAAAGATAGACAGTATTTATGAAGGTTGTTACCAGTGGATCCATTTTACCAAAGCACTTGGTCCCACATTTCTTTAATTTTAAATATCCAGCCCATTTAAAAAAAAATGAATCCCATTCATTTCCACTCTCTTCTGTGAAAATACAATCGACTCTTCCGTGCTGCATCCGCCTATAACCGCTCTGGGAATTAATTCCTGGAAAGCAGAGTCTGATTTATACCTGAGAAAACTGCTGGCTATTGATTGCAGAAGGCAGGGTCATCAAACCGAGGTGAAGAGAAGCTTCCGGAATTTTCTGGGCTCCTGACTCACAGTTACATAAACTCATCTAATTCAATGATGGGCAGAAACTGGGTCGGTTTATAGGCTACTCAAGCTGCTGGGTCCGGGTGTTTCTAGGAAAACAGTGAACACGGGCGAGATGTACGATGCCATTTTCACCTTATAGCAATCAAACAGAGAGGGATGAGCACCTCAGGGCAGGCACTTCATCTTCCAGCGTCAAACACGGAGCAGAGCATCAGATCCTGAATCCGTTTCCTGTGAAAGTGTTCTTGGAAGCAATGGCAGGAGATAATGGACAGATGGGCTGAAGAAAGCTCTTAAGAAGCTTCTATAACTAAAGTGACCTTGTGGAGGTTAGTGTAACTGAGGTCTCGAGAATCAATAACACCTTAAAATAAGAGTTAATTAATTAACAGCACTTACATACAGAATGTCTCAACTAATTATTGGTTGACACTAGTTAAGAATTGATTAATCTTTACAAATTTTAAACTTAATGCCTCAATTCACTAATATTCTCAAGCATTAAAATTTAGTAAAAAATTAATAATGTCATAACTAGTGTGAATTAATAATTAGTTGAAACATTAGTCAACAATGTTTATTACTGTAGTACGTTCTGTTAATTGTTAACCTTATTGAAAGTGTGCTGGAGAATAAATTATGGGTTACTATTAATTTATTTCAACAGCAGTTGTTTCAATTGAATGTTAACCTTCACTTTAAAGAACATTTGAATATTTTATACAGTTTTCTTTCTTTATGGGGAGGGCATGTTTGCTGACATTGTCCAAAGTGGTGCCTGGTTAAGCTAAAATAAAGTGTTAAAAAAAAGAAGTTCAGCAATCAATATTTGGGGGGTTTTAATCACAGTTTTTATGCATTTTGGCATGTTCTCCTCCACCAGTCTTACACACTGCTTTTGGATAACTTTATGCCACTCCTGGTGCAAAAAATTCACGCAGTTCAGTTTGGTTTGATGGCTTGTGATCATCCATCTTCCTCTTGATTATATTCCAGAGGTTTTCAGTTTGGTAAAATCTAAGAAACTCAATTTTTAAATGGTCTCCTTTTTCCCAGAGCTGTTTATATTGTAATACAACTTGCTCAGCAATTAAAAATGTTAATGTTACTAAATATTTCATAATTGTCTCTATTCTTAGCTAAAGTAAAGGTAAACTATCACCGTAATCAAACCGTTTAGAAAATTTAAATGTATCTTAGAAATGGAACAAGGACACTATGAACAATTCAACAGGTCTGCAGCTGTAAATGAACCACATTTCCATCAAACACTAATTTGATTTTGCTTAAATCGTCCACCCTGTCATGCAGCACATCGTAATTGGGTGGATAAATGCAAGAATGACAAATTATATAAAAAGTAAAAATAAAGCTAAAAAAAATGATTTAGTCTGTGTAGTCTCAATGCCAGTGAATTAGAAATCTCCATTTTTTGTCCGTGTTTTATGCTTTGAGGACAGTATTCTGATAATGATTCCTCTGAGGTCACACTTCCTTCTAAAGTTTGCACAGCGAAGGGAACTATTGATTTCTGTTCTTTGAAAAGGCTTAACAGGATGTAAGCATGCAGAAATTCATAATGTGCTCAAACTAGGTATTGTAGGTGTAGCTGTAGGTGGTTGCAAAGTGTATAAACACTGTATATGAATAGGTGGAGGGGTCAAGGGTCGAGATGAAAAGAGATTAATATTAAAAGAAGAACAGAACACTGCAAAAAAATAAACTTTATTTTATAAGGGAGATTCGAAAGTTTTCCTTGCAGGAGGACGGCTCTACTGATGCTGCGTCAGTGTCAGCGGAACTGTGCTGTTTAGTGAGCACCAATTGATACACAAGTGTGTTGTGATTGGTGATTAGTGTTGCACTACACTAAACCTAATTGTAATTTTTGTTGCAGTATTGCAGTATTTAAAAAGATAATACTAATTATGAAATTTTTGTATCCAATATTGGAAAAAAAAAAATTTTATAGAGGTCTAAAAAAATGAGAACAGAGCATATCAAGCAAGACATGTATGATTTATATTGTCTTGTGACATTCCAGGTGCTTTTGTGTCTGAAGTTGTATACAATTTTGAGGCTGCAAACTAGAGCCAACTAGCACAGACTAACAACTAAGAATTTGTGTTAAAATCCGCTAACAGTTGTTCAGCGGTACTCCAGCTTTAATTTGAACGCAAAACTGCAGCTGCACTGATGTGAGGAAGAACATATATATGTGAACATATATTGTTATTTTAAATATCTATTCTTGTACTAAATATTAAAGAATATTTAGTACTGTATTAGTGTATAATGTATATATTCCACTATTGCAGCATTTAGTCCGTGCGCCAAATAATGTACCGTATTTTTTGCACTAAAAGTGCGCCTTATAATCCGGTGCACTTCATGTCTGAATTTTACCAGTCAGGTTGTAAGGGGCAGTAAAGCCACTCTACTGAAGTACAGAGTTATACAGGAGATTCAGTTTAGTTTCTGCAGCAGTATTAGCATTAGCTGCTAACTGTGTGAAGCTCTAGCTCTTTCAGCGGTTCAGAGCTGAGCATTATTAGCCTGTAGCCTGCTGCTAACCACAGCTAGCACTAATGCTAATGGAGCAGCATTAGCATTAGCCGCTAACCACGGTGCTGGCGCTTTTGCTCTTCAGAGGAGAGTATATTGGCCTGTAGTTTGCGTGTTTACGGTTTTAAAACAAGCTTTGTGGGACGAACAGCTAGCTAATATCGCCCTGGCTTACCGAAACACTCAGGGTTCCTCAATGTAGCTAGCGGTTAGCCGCTAATGCTTGTGCTTTAGTGGAAATCTGCAAATCTAAGCTTACTGTAATTAAACAGAAGAGTTTTACTCACCCAAATAAACAGTTTTCAGGAGAGAAATCTGTGTAGAATAACATCCAGCGCTTGCTTGACTTGTCTGACTCGTGTGATTTTTCTTTTTTTAAGAATTTTTTAAAGTTTTGTTTACTTAACTGCTGAATTTTGAAGAAAAAAATGGCGACATCCCTGTTCTTACTACTAGTTTCTAGTATATATATATATTTATATATATATATTTATAACCAATAGATTTCCATGATTTTTCCATGACTTTTCCATGCCATTAAGGCAATTTTTCATGACCGTACGATTTTTAAAACATCAGTGCAGACATGGACAATAAAACCAAAAATAAACTAAATCTACAATTAAAATTGATTATAGTAGCTCTAAAATGAATCAGATAAAATGTTGTTAATAATAAAATGTGTGTCAGATCCTGAGAGCTCCAAATTAGTCTTCAATTACTGAATTAACTCTGAGCTGATGTATTGGTAAGCTCAAAATAGATTTTTTGATCGATAAACTTCAGCACATAGATTAGTAGACCAAATTTCCATGACTTTTTTAAAACTTTCTGGGCATTTTTAGTTTTCCAAAACTTATCCAGGCCTGGAAATGGCTATTTTCAAATTCCATAACTTTTCCAGGATTTTCATGACCGTATGAACCCTGACCTTATGTATGAAAATAGGCCGTTTACTGATACTGCGGCTTATAATCCGGTGCGCCTTAAAGTGAGAAAAAAAAAAAAAACGATACAGTATAACATTCACGAACAGTAAGCCTACATACAGGGCTTCAGTGTTAAAAAATGAGATGATACAAAAAGAGACTGAACAAACCGAGTGCAGACAAAGTTTAATCAGCCATTCTCTGGAACTGATTCAACCATATGGATGAAGAACTGAATATACTGCTTTATTCATTATCCATATGGTCAAGCTGCAACACTGCTCCAAGCGTTTTGATTGGAAATACAGCGCTGCATTAACACGTTACCACATTACTGCATTACACTCGCACTGCTTACCTCAGCGCATCAGCTCCGTAACTCTGCACAATTATGCCGGGGTCCGGGTAGTTCTTCTTCCGTTTACTCATCTTCTGCCCATCACTGTGAAAAAACAATATACTCACAATAAAACCCAAGCAAAGATCTTTCATCCAATCTCTACTGATATTGGCTTAAATATAGCAAAACAATACTATATGATTCATACGTCCATATGATCTATTCTGTAGCAGGGAAAACACATCTCACTAGTAGATTAATGTAGAAAAGTAGCAGTAGTAGTTCTCCATTAAAACCAAAACCAGTGGAATAGTTACCTTGCGAGAACCAGTCCGTTGACGATCACGTTCTTGAAAGGAGGCTTTCCGAACAGAGCGGTTGAGAGCACAAGCAACGTGTAGAACCTTAAAAACAAGATTCAGAAATGTTAAATTGATAACCATTTATAAATCAGTGTTTTTTAATATGTTAACTATGTTGGTACTATTTTAATTATATCATGTCGTATACCAAACACAATTACCCAGTTATGTTTAAATATTCAGTTCAATGCAAAAATCCTAAACATTTAATCCAATTGATCAAAACAGTATTCTGTGATTAATCACACTCATTCTTCTTAAGGCGCAGGTGGATATTTATAGTGGATATTTGTGGATATAATGTAGGAAATAAAAAAAAAGGGAATAATATTTATATTAGTGATTTCAATTCAACTAATAGTTAGTATGCAAGTGAATCTCAAAATTTTAATATCATTGAAAAGTTACTTTATTTCAGTAATTCAGTTCAAACTGTGAATTTTATATATTATATAGATGTATTACACAAAAGGTATACTATTTTAAGTGTTTATTTCTTTTATTGTTGATGATTATGGCATACAGCCAATGAAATCCCAAAAAACAGTGTCTCCAAAAATTCTAAAATTATATAAGAGCTATTGCTACTTCCTGCTGGAAAATGAAGTCGGCATCTCCATAGGAAGACATACGGTCCGAGAGTTTTAATTATATTTTTATTTTTAAATAAAGCTCTGGTGTAATAATCACAATGTTGCTAAGTAACCAATTATTATTGTTAACGAACCAAATATGAAAACTGAAAATGAAAAAACTAATTTATTTATAAACGCTGTTTTCACTCCCGCAGTTCTACAGCGGGGGGTGTTGTGCCGATTCTGTCCAAGAAGCGGGAGTCGGATTCAGCAGGGAGTTGGATTTGGCACAACAGCGGCAGCACGGCGGCACCTCGCGGTCCGCGGTTTTAGTTGTAAGCGCTCGCGCTAGTCGCAAAATACGACAGAAAACACTGAGGGAGCTGCAGAATTCTGTATGGGACTAGAATATGAGCACGAGGAGATAAAAGAGAAACAGGAGATACAGTATTTGTGAACTTTTACCTGTGAGTAGCTCATACACCAGAACACGCAAATCTCTCTCTCTCTATCTATCTGTATCTCTATCTCTATCTCTCTCTCTTTCTCTCTCTCTTTCTCTCTCTCTTTCTCTCTCTCTTTCTCTCTCTCTTTCTCTCTCTCTTTCTCTCTCTCTTTCTCTCTCTCTTTCTCTCTCTCTCTCTCTCTCTCTCGCACGTGAACTCCTCCGCGTTTGACTTACAGCACTGTGTTTAGCTGTTCTTAAAAATCATTTTAATTAAATAATATTTCTATGCTTCTATGTTACAGTGTTAATTAACATAATTCTGATCATATTTTGCTCATTCAAACAGCCCAAAAACAGCCAGTTTATGGGGCGGGTCCGGCTCGGGCTTATAATGACAGTTCATGGTACGGGTTGGGTTGGGCTCGGGCAGAACGTGCACGGGCTCGGGCTGGGTCGGGTCCGATTTTTTGGGCCCAATCTAACCTCTAATATCTGTGCAGTATGAAGCTTCTGCAACACAGAACGCTGAAAATGTGCCTCTGTGCTTTCAAACACAGTGTTTTCAATGGGATACGCAGCACAGATGTCAACATAGTAACCATGGAGCAGCAAAGACAGCATTTGATGTTTGATCACAGCAGTATACTATATGACTAATATATTAGATTAAACCGCACCTTATCAACAGTTTAGCTCAATAAAAAAGAAGTATGTTTGACAGCTGGGTCTGATTGAGAAAAGATCACTTTCTCATCACAAGTGAACCACTTCGGAAAAAAAATCTGCATGTTGGGAGGGGGTGGGGCAGATTGCAGCAGAAGTTGGGGTCAAACTTGGTGGTGTAATTAAATTGCAGAAACAGCAGTGCTGCTGGAGTTTTTAAACACGGCGTTTAATCACTCATTGTCCTCCACTCTATTACACACTCATACCTACAGTCCAGTGGTGATTGCTCTAAGACTGCAAGGGAAGCTTAGATTCCCCGAAAATGTAAAAAATAAATTATTAAATATATACTGTTGTGTGTACATGTCACTGATTAAATATATGCTACACCGCGCTGAACTTAGTTCAGAATCAGCTTCTTATCACTGGTAACGCCGCGGCTTTCCTCTCACTCATTCTCGCAGCTTCACAGCGCTGCTTTAAACAGTGCACAGACTTCAATAGCGGAGCAAAGCGCGCGGTGAAACGAGACGAGTCATTGGATAAATGCTGGGCTTTGTCCCGCCCATCGGACGCTCAGCGTCTCTGGGGGTCTATGGGGCAGTGGGCTGGCCTCGGCCGTCCCGGACGCTCAGCTTCTGCGTGATGATTGAATGATCTGTCTGAGGCGGAGTCCCTTTTTGATTGACAGCGAAATGAGCGAATCAGCGATCTTTTAGTGTAAAAATTCGTGATGGGAGCATTTTCATTCTGTTCTGAGTTGAACCGGAGTCTTTCCTAATCCTTATAGCAGCATTTTCTTTATTAAAAACGACTAGCGACAAATCCAGCTTCTAATTCTGGTGCTTTTCTGTAGCTGCTTGTGTTTGGAGACTCTTTCTGACTTCTGTTACTCTTCCTGACTTCTATCACTCTTCCTGACTCTTTTCTATTGCTCTTTTCTATCTCTTTTCTCTTTTCTGTCCAGCGGGTGCTGTGAGCCCCTCCACCGTCACAAAGCACTCACAGACGGACACACTTCACACTAGGCTCGCACCAGTGCAAGCTGCACATAATGTCAGACAGTTTTAATGTTGTGGATGGATTTTGGAGAAGCCTTTTGATAGTCTTCCATACAAAGAAAAACTTAAAAAAAGAGTTAAACAGCAGGCCAGATCTACTGCTCAGATTAATTTGGTGTAAAAGGTGGGGAAAAGTAAGCTGTTCTGGTATGATAAAGTGAGCTGGCTGACTGGAAGTGCTGTAATAAATAAAATGTCCTGTTGGCCATTCCTCTTGATGAAACCATCTCAGGACTTAAATGAACAGGGGCAAGTAGTAAGTATTGTGTTATTATTAAAAATAATTTAAATAATTTAAATTAATAAAGGGATTATTCAAGGAAATTAAAACTGTCCAAAAAAGAAATAAATTTACCTGCATTTTTTCCTTTACCAACTTTAAAGATTTTGCGTAATGTTTTTTTTTTTTTTTTTTACTGATCATTTTATTTTTATTCATGTCATAGCGTCTTTTTTATGTAATTGTTCAATGTAAAGAATGGGTACCTTTTTGTTGTGTAGTGAAAACTTGAAAATAATGCCTTTTGTTTACCAAAAAAAAAAACATCTCAGGGAGAGTAGAATTTACGCATAAATAAAACGACATATGTTAAAGGGATAGTTCGGTATTTTTGACATGAGTCTGTATGGCATCATCATAACCAGTGTTGTGCATCCACACTGACTTACCCCCCACAGCGTCCTGTGAGCCGAGTTCTTGTCCAGTTTAGGTCAAAGCGAAAGTAGTCCGGCATGTTTGCTGGGGTCAGGAAAATAACTCCTTTTTCTTCCCAAAGCAGTACGTGTTCAAAAGAGTGATTTATTTACATCACAAAAAACTAACCCTGCAAAGGCACGCCTCGTAAATCACTTGGGTCCTACTTTCTCTCATTTCGTATCAGTGCGCGTCATTCTGACAGCGAGCTGCGCACGCGTCAACTTGTTCTGTGTTTTGGCAGTGCTTAGCAGCTGTGTTCAGACTAGCAACGCAAACGAGCTAACTTTAGGGAGAAGTCTATTGGCTTTTATAAGCTTTGTAAACACATATATATATATATATATATAGCTAGGTGTGTGTGTGTGTGTGTGTGTTAAAATGGTGCGGACTTGTGACTATCCAGGCTGTAGCAACAAAGATGTGGCTGATTCTCCGCAGAGTTTTCATCGTTTTCCTGTGACTGATGTTGCTCTGAGGAAACTTTGGGTACTAGCGCTGGGCATCCATGTGGACACAAAAGTGGAAAAAATAAAAAAGCTTCGTGTTTGCAGTGCGCACTTCAGTCCCACTCGTGGCAACAGTAGCATTCCACCTCGGTCTGCATTATTTCGCACTTGAAACAAGTGCACCAGGATTTGTCGGCCACCCTGGGTATCGCAGCTCCAGCAGTGGCTCCAGTTTCATCTTCCACCACTTCTCTGTCCACCCTCTCTCTTTCTGCCCGATCTAATTCCATTTGGCGAAGTTCAACATCTGTATACTCGGGTTCATAAAGATATCCCCGTGGCTCTGAGCGGTGATCAATGTTTTCCTCGTCACTCTCGTAGTCAGACATGTTCTCGAGGCGAGAAGTAAACAAAGCGACCCAAACACGTAGGCTAGCTGTCAGGTTGCAGCGCTGCGCGCATTGATATGGAACGAGAGAAAGTAGGACCCAAGTGATTTACGAGGCGTGACTTTTGCAGGGTTAGTTTTTTGTGATGTAAATAAATCACTCTTTTGAACACGTACTGCTTTGGGAAGAAAAAGGAGTTATTTTCCTGACCCCAGCAAACATGCCGGACTACTTTCGCTTTGACCTAAACTGGACAAGAACTCGGCTCACAGGACGCTGTGGGGGGTAAGTCAGTGTGGATGCACGACACTGGTTATGATGATGCCATACAGACTCATGTCAAAAATACCGAACTATCCCTTTAAGATGTAGGCCGAAATTGAGCTTCCCCTCCTTGAAAGACCAGCATCCGCCACTGCTACATTCGCTGCTCCACCTTGTAGATACAGTAAACTTAGAGACAGAAGCTCTGAATCTGTTGCAGCACAGTTTGTGCTAGTAATCCTTTAGCTCTTTATCAGTGCGCACAGAATGCTGTGCAGAGGACCCTGTATGGCACAAAAATACCAGGTGAAAAAAATAAATTACTTGCGTGTTCTAACATTTTGTGTGTGTAAATTTAATTCTCATGAGCGCAAATGTGAAACCAGTGAGTAAAAAAAAGGGAATCGTGTGCGCACTGAACAAAATATTGCTCTTCTTTCTCCTCCGTTCTTTGGCTGTTTGTAGCAGGCGGTCCATCACAAACCCTGAAAAAATCAGCCAATAGCATTTGCTGAGAGAGGTGATCCTGACCTGCACCCAAACTTTCAAAACCACCCCTTTCTACACTTGAGCGCAAAAAACTCACTCAAGCACAAAGAGAAGTTGTAGGCAATTCGACAACTGTGAATTTGAGAGAAAAAAAAAACAGAAAAAATTAGCTTGCAAGTTTTACATTTGTGCTCACGAAAAGTTCATTTACACACACAAAATATTGAAACATGCAGGTTATTTTTTGGTACTGGTACTTTTGCGGCCCTGACTTTTTGACATTGATGTGACGCCACAACCCTGCCTGCAGGGACGCTGCCCACAGAATATTGTTACTAGGCTCTCTACGTTCAGCAGTGACACTGAAGTGTTTAAAAACTCCAGCAGCACTGCTGTATCTGATCCACTCGTACCAGTTCAATACCAAAGTCCTGATGTGTCCTTTAATGGTCAGGACTCCAAAAGACACCGTCTGTCTCAATGGTGACCCTAACCCCCTACCACTAATCTCGAATTCAGCTGATCAAATCAAATATGTAAATGTGATGGGCCTCCTGCATCTTAATGCACACAGAGTTAATTGATTACCGTTAATCGTGTGACTTTGCAGTGTGTGATTTAATATGATGCAGATCGAGCACTCAGCTCCTCACCAGCCTCTGGTCTGGTCGATACCCTCAGCGATGAAGTCTGCAGGGAAGGTGTCCTCAAACTCCCGCCTGTTCTCAAACGGGTAGTGCACTTGGGCGTAGGGCATGCTGCCGCTTTCAAACCAGCAGTCGAACACCTCGGAGACCCTCTTCAGCTGCCCCTTTCCACAGCGGGACGGGATGGTGAGGCTGTCAATGCTGTGAAGACACGAAGACACACACACACACACACACAGGAGATGGGCATCAGGGAAACCATCAAAGGAGCTGGCAGCACTGATGAACCGCACACCATCTGCGAGGCGGCACCCCCCAGACAACACACCAGCGCTGTGATTACAGTGCTGCACACTGTGCCGGGGATACACACCGGAATGTGTTAAATGTATATGAACTAAACTGCTCAGCTGATAATGAACATTTTTGGATGTAATGAACTTGATTCATTAAAACACCACATAAATTCATCTAAAGATTTTATTGGTATGGATTAGGCCTGTCAGGGGTTGGACAATGAAACTGAAACACCTGGTTTTAGACCACAATAATGTATTGTCCTGACGGACAGTTCTGGTGGAAACAGGAGAGTTGAGGTGCACATTGAATTCTGCCGTGATTTGAGCAGCCGTGGTTTTATGTTTTTTGATACAATCCGGGTTAGCACCCGAACATCCCTTTCAGACAGCTTCCTTTTACAGTGTCCACAGTTAATCCTGTTGGATGCGGTTTGTTCTTCTTGGTGGTATGCTGACATTACCCTGGATACCGTGGCTCTTGATACATCACAAAGACTTGCTGTCTTGGTCACAGATGCTCCAGCAAGACGTGCACCAACAATTTGTCCTCTTTTGAACTCTGGTATGTCACCTGTAATGTGGTGTGCAATTGCAATATTTTAAGCAAAACTGTGCTCTTACCCTGCTAATTGAACCTTCACACTCTGCTCTTACTGGTGCAATGTGCAATTAATGAAGATTGGCCACCATTGACCTCCAGCTGGCCGGGTTTCACATACTCGGTCATTAGGGGTGGGAATCGATTACTATCTCACGATTCGATTCGATTCCGATTTTGGGGGCCACGATTCGATTCAAAATCGATTTTTGATTCAAAACGATTTGAATTATAAATATTTCTGCTTCTGGCTTATGAATCGTATTGAAAAAAAAACCCTCCATAATATACACTGGTCCTGGAGCAAGTAATGTGTTACAAAAACAATAAAATGTGCAGGAATGTGGGTCCTCAGTGACAGAGGAATCACTGGGATATCACAATGACGTTAATGAACAATAAATACATAAATAAATAACACTGCTTTATTACCAGGCTACTAGCGGTGGTGTGTAGGTGACGCTGCTGGGCTGATGTGATGATAGCAGTGAAGCGCTAAAGTTCAGGAGCAGCTGCTGATTAACTAGTTAATTTAAGGTGGTTGTATTTCTTCAGAAAGGGGGCAGGAGGTGGAGAAATTAATTCATATTGTCCATTCCTTAATTCCTCTGTGATGAGGAGCTGAAATTAGCTCTGATTAGCTTATTGTTATTTTTCCGTTCCGCCTTAAATGCTGCAGCCCGCTGCCACCTGTAGCGTTATTTAAGGTGGAACTGGAAAGTTAGCTAGTTAGCTAGCTAACAGTTACTGAAACTAACTACTAGCGATCTTTTTTATGCTTGTTATGAAGCATTCTGCCATAAAACATTGAAACTACACGCTAATCTAAGGTAATATAGTGCTTGTTCTGCCATCTTACCGGTGATTCTCAAACACCTACGCTCTGTGTGTGTCTGGAAGATCTCCAAAGGGACAAGCGCTATCCCCAGGGTTGCCAGGTCCAACAAAAATACCCAGCCCAAAATCAGTCTAAAACCCGCCCCTCAGAATCGATTTTGGGACATTTTAAATCGATTCTGAATCGTAGTAAATGAGAATCAAGATTCTTATGTGAATCGATTTTTTGGCACACCTCTATCGGTCATATTAGGTCATCATTAGATGTGGTGAGAAAACAAAGTACTTAATCACCTTGTGTCAAAATTTAGGGAAGCTTTGCTTTGATTTTCACAGTCGCTATTATATATGTTGCACCATGGATCTAGATGAACGTAATTTCGTAACACTGTGTACCTGTACTCTGTAACTGTGTAACTGTACAGAGTAGACTGTACTGTACTGTAGATATAATGACAATAAAAGCCTCTTGACTTGACTTGATTTGATATAGGGTGAGTCAAAAGTCACAGGACACCCTTTTATTACATATAAACTTAGGGCTGTCAAACTAACGTGTTAATATATATTAATAAATCACGTAAAAATGCTAAATGTTTTATTTAATTTTATCGTCTTGTTTGGTACCCTTTGTCCCAGCACTACAGTTCTGGTAACTGTAGCGTGATAGAGGCAAACGAAGTGGCTCATAATTAAAGAGCAAACTAATGTACATACATCGTACTCTCTCATAATTTGGATATTAAAAAACTGAGATTAATTAGTTGTAGAAGACAGTTAGCATTGGGGGTTAACACCAATCCTTATGCTGAGATCAGCTGTTAGCTAGCATTGAGTCATTAGCTGCATTCCGGTGTTCTGCGATCACTAACTAAAGACTGCATTGAGCTATATTCATAATCCACATATCATATCAAGCCACAAAGCTTACTAATCTAACCAGCACAGTGCCGTTCAATCATTATCAAAAATGAGCAATTAATTCAGCTCGATAACAGTTAGCATCACCAGCCATTAGCTATTATCTAAAAGGAGCAAATGTAGGTCAACAAAAATGTTTCTTTATTTTCACAAACTTTTAATGAGCAGTAAATAGTAGAACCTCTTTTTTTTATATATATATTTTTTTTAATTAAATGTTTTTCCTATTTTCTCCCCAGTTTACACGGCCAATTACCCAACCCACTTATTATGACTCCCCTATCACTAGTAATGCCCCAACACACCAGGAGGGTGAAGACTAACACATGCTTACTCTGTTACATGTGAAGTCAGACACCGCTTCTTTTTGAGCTGCTGATGCAGCATTGTCGAGTAGCATCAGAGCGCTTGGAGGAAAGCGCAGCGGCTCAGTTCCGATACATCAGCTTACAGACGCCCTGTGCCGTGGACATCACCCTTTTAGTGATGTGGGGAGAGAGCACCATCTAGCCACCCGGAAGGAGCAGGGCCAATTGTGCTTCCTCTGAGCGCCGGCATCTTGATGGCAAAGCTACATGAGCGGGGGTTTGAACCTGCGACCTCCCGCTCATAGTGGCAGGGTTTTAGACCGCTGGACCACTCGGTGCCCTAATAGTAGGTGATCTTTTGAACTGTTTTTTGTTAAGATTCAAAATGTGTATAGATACACTTATTTATGTAATACTGCAAGAATTGTGGGTCAGTGCTGATATCTGGTAATTGTCATGTATATATCTGATCTCAAATTTAAAATTGGATGTGAACCTAACTGAATCAGTATTATAAAGAAATATATCAATAATTAACTAAGAGCTTCTGGAGTTTAATAAATATATTAACAAATTTCAGTTTGAAATATGGATAACTGTCCATACCAATATGACACCATTACTCACCCCTGGTTGAAATTGTTCTTATTGCAGCTTATTATTTCTAATATTTGTGTTTCTGAATCGCCGCTGCACATGTTGAGTAAGAGCAGACGTCTGCAGTGAAACTGGGCTGTGTGGTTAATGTTGGCGTTAGTGGAGATTGTCTTATCAGAGATGCACCAGTTTCCCCTGTCTGCTGAACCGGACTGCCCGGAGTGTTCTCACAAATAATTCAGCTTAATTTGGGAGTGAAAACGGATCTGGCTGGTACTGGCGGGTGAGACCATCAGGGCGAACCTCCGTCACGCCGGAAGAGCCGGACGACACGGGGCGACACGACTAATCGCCGGGCTGATCAGTGACTCACCTCTCCCTGTGCAGATCAGTTACCTTCACCCCCGTCAGCTCCTCCAGCTCCGCCATGGAGCCGACACACACCACCTGAACAGAGATACAGGAAATCACACAAATAAGAATTACCACATATAGAACCACTTAAAGTTTGGAAATCGGAAATTTGTGGCAAAATTTGGGAAACAAAAACACCTCAATGTTTAGCCAAATAAGCAAAAGTAGGTTTACATACATTTACACTCTATACTCACATAAATTAAACAAAATAAATTAATCACCATTAGATATCACATGCCTATTTATTTTACTACCTCTTCACAAACAGTCTATTTTCCAGCAAAAAGATACTAAAGCTGTACAGGACTAGGATTGTAATGCTAGCTGAGCTATCTTAGCATTTGTATATCTACGTAAAGACTGGGAGGTGATGTAGCACACTGTGTCCAGAGATGCAACACATATTTGGCAAACAATATAATTCAGTAAAAAATAATTCAATAAATAAGTGCCAAATAAGTGAAAAGCCTATATAACTTATAGAAAAAAATATAAAGAGTTACACCGCTTCAAGTTTTTCACTTGAAATCAAAGCATGCAAAAAAAAAAAAATTGTTACTTTACACTGGATTACATTTTGTTTGGCCAAAAATGTTCATTTCAGAGCATCCCCAATTAATACCCTCAATTTTAGAAGAAATGCTGGTCAATCAGGCATCTACAGACTTTCATACCTACAGTAGGGTGTACCTGTATATGTACCTGCTGGTCATGGCAGTAGATTAATGGGGAGCATTGAAAAAGATAACACAGAACCTTTTTGGAAGCTCATTTCCTAGCAGATTTTCTGGCTCATGAGCTAGATAAGCTAACCAGCTAAAGCGAGCGCTAAACCAGGTCACACTTTGACTTCTGGTGGACAAGGAAGTTTACTTGAAAGTGTGTTACACCTCTGCCGTTGTCCCCATTCCATACCGGTCGCAGGTAAGATGGCCCAGATAAGGCCTCATCGCCAGAGAGCCCGGGAGTTCCACTTTCTGGCCCCCGCTAAAGCTCTGGGAGTCAGAAGGCACTCCAGAGACTGGCTCTTGGAAACAACTCATTATGCTATTTTCAGGAAGCAGGTCGCTGTCCTTATTTTCTAGAGGCTCGTCTCGGCCCGCAACGACGCCAACAACCCAGTTCCAACTTCCGCTAAGAGGGGCTTTCAGGACCGACGAGTGGACAAGGCACCAAGGACAAATTGATCACTGTGATCAATTATGCAGAACAGTGGATTCACTAGGGGTCAATACTGACCAACAAAAAGCTGGCGAGCCAGAAGATTTGTGGTTTTTCAGATCTGACCAGTGCACATCATGAAGATCAAATGTTCTCCAGTGATCAAGAGCATTAGCAGGGAGTTTGCCCCATTTGCTGCAGTTAACAGGCTCTACTCTTCTGGGAAGGTTGAATTTGGTTCTACCAAATGTTGAAACACAGGATTCAACCAAATGGGGGCATCAGTGAGCACTGGGTTACTGATGACAAGGTTGTGAGTTCGATAGTGGGGTGGGCAGTGAGCAAGACACACTGGGGCCATACTGACCAATATCAGTGGGACTCATTGAGGTTGCATGTCAGGTTTGGGGAAGTGGTCGCACATCTTTTAGAGCACTGGATAATTGATGACAGGGTTGTGGGTTTGATATCCAGGGTGTCATACTAACCAAATATTGTAAAGATCTGATAGCATTGCACATATGAGTTTCAGTGAGGTCAGGTTGGGGAAGTGGGGTCTCGGAGGTTGTGCACCAGATTTTGGGTTTGATACACAGGGGCAGAGGGGTGGGCAATACTGACCACATGTTGGTGCACTGTTGTAATGATTCAAAAGCATTTAACCATATGGGTCCAGTGAGGACAGATTAGGGGCAGTGGTGGCTAATCATTTAAAGGATTGGGTTATTAATGAAAGAGTTGTGGGTTCGATACCCGGGGCACTGGGGTGGGCAGTGGGCTCTGTTGTAATGGTCTGTAATGGTCAACCACCTGGGGGGGTATCAATGAAGTCAGGTTTAGGCTTACTTTAGCCGTTAGCTCAGGTTAGCACTGGATTACTGATTATAAAGTTTAATACCCATTCATCCAGATCTGATAGCATTCAACCACATCCAGAAGTATTTTACCACATGGGGGCATCAGTGAGGTCAGGTTCAGGCTCATGTTTAGGTTAGGGGCAGTGTTGGCTCAGCCGTTAAAGCACAAAGTATATGACATGGTTGTGGGTTCGATGCCCAGGGACAGTGGGGTGGGCAGTGGGGTCACATTTCCCAACTGTTGGTACATTGTTTTAAAGGTTTGATCGCATTAAACCACATGGGGGCATCAGGCAGCAGTGGCTTAAGAGTTAGGGAAGTGGATAATTGATGACAGGGTTTTGGGTTTGATACCCAGGGGTAGTAGACAATGGGTATAATACTGACCAAATATTAGAACATTGCTGCAATGGTCTGACAGCATTTAACCACATGGAGGAATTTGTGGGGTAAGGTTCTTGGTTTAGGTTAAGGTTTGTGACATTGGTTTCTCAGAAAATAGAGCACCAGGATATTGATAACAGGGTTGAGGGCTCGATACTCAGGAGCAGTGTGTCATAGTGACCAAATGCTGGAACTCTGTTGTAATGCTGTTGTAGCTGCTTTGTTGGAGTAACTGTCTCTACTATGCAGAGAAGACTTTCTACTAGATTTATCAGCCATTAGCATTGCTGTGAAGATTTAACAGGATGTTGTATGATCACCATCCAACCCCTAATTTATCCAATTTAAAACCATTCAACCCTGTCATAATCTGTGTTATTTTAATTAACCAGTAAAGGTGCTTAATTAGGCTTCAGAGTTTTAACTTGACACGAAAATAAGCTTCGCCAAAACAAGGGGATGGTAACCAATGGCTTAGACCAAACAAAGACAAAAACACATCATTATTCGCCACTGACCTCTTCAAAGTCATCGCTGACCCACAAAGGAATGGGTGTCCCCCAGTATCGGTTCCGTGAAATGGCCCAGTCTCGTGCATCCCTCAACCAGTTTCCGAATCGCTTCTCCCTCACGAACTCCGGAACCCTGAGAGTGAAAAACAGCGTAGGAGAGAGGAACTAAATGTCTCTGCCTTCCTTAATGCCTTCCTAATCAATGCAAAAGAGGTGATGAGCAGTTCTGAACACAGCAGGGGCTCTTTTTCATCTAACAGACGCGAGAAGAAAAGCTGACAGGGCAGAATATCCTTTACCGCAAAATAACTCTTAAACAGGATAAAACAGCAGACCACCAGCTTAGTCTCAAGATCCAATTTAAAGGCCCGGCTTCAACAACCAATTTGGAGTCGTCAAGTCAGGAATCCAAATTGACAAGTTCATGGAGGAATATATGAACCAGGAGGAGGCCAACGTTCTGGCTGAACTGACATCCTGAAGGCCCTGCAACCTGAGTGACACATCCTGCCATGTGCTGTCAGTCAGAATCCGAGATGACGAGGGCTTCGGGGGCATTTGAGTTCAGGTTGTGAAGAGAAAGTTAGATTTACCCAAACTTCCTTCTTTCCTTCAGTATAGAGAGCCTTTCAAGAAAGGTGGAGTCACTTATCTTAGCACGAACAACAATCAATCAAAAGGTCATGTCTGTAAACAGTACTGCAGCACAACATTGGGTACATGTTCTAATCAAACCTTTACCTTCTGATGAGGTATTTTAAAGCTTTAAGTTTTCCATAAACTGGGCACTCAAGTCAAGAACCATTTAGGACACCAGGCCTGAATTTTTCAACCAGCATGTCGTAAAAGTCTATTCCAAGTTGAAGGACTCTTCTTGTACAGCCAAAAAATGCAGCTGACATTGACAGCAATTTTGAGAATGGAACCAATGTATCCTTCCTGGCCTGTTTTGAAAAACAAAGCCTCTGGTAAATAATTTACTTTTTGTAAGTTCATATGTTTTGTGCCACAGTTGAAAGAGGATGGATCTTTCTTCGTCAACCAAAAGTCTTGTTAGACTGTTTCATGTGTGACCAGTAGGCTACTACTAGTCTTTGTCAGACAGCCCTAGTGACCAGCCAATTATTACCACCCACTGTGCTGTCAACTGTGGGTGGTAACCTATGGCATATTCCTGGTATAAACATTAGGCCTCACAGCAGCTTCCATCATTTAAGTAGGCCAGTGTATCTCACTCCAGATAACACCTCATATTATCATCCAATAATATAATCAGGTTTGCCAGTGTTCAAACTCACTTACAAGATACCACCTCAAAACTTATACAAGGATGGAATGTTTTCCCAAGCCTAGCAGGTAACAATTCATGATTGCTTTACATACTGCTTTCTCATGACTTTGGCATGATGTGCAAAGGGTTCAACAAGCTTAAAAGGAACATTATGAAGCATTATCATCATACCACTCCAAGAACAAATCAGAATTTATCACTAGCTCCCCACCGCAGCACAGTTCTGATCATTAGAGTCACATTTAAAAAGACAACTGCCGTGCTGCATTGCTTAATTTAGCTGGCCTCAACCTGTTTCTTCTCTAAATATATAACAACATGCTTTCTTTAATAAGTACAGCCACAGAGGTTAAACCCTCCTTTCGTTTTTTTTTTTTTTCCAGGACACGACACCATCCCTGGAGAACATTCTTGGGTATAAATCGCACTCAGATTTCTCCAGCTGAGCAACGAGTTCATCAATTCCCATTTGTGTGAGGCATTTCTATTCAGGCACCCAGTACATCAATTTAATGATTTTTTTCTCTCTCTCTTGCTGCTCTGCAGACTAAATGTAGAATCTTAAGCGTCCTGTCTTATGGGAGATGTAGGAGGCTATTTAACATCCATGTGCTTCTATAATAAGCCGAAGGGAAGAGGGCGGAAGGTGGGGGCACTTGCAACACAGATGGACTGACTGTGGGGTCAGTTAAGGTCAAGGCATTGGAATTTGCTTTGCTTTGAATTGCAATGCGAATCAATCAACAATCCAGGAATGACAAGGAAATTCAACAACAGTTTACAGTGACCCAAATCAGTTTTCTAACAAAATTCAATGTTTATTTTATGCTGTTGACATTTTTAATCTTTTTAATTGTGACCCATATCTGACATTACGTAACGCTTCATGTGAAGTTTCGGTTTCATTCTTTCCAGAACGTTAGAAACAGATCCACTCAAACAAAAATCAGCTAACTCAACCAACTCAAATAAACCCACACACTTAGTCCTGCCCCGACTCAAACTCACCTACTCAGTCCTGGCCCAAGTTAAACACACCTGCACAAACAAACCCATTTAGTCCCACCCATCTGAATGCAAATCAACTCCAACAACTACAAACTCCCAACTCAAACCAAACCACCAATTCAGTTCTGCCCCAACACAAACAGACCCACCCACTTGGTTTAAAGTCAAACCAAGCCACTCTGTCTAAACTCTTCTAATTCAAAACGTATACTTTCACTCCTGATCCTCCCAACTCAAGAAAACCCACCTTATCACTCCTGCCCCTCCCAACTAGAACAAATCCACCAACTCACCTGGCCATAGTCAAACCTACCTTGTCACTACTGATCCTCCTAACTGAAACTCACCCACTGGGTCCTGACCTTCCCAAATCAAACAAACCCAACTCAGTCCCTTCTAAATACTGAATCCTGACCTTCCCAACTCAAACAAACCCAATTCAGTCCCTTCTAAATGCTGAGTCTTGACATTCCCAATTTAAAAAACTTTAACTCAGTCGTGGCCCATTTCCTGTTAACCAATTTATTAGTCTCCACAGACAGAGCTATGTAACAAAAGAGCTCAGATCAACACAAACAGACCAACTTAAACCATCCTACTCAGATTCGAAACATTCCAAACAAATTCTGATTCCAAACAAGACCCTCAAACAAGCCCACCCTCTTATTACCGACCCTCCCAACTCAATCCTGCCCCAACTCCAACAAACTCACTCAGTCAACACTGGGTTCTATGTATAACAGAGATGATAGACCAGCACATGCGCCGCTGCTGCTACCACACAGTCAACATTATTCACTTAATCTGTGAGTGGTCGGTGTATACGATATATATAGTCATTAGTTAGAACATGAGGCTGCCCTCAGAGCAGGGGAACTTGAGGCCTTTCAGACATGTCTTTCTTCTAAGAACTAAATCAGTGCTTTTCTTGAGGGAGCCTGAGCCTACAGCACACAGCCTTGACTATAAGTAGCTCTGCTAGGTGTGGGATCTCAGGATGGGTAAAGTCTCCCACTCCCACACTCGGCCCAAAAATGAGCAATGCACTCTTCTGAACAGCAGCACTGCCGCTGTGCCAGACTTGATGGAGAACTCTAATTACGCTGTCAGAATACCCGACTCCCTCAGACTGCACAGCAAGGCAGGCTGCTAAATATACCAAAGCTCACCGTTACATAAAAAAGATCCACTTTGGTTTGGACTGCTTACTGTTTTGTCAAGGCAAAAGCCTGAGTGGGTATTTATATTTATTCACACTTCTAAGATTGTACATTTCCAAGACCAATATAACACCAATAACTGATCCAAAAGAACTGACGCACACAGCAGGGATAATTAATACGTAATCGCAAACTAATCAGTCAACAGCCTACAAAAAAAAACATCACTCAAAAACCCACGCACCTAGTCCTACCCGATCCCACCACTTAAACAAACACACCTACTTGTCCCTGTTCCTGCTTTGTCCTGAATTCCCATTGAGGGGAACATGCCATCAGTATTTCCCAAACCCAACCCCCAAAAAAATACAAATTAGTCCACTCAGCTCTGTCTACCACTTGAGCAAACCACCCTGCATAGTCTACCCATCACGCACCAACCTGCTCCCCAACTGAAACAAACCCACCCACTCCATCCCACTGCCCACTTAAACAAACAGTCACTCAGTCCCCCTCTCCCAATTATTCCCACTGAAACATGCCTAGTTTGTCTCACTCCAACTTGAACAGTCCCACCTTCTTATGCCTGTACCACCCCCTCACTTGAACAAACCAACTTGGCCAACTTCAACTGCATCTGCCCCCCAGTTAAACAAACCAACCAGCTCAGTATTCAGACACAAACTCTACCAGCTTATTTACAAACTCTACCAGCTCAGTCCTACTCCCAAACCCACCCACCCACCCTCAACTACACAAACTCACCCACTTAGTCTCACTCTCCCACTGGGGAGAAACACCCACTCGGTCCCATCCTCCACATTAAAATAAACAACCTACTTAGTCCCACTCCTCCTACTCCAACAAATACATGCACTTAGTCCCAACATCTAACAAAACCACTCACTCAACCTCGCCACCCCCTCAAACAAACCAACCCACACAGTCCTGACCCTCCTCACTTAAACAAACCTATCCACTTGGTCCCAAACCCGACTCAAACAAACCCACCCACTCTTTCCCAACCCCCACTCAAACAAACCCACTCCCTCAGTCTCAAACCCAACTCAAACAATCTAACCCACACAGCCCTGATGCTCCTTACTTAAACAAACCTATCCACTTGTTCCCGCCACCCCTTTGAACAAACCAACCTACATAGTCCTGACCTTCCTCACTTATACAAACCCATCCATTTGGCTCCAAATCCTTATTCAATCCAAACCACTCAGACTTGTCCCCACTCAAACAAACCCACCCACTCTTTACCAAACCCCACTCAAGCAAACCTACCAACTTTTTTCAAAACCCCACTCAAACAAACCCACCCACTCTTTACCAAACCTCACTCAAGCAAACCTACCAACTCTTTTCAAAAACCCACTCAAACAAACCCACACACTCTTTCACATACAAACCTATCCACGCTTTCCCAAACCCCACTCAAATCCACCCACCCACTCTTTCCCAAACCCCACTCAAACAAACCCACCCACTCTTTCCCAAACCGCACTCAAACAAACCCACCCACTCTTTCCCAAACCCCACTCAAACAAACCCACCCACTCTTTCCCAAACCCCACTCAAACAAACCCACTTAGTCTCTCCTTTCCAACTGCAGCAATCCCACCCACTCAGTCTCATCTTAGCAATTAAAGAAATCCACCTGTTCAGTCCCACCCCCTCCACTGGAACAAACCCACCTACTTAGTTCCGCTCACCCACTCAATCCATCACTTCACTGCAGGCTGGACTGGCAGTTCTATATAAGCAGTATTTGTGTTTTCACAGCTGTGACAATCATTATGATTTCCAAACCGACTACTCTGTATGTAAAGACTGTTCATATAGAGTCAGTTTTCTGTGAAAAGAGCTCTTTAAGAGAGTGTCGCATGTCTTCAGCAGTGCAGTGCAGCTACAGTGCATGAAATATAAATGGAGAAGCCACATTTGCAGCACAGTCTCGGCATTACAGTCTCCCATAAGTCCTCCTCCTCCTTCCCGTCCCCTATGCCTGCAGGTGATTTGTCTCAGACTGACAGCCACATTAGCGCAGACCCCTGCTGCAGACTGCTGGGAATTGGAGGAGGCTGCCCAGCACCTGTAGTGCAGCACCAGCACAGACATGAACTTGCTCCATGATAGGATGAGCTAGACTGGGTAAGTCAGGCTTAAACCACACTGTAAATATTTTAATACATTAAAACCAGCAATTAGGGCTGCACAATATATAATATGACCTATTGATTTTACTCTACTCTTTCATACAGAGAGGGCATTATAAATATCATGACAATACTTTTCAATGACGTCTGTTAAAATCTGTTAAAGCAATTTACCGTATTACCGTAACTATAAGGTTTATTATCAATAAACATCTATTTAATGGTCTATTTTCACACATAAGACGCATTAGATTACAAGGCACAGATTTCTCTTCTGAAAACTGTTCATTTAGGTGAGTGAAGAGCTTCCGTTTATTTACAGTAAGCTTAGATTTACAGATTTCCACTAAAGCTGGAGCATTAGCATTAGTGGCTAACTGCTAGCTGTTAGCCACTAATGCCACCTGACAGAGCTACACTGAGAGAATCCTGATTGTTCCGATAAGCCAGGGTGATATTAGCGAGCGATATGTCCCACGTAGCTTGTCGGACTGTAGTCTGCCGTAAACATGTAAACTACAGGCTGATTTACCCCCCTCTGAACAGCAAAAGAGCTAGCGCTGTGGTTAGCGGTTAATGCTACTCCAGCAGTGCTAGCCGGGGTCAGCAGCAGGTTACAGGCCGATAATGCTCACCTCTAGACGGCCGAAGAGTGGCTTTACTGCTCCTCACATCCTGACTGGTAAAATTCATACATAAGGCGCACTGACGATTTTTGGGAAAATTAAAGGATAAGTGCGCCTAATAGTGTGACAAATACGGTACATAAACAGAACCGTTATTATCAGACCTTAATACAATAAATTTAAATGAATAAATGCAAATACGTGAGTTTATCACATTTCAACCCAATTTGTACATTAGTCTTATACCTTTTTATAAAGCATAAATATGGTAAATGCCATTTCTATTCTTCCTTATGTTGACATTTTATAGATTATTGATGATGCATGTGTGAGTGTTGCTGCAAATGCTGTCCCCAAATAGTCCTAATTAAGAGAGTAACAAATTTGACCAGCTTAAAAAAAGACAAGAATTTATACTAAAAATGTACTTTCCTTTTAACAAAGCAAACCAAAATACATTTAAGTCTTTATAGTTAACAACATAATATATAGTACAAATAACTGGAATTACAGGTAAAAAAACATAATGAAAAAACACACTGCATGAGAAGAACTATAATCAGGGTTTGTCTTACCAGTAGCATTTATCGTTGTTTTCCAGAAGCTTCTCCACCATGTGCTCCACTCTCACAAACCAGCTGGGCACCGCCTTGTAGATTAGAGGTGTGTCCGATCTGTAAATACAGGTTAAAGTGAATTTTAACAGCAGCAGGTTAACTAATCTGATAATGTCACTCCACTGCAGTAAATACAAATCTAGATCCAGAGGGAGAGAAGCACGTGGACTGAGGCACTAGAGTAATAACACTGAATTGTACACTAATATGATTTCGGTTACGAAGCGCTAAACAGTTCTGTAGAGAAATCTCAGGCAGCTTTACCAAAGTTCCATAGTGCAGTAGCAGCATTCTGGCCCATAGTGGGAATAACAACGATGATAAGGCACTATCACTATGATCTGAGGATCACCTGTTTGAATCCCAGCTAATGCAGCTTCTGCATCAGCAGCCGGATTCTGAGAGAGCACAACTGGTCACAATCGCTCTGTCTGGGAAGGTTTAGTAGATGACATAATCTTTCCTCATCAGTCCCACTGTGATGCTGGCCAGCACATCTGGCGTCTGTTGGCTAATGTATAAGAGCTGCGGATCCAGCGCTTTCTTCTGTGTGCGTTGTGATGCTGCTTATTGATGTTGCATTGCAGCAGTTGGAAAAAAAGGCGGAGTCCGATTGTGCACGTATTGGTGGAGACGTGCAATCCTCATTTTCCTTGTTTTGAGGGCAAATGCTAGTGGTAGGGGGAGTTCATAGTTCATGAATAGGGATTGAACAACTGAGAAAATACATATAATTTGAAGAATACCGCAATTTTACTTTTATTTTTATAATATCGCCCAGCCCTACCTACACACAATGCTGTCTCTTCTGATGACCCTTTACTCTCCTCACAATCAAACAGTCAACAAAGCCTGACACCTTCCACAAACAGCGCACACCTCCAATTAACATCATCCTTTATCACCAGCTACAGGTTATCGACACCCTGAGCAGACGGGCCGAGCGAGCAGCGCCGCCAGAATCCATTATGACACGGGTTCATCGATAACCAGAGAAAAGTGGTATTGGTTTTCTCAGGGCGGTTAAGAAGAGGCCGGGCTGGGGTGGGTGGGGCACTGGCTGGAGAGCAAGGGTAGACTGACCTCTCCCTCACAGCCTCTGGAGCCTCCGGGACCCCCAGGAGTGCTGAGGCAGCTGGCGAGGTATCGAGCGCCATATGCTAATGCTAGAGCGGTTTGCAATCGTAATGCACCTCCACCTCAATCCCTCCACACACACACACACACACATATATATACACACACACATCCACCCCCTCGTTATGCACACAGCGAGTCACTGATTTAATGCTGTTTAAGCCAGTGAGGTCACGGAGGAGTGCAGAGAGCACTCAACCATCTGGGGGATGTTCCAAACAGGCAGAGTGGAGATGATACTGACTGCAGATGTTGGAAACTGGGAGCTTCTATTAAAGCAACATTGTGTACACCATATTAGGTCTGTCACGATTATTACATTACCAAGTTATCACACAACACATGGACATGACCACAATCAATCTTTCTGCTGACCTCAGTACTGCTGATTAGTTTGATAAGCAATGAGAGAGGCCATTAACATGAATGAGCTGGTGTGTTGACTCTGCACTATTCAACAAGACAATGCATGTCCGCATAATTCTGTTTCTGAATCAGTTTCTCTGATTTTGCTATTTACAGGTTTATGTTTAAGTAAAATAAACATTGTTGTTTAATTCTATAAACTACAGAACATTTCTCCCAAATTCCAAATAAAAATATTGTCATTTAGAGCATTTATTTGCAGAAAATGAGAAATGGCTGAAATAATAAAAAGATGCAGAGATATCAGATCTCAAATAACGCAAAGGAAAGTTTATTCATACATTTCTAAGAGTTCAAAAATCAATATTTAGTGGAATAACTCTGGACTTTAATCACAGTTTTCATGCACCTTGGCATGTTCTCCTCCAGCAGTCTTACACACTGCTTTTGGGTAACTTTATGCAACTCCTGGTGCAAAAATGCAAGCAGTTTAGCTTGGTTTGATGGCTTGTTGTCATCCATCTTCCTCTTGATTATATTCCAGAGGTTTTCAATTTGGTAAAATCAAAGAACCTCATTATTTTTAAGTGGTCCCTTGGTATTTTTTCAGGGCTGTATAATAAGCATTTTTACACTAAATACCTATATCTTACATTTCATTCATTCCTTCCACCAAATGTTTGAGAGATTACCATAATAATACATTTATAATCTATAGCATTACAGTTATAATTTTTGTATAAAACTAGCAAATTTGCTGTGTACTGGTTTAGGGCCTTAATTTTTAACTGTTCATATTAAAACTCATAAGTAAACATTTGGTAAAAGATTTTATTATCCTTAAACATATGTCTGCAACTTTTGTTGACAAAAAAAAACAACAACATATGTATCATGAATAAAAGGTGGACGTGTCTGACTCTGCACTCACCTCCAGCAGAAAGGGTAGCTATGTTTGAAACTGCTGGCGTTCACCAGACGTCCGTTCTCCTTCAACCACTTGATGATGTTTTTGTCAGCATCCTGAAACAAATAAGATGGATAAAATCACTATAGCTGAGCTCAATCCTGGTAAATTAAATGATTTAAAGAGCAAAAGAGTGCATCACACACTGACTGACCGCTAAAAAGTTAAAAATAGATTAAAAAATGAATAAATAAACAATTCTCCAGTTTGTCTTTACCAGGTGTGCTTAAATGATCATTATCATAATGACAGGTGTAGTAGTTCACATTTTTCAGTTTGGGGCTCAGCATGGCAGTTTAGTTTTTTTTTCTCACATTAATCACAAGCATATTCTGCACTTGTTCTTATTAAGACGTTTAGAATAGAATAGAATAGAATTGCCTTTATTGTCACATGGTCAACCAGCGAAATTAGCCATCAACCCATCCATACAATAACATACAAGGGGGAAACAGGACAGGATAGGAAGACAGGGTAAGCCGCAGCGTGTGCACGCGCCGCCAATCATTTCTTCAGTTAGAGGGATACAAGGAGGAAGAAGAGGGTAAAAAAAACATACCCCTAGACTGTGCCCTGAAGAGCACAGTGTAGGAACATCAAAAAAAACCTCAGCACATAGGCACATACAATATACACAATACATAGGCACATACAATATACACAAGAGTTTGGAGTGTTTCACAATGGATATTTAAAAGTAAATATTTGTGGCTCTTTATTAAGAACAAAATATTTTCCATATTAAACTGACATTAAATTTTTGCATTAAATTGGCAAAATTTAATTACTTTTTTTAAAGGTGGGTCAATCACTTAAAATGATTATTATGTTTTTAAATGCTTGTAGTTCTCTGTATTTTTGTGAAGGGACAGTAAAATAGTGTATTGTTAAAGTCTGACAGACCCTTTTTTTTACTGTAATATAATTCTACTGTATTATCTCACAAATGTAAGATCAAACGATTTGCATACTTTATGGAATCTTACATGGAATCATGTACTCAAAAAAAGTGAGGTCAAAATGCGTAGCTACATGTTGGCATGTCTAAATCGATTTTTGGAATTTGTGAGTCAATTCAGAATCGCCCATGTCCGAATCGAGATGCATCTAACAACTGAAAAATACCCCCACCCCTAATATTTATATATTAATACTGTTGACTACCTAAAACATTATTTAATCACAACAATATTACATGATTATTATTAACATTATTAAAATATAATTGTTAAGTGCACTTCACCTGGCTTAATTTATTTTATTTTTTTTTTATTTGTCCCATTTTTTCCCCAATTTACATGGCCAATTACCCAACAAACTCATTAGGACTCCCCCTATCACTAGTGATGCCCCAACACACCAGGAGGGTGAAGACTAACACATGCTTCCTCTGATACATGTGAAGTCAGCCACCGCTTATTTTCGAACTGCTGCTGATGCAGCATTGCCGAGCATCACAGCGCACTTGGAGGAAAGTGCAGCGACTCGGTTCCAACACATCAGCTCACAGAAGCCCTGTGCTGCAGACATCACCCTAGGAGTGATGTGGGGAGAGAGCGCCATCTACCTACCCGGAGGGAGCAGAGCCAATTGTGCTCCCTCTGAGCAGCGGCAGCTTGATGGCAAAGCTGCATGAGCGAAGTACGAACCTGCGACCTCCTGCTCATAGTGGCAGCGTTTTAGGCCGCTGGACCACTCTTAATTATTTTAACTTTAATATAATATTTCAGGCTAGTTTGGATTCTTTGTAATGTGCTGAGTAAATAAGAGAGAAGAGAGCAGTGAGTGTTAGTTATGAGATTTAATCCATATTTTAGCATGAATAAAAAATAATCTAGCTACTTTTGCACGCAGTACTAAAAATATTACTAAATAAAACCGCCAACACATCACTGTAAACAGCTCTGAGAACCTGGTAACGTAATTAATATGTTTTTAAGTTCACAAGCCAGGCCCACTTCACACTTCACTCTGTAACTTCAGCTGTTAAAGTCGGCGGTGGCCCAGTGGCCCTGCAGTTTCCAGCCAGATATACACGTTAAGTGACTCCTCTGCTGCCTGAACCTCAGCAGTTCCAGATCAGAGCGAGGGTGGCAGCTCCAGTGGGTGTTGCTGAGAGCGGTCAGCGTTCTGAACTCTGGCCATTAGGAGTTTTAGTGGGTTTTTGAGGTGTGTGTGGGTTATCCTGCAGGTCGGAGTGACAGGAAGTGATGAAAATGCAGGCTCGCGGTGTGGAGAGATGATGAGAGCAGTTCCTCAGCCTTTATTCGCAGTTCCAGGAAGAACAGCGTTCTCCTCGGGGAGCTGCTCTGTGTCCAGCTGAGGGTCCTCCCCCGCCGAAACTAAACTGCTTAAACTGCTGACACTGCTTCACTACCACTCCGTCCCCCATTTACACTGCACTGCCAACTGCACTACACACAAGCCTGCAGTACTGTCTAGGGATGCACTGATTATTTGGCAACCAGAAATATTTGATTAAAAATGGTTTCAAGCATTCAGCATCACTTATAATACTCACTCTCAGATACCTCAGTTTACTACCACTTCACAAACTGTGACTTGAGTAGCACTGCTGTGTCAATTCATGATTAGAATAATACTGCTGAGGTAAATTCATTATCCTGATAGCACTACTGAGGTAAAGTCATGATTAGAATAGCACTGCTGAGTTAAAGTCATGATTAGTATAGCAATGCTGAGGTGAAGTCATGATTAGAATAGCAATGCTGAGGTAAACTCGGGTTTAAAATAGCACTTCTGATGTAAAATCATTAGAACAGCACTGCTGAGGTAAATTCATGATTAGAATAGCACTGCTGAGGTAAAGTCATGATTAGTGTAGCACTGCTAAGGTATATCCATGATTAGAATTGCAGAGGTAATTTCATGATTAATATAGGTTTACTGAGGTAAATGTACGTTTAGAAATGCATTGCTGATGTAAATGATTAACACAACATTGTAGTGGTGAATTTATCATCAGGAAAGCACTGCTAGGTTAAATTCAAGATTAGAATAGCACTGCTGAGGTGAAATTATTAGAATAGCACTGCTGATGTAAATGTTTGACTAGCACAACACTAGAAGTGAATTTATTATGAGAATAGCACTGCTGAGATGAATTCATTAATAGAATAATACTGCTGAGGAAGATTTATGATTAGAATTGCACTGCTGATGTAAGTGTCTGATTGGCATAACGCTAGTGGTTAATTTATTATAGGAATAGCAGCACTGAGGTAAATTCATGATTAGAAAAGAAATGCTGTGGTGACATTATTAGGATGGCTCTACTGAGGTAAATTCATAATTAGAACTGAACTGCTGTGGTGGCTATTATTAAGACACTTTTTTCTGAGGTAAATTTATGATACGAATAGAACTTCTGATCTAATTTTATGATTTGAATAGAACTGCTGATGTAAATTTTATCATTAGCAAAATATTGGAGTCGTAAATGTATTATTAGAATAGTACTTCTGAGGTAAATTTATAATCAGAATAGAACTTTCCGACTTAGCATTAAGATTAAAAAATATATTTTTGACGAATTAGGGGAAGTAAGGCTAGGCTAGGCTAGGAGCTAACCGGCAACAATCTCTTTGGTTCAGTAACAGCAGATCTGGCTGAAAGGACACAAGCAAGAGGACATCAGTACTATCTGGTAAGACAGCTAAAGAATAATTTGTGTTTTTTTTTTTCATAGTACGCTAGAATATGTGGGTACTCTGAGACATCACCAGCAGAGCAAACCAGCCAATCAGAGAACAGCTTACTGTTTTTTTTCTAGTATAACAGGGAGGTAAAAGGGATTGTTAAACTACATTTCTGCATTTTAACCTCAACAGAATTCACATACATATAAGTTACACATCAGATAATGTGATAAATACTGAATAAACGCATTACGTGGATTCATACCTTTACATACTGTCCAGAAAAGTGAGTGACATCAGGTGTGAAGCGTCCGGATGAATCCACTGGGCAGATGGGTACGGAGTCTCTCTGGATGATGTTGTATTCCATGCAGACGCGGAAATCATCCTGCAGAGAGAGGCAAAAGGGGCAGCGGTTGCCAGCTCAGCATTTTTTCCACAGAAAGTCAAAAAAAAAAAAAAGCATCTAAAAATAACAATTTATTACAGAGTGCCAACAGGAGAAGGACGACACGTTTACAGCAGGGATTTGGCAGAAGTGAAAACGCTGCCGTGCTCCATGGTCTCACTACAGGTAAAGTCAGACAGTGTCATGGCAGAAAGCCAGTGTGCATGTATGTGGATGTCCAAGGTCATTCCTCCACTGCTGGAGGCCAAAACTCTAGCAATGACACTGCTTTACCAACAATAACCATCTATTAAAAGACAGGGTGTCTGCAGGTATGGAGACATTTTATATTTTATATCAGAGACATAAATAAGACAAAGTACAATTATACAATTTCAAAATTAAAGTTGTGTAGTTTACAGACTTCACATTAAGCTAATGAGTCCTGTAGTCAAACAAATAACAGTAATACTTTACAATAATGTGCATTATTTAACAGGACAACAGTAGAAAACAAGAAGTGATATATATTATAATAATAATTGACACTAGTTAAGACACTATTAAACATTAATACATTTTAATGCTTAGGAATGTTCTGCAAATTGTTAATTAATAATATATTTAGATATCAGTTAGTTAGTTATTAGTTAAAGGATTTGTAATAGTAAATATTGTCATAAATGGTGTTAAGTAACAATTAGTTGAGAGATTATTACTTCTAATTAATTTACCCTAACTTAAAAAAAAAAAAGAAATTATAAATGAACCGTTTATGTTTAGGTAAACTAAACTGAAACTTTTCATATACTAAAAATAGGGTACATTGCAAAACTGGGGCAGGTTTTCAATAAATTAAGACAGTTTTCCTGTCTTAATACGGTCTTCTGTTAAATTAGTAGGCTAACTTGCATGTGAGAATTTGGAAAACAAAAACAGGACTGCATTTAATGTTTTTTTTTTTTTTTTTTTTTTTTTACTGCATTAAAAATGCATTTTAAGCGATGGATTTAGGAAATTTAAAGTCAAACGTAGGATCTGCAGACTATATATATACATATCACTAGAATGACATTATAAAGTAGCTACCGCTGCAGTCTCAGCATGAAAATGATGTAGACAAATATAACACAAAGAAATAACAGAATAGTAATACAAACTAAAGAGTGTATCCTCAAAGCCAATGACAAACATTCAATCATGTTTAAAGTCGTGCAGACTTACAGCTCCAAAGTACGGCGCCTGATGAACCACTCCAGTACCTTCCTCCTCACGAACATAGTTATCCAGCACAACAGAAAAAGCTCCACTCTCTCGACACTGCAGCAAAAAACAATACATTCAATGAAGATTCGAACTCCATTATTACTTATTATATAATTAATTCACAAAATAACCTTCTGCCATCCATGCCCTTCATTTCAACAGCACTCACCTTGGAGAAGTAATCAAAAAGAGGTTTGTATTTCTTCCCCTTTAGAGTCTTACCAGGAAACCTGAAAGACATACAGAAATGTTTTCAGTAATTAAGCATTTATTTAAATATTTCAAAATATATAATGATATGTTCTTTCCTATTTAAACCATAGTGTGATTGGAATTAATCTCAGTCATTGAGAAGTCTCAAAGCAGACAAAAAAGGCAATTAGAGTAGTTTTACTGCGGGCGCAATAATACTTCTTGCCCAATAATGACAGAAAACACTGAGAAAGCTGCAGATTTCTGTATGGGATTAGAATATGAGCACAAGGGAAATAAAAGCACCTTTATAAGTAACACTTTTTTGAATCCTGAACCTCACTAATAACCTAAAGTATGACAAAAACGTAAAAGGTTCGCAGGTTCGCAGGAACCGGCTCCAGCTCCAGCTCTGGCTCCAGCTCTGGCTCCAGCACTTTGTTGGTGGAAAAGAGCTGACACTCACACCTAGGGGCAATTTTATTCGACATCCAATTACCGGAGCACCAGAAGGAAACCCGCGCAGACACGGGGAGAACGTGCAAACTCCACACAGAAAGACCCGGGTCATCTCAGCCGGGAATTGAACCCAGGCCGTCTTGCTGTGGGGCAACAGCGCTACCCACCGTGCTGCCCCTCCTATAAATACAGTGCATCACAAAGTGAGCACCCCCTCACATTTCTGCAGATATTTAAGTATATATTTTCATGTGACAACACTGACAAAATGACACTTTGGCACAATGAAAAGTAGTCTGTGTGCAGCTTATATAACAGTGTAAATTTAATCTTCCCTCAAAATAACTCAATATACAGCCATTGTAAAATCTTTGAAAGAAAGGCGCAGGGGTAATCTATGCTGTGTTTATTTGATGTATTTATGTGTAATGTTCTGTTCTTCTTTAGTTATTTACATGTTCTGTACTTTTTTGGTTTGTATGTTTTAGGCAGCCTTCTGGCACTGGTTTTTAAACTCATATATCATGTCATGTTCTTTGTATAAATAATAAAAGCTGTTGCAAATAATATGTACATAAAATGATGGCTTTATTTAACGAGAGTATCCACTACTTCTCTCTGCTAAATCATCTAGACCAAGTTACCAGCCTGAGAGGCTTATAGTAACTGTAATATATCTCCTTTATTTAATGAGAGGACCAGCCTGAGAGGCTTTATTAGTAGCATTAATAAAAAAAATTAAAACTACAATCAAACCCACTCTAAAAACAAATTAAAACGAACTGAAATGTGAAATTAGACTATAATGAAAAAATCAAAACTATTATAACCTTGGTCAGGACCAGTGATAGTAAGGGTGACCAATCAGGTCTGAGGGTGGGGTCTCAGAACAAAGACAAATAACAAACTGGATTAAAACAAATCATACTTGGGGTGGGTGGATTCTCTGTCCAGTCATAATCAGTATGAGATATTTTAGAATAAAATCTTCTTTTAATACCTCACATCTATAACAAGGTCAGTCTAAATCACATTGGGTTTGCTATACTGGATCCATAATAGTATATTGTTCTAAGACCCAGTAATTATCAGTCATTTTGTTAATTCTAATTGTAATGGTTAATTTTTAAATATTTTACAACTGTTGTAATTCCGACTTCCTTCCATGTCAGCAGTCTGGCTTTTCACATGAACATTCGAAGTTACAGCCGTAGTCTACCTTTCATTCCTCCGTCCTTCAGTCGCTCAAGCAAGTCACTGATCTGTGTAATGACTTCTGTCACTGACAGTGTCCTCTCTGCCCATCTGCCCAGCTCAGCTCTACCACCGCTGACGGCTATTTGTCCTGTCAGAACCACTGGCTGAAACTCAACCGGGGAATTCAAATCAGCTTAAAGGATGCAGCAGCACCGTAAAATTAATCTGCCCTCGCGTTATCACGGGTGTCAGAACTGACTAAGCTACCGTTCACTCGGTAAAAACGCAAATTTCTAAAACAGGATTCAAGAAAACACACGAAAGGATCAGAAAAACATTCTTATCACCAACACAGCGTCATTTCCCAGCATCTGACAGTTGGAACGTTGCTTCTCCACCGTGGACGCCGGCCACGGGTCACGTTTCAGCACACCTACGGCCCAGAGCGCCGGAGTCAGTGCCAAGCAGGCAGAGGAGCGGAAGCAGCCGCAGATTAACGAATCAGCTCCAGCACCTGCAGCCTCTCAGGAGTCATCAGGGTGGCTCCAAAAGGCAGATCACCATGGGAAGCAGCGGAATCGGTTGACTCACTGCGCAAGCTGTTCACTGAAACTGTCCGAACCTCGCTTCTACTACAGGTTTACCTACAATCCCTCAGAAAGTGATCAGCTTCTCAGGGTCAAAACTAACGATCATCACTATGATTAACTATACTGTATAACAACTAATACAAACAACTGGCAAACAAATGCACTGTAAGAAAGCTAAGACTACGTACATTTGACTGAAGTGAGCAGTGATGAGAACAAATCACAGAAAGAGAGAGTCCATAAAGAACTGTGGTTGTGATTAGAGCCAATCAGAGAAAGAAGGAGGTCGAGGAAGATCTGAGGTGGCGAATAAAACCAATTAATAACCCAAAAAAAGAAAGAATTAAAAGAAAATAACAGAGAACATTAATAACAAGTTTATGCCTGAGGTAGGACTAGATGATATGGGCAAAACATACATTTTTAACACTATATTTTGGAAATGTTTTCTAGCTCGATGTGAAAAACTTGATTTTTGGAGATTGAACATACTTTATCTTTGATGTTAAATGACAATTTCAGTAAGACAATTCTTAACCACATCACAACACCACGGCTTCTCAGCAGAAGACTATTTATGCTAGTGAGTCTTCTAACTGGACAGTGAAGCACTTCAGTAAGCCACTCAGGATTAGAGCCTCTGGTAGGGTTGGGCAGTGTACTGTGGAATTTTAAAAAAATTGATCGGTATCTCTAAACGAGGACAGTAATAAATATGGTGTGTCTGGCGTGGCAAATTTATGTTTTGGGTGTAACTAATACAGGCCAAAGTAGCATTATTATAATATTAATGTATGTGCATTTAGAGACACTTTCCCTTTAAAAATTGGGGGGGGGGGGGGGGGGGGGGGGACAGGGCTCTGTTCAGATCAAAAGGCAAAGCCACTAAATCTGGACAGAGGAGTCTACAAGATGTGCTTTAAAACAACACTAAGAGCTTTAGCCTGTTGGCTAAAGCTATCTAGCAATCTAAATGAGACTTCTTTCTCTCAGACACAAGTTCCAGTGTCCAAAAGGCCTGTCTCTACTATGCAAGTGGAATCTTGCAATCTAACCTTACTAGTTTCTATAACTGCCGCTCACTGTTTGCATGCTGTTGTCTATATCTGGCATCCCTGAGTGTGGAAATGGGAGTAAAGGAATGACTGTGGAGAGATAACAGTGATGTACTGCACAGTTCAAAAAATGTTTTCTTAATATTTGATGATCTATTCTGATCATCTTTGTGCTGCTACAGAAAATAAAATCTATAATGGTCCTTTAAGCAAATCCCTGACCCCAGTAACACCCGATATGGTATGACGGTATAAAAAAAGTGCCAACCTTAGCCTCTTATTGTATTAGTGTATCAGTGAGTGCTTTAACACTCACTTGTCCAGGATGGTGTATTCACTCTCAGATTTGAACAGTGCTCCCAGCCTGGCCTCCATCATGATGTAGACTTTATCAGTGGTGTTATCTACAAACAGGGAAACACAGTAACAGTTAAAACAGGAGGGGTAGAAGAGAGATACAGATCAGAACGAAGGAAGATTGCCCAACACAGGGAATAAATGATTTACAGCAGAACAACAATCTAGAACACAGCCTGAAGAGATGTTCCAAAAAACACAGGCTTGTTTGAGAGATCATCTAGAGACAGCCAAGATCTTTAACTCAGACGTTCCTTCACAGAGAGTTCAAATCTTATTGATTCTGTTTGTAGCTTCAGTACAAAACTAAAGAAAACTTAAGATACACTGTATCACCAAATGTTTGTAGACACCTCTTCTAATGAATGCATTTATCAAGTATACCAATAGAAAAGGACTCTCTGGGGCGCCGAGTGGCCCAGCGGTGTAAAGCGCTTTCCTCCAAGTGCGCTGGCTGCTCGGTAATGCTGCATCAGCAGCAGCTCAAAAAGAAGCGGTGGCTGACTTCACATGTATCGGAGGAAGCATGTGTTAGTCTTCACCCTCCTGGTGTGTTGGGGCATTACTAGTGATAGGGGGAGTCCAATTGAGTGGGTTGGGTAATTGGCCGTGTAAATTGGGGAGAAAATAGGAAAAAAAAATAGAAATAAAATTATGAAAAAAAAAAAGAAAAGAAAAGGAGTGTAAAGCAGTGGAACTGTTTTTTCTGTAATGATGATAGAGCTCAGTCCAACACTTCTTGGATTTTGATTTGGGGAGTTGGGGATGAAGTGGAGCTCTGGCCATTGAATGGCATTAAAAAACAACATTTGTCAGAAATAAAAATGTGAAAAATGAGAAAAGTCCATTCTGTGCTTTTTTACAGAGTGGGTTAGAACGTTTTAAGATACTGCTGCTGTAATAACATACAACAGAGGGAGAGAGAGAGAGGAGAGAGAGAAAGTGAGAACGAACAAGTGAATGAGACAGTATTAGGAAAAAGAGATTGGGCGAGAGACACAGGGAGATAGAAAAGAAATAAGAAAGAAAAGAGAAAAGACAGAGACTAGCATATGAGAGTGCAAGATTGATTGAGTGAGTAAGTGAGACTGTGGATGAGACAGTATTAGGAAAAATAGAGTGGGAGAGATACTGGAAGACAGATGAAATAAGTAGGGAGAGAAAAGAGAGGGGTGAAAGGTACAGAAGGAGAGAGATATTAAGTGAAAGAGAAGAATGTGAGATATGACAAGAAAAAATCTGGACGAGAGAAAAGAGAGAGAGACTGAGAGGCAGATGGATGAGAGATTGCAGAACAGAGAGATGGAAGCACAAGTAAGAGAGAGACTAATAAAGAGAGTTAGTGAATGAGTGAGTGAGTGAGTGAGTGAGTTAATGGATGGATGGGATAGTATTAGAAAGAAGAGAGTGGGAAAGAGACACTGGGAGAGATAGAGAGGAGAGGGACAGAGAGGACGGAAGGGAGAAAGTATGGGTGTGTAAGGAAGAGAGAGAAAGAAGGATGAAGAGAATGATGTGTAAGAGAGGGGTAAAACACACAAGGAGAGTGAAATTAAGTAAATATTTTGAATGTGAGATATGACAAAAGTCTGGATGAGAGAAAGGAAAGACAGTGTGTGAGACAAAGAGAGAGAAAAAAAAAGAGAGAGAGAGGTGGGTCAGTGAGCGGGTGAGTGGGTGGGTGGGTGAGTAAGCGGGTGAGTGAGCCGGTGAGTGCATGAGAGAGCACATGAGTGAGCGAGGAAGTGAGTGAGTGAGACGATGGATGAGACAGTATTTGAAAGAAGAGTGTGGGAGGGAGACACTGGGAGAGGGAGAGGGGAGGGATGGAGAGGAAGGGAGGGAAAAAGTATGGGTGTGTAAGGAAGTGAGTAAAAGAGAGAGAGATTGAGAGAGATGGATGAAGAGAATGAGGTGTGTAAGGGAAAGAGAGGGGTGAAAGAGAGATTCAGTGAAAGAGATGAATGTGAGACATGACAAGAGAAAGACTGGACGGGAAACGAGAGAGAGAGAGAGAGACAGAGAGAGAGAGATGGCTGATAGATAGAAGAAGAGAGAGATAGAAGCACAAGTAAAAGAGAAAGAGACTAATAGGGTCTGAGTAAGTGAGTGAGTGAGCCGGAAGGAGAGTATGGTGCATGCCAGAAAAAGAGAGGGGTAAAAGGTAGAGACAGAGAGACAGAAAGAGAGAGAGAGAGAGAGAGAGAGAGAGATAGCAGAAGAGAGAGATAGCAGCACAAGTAAGAGAGAGAGACTAATAAAGAGAGATTCGGAGGGAGTGAGTGAGTGAGTCGGATGGAGAGAATGAGGCATGCCAGAAAAAGAGAGGGGTAAAAGGTAGAGACGGAGAGAGAGAGAGAGAGACAGAGAGAGAGATAGCAGAAGACAGATAGCAGCACAAGTAAAGAGAGAGACCAATAAAGAGAGTGAATGAGTGAGTAAGTAAAGGAGAGAAAGAAGAGAAAGGAGTCTAGGTGTGCGAGAGAGAAAGAGACAGGGGGAGAGAGAGAGAGACGTATGAACAGAATAAGGTGTGCAGGAGAAAGAGAGGGGTAAAATACCAGGAGAATAAGGGTGAGAGGAAGAGAAGAAGAAAGAAGTAAGAGAGAGAGAGAAAAAGTCAGGAGAGAGAGAAATAAATGGATGAGGTAGACAGAAGAATATAGAGATAGGAGAATAAGTAAGAGAGAGAGAGTCTGGGTGAGAGAGAAGTGAGACTGGACGAAGAAAGACAGAGAGACCGAGAAAGAGAGAGAGGACGAGAGAAAGAAAGAGATGGATGGAGAGAATAAGTGAGTGAGACGATGGATGAGAGAGTACAAGGACAGAGAGACAGTAAGAAAGAGAGGAAGAGAGAGAATCAGCATCAGAGCAGAGCTTCCTGTTCCTGCATTAGTATTCAGCACATCCCTCCCCTGCAGCACGACCCGCCGCCGCTGAGCTCACCCAGCACTAACCCTGAGCTCACAGTGCCCCCTGGTGGCGGCCGGCGGGTACAGCGGCTGCTGGGTAAAGTAGGTCAGTCTTTAGCTCCAGCAGCTTCATACCGGATCCAGAGCGATGCTTAAAACCAGCAGGAGAAGAAGAGGCTATTTATAAATGTAAACGAGGACCAGGCTTTTTTAAAGTGACCTGATTCCAGAACCGTTCCGACCCACATCTCCACACACTCGCTCCTCTCACAGCAGCGCACAGAGGCATTGTGGGGAGGGCAATGAGGACACAGGCTGCTGTTCTGGTGTTAGCTGGTTTTGCTGCATCATGTACTGATGGGTAATCAGTATATCTGATATCTGCTATGAACAGATTTTTAAAGACAGGTTTAAAGACGGGGACAAATATGATATGTGCTATGTCAAGATATGCTGCCAAATCATTAATATATTTTGCGTACATACACTCATATGTTCTTATGCCTAATATATTAGTATATAAGACACATATCCATTCACAGGAACCTTTCATTTCTGTACATTTATTTCAGCATTTTTAGCGTATATAGTATATTTCTTTATATGTCCTGTAGTATAGATTTGGGATGAGCGATTTAAAATAATACCTTTTTTGACGTTTGATACAAATGGAAAATTCACATGACTCATGTTCCATTGCGTATCTACGAGGCTTGCACAATATATCATTTTAGCATCGTCATCACAACATTAACAACAAGTCTCTGCAATAGTCACATCACAGGATTCACCTTATTCTCATTTTCTCATATACCAGAGACTTATTAAATCTGCTAAATGCCATTAAACTACTCTAATCTATGATACACAGAGTGCATTATTAATGTCATATTGGATCATTCTGGACAAATCTGGCAAAATCGAAATACATAATCGCAGAGCAACAAGATCTCAATGTTAGCTTTTTCTAATATTGTGCAGCCCTATTATTTACCAGAGGCACATTATATCTGTTTTATACAATTTATTTTACTGCACTATTAGTATTGTGACATGATGGATCATTGGCTTCTAGATAAATCTTCTTTATTTTTTAATATTACAATGCAATATCACTCTTTTTTTCCCCCCCCAAATACCATGCAAAAAAATAATCTTTAACGTCACATTCACATCAACCTAAAATGAGGACAGGTCTGGTTGCCAATTGCTCTTTGCCTTTAGAGCTTCTAGACTCCTGTGAACTGCATTATGAGTGGGCGGGGCTAAACTCTGGTTGGCTGAATAAGTAGAGTTATGTCAATAACTTCTGGTGATATCATAAAAACAATGAATTAAATTAAAAAAGGTTTTCTCAGTCTTGTTAATGACCTTATTACTAAGTTTTATTAAGTGTTTAATAAACTGTCATCTTTAACCATTGCTCATGTTTAAATAGCCGTAATATGTTTGTGTTTCCTGAAAAATGTAAAATATTGAAATATTGTGTCAATAGTGAAAAAATTGCAGTTTAAAAAAAAAATAAAAATTTACAGGCCCTAAAGTGCTAAATTCCATGTAAATATACACTGTCTGGCCAAAAACAAGTTCTCACCTGGATTTAATTATGTAAATGATCTAAGGGTTGTGCTGAAAGAATGAGGTCAGCTGACTACCTGAATATACTGAATACAGACCAGGTTAATCCATCAATGGATTTTTTCTTCCCTGATGGCGCGGGCATATTCCAAATTGACAATGTCAGAATTCATAGGGCTGGAATTGTGAAAGAGTGATTCAGGGAGCATTAGAGCATCATTTTCACACATGGATTGAGAGAGTTCACCACAGAGTCCAGACCTTAACCTCATTGAGAATCTTTGGGATGTGCTGGATGGAGAAGAGCTGCTTTGTGCAGTGGTCAGACTCTACCATCATCAATGCTGCTGCAAGATCTTGGTGAAAAATTAATGCAACACTGGATTGTAATAAATCTTGTGACACTGCAGAAGCTTATCGATACAATGTCACAGTGAATGTGTGACCCAATCAAAGCTAAAGGTGATCCAATCAAATAGTAGAAGTGTGTGACGTTTTTTTTGGTGGCGACTTTTTTTTGCAGGCCAGTGTAATATATGGAACGGGTCACAGAAATAGTAAATACTAGATACTATACTTTACTACACATAGTAGTATACAAAGTCAATATATTAGACAATACAGACAGTATCTCTCACTACAAAGATCATTAGTACTATATAGACTAATATACAGATCTGCTGCTATACTGTGCTGTACTGGTGGAGGAGGATGTAGCTTCAAACATCAACCTCAGCTTGCCTTATTCACTACACTCCAAAAATGAGTCTTAAATAAACTTTAAAATTAAACGGTTAACTTATTGTTAATATACAGGGAGGCTAACACTTAAATTGTGTATGTTTGACTGTTAACTTGGATATTACAATTATTTGTTTCTACAATAAATTGAAGGTTTTCTAAGCTGAGCTCTGACACTTCTACACACTGATGCTCACCTTTGACCTTAACGTAGAGGAATTCAGGGTTAACACACAGAGCTAGGTTGCTGGGTAGGGTCCAGGGAGTGGTAGTCCAGGCAATCAGACACACGCTCTCATCCTCCAGCAGAGGGAAGTTCACGATGACTGACGGGTCCTGGACATCCTGTTATCAGGACAGAACACAGGAAGCAGGCAAGGATTTCTATTAACAACACTGATTTCTGAGGATACTCAAGATGGCAAGGATGAGTCCACTAACTTATGGAAATGTAGTCTCTGGCACTAAGAAGGTGCTGAAGTATTAATCTGGAGGTAAAGGTGGGTTCATACCTTGTAGTTCTGGTGGGATTCGAAGTTAGAGAGGGGCGTGTTGCAGGCGGTGGAGAATGGCATGACCTTTACTCCTCTATACACCAGACCTTTATCATACAGCTGCTTAAACACCCACCTAAAACACAACACACAAACAAATCTAGTGATGATCCACAGATGCAACAGTATTAGCTAGTTGGATACAGGAAGAGTTTAGAAGCACAAATCTGGTAGTGTGGACGATATGGCAAAATATTACATTACGATAACTGAATATGACACATAACTATACTGCCAAAATTATGGGGACCCTTTGCAGCTATAACAGCTTCAACTCTTCTGAAAAGGACTTCCACAAAGTTAGGAGTTTGTTTATGGGAATTGCTCCGCACAATCATAGTCTTCAATCTAATTTATCCTTAAGTTTCCTGTTGGATTGAGGTCAAACCATTCATGTTCTTCCACACCAAACTCATGGTCCAAAATCTTTTGGTATGCTGAATTAGTTAGTTAGTTTCACTGAAACTAAGGGTCTGAGCCAAATTCCTGACAAAAAACCACACATCATAATCTCCTCTCCACCAAACTTTACATTTGGCACAATGCAGTCAGACTAGTATCGTTCTCCTGGAACTGCAAAACCCAAACTCACTTATATTACATTGCCAGATGGAGAGCTAATCTGAGGGCCACATGAAGTTTGGGGTATGTAGCAGTTGACTCTGCAGAAAGCAGGTGACCTCTGAACACTATGAACCTTAGCATCTGATGACCCTGCTCTGTTATTTTATATGGCCTACCACTTCATAGCTGAGGTTCTGTTGCTCCTAATCACTTTCATTTTATTATAATACCACTGACAGTTGCCTGTGGAAATTTTATGACTGGACTTGCACAGGTGCTGCATCCTCTCACAGTACCAAACTGGCATTACCTGAGCTCCTGAAAGAGACCCATTCTCCCACTAATGTTAGTAGAAGCAGTCTGCATCCCCAGGTGCTTGGTTTTATACACCTGTGGCCATGAAGGTTATTGAAACACCTAAAATCTATGATTTGGATTGGTGAGAGAATACTTTTGGGCATATACTTCAAGTCAAGTCAAAGCAGCATGAAGCAGCTTGATTTATGGTATGTCAGTGGGCTTTGCACGGCTTAAAACTAATTCACCTAATTATTCATGGATGTGTTTTGTACATAATGTAAAATAAGTGTGTCAAGTGTGTCACTTGCCATTGCCAGTCAGGTGCACTCTGACTTTGGCAGATTGGTATTTCAACAGCACCGTTTTCTGCGCTTCTCAGCAGAGAAAACTGAGCTGCCCGTTCATGCCGTGAAGGTGTGTGAGCAGGTAATTGTTTGTGTGTAACAAGTGAAGGTGTAAGCATGCTGAGCTAAGATATAAGGTATAGACGTCAGACGGGTGACTCGTCAGGTTTTAAATCAGTCAAATCAGTGGTGCACCTGTGTTTTCTATTGCCAAGATAGCAATACACCAGACTCCTTACTTTCAGTCCACCACAGCTATCAGCGTAGATATATTTGTAAACTCTGTTGTTATTTAAATGACGCAGACTCAAGGCATGAAAATAGACTGTTGGCGGGGTGTAGGATAGCAATGGGCATGATGACACACCTTGCGCATGGTGTTTCAAGGTGTGCAAAACATGTTGGGCTGTTTGCAGGATTTTGATCTTGTGTTCAATGTTTTTACACCTTTACTTGCTTCTGTATGTTGCACTTGTTTGCGGTAAAAAAATAAAAACAATAAATCAGCTACAGCAGGAAGACTTACCAGACTGTCTCCATGAACCACGGATACAGGGTTTTGTAGTCATGCTTGAAATCGATCCAGCGGCCCATTCTCGTTACTGACTCCTGATGGGCAGTAACACAGAAACACAGAAACATATGTTATGACAGGACAATATAATCACATGTTTAAAGTTAAACTGAACAATTGCATCATAGTTGGTGTTATAACTCCATATCAAAAGTTTCAAGCTCTAACACAACTGTTCATAAATCAAGGCTAATGCATCATTAGTGGAAATCTGTTCAGCTGCTTCATCATACAAACCATTTTTTTTTACATTTTTAATATGTATAGACACATTACATTTATTTGCACCATTTATGAAGTTTTATATTATTAAAAATGTCCACCCAAACATTTTGAACTCAATAACCCAGTCAGAACTGACACACTTACTGCTTACACATACACACTTACCTCCCACTCTCTGGAATATCTCATCACGATGCTCCTACACTGCTTGTTGTACTCTTCAATCCCCATCTTGGCAACATCCTCCGGTCCTTTTATGCCGAGTGTTTTATCAATCTCATATTCCTGAAAGAGGCAAACGCAGAGTGACAAATGTGAGACGCCTGAGACTGAGAGAAGCACGCAATCCATCAAATGCAAACACAGTGGTAGAAAAGGCAGGCATTCTGACTATTTCTGGGTTTTTTTTAGATTTATTACCACTGACATTGATAACCCTGATAACCCCAATGTTGCATCTCTGTCTTTTTACTTTATTAATCCATATACTTTATATAGACATTCTTACAAGATTAACATTATATCTACACTACCACATACCTACACACCGCTATAGATTACGTAGTATTGTGTCCCATGACTTTTGCCTTGTCCCAGGGAAGCTAAGAATGCTGCACTGATCTGTAGGATATGCTTGTGGTTCCTTCTGCACTGAATGTGGATGTGTGTGAAATCTGGAATTCTGCCAGACACCACTGGTCACAATCATTCCCACCCACTGCACTGTTCACTGTGGGTGGCAGAATGTCTCTACTTCCCAGAGAATACCTTATGTTAGGTTTTGGTGTAAGGATTTGATTGCATTCAGTGGCAAGGGCTGCGTTAGCGAGGTCAGGATGTTGGATGATCACCACCCCACCTCATCCCCAACTCAGGCTTTAGGTATGGTGCCAATAGGTTCATGCCATTTTAACTTATCTTTAAGAATGTGCACCACTGTAAACAGTGATATAATACATTCTTACCACAGGTAATCCATGACAATCCCAGCCAAACCTACGGTCCACGTGGAAGCCACTCTGATGGGCAAACCTGGTGACAATGTCCTTGATGGTACCTGCCAGGATGTGGCCATAATGGGGGAGACCAGTAGCAAAGGGTGGTCCATCATAGAAAGTGTACCTGCAAATCAAACACAACCATGAGTAAAGCGTTCATGTTATTATATAATTAACATGCGCCTTGGGTGATCTGATCACAAGTGACCAGCATAGTGTATAGCTGATTACTCCTGCCATCCTGTGAGCTCTTGTGAAAAGATTTCTTAGACGAGGCTGGTTATGGTAAAGATTCTTCCAGTTTTCTTTGTATAAAGTCCTCGGTTCAAATACAGCGTGTGGTAACTGCATATGGTCCGGCAGAGACGGCGATGCTGCTAATGTGGGCGGAGCATTGATGTCAGGAATGCATCAAAAACTTTTATTTTGCTGTTTACACTAGGGGTGTGCCATACTGTATCATACACAATAATATCAACAATATTTTTTAATATTGTGATCGATATTATACCCTGAAATATGGTGCCATATCACCCACCCCTATTTATCACATCAGGGAACTATTATTTTTTTTTACTGTTTTTTATCAAAAGAAAAATTCACACTGTTCTTCTTTCCAATTATATATCTACTAGAGATAGATTATATTTGTCCAGTATCATTTATTTTACTTTAATCCTGGATATATATGGAGATTTATGGAGTGTATTATTAATATCATGACATTCTGGATCATTGACTTTTTTTACATATCTGATAAAATTCTTTTATTTTTTAATAACTCAGTTAGGGGTGAGCCATATCATATCATATATGCAATATACGTTACTAACGCCGTTACTTTTTTTCAGTAACGAGTAATCTAACTAATTACTCTGACTTTAACTATAACGCCCTTACCATTTCCGACACCCCGTTACTGCACGTTACTTTAGCCGCACTTTTTTTTACTTCGCTTTGCCCTGGTTAACCCCTCCTCTTTCCGCTGAACTTGAGCTTCTGGCCGCTGTGCCTGTGGTTTGGCGTGGTGAAGTGAGGCACAATTGTGACTATTTGCGTGCTCTAATCAATTCAGTGATTGCCGTGGACAGCCCAAGTTCCGATTTAAGGACGTTAAACTCTTTTTAGCTGCTCCGGTTTTTGTGGTGCTGCTGCTTTCTCTTTTAGAGAAAGCTCCTATTAGCTCCTATTTTTTATTTTATATAAAGCTCTGATGTGATAATCACAATGTTGCTAAGTAACCAATTATTATTGTTCACTACAGCGAACGAAATAGCGAAAACTGAAAGTGAAAAAAACATTTGTGTTAACTGAATCTAATAAAAACGGTAATTAAAAGGAAAAACATAACTATCTCGAACGGTATTTTGTGTTTATAAAACTAACTAAAACGAACTGAAATTACTGATAGAATACCCTCATTTTCGTGTTTAATTTATTTATAAGCGCTGTTGTACAGCGGAGTTGTACAGCGGGCGGTGTTGTGCCGAGCGCCCGGCACCTAGTGGTCCTTTAGTTCTTGTGTAAAGCGCTCGCGCTAGCAAGCCCACTCTAAAAACTTACTGAAGAGAAAAAATAAAAACAAAATAAAATTAAACTATAATAATAATGAAAAATGTAATCACGTAGCTCTGGGCGCACGTGAACGCCTCCGCGTTTGACTTGCAGCATTGTGTGTAGCTGTTCTTAAAAATCATTTAAATTAAATAATAGTTCTATGCTTTGATGTTACAGTGTTAATTAACATAATTCTGATTATATTTCGCTCATTCAATCAGCCCGAAAACAGACAGTTTATGGGGCGGATCGGGTCGGGCTCATAATGACAGTTTATGGTTCAGGCTTGGGCAGAACGTGCACGGGCTCCGGCTGGGTCGGGTCGGATTTTTTGCGCCCGATCTAAGCTCTATTCCCTTTTGGTGAAGCTGTTATATTAATACCATTTTAACAGGCATTAAATTGTTGTTTTTGTTCATTATTTTGTTTTGTTTATATATACATATTTCCTTTGAGTGTGGCTTGGTTTGTTTAATTTCATCCCCAGACACGTTTTTCATTTTTTTCCGTTTTTTTCAGTATTACAAGTTTTAGTAATTTTCTTTGGTTCTGTGGAGAATTTCGTTTTGTTTTTTTGAAATTTGTTAGATTATATTTTTGTCAACATTTTGGGTTTATTTTCGTTTGTTATTTTTCTAATAATAATAGTAAATGCATAATTGATTTCCTTTTTTTGACGGGCGAATAATAAAAAGTAACGCGATAGTTACTTTTACTGGTAACTAATTACTTTTATAGTGGAGTAACTCCGTTAGTAACTCAGTTACTTTTTTGGAGAAGTAACGAGTAACTATAACTAATTACTTTTTCAAAGTAACGTGCCCAACACTGGTCATAAGTGTATTTAAAAGTGAAACTCTATCATAATCATCAAAATGTCTCTCACTTCGGCCTGTTTTTGGATTGTTTCAGACACTCCTGGAAACAGTCCTTCTCCTTCCAGAACCGGAGGATCCGCTCCTCCTCTGAGGGAAAGTTGATGGACTCAGGCACTGGTTCCACCATGGCACCTACAGCACAACAACAAACCATTCATTTAACTGCAAATACATGTAGAGTACAGAATAAACTTATCACTTCACACTTAAACTTCAGTCTTGAAGATCCCTGAACTGGATGCAGCTGCCACCACTGCTGAAACAAAATCTACAGGAAACATGGGACTGAAATCAAACCATTTTATGGGGGCAACCTATTTATTGTGAGCATCACAACACGGCAGATTCAGATTGCTCTAAAACACTACCAATGAGGTCCATCATGATTATTTCAATAGTGACATACAATCATTTTTGCTGCGTCTCACTTTTCTTGCATATTTGTTTACATGCACATGAACTTCACCAAGATTTTAGCCAGTCAAGCAGTGACCAATATATCAATAACCATAAATGCATACTCACAGAACACAGAATATATATGAATTAAGAGTTCATTTCACTTCTACAATGACCATTAAATGGTCTTAACATAAACCTTATATTTTAATGCACCTTGTCTAACATTCTGCTGGGGGTTATTTTCTGACAGATTTGAGACTCACCCCCTTCACACAAACTTTACACCCTCAGCACACTTCACTTACTGAGACTCACATACTATCTACACACTTTATTTACAGAGACTCACATGCTATCCACACATTTCACTTACTGAGACTCACATACTATCTACACACTTTATTTACAGAGACTCACATACTATCCACACATTTCACTTACTGAGACTCACATACTATCCACACATTTCACTTACTGAGACTCGCATACTTTACACAAACTTCACATTTCACTTACTGAGACTCTCATATTCTACACACTTCACTTACTGAGACTCTCATATTCTACACACTTCACTTACTGAGACTCACATACTTTCTACACATTCACTTACTGACACTCACATTTTTACACACTTTACTTACTGAGAATCACATATTATCTACACACTTCACCTACTGAGACTCACATACTTTACACACACTTCACTTACTAAGACTCACACACTCTCTACACACTTCACTTACTGAGACTCACATACTCTCTACACACTTCACTTACTGAGACTCACATACTTTTTATAAACTTTACCTGAGACTCACACACTCTCTACACACTTCACTTCCTGAGACTCACATACTCTCTACACACTTCACTTCCTGAGACTCACATACTCTCTACACACTTCACTTACTGAGACTCGCACATTCTACACTTCACTTACTGAGACTCACACACTCTCAACACACTTCGATTACTGAGACTCAATCACTCTCTACACACTTCACTTACTGACTCACACATTCTACACTTCACTTACTAAGACTCTCACCCTCTCTACACACCTCACTTACAGGGACTCACTCTCTACACACTTCACTTACTGAGACTCACATCCTCTACACACTCCGGTATGAACAGTGTGATAAGTGGGGTTATGCAGGTGTTAGTAGGTGTAATATGAGGGTTATAAAGGAGTACAGGTAACAGGTAAAGGTAAACACACACCGCGGTGTTTTGGACTGCAGGACTCGCACGCGCTGCTCCTCACCGGCCGCTGCAGAAGGAGCCCTAATACGGAAATGATGCAACTAAGCGGCAAGCACGAGCGGACGTCATAACGCGGAGCAGATTTTTTCAAAATAAAAGTCCCAATATACACGTGATTAAAAAAAGTGTATTTGTTTACATATAACAATAACAACAGGGGTTGGGCGTTTTTAATCCCCTTAGTATTTGGTATAAAGAGTTTGATAATATAAAGAAATATAAACATTTCTAACTGTCAAGCTCCACTACATAGTTCATAGTTATAAAGCCATTGTATTTTAAACATTTGCAGCAATACATTTTACATTCTATATATATATATATATATATATATATATATATATATATATATATATATATATATATATATATATATATGTATAATGTGTCCTCATGCTATTAGCCGCTATTGAGCTATTTTTAATGTTTTTGCTATTTCTGTATTAAAACTCATCCCTGTTATTTTCAGTCCTGTTACACAAAACATACAAAGTAACAGGAATGAGTGTCAGTAACAGGAGTAAATTCCAGTAACAGGAATAATTGCCATTAACAGTAATTTTTTGTTTGGCATAAATATAAATTAGTTGAACACGCAGTCAACCATTTCTTAAGAGAAAATTCAAGGAATTAGTGGACTTGCATTTAAACATGCTTTTTAAATGTTTAACCTACACATTATAAACCTTGTAAAACAAATAAATAAAGCTCCCTGAGTTTGACCAGTACATGTTTTGAATAGTTAAATATATGTTATTAGTTTCGGAGTTGTAAAAATGAAAAAAGATTACGTTTAATTTGGAAGAGTTAAAAGAAGCAAATCGCACCAATTGAGTAAAATGGCCCATATATGGAGTATATATTTCTAACAGACAGGCCCAGTTAATTTTAAAGAAAATAAACTCACTAAATATCCATTTAAAAAACTAGTATGGCCTGCTAAAGCTAAGATTACACTAGTTGATTAGCTTAGCTTTTGACCAGTAATAGGTATGTATTGTGATGGGTTTGATTGTTTAGCTGATCAACAAGCATGTTAAAAGTGACCAAGCCAGACAATCAAGCATTTAAGCAGAGATTACACTGACACTTCTCTTTTCAGTACAGGAGGTTATGTCATTTATTTGCAGCTATATTAGTGTATTAGTTTGTTTTGGAGAAATTCAAAAGCAGAAGTGAAAGGCTCTGATGTAAACCAGTGTTCACTCCAGTGTGTGAAGGTTACTGGAGGGGGAGGGGGGCTTTTACATCTCTCTGGAGGAATTTTGGCTCCACTATTCTTTACAGAATTATTTTAATTCAGCCACATTAGAGGGTTTTCCAACATGAACCACCTGTTTATGATCATCCACAGCATCTCAAGTAGACTTTAACTAGACTTCTCCAAAATCTTAATTTTGTTTTTTAAGCCTTTTAGAGGTGGACTTGTTTGTGTGCTTTGGATCATTGTCCTGCCGCAGAACCCAAGTACAGCTGAGCTTGAGGTCACAAACAGATGGCTGGACATTCTACTTTAGGATTTTCTTGTAAACAGCAGAATTACTACCACCACCATGTTTTACATTTAGTATGAGAATCTTCTTCCAAAATCATGATATATTTTTTGTCAGACCTGCATTTCTTTAAAAGTTGTTCTGGGTTTTTTGTGACCTCCTGGATAAGTTGTCCATGCTCCTTTGGAATAATTTTGGTCGGCCCGAATCCTGGGAGGGTTCACCAGTGGTTCCATGTTTTCTCTATTTGTGAGTAATAGCTCTCACTGTGGTCGGTTGTAGTCTCAAAGCTTTAGAAAGGACTTTGTAATCATTTCTAAACTGACAGATGTCAGTGACTTTGTTTTCTCATATGTTTTTCTTTTATGTTTATTTATTTTGATTGCAGCATAATCTGTTGCTTTTTGAGATATTTTAGCTGTTTCATGTTGTCAGACAGGTTCTAATTAAGTGATTTTTATTCTACAGGTCTGGCAGTAATCAAGCCTGGTTGTGGTTAAGTGTGATTAATCATAGTTAATCTATGGGGGGCAAACACTTTTTCACAAATAGTTTTTGTCCCTTAAAAAATGAAATTATTATTTAAAAAGTTATTTTTATATTTACTCTTGTTAAATTTGTCTAATATTAAACGATAATACTTTCCAACAGCAGTTGGACAAACGTAAGTTTAGGAGTTATAAGGCATACCTATCTTAAAAAGCTAGACTTCCTTCTTAAAAAATAAAACATTCTAGATAACTTACCAATGATAAGCTGTCCAAAAACAGTGTATGTTTAGGTCTTGCTTGTCTTCCCTGCCACAACTGACGCTTTTTGCCCGGGTTTGGATTGAAGTGCTTGCCGCAAATCCACAGTATGGTCTTCTTTATGGTGAGAATCCAATCAGTGACAGTGTGTTAAGCTTAAATAGTGCACAACAATAGAAACAGAATTGGATAAGCATCACTTCTAGCACACCCAAAAGAATTCTCGTGAGAAAATCTTGTTCTACTACTTGAATCTCGTTCTACTGGTGAGCCACATCATGCCACAAGTGCATTGTGCACTGCTGGATAATTTGATTATCATCATTTGGTTTTAAGGCTCCCAGCTAATGCAGTGACAGAAGAGCCCCACCCCAAGGCACGGTCTTGAATTAGCAGCCTTGATTCATGCTGTGCCTTCAGGATTTACTGTCCTGAACAGAATAAATATTTACATTATTTACAGTTGAATATCTTTTCTTAGCGGAAGTAAACCCCATAATTTTCACTTTGTATTAACTTGGGCTTGAAAGTTGCATTTGTGTGTTATTTAGGCAAGTAAGCATGAGTCTTCTATTGTGCTAATGGAAAATGTATATTTTATAATAGGACCAATGTATGATCAATTTAAATGGATTTAGGAGGCTTGGAAACATGTGTGCTATCAGGGATGTCACTCCTGCTTTAAATTGTTGTGGCAAAATAAAAATTACCATTGAAAAGCAAGAAAATAGTCTCCTTAGAATAAACTTGTACAAAAACCATTAAAGACCCACTAAAGCCACTTTTCTAAACCATATTTTTTCCATAAATAGCTAAAATGTGTCCCTTTAAGTAATATAACATAATTTTTATGAACATTTCCTAACCTTTAAAAAACGCTTTTTATGGTGGTCATTTTCACCTCTGCAGTGTCCTCTCAGGTTCAATTGTGCTATAGGTGAGGATAATGTTTCCCTCTACTTTGGTATGCAAAAACATCACAATCATCCTTATGTCTATCCTTATGGGTCCTCACCGCTATCAGAGGCACACTGCTGCTGCTGCAGCTCAGCCAATCAGCTCTTCCTCCTGCTCTGCCTCTAAACCCATACATCACTCAATGCCCATCCAAAATTAGCCCTCCCATTTTTTTAGCCTTTTGAGGTGAGGGTGAAGTCAGCAAAAATCAGGGGCTTTAACACCTCTATGACCACCATAGCAACCAGCACCATAATGACTGGTAATGAGTACCATAGCAAGCCACCGAGAAACACAATAGCACCCACTTAGCAACACCTTTCCAATCATCTAAAGTACTATAGCACCCACCCTTACAGGTAACACTCACTTAACAACACAAGCAACATACCAAACACCACAAAAGTCACAAAATTAAACCACAAATGGACACATCCAGGCAGATCGCCGGACATCTCTACACATGTAAGAGACAGAGAGAGAGAGAGAGAGAGAAAAGAGGGGGAGGAAAGAAAAAGGGATTGGGTTGACTATGGATGGACACCTCGAGGCAGCAGCTCAGGACATTAGGAGGTTTATGTTTGGAGTGTGAGCTGTAAGAGGAATAGTGAGAGGGACGACAACAGTAATGACTTACTTCTTGTAATCAGAGAAATTACAGGACAGTAATAGTATGGCTGCAGGCTATAGAGAACCATTATGCTACGAGTGCTCCAGCGGGCTAAGTGCTGTCACTATGATCAGGAGATTGCTGGTTTGAATCCTGTTCATGTAGCTTGACATCAGCTACCGGAGCCCCGAGAGAGAACAATTGGCCTTGCTATCTCTGGGTGGGTAGATGGCGCTCTCTCCCCATATTACTTCAAAGGGTGATGTCTGCAGCATGAGGCGTCTGTGAGCTGATGTATCAGAACCAAGTCGCTGTGCTTTCGTGCTGTGATGCTATTTGGCAATGCTGCATCAGCAGCAGTTCAAAAAGAATTTACATGTGTCGGTAGAGGCTTGTGTTAGTCTTTAACCTCCTGGTGTTTTGGCATCACTTGTAATAGGAGGAATCCTAATGCGTGGGTTGGGTTATTGGCCATGTGAATTGGGGAGAAAATGGGGGAAAAAAAATAGACAAAAACCATTAAAGACCCACTAAAGCCACTTTTCTAAACCATATTTTTTCCATAAATAGCTAAAATGTGTCCCTTTAAGTAATATAACATAATTTTTATGAACATTTCCTAACCTTTAAAAAACGCTTTTTATGGTGGTCATTTTCACCTCTGCAGTGTCCTCTCAGGTTCAATTGTGCTATAGGTGAGGATAATGTTTCCCTCTACTTTGGTATGCAAAAACATCACAATCATCCTTATGTCTATCCTTATGGGTCCTCACCACTATCAGAGGCACACTGCTGCTGCTGCAGCTCAGCCAATCAGCTCTTCCTCCTGCTCTGCCTCTAAACCCATACATCACTCAATGCCCATCCAAAATTAGCCCTCCCATTTTTTTAGCCTTTTGAGGTGAGGGTGAAGTCAGCAAAAATCAGGGGCTTTAACACCTCTATGACCACCATAGCAACCAGCACCATAATGACTGGTAATGAGTACCATAGCAAGCCACCGAGAAATACAATAGCACCCACTTAGCAACACCTTTCCAATCATCTAAAGTACTATAGCACCCACCCTTACAGGTAACACTCACTTAACAACACAAGCAACATACCAAACACCACAAAAGTCACAAAATTAAACCACAAATGGACACATCCAGGCAGATCGCCGGACATCTCTACACATGTAAGAGACAGAGAGAGAGAGAGAAAAGAGGGGGAGGAAAGAAAAAGGGATTGGGTTGACTATGGATGGACACCTCGAGGCAGCAGCTCAGGACATTAGGAGGTTTATGTTTGGAGTGTGAGCTGTAAGAGGAATAGTGAGAGGGACGACAACAGTAATGACTTACTTCTTGTAATCAGAGAAATTACAGGACAGTAATAGTATGGCTGCAGGCTATAGAGAACCATTATGCTACGAGTGCTCCAGCGGGCTAAGTGCTGTCACTATGATCAGGAGATTGCTGGTTTGAATCCTGTTCATGTAGCTTGACATCAGCTACCGGAGCCCCGAGAGAGAACAATTGGCCTTGCTATCTCTGGGTGGGTAGATGGCGCTCTCTCCCCATATTACTTCAAAGGGTGATGTCTGCAGCATGAGGCGTCTGTGAGCTGATGTATCAGAACCAAGTCGCTGTGCTTTCGTGCTGTGATGCTATTTGGCAATGCTGCATCAGCAGCAGTTCAAAAAGAATTCACATGTGTCGGTAGAGGCTTGTGTTAGTCTTTAACCTCCTGGTGTTTTGGCATCACTTGTAATAGGAGGAATCCTAATGCGTGGGTTGGGTTATTGGCCATGTGAATTGGGGAGAAAATGGGGGAAAAAAAATAGAGAACCATTATGATGAGAAATTATCCAAAAGAGAAATGTTTTAAGTCTAAATTTAAAGACTGAGAGTATGTCTGAATCCTGTATATTAGTTGATCCAAAGTTAAAGTGCTTTATAAATGAAAGCTCTTCCTACTGCATATAGTTTTATGCACCTTACCAATGTCACAGCATCCTCTAAGCAATAGCTTAAATATCATCGTAACCACCATAGTAACCATCTGGGACACCATTAAAACCCTGTGATGAACCATATCAACCTTATAGCAGCCCCCAAGAAACATTTTAGCCACATCATACCATTCACTTAGCATAATCTAAATACCATACCACCACCTGAAAGACAGTATGCAAACACCCTAGCAACCACCAATGAACACATTAGTAAAACTATAACACTCACTGAGCAACAACTATACAAAAAAAAACACATCTGTGACATATCAACTTATCAACTAATTAACCTCCTGGGACACCGAAGAACCTTAAGGGCCATTCCACCAAATGGGTGCCATTTGCTTGTTGTAACTCTTTCAAATAGTGTTTTTTTTTTGGACTCTGATTCTAATAACACATATATTTAACTATTCAAAACATAGACTGATCAAACACAGGCAGCTTTAATTATTTTTTTTACAAGGTTCCTAATCTGAAGATGGTTACATTGTTCTCAGTCCTGTTACCAAAACTCATGTGACATTTTAAAAGCATGTTTAAAAGCAATATTTCAAGAAAGTCTATATTTTAAAGAAATGGTTAACTGCAGATTCACATTGTATATTTCTAAAAGATGCAAAGTTATTTTCATTGTTTCAAGAAGACCCAAAACTGAAATTGATCCAATGTATTATCATGTAATTTATTTAAAAAATGGATAAATGATTAACAAAACACAATTGGAAAAAATTACATTAACTAATATTCACATTAATAAATAAATTAATCTCTACTTACTCCTGTTACTGGAACTCACTCCTATTACTGGCACTTATTCCTGTTACTGGAACTCCTGTTATTCTTTATGTTTTGAGTAACAGGAATTAACAGGAAACTGAGAGTAACAGGAATTAGTTTTTAGCATAGAATTAGCAAAAACATGATATTAGCTAAATGGCGGCTATGCTATTAGCATGAGGACACTGAGAACATTCTAATGATTTTCCCAAAAAATTTTATTTTAAAAAATAGACAAATAGCATCCCAAAAAATTTAGGTAACAGGAATGAGTGTTGAGATTGACCTCAGACATCATATGTACAGAAAAACAAATAAGAAAACGTAATTTTGGTTTTCCCATGGTCTTCAGAGGAACCAGCTGATGTCACTTAATGTTGTAGATATGACTTATAGAATTGTTCGAGATTTTTCTGATAGGGTAATGTTTTATGGTAACAGTACCTGAGTGAAACCCAGGGACACATCTAACTATTTTTAAAGCACAGATGGAATTTGGAGCCACAAAACAATGCAAAAAAAAAAAACATCTCTGAACGATTGTAATAATTATATTTTAAGGTAAAGTTTTAACAAATGCTATTTTTAATACATATCTTACATTTGTAGAAGGTCAATGTACAATATACTATGCTTAATAATAAGTATCATAGCAATAATTCTGCCAAGAAAATATCAACGAAATCACCATCTGTAACACCATAGCACCCACTTAGCAACACCTTAAAACCACCTGAAATACTTGTGATTAGAGACATGAACTGAATTGTCCCTGGTCAAGGGTAGGCAGGAAGCGTAGGGGGCTTGATTCGGAATGGGACGCGGCCCGGCCACTTCACCGCTGTTGTTATGATCCACCCTCGATGTCTCGATGGCTACTTCTGAGGCCCCTCCCTCCCTACTAGCAACTGAAGTTGAGACTAGAACCATCTTCATATCTGTCAAACACGCGTCACGAAACTACTGGAAACCAGGTTTCACCCTGAGTCCGTCCTTCAGTTCGGGTTCTGCTGAATTTTTATTAAGTTGGGTTTATTCCTGTGGTGTTAAGGATGCACTCGGGGGCGGTAGAGAAGGCTGGCTCGCCCAGAAAACGCGTCCTCTCCCGGGGGATGAGCGAGGAAGAGACGCTGCGGCATATTATAAAAGAGGTGGGTTTAACATGCCTGGTTTAAACTTAGATATTTGTTTTAAGTGTGTTTACACTTTGGTTTTCAATTCGGTTTAGTAATTAGAATCGGTTTTATTAAGAAACATGATCTCTTTGTGTGAGACTGACGAGATTCAAGTGGCGTCTTGTCTGAATTCCCCGTTCCACCTTAAATGGTGCAGCAGTTTACTATACTATTTAAGGTGGAACGGGGAGTTCGAACCAGAAGCTAGAGAGAAGTGATTTTCTTCTTTAGTCAAATTAGTTAATTAATTAAACAATATTTTGGTAAAATACACGTATAAGACACTTCTTTTCATATATTTAACTATGTATTAACTTGTACGAATCAAAAACATTTTTACTTCTTTGTTTTTCACTGTTAGGAAGCCAACCGTTAAACTGACAGCCATTAAAATATATTAGTTAGCGTTAGCTACATTAATAACCACAGAAATATCACTAAACATGTATTTCAGCACCACTCCCTTAACTGTATCTGATAATGGAGCTGTTTCCGAGCTGTGTGATTAATCAGTGTTGCCACATATTTTCTAAGGAAATTCTGGATGTTCGATAGTTAACGTTAGATGCATCCACCGTTTGGTGGCGCTAAAATGCGTGTTGAGTGATGATAAATACTTAAAATACTAAACATTAGCGTGTCAATAAAGTAATGCTGCATAATACAAAATAATATACTAATATACGTAGGGTACTATATCTATTATTCTAAAAATACTGTCGAACTGTACTATAATGTACTACACAGACTGTCGTACCATATTATAAATTCTGCCACATAATATACATATTACCATGGTGTACTAAAGTATACTATACATACTGCCACACAGTACTGTTAATGCTGTCACATTGTATAATATAGACACTTGTCAATGTAGTATGAGTATGCACTGTATGTTATATTTGATCGTGTGTGGTGGTATATCACAATATAGTAACTATAATAGATCAAAGTATATATATATATATATATATATATATATATATATATATATATATATATATATATATATATATATATATATATATATATATATATATTGTTCAGAATAGTGTAGTGTGTGAAGTATAGTACAGTAAAGTACTATAGTATACTATACAGTGAAGGAAATTCACATTATTTGATCCGTTGCTGATTTTGTAAGTTTGCCCACTGAAAAAGACGTGAACAGTCTATAATTTTAGTGGTAGTTTAATTTTAACAGTGAGAGACAGAATATCAAAAATAATATCTGGAAAATCACATTGAATAAATTATATAAATTTATTTGCATTTTGAAGAGAAAAATATGTTTTTGATCCCTCTGGCAAACAAGACTTAAGACTCTTGTTGGTAAGCAAATCAGTCAGATGTTATTTGTAGTTGATGATGAGGTTTGCGCACATGTCAGAAAAACAATTTGGTCCACTCCTCTTTGCAGATAATCCCTAAATCATTAAGATTTTTAAGATGTCACTCTGGCAACTCCAAAAGTTTTTTTATAGAATTAAGGTTTGTAGACTGGCTAGGCAACTCCATGACCTTAATGTGCTTCTTTTTGAGCCACTTCTTTGTTGCCATGGCTGTATGTTTTGGGTCATTGTTGTGCTGGAAGACCCAGCCACGACCTGTTTTTAATGTCCTGGTGGAAGGAATGAGGTTCTCACTCAGGATTTTATGGTAAATGGCTCCATCCATTCTCCCATTGATGCTGTGAAGTAGTCCTCTGCTCTTAGTAGAGAAACTTCCCTAAAACATAATGTTTCCATCTCCATGCTTGACAGTGGGGACAGTGTTCTTTAGGTCATAGTCAGCATTTCTCTTTCTCCAAATACAACCAGTTGACTTAATGCTAAATTTTGGCATCATCTGACCACAGAACCTTTTCCCAATCACTCATTCATCACTCAATCACTCAGAATCATTCAGGTGTTCATTGGCAAACTTCAGAGGGGTCTGCACATGTGCCTTTTTGAGCAGGGGGACCTTGAGGGATCTGCAGGATTTTAATCCATTACAGCGTAATGTGTTACCAATGGTTTTCTTGGTGACTGTGGTCCGAGCTGCCTTGAGATCATTAACTATTTCCCCCTGTGCATTTTTAGGCTGATTTCTCTGGGGCACATGAAACCCCAGATCGATGTCGACTGACAGTCATTTTGTATTTCTTCCATTTTCTCACCCAGCATCTTACTTAAGTTTTGTAGCTCATTTCAGCCTTGTGCAGGTCTATGATCTTGTCTCTGACGTCCTTAGATGGCAGCTGTCTTTAATGCAGGTAATGAGTTGATTAGGAGCGCCTAACTGGTCTGTAGGAGCCAGAAGTTCTAATAGTTTGTAGGGGATCAAATACGTATTTCTCTCTGCAAAATGCAAATTAATTTATATAATTTATACAGTCTAATTTTCGATATTATATTTTAGATAATTTATCTCTCACTGTTAAAATAATACTATGTGTATTATGTTGGGATATCGTACACATTATTAGGCATATTATTCCTGATTATACTGTGATACACTATACACAGTATACTTTAATATACTACACATAACATTCTATAATATATTATAATATAATATATATTATACATTTTGACATATTCTTAGAAAACCTTCTTGTACTATATTGTACCATACTACACTACATCTGTCGTAGTTCTATTTGTGACTGTAAAAGCAGCATTACCAATAAGTTTATTTTGGTACACTGAGATCATAAATGAGATTGTGTCTGACATGTGAACAGCTTTGTAACTCGTATGGAATTGTGCAGATGTTTGTAAGCTGACACTGGCTGTGAGATATTGTCTGTGCTGATTGTGTAATAGTGATCATATGACCTCATCCTTTCTGCTCTTGTGACAGGCCACCATTGACCTGAGTGCTTGACTCAGCTCATGCATTTACAGTGGGATCAGTCAGTGGTACTTAGAGGAAACCCAAGGCCGGCTATTAAACACTGTCGTATTGACCGAACTGACTCGTCCGGCATGTTTTACGAGTGCTTACTGCTCTCATATGGCACTGAGATCGAAATAAACTCGAAGCAGATAAAGAAATTCAGTCTTCAGTTAAAAGAATGACAGATTTTAAGAGCTTAGTGTTACTGGAAGACATTGCCCTCATTACAAACCACGAAAAAGTGGTTGTACTCAAAAACTATGCACCCATATTGCTGCAAATCTCTGCATGCAGTTATGTCTAAGGCAGTTACGTTAATGATTACAGGGGTGTTTTGATTAGACACAAAAGTGCACAAAATTGCTTTTCGAATTGCCATACAAAATAGCTCTTACAGTCTATGGCTGTATTCGGAATGGCATACTAGTATACTGCGTACTGCATACTGCACTAGTATGTACTGCATACTACACGCTGCCCAGTATGTAGTATTCGGTACTGTAACACTTTTGATTGTAGTACCCTACACGGTCCTGCTGTGACACACCAGTCAGTGCTCTGTAGTGCTCCGAATTCCTCAGAGTGAGTTGTAAACAGAAAGAACATGAAAAATGTCCTACCTTTTCATTATTAAAACTAATGAGATCTGCATACTGTCCAGAACAGCAATTGCTGCTTTTATTTTAGAGTTTAGCAGCTAACCCAATTCTAACAACCAATTAGCAGCAGCCCCCACAACCCAAGTATGTTCCAGTTATATTTAAATATGTTTTTCTATTTATTTTAGTAGATTACTATTTTCATCTATGTAAGTACCAACAAGAAGAAAACATTTAAACAAACTCTCATTCATATTTACACAATATCAACACAAATCAAACAATTTTATTAATTTGTATTCAAATAATTCCCTTATTTAAAAGAAAAATATGTATTTAAACACAGGGAATTATTTATTAAATCAACAGAACGATTTATTAAACAAAGGTAATTATTTATTAAATAAAGAGAACGATTTATTAAAACTGAGGGAATTTTTTATTAAAGTAACAGAATAATTTATTAAAACTGAGGGAATCATTTATTAAAATAACAGAATAATTTATTAAAACTGAGGGAATAATTTACTGCATCAAGGAAAGTAATGGCTCACCGCTGTCGAGACCCTCCGCTGTCCCGGCCGCGGAAAGCGCTCGGTCGCGGCAGCGGAGGGTCCCGGCCGCGGAAAGCGCTCGGTCGCGGCAGCGGTGGGTCCCCGCCGCGGAGAACGCGCGGCAGCGGAGGGTCCCCACTCGCGGAGAACGCGCGGCAGCGGAGAGTCCCGGCGGCGGACAGCGCTCGGCCGCGGCAGCGGAGGGGGCTCGACAGCGGTGAGCCAATACTTTCCAAAATAATTCCCTTAATTTAAAAATATATTTATTTATACAATTTAAAAATCTCTCGCACTCGCCTCCATCTTGTTTTTTTCTGAAGCGAGCTGGAGAAGCCAGTCGCAATGCATGTTGGGATGCAGTACACCGCGAAGATAGCTCTCCATGCACACTGCGGAATCGGAGCGGAGTAGTACACCATCCGGGTACCTGTAGTGCACTACAGATCCTCAGTTTGGTCACATACTGTGTACTGCATACTGGCTTTAGGCAGATTTAGTACGCGAGTAGTATGTAGTATGCCATTCCGAATACAGCCTATATTTGGGAGGTGTACCGTGTACCTCCTGGTGAGAGATCATTGATTGCTTGTGATGCCTCTGTGACATACTCAAAGTCTTTTTGCCAAGTTGACAAGAAAGGAAGCACGTCATTGGACTAAGAGAAGTAGGATGGTAATTTCAAAGAATTATCCACCATATAGGCTCTCCATCAGTCAGCTACCATTATCTTTGTTTGCAGTGGTTGCATGAAAAAGAAATGTTATCGGGTTTATGGATAAATCCAGGTTCCGTTAGGGATCTGAACATGGTTGGGTCCAAGTTTAGAGGCTTCGTAGTGAACTGTTCAGTACTGCCTTTGCTGTAGAATGACACGAAAGACTGGAAAACCATTGCATCCAACAGCCAGATACCCCTAGTAGTGATATGAGGGACAGTAACCTAACAGCTCAGTGATATGTGCATACACAACAGGGCTTTCTCAGGAGTGCCAGATTGCATGATTGTCAATTACAGGTGTTATGCTGCATGGTGTTTAACAGTGGTGCAGATAGTAAATATTAAGATCATCTTGTATCACAGTGTGTTATTGCCAGCCGGTTGGAACTGGTCCAGTATAAGCCCTCATTCCTCCTCCGATTGTGTTCCTGTTTATCTTCAGTGTGGAGGGACAGCAGTTAGGGCTGGGGATTAGTGAAGCGAGTCAGCATCTATACTGGCTCATTAAACACCCCCTTCTTTCACTTTGATTTCCTACAGTCCTTTGAGGCGTTATGGAGCAATAACAAAACTGCAATGTTCATTTTTCCAACAGCCATAATGTTTCTGCTCATCACCACCAGGCAAAAACATTATATTGTGCATATTCTGCCGAATCTGTGCCATTTCTGTCCCCAGAAAATGACATGTATAAATGTGCACAAAAATAACTTAAAAAGACATTTTATTAATATACAAGTGTCTTGTACATTAATTTGTGCATTTGTTACCTGTTCCTACTCTCTAACTTTATATTTTTCCATTGTTGTGTGAGACCAAATCCCATCTATGCTTTAAAAAAAGAATTTTCATAATAAGTCCAGAATGTTTAAGTTAAAATTCAAATTTCAGTTGTGTCCCTGGGTTTCTACTCAGTCCTGTTACCATAACACATAACCCCATCTAAAACATCTGGAACATTGTACAAGTCATATCTACAGCAGGAAGTGACATCAGTTGGTTCTTCTGAAGACCACAGGAAGAACAAAATTAGGTTCCCTCATTAAGTTCTGGTAAAATCAGTTGAATGTGCTCAGTGTCCTTATGCTATTAGCACAGCCACCATTTAGCTATTTTTCATGTTTTTGCTAATTCTATGCTAAAACTAATTTCTGTTACTTTCATTTCTGTTACTCAAAACATAAACAGTAACAGGAATGAGTGCCAGTAACAGGAGTGAGTTGCAGGAACAGGAATAAGTATCAGGAACAGAAGTGCTTTTTTGTCATCTTATTTGAACATGCAGTCAACCGTTTCTTTAAAATAAAGACTTTCTTTAGAGTAAAGTAAAGAGTGAACTTGCTATTAACATTTCTTTTTAAATGTCACATGATTTTTATAACCTTCTTCGGGTTAAAAACCTTGTAAAACAAGTAATTCTGTCTGAGTTTGACCTGTACATGTTAAGTTTAATTTGGAAGAGTTACAACAAGCAAATGGCTTCCATTCAGTGGATTTTTTTATATAATATGAATCTGGATGTTCTTTACATTATTTCCTGCTGAATAGACCACTAAATTTTTTTTTATATATATTGATTTCCGTTGAAAGTTAGGAACGTTTTTACTGCTAATGTGACATTACCATTTGAAAGATACATGTTTTTTTACATGACAATATAGAAATCACTTTTTAACATGACTTTTTACTGCCCCATGATAACAGTGATGTACTGTCTACAGTAGAACAGTATTAGTCCTGACACTATCATTAAAATGATTGATTGAGTCTCATAATGTGTCTTTAAAAAAAATAATAAATGGTCATATTTATGTTTTATTTATTTAATTGATTTAAAAAATAAAACCCATTATATTCCAACTCCAATCTTTTAACTTCACTGCTCTTTAAAAGGGTTGAAATGCATTATTATTATGCCATTATATTCATTAAATATAATAGTCTTAGGATGACACTAATAAAAATTTATTGCAATGACTTTTAGGACAATATATCATCCAAATGAAAAATACTTAACATGTGAGACCTTGTTATTGTTATCTCTGTTGCTAACATCTATCTCTCTGTGTTGATTTTATTAGGCTGAAGAGTCGAACAAGCGCACTTTATCACGCAGTGACAGCAGATATGGATCACTCAAACGAGGAGAAACAAGAGAAAGCCTGGTAAGAATAAATATTAACAACAAATATTCGTTATTAACGCTACACTATATGTTCAAAAATATCTACACACCTGTGCAGTTAGTGAACGCAGCATTGCAGGCACAGGTGCTCACACACAGCTAATTATGTAATCTCTATGGACGGGTTTCCAGTTCACAATCATTACTGGGTGTGTGAACAGCTGGGGGGCAAAAGTGCTTTGGTAACATAGTCAGCCATAGACTATAATGTTAGTCAACTGCTGTAATCAGCATTTTCCAATCACGTTTTTAACTGTTTGTAAATTCTTGTTGATTCTATAATACAGTACAGTTTTAGAGTTTGATCTGTTTATTTGATTTAAATGCCTACTATTATTACAATAAGTAAAATATTATATAGCAATAATTAATTACCAGTATATTTTATACTCATTAGCTCACTAAAAAGCTACATTAAGTTTGCTTCTCAGTAATAACATGGATGGGGGGGCAAAAATACCAGGTGAACAAAATTAACCAGCGTTTTGCGCGTGTAAATTAACTTCTCGCGAGCGCAAATATGACGCTCACAAGCAAAAAAAAAAGGGAATTGTGTGCTCGCTGAGCAGAATATCGCTCTCGAGCTTCATTTTTCTTCTCTTGAGTGTTTATTTTATTTTCTGCTCCAGTGAGTTTTTTGCCCAAGAGCCGGAGGAGGGCGGAGAAAGAAGGACAGCTGTGGAGTTAGCTAACTGGCTATGCTATAATCCAAACGACTGGCTCTCTGGCGCTGTTAGTCCGGGTTTAGTGCCCGGAGTGCCCGGCTCTCTCGTTCAGCACCTGTAGCGAGTGACCCTCCGGCACTGTTAGCCCGGGTTTAGTGCCCGGAGAGCCGGTCGCTCCCAGCACTGAACCCGGATCGATAGTTTGGATGTTAGCCTAGTTAGTTAGCGAACTCTCCTGCCGTCTTTCTTTCTCCGCCCTCCTCCGGCTCTTGGAGGTAGGCGGTCCGTCACAAACCCTGGAGATATCAGCCAATAGCATTTGCTGAGGAAGGTGATCCTGACCCCGCCCCCAAACTATCAAAACCACCCCTTTCAATACTCGAGCGCAAAAGCCTCGCTCGAGCAAAAATAAAAGCCGCAAGTAATTTGCATGGTGCGCGAGGAGAACTGTGAATTCGAGATGAAAATAAACACCGAAGGGGAGAAAAATGAAGCTAGATAGCGATATTCTGTTCAGCGTGCACAAAATTCTCTCCTTTTTTGCTTGTGAGCTTCATATTTGCGCTCGCGAGAAGTTAATTTACACAGGCAAAATGTAAAAACACACTGGTTGATTTTATTCACCTGTTTTTTTTTTTGCTCCCCCGACATTGATGTGACGCCATACTACAGGGTTATAAAGCCCATTCTTGGACTGTGGGGCCCTTTGGAGTGATAGATGGAGCTCCATCCAATACCTTTGGGATGAGTTAGAGTGGCAGAACTAACCCAATATTAGTATCTAACCTCTAATACTTTTATAATGTGTCTGAATGTAAGCAAATCTTCCTCACAAAAATGTTTGAGCTTTTAGTGTTATGCCTTCCTAGACGAGTAGAGCCTGTAACTGAAGCAAATTAGGACACACATCTTATTTATACTTCAGCAGACACTATAGCCTGGTATGAATCCTGGATCATGCTTCTACTCCATCAGCAGCCAGAGTCTGAGATGCCTCATTGATTGGTGGCAGTTGAAAAAAAAGCAGATTCTGTGTTTGTCCTGAATCTCCTAATGTTGAAAGCATTACTGCTTTAATTGAGGTTAAATAGTGATGAAAATTGGGATAAAAAAAAATCTTTGGAATTCACATGCACTCACTTAGGAAAAAACCAGCAAATCCATTAAGAATGAAAGATTTATTCGTACATGGTAGCTTACAGAAACTCACTGCTGATTAATTATGCGCACTGATCTATAGCTGTCACCAGGTATTATATAGAAATGGTCCATATACCAAGCCCTGTACGTCTGTATTCAAATAACTGCTTGTAGATTACAGTAACATATCAGATAAAACGTACTGTAAACATATTTAATCAGCAGCAGAACTAGAAAAATCTCACTTAACACTACGCCACGCCTTGCCAACCAACTGGGTTCATTCTGGGCAGCACAGGGCAGCAGCAGGGACTTGGCAAATAACTCAGCCTAGCCTTGGAAATGATAGAGTAAACAGTGTCCCAGTTCACGCCCTGCTGATTCATTCAGCCAAGCTCTGTTCCTCCCCAGCTCAGTGAATCACGGGTACATATGGAAAATATATTAATATTTACAGTTATTCTTTTTTGTTTTGTGTTAGAGTGAAGAGGAGCATGCAGGAAATCCTGGAATGGTACAGTATAATGTTTTGATACTTATATTGATAATATAATGGGGGATTGGATGGTGGACTGATCATTTTTAGGGAAACTCTCACCCAACATGAGTACACGTCCCATACCAGTGGTGTAAAATGTGCCTGCCCCTTTCTTAATTTCTTAATGTTTGTTACTTAATATGCAAACAAAAAATGCAGTTTTTAAATTAAGGTTTTAATTATTAAGGGAAAACACATTAGAGGTTTTTCCAGCATGAAAAGCAACAAAACAGCCCTAGACCATAACCCTACCACCACCATATTTTACTGTAGGTATGATGCTTTTTTGAAATTTAAAAGTGTTACTTTTACATCAGATGTAATGGGACAAACGCCTTCCAAAAAGCAACGTTTTTACCCACAGTCCACAGAGTATTTTTCCAATACATTCCAATACAAAACTAATTAATTAATTTCTTTCTCATTTGTTCCTGGGTATTGGCATGATGTCTAGCATTTCAGTATGTTTTGGTCTACTTCGCTTTGTCCGGTTCTGTGCGGTTCTGTTTAAGTGATTTCTTGATTGAGAACAGGTGTGGCAGTAATCAGGACTGGGTGTGGCTAGAGAAATTAAACTCAGGTGTGATACGCCACAGTTATGTTTTAACTAGGGGGAAAACACTTTTTTTTACACAGTGCCATGTAGGTTTGAAGTTTTTTTTCTTTAGTCAAAAACTGCTTTTTCTGTTTACTTGTGTTGTCTTTGGCTAATATTTAAATTTGTTTGATGATCTGAAACAGTTAAGAATGAAAAAATGAAAGAAAATCTAAAGGGGCAAACAGTATACACTCTGTAACTAAAGAACCTCAGTCTGGGTCATAGTTTTGTAAACTGAAAAAGTGAAGTTAATACATACGAAGCCAATAATATACTATGAAAGCATGTATTTATTTATTGGTTTAAAAAAAAAGGTTTAATTGTGTTTAAATTCCAATTTTTAGTAGCAAAGGTAAAACATGCAGGAACATGATGGCACAATCAATTTGAGTATATCTTGCCCCGGCCTGTATGTAGATTATAAAGTGTTCTTTGGTTCTTTGAAAGGCGCAATGTAAGTGTAACTACATCATCATCAACAGAGTGACCACCCCATAGGCCAGACCTTAATATAATCAAATAAAATAATACAATAATTTTGTTAAGCATGGGAACTGCACCCCCACCACCATGTTTTACAGTCTATGAAAGGTTTCTCTGACTTTTGCACAGATTGTATTTTTTTTTAAGTTTATTTGATTTCTTGGTTTGTTTGTTGTGCAGCTGGAGCTTCAGGCAAACTATGAAGACTCTTTGCAGGAGCTGCAGACCCTCGAGCTCAGGCAGGAGGTGCTGTTATTCCAGGTGGACTGTCTCCAGGATGCCCTCCAGGGAGCTGAAGAGATGCTCGCTGAGACGCAGAGAGAATCTCAAGAAGCCCATATGGTACAAACAAAACAATATAAATCATTTATAATCATCATATAGCCGCATATATCGTATAGGCAGTAGGCTATAGGCAAATGCTAGGGGCATCATTTTAAGTGTTTAATTTTACAATAAAAACTAATCCCACAACACCATAATGTTTGTAGTCTAATAATATTAGCCCTAATATTTTGTTTATGTTCTTTGTCTCTGCCTGCACTGAGAATTAACTATCTTCCTGAATTGGCATTTTAGTCTATGTCATGGCTGTGCAGAATTCAGGCACATGCAGATGCAAAAAAATATACTTTATTAACAAAAGTATTAGGCAAAGGGATGGTCAAACAAAAAAGAGTAAACAATGGCAATCAGCAGTAACAAAGAGATATCATACCAGGGTTGGTAAACAGTCCAGTCCAGGCAAGTCGGGAAGTCGGGAACAAAACAATGTCAAAAACAAGAGATAAACACAGGCAATAATGCATCGTGCGAGGCTAGAACCATCAATACTCAGCAAAGGCTGAAAGTAAATGAGCTCCTTTTATAGGTCTAAACCATGTGGCTAGTACTCAGGTAATCTGCTTCCTGGAAGTGTCATGTGCTGTGTCATGTGATCGGGATTGGGTGTAGTGTCATTGTGTGGTGCATCCTCAGCAATGTAGTCGTGACCAGTGATGGTATAGTTACTTTGAAAAAGTAATCCGATTACTGATTACTCCTTTAAAAAGTAACTTAGTTACTTTATGGATTACTTGATTTTTAAAAGTTACTGTACAAGTTACTTTATTAGTTACTTTCAGCAGCTGCAGACACCACCTCCCGCCGCGGCGCCGCCTTAACATAAAAACTATAACCAGTTTTGCCAATACTCCCTTTATTGGAAAGTGCATTTTTAACAGCAACAATGTATCTCTAGACATTTAAAGTTGAACTATTTCCTGATTTTTTTTTTTATATAAAAATAAAAGACAATTTCTCTTGAATTAACTTAACATAAATTATTTATTTTATAAAAAATAAAATATGGTCTTTCTTGATTTCACTTAACATAAATACTTGTTTTTATAAAAAAGAAAAATAAAGAAAGTCTTTCTTGACCTGAAATATTTAACACTGTAAATCTTAACATTGAACCTGTTGTTCTCTGCAGGGCAGCAAAGAGTGGTTTTATAAAACAAAACCGTGTATGTGGTCTAGGCCAGGGATCACATATATGCGGACTGCGGTCCGGGTCCGGACCCAGACGTTGTCCAGTGCGGACCCAAACCAGTAAACTACTGAAAAGTATTTAATTTTGACAGCGTTCATTTAAAGCGTCAGAACTTTTCTTGTCTTTACGGTATGTGTGTCTTTGTGCTCTGCGGCACAAAATCTTCAAACGCTCTCCTCTGCCAATCAGATCTGTGCAGACCGCTGCCCTGGCTAGTGAATTGGGACGCGGCCGGGAAAAACCGCCTTTATAAAGAGAGAGAGAGACTGAGAACTAGCGGAAAAATGAGAACAGGTGGAAACTAAAGACACGCCGAGCGCGAGAGAGAGACGGGAGGATTGTAAAGGTGACGGGAAAGGGAGCGGTGTGTGTGTGTGTCTGTGTGTGAGTGTGAGGTGGAGAGAGAGAGAGAGAGTAACGCACAGTGACTTGGATAAGTAACTTCAATCTGATTACTGGATTGGAAATAGTAACGCGTTAGATTACTCGTTACTGAAAAAAAGGGTCAGATTAGAGTAACGCGTTAAGTAACGCGTTACTGACATCACTGGTCGTGACAGTCTAGTTAGCTAGCCAATGTTTTCCCTTTTAATTAGGGCTGCAGCTAACAATTATTTTGATAATCAGTTAATCTGTTAATTATTGGAAACAAAGCTAAATTTGACTTTTAGTACTTTATTTAATAAATCAACATTTATTTGTACTAATTTTGTAATTGTATAAGGGACGCACAAGCTACCATTATAAAAATATTAGTGTTTACATAAAGAATTAACCTCTGACAGTTAAATAAATTTTATTATGATCATTATTTTATAACACAACAACAGTTCATGTAAAATAAATATACACTTTGCTGTGGTTCTCAAACACTTCCATGTAGTGTCGCAGTCAGAAAAGACCATGAAAAAAGCTGTAACTGATGCTGCATTTAAGGTGGAATGGAGATATCTTAGTAACATTGAGTGAGAGAAATAATATAACTTGTTAGCTTGACTAAAGCTGTGATTTGTTTTTGAACTGCTGGTCGAGCTGCCACATTTAAGGTGGGATTTAGGGTTTAAGTGAAAACTTTGGGGGGGAAATCCTATGGCTAACTCGTTTGCTAAACTGTGAGATATAAATAGTGAGATAGTGAGATATAAATTTACTTAGGATGAGATGCATCTTGTTTAACTACTCTAGCAGACTTTAGGAACGTTAAGTGAGAGAAAAAATAGAATTAATTAAAAACTTGATGAATCTTTTTCACCCATGGCTCCAACATGCATCCAGTTATTTGTGCTTTACTGCCCCACATTAAGGGGTAGCAACTGTGCTTATATGTATAATAACATATACCTAATCAATTATTAATTTAGTTTCCAATTATTTTAATCCTCGATTTAATTAATTGTTGCAGCCCTACTTCTTATAATGGTAGATTAAAATGTATTTCCTTTTTTCATTAACATAAGCCTTTACATTTTTATTTTTAATTTATTCATGGTTGTTGTAGCTACAGCAAACGGGCTTCATGTGAGAGAAGTTCAAACTAAACACAGTTGTGTGTATAATTGCAGCTAGGTGTATTTTACTTTGTGTTTAGAATGTTATGTGCAAAAATGTGTCAGATTATATTAGTATACCTCAATAAGTGTTTTAATTAATACATTAATTAGTAGAATTAATTATGAAAGTTTTTTGTTTCTGCACTGGTTTATGTATTAATAGAGTATTTTGTGCAAACCTTACTTATGTTTTTATATTGTGTACACATTTTTTTTTACTAATTTAATTCTCCATGCTTTTAAAGACTGTTTTTACTGTTTAATGCTAAACGCAATGATTGATGATGCAAGGGGCACTAACCAATTTAATACATCAACAAAATGAACAACACAATATACTGGAATACACAAAATTTCACAATATTTATATTGCATTAAATACTCTTCCACATTCTATCCAGAGAGGTTGCTAAATTTCCAAATCTCCTAAATGTACAGACTGTCACTTTAATAACTCTGTCTCTCATCCCTCTCTATTTCTGTCCCTCATTCCTCTCTTTCTCTGTATCTTTTTCTCTCTGTTGTGCAGGAGCTGGAGCGAGAGAGGGAGCGGAGGAGGAAGCTGGAGGATTCTGTAGCTCGGCTGGTGCAGGAGGTGGAGCGGTTGAAGGAGGTGAGGGAGGCTAAGGTTATGTAACTGCACTGCCCACACTGAACCAGGAGGAGCTGCCCACTCACACGCTGGCAGTGGTTGTGGGAAGAGTGGGGGTGGTTGGTCGCTTGCATAACGCTGTTCTGGAGAGATAAAATGATCTCGTTTTGTGTTTCTGTACAAGCTGGAGGAACTGTGTGTAGAGGGTCTAAGCACTAAGCAGTACCAGCAATACGCCATGCAAAACACGTGTCACTGTATTTAAGTCCCGTTTAAGTTTAAAGTCAGTGTACAGGTGCTCAGATCCTCACTGCATATTTACTGCTGTGGCATCGCTAAATCTATATTTTAACATCTGTGATCCAGTACGTTTGTTTGTACAGTGGGTGTGTTAAATGTATAATCTCTAAAAACAGACATTTTTCAAATTCCTATAAACATTTATACTCTGTCTCATGCACATGGACTTTTTTTTGTGTGGTGGAGTTTTGGTAAAGGGAAATACATTTGAAAAGAAGGTGGGAAGTAAGTTGAGTTAAAGTTCTCTAAATGGTTTATCTGACGGTCAGTGCTGTGAGGTGTAAAGAATGGAACATGACCCAACTAAGATCAACTCAGTTAAAAGCACAATATGGTTGGTGCTTGGGTTTGATTGAGTTAGATTGGGGTTGATTGATTTGGGTTGGGTTAGATTTGGGTTGTGTTGGCTTGGTTGGGTTAGGGGTGGTATCAGGTGGGGTTGGGGGTGGGTTTGGGTTTGAAATTGATTGGGTTGGGTTGGATTTGGTTCAGCTTGGGTTTGGTTGAGTTGAGATAAGTTAGGGTTTGAGTTAGAGTTGGGTTATGCTTGGTTGGGTTAGGAGTGGGTTTGGAATAGTTTTGAGTTAAAGTTGGGTTATGGGTGAGTAAGAGTTATGGGTGGGTTCGGGTTGGGTTATTGGTGGGTTCTGGTTGGGTTTGATTTAGTTGGGGTTGGATTGGGTTGAGTTGATTTGGGTTGGTTTTGATTGATTGGGTTGAGTTAAGTTGGGTTGGATTTTGGTACAGCTTGGGTTGGGTTACGCTTGGTTGGGTTAGGGATGAGTTCGGATTAGTTTTGAGTTAAAGTTGGGTTATGGCTGTGTTCGGGTTGGATTTGATTTATTTGAGCTTTGTTAAGTTGGGTTAGGTTTGATGGGGTTGAGTTGAGTTGGGTTGGATTTTGGTACAGCTTGGGTTTGGTTGAGTTTGGCTAGGTTAGAGTTAGGGTTGGGTTACGCTTGGTTGGGTTAGGGGTGGGTTCGGATTAGTTTTTAGGTAAAGTTAGGTTATGGGTCTGTTCAGGTTTTGTTTGATTTAGTTGGGCTTTGTTGAGTTGGGTTGGGTTTGATTGGGTTGAGCTGAGTTATGTTGGGTTGGATTTTGGTTCAGTTTGGGTGTTGGTTGAGTTGAGTTGGGTTGGGTTAGGTTAGAGTTTGAGTTAGGGTTGGGTTACACTTGGTTGGGTTAGGAGTGGGTTTGGTTTAATTTTGATTTAATGTTGGGTTATGAATGAGTTAGAGTTGGGTTTGGGTGGGCCCGGTTTGTTTGGGCCTGGGTGCCATCCATGCCATTTTACAGTTTTACATTTTACAGAACTTACTTGCCAAGCTTATCATATTTCTTTATATTTTATCAACAGGAAAACAGTTCTCTTTCTGCTGAGCTGGTCAGAAGCACCGCTGAGACCGTTGGAGCCGAAGGTAACCTTGCTGATGCAGTAGATGGAGGAGTTCCCAACTCCACCCCCAGTTCAGATGGAGTCTCACAGTCTTCAGCCTCTACTTTTGCATCTTCAGAACAGAAGATGTTGGGTATTCTGACCTCCTTGTTCAAGAACAGAAGACTGGAGCCTAGCTTATTAAAGCCTGCAGGTCCTCAGAGCTCTTCAGGAGGATCGTCGGTGGACCAGGAAGTGAAGGAACCTGAGAAACCGGCTGAGCTGAGGGCGGAGTCAGGGCTTGAGGGCGGAGTTAGCCAGAAAGCTCTGGACGGGGAGGAAAATGATGAGAGCAGTGGGTATGAAGACGCACCATCAGAGTTCTCACCCGCCTCAACTCCGGAGGGCTGCGCTGGGCTGTTGGAAGATGAAGTTGTTACTGAAGATGGAGAACCAAGCAACAGTGATGATCCTATATTCCAGAAGAACCCAGGAGACTCCTGCATTCTGTCTTAAAGAACCTTTTATCTCATGGTGCATTCCTTACTGATCAGAGACCAGCCGCTTGGTTGTTCTCTGATTGCCTGCTGTTCTTTTAGAAGCTTCTCTCTTTAAAATGCAGGTGCCTGAAGGGTTCTTTTAAGAAATGCCGCTTAAGAACCATCTTCGGTTCTCTAAGCGGCATTTAAATGAATGGTTCTTTAAATAATTATTTTTGGCTTTAAAATTTAAGAACAATTTAGGAACCTGTTTAGAGTTTACAGAACTTTGACACTATGTAAAGGTTCTATACATAATCTCTTAGAGCCATACATTGAAGTTTAGAACCATTTAGGAACCATGATTTACAGTTAATAGAACCTTAATACTACTACTCTCCTCCTCTTTGAACCACACGTGTCTGCCAAAAACATTTAGAAACCATTTTACAGTTTAAAAAAACTTTACATGTTAAGGTTCTACAGAAACAAATTACAGTTTTTATAACCATGAATTATAGCCTAGAACAATTTAAGAAACCTTTTAAACCTTACAGAATCTTTATATAATTAAAAGGTACTAAATCAAAGAAAGATTCATCCTAGAACCTTATATCCAAGTTTAAGAAACATTTAGAAATAATTTTATCATTTAAAGAACCTGTATGTTAAGGTTCTATATTATTACAAGGTTCTTCTTAGAACCATACGGCCAAAATTTAGGAGCCGTTTTAAAGTTTTAAGTCTTAAGGCAGAACCTCTTCATAACTTGATGAAACTTAATGTAAAGGTTCTTTATAAAGTTAAGGAACTTTTATTATATAGTCAGAACACATTTTTTAAGATTGAAGGTGTATTTTGTACAGTTAGTAACTATGTATCTTTGCACAAATGATCATTATCAAGAAGTGAAATCTGAATCTACATCTGAATCTGTAACTGGTTCTAGTTGAACCGGTTTGGTTCTGAGTTAGTGGTACACTGGTGTTTCTCCTGCATCACTGATGTAATCACAGCAGTGCTTTCTGTGTTTCTCAGGGCTGCGGTAGACGTTAATGACGTTAATGGCCTGAGAGATCTCGTAATGTAGCCAGGCAGGTGCATTGTGGGATTTATGTTACATATCTTAGTCTGCGTCAGTGGAATCTTAGTAAATCTGTGTCTGATAGAGAACCGTATAGTTCTAAGTGTATTTTAGACACACATTCCATCACACATATATCATATTATCCATAGTGACATGCTTTATCACCTTTACTTGCATATACGCTGCTGTTTTATTGATTATAATTAGACAAATCAGATAGAATTACATTCATATCAGGCAGTTTGCCCTGGACTCTTGATACCTGAGTTGGATAAGATACCACCATTCAAAAGTTTGGAATCATTAATTAAATCAAAAATCATATACATTCTGTTTATATAAGCTCCAGATAAATCAGTCTGACTATTTTTAACTAATTTAGTCTCTAATCTAAAACACAATGTCCAGAATGATGGACAGAGCTTTAGATGGTTCTAAAACAACTTTAAAAATTGTAGAACATCAGAAGTTAATTCTGCAGAAGCGGACAACGAAGCTTTAAGAAGTGCTGCTTTTTGAACAAGGTTGCATAATACGAAGAAGCCAATCACAACACAGTGGAGTATTCTTCCTCAAACTGTATGTCTAAGATGGAAATTCTAAAATATTTTTTATTTGTAAGAGTGAAGGTTGTGTTTTTGTACAGTAGCTTTACTGATCTCTCATCCGAATCAGTTAACATACCGCACATATCAAGCTGTAGTGATCACCTGGGGAATAAATCAGGTTCAGCTGCACCTGAACAGTCATCTGGCTCAAACATTATGAGTGTATTTGATAGTTGGTGCAGGACCAGAGCACCACCACCTTCTCTTGTGGGTCTTGGTACGGTTGTTTTGGTCAGCACCTGAGTCTGAGTTTTTTTATTTATTTATTTTTTTAACTATAATGTGGCTAAAGTGACTAATATGCAGTGGCCCTTCAGTGCCATACATTCTATACCACACAAATACTAGAAATAATAGATTAATGCAAATGAGAGAGGCACAAAATAGTCTTTTCTAAACTTCATCATCATCAATCTTAATTATATCTTCCTGCCCTCTCCATCTCATTTTGCCTATCCGCTAGATGTGGACTGGCCATTAAGAATTTTTTATTTGGTCAATAATATGACGGAAGCTCTCCTGTTTTTTTAAACCTGCCCTTGTTTATCTTCTGTTATTTGCTGTAAAAAACTGGACAGTGTGATGTCTCTCAAAAGTGAAGCCACTATAGATGAAGTGCCTCTGCTGGTTGGTTTGGGGTGTCTACTTGTTGAGTAGGCAAATCTGGCTCCGTCTTTTGGTATCTACTGCGCAGACTGTGGTGGAAAATTTGACAACATGGTGGACAATTTTGACTTCATTTCTATAGAACAGAATGGAATTGAACCACATTGTTTGAGTCCTGGCTTTTTTCATTTTTTTTTTTTTCAGTTTTTGTGTGGGTGCCATGCACCTACCAGCAAGATACTGCCCAAGGGTGGCCACCCATGTCACAAGTGATTCCACGCTTTTGAATGCTGATATGGTGTATTTAAAAGAATCATTCCTGTTAACTTTAGACCAAACTTGGCCTTGTCTGATTATCTGCTGTACTTTAGAGCGCGTGTTTGCTCTTGGGGTCAGTGTCTACTGTTTGCTGTACTGGCGCGAGAGAGGCCTTGAGCTGAGCCGAGCTGTTCAATCTCTTTTGTGTTTGTCTTCACTGATGTTTAGATAGCTGAGCTAAAAATACACACCGGTTAGCTGCAGATAAGTGGATACGTCTGTCTTACCTTAACAATACCAGCTGCTGCTGCTGCACAATACCCACAATACCCAGCCTGAATCAGTCGGGTTAGGGGCAGTGAGCAGTGAGACGCATAAATATTGGGACGGAGACAAAAGAAAATGATGTAATTATACATGTGAAACTGTGCTACACTGTGAGATATTAGTGTGGGTGGGCTATGGTCATGGGCAGAAAGCCAAAAGCTGAGATAATAGGCACACCAATATTTAGGGTATAGAACCTCCTGCACTATAGGGTTAGTGTGAAGGCTAATCAGATTTGTTTCTCTAATCAGATCTGTTGAGATGAATGTGCAAGTGATCAGATTGGATTTGCATGTTCAAACATCACAAACGGACAAATGAGCATCTGATTATAATCGCATTTCAATATTTTTCCAAATGTGATTTGGATCCGATTTAGTTAAAATCAGGTTTCATAAAGTTTCTTGCTGTTCAGACTATACAAAATTGATTTGGGTTAGGGGTGTGCCATATCGTGTCGTACGCAATATTATCACCAAAAAAAAATTATATTGTGAACAATATTACACCCTAAAATATCATGCCACATCACTCACCCCTAATTATATTACTTTTTTTTTTGTTGCTGTTTTTAGCAAAAGAAAAATTCACACTGTTCTTATTCCCCATTATAAATCTACTAGAAACAGATTATATCTGTCCAGTATCATTCATTTTACTTCAATCCTGGATATATAAAGATATATGAAGTGCATTTTTTAGAATAAGGACATTCTGGATTATTGACTTCTGTAAATTTGATAAAATTCTTATTTTACAATATCTCAGGGCTGAGCCATATCATATCGTATGCAACAATAAAATAACTTTTTGCAGTAGTAAAAATAAAAAAATATATATATATACATTTTTTGTCATATTGCCAAGGGTAACATTATTGCGAAAATACCACGAAATCTTGTGATATTATTTTAGGGCTATATTGCTCACCCCTAATCTGGATACAGTAAGATATGCAAAAAAATCTGATTGGGCAGGCAGTCTGAACACACTTTAACCTTTACCTTGCAGCATAGAATTATAACATACATTCATTTAGGCATTTTAAGGCTCCTGTTAGCAAAAGGTAATTAGCACTAGGCTATTAGCTAAAATCACATTTCACATGGTTTCTGCCTGTTTAGACTATTAAAAGTTTGGATTTTAACTGGATACAGTCTAGATATTCCACAACTCTGATTTGTGCTGGCAGTCTGACCATAGCTCTGAAGTGAGTTATTGTGATTATGTCACAGTCCTGCTGTGTTTAGACACCGAGGGTCGTACAGCAAGATCAGTATCAGAACTTTCCACTGGACGCTGGCCTGTTTGGTGACGTGGTCAGTGTGTTTTACACGGGTGTCTTGCTAAATTATGAACCTCAGTGGTTCTGGAGGCCTTTTTTGGACATGAGATGAAATCCAGTCAGGCAAACCCAAACCATGAGCTTGGGCTCATGTGGAGAGTCTCTCGTTCCACACATTCCTCAGCTCTGAGCTTTATCCTCAGCAGAAAATGAGGATTCTTTGGATTTATAAATCTGCCCTTTCAGCACTGCACCTCTGATTTGGTGGTTTTTATGCTGGGTTTTTATTGGTATTACATATATATACTCATCATTGACAAAGTAGTTGCACCCAGAAGGAGTCAACTGGCAGGAAGGAAACTTGGTGGGTAGTCATGCCAGATTGAGGCAGCGTGTTCTTCAGTAATGAATCAACCAACAGTTTACAACCAACAACATTCGGCCTTCATTAAAGGGACACTTAACAGCCCAACGTTAGGTTAATAAGGTCTTGCAACCGGGGGCCCAACCTTCTCTAAACTTACACTCACATTGTGCTATTCCAACAAGACAGTGCTTATCCACTTACTGATGCCATCTCAAGAGCTTGCAGGAGTTGTGTGAGAATATTCAAGCTGCATGGGATGGATTATCGCAGGACTCCACTAGGAACATCTACAACTCCAAGAGTCTAGCATGTTGCACCTGTTATACATGCATTTCACACTACTTATGTATTTGTAGCTCAATAAATATTGGCAATACCAGTCTAATTGTTTAATCAATAATTATTCATGGTACCTTATCTTCCTTCTGAATAGCATTACAAAACCCCACTTTATTCTGTGTGCAACTATTTCTTTAATGATCAGTTTAAGTCTAAAGCTAGAGATGCCTTCAAAATATGGAGTGAATTCCAAGAATGCTGGGAGTTTTTAATAATTTTTGCACTTACAGGACGGCATACTGAAAAAGTTCCTTACTATATTTTAAATCTTACATGATAATATTTGTTGACCCACGTGGATGTGTAAATAAGGCAGGCCTAAGAACTAAGGGAAAGCTACTTTTACTATGAAGATGTGTCAGGATGTTTTGAGATGTTGCTTTCACAATAAATTTTGTACATTTCAAAGGATTTGTGTCTCTTTTATTTACAGAATACATCACCACAACACTACACAGAACTTCTTTACTACTGTACCAAAGTATTATTATTTTCTTCTACTTCCACCTTTACTTTATTACATATTTAATATGTTTAATAATTTCACTCTGATATTTTTTTTCTGTGCTGCATCGTTACAATTATTAAAATCATAGCAAAGCCACATTATCACTAAAGCCAGAGCGGTAGATGTGTTATATCTAATTTTCTTTTAATTTTAAACTGCTTAAATGTAGTTATTATTTTTTCATTATTTATTTGTCACGTCAATTCTGAGATTAAGTTATTTTAATAGCTTTTTTATTGAACTTATCTTAGACACACACACACAAGCACAGACTGAAAGCTTGATCTCGTAGTCTTCATGGTCTTAGTAATCCAGTTTTAGGTGTGTAACTAGACAGCAAGCAGGGCAGCAATGCTAGCATATATAAGACAGCAAAGCCAGGTTAAAGTTTTTGAACTACTTTCCAGTCAGGGCTGCAGCTGTGTCTGTTTGGCTCTTGGTACTGTCTACATGGATGATCCGGAATTCTTTAGAGCTCTTTGATGTTATAATGTTTATCTTTGCTCCAGATTCCTGCTGGATGTTCCCTATCAACCATTCTGGAGCTGCTGTCACCCAATGAATCTGATAATTTAATTAGCAGGCTGGCTGATGTCCACATTGTCCTGGAGCTGGAGTTCCTCTGAGCTATCAGAGACAGGTGCTCTGGTCGAGATGGGATGTGAATTAATCACAATCACAGTCTGAGCACTCTGTTCATCTTCACATGAGGAAGAAAGATCATCATTCACTCTGAGCTCTGGCAGCTCTAGAGCAGACGCTGCTGTGTCTTTAGTCTCAGGTTCCTCTTTGATGATAATTAGATACTGAAGTTGCATTGCTGGTTCTTGTTGGTCTCCTGTTGTTAGGTGGTCTGACATCAACAACCTCTCCTGTTATCTCTAGCTACGACAGTAAAACTTGTCACTCGTCAAAAAATGGTCTAAATTAAAAAATAAAATTGGCGTGGATGCGTCGGTGCATGGATGCTCGCACGTGGAATAACGAGGCAATAACGTCCTCATCAGTGATGTCAGTAACACATTACTTAGTAACGCGTTACTCTAATCTGACCCTTTTTTTCAGTAACGAGTAGTCTAACGCGGTACTATTTCCAATCCAGTAATCAGATTAAAGTTACTTATCCAAGGCTGTATTCGGAATGGCATACTACATACTACTCGCGTACTAAATCTGCCTAAAGCCAGTATGCAGTACACAGTATGTGACCAAACTGAGGATCTGTAGTGCACTACAGGTACCCGGATGGTATACTACTCCGCTCCGATTCCGCAGTGTGCATGGAGAGCTATCTTCGCGGTGTACTGCATCCCAACATGCATTGCGACTGGCTTCTCCAGCTCGCTTCAGAAAAAAACAAGATGGAGGCGAGTGCGAGAGATTTTTTAATTTTATAAATAAATATATTTTTAAATTAAGGGAATTATTTTGGAAAGTATTGGCTCACCGCTGTCGAGCCCCCTCCGCTGCCGCGGCCGAGCGCTGTCCGCCGCCGGGACTCTCCGCTGCCGCGCGTTCTCCGCGGGTGGGGACCCTCCGCTGCCGCGGCCGCGCGTTCTCCGCGGCGGGGACCCACCGCTGCCGCGACCGAGCGCTTTCCGCGGCCGGGACCCTCCGCTGCCGCGACCGAGCGCTTTCTGCGGCCGGGACAGCGGAGGGTCTCGACAGCGGTGAGCCATTACTTTCCTTGATGCAGTAAATTATTCCCTCAGTTTTAATAAATTATTCTGTTATTTTAATAAATGATTCCCTCAGTTTTAATAAATTATTCTGTTACTTTAATAAAAAAAATCCCTCAGTTTTAATAAATCGTTCTCTTTATTTAATAAATAATTACCTTTGTTTAATAAATCGTTCTGTTGATTTAATAAATAATTCCCTGTGTTTAAATACATATTTTTCTTTTAAATAAGGGAATTATTTGAATACAAATTAATAAAATTGTTTGATTTGTGTTGAGATTGTGTAAATATGAATGAGAGTTTGTTTAAATGTTTTCTTCTTGTTGGTACTTACATAGATGAAAATAGTAATCTACTAAAATAAATAGAAAAACATATTTAAATATAACTGGAACATACTTGGATTGTGGGGGCTGCTGCTAATTGGTTGTTAGAATTGGGTTAGCTGCTAAACTCTAAAATAAAAGCAGCAATTGCTGTTCTGGACAGTATGCAGATCTCATTAGTTTTAATAATGAAAAGGTAGGACATTTTTCATGTTCTTTCTGTTTACAACTCACTCTGAGGAATTCGGAGCACTACAGAGCACTGACTGGTGTGTCACAGCAGGACCGTGTAGGGTACTACAATCAAAAGTGTTACAGTACCGAATACTACATACTGGGCAGCGTGTAGTATGCAGTACATACTAGTGCAGTATGCAGTACGCAGTATAGTAGTATGCCATTCCGAATACAGCCCCAGTCACTGTGCGTTACTCTCTCTCTCTCTCTCTCCACCTCACTCTCTCTCACACACACACAGACACACACCGCTCCCTTACCCGTCACCTTTACAATCCTCCCCTGTCTCTCTCTCGTGCTCGGCGTGTCTTTAATTTCCGTCTGTTCTCATTTTTCCGCCAGTTCTCGGGCTCCCTATCTCTTTATAAAGGCGTTTTTTCCCGGCCGCGTCCCAATTCACTAGTCAGGGCAGCGGTCTGCACAGATCTGATTGGCAGAGGAGAGCGTTTGAAGATTTTGTGCCGCAGAGCGCGTATACCGTAAAGACAAGAAAAGTTCTGACGCTTTAAATGAACGCTATCAAAATTAAATATTTTCAGTAGTTTACTGGTTTGGGTCCGCACTGGATAACGTCTGGGTCCGGACCCGGACCGCAGTCCGCATATATGTGATCCCTGGCCTAGACCACATACACGGTTCTGTTTTATAAAACCACTCTTTGCTGCCCTGCAGAGAACAACAGGTTCAATGTTAAGATTTACAGTGTTAAATATTTCAGGTCAAGAAAGACTTTCTTTATTTTTCTTTTTTATAAAAACAAGTATTTATGTTAAGTGAAATCAAGAAAGACCATATTTTATTTTTTATAAAAAAAAAAAATAATTTATGTTAAGTTAATTCAAGAGAAATGGTCTTTTATTTTTATTAAAAAACTTATTTTTTCAGGAAATAGTTCAACTTTAAATGTCTAGAGATACATTGTTGCTGTTAAAAATGCATTTTCCAGTAAAGGGAGTATTGGTAAAACTTTAGGTTACTTGCGTAACCCCGGTTCTCTGATAGCATGAGTGAGGTGTCTCACTATGGGATACGCCCCTTCCGCGTATGCCTCAGAAGCTCTATTCCACTACGCCAGCCAATGAGGCTGGCTGACAGCTGTGACGCTCGTGCTCACATCCCCCCGTATATAATACGGTGGCGCAGCGTCACCTCCTCATTCAAAACAGGCACACCTCTTCCTCGCTTCACGCTGCAAGGAGGGTGGTCTGGTGAGACACCTCACTCATGCTATCAGAGAACCGGGGTTACGCAAGTAACCTAAAGTTCTCTTTCAAGCATTCGTTTCGGTGTCTCACTATGGGATATCCTAACTCCCATATTGCCAGACAAGCCTGCCCGAACACACTGTCAACCAGCCAAATCTAAATAAGGCACTTTACCAGTGTAAGCCAAAGCAATCGCTTCTGAATTTCAGTGCGATAGTCTTTGTTACGTAATACATTTCCTGTTAGCCAAGGCTAACCTGATTACTATTTGAAGATAAACCCCAAAACAGAGACGGGGTTTGGAGGAAAGTAACAATCACCGTGCCCAAAGTGGCACACTAAAGGATGTTATCTCATCACATGCCACATTGCAATAGCTGCCATGTACAGCTTAACTGCGGGGAAATACCTAACTCTCAGGTCTTGTGAGAAATAAAGTATACCTCCCAGAGCATAGGGACAGGGTTATAAGTTTCTCTGAACACCATTGTTCAAACCACTCCCCACTTGTATCCAAATAGGGACCTTGTGGAGGCAGCTCTCCCTCTTTTTTTTTTTTTTTTTTAGGCAGTAACTCTGTTACACTTGAGCTAAACCACTCACGGGCCAAGCCCATAGGGCTAGTCGTTCCGGGTGTGGATGAAATATTTCCCCCCTGCCTGCGTCAGTAGATCCCTACGCAATGGGAGGGGCCAGGGGTTGCCATGGAGAAGCTGCGTGACCTCCGCCAGCCAATGCTTGCCCGGCCAGTGTGGAGCTATTAAGATCATGGTCAGACCTTTTTCCCTTACTCTGGCTAGAGTTGGGGAGATTAATGCGATTGGAGGAAACGCGTAAAGCAGCGATCGTGGCCACTCGTGTGAGAAAGCGTCGACTCCCAGCTGGGCACTCTGATCTGCAGATAGACATGCCCTGAGCGACACTGAATCCAGTGTCAGCCCCAGATAAGATATGCACTGGGTTGGAACCAACACACTCTTCTCTGTGTTTAACTGGAATCCCAGTTTTAGAAGATACTCCACAAGGAATATTGTGTGTTCTCTCACTTCTGATTGCGACTGAGCTAAAACGAGCCAGTCGTCTATGTACGTAGCGATACGAATGCCCCGTTTTCGCAGCGGATCTATCGCCGCCTCCGTGCATTTCACAAACACCCGCGGGCTGAGTGAGAGACCAAAGGGGAGAACCAAATACTCGTACGTTATCCCCGTGAAGGCAAATCTTAGGTATTTCCTATGCGGGGGATATATGCTGATATGAAAATAAGCGTCCTTCAGGTTGATGGATGTAAACCAGTCGCCTGGGCATATACACTTCAGTAGAGCTGAATGAGTAAGCATTCTGAACTTGTATTTTCTTAAATATCTATTCAGAGCACATAAATCCAGAATGGGTCGTAAAGTTTGGGACCCCTTCTTGGGAACCAGAAAGTACCGAGAGTAGAACCCGTCCTGATTTTGTCCAGGTGGCACTACTCTTTTCGCTCCTTTCTTCAGTAATGAGGAAATTTCCTCCTGAAGAATGTGAGCCGATTCCCTTGTGGCTCGAGAATAAAAGATTCCCGTGAAATGGGGAGGCTGTGTGTTGAACTGTAGCCTGTAACCATTTCGCATCGTTCTGAGCACCCAGCGGGACGAAACGCATGTGCTCCAATTGTCCAGCCATGTGGCACTCACGCCCTCCAGCGGCAGCGCACTGTGATTACATGTGTCGTGTACTGCGCATGCGCGACCTGTCTGTGCCGAGATAGCGTGTGTGTGGCTTTTTAGCCCAGAGAGCAGAGACACTCTCTGAGGCTTCGGCTTTATGCCTTTTATGTTTTGCAACATTTTGCGTTTTATTCTGTTTTGCAACATGTAACGAGCATAAAACACAGAACCACTTGGCTTTATTGAACACATCACTGCTGAAATGAGTTAGGGTGTGCTTGGTGTGCGAACTGGGCTTGGTTGGCACACAGAACATATGGGAGCGCCTGAACTGCGTTTCGCCTGAACATTAGGGAGAGGAGCCAGTAAACGGGGGGCAGATTGGCTTCCTCCCCGCGCCAGATACCCATCAGGCTGACTTTTTCTGCCTCCTCACCATCCGTTCGGATGAGCTGGGGGGCGACTGGGCAGCTTGTGGTAGCGTCTGGGGCTTCCTGGACCAAGCTGTCTTGCTTTCAGCGCTTCTGCTTCGATCCGGCTTTGGTTTCGGCCGTGTAGGAATACGAAAGCCGACAGTCGGACGGGCTGCAGCCTGTGTGAAAGGAGGGCGAGGAGGAGCTGTAGGTCCCGGCTGTGATTTCCTGGGTAGGCACAGCTGGAGCGCTTCATCGTCCCTCTTCTTTTCTTCGCACCGCTTCTGCATCAGCGCGAGAGCGGAGCCGAAGATGCCCCTGGGCACAACCGGTGCATCCAGAATGGCCTCTTTCTCCCTGTCTGAGAGATTCGCGAGATTCAGCCACCTGCCCCTTTCCTGGACAACCATCATGGCCATGGCTTTGCCTGCCGCTTGGACCGCACATCTCTGAAGACGGAGGGAGAGATCCGTGATAACACAAATCTCCTCCCATAGAGGTGAGCCTGGCGTGGCTGATGCGTCGTCCTGCAGCTCAGCCTGGTAGGCTGTAAGCATGGAGATGGCGTTAAGGGCTCTCGCAGACAGGGCGACCGCTTTATAAGCCAGATCGGTCATGCTCGACTGAAAGCGGTCTGCCTTGGAGGGCAGCGTGGGGTTGGAGGCTGCTGAGCGGCTGGGATGCAGGTGTGCTGCTACCAGGGGCTCCATGGGGGGCATGCGAAGAAGTCCTTCTTCTTCCATATGCTCCAGATCAAGAGCAGATCCTCCTTGGATAGGAGTTTTTCCCATAAAGGCTTCTCCTTCCAGCACGTAGCTAACTCCTCCATAAGCTCTGGAAATATGGGGAGTAGCTGTCTCGCTGCCCGCTTCGTCCTAGGCAATCTCCTTCCCTCGTAGCGTGACTTCGCAGTCTCCGCTAGCACGGCTGGCCACGGGATGTTCAGCTTTTCAGCTGCACGCTTTAGCATATCCTGGAGGTCCACATTTAGAAACTGAGAGTGTGGTGTCTCTCCCGATTCACTAGTGACCTCCATGGCACATGGGAGTGTTACCATCTGGGCAGAGGGGAGGAACGGTGAATCCTCAAATTCATCATCCTCGTCAGATATGAGAAATTCGGATCCGTCGTCCATATCATCCTCTTCTCCCTCCAGCTCATCCTCTTCTGCGTCTAGCAGAGTGGGGAGTGGGGCGAAGGTGTCTAGCTGGTCACCCCAGCTTAACCCCGCGGGAGTGGATGATGCAGCGGGCATGGCGACCTGCTGTGTACTGGGCGGATTCGCATCGCCTGATATGAGCGGGTCCCCACCCGACAGGCTGACTTGGCGCGCCAGCCTGCGGCGTAGGCTTTTGACGGTGAACCGCGCGCAGTGATAGCACGAACCGGGATCCGCCAGCGCTGCCTGGGCGTGTCGCAGCCCGAGGCAAGCGGCACATACATGGTGCGTGTCCCGGCTAGCTATTTTATTCCCACAGGGACACGACCGTGCGGGTTCACCATCTCCACTCGGCACTGCCTGCGTTACTGCAAACAATTAGCTGGTGTGCTAATTTGTGCTATACCGCGCTATTCGGTGGACGATGGCGTGGTGGGCAATCTATTCACCGTTAGCACAGGGGGCTAGTAACTAGTCGCGGCACTAATGCTAATGTGGTGGTTAGCTTAGCTAGTTCGTTTAGCCGTCGTTTGGAGACAACCCGACTAAACAGGAAAATATTCGGTCTATGGTGAAGACCTGAATAAATCCTCTTTCTCTTCAAAGTCGCTAAGCGCCCGGCGACAGAGGTATTAACTCCGTCTGTGGACTGTTTAGCTTAGGCGGCCTGTAGAAGAGAGAGTGTGTGGAGGCTTCTGGTGTGAAGCGAGAAGAAGGTTTTGAATGAGGAGGTGACGCTGCGCCACCGTATTATATACGGGGGGATGTGAGCACGAGCGTCACAGCTGTCAGCCAGCCTCATTGGCTGGCGTAGTGGAATAGAGCTTCTGAGGCATACGCGGAAGGGGCGTATCCCATAGTGAGACACCGAAACGAATGCTTGAAAGAGAACTGGTTATAGTTTTGATGTTAAGGCGGCGCCGCGGCGGGAGGTGGTGTCTGCAGCTGCTGAAAGTAACTAATAAAGTAACTTGTACAGTAACTTAGTTACTTTTAAAATCAAGTAATCCATAAAGTAACTAAGTTACTTTTTAAAGGAGTAATCAGTAATCAGTAATCGGATTACTTTTTCAAAGTAACTATACCATCACTGGTCCTCATGCAATACAAAATGTGCCCCACCGGACAGAGCTGTCAGCTTTCAAAACTTCCACATTAAACCTGTGAAAGCATGTGGTGGTAAGTATTTTTATCATTAAACAATCTGCTTCAATGTTAAAAAAACATGTAAATAGCAGTTAAAGCACAGCAATGGCAAGTTAAAAAAAAATAATGTACTGTAAAACTATAAAAACGCTTTATAGTCACCTATATGACCATAACTTTTTAACAGTAAAGAAAAAAATGGATCATAGAAACCTATACCACTTGTTCTTGAAAAGGTTTTATGGGGTGGTCTAAGCAGATACTGCTTGCAAGGTCCAAATTATTATGTGGAATAATGATTCTTTAAAAACGATTTAATTTATTATTTGTTGTACATCAAATAATTAAAAGTAACTATGTAACTTTTACTCAAAGTACATTTTAAATTGAGTACTTTTTTACTTTTACTCGAGTAGATTTTTAGATGGGGACTTTTACTTTTACTTGAGTAGAATTTTAGCAAAGTAAAGGTACTTTTACTTAATTACAATTTTTCAGTACTTTTTCCACCTCAGCTCGTCCAATACTGCCTAACTCTCGAACCTCTCTCTCGAACGCCAAACCAACCAACTGCTAAATAAATCGAGCAAGCTTCTATACTGAGCATCTGTGATGAAATTATCACCTTTAGAACTCTATATATATATATATATACCACGTTCTTCTATACAATGCCTAATGAATGCATTATAACGTGTTATTTGTATGTTTACAGGGTCTAATAGACATACTATTCATAGAAAGTGTTACTGATTTATCCATTAATATTAACTGTTCTCTACAGTATCATCAGAAATTCTGCATCCAGCTACATCCAACTCCTATTTGCTTTTTACAATTCCCTAATTTTGGAAAAATACTTCCAATGTTGACTGGACAGATTGAGAAGCGGTGGAGTCATGAAGCATTGAGGACTGAGAAATAAAGATTAGATTCTAGAGGGGCACATAATACATATACCCTGATTAAATATAAAATATATATTTTAGATTAAATATTTGAACAAAGATGAATACTTTACATTTAAATAAACCAAGTAGATTCTACAGAGTGTGGAAACAAAAATCAAAAGTTAATTTGTTTCTGTCCACCCATTAGCACAAACCTAGAGAACACAGGTCTCTTAAAACCTTCTGAATGATGCTAATAAAAATAAATATATTTTTTGTGGAAGTGAGGTCTATAGAATAAGTATAAACTTTTTTAACAATGATATTCAAACTTTTGACTGTGTTCTGTGTTAACTACATAGCTACTTACAGTACTTGAGTAGTACATTTTAGAAACTCCTTGCGATGCTAAAATGCAAAAAAATGTTGAATACTTTAGTACTTCATGCGGTGCTTAAAGAACTCCTCTACCCAGAGCACTTTTACTTTTACATATGCATCTCTAGTACTTTATATGTGTCTGTTCACTTGCAGTGAATAACTACATACATTATGGTTTGTTTCATTAGTAAAGTCATTCAATTGGCCATTTGTACATAGTCCTACATGTTCAAGGTTATGTAGTACCATTCTATATTCTACATTTTTGTTTGATTTTAATCGATTTTTTTGCATATTATAAACCAAACTATTATCAACATATTTATGTACATTTTCTCTGTCAATTAAAATGACGTACAAAGTACTTTTCTACATTATTTGAACATGGCAGGTGCTCTTTTTGTTCTGTATTAGCATTTTTTACTGAATGCACCATTAGAAATGCTCCAAATTTAGAATAAAAAATGTAATGCTATAGTTGGCATTACAGGTGGAATGGTGGAACGACATTAGGCAGGAGGTTTTAATGCTGTGGCAGATTGGTGTAAGGATTATGAGCAGCACACCCAAAACAAATGTCTTGTGCTTTTGTGTTTTGAGGTAATTCTATTTTATGCAAACAGGATTAGCAATGACCTTTATCTTTTAACAGTGTTTTAATAAACTGTATTTTAATTCAGGGTTTATTACAGTATATCATACTGATGATGCAGAGGTCTCAAATTCTTAAATGTTTTACTGGATAGAGCTGGAAGGAGAACAGCAGAATTGGATGGGATGTTCCGCAGCACTGCATGAATGAATCTGTCACTGGTTTGGGAGTTAACGTCCTTTTCCTTTTTACAAGGTCAGATATCTCTACACACTTTATATAAACACATACTGTCACACAGCAGGAGTAATACAGGGCAAAGCTTAGTCAACACACTGAGATCACACACTAGATCCCATTCAGAACAGAGTAAATCACTGATTAACCAAAGCAGATACTGGATCATCTTGAATGAACACATGGTTAAGATGTGAACAGAGTGAGTCAGAGTGGGTTTGGTGTAAACTGCTACATTCGGCGTTTTACAGTTTTATTCACTCAGAATAGTGAATAAAAGTCCTAAAAAGATCTGAAACTTAACTACAAAATGGTGCATGGTTCATACAGACTAACACCACAAAAGTTAGCTTGAAATCAAAATTGGGAATAAGTGAAGATGGTAACATTAGGACCGTGAAATAACGCTAATACTCTCCTCTCCTGCTCTGTGGAGTCGTCTTCAGGTGAAAGCTGCGGATTTTTTGAGCATTTCTGCCTGTTTTGCTGGGTGGTGTTGGTTTTAGCTAGCTGGCTGGACTGTGGTTAGGTTAGTGTAGCTTGCTTTAGCTCAGCATTAGCTTAGCTAAGCCTCGCCTGGCTGGCTGGTTAGAGTTTTGGCTGTCAGACGGCATTAACCTAACAATTTTCTTTCCTTTTTTCCACAAAAGACGAGTCAGCGCTGAGCTGAGCGGGTGAGCGTGCCGTGGCTGAGCGCTAGCCTATGCTAAACTAACACAGCTGCGGGTGTCCTGTGTGTATACGCTGTTACTTGGCAACGCGTCAGCAGAGTGATACAAGTTTAGTGTGAGAAGGCCGTGATGTTATCACATATATCAGCACAGCTAGAACACTTCTCAACCAATCAGATTGTGAGGTCGGAACTAACTGTTGTATAAAGCTCAATATTCATTACGATAATAACATTGGTTATAAACTAGTGATTAGTGTGGTGCAGTGGATAACACCACTACCAGCTAGTAGTGGGAGACTGGGGTTTAACTCCTGGTATAAGTGTCTATGCTTTACTACACCACCATTAGAGTTGTAAGTTGCTCTGAATGAGAGCATCAGCTAAATGATAAATGTAATACTATGAACAAGGCACAATATTCTGCTTGTTTAAAGGACCATTAAGGATTTTATTTTAAGTAGTAAATGATAAAATGATCAGAATGTATTATCAGATATTAATGAAACATGCTGAGTTAAAGCTTGTCAGCAGAGCTTCAGTCAGTACATTCCTATTTGGACTGTGCAGTGCGTCACAGTATCTGTGTTTGTTTTGGCCTCTGACTCCGCCTGCTGCTCATTCCCTAACATTAACTCCACCACCGATATTACCCACCAGTGTTGGGCACGTTACTTTGAAAAAGTAATTAGTTATAGTTACTCGATATTTCTCCAAAAAAGTAACGAAGTTACTCCACTATAAAAGTAATTAGTTACCAGTAAAAGTAACTATAGCGTTACTTTGTATTATTCGCCCGTCAAAAAAAAAGGAAATCAATTATGCATTTACTATTATTATTAGAAAAATAACAAACGAAAATAAACCCAAAATGTTGACAAAAATATAATCTAACGAATTTCAAAAAAATAAAACGAAATTCTCCACATAACCAAAGAAAATTACTAAAACTTGAAATACTGAAAAAAGCGGAAAAACGCGTCTGGGGATGAAATTAAACAAACCAAGCCACACTTAAAGGAAATATGTATATATAAACAAAACAAAATAATGGACAAAAACAACAATGTAATGACCGTAAAATGGTATTAATATAACAGCTTCACCAAAAGAGAATAGAGCTTAGATCGTGCCCAAAAAATCTGACCCGACCCAGCCCGAGCCCGTGCACGTTCTGCACGAGCCCGACCCAACCCGAACCATGAACTGTCATTATGAGCCTGACCCGATCCGCCCAATAAACTGTCTGTTTTCGGGCTGATTGAATGAGCGAAATATAATCAGAATTATGTTAATTAACACTGTAACATAAAAGCATAGAACTATTATTTAATTTAAATGATTTTTAAGAACAGCTACACACAATGCTGCAAGTCAAACGCGGAGGCGTTCACGTGCGCCCAGAGCTACGTGATTACATTTTTATTTTTATTATAGTTTAATTTGATTTTGTTTTTATTTTTTCTGTTCAGTAAGTTTTTACATCTCATCAGAGAGATCAATCTAAGAAACGTGAGAGAGAGAGAGAGAGAGAGAGAGAGAGAGAGAGAGATTTGCGTGTTCTGGTATGAGTTACTCACAGGTAAATGTTCTCACACACTGTATCTCCTGTTTCTCTTTCATCTGCCTGGCGCTCATATTGTAATCCCATTCATAGTTCTGCAGTTTCTCAGTGTTTTTTTTTTGTCGTATTTTGCAGCTAGCGCGAGCGCTTTACACAAGAACTAACGGACCACGAGGTGCCGCGCGCTCGGCACAACACCTCCCGCTTTACAACTCCGCTGTACAACAGCGCTTATAAATAAATTAAACACGAAAATGAGGGTATTCTATCAGTAATTTTAGTTCGTTTTAGTTAGTTTTATAAACACAAAATACCGTTCGAGATAGTTATGTTTTTTCCTTTTAATTACCGTTTTATTAGATTCAGTTAACACAAATGTTTTTTCACTTTCAGTTTTCGCTATTTCGTAATAATAATTGGTTACTTAGCAACATTGTGATTATCACACCAGAGCTTTATATAAAATAAAAATAGGAGCCCGATTTCGGGTCGGTCCTGGGTCAGGTCGGGTTCCGGCAGAGAATCTAAGCTCTAAAAGTGAAAGCAGCAGCACCACAAAAACCGGAGCAGCTAAAAAGAGCTTAACGTCCTTAAATCGGAACTTGGCCTGTCCACGGCAATCACTGAATTGATTAGAGCACGCAAATCGTCACAATTGTGCCTCACTTCACCACGCCAAACCACAGGCACAGCGGGCAGAAGCTCAAGTTCAGCGGACAGAGGAGGGGTTAACCAGGGCAAAGCGAAGTTAAAACAAAAAAAAAGTTCATAGAGCAGCTAAAGTAACGTGCAGTAACGGGGTGTCGGAAATGGTAAGGGCGTTATAGTTACAGCCGTAGTAATTAGTTAGATTAGTTAGTAACGCCGTTAGTTTTAACGCCGTTACTCCCAACACTGTTACCCACACACAACAACAGTGAGCAAGCAGGACTGCAACATGGAAGCTAGCAAGCAGGCAGCTTCAGCTGAAACCTTAGCTGCTACACAGCCTAAAAAGCCTCGGCATGTCTCCAAAAATCTGAGTGACCAAGGAAGAAATAAACCAAGAGTAAATATTGGCAGTGAGTTCAAAAGTTTCTCTACCTCTCCTACCATCTGCCCAGTCATCACTGGCTTCACTTGACAGTACTGAGTGGAGGTCATAAATGAGATCTAGATCAGGCTTTACCAAAATTAAATGGTAGGCTACTCAAAAATAGATGTATATGTTATCCACTAAACTAGACATTATACTACTAGGACCTGTTAAGTAGTAACTTCAGCTCTGGTGTGTGTATTTTCGGAGCAGTGGGATTTTTCAGGTATAACAGGCTTGGCTTAGGCTAACGCAGCTAGCGGTGCATAAAGCTAGGTAGGCTAACTATGAATAAAGTTCACTTGAGCCGTGTAAATTGTGCAAACAATGAAAAAACTTCAAACATATTCATTAGCTGATTAACTTACAGAGTATGACTCGTTGATGCTTGTCATGGTAGAAGTTATGGAACTCGTCTCACACTGGATTGTGTGCATTCAGCCTCCTCAACTTGGCAACCCGAGTGAGTTTCATCTGGGGAGGGGTGGGCGGTGCAGAAAACTCTTTGTGGTGTCTTGAAACTGGACTGATGTAGCTTTTTCACACACTCGCTCTCATTTCCTACTGAATGCTCCTTTAACACAATTTACTCACATATAATAACAAACATAAACACAGCTTTAAATGTGCAGGAAGCTCGGTCTCTGCCAGGTTAGATATCTAACTATAACACTGCTGAGTTAAATTTCCAAACTCTTTACACTTGGTAGTTTTGTTCACCAGTCAAATCACAGCGTTTCCTCCAGACAATTTCAGACACAACTCGACATTTGGCATGAAACCACCCAATCTGGCAACAGTGCGAGCCGGTGTACGCGGTTAATTTCAGATTTTCTTCATGTAGTTCAATAATGTGAGGATTATCTTTTAAACAGCATAAATATAACGGGCAGATAAATTACTCCTGATCAGCTCAGAGCTTCACTATCTTTAATTCAGAGCTCAGTTCAGTGTATTTGTGGAGTTTTAAACGCGGCTAACCCCTCTCTCCCCTGTGTGTGTTTATGCGACCGGTGCAGGCGCAGGATAATGATGAGGTTGTGTCCGAATTCACTCCTGTTTTACCACTACTTAGTGAACTACATAGTATCTCCCTACATAGCGCAACACAAATGAGTGAGTAGGGAGCCATTTCGGTCACAGCCACTATCATATTTAGAAGTTTACTTTGTACCAATCAGAACAACAGGGTACAATACTGCCATCTAGTGAGTGGGGTTTAAACACAAAGCTAAATGGACCACCTCTGACACCATCTTTACATCTGAACTAATTATTAAAAAATCAATACTGTGTTTAAATATAGATACAGTATAGCAAAACAAAATATAATACTCCAATATATCAACATTTTTACACCTCTATTAAAAATGTTTAAAATTTGCATATTATTAAAATGGTGGAGTGATACACAGTGAAGGGTGTTGTGTGACAAAAAGTAGTCCCAGGTTTACCACAATCATGCCATTTTAAAAATGCCAAAAGACACTTGTAGACACTTTATTTTTTAAGATTTTATTTTTAGATTTTTTAAAAAAGTAAATAAATTGGCTTTATTCGTTGCTTTAAATTGTTATCCCAATGGTTAAAATGTGTATTTGTCTAAAACTGTCTCTGGGCCATTTCATCGAATGGGTGCCAGTTGCTTGTTGTAACTCTTCCAAATGAAACTTATTTATATGGTCAAACTCAGGCAGATGTTTTACGGTTTCTTAACTGAAAATGGTTATAAAACTCATGTGACATTCAAAAAGCATGTTTAAAAGCGAGTCCACTAATTATTTAGATTTTCTCTCAATAAAGTTTTTATTTTAAAGAAATGGTTGAATGCATGTTCAAATAATTTATATTTATGACAAAAAAAATCACTCCTGTTACTGGCACTCATTCCTGTTACTTTTCCTGTTTTGAGTAACAGCAGTGAAAGTAACAGGAATAAGTTTTTAGAATAGAATTAGCAAAAAGATGAAAAATAGCTAAATGGCAGTTATGCTAATAGCATGAGGACACTGAGCACATTCTACTGATTTTCCTAAAATTTGTATTTTTAAAATAACATCTAAGAATTAATTTAAGTAACAGGATAGAATGTTGATTAAATATGTTACTTTTGCAAATACGTCACTTTACGAGACAACATGCTCAATAATAAAATGTGTTTTAACCTTATTTTGTGTGCACATGTAATTTCCTTATGGACAGAAATGGCGCTCATTCAATGGAATGCCCCTGTACTGTCCAGAGAAGACTTTTTACTAGATTGTTGGACGTTACGTTACTGTAAAGATTGTATTTTGTTCAGCTACAAATGCTAAAAAGTTTACTGAGGTCAGGATGTTGGATGGTCACAACCCACCTAACTTTCCAACTAATCCCATCCTAAAGTATTGAACGGAGTGCCAATCATCGTTCCAGAGAACACAGTTCTACTGCCCCAAGAGCTCCATGCTGGAAGATTTATATCTCTCTGTAGCTGAAGCCTGGCATTAGATTAGACATGGTGCAAACAGGTTCTGCTCCAGAGAGTCCTATTATTCTAATAGCAGTACTTCACTACTACAGGGAATAGACAAAATATTGTACACAAAATCACAAAGTAATTCTAACGTTTAGATTTATTAAGTAGATTTTACATTTAATATAATATAATAGAATAGAATAGAATAGAATAGAATAGAATAGAATATGTTAGCAAGTAATGAAAAAAAGTTACTGCCATTAACATGGGATGCCTAGTTGAAAATTCATACTGGAAATTGGCCATTCTCCTGTACAACAATGCCTGACAACACTAGGTGGCACTACAACACAGCACAGTGGGCATGCTCACTATGTTCGCATCCCAGACACCTTCAATCTGTTTAAAAAACACTGTGATTTTATCTTCTAGCAAGTCCAACTCACACTTGCTGAAATCTAAAACAGATAAAATGACATTCGATTTCATAAAAGAACAATTTTAGCCATCTTTTGGTACCACAAATTACATTAGCAGCAGATATTTTAATAAAGTCCTCTCATTTAATTTGGTGCCTTCAAATGGTACCATTGTTAGCTTAAATTTGACCCTGTCTTTGGGTTACTTATTCAGTTGTCTTTCCTTCGACACTGTTGGTATGCATACTGAGAACACCCCATGAGCCCTGACTGATGTTTTGGAGATGTTCGGACCCAGTCAGTCAACTGGGACATCACAGTGGTGTTTTGGATTCTTGTGCTCGTCCATTTTTTGTGTTTCAGCACATCAGCTTAAGGTTTGACTGTTCATTTGATGTCTAATATTTATACCACCCCATTAAATGAGATATTGGTACCCGATCATCAATGTTATTCTCTTCACCTGGAAGTGGTTCTAATGTAAAGGAATAAGGTAACTCAAGTTTCAACTACAGTTAACTTAATTAACTGAAGCTGTGATTTAAGTTAAAGTATATGGTTTTATGTTTTCTGCTTGGGCTCCTTTGGTAAATAGTTTGGGTGGTTGAGTGCAATAACCTTTTAGATTGCTGTGTCAGTTCAAAAATGGTTAAAACTGGACCTGAAACTATCCTTATATCTCTTCTTCTGTTATTCAACTAGGCATCTACTCTGACTCTTGGCTGACTCCTGGCTTTTGAGGCACCTGTAAGAACTTGCTCCCTCAGAGGGTGTTGGCTTTTTTGACATGCCTGGCCAATTGCAGTGCCAGCCTGAATTCTCAGCGCCCTTTACCGAACAACATTGTCCTTCAGTTGAACCTTAAAGACTTCACACAAGTGGCCAAACTAGTTTCACTCAGCTCAAGTGTACTTTAAATGAGGTAATATTTCATTCAAAGTAAATACATGAAGTATATTTAGGTCACCATTTTTTACAAAACATTGGAATTGTTTGGAAGTGTTTCTAACATGCAGTTTTATTTGATTGCAGACAGTATGAACCCAAGATATTTTATTTATTTATCTGCTCAATTTGATGCATGCACAAGAAAATGCACAACCACATGCTTCACACATTGCAGGCAATTGCAGCAAAGAAAGAAAACTATAATGAACCAGTCCGTAATAGACATACACCTGTCTTTTGCCCTCATGTGCACTAACAGGAAATTGTTTGAGAGGTGAAACCTTATAAAATAATAACAGTTGGACAGTTGCAGGAGGTGGCAACATCTTAGAATCACTAATCCTCCAAAACTATAATTAGATGCCAACTCTGTGCCAAAAAACTATTTGAAAAGCTTGCTAGGACACATCCTCACATTGTTTTTCTGAAACAAACAGAACATGCAGTAACTGCCTGAAGCTTGCAGTTACTGGAACCTGCAATTCAGCTACTTTAAGTTGAACCCATTGCTTACACAGATCTCGGCACAGCTTGTCTAATCTTTGCAGTAAGTTATTGCCCATATTTAGCGATTTGCACTATTTGCTCAGTGCTTCTGGTACTTCTGGTTGCTCTGAAGAGGATTTGCACCCAAGGGCATCAGTGAGGACAGTTCTGTCAAACCAGCCAATCCTAGAAGAAACTCCATTTTCAGTCCAGAGAACACAGGTTTTTAGGACAGATAGGTGGGTGGATGGTTGCATGTATGTATGGATGGATTTTATCATACTAAGCATTTACTCCTCCAGATCTATATCGCTTGTTTCCCAGTTGACTAGAAATTACACCAGATCTATTTAGTTGCAAGACGCAATAAAATCCTTTCAGCAATGCTTCAAAATGCATTAGAAAGTGTTCCCTGGAAAGCAGAGACAGTTACTTTTTAATACCCTTGATTTTGGAAGAAACAATAATTGAATGAGCAAGTGTGCCAATATTTTCGCTCATATACAGTAGTGTAGCTCTGAATTCTTTAGTCGTTTTAACCAAGCTACATCAACAAGAATGACCAATCAGGTTGCCCTACTTGTCAAAGCCTTCTAACACCTTTGACCACCTTGGCAATCAGTCATGCTGATAGACCAGCCAGTCCATCAAACTCAACTGAACATAGCATATGCTGGTCCAGAGCTAAGCTGGTTAAGATGAATCACCAGATCAACCATGCTATGACTACACTGGTTAACCATCATGACCAGCTTGCCAAAATATTTTGACCAGTATAAACTGCTTAACAACCATCTACCCTCTATGCTTGTGGAGCAGCTTGTCTATAAAACTTGAATGAAAACATTCTATATACTGCACAACTATTATTATACCTCAGTATTTGTGTGCTATAGCAAAAGGACACATTCATTTGGTAAATCTTTACATTGGAAAAAGGCTCCCTGAACTGTTACTTTGGATGACCCACAGATCCTCAAACCATCAATTGGAGCAGTGTGTCGCTCCACAGCACAGGCAGAATTAAGTCACTCACTACCATTGGCAGATCCCAAACAGAACTTGAATTCGTCAAAAAGTCAGTACCGTAGTATTTTGTTCAGGTTTTTTATTCAAAGGTGATGGGGGCTGGTTAATGTGGAAATTAACATTCTCTCCGTTCAATGATCCCCCTCTCAAAGTCTCTCAACTATGCAAAATCTTCAAGTGCATTGCAGAGGCATGTTAGTAGTCAATGATCTCTCGCCAAGGGGTACACTACCCAAAATTATCCTCTGAGAGCTTTTTTACTGAGCAGCTGAAGATGCACTTTTGCACCCACTTGTGGTGTAAAGACCCAGTGTCTTATCGGACCACACCGGTAGACATTTACATTTCTGCCAATTTTCTTCTGCAGTCTGATCTGAGTTTTATTATTCATTATGTATGTATCATTATAATCATATCACAAGTCATTATTACCATTATAACATATCATATAATATATGTCAGTGCGTTGTGCTTGTACTTGTTTTGTACTTTAGTGGTGAGCAGCTTGCTGGTAGGGGTCAGTGGGGTAACAACATTTAGAGTGTGTTAGCCTCTTTCCCTCTCTCTCTCTCTCTCCCTCTCCCACTCTCTCTCTCTTGACTTAGTGACAAACCTGAAAGCCTTTTGTTGCCATCTTAGCCAATAGAGGCAGATTACGACAGAGGCCAGTGGGCATATATAAAGGGGGGCTCTCCAGGCGCGTTTGTACACTTGTCAGTGACAACACCAAAAAAAGAGAAACACCCCCTCTCCAAAACAGGACAAAAAGAAAAAAAAACGTGACCAGGCTCCCTCCAGCTTCCCAAGTGTCAGAACCAGCGAGAACCAGCATCCCACCAGATCTTCCTCCACTAGGATGCACTGAAGGATCCTTGTCCAACTACTTTTGGACTCCTGTGGACTCGTCCTTTTGTTTGACCTCCATCCTGGTTGGTTATGGGAACTCACACTTGAAGGGGAAGAAGAGCGGTTTAGGCCGGCTTTCTGAGGACTCGCAGGACCCTACTCCATCTCCACCTTCTCCACCATCTGCTTCCACCCAAAGCCCACCCGGAGGTCCGCTTTGGTACCGGGTAGAACCGTAGCACAGCGCCATGGCGAGCTACAACTTTCTGCTGTGTCTCACAGTTCTGGTGGGGCTGGAACTCTCCGGCAGCGACCAGCCGGACTTCTCCATCCCCCCTGCCCGGGACGGGATGGGGTCCCGGGACTTGGATCTAGACCCACACCTCCACCCGCACCACCACCCGGACCCGGACTCCCGGCTCTCCCTGATCGAGGTAGAGGACTCCGGAGCCCGCGACTGCTCCGCGTGCGTGTGGCGCGAGCAGAGCAAAGTGCTGCGTCTGGAGACCATCAAGTCCCAGATCCTCAGCAAGCTGCGGCTCAAGCAGGCGCCTAACATCAGCCGCGAGGTGGTCAACCAGCTGCTGCCCAAGGCGCCCCCCCTGCAGCAGCTCCTGGACCAGCACGACTTCCAGGGGGACGCGTCCCCGCAGGACGAGTTCGTGGAGGCGGACGAGTACCACGCCACCACCGAGTCGGTCATCACCATGGCCTCCGAGCGTAAGTGCCCTCAGCCCGGCTCGTGTCCCCGGGGAAACTTTGCGCGTGTGTTGGGAAACTTTGTAGCGTGCTGTGCTTCTCGTTTTCAGCTTTGATGTTTCCACTTAAACTAGGTTTTAGCATCAGTGCTGACTGGGGGTCTTTGGTGTAACGTTAATTAAGTAAGTTTAAACGCTTAGCTTTGAGGTTCTAGCATCATCTCAGATTATGGTCTGTGTTCTTGGTGAAATGTCACTTTTTAGTTTTGTATTAGTGTCACTGGTGTAATGTCATTTGTAGTTTTACTGCTTAGCTTTGAGAAGCTAGCATGACCACAGGTCATGCTCTGCATCCCTGGTGAATTGTAATTTCTTACTTTTGAATTTAGTGTCAGTGGTAAAACATTACTTAGAATACTAGAATGTTTGTACTTTTGCTTACTGTCTGTAAATGGTGTAACATCATTGTCCTAGCGTTGAACTTTTTAGTTTTGTACTCAGTGTTGTACTTAGCTTTACAGTGTGTCCCTGATGTAACACCATTTTTTAGTTTCATTGCTTTGCGTTGAGGTCCTAGCATCATCACAGATTACAGTCTGTGTCCCTAGTGAAATGACACTTTATTTATAATATGGAGATATGTCAGTGTGGCTCTGGTAGTGTCATATTTTTAATTTTTTAGATAGCATGTTGTGTGTCGCTTTTTGGTGCTTGTACTTAGTTTAGCTGTGCATCACTTGCTCATATATACTTTTAGTGTTTTTGCCTAGTGCACTGTGCCTCTGGTGAAAAGCCTTTGATTGCTGTGAGTCCTTGGTGCAACATCACATTTTCATGTTTGATTTATTGGGTGTCAATGATGAAACATCACTTTTTGTCTTTTTAATTCATTACTGCAAGTATGTAATTAATTCACAATGTGTCCATGTGAGACATCTCTTTTTCATGTTTGCACTTAATTTGTGTACCTTAGTGTACCATGACTTTTTGGTTTTGTATACCATTTTCAGTGTTCCTGGTGCCGTACTTTTCATTCTCAATGTTGATGTTCCCACTAAAACTGTTTCAGTTCTTAGTGTGTATTTCTGGTGCAAGGTCATTTCTTAGTTTTAGGGCTTAGCTTGGCTGCTCGAGCATCACTGATTACTAACCATTTCTGTGGTGATTTTTTTTTGCTTTGCTTCTTTTTTCTAATGATGTGTCGTTTGTGAAAAGGCACTTTTAATAGTTAGCCAATGATTTAATGTCTGGTGCAGTGTCAGTTGTCAATTGTGCCATTTGTTGGTGCTTGTCCCTTGTCTTTACTGTGCTTTACTGTAGCAACACTGTGTTGTTTAACTTACCTTACCTGCCTTTGTGAAATATTATATTTTTGCATTAATGCTTAGTGTCCCTGGTGTAACATACCTTTTTGTGTGCTTCTGCTGACTGGCTGTCCCTGTTGCAACGTTTTAGTGTTTGAACTCAGTGTGTCCCTGGTGAAACATTGCTTATTTAGTTTTTGTACTTAGGTTACTCTGCATCCCTGGGGTAACTTAATTTTTTTGTATGTAGTCCTGCTCACTGCTTGTCCCTGGTGCGGCATCACTTTTTTATGTTTTTTATTAGCTTACTGTGTGTCCCTGGTGTCACATCAGTTCTGTGTGCTATTGCTTACAGTAAAATCACTGTGTTGCTTTACTTTCTCTGGTTTAACCTTGTTTCTTTGCGTGCTTTCTTATCACAACTCTGCTTTTGACTGTGTGTCCAGTGTTATAGATTTCTGAACGAGTGAAGATTTTATGATTACCACTCTGTTCAGCTAATTCTGGCTAAAAGTCCTGGTTATTGTCTTGAACGTTTAGCAACATCATGTGTTGGGTACTGGCTTGTGCCTGATTTTTTGGGGGGGTGTGGTGTGTCATAAATCAATAATGATAATGTAATTAAATTCACGGCAGGCAGATGCACTTGAATGAACCACAGATAGCCCACGTTCTGGTCCACTCCCTAACTCAACCTCCCCCATCCTGTCCAGCAAAAGAAAGCAATTGGAGAAATTGCTGCAGGTTTCTCTCAGCATTAAATGCCCTTATTTTCTATTTCCCAGCTCTGGAAATAAGAGGCGATATTAAGGCAAATAGGCCATCTAATGACAGAATGGCCCTAAAAATGGCGAGCAGCTGTGTTAGAGCAGCGCTTTAGAGACGGGCCCTAACCGGCTCCCCTGCTGTCAGGCGCACTGAGAAAAAGTGTGTCCAAAAAAAGATGCTATTGTTCCCCCCTCTGCTCCTCCGCCTCCTCCTCCTCCCCAACACCCTTCTCCTCCTCCCTGCAGCAGTCCCTCACCACCGCACTTGCCTTTTAAATGCGAAGTTTATAGGCACAGCTCTAGGTTTTTTTTTTTGCCTCCTCCATCGAGGGGGACACAAAGCCCTATGGAACAGTTGGGGTCGAGGGGAGTGTGTGACCTTTCCGCCAAGAATCGCTGGGGTTCAACAACATTTACACACGTAATGTATTCTGCACAAGGCGGACGAAAAGCCGAGCAAATAATCCGTTTTTTCTTTTGGGAAGCAGGAGCCGAACAAAGATAGGTTTGTGTTCCCCTAAAACTAACCTCTCCGTTGATTGTCACACAGCCCACGTCGCTGGCCATTCCCGCAGGCATAATGAACAGCAGCTCAGCGGCCTGCCACTAAGAGTCACATAAATGATCCCCTCCCAGGCCCTGTGAAGCAACACTTACTATTATATTATTATATACACACATATAGTGGAGTTAGTGAAGTTGTCGTATCTTTAAAATAGCAATCAGTGTTAAATAATTTTGTTCTAATTAATTTTAAATAATTTATTTTGGTGTATTCATTCTAAAATTCTGGTACAATGTAAAAAACAACTGTTAGATTCACATTTTGTCAAAAGTGAAAAAAAACGTCAGAGGGAGTAAGGGAAATTTAACATCTCTCTCATTCAAAGACCATGTATTTTCTTCTTCTTCTTTTTTTTTTTACAGTTTTTTAAAACCGTAATTCTGGCATTTTTTTTTATTCATGATGAATCTATTTAATTAGTTATTTACTTAGTAAGCCGCCGTGATGGGAATTGGAAATTGGAAAGATTCAATTATGATGTGTGATAGTATATGTATACAAAAATTTTGACATGCATGGCCAAATTACACATATTTAATTTGTTAACTAAGCACTGTAGCAATCACTGACTCTAAGTAATTAAAGCACTGTAAATAGTTTATACCATAAGCCTTTCAAACCATAAAAATAAAAGTCCAAATCAACAATGTGGGAAAAAGGTTTGACATAGACTCTGTTCACTTTAACAGGCTGAAGTAACTTATATCTGATATATCTGATATATCTTATATCTGTGTGGTTCAGATTAGATTTTTTTCATGGCTGCGTGAATGTCATAAACGTCATATGTGAATGATTTCAAATAAGATTTGAGTCACTTTCATATGTGGTCCTAAATCAGATGTGTATCAAATCCATGGACATGCAACATGAACGGTCAAATCGGAATTCATGTGTATTTTTGCTTTTACACATGCGCTATGTGCTTCTTTCTCCTTCCCACACATCTCTTGATGCAGCTGTGCAGCTATAGCTGCAAAAACAGCAAAAGCAAACCGCCTGGCCTTTTTTAACACCCTCAACCTGAGCATGTACTTCAGACCTGCTGTACAACGTATGTTTGTTGTTTGTAAAGAAGATGACGTTTATATTCGCTCACATTACACACAGATACAGGTTACTTACATTTGTGAATGTAAACAGTCAAGATCCTATCTAGGCAAAAATTGGATTTGAGCAATGTGGCTTGTTATGTAAACGTAGGCATATTTCATATTACAAAGCTATCTCAAATAATAAATGTTAGCACAAGTTTATGTACCAAATGTCTAAAAACTGAAAGATGAAATTAATCAGTTGGGGTCAATTAATCACTAATCAAAAAGAGTATGTAAGATAAACAACACTTCACCAATTGTGAAGCATTAGGGAAAGTAAGATAAGATAAGATAAGAGAATCCATTATTAATCCCACAATGGGGAAATGTGCAATGTAGTATGAGGTAGAATGGATTTCATGAAAAAGCACCAAATCATGGATGCAAATTTTAAAGCATCTGCGAAAGAAGGATGATACAAATTAACCATCAACTACCAGAAGAGAAAAAAAACTAAGCTTCTGAAATGGCTTTCATGGTCCAGTGATCTAAACATCAAAGAATATTTGTGAATAGAACAGAAGCTATGATATGTACAGCTCTGGAAAAAAGTTAAGAGACCACATCAGTTTCTGAATCAGTTTCTTTGATTTTGCTATTTATAGGTGTATGTTTAAGTAAAATGAACATTGTTGTTTCATTCTATAAACTAGAGACAACATTTCTTCTGAATTCCAAATAAAAATGTTATTTATTTGCAGAAAATGAGAAATTGCTGAAAGAACAAAAAAAGATGCAGAGCATTCAGACCTCAAATAATGCAAAGCAAAGTTTATATAAAAAAAATCAGAAATCAATATTTGTTGTAATAAACCTGGTTTTTATTCACAGTTTTAATACATCTTGGCATGTTCTCCTCCACTAGTCTTACACACTGCTTTTGGATAACGTTATGCCACTCATGGTGTTTAAAATGTTCATATAGACAAAATAGTTTACATTTTTATTGCACTCTTTACTATATACATTTCTGGCTGTGAAAAAAGCCCCCCTACTTTGACACACCCACTTTAACTCAGTAAGGATGTGTTAATGAGTTGATTAGTTGGCTCAGGTGTGCTTGTAGAGGGGTATTCAATGAAATGTGGTGAACAGTGGGTTGGAACCACTGGTATGTATACACTGACATGCCAAAAGCCTTGGGACAGGAACTAGTTCAGTGTCCTATTGCTTTTGTCATGTCCCAGGACAGCTATGGAAGACTGCACTGATCTTTGGGTTGTTCAAATCTGGATATCTATTGCTAGTTGCTAGTCAGTTCACACGGACAATTCTAGCCAGATACAGCCAGTCATGATCCTCTCCATCCACGGCACTGTCCACTCTGGACCATTAAGCATGGTGCAAACAGGTTTATGTTTGTTTATCCACTTATGGCAGTTATTTTTCATATTACAGGGCATACACAAGCTGTGTAAGTGCATTTGCACATATGTGTCCGCGACCATAAGTGTCATTTAAATAAAGTAGCTGAATGAATGGATTAATTCATTAGAAGGGGTGCCCACAGCTATTTGGACTTATAGCCTTTCAAGCCTTTAATCTTTTTGGCCTTCAGATGTTTTCTACACATCTTCTTACGCTCTTGCGCATCTTCTTCTCTTCAATCTTCTATCACCTGTCTCTTCTTTACTCTCGCTATGTGCTTATCACTGCTCGTTCTCTTTTTCATCTCCTGTCCTCTCCTTCATCTTTCTTGCTTCCCCTTATCCCCCCTTTTATTCCTCCTTTTCTCTCTCTCTCTCTCTCTCTCTCTCACTCTGTTTCTCTCATTCTTGCTCCCCCCCCTCTCCTGCTGAGAGAAGGACTGCATCGCTCTTGCCTGTGGCGTCGTAATGGATCCCACAGGAGTGCCAACCGGAAAAGGAGCGAGAAAACTTCAAACATTATTCCCCGCTCACCACGACGCAGATATGCCTCTCATGTGCCTTTGATGCCGCCCGAGGCATCCCGCAGAACCTGCAAACTGGACGCTTTCCTTTTTTCTTTTTTCAACCTGCGAGCAGCTGCAGTGGGGGTTCAATGGGTTTATATTCTCCTATTTATTAATTAATATCACAGTGCAGAGCTTCATCTTCTAGCTGGGCCTCCGGAAACTCTCGGAAACTGTAATCAAGGACAGGTACACTATAATTACGTTCCAATACCTTGGCTGCATCCTAGGTGGGCTGCATTTCTGGGCTTTTACATGATTAAAGGCTGTTGCAAAGTGAAGGATTCTTCTTATACAGCTGTGAAATGCAGCCAACATTCAAAGCATTTGAAGGACGCAACTGATGCTCACAATTTACTGTACATGTCCAACATGAGGGAAAAAAGAAAAACAGCATCTTGAAACGACTCTTTTTAAAAATGATTAGAACTTATTTTGCAGCTCAGTGTAATTCTGTGACGTCTGCATGGGACGTCACCATAAAGCCTCATCTGTGTGACCTGAGAAGGACTATTCATAGAACAGTTGTCCCAAGGACCAGTTCTACCTCAACTGCAGCCTACACTTTATGTATTCAGCTACTTTAAGTAGTGCCCGAAGCTGAAACAGAAACAGTACAGAAGTATTGCCAATGTTGGCACCAGGACTAATGCCAGGTATGGGCTAGAGGGTTAGTAAGTCTCAAAACATATAGTTCTGGAGCAATCAAACTGTGTTACCTGAAATAAGGGTTGGTGCGCCATTCGAGAACTTTTGGATTGGATGACTTGCGGAGGTGAGGATAAGGCAGTGGTTTGTGGTGATCATTCAACATCTTGACCTCATTAATGCTCTTCTTTGCACAGTAGAGACAGTTATAGGATAAACTCTTTTTAAATCCCTTGATTTAATAAAAAAACTGTGTAAATGAGCAGGTTACCCAATAATTCTGTGATATGGTATATGGAGTGTAGAGTGATTCACAGAAGGTCACAGGTTCAATGTTCCTTAGACTTAACAGACTCTATGACTTGAGTCAGCAGGGGCACATAGTACTGAAAAGCGTTGTTGACTTTTTTTTAACAGTTTTGGTGCTACTTAAAACAATGAGACTAGAGAAAAAAACTCATTTTAAAAATATAAAAAATAAGAAAATATAAAAAAAAGAAAAAAAAAAACATTTAACTTAGGCAGCGAATCGTTTTATCTAACCATTACTTTTAAGATCCCATGCATGCATACCTTTAAAAATTCTTTCTTAGTACTTAATTTTTAGGAGAATGTGTAAAAAAGACCTCAAAGAACCTTTTTTTTACTTATAAAGATAGTGGTAAAGAATTATTTTAGAATCCAAACAGTTGATTTTTCTTTTGTTCTGTATTTGGCCCGCACATACACTCTAAATTCTCAAAACTACAGAACTGGTGCAACTCTCTGTGGGTTGGGTAGGGTGGTCTTGCCTCTCCTCTCATCCTCCCATCGCAAGTGTAGACAGTGCTAGCCAGCACTGGTGTTTGTTAGCTGATGTAAAAGAAAAAGCAGTTAGGGTTTAGCGTTCTCCTTGTGTGTTGAGCTCCAGTGGTGTTAGATTAGCTGCAGTTTGAGATGTAGTGGAGCTTTTACATATAACTCAGAGGAAGCAGGTATCATCTATCCTTCCAGTTGCTGGTGGCATTATTGTAAAAAAGAGGAGTTTTAGATGGTGGGTTGAAATGTTCTGTCCAAACATGACTATTTTGTCCCAAATTTGTAAGATTTTTTAAAGCTGATATTCCATGTTTTAGTATTTTTGTCACTTGTTTCACTATTGCATGAACTAAATCCAAAAGTCTGTTACAAAACTATGTACATTTATTGAACACTGTACATTTTAACAGTGAATATGTAGTGTTGTAGGATGTAGTGTTATTTCATACAGGCACTTTTTTGTTAGAACGTAGATACTTGTATATAAAACCTATATAATATAGGTGCTACATATATGCGATATGCAATACATATAGAACACATGATGATCCCAAATGCTGTAGAAATTATCTAAAAACAAACATAAGGAACCTGTGTGTATTCAGGTTGGTCAGTTGTGAGTGGTCAGGTTAGTCAGGGGGAGATTTGGCGCTGGAGGCCACGATGGGGGCTGACCCCATGGAGCCCTCATTTGTCACCTGTCTACATATTTAAACCAGACCTTCCTCCCTCATCAATGCCCCCCTCTAACATTCACAGGCTTTTCAGAAGGTTTGTCAGTAATTTGTCACCCCTCCTTCTCCTGCCTGGTCCTGCTCTTGTTTGGGTTTAAGGATCAGTCCATCTAACAGCAATTTAGCTAAATAAATACCCACACCAGCGATCAGTGGTCATTCAGGCTGGGGCGGAGGGTGAGGCTGTGGGCCGAGCAGGGCTGCTGTTTGTGGGTTAGGGTCGCCAATCTATTCAAATGTGAGTTCAGATCAATTTAAATGTGGATTCTGATCAATATAAACGTGGATTAGGCTTTTATTTTTATTGCCTCTGCTCTGGATATATTTAAAGTAACGTGAGCGCAGTAGTCATGGTGCCTGATAAGTAACTTTGAATATGATGTATATTCCAATAGAAATGCTTAATCACTTACTGTTTATATTTTGTGTACTAATTTACCAAATAATACTAGTGTACAGTCTCCAATTACAGTAGGATTGAACAGTAAAGGAAAACTCTGACATTGTTTTCTTTGATATACATTGTGAAATTGAAAAACTAATGTTTTCACAAGATTTCTCCAGAAGGGGATGATCCAGCATGTCACAATACTACCAATGGATTCCAGGCATCCACAATTAGAGAAAGATAAACAATGCTGGGCTTCTGATAAATATGTCATGGAATATGAGAAATGTATCCTTTTGTATCAAGCAGCAAAAAAGAAAAAAAGTAATTTGACATTGCATAAGGCAATGCTCGTCCTGCGATGTGACTACTGCACTTTGCGATGCACGTTGTGCACGTTGTGATGACGATGCTGGTCAAACTGGTTCTTGAGAACTGATCACACATCCAGCACCAACCACACACACACACACACACATATACGCAGAGCTAGAACTAATACATTCACTGAGTCACAGTGGAGAAAAAGCCCCCTATTGACAAGAGGGGTCGCGGAGTTCACAGCAATGTGATATATCGGATGAGGAGCCAATTAACCTCTTCAGGTCTCTTTCTTTGGCCGCAAAAGAGAGCTGGTAGTAGATTAAACAACACAGCCCCACCCCCACTGGCCCCCTATTCCACAGAATATACACCTAAGACGTCAAACACACACTCACTCCCAACATCCACCCACCAACCACTCCCACCCCCTCTCTCCCCCAAAAAAGACACAAGTCTTTTATAGTGTTGACCCTATAAAAGGGTCATTTCCTGAAGGTGCAGGAACCATAAACGTTAAAGAAGGGAGAGTGGCAGAAAAGACAAGACGGTTGTCGGATGGCGGGAGGACCGTGCGAGAAGCCGACGGCTTTATACATGCGACGTTGGACAGTAACACCTGCGTCCGAGATCGTTTTCAGCGATTCCCGTCCATCCAGGCCGAGGCAGGAGGGTGGGAGGAGGGAGGTGGAGGCAGGGGGGGTTGGGGTCAGCAAACATGTGTGGACGCTTTTGTCATTTGTCTGTTTTGTTTAAAAAGAGATAAAAAGCGAGGACAGCGGGGCTGTAGAAATAGCACAACATGCTGTCAATTTTATGGCTAATAAACTTTCAAAGAGACCAAAGTCCATTAATACCCGGGGCAAAATTTCACCAGCCCTCTCAGGAATCTCACTCTCTCCTCCCTCTCCTCCCTCGCATCCCTCTTCCCACGCTCTGTCTTTCTCTGTTCTTCTTCTGAAAAAGTGAAAAAGTCCCGCTCATTTCAGGGACACTTAACCTATAAAAGGCATCATAATCTGAATTCACAGCTTGTATACAGTAATTTGAAAAGAAATGATAAAATCTGGATATCTGGACAATAATTTGTGTGTTTACATTTACAGTAATCTGATTACAGCAGGACAGCAGAGTGTGTAATTATCAACGCTTTTACATGAACTTGGGTAAAATGACAGTTTAAATGAGTCAGGCAATAAACAAATAAGATATAGCCCAAACATCATTCAACAACCCAAACTTTATGCGCTTGCTTCGCGCTTTATTCTGCAATATGCACATCCATCAGCTAGAAGAAGAAGAATATTTAGATCCTATATTTTCAGTGTTGAAACTCAGTATTGAAGTGTTTGGCTTCCATCTTGCCATGGGTGCTGTGTTAAATGCTGCTCGCCTATTTCTGCTAACATGGCCTATTTTTACGAATGCACAGATCCCAGAACACTGATAAGTAAATGCACACACTGAGAGAAGTAGTACAACTAAACACATGTGTATACTAATGAAAAAAATCCACTTTGGTATCTTTATGGCAAGATCAGAAGAGTTTTTTGTGGCATTCAGAAACAAGGGTGTAGATGCAGATGAATCTGGAAAGAGGTTTGAAAGAGGTTTTCAAAACTATTAGAAATCAGACAACTGCCAACAAGGCCAGATCACTCTACTGTAGTTAAAGTATGGATACTGTACCACAAATTCAACTAAAATAGCAGAAACTGTGCTATAGTATACATTTGACAACTGTATTACAATCCAACTCAATTACAAGAGCAGAAACTGTACTATAGCAAAGTGTTGGGTACTGTGTCACAATGTAACTCAATTGAAGAACAGAAACTGTACTATAGTGAAAGTATGAAAACTGATTTACAATCTAACTCAACCAAAATTGCAGAAACTGTGCGTAGTGAACATGTGGTTATTGTATCAAACATATTCTAAACTTTAAATTAAAGAAAATGTAAAATAAGTTTAAATTACACATGTATTGCAAGTAACTTTATAGCATATCTGTAGGATTGTTATCCAGTATTATTTACAGTGTTTAAACAATGGAAAAAATAAATACATTTCACAGCAGTAATATAAAATGTATGATCATCACAGAAATATATTACTCATATTACTCAGTATTGAATATATTAAATGGTTTTACTTGCCAAGATATTGTTTTCTGTAGTGCATGTGAATAAATTTGTGGAAGTACCTCCAGTTGAGATTTGGCCCGATTTCCAGGCGCTATTGTGGTGATTTTGGACTCTGTGTTCTGTTCCAGCTAGTTAGATGAGGGTCAGACGAGGCACTGAAATACATGTTGAGATTGCAAGAACATAAAACATTTTTACAGATACTGTACTATAGTAAAAACATATATATTGTATTACAACCTAACTCAATTTAAAGAGCAGAAACTGCTATAAGGAAAGTGTGGGTACTACATCACAGTCTAAATGATTTATAAATATAGTTTGGATCAGCAATTTCAGTAAAATTTATTATATAGCAGATGAACACAGTGATATTTGAGACATAAAATTAAGTTTATAAGATTTACAGAAAGTGTGCAATATTTCTTTAAACAAAACAGTTGCATAAATTTGGCCACCACAACAAAAACATTACATCAATATTTAGTAGATTCTCCTTTTGCAGAAATAACAGCCTCTAAACACTTCCTACAGCTTCCAATAAGAGTCTGGCTTCTGGTTGAAGGTATTTTGGTCCATTCGTCTTTACAAAACATCTCCAGTTCAGTCAGGTTTGATGGTTTCTGAGCATTAACAGCCCGCTTTAAATCACACCACAGATTTTCAATAATATTCAGGTCTGAGGACGGAGATGATCATTCCAGAATGTTACCCTTGTTCTTCTGCATATGTGCTTTAGTAGATTTTGAGCAGTTTTTAGGGTTGTTGTCTTGTTAAAAGATTCAGCCCGGCACAACTTCAACTTTCTCACTGATTCCTAAACATTGTTCTCAAGAACTTCTGATATGGACTGGAATCCATGTGAGCCTCAACTTTAACAAGATTCCCAGTACCTGCACTGATCACACAGCCCCACAGCATGATGGAACTACCACTAAATTTTACTGTGGGCAGCAAGTGTTTGTCTGTGTTCCTTTTCCGCCATTCATGCCAACCTCCAAATAACACATTTTAAGTTTTATTAGTCCACAGCACCTTGAAAAATAACAAGCTGGCTTGTCCAAATGTGCTTGTGCAAAGTGCACTGAATAGTTAAATGACGCACAGCGTGATGATGATGTAGGTCTTTACAGCTGGTATGTGGATTGACTATGACTTTTCTCATCATCCTTCTCCACTGCTTATCATGAAAATTATCAGGGGTGTATCAAAACGCAAAAGAGCAGAAATTGTGCTGTAATAAAATTATAGTTACAATATGGCAAACTCAATTAAAATATATAGTAAAAATATGGCTTCTGTAATCTTCTAACTCAATTAAAAGGTATAAATTGTACTATAGTGAAAGGATGCATCATGTATTACAGTCTAGCTCAATTAAATGTGCAGAAATAGCACTATAGTAAAATTGTGAGTACTGTATTACAATCTAACTCTTTTTTTTTAAAGCAGAAATGGAACAATAATAGAAGAGTAGAAACTGTTTTATAGTGAAACTGTATCACAATCTGACTCAATTAAAAACATCAGAAATTTTACTGTAGTAAAAATATGAGTACGGTCTATCTTAGCTAAAATGTGTGAAATGTTCTTTAATTTTGCAATGCCTATTTTGCTTTTTTGCCACCAAGGTTTATAACTTGTATCCTGACACAGCTGCTTAGAAACTACATTTTTTACTAATAACGACTAATTTCACACTGGCTGTAGGGAAGGTCTGGATTAGCCAAAGGTTCTAGACTGAGTGAATGGTTTGCTAGATGGGTGCAGGATTCATAAAATTCCATGTGTGAAACCTGCAAAGAGCAACAAGCAGGCTCAGTCCTCTCCTAAAGGGACTGAGATCAGAGCCGCTTTTTATCACGGGCTGCATTTATAGAGCCGTGTTAAAGAGTCAAAACAGATGTCAGCCTTCACTAATAAAGGAAATCATTATTCTGCTGGCCCTCCACTAATTAAGCACTTTGTCAGAATGAGGGCGGAACGAAGGGAGGAAAAACAATAAAAATCACTGAGCACATTATTACCACCCATGCTGACTGCGGACGTGAGCTCGTTTATTAAAAATGCCCATTCATAGAATCTAAAAGGCTCAATCAGTCGCAGCACAGCTGAATCATTCTGGCTGGCAGTTAAGAGCCCAGATACGCCGGAAAAGCAGTCGAGATTGTGCCGCTGGATATACATGAAAAATTAATAAGGATCTTAAGTGTTCTGAGAGTGGCTTCCCACCACGAAGGGAGCCGCTAACGCACACTTCCTCTCCCATTTAATGTCAGCCGTGGAGCTCATTAGGGACGCCAGTTTATCAGTTGCCAAAAGCACAATTGGAAGACGGCCACGGTCATTGCTGTTAAAAACAACAGTCAGAACTACTGAAATAATGCTGGGATTTCAGAAAAGATTCAGTATGAGGTCATGTGTGCAATCCTGTAAATCTGTACACTATAAAAAATAAGGCTTCCTAATAGGTGTGGGTGTTATGGCCCTAAAATATCAGTATATCAGAGTTTTTTTGTGGTAACAGTATTCTTGGGGACATGACAAAACAGAAAAATATTTAATTAATTTCAGGAACATGCTACTGCAACAAACTTTTAAAGGTTTATTTAGTATACAGTACCAAAATTTATATATATATATATATATATATATATATATATATATATATATATATATATATATATATATATATATATATATATATATATATACATTTAATATTGAAGTCATTAAAGCTATACAGGAACACATGCACATTATTACATTATTTAGTATTTCAGATTAGTCTTAGTAGTCAGTTAGCTTTGATGACAGATTTGCACACTCTTGTTCAGGAAAAGTTTTTCCTTTGCCTGCTTTTCCTTCACACTGCAGTCTAGCTCATCCATAATCATCCATCTCAGTTGGGTTTAGATCAGGGGATTGATGTGGTTGGCAGCATGAAAGTAACCAGCATTTTAATCAGCAGCAGCTAGCTAAGCAGTCATTTAGCTCAGTTAGCTAGCAGGCTAATTTTCCGTAGCCGTAAACAGTTATGTCTCAGAGATAAAGGTAGCTAACTAACTAGCTAACTAAATAACTAACTAACTAACTAATCTATAGCATCTAGTTTAGTCGACAGACTGAATACAGAGCATTCTGCTCCACTCTTATCTGCTTCTTTACACTAAAGTAAGGGCATAACTATTAAGACTCCAGCTAGCATTGCTGGAGCATGAAGCTGTGCCTTTTTTAGCTGCTAGCACTGCTAAAGGAGTTTTGTTACAGATATTTGCTGAGACTGTTAATTTATACACTTTCAAAATTAAGATTTGTGTACAGACAGCTAGCAGAGCAAACTGTTGAGACTGTTGAGATTTATTTTTATCAGTTTTCTTATAAAAATGATTTGCTTTTGTGTGTGTATGTGTGTTTCAGTATTTATTTTGACATTCAAATGTTTATGGTATTCTAATCGTAGTATATATCAGCATTCAGTCTTCTGTGTCATATACAACTCTTGAAATAATTAAGAGACCACTTTTGTTTCTGGATCAGTTTCTCTGATTTTGCTACTTATCGGTATATGTTTGAGTAAAAAATTAACATTGTTGTTTTATTCTATAAACTACGGACAACATTTCTCCCAAATTTCAAATAAAAATAATAATATTTAAACCATCTATTTGCATAACATGGGAAATGGCTAAAATAACAAAAAAAAAAGACTTCAGAAATCAATATTTTGTGGAATAACCTTGGTTTTTAATCATGTTCTCCTCCACCAGTTTTACACACTGCTTTCGGATAACCTTATGGCACTCCTCGTGCATAAATTCAAGCAGTTTAGCTTGGTTTGATGGCTTGTGATCATCCAACTTTCTTTCTGATTATATTCCAAAGATTTTCAATTTTGTAAAATCAAAGAAACTAATCATTTTGTCTCTTATTTTTTTCCAGAGCTGTATATTGGCAGTCTGTGTTCTGATTTAGGTAACAGTGTCATATATTATCAATCTTTTACTCTCATTGGAATTCCCAGTGGTGCAGCTGTTTAAAATAATAATTTGGCATAATCACTGCAGATGCTACCAAAATTCAAAATGCATTTAATATCTACATGACAGATCTTCCAGATAATCTGTAACAATGCAATAAATATTTATTTTAAGTAATCAGTAAAACATAGCATGCATAGATCCCAATATCATTTATTTTACTCAAATCTTGTACATGGAGGGCATTATTAATATAATAACATGAGAATCTGTGAAATTATTATTTTTTAAATAGCTATATTTATTTAAAAAATATATGTATTTCAGTGTTACTTTTTTCCAGTATCAATTCGTTCAAAGCGAGAGGTTTATAAATAGCCATATTCTGCATATGAATGCTATTTGTCACCTTTTATTGTTGTCCCCTGTGCAGCTCTGGATAGCCATATCACTGGGAATTCCATGTGGACCAGTCCATTCACGAGCAGTCAGGACCAGTAAGGCCTATAATTATTATCTGACATAAAGGAGATGAAGCAATTCCTGCCAAGTATACACCATCCCATACGAGCGTGAATGAGGTAATGAAGAAAAGGGAATAAGGGAATAGGACAAGGAGAGTGGAAAGGTCACTCAATATGCCTTCACTCACTGTCAGTCATTTCCAGCAAAATAAAGATGAAATAAATTCATCTTTATTCATGTCATCACACAAAAACACCTAAAGACATGAATAAAGATTAATTTATTTCATGAATTATTTATTTGGACACAGATTGCCATTTAAATTTAGTCCACTGTAGTGCAAGGTTGAGGCTCTGGGGTCCACTTTGCAAACTTAAACATGTGCATTATAGTGGGGCATCATCTGAATCCGGACCTGGCAGGAAAGGTTATCCAGGGATCCATCTATCTAAATAAAGATCAACTCAATGGTGAATTGGTGAGTGTTAGGTAAAATATTTCTCTCTTAAAATTTCTATAAAAAGTTATTTAGTAAAGGGAATAGTCATAGCCTTACATTATGGGCAGTAGAGGCTCAGCAGTGCACTGACAGTGTTGTGAGTTAAATTCCCCTGTTCAGGAAGCTTCCACTGTTGGGCTTTTGTGCCTCAGTTTGGTGAAAACCATAACTGCTCCTCATGTACCTCAGAAATGGTTACATAATACTCTGGAAATGCATGGTCACTGTATGTTTGGTGTTTGTGTATGTTTATTTTATAGATGGGTTAAAGAAGCCGCTGCTCTGAGTGGTTCAAAAGACTGAGGCACTGACATTATGATCTGAGTTACGCTGCATTGAAAACCAAATCATGCTGCTTCTCCATGAGCAGCTCCATTGGTCATGCCCTCTGAGTGGGTACAGTAGGTGCCACTCTCTCCCCTCCCTCATCAGTACCATTGTGATGCAACTAATGACTATTTTACTAGCATTTTAGTAGTAGTATTTTAGTCCGTTAGTCAGGATTATTTTTTTGTCATGGCCTCTATTTGTACTTTCTACTGGTGAGGCTTTTGATCTAATGCATATTTTACTGCACATTGACTGTTAAACGTTTAGGGCTCTAGACCGATTGTGCAGTACATTTTTAAAGTTTGACATAGATATTTTAACTTAAAAATTACAAAGTATATTATAGGAAACAAACTTTTGTCATTTAACCCCATCCAGCAAAGGCAGACTAGAATATTGTGGAGTCAGATTTAATTTGTTTGTGTTAAGTTGTATGCACGTCTTCCTTGCACTGCAAGTCCCACCCACACTGAAACCTCACTGGCCAGCTAAGAATAAGAAGAGTCCAATCAGGATGCTCTATTTCTCGCTATGTGCATGTGTGTCTTGCTCGCTCGCCCCTTTTTTCTCACATGTACTTTCTTTCTCACTTGCTCAATCACACAACGCGGCGACAATTTAATTCCACATAGACGTTCTTGATTACTTCGACTAATCGTTGCAGCCCTAGTGTCTGATGGTTGATGGATTAAAGGGAAGGAGCTGTTGCTTTTTTCTCTGAGCATGTAGTGATGCCTAGGATTGATTTCATATGTACGGAAGGAGGCATACGCGAATTGGGGCTCATTGCTTTTGATAAGTAGGGCTGCAATGATTGGCTGATGTAATCGACAATGTTGACTATAAAAAAATTGTCAACACGGAATTTCATTGTCAACCTGTCGTTAATATTTGATAAAGTGAGAGAGAGAGAAAAAAAAGGGGGCGAGCGAAGAAGACACACACATAGTGAAAATTAGAGCATCCTGATTGGCCAGTGAGCTTAGTTGGCAAGTGAGGACGGGACATGCAGCACGAGAGTGAGTGGGAGAGAAAGACATGCATACAGTGAACACAAACAAATTACATTTGACTCCACTATACTCTAGTCTGCCTTTGCTGGATGGGAATAAATAAGTACAGTTCTGCTCGCTGCGAAGTTTGAACACTGACTTCTGACACTACATTTGGTTCCAGGCCTCACAGAGTGCACCAGGGAGCAGGGAGCTATTTGGAATTCAGCCATAAATTGGTATTTATGATGCACTGGGTTTGTTCACGTGCAGGTTATTTGAATTTTTTGCATGCAGGACATATATGTGTCACTCACCCTCACCAATGTGAACCTTTATGTTATGAGTAAAAATCGAAATAAAAAAAAATCCTTTTGTAATGTGCACACAATGCAAACTTTTTAAATGCAGTTTTAATACCATCCTGAAGAATAGTTGTTCCCATACTGGTGACATCAGAAACAGCATGACTACAGTGAGATATAATGATGTAATAACCTTGAACGCAGTAATCCATAGCGAATTTAGACGTGTATAAATGCATAAAGCCCATTTAACAATACATTTAGGCAGCTTTTCAGAGCTTGTATGTTAAATAATAGATCCGCTCCCTCGTCACAGAGTCAAGCTGTGCAGTATTACAGCCCGCCTTCCCCCCCGCACACTGTCACTCTATCTAATGGACTTTAACCCCGTGTGAGCTTAATATATGGTTGCATTTATTCCACGTCATGCTGATGTAAGAAATCATCATGACTGTGTGTAGGCGGAGAGCATGCATACATGTGCATGCCTATATTATATCCTGAAAGACATTGACTACAGGCTTATCCACCAAATTACATGGAAGCTAAGCTCTTAGCATTGTACTGCATGGCCTAAGACACATTCATGGTATCACTCTTTTAAAGGGCTTATTTCTCAGTATTAGTGAATATAAGTTGTTTATTTTTAATTCCTGTCCTTTTTTGTTTTCTTGCTACTGTCTTTAGGATTGCTGTTTTTACATGAGATATGAGCCCCGTTTTATGCCTTATTAGCAAAGCAGTTCTGTAGTGAAAAACAATCAATATAACTTCAGCATGAATGGACTCAGTGAGTGTAAATATTGGGCTTTGACATAAACCCAGTTCTTGTTTTCAAAAAAAAAATTGACAGCTGCACAATGTTGTTTTGGCATTAATCCGATATCCCTTTTTTCTTAAATAAATTGTAATGTCTGTGCCACATTGGTTTTTGATGTCAACTTGATTTTCAATTTTAACTAAATCTCAAGAGTCCAACGTCTTTCTGATGTCAAGTTGATGCAGGGTCCTGCTGGGATTAGAGAGTTTATGCTTCATCATCTGTACAACCTTGGGTTTTCATGTCAACCTAATTTCTATTTTAGCTAAAATAAATTCAGTGTGTGTTCAACGTTGTTTGTTTATGTCTGGATAAAATTTAACATTCCAACATCTTCCGGATGTCAAATTGCTGCCCAGTGCATACTTGGAATATCCACTTCTTTATTAAAAAGTACTATAAAACTAATATTAATATCAGTGATATTGCTGGTTTAGAGAGAAAGTGAGGAACCAAGAATCGGCCCGACATTCATGCCTTTAGGATTCTTGCGTTTAATAAAATAGCAGCAGGGTAAGTTCTGCAGTTTTAAGATTGAGGTGCAGAAGTGTTAGCCCCCCTGAAGACCCTCAGGGTGTAGGAGGTGGTGGTTTGTATCCTGAAACTGGACGGCTTGTCCACGGCTCACCGGATCAGAAAGAGACCTGTGTTACAGGGAGCATACGGGCCGAGCTTTTGTTCCTCCTGGGGGGGCGGCCCGGCCGATCGGAGTCTTGTGCCCGGCCCGGGGTTCCCTCAGGAGCGCTATGAATGAGGGGGGCTCACTCCCAACCAGCCCCTTCCCCCTGTTTCCCACATCCTCCCCCACTCCTCCTGGGACCGGGGGGCCAAACAAAGAGGGAGCAGGGGCGGCCCAAGCCCGGGATGGTGGTGGTGAAGTTGGGGGGTGCGCACTGTGGCCCCTGTCTTATTAGAGGGGTCGTGAACGTGTCAGAATGATTAATTTCCAGAGGTGCGCGGGGATACCCTAGAGTCACATTTATTCCGAGCTCCAGTTCTCCAACACGCACTTCCACCAAAATACCACATTTGCATTTCCCATTAAGAAAATATAGATACATATGCAAATAGAGTCCCGCCCCTTTTTCTTTTTTTCTTTTTTTTCTTTTTTTCTTTTTTTTCTTTTTTTTGGCCTGCTATACCATTATGAGCTTCGGCCTTTTTCAGCACGGACCAGATGACCGTTTTCTGCTCAATGGCTTTTTTGTTTGGAGAAAATTTGTTTTCCTCTTCCATTCATCCACCATCTATCTCCAATTTGACATCGCTTGTACATTATCATCTGTCGCATTTGCATGTGGTGGTTGATGGTGTACAGCACGACTCTACAGAAGAGTTTCAAAATAATACATTTAAATTCTCTATGCAGATTTGAACGAGTCTTCTTAAGGCTGATACACTATCTGGACAAAAGTATTGGGACACTTGCCTATTCATTGTTTCTTCTCACATTAGAGGTATTAAAAAGAAGTGTATCATCCATCCTTTTGTTGGAGTAACAGTTTGGAGCATTGCTGTGAGGACTGACTGCAAGTGGCAGTTCATTAGAGAGGTCAGAATGTCTGATCAAAACCATACCTCACCCCCAACTCCACAGCTCATCCTATCAAAAGTATTGGGAGGAGCTCCATCATTCCAGAGAACACAGTTCCACTGCCCCACAGCTCAGTGCTGAGGGCTTTAATTCCCCTCCAGCTAGCCCATACCACATAGAAGCATTTTTATGTAACAGAGAGTTGCCAAAGAACTTTGCTGTGCTGTTCTGTTTTGCACTGTGTTATGCTGCATTGTGTTGCTTTTGTCTGCTGTTGAACTGCATTGTGTTGTTCTTTGCTATGTGATTTTGTGTTGTGTTGTATTGAGTTCAGTTTAGTTCAGTTTATTTAAGTTATCTGTGCTGCGCTATGCTGTACTGTATTTTGTTGCGTTTAATTTTGTTGTGTTCAGTGCTGTGTGGTGTGCTGTTGTGTTGCATTGAGTTGTGTTGTAATAAGTTGAGCTAAGTTGGGTTGTGCTGCACTTTATTGTGTGTTGTGGTGCATTGAGTTGTATTCTATTAAGCTCAGCTAAGTTAGGTTGTGCTGCACTTTATTGTGTGTTGTGGTGCATTGAGTTGTATTCTATTAAGCTCAGCTAAGTTAGGTTGTGCTGCACTTTATTGTGTGTTGTGTTGCATTGAGTTGTGTTGTAATAAGTTGAGTTAAGTTAGGTTGTGCTGCACTTTGTTGTGTGTTGTTGTGTTGCATTGAGTTGAGTTGGGCTCACTTCCCTCTGCAGAGCTGTGTTGTGCAAAGGTGTGTGGGGTTGCATTGCTTTGCATTTTGCTGTGCTGTGTTGATTTGTGGTAAACAGAGTTTGTGTTGTGCTGTACTCTGATGTGTGGTGTTACAATGTTGTGAGTTTTTTTATTGTGCTCTTTTGTACTGTTCTGTGTTGTTTTGTGCTGTGTTATGTTGGTGAATGTGTTGCGTTTTGCTGTGCTTTTTTTGTGATGCATTGTGTAAAGCTGAGTTGAGCTGCACTGTCCTGTGCAGTGCTGTGTTGCTTTGCATTGAGTAGAGTTGTGTTGTCTTGTGTTTAATGTAATTCTGTGTGGCGTTGCGTTCTTTTGCGCTTTGTTGCTTTATGTTGTACTGTTGTGTTGGTACAGCTGGCCCTGTGTCACATGACAGACAACATCCATCTTATCATGAGTTTTTCAGTTAGCGTGTTTGTCACCGGTTTTATCCCATGGTGACTGATGTGGAACTGAAAGAGGCGGGGCTTTCTCCCCAGAAAAACAATATGCTTGAAAACATTGATGAAAACTTGCAAGAGTACGAAACGTTTCTCCCCTGTTAGGCTGTTTGATCTCACCCCTCTGAGAAACACATTTTTTTTATTTACAATTTTATGCTTTTAATGCAGAAATTCATACTTGGGCAAGGGTAATCAACTTTAATTTAGTGTTAAATATATAGCTTTTCTAGGTTTAAAATTATTGTAGAAGTATTATAAGACTAATTAAAAATTGCATTCAGCAACAAAAGCTAAGGCCAATAGTTCTATGTTTGTTTTTGTGCTCTAGAGAATTCTATTCTATTTGCAATACTTTTTCTCACCACAGGGACTAGACTGTGTCAGTAATGGGTGCAATTTAAAATAATTGATTGCACAAATATTTGAATGTATGTCTTTCAGGTATATATTTTAATATTTGTCAGTGTAAATAAAATGCATTCACTGGACAACGTAAAACAAGTTAAATAAAGTTATAATATTAAATAATATTATAATATTTTATATTATCATAATGTTTTTCAATGTTTTTGACTGTTAAAATTATTTGTTTCACACTCTCATGAAAAACTGGAAGCCCATCGAAAGGACGAGGAGAACGCTAAAACTGACCCACAGCACCTCGTTTCCATTCAAAGGAGGGGGTCTTTAAGGATTAAACCCATCTCACTGCTGGTGTGTGTGTGCGTGATCTAAATAGACAGGCAGCAGTGTGTGTGTGTGTGTGTGTGTGTGTGTGTGTGTGTGTGTGTGTGAGACGTGGCCAGTGCTCAGGGCGCTTGGCAGGGGTCAGTGTAATTTAGAGTGTGCAATTGCTCGGCAGATTCAGATCAGAAAACACTCTGTCTCCTCTGTTCTCAGTTGGTGCTGGTGGTTGTGTAGATCAGAGTACTTACTGGAAATCACTAATTCAGACTGGATTTAAAGCACTTCTGTTATTCGCTTCTCTGCAAAAATGCAAACTAATCACCAGAATCATCACATACAAAAAAAACAATTGTACAATAGAATTGATCCTAAAACCCACTGCTGAGGTACACCAGCATGTAAACAATCAAAACTCCCCACAAAAATGTCGTGCATTGCACAAAAATAAGTTGTTTTCACTTGTTACATCAATGTTTAAACATTTTTGGTGTTTCCATTAATAAAAAAAAACTCAACACCCACCAAATGGCTCTGTACAGTATTAAAATTGGCTATTTTAATTGGGGCATGCAAAAGTCATGGAACAGCAGTACATAAGTTGGTCATAAGGTGTTACCACAGGGGATGGTTTGGGTACCCCCATACATGTAGGGGTTGTAAGGTTTTATCTTGTGAGGTTGTCCACTGGCTAGCATACTCATGGCAAGGCAATGTTAATTATGTAAGTTGAAGAAGGGTCTGATAGTATATTTCATTTCAGGTGTTTAATATTTCTCAATTCACTGTGTCATGTATGCACATCAAAGAAAGCATTACCTCCCACAGTGGACAGCGAGGGCAGTGTGCGGTAGTGATCGTGACTGGCAGCATCTGGCAAGAATTGTTGTGTGAACAGACAAGTGACCACATTATGCGTTCCTGGTATGCGTTACTGGTATGTTTTCACATTGTTTTTATTACCATTCATTGATAGTTGATTATTTTAATGTGATAAATATGGACACTATAAGAACACTATATGGACAAAAGTATTGAGACACCTGCAGTTTGTGCCATCAGTATGATGGATGCTCACCACACCACCTCATCTCATCTAATCCCAACTCCCTATCTCATCCCATACAGAAGTATTGGTTGGAGCTTCATCATTCCAGAGAACACAGTTCCACTACTCACAGTTAAAGGGCAAAGAGTCCTATTGTAGTGAAAATAATTCTTAATACTACACTAGAAAGCTGTGTGTTTGTGCAATTGCAAATCTGTTTCAGAAATGGAAGCTACTTAAAGTAGCTGTGAATTTAATTATTCATTAAAAAAGGGTGGCCACTAATATGTGGACAGTTGGTGGCACAGTTAGTTTGAAAAAATAATCTGATTGCTGATTACTCCTTAAAAAAATGTTTACTTTGTAGATTAGTTGATTTTAAAAGTAAGTTATTTTAAGTTTCTTTCAAGTTACCGGTACTTTCAGCAGCTGCCAACAACAACCGCAACTCTGTCCACTGAAAATAACAGTTTTGCCAAAACTCTCTTTACTGAAAGCTTCGCTCCACATTTGGGATTTGTTCTGCAAGTGTGCTAATGAGACTCCACATGTTTCTTCATATTTGACGTTGTGTTTTGAAGCTAGGTAGCACTTTGTCGTCAGCACAGTGTTAATAATCTTTAACTGGTACAAACTCAATGTTTGAGTGTGTGTGTGTGAGGTGGAGAGGGAGTGGGGCTTGCTGTGTGAGTGTGTGTGTGTGAGTGTGTATGTGTGAGGTGGAGAGATTTATAAGTATATATATGAGTGTGTTTGTGTGTGTGTGTTTAGCCCAAGTGCTAGTTTAGCCCTGTTAGCTTGTTAGCCTTTTTTGAGGCAGACAGCATCTTTTGTAAGTTCCAGAAACAAAGGGAGGACTGTGTTATTTTATCCTGATAACTGCCTCTCAGCGGTAGTTGCGATGCTCAGGGGAGCAAGTTTCCACTGTAGCTTCGTAGAACCAGTTAAACTTTTCCTTACACTTGTTCTGGGGTAATAAAACCCAAACTTTGGTTCTTTTTTGGTTTTGGAAAGATGATCAGAAGCTGGGTTAAAGTGAGTACTGAGCATTAATTGTAGCCTGCAAGGAAAATGACAATGAAGAAAATACAAGGAAAATGACAATGAAGTAACACATAGTGAGTTGGATGATGTAACTTTAATCTGATTACTGGATTGGAATTAGTAACATGTTAGATTACTCATTACTGAAAAAAATTTGATTAGAGTAACACGTTACTGACATCACTGTATTTGAACATACTGTATGGTCTCTAACTTGATGTGAACAACATCCGGTGTGTCTGTGGTGAAGGCGCAGCGCAGAACCACTCAGTGTTTTATTTCCAGCACATAAACATTACGACAACACGGACGTTAATTGCCGTGACCTCGGCGACCCGGAGTGAGGAACATTGCCATATTGTCTCTCCAGCGTGAGACACTGTATAATTTACACTCGCTAATGACTGGACCTGCGAAGCAGAGCTGGAGGACCTTCCCGCTCACTCACTTGGCTCCTGCTCAACTTTCCACTCAAGCCAGATAATGGATATTCTATCTTTACCTCATTAAATTCATGTCCCCCTTATGCTGCCCCGTTAATTTGATTACAACACTCTGAGGTAACGCTGGGCCGGCTGAAAGAGAAATGCGGCCCTGTTTTCCTGCCTGTAAACAGTTCTTGGGTTTGGGTAGAAGCTCCAGAAACAGGGAGGACCATGTTGTGTGGAGGGTCTGTTGTGGTACATCAGTTACGCTTACTGAAAAAAAAAGGCACCAAGAAGTTTGTTGTAATGGAAAGAAGCTTTATAGGTGCAGGACAAGGAAGTGCTAAAATCTGGCTGAAACATTCCTCTGAAATACTGTGTGTGGGCGAGCATGTGTGGGCTTTTCCAGTCCTGCTGGAAAAGACCAGTTGGAAGCCCTACCTACCAGGAGACTCAATTCATGTTAGTAAACACGCTTTCTAATGACGCATTCAGCCACAGCTAACACAGATGGGCAAATGTACACAATTCTTATCTATTCCCTGTAGAGAAGTATTACCAATAGTTTAAGACCACCTGGAGCAGATTAACAAACATGAACCTGTTCAATGCCAGGAGCTGTGGAGAAGTGGAACTGTGTTTTCTGAACAGTCTTTTTAAAATGTACTTTGTTTAAAAACTGATGACTTTGATTACTTTTCCTGTGCTGTTTTGATATTATTTTTATTAGTGGCATAAAATGGTTTAAAAATGAGAATAATATTGTTTATCACAGTTATGTCTGAGGCAGTATATAAAATAAACCAAAATAGTTTTCGTGACAGTTCTAGGATGCACGCTTCAGGTGAAAGTGTAAATTTTGTAAGATATACTGTAAATATATATTAATAATAATTCATTTTATTTGCACTTCGTCTTCAAAAGTTTGATGAAACCATTTGTTTTTGTAAGAATTGAACAGTAATCTTCAAATATAAATAAATTCTCACTGTTTAACAGGTCACATCCACTGGTTATATAAAGGCATACGCTTACGATTTAGAATCACATCTATTCCAGTCAAATTCCATGTCCTACCCTTTCGGATCCCACCACCATCTCCCTTAAACTACTCTCTGATTTCTTCATAATAAGACTCGCTACAGTGTTCTTTCTTTTTGCGTTTATTTATTTACGTTTTACTTATGCTTGTGGGCCCCCAGCATGGAGGGGCCGGGGCCGAGCGCCCTCGCTGACCCCCTGCTGCCGCTGCCTCTGGATATTACCATTGCCATAGGGCTGACCTTGACCTTCAAACTCAATTTGGCTATTAAGCCTGACCCTTCCCTGCAGCACCAGGGATGTAAAGGGCTGGCAGTGCTGACCCTTAATCCCATTTCTTAACTGGACCCAGGTCTCCAGATGACCTCCTGACACAGGAAGCCCTCGCGGGTTGCCAGAGCTACCTCAGATTTGGGCTTGATTGACAGGTCCCTATAGTTTATGTAAAGTGGGAGAGGCACACTTTTCCCTGTCAGACACAATAGAGCTGGAATACACTCGACTTTACAGTGCTTTTATATCTACGAAACATTTACACAAAAGAGAAAATTCAGCGTTTTTGATCTTGTGAAAATTACAAAATATTTTAAAAAGAGTTACGAAGCTTCTTCAGATACTGAGCCCCTCATTTTTGTTATCTTGGGGAACAGATGGGAGCTTCAGTCAACGAGGACCGCATGGATTTTACACATCCCTGGTGTCCATTTATGGTACTGCATGACTGTCTACATGTTTAAGATCAGTGTAACTCATAATGCATGCTCCTTCCATACCATGATGTATGGAAGTAAAAACATAGTACCAAACAAGGTCTATAAGAATTTCTGAGCTATAAGGGGTTTGGTAGAGTATAAGGAGAAAGGGAGAATGAAAAAATATAATATTTTTGGTTTAAATAATTTATATGTAAGCAATGTGTCTAAATGTTTGTGGACACCCATTTAGGTACTTTAAGGTGCACACATTGCTGACACAGATGTGGAAATGAACACACACTTATTTGTCTAGTTCCCGTAGAGACTGCCATTAGAATATTACTCTCTGGAGCATATATATTCATAAAAAAAATGGTATATTCATAGAAAAAAACTATTTACCTATTGACACTATGCCCAATGCCAGAGCAGGCTAGAGCAGTGTTTCTAAACCCGAGTTCTGGGGGGCACCCTGTCCTGCATGTTTTCAGAAGTGGAGGGAGTGTGTTAACGCAGGAAATCCTGATTCCAGGGTGTCCCAATACTTTTGTCAATATAGTGCATTTATTTGTGCTGACTGGTATATGGCGAAACACAAGAGAGCGACTGATATTAACGATTAGTGAAACACTGAGCTGCACAACACTTCCCTACACTCATATATAGATAACAGGAAGAAGACCAGAATCGGAGCTTTATTCTGACAGAGGCTGTAACTACTCAAAACTACAAAACACTGATTGCAGGGGTGACGCATTTTAAAAAAACGCCTATTATCAGCAGGTGACGCTCTGCGCCGGCAGCAGGACACCCCACCCACAACTGGCCAGCGTCCAGCAGAGCAGAAAGCAGCGCAGCATACCGTGTGCAGTGTTTAAGCATCTTAAAGCATGGTGGTGGTAGTCAGATTTCAGTCAATTTCTGTGTTCTGTTATCTGGCACCTAGACATTAGCAAGAGATCCTTTATATATCCACCACTGTTATTTTCACTGTAAGTATTATTTTTTTTATTGTGAGGCTGCTATTTAAAAAAAAAACATATTTGTTTGTGATAATAATACCAGTGATACTGGTCTAGAATGGGTTAAGTAACCTTGTTTGGTACCTGGAACATGAAGTCAGTAGTAGTCAGCCTCTCCTGCACACTCAGGATGTTCTGCCTCAGGCGTGCCCTCCTCTCTCACAGTGACCACCACCTGTCTAATCTAATTCAACACCATTCTGCAGTTTAAAGTCTGATTTAAACAGTCAGTTCCTGTTACTGTGCTTTTAGGGTTGATATATGTAAATGATCTCTATTCTGATTGGCTGCTCTGTATTGGTGCTCATTCAGTAAGCAATAACACTTTTGAAGCACTTTTTGCACCACAGGTATTATAGTTTACTGTGTCAAATTCTTACGCTTGTCCATTGTCTGTTGACTTGGCTTAGATTGGTGGAGTTTTTATTGGTGTCCTGTGATAATCCATCCCATGCAGCTCAAATATTCTCACACAGAGAATATTTGAGAAACACACATAAACACACATATTTTCAGCAGGTTTTGCTTTAGTGGTAGAGTGTTAATAGTGTGTTTAAAAAGCATCCCACATATTTTCAATCAGAGACGATAGCAGTATGTGGACGAGCATTGTCCTGTTGGAATAGTGCACTAGAGAGTGTAGCTTATTAATGGCAAAGTGAATGTAATGAAGACCAAAGGGGATCTGGCATAGATCTGTCTAAATTCTAGCACTCACAACATGCAGTTTTTGGTTTTACATGCCGTCATGTGTTTCTTCAAGGCAACAGCTTCTGCAGACTCTCTGCAGGGGGAGGGGTTTGAGTTGTACTGGGAAGGGTTCTGGTTGGTGAATGTCTCTTGTAGAGACACACTGCTACCCTGCTACTAACAGCATGTGTCTCAAATGTTTCTCTGACCACCTCTTAAAGTGATTTGAGATTGGATTTGTATCTGTTTCAATGTGTCTTGAGTGTGTTTACATTAGATTTATAATGTGACTTGACTTATATGTGACTTGGCATGAGTTACAAAGTGCTGGAAAAGACACCTTTTCTTTTTAATAGTACTGTATGTACAAATAAAATATATTTTTATCATCTTTATTATAATACTATTTACCAGCATTGGTCTAAGTATGTAAAACGAGGCTCCTGCCGTTCTCCTGCCAGCTATTCACAACTAAGCAGGTCAGTTTGTTCTTCGGCCAAATCCGCTCTGCATCACACAACACAACACTGTGCTGATTACGCTGCTCTCAGCTTCATAATCTGGACATTCGCCATACCAGCCATGCCAATCAGCAGATCACCTTCATGACTCTTTATGACCACACACTGTGAAAGGTGGGAACCGATGGGGTGGCATAGCCTAGAAGAATTGCGAAAGCGTCGGCCTATCACTTGTGCTGATGACATCATCTGTAATATTGGTGATTGTGAGTGATTTTGAGATTAAATGCTGGTTTGAGAAAGTGTGTCGAGGTTCTTCTTGTCAGTGAAGATGATTGTATGCGCTGGATCTGACCGTCCAGATGGTGAAAGCCACTGTCCAAGGTGCTGAAGAGTTCAGGTTTTGTCCATCTTTGGAGATTCTTTGGATCTTCTGCTGACTGTAACTGCCCTTTTGCACAGTGAGTTGATGTGATGGTTGGCTTGATTTTTAAAATATTTACTCTGATTTAGGGCAACATAATATACATAATTTAAAATATTTGCCTTAATTAATCAATTATTGGACAAAAATGGAAATTTTATCTGTCGACACAAAAACTAGGGTATAATTCAGTTGTGTCACATTTTCCTTTAGTCTGAACTTTTACTCCTATGGTAAGGCTTTACAATAGATGTTGAACATTGCTGTAAGGAGGATTTGATTCCATTCAGCCACACAAGAGCATTCGTGAGGTCAGGTACTGATATCTAATCAATGATTAGCCTTGCATTAAGCATTTTTCTGACATTGATATATTAACATAACAGTAAATTTTGTGTGAAATGGAAGAAAAGTCAGAATTTGTCTTGAAAAATCCCAACACATTACTTTAACTAATGTATTCTTTTTATGTTAATATGATTCTGCTTTTCTATGCGGATAATATAATCGGTCATATGTTTTGGATACTTTTAAACATATAATAATTAAAGCAGTAGTCCCTGTTTTTTCTTTTTTTACTGAAAGCAGTAGCATTCCTGAGTGGGAAGACAAAATTGTAATTAATGGTATCAGTGTCCTGTCACAAATATCCCTGCAGTGTCTAAAATATAGATTCTAAAAAGAGTGGTCTGGTAGGTTCATGGGATGTTATTGCCCAATATTTTGACAGTATTTCATAAATTAATACAAAGAACTCAGACAAGGACAGTATTATACCCAGAAATACATAATGTTACACAGAAAATTATTTACATTAAGCTGCATAAAAGATACTCTGCCACATGCTCTGTGCAATTACACATTCTCACCAGAGAGATCTCTAAATCCCCCAAACTTACAGGCTGTTGCTTTAAGTTCTCTCTTTGTTCTTTGTCTCTCCACAGCGGAACCCATCGTGCAGGTGGATGGGAAGCCCAGCTGCTGTTTCTTTAAGTTCAGTCCTAAGCTGATGTTCACCAAGGTTCTGAAAGCCCAGCTGTGGGTGTACCTTCGGCCCCTGCAGCAGACCTCCACCGTCTACCTGCAGATCCTCCGACTCAAACCCGTCACCGACCAGGGCAGCCGGCACATCCGGATCCGCTCGCTGAAGATCGAGCTGAACTCCAGGTCCGGCTACTGGCAGAGCATCGACTTCAAGCACGTCCTGCAGAACTGGTTCAAACAGCCGCACACCAACTGGGGCATCGACATTAACGCCTTCGACGAAAGCGGCAACGACCTGGCCGTGACCTCTCTGCGACCGGGAGAGGAAGGGCTGGTAAGGACCCTTAGACCTGCTAACCAAACACTGCTGATGCTTATCAATCACCCAAGGGTCAATATCAAAATACTAAGCCTTTTGGCCTTCAAACCTAAAAAAACTAATTTTTAATACTTTTTGACTATTAATATTTTTCATAAGACTACAGACTACACAGAACTATTTCTGATTAAGCTGTGAATCATCTTTTCTAGCTTAATCACTTTTTATTTTCAATGAAATTTGGAATGTAATTGTTGATCTAGACTTGGTGACCTTGTTCAGCTTCAAAGATACATTTAGATTTTCTAAAAACATTTTAATTACTGCAATATTTTACCACAACAGGGTGGACAGCTTAAACTTTAGATAAGTAAGAAGTTTCTTTAGTCCCCTTAAAATATCTCAAAATGATAGGGTGGAAATGGAATTCTTGATTACATTTGAATAGCGTCATTGTTTATGAAAATAGCTAAATTAATTGTTGAAATGCCCAAATAATTTTAGAACATCATCAAAAGTTTATTAAAAATGTAACAAAAAAAACAACAACATAAAAATTTTATTTTTTTTAACGTAACCAAACACCATCCCAGAAACTGGTTAAAATGTATAAAAAGTGCTTTAAAGTGAAGGTTTTGAAGTTTTTGGGTTTTAAATCTGTGTTTTGAATCTGTAAATCAATTCATGCTGGAGAAATACATGCTGCAGGATGTTGTTTGGCAAAAGACAGTCCCTCAAAAAAATATACAGTATTTTCAGATGTGCTACCATTTTCGCATTACCATACCATTATGGATATAAAACCAAAAAACCATAACATGAAGTTGGCGGCCGGGTTTAGATTGTTAATAAAAGGGCTTTATTTGTATTGTGTATCATATATTTATTTTTCTTATGAAAATAGAATAAAGCACAATCAATCTAAAATGTCTAAAATTATATTCTAACAAACAATGCATATTAAAAATACTTGCGTTTTTGAAAGTGTTTTTGAAAGTGCAGATTTAAGATAAGTTTTGAAGTGAAAGTAGAATTTCTGTATTTTCTTAGAAAACCTGCCTTGAGGAGCAGAAATGATGTCAGAATAAATAAGGATACTTGTGGGTAAAAACATGAGTGTTGACAGGTATGTTCTTACATACCACAGTCTATTGTTGGTCGTCCAAAGGGCAAGTCTGTTTCCCCACACGTCAGAAACAGGCCGTCCTTCTGCACAGCAAGAGGAAAAAAACACAGATCAGAGAGTCTTTAGTGAGAGTACAAAAAACAACATAAAACGCAGAGAAAGAATGAAACTCCCCCCGGAGCGCTCCGGCTTCGCTCTTTCTCTTCATGCAACAAAGAAAGCAGAGTACAAGCTGACAGGATCTGACCTCAGTGGCCCCTCGGTTTGTTCCCCCCACCGGAGAGCTGCGCTAAACTCTTGCTTGCGTCCAGCTGCTTTGCCACAAGAACGAGATCGGGGCTTTATGGAGAACAATGAAACGTGAAGACACTGGATTTAAAATCTCTGGAGAATTACTAGGTGCGCTGTGGTCAAGGTTAGGATAAAAAAAGGAAGGCAAAGGTCAAGTATGGCCTGTAGAAGGTCAGCTTTTCAAATTCTGACAGCTCCTCACAACTCACTACAGGCCTGAAAGGGCTCCTTACATTTTAATTAGCAGTCGCAGCTCTAACGGGAGGCCCTGAGTATAATCTAAGTCTGATTATTCATATCTGACGTGGCTGTGTCTCGCTGTATTTGTCAGTGGGTGCGGGTTGAGTTGTTGGCTCAGTTTATACTCACACGGGTTTACCAAGTTTATAGGAGAACTCGGGTGTGAAATGGACTTTGGGTGTATTAAAACGTGATAAAAAAATAAAATACTTATCTTTGTTGAAAAGCCCACTTCCGAATAGCCCATGCCCCTATTTGGGCAAAGTGCACAATATATTGGATCTCAGAAAGCTGCGGGAGAGTGAAGGTGGGCTATTTAACAAAGGCAAGTACTTTTTAGCACATTTTAATACTCCCAAATTCTATTTTACACAGGAGTTCTCCTTTAAGCTTGTTTACCCCCAGGAACATCAGGCTTCATTTATTAGTTTTAACTCAATGTAAATGGATTAAAAAAGAATATACACTTGCTCTAAATCATTTTGATGTCTTTGGTATCAGATTTTTGCTTCAGAAATATTGAAGTAAACAAATTAACTGTTCATGTTTCGTGTGTGAAGTTTGCCTCTCTAGCTGTTTCTCTTTACTTGAGATGGTGATGCTAATTAGGCTTAAATTGTAGATAAACAGATTAAATCCAGCTTTTAAAACAATAGCTACTACCTTGACAGTTAGCATGATGCTCTCTGCAAACAATTACGATGGTGCTATGGTGCAGCTAATTCACCACACACTCACTCAGACTGTGTGAAGATTTAGGCGTGCAGTTATTACTGTGCTAACTGCTGACTGTTGGATCACTTGTTAACTACATTAGACTGTTAGCTCAGAGTGGTGCATGCAGCTGTTGCCTAATGCTAAAAAAAGGTGTATAAACCGTAGATTTACATTTTTGAATCTGGCAGTTGTTTTTTTTTTGTACCATATTCAGATTTCATGATGAATAGACATAGAAATAGAAATGTGCCCCCCCCCCCCAAAAAAAAAATGTTTTTTACTCCAGTAAAGTTGCTGTTTTGTGTCCCAGTGACAATACATTCTTTAAATAAGCTTTCTTTCTTTTGTTTAAATGAAAAAAGAAAAATACATTGACTTTAAAGCCAAAAGTGCCTATAAAAAACTTAAATTGCCTTACGATAATGTATAAGCCATATTGTTTATTCTTTTAATTATTCTTAGCTACATTGGTCTCTTAGCTCCAGTGCTTAATCTTTAGCATTGTCTTATCAGCTACATTTTCATGTGGCTGCACAGAAAACAATACAAATAAATATATTTCATTTTCTATTCAAACCCACCAGTAAACCTACATATGTCTTCTGATATTTAAACAGATTTTAAAAAATTGGAAAATCTGTTAAAAAACTTTTCTTTGGGGACTGTTTTGCTGCATAACACCATCAAATGCAACCAACAAATCCCTTCATTTTCTTATAATTTTGATGACTCACTGTTTTAAGTGAGTGTTTGTGTGTGTGTTGGAACAACACAAAAAAACAGAGATAAAAATGATTTCATTCAAAACTCTAAAAATGGGTCAGACAAAATTATTGGCACTGTTAGAAGATTGTAGGTAAATAACTTTTTTTACTGTTAAAATTAATGAAAGGTTTCAATGCAGAATAGTCCATAGGGTGTGCTACCAAATATTGTTGAGGGTGCCATTAAAAAAATTATGTTGCTTTAATACACACAATGAAAATAAACATATGTATGACAAAATGTGTAATTTTAATAATTCTCTGGGAAAAATACTTCCTTTTCTGGGTGCCAATACATTTTGCCATTACTGTATTTTAGACCTCAAATCTTCCCCGAACTAAAACAGTGTTCTAGACAGAAGGCAGTGTATAAAAAAACATTTGATTCAGACAGGTTTCACACCCAACTAGTATGAAGATAAATACATATATCATTTTGTTTTATCCATTTAATTCAGTATAAATTATAAGAAATCTCACCCTCATCACTCTTTCATCTCCCTATTTTTCTCTCCCCTCCCTCTCCTTCTTCCCTCACCCTTGATCTCCAGCAGCCGTTCTTAGAGGTGAAAGTTCTCGAGACCACCAAGCGCTCGCGGCGGAACCTGGGCCTGGACTGCGACGAGCACTCCACCGAGTCCCGCTGCTGCCGCTACCCACTCACAGTGGACTTTGAGGCTTTCGGGTGGGACTGGATCATCGCACCCAAGCGCTACAAAGCCAACTACTGCTCGGGCCAGTGTGAGTACATGTTCATGCAGAAGTACCCGCACACTCACCTGGTCCAGCACGCCAATCCCAGAGGCTCGGCGGGTCCATGCTGCACCCCCACCAAGATGTCTCCCATAAACATGCTCTACTTCAATGACAAGCAGCAGATCATCCACGGCAAGATTCCCGGCATGGTGGTGGACCGCTGCGGATGCTCTTAAACAAAAAGGCAGAACTCATTCAGGCTCAGCATTGTCCCACCTGCGTCATGGAGTATCTCCTGTTTTATTTCCTCGTCCCTCGTATCCTGGAAGAGCTACACGACACCTGAAGGAGGCCATCACATTAGTTCATCACTGTAGATCAACAGATAACAGATCATTCATTGTAAAGCTGTATAAACTGAGGCCTAGCGGCACAGATCCGTATGAATGCTTTCAGAGGGTGAGTGAGGACCAGCTGGTGAGAGAAAAGCGAGACGAAACAAATGGAGAAGAGACAAAAATGTATATCTTTAATGTTTTAGATTTTTAAGCTGTTTGTTTGTTTGTTTGATAGTTATATAATAGATTATAAGATTTTTAAGCCTTATACTTCTTTATCCTTCTCTAGAAAGGGAAAACACAATACTGAGAAGCAAACATTTTATAGCACCATAAATACTGGGACAGTAAAGTCAGAATTGTCTTTTTAACATCTTTTGGGGGTGTTCCTTGTATGCAGTGGTCAGAACTTATCAAAAATGCTACAAGAAAGGTCAACCACTTGTAAGGTAAACCAGCAAACATGGATGCCCAAAGCTTATTGATGCTTATGGGGAGGACCTCATGCAGGAACCTCTTTATGGATCATACATTATAGGACACCTTCAGTGGTACTGAAAAGTCTGTTTGGGTGGTACAAGCAGGATCTACACAGTATTGGATATACATAGTATTAGGCAGGTGGTTTTAATGTTATGGCAAATTGGCCTTGAATCAATTCAGTTCTGGCCCTATATAAGTTTTGTGAAATCCTGGAGTCCATGCTTCGATGGGACAGAGCTCTTTTGGTGGCACAAGGGTAATTACCATAGTAATTCATAGTAAGGCATGTAGTTTCAATATTATGGCTGATTTACATTGAGCTAATTTAGTCCTAAAACTTGACTAAAAAAGAAAAAGTAGGATCCAGTACTTTTTTACTACTAAGAGATATTGCCTAAAGAGTCACTTCACTGTCCCAATAATTATGGAAAGCTTTTCCTCTCTAAACATGAAAAAAACATCCCTATCAATATATTTCAGATTACAAAATATTCCAATTTTCCACACATACCCCACAACCACAAACAAAATGATGCCAAAACACAAGGACAAGATAGTGCCGAAAGCATTCTAGGGTAGACCACCACCATCATCACCACCCCCCCACCCTCCTCTCTGCAAACGCATCTAGCACCCCAGTGCGAGATTCCCGAGAGTCCAGGCACCCTTTCATGGCCGCTTTGATCTTCCTTTTACTCGTGATCTTGTAAAAAAGACTAAAAGAAAAAAGAAGAGGACGGAAAAGAGAAAAGAAAGGGCTTTTTTTCTTCTGTTCTGTTAAATGAGAACAGGAAAAGGGTTTGCCCAAGCAATCGAGTTACGACGGTTCTTCTGACCGCAGCACTGACTCAACACATGAAGCCTGACCTTTTGAGCTTCTGCCCCGCCCACTGTGAAACCCGGATGGGCCTTTAGCTCTACAGGAGAGCTGAGTGCAGGTTGTGAAGTTTGGATTTTGATTAATTTTATGCTTCTATGTTCCAGTAAGGATTTAATGTGAAACTTTAGTCTTTAACTATAAGTATTCTGTTCAGTGTACTGTGGGTGTTAGCTGTGCACATACACTGTATGTAGTTGAAGGTCAAACAGGACTGCCTGAATCTATCCAGTTTGGTTCAGATGGAAAACTTTCTTATTCAGTCCTCTAAATGAGGTTGAGAAAACAATTGTGTTAGTGTAACGTACAAACACAAAAATAAAAGTCAAAGTTATTTGTTTTGCTAATGTTTTACATTGATTAACTTTGATTAACAAATTAAAAGCAAAATATTCAGAAAATAAATAAAATGTTAATTCTAATTTGGTGTCCAAAGAGGTAGGTCTAAAGGACCTACACTGAAATACCTGTAGCATTACAGTTTGAGCAAAAAAATCTAAACCTAAATTTCCAAGTCAGGATCAATGACACTAAAACATTTTAATATTTCCCCAATATTATGTGAAACATATAAAAAATTGTCTTTCAGTTTACTTAAACATGTTTTGGACCTCACTATAAACCACATACACAACACAAAGGATTTACTTAAAAAAGTCAATTTAGTTAATAGTCCATAAACCTTAATGTAATACATTGTGCTACTGTCTAAAGTACAGTGAACAAGAATTGGCCTTGTAAGAGTCACTGCCCATATTTATGGGTTTTATTCATAGGTAATATATATTTAACTGAAACCCATTTAAAACTGATTCAACTCTATACAAGATTAATAAACAGATAAAGAACCTCTAATAAGGAAGTAAAAGCATATCTGCATAACTGATACATAGTAAACACTAACCCAGCTGTGATCTAGAACTGTAAGGAGGACTGTAAAAGGAACCTGTAGCAGACTTGTTGTGGCATTACCTGCACTACATCACACAATTCAGATTCACAACATTCACAACCTAATTGTGCCTAATTGAAGGGACACTAAAGCCAGGCTTCTAAAGATATTTCTAGAAGGTAGGGGGAACTTCTGAGAAACAGCATTGGCCTTTTTTGCAAATCCACATCCAAAATTTTGCCAATGTCCAAAAAATTCACTACAGAGTAGTTATTTATGCTCCTCCCACCCTCAATGTACATCATAAGAATGCTGTTTCCTTCATTTCTGGGTGTCTACTGACTCGACTACACTTCTTTTTAGGACAAATGTCTTGGTTTATCTCGTTTATTTTACAAAATATCATTCACACACTTCAACAAGCCTTGTTTTATCAGTATGGTGAACTCTAAAAGTGCTTAAAACCTAAAAAAAAAAAAAATGGATAGATAGATAAATAGATAGATAGATTAGGAACGTTTGTCTCATCTCACCAGATGTCTAAGCAAAGAAAAATCTCCCTTTGTTGGAAACGAAAGCACTATGCTGTTGGATAAAGGAGGAGCCTTCTGACATTATATATAAATAATATATGTATATAATTTAAAAAAAGAAAAGATAAAAAAGGGGTACAAAAGATCCTTTCTGGGCACTCTACCTTACCAACAATAAATTTTGCACTATGGGAATGGCAAGAGGAGTCATGTTATTGTCTGTATTTGTATTATACCTTTGCGAGCACAAGAGCTTGTACGTGGATTGTAACGAATGAGAGAATGAAAAAAAGGAGAAAAAATGAGTTGTGAGTTTATGGAGACGCGTTGTGTGGATGGACAGCGGCTGTCTGTCACGTTTTTCATTAGCATTAAGCTTCTTTCCTGATGTTTCTTTCTACTGTCTTCTGAAGCGGAGGCCTGTCAGCGTTCCCCGTTCCTCCCAAAACACTCTAAGAACTTTCTTCAGCAGTGGAGAACAGACTTTTGACCGTATTCAGCCTGGAGAACCTATCAGAGAACTGTATTAATGAGACACAGGACGATATAGGAATCCAAAGGAAATATAAATGCCCTTTTTTTGTCCAGCCAGAAACTGACTGGCTAAATGACCTTAAAATGAAAGGTTGGGGCTGTGGTTGAGGCCCTGACCATTTTTCTGTGGTCACATGGGAAGGAAATGCAATGCAATGAATGCTAATACTGTCACCAAAGTGGGGAATATATGAACACTGTAACAGAGCAGGAATTGAGGTGTCAATCTGGTTTGTAGCTCAAACATTTACATAACAAAAAATACTGTATACTCTGGTCCTGGGTAACACTATGGCCATGGATCATATAGGACACTTTGTATCTCTACAGTTGCAGACTGTAGTCCTGTATCTGTTTCTCTGCATACATTAATATCTTCCTTTTACCTTGTTCTTTAATGGTCAGGACCCCACAGGACCACCAGAGAAAAGCTATTATGATGGGTCACATTAGATGATGGGTCATTCTCAACACTGCAGAAACACTGGCATAGTGGTGATGTGTTAGTGTGCGTTGTGCTGGTTGGTATGAGTAGATCAGTTTTCTTTTTTTTCTCTAATTTCAGGGTTCCTACTGGTCCTTAAAATGTCTTAAATTTACTGTAAATTTGCTGTAAGTATTACATTTCAAGATGGTGCGTTTAATGCCAGTGGGAAAGCACATACTAACGTTAGCGACCAGTTACTGGTTAGGAAACTAAGATTAGCGTAGAGCTAGCTTACATTAGCCGCAAGCTAGCTAACATTACTGGGGAGAAATCTAAGGTTAGCGGAGTTTACATCAGCGGCAAGCAAGCTAACATTACTGAGGAGAGAACTAAAGTTAGCGCAGAGCTAGCTAACATTAGAGGAGAGCTAGCTAACGTTACGGGGGAGAGAACTAAGGTTAGTGTAGAGCTAGCTAACGTTGCAGGAGAGAGAACTAAGGTTAGCAGAGTTAACATCAGCGGCAAGCTAGATAACATTACTGAGGAGAGAACTAAAGTTAGCGCAGAGCTAGCTAACATTAGAGGAGAGCTAGCTAACGTTGCAGGAGAGAGAACTAAGGTTAGCGGAGTTAACATCCGCAGCAAGCTAGATAACATTACTGAGGAGAGAACTAAAGTTAGCATAGAGCTAGCTAACATTAGCGGAGAGCTAGCAACCTCAACAGGGAAAGAACTATGGTTAGCTGAGTTTACATTAGCGGTGAGCTAGCTAACATACTAACATTAACGGAGAGTTAGCTACGTTACCGGGGAGAAAACTAGGGTTAGCGGAGAGCTAGCTAACATTTGCGGTGAACTAGCTAACATTCTAACATGTTCTTCATCACAATGGAACAAAATTGAAAAAGAAAATTGATAAATTCAAAATTTTAATACAATAGATTATTTTCTACTTAAGAAGTAATAATAATAACTATGTTTTTGGGCCTTAAATATATTTATTGAGGTCTTAAAAAGGTCTTTAAAAGCATTAAATTTAACTTTTAAAATGAAGCAAGAACCCTGAATTTTTATCCCATTTTTCTCCAGTTCACAAGGCCAATTCCCCAACCCACTCATTAGGACTCTCCCTGTCACTAGAGATGCCACAACAACAGGAGAATGAAGACATGTTAAGTCAGACTCCGCCTCTTTTTGAACTGCTACTGATGCAGCGTAGCCATTTAGCATCACAGCGCACTCCAAGGAAAACGCTGCGACTCGGTTCTGATAAACCAGCTTACATACGCCTTGTGCTGATCAACATCACCCTAGGAGTGATGAGATGAAAGAGCGCCATCTACCCACACAAAGAGAAAAAGGCCAATTGTGCTTTCTAAGGGCTCTGGCAGCTGATTGTGAGCTGCATGAATGGGATTCGAACCACTTGAAGCCTCGAGTAGATTACAGCACATTCTACACTTCTGAGAATATCCCACCATCTAAATTATAGCTACTCTGTGGTGGTCATGTTCAGTCCTTACAATGGATGAACAGGGTGAAATGAGGATAATTCATGATGCAGAGAAACAGATACAATCCTAAATGATTATTGGAGCTGAAAATATGATAATATGTGCAGAAAGAAGTAGGTGGTCATATTGTTACACTTGATCAGTGTATAACAAAAGTATAGCACAGCAACGTGAACGAGAAATCTACCTCTAAACCTCACAGCAACACCTGCTTGGTTTTAACCCTTGAGTGGTCCTTTATAACTCCCACCATCTGGCACAACACAGTGTGGGAATTCTGGGAGACCGATTGGTCTATTTTTCCACTGGGTGAACCAATCAAATTCAAATCAACTACTCCAATGAAGAATCTTTAGAATTTAAAAAGACTTTAAAACAAGGGAAATGCAGTATGATAGGTAGCAGCAGGTGGCAGTATACACACATTGTTTGTAGCATGCCAAAAACTATATATATAAAAAACTATATAAAACTACTTGACTTGACTTGACTTGATATATATAATAAGAAGTACAACAATGTATCATTTAGTGTTTGTTAATGGAGACGTCTCACAGATGGCAAACAGAAGCAAAGTTTTAAGAGATAATAGACATCCCTGTTAGTGGTCGATCTGTGCAAAAGGTTCAGTTTGGAAATCTGCTAAGTGATTCACGGTACAGAAGATGGGCCTAAGGCTTTTTGCAATTTAAAACATTTAAAATTGTGAGAAAAATGTAATTTTTGAATTGGTTGGGATTTTTTTTATTCCTTTGTTGGTTGAATGCTTCCTCATCTTCATGAAAGTGCATAAAAAATATTAAAGTGTCCCAAAGGAAAAACAGACAAGAAGGTACAGAAGGTTCTGAAGCATAGATTATCATGTTAAAATATCTCATTAAATGTACAAATTTGTTTGCAAAATTGTGTTGATTGAATCTGTTCTGAACTGAAGAATCTACTGCCATGCTGAGTGGCCCAGTGGAAATCAGCTGAATGGGACATAAATCTGGACTGGTTCGGCATCAGATGTTTCTTGTCCAGCCAGTTGGGAGGTGCTGGTGTACCCAGGACTGAAAAACACACAAAACTGAAAGAATCGTGGACTGGTGCGTTTTGACAAATATTGTCACTCACAGCTCTATCAGAAGAGAAGAGGGTTTTATCTCAGTGTAAATAAACTCAGACTGCGCTGTGTTCTGTGGTCAGGTTCTCCGCTTCCTAAAGAATTCCCTGCTGTTCTTCCTGCTGTCTCATTACTCTTTATGTTGATGTAGATGATCTATACATTTGTAGTTTGAATTTTGTGTAAATGAATACTTGCTCATCGTTTTTTGTTTCTTCAAGTTTTTTCTTGTTTGGTCTATTTTCTACAATAAATCATTTATTTAGCCTACATAACATACTGTTTACTCTTTTACTGCTGCCGAAATCTAACATATGGCCTTAAACTGAGCACAAAAATCTAACTTATCATTAGGACAAACTGGCTTGGTCCACAGGGCAGGTAAAAGTGGCCAAAATTCAACATTTGTAGTCATATGTGCCAAAATGCAATGAGACTGATATTTTCTATTCTGATTTGGACCAGTTCAAAAGGTGGTATTCATGGCATGAAACTGGCTTACCAATTATAGTTGCACTTTGTTTTCCGATAACTGTAGAACAATATCAATAAATCAGTAATCTAATCAAAGAATTTATATAAACTTTTTATTTTGATGCCTGACAAAAAAAAATATTTTGTCAGTAATCAAATTGTGTGTTCATGTGCACTTAATAATTGGATAATTGCATCAAATCTGATTTTGTTGGTAATACCATTACTGTGTTTACATGCATGTATTTTTTCTGTCATCAGATTATTATCTGTGATTCAATCAACACAAATCAAATGTTGTGAGTAATCCAATCAGTGCACTTAAAATGTACATTTAATAATCCTGTAACTGCAGAATTTTTTTTTGTCAGTTGGGTTTGCATTCACTTAACACTTGCGAACAGGGCCACAGGAGGGCGCTGCTGCAGCATAAGCTTAAGAAAAGCTTTAAATATGAATTTAATACTATTTTATAAAAAGGAGTATGTATGGCTAAAAAAATATCCCCTTCTTAAGGAACACATTTGCGGTGCTAAGCTGCAGCCACTGGAACTGCTTAATAGCTTCTGTGATGCTGGAGAAGATGAAACCGAAACTTTACGTGAAGCACAAAGAATAAAACATTTACTATATAAAAATATTTACATTAGAATGCAACATAATTGCCAATATCTTTAATAATAAAAATGAGTCTCCAGCACTGCAAGCACAGGAAGCTCGTTACTGCCCCAGGCTAATTGGGGGAAGTGAAAGGCAGGGGCCTGAGGACAGAATCCAGTGTTGGAGGGGCTTTGTTTGGATCACGTATAGAGTGCAGCATGACCCAATTAGTGTCACCTGATAGGAGGGCCTCTCATCAGCGTAATTTACTGAATCTAAAGGACAAATGAGTCTGCAGCTCTTTACTAATGCAAATTACCACAGGCCACCCACCTCTGGCCTGCAAACACTGACGTAACGCTCGCTATCGCTGCCAATAGGTAGATCTGCAAACAGGGCGCTCGGAGGGGCACGGCCGGGGCGGGCACGGACTGCTCTGGGTTCACAGTTTACAGTTTAGTGATGAAAAAAGGCAACACTAACCGGAAAACACGAGGCTGACCAAAACAACACAGATTTTGTCAATAACCCAATCAATGCATTTATGTGCACTTGTGCAATCTGTTTAATGCAAAAAAAGTCAGATGACTGCAGCAAATCTGATTTTGTCAGTAATCCCATTAATGCATTTAATTTTGTTTTAATAATATTGTAAGAAATCTCATCATTGCCGGGCTCTGTGTGGTCCAGCGGGCTAAGCGCTGCCACTATGATCACGAGATTGCCGGTACGAATCCTGTTTATGTAGCTTGCCATCGGCTGCATTGTCCAAAGGATGATGTGGATCATCACAAGGCGTCTGTGAGCTGATGTATCGGATTCGAGTCGCTGCGCTTTCCTCCATATCCATATAATTTCCTCCTGCTGTGATGCTACTTGGCAATGCAGCATCAGAAAAGAGGCAGAGTCTGACTTCAAATGTATCAGACAATGCATGTGCTAGAATTCTCATTCCTGGTGTTGGGGCATCACTAGTGATAGGGGGAGTCCTAATAAGTGGGTTGGGTAATTTGGGAGAAAATGGGATAAAAATAAGGAAAAATCCAATCAATGCCTTGACATGCACTTAATAATCCAATAACTGCAGAAAATCTGATTATCAGCAATCTCATTAAGTGGGTTCCTGTGCACTTACATCCGAATGTAAGTGAATTACTGCAGAAAATCACGTCAGTAATCTAATCAACGCATTCACATGTAATAATTAAACTGTCTCTAATGTACTTAATAATCTGATAACTACAGAAAATCTGATTTTACTGGTTATACCATATGTACTTAACTGGATAAGATTGAATTAAGTTTCATCAGTAATTTCACTGGCGGGTAAAATATTCCTAATAATCTGAAAAATGCAGAAAATCTGTGCAAACAATAAATCAAATACCTGCAGAAAATCAGAATGTCCGTGTTCTAACCAATGCATTTCCATACTCCTTATAATAGAATTGCTGCAATTCAGATTATTAGTAATCCCTCTGTTTTAATTTACACTTATTAATCTGATAAATGCAGCAAATCTACTTGTCACTAATCCTCAACATCAACATGTTTACATGCAATTAATAATCAGATAAAAAGTCAGGTTTTCTCAGTAATTTAATCAATAATGAAGACACCTAAAGCAGATAAAGAGAATAATTTTTTCTGCAGTTAATCGGATTAAGATGCACTCGGGCAGAGTTCTGGGAAGAAAATAGGCTGCGGAGATGAATGTGTTCTGGACTCCGGATGGTTTTGTGACCTGCATACGACCGCTAATGTAATATGGAAGCACATTTATCTTCATGCTAACCTAAAGCCAAAGCTAATTAGCTCTGGGTTTGTGCCAACAACACAGGCACAGTGCCAAATGTATCCAGTTCACTGAGTTTACTGCTCATGTCCTTTCATTTACCCTCTACATAAACCCAGCTTTACCTGCAGTATCGGAAAACTGAGTGAGTGTGTGTATATACTGCTTTAATCAGACTATACAACATGAGCGTTTTAATAGCCAAAGCATTAGGAACACACCAAATTGTGAGAAACTTCAATGTTTATTGTACACAACTTAAAATAACCAGACTGACCGCAAATTACATGTCTTAAAGAATTAAAAAAAAAAAAAAAACAACAACAAAAGAATACAAAAGTAAAAAAAGATTCAAATTTAAAAAAAGATTCAGACATTTCCAAACCGCTCGGCTCGTTTTCTCTTCTTAGCCTGAAACACAGAATTTCACAAATATTAGCAACAGGACACAAATACAACATAAAGGAATGTAGATCAAAAGAAATTAATGTTTTATCTTTGAGTTGTACAAAAGAATCAATTAATAAGACACGTACACAATGTGAATCTGTCTGGCCGTTAAATTTTAAGATAAACAGACCAAAAGAAATGATCAGATCAACTTTTTCTTCCTTCACCTGTAAAGTTGCCTTTTGAAAGATATGAGGATTCTGTCTCACAGCGACAATATAGAAAACCTAATTCTTTATAAAATCAGCTCTTTTCTGCAAATCTTTACCCTGAACCTATAAATCTGCTCCAAAATATCTTGGAACTTGTGTTTTTTTTTTTTAATTCTCCTTTAATGTTGAAGAAAAAACTTTTTAAATATGTTGGCACTACATGGGGTAAAATACTGCAGAACTTAGAGACATATTTTAATGTATATTTTGTTGAAGCCTTGTCATACCTCTGAATCCTCAGCTCCGGCTCCGGCTGCAGCTGCACCCGTCTGAATCCCGAACCTCTCCTTCCTCTTCTTCAGCTTCTCATCCTCCTCAACCTGCACACGCACACAAGAAATAATAATAGATTTTAAAAACTATGCTCTTAAAATTAAAAGTTGCTTCAAAAGGGTCATTGACCGATTAATGATGCGTCTTCATGGCACAAAAGTGGTTGTTCTAAAGGATGGTTAAAAATAGTGATTGGACAAACCGCTTCCAATATAAAACCTGCCGATACCGATACAAATACTGATAAAAGGGCTCTTTTAGTTTATTATTAGTACTACGATTAAGGTTACATAATGAGACTGAAACAGACCACACAGTTCTTTAAATGCACAGTAAACACAAGTGCATTTATTACAATTTCTGAGCTGAATTAATCAGTGTTTTTTTTAATAACAGATTGATTTCTTAGTGCTGGTTAGAGTGGATAGGATCTGTGGTTTGATATTCAATGTGGATTATGGCTGTAGTTCACCTGAGATAGTTACTTATTACATTCACAATGCCGGAAGGCAGCCGACAGCCCAATGCTAGCTAGGCTAACAGACTGCAGATCGATATTTCTGAACTAAATTATTTGCTGTTTTTAACAGCAGATGGGTGTGTTTGTGCTGGTTAGTGTTTCTAGATCCTGTGGTTTTATAGGATATGTGGATTATGACTATAGTTTACTCCAGTCTGTAGTTAAAACCTTTACAACACCAGAACGCAGCTGCTGTTGGTTCAGTGCTAGCTAGGCTAACAGACTGCTGGTGGTAATCTGTTTACCCCTCGGGCGCTGACCTTACAAATATTAAAAGTATATATAAAAGTAGCCGTTCTGCTGTTCGACGTTTCCTAAGTAAAAATTTACAGACAATTGACTTTTTTTGTAGACAAACAGCTAAAGTTTAGTCAGTCAGCCGCAGACTGAAGCTGCTGGGGGTTCAGGGTAAACTGTGGAACTGAAACCTGGATCAGTGATGCGTTTCGTGTTAACGTTACGGCGGGTTAATTTTCCAGCTCAAACTGCAGACTGGATTAGGGATCGTTAAGTGGATCGTTCGCGGTTACACGATATCCGATACGCTGATTACGTCAATATCGGCCCCCATTATGATATTGTATCAGATCAATCCCATCTCTAGTTCAAAATAATCCACAGGAAGAACCTTTTTGTTTTAAAGACTGTAGGAATGCAACAACAGTAATGTTGTGTTTCAAAGCCTATGCATACACACACACACACACACACACACACACACTTACTTGTTGGCAAATCAACTCCCCAACAAACTAGCATTTTTAATACATCTGTATTTTTGCTGTAAGCAAACAATAAAATGTACTCCTGCTAGTGCTGGGCGATAAAACGATAACGATATCAGGCAGCGCGCTGAACTGGCTCTGCCAATTCATTTAAAAGCTGTCTGAGCTCCTTGTACCCACCTGGCAAGATGTGAACATCCTGGTGTTTGTCCACAAGGCTCTGAGTCTGCTAGTGATTTTGGCCATAACTCCCTTATTCTTTCACTTATGAGTAAAAAGAAACCTGTAGCAGAAAGTGATTTGATTTATATTGTGATATATATCAATATCGGCTGATATGAAAAACTACATCGTGATAAAAAAAAATTCCATATCGCCCAGCCCTAACTCCTGCACTCCAATATATATGAGCTTTTTAAAGGTGCGCTTTCTTCAGCACATATTCTAGGGCTGCTGCAAGAAGCTGAGTGTGATCAGTAGCATATCAGCTGTAACTGGGAGGGTAAAGAGTGTTTTTTACAGCATGACTTGGTAAAACAGGCTGCGCTTTAAATCCAGCAGCTCCAGTGAAAAGCTCTGCGGGTCCTTTACAGCTCACACTGCCACTGTTCCGACTCGGCAGGGGGCATCTCCCACAGTGCCCTGCTCTGTGCTGGTGACAGTGTTGATACAGTGCAAGCCAATCTGGTTCAGATCTCCAGAGATCATCAAGTTCATTTCGCTGCCTCCAGTGTGCCCCCCACCCTCACCATGTTTTCTCTCTGCCTCCTCGAACCGTACTGGCCAAACACAGGGCCTCCGCTCCCTATTCACCAGAGCCACTGGAGAAGAGACTGAATTAGTGACAGTTATTATTCACACTAATGAGTAAAACCCGCTGCGGCTCACAGAACCAAACAGTGACGTCCTCCTGCAGCCGCGGGAATGTTCACTTCACAACAAAACGGGACAAATTTCAGAATTTCTATTTAACTCCACTCTACTTGTTGCTACTTTACACTTTAGCATGGTCATTAAATGCCTATAGAAATGTTTCTTGTTTTTTTCTCCATTCGAAAGAAATTAAATGTGGTCACAAGTAAATTTTTTCAAGTGGCACTAGATCTGGATCTGCTCCCCCTGCTTTTTAATTGGCCGGGTTTGTAATGACGTGACGTCAGAAGGTCTGCATTGTGCAGAAAGCAGGGCATATGGCCTCCTCCAACTCTTTAAGAGGCTGCATGTGTGAAAGTGTGTGTGCTCGCGTGCATAATCACAGCAGGACAACGACCGATTCTCTACACTGCTTGTGGGTGTACAGAGCTCAATCATCCAGTGCACAGCGTTAAATGCTCAGTGTTTTATGAAGAGCTAAGGTGCTGAAATACCTCTAAAACCTGTTTGTGAATACTAGAGATAAGAATAAGCCATTAAATAATGGAAAAACAAACATTATAAATAGCAATGCAAGTTATAATAAGCTACAAGCTATATTAGACAAACAGCTTTAAATCAGTTTCTGGGTCAGAATGCTTCTCCAGAAATGTATAATACTGCATAACCAGTGTCATTAGGGTCAAATTTTGTGATATTACTCCACTTTACTTTTTATCTACTTCTGTATCTCTCAGCTTGTCAACAAATGCATGTGCACAGCTGTTCACAAAAGGGCACTAAAAGTGACTTTTATTTACTGCAAAAAACTAAAATGACATATCATTGACACATCCAAAATGTTGGGGGAGGAGCCCAAAAGCAAAAAATACCCACTCTTATATAGAATATGCTGCATAAAAGAAACTAGTTTTACTCTATAACCTATTGATATGACAGTCTTGTGCAATATGCAATAGAAAAGCACCTTTATAGTGAATTACCAATCCTAAACCCCAGCCTTCTGTCTGTTAGAGAATATTTAATATTTTATCATTTAACATGGCCAACAAACAACTACTTTGGCAGAATATGAGAAAAATTGTGTAATGAATCACAGACTGTTGTCTTACTTTATATTCAGGAATAAATGTTTCAATACAGGCCTTGTAAAAAAGCGCAAAAATATTCTTAAATACGTCTTTCGATCAAACCATAATTATCATAATTATCTTCTAAAAGACGTGCACAGAATGTTGCATGCAGTGTGCGATGCATAAGACCTTCAAAACATGGTTGTGTGGACAGCTAATAAAAACACTGGATGATAAATCTGCAATGTAATCTAAATTGTCCAATGCACATATTGATGTTCACTTGTTCATACTGGAAGAAATTAAGCATATAACTTGGGATAAGAAAAAGGAGGAAAGCGAGGGGGGAGGAATCGGCTCCAGAACAGCCCCTAAATCCAGAACATATCAATAAAAGTTCATCCTTGCACCTTAAATCACTGCTAAAACATCAATAAAAACCATGAAGCTATGGATCAATTTTCCTAAATCCACCAGTCATCAATTTAAGGAGGACACAATGTCATTTTTGACAAATTACTGTTCTGATATTGAATTGTCCACTCTTTAGAAACTGCCTACTGACCTGAGTTTTAACCGACTGCACCAGTCGTTCCTAAATAGTTATTTTAGCTGATTACCAACAGGAGGCGACAACCCTCAAAACTCATTACTCATCTATCAACAAACAGCTTATCAAGTATCTAGACAGCAGGCCAAGAATCCAGTCCAACGTACTAAACTATCCTGGATGCAGGCTGGAGGAAAGGTTCTGCTGAGACTATGAGTATGGAAATAAGGAGTTTATCATTACTTGAATTTAGTTTTTTGTGCAAAAAGCTTGACTGTTACCAGGCTACGCAACTAGCTTAATACTTGGCACACATACATTTCTATATCGTTTATATATTGATCAAAATCAATGATATACTTTTATATGACCTGGGGCAGGGATCAATTCATGTGGTTTTATGTGGCTACAATTCCATAAAAAATAAATCCAAAACAGTCAACCTTCTGACTGAATATTTAAGAAAAACAGTCCTCATTGAGCACAAAGATAAATAGAAGGGTTACCCCTATTAACAAGAAAAAAAAATTGTTGAATACTTTGTGTAAGAACTTACAAGCCAATCTCAACCCTATTAACCATCAGCTCTGAGAGAGATAAAAAAATAAAAAAATAAATAAATAATAATAATAATAATAATAATAATAATAATAATAATACAAACCCAACCTTGTTCTGGTACAGCTGACTTTCATCAAATCAGGATATTAAAAATCTAAATCTAAAAAAACAGAAAAAAACTAAATCAAGTGAGCTGGTTATTAATTCTGGAACCTTCCAACACCCCAGAACTCATAGCTGATTGTTTCAACCAAGCAGTTCAACCTCACCTGCTCACACAACTGCAGGTCGTCAACAGCCTATTTTGACATTACAGAGCACAAATCCAACCTCAGGGTTCAGAGGTGAAAGGTCTTGGACATTTTGACAATATGGACTGAGAGATGGAGAAGCAAAAAGAGAAAATAAACACTAAAAACATTCATCCATCTTCCTGCACTGCACAAAATTACGCCACCTATCATGATAGTCAAAAGTCATATAGTCATATAGTTTTATCTTGGATGTCAGAATTTCAACTGGAACTCTCCTACAGGTTAGATTTACTACTATGTAAGTCAGGATAGTCTCACTAACCCCAAGTTGAAAATCTAAAGATGTCTGTACTGCAAATCCAAAAAAAACAAATTAAAATAAAATAAAAATATTATTCAGCTTATCACTTATATCTATCAGTCATAGACACAGTACTGGCCAACTTGCAAACTATCTGTGGACATGTTTATGCAGTATTTTCTGCACTCAAATCCAATATAATGTCTTATAATAAGCTAGTATCACTAACACCGCTAACCTGGGTTTAACCAGTGGTATGAAAAAGTTTAGGCACCCCTGATAAATTTTCATAGTTTTCCTTTATAAAGCATTGGTTGCTTAATCAGCAATTTCAGTTAAATATAGCATATACCCGGCGAACCCAGTGATCTTCGAGAAGTGAAATGAAATTTATAAGATCTACAGAAAGTGTGCAATAATTGCAAAGAAAAATTAGGCAGGTGCATTTATTTGGGCACCCAACAGAAAAAAATACATAAATATTTGGTAGATCCTGGGTTTGCATCAACTAAACTACATGCTTTCAATGAGAGTCTTGCTGAAGGTATTTTGGATCATTCTTCTTAAAAAAAAAAAAAAAAACACTTCAGTTCAGTCAGGTTTGATGGTTTCTGATCATGGACAACCTGTTTTAAAATCACACCACAGATTTCCAAAAAGGCCTGGGGACTGAGATGATCATTCTGCTGATATTGACTGGAATCAATGAGACCCTCAACTTTAACAAGATTCCCAGCACCTGCACTGAACACACAGCCCCAAAGCATGATGGAACCACCACCAAATTTTACTGTGGGCACCAAGTGTTTGTCTTGGAATGCTGTGTTCTTTGTCCATCATGCATACCACCCTCCAAATAACCCCATTTTTGATTCATCAGCCAACAGCACCTTATTCCAAAATGAAGCTCAACCACTGTTTGTGGTGTGTTATTAGATTAGGCTTCTTTTGCATTTCTCTCCCATACAGCCTCTCCTTGTGCAAAGTGTGCTGAAAAGTTGAATGATGCACAGTGACACCATCTGCAGCAAGATGATGTAGATATTTGGAGCTGGTCTGTGGGTTGACTATGACTGTTCTCACTATCCTTTTCCTCTGCTTATCTGAGATTTTTCTTGTCCTGCCACTTTAGACCTTAACTAGAACTATGCCTGTGGTCTTCCATTTCCTCACTAGGATCCTCACAGTGGAAATTTACTGCTGAAATCTCTTTCAGCTGTTTGTATTCTTCCCCTAAACCATCCCTAAACCATGATGCATAATCTTTGTTCAGGATTTGCGAGTTCATTTGAAGCTTCCATGTTGCCACTCTTCAAAGAAGATGCAAAGAGAAAAACTTGGAATTGGCCACTACATTGTTATAATTGGATTCACCTGTGTATGTAGGTCAAGGGTCAATGAGCTTATTAAACAAAATGTGTCATCCAATAATTAGTGCTAAAGGTATTTAAATCAATACAACGACAAGTGTGCCCAGATTTATGCACCTGCCCAATTTGGTTTAAAGAATTATTGCACATTTCCCGTAAATCCAAAACCCTTTTATTACTGTGTTTGTCTGCTATATGACACTTAACTAAAATTGCTGATCTCAACAACCAATCATTTATAAAAGAAAATCATGAAAATTATAAGGGATGCCCAAACTTTTTAATACCACTGTATCTAAATGTTTAGCTGGAACACATTCACCTCGAGTGTGACATCATTGCCAGCAAGGACATCCCACACCTGAGGTAAATGGAACGCAGCATTAGAAAGGAAAGGTGTCCAGGAAGAAATCTCAGTAAGGGACAGTGAGCGGATGGTGGGGGGTAGGGAGTATGGTGTAGGGAACGATTTGCAAGCTGTCGACTGATTGCCTGGCCAGTGAAAAGTAGTGGGCCCCCTTCTCTTGTCCACTGGCCTGCTCATCCATCCCCCTTTGAGCCCCCTGGGAGGAGGTCTGTTGCGTTGTGGCCTCACTAAATCAACATTGTTATAATGATGTGTCACACTTGACCCCCTGCAGCTCTGGTCGCTCACATGGGTGTCAGGACCCACAATGGCCGACCCTCCATCTCGTATGGACTCATGACAGATTTTGATTCATGGGATAGTCCAGGCTCTGTCACCAGAAAATTACCCCTATCAAAATGCCAGCACCTTCCATTCATCAACTCCTTCACTCTCAAACCCTGACCAGCCAAAGCTGTATCTCTCCCTCTCTCTCTCTCTCTCTCTCTCTCTCTCGAATATTAAGATATTTTTCACCCTCAGCTAGTACAATGAGGACTCAGGTGAACAAGTCTTCAGATACAATCACAAAAACCAAAACCTAAATCACAAAAAACAAAAACTTCTGAAATTACTCAAGAGCACAATGTGGCCTAAATGACTTTTAATAAAGAAGCCAAATGAGAGAATCACAATTATTTTAAAGTATTTCCAGAAAAAAAGAAACAAATCACATACTAGTGCACTTGCACTGGATGCCTGCTGTGGGATTTAAATGAAAGCAAGTGGATTTTTAGCTGTTATTCTGAGCTGGATTGTTCGCTGATATTTCTAGAGATGCCAAGTGCACCGTGGCAATAAGGTAAGTCTTGCTATTTGGTATAACTTGTATTCATCTTCTGTAGTTTATTCTATACCTGAGGTAAGAAGCCTAGAATAGTGGGTTAATCGCAAACTCAAATAGCACTAAGCAATGGCAAAGTTGGAGTGGTTTAGCTGCAGGCCTGGAACATGTTAACTACTGCATTAACGTTTTTTCTGAGCTGGATTATACACTTGTTGTTGTTTACAATGTTGCAAAAACCCAGGTTCATTATAGGGGTTAATTAAAGTAATCCCACACTGCTGAGAGGTAAAATCAGTGTGTGTACAAGTGTGGTACCAGTTGGTAGTAAAAGGCTAATGCACACAGTATTATACCATACATTTTCATATCATGGTATACTGTGAAATTGATAACTGCTGCAACTCTGGTAGGGAACCATAACAAATGTATATTTCCATGTGAATATTAAGACTTAAATTGGCACAACCCACCCAGTCTGTTTTCATTCTGACTCCATTCCCACATATTCACCCTACTTTAGCTCAAGCTCTATGAAAGCCTTCTGCCATGCTGTCAGCACCCCCACCCCCTATAAAGACACCTCATGATCCTCCCCATGATCTTCCAGTCCCTCATGCCAGCAGCTGCCAGCACAGCTCTGCCTGATGCTGCATTCCTAATGAGTAACCTCAACAATCACGTCAGTCTGACGCCAGCCAGGTCAGTGTGCCCAGCTCCCTGCACCCACCCCAGGGCCCCTCATTAGGCAGGCCCCTCCGACACCACTGTCCCCCACCACCACCACAATGAAACTCAGAACACAGTGGGACTGGGGGTAACGTGGTGAGAATCCCAGTGTGCAGCTCTCCTTCACTGCTTACCTCACAGCGACTGGGCTGCATCGTAATTGAATTACGTAATTCACGGCAGGGGGCGGATTCAACCTGGGTTAGTTGAGAAGGTGTAGTGGTATTAAGGGGATTCAGCTGCGTAACAGGGCTGTTCACTGACCAAAAAAAAAAAAAACCTGGAGATACAGTGTATATATTATAAAATACAATTCAAGATACTGGGAGTATATTGCAATTGTATTAAAACTGAATAGCTTAAAAAATGCTTCCATAGCTTTGGACGAACCAAATAGCTTAAAAAAAAAAACAAAAAAAAAAACAAAAAAAAAAAAACAACCAAAAATATTTGAATTGATACTTTTGTACACCCCAATGCAGAAAGTGCATAATGTGTAAACTTTTTACTAAATGATTCCAGTTACTCAAAAAGAAAAAGTGAATTTAATTTCTTTAATACTTGATTTTTCTTTGTTAATTTATAAAAAAAACAACAACACACACACACACACAAATGAGCTAGTGTCCCAATACTTTTGTCCATACAGTGTATACTTTCCATGCACCCCCATGTCATTAGTATTTTGTGTTCATTTTGTATGATTTTTTAACAGTCCTTCAGACAAATGCTGAATAATGAGCTGAAATACTGGAACGGAGTGACCTCCATAGCTATGCTGCGTTTGTAAGCTGTTGCTTGTGTACAGGCAGGGGCTCGCTAATTTTCATATCTGTAGTGACGCCTGCTGGAGGAAGACAGCTGTCTGATCTGAGTCGTTGATACTTGTCAAGAAGCTATTTTGTCAAGATGTCAAAGCCATTATTTATCACCATCATGTCAGCACCCCAGCAGAAAGACCTTAAAAGTTAAATAAATGACAATACATTAATCTAATACTGTCCCATCCACAGCCACAAACAATAGGAAGTGTTAGAACCGTTTTACACTCTAATGTATGTCCAAATGTGTGGACGCCCCTCCCTTCTAATGAAGTTGCACCCATTGCTGACACAGATGTGCAAAATGCACCCACAGAGCTTGCTGATAGAATAATTATCTGGAGCAGATAAACATAAAAACAAGAAGCTATTGGCACAATGCCTAATGCCAATTTAGAGAGCAGTGGAACTGTGTTCTCTGGAATAAGGATGCACTGTTCAATACTTTTAAATGAGGTGAGTTAGAGTTGGGCATGAGATAAGTGAGGTGCCTGATGGTGGTGATTCAAATTCCTGAGTTCGATTGTTCTCTTTTGCTGCTAAATGCAATCCTCACAACAATGCTCCGAAAAAGCCTTTGAAAAAGTCCAATTTTCTTATTTATATTCTTAATTTTAATAATAAAAAAAAGTATTAATAAATGGAAAGGTACTCAAAATATTTTATACATATATGATACATACTATGCCCTCCCTCCACACACCACCCATCACACCCAGTGCTTACTCTCAGACTCCTCCACTACGTACGGACTGGGCTCAGCTCGGCTCAGGAGTGTGACGGATTCGCATGGGTCAGGGTTCAGGTTGACTGAGCTGTCAGAGCAGAATGATATGGCTGAACTCTATTGTGTAGAAACTGCTGAGCTTCAGAACAGCAGATCAGATTCTCAGAAGAGCTTCAAGTACAAAGAACGAAGAGCAGCAAAGCCGCAATTCAGCAGCTGTGCTCAACTCAGAACAACGCTGAAAAATTAGCTCTAAAACTATGTTACTATCAGGAGTTATCTGTTGCAAAATTACTGCTAGTGATTAAATAGATAAAGTAATATATACATTTCTTTTTTTCTAATTTTTCCCATTTTCTCCCCAGTTTACACGGCCAATTACTCAACCCACTCACTAGGACTAGTAATGCCCCAACACACCAGAAGGATGAAGACTAACACATGCTCCCTCCGATACATGTGAAGTCAGACACCGCTTACGATACATCAGCTCACGGACGCCCTGTGCTACAGACATCACCCTAGGAGTGATGTGGGGAGAGAGCACCACCTACCCACCCGGAGAGCTCCCTCTAAGCGCCGGCAGCTTGATGGCAAAGCTGCATGAGTGGGGGTTCCAACCTGCGACCTCCCGCTTATAGTGGCAGCGCTTTGGACCGCTGGACCACTCAGCACCCATTTAAGTAACATTAATTTTTAATTATCGTTTGTACCATTGTGGGCTTAAATATGTCCTTCCGCTAAAATCCACTTTTTTGTATTTTGTGAAATAGGTCTCTCTGAGTTGAATATGCATTCTGCACATAAAACTGTTCCTCAACCTTCAGTGTCTGCAGTAGCTAGTAAAAGGAAATATTTAGAAAAACGAGCCGATCAGGAAAAGCACCGTGTCTGCGTCAACCCGTGAATTAGTATTCATTGCCTCGCCCACCTTGGCTCGCGACCGCCCGCAGGCAGTGCTGAAGGCAAGCAGCGACACAGTCTCGTCAGATAGGAGCTAATAGCGTTAGGAACAGAATGGCAAGTTAATTCCTTTGTTATTTGTGCAAATAACACATCATTGTTTTATATGCTTTGCCCAGTAATTCAGAGCTAGACCTGGACTACCCACCTCCATGTGTTACTATAGGTTTACATAGGATCTCGCGTTTCACAGAGACCCTAAGACTAGGTCAGTGGCTCAACTGCACTTAACAGGGCATTACACATGGTGTAAAATAACAGATGACATGGCAAAGACTGTTATTAGTGTAAAATGTATTTATTTTAACTGTTTTCTGTCTTGCTGCTTAGCAGTGCTGTTAGCCAATTAGAGGCAATATTTTTGCATGTATGGTACTTGCTGCCTGATTTGCTCACATTCGACTAAACAGCCACACAGCAAAAAAGCTGCTGCCACAATTCAATTTAGCCCTCACTTACTGCACATTTGGAAGCCATTTACCTCCAACCAGCGCCTATTACATCCGCCCTCACCGACCACAGCTTCCTCTGCTCACAGAAACTCTGAAAAACACTGGAGCTCCAGCTGAAATCAAAGCACTGCCCAGTATAACTCTACAGCAGGCTATTACCTTCAGTATCAGAGTTAATAGGTGTCATGCCATGTTCAGTATGATCGAATTTTGTTGCGTTTGTGAGCAGCAATGTTCAGCATGTGTTGTGTAAAATAAAAAAATAAAACCAACAAACCTTTTTAGAAACAGAGGAGACGTTCATCCCAAAACGCTCTGCTCTTTTCTTTAAGACCTCCACATCAACCTGACAAACACGGAGGACAGAGTGAAACATTTTTATTAAAATAAATGCTTTTAAAGAATTTTTTAGAATTATACAGCATCACCTATAAAATGGCTTTTTGCTTCATTTTCCTAATGAGCTACTGGATTTTCTTTTATTAAACAAAAAATACAATATATATAATACATTTTAATTTACCTTAATATAGACCTTACTATTGAGCAACCGAAAAAAATAAAAAATAAAAAAACCTCTTTACTACCTTTAAAATGATCATATAACTTGGTTTATGCAGTAAAATGTGTTACATTTTCTGCTGAATATATTTTAGATAATAAATTAGGCAAGTTAACAGTAACTGCACATGAAAGAAAGAATATGTTACAAAAAAAATAATTGTGCTGCTGGTCAAACAGTTGTCTCTCGTAACAGTCCCAAAAATAGATTTAAATAGATTTAATATGATCTCTAAATTTAATCTACATTTGTTCATAATAAAAGCATGTAAACTTACACATAGCCAGTCCTGATGGTTCATAGACGTACATTCCTGATTATTCTATTGTATTTATTTTGTAATGTCCTTCTGTTAGACTGTTAAACTCGTAAGAGCAAAAAGACCAATATCTACATATTCCTTCTTTCAATTTAAAAAGTATCAGAATCCAGAATGTATTTCATACTCACATTTGTTTTGGACATGGCAGAGGCTCCTACAACACAAAACAGCGGCAGTCAGATTAATATAAAAACTTTTTATACATTTCCAGTTAAAGATATATCAGATATCATCTCACCTTTAGAGGGGGCTGATGCTGTTGCTGGAATTCCAAACCTGGTAAAAGACGCAACAAAAAAAATATATATATATTTAGCATGAAAAATGCACATTATTTGGTCACAGTTAATTTATTTTATATATCCTGGAGAGTCTCACAAGGATCTATTGTAGGCCCGAATACACTTATGTTATACACTAATTATAACATAATACAGTTATAATGGTAAATATGGGGACTTAGACAGGGTCTAAGGCAGGGGTGTCCAAACTCTAGCCCGCGGGCCATTTGCGGCCCATTTCCTTTTTTGGAGCGGCCCGTGAGGTATTTTAGAAATAGAATGAAAGTTGGCCCGCTGTTAAGCAGGATTTTATAATGTGAGATTCAAAGTTTAAACGCTAGGTGTCAGAAACGAGCCTAAAAGCGGAGAGGGTGCAGTTTTAGAGCAGAAAATTGGGCCAAAGAGTCTAAAAGCGGAGAGGCTGCGCAGTTGTAGCTCAGAAAAATGGACCAAAGAGTCTAAAAGTGGAGAGGCTGCGCAGTTGTAGCTCAGAAAAATGGACCAAAGAGTCTAAAAGTGGAGAGGCTGCGCAGTTGTAGCTCAGAAAAATGGACCAAAGAGTCTAAAAGTGGAGAGGCTGCGCAGTTGTAGCTCAGAAAAACGGGGCAAACTGTCTAAAAGTTGCCATAATTAAGGAGTTTAATATTAACAGACATCATGAAATTAAACATCATTTTGAAAAATCTTAGTTTACACAACACTGTCAAAGATAAAGATAGTAAGTCAAGTAAAATGATGTGTAAATGAAAGTAATCAGGAAAATGTATTATTTAAAGTGGTATATTTTATTATATAGAGTCTGTGGCCCGTGACTTCAAATATATTTCTCCTTCTGGCCCCCAACAAAAAAAGTTTGGACACCCCTGGTCTAAGGGAATAAAGTACTTTATTTAAGCACAAAAACCTACAAAGCAACATCACTGCAATCCAAAAACCATCAACACTGAGGTTATTTACTTCCATCTTAAAGTTTGCTGACATTATTACATAATAAAACAAAATATTAATAAAACTTAAATAAATTTCAGACCATATTTTTTTGACTGAACAGAAAGAAATTCTAGTCACAACATGTATTATTGTAAAGTCACAAATTTAGCTTAAAGGTTCTGACCTGGCAGCACGAGCAGCTTTCTTGTTGTCCAAAGTTTCTGGGAGGTTAAAGCGCTCTGCCCTTTTCTGCAATCTCTAAAAAAATAAAAAATTAAAGAGAAGAACAACATAAAATAAAGATTATGTAATTTAATCACATTGTTTTATATAAAATTAATACAATAATCAGATAAGTGTTTATTTTATTTAAGTGTCTCAGGGCAAAAATGTGAAAACTACGAACCTGGTCATACCTGACAAATGAATAAAAAAAATGACTTTCATTCTCAATGTAAATCTAAATAAATACAACATTCTTAACTTCAAAAAGATTTTTAACCTATTTAAATATTAGTCCATAAAGGTGATTTGTCCACTTCTGGATTTCCTGGCTCAACACAACTGATTCCTCTTTCTAAGGATTTTAAATGGTTTGAAATCTAAATCAGTTATAAGAGCTGGTGCCCCTGTTCCAGTTAGACCAATTGTAATTAACATACCTCATCACCAGAAGACGGGGCAGTGATTTTAACAACAGCTTTCTTGGGTTCCCTGTAGAGAAAGTAAATAAATAAATAATTAAAAAAGAAAAACACGCAAAATCAGCACAATTTCAGAATACAAAGAGTCTGGAAGTCAATGTTAAGTATGTCATTTTGGTCCATTCCTCATGAAACTCTGACATAATATAAGGAACAATGATCAGATTGATAATGTCAAAAAGTAACAAAACAAAAAAAAAAATACATACAAGATTTTTGCATGACAGCAATTATTAATTTATTTTTTTGCAAGAAATTCCCTATAAACCCTTCATGAAATTCACTGATCAGAGCCGTAGCGCCATCTGCTGGACAAAATGCAGAAACATGTGCTGTACTCTGTTTACAGTGTTTCAGCTTTACTAAACTCAGTGGATTCTCCTAGAGCTGAGTAAAGCAAAATCAGCATATTTTCTTCTGAAATGTACTTACGTTTCAGGCTCAACTACTGTTTCCTGTTCCTGGACTGCTTCCTCAGCTTTCGGGGACGCCTCCTAAAACAGATTTAGTCTCTAGTCAGATTCATTCAGTTGCATATTTAAAGGAACCTCAGCAGGAGCAGGCTGCACGGATGTGTCACTACATACTAACATAAAAGAACAAGGAGATATTTCAACCTTACATTTAGAAAACTATAGGAATGCACTGAATACTTAAAAAATATTCACCCTACAAACATTACAAACTGTTGACAAATGGCAGATTTACGTTCATTTTGACTCTCAAGTCACATAAATAAAATAAGTGAGACTGAAAACCTTATTTAATCACATTTGGTATCAGTTTACTACCTCTTCACAAACTGGCTGATATTCAACTGAAATAAACAAGCTGTACACCCTCTGTGTTTCACTTACATGCAAGCAGTAGCGCTGGGGTAATTTATGATTTAAAATCACACTGCTTAAGTATATTTATGATTAGAATAAAACTACTGATTATTTGGCTATATAGCTATGTACATACATGATTGACTAGCATATAATTGCTCAAAATGTATTCATAATTAAAATTGCACTGCTGAGGGAATGTACAGTGTTTTGTCGGTTTGTCTGCTGAGATATTAATATGCAAAGTGTTCAATATATATATATATATTTTAAAGCAAAACTAAATCATTTTAAAAGAGTAAAATTTTATGAAAACCCTCTTAAAATGTTCAATTTTTTTAGCCAGATAATTTGCATAAAAATTACATTAAATTGCCCGCTTGATAATGAACAGATTCTGTGAGCAGGTTGAGAATGGTGTGAGGGTGTGTATTTACAGAACAGAATATTCTTGTGTTTGTTAGCAGTGAATCAACAAAAGGTGTAAAAAAACATGTCCTGGCTGACTAAATAAAGTGTCTTGAATTTAGATTAAAATTATTAAAAGGTCCACTCACCTCTGTGAACTCCCCCAGCACCTCCTCTTCATTAACATCTTCCTCTTTTAAAACAAACAAGAAAAACAGATTAGATTCTAAAGTCTTTCAAAGAAAGACTAACAATCAATGCATATATGAACGATATGGATACAAGGCCTGCCCAACATGTTTATCTTCACTGCCGTTCACATTCATAATAAAAGCGGCCTCCTCCATGATTTGCTGCTCTGTTTAAAAGCTGATTTGATCTCTTTTGTCCCAAAGTCAAAGTCGTTTTAAAATCAAGGTCAAAATCTGCTTGATATTTCAATGGCTGTTTATGTTAGAACTTCATGACAAATAAAATTAATCACATGCTAGAAAAATACATTACTTTAAATTCTGCTAAAAAAAACCTACCATGCTCCTCCAGATACTGCTGCAACCGAGCAATCAGATCACCTTTATTTCCTTTTATGTCAAGACCCCTTAGAGAACACTCCTGCTTCAGCTCAGCCAACTGTTTAAAAAAAAAAAACAAGAATAAATTATAGAGATTATAAAAGGTACATCAAGATATGTGAACACTAAAGCTAGTTTTCAGCATTATGATTTCAGTTTTAATTTAATTCAAATGGTTTCTTCTCATTCAACGTGATTTATCTTTGAGTTTTTTTACATTGTAAATTCAATATTAAAAAGATAGTAAAGTTATACAGGAACACATGTGGAATTATTTGGCATACAAAATGTGTTGAACAAAATAGAATAAGTTTTTACGATAGACTCATCTAAAGCCCTATCCGGACAGTATTAGTTTCTCAGGGGGTTTCTGGGGGGATTTTCTCTTTTAATGGGGGCCTCTGTGATTTTATTGCTTAATTTCACTTTGGGTGCGCGTTTCAATGGAGATCTACGTAAACAAAAGAAAAAGTGGAAATGGAGAAGCTACTAAACACACACTTGACCAAGAAAGCCAAAAAAACTCACCTATTGTTTTAATTGCAGACCGGATGCAAGAGTTTTATCACGAGTACAAGTGTGAAGTATTTTTCACAGACGTCCCCCTAAGAAACTAATCCCATTCGGATAGGAATTAAGTAGCACATTTAGCTTTGAGGACAGATCTACACACTATTGTTTTTTCATGAGGGAGAGTCACCTGGAATAGTTTTCTCAGTATCTTGACAAAAGTTGCTCTCAATTTCATGGTTTAGATAAGGGGACTGTGGAGGATTTTTATGTATTTAATATTAATCTACAATGTAGAAAGAAAGAAATAAATGAAGAAAATATTTGAATGAGAAGGTGTGATTTTTTAAAACACTGTTTTAAAAAAACTGGCTGTGAAAAGAGAAAGACAGTACCAACAGAAGGCTTAGATGTTTCTAGAATTACCATAATTATGTAGTTAACAAACAGCAAGAGCTATTAAACACGTGTAGGTCCACTATATGACTTAAAAGGAAGCATATTCATAGTAATGGGTTCAATTTACCACTGTAAATAAACCCCAAGTTGGTTATACTGGCTGTTTAGCTTGTAGACCAACAAAAACACAAACCTTTTAATCTACTGACCAAAACTGGTCAACCAGTTTAACCAGCCTGACTCGCTTGAGCTAGCCATGATATTTTTTAGCTGGTTAAGAGCTGATTAACCAGTAAAGAGTGTGTTTATCTCTATATTCTCAGATTTTCAACTACTTTAAGCATATAAAACCAACTTACACATTGTAGCTAAACTAGCTAGCACCAGTTAGTTTAGATACAATTTAAGGTGGAACTTAAATTTTTAACAAATGTTTAAAGTACAGCCCAGAAGCGACGAATAAGGTAAACCTAGGTCTGTTTTTTTTATCCACTTTTAAACTCCTCAATATTTTATTTGCAGTATGTAGAACAGCTAACAAAATAACATACACTAAATTAAACAGCTCTGTAAACATGCAGTGAGGTGTAGCCTGAACGCTAAGCTAACGTTAGCTAGCTAAGCTAAGCTAGCTAGTTGACTAGCTTTCTAAAGGTGGACTGAGCGCTATACCCTTCACTTCTCTAATAAATCAGATTAAAAACCGGTTCTATTTATCCATATAAGCACGAAATTCTCGTTTAACTCGAATAAATTAGTTTATTACCTTCAGTTTCTGGAGTTCTACGACTTCAGCCATTTTTAGCTCCTTCTCCACTACAGGCTTCTCCCCTCTTCTGTGGCTCAGAGCGCGGTCAGTGCTGCAGCGCCGCCCTCAGACTGATTCACTTCAACTACAGGAGAGGGGTTTATTTAAATCAGACCAACGATTTTACTGACAATAAACTGGTTATACGGCTTATAATAATACACATGAAATTATTACAAATATAAATGAACATAAAGATTACTTTCAATAATACTATTTCTGTGGACTGGGCATAATAAATAACACAATAACAAAACAATTTACAACAGGCCCCATCTAAAACATCTAGCTCATGACCATTATAAATTAAAAATCAGAAATAAAATGATGGATGCCCACTATATATTCTGTACTGTTCTTTCATAGCTCCATACATATGGGCCACTCCACCAAGTAGGTGCCATTTCTGTCCTCAGGAAATTACGGAGACTGCAGTTTTAGGACCCTGCAGTTTCAGGACCGCAGTTCTAGAACCCTATGTTTTCGCGACACTGCCACCTAGCGAAAATAATGACTTACTACTCCTTAATATAATATCACAGATTCAAAGGCTTATTTCACACAAATATTACCAATTCAGCTAACTACTTACACTTTATTTCACCACTTTGTCTCAAAATTTGTCTTAGAACTCCCAACCACATTTTGATATGAGAGGACAAGCCTGAGAGGGGTATAGTAAGTGTAATATAGCTAAATATATTTATTTAGACAGTGGCCAGTACACTAAGCAACATACTTTGCAGCAAAGTGTAAATAAGGTATTGCTAAACAAACCACTAACTAGGTAGTATCTTGTCTATAATCGCACAGTCCCACAGCTAACTTGCAAGATAGGTAGCTATAATTAAGCTAACTAAGTTACTATCTCAGATTCTACAGTAGTAATTATCTTCCACACAGTCTGTCTGTATTTATAAATAATTGATCTAGTGTTCGTGTTTGAAGTGCTTTCTGAAATGAACAGAGGAGCTTTATTTATTTATTTATTTATTTAGTTTAAAAAGGTATATCTGGATATCTATCTTAATTTAATATTTTTACAAACCACAGAGCAAACCGTGGTTAAAGTGAGGATTTCTACACCGTTTAAGTGATATTACATGGCCACAGTGGTGAGGTAAATGCCCTGTTTTAAGCTGTTTTAAACTCACCTTCTCCACAGCAGCAGCGGTGGGGGCTGTGACTCGCGTTGAGCGGCTCTGGGCCGTGAGGCGCTACCTGTCACGTGATCTTCGGAGCGTGATGTGATTGGCTGGTTGTTGGCTCGATTGAAGACTGAATCGATTGCTCATCCTGTGTGTCCCGGATGTTGACAGCGAATTTTGAGCGTTGTATTTTAGCAGTCGAATTTGACAGGTCGAATTTGAGCAACCTGAATTTATTTTAATTGAATTTTTAAAACTTGAATTTTTGCTTTTGAATTTTTTTACATTAAAATAAAATAAGTGAAAATGATATACTGAAAAACTAAAGTGTTTAATTCAGAGGCAAAAAAATCACATGCAATAATTCAATGTAAAATAATTCAGTGCTAAAAATTCAAGTGCTTTTAAATTTCAAAATCTGGTGACACTGTTTTACTTCCATACCACGGCTCCTCTGATCCATGACCCCCACTGGGTGACTCCTGTGGGGTGTGGTGCCTGCAGCAGGGGTATGTTTTATTTAGTGCTGGTGTTTACAGTAAAGGGACGATCAAGAAAGCAGTGAATACATTCTCCAAAAAAAGTACAGTTTATTCAGTCTTTAATAATCTGTTTGTGTGTAGGGTGCAATAAAGAACTTTTAAAATATAAACTAAATAAACTGTATATATGTATACATACACACACACACAAAACAGAGACCATTAAAAATGATGAGTTTCTTTAATTTTACCAAATTGAAAGCCTCTGGAATATAATTAAAAGGAAGATGGACGATCAGAAGCCATCAAACCAAGCTGAACTGCTTGAATTTTTGCACTAGGAGTGGTGTAAAGTTATCCAAAAGCAGTGTGTAAGACCGGTGGAGGAGAACATGCCAAAATGCATGAAAACTGTGATAAAAAACAGGGTTATTCCACCAAATATTGAATTCTAAACTCGTAAAACTTTATGAATATAAACTTGTTTTCTTGCTTTATTTAAGGTCTGAAAGATTTGCATCTTTTTTGTTATTTTAGCCATTTCTCATTTTCTGCAAATAAATGCTCTAAATGACAATGCTTTTATTTGGAATTTCGGAGAAACTTTGTCCATATTTTATAGAATAAAACAACAATGTTAATTTTACTCAAACATGAACCTATAAATAGCTAAATCAGAGAAACTGATTCAGAAACTGAACTGGTTTCTTAATTTACCACAACAGTAAAACAAAATAAGTTATGCCTAATTCACGACATCTTCAGCCAGAAGCACAACTAGATATGAAATCAGTCATAACACGACTCTTCTGTGTTCTTACATGTCTGCAGTGTTGACATTTATGGAACTACTGAAGATATTTTTTGCCAAATAAAGGGCGATTCCATATTTTACAGAATGGGTGGCAATCCTAGCACAGGGAATGTTTTTTTTTTCTGGATGACCAGCTGGAGTCTTGAGCTGTATTTTTTAGCAGGGTTTTGAATGATAAATTATAATAGTGACCCTCATCTGTATGGTAATGATTGCTGCTGTTTACCACCACCATGTTTTACATTAAGTATAATGTTATTTTTCTAAAATTATGCATTATGTTTTGCGCCAGACGTAACAGGACACACACCTTCCAAAAAGTCCTGGTAAATGTGACTGCAGATCTGTAAATGCTTTTCTGGGTTCTTTTGTGACCTCCTGGATGAGTTGTCCATGCCATGTTGGTATAATTTTCGTTGGTCAGCCACTACTGGGAAGGTTCACCAATGTTCCATGTTTTCATTTGTGAATAATAGCTCTCTGTCTGGTCCACTGGAGTCCCAAAGCTGTAAAAATGACTTAGAAACCTATTCCGTCAATGACTGTTTTTGATGATTGTTGCATAATGTATTGCTTTTTGAGATATTTTATCTGCACTATGTTGTCAGACAAGTTCTATTTAAGTGATGTCTTGATTCTACAGGTCTGGCAGTAATCAATCCTGGTTGTAGAATTTTTTTTTTACAGTTCTTCAGGAAATGCAATGGTGCTGCACACCAAAGAACTTAAACCAAAACTAGTTACAGCAAGAACTAAACTTTCCATGTCCCGATATGTATAAAATGTATTCTAGCTGATACAGATGCAGTGCTTGCTCACTTGGTATTTATTACAATGCTCTGGATTTAATATGGTGGTTAATGAAGTTTTTGTTTTTCAAGCTTGAAAGTGTATTTTTTATTTCTTTTCAGCAATATTTGGTAGAAACTGTTTGCTAAACCCATTAGTTCCAATATTAGAAAAAAGAGAGACTTGTTACAGAAACAATCAATTTATCTTTGTGTTCTGTTGACTAATAGATGCAACGTCATACTACAACGGTGGTAATTAGACTTTGCATCTAATTTGAAACATAGATCAGAGATTAATGTAAACCAAGCACTGCAGCTTTAAAAGGTTATCTAATTGACCCAAAGTTGATGCTAAAATATAGCAACCAATGCCAAAGATCACACACAGGAACTGCTGTAGAAAGGTTTCAGTTCACTTTCCAGGTGCTAGGCTGAATTCTGCCTGTCCTTCAGCAAAATGATTAACAATAATTTTTAAAAATAAGGGTTATTGTACAGTTATAGTAGATTTTTTTTATAACAACTGCAATATCCTTTATCCCACTGTCAGTACATTCCTTAACCAAGCTGGTGAACAAGATAAACACGAATAAAACAGCACTTTTTTAAACAAGTTTATGTATAATTAGCAAACATTAATAAAACGCCTCAACAGGCTTAAAATCACAGATTACAAAAATATCCTGAACTTGAAATTGAAAGGTTTTTAGCCATCCAAAATAAATATTTCTCTGAATGAAGCTGGTGCATAAGTGAAGAGATTGTTGTTAAACAATCAGACAAATTCCTGAATCCACAGTTCACCAAATTATGGAATGTCATTTGGAGAGGAAGTCTCATCTGCACAGTACAAAATATGAGCCCTGAGCTGATGGACTCTTATACGCTGGTAAAAAAACAAAACAAACTGCTCATGTCATTAAGAACATTTTCCACAGAATCTTAGAATCTCAACTTTGGCTGAACTGTTTTTCTCTTTTTAAAAGGCTTCCAGAATCTGTGAGAATAGAACTGGCGAACAGTCTCTGAGCTACAGGAGAAATTCTTCAGGAAAAGGTAAGGTTCTAGTTTGGATCCGCTGCAGCCCGTCAGTGTCAGTCTGTGTATTTCCTGCTCTGCATGTCTTACAGCCTCAGAGGGGGCATGGGCATGGTGACGTCGCGGAAGAATCGATGGACGAGTGCATTTTTGGCTGAAATTCTCTTGTTGGGGTCATAGTTCAGCATTTGCTGTGAGGAGAGGAAAAAGTAAAAATAAATCATTAAGCTTTACACACCAGAACAGCACAGATAACACTGCTCCCCAGCCTACACACTCTTAATGTGCACAAAATCTCCTTAAATGAAAAATGTAGAAACAATTCATCAAAAGATAAAACACCAGTGTGGACCAAATAAAAGGTTACACTTTGCAATGATCCCCTTACAGACCTTCAAATATTAAAATTGTTAAATTATGTAATGAAGATGGCTCAAGATTAGGTTTTTGTTGAATTTAATAGAATCTCTAATCTGTGGTGGTGTTTCAGGAAAATATGTATTTTATTTAGAATGTTTTAGGCCCTTAATTTTGAACAGATCATTCACTCATTAAAAAAAACTTTTTTTTTCTATGATTTACTTCTAACTTTCATTTTTTTTCCACAATTTAGCCAGGCCTATTGTCCAACCTATTCAGCTCCCCATCACTATTAATGCCCCAACACCAGGAGGGTAAAGACTAGCACATGCCCTCCTATGAAACATGTGAATCAGCCGCCGCCTCTTTTCAAACTCCTGTTGATGTAGCATTGCCAAGTAGCATCACAGCACGTTCCGAGGAAAAAGCAGCAACTCTGTTCAGATACATCAGCTCACAGACGTCTTGTGCTGACAGGATTTAAATCTGAGATCTCCCGATTATAGTGTCAGTGATTAGCCTGCTGGACCACTTTGTGGCCTTACATATTTATTATTTTATTATGATAAGCGTCTATTTAAAATAATCATGTTCACACAAAATTAGCCTTTTTTCCTTTCTTTTTTACACATTTGACAACTCGATACTAAAATGTGCATAATCCAGAGGATTAGGCAGTATAATATAAAGCAGATAGGACTCTCACCCCAAGCAGGTCTCTTCCATCCTCGTCTAAAGGAGGCACTACTTTAGCCAGGTCTTGTAGAGCCCACTTCGGGAAGGATGGCTTGTAGTCTGGCATCGAGGTCACTCCAGGCCAGACCGTCTCGTCAGGTGTGCCCAGCGTACGGAAAATCCGGAAAAGCTGATCGATTTCAGAATCTCCTGGAAACAAAGCCCTTCGTGTAATCTGAGAAAATTAACAAGAAAAAAAACATACAATTTAGGTTAAGTATCTACAAGCCTATGATTTGTTGTTAGAAATCTTAAAATACATATTTATTTAAAAAAAACAAAAAAACAATTACATTGCATATTTTTAATGCAAAAATTGCTTGATTGTCTTGTAACAGTGAACACTACCAACCACCTCTTACCATTTCAGCAAATATGCATCCCAAACTCCAGATGTCAACAGCTGTGGAGTAATATTTACAGCCCAGCAGAATCTCTGGGGCTCTGTACCACAAAGTCACGACCTGGAAAACAAAACCGTTCAAATATGTCTAATTAGCAACAGAAACTATGATTATTCTTCTTTTTTCTTTTTTTTTTAATGAAAAACTAGGCATTTCGGAATACGCTAAATAGCCACTGTTGTACGGTGGGTCAATAAACCATGCAGACACACACCATACAGTGATGAGCACAAGCCAAATAAGGCTCCTCTCTCACCTCATGGGTATAGGTGCGTACTGGCACGCCGAAAGCCCTGGCCAGCCCGAAATCAGCAAGTTTGATTTCTCCCTGTGCGTTAATGAGAAGATTCTGAGGTTTAAGGTCTCGATGCAGGACCCGATGAGAGTGACAGAAAGCCAAACCCTGCAGCAGCTGGAACAGGTAGCTCTGAGGATGGATGGATGGACAGATAGATATACACACACAGTTAAAAACATCCACAAATAACAGGGTACAAAAAAGACCAACATATATACTGTACAGGTGTACCAGAGTGTAATGGTTTGTGTAGATGGTAATGATTTAGCTGAAACAGTTTTGTACTGCAACATTTTCTACTATTACAAAATGTTTGAAAGATGATGTGTATTAATGGCCTTTATTCTATTTGTCACCTTTGTGCCTATGACAGTTTATTTATTATTTTTAGTTTTACGTATAGAGGAATATAAATGCATACCAATTAATTACATTTAGTGAACTAAAAAAAATATGAATAGAAAGGGACTATTGTTTGGAGGTGGAGGTAAGTACTACTGTAGAATGCATTAGGTCAATAACACAAAAGATACAAAACTATGAATTCTGTTCAAGCAATAAAGTTAAGGGACAAATATAAATCACATGCACACACTTACTTTGACCAGAGGAAGGGATATGCCAGTGACTGAGGAGGAGTCCATGAATTTCTTGAGGTCTTGGTGAAGAAACTCAAACACCAGGTAGAGCTTATTCTCTGTGTGAATGACATCCAGCAGCCTAAGGGAAAATACATAACAAAAAGGGTTATAAATTATATATAGCAATAGTTGACGTAAAAATGTATGTGTGTCTGTGTAAACACACATTTATAATGTTTTTGTATTGAGCTAATGGCATACTTGACAATGTTTGGGTGACTGAGCTCCTTCAGAAGTGAAATTTCTCGAATGGCAGTACTGGGAACACCTTCAGTCTCACTGGAAAACAGCAGAGAAATATTAAATCATACATTGATCAACTAATGATCAAATAAATGATAACTATAAACAAGGTGATCACAGTGATAATGAATGTAGGCAGACATGTATACAAATGTAATGTATACAAATAATGTAGTTACAAATCCAAATAAACAAACAAGTCTATGAATGCAATACTATTTATATAGCTAAAACAGTTAAAATGTAATATATGTAATGATGTAACTTACACGTTTGAACTGTAACAATGTATTTGTGTGTTTATATATTGTGAGGTGGTAAAATTTGCTGTTGAAAAAACAAATACATTGAGAACTTGAAGATAACATGTAATAACTTAATTTCTTAATTAAATTATCATAAATGTTCAGATTGACACGGACTACATGTTTTTGAATTTGAAAAAAAAGCTGAATATCAATCTACATTTTTTAACCTAAACATTTTGATATTTAATATGTATTAGCATTATTATCATCATTATTAATAGTTTGAACCATAGTCACCAAGTCACAGGGTCAAAACACATAGAAGCATTGTTAATTTTTTTTTGTCAAAAGTAAATTATTTTAAGTTTATTTAAAAGTTCAATTTAATTAAAATATACAAAACGCTGATTTAAATATAAATTGATAAACCAGCTTTAAGCTCCATGACGTTACTAACTTACATTAGACATCCAGCTGTATGGAGATGTAGTTAGCTTAGCTTCAATAAGTATTCTTTTTGTGGTAATTATCCGTTCCACCTTAAATTATGTGGCAGTTACACAGCGGTTACATTGAGGCGCTATTTGAACGCTACCCGAAATCTGAATGTAACCGCTGTACGATTTAAGGTGGAACGGATATTTTTGGGCGGATTTTGTGGTTTGCCAACTTTAGGCACTATTTGCCCCAAGGATTCACATCTGCGCTGCGAAATTTTACCACAAACTTCACTCACGTATCCAATCTGATCTTCTTGAGGGCCACGGTTTCACCGGTGATCTTGTTTTTGGCTTTATAAACCACTCCGTAAGTCCCCTCCCCGATCTTCTCCACTTTCTGAAAGGACTCCATATCACACATACGGGTCTCCCGCTGTTCCGGGGAGCACAGATACCTCCTCCTGCTCCTCTACTAAAACCGAGTCCAGCTCTAAACACAGCCTAAAATCCTGTCCGGCCGTGGCGGTTCGGTCCCAGTCCGGCGGTTTGTCCGGCCCCGCTGAGAGACGCGCGGAGCAGCCGAGCCGCGCTAAACCTAAAGCGAACAAACCGCCGCCAGTTCCCGCGTTCACTAAACCACGCCCACAAAACAAAGCGCCGCTTCCGGTCCCCGCCAGACCGTCTCAGACGCCCCCCAACTGACTCAAATATTTTACAAGGAAACCAACAATGAGCCAGTATGCCCGGTTCGGTCACAAGTACCCCTCGCTGCAGAACCACAAGTCCAGGGGGTGGGGCTGGATCTGATCCAACTCTTCCTACGTCGTGTTTTCATTGGTCTGAAGCAGATCGGACTCTTCCCCATCCGGTTTTACTCACTCGCCTTTCGGAGTCAAGTAAACAATCACGAACGGGGAAGAGGAGAAAGAAAAAATATAAATAACAATCTGGCAGTAACAACATCCTCATTCTATACTCTCAGTGTACTGGGCATTTTTCCAAGCTCTTTGGAAAATTATACATCGTTACACTCTTTTTATAGAACTCTGTTTTTTGTTCGCCATTTTGATTGTGTATTAATATCTGTAATAATAAATGAACATGGTAGCTGGTAGATAAGACACTCATTGGCATCCTTTATTTTAATTATTTATTTTTTATTTTGTCTTTAGGCCCTTTTTATTAAAGATAAAAAATGAAATAGTTAATATTTATATAGGAAATGTACAGCATTTTATTATGTTTGTAATCACAGACATGTTCCTTCTTTTAAATCTGTATTGTGTGATTTAAATGTGCTACGTAGCAAATAACATTTTCCAGGATTTATTTGATAAGATAAAAGTCCTGGTCGGGAAACGTAAGCGACACGTGTTAAGTTTAACGACGAATTGAAATGCGATGACTTAAAACCAATGAAAAGAAGATATGGGTGGTCAGGAGGTCAGGCTCCACCCCTTGGATCAGATCCAGCCCCACCCCCTGGACTTGTGGTTCTGCAGCGAGGGGTATCTCGGTTCGGTCATACGGTATAATCCGCACCCAGATCGCCGCCTGCCGGCAAACACTGATCATTACACATTTACACGCCGGGCAGCTTATTGTATACTTTTACAACTTTTCCTTATTTAGAGCTACAGTAGTTTGAATAGGGGAAGATTTAGCTATTAGTCGGTTTGCAGATGATACAACCATTTTTTAAAATCCTGATCAAGTTCCTGAGGCTTTAAATATGGTATCCAGTTTTTAGGAGCGTCTGGATTATCTTTAAATAAAAAAAAGTGAATTAATGTCAATACACCGTCACCCAGAAAATGTAATATATAATTTACCAGTTAAAAAGAAAGTCAAATATTTAGGGTTACAATTTCAAAAGAGAAAAGGTTAATTTTAATGTTAACCTGAATAAAAGCCAGTCAGTTCTGAATACCTGGTTACAAAGAGACTGTTCTATCTTTGGAAGAATCATTTACTTAAAAAAAACAATATAACTTCATCTGGAGGAACAAACACCACTATATTAGAAAATTAGATTTAGTTAAATATTTGGTGGGTTGAATATGATTGACTTTAATGCTATGATTGGTAGTATTAAATTGAAATGGTTTAAATAATTTCTAAAAGATGGGCATACTGGCTCATTGTTGGTTTCCTTGTAAAATACTTGAGTCAGTTGGAGGCATTGCATTTTCTTTGAAATGTGATATTAAGCCATCTAAACTGCCTGTTTAATTACCCTGATAGCAGATGACTCCGATCCAGATCTGGTTTTCCTCTGGCAAACCTGCATAACAGTCACTGACAATTTTTGGATTTGGCCCAGATTCAATACAGAATTGTCTTATAGTAGCTGAGTCTGTTACAGATCTTTCTCCATGTCGGCAAACCAAATCTGGTCTGCTTTTGGGCCAGAATTGGTCCTAACACTGCTGTTTTCCAGAATGCACCTATGTAAATCACAGCTACAGTACAAAAGCAATTTGACACCTTTGAGTAAAAAAAATACCTGTATGACTGAATGTTTTTCTTTTTTTTGTTCTTTGGTGGGGCTAAAGACTTATTCAGCAGCCAAGTCAGACAGTAATCGAGTCCCTTCGACTAATAATATAGAGCAAAAAACAAAGCTTTGTTTTTTTGGTGTGGGAAATTTGTATTGTTAAAAATATTAATTATTTAGTTCTCTGATGAGTAATTATTTTCAATTGAGTAATTATTTCTAGTTACAAACAAATACATTCAAGTAGTTCCGGTCACGGTGCATGGATATTTTAACAGCTCCATTTTAGGCGCCAACTTGGCTGGAAGGACAAACTGAAGGGAAAAAGGGAAGAAAACACAGAAAAGAAAAGCCTGAACCAGGAGCTGCTGTTTTCCAGGTAAGCTGTACTTTTAAAGCATGTCTAGTGAACATTATACATTTGTTAATGAAGCAACACATATAACGGCATATTAGAGTTGGGCGATTCATCGATTTTATCGATTCATTCGAATTTACAGTTAAGGACGATGTGTTTTTATGAAAATTGATTTTCTCTGAGTTTTAATTTTCACCACCAACGCTCCCCTGGGGGCTCTTGTATTTTAGAGCTTAGCCCCGCCCCTCTCCCCCTCCCTCCCTCCCTCCTATCCGCGCGCACCCCCGCCCCTCTCTCCCTCCCATCCGCGCGCACCCCACACAACACACACAAACACAACTAACGACAGGTCGTGTGCCCAAAACGGAGCAACTCGCTCCGTGATCTGGAGTTGGTTCAGTATTGCGGCTATAAAAAAATATGGACGCCGTGTCGCCGTTCCCATTCATTAAGTGAAAATGAAGCCAAAATCTTCCGCCATGTTGGCGATCCTGAAACCCGAGTCTGCGCAGTAGAGCCCAGAGGAGGGAGAAAGACTGTGGAGAGACAGAGTACTCATTTAAATAACCCCGCCCCTGAGGGCTGCCTCGCGGTCACAGGCTGCAGAGCAAAGCGGAGCTGACGGTCTGTTATTGGTCCCGCCCATAACCAGCCGTTTTTCAATAACCACACCTTTTTTGAATAGAGCTGAATAACGTTTTAAAAAACGAATTCTGTTGGGATATAAAAATTTGACAATATAAGCAGAGGTTACACTAGCTGTGATTGAAAGTTGTCTGTTTTGCCATTGAAACCTATGGGAATGGGTGGGGTTACACAGCTTTCTGAAACTGAACAGCTGGGGGCGCCCGACCTGTGGTGGCTTCACTTTTGAGAGACGATGCTCCTCTGTCCAGCTATGCACAGTCTATGGTTTAAACTGATTGCTTCTGAACGAAGCAGCATGACAAATTTATCTCTACACCTTAAACTGAAGCATGTAGCGCGAAGTGCTGCTCCCAAAGGAATGAACGCAGCAGCAACACTAGCACACCATCCAAACAAGCAACTATCCCTGACACATCACAATATGATCATTAACTATTTAACTAGTAATCCATTGGCCAAACCTGCTCAGCCTTACAAATTGGGTACTAACCAACGCATTTGTAGATTGTGACCACATGGAAAAAAAAATAAAATAAATAATAATAATAAAATAAAAAATCAAATGACTTCTACATACTGTACTATGGGACAATAGAGTTTAAACTATATCAAAGTCAAAGTGGTTTTTATTGTCATTTCAGCTATATACAGAGTACACATTGAAACGAAACAACGTTCCTCCAAGGACCATGGTGCACATAAACACAGTGAAGACAGAACAATAGTGCAACAGTACAAAAGTGCAGACAGACGATACAACACCATACAGAGAAAGAATAATAAATAACAAGACAGTGTGCAAATTTTGCAGTGTGCAAAAAAGACCAGGTGAGGTAGTAATTACTCTATTACACAGTGTGCAATAGAGTCCAGTGAGGTAGTAGGGTTTTTAGTGCTTTCCATTTTCTGGGGTAAGTGGGGTAAGAGTGTGTGTGCATGTACAGAAAAACCATCAGTTCAGTCTCTGCAGTTAAGGAGTCTGATGGCTTGGGGGTAGAAGCTGTTGCAGAATCTGGTCGTGCTGGACCGGATGCTGCGGTACCTACTTCCCGAAGGCTGGAGGGAGAACAGTTTGTGTGAGGGATGAGTGGGGTCATTCACAATGCTGGTTGCTTTGTGGATGCTGCGGGTGGTGTAAATGTCTGTGATGGAGGGGAGAGAGACGCCGATGATCCTCTCAGCTGTCCTCACAATACGCTGGAGGGTCTTGCGGTCAGAGACGGTGCAGGTCCCAAACCAGGCAGTGATGCAGCTGCTTAGGATGCTCTCAATGGTCCCTCTATAGAAGAGTGTGAGGATGGGTGGAGGGAGACGGGCCTTTCTCAGCTTCCGGAGGAAGTAGAGACGCTGCTGGGCTTTCTTGGCTGTAGAGCTGGTGTTCAGGGTCCAGGTGAGGTTATCTGCTAAGTGGACACCAAGGAACTTGGTGCTCTTAACAATCTCCACAGAGGACCCGTCGATGTTGAGTGGAGAGTGGGTGTGTTGTGCTCTCCTGAAGTCAACAACCATTTCCTTTGTCTTGTCCACATTCAGGTGAAGGTTGTTGACTGTACACCAGTCTGTCAGCCGCTGCACCTCCTCTCTGTATGCTGACTCGTAGCCTTTGGTGATGAGACCCAGCACGGTTGTATCATCGGCGAACTTGATAAAGCTGTTAGAACTGTGTTTTGCAGCACAGTCATGAGTCAGCAGGGTGAACAGCAGAGGACTCAGGACACTGCCCTGCGGGGCCCCCGTGTTCAGTGTGATGGTGCTGGAGGTGCTGCCCCCGAACCGGACTGACTGGGGTCTCCCCGTCAGAAAGTCCAGGATCCAGTTGCAGAGGGGGGTGTTGAGGCCGAGCGAGCTTAGCTTCCTGGTGAGGTTCTGTGGGATGATGGTGTTGAATGCTGAACTGAAGTCTATAAACAGCATTCTGACGTAAGTGTCCTTCTTCTCCAGGTGGGCGAGGGAGAGATTAAGGGTGGTGGTGATGGCATCGTCCGTGGAGCGATTGGGACGATACGCAAACTGCAGGGGGTCCAGTGAAGAGGGCAGTTGTGTCTTGATGTTCCTCATGACTAGCCTCTCGAAGCACTTCATGATGATGGGTGTAAGTGCAACGGGACGGTAGTCATTGAGGCAGGACACTGTGGACTTCTTCGGCACGACGACTTGAGGCACGTTGGGACAGTGGCGCTGCACAGGGAGATGTTGAAGATGTCCATGAGAACATCTGTCAGCTGGTCTGCGCACTCCCTGAGCACTCTGCCGGGGATGTTGTCTGGTCCTGCAGCTTTTCGTGGGTTGACTCTTCGCAGAATGTTCCTCACATCCACTGCAGTCAGGCACAACACCTGCTCGTCCGGCTTGGGCATGGTCTTTCTCGCCATCGTGTTGTTTTGTGCCTCAAACCGTGCATAAAAGTTGTTTAGGGCATCAGGGAGGGAGGCATCACGTTCACAGGACGGTGGCATTGTCCTGTAGTTGGTGATTGCCTGGATGCCCTGCCACATGCGCCGCGCGTCACCCGTGTCCTTGAAGTGGCTGTGGATTCTCTGGGCGTGTGCGCGCTTTGCCCCTCTGATAGCTCTTGACAGGTTGGCTCTCGCTTTCCTCAGGGCCACCTTGTCACCCACTCTGAAGGCGGAGTCGCGGGTCCTCAGCAGCGCACGTACCTCAGCAGTCATCCAAGGCTTCTGGTTTGGGCGTGTGGTGATGGTCTTGGAGACAGTGACATTATCAATACACTTGCTGATGTAGCCAGTGACTGATGCTGCATACTCCTCCAAATCAACAGAATCGCCTTCAGTAGCAGCCTCCCTAAACATGTCCCATGCAGTGCACTCAAAACAGTCCTGAAGGGCAGAGATGGAGCCTGCCGGCCAGGTTTTCACCTGCTTCTGACAGGCTCCATCTCTGCCCTTCAGGACTGTTTTGAGTGCACAGTATTAAGGGCAGTGCAACCATTTTCAAGTAGATATGTGTGACATAATCAACCACAGGAGCAATCTAACCGGGCATAGAGGGTATGATGTCTACCTGTGCACTGTCCAAAAGTTAAAGCAATTCTGCGGTGTACAAAGGGGGGTGGTATGGTCAGGGTCCATGCAGTAATTGGTGTAAAATCCTGGCATGTAAAGGGGTAAGCTGAAACCTAGATCCAAGTTATACTGACCAGTGAAAAAATACGTGGGATAATGTCTGGATTCAGAGGGGTCAATTACCTAGAGGAGGGGGCAACGGGGTTGTCAACCAATTTTTTTTACCACTTTTAAACAATCAATTTGCATGTTCTGTGAGTACATCAGTGATCAAATTGATGCAGCATTTGAAAACATTTACATGATCTCTTATTGAATCACCTCAACAGAGAGTTTATTATTATTTTATCATTATTCAATATTTTTAAGTTGGAACTGTAAAAATGTAAATGTAAAATATATGCTAGACTTACCAACAAAAAAAATGTTTTAATATAATTGGTAAAACATTATCATTTAGATTAACAAACTAAGAAGTGTTTGTTATATAGGTCAACAGAAATACACTAATACATTGAATTGTAATTAAAAACCATTTAAATAAAGACTGATCAATATAACAATTTATTAACAATAAAATCACTTTTCTGCATTTTACAACAATGCAGTTCACACAGGGCAACTGCATACAAAACTAAAAAGCAGGTGCTTGGACCAAAAGCAATATAAAATAAATAACAGAAAAAAGCTGCGGGCCTTTATTAAGGCATTAGTGAATGAAAATAATTTCAATTTGAACCCTGGGTTATACAAGGTACAATGCCAATGACATTAAACTGAATTATTAACATTTTTATTAAAATCAAACCCTGAATATTCTGTATTTTTCAATATAACACACAACCTCACAAGTTTAGCAGGTGACTTAAAATGACCTTGGTTTATCAACAGCTATTAATCAAAAGCATAAATGTTATATTTTTCCCAACACACACAAGCAAAAATACATTGGGAGTTGGTGGGGATAGTTATTGTACTTTTATTCCAAACAACACTAACCCAGACGGGTCAGTCAGTAGAGCATTAGAGGGTCTGAGAACCGTATCAAACGAAATGCATGAGGCCTAGGAAATAGATTATCTATTAGAAGAATGGATGGTGAACATGTTTGGCCAATGGAAAATCTGATTATGTCACTTGCTGTTTTGTTGCAATTTCATTTATCTGTGGATGTTGTTTGTTAGGTCCTAAAGGACCTAAAAGGGGGGAATTGTTAAGAAAGGTACTGATGCTTATGCTAACAATTGCTAAATTATTACTTTATTAATGGCAATTGCTAAATAACCAATATTTCAATAACAATTTTCTAAATAATTACTTAATCAGTATTTAGTTAACACTTTTATACTTAGAATAATGTGTGTGCCTTAATGCTTAGCAGCTATGTACAAAACAGGGCCTGCCAGTAAAACTCTTTGCAACATTGTCTTGTATAATGAGATGAGGTGAGGGAGTCAGTCAAGGGTATAACATTGAATTGTCTTAATGAAATGTGTGCTCAGTGTTTTCTTATAACTATCAGAGATATGTTGTGACTTAAAGTAACAGTAGCAGAATTTTTTTCCAGTAAAAAGGCTCATTGTGTGAAAGGGGTACTGAGAGTTCTACTAATGTAACAGGTGAGAAGACATCCGGCCAGAGACACCAAGCTGACAACGACTCTATTCAGTTCTCAAAGTAACATTAAGGCCGCAGCTGGGCGAGTAGATAACCATATTGTCATAGCAATGACAAGAATTTGGGTTAAACAATGCTAGCAAAAGAACATATACTTGATTTAATTTTACACAAACAAGTATTGGTAACGAATCAGTTAAAACCAGTTCTGGGGGCCTCGGCTGGGTGTCTTCACACTTGTGAGGGAGGGGTTTTGTCTTTAAATGCTAGATTCATTAACAATAACCACATGCACAGACAGACTTTTATACAGACAGACAGACAGATAGAAAGTAAAGGTATGTAGAGATTCATTAATAATAACCACATGCACAGAGTTTTATACAGACAGACAATAATTGCGCTAATGTTATGCTAGCATTATGTGAATTATTAATTCACATTTAAACACATTGAACTGTGCAAGTCTCGTGACATCATCGTCGGAACTTCAGCTAGCTTACAGTGGTGACATCATCAGGCCACAGTGCATGAGTAATCGTCTCAGTATTCCAATCAGAAGGTGGGACTACTACTTCACTAGCACACCTGGGTTATTTATCTCCACAACTTGAGAGGGACTTTACTAAAGATTAGGAGCTTTTTCTCCCACAACTACCTCCCTGGACCACTGGAATACGTCCAATGAGGCACAAGATGCCAGCCTCACAGTCGCCCAGTCCACCACCGACACCTGCTGCTAAAAACACCAACAGCAGGTTTCTGCCTGTAGCTACCGAGCCAGTGGGGTGAATGAGCTGTCCGCCTACAATTCACCAGGTAAGTTACAGTTTTGAGTTTCACTCCTTACTGGACCTTACTTAGGGCTGCACGATTTGGGCAAAAGACATATTTATTTTATATCTAAAAAAAAAAAAAAATATATATATATATATATATATATATATATATATATATATATATATATATATGCACATATAATGCACATATAAATTAATAAATAAAAAACATATAAATAAATCAATAAATAATTTTTTATTTATTTATTTTTTATATTTATTTATTCATTTATATGTGCATTTTTTGATTTATTTATTTATTTACTTATTTCAACATTTATTTATTTATTCATTTAATTTTACATTTATTTGTTGATTTATTTCCACATTTCTTCATTTATGTATTTCTATATTTCTGCATTTGTATGGTAATTAGGTAGGCGGTCCTATCCTCGCTCTAAAGCAGGATTGGTTTTTGAGCTGCAATAGTTTTGGCACTACTGCTCCTGCCTTGGCCTGCAGCGTCAGCATTTTGAAGCTGTTGACACTCATACCCTCAGTGCCTTTTGTTCCGTGTCACTAATACCGGAGGTACAGGACAGCTGTAGGGTGTACTGGTGTATACATCACTGTCCTGTTGTGTAATAGTGTGTAAAACACTGTTCTGTAGCGTGTACTGGTGTATACACCATTGTCCTGTTGTGTACTGGTGTATACACCACTGTCCTGTTGTACTGGTGTGTAAAACTCTGTTCTGTAGGATGTACAGGTGTATACATCACAGTCCTGTTGTGTACTGGTGTATACACCACTGTCCTGTTGTGTACTGGTGTATACACCACTGTCCTGTTGCTGCAATAGTTTTGGCTCTACTGCTCCTGCCTTGGTATGCAGCGTCAGCATTTTGAAGCTGTTGACCCTCATACCCTCAGTCCCTTTTGTTCTGTGTCACTGATACCAGAAGTACAGGACTGTTGTGTACTGGTGTGTAAAACACTGTTCTGTAGCGTGTACTGGTGTATACATCAATTTCCTGTTGTGTACTGGTGTGTAAAACACTGTTCTGTAGCATGTACTGGTGTATCCACCACTGTTCTGTTGCGTACTAGTGTGTAAAACTCTGTTCTGTAGGGTGTACTGGTGTATAAACCACTGTCCAGTTGTGTACTGGTGTGTAAAATTGTTCTGTAGCGTGTACTGGTGTATCCACCACTGTACTGTTGTGTAAAACACTGTTCTGTAGGGTGTACTGGTGTATAGACCACTGTCCTGTTGTGTAAAACACTGTTCTGAAGGGTGTACTGGTGTCTCCACCACTGTCCTGTTGTGTAAAACATTGTTCTGTATGGTGTACTGGTGTACAAACCACTGTTCCTTGTGTACTGGTGTGTGTAAAACACTTTTCTGTAGCGTGTACTGGTGTATCCCCCACTGTACTGTTGTGTAAAACACTGTTCTGTAGCGTGTACTAGTGTATAAACCACTGTCCTGTTGTGTACTAGTGTGTAAAACTCTGTTCTGTAGGGTGTACTGGTGTGTAAAACACTGTTCTGTTGTTAACTGGTGTGTAAAACTCTGTTCTGTAGGGTGTACTCTGCTCCCTACTCTGGTCTCTACTACTCTGGTCTGCTGCTGTGCTGGTCTGCTGCTGTGCTGCTCTGCTGCTGAGAGCTTGCTTTAATCTTCAGCTTCTACACTTTTCTCTGTTTTCTTCTCTTTTACTCTCTTCACACTTACTAATCCACTTTTAGTCTGCTTCCTCTTTGCTCTACACACCTATTAATCCACTCTCAGTCTACTTTTATAGACTTTTTCCTCAGGTTTGCTGGATTAGCTGTTTGCTGCTGCAGTTTGTTTGTGTAAGTTTCTAATTTCAACTGAAACAAGGTGAGTGCTTTTTTCTCCATGGCTTCTGCTCAGGTTTACACCTGTTTAGAGTGTGGCATGTATAGCTTAGATCCCTTATCCACCGATACTGGTAACAATAGTGGTATTTGTACTAAGTGTGAGATAGTTAGCACCTTGGTGGATAAGGTGAATAAGTTAGAGCTGCACGTCCGGGGTTTAATAAGGGATAGACAGCAGGATTCACTGTTAGCAGCCCCGGGTGTCTCAGGGAGAGTTAGTACCCCCTCGACTCCGGCCTTAGAGCCCTCACAGCGGGGCGAATGGGTAACGTCTCGGCGGCATAGTCGAAAGGCTAAGGCTAATGCTACCGCAAAGGCCACAGCCAGCCCACCTAAACACCACGCTCCCCCAGTTCACGTGTCAAACAGGTTTGCCCCGCTCAGTGAAGCACCAACTGAGGAGCCTGTTAAAGGTACTCTGGTGATAGGAGACTCTATCGTCCGACACGTGAAATTAGCTACTCCTTTAGGGGCACCAGCGGCAACAGTTACTTGTTTACCGGGAGCCAGAGCACCGGACATTAGTGGCAACCTCAGGTTAGGGAATAGGAGATATTCGAGGGTAGTAATTCATGTAGGGGCCAATGATATTCGTCTGCGGCAGTCTGAAGTAACTAAGGCTAATATTAAAGAGGTGATTAAACAGGCCCAGACGCTGTCCGAGGAGGTAATCTGCTCTGGCCCCATCCCAATGAGGCGTGGTGATGAAGCTTACAGCAGGCTTTCTTCGCTGAACCGCTGGATGTCCAAGTGGTGTGCAGAAAATCATGTGGGCTTTATAGATAACTGGCTACACTTTGAGGGCAAGCCTGGTCTTTTAGGTAGGGATGGTGTCCACCCCACGCGGGAGGGTGCTGCCTTACTTTCATGCAGCATAGCTCATAGTCTTTTAGTTAGTCGGCAGAGTAGTATTAGAAGCTGCTGACAATCCAGAGCCGGGACCAGGCCGCAGACAGAGAGGCTTAACCGACCGTCTGCGAGCTGCAAAGAGACGTTACCTAGATACCAATGTATTCAGACTGTGTCTGTCCCCCGAGTCAAACAAAAACATCAAAAAACTAAAACAGTAAATCTAAATAACTTAACTTATATTAAACAATCATATCCAGACTGTAGTACTAACATTTCAAGCCTAAAGATTGGTTTACTTAATATTAGATCTCTAAATTCAAAAGCAGTTCTGGTGAATGAAATGATAACTGATCAGAAATTCGATGTTCTGTGTCTGACAGAAACCTGGATTAGGCCAAATGAATATGTAGCATTAAATGAAGCCACCCCTGCAGGCTATAATTATATACACAATCCGAGATTGTCCGGTAGAGGAGGTGGGGTCTGCATATTTTTCCAAAGTACCTTAGTTAGCAATCAGAAACACTATGAAAATTTTACTTCTTTTGAGCTTCTTTACACCAGTATAATCAATCCAGTTACAAAACAAAATGCATTTTCTTTAATTAACATCTACAGACCACCAGGGCCCTATTTAGAATTTTTAAAAGAATTTAGTGATTTTGTCACAGATTTAGCAGTATGTAGTGATAAAGTGATTATAGTTGGAGACTTCAACATTCATTTCGAAAAATTGGATGATCCATTAAAAAAGGCATTCACATCGATTTTAGACTCAGTTGGTTTTATTCAAAATATAACAGGACCTACTCATTACTGTAATCATACTCTGGATTTAGTTTTGACCCTGGGTGTGAGCATAGATAACCCGAATATTCGTTCTCAAACCTCTGCAATTTCAGATCATTACCTTATTTCATTTAAATTACATCTCAGTCATAATATATGTACATCCCCTAGCTACTCTGTAAAACGTTCAATTACGCCTTTTACAGCCCAACAATTTACAGGTAAGCTTCCAGACTTATCAACTCTAATATATTCTCCTATAGACTCAGTAGAACTAGACAAACTAACCAAAGGTTTAGAAAATACCTTTCGCTCTACCTTAGATGTTGTAGCACCCCTTAAACATAAAATAGAGAGACAGAAAAAGCTCGCACCGTGGTACAATGATCAAACTCGTACCTTAAAGCAGTTAGTACGAAATTTAGAGCGTAAATATCGATCAACTAAACTGGAAGTGTTTCACTCTGCGTGGAAAGACAGTCTTGTTAAATATAGAAAAGAACTAAATAAAGCCCGCTCAGCGTATCTGGCCTCACAGATCGAGATAAATAAAAATAATCCTAGAGTTCTCTTTAGTGTTATTTCCAAATTAACTAAAAACCAGGCAGGTACTGAACCTCAGATTCCAGCCATTTACACCAGCAACGATTTTATGGACTTCTTCAATAGTAAAATTGAAAACATTCGGGATAAAATTAAACAGATAAATATTACATCCTCTCTGTCATCTGGTCTGGCTGATCTAGAACAAAACCCTGTTACTGAAGTTAGGTTGGAAGTCTTTAACCCACTTCCACAACTAGAACTAGAGAAAATTATCTCCTCTTCAAACAGCACAACCTGCACACTTGATGCTGTTCCCACAAAATTACTAAAACAGGTACTACCAGATATAATTAAACCTCTGTTAATGATAGTAAACTCATCGCTCGCCCTGGGCCATGTACCCAAAGCCTTTAAAACAGCTGTAATTAAACCTCTGATCAAGAAACCAAATCTTGATCCTAGTGTACTGTCTAACTATAGACCTATTTCAAACTTACCCTTTATTTCTAAGATTTTAGAAAAAGCTGTAGCCCAACAACTTTGCTCTTACCTGCAAAGAAACCAGATCTATGAAAAATTTCAATCTGGATTTAGGCCTTATCATAGCACTGAGACAGCTTTAGTTAGAATAACAAACGATCTACTTATAGCCGCCGACCAAGGCTGTGTTTCCCTACTCGTACTTCTCGATCTGAGCGCAGCCTTTGATACAATAGATCATACTATCCTTTTAGAAAGACTAGAGAACATGGTCGGTGTAACCGGAACTGCCTTAGCATGGTTTAAATCGTACTTAACCGATCGCTATCAGTTTGTGAGGATAAATTATATGTGTTCCAGTTATACCAAGGTAAGATATGGAATTCCACAAGGCTCTATATTAGGACCGTTATTATTTACATTATATATGCTCCCACTGGGCAAAGTTATTAGAAAACACAATGTGAATTTTCATTGTTATGCGGATGACACGCAGCTCTTCATATCAGCCAAACCTGATGACAGAGTGAGATTAAAGAAAATCGAGGATTGTCTAGAAGATGTAAAATCATGGATGTCGCACAACTTCCTCCTATTAAATAGTGATAAAACAGAAGTTCTCCTATTAGGCCCCAAAGCTGCTAGAAATAAATTATCAGACTTAATGCTAAATCTGGCTGACTTCTCAGCCACCCCTGGTTCAGCAGCTAAAAACCTTGGAGTTATCATAGATTCAGATCTAGCATTCGATAAACACATATCTAATGTTACTAGAACAGCTTTTCTACACCTCCGTAATATTGCCAAGCTAAGAAATGCCCTATCACTGCATGACGCAGAAAAATTAGTACATGCCTTTATTACCTCAAGGCTAGATTATTGTAATGCGCTACTGTCTGGATGTTCCGGCAGTAACTTAAATAAACTTCAGCTAGTTCAAAATGCTGCAGCCAGGGTCCTTACTAAAACAAGAAAATTTGACCATATTAGTCCAGTACTATCAGCACTGCATTGGCTTCCAGTCAAATTCCGCATAGACTATAAAATTCTCCTGTTAACGTATAAAGCCCTACACGGGCTCGCTCCTGAGTATTTACAAGACCTCATCTCCTGTTATGAACCACCGCGATTACTCAGATCTCAGGGTGCTGGTTTATTAGTAGTTCCTAAAATTCAGAGGAGCTCTGCAGGAGGAAGAGCTTTCTCTTATAAAGCGCCTCAACTCTGGAATAATCTCCCCGAATATGTTCGGGACTCAGACACAGTCTCAATCTTTAAGTCTAGACTGAAAACTTACTTGTTTAGTTTAGCTTTTGGTAATTAATATTTTTCCCTTTAGATAAGGCTGCAGATTCAGGGGTTCATGGACAGAGGAAATTGTGGTAAACTGAGATGCTGGTGCTGTTGTTCTCCCACTGCACACGGTCTCTCAGGTTTGTGGACGGTGGAGTGGGTGGATGCTGGTGTTTCAGGGTGCCTCCATGTCTATGTTACCTTCTGGCTCTCTGCCTTTAGTTAGGCTGTTTTATTCAGTTCTGCCGGAGTCATTTGCCACACTCTGATAATGTTTTAATATTCTCAGTTTTGCATAAATCCAGTCAAAACTAATTCCATCTCTCTGCTTTCCTCCGAGTTACTGACTGCCCACCTGTCTGACCCGATACCGATGTTGGACCCTCAGGCTCTCGCGTCTCCTGTCCGGCCAGACTGATGGAAGTTTCTGAAGTCAGCTCTTCTCCACCACCACCACAGATCAGCTGCTCATCGACCATCTTACTCTCCACTACAGATTACATCCAAGCCATTAGTGGCGCTATTACACTCCTGAGTACATAAAACCTATATGGATGTATAAAAGACTTTTTAAATTTTAATTTAAAAGCCGTTTGACCAGTGGTAGGATGGTCCCCCCTCAAATGTGAGTCTTGGTCCTCCCAAGGTTTCTTCCTCCTCCTGCAGCTCTGAGGGAGTTTTTCCTTGCCTCCGCGCTCACTGGGGGTTCTGTATTCTGTATTTTCTATGTGTAATGTTTTGCCTGATTCTTTGTCCTGTAATCATGTTTCTGTAAAGCTGCTTTGTGCCAACACCAGTTGTAAAAAGCGCTATACAAATAAATTTGATTTGATTTGATTTGATGTACTGGTGTATACACCACTGTCCTGTTGTGTAAAACACAGTTCTGTAGCGTGTACTGGTGTATACATCACTGCCCTGTTGTGTACTGGTGTGTAAAACACTGTTCTGTAGGGTATACTGGTGTGTCCACCACTGTCCTGTTGTGTAAAACATTGTTCTGTATGGTGTACTGGTGTATACACCACTGTCCTGTTGTGTACTGGTGTGTAAAACTGTTCTGTAGCGTGTACTGGTGTATCCCCCACTGTAATGTTGTGTAAAACACTGTTCTATAGGGTATATTGGTGTATACACCACTGAACTGTTGTGTACTGGTGTGTAAAACACTGTTCTGTTGTTTACTGGTGTGTAAAACTCTGTTCTGTAGGGTGTACTGGTGTATACACCACTGTCCTGTTGTGTACTGGTGTGTAAAACTGTTCTGTAGTGTGTACTGGTGTATACACCACTGTCCTGTTGTATAAAACACTGTTCTGTATGGTGTACTGGTGTATGCACCACTGTACTGTTGTGTAAAACACTGTTCTGTAGCGTGTACTAGTGTATAAACCACTGTCCTGTTGTGTACTAGTGTGAAAAACTCTGTTCTGTAGGGTGTACTGGTGTATACACCACTGTCCTGTTGTGTAAAACACAGTTCTGTAGCGTGTACTGGTGTATACATCACTGCCCTGTTGTGTACTGGTGTGTAAAACACTGTTCTGTAGGGTATACTGGTGTGTCCACCACTGTCCTGTTGTGTAAAACATTGTTCTGTATGGTGTACTGGTGTATACACCACTGTCCTGTTGTGTACTGGTGTGTAAAACTCTGTTCTGTAGGGTGTACTGGTGTATACATCACTGTACTGTTGTTTACTGGTGTGTAAAACTCTGTTCTGTAGGGTGTACTGGTGTATACATCACTGTCCTGTTGTGTAAAACATTGTTCTGTATGGTGTACTGGTGTCTCCACCACTGTCCTGTTGTGTAAAACATTGTTCTGTATGGTGTACTGGTGTATAAACCACTGTTCCTTGTGTACTGGTGTGTGTAAAACTCTGTTCTGTAGGGTGTACTAGTGTATACATCACTTTCCTGTTGTGTACTGGTGTGTAAAACACTTTTCTGTAGCGTGTACTGGTGTATCCCCCACTCTATTGTTGTGTAAAACACTGTTCTGTAGGGTATATTGGTGTATACACCACTGTACTGTTGTGTACTGGTGTGTAAAACACTGTTCTGTTGTTTACTGGTGTGTAAAACTCTGTTCTGTAGGGTGTACTGGTGTATACACCACTGTGCTGCTGTGTAAAACACTGTTCTGTAGGGTGTACTGGTGTGTAAACAACTGTCCTGTTGTGTACTGGTGTGGAAAACTCTGTTCTGTAGGGTGTACTGGTATATAAACCACTGTACTTTTGTGTACTGGTGTATCCACCACTGTCCTGTTGTGTAAAACACTGTTCTGTAGGGTGTACTGGTAAATAAACCACTGTACTTTTGTGTACTGGTGTATACACCACTGTCCTGTCGTGTACCGGTGTGTAAAACACTGTTCTGTAGGGTGTACTGGTGTATACACCACTTTCCTGTTGTTTACTGTTGTGTAAAACTCTGTTCTGTAGGGTGTACTGGTGTATCCACCACTGTCTTGTTGTGTAAAACACTGTTCTGTAGTGTTTACTGGTGTATACACCACTGTCCTGTTGTGTACTGGTGTGTAAAACTCTGTTCTGTAGGGTGTACTGGTGTATACATCACTGTCCTGTTTTGTACTGATGTGTAAAACAATGTTCTATAGGGTGTACTGGTGTATATACACCACTGTCCTGTTGTTTACTGGTGTGTAAAACAATGTTTTATAGGGTGTACTGGTGTATATACCACTGTCCTGTTGTTTACTGGTGTGTAAAACTCTGTTCTGTAGGGTGTACTGGTGTATCCATAACTGTCCTGTTGTGTACTGGTGTGTAAAGCACTGTTCTGTAGCATGTACTGTTGTGTAAAACTCTGTTCTGTAGGGTATACTGGTGTTTACACCACTGTCCATTTTGTACTGGTGTGTAAAACTCTGTTCTGTAGGGTGTACTGTTGTATACACCACTGTACTGTTGTGTACTGGTGTGTAAAACACTGTTCTGTTGTTTACTGGTGTGTAAAACTCTGTTCTGTAGGGTGTACTGGTGTATACACCACTTTCCTGTTCTGTACTGGTGTGAAACACTGTTCATTTATTCATTTCTATATTTCTGCATTTGTATGGTAATTAGGTAGGCGGTCCTATCCTCGCTCTAAAGCAGGATTGGTTTTTGAGCTGCAATAGTTTTGGCTCTACTGCTCCTGCCTTGGCCTGCAGCGTCAGCATTTTGAAGCTGTTGACCCTCATACCCTCAGTCCCTTTTGTTCTGTGTCACTGATACCGGAAGTACAGGACAGCTGTAGGGTGTACTGGTGTATACACCACTGTCCTGTTGTTTAAAACATTGTTCTGTAGGGTGTACTGGTGTATCCACCACTGTCTTATTGTGTACTGGTGTATACACCACTGTTCTGTTGTGTAAAACACTGTTCTGAAGGGTGTACAGGTGTATAAACCACTGTCCTGTTGTGTACTGGTGTGTAAAACTCTGTTCTGTAGGGTGTACTGGTGTATACATCACTGTCCTGTTGTGTACTGGTGTGTAAAACTCTGTTCTGTAGGGTGTACTGGTGTATGCACCACTGTCCTGCTGTGTAAAACATCGTTCTGTTTGGTGTATTGGTGTATAAACCACTGTCCTGTTGTGTACTGGTGTGTAAAACACTTTTCTGTAGCGTGTACTGGTGTATCCCCCACTTTACTGTTGTGTACTGGTGTGTAATACACTGTTCTGTAGCGTGTACTGGTGTATAAACCACTGTCCTGTTGTGTACTGGTGTGTAAAACTCTGTTCTGTAGGGTGTACTGGTGTATACACCACTGTCCTGTTGTGTACTGGTGTGTAAAACTGTTCTGTAGCGTGTACTGGTGTATACACCACTGTCCTGTTGTATAAAACACTGTTCTGTAGGGTGTACTGGTGTATCCACCACTGTCCTGTTGTGTAAAACACTGTTCTGTAGGGTGTACTGGTGTATACACCACTTTCCTGTTGTGTACTGGTGTGTGAAACACTGTTCTGTAGCGTGTACTGCTGTATAAACAACTGTCCTGTTGTGTACTGGTGTGTAAAACTCTGTTCTGTAGGGTGTACTGGTGTATCCACCACTGTCCTATTGTGTAAAACACTGTTCTGTAGGGTGTACTGGTGTATACACCACTTTCCTGTTGTGTACTGGTGTGTAAAACACTGTTCTGTAGGGTGTACTGGTGTATAAACCACTGTCCTGTTATGGACTAGTGTGTAAAACTCTGTTCTGTAGGGTGTACTGGTGTATCCACCACTGTCTTGTTGTGTAAAACACTGTTCTGTAGTGTTTACTGGTGTATACACCACTGTCCTGTTGTGTACTGGTGTGTAAAACTCTGTTCTGTAGGGTGTACTGGAGTATACATCACTGTCCTGTTTTGTACTGGTGTGTAAAACATTGTTCTATAGGGTGTACTGGTGTATAAACCACTGTCCTGTTGTTTACTGGTGTGTAAAACACTGTTCTATAGCGTGTACTTGTGTATAAACCACTGTCCTATTATGGACTAGTGTGTAAAACTCTGTTCTGTAGGGTGTACTGGTGTATCCACCACTGTCCTGTTGTGTACTGGTGTGTAAAGCACTGTTCTATAGCGTGTACTGGTGTATAAACCACTGTCCTGTTGTGTAATGTTGTGTAAAACTCTGTTCTGTAGGGTATACTGGTGTATACATCACTGTCCTGTTGTGTTCAGGTGTGTAAAACATTGTTCTGTAGCGTGTACTGGTGTATACACCACTGTCTAGTTTGTACTGGTGTGTAAAACTCTGTTCTGTAGGGTGTACTGGTGTATACACCACTGTCCTGTTGTGTACTAGTGTGTAAAACACTGTTCTATAGCGTGTACTGGTGTATAAACCACTGTCCTGTTGTGTACTGGTGTGTAAAACTCTGTTCTGTAGGGTGTACTGGTGTATACACCACTGTCCTGTTGTGTTCTGGTGTGTAAACCTCTGTTCTGTAGTGTGTACTGGTGTATACACCACTGTCCAGTTTGTATTGGTGTGTAAAACACTGTTCTGTAGCATGTACTGGTGTATACATAACTGTCCTGTTGTGTTCTGGTGTGTAAAACATTGTTCTGTAGCGTGTACTGGTGTATACACCACTGTCCAGTTTGTACTGGTGTGTAAAACTCTGTTCTGTAGGGTGTACTGGTGTATCCACCACTGTCCTGTTGTGTAAAACACTGTTCTGTAGGGTGTACTGGTGTATACACCACTGTCCTGTTGTGTACTGGTGTGTAAAACATTGTTCTGTAGGGTGTACTGGTGTATAAACCACTGTCATGTTGTGTACTGGTGTTTAAAACATTGTTCTGTAGGGTGTACTGGTGTGTCCACCACTGTCCTGTTGTGTGCTGGTGTGTAAAAAACTGATCTTTTGGGTGTACTGGTGTATCCACCACTGTCCTGTTGTGTAAAACACTGTTCTGTAGGGTGTACTGGTGTGTCCACCACTGTCCTGTTGTGTACTGGTGTATACACCACTGTCCTGTTGTGTACTGGTGTGTAAAACTCTGTTCTGTAGGGTGTACTGGTGTATACATCACTGTCCTGTTTTGTACTGGTGTGTAAAACACTGTTCTGTAGCGTGTACTGGTGTATAAACCACTGTCCTATTATGGACTAGTGTGTAAAACTCTGTTCTGTAGGGTGTACTGGTGTATCCGCCACTGTCCTGTTGTGTACTGGTGTGTAAAGCACTGTTCTGTAGCATGTACTGTTGTGTGGTGTATACATCACTGTCCTGTTGTGTTCTGGTGTGTAAAACATTGTTCTGTAGCGTGTGCTGGTGTATAAACCACTGTCCTGTTGTTTACTGGTGTGTAAAACTCTGTTCTGTAGGGTGTACTGGTGTATCCACCACTGTCCTGTTGTGTAAAACACTGTTCTGTAGTGTTTACTGGTGTATACTCCACTGTCCTGTTGTGTACTGGTGTGTAAAAGATTGTTCTGTAGGGTGTACTGGTGTATAAACCACTGTCCTGTTGTGTAAAACACTGTTCTGTAGGGTGTACTGGTGTATACATCACTGTCCTGTTGTGTACTGGTGTGTAAACCTCTGTTCTGTAGCGTGTACTGGTGTATACACCACTGTCATGTTGTGTACTGGTGTGTAAAACTCTGTTCTGTAGGGTTTAGTGGTGTATACATCACTGTCCTGTTGTGTTCTGGTGTGTAAAACATTGTTCTGTAGCGTGTACTGGTGTATCCACCACTGTCCTGTTGTGTAAAACACTGTTCTGTAGTGTTTACTGGTGTATCCACCACTGTCCTGTTGTGTAAAACACTGTTCTGTAGTGTTTACTGGTGTATACACCACTGTCCTGTTGTGTACTGGTGTGTAAAACATTGTTCTGTAGGGTGTACTGGTGTATAAACCACTGTTCTGTTGTGTACTGGTGTGTAAAACACTGTTCTGTAGGGTGTACTGGTGTATACATCACTGTCCTGTTGTGTACTGGTATGTAAAACATTGTTCTGTAGGGTGTACTGGTGTATAAACCACTGTCCTGTTGTGTACTGGTGTTTAAAACATTGTTCTGTAGGGTGTACTGGTGTAGTCACCACTGTCCTGTTTGTATTGGTGTGTAAAACTCTGTTCTGTAGTGTGTACTGGTGTATACATCACTGTCCTGTTTTTATTGGTGTGTAAAACTCTGTTCTGTAAGGTGTACTGGTGTATACATCACTGTCCTGTTGTGTACTGGTGTATACACCACTGTCCTGTTGTGTACTGGTGTGTAAAACATTGTTCTATAGGGTGTACTGGTGTATAAACCACTGTCCTGTTGTTCACTGGTGTGTAAAACTCTGTTCTGTAGGGTGTACTGGTATATACATCACTGTCCTGTTGTGTACTGGTATGTAAAACATTGTTCTGTAGGGTGTACTGGTGTATAAACCACTGTCCTGTTGTGTACTGGTGTTTAAAACATTGTTCTATAGGGTGTACTGGTGTATAAACCACTGTCCTGTTGTTCACTGGTGTGTAAAACTCTGTTCTGTAGGGTGTACTGGTATATACATTACTGTCCTGTTGTGTTCTGGTGCATTGGCGTAGGAACCGGGGGGATGGGTGGAATATTAGAAACAGGTGGATTTGTCCCCCCCAAAAATTATATCGTTTCGCTCAGATCAGCTGTACTATTAATGAGGAGACAGACCGGACCAATCACGGAGCCGGTTCAGGTATTAAGTCCCGCCACTCAGCTTGCTGGTTTTGCGGCCCGCGGTGTGCTAGTGGGGGAAGCCCCGCCCCCTCGCTGTGAGATTTAGCAGCGGGATCGGGCTGCAGCAGCTTCAGCTGATTTTAAAGCAGATCTGGATATACGGAGATTTTTCTAAAAGAAAGGTAACGATAGACTAACCACATAAACTGTGATGATGTTTCTGATAGCTGGTTAAAAATACAAGACTCTAAATCAGCACACAGTTTAAACCCACTGTGATTAATAAACTGCAGCTGTGTGAGTGAGTTAGCTTAACTTTGGAATTAGATAGATTGGAAGTCAACGTTAAAGAAAAAATACTTGCCCTGTACCTGATCAGCTAATTACTGTTTCATTTTTAAACTGTCTTTATTAATTTAGGATTACAGGATTTACTGTGAGCAATAATGAACAAAAAATCATTTAGTTAACTAGTTATCTAGAAGCCAGATGTAGTGGATAGTCAGAATTTAGTACAGTACTTTATGTTTGTCGTTTAAAGCAGTTTCTTAACCCTGATCACTGCCCAAAACTGTGTTTTCCACCTGATCCAGCTGATCAGCTAATAAACAGTCATTTACTGAGTTTACTGAGTTTAATCATGTATATCCAGCAGTGTATTAGACACATCATACCACCACTTACTTTATTAAATGTCTTTAAAGCAGAGAAAGCTCTAGAATATGTAGAACAGTGTTAATATTCAGTAGAATATGTTAGAACAGGGTTCACAGTAAGGCCACATGTCCTGACGTTTATAATTAAAATCTTTATGAAACGTAAAGTTACATTCTTTTACATAAGAGGACACCAATCTTTAGAAGAGCTCTTAATAGAAAAATAAAAGCGTAGGATTTTTTTAAAGAGTGGAGAAAATGTAAATATACAACAGAATTGACATGCCAATACATGATTATAATAATAATAATAATAATAATAATAATAACCAAATCTGTTATTATTTTAAATATTAGGTGATAACTGATCATTTTTGTCAGATGTATATGTATATGCATAATTTTTTCTTACAACAGTAAATGTAATGTGAAGTAACATGTTTAGGTTGTAAAATCACCTTGTTAACTAATAAAAAACAAAATACAGAAAAAAAAATATTATTTGTGATTAAAAGTAATTTCCACAAATGTTGTTCTAAGAAACTATAGGGTGGGCTTGGGTTCATATTGGCAAATTTGTCCCCCCCAATATCAAACCTGCTCCTACGCCCTTGTTCTGGTGTGTAAAACATTGTTTTGTAGGGTGTACTGGTGTATACACCAAATTCCAGTTTGTACTGGTGTGTAAAACACTGTTCTGTAGGGTGTACTGGTGTATAAACCACTGTCCTGTTGTGTACTAATAAATGAAGAAATGTGGAAATAAATAAATGTAGAAATGTTGAAATAAATGAATAAATATATAAATGTTGAAATAAATAAGAATAAATAACTAAATGCACATATAAATGAATAAATAACACATATATATATATATATTTATTTAATTTATTTACCTATCTAATTATTTATACATGCGTTTGTTTATTTATTTATTTATTTATATGTGTATTTATTTATTTATTTATATGTTTATATGTGCAGTTATTTATTTATACTATATTATGTCATTTTTGGTCCTCCATATATATATACAGATGTATAATATATATATATATATATGTATATATATATATATATATATATATATATATATATATACATATATATATATATATACAAAAAAGAAAAAAAAGAAAAATATATAAATATGTGTGTATTTATATATACATATATAAAAAAGAAATATATATATTACCAGGGTAAGAAACATTTAATCGTTCAGCCCTAACCACAGTTCTTCCCTTGTTCTTCCCCAGTTCTCCCCAACTTCCCTTACCCGTTCATGTAATCACATGTAGCAGGATACACAGACTAGACAGACAGACGAAACAGACGAGTTATAAACAGACAGACAGACAGATAGAAAGTAAAGGTATGTAGTAGAGCTGGGCGAATTCGAATTTACAATTAAGGACGATGTGTTTTTATGAAAATCGCTTTTTTCTGAGTTTTAATTTTCACCACAGACGCTCCGCTGTGGGCTCCCGTACTTCAGAATGTATGGAAGCCCATTCCCGCCACCTAAAAAATAAAAATACTCCAGCAATTTTTTTTTATTATTATTAAGTAAATTGCTATCTCAATATTTTGAGATACTAAGTCAATATTTTGAGATACTATCTCAATATTTTGAGATACTAAGTCAATATTTTGAGATACTAAGTCAATATTTTGAGATACTATCTCAATATTTTGAGATACTAAGTCAATATTTTGAGATACCTTAAATGCTGGCTGAATATACATGCGGCCACCTGTAGATAATGACCTGGGAATTAGGCCAAAAGTGAGAGCAATAACGTTTTAATTCATATTTAATTTTATTTACATTATATTTCACTCAGAGTTAAACTCTGTCCCTCGCATTGTGTTCTCCCCTTTATTCAGAGCGTTTTCACAGCACTTTGCTTACATGCTGTTTTTTACTGTTAAAATGCGACATCTACAGGCGGCCGCATGAATGTTCAGCCAGCATTTAAGGTGGAACGGAAATCTGAATAAGACACTGGCGAATAAGAAGCTAACTTCAGCCTCGTCCAAGATCCGGAGGCTTATTTTGATATTGTGTGATTCCTCTAAAAGTTCCAATATTTCATGATTTGTGAATCCACGTCTGAAGTAGTCCTCAATGATGGTATCCATTTTGCATCTTTGTCTCACCTGCTTCTGTCTCTGTACAGCCTACTAGTATCTCAAAATATTGAGATAGTATCTCAAAATATTGACTTAGTATCTCAAAATATTGACTTAGTATCTCAAAATATTGAGATAGTATCTCAAAATATTGAGATAGTATCTCAAAATATTGACTTAGTATCTCAAAATATTGACTTAGTATCTCAAAATATTGACTTAGTATCTCAAAATATTGACTTAGTATCTCAAAATATTGAGATAGCAGTTTACTTTATAATAATAAAAAAACATTTTGCTGGATTATTTATTTTTTTTAGGTGGCGGGAATGGGCTTCCATAAGAATGAGCTAATGCTTCAGAGCTAACAGTGTTAATGCTAACTAGCTATAGCTGTAACAAACAACAGCAGGCACAGGAGCAGGGGAAAAACACAAGTAGGCACACAAACACATATATAGAGCAGTACTTTGTATAATTTACACTTATTGAGTGTTTCAGAACGTTTTAAAAGGTAAAATTATTTAAGTAACAAAGTTGACATTTGTTCCATTTGGTTCAGCTAAGCTAAGAGCTTTATACTTCAGTAACTATCCTGTACACTTGCCAGTTTCCCCAGTTATGTAATAAAAAGTAAGCCGAGTTTGAACGTCTGTGTAAGGGACCGTCCACCACCGTGACCTGAAAATGGCAGGTGGGGAACGCTGCATGGGGATGTTTAATTGTATTTTACCACTTCTTAACATAACATTTATCACGTTTTAATAATAATGACTGAAATTAATCTGTTTGCTACGTTAGCTGAGCTAGTTTACTGTGCAGCTGCGCAGCTTCATAACGTTTCCTCACTTACTGAGGAGGATCCAGCGTGAGACCGGGAGACTGCCTGCACAAGGCTCACTGAACACACCTCCCCATGCGTGTGCGTATGTGCGCTGAAAAAGTTTTATGCTATAGTGCGTAAGTTGGCTGCCAGCAGACAAGTAGGATAAATTCATGAACACTTTCGAGGCTGTGAAAGACAAGCACCATTTTTGTCAAGGGGCATGACATTGAATTCCTGTTCAGTGTCGAGTTTATAGTGTTTTAAATGGTGAACATAATAAACTAACAAACATCAAAAACATAGTGCTCTGCTATACAGTATGTGCAGGCTTTGAATTTATTTATTTTTATTAGAAATAGTTAATTGTGTTTGTATTTTTCATGTTTATTCAATTCAATTCAATTTTATTTATATAGCGCTTTTTACAACAAAGGTTGTCACAAAGCCGCTTTACAGGAAAAACAGGTCCACGCCTCTTATGAGCAGCACCACAGAGATGCCAATTTTATGGTGACACAGTGGCAAGGAAAAACTCCCTTAAGAGGAAGAAACCTTGGAAGGAACCAAGACTCAGTCCGAGGAACCCATCCTACTCGGGTTGACCCGCTCAGTACAAACAAACAACAAACAAATAACAGAACAAAAACAGTACAGAGAATTAATGTGAACTATGGCTAATATAACAGGTACTAATTTATGAATATAAGAATGTGATGGGCACAAACTATAGAGCTATGGCTAATACAGAAACAGATACTGAGTGTGTTAATGGTAATCAGTGCAGGGTTGCAGAGCCGGAGAACAACACAGCGGGCAGTGGAGAGCCAGGCTGGGAACATCAGGAACAGGGCATCTCCATACATGTAAAAGAGATAGATAGAGAAAACAGAAAGGAAAGGAAGAGGAAAAAAAGCAGAAGTTAGAAGGGTTGTGAAATAATTCTGATGAGTAGAAGGACAGGGCTGATTCCTGAAAGCTGGAACCACAGTCGGACACATCCAGGAAGACCGGCCGGCCGGGCATCTCAGCACATGTGAGAGAGATAGAGAGAGAGAACAGAGAGGGGAGGGAAGGAAAAGGGGTTAGAATGGTTTTATAAAACTCTGCTGGAGTGGGATGGGCACTGGTAGCAGCAGCTCAGGACATGGGGAGAGAAAGAGAAAGCAGATGATTAGGACAGGGTTTATATTTGCTGGATAAGCTGTAAGAGGAAGAAAATTGTAATGAGACATTACTCAAAAGCTTGAGCAAATAGAAATGTTTTGAGTCTAGATTTAAAGATTGAGAGTGTGTCTGAGTCCCGTATATTAATAGGGAGGCTATTCCAAAGTTGGGGAGCTTTATAAAAGAACGCTCTTCCTCCTGCATAGTTTTTTCTAATACGCGGGACTAATAACAGGCCAGCGTCTTGGGAGTGGAGTGAACGCGGCGGATTGTAAGGAGTAAGGAGTTCCTGTAGATAATGCGGGGCCAGACCATTAAGGGATTTATACGTCAGGAGAAGTATTTTATAATCTATACGAAATCTAACAGGTAGCCAATGTAGGGATGAAAGAATAGGTTTAATGTGATCGAAGTTTCTAGCTCTGGTAAGCACTCTTGCGGCTGCATTCTGAACTAGCTGGAGTTTATGGAGTAATTTAACAACGCGTTGCAGTAGTCCAGCCTGGAGGTTATGAATGCATGTACCAGCTTCTCAGCATCTTCCAGAGAGAGTATACTGCGGATTTTAGCTATATTTCTTAAGTGGAAGAATGCAATTTTGACTATGCTACATATGTGAGCATCAAACGAAAGAATTGGGTCAAAGATGACCCCAAGGTTTCTCACAGTTTTACCAGGTATAATTAAGTGACCGTCTATGTCTACAGTATTAACATTTATGTTTTTATCAATATTAGGACCTAATAGAAGGACCTCAGTTTTATCAGAATTAAGTAAGAGAAAGTTGTGTGTCATCCAATTTTTAATGTCTTTAATACAGTCTGTTATTTGATTTGTACAGAGCTCCTCGTTGGGTTTAGCAGATATATAAAGTTGCGTGTCATCAGCATAGCAGTGAAAGTTAATACCATGCCTACGGATAATTTTACCCAGTGGTAGCATATAAAGAGTAAAGAGTAATGGACCCAGTATTGATCCTTGAGGGACACCATATTTTACTCTAGACTGATAAGAGCATTCGTTATTTAAGTAAACACACTGGAATCGATCTCTCAGATAAGATCTGAACCAGGTGAGGGCTGATCCTTTAATTCCTATAAGATTTTCTAACCTATCAAGTAGAATAGCGTGATCTATGGTGTCAAAGGCAACACTTAGATCTAGCAGTACAAGGATGGCATTACTGCCCCTATCAAGAGCTGAAAGTAAATCATTAGTTACTCTAAGTAGAGTTGTTTCAGTACTATGGTTTTGTCTAAATCCAGATTGAAAAACCTCATGCATACTATTACTTTGTAGATACAAGCGCAGGATTTTGGCTATAAAGGAAAGATTAGAAATTGGTCTATAATTAGCAAGCTCGCGGGGGTCCAGATTTGGCTTTTTGATAATGGGCTTAATGACTGCCAATTTAAGAGAATTGGGTACGTAGGATGAATTTACTATTTCTAGTAATGATTTTCCCACCTTTGGCAGTGCCTGTTTCAATAATTGTGTGGGTACTGGATCTAATATACATGATGTTGATTTTGATGAGTTATTCCCAGGTTTTATTTAGAAATAATTTAATTAAATGCACATTTTCAAATCCTTCACAAATAATGTACAACAGGAAGATTAAAATGTCTAATGTCTAATTTAAATGACTTAAAAAAAAACTTCAATATCCTGAACAAATTCCAAAGCAGAATTAGTGTTATTCACTTAACCTCCACAGTTATAGAAGTGGCCCAAGTTACTGTGAGTGTATAGGTAAATTTGATCTGTCACCTTAAGTGCCTGTTACATTTTGTTCTTTTTTTTTTTTTGAGTTTTGTAACAATTCAAATTATTTCCAAGAATACATTATTTACATTTGACATACTGTTGCAACTGGGGGCTGTAAACATCACATACAAAAAACAACTTAGAAAATGTTTATCATTTGAGTGCGGTCAAGTTTATTCATGAATTTATATTATGTTCTATGTCATGGTATTGTCTCACTATGCAGGCTTAGTTCAGCTGTAAATACAGTTTAATTTTAAATGTCATTCCCTATTTCAAGATTGTATTATATCATACAAATGCATTTTGGGTAGAATATCCAATGATCAATGTAACAAAACCTAATATATATTTCTGTTCATTTAAACCTGGTTACCTACAACGGCTTGTGGTTTAATAACACATATTTGTTGAGTATTGAAAATAATTAAAACTACTAATTTTCTTTTTTAAGATGCATATCTGGCAGCCATCAGAGTCGTGGCCTGAAACGTGTGACATGGAAACAATGGCAAAAAAATTTAAATATGCAAATCTATACATACCACAATATTTCTAATAGTCTTCTTGTTGCATATACTATATACTAAAGCTTGTATTTTCAACTACAGAATAAAATTTAAAATTCAACTCGAACACTTGTTGTTTTTGTGTTTATGTTCATGCCTGTATGTCTCTGTAAAGAGAGTAAGTATGAAAACTGTATTTTGAGTGGTTGTAGGAAGGGTAACTAAAATAATATTGTTAATATATGTTAAAATATAGTTTTTATGAGAGAACATTTAAAAGTAAGGCTATAGGTTTTGGACCATATACGCTTTGGGTATAAAGATGTAACTGTAAATGAGTCTGTGCTGATTTGGACCAGATATTAAAATGAGTCATAGATCTGAGACAAATCTGGGACAAATGTAATTAAATTTAGAGTTTAGAGCCGTGCCAGTTCTGGCCCAAATTCAAATCAGATGTGCAAAACACATCTGTGCCGGTTTGGGCCCGTTGTGCTAAAATAAACCAGGCCAAATTCATCTGCCAGATTTGTTACAGATATTGTGACTCGTCTGGGCCAGATTAGGACCAGAGTAAGTTTGCTATCAGGGTAGCGTCTTTTCATAGTCAAATTCTATTGTATTGGAAGATGTTATACAAACATAATATTTCTCCTCACACAATTACATTATGGAATTACAAATTCATGTCCTTTTATTTTTATTTTTGGTAATATATATATTTTTTGTTATCATCTACTTGTCAGTTTTATTTCGCTATCTGTATTAGTGATACAGCAAAAAATCTACATTAGATTGTGGTTTTAGGCTGGAAATACGTGCTAAATCCTACCCTGTGTGCATAAAAGACCTGCTAAATATAGATTAAGATAAATAGATTTATGTATTTCAATAATCAATTTACTATTGTAGTCCTGCTATCTTTTTTTTCTTCTGTTTATTTTAAAAATCATTTAATTACACAAGGGCTTATTTTTACTAGTTATTATTATTATTATTATTATTATTATTATTATTATTATTATTATCACATAAGTCATTAAAGTATATCAGCAAAAAAAATATGGACAAACATTTGTTTAAAATTTAGTACAGTCCAAAAGTCTATATAATGTCCTGTAATCTTTAGCCAACAATAAAATAAATATAAATAAAAAAATAATGCTGATTATTGTGTGTGTGAGGAATGACAGTACTCCCAGTTCCTATCCAGCACATACTTTATCTAATCAGTAAATCACGTGATCTGCTTGTGGAATTGAACAAGTCTATGTAGGAAAGAGGTGATGTAAAAAAAATAGACCAATTACAAATTGTATTATTAATTGTGATATCACAATCACCGTATAAAGAAAGCATGTTTTTTGTTCTAGGTAAATTTCCAGATGTGATGAGTGAAAAGTGTTTTGCAGTGTTGTCCATTAGTATATAAAGATTCCTATAATATCTTGATTAATATTTATTCCAAACAGACTCAACCTTAGTACAGTAATTTACTCTAATGAGTATGTTTAAAGCTACCATTCATACATGTTTCCAAATAGCCATGCTGTGGATACACATAAAGAGTGTAATTACACACTGCCTCCACCCATACTGCCTGTATTTATCATTTAGAGTTTATACAGCTGAGCCATTGACCTTTCAAGGCCTCTAAGATAGAAAATTCTGTAGTACTAATGTACATTTTATATAGATGATAAAACAAAATAGTAAAATAGTGACAAAATAGCTTTAATCAGAGACCATTTTGCCTCACAACGCTCCCTATTTGTAGCCCTTCACTCTGAATGGATTCTCTTTTAAAACAGAGTATTAGTGAGTTTATCAACATCTTAACTATTAAATTATGTAGAAATTATGAAAAAATAATAATCAAATGAACCATTTCAGTCATACAAAAATATATTATTTAAAAATGTCAGAATTACTGACATTCCAAACCAAGTTCTCCTTGCTTGGGTGCTGTACAGGTTGGTTTTTGAGCTCAAACATATCCTAAATATGTTAAATTAGCCATGTCACTAAGCTGCTCAAAGCACCAGTGTTATTAAGGCCAGGTCCAGCTTTGCTGAAAAACTACAGTTCTTACATCACATCCTGTGTGCTACATTGTTTACTGTCCCCAGAAAACATTCAAATGCTTTTAGAAAATGTAGAGCTTTCCTCTTTAAAACACAATTAAACGGTAAAATATGAGGAAAATTGTTTAAAATAAGCATAAAACAGAAAAACTATCTTTTTTAAATATTTATTTGATGATAAGCTTTCAGTGAAAAGTCATCCAGAGACATAAAGCACAAAAACAATGATTTTTGACAGATATTATATCATCTATATCAGAATCAGCGAACACAGAGTGTGTTAATTCTACAGTACATGATCTGCGTCAGTTAATAACTTATTTATCTAAAACAAAATGTAAAACAAGCTGTATATCATCAGTTTAAGGTGGTACAGCAACACAGAAAGTTTCATTTATTTATTTATTTCAAGTCAGTATCAATATATTAAAAAGAAAATGACATTAAATGACATTATTGATGTGTTTTCTATACAATTCTGTATGTGTTTGGTTCTGGAATGTTCTCTAAATGTGTCTGAATGTTTTTGGTAGCCCTGCTCAGCAACATGAATAGCTTTAATGTATTATTTATCTATTTCTGTAGGAATGTTCTAACACAGTGTGGTACTGACTGTAATGGGAAGGTCCTCACTGTGACGTTGGTTCCTCATATGCGGTATTTGTACTAGCCATAATTTATGAAAGTGTGTTTAAGGCAGTGATGTTTACACCACTCTTCCCTGAAGCAGCGGACGGCTCTCGCCACTTGACTGCCGGCTCAGAATGTTCCACAGGAGCATCGGCACCGAGGTCCAGCCAGAGCTCTCTGAACTGCTGTCCGAGTCTTCCCTCAGAGTCTGGTACGGTTTAAATCGCCTGGGATTTAACAGATAATTGATAGGTTAGCATTAAGGAGAGTAGCTCTTCGGTGTTTTTCAGCCAAAACATGAAAAACACATGCTTAAAATTGTGTAGGTCAAAGCTAACAATGAAGCTCTAATAGCCAATTTGCCAAATTAGCTAGTGTAATTGTACATTTAGCTGCAACTCAGCTGTATATTCCCTATCATTAATAATGCCCTAACACCAGGAGGGTGAAGACTAGCACATGCCTCCTCCGACACATGTGAAGTCAGACACCACCTCTTTTCGAACTGCTGCTGATGCAGCATTACCGAGTAGCATAACAGCTCACTCTGATACATCAGCTTAGACGGGGTGCCAAGTGGTCCATATATACACACATATATATGGACCACATATACATATACACATATACACATATATACACACATATATATAGACGGCGCTAAGTGGTCCATGATTCTCCCAATCATAGTGGTATATATCATAGTATATATATATATATATATATATATATATATATGTGCGTATATATGGACCACTTGGCGCCCGTCTAATGTATATATATATATATATACATTAGACGGGCGCCAAGTGGTCCAGTGGGCTAAGTTCTGCCACTATGATTTGGAGAATCGTTGGTTTGAATCCTGGGCATGCACTTGCCATCAGCTACCGGAGCCCTGAGAGAGCACAATTGGCCTTGCTCTCTTTAGGTGGGAAGATGCTGATCTTTCCCCTTATCACTCCTGATGTCATCATACCTGAGTGATGCCAATTAGCACAAGGTTAAGCTGATGTATCAGAACCGAATCACTGCGCTTTCCTCCGAGCGAGCTGTTATGGTACTCGTTATATTTATATAAAAATCACCAGGCAGTGGTTTAAATGTTAAGGCTGATCATCAGTGTGTAATAGAATGGTCGATCTTAAACAAAACAGGTTAAAGTCCAACCCTGCAGTTACTGTATAACAAGGTTATATATAATTAATACAGATTAGCTTTTTAGGAATTATACCCATTGTTAGAAATACATTCACTGAATCATATGGAGTCACATGATTAGAGCGTTTTGAGTTTTGCAATACAGAAAATACTGCTGTACAAAGTGGATTATCTTCAGTTCTTTCACAAATGCAGCCTTTAATTCTTAATTCTTTCATTATTTTTTTCAGAGACTAAGTAAGGTCAGAACAATATAATAATGGTTATATTTCTCAGGTTAGTATACCTCATGCAGTGCATTTTAACTGTACATGTTTCATTATGAAAGAGGTTTATTCCACATTATGACTGAACAACTCACCTGTACGCCAATGCAATGCCACCTACAACACAGACAAGGACGAGCACACCGAGTATAGCTGTAGCTGTACCTCCAGCAGTGGAACCGGAATCTACAATAAAAAATATAAAAAAATATTAAGAATGATTATACATACAGTATGCATATTCTGGTAATAAATATGAGCCAGCTGGTGAAAATGAGTAATGTTTTTTTTAATGGTTGGTGTGACGAAGCCACCACCTCTTATCACCATGCTAGACTACAGTTCAATTCCCTGTCTGGGCCAGCACACTACTCTATACTAATAGTACATTTCTTCTGATGGGTAAAACACTATGTTCTCCTACTCATGTCACATAATTCACATATAAGAGTTCTGGATAAATAGTGTACATAATAATTCCAAATGGTTTATTAATAAATAAGTCTTTTATTCCAATAAATAACATTTCTGCTGTTTCAAACCAAATACACACACTAGGGGTTAAAAAATTCTGCTCTTTTGCATCCATAACTCTGCCTCCAATGATGACGTAATAGTGAGGTTGACATCTTTTATGTTCAGTGTTCCACGACTTCCTGAATGCTGATGCTCTCACTTCACCATGGCAAAGCTTTGCATAGGAAGTGGAAAAGACTCTGATTGGCCCTGATCCACCTCCACCTTCTCCCTTCATCCCATTTCTCATTTTTACTCCAGCCATTGTTTCTAAATCCCCCCCCCTCCTTAAAGGAGAAGTTGGTCAAACCTTACCAATAAAAAATGGGACAGCCCTTCAAAAACTCAATAAGTCATCAAAATGATCAATAAACAAAAAAAGTCTGTTGTGATAGCAAAGGAAGGGTGAAGTTTAGCAACCTGACCAAAAAATTCAATAATTCACCATAATTTCTCAGTAGCAACTTGCTAGCTTTTTCTCCCAACTATTCCTTTCCACCTTAAATAGAGCAGACTTAGTGACTGCTATTGCATCCTTTAACTTGATACAGGGAATAGAGACGTGCTACTAGCACAACACATTCCACTCTTTCCAGTGATTTCTCATTGCCCCTTGTTTGGAGTGTGCCTTTGAAAAATCTTAGTTTGAAGTGCCATACACCACTAACACTTACCCTATGTCTCGAGTCAGGACACTATTTCTAGTTGTGAAGTGGGGTAGGAGGGCCAAGGCGTGAAATGGGATTGGGTCTAAGGCTTGCTCATATTCATAAACGGACTGTTAAAGACCGTAAAGCTGAAGCCATACTATGTTTCCGTTGCCGTATTTCAACATACCTACAGTCACGCTGACTCTTGCACTGGTAACAGCAAAACTGACATCATTAGTGAGAGAAACATTAATGCAGAAGGTTCCTGAGTCGTTAAAGAACTGGCGGAGGATCATCTGACACTCGTTGGTTGGAGTTACAGTGTTACACACTGTCTGTACTGGGCTGGCACAGTCCGCATCCGAGATCACGGTGCACACCTCGTTGGGCAGACTGAAGACCAAAAGCAGAAATAATCAGAACAGTAAATTAATTACTTTACAGTGGTTATTAATAACACATTTGACACAATTCCATCAGAACAGGCAAGAAAATGTGTTTAAGAAAGTTACCCTTCCATAAAATCTGTGTATTTGTACCGTACTACGTACGTAAAGTGTGATGTAACAGTGTCAGATCAAAGCAAATTCTGTCAAAAGGTGTGTGAATGGAAGCTAATATTGCCTGAATTTGATCTTTTCAGAGACATTTGCCATAAATGGAAAGTTATGTCAGTGGTATGTTTTTGCCAAATATATTATTGCAATTTTGGAAAAAAAGTAGTTGTGAATTAAATGAAATGAAGGTTCATTAAGTTCATTACTGACCTGCCCTGGCAGGTGATGGTAAGATCTACAGCGTTCTGCTCCACCTCCGCAGCCAAAACAGCAACATTATTTACTTCCACAATCTCCACACTCTCAATTCCCTCTGAGGAAAGACCACAGACAAAACAGCTTAAAACACACACATATATATATATATATTTACAGCTCTGGAAAAAAAATAAGTGACCACTTAAATATGAGCGCTGAGTTTCTTTGATTTTACCAAATTGAAAACCTCTGGAATATACAGTAATCAAGAAGAAGATGGGTAGTCACAAGCCATCAAACCAAGATTAACTGCTTGATTGCCACAATGTTATCCAAAAGCAGTGTGTAAGACTGGTGGAGGAGAACATGCCAAGATGCATGAAAACTGTGATTTAAAAAACAGGGTTATTCCACCAAATATTGTTTTTTTTCTGAGAAATTCTGAAAGCTCTGCATGATTTTTATTTCAGCCATTTCTCATTTTCTGCAAATAAATGCTCGAAATCGCAATATTTGTTTTTGGAATTTGAATGAAATATTGTGCATAGTTTATAGAATAAAACAACAATGTTTATTTTACTCAAACATATACCTATAAATAGCACATTTAGAAAAACTTAAGTGGTCTCGTTTTTGGGGGGGAGAAAGAGAGAGAGAGAGAGATAGCACTACTCACGAACAACATCCAGCGTGGTGGAGAAAGAGCCGTAGCGGTAGATCATACAGTTTCCCTCTGCTGGCATTTCTGGAGCCTGTCGTTTAGCAATGACCAGAGCGACCTGCGCTGCCTCGGTTCCGGCCTCCACTTCAGCTACTACTTCGTTCTGTACTGCTGGAGCAACAGTGGGTGCAGCTGCAGCTTAATAAACACAAACACACAAAATATTTTATTTATGATCTTTTTAGAGTATAGATAATAGCATCTATCAACGATTTATGTTTGTATTTTATGTTTGTATCTGACTAAGAAATTCTGTTTCACAAAATTCTGAAAGGTCCCCCATCTCACATGTTTCAAATCTGTAGCCCCGCCCTCTCTTTATTACTCTTACTTGTTGCTTGTCTGTTTCTGTTTTATTTTTATCCTAATTTGTTAGCCATTGTTTCATGTTTTTAATTATTATTGGATGCTTTCACGTCTGCTTTCTACTCTTGTATGGGTTACTATGTACCACATTTTTATTGTTAGTTACTAGTTACTTTGTGCACTAAGCCCATTCTTTTGTACTTTCTGTTTTGGGTTTCTGTTTATTTGTGTTTAGCATCAGAACTTGCTTACCTGCAGTAGCATCATTTGCAGCAGCCTCTGTATTTGCTACTTCAGCAACAGCGGCCTCCACAGTCTCCACAACCTCACCCTCCACTGCTGGCACCACTGATGGCAACACTTCAACGACTGGAGCATTTGTGGCAACAACGGTAATAACAACATCAGCAGCAGGAGCTACAGTGCCTGCCTCAGCAGCTGCTGGAACCTCAGCAGTAACTGGAGCCTCAACGGCAGCTGCAACCTCAGCATCGGCTGGAACTTCAGCATCTGCAGGAACCTCTGCGGCAGCTGCAGCCTCAGCATCTGCGGGAACCTCTGCGGCAGCCTCAGCATCTGCGGGAACCTCTGCGGCAGCTGCAGCCTCAGCGTCTACCGCAACTGCAGCATCTGCAGCGACTGCATCCGTGTCCACGGCTGGAGCTTCTGGAAGGACGGTGCCCTCTTCAGCTTGTACAGCGGGAGCAACAGAGGCAGCAGCATCAATCACAACAACACCATCTGCTGCCAGTTCCGCATCCACAGTGGCAGCTGTAGCTGTAGCTTCTCCAGTGGCAGCATCAGTAGCATCCTCGATGGCTGGATCTTCAGCAACAACGGCTGCATCTGCTTCAGCTTCTGCTTCAGCTGGCACCACTGCCAAGTCCGTACCTGCCTCTGGAGCAACAGAAGCAGCCACTCCTTCCTCTGCAGCAGGTGAAGCCTCTGAGCCAGGAACCGCCAGAGCTATATCAGCCTGTTCTGTGGGGGAAAGAACTGGTGGGTCTACTGCCATTGCTTCAGCTGGGCCAGCAGATGGATCAACAACTGGAGCTCCTGTTGTAAAAACCAAAGTCATAAACTTTTTAGAGAAACATTGTATCGGAGGAAGGTGTAATCTGAATGTTCTCTTTATGGGCAAAAGCATTGGGGCACCCCCACATTACAAATATAGAAGCTTTTATGGCATTCCATTGAGCAATAAGGATGTCTGGTGCAATCACAATGCTTACCATCAGTGGTTCATCATTTTTGACACCAGCAAGTTCAAGTCAATTCAAGGAGTTTCTTTTTCTGGGTGTAATGCCAAATTCTCCCTTTTGGAATCAAACCCCCTTTAAGTCTGTAGCCCCACCCTCTCGTTATTTCTCATACATATCCCTCAGGAAAATGAGCATAACAGAGTTCCCTTAGATTTATATTTATTTGGGTTTTTAAATAAGGGTAAATCTACAGTTACAGTAGATACAGGAATCACCAGTGTAATCTGTTGTACCCATATTACTGAGGGACATGTCTGCATTGGATTATTAGAACAACACCAGTTATTTTTCTTTTTTTATTAATGGGTGATGACACTGCAACAAACTGCGACCACCACTTTTGGTCTGACCAAATTTAGTTTCTTTGGTCTGACTTTCAAAAGTAAAAACTGTGTGAAAGCATGCTTAGCTGATTGAACACCTTACATTTCCACTATCATTATTATTATCATTTTAATCTCACCTGTGGTTGCAACAGCAGGTGCAGGCGGTAGAGTTGGGTTCGGGTCACAGCCGTTCGGGATGGAAGCGGTCAAAACCACCTGAGGCCGGAAAGAGCCGGTGGACAGGTAAGTGTGGGCGACAGAGGGCTCCCGAGAGATGAGTGTCCCGCTGTTGTCTCCGAAGTCCCAGTTGAAGGTGATGTCAGAGCCGCTGAGGTACTGGCTGGGGTCGTGGAGGCTGACACTAAATAACACCGGCCGGTTCTGGATGAAGTTCTGATCGGCCTGGTTGACATCGCCAATCTGGGACAAAGACACGGAAAAGGGGATCTGATCTGAAGAAGAAAATGAAAAAAGGATCAGTTACTGGAGCCTTCTAGATATATGGAACCAGGATTAAGCCCAGTCTGTTGACTAAATCTTTCTCAATATGGACTTTTTACATTATGTAGAAGTTTTCCAGACAAGGTTTAAGCTTTGTTCTGTTGGTGAAGCTGACCTTATGTGTCCAAAAGTTTGTGGACACTTATTTAGTTAATGTCTCTTGTGAAATCAAGGGTCATTCTAGACCGTTTATACACTCTTTACGGCAGTGTACAATGTTTCTGGTAAGACTTTGCACTAGATGTTGGAACATTACATTTAGTAATAACTCATAAACATACACAATCTGAATGTTATTCTTCCTTAAAGAGGGGGCATGAAAATCTTCAAACCATTCAAATAAAAAAATACATTACAATAAATTAGTATAGGTGTTCCATGTACAGCAATGTAAGTTGTTAGTGCGCTAAATATTCTGAAGCATTGTGGGATTCTTACTGTGCACTAAAAATTTAGCACTATGTTTTGGCGGACCCCCAAAGTAGTGCACATAGTGAATAGGTCACAGTTTTAAACACAGACAGTCTCTACTCTTCACAATTGGGTCAATTAAAGGGGTTCCAGATATTTAAGGATAAATATCACACATCATACATTATTTATGATCTCAGGTTTACACACCTGTGATGGAAAACTGTGTGGACGCATATCCGAGAGGTATGAACTTGTCTTTTCCTCTACAGTGGTAGATCACCACCTCCATGCTGTAGGAGCCCAGGGGCACATTATCTGTGCCAATACTGAGAGAAGATGCGGGTCCATCAGCCACCTGCCAATAACGGCCTAAGAGATTGAAAGAAATTCAACAAAAAGTGGTTTTATAACAGATTGAGCATAATTTTCCTTAACATATATTAATTATACATTACTATATTATATCATATATATAGATTAAATGTAATTTATAATAAACTAACAATACCAACTGCAAAAGCTCTTACCCCAGGTCTTCCAGACAAAGATGTAGCGCGGTTTTCTGGGGGACATGGTGGTGAAAGGAGTGCCATCAGGGAACACCCCTGTCCATTCCTGTGTAGTGTTGAATTCTGGGTAAACAGGCTGACCCTCAGTGTACTGTGTCCCTAAAAAAATAAATAAAATAAAATAAAATGTTTTACAATTGACTGTCTCATCAACTAATAAGCACTTTAGAGTGCAAGAATAATAATGTGCTGTATTATCTTTATTATATATAAATGTCATACAGATTTCTTATGTTTTTTTATCATACTTACATGTTTCAGATTAGCAAATACATTTTGATATCAGGTAAACTGAGTAAATATAAAAGCCGTTTTCAAATACATTTATTTATTAAATGAAAAAATCTGACCCTGTCTAAAAAAGTGCAATAATTGCAAATAAGCATTGGTGTTAACTGGCAATAAACTGTCAATTTGTTCAGTTTTAATTCATGTGGAATATATATATATATATATATATATATATATATATATATATATATATATATATATATATATATATCATAAAAAAGTACTTGCCTGATTTATTGATTTTTGTCTGACAAATGTCATTATTTAGCAAATAATTTCATCATAATTATCATAAAAATGTTTCATAACTGTAGGTGGAATTAGAATTCTGACCGTTAACAGTGCAGTTCCTGGCCCACACCACCTGACCGTCCGGCAGCACGGTCTGGTTCTGTGGAGGCCGAACATCAATGTTGAAAGTTGTTCTGGATCCTGTCAGCGTCGGAGCATCGTTCCTGATATCAAACGTTACTTCTCCACCTGAAACATCACATAAATGGAATATATGTGAACCAATCAGCTTTCACTTTAATTTTTTTATGGTTAAATATTCAACATGCACCTTTCTCATAGCTTTCTAAAAAAATATAGTAAACCAGTATATTTGTAGTGGTATTTAGTATCATCTAAGTAAAATTATATGTTAACTTCTACTTAATACCTAAAACTACATGATTCTTCTTTGTAGCATTTAGTAGCATTTTGTATATAGTGTAGGAGTATAGTGTATAGTGTAGTATTTAACACATACATACATTAATGATGTACATTGATAGAGTCTATACCTTTCCAGCAGTCTCTATATCTGGGATCACCATCTCTCCATACTGGGTACATCCGGGAATTCCATGAGCGATATCGAGTGAATCGTGTTCTTGAAGCTGAAAAATAAAATAAAAATGACAATAAGAAATTGCAGCACTAACACCACCAAGATTGACATATTATCTTTTAATTTTATTCAAATTATGTTGTTTAAATTTCTGATACATGATTGTCTTCTGTTTTCCAAATCTTTTCCTGTAGTTTTCTTAATTAAATTTCTACTTATTTGCAACTTAGAGTAGTACTGCTGTATTATACCTGTAAAACATGGGGGCGGCAGCATCAGATTTCAAATACTTTTATGTCTTCATTTTTATTATTATGAATGTGTGAATGGAATACATGCAGTAAATGCAATACTGGGTGTGGGAATGGAGGGAGTGCTGGTCAGACTGGGACGAGCTGAATCCTGTACTGGGGGATGTGGAGTTCCTGGCAGTGGGAGTCACACACCCCTCTCAATCCCCCCAATCCTTTTCACATGACTCTCAGCTGAGTGCAGCCCGCCATAATCCCATCTTCAGGAATGAGGAACGACCCTGTGGAGCTCAGACACCAACCAGCTCATCCACTGCAGTGTGTGTGTGTGTGTGTGTGTGTTTACAAGTGTTTGGAGTGTCACTTAATATATAATATATAATATTATTATTATATATTAATTAATACATTTTTCCCATATAAAGGGGCCAAAAATACAGTACAGGAGGAGATCTGGTGTTGGTTCTTTAAAGAACTTCTTCTCAATATATGGTTCTTTATAATACTGTATAGTATAGTACTATTTATACAACATGAGTGTAAATAACCTTTTTAATATGTGAAGAACATCTCAATCAATACAAATGTGTCCCAGAACCAACCATAGTTTAAGAACCATGTCTGGTTCCTTAAGGAACCTTTTAATTGATGGTGCTGTAAAACTGTATTTGAAGTTTGAAGAACCTCTATAAATAGGAAAAGCTCTGTAGATTTTTTTTCCCAGAACGTAACATAAAACCAAATCCCAAAGCAGAACCACTTTTTTGTTTTTTGAGAAACTTTTTAAATAACATTTTTAGTCAATTGGATTTTAATTTTTAATGATTTTAAAGCAAAAAACTCATCATAAAAAGGAACCATTAGAAAACATTTATTAACATTTAATTCTTACAATAATTCATTTTAAACATTACTAATTATTAATGCTTACGAATATTGTAAATACTGGTAATTCATAATAAATTGAGATATTTGTTAAACAATTTGTACTGATTATTAATGTTAACTTATTAGTAACATATTCATTATTTGATAATTAGTACTGTTATCTTATGGACCCTTATTGTAAAGTGTTCCCTGATAATTACAGGTATGAAGAGCCATTCTGTGGTTTAAAGATTCTCCAAACAATGTAAAGATTCTTTACCAATATGTCCCAGAAACACATAAAAAACACAGTTATTTTAATCCGGGGATGATTCTTTAATGCCCTGATTGTGCAAACTAGACTGTATGAAGTAAAAAGAACTATTTTGAACAATTCTGCAAATCTACAAAAACACTCTCTTAGCTTTTTAACCTTTTAATAGATGGTTCTGTAAAATAGATTTTTTTTTTTTTATTTAAGTTAAGAACATTTGAAATCTTCTATGCCAATTTGCCACAGAAAATAACATGGAACTAAATGTCACAGGAATAAGTATTTAAATAGCTTTAGTAAATGAAATTTCAGGTATGAAGAACCATTTATTGCTTAATGAATTTCCACATAATAAAAAATTATATGTCAATTTGCCAAAGCAGAACCATTTTTATTCTTAAAGGAACATTTCAATTCATGACTGAAAGTATTTTCATTTTAAAGTAAAAAATATCCTCCAATAAATAAATGGGAATGTTCTATATCAATTTATTCCAGAAACAGAATAGAAGGACCACACTTAATGTCCTGTTTTTTTATGAGACTGTAAATATATAAAGAACCTTTCTGAAATGTAAAAAACTGTTTGTCCCAAAACTGCAAAACCCTGAACTTTCTAAATAACGTTTCTATTGATGGTTCTTTAGATTTAAGATGGTAGAGAACACTTAAATATATACTATGTTCTGTAATAAATAGAGGTTTATCTAGCAGCCAGGAACCATTATGAAACCTTTTTTTTTTTAAAAGAAACCCTGAAGCTTTTTATTGTGTCAGTAATCAATAGGAATCTTAACATTTATTGCACCCCCCCCCCCCCCAACAAAAAAAAATATATATAAATGTGAATGGTTCTTTATAACACTGTTACTTTGAGTCATTGTATAACTTTTTAAGTGATTTATTATTAATATATTATGTCATTAATCAATAAGAACCTTCATTTTTAATATTTTACAAAAATACAAAAACTCCTATATGTATATATACATATATGTAGACAGTTCTTTATAATACTGTTTTTTATTCAAAGCAAGTGTTAACCTTTTAATATTTGATTAACTACTATACAAGTGTAATACAATGGTTCTATGCCAACATTACAGTAGAAGAGCTGTAATTGATGAACATTTAATACAATGATAAATAATATTTTACAAAATTAACCTCATGTCTACGTTGTTTGTTTTTTCAAAAACAACTGGAGAGTTAATAATTTTTATTATTTTCGAAAGCAATTAATACATCTAATTTAACAACTTATATAATAATTTACCAATAGTAATGTATCATCTACTACACTAGAATAAGGTACTTATTGGTGCCAGATGCCCTTTTGATTTTTATAAAGAACTTTCCAAGAACTTAATATTATATCCTTAATCCATAAGAAATTAAAATTTAACATTTTACACAATTAATATTTTTATATAAGTCTATATACTTACTTGCGATAGCAGCTGAAGACAGAATCAGAGCCAGAACTGTGAGAGTGGACTTCATTTTCTCAGCCAGACCCCCACCCAACAACACTGCAGTCCCCCCGTCCACTACCCCGACTCTGGAGCCCTGAGGTGTGCCAAACCTTCTTAAATCAGCCTCAGCCTCTTAACCAGCCGCAGCGCTGCCAGCTCTGACATCATGCCAGGCTCCACCCACGTCCTGAGGAATCAAGCTAATCACTGAGGTTTTACATTATTATAAATCCTCTCATAATTATTAGCAGCTGGTATTAAATTAAGAGTGGATCGGATCAGGACTGACTCCTGAATTAAATGTGAGGAAAAGCAGGATTTTAAACAGCCTGGTAATGTTGGAGTGATAGTGTGTGGCTGCTCAGGTATACCCTCAGAGTATACTGGGCACTCTCAGGGCTCCTATTCCCAGCTAACAAATTATGTTCTTAGAACGTTTCCCTAAATTTTTTTTTTTTTTTTTAGAACGTTACATAAACATTATTGTGGCAACATTTGGTGAAATTTGAACAAGGTTCTGCAACGTTTTACAATGTTTTATGATCATTACTATGGGGATGTTTTCTGTTTTCTCCTAACACTGGGGGAACTTTGGACAAAGTTGTACTACATTTTTAGAACATTCTATAAACGTTATCGTGCCAACATTGGTGAAATTTTAATGAGGTTGTACACCTTTTTACAATGTTACAATGTTCTATGAACGTCAGTGTGGGGGCATTTTCCCCTAACACTGAAGGAACTTTGAACCAATTTGTAGAACATTTTATATAATTTCATAAACGTTATTGTGGCAACATTGGGGAAATTTGAACAAGCTTGTCCTACAATTTTAGAACATTTCATGATTGTTGTTGTGGGAACGTTTGTGTAAGTTTTTAGAGCGCCCAACGAATGTCATTGTGGGAACATTTTCTTCTAATATTGGGGGATCTTTGATTAGGGTTGTGCAATAATTTGAAAAAGTTCTGTGATCATTGTTGTAAAGATGTTTTCTCCTAACATTAGGGGAATTAAAACTATGTTGTGTAACATTAAGAAAGTTGTATAATTGTTATTGTGGGAACATTTTCTCCTAATATTGGGGGACCTTTGAACAAGGTTGTGCAGCAATTTAAGAACATTCCATGACCTTATTGTGCGAATGTTTTCTCTTTACATTGGGTTAAATTTAAGAAAATGTTAGCCAAAAGTTGTGGGAATGGTCCCTGTTAGCTGGGTAGACACTTCTTTAGCCATTTTTGTGAAACTCACCCCAGCCAACCATAATCCATGCTCATGTGGGGCTTACATGAGTGGAACATGGGCTAAGTGGGTTACAAACCCCATCAATACACCTCAACATGACATGGGTCCCATCTAGTACCAATATGCAATGTACAACCCAGAATCCACTCTTCCTCACAGCAATGTTCCAACATTTAGTTTAAAACCTTTTCAGAATAGTATAGAGGCTGTTAGTGCAGACCTTAACACTCTTCCAGAAGAAATACTGAAATACTGGATGTTTTCTTTATTTTTTACTTTTTTGACATCAGAACTATCAAAAAAGTGTTAAACCAGAATATGCTGCTTTATACTTATGATTTGTAAAATAAACAACTTTAGTTCTGATGCCAGTGTTATGTGGAGCTACATTTAGCTTGTTAATGGTGTAAAATAGCGATTTCTTTGCATGGGAAACACTATGCCCCTATCACTAGCATTGTAAGCCTGTTGGGAGCAACGTCTAAAAGTGCTGTATGTCAGAATGCTGCGGGTGAATGTAGGTGGGTTAGTTGTCAAAAGTTAATACTCATTATTATGTTTCACCACAACTAAAGTCCACCTCCTTTAAAGCAATGTTTATTAGGGTAAGTCTTGAAGTTTGATATAGTGTCTGTAGCCCAGAATATCAGCATGCAGTTATCTGGCACAGCGAATTAAAATAAATTAGTTAGCTATCTTTTATTTGCTTACATACTTCATATTTTTGATACATTCAATATAATTTACAATCTAAAAAAAAACTATTTAATAAAAAGGGGTGACTGGTACTGGTGATCTTCTTTGCTGAAGACAAAGTTGAAGTGGAAAATCCTGGATTGAGGTGTTGTAGAATGTCTTTATTCATGATTAATTTCCAATTGTATTGATCCGTGAGGTCACAGATCTACAACTCTTCAGACACGCGGGAACCTGTGATAAAAGCTCATTAGGGCTGTAAGTACAGTAAAGCTGTGGCTTTAAAGAAAGAGGCCTTTATAGCGGTTCAGGAATGTGGAAGTGTTCCTCCAGGTCATGCTGGTATGAGAAGAGCTGAGGAACGCCTCCGAGCCGACGGGATGGGGGTCACAAGATGAGAGTCTGTGGACTTCCATCAATGCCGCTCTTTCACCACCTTACATTTTACTCTCAGCCTCAGTATCTTCCTCATACGTCAGCTCACTCGGGCCAGTGTCTGTCCTCAGGCCTGCAGAGCCTCTACAGTTCCACTGCACTCTTAAATTTAACAGTGCCAAGGAATGGTTCTTAGAAGAACCATAGAACAACCACTTTTTTGTGTGAGGAACCTTTTTATTTGTTAAATAATCTCCATCACTACATGAAACCATCAGTTGGTGAGCAACCTGGGACTTGGTGTCACACTGGCCAGACACATGACAGACACACACAGATACGCTACACAAAGTTTATTAACAAAGGGGTTAATTTCAAGAGTAATGGGGGATGGGCAAGATCAATAACAATAGGGCAGTGAGAAAAAACAATATACCAGAGTATTAAAGCATACATGGGAAATCCAACACAGCAAAGAGGAGAGGCAAGAAAGTGCAGAAATACAGGGGTTGGACAATGAAACTGAAACACCTGGTTTTAGACCACAATAATTTATTGTTGTGACGGACAGTTCTGGTGGAAACAGGAGAGTTGAGGTGCACATTGAATTCTGCCGTGATTTGAGCAGCCGTGGTTTGATGTTTTTTTGGATACAATCCGGGTTAGCACCCGAACCTCCCTTTCAGACAGCTTCCTCTTACCGCGTCCACAGTTAATCCTGTTGGATGTGGTTCGTCCTTCTTGGTGGTATGCTGACATTACCCTGGATACCGTGGCTCTTGATACATCACAAAGACTTGCAGTCTTGGTCACAGATGCGGCAGCAAGACGTGCACCAACAATTTGTCCTCTTTTGAACTCTTTTGAACAATAGTCGGTAATACAAAAATAGGTTGGTAACAATAATGCAAAAATACACAGGAAACACACTGTAGAAAAAATAGACTCAATACTCGGCAATGAGAAGAGCAAACTAAGAGCTATATATACACAGAAGGACAGGTGGGAACAATCAGAAGCTCGGAGAGCGGGAACACTGTAGAGAAGGAAGTCCGGTGTAAGTGCATGCTGGAAAGTGGAGTTTAATAAGTTCAGAGTTCGGAGCAGGCAGACTGACAGTGTCAGGACTGACACTAGGAACCCACTGAATGTTCTATTTTATCTTGGATTGGCAAATTTCCGAGTTCCAATAGGACATTTCACTTGTAACACCCCACAAGTCAGATTTTCTACTTAAAAAGTTGGGAGAGTGTTACCAGCCTCCAGTTCAGAATTCAATATGGTTGCCCCGTACATCAACAGTAGTAAATGCAGTAGTATTATACAGTTCATTATCCTTTCTATCTATTTGTGTCTCATTAGATCAGTCCTATACACAGTGTTGTCCAACTTCTATCTGTGTACATGTTTATATTGCTTTTCATGTGCACAAATATTGTAAAATATCCCAAAATACACAGTAATCAACTAGTTTTTTATAGGACATAAAGCCTTTTTGGTTAATAATTGGTAGAGACGCTTTACATTAGGTAGAAAAGGAAACTGAAAGGTTCCTCAACCCTTTAACATATTCCATCAACCCTTTAAATATTCCATCAATTCAATGGAATATTTTGTTTCATTGTTGGGGCAAGACATTTTTTTAAAGACCTTAGTTTTTAAAATGTACACCTCAGTCAAATGTGTAAAATGAATAAAATACAAAATAACAAATAAAAACAAACAAAAACCAATGCCAAAGTGAATAAAGTACACAACATTTTATATAATTTACATAATTAAATTCCATTCCAAACTACAGTATGTTGACAATGATGTGTAATTGTAAAGATATTTATATTTACCTCCAAATAATGAAAACATTCTAGAAGAAAGAAAGATTAAAAGTTAACACCAGAATCAATACAATCACATCAATACATTACCAATCAAAACAATACAGTCCAATCACATCCCTATTACCAAGTATGCACAGTTTATTCATAAGAAAACTGTAGTTAAACACTCACTCACACACACACACACACTCATGCACGCGCTCCACCCATTAGCGATGCATGTGACGTTCATGTGCTGATCAGGACAGTGTTCAGTGCCCTTTCCCTTCACCCCACCAACCACCTGACCCACCACCCCGCCACACAGCCCTGCACCCGGCTAACCACCCGCCACCATACTGCACATACCGGCCCATTCACACACTGTCTCACACATAGCTCACACTCACAGCTTATACTATCACATACACTCACACTTACACACTCTCAGAGCCAACATTTAAATATTAAATCATAATTAACATTAATATCAAAAGTGAGCAATGCTCAGAATGCTCTAGTAGTAGTCTTCTCTGGATATTAAAGACAGTTATTTAAAAAAAGAAGGATAAGCAAGCAGTTGTTTTAACATGTTTATCCATATATAGTGTGTATGTAGTAAACAAATGCCTGGACAATAATTTTGTATTGATTTTTTTTGTGATAGAAAATATCAGTGAAAATAACAGTGATATCCTTTTTTTCAAAATTTCAATATAACTAAGAATCTGCCTAAGGGCCATATTAAAGAATTAACTACTTGCTGGCATTATTAACTGAAAACCAGTGTAACATACAGATATGATAAACATACGTATCATGTCTAACAGTTGATCTTATGCTACATTCACCTGTTTGTTGGAAAGTATGTTTCTCGGAGATGAATGTTGCTCACTTGACTTGGTTGCGTTCATGTGGCTTGTGTAGGAAATAAAAATTATACAAAAATTATTTATATTAATAATATCTTTTCTGCTAAATAACATATATTTTGTTTGTAAAAATGGTGTTACTACTATAATAATGCACAAGTAGCACATTTATCTTTGATATTTAGTTTAGATCTTTACGTGCTCAGTGACAAAGCGTTAATGTTACAACTTGGTCAGTTCGTGCTGCATCGGAAAAACTTAATGTGCTGCTTCTTAGAGGAATTCTTCTTTTTCCGATAAAACAGACACCATATAAATCCTGCATTAGTCTAGGTTATCTATACAGCACAGTAACAACAATCTATTTCAGTTTGTGATTCAAAATGTGACAAATATACAGTTCAGATCAAATGTTGGGACAAACATTCTCATTAATATTTGCTCTTTTTTAATATTTTGTAACATTATAGATTCATTTTGAAGACTTAACACAATAAAGCAACACATATGCATTTAAGTAGTAGAAAATGTTTGGTCTTCACAAACATCTGACATAGAAATCCAACACAGATGGTTTAGGACTAAAATATTCTATTAATATATTTTAAAGCTGTATTTTGACATATCTCTGATTCCATGTGGGAATGCTCTTCAGAAAGGTTCTTTACACGGTCCTTCACACTTACTCATCCCATTCACAGCTATGGTTCTTTTATATTCACCACTTTTATTTTAACCAATATCACCAGTAACTCCCAGAGTTGTGTTGTTATTGGTGCACTGCTGGAAAGAGACTGCAGTGCTGGACTAGAGCTGTAGAAATGTCTGGAATGTGAGTTTCATTAATATCAGCTGGACTACTCAACCAGTCCCCCAGCAAACCCAACAAAATCCCACAGAATATTTCCTTATAGTTCTTAATCACTTAAAGCATTTCAAAAACACCTCACACCTCAGTTCTCAGTAGAAGTGATAAAAACCAGGCAACTCTCAGTAAAAGTGACATTAACCGGTCAGCTTTCAGTTAAAGTGATATCAACCAATCAGCTCTCAGTAAAAGTGTCATCAACCAGTCTATTCTCAGTAAAAGTGATATTAACCGGTCAGCTCTCAGTTAAAGTGATATCAACCAATCAGCTCTCAGTAAAAGTGATATTAACCAGTCAGCTCTCAGTAAAAGTGGTATTAACCAGTCAGCTCTCAGTAAAAGTGGTATTAACCAGTCAGCTCTCAGTAAAAGTGAAATTAATTAGTCAGCTCTAAGTAAAAGTGGTATTAACCAGTCAGCTCTCAGTAAAAGTGGTATTAACCAGTCAGCTCTCAGTAAAAGTGAAATTAATTAGTCAGCTCTAAGTAAAAGTGGTATTAACCAGTCAGCTCTCGGTAAAAGTGGTATTAACCAGTCAGCTCTCAGTAAAAGTGATATTAACCAGTCAGCTCTCAGTTAAAGTGGTATTAACCAGTCAGCTCTCAGTAAAAGTGAAATTAATTAGTCAGCTCTAAGTAAAAGTGGTATTAACCAGTCAGCTCTCAGTAAAAGTGAAATTAATTAGTCAGCTCTAAGTAAAAGTGGTATTAACCAGTCAGCTCTCAGTAAAAGTGGTATTAACCAGTCAGCTCTCAGTAAAAGTGGTATTAACCAGTCAGCTCTCAGTAAAAGTGAAATTAATTAGTCAGCTCTAAGTAAAAGTGGTATTAACCAGTCAGCTCTCAGTAAAAGTGGTATTAACCAGTCAGCTCTCAGTAAAAGTGAAATTAATTAGTCAGCTCTAAGTAAAAGTGGTATTAACCAGTCAGCTCTCGGTAAAAGTGGTATTAACCAGTCAGCTCTCAGTAAAAGTGATATTAACCAGTCAGCTCTCAGTAAAAGTGAAATTAATTAGTCAGCTCTAAGTAAAAGTGGTATTAACCAGTCAGCTCTCGGTAAAAGTGGTATTAACCAGTCAGCTCTCGGTAAAAGTGGTATTAACCAGTCAGCTCTCAGTAAAAGTGGTATTAACCAGTCAGCTCTCAGTAAAAGTGATATTAACCAGTCAGCTCTCAGTAAAAGTGGTATTAACCGGTCAACTCTCAGTAAAAGTGATATTAAACAGTCAGCTCTCAGTAAAAGTGGTATTAACCAGTAAGCTCTCAGATGTTCCTCCTCTCTCCCTCACTGGACCTGCTTATATAAGGTGCTATGGTATACATCTGGAAACACTAAAGCATGCTCTAAACACAGAAACATCCAGAGGAGGAGTCATTCTAAAAGAATGTTTACATACATTAGTTGAAGCTGAAAATGTACGTCATTGTGCAGTGTAATTTTTGATACAAACAATAAAGAATAAATTTACATTTTGCAACAACATTCTTTATTGCATAATTCTATCTAAAACAAAGGCAAATGTATAACAGTAAAACTGTGATTATTTGTTATACAAGGTTGTAGCAAAAAAAAGGGGGGGGGGGCTTATAGGCAGAGTTGAACTCAAGATGAATTCTATTTAAAAATATCAAGAACTAACAGTGTGGCAGAAAAATAAACTGTTAATGGGGACAAAGGCTGTGAGTCTCTGATAAATCAAAGTATTAATATAAACGTTATTTGTAACTGAATATGTAATATGTATTGTATGTAAACTCAACCAAAAGGATGATAGGCAATCTCAGAAAGAATATAGTTGCAGTCGTCACACCTAGCCACCATTACACGTTTAGAGAATAGCCTCACAAGACTGTTGGAGCTGACTCCGCCCTCACTCACACCTGACCTGGATCTTTTCTTAATTAGTGGCTCTATACATACCTGGGTTGTGACCGAAATGGCTCCCTATTTACTAGTTAGGGCACTATTGAGTATGTCAGCCATTTTTCTGAGTGTCTGAATCTTAAGGTAGAATTGGAACATGATTTTGAGGGCACTTAAAACTCTCATAATGCATCATGATTTATAGTAAACTTCGCTGCTTAGTAAGCGAGCTTACTGTGTCCCAAAATGCTTTGCGGGTCTCGTTACTAAGCAACAGACAGAAACTGAGCTGACAGCGAGCCACCAGGGTTGCCAGATTGTTACAGTGGGATTCAGATTCACTGGGTAAAACGTGTTTCAAATCCGACAAAATACTGAGAAAACCACCCAAACAGCTGATGTTCGTCATATTAACAATATTACAGGGTTTATTCCAACATGATCTTAACTAAAATACCTTAAATATATTAAATATCACTATTTACAAAAATGATATTTAACTGAGTTTATCTGCATGTTTGTATTCTGTGTTTTGTGCCTTGTATCATTGGACACACGAACCAAAAAAGCAATGAAAGAAATAAATACATATAATAACGAACATAAACACAGCTTTAAATGTGCAGGAAGCTCTGTCTCTGCCAGGTTAGATATCTAACTATAACACTGCTGAGTTAAATTTCCATTAGGGAGCCATTTCGGCCATAGCCCAGTACTTTCTTGAGCGTTTGTTTCACTGTGTTTCTGTATTTCTGTTTTTTTTTTTTTTACTCTTTACCTGTTTTTTGAATAAGATTTTTGCCTTACCATTTTGCCATTAAACATCTCTGCGTTTGTGTCCTACTACTTGGTCCGAGTGTTAGAGCAGTCTTGCAGATATTGATCCCTAGTCTTTGCAAAATCTTAGTCTTTGACTAAAAAGTCTTTTGTGTTTAGATGTGAGAGGGGGGGTCTTTTTAAAGTTGTGTTGTGTATGGACAGCATTAAGTGATACCAACCAGTCGACTCTCAGTAAAAAAAAATATCAACCATACAACTCTCAGTAATGCTAATAGACATGACCCTGCTTGAATATTTTTGTTGTGGAAAAAATACGTTTTAGTTGTAATATTTTGTTTTCAAATGGAATTCAAATAGAATTTAATCTGTTTCCCAAATCTCAATTTAAGGCTAGGGCCATTTTTTGAACGGGGCCCTTAAATGATGAAAATTATCTAGGGTCTTTCCACCCACATTTGTTAACCTTTATCAGGAAATATTTAAAACAAAACAAAATAAAAAGTTATTTTTAAATTCTATGTTCTATATTTTTCAATTTATACTCAGGAACAGCTCTGTTCACTTCTGTTCTTTTAGGAATCGACAGCGCCCTCTAGTCACATTTATTTGGAATTGTTTGGCCCCTTTCTTTAAAATATGTCTCAATGGTTCTATGAGTTCAATGCGAATGTAATTTTGCTTTTTGTTAAGCAATATTAGATATTTAGAAAGCTACCAGTTGAATACTACTACTACTACTACTACTACTACTAATAATAATAATAATAATAATAATACAGTTTAGTTATTTAGTTACACTGGATATAAGAGGATTTTACTTGCTTTTTGCAGGAGACAGTGTATTATTTTAGTAATACCAAAATTATTTTGGATGACATGAGTTGGGGAAATTTGACCTAATTTGACTAATGCTGCTATTGTTGCTGAAGGCAACCAAATTCACACAGCAATGCTGCAAATGTAAAATCTAGAAAAAGGCCTTAGCTTTTTAGCTTATCAATGTAAACCAATCAGCTTTCAGTAGTTGCCATGTCAACCAATTAGTCTAATTATTTGTCATGTCAACCAGTTGCTCTAAGTAGGTGCTATGGCAACCAATCAGCTCATAGAAGCAGTAACGGCAACAAATTAGACCGTAGTAGCAGTAATGCCAACCAATCATTCCCTAAGAAGTAATGCCAACCAATCAACAAACAATATTAGTAATGCCAACCAATCAGCACTCATTAGCAGTAATGCCAAACAATCAGCTCTAATTAGCTGTCATATCAACCAATCAGCCCTCAGCAGCAGTAATGGTGACCAATCAGCTCTTGCTAGCATTAATGCAATTAATCATCTTCTAGTATAGAGCTAATGCCAACCAATCAACATGTGCCAACTAATCACCACTCATTAGCAGTAATGCCAACCAATCAGAAGGATCATTTGGGAAGTTCTGACCTCTGTAATACAATCAAATCCTTACAGCAGTGTTAAAAATCTAGTAAATAGCCATCTTCACTGGATAAAAGCAGCATAAACTCTTTTTAATACCCTTGATTTCACAAGAAACACCAGATAATCAGGTGTCCAAATACTTGTTAGTATACTTGTCCATGTCCGTGTAATGTAATTTGAATGAATCTGTGCATTTCTACACATAAAAAGTTTTTACTGGTGTTTTTTGCAGTAAGTGTGGGCAGTCTGAGCAGCTGATGTTGCAGCCTCCATATTTCTATTAAAGGATTGAGCTGAGTTGGCACTTCAGGCAGTTCTGCTGATCTGTGACTAAAATAAACCAGTCTTCGCCAGTCTGGCCTTTCTTCACATCGTATGATGGTGTTAACCACAGCACTTGCAGGTACTTGCTACCTTCTCACAGCTTCAGTTACAACCCAGTGTGTGTGTGTGTGTGTGGGCCAACATCTGCTAACAGTAACTGCCGACTTCTTGTAAACTATACTAAATTATATTTTTTTGCATCAAAACATGACTGATTGTTTTTACTGTTTAAATTGTTTATACCACTTTAAACAGAAATTATATTTTCCAGCTTAATCACTTTTTATTTTTGCTGTAACAGCAAGCTGTATGGTGGACAAGATGGACAATTTTTTCTACATCAGTTTGTCATTTGATGAAAATGTGATTGACCTAGATTTAGAGACATGTTAAATTGTTCATGATGACCTTGTTCAGTTTCAAAAATGCTTTTTGATTATTTTAATTGAAATTTTACTGCAGCAGGGTAGACACCTTAAGCTTACCTCTTAGCTTTAGTTAAGTATGGAGACAATAAGATAAATAGGAATATGAAAGTTTAGTTAATATTATTAATTGCTGAAAATGCAGAGTCCAAAATAATTTAATTAGTATAAAAGTTGTGATGCCACTGATTAAGTATCAAAGATGTCTTTCCTAAAGGGCCAGGTTTATCCCAAGATTTTGGGGGAAAGAAATGATAAAAAAACATATTTTTTACAGACATTATATATTAAATTGAAATTGACTCATAAATTATAAACAATTATTGGCTAACGACTGACTAAAGGATACACTTAGGCTGTGACCGAAATGGCTCCCTATTTACTAGTTAGGGCACTATTGAGTATGTCAGCCATTTGTCTTTGAGTCTCCGAATCATAAGGGGGGATTCGAACGTGATTTTGAGGGCACTAAAAACTCTCTTAATGCTTCTTGATTTATAGTAAACATCGCTGCTTACTGAACGAGCCAAATGTGTCCCAAAATGCATTGCGGGTCTCGTTACTAAGCAACAGACAGCTGAACAGGACAGCGAGCCATCAGGGTTGCCAGATTGTTACAGTGGGATTCAGATAAAACCAATTCACTGGGTAAAACGTGTTTCAAATCCGACAAAATACTGAGAAAACCGCCCAAACAACTGATGTTTATCATATCAACAATATTACAGGGTTTATTCCAACTTGATCTTAAGTAAAATAACCTAATTATTTTAAATATCACTAATTACAAAAAAACAACATTTAAATGAGTATATCTGCATGTTTGTATGATGTGTTTTGTGTCTTGTATCATTGGACACAAAACCCAAAAAAGTAAACACAGTACATTAACATAATCTTGCAAGCAATGGAAGAAATAAATACTCACATATAATAAAGAACATAAACACAGCTTCAAATTTCCATCAGCAGGAAGCTTGGTCTCTGCCAGGTTAGATATCTAACTACAACACTGATGAGTTCAATTTCCAAACTTCTAACACTTGGTAGTTTTGTTCACCCGTCAAATCACAGCGTTTCCTCCAGACAATTTCAGACACAACTCGACATTTGGCATGAAACCACCCAGTAGTCTGGCAGTAGTGTGAGCCGGTGTACGCTGTTAATTTCAGGTTTTCTTCATGTAGTTCAATAATGTGAGGATTATCTTTTAAAAAGCGTAAATATAACGGGCAGATAAATTACTTCATGATCAGCTCAGAGCTTCACTAACTTTAATTCAGAGCTCAGTTCAGTGTATTTGTGGAGTTTTAAACGCGGCTAACCCCTCTCTCCCCTGTGTGTGTTTAAACGACCGGTGCTGGCACATGGCAATGATGAGGTAGTGTCCGAATTCACTCCTGTTTTACTACTAGTGAACTACATAGTGTCTCCCTAAATAGCGCAACACTAATGAGGGTGTAGGGAGCCATTTCGGTCACATCCTTAGTTTCAGACATTCCACCTAAAACCTTGCAAAACAGGACCCTTATTTTAATATTGTTCAGTCTGAGGCATCCGGGATGGACCATTACACAATGGAAACACAATGTCTTGTTGTCAAAAGGATGAATACTTTATTTTTTATTTTTAAAGAAACAGATGCCGTGAGCTCTGAACCAAAGATGGAAAGGATCATTCAGACTGTAATCAGAAAGTTCAAAAGCCAGGGTCTGTCCTGATATGCGAGTGTGAAGTATGTACTCTTCTCTAATGGAACATTAATGCAGAAAAATATGCAAAGATCTTAGAGCAACATATTCTGCCTATAAATCCACATCTTCCCACTGATGTCTGTGCATTATTCAGCAATATAAAGCAAAACCACATGCTGCACACATTACAAAGGCATGGCTGTGCCAGAAGAGGATATGAGTACTGGACTGTCCACTTTGCAGTCCTGACCTGTGCCCAGTAGAGAATGTGTGGAAAATTTTAAAGCTAAAAATTGTGGTAAATCAGGCCTCTGGCACAGACATACACACAATGTAATAAAAACATTGTGCTTCGAACCAAAGACAAAAAGGAACCAAAGAAAAAAGGAAGCATGACAAGGGTATTTTAATAATGCAGTCAAACAGGATAAATTAGGATGTGTTTTTGGTCTCATCCTGCTTTCCTTCCTTATTTCTAGCCATGAACATTCAGTAATTTGCACATGATCATTCGCTCATAAACACAGATCAGCAGAGTGGTTAAAGGAGAAGAGGATAAATCACTCTTCCGCACTGCTGATTATGACCATCCTCTGTGGTTTAAAGTGACGTTATGCCTTTCGTCCATTCATTCAACATTTCATTCAACATTCATCCTGAAAGTGAAAGACAGTTGTGAAAAAGTGTTCAGTTAGTTTACAGTGTGAGTACACAGTGTGTAACTCTCTCTTAAGGATATGTTTTAATTTTCTCATGCCAAAGCATACAGTTGGAGGAAAAAGTATGTAAATGCTTTTGAATTTCTTGAATTTCTGCATAAATTGGTCATTAAATGTGTTCGGATCTTCATCTAAGTCACAACAATAGACAAACACAGTCTGCTTCAACTAATACCACACAAATAATTATATGTTTGCATAGTTTTATTGAACACAACAAGTTTACATTCACAGTGAGAGGAAAAAGTATGTGAACCTTTGGATTTAATAACTGGTTGACCCTCCTTTGTTAGCAATAACCTCAACCAAACGTTTCCTGTAGTTGCAGATCAGACCTGCCAGGAGGAATTTTGGATAATTTCAAAAAACTGTTTCAGTTCAACAATTGAAACAGTTCTTCAATTCTTGGGATATCTGGTGTGAATCGCTCTCTTGAGGTCATGATGCCACAGCATCTCTATTGGGTTGAGGTCAGGACTCTCCAAAAGGCGTATTTTCTTCTGTTGAAGACATTCGGTTTTTGATTTACTTCTATGTTTTGGGTCGTTGTCCTGTTGGACAGATGGTCTTAAGTTTTCCTGCAAAATGTCTTGGTAAACTTGGCAATCCGTCCAGGCCCTGAGGCAGCAAAGCAGCCCCAAACCATGATGCCCCCTCCACCATATTTCAAAGTTGGGATGAGCTACACTGTGGAATATCCAGGTGCTCTTTTGCAAACTTCAAACTTTTTTTTTTGGACAGCAGTGGCTTTCTCTGTGGTGTCCTCCCATGAACTCCATTCTTGTTTAATGTTTTCCTTATTGTAGATTTGTAAACAAAAATGTTAGCATGTGTCAGAGACTTCTGTAAGGCTTTAGCTGACACTCTAGGATTCTTCCTCACCTCATTGATCATTCTGCACTGTGCTCTTGCAGTCATCTTTAAAGGACGACCACGCCTAGGGAGAGTAGGAACAGTGCTTAACTTTCCCCATTTGTAGACCGTCTGTCTTACCGTGGACACATGAACATCAACACTTTTGTAACCCTTTCAACCTTCATGCAAGTCAACCATTCTTGAACATAGGTGTTCTGAGAGCTAATTATATATACTCTGTTGTCACTTTCCATGTATTTAGTATACGTGTGCTAGCAATACTGCATAGTAAAAAAGTGCACCACCTTCTTGACTCTCTAAACCTAGAGGTTTGTATTTTCCTGTTTTGCAGCATACTGTATGTGCAGATATCAGAGTTTCACGTTCTTCAACAAGATGGTAGTTTGGGGGAAAATTGTCAGTCATGTGGGGGTTTTATTTGCCTTTTTTTTACCAGCATAAGAGCAACTCTTTCCAGGAGAATTTATTTCCTGGTCTTCTAAGAAAAGGCAGTTTATGTGAAACATGACTGTGTTGTGGGGGTTTTGATTTGCCTTTCTTACCAGCATACATGCTCTTTCATGGTTTTTCATGGTCTTCCAAGAAATGGCAGTTTTAAGAACTTAAAAGCTCCAACCTTTCTCTGATTTGCACAATAGAAAGTACAGTCCTTTCCTGCCTTATGGACATCAATTACTTCAGATTACTTTATTTTCAGATCCTTTGGCAGTTGCTTGAAACTGGAAGGTTAGTAAAATGGTAGTAGAGTCTGAGAATGTATAAAAAGCTTCTTGCACTAATTAACAACTAAATGTAAAAAATGTTGGTAAAAGAGGCACAAGAAAACACAAATCAACAAGTCAACAAGATACAACAAAACGTACCACCTAAAATAAAAGAAGGTAGGAAGCTAGGAGTAACAAAAACACATAAGGGCTTAACAGAGATAGAATTATTAAGAGCTTTGGCAGAGCGAAGGCACATGGAATGTCTAATGCTGAGCAGGGGACTGAGCAGGAGTGAGGATTATATAAGCAGAGCTAACGAGCAGAAAACACAGTTCAGGTGTCAGTATTCATGGAAGACGGAGCGTTGAATTGTCACTGAAGGTTGGTGGATGGAATGTGAGACATTACACTGGGGATGAGTTGGGGGTCTGACTTACTAATGCTCTTGTGACAATTGAATGCAATCAAATCCGCAGAGCAAAAAAAAATATATATATAGTACAACTCCATCTTTGGACAGTAGAGACAGTTACTCGAACAAAAGTAGTATAAATTCTTTCATACTCTGGGATTTGCAAGATGGGATTTGCAGGTGTGGGAATATCTCCATATAGTAAATATCTCAAGTATTTCAGTAATGCCAAAAAAGAATTGTGAAGTATCTTCCAATATACATATTTACACCTCTGCACACAAATTAGAATAAACTTTTTTTTTATAATTACACAATTATATTGTATTAATTTTAATTGATTAATTGGAACTTGTTTAAATATACATTGCATTATGGCCTATAATTTTTGCCTAAATATTAAATACAATGTGCAAAAGCTATAAATACCATCTGAGACCTACTTAGCGTAAGTGGAGCACAGCTCCTCTCCCTCAGTTTTTTTTAAGGTGGCGCATCACTGAGCAGGTGAACTCAATACTGGCAAGGCCTGGGTTTTGCTGAGGTTCTGTTCACGTCCGTACTCAGACCGAGGTCTAAAAGAAACGCAGGAGACACATATGGAAGCCATTTCTCCACGCTGCCTGAGTAATTTCGTTTGTTTGAGTATGGGCTTTTAGTTTTAAACAAGTCAGAAAGAAGATGCCCGATTTGCCGATTGCCTGTCCAAGGCTGGAGCTGGACCTGGGATTCATGGAAATTACAGCTTTCAGAACCAATTCAAACACCAGTCTCAGCAGGGGAACTGCTTTACCTGCAGCCTTCAATCAGCAGCAATGACATGGTACTCATCTAAATATATAGATAATTCAATCAACAAGAGTGTAAATAGATTAATTCAGAGAGGAATTAGAGACATTTACATATTTTGGACTATTCCCAATCCTGATGAATGAACCAGACCTTATAAGATGCCCTCAAGTCTTTGACCCCAGTCAATCAGATCAATAGTGTTTCTCCAGAACCTTCTGTTTTTATTTTGAGTCTATGTTTCTTATCGTGCTTTTGTTGAAGTCTCTACTGTTAGGAATGACTCTTTTTCATTTTTTTTGTCATGATCATCACTTGTATAAGTTGTGAGGTAATATGTTGTGAGTGAGGTTGAACACTGGACAGCATGCTCAAAGCAACCCGATGTGAATTATGGGAGTTGGTCCTTAATCCACAGTGTTACGTGCATACCGGTGGTGACCAGCGGTGACCAGCGGTCTCTGGGTAGAATCGCGTAAAAAAACGGTCAAGTGACTCTGGCACAAATCCAGATTCTACATCTACATTCAATACAGAAGACCCCACACTCTCATCCCACAAGTCAGTGCAGCGGTCTCTAACCTCTATGGGACATGGGACATGTTTCCCAGAAACTAGTACTGTGTCCCATGACTTTTGGCAAGTCAGTGTACAAGATTTTGGCCTGAAATGCATTGTTTAGATCTCGTTTCAGTGGATGACCACATGCAGGAAGCTGTTGAGCCAAATAGCCCTTAGAGGTAACTTGCAGATTTTTTTTATTTTTTAGATCCTGGTTTAACTATATTTTTTATTGCATTGATCTCTTTTTAAGTATGCGTAGGTTTACTGTTGTGTTTGGATATAAAATAAAATATATATTTAGCTATTTTTGTAACTGTTTTGTGGACATGGTGACCCCAGCTCCATTCCCCGCCACCATAAAGCAATCTGAGACAGAATTCTTCATAACAGCATTCCTCTATAAGGCCCCATTTCCCACCAAACAACACTCAGTGTATCTGTTTAGATCAGTAAGACTGAACTGAAGACGTTTTGACAAATCAGTGGAATTACGCTTTAATGTGTGGACCTCTCAGGCTGGAGGATGCGTGACCTTGTCCAGGTTTCACCCAGTCATAACACGAGGACACGGATCCCCATAAATCTTGCCCACGGCTCTTTGGTTTGTTTGGCTGGGGTTGGTTTATCCTCTCTGCCTCGTCAGGACATCACTCTGCCATGTGATAAACACTCGCCACGGTGCGTTTCAGCCTGACCTGCCATATGCCTGGCAATCTTCTGCTGAACATTGAGAAAGAGAGTTTAGGTGCCAGGATGGGCCATTTGCTTAACAGTTGTGTAATTATCAAAATAGGAATAGTATTTTTTTTAGCTATTCATAATATTTAGAATACTTTTAAGACATTTTCCATCTTAATCACTTTTTATTTTCACTTACTTCACTTTCCTGTCACGCATGAGTCCACCCTGTTATGGCAAGCTGCACTACATGGTGACAATTTTAGTGAAAACTGGCATTTGATGAAAACATGGTTGACTTGCAGACATGTTAAACTTTTTAATTCCCATGATATTTTACCACAACAGGGTGAACCACTGAAGCTTCACCCTTAGGTTTATCTAAGTATAAAGACCATAGGAAATATATTAAATTAAGGCTAAAGATGCAGCAGCGACTGTCTTCAGTTCCTTGAATATAAAACAGTATGAAGTTTGTGATGTGCCTGATTAAGTATCAAAGGGGCGGGGTTATTCCGAGATGACAAGGTGTACAGGGAATTATTGGACACAATTTGTTTAAATAGATTGATATTTAAATATAGTCAGTACCAGTCAAAAGTTTGGATACACCTTAAACTTAGTGGGTTCTCCTTGTTTTAAAATGTACTTTATAGATTAATACTACTACTCATCCAAACTGTTATTAAAAAATATGGACTAATTTATTAAAAAAATGACAGCTGTGCTGAACTTAATTGCTTGAATTTCTTGTCCTCTTAATGTGTTTGAGAGCATCAGTTGTAAAGTTGTGAAGAGGTAGAGTTGGTATACAGTGAATAGCTCTATTTGAGTAATGCTCTAATCCATATTATAGCAAGAACTACTTAACTAAGTAAAGAAAAAAAAAATGAAAGTCAGTCAATCTGAAAAAAAAAATTGATGGTCGCAAAGACCATCAAAAACGTTATCATAAAACTAGATCTGTTTTGAATGATCAATTATTATCAATTAATTATATTAATTTGGCTTATTATTTCATAATCAGTACTCCATGCTGATGTAAAGCATAAGCTGTTTTCCCTGTTGTGGTAAAATATCACAGTAAATTTTAGAAGAATGACTTTAAAACAGAACATGGTCACCATTAACATTTTAACACATCCTCAACTCTAGGTCAAACTAGTTTATGTAGTGTATTAGTTACTGATAGTTACTGCAGTATTTTGAGCAAATTCTTACACAGCATGTTACTGTAGACCTGATAAGTAGTGGTAATGGTTCAGTGTGGGGTAAATGCTGGAGTAACCATCTAGAGTGCCATCTACTCAAGGCCAATTCTGCTCTGTCAGGGCTCCAGTAGCCAAAGGACAACTACATGAACAGAATTTGAACCGTGCTTAGCCTGCTGGACCAAAAATATTTTTTTATAGATTAAATTTACAGTATAGATACTCAAATAAATATCAAAGCCACTAATTGCTGCTAGCAAGTTACTGTGCATTTTACAGTGTTCTTTTTACAGTGCAATTTGCATTACAATTGTCCACCTTGTGCAGATTGCATGACAGGAAATAAAAAGTTTAAATATTAAGTTATTAGGCAGACAAATATGCCTGTTTTATTTATCTATTTCATAAGTCTTATAAAATTGTAATTTTCATCTGAAGTCTTATAAGTATCATGAGAAGTCATCAAGTTATTTCTTAAGGTTTTGAGTTACAGTATATTGATTTTGACTCATAAGCCAGTGGTGTAATTAAGGTCAAACTGGTCATAATGGTAGCTGTTCTTAAGTTTCTGCAGAAACTTTCTCAGCAGAGGAGTTCCTCCTGCAGCAGGCAGGAGTTATTGTGAGTGGTGTGGAGGAGTGAATGGGGAGTTTCCTGTATCGCTGGGCAGATGTTCCAGTTGTGGAGGAGTCTGAAGCTCTCAGTCATCGGAAATGCATCACTTCAGCTCAGCAGGACGACCAGTGACTCACACCGTTCCTGACCCCAGGCTATAAACCCCACTCTGGGACACGCTAGAGCTGAGCTGCAGAGCTGCAGATCCAACAGGGTTGGTCTGAATCCACCCAGAGCACAAACTCTCAACTCCTCACTCTCAACTCCTCACTCTCAACTCCTGAGCTGATTAAACACTGTTCTAAATCTCAGAAACTACAGCTGGAACATGGAGAAGCTGCTGCTGTGGACGACATTCCTCACTGCTGCTCTGAGTGCCGTGTGCTCCACTGTGCTTCAGAGAAGAATGGAGTTCACTGAAGCTATGGTAAGAACTTTAAGACGTTTGTGTTATATACGGAATATCTGTTATAGGAATATATTGATATGATGTATAATGCTGAATTTGATATACTATTAGATGAGAAATATTGTGAAATATTCACAATACAATAATATGTATTGTTAAATTATGACTACATATAATGTTGAACGAGAAATATACAAAGATATATGAGGAATAAATAAAATGTTATGTAAGGGATATATACAGCATAATATATGAGTAGTATATAGGATTATATGAGGAATATATATACAATTTTATAGAAGAAATGCATAATGTTATGCAAAGGCATAAATAATGATATATGAGGAATGTATGTTGTTATGCAACAGTGCTGTGTGAGGAATATGTAATGTTATGTTAATATGTAATTATATATTTCCTATATATAGGAAATATGTATAATGATATATGTATAATACTTTATATAATGAATCTGTGTTGTGTGGGTGCAGAATTATCTAAAACAGTTTGGGTATCTGGACACTCCACTGGATCTGGAGGTGCAAGCACACTGGAGCGATGAAGAAATCAAAGAAGCTCTCAGGTACTGATTTTTTCATGTATGATTTTTTTTTATTTTTCAATGCTATGAACTGTCTTAAAACAAATAAAAAAATTCTGTTGTGGTCAGTCTGTTTCAGAGGGTGTCAGAGCTGCCGATCACTGGACAGATTGATGAAGCTACTATTGGGCAGATGAGGCAGCCTCGCTGTGGGGTGGAAGACCCTTTCAACCAAAAGTCCATGAGATACAGGACGTTCGGTGGTAAGTATCAGAAAAACAGTCAGCATCATATATGTTAGGTAGGATTACTTTTTATTCCATATAGATTATAGTTGTGTGCTGCACAGTAAAGGTGTCTAAAGCGTTCTGCACGCTCTTTATTTATATGTGGATTAGGATTTGCCTTTATTCCTGCATATGAACACTGTACTATATCTTGTAGAACTATTATCTGAAATAATAACTGTCTATTCAACAGGAGTGCACAGAAGAGGTGCAATCTTACTTTGCTGTTTTTCAACTCTTAATGGGTTTTGAATGAGGGCAGCCATTCAGAATAGGGCTCATGTTTCTTATCACAGTCTTGCAGGAACAGAAAGTGTGTCATTGCTGTAAAAAGTGACCCAATCTTTGCATACAACTGGACATATATGCATTATACAGAATGCACAAATCAAACTAATAATACAAATAAACTTTAAGACATTAGCAGAGTGGAAGAAATGTTATGTGATAGGATGTAAAATCCATATATAAAATGCAGTGTTTATGATATTTCCATTTAATGGTATTTGATTGCATAATACATTCATTACTGCATTTCATTTGTGCTACAAGATTTACCTCATTACTAGCCCTATATTAATCTTCTTAAAACTTTGGAATGCATTATTATATTATTATATATATTATTAAACTAAATTATGCTGAGCAGATAAAGCATTAAATAAACTGGGTAAATACTGTCTGCAATCAAAGAAAAAATAAAAGAGTGTATTTTTATATTTTGCACACTGTCTCTACTTTTTCTAAGTTGACGTTGTACAAGTGTGTGGTACACACAAAGTATAGATGCAGAGAAAACACTGCTGACTCTGATCTCTGCTGGACAGCTGTGAGTTTTCTTCATGCTGGCTGAGTTCAAGTCTGAACATGAACTAGCGAAGGTCCTCTAATCTTGGCAGGGAATGTAGAGTAGGGGAGGGGGGGGTGATTTGTTGACTGTGTTCTTGATTCCAGGAAAATGAGTCATGTTGGACCGGGCCGTGTGGGACCGTTCTTCTGTTTACTTTAACATTTCAGCAGCTAGAATTTGTTCTGCAGAGGGAATAACTGAAATAAAGCTTATTACACCTATTAATACTGTACTACAGGTTTAGGACCTTTAATGCAGTTTTACTGAACAGTTTATTTATTTATTTTTAAAGTTTCCTGAATTTGTTTATTGTTGTCTATTCTGCAGGAGTTTGGAGGAGGAGGAGCCTCACTTATCGCATTTATAATTACACCCCTGATATGGGAAAGGCAGCCACCCAGCGGGCCATCCGTTCTGCCTTTAAGTACTGGAGTGACGTCACTCCCCTGAGCTTTAAGGAGATCGACTACGGCCGTGCAGACATCAGAATCTCATTCCATACGAGAGAAGGCTGTCCCTCACCTTTTGATGGGCCAGGTAACATTTCAGATTGTGGAATATACTTGACACTTTTTTTATTATAATACACAATATTATAGCAATGGGTGTAAAGTGAATTAGCTGAATAATATATTAATTGGACATGTGGACATATGGGGTCCTAGCCTACACACTGCAAAAAACGCATCATGATGCTCAATGCTTCAACAGTCCATCAGCAGTCTATTTTCATGACTTGCATCTGCGTTGTTTAAATAACAGCGGCGTTTGTGAACATATCTATGCCGATGGGCTTGGTAGCAACGCACATTCAACACGCATACACCCGACTCCTTAAACACATATACATGCAACAATGCACATACTCAATTTATACATCAACAATGAACAGAATATAAAATAACATTACTGTTCCTGTAAATGACCTGCTCACGCATCTTTACACCAGGGACCTGCAGGTCAGTGCACCATTAAAATACCAATCTGCCAAAGTTAGAGCACACCTGCAAGTGAAACACTGATTGGTTTATGTCACATTAACCCCAAAATACATGATTAAATAGAAGAAAGTGCAAAGTGTACTTTTCCCATCGTTATGATACCAAAGACACTAACACCCTTAATCAAGCTGTGCAGTACATGGTTAATGGTTCGCCTACAGATTGCTAAAATAGGGCCCCATGGTGTATATTAAATCTAAAAGAAATTTAAGCAATACAATTCTGCCCGTTCAGAGACTTAAGGCAGTGTTAGTTAAATCAGGTTAGATGGATTTGGTCGTCTCTATTTGTTGGTCGTCTCCACCAAGACTCATATTACCATCAGAGTATATGCAATCTATACCAATCTAGCAGCCCTGTAACACTCTGCATTTAAATCACAGAAATATCACATATTGTGATCATTACTGAAACTAAATTACTGTCTAGACCATAGGTTTTTGCTTGCAGTAGACATGCATAAACATGTTAATGCTGAGCTTGCAAAAATGTCAAATTGAACAGAGGTTGAGAAATGGCTAAGAAACTATAACATATGTTTATTTTTCAAAGTCACTCCCCTGAGCTGTAGAGATGTCCCCCTATATTATTTAAGCGGCTCTATATCATTTCACACAACCCACTTTCCAGTCCAGGAAAGTTTTGGAGTTCGTTGGAAAGCTCTGAAATTTGGGCATTCCCTTAAAAACCAATGTTCCTTAAACTATGAGCTCAGATCCTACGCTACTGCCAGTGGGCAACCTCAGGAGAACCTCTGCTGGAATGCCAGGCATAACACGGCAGGGGTGTCTTATGGAACGGCAGTCTTCAATTAGCTTTCGCGCTTCACTGGTTTTAAAGCTTTTGACCACAACTGTCGCAACTACAGGCCAGCGCAGTAAGACCGTGGTCAGCAAACCTGGACATCCTGAACATCTTCTGTGTTGCAGAGTTCGGCTGTGACTGTATCCTGCCACATGTTCATCAGCCGCTGTATGTGTTGTCTTCAGAAGTTCTTAACTTGGAAGATGAGGCCTAGTTTTTTCACTGTTTTCTTGTCACATTATGTCTGTGATGCTACATTAATGCAGAAAAATACATCAAGATCTTAGAACAACAAGACAACATCTTTTCCAGGGACATCCATTTATTTTTCAACAAGAAAAATCACATGCTGCACACATTACAAAAGCATGGCTGTGGACGTAAAGGGTACAGGTACTGGACTGGCCCTCCTGCAGTGCTGACCTGTCTTTGAAACTGTAAAAGTATAAATGGGTTGCTTGCCTGAAATGCAGGAATGGATGTACATAATATTAACTAATGAAACCTTTACAAAGTTATTTTCATTTTCTAATAATATTCAAATTTAATAGGTAATTATGTAATGAATCACACAGTACATCATACATTAATCTATCTTTTTCAACTTATTTTCATGTTTAGTTGAGCCAGTAGGTAATGAGGTAAGGGGAATTCTGATGGAATAGTTCTTGCTTGGGGCAAGTTTCCAACTCTGTCCTTGTTAAAGACCTAATTAGTTGAATCAGATTCACTGAGAGCTGAAAAAAAAATACTGAAACTATAATTTTCCAGCTGTGCTGAGATATCAGAACCCATGCCTACGGGGCAGCCCTGCTAATCCAGTGCTGTGATGTTCTTTATAGATGCTCAGAATATAACCTTGAATCTCGTCCTGTCTGCAGGTCATGTGCTCGCTCATGCAGAAGCCCCTACCTCAGGGATTGTTCACTTTGATGAAGATGAGTTCTGGACAGAGGGCAAATACTACGGCTCCAACCTACGCATCGTGGCAGCCCATGAGATAGGCCACGCCCTGGGTCTCGGCCATTCCCAGTATAAGAGCGCTCTGATGGCTGCACACTACACTGGATACAAGGCCAACTTCAGACTGCACCCGGATGACATCAGAGGAATCCAGGCGTTATATGGTAATATTTGTGTGGAGGAGCCAGTGAGGTCTGTTTCTGGTTATTTGTGTTCTCAGAATACGTACTTATGCCGCATATTACAACCCAGTGTGGACAGCACAGCGGATGGTAATGATAATTGGTAATCAGAATTTTTCAATGTGAAAGGACAAGACACTTACTGGATATACACATGGTCTCCTAGGACAATAGAGTGTCCCATTCTATTGGTCAATGCTTACAAGCCAAAAGTCATGGACAGCAGTATATAAACCATTCAAGAAGTGTTACCTCAGGGGATGGATTGGGAACACCCACACGCATGTGTGTGAGTTGTAAGATGTACGCATGTGTGTAAGTTGTAAGATGTTATCATGTTAGTGAAGTTCAAGACCGTCCAGCATGCTCAAGGCCACATAAATTTTGGGAGTTGAGAGATAAAACAATGCCTGATAATAGGTGCCAGACAGGACGGAACTGGACGTTCCATTTTAGAAGTTTAGAAGTACAGGAGATTAACATTCCTCAATCCAGTGTTACATGTGTACCAGAGATATGTCACAGAAGGCTAATATTACCACAAACAGTGTCCATGGGACGTGACAAAAGTCTAGTTAATTGTATGTCATTTCTGTCCATAAATCCATTCTGTTCCATAATTTGGCTTGTCAGTGTTGTCCACAACTAGGCTTAGTCACCCAATCTGAAAACAGTCTGTATGTAGTAAAAGTTGAACATTCCATTTTCTCCCATTAAATATAAATCATATCCTAATCTTAGATAAAAGCTCTTGAGTGAGTCAGATTTCTAGAAATGATGTGGAAACTTAATTTATCATCAGCTGTAAATTTATAAATGATCTGTGTTTCACTTTTGCTCAGGTAAAAGAATCTCGGGTACGACCACAGATGAAAATATTTTCACCTCACACCCAACAACCAACTCGCCTTTTCCCAGAAGAGAGGTTCCAGACCCATGCGATGCCAAACTGGACGCCATAATGCTGGGTAAGGAAGTAAGGTCGTCAACTCTTCAAAACATGAGGAGAATTATGAGGGTTTATTTGCAGTAGAATGAGCAGCACCTGGTTTTGTGGATTGGTACAGGTCCCTGGAGTAAGACCTTTGCCTTCAGTGGAAACTACGTCTGGACCATCACAGATTTGGGACACAACCCTCCCATTAAGATCAACCAGCTGTGGAAAGGGCTGCCCGGGAACCTGAATGCAGCTGTGTACTCTCAGAGAACCAATAAAACCTACTTTCTAAAAGGTACGGATATTTATATATATACACTGTATGAACATTTTTATGACTTCCTTTTTTAAACCCACATGCATTGATGCATAATCAGTCCCCATTTGCCGCTACACTATACAGAAAAAAAAATATTGAGACTCATACACCTTATACCTAGAGGAGCTTCTTGTATGACATTCCAGCTGCATTTGTATGGAGTCTGTCCCCCTTTGCAGCTGCACTACATAGAAAAGTATTAGGTGTGTCCCAATAACTTTGTTTATAATATGTTTTTAGGTTTTCCACACTTAATATAATTTTAATATTTGTTTGCCTTCAAAAAAGTTATATTTGTTATTTTAGTCAGACATAGTAATAAAAATAAAAGTTTTTTTAATCAGAAAAAAATTACAAAAAAGCAAAAACAAAAAAGATATCTGTAGAGGTCAAAAACAAAAGTGCAAAGGGCAGATTACATATATTTAAAAATGTCTAGGTGTTCATTCGCTTTTATTAATTTGATAAAAACTAAAATATAACATGTTTGCTGCAAAGATTATTCCACGTTTTATGTTTTGTTATTTACTGTATTTGTTTATTTAGCACATAATAAGAAATTGTTTCTAAAATGTGCAAAAAGTGTTTAATTTAAGATTCGTTGAGACATTTCACTAATAAACAACTGGTCATTTGAATAGGAGTGCAAACAAAAGTGTCAGTACTCTCATTATGTGTTTATCTAGTCATTTTCACTACTGACTAAATGCACTATAAAGTTTAATAGGTTGTTAAAAACTTAAGAGAACTGAATCACAGTTCAGGACGTCAGATAAAGTGTCACAGTTTGAATAAGACAGGATGTGATGATGTCTGCTGTGATGGTTTTGGAAAATGGGGAAAAGCTGTGTTCCTCAAACTGCTGCATTCTTGTTCAAACACACGTGATGTTCTTGGACTTTTTAATGACTAACAAACAGCTCAGTGTGAGTCATGCTGCTGTTACCGGGCTTCAGCTGTAAACACTGTAGCATTACAGCAATAATGTTAATATTAATGGAGATTATATAAATTAAACAGTAGTGAGTGACCAGTATGCTTTCAAATGGCCAGACTGGAGAAAGTGAATCACTGTAGATTTACTGATTCACCCTGTGAAGCATTTTGAAGAAATACAAACCAGTGTCCACCATATAAATACCAAGCTGATTAACCGGTGCTTTAATCACTTTGACTGGATGTGCATAATGTTTCAATTTTAGTCAATAACTTAATTATACTACTTAACTCTAAATGTCAGGTAAAAGTTAGGCTTTAAAATGTCTGCAGCTATTGTTTTTAGAGACTAATCATGTCATGGATCTGTCTTGTGACAAAATACATTGGTAAACCTTCAGTAACATTAATATTTAAAGTTTAAATAGGGAATGTTTAAAGTAAAATGATGATTCTAAAGTAATTTACAGACCATCTCCCCATTACTCAGCATAGGTATTAGGCTCCAATGATGTTGTCTTGTAGGAAGCACATACTAGCCCTTATTCTCTCAGCTCAGCACTGGAAGCATTGTATGATAGGGAAGACCTAGCTAGTGGGTGGTAAATTAAAGATAAAGAATTGTAAACAGATCATTGGTCCTCCTTGATTCTTTTCTTTACTGTAAAATGCTCCCCTCTACCCAACAGGTGACAAAGTATGGCGGTATACAAACTTCCAGCTTGACCTGGGATACCCCAAAGAGCTGAGGAGGATCCCAGCAAACATCGATGCAGCTCTGTATTATGAGAAGAACAAGAAAATATTCTTTTTAAAGGTACCTTGCAGATCCACCAACATTTTCCAGATGTACACACTGCAGTTAGAACTTACGACCACAAGGGGGCAGTCACATTACAGCAATAGGAACACACTCGGTCCTCTGGACCAGCACAACACAATCACATCCAGCCACATAAGCCTCCAGAACAGTGGGTTAGGCCCAGTCTTGGACTACATGTCTTGGACTATGGATGGAGATTATATATTGAATATATGAGGCTGTGGTAAGGTTACCCCAATATAGCCCTTTAAAAGATGTGGAATGTTCCTTACAGCACTCTGGCTGTCCTTTACTTGACATTACACATACTGAACATTCTGAAAACATCATTACAGCACAGTGTGTGAATGTGTGTTCATTCATCTGAGCTTATTTACAGAAAATAGGGGTGCTGGGTTAGTAACTCATCTTAGTAACTTCTGGAGCTCTGTTATGTTCCCTAGATCTGGTTCTGACCTGATTTGTAAAACAAAATGTTAATAATATTTATGAAATTGTTGTTGTAATGTTTCTGTTACATCAGGATTTCAACCTTCAAATTTTTAGACATGTCATCTGTTTCTTATAATAAGAAACAAACATGAAATAATTGCTCACTTAATTTATTTGAACAGGTGCACAGTATATTATTTATAAAAAGTGCAATGAAAAGTGTATATAAATCTGTATAAAACTATATAAAGAGAACTATCATCCAAACATTTTCCAGTCCTACTCTACAAGTGCATAAAAAAATGTATATAACTAAAAAATACTTTATTTCAATAATTCAGTTCAAATGTGAAACTATACCACAGAGTGGTTCATGCTTCTCTCTGCTGACAACTTTTATGGAGATGTGGATTTTATTTTCCAGCAGGACTGGGCACACTGCCCACACTGCCAAAAGTACCTTATATAATATTCCAAGTTTATAAAACACTGATTTTGGGGTTTTCATTGTCTGTAAGCCATAATCATCAACAATAAAATAAATAAACACTTAAAATAGATATCTCTGTGTTTAATACATCTATATAATATATGAGTTTCACATTTTGAACTGAATTACTGAAATAAAGTAACTTTAAATAAAATTAAGGAACTTCATGAGCTGAAACATATGAACAAGAACAAATATAAAAGCTATATGGTATATATATATATATATATATATATATATATATATATATATATATATATATATATATATATATATATATATATATATTTTTTTTTTTTTTTTTTTTTTTTTTTTTTTTTTTTTGTATTAATTGTTCTTTTTCCTCCAGGGCTCTGGTTACTGGCAGTGGGATGAAATGGCCTACAATGACCTCAGCATCTACCCCAAACCCATCTCCCGCCTTTTCACCGGAGCCCCGTCCAGACCGGACGCAGCGCTCACATGGACCAATGGAAAGGTCTACTTCTTCAAGGGTGACAAGTACTGGCGCATGAGTGACCAGCTGATTGTTGAACCCGGTTACCCCCTCAGCAAGCGAGAGCGCTGGATGAGATGCAACCACTGAGCCACTAGAGTGCAGCAGAGAGCTGAGAACTGCAGTGAGCTCAGGAGGGCCTTCAGTGGCTGGATGACTGACTGTGTGAGGGACATTGTTTAGCAGATGTTCAGCAAATCTTCTGGGGTTTAGAAACGCAACCAACATGATGATTAGAGCATTCATATTGCGGCGTTAGGGAGCTGAGAATGGACAAAGCTTCAGGTTCTCTTTTGAGAAGAGTACCTGTGCTCGGCTCCTGGGGTCTCAGCTCAGTGGTGTTATTTACATGGTCACTAATTTCAGGGAACAAACTTCACAGATTCAGTTTTGTTGATGCACTGAGAAAGAGTTGAAAACACTTGAGAACGTTCTCGATTTCTGTATAATAATGTGTTTATTGTAGCAAAACTCATGTCAGCACCAAAATCTGCCTATGTAAAGATGATTAGGCTGATAGATGCTCATCCCAGAGCTTTTCTTTATATTTCAGAGCAAGGAGCGTCTCACTGGGTTTAGTTTTACTCAGAAATGCAGAGAAGCAGGGCATTACAGAAGAGTTTGAGTTATTATTATTATTAGGTTCTTCTGAACCATGAGGAATATCTCGTAATAACCACATTATAGTTGAAACCACCCTAGAAACCACCCTAGCAACTACCTGGTATAGTACATGACCATGCGGGGTCTGTATGCATGGTAGCTTTTACCTGGTATATCAAAGTAACCACCTAGCCAACATTAGCTAACTTTATTGCCTTAGCAAGTAGCTGGCGTTCCAAAGCAAACACCAGCAATACTTTAGCAAATGCTTTTGCAACCACCTAGAACACCTCAGGAACACCATATCACCCACTTAAAATCATCTTTCTTTCTTATTATATTTCAGAATCCACCTAAAAGATAATAGCAACAAAATAGCAACCACGAGTTTTCTCTACGAGTTTTCCTTGTGATCTCAGGATAAGTTGATAAAAAAATATTTTATATAAAATTTTGAGATAACGGGTTTTAATTATTATTAACTCACAATCTGTCTGAATATCCACAGAAACTTGTGTAAAGAAACATTTTAAATTTGTAAAATGTTTTTGCTGTTGCAGGAGGTTTTGGTGATGGCTTCAAAACTCAAATGAAGCTTTATTGTTTTTAATTCTCTATATTATTCTCTTTTCATTATCTCAGAATTATAAAATAAACCACACCCTATAATTAATCATTTCAGGTTTGATTTGATACGTATGTATAAATTTGTAGAAGATGTTTACATGTTTAACAACTAATAAATTTTACACAAAAGAAAACATTTTTTGTGTCTTCATCAATATACAGACGTATGACAGTGTTTGAACACCCTATTTAATTTAATGTTTAGGGATTATACATTTTGGTGATTAGAAGTAAAAAATAAATGATAATCTTTATACTAATAAAATGTACAATACTGGTGCATGTCAAAAAATTAGAAGAACATTGAAAAGTTTAACGTTTTAAATATTTAAATAATTCAGTTCAAAATGTGAATCTCATATATTAAACACAGAGTAATCTATTTTAAGCGTTTATTTCTTTAATTGTTGATGATTATGGCTTACAGCCAATGACCCAAAAATCAGAATATTATATAAGACCATATTGCTTATGCTTATATTTGGGGTTCCGTGTCTAAGAGGTTCAGGTCTATGGAAAATTTGAATGGGTTTTTCAAAAACTGGCCTCTATCACAGTCTGTGTTAAATAAATATGTTCAGAACCCTGTACGTTTTATTCTATGAACATTTACCTCCTAAACATCACTGAATCCTCTGAATTATGAGATCGTTTAAGAGTAGTAATGAGAAAAAAATGCTAGCTTTAAGCTAATGCTTAACTGACATCACAGCACAGCGGCAGGGAATGGCAGCGGACTCGATTCTGCGCAACACCAGCGGACTCCGGACGGATCGTGTTTTGGATTATTCTTTCTCTTCACAGAGGATCATTAAAGCATTTAAACAGGTAAAAAAAACTAGCAGTCTGGTTGTGTTGAGCAGTGTAGCTTCTGTGCTAGAGCTTTAAAAGGCAGATAATAAGAGAAAGTGAGCTTCAGCTGTTCCATGGTTCTCTGTTGGGTTTAGTATTTATTTAAGGTCATTAGTTTATACTAATTACAGCACACCTGACCCAAATAATCAACTAACTATCTGCCTTCACTGAGGCGAGCTAAGTGATACAGCAGTAAAAACTAGCCAGATAGTGTTACTCCAGAACCACAGAGCTAACCCAGCTAACTTAAGAGCCATAGTCTAAAATACTTAATGTAAAAAGGCAGTGTGTTTTTTTTCCACAGAAACATATTAGAATGACAAATCTTAACGTGGCTTAATGTACTAAAACAACAAGCCAGAAACACCAAGAATCTCTCATTTATTTTACTGTATAATAAAGACAGTAAATGGTTATAGCGTTTAAAGCTAGTTCTGTGTTTGTGTTTTCCTGCTTTAACACTCTCAGCTTTTCTCAGTAAGGGCAGTTAATTCGTTGGTTGGATCGGCTGGGTGTAATATGCTGTAAACTCCGCTCTAGCATTAGATAAACGCTAGCATTTTTCTTATTACAACTCTTAAACAATCTTGAAATTCAGAGGATCCAGTGATGTTTAGGAGGAAAGTTTACACCGAATAAAACGTCCAGGTTTCAGAACATATTTATTTAGTACAGAATGTGATAGAGGCCAGTTTTTTTAAAAGCCTATTCATTTTCCTCATAGAGAAAAAAAAAACGGTTAAACGAGGACTACAGAATGACACGACTTCAGTGGTCTATTGGTACTTTTGGAAGTGTGGGCAGTGTGCCAAGTCCTGCTGAAAAATGAAATCTGCCTCTTAATTAATGTTGTCAGTAGCAGGGGGAAGCATGAAGTGCTGTAAGATTTTGTGGGAAAACACTGCACTGACTTTGGACTTGATAATAAAACACATTGGATCAATACCAGCAGATGACATGTCTCTCCAAACCATCCCTGATTGTGGAAACTTCAAACTAGACCTCAAGCAGCTTGGACTGTGTCTCTCCACTCTTCCTCCAGACTCTGCTCCCTTAATTTCTAAATAAAATGCTAAATTTACTGCTGATCAGTGATGGTTTGGAGAGACATTTCATCTGCTGGTGTTGATCCACTGTGTTTTATCAAGTCCAAAGTCAGTGCAGTGTTTTCCTGGAAAATCTTTTATGATGCAGATTTCATTTTCCAGCAGGACGTGGCACACTGCCCAAACTGTCAATTGGTCTTATATAATATTCCAATTTTCTGAGATACTGATTTTTGTTTTTTTGGGAAGCCATAATCACCAACAATAAAATAAATAAATGCTTGAAATAGATCACTCTGAGTGTAATACATATATATGATATATGAGTTTCACATTTTGAACTGAATTACTGAAATAAAGTAACTTCTCATGATATTATTTATTTTAGATGCACTAGTACATTGAAGCTTGTTGTTTTGTAGTTTTACACTGCTAAGTGGTATTCTATGTAGACAAAAGTTATTGCTTTTTTCTGAAATCAAGGGTATTAAAGCAATGCTTCAAAGTATAGTAGAAAGTCTTCCTCAAACAGTAGAGACAGTTACTCCAACAAAAGCATAATAAACTTTTTTTAATACACTTTATTTCAGAAAAAAAACTAAGAATGAGGAGGTCTCCCAATACTTTTATCTACATAGAGTACATTAACTTCTTAGCATCAGTGTAAAACTACAAAACTTCAAACATCGAATGTGTAATGACTGATTGAGAACATTTGGTGTAAATTAGATATTTTTCTGAACTATACTTAAATCTAATAAACTGTTTAATGACATTTATTGAAGTTGTTCCCCAATTTATTTGTGCTAAACACACCCTACCCCCCCCCCCTTCCCCTCACACACACTTCAGATAGAGTATGATGTCACTTTAACAGCTAATGAGAAACAGCTATCATAAAAAGCATGATGTCAGATGTTCAGGGATCCATGCTATAAGATCAGTGTGATGTAATGGGGCGGTACACGCTTTAGGAAACTATGCATTTATTCGTCAGGAAAAGTGGAGAGAACTTTCTGGGTCTGGCAATTAAGTTGAAGCTCTGATTTCATCTTCTGCCCCAGTATTTCTGTTCTCTGTGGTTTTACAGTATTCTGGAGAAACATGAGGACCACTGTATAAACCACAGCGTATATCAAAAACACAGATGTTGAGTAGTAGCAAAAAATCAAGTTACACAATTATTCCCCTCCTTCACAGTTTCTGATCAGACAAGACACGGTTGGGGTTAGTTTAATGGTTTAGCTGGTCTTATTATCAACCAGCCTTTGGACATAATCAGTGACCAGAATGACCAAGCTGGTTGACAAACATGACCAATATGACCATGCTGGTCAACTAGCATAACTAGCAAGACCAATATGACAAAGCTGGTAGACCAGCATGACCAGTATTACCAATCTGGACTATTAGCATGACCAACAAGACCAACACGATTAAGCTGGTAGATCAACAGGACCAATATGACCAAGCTGGTCATCTAGCATAACCAGCAAGACCAACATGACCAAGCTGCTCATCCAGCATAACCAGCAAGACCAACATGACCAATATGACCAAGCTGGTCATCTAGCATAACCAGCAAGACCAATATGACCAAAAAGATTGTTGTAGCCTAGAAGTTCTAAGGCTAGTGTAGCTAGTTAACTAATCTAACCTAGCAAACAAACCTCCTAAATGTTCCCTACCTATGCTTCTCTTAATGTTCTTAGACTTCATCCAGACTTTTTCAGAGACACAATACGACTTATTGTGAACTTAAAGTAAACACAATCTAACTAAGCAATACTAATAACTAATACAATCTTAGCAGTATAAGGTGCTATATGGCTTCAGTGCTTAGCTAAAGAAAACATTACCAGACTACATTTGGGTTACCGGTAATTGTCTTTGCCATAATATTGCTTTGAACAGGTTTTTCAGTGTAAATCAACATATAATATGAACTTTTTATGTTTTTGATCACTACAATTCTACAATTCTTTCTACTCCAGCAGGTAGCAGGATTTTCACACACATTAATAGAGGCTCCCTGATGCTCACGAGTGATCTACATTATCTCGCAAATCAGGACACTGTATTTGTGGCGCTCTTGCATACCGAGTGACTGACAAACATAGTGAGAGTGATATAACAGAGCAAAAAGTATTTTCTTTTTACAGATTTATTTAGTTTTTTGCCTTTTTGGCATGTTTGTCATCCATTTTTCCGGTTATCAAACTAACTTTAAACTAATATCAGACGATTATCTGAGTAGATGTAAAAAGCAGTGTTTTTAATGATAATTTCATTTATTAGGGTAAAAAAATCTGAACCTAATAACTTAGGTTGTGCCATCTTGGCGGCAACAACTGCAATTAAGCTTTTGTGATAACGCCTTTTAAATCTCTATGGGGGAATGTTGGCCTGCATTTTCAGCCACATTTATGGGTTTTCCAGCATGAACGGCCTGTTTCAGATCATCAAAAACCTACTCTAAAACCTTGATTCAACGGCGCACTTTCTGGTGTGTTTTGGATCATTGTCCTGCTGCATAACCCAAGTACACCTGAGCTTAAGGTCTTTCCTTCAGAATTTTCTAGTAAAGAGCAGAATTCATTGTTCCATTACTTTTTTTTTAAGTTTGTTTGGATAGCAAATACAGCAAAAACAAATTTAATTCGCATGGGCCAAATAATTTTTCACGACTGTAAAAGCTTGAGGATGGGGGGTTGTGCGGCAGGGTGCTTTCCTGAAATTCCTGCAAAAAAATTGTATAGTGGGAACACTGCAGTTCTAAACATATATTAAAGCCTTTTTTGTGCTCAAGCAATTTTTTAAGATTGTTTTTCCATGGCCTCAACCACTTTCACAATACAGCATCAGAAAAGGTGGTTTTCATAGTCTTTTAACTTTAAATATTTATTTAAAAGCCTTACCTTTCAAATACCTCCACCTTTAGCTCTGTTTTAGCTTCACACGCTGTATAAGTGTTTGATAAGCATGTTTTTAGTATGCATTTAATTTTTGTTGTGAATATCTAATTGTAAAATGGTTCTAATTAACCATTTTTAGAGATAATTAATTTATTTTAGGACAAATAATTTATGTTATGAAATCTCACATTTCCCTACGGCTCATTTTGATCATTATAAATCCATTCAGAATGTGACTGGAAAAAACATTATGGTGGAACATTAACAGACTACAACAGAAATAAACCAACGACTAATTTCTTCAGATTTACAGACTTCATAAACTTTTATAAACACATTTATACATATTCAGATTCAGGTCACTGTCTTAAAAAAGCAACAAAACAAATTAAAAAAGAGGTGGGAGTGTGTTTAACATGGTAACAGAGTGTTATCAACGTGAAAAAGGCACTGGGAAGAGAAATGAATTACACATACAGCACAACATAGATTTAGACGGGAAAACCAAAACAAAATGTACAAATTCCATTTTCTATTTCAAGGCACTGAATAATAAACACTGAAGGACACACTGCCTACTTTACCAGTGTAAAGAGGCTCACTATGGACACCCTGCAGGATTAGTTTAACAGATTTAGTAGTCTACAGCTCAGCATTTAGACCATCTAATGATGTATAACAGAGAAGAAAAGAGATTTGAGTCTTTAAGTGTAAAATGTACTATTAGAACTACAAGTGGGACGTTCTACATGTATCAGCATTTTCCACATCAGCTGTTAGGTGCAGGATTTGTCAATTTCCTGTATTATATTACTTACATAAAACTATACAAACTGACTGGATCTGACTGCAGAAACTAAAAAAAAAACATTATTATAAACAATTGTACAATTTATATTTACTGAAATACTTCTTTTAATTAACAAATACACACACACATACACCACATACACACTCACTCATACATCCTCATTCGTATCACACTGTTCAGCTGTAGTCTGAAAGTCTACAGAGCACTAACAGCAAACTTCACTCAAATTCCTCACCACAGAACTTCTTCCATTAAAGAAATGAACCCCTTCATTCACAAAGGGCTTCACATCACATTATATACAACACAGAAGACCATGAACGTTCGCTACATCATAAGACAATTTTAATAGCTCCATTAACAGTAAGCAGATGACAGTATGTATTGGCGGAGTGGGGTTTGAGGCTTGGCGTTGGATTAGATGCTTTATGACAGCTGGAAGTTATGAAACTGAGCTGAGCAATATGAAATAAATACTATGTATTAAATAAATGACACATATCCCACATTTTTACTGTTTTTTTTTTTTCATTCTTTTTTGCTGTATTTCATTGCTTCCACCTAAGGTCCATAAATGTCTTTAACCTCTGTATGTTCTGTTTACATCTAGCGTATGTTTTAATTGTTTTTTAGGAATATAAGGAATGTATAAGAAAACTGTAGTTCAAAACATTACTTATAACTCAACCTGAGGTGAATGGGTGGAATCTAAACTGTTGCAAATTAATTACCGTATTTTTCGCACTATAAGCTGCATTTAAAATACTTTTAAAATACTATTTTCCCTAAAATCGTGCGGTTTATAATCCGGTGCACCTTATGTATGAGTTCTACCAGTCAGGTGTAAGGAAGCCAATTCGCTGAAGTGCAGCGTTATAAAGCAGTTTCACTTTAGTTCTCCAGCAGTATTAGCATTACCCGCTAAGCGCTAGCCATTTGGCCATTCAGAGGTGAGTATACCGGCCTGTAGCCTGCACATTTACAGTGTTAAAACAAGCTACGTGGGATGAACCGCTAACTAATATTGCCCTGATTTACCAGAACACTCAGGGTTCCTCAATGTAGCGCTGATAGGCGAAGTTTGACGGCATTAGCAATTAGCAGCTAATGCTAATGCTCCAGCCTTATCTGTAAATCTAAGCTTACTGTAAGTAAACAGAAGCAGTTTACTCACCCAAATAAACAGTTTTTAGGAGAGAAATCTGTGTAGATTAACGTCCAGCTCTGGTTTGACTTGTCTGACTCATCTGAAATGTTTGTTAAGTGACCTAAACTTAATTAATTAAACTGAATTAGAAGGGAAACATGGCAACACTCCTGTTCCTAACAAGTGCCACTTAAAATGCTTCTTATTATTTAGTGTATAAAAATTGATTAAAAAAATAGATGTTTATTGATAGTGCGCCTTATAATCCGGTGCGTCTTAATAGTGCAAAAAATACGGTAAATGTTGGATTTTGTGACTTCACAAAAACAGTAAAATTTTGAAAATATAGTTTTTGTTGATTAGTTTCCACATGTACGAACGAGAGGAAGTGTGTGGGATGTTCTGAAGCTTAAACAATGTTCATACACTTTGACATCATAAAGAAAAGTCAAGAAAATTTGATTTCCCACAATACGGGCCCTTTAAGAGCACAGCTAATTTAATTAACCTAACATGTGTAGTTTCAGTCTGAGCTATGGTCAGGATCTAGTGTTTAATCCAGGTTCTCACAACACTATAGATGCTAAATGTACTTCCTAATAAACGTAACTATTATCCAAACCCGGTGCCACTCACTACGGTGTACCACACTATCATGTTTTCTCCTTATGCAGACTGTTAGTGCTGTGATCGCTGAAGATGTCATCAGGCCTGTGCTGCTGGAGTGGTCGCTGTGAGTGGAACTGTGGAACCAGTCTCATAGTCAAAATCCACCACAGTGTGGTTGGTGGTGCTCAGGCTGCTCAGAGACGTGCCTGTACCCATCTGGCGGTCTCGAAGACTCTGCAGGTAGCTCTGTGAGGTCACGGCAGAGAAACAGATACAGAAAAAGAGAAAGAGAAAAACAAGGAGGTGATTTTTCCCTCGGGCCATATTTAGATTCAAATTTTTAAATAAGATTCCATTAAAATATATTGGAAAAAACAGTTGCACCCAGAAGGAAGTGTTGGACTGTAATGCTATTCAGGAGGAAGATAAAAGTTACCAGAAACAATAAATTATTAAAAATTAAGACTGGAATATATGAAACTCATGGTCATATTTATTGACTTACACATACACAGTAGTGTAGAGGTTGTAGAGGTTCCTAATGGCGTCCTGCGATAATCTTTCCAGTTCCTGCAGATTTTGAGTGTTGACATTGCGTCTAATAGCATCTCACACATTTACAATCAATGACAGACCTGGTGCTGTCTTCAAGGGAAGCTTTTAAGATAGTAGCAGTATGTGGACGAGCATTCTCATTCTCATGTTGGAATAGCACACTGGAGTGTGCAGTCAGAATGTAACATTGGGTTGTCAAAGATCCTGCAATTGTATAAAATTGCACTCCATGCAACCAGGCCTTCTGGACGTGTGAGGAGTGACAGCAAATCTTGGAGCTGGCCTCGCACTGCCTCCACACACAGATTTGTTGGTCATCTCCAACAAGACACAAGTAGGACTCATCACTGAAGATTATATTCTGGCACGACTACCCACCAACTTTCATTCCTGTAGACGTATCCTTCCAGGTGCAACTATTTGTTGGACCATGAGTGTAAATAAATAAATAAAAGATGGACTAGCATTAGAATTTGCTGAGAAATGTAATTTATCAGATGTCATCAAGGGAACATCTGAACTATAGATTTTAGGAAGATAAATCACCATTAAGTTCTTATGAAACTAACTGGTGCTAGTAGATCTCCAGCATAACGTTTTACAGGCGTCGGTTTTCGGCGATACGTCCCCTCCTGACCCCCCGACAGCTGCAGCTTCTTAGCGTCCTTCTGCCGTATCCTCATCAGCTGCACTCTCTTCTGTCTCCTGCTGATAATCACTGAAACAGAGAAAACACAACAAAAAATGTTACAGGGTGGTAATACAAAAAAAGCTGAAAACCTCTGACCTGTTACTTCTTGACTTAAGTGCCGCCTTTGACACAGTGAGTCATTCCATTCTCCTGTCTAGGCTGCACGAACTGGGAATTGATGGTACTGCCCTCGATTGGTTTACATCCTACCTGACCAATAGGCAGCAGTTTATCACCCTCTCTGGTCACACTTCCTCTACCTCTGTGGTCTCTCAAGGGGTCCCTCAAGGATCTGTCCTTGGACCTCTCCTCTTCATTGTTTATATCCTTCCCCTTGGACACATACTTCGTCGTTACAACCTGCATTTTCACTGCTATGCTGATGACACACAGATTTACCTTAACACCAAATCACTTAAAAACCCACCCCTTTCTCACTTAGAGGCCTGCTCGTCTGAAATCAAGAGTTGGATGAATCACAACTTTCTTATGTTAAATAGCTCCAAAACTGAACTCATTCTCATTGGATCCAAGTCTATCCTTAAGAAAACTCCCACTCTTACTCTTTGTATCGATGGTTTAGCCATATCTCCCTCACCACTTGTCCGTAATCTAGGTGTTATCCTTGATTCAACCCTCTCATTTACTGCTCATATTAACTCTATTGTCAAAATTTCATTTTTCCACCTGCGCAATATTGCTAAAATAAGATCATCTCTCTCTCAGTCAGCTGCTGAAATCCTTATTCATGCTTTCATTTCCAGCCGTCTAGACTACTGTAATTCTCTCCTTTTAGGTGTCAACTCTTCCTCCATTCACAAACTTTAAATGGTTCAGAACTCTGCCGCCCAGCTTCTCACACACACTCGTGCACATCACCACATCACCCCTGTCCTCCAGCGTCTCCATTGGCTTCCTGTGCAATATCGCATTCAGTTCAAAATTCTTCTGCTCACCTATAAAGCCCTAAATAACCTCACCCCTTCTTACCTGTCTGATCTTCTTTCTCCCTATACACCCTCTCGCTCTCTCAGGTCATCCTCAGCTGGACTTCTCACCATCCCTCCATCTACCCTCTGAGGTTTTGGTGACAGAGCCTTCTCAACATCTGCCCCTAGACTTTGGAACTCTCTCCCATTAGTGGTTAAACAAACCACTTCACTCTCCATATTCAAATCTAATCTGAAATCTTATAATAAAAAAATAATAATTTGATTATTGAGGAAAATTTCTCTTATTTTTTAATCATTAAAGTTAATTACCGGTTTAAATACTAAATTTAGGTTATATCGCCCAGATACACACAAAAAAAACCCCATAAAAACCAAATAAAAACTGGAACTGTCTCCTGTACCTTCAGTATGTGAGAAGCCTTCAGCCGTGAGCTTCCACTGCACCAGCACACCCATGAGGCTGAGCGTGGGCCAGATGCCCAGGATGACCCAGCTGTACCAGCAGAGGGGCACGGGGGTGGGAACCAGGCGCAGGCAGTCGTACACGTGAGTGGCCAGCGCCAGCATCTCCACAAAATAATCAGCACACACCGTCATGATGGCAGCGCCGAACACTGCTGTGGAGAGGATGGTGAAGAGCTTCTGCCACTGAAGGGTGAAAACAGAACACAGCATGCCTGTACCGAGGAGGGCACCGAGGGGAACCTGAGAACAAATGGTTAATACAGGTTACCCAAATATATACATATATATATAACTTAATATATATACTAGTGAATCTCATAAAAATTAGAATAATAATTAAAAAGTTACTTTATTTCAGTAAATCAGTTTAAAATGTGAAATTATATAGTTGTTCTACACACAGAGTGATCTATTTTAAGGGTTTATTTATTTTATTGTTGATGATTATGGCTTACAGCCAATGAAAACCCAAAAATCTGTATCTCAGAAAGTTGGAATATTACATACGACCAACTGGTTCTATTGGCAGTGTGGGCAGTGTGCCAAATCCTGCTGGAAAATGAAATTTACATTTTTATAAAAGTGGTCAGCAGACGGAAGCATGAAGTGCTGTAAGATTTTTTAGGAAAACATTGCACTGACTTTGGACTTGATGTAACACAGTGGACTAACATCAGATGACACAGATGACATGGTTCTCCAACCATCACTGATCATCAGTAAATGGAAATCAATGGACCAGAGTCTGGAGGAAGAGTGGAGAAACACACAGTTCAAGCTACTTGAGGTCTAGTGTGATGTTTTAACAATTAGTGATGGTTTGGAGAGACATGTGATCTTCTGGTGTTGGTCCACTGTGTTATATCAAGTCCAAAATCTCAACACCACTAAAAAAGAATGGTTGACTGATGGTGGAACTTGTGGAAAGAAACATCTTGGTTCTCTCAGTCCAATAATCTGCCCTCTCTTAAAGTCTGGGCCAAATGTCTTATTGTGCATTTCAGAGCCATGTCTAGGAATTAGTGATCTCTCACCAGCAGGTACACTCTCTGACAGGCTTTTTATTCAGCAGCATGAGAAACACTTTTACGTCTCATCATCAATATATAAACTGTATACTAAAAATAGTCAGTAAAGCCAGTGGAGGATGTATTCATCTGTTTCAGCACATGCTAGTGGTACGTACCCATACAGTGCCAGGTGTGTAAAACTGGTGAGTGACCAGCAGCCCAGCAAGAGCGAGTAGAAGGCCCAGAAGGAGGCCGGTCATAAAGAGGCCAACACTGCGGACCAGCATGGTGACCAGGCCACACAGCAGCCCAATACCCAGCCCGATCCCAGCACTGGCCTCCACACTCAGCTGTGTGTCCAGCACTCGCTCTTTATGACACAGCAAGAAGATAATAACCGAGCCGAACATCAGGCCCGACAGGAACATGACAGCTTTGAAGCAGCGGTAACCTGAAACAGAGTGCAGTTACAGCAAGACTAATATACTATTATATTATTATAATACAGTTACAACATAAAGGACAAGTTACAATGTTTCCACATTTAGAGCAATCACGCTTTTTATCTGTAATAAATTGATTCAGCTGGAATTGATGGCAATAGTTTTGGTCAAACTTCGCAACCATCTGAAAAATCACCACAGGATCAGCACACTTTTGTAGCTCTCAGCTGGTCACGAATGCACGTGTACAGCTGTTGATGGGGTGGCGCTAAAAGAGTGATTTGTATTTACTGTAGTGGTTTAAAGGTGTATTATACCCACAAGCAAAAAGATTCAGATTTTTGTGTAATAGTTGGTTAAATAAGAATGTACCTGCCAACATTCAAAAACTTCATGAAGTGTCATGCAAAAACATTTTATCTCTACTGGAACTTTACAGGGGAAAGTGAAAGATTTAATTCCAAGTAATTTTGGAGCATTTCTATTTGTCCTTTAACCACGAATTACTGAAACAAAGTAAAAAAACATGCATTAACAATCCATTGATAATTTATTCAACATACTACACTGACACGCCACAGGTCACAAGACAGCAGTATGTAAGTTCTGTACAGATTGTTATCTTGGGGACCTTGGGAATGCCCACACCTGTATAAGTGGTGGGGTGTTATCGTGTGGAACATGGAAAGAGACATAGGAAACAATTTTAGTTTCATGTCTTTTGACATGTTAAATGTCAGTGTATAGCAGATCTTTCGAACGACAATGTTCGCTGCTCTTTGATGAGGAATGGACCAACAGAAAATGCTCTGAGATACAGAACATCTACATCACACACACTTTATTTGGGACACTAACATTGTAGCATGTGGTGCTAGACTGTAGTAGACAATACGACAGATGGGCTCCAGTCTGTAACTGATCTGTATGGGTTGAGTATTCCATATGGTGTTTCCTTTATTTTGTCACACAAAGTGCTTCATCAGTAGAATGAACTAAGCAGTTTATGTGGGACTGTTATCAGAACATCTCTCCTTTCAGTCTCTGCTTACCAAAAAAACAGTAGATAATTCCAAACAGGCAGCACATGGAGCAGATGACAGCAGGGATGACCTCATATTTCCTCTGAATCTCCAGCTGACAGGCGTCCACCTCCCCCAGGCCCGTCACTCCCTCGTCCGGGCCCGGCCCAGCCATCTCCATTGCTCGGACAGGGGAAGGGGCGTTCCGTGATGAAGGAGGAGACAAACTATTATCCGGACTTCATTGGGGATGAGTTGGCACCTAAAGACAAAGAACAAAAACAGACTCAGTGAGTGCGTTTACATGTGCTTGATAATCCGATTACTGCAGAACATCAGAATTGGTCAGTAAACCAATGAACTTAAAATTATTGGGACACTGAAAATGGAGTGACAGTTTAGAGGACAACAAATCTGATGGCAAACAAACTGGGCTGTTTTATCACTGAAAGATATGGAAACATGAGAACGGGTGGAGCTACACATTAAACTGCAAACAGCCGAGGCAGTACAGACGCGCAAGACCAGTGATATTTGAGAAGTGAAATTCAGTAAATATAGGATTTACAGAAAGTGTGCAATTATCATTTTCCCAACAGAAAAATGACATAAATATTTAGTAGATCCTCATTTTGCTAAAATAACAGCCTCTAAACTCTTCCTATAGCTTCCAATGAGAGTCTGGCTTCTGGTTGAAGGTATTTTGGATCATTCTTCTTTACAAAACATCTCAAGTTCAGTCAGTTTTGATGGTTTCTGAGCATGAACAGCCTGCTTTAAAACACACCACAGATTTTCAATAATATTCAGGTCTGGGGACTGAGATGAGATCAATCCAGAACGTTGTACTTGTTCCTCTGCATGAATGCTTTAGTAGATTTTGAGCAGTTTTTAGAGTCGTTGTCTTGTTGAGGTTTCCAGCCCTGAAGCAACTTCAACTTTCTCACTGATTCTTGAACATTGTTCTCAAGAATCTGCTGATATTGACTGAAATTCATACGACCCTCAACTTTAACAAGATTCCCAGTACCTGCACTGATCACACAGCCCCACAGCATGATGGAACTACCACTAAATTTTACTGTGGGGAGCAGTAAAGTGTTTGTATTGGAATGCTGTGTTCTTTTTCCTCCATGCATACTGCCCTCCAAATAACTCAATTTTTGTTACAATTATCAGTCCACAGAACCTTATTCCAAACTGTAGCTGACTTGTTCTTTAGCATACCTCAAGCGACTCTGTTTGTGGCGTGTGCTTAGAAAAGGCTTCGTCTGCATTACTCTCCCGTACAGCCTCTCCTTGTGCAAAGTGTGCTGAAAAGTTGAATGATGCACAGTGACTCCATCTGCAGCAAGATGATGTCGTAGGACTTTGGAGCTGGTCTGTGGGTTAACTATGACTGTTCTCACCATCCTTCTCCTCTGCTTATCTGAGATTTTTCTTGGCCCCCAATTCAGGCCTTAATTAGAAGTGTGCCTGTGGTTCTTCCATTCCCTCACTATGTTCCAGATGAAATCATGATTTTTAACAATCTTTGTTTTTTAAGTTCATTTGAGATTTGTATTCACCTGTGTATGTAGATTAAAGGTAATTTTGTGTTCAAATAATTAGTGCTTAGGGTATTCAAATCAATAAAAAGAAAAGGGTGCCCAAATTTAAGCACCTGACTAATTTTGTCTAAAGAATGATTGCACACTTTCTGTAAATTCTATTAATTTCATTTAATTCTCAAATATCACTGTGTTCATCTGCTATATAATATATTTAACTGAAATGGCTGCTCTGAACAACCAATTATTTATTAAGGAAAATTGTGGTCAAATTGTGGTCAAGAGGTGGCCTTTTTCATACCACTGTATATAATATACTGTCAATGGTGTTAGAAATATAAACTATTATTTTCATTATTGTTTTTTCTTATTATATAATGGTGATTGGGTGATTCCATGCTAATAAAATCCAGTAACATCCAGTTTTCCCCAGTAACTAAACAATCCTCTGTTCCTGCACACACACACACACACACACACACACACACACACACACACACACACACACACACACACACACACACACACACTCCTCTCAGCAGCTGCAGGGGAGTCAGCCGGTTTGAGGGTGGGGGCATATTTCAAACACCACTCACTCATTCCTCACAGCCAATCATACAGGCAGAGAGCTGTGAAGAGGTGGGACTTCTTGGTAAACAAAGCCAATAAGATGCGTTCACACTCTCTCAGCATGCCTCCAGCTTAACAAGCAGCCGGGGTCACAGCACAGATCCAGGCCTTTGTATCGGCCTATAATAGCCCCATTCTCCTCCACACACACACACACACACACACACACACACACAACCACACAAACTGTGCCTCTCCTAACTTACTCACTCACTCAAACACACACACATTCAAGTTTCTGCTCTGTCTTACAAAGGCTAGCTCAGTGGCAAACGTGTGTGTGTACTTGTGTGACTGCTCATTGCATTTTTTATAAAACGGTTCACTTCACTGTTGGTTATTAAATATGCTGCTGGCATGTGGGTGTGTGTGTGTATGTGTGTGTCTGTCGGATTGCACAGTATGGCATTTGTTAATAGTTGGCATGATGATGGCATTTTGCAAAAAAAGCCCTCTGACCAATCAGAGTGTTTTTTAAGATGTATTTGAAAATCCTGACCAATTGCAGCTTTCGTTAAATTATATGGACCAAAGTTCCGGGGCATCAACTCATTCAATCAAGGGTATCAAAAGTACTTACAGAGTACCAACAGAGAATAAACAAGCTGTGAGTGTGGATATGCACATCTGTGTCAGCAAAATGTGCAACTTGAAGTAGCTGAAGAGTAGAACTACTAAGGTATATTTATGATTAGAATAGCAGAACTAAGGTAAAAATAATCATTATAATAGTACTGCTTATGTACATTCATGATTAGAATAGAAGTGCTGGGGTAAATGGGGGGATGATGAGAGCAGCACTGCTGAGGTAATTTTTGTATTAGAATAGCATTACAGCAGTAACTATGATTTGCACAACACTTCTGAGGTTAATTAATGATTAGATTGAACCTGCTAAGGTACATGTATGATTACAGTACCACTGCTGAGGTAAAATGAATAATAAGTGTAGCACTTTTGAGGTAAATGTATGATTACAATAGCACTGCTGAGATAAATGATTACATTAACACTTGGTATGGTTTCGAGCAAAAATGTACATTTCTGTGTATATCTAATAGTTAGTGTTGGGTATGCCTTTAGTAGTGAAGGAAAACTTTGAGAAGATCTGTAAGGAATATAGAGCAGAGAAACCATCTCAAGCCTGCAAGAACTCCCTCCATCTGTGGAAAAAGTGAGAGAGCAGGAATAGTCATCTTTCCACCCGTCCCTCGTTCTCCTACAGAACACGAGTGGAACCAGAGAACATAAGGAAAGAGAGCGAGTGAACGAGGCAGCGGAGAAGAAAAGGTGGATCAGGGCCAGCTGGCTGTTTTTCCTCTGAGCTGAAAACGTGAGTTTAGTGTAATCGGATAGCGATGGGGGTGAGATCATCGGACTCTGTGGAGAGAGAAAGGCCATCCTGGCCTCCAGCATGGCTCCACCCCCTCCCACACAGCCCAGCCAGTCCTGTGTTTAACCCCCAGCACCCCCCCAACCCTCCACACTCCTGTAGTCTATAGCCTGACAGTGTTTATATGCAACCTGATCCAATTCGGCTGGTTTAAGATCTGCTGACGTTTCTCTGTGAGGGGCTGGTTTATCAGACTACCAGATGGCGATATTTTGTTTAACATGTACACAATTCCATTAAAAACCCTGAAGAGTTATTTTTTCCTCATTTCATGATTTTCTTTAAACCTGTTTATGGTGTTTGTGTGGTTTTATTCACCAAAAAGGGTGATTTCATACTTAGCTTCTTTGGAGTTTCTGACTTTTCAGGCTTTTTGATCCTAACCTAAAGAGCAGGTGTGAAATTTGGTCCGACCAAAAGAGGTAGTCTTCGTCTTGGTTTGCAGTGTGAAAACACTTTTTCGAAAGATTCGGACCAATCACAGGAAGATGAGTTAGGCTATCATCGCCCATTAAACAATAGAAAAAGACAAATAAGAAGTATTGTGACAAAATCCAACTCCCCTTGGTGTGCATGTGCGTCATGCAGAGGTATGGGCACAACAGGTCATGCTGGGTGATTACTGTATCTACTGTAACTGTAGATTTACATGGTTTTATAATCAAAAATAAAAGAAATCTGAGGGGAATCTGTTATGCTCAATCAAAGGGAGATGCATTCTGACAGGGACGCAGAATGTCACTTGATTTTGGAACATTGTTGTAATGCATTTATTGCATTTAGCAAATAAAAGCTAACTTAGTTCAGAATACTCTATGAAGAAGCCTTATTCCAAAGATGTGTTCCAAAGAGTACTATTCTATTGACTGTACTTTACCACAGGGACTAGACAAGGTGTGTCTGTGCATTTTAACATCTGCATCAGCAAAGTATGCAACTAATTTCAAGTAGCTGAATGTCCACAAATGTTTGATATATAAAATTTTCAATGGCAAGGAAAAACTTTACCATGCTGGCACTTTAAAATTTAGTTTTGTGTGGGATGTGGGGTATAGACCTGGTCACCTGGCTGCTTGGGGGAGGGTAACAGTTGGCTGACAGATTTCAGATCTTCTTTGAAGCCGTATTTTGGGGTGTGAGGGGGCGTCGGCGGTGGCGTCGGCCGTGCTGGAGGCCTGGGTGTGCCCGCAGGCTGCTTTTAGTTGTTTCATCCCTATAGGCTCTAATTAAGTCTGGGAAAGCTGGATCTGCTTCCCAGAGCTGTTTTTATTGTGAGAGAGCCCATTATAGCACCACCATACAGTCCATCAGAACATCTGCAGAGCTGTGTGTGAACACTCCTCACTGTCCCACTTACAAGCACGTCCAAATACATCTCTAGAACATCTTTAGAACATCTGACACCGAGTACATTCACATGCACTTCACATTAGTTTGTCAGTAATCACCTCAATACAGTTATTAATTAATTGGGTAATCAGAGAATGGCTAAAACTCCACGTTTACACTAGTCAGAAAATAACCAAATTTTTGCTTTGCAATCAGTCAATGGTCTCACATAAAAAAGAAGCTACAAATATTATTATAACAGACACTTTCAGTAAGTCTGAAATTCTCCAATATGATCTAACAAATTAGATGCTATTCAGCCAGCTAAAGGTGTGCCATTTGCTAGAGGTGCTGTACTCAGTCTTTGTTCTTCAGCTCATTTATTATTTGGTCTGGACCGAGTCCAAAAAGCAGTAAAAACACTATTTTATCTTCTTTTTGGTCACCGGTGTGTGCTGACTGTTTCGCAGCAGCTGAAAGCTTTTAAACCTCTATATTTGCAATTTATTCTTTTTATACTGGTACTATCATTTCTTCTTTTATCCCCTATCACTTGTGTCTTTTGTCTCACACACGTATATATCTGTGATCTTGCTGTATTGTACATTTAGTGTCTCTCATTTATTTATATTTATAATCTTATTTTGCTGTACTTGCTGTAACATCATTTTTATCCTCTTTATGTGCATATGCAGTATTGACAATAAAACTGCTTGACCTGACTTGTGTTAAAAATGTTACAGTAGTTTTGTAATTACATTCAGGTATAAATGTTTAGACTTTTTTTTAAAATAGTGAAAAAGTGCCAAACCTGAGTTAATTTTTGGTCTTAGGCTAAATGATTAATTTTAATCAGTTTCAGTCGAAAATCTTTATTTTTGTGTGTTCTAGTTTTTATCTCTCCACTGTGTGTAAGTGACACTTTTGGTACCAACAGGACAATCTGCAGACCCTAAACGACAGACTGATTCAGCAGCTCTGAACAGACGAGCCAAGTCCAAAGAACGCCAAAAAAGGAGAGCAATAAACCTGGAACAGCGTTACTGACAGAATACTGACCGAACCAGCCGGCAGTGCAGCTGAATCCAGAGCTTACAAATCACACTCTAATTACAGGTTAGTGTGTGGAGGAGGGTTGTAGGACTGAGGGTGAGGGTGGTGAGTCCTATGAGTGTGAATCATGAGAACAATTGAGAGAAGACAACAGAGTTTATTGTGACCGCACCACCTTAACTGGCAACCTTCTAATGACTCCTACAGCCCCTCCGACCAGAACACAGATCTGCTGTGGCCCGAGATCAAGTACAACAAACAACATTCACCTTTACCCAAAGATTTATGATCCTGAATGTAGGGCTGGGTGACATTCTGAAATTATTATATCACAATATTTAAAAATATTATTTTCATAACACATAATATTACTTTTTAAATACATTCCTATAATGCAATTCATCCAATAAGTCGGAATTAAATACACTCTCTGTATTGAAATGTACAGTTCAATGTTCTTTAAGCACTAATGATGTCATGATATGCTTAAAAAATTATATGTGGTCAATATGATAAGAAAATATATCACAATACCTCAGAACAAAACCTTGTACGTTCGAAAGAAAGCCTTAGCTTTTAGCATTAGTGCTGGGCAGTATGACCAAAAAAGTATATCACAGTATTTTTCAGGATATTTTCTATCTTATTTATTTATTTATTTTTTGCATGACTGGGCTTTTATATAGGTTTGTGACTTACTCTACTGTTAAGAGTATATATATAATATCAAACATTAAGGCTTTAAATTAAGGCTATTGGGTTTACTTTGTCTCACAAAATTACACAATATATGAAGAAATCAGACTTCAGTAGCAGAAAAACAGCTGAAGAATGTAAACAATAGACCTTAGAAAAAGATATGCCAACAACTTGAACACAGCTTCCTTTTTAAATTGTTTCATAAACACTACAATGGACATCAAATACTCAATGTTTAAGTATTTAAAAGATATATATTTTTAAAAGCTATATTATACAAGTGAGACACACATTTAATATCAATTTATAATGATTTTCTGAAGACATTAGAGGCATTACAGTATTAAAATTAGCCACAGTTCCCTTTTCTCTCCAGTTAACAAATACATTCAGTTAAGTGTGCATTAATATTATCCTTCAAGCTACAGTATTAATATTTAGTTATATAGTTCCTTCTTTAGTTTTCATAGTTTTAGGGAGTTTAATCTCTTGTGCTGAATAAATGACCGTTTCTGGGGTCGTCTGGTGTACAAGAGGAACATTTCTCCGTTATCTAGCGAACTGTGTGTCTTCTTTGGCAGCGCTTCTGCACAACGCTCTGCAGCGCCTCTAGTGGTATGGCGGTATGGGAAAAATCCATACCGGTTCAAAAGTCTCCTCTGGTATACCGTATGAACCGGTTTACCGGCCAGCACTAGCGTTAGTTAGTGTTGGTAATATTATTAGACTTTTAGCAAAATTTGGTCAATTTATGAGATATTTTGGCACAGTATATAGAAAAGCTGGGAAAATGTAAATAGGTTGAAACAGATATATTAAGTTTTATATATCTCAGTGCTGGAAGCTGGAAGCTGGAAGTTAAAATTTTGGGGAATGTTTCCTGTAACCCTCACTGACACGTAATCAGGAGGGGCTGATTTCTGACCCGGGTTCCTCTCTGCCTGTCCCAGGATAAACGAGCCGGGCAGGAAGCAGACCTGCTCTGGGTGACCTCTCGCTGAGAGACAGGAAGCAAAACAGGAAGTAAAAGACACCGTCACACATGACAGAGTTTAGAGCTTACACAGCGCAGTGTTCTGAGTTCATACATCACCATTACCACAAAACTTTAATTAACAGCCCCAAAATCTGTTTTTCTTAATCTCTGCTTTATTTTTTCAAAATATTATTAACTTCTACATGAGTACATATAATTAAACAGTCTGTGTTGATTGTTTAATACTTTCAAAATGATATATGTAAATGGCCTCATTTCTGATTGGTTGCAGGTTACACTGCAGGCCTGTATTGTGTGCCTTCATTCAAAAACTGATTGAAACACTCATAACTTTAAAATAACAGGCTGATTTGTGTAAATGTGTTGTTTTTGTGAGTTTCCAGTTTCCAGATTCTGGGGTTAATAAGGCCCAGTAATTTTTAAGTTTTCAATTTAAACTGCACTAATCAGTACATACGTATTAGTACCTACTAATTATTTAATAAGTAGTAAATATTATGTACCAACCAATTAGCCAATACCTAATTATTACATGCAATGCATTCAATAAGTAATTATTTAAAATTTACCTACCAATTATTCAGTATTTACATGTTATTTGGGTCTAAACTGAACCACTTGCGTGTCCACTGGCACGTAAGCCCCGATGCATCCTACTCATTTCCGCTGCATGCCGCAGTGCATGCTGGGTTGCGTTGCATTGAACGCAGTCCTGCCCTCGCACGAAAAAGTTCAGCAGAGCTCAACCTTATTTAACTGAATCCGGTGGCAAAGCTGCGTCTACTCAATCATGGAAGAGCTGGCTGCGACTTCGCCACATACCAGCCTCAGACACACAGAACAGTCGCCTTTAAACCACAGAAGAGAAGCTTAAAATGGCAGAATATGGATTTATAGAACTATAGATCACATCAAGGTTGAATAAAAATGTAAAAATCTTAGACTTATGATTGCCTACTTCTGTTGATTCATTTGAATTCAAAAACATCACAGACACGCCCACACGCAGCGAGCCAAGAGATCCTGCATGGCGGAGTGCAATGAAGAAAAGTGCTAGTGGACATGTACCGTTAGTAGTTTGTTTTACTAGATTTGAACCCATTGAACTCTGGGCCACATTTGACCTACATGTAACTAATTATGTGAAATGCACCCAGACTTGGACATGGTCTGCATGTAGGCCAGACTCAGAACTGGGTGGGACTGGGTCAGAACTCGCTTTCTATCGAGGTTGGCTACCGCTAAATTCCCATTAGCCTGGACTTGGTTAGCGAAAGAGATTACTGGTTAGCGTGAAGTCTTACCATTTAAGCAGCACTTCACCACAGATCCAGGCCTGGCGGAACTGATTAATGAACGGCTTTGGCATCTTAAAGAGTCTCTCAGTGTTTGTGAATCATCTGAACTCAGAGCATTCATCACAGCGCCCTCTTCAGCACTGCTATTTGTGGCTCTGATTACAGGCTGCTGGAGGCGCTGAATCGTCGGCATTGTTCGGCACAGTGAATGGGGGGAAAACCTGCCGAGGGTTTGGCAGCGACTTCAGCGGCCTCCCTGCCTCTCGTTCACAAACTTGCCCAGAACTATAGCTGTGACTAGAGAGCACAGCTCGGTTCTAAAGCCAGCGGGAGAAAGAGAGAGAAACTGGGGCACTTGGAAACCAGTAAAGCAGAAGGCTTTCAGGGATGGCAGTTGCCTAAATTAATCATTGGTGTTCCGCCATTAGCTAATCCCGGGTTAACCCTGCAGACTGTTCTTAATATTCTACATTGTGGAAAACGATGGATTTAGACAATTTTCCACTCTTAATACAAGTGTAGCAGAGACATGGTGGAAATACTGTTCAAATAATGGGCACTAAAACTGAGCCAGGGTCAAAAACACAGATAAAACTTTAGACATCAGGTCAAAAGACTGATGTCAGCTCAACACCCTATGAGAAAAACTTTACTAGGTTCTTTAAGAATTCTTCTTTTTAAATGAACTGAGCTCTATTATGTCCCATTATATATGTAAACCAGAATACCAGGGACTCAGCAAGAAATGACCTCATTGCCCTTTTGAACATAATGTGACTAACTGGAAACCCCTCTTCGAAGTACACATACGATAGTATTTCTCTTGGTGTTTCTTTTAATCAAATTTCCTTTATTAATAATGGTCATTCGACACCTTCCCGATATTACTATGCTGATACACTCAACCGGGGAAAAAACACAGCGCATCCAACAAGATCAAAAGCTTTGTCTGCTTTTCTACAGCAGTAAAACATGGTAGGTCACAGAAAGCTCTGCTGATGGATTTCACACACAGTTTTATTTTACTCTGTGCATTATGGACATACACCACCCTAACTCCTCTGAAGGCAGTTTTACACTAGTATACACACATATTTAACCAGTTTATTCCATTCCACCAGCAGTCTGACCACTAGGGGGCCTGTTGAAAGAAGTTAGGAGACTAAAATCTTTTCAGGCATTTGAATAACGGCACCTGGAATAAACTTTGATTTGAATACTTTAAAATCACCTATGTAAGGATGGTGCGAACCCTATACTGAGCTTCACTGTCAGATTGATGATCAGGCAAAAAATAAATAATTCAATGTGGAATCCCAAGTTTATCATTTCAAAACTTTGGACACAATTTCATTAAATGTTTTTTCTTTTTTTCCCAACATTATAAATTAATGCTGAAGTCATCCATGATTCATTATCCAGACACATAATGAATCATGTAGAAACTTAAAATTGTTAAACAAATCAAAATACTCTGCATTTAGGCACCTTTTCTTTAAGGTTTTGTTAACTTGCAGTTTCTGATGCTGGTAACTCCTGTGTAACAGAGGGAATCCTTGGTCTTCCTTTCCTGGGCGGTGCTGATGAGTGCCAGTTTCATCATAACGTCTTTGATGTTCTTTGCGACTGCACTGGACTACTTTCAAAGTTCTTGAAATTTTTTGGATTGACTGTCCTTCATTTCAAGTCATTTTTTCTTTACTTAGTTGAGTAGCTCTTGCCATAATATTAGAATTAGACTAGGATAAGAACATTTCTCAAATAGGGCTATTCACTTTATACCAACCATACCTCTTCACAACTTCACAACTGATGATCTCAAATACATTAAGAGGAGCGAACGTTAAAGTATTAAAGTAATTAACTCTTGATAAGTTCAGCACAGCGTTTAACTAAAAGCCATTCCAGTTCACTCTACCTCCTAAAACTAACTAAAAAAACTCCAATCTAAAGTATACAAAATATTCTGTTTTGTTTAACACTTGTAGTTACTAAACAATTTAATTTGTTTAATTCACAGTCTAGATAACTTTAGTATTAATACACAAAACAGAAAATGTTAATATAATTAAAAAACACTTGAATTTAAGCTCTGTACAAAGTTTTGGTACTAGAACTGTTCAATTCAACCACTGTATACAACTTGAACAGATGCAGCGAATTATTCAAAATACAGTAAAAAGGACACTAAACCACATTTTGACTTTTTAAACAGATGTCTCATACACACAGAACTAACTGTCCCGCTTCTCTGTAAAGCTAGAACAGCTCTCCACGCCTGCCTTTCAACTGAACAATAGAGCCTTTCTGCTGGAGATTGTGGAGAGCTCCTTACAGCAAAACAGAGGGAAACGTGTGACACAATAAACACCATTTGTTCTGTAGTCACATGTCTAAGCACACTTCACACACACTGTACACTCCTCAACACACTGGAATTATCTGTATTTAGGATTTAAATGTACTGTAGTTTCCTCCATATGCTTTACGTTAAGCATACATTTCTAAATATGTCAGTATGCTGCTATGTCTGTTATGTCTAACAGAAAACAAATGCTATGCTATGATACGCTAGTAAACAAAGTCAGTGAGAAAATACACAGAATACACAGTTCAGGGAAATGCCACAGAGGTTTAAAAGGACTATAAAATGCTAACTAGTGTAGCTGGTGTACAAAATACAAATACGTTTGTCTGTATCTAGTGTTACCTCAACTTAATTCTAACTACTTTGAACTTACTGTACTTTGTTCACTGAGGAGAAAACGTTAAAAACAAAAAAACTGTACAAAAACAAACAAAAAAAGTTATCTATCTATGCTAGCTACCTTATTCTGTGTCCATTTACCTCACATGTTGTATATAGCACAAGTTAATAGCATTTCAGGTCAGATCATTTTACCCTGTTTCAGATAATTTCCAAAGAATAGTTACCATATTTTTCTCAGTATAAGGCACACTGGATTATAAGGTGCACTGCAATGAACATCTATTTTCTGGTCTATTTTCATACACAAATTGCACCGGATTATAAGGTGCACTATGCAACACTAGTAAGGATTAGGGGTGTCGCCATGTTTTCCTTCTAATTTTAACAGTATATAGCGCGAGACTGGGAGCCTCTCTCACGGCAGCTCAATCACCACAGCTCCACCTCCACAGCTTGCTGGCCATTGCTTCCCCTGCATACACGGTTGTGCGTGAGACCTCTCTTACCACGGCTGCGCCGAATGTCGTAATAAAAGTCCTCTGTGATTATTATTATTATTGTTATATTACATCAAATTTAATGTTATATAAAATGTAATATTGTATTATATTATATTATATTAAAGTCAAGTCTACATCACGAGACAGAGAGACCTCACTCACCATAGCTCCAGTCCTCCGTGATTAAAAGGCTCATGGATGTCATAAAATTCTAAGTCAATAAAAATATTAAAGTCAACAATTAATGATTATGTATATTACATAAATGTCAACCTAATAAAAGGTGTGTAGTGTGTATGTATTTATAATATTATTGACTTTGAATAAATAACTACCTTTATTATTTAGATTTTTACTATTTTGTCATTTGAAAATTTCTCAGCACGGCAAATGTTTAAAGGTTTTAAATAAATAATATGTGGTTTGCAATGTTTCAATTTTGTAATTTTATTCATATCGGCAGTTAATGAAAAATATATTCCAATTACGTCTTTATTGTTTATTATTTAACTGTTATATAATAAAATATACTACATTTATTTTACCTAATATTCACCCAATATGGCATTTTAATGCAGGTATTCTGGACATCTGGAAATCTGTACGCACATTCAATTAAGAAAATTAACTACTAATTTATTTCTTATCAAAAGAAATATTGCACAGCATAACACCATCTTTTTAACTTAAACATTGAAACAAGTCAGTAGCAGTTCAAAGGTTTTAAGCTTCTGCGTTTTCTGTCTAGTCAGTTCCAGCTGACCTACAGAACAGTAAAGGGTGAACAGTGGTCCAGCTTCACCTGAAAAAAACAACGTTTAAAGATTTGGTCTCAATTTCATAAGCTACAGTTACTGAAATGATTAAGCTTCAGCCCTAACTTAAACACATAATCCACATGCATCACTGCTATAATATGTTAAATAACTGAACTTTACTCTCAATATCATAAACTGTGTTTAAATTGTTCACAAAACATGTTGAGCTAAAGAAGGTCTCTAAACATTCCTGTGAATTTCCAACGCAGATACCAAGCTAACAGATAGAATAGCTAGCTATTGTTTTAAAGTGCATGCCTGGATATGAGAAAATGTAGAACGTAAGATTTGTTTGCCCAGCACTTTTAATTAAAACAGATGAAGAAGATAAAGTTCATCATCTTGCGACACACCCTCCTCTCTAATTCAGCAGATCTCACCACTGGGTGGTGGTGTTGATTGTGGGGTAGTTAAGTAAAGCTAAGCTAAGATGTAATTCTGTAATTCCTGTAATTCTTAAAAAAAACAAGCTGTTTGTAAACTACACATATTTTCTAAAACCTGTTTATTTGGGTGAATACAGCACTTCTGTTTATTTACAGTAATCTTAGATTTCCACTAAGGTTGGGAGAGGGAGCCTTAGCATTAGCATTTAACTGCTAGCGCTAGCCCGACAACGTTACACTGAGGAACCCTGAGTGTTCTGGTAAGCCAGGGGGATATTAGCTAGCTGTTCGTCCCAAGTAGCTTGTTTTTAACACTGTAAACACGCAGACTACAGTCTGGTCACCTCTAAAAAAGAAAAGAGCTAATGCTTAGTGCATTTAGCAGCTAATGCTTATGCTGCTCCAGTGCTAGATGGGGTTAGCAGCAGGCTACAGGCCAATAATACTCACCTCTAAACAGGGAAATAGCAGTTAGTGGCTAATCCTATTGCTACTCCAGTCTCTGTGCTGGAGAACAAAACTGAAACTCCTGTATAACCCTGTACTTCAGCAGAGTGGCTTTACTTCTCCTTTCAACCTGACTGGTTAAATTCATAAATAAGCTGCACCGGATTATAAGGTGCACTCACGATTTGTTGGAAAATTAAAGTATTCTAAGTGCGCCTTATAGTGCGAAAAATATGGCATTTAAAGATTTTGGAGTTTACAACAATTCGTTTGTCAAGCATTTACCTTTTTTCCTTGTGAATCACTCACAAATGTTCCTATTTTCTGTTACTATTAGCATTGTTAGCATAGTCCCAGGTAGGGTTGCAGCGGTAACCGGTTTCACGGTATACCATGGTATTAAAATGCACGGTTATCATACCGTGTGTGTTTGCTTATTACCGGTAAAACGCAAGCCAGCGGAGAAACTCACCCGCGCATGCGCAACTCTGCTCCGCTTCAGCTCCTCAGCACACAGCGGTGAGAACAGCAGAAAGTGCATCAGACTAAACATTATCTCCGTCCGCCTTAAAAAAAGCTAAACTAAAATCAGCAGTGTGGGACTATTTCGGATACCCGCCGAACACACCCGAGGATGGTTATCTGATTTGTAATCAATGTGGACGTAAAGTCACAGCTAAAGGTGGACATACGTCAAACCTGTTCTCCCATCTCCGAGAACACCACCCCGCCGTGCAGCGCAAAGTATGTGTTTAGTTTATAATTTTAATCTGAACATAAATAAAATCTCTTTGTAGTCGTGCACAACCCATGCGGTAAGCGCCCGCAAAAGCGCTGAGTTACCCGAAATTTGGGCACGCAGGTACAGGCGTGAAGTGCGTGCTACGACGGATTCACGTGTCCGTGTAAAGGTCCTGGCCGGATTGGATGTAAAAGACGCCATTCATTTACATGCGTTCATTTTCAAATTCTGACGTGCCTGTTTTTCATATGTTAAAACCAGACTCGCTGTGAAAGCCTTAAAATAGAAATCTCTATTGTGAGGATCATGTCAGAAATAAAACCCCTCTTTCTGCAGTATCTGCTTATATACCAACTTGGCAGTAAAACGGACGTTTACAGCAGTTGTTGATCAGACACTGACCCAGGCTCAGTTTATCAGATATTAAATAATTTAAACTTAAATAATTGTACTGAATATTTTAAATACAGGACCATTACTTTTTAGAGGACATGTAATGTGTGTAACGTGTGTGTGTGTGTGTGTGTGTATATATATATATATATATATATATATATATATATATATATATATATATATATATATATATATATATAATATATTTATATATATATTTTTTTATATACACTCTTAATGCCCTTAAGAGTAGTGGAAAAACTAATTTCCTTCACCTGATGGTGTACAGCTTATTTTTTTTTAAGGAGACATTAAATTATAATTGTTCCAGGTTTCTACAATAAATAGTTAATTGAACAAAAAACCTTTGTTGTAATTTCTTTATGGGTCAGTTTAATAATATATGTAACAAACTGCGATACCGTGATAACCGTGATACCGCGGTATTTTCTGAGACGGTTATCATACCGTGAAAATCTGATACCGTTGCAACCCTAGTCCCAGGTAAGCATGACTAGCAATACCAGTAGATAACACTATGTAGTATTTTGCAAATTCAACCCCCATAGAAACATATACACAGTACTGCGTGTAAGGCTGATTTAATGGAACAAAGAATTGATAAAAAACTGTATAATACTACTACTTTTACTACTGATGATGTGCAGCCATCTTTAATTCTGAACTTGGGGTTGGTGGGGCTCTCCCGACTTTTCAAGCTGTTAGGCTGCTCCAGTTTCCTACTTAGAACTAGAAAATTCTGACATCTGTGTTCAAAAAGAATACAACATTAGTTCTACTCTTAGAATGAGCTCATCAGCTAACCTGAAAAGTAACTAATTTCTCAGCACAGACATTTATTTTTTTCCCCTATCTAGCACTATATACCATACTTATGTATTATGTTGCAAGTTAATAATTTTGGAGTATTTTCTAATAATTGACTGATTTTAACATACGCAAAAAACAAATGTAACCTATAAAATGTGCCATAAACACCTTTTGTTCATAAGGATATTACAATATGCAGAAGTGTGTTATCTACAGAACATGAACACATTATATATATATATATATATGCAGTGTAGTACATATGTAAATGCTCTCTTCTCCTTCCTAAGCTATGAAAGACATATAGCCACACAAGACATATGCTGGCAATCTCACACACACTCATACATGCCTCTGATCTATATACAGTAAATACAGCACTAGGTCTGTCAATCTGTCATTTAAAATAAATATACAGTAAACCAGAGTCATTTCCTTGAGACACCCTATCTTTTTCACAACTTTCACATCTCTAAAAATATGTACACTTCTGCTTCACTTCTGTTCAAATGCCTGTAACCTCAAAAATCAAGCAATATGATATTTCTTTAAACATTTCTGAGACAAGATTTTCTTTTTAAAGAGTAGAAAAAGGTCTTAAAGGTGGGAACATTTCAAAAAGTAAAACTCTTTGATGGATTTTTTGCCCGCTTTAGTGAAGGGATGTCTTGATCCTGTTATTTTTCCCCGCCATCCATCCAAAGCCTCTTAATGCTTAGTATATAAATATTACCGATCTGATCTGACATTGTGTTTGTGTAAATACTACAGCCCACAGTTTAGGTAAGATGTGCTGCTTATTAACACTGATGTAAAATCTTCTTTTGATTTTTTTTTCACAAGCCTGGGCTGATTAATTTAGTACTAATTTACTACTGATGTGGAATGACTGGTTTACATTAATTAAATAAATAAATCCAAATTTCTCTTTCAAACTGTAAATGTGAGATATTTTTTGTAAAAAAAACGTGCTCTGATTAGACCTGTCGTGATAACAAAATTTGCAGGACGATATATTGTCCCAGAATTGTCCCACTATGTAGTATTTTGCAAATTCAACCCCCATAGAAACATATACACAGTACTGCGTGTAAGGCTGATTTAATGGAACAAAGAATTGATAAAAAACTGTATAATACTACTACTTTTACTACTGATGATGTGCAGCCATCTTTAATTCTGAACTTGGGGTTGGTGGGGCTCTCCCGACTTTTCAAGCTGTTAGGCTGCTCCAGTTTCCTACTTAGAACTAGAAAATTCTGACATCTGTGTTCAAAAAGAATACAACATTAGTTCTACTCTTAGAATGAGCTCATCAGCTAACCTGAAAAGTAACTAATTTCTCAGCACAGACATTTATTTTTTTCCCCTATCTAGCACTATATACCATACTTATGTATTATGTTGCAAGTTAATAATTTTGGAGTATTTTCTAATAATTGACTGATTTTAACATACGCAAAAAACAAATGTAACCTATAAAATGTGCCATAAACACCTTTTGTTCATAAGGATATTACAATATGCAGAAGTGTGTTATCTACAGAACATGAACACATTATATATATATATATATATGCAGTGTAGTACATATGTAAATGCTCTCTTCTCCTTCCTAAGCTATGAAAGACATATAGCCACACAAGACATATGCTGGCAATCTCACACACACTCATACATGCCTCTGATCTATATACAGTAAATACAGCACTAGGTCTGTCAATCTGTCATTTAAAATAAATATACAGTAAACCAGAGTCATTTCCTTGAGACACCCTATCTTTTTCACAACTTTCACATCTCTAAAAATATGTACACTTCTGCTTCACTTCTGTTCAAATGCCTGTAACCTCAAAAATCAAGCAATATGATATTTCTTTAAACATTTCTGAGACAAGATTTTCTTTTTAAAGAGTAGAAAAAGGTCTTAAAGGTGGGAACATTTCAAAAAGTAAAACTCTTTGATGGATTTTTTGCCCGCTTTAGTGAAGGGATGTCTTGATCCTGTTATTTTTCCCCGCCATCCATCCAAAGCCTCTTAATGCTTAGTATATAAATATTACCGATCTGATCTGACATTGTGTTTGTGTAAATACTACAGCCCACAGTTTAGGTAAGATGTGCTGCTTATTAACACTGATGTAAAATCTTCTTTTGATTTTTTTTTCACAAGCCTGGGCTGATTAATTTAGTACTAATTTACTACTGATGTGGAATGACTGGTTTACATTAATTAAATAAATAAATCCAAATTTCTCTTTCAAACTGTAAATGTGAGATATTTTTTGTAAAAAAAACGTGCTCTGATTAGACCTGTCGTGATAACAAAATTTGCAGGACGATATATTGTCCCAGAAATTATTGCGATGAATGATGATATTGTCATTTTAAAGCGCCACTATAGAAAATGCTTTTTTCCTGCTTTTGGGCTCCCCAAAGGAGCGTTAAGACAGTGTGCCACAGTAATAAAATTCTAGCATACTATTACACCATTTTACAGTTCAACTAACTTTTTATTATTAAGAACAGACATTAGGCTTTCAATATAAAAATATTCAATATCAAAAACACAAGTGTCCATATGGTCAAAGTTAGTCAGTTATGGCTCAGCCATAACTGTTGTTATAAATGTATTTTTTATGTAACTGTCAGACAAACTCTGTGCAAGGAACACCAACATGTTTACCGTGTGGGGCTTGAGGCAGGATCTCTCTGGGGTAACAATATTCATATTCAATATTCAGCTCAGAAGATTGGGATGGATGGTTGTTCATGTTGATGGGTTCTCCTCGCTCCTCACCGGAGCCATGGAATGCAGCTTTAAAACACCTGGACTGGACTAGTTTAAACCTTCTTAACATTCTCTTAGGCTGTTTAGTTTAAAAAAGTCCTATTAGCCTCGAATACATTTGCAAACTTACACACTATCTCCACACACACACACATTCTCTGCTGGAGGCACCGTCATTGCTTAATCACCAGATTAAGATTAAGCACCGGTGCTTAATCTTTACGTTTACTCATTTCCTATCCAATAGCTGTCGCTGTCTGACAGATTTGTCGAGAGCCGGCGAGAGAGCAGCACAGCACGACTTGCTGAAATCCAGCTGCGGTTTGTTCTCATGTAAACAAACCTACACGGAAACCAAATAGTTATTATCGACGTCGGCAAAAATGATCACAGTTTTAAAATGTATCATACGGTAAGGCGATAACGTAATTGTCGCGACAGGCCTAGCTCCGATGGTCTGGTATAAAGCTGCTTTAGTCCCATGGAGGACTGGGGGTGTTATTGGGAATTGAACTGCCAAGTTGTTCCTAATGCTGTTAGTTAGCTCCTATCTGACGAGACGCGTCTGCTTTAGCTGTGCCTGTGGGCAGTCGCGAGCCAAGGTGGGTGAGGCCATGACTACTATTTCATGAGTTGACACAGTGCTTTTCCCGATAGACTGCAGTGGCTAGTATAAAGACCATGCAAGTTGAGGAATATAACTCAGAGAGGCCTATTGAATTTCACAAAGAACAAGAAAAAGCGCATTTCAGCGAAAGGACATCTTTAATTTTAACCTGAACCAGAGTGAAGCCTGAAAAAGGTCTATTTCCTCATTAGCAGTGGTGTCCGGTTATTTTGGGACACAACAGACAGGCAGATCTGCTAATCTTCAGAATTGCAAATGCAATCTTTTTGCAACCATTAAACCACACTAAATACATTAAAGTCAAACCACAACTAAACACATGCTGAGAAACATCCGGCTGGTAAGTGAGACCTCCCATTCTGGTCATACATTCAGCATACACAAAAGAAACTGGGAGGAAAGAGTGCTCAGCCAGCCAGACTGGCATGGCTATACTGTACCAACTGGCCACTGTTTAACACAGAGATGGCCTTGTTTCTGAGAGAGGCTCCCACTAAAGGGGCTTCAAAGAGTCCTCTGAACTGTAAGACCACTTTCCCCAAGAGTTAAGAGCGAGACAGACAGTAAAACAGGCTCTCAGGGGTGGGGTTTAGGCTGCAGGCCCCAAAGGGAATATTTAAACACTGTTTATGCTGGAGTGAAACACACCTGTACACTCTGAGACACATCTCTGAGTACACTGTACAGCTGCTAACTTCATACCAGCGCCTGGCTACACACCACAGAATCAGAACCAGAATCTGGAATAGAACCAGCAGAAAGTCATTTTAAATAGAAAAACAAGTCAGTGTCAGTACTGGAGAAGTCTAGTGAGAATTAACATTATTTTACACTAAGTGTTAAAAAATGGTTGCACCTTGAAAAGTTGACAGGAATGACACTACGTGGGTAGTCATAGGGAAGACCTGGTGTCATGCAATTTCGTAAAATGCCAGTTCACCTTTGGTCTTCATTAAAGGCACAATATTTCATGGTATTTCTGTAATTGTATTATCACATTAGATATGATATGGCACACTGCTAACTGAGATATTAAAACATACAAGTATTTTCACAATTTATTTTTTATCAGATTTGTAACAGAAGTCAATGATCCAGAACGTCATGATGCTAATAGTGCACTCTGAATATCTCCATATATCCAGGATTAAAGTACAATAAATGATACTGGACAAATATAATTTGTCTCTGTGAGATATATCATGGGAAATTAGAATTTTTCTTACTAAAAATAGCAAAAAAGTAGTACCCTAATGTGATAAGGGGTGGGTGATATGGCACGATATTCAGAGTATAATATTATTCACAATATATAAAAATGTTGGCGATATTATTGTGCACGATATGATATGGCACACCCCTACCTGCAACCACTCGCTGTACCTTATCTTAACACACACTTCAGTACACTATTCCAACAGGACAATGCCTGTCCACATACTGCTACCATCTCAGAAGCTTATCTTAAAGACAGAGATGCTATGCCATGGCCAGCCTCATTGCCAGACCTATCCTTAATCGAATGTGTTATGCTATTGTGGGATGCTACTGGATACACTACCAACACATCAACACTCCACCCTCTACTGCAAAATCTGCAGGAAATGCATGGGAATATTATTACAGGACACCATTAGGATCCTCCACAACTGCATGCCGGGATGTTTAGTTTTACATGTTTAGCGGAAGTATGTCATAAAAGGCGCTACCATGCACAGTGAACATTGCAGTGGGTGTAAATGACCATGGCCGGCTGTGTCTGGCTGGAATTGTCCATACAATCAGACAAGCAACTCTGTGACCCTACGCTCACATCCTACAGGTTGGTGAATTTTTTTTTCAGACACCTATCATGCAAGATGGTAAAAGTCATGGGACACAAATTAGTCCCATGTCCCATCCTACTTGGCATGTAGTTACATATGTACATTAATTAAAAGTATCAGATATTTGAGCATCTCCAGCCAAACATACAATAAATCTCCAAATTTTAATGCAATTCTTGTGGTCAAACCAGAAACCATGACCCAATTTAGATTCAATGCCGGCTAAATTGATTCACAACTGGTGTCCAGGTCATAAACTGTTCGTTTACTAAAGTCTTTTACTTTTACAATTAACTGGTCCTCGTGAAAAGCCGTCAGACTTCAGCACTGACCCGACGCCACCAACATCTGCTTCTGACTAGCAGTTCCGGGCTAATTTCCCTCTCTGAGGAACGGGAAGGACTCGGCCTGTGTTGTTCTAGAGCACTTCAGTCAGCACCATCTGGTCCAAGCCAACTGTGGGAGAAGGTGTCTGTTAAGGGGGTATTGGTATTGGGGGGTGGGGGTTGTAATTGGAGATGAAATGTGACTTTACCATGAGACCCCGAATTGTCTTTACACCCCTGTTCCACAAAGAAGTAGCAAAAACCACCCTCCCCAAGTAACTAAACGTGAAGGACCAGTGCAGGGACATTGCAGTGCAATGTGGAACCACTAAAATATGTTCTAACCACATTTTCAACCAGTTGGGAAGTTGAAAAAGTGAAATGGCTGAAGAGCTTAAATAATTTCTACTTCCAAACAGTTGCTAAGTCCAAAATGACTGCTAAGTTGCTGCTGTGGTATTCCTGGTGGTTTCTAAGGTGTTGACCTGCAGTTGTAATGGTATTTCAGGTGGTTGCATAGATATTGCAGTGGTTGTTTGGGGTTGCCAGGTGCTTTGTTAATGTGTCCTTGCTGTGGTTATTAATTGTTGATATGGTGTTTTATATCTTTGCTAAGGTGCTGCAAAGTGATTCATGTGGAACCCATGAGGATATCCATGTGGTTGGGTGTTGCAAAAGAACCTGTAAACAATACAAATCACTGGTCATGGAACACACTATCCAATATCCATTTTGTTAAAATAGTTCCAAAATATCTGTTTTTTGTATTCAGGATTAATAGGTATATATGTAACACACACAAATTAAACTCCAGTATAAGGGCTGGACGATATGGCAAAAATCTATATCACAATATAATTCTTAATTTCATGTGATACGATTGAATTCCGATATCAATATGAAGAGTATTAAAGCTACTATCCAAATCACATTTTTTAAAGAATTTTTTTATAATACACAGTATTTATCATTTTTGACATGCAGATAGAATTCATCAGTAATGGTAGATTCTGTACACTGTAGAGTAATATTAAATGTTTTCTGCACATCATCCAGTTATACAGGATTTTGTATTCTCTATTTAATGAAACATACTATTGGGTTGGTGTTCTTTAAGTACTGATGATATCTTCAATGTGCGTATTGTCAATGCAATAAGAAAATGTATCACAACACAAAAAAGTATTGAAATATTGTCCAGCTTTAATTTTATGTTACAACCTAAACATAGGTGTGACTTAAACTACAATTTTGACAGAATACTAGTATAAAACTGTTAAGACATTAAAAGATCATACTAATAAATGTGGAAAGTTATCATAGTTTGCAACTATTATAGGCAAAACTATACAGCTCTGGAAAAAAATAAATTACTTCAGTTTCTGAATCAATTTATCTGATTTTGCTATAGGTATATGTTTGAGTAAAATGAACATTGTGGTTTTTATACTATAAACTACAAACAGTATTTCTCCCAAATTCCAAATAAAAATATTGTCATTTAGAGCATTTGTTTGCAGAACATGAAAAATTGATGAAAAAAACAAAAAAGATGTAGAGCTTTCAGACCTCAAATAATGCAAAGAAAACAAGTTCATATTAATACAGTCTACAAATCAATATTTGGTGGAATAACTGTTTTTTAAATCACAGTTTTCATGCATCTTGGCACCAGTCTTACACACTGCTTTTGGGTAACTTTATGCCACTCCTGGTGCAAACATTCAAGCAGTTCAGCATGGTTTGATGGCTTGTGATCATCCAGTTTAATTATCTGATCGCAAAAGGCAAACTGATGACTAAAATACAATCTTGAGCTTTTTTAACATGTCCAGGCATGTTGAAAATACTGTATAAACTAACATTTTAATAATCAGAATTGCCTTAAAATATTTTTTTTGGCTAGCAACGAACAATTTTAACGTTTTGCTAACTAGCAAATATGCTTTTTTAAATTATTTGCTTGCAAACTTTTATGTGGTGTTTTACGAGGTCACATCCTGATTTAATACTTTTATTCACATATTGTTCTGCATTGACTTTGTTCATTATGTTGAACACGCAGTTTTTCTACTTTAAGTGGATACCGATATCTACGAAAAAACGCGTACTGTCTATTAATGAATGACGATACTGATCACACACCGATGTGTCGCCCACCCTTAACTATACTACCCTACTAAACTATAACAGCTGGATTAAACAGGTTACAGTGTCCTTGGCGGTGTGTTTGAGGCAGTTTAAGAATAAAGCGAGAGTTTGTAAGTATGAGCTGTACAGATAAAAGCACTGGTGGGAAAAACTCGCTCGGAAAGACTAAACTCTTCAGCAGAGAGGAGAAACTCACCGCCCGCTGCAGCGACGTGGATCTTCCGCAGAGAAAACAGCGGCGTTAATCAGACCGGGGTTTAAGATCCGTTAGGAGGGAGCGAGGCCGCGCTGCTGACCCGGCCGGGCAGGTACTAAAGTCCGCATTAGGTTCAGCAGAGCTCCGGTTCAGAGGGAAACAGGCTGGGGGTCTCGGTTAGCTCCAGCGGTCCCTGGACTTCTGCAGGCAGGGCTTCCCCGCCGCTCAGCCCGTCTGAAAAAGTTATACTGGGAAGGAAACGTCTCTCTCTCTCTCTCTCTCCCCTCACCCCCTCCCCCAGGTCACTCTCTCACCCTCCTCCCCCACTATTGTCTCACTAAATACTCCTCACACTACTCAGGGGAACTCTAGGCTCCCTCTAGTTCAGTGTAAACTCTTAACAGGCCCATTTAAATAACCTGTTTTAACCTAAAATGCAATTTTCCAAGCAAAACCCAAAATATAAGATTTCCAACATATTCTTACTGTACATTGACATCATATCATTAAAGGTCTCCTTCCACTATGAATTACTATACACTGTACCACAAATTATTATGCAAATTGGATTTAAGTGTCATAAATATAAATTTTTGTTTCTTGATTAAGTCTCAAGGCTCTTTGCATCATTGAAATGAATCTCAGACACCTGTGATAATTGATTTACCAGGTGATCCCAATTAAGGAAAAACTACTTAAGAATGATGTTCCACATTATTAAGCAGGCCACAGGTTTCAAGCAACATGGAAAAGAAAATGGATCTTTCTGCTTCCGAAAAGCGTCAAATGGTGCAATACCTTGGACAAGGTATAAAAACGCTAGATATTTCATGAAAACGCAAGCGTAATCTTCGTACTGTGAAGAGATTTGTGGCTGATTCAGAGCACAGACGAGTTTGTACAGACAAAGGCAAAATCTTCGGAAAGTTCTTCGGACTAAGAGAGCAGCTGCTAAAATGCCATTACAAACCAGCAAACAGGTATTTGAAGCTGCTGGTGCCTCTAGAGTCCCGCAAACCTCAAGCTGTAGGATCCTTCAAAGGCTTGCTGTGGTGCATAAACCTACTATTCGGCCGCCCCTAACCAGAGTTCACAAGCAGAAACGGTTGCAGTGGATCCAGACATACACGAAGACTAATTTCCAAACAGTTCTGTTTACTGATGAGTGTCGTGCAACCCTGGATGATCCAGATGGATGGAGAAGTGGATGGTTGGTGGATGGCCACCATGTCCCAACAAGGCTGCCCAGCAAGGAGAGGGCGGAGTCATGTTTTGGGCCTGAAGGTGTAAAAATGACCTCAGCAAGTATATAGGCTTTCTGACTGACCACTTTCATCCATGGTACAAAAAGAAGAACTATGACAATGCACAATCTCATGCTGCAAAGAATACCTCTGTCATTGGCTGCTAATGGCATAAAAGGAGAGAAATTCATGGTGTGGCCACCATCTTCCCCTGACCTCACCCCTAGAGAGAACCTTTAAAGTTTCATTAAGCAAAAGATCTATGAGGGTGGGAGGCAGTTCACATCAAATCAGCAGCTCTGGGAGGCTATTCTGACATCATGCAAAAAAAAATCAAGCAGAAACTCTCCAAAAACTCACAAGTTCAATAGATGCAAGAATTGTGAAGGTGATGTCAAAGAAGGGTTCCTATGCTAACATGTCACTTGGCCTGTTAGGATGTTTTAGATTAAAATAGTTTTTGATTTCAGTAAATGTGACCTCCTCCTAATGCTGCAAATTCAACAAATGACCATTTTCAGTTCTTTACAACCTATAAAATGTTTTGAAACTCTGCTGTGCATAATAATTTGGAACAATGCATTTTAAGTTTTTTTTTTTTTTGAAGAATATACTGTTATCATCGGGAGGTTTGTTCAATAAAATTCAATTTATACTATATATAATTTAAACGGGTGACGACTTTTAATATACTGACTGTCATTTGCATCGACCATTTAGGAAAATCAGGGAAAAATATAATTTGCATGGTAATTTGCATGCATGCATATGAAACTGAAAAAATATTTTCAGACAAATGAGTCGATCAGGAAAAGCCCAGTGTCTACGTCAACCCATGAGTGCATTGCTTGTTGTAACTCTTCCAAATGAAACTTATCTTTTTCCAACTCTGAATCTAATTACATTTTTAACTATTTAAAACATGCACTGGTCAAACTCAGGCAGCTTTACAAAATTTTTTTTACAAGGTTTCTAATTCAAAGATGGTTAATTTTTTTCTCAGTGCTGTTACCAAAATGTCTTTATTTTAAAGAAATGGTTGACTGCATGTTCAAATAATTTATATTTATGACAAAAAAAATCACTATATAAGCTTGCACAGCTTTTTTAATCTTATTTAGAAGACTTATTGTAATTGATCAAATTTATTATCATGCAATTTATTAAACAAATGGATAAATGATGAACCAAACATAATCGATATCATAATCAATACATTAACTAATATTCACATTAATAAACCAGAGGACAATACTTACTCCTTTACCTGAAACTCATTCCTGTTACTTTTTATGTTTTGAGTAACAGAGTAACTTAGAATTAGAAAAACATGAAAAATGTTCCTGTTGTAGATGTGACTTGTAGTTTCAGATGGGGCAATGTTGTTGCGGTAACTGTCTACTGCCCAAAAGTGTATGACCAAGTGTCCCAAAATTTCACAGTATACTGTTTATAGTAGTGTTTCTTTTTCCTGAGAACTTGAAGAACTTCTTTAACTTCTTTGGAACAACTTTCTGTACTAACTGCTTCTAAACAGGGCCGTTGATCACGTTTGGACGTCCTGATACTTTCCTGCTGATTCACAACAGCTTCAGTAACAGTCAGTGTTCAAAAACGCAACCCTTAAATGGCTCGCCGGCCTCAGTTTGAAGCCTCGTATCCACGTAGCAACAGCCTAAACAAGCCCAGAGAAAGTAATCCACACCGGCTCCTGGAGCGGCCCACTGGGGCGCCCCCCTAACGGCGCCACCCAAAGACCAGAGCACACACTGGCAGCTTCACACGCCCACTCAGGGATGCTCCAGCACTGCAATTGTGGGCTGAAGGCTGACCGGATGTATGTGAGCTGGAAAGAAGTGGTTAACTGGCTCCAGATGTGGAGATCTGGACCAGCCCACCGTAGCTGTGGAGACAGTGGGAGACCCTTGGCTTTGATTGTAAACTTTAAAAAGCTCTGTGTCTTGGAGTAAGAGCTGCTTTTCCTTGATGGAAATTTGAGAACACTCTTAAATACAATATAAAAGGTTCCCTAACAGTTCTGGGACTGGACGATGTTTACATTATATGGAGGAACTTTAATCTTTGAAAAAGTTCTGACGTTGTGTTAGATGTGTTTCTTTAAATAAAATGACAAAAACATCCCTGCTGATCAGCTTAGAGTGTGCTTGAGTGTGATGGTTTAGCTGGCCCCAGCATGACCAGGCTAATCAATTAGTAAGAGCAATTTGGCCGAGCTAGTTTGGACTGCTCGACCAGAATGACCAGCCTGACCACACAAAAAATAACGAAGTCCCAGCACAGCTGTAGGAAGATTTGAATAAAACAGAACACTTCAATTTATATTATTATTAATTCATGTTTAAGTTTTAATGACAATACCGATAGTGAAGTAATTCTTATCTATTTATGTCAATAGTAGAGAGATAGACAATAAAGGACAGCAACATCAGAGACAAACAATGGAGGGCAGCAACAGAGACAATGGAACAAAGCAACAGACAACTGAGGTGAACAACAGAGACAGACAATGAAGTCACATCACAGATGTAGGAAGTTTGAGTAACACTTACATTTATATAAAATTTATGTTAACAGTGGGGAGCAACAGATGAACAAATAAGGACAGCAACAACAGATTCACAACAAACTTATAATAAATAAAATATGTCTAAATTAAAAGGTTTGAAGTGTGCTCGTGTATTTAGGGGGCATTGGAGTAGAGAGCCAAATGAAGTCCACTTTTGGGGGAAAAAGATCCCCCCCATAACAATGCTGGCTACGGGCCTGCCACTGTAGATAGTCTGCTATTGTGAGTCTCATAAGTCCTCAGGCCAGCTTGTATACTTATACCTTTATACCAAGAAGAATACAGACCCTTTTTTATAATTTATTTGGACTTTACTAAACATTATTTAATTCTCTTAATATTTGCATCTTACTTATAATCATTCTAAGCAGGGCTAGTATATTTTTATCACAGAGCAACACATTTCAGCTATTAATGTAAAAAGTCTTAGAGTGAAGTTACTCCAAGACATATCTGAGCAGCCTACGATCATCTGATAATAACCTCTGACCATCTCCTATAAATTGTCATTAAGGCAAAAAAGTCTGTTTTAGTGCTGTAGATTATATAACTTTTAGATTTTTTTAATTTCATTTATCTAGAAATTTGTTACATTTAAATTCCAGCTCAGTGAAGTACTTTAAGCTCCCAAAAATGTAGTAAGTCGCCTTTCTATTAAAATTAAAATTTAAAAATTAAAAAAAAAAATCTTTGCCATTTAATTTAGACCAGATAACAAATAACAGCTGTGGGAAGACCATTTGTAAAAATGTGCAGTCTACAGATATCTTCTGATTTGCTGATTTTTTTTTTTTTTTAATAAAATAAACATGTCCATAGTACATAATGGTCTGTGTGTCTGATTTGAATCTAAATTATTCTATTTTTTCTGATAGGACATGCTAATTTTTTGAGGAGGAGGACTGGGGCTGGGTTTGTTGGTTTGCTCAGCCCCCCTAAACCTCTGATCTTAGAATTCTTCCTGATTACTAATACACTTATCTGTAACCAAATTGGTTTCATATTATTATTTATATCACATTACTAAAGGAGAATTCAGTATGGATTTTTGTTCATGTTAATCACGGTCAGATCATCGGACAGACCATGATGACCTTAAATGCTTTGTAATTCTGTTACTGACTGCTATAATTTCTAAATGTATGTACATGTACATAATTAACACAACTAGTGTTAAATATAGTAGTATATATAAATATATACTTATACGACGTTTAATAACCAACCTTTATTAAATGTTTTCAGGTTAAAGCACAATCCAGTGCTGCAGTGAGAGAATACACTTTAACACTAACAATGCGCAACTAACAAGAACAGCGTTGCTTTAATGTGTACAAAACAACACAGAAACGACAATCACCTCCCCCATGCTGCAGGAAAACCAGTGATCTTACTTGCCATAACATTATGTCTTTGCTTGAGGTAGCACAGGTAAAATATCAGGAATATCCAACAGATACGTGTACGGAGTGAAAGTAACCAATGATATGCTATTGTTGAACTGTTTTTTTTTTTTTTTTTTTAACAGTATTCATCACCTTTTTGTATTTAGGAAGAACCCAAAACCACAATTGTTTTATTTATGTTAGGGCTGGACAATATGAGCAAAATTTTGAAAAAAAAAAAAAAAAACCTTTTCCAATTCATCCGTTCCTACAGATAGATAATTTATTAATTAAAATAATTAATATATGAAATTAGTTTATCTGTGGAATAAAATAATGGGTGCGATGTAATTTGTTGGAAGGGCTTATCTGGAAAATTATTTTTTTAAGATTCCAGGTACAATGACAGAAGTTTCCAGATACAAATTTGCTTTGGTTGTTTTTAACTTTTAATACTACAATTACACTACATCAAACGAAATACAGAAATGTATTAATATACGCAACAAACATCAGTCAGCGGCAGATGCTTTATATACTGTATAGAAAATGTGTTTCAAAATCATATAACTCATTTTTGAAACATTTTCAATTGTGAGACATATTTCATATCACCATCACTGATTTTTAAAACTCCCACCCAAACCAGAACAGCCCATGGAAGCCAAGAGCCTCAAACATCTGAACAGGCACTGACAAAGAATAGGCCTTATTTTAAAAACAAAGCTAAAAAAAACCCAGAATTCAGTTTATTTATTTTGGACCACATCACCACTTCTGAAGGAGTGACTGCTATACCTAATCTATGTGAAGATTACTCATCTGTTTACTTGAGAGCTCTGAAGGCCAGCCCACATTATTTTTCCCTCCAGCTGCAGATGCTGAAATGAAGCTGGAATAAAGTCACAAGAACTAGGTGGACCAGCAGAGGTTACAAGCACCAGGCTGGATGGAGTAGTCAATAGTCAATAATAATATACTGTAACAGTTCAAATTCAGCGCATTTAGTCTTCATCCTCATCGTCACTCAGCACCCGCTGACGCCTGCGCTTATTAGCCGGGGCAGAACGAGCCTCAGCGTCTGAACCTTCGTCTGCCTCGGGCTCAGCATTCATTCTGGATGGAGAATCATCATCTGTAAAAGAAAAAGAGAAAAAGAACAGAAGTAAATATGAGGCTGACAGGAAGATGAATCTTTGGACTGTTCATTGCTTGATTGCCAGTGTTTGATTAATCTTAGTCCAAGAAAGCGATAAATTAATCAACCTTGCAAATAAGAGTTTCTAAAACTGCATGAACTAAATAAAAATGAGTAGTTTACCTGCCTCTATGTAGGTATTACATAAAATAGTTTAGAACACATCCCTGCTGAATTTTTGCAGGCAGATTGCACAGCAGGCTCTGTGGTAACATTCAAGCATACTTGTAGCCTGGTACCCTTGATTCTAATCAAGCAGGAAGCAAGATGTTATTCATAATGTAATTTTTCAAAGTGTTTATTGTAAAAACTCATATTGTGGTAACAATAATAATTTGATTTATCTTACAGACTTGCACCCCACTTCTGGTGTACAGTTTTGTGGGTGTATAATGAATTTTAATACTTCAATACAATGTTCTTTACCTTGCTCATCATCACTGTCCAACATACGACTCCTCTTTCCTGAAGTTTTACTTCCAACACCAGCACTGAAGCACAAAGTCAATATTTTTACATATAAACTTATTCTTAAAAATTATTAATACTCGCATCAAAACACCAAATTACTAATTGTTACACAGCTACTGAAATTAGGGAAATGATTATTGATCTAAGACAAGTGAACATTATAAAAGATAACAATATGAATTTACTACCATCTAGCAAAAAAAAAAAACTGAAAATAAGTAGAAATAACAAAAGTTAAATTAAAAAAAAAAAAAAATTAAATAAAACATTGTGCAATTAAATACTTATAATCTTATTGAATTCTATGACTAAAGCCCTTTCCAGAGGGGATTAGTTTCTCAGGGGGTCCTGGTTTAATTTTCTCTTTTATGTGGGGTCCTCTGTGATTTTATTCTTGTCCGGAACGACCATGTATGTGTTTCTCGGATGTCCTCTGAAAAAATTACAGGCTGAATTGATGATAGTCACCTCGCGTTTAATAAAATAGCTATTTGTCAGAAGTCTGATCCACGTAAACAATACAGCGAGTGGAATTGGTGCAGCTACTGAACGTGATGTGACCAAGAAAGCCAAAAAACTCACTGGTCTCCTATTTTTTCAATTGCAGTCCGGATGCAAGAGTTTTATAACGGAGTAAAAGTGTGAAATATTTTTCACAGACGCACCCTGAGAAACTAATCCCGTCTGGATAGGGCTTAAACAACATGTGTGAAATGCATTAGAGCAATAATATTTTTGCACAGATATGAGAACATCACATTTGTTAAAATGTAAGTTACCTTGTTTTTCCCACAAACTCAACATAATTTATTATTGAGCCTATTCTTTTAGATGTCTTATAAAAAAACAAGTGCTCTTTCCTTCCCTTCAGCAGCAGGAAAACAGAAAGAAAGTCACCCACCTCTGTGCTTCACCCTTGGGACTCTCAGGAGCCGCCTCCTCAACAGTAGAATCTTCTAAAACAAAGGATCAGTCCATAAATTAATACACTATAATTCAACCAGCCAACAGATCATAACTTATTGGCTGTAAATTTTGTAAAATAATAAAATCAGGCTCACTATTCGTATCCTCTGCTGAGCGTTTGTGCTGGCGAGCTAGTAGGAGGGCTCTGAGGGCCTGGGCTCTAAGCTCCTGACTGTCAGGACCTTCATCCTCCTGCTGAGGGGCGACGCTCGACGGCACAGAGTCCTCACTTTCTGCTGGTCCTCCAACCTCATTCTCTTTTAATGGGTTCAGCGAGGTCGCCAAGACCCGCAGCTGATAGATGCTCAATGTGGCTGGAATTCTCCAGAAGGACTCCTGAAGATAAAAAGGATAAAGGTTAAGAGGTACATTTTAAATTTATACAATAAATGTAAGAATATACAAGATTCAAGATTCCTTTTATTGTCATTGCATGTTTACCTACAATGAAATTCAGGATTTTTGCATATGTGACGCTCAGAAACAAGCAAATGAACAGAAAGAGCAAATTTCACGGGAAGCTCAGTCGAAGTATATGCCTTACAAATATGTATGGTGGCGCGTGCAAAGGTTTGCTATACATCTGAAAGTATCCAAACGAATTTGGGTATCAGCACTTGAATCTCTATAGAAATGCATTACTAATAAAAGGAAGAAAATGGACCTCCACCCAGTACATATGGGATAAGATGGGAAGGGTAGATCTAACAGGATCACCAAACATAAGTGCCTAACCTGACAAATGTTCTTGTGATTGAAATTTTATTCTCACAGCAAAGGGGACATATTTTTACTTTTAATTAATTGAGTTAATGTAATTTTTTTTTTTATAGTTTGTTGACCAAATACTGAAAAAACACTAATATAAAAACAGTGCTAAAGCTGAAGAGTGAGTAATAAGGCAATATTTTATCGCACTGTGATGCATTTTAATATTATGATATACCCATAAAGCATTTTGTGTATCATTGATGTTGGCAGATCTTTAAAAAAATAGCACCATTTAATTGGAAGAATGTACTCAAATGTTGAGTACAACAAATTACTGTACTTTGTAATAAAGAGTTTTTGGACGGGCATTTTTAAAATCCTGTGCTACTTCTGTATAAAATATGTTTCATGTTTCTTACCATCTGCCCACCTGTACCAATCTCAATTAATATTTATCATCAGAAAATTCTGCCGAAACAGACGAGAAAAAAAAAAAAAAAAAAAAAAGACCTGCTCGTCTGCTGGCGCCCGGATGCCAACTTTTCGGAGAAGTCTCTGGAAGCTTTTGTTCTCCATGGCATCCTCATTCTCCTCAGTCAGAGGAACCAGCGGCACAGGGTGAGAGACACCTGAGAAATCAAGATAATGGAATTCAGTTAAATAATAAATAATAATATAAACAAACAGTACATAAAACAATAATCAAAAGGCAATTAATAATTTTAGGGCATTCATAGATTATTTTAGACTTACCATCTTCTTCACGATCATCTGCTGCTCTATTTAGGCAGTTTTGCAGCCACAAGACCGGCCCAGACAAACCTGTTAACCAGAAAATAAAAATAAAAGGTAACTAATACGACCTTTTTTAGTCAAACAGCTTCCTTTTATCTTTTTTCTGCCACCTAGGGCTGGAAAATATGGCCAAAAATTTATATTACAATATATTTCTTTATTTCAATCAGTATGGTAAATTTTAACTTTGATATCGATATGAACAATATAAAAACCAAAGGAAACGAAAACACACTGAAAGCCCACAATGGATATCTGTTCCTACAAAGTTATAAAAAAATGTATTTGCCAGTTGGTGTAATGCTTTCCTTTATGAACGACAGTCAGTGAAGTGAAGCTGTAAATAATATATACTAAAATATTGTAAATGTGTTAAAACATAATTTCATTATTATGTATAGGACCGGGTATCGGTTAATTTTTTTTTTTTTATACCTGTACGATACTTTGAATCCAATACCAATACCCAAACTGTACTTTTTTGATACCTTTTTCTAAATTCTAACCAAAAAAAATCAAAAATCAATAATTATTCTCACATAATGTATTTATTTAACAGCAGACATGATTAATCTCATTCTCATGCTGTTACCATGAGAGGCTACCATACTTTTGGATCTTGTTGGAACAAAAACAACGAGCATGATTTGTGGCGCTTAAATTAGAAATGTTTTTCCCAAGCATATTACTGGATGCATTTTAGTTTTTTTTAGTTAATTTTAAGAAATATCAGCATCAGATTGCCAAAATTCAATTATATTTATATTAGTCGATTGCTTTAAATGTTGTATTATTGTGAGAGGACAATAAGAACAGTAGTTAACAGCAGACTAGAGTTTTTTACTGGGAGCAGTGTGTTGACTGTGTATTTGCGTGTGTTTGTTTCTGTGCATCAGGGCACTGTCGTGGCTGTTTTTACAGCGCTGCGCTCACTCTCTACATTTATGCGCGTTTCATGCTAAGTAACGAAAACAGGCACCAATTTATTCATTTATTTATTTTTTTTAGTCATTTTAGTACTCAGTAATACTGAGACATTTCAGTTTGTGCCTTTTTGGTATTGAATTTCAATTCCAAGCCCTAGTTATGGACAACATTCCTATCGCAATATACACAAATACTGAATTTTCATCTCAATTTTCTGCCTCTCACCCTCTCGCCGTACGTTCTGGGCCATTGTGCCTACGCTGGTGTTCTTTTCCACTGCACTCTCTCGCCTTCTGTTTTTCTTCTCCGGAACGACCCGAACCTCCTCCTTTTCTTCTTCATCCTCATCTTCATCCATCAATTCATCCTCCAATTCATCCTCCTCTTCCTCATCCCCAATTATGGCATCTCTTCTTGGTGCTCCACTCAGATCGGCAAAAAAGTCCTCCTCAGTCTGATATGAACCAGATTTTTTGTACAGATTAGGGGTGTGAAAACCATTTCAGGTGACCACCTCTTGAAGCTGTTCTAACTCTTGAGAATGTCAAGAGTGTGCAAAGCAGTAATCAGAGCAAAGGGTGGATATTTTAAAGAAACTTATATATTTCAGTTATTTCACTTTTTTGGTTACGTACAAAACTCCACATGTGTTCATTCATAGTTTTGATGCCTTCAGGGAGAATCTACAATGTAAATAGTCATGAAAATAAAGAAAACATATTGAATGAGAAGGTGTGTACAAACCTTTGGGATGTACTGCACATGCAATAAATATTCTGCACTATAATATTGTGGTAAATGTCTTTGTTGCATTACATTATATTTATTAGGTTATTTATTTATTAATTATTTACATTATCATTATTCATTTTGTAACATTTTTATTTTACACAAAATCAGACTTCTGGTAAAATCATATTATTTAGAAAAGATAGATAGATAAATAGATAAATTAAAAAATATTTTGCTGCAGTAGTATGCCTTTAAGTATATGCCTTAAGATATATTATATAATATTATAGAATAATATTCTTGTCATGAATATTCTTATTGTTAAAAATACATTATAACATAAAATAACAACAATAAATTGTGGTATCATTATAGTATTTAAGGCCTTACTGATGAACCAATGAGATAATTCTAGAGTAATTCTTATTAAGTAAGCATTGTCTGCAGTGCTGGAGGGCAATAAGGGTCAAATCAAAACCTTAAGTCTAATACCAATTCTATTAATAAATATTGGTTATATAATCTGGATAAAGATTTAAGCAGACGTTAAACCACCTTCAACAACAGAAATCTGAAACACAAAGAAGTTGTACTATATTTCTGTGCGTACCATCCCAGTGCTCTTCCCTGCAGTGTTGCGCCTTCGTTTCTTATACAGCTCCCTGCGATCTGACACCAGGCCCATGCTGAGAATCTTGTCTACGACTCGAGCCCTCGAGCGTTTAGCGGTGAGATGCTTTAGAATGTTCCCTAAGATATCTGTAGAGAAAGACGATCAGTTACAGACCAGAGATCAGACACTTCTTGTGGGAAATTTGCAGGGAATAATTAAAAAAAACTTGCCCTCAGAGTCTTTGTACTCTTCAAAGAGCATCTGAAGCTCCTGCTCCTGATCTTCAGTCCACAGCACAATGCGGGTGCCTTTTCTTTCAGGAAAAGGAAAAACGAGTAAACACATGGTTTAATATAACAATCATAATATAGGAAGAATTGTTTTTGAAAAATATTAGAGACAATTAAAACGTTTCATTTCCAATTCCATTTCATCATTAGTGGCAAATTTAATGATAATACTTCCATACTTTAAAGGTCTTATTCTGCTAAATTTATTTTTTTCTTGTTCTTTGTAAAATACTATAGGTCTCTCTGAGTTGTATATGAATGCTGCATATGAAACTGTTCTTCAGCCTCCATTGTCTGCAGTCTCTGAGTCGATCAGAGAGACTGTCAACCAGTGACTACATGGCCTCGCCCACCTCGGTTCAGGACCGCCCACAGGCAGGGCTGAACCTGGGCTACAGCATGAGGAGCTATAACTAAAAAGGAGCTAACAGCTCTGTTTACAGAGCTAGTTAGCGTTAGCTACCTTGTGTAAGTAACTCTAGGTTTAGACTAAGGAAGCATGGTTTGACAAGGGAGCTCAACTTGACAGAACACCGGACAAAGCAGGCAACATTCGCGTTGTATTTAATGATTTTATAGCAAACTCTGGGGGTTCGATGTGGTGAAACTGCCAAAGCTTCGAATCACCAAGACTGAAGTAAGAATTTAGTAGCTTTAGTTTAGCTGAAAGAAATCTAATCAATGGCGCTGGGAGGGGGGTGGGATGCTGTGGATTGGGGAATCGCGCTGCCGCTGGCATAGTGGTGTTGTAGCTGCGGAAAGGGGTTTATTTAGAGACCACAACTAGACTGTTTCAAATGATTTCAAAACGATGGAATGAGACCTGTGTACAATACACTTTGGCAACATTCCTCATGGTATAGGCTTACCTCTCTTTCTTCAGGTCCTTTACACTGTCCACCAAACCCATAGACACCATCTGAGCCACAACATGACGTCTCGTGCGGTTTGTGTTGCTCAGCAATGGGAGCAGCGTTTCAACAATATCAGGATCTGCAAGACAACACCAAGATCAAACAATGATGGGCAGTTAATCACACATTAATTATAATACTCATAATACAAATCATCATATTAGACTCACCTTCAGAGTCCTTGTGCTCTTCGTACAGCTGACGAAGCTCCTCCTCCTCCTCTGGTGTCCAGATCACTTTTTTCTTACCAGCACCATCGCTGATATAAAGAAGAATACCCTCACTGACCATAATGATAAAACTTTATAAACTGTTACTATAAAATCAAGTGTCTTTTACTTTAGCATTAATCTGCAGCAGATCTGATCTGAAATGTAGGGTCTTTATTAATTATACAAGCAAATATTGTATCAGAAAACACAAATTAAGAATTTCATACACACCCATCTTTGCTGTAGCCCTCTGTCATCTCTCTCACAGCACCAACATTCTTCCAGAACAGCAGCTCTATGAAGGCCTTGTTGTTCCGAGCAGCGAGAGCGAAAAAACGGTTCAGAATATATTTGGCAAAGGTAACCAGCTCCTAACAGCAATACAGAGGAGAAAGAGATGGTATATTACCTGGTCAGGCAGACAATATGGACATTTTTTTGAGATGCTACAAAAGCAGAAATTCACTCCAAATGTACTTAGACACATTACAATTTAGATGAATGTATTGATGATACAGTACTATGATAAAGTATTTACTTTTTACAAAATTTTAGTGCAAATATGTTTGTGTCATATGAGGTGGGTGAGGTGTCCACAAACTTAGACCCCTAATTTCAGTCTTACACTGTAATTCTGTGTATGTCATATTATATCGTATGGCCAAAATTATGACAATAAAAAATTTTAATTGTAATATTGCAAAATTTTTGATAGCAGTCCATCTTGTTTTGGTTTTGCTGTTTACTGTATTAACTTGTACTTTTTTTTACATTACTTTACTTTTGTTACACTTATTATTTTTAATCTGAGTAAGTCTTCCTACTAAATGCATAAAACTCTAATATTTACACTTAATTAAACTTTAATATTTATTTTGTTGCAGTAGTAGAGTCTTGAAATTAATTTGTAACAATTCAATGTTCTGCCATATTGCCAAGAATATCAGTATTGCAAAAATACCCCAAAATATCATAACATTTTAGACTGGAGTTCAGTGGGTGCAGTGTGTTCTGTTGAACTACCTTATACGCAGAAGCTGCAGGGTCAGATAGGATCTTATTAAAAAGGTAGAAAACTGAGAGCTGAAAGAGCAAAGCGTCCATCTTTAGGTCCACGCCCACACGATGCAGCATGCGCACTACGCAGTGGTTGGTGTGTGGTGTGTTTGTGGCGTACGAACGCAACAGGATCAGGTACGGCCGAACAATGTTAGGGCTGGCAAACCTGCAAAACAGAAAAATAAGTCAGTTAATCGCCTTTTACACCACTTTTATGCTTCTTATAGGTCCTTCAGGATACATTTACTGTGATGATGTACTCTGATGAGTCCCAAAAATAAAAGCAATACACAATACATGTTTATGCTACTGACAACAACAACCTCTAATGCAAAACCCGCCTATCAGAGGCTTAAACTAGCCCAATATCTAAGGTTATCACAGGAGTTCACAACACAGTACATTTTCATTTTAAATGGTTTGCAATAAGAGCTTTTTGCAGCCACAATAAATTAGTGGCCCAAATTTTCACAAGATACTATCAAACAAGACCTTTTTGCAAAAAAAAAAAAAAAAAAAAAAAAAAAAAAAAAAAAAAACACAAACTTGGAAAACTGACTACAGAGGTAATTCGAAAAAAGCAAAACAAAGGGAAATACTACTAAAAGAAACAAATACTACTAAAAAAAAAAAAAAACTGCATTAACGAAAATTCACAAATAAATTTTCAGTATAACTTTTACAAAAAACTTCACAACAGAAGATTGATCACATGCATTATAAAAATTCAAAGCAATATATGATTTCTGTTCATATTTACATCTCGTCCTAAAAAAAAAAAAAAAGAAAAATCATCAGATTAGGTAACTACAAAAATAGTCATTAGCTCAGATCATGTCCAGATAATGGATAATAAGCTAATCATGTAATTATCATGACAGCCCTATATTGAATAAAGTATTTATTAAAAACTGTTAAACCATCCTTGCCAAGTCCTTATCAGTTACATGGGACTACACTGCAAAAATCTCATTAAGGGCAAAACCTGTTCACACTCCACTGAAATATATTCAAAATACAAGTTACAAAACACTGGAAAGTCTCCACAAAGAGGAACTGTATTACTTAATAACGATACTAACGATTCCTAAATTTCCTTCGGGATAAATAAAGTAACTATCTATTTACTACTGTACTAAAACACTGCACTGACCTCTTAATGAAATCCAAGAAGTTAAACTCTGTTTCAGACACTCTTACAGACTCCAATTCTTCCTCCTCTTCTAGCTCCGCACCGTCATCATCCTCATCCATAGCAGCTTCTGTTTGTGTGGGTCCTGGATAAGATTTAAAATAGAGATTCAGTTAACTTCAGTAAAACTGATATTAGGTTCATTTTTCTTTAATCAGTTTGCATTCTCAATTTTATTTTATTTTTGTTCAATATGGTCAGTTTAAATCCACAGTATGTACTGACAGGCTGGAGTATCACAGTTTTCAATAGTTATCTTACTGGGAAGCTCAGCAAAGAGGATCTGCTTCAGCAGCTCCAGCTCCTCTTCAGGCTGCACTTCAGCAGAACCGAACACGTTCCCTTCAGGCCAAACCTCACTGTGAACGATACAGGAAATAATACAAAAATGTATTCAGAGATCCAGAGAAAAAATAAACTAAAGATACAGCACAAATCATAAGTACATATGCGTGTGATTACACATTACAGACTGGTGCTGCTTTACCGTGCGGCCCGCAGCAAGCTGAGAGCCTCGGGGCCGGTTCGGGCGAGCACAGCATCCTGAATACGGATCATGGCTTCGGTGCGCTGCTCTGTAACAGGAATTTCAGATGCTGCATCAAACGGCACAGCGCCCTCTGTCAGAGCCTCCGACAACTGCAGACACAAGAAACAACAGTGTTATTGATTCATTTAAAGAAGTGGAAGACTAAATGCATTATATTAAGACCCAACACATCTCTATTTCCGGCACGCATCTCAGTTATTTCCGGCACGCACAGAAGGCGTAAAAACACAAACAGGCGCCAGGATCATACTAACCTGCGTCCACTAAAACAAACCACGCCCACTACTACCTCATTCTCTGTTGGGCTATGGAACTGCCAGTCGGCTGTTAATAAAGCAGACTTTATCGCCTCTTATGCGAATCATCAGTCATTACAACTGCTGGCACTGAAACTTGGATCAAACCTGAAAATACTGCTACACCGGCGGCTCTTTCCAATTATTATTCCTTCTCCCACACTTCTCGTCTCTCTGGACGAGGAGGTGGAACGGGCCTATTAATTGCTAATGGCTTAAAACATACTCCACTATTACCGGCAAACACATTCAATACATTTGAGTATCATGCCACACTGGTTAATACTCCAGCAAAACTTGCCATTATTGTTCTCTACCGTCCTCCTGGACAAATGGGCGAATTCACGCATGAACTTGACATGCTACTGTCTTCTATCCCTGAGCAAGATTGTCCCATGCTCATTCTAGGGGATATGAACATCCACCATGACAGTACCAGCTTCACAGACTTCCTATCCCTCATGCAGTCTTTCGAACTGGAGCAGGTCCCCAGCCCTCCAACACATAAAGCTGGCAAACATCTAGACCTGATCTTCACTCGTAACTGTGACACCGACTCTCTAACTGTCACTCCTTTGCACGTCTCAGATCACTACTTTATGAAACTCAATGTTCATATTTCAAATAAACCCACAGCTACTCCTACTATGGTCTCGTTCCGCCGAAATCTTCGAGATCTCTCAGCAGACCAGTACTCCTCGCTGGTGACTGACAATATGCCTCCACCAGGCTCATTTTCATCACTCAATGTAAATGATGCCACTGACACTCTCTGCTCCACACTAAGCTCCTGTTTGGACAACCTCTGTCCTCTTACATCTCGAGCCATTAGCTCAAACAAACCGCAGCCATGGCTTAAAAATGACACACTCAGGGAACTACGCTCCAAACTCCGAGCTGCCGAAAGAAAATGGCAAAAAAACAAAAAACAAGCAGACCTAAAAAATTACCAACTGCTCCTGGCTTCTTTTTCAGCCAACCTCACTACTGCTAAAGCTGAATTTTATCACAATAAATTCTGCTCTCTCACAGACTCCCGGAAACTATTTGCTACATTTAAATCACTACTCAACCCTCCGCCTCCTCCTCCGGCTACATGCCTTACGGCTGAAACACTTGCCTCATTCTTTACTGGCAAAGTGGCGGCCATCAGCAACCAGTTTACTGATGCACAATGTAGCAGTCCTACTACATCCTCTACTGCCTGGTGTCCCTCCACCGAAGGCGGTGCTTTCTCCTCGTTCACTCCTCTCACTGAGAACGAGACACTGGCTCTCCTAACACGTAGCCGTCCTACTACGTGTCCGCTTGACCCAATTCCTTCAAACCTACTGCAAACTATCGCACCTGCAATCATTCCGGCTATCACTCACACGATCAATGCCTCTTTAACTTCTGGTGTATTCCCGACTGCTTTCAAACAAGCACATGTGACACCACTGCTTAAAAAGCCTTCTCTCAACCCCGCCCAGGTTGACAACTACAGACCGGTCTCACTGCTACCCTTTCTCTCTAAAACACTAGAAAGAGCAGTTCTAAATCAGGTCTCTGGCTTCCTCTCCCAGAATGACCTTCTGGACCAGAACCAATCTGGGTTCAAAAAAGGACACTCTACCGAGACGGCTCTGTTGTCTGTGACTGAAGCGTTGAAAACTGCCAGAGCTGCAGGTCAGTCCTCAGTGCTCATTCTGCTGGACCTCTCGGCCGCATTTGACACAGTCAACCATGACTTCCTCCTAACTATACTCTCAAACATGGGGATTGCAGACAATGTGCTGTCATGGTTCAGATCGTACCTCACTGGGCGCTCGTTCAAGGTGTCGTGGCTAGGACAGCTGTCCTCAGCCCGCTCCTTATCCACTGGGGTTCCCCAAGGTTCGGTACTGGGACCCCTTCTCTTCTCCATATACACCACCTCTCTTGGTCAGGTTGTCCGCTCACACAGATTTTCCTACCATTGCTTTGCTGATGACACCCAGCTATACCTGTCGTTCTCACCTGAAGATCACTCAATCTCTGCATGGATATCGCAGTGTCTCTCTGACATATCCTCATGGATGAAGGAGCATCACCTTCAATTAAATCTCTCAAAGACTGAACTTCTGGTTATACCAGCAAAACCATCTTTTCAACACAACTTCTCTATAAGTATCGACTCTCTCTCTCTCTCACCGACAAAGGTTGCTAGGAACCTGGGTGTTCTGGTTGATGACCAACTCTCCTTCACGCACCATGTGGCCTCAGTTGCTCGGTCCTGCCGCTTTGCGCTCTATAACATCCGAAAAATTAGACCGTTCTTGACGCAACAGGCCACCCAACTCCTGGTGCAAGCGGTCGTCATCTCACGCCTCGACTACTGCAATGCCCTGCTAACTGGCCTCCCGGCCTGTGTAGTAAAACCACTACAGATGATTCAGAACGCAGCAGCACGTCTGGTCTTCAACCAGCCAAAACGGGCACATGTCACCCCGCTGCTCATTGAGCTCCATTGGCTACCAGTTGATGCTCGCATCAAATTCAAAGCTCTTACAATCGCCTACAAGGTGATGACAGAACAGGCTCCTTCCTACCTGCACTCACTCCTGAAGGCTTACGCTACCTCCCGGCCGCTGCGCTCCTCCAATGAACGTCGCCTCGCTTTACCAAACATTCACACAAAGCAATCCAGACTGTTCTCATACAGAGTTCCCCAATGGTGGAACAAACTACCTTCCACTACCAGATCAGGAGAATCTCTCGCTATCTTTAAGAAACTCCTGAAGACAGAGCTCTTCAAAGAGCACTTACTCTCCTAACACCTCTAACACACTAACTACTTCTAACCTCATTTCCTTCTTCCCCTCTTTCACTCCTCTATCTTATTCCCCTTTGACCTCCTTTTATCCCTATCCAAAGATGTTTTACCTTTAAACTTATTTTACATTGTACTTGACTATTGTAAGTCGCTTTGGACAAAAGCGTCTGCCAAATGTAATGTAATGTAATGTAATGTAAACACAAAAAAATACGCTATCAACAAATCATAAAATTTATGGCCATAGAGAATAGTTTAGCAGAATTTGATAGGTTGTTTGTGTTTACATGCATGTTTGTTTACATAGGAACAAACTTCATTAATATTGTCCATCATAACAGTGTACTGCAGCATGGAAAAGAAAAAAGTATCTTAATCTATTAATATTAAAGCTAACCGCAAGAAACCAATTTTCCGAATGTTTAAAGTTCTGGGAGTTTTCTGGGACATTTAAAAACTGAACTGTAAAGGGCCCTGCTAACCCTGATGTTCTGACCAGCCCAGTGCTCATTTTATAATATTTTGGCGCACATGAACCAGCCATTTTCCACTGTTCTACAGTGCTGAGCAGTATGACCAAAAATGCATATCCTATATTTGGCAAGATTCTGGCGGTTTCACGGTATATCCCGATATGTTTTAATATTATTATTTAATTATAGTTTTTGCATGACTGGGCTTAAATATAGCCTGTATTAAGTCCAGATTTGTCCGTTTTTATAAACTAATTACACATAAGACAGTATTCCTAATAGTCAGCACTCCAGAGCGCTGTTATGTTATTAAGATACATTAATGTTCATCTCATTGATTTGATATAAGTTACATTTACCTTCTCTCAGCTCCATCGCTAACGTGTCCTCGGCTGAGACGGTGCAGCATTAAAGCGTGCTGTTGTGGGAGGCAGGGGTGAATACACGCTGTCCAGCCTGAAATGCTCCATTATTATTGCCATTTTTCCTCGTAAGTTGTCGCTCTTTTCCCTCGCTGCTTCAAAATACCCTCTTCTCAACTAAAACCTCCGCCGCTTCCTCCGTTTTTCCTGTCCGCGGGTGACGTAACGCTAAGTGCATTGTCACATTAAAAGCGCAAATTACCGCGCGCTGAGTTTTTCATGAAATAAACGATTACTTGAGGCACAGACCCTGCATCTAAACAATCACAACCCGAATCTGATTCAGATTAATAGTTAAAAAGCATATAATTAATCGCAATTATTCCCAGGACACTACATTAAATCAAAAACTAATAAAAAAAACAAAACAAAAAACAAAAAATAAATAAATAAACTAAAATGTTATTATGACAGGGCCAACTACATTGTCATTTAAAAAACATCCATCAACAACACACACAGCCACAGAACCTGCATCAGTGAGATACTGAGCGTGTGAAGAACTAACCTGAAAACCACAACTTTGAAGTTCTTCAGATATTATCTTCCAAGTCTCCTCCAGAGCTTCAGGTGTGTTCTCTGTCGGAGCGCTAGGTTTCTTTTTCCGCGTTGTCCGTTTTGCCTTCTTTTTCTAAAATAAACAAAAAGACAGTAAACGCAACACTAATTAATCAATTGTGTATCAGCTGTAAGTTTGTTAAAAAAGTTACTTATTTTTCCAATAATCAATACATGCATACATGCATAAATGATGCATACATAGGACACAGGACACAAGATACACAGGACAATCCTGGTTATTTAAAAGATAGCAGAGAACTGAAGGAATTTACTCAAAGTAAACCCAACACAAGCATTTTGAGATTACTGATATGTTAAGTATTTTTCTTGTGACAGATGTAGGAAGATCTTTTTTCCAAAAGTATCGTTTGTAGACAAAATGAGTCCATGAGAAAGACAAAATGAAGTGTAAAAATCCTCGTCCTGCTCACCTGCACCAGGAGGTTGTTGCGGCCCTTACAGAATCGCTCAAGCATCCGCAGGAACAGATGAGTGGACTCCACCAGGTCCCGCAGGAACGAGCGCGGCTGCATCCGCTCATCAAACTTCCGCAGTAGAGTCAGGAAGATCTCCCTGTACTCCATCAAGTAGAAGATATTACCTACAAGCAGTGACATGGAGTTAGGAGTGAGAATTCAATCTGTACCACGTATGAGTTTAAAAATTGAAGACTTCAATTTAATTTTACCTGAATTTTAAACTTTTCTACATATTTTTTCTTGATATGAAAACCCATCAAAAATAAACTATCACTGACAACAATACAATCTCCAACAGAGGAACACTAAAACAGTCTTTTACTCTTGATAACGTTGGCACTCTGGCGAATGTTTTCATCCTTTGAGTGATCCATTTCATTTACAGTCATCAGGAGCTCCTGATAGGCCTTCAAAGCCAAATGCATCCTATGAGATTAAAAAACAAACAAACATATTTATTCATTAATTGCATTCATTCATTTTAAGTTCTGTGCTCATTTAATAGCTTTAGACTCACCTCCGAGACCAGGATGTAGCTTCCTTTTTGTCGGTGAGCATCATTTCGTAGTAATTGGTGATGTTTTTTTCTATAAAATGGAAAGCACGGACAGATAAGGTCTCGGAGACCAGCTCTGCTTTGCAGCCATTCCCACGATTAAAGGCCATGAAGAAGCTCAAAGCCCACATGTAGTACGTCTCATCATGCTGCTGGGCATGCTCTCGAATCAGCGACTCCTGAAGAGAAAAAAAGATGATAAAGAGATGTAACTATTATTGTATATTAGTTAGACACCAAAATGAACATAATCTACATAGATCATAGAAAATGCAAACAATATATATATATATATATATATATATATATATATATATATATATAATTATTTAAATTTATATATTTTTATAAAAAAAAATCCAACTTTTACATGCATTAGAATTAAACAGTGCCTGTTAGACAAATTTATGCAACTGATCTCTACTCTGATTGGATGCCTGTAATGTGCTTTATTCGAAAAGCAGCCCCAGAACATTACTTATAACTGTAGTGTGAGCAGTTGGGGCTAAACTGCTAAATTTTAAATGAATGAATAATAAAAAAAAACCTAATTAATTAACATTAAAGGAGAACTCCAGTGTAAAATGGGCTTTTAGTGTAGTAAAACTTGATAAAAAGTTCTTACCTTTGATGAATAGCACACCTCTGTTCTCCTACAGTGTTCCGAGATCCAGAAATTTTAACAGTTTGTCCAAACACTCTTCAGACTGAGTGACACAGGGCATAAGAAGCTTAATAAAAGCCACTGTTTACATCCTATAACGCAAGCTTCAGCTCCGAGTGCCGCCATTACTGAAAATAACAGACACATAAATAGACTATGTATTTATGTCTGTCATTATCAGTACAAAGATGGCGGCACACAGAGCTGAAGCTCACGTTATGGGATGTAAACAGTGTTTTTCATTAAGCTTCTTGTGCACTTTTTAAGTTGTTAATGCCTCGTTTTAAATGTCAGGGCTCTCCGGATTCTATCAAGGAGATTTGGAGCTACTTTGAGCCTGAATAACGGTGGAAAAAGCGATTTATGTCACTTCTGGATCTTAGAACACTGTGGGAGAATGTAGGTGTGCATCAAAGAAAAGTATTTTTTTACAGCAGAGGTCTCCTTTAAGCTTGGAAACTTAACTCTACATTTTTTAATGTAAATATTAAGCAGTGATGTGTTGTAGCCCACCTTAACGAGGTACATAAGCCGATTGTAACAGTTCTCCAGGAAGTCGACGCAGAACTCTCTCAGGAACAGACGAACGTTTAGGACAGAGCGCCGCTGACTGTCTGTGTCCCGGGCCATCTGCTTGCGCTTGGGCACTCGCCTCGTCGCCTTTCCAGCATCATGAGAATAATTCTTAAACTGGAAACCAGAAAATATACATAGTCCGGTTTTGAAAACAGTCAAATTAAAGCTTTTACATTAATATAATTTATATATGAAATATAATTATATTGACATATAACGTATCAATCATTTACTATAACTAAATAAAATGCATCGACAACGAAAATCACCAAAATTAATTATTGAAAAAAAAAAAAGAAAAAAAAAAAAGATAGTTAATTGTTGTCATTTTTCAGACATTTACTCACATTGTGGAGTCCACTGTGAAAAATAACATCTTTCTCTCCAATAGACTTTAATCCTTCAACAACATATGAGCCTCGGAAACGAGAGTGCCTATAGCAGAAAGAGAAAACAGACTGCTGCCCTGACTAGATACCACCTAGACAATTAGAAACAAAAATAGCTCCCCCTTGTGGTGAGACAACTTTTGAGGCAAGTCTTCCTCAGATCAGGGATAAAACAATTTTAGGGCTAGATTATTATTTAATTGTACGTTTTTTAATGAGAGGGAAAAAAGGAGGGGAAAAATTTGCTCAATATGCCAAGTTATGCTATATCATTTTTGTTGTTCTATTCCGAAAACAAAGGTGAATACATCCGAAGAGTGATTAGGAGAGCACCAGAAGCATTCACCTGTTTCCTCTCTGCATGATTCGGCTCCGTTTCTCTGCCTGCTCTTTCTGTCTGAGAGACTCCAGTTCACTGGTGTCTTTCTGTTTCTCCTGAGCGGAACGGGAATGTCCTGCACTCACCAGCTGCTCAGGAGTCTGTGTGACAGAGAGCAGGAAAAAATGGAACAGAAACAGTTCATAAAATTTTAGAGGAACCATTCTGAGAGAGAACATCAGCATTACACAACGGTCAATTGATTTTAGATGTAGTTCATAAACCCATCTTACACAAATTAAATAATAGTTTATGGACATTGTAAACACATTCAGATACTTTAAGTACTTTACGCAACCAACCGTCAACACAGAACCGGGTGGATTTGTTGGTTCAGCAAATAAATATTACAGGAACTGGATGTATTAGTGCAATATTGAATTAATACACTTACTTGATCTCTAAACATAAGAGAGATAACCTCCAGAACATGCATGCTCCACTGCTGTTCACTCTGGGCGCTGGCCAAGAACTTTAGCAGGTCGTCCATTCCACTCATGTGGATGGCCCACAGCAGCTTATCGTGAACACTAGCATCATCGTCCACATTCTTTAATGGGCATCAAAAGAGAGACATGAGGGAAAAAAAGGAAAAGAGTTTAGAATGGGACCACTGTGATGGAAAGCATGTATAAATAAATACATCATTTTATAAAATGCATGACAGCTAACTGCTTAAAAAAAGTTACATCAATTCGATTTTATGACATTGTATACCTTTAACTCCAGAACTGCTGAGCTGCAATACAATTTCTTATTCATTTTACTGCATTACTGCATTTTTATACTGCACTCTAATAATCTTTTGCTGAGATCTATGTGAAAAATGACATATTAGCATTGGCTCAAAATTCCAAACGATTCATCACTGGTTTAAGAAGATGACAAATAAGTAAATAGTTAAACATGCATGCACACTTGTTTAAAGTACTTAAATGAGTGGAGTTGTTATCAATTAATTCTAACCTTCTCCTCGTAGGGGTCAGGAGGGACATGCAGAACGTTTCTGATCAGCAGCAGGATCCTCTCAATCAGCAGGTTATCCTCCTCTTGCCTCTGCTCCCAGTCCTGAGAGACAGTAATCAGAAATAAACTGGGAATTAATCAGTGGCGATTGCTCTAAGACTGCAAGGGAAGCTCAGCTTCCCCTAAAATGTAAAAAAATAAGTGATTAAATATATACTATTGAGTGTACATGTCACTGATTAAATATGCGCTACACCGCGCTGAACTTAGTTCAGAATCAGCTTCTTATCACTGGTAACGCTGCAGCTTTCCTCTCACTCATTCCCGCAGCTTCACAGCGCTGCTTTAAACAGTGCGGACGCTGAGCGTCCACAGACTTCAATAGCGGAGCAAAGCGCGCGGCGAAACGAGACGAGTCATTGGATAAATGCTGGGCTTTGTCCCACCCATCGGACGCTCAGTGTCTCTGGGGGTCTATGGGGCAGTGGGTTGGCCTCGGCGACGCTCAGCATCTGCATGATGATTGGATGATCTGTCTGAGGCAGAGTCTTTTTGATTGACAGCGAAATGAGCGAATCAGCGATCTTTGACTAGCGACAAATCAAGCTTCTATTTCTGGTGCTTTTCTGTAGCTGCTTGTGTTTGGAGACTGACTTCTATCACTCTTTCTGACTTCTATCACTCTTTTCTATCGCAGTTTCTGTCCAGCGGGTGCTGCTGAGCCCCTCCACAGTCACAAAGCACTCACAGACGGACACACTTCACACTAGCCTCGCGCCAGTGCAAGCTGCACATAATGTCAGACAGTTTTAATGTTGTGGACGGATTTTGGAGAAGCCTTTTGATAGTCTTCCATACAAAGAAAAACTTTCAAAAAAGAGTTAAACAGGAGGGCAGATCTACTGCTCAGATTAATTTGGTGTAAAAGGTGGGGAAAAGTAACAGGTATTTTCAGCTGTCCTGTATGATAAAGTGAGCTGGCTGACTGGAAGTGCTGTAATAAATAAAATGTCCTGTTGGCCATTCCTCTTGATGAAACCATCTCAGGACATAAATGAACAGGGGTCAGTAGTAAATATTGTATCATTAAAAATAATTAAAATAATTAAAAATAATAAAGGGATTATTCAAGGAAATTAAAACTGTCCAAAAAAGAAACAAATTTACCTGGATTTTTTTCCTTTACCAACTTTAAAGATTTTGCATAATGTTTTTTTTTACTGATCATTTTATGTTTATTCATGTCATAGCGTATTTTTTATGTAATTGTTCAATGTAAAGAATGGGTACCTTTTTGTGATGTAGTGAAAACTTGAAAATAATGCCTTTTGTTTACAAAAAAAAAAAAAAAATCATCTCAGGGAGAGTAGAATTTACGTATAAATAAAACGACATATGTTAAGATGTAGGCCGAAATTGAGCTTCCCCTCCTTGAAAGACCAGCATCCGCAACTGGAATTAATATATTATTACAACTCAAAACATGTCAGTACATGTGTGCTAATTAAATTCATTATGAAAATTTAACACAATAAAATGGGGGTTGGGTGTTTGTAGAAATCCTAGAGATAAATTTACAAAATGTAATACTAGGACCCAGAATCAAGACATTATTATTAAACTAGAAAAGGCAAAGTTCGTGAACGAACTTTAAGTTGGCTTGGAAAAGTACGCTAATAACGTTGAAAAGTTAAAATGGTTGCTTAGTGGTTGCTAGGCAGTTGTGATCATTTCTAAAGTGGTTGCTAGGCAGTTGCTATCATTACTAAAGTGGTTGCTAAGTGGTTGCTAGGCAGTTGCTAACGTTTACCTAGTGGTTGCTAAGGTGTTGCTAAGTGGTTGCTAGGCAGTTGCCATAATTTCTAAAGTGGTTGCTAGGCAGTTGCTAACGTTTTCCTAGTGGTTGCTAAGGTGTCGCTAAGTGGTTGCTAGGCAGTTGCTATCATTACTAAAGTGGTTGCTAAGTGGTTGCTAGGCAGTTGCTAACGTTTTCCTAGTGGTTGCTAAGGTGTTGCTAAGTGGTTGCTAGGCAGATGCTATCGTTTCTAAAGTGGTTGCTAAGTGGTTGCTAGGCCGTTGCTATCGTTTCTAAAGTGGTTGCTAAGCAGTTGCTAGGCAGTTGCTAACATATTCCACATGGTTGCTAAGTGGTTGCTAGGCAGTTGCTAACATTTTCCAGGTGGTTGCTAAGATATTGTTAACTGGTTGCTAGGCAGTTGCTATCATTTCTAAAGTGGTTGCTAGGCAGTTGCTAACATTTTCCAGGTCGTGGCTAAAGTGTAGCTAACTGGTTGCTAGGCAGTTGCTTACATTTCCAAAGTGGTTGCTAAGCGGTTGCTAGGCAGTTGCTAAAATATTACACATGGTTGCTAAGTGGTTGCTAGGCAGTTGCTATAATTTCTAAAGTGGTTGCTAGGTGGTTGCTAAGGTGTTGCTATGGTATCCGGGGTGGTTGCTAAGGTGTTGCTAGGTGGTTGATAGGTGGTTGCTAGGGTGTTGCTTGGTGGTTGCTAAGGTGTTGCTATGGTATCCGGGGTGGTTGCTAAGGTGTTGCTAGGTGGTTGCTAGGCAGTTGCTATCATTTCTAAAGTGGTTGCTAAGTGGTTGCTAGGCAGTTGCTAACATTTTCCTAGTGGTTGTTAAGGTGTTGCTAAGTGGTTGCTAGGCAGTTGCTATTGTTTCTAAAGTGGTGGCTAAGTGGTTGCTAGGCAGTTGCTAACGTTTTCCAGGTGGTTGCTCAGTGGTTGCTAGGCAGTTGCTAACGTTTTCCAGGTGGTTGCTAAGTGGTTGCTAGGCAGTTGCTAACGTATTCCAGGTGGTTGCTAGGCAGTTGCTAAGTGGTTGCTAGGCAGTTGCTAACGTTTTCCAAGTGGTTGCTAGGCAGTTGCTAACGTATTCCAGGTGGTTGCTAGGCAGTTGCTAAGTGGTTGCTAGGCAGTTGCTAACGTTTTCCAAGTGGTTGCTAGGCAGTTGCTAAGTGGTTGCTAGGCAGTTGCTAACGTTTTCCAGGTGGTTGCTAAGGTGTTGCTAAGTGGTTGCTAGGCAGTTGCTAACGTTTTCCATGTGGTTGCTAAGTGGTTGCTAGGCAGTTGCTATCATTTCTAAAGTGGTTGCTAAGTGGTTGCTAGGCAGTTGCTAACGTTTTCCAAGTGGTTGCTAGGCAGTTGCTAAGTGGTTGCTAGGCAGTTGCTAACATTTTCCAGGTGGTTGCTAAGTGGTTGCTAGGTAGTTGCTAACATATTCCAGGTGGTTGCTAGGCAGCTGCTAAGTGGTTGCTAGGCAGTTGCTAACGTTTTCCAGGTGGTTGCTAAGTGGTTGTTAGGCAGTTGCTAACGTTTTCCAGGTGGTTGCTAGGCAGTTGCTAAGTGGTTGCTAGGCAGTTGCTAACGTTTTCCAAGTGGTTGCTAGGCAGTTGCTAAGTGGTTGCTAGGCAGTTGCTAACGTTTTCCATGTGGTTGCTAAGTGGTTGCTAGGCAGTTGCTAACGTTTTCCATGTGGTTGCTAAGTGGTTGCTAGGCAGTTGCTATCATTTCTAAAGTGGTTGCTAAGTGGTTGCTAGGCAGTTGCTAACGTTTTCCAAGTGGTTGCTAGGCAGTTGCTAAGTGGTTGCTAGGCAGTTGCTAACATTTTCCAGGTGGTTGCTAAGGTGTTGCTAAGTGGTTGCTAGGCAGTTGCTAACGTTTTCCATGTGGTTGCTAAGTGGTTGCTAGGCAGTTGCTATCATTTCTAAAGTGGTTGCTAAGTGGTTGCTAGGCAGTTGCTATCATTTCTAAAGTGGTTGCTAAGTGGTTGCTAGGCAGTTGCTAACGTTTTCCAAGTGGTTGCTAGGCAGTTGCTAAGTGGTTGCTAGGCAGTTGCTAACATTTTCCAGGTGGTTGCTAAGTGGTTGCTAGGTAGTTGCTAACATATTCCAGGTGGTTGCTAGGCAGCTGCTAAGTGCTTGCTAGGCAGTTGCTAACGTTTTCCAGGTGGTTGCTAAGTGGTTGTTAGGCAGTTGCTAACGTTTTCCAGGTGGTTGCTAGGCAGTTGCTAAGTGGTTGCTAGGCAGTTGCTAACGTTTTCCAAGTGGTTGCTAGGCAGTTGCTAAGTGGTTGCTAGGCAGTTGCTAACGTTTTCCAGGTGGTTGCTAAGTGGTTGCTAGGCAGTTGCTAACGTTTTCCAGGTGGTTGCTAAGGTGGTTGCTAAGCAGTTAATAGGTGGTTGCTAAGCCTTGGCTGGGGTGCCGGGGTGTCCAAACTTTTGACTGATAGCTGCTCCATACAGCAGCTCCTCCATACACTCACAGTACTAGAGGAGCAGGGGAGAGAAGGGGTTCCGTGCGCAGAGCTGCTCGTGTGCGAGATGGAACTCTGGCCCCCCCATTCATTTCTATGGGAAAACTTCGTACGACAATTGTACGAAAACCGTACGTCGCATCATTTCGTAAAGCATATTTTCGGAAAGAACGCGGTAAGTTTTATAGACCAGCTGAATTACGTCTTCGTATCTCAAAAATTGTGACGTTCACGGCCGTTCAAAATTCTCCCCCATTCATTCCTATGGGAAAAAAAAGCGTACGTTTACGAAGTTTTTACGAAAACCGTACGATATATCGCTTCAAAAAGCACAAGCAACCTAATCGGGCATAGGTCCGACGATCCTGTAAAGTTTCGAGTTTCTACGTTAAAAGCCCTAGGAGGAGATAGTGATTAAATTTTGTGAAGAGAATAATAATAATAACTAGAAAAGGTAAAGTTCGTGAACGAACTTTAAGTTGGCTTGGAAAAGAACGCTAATAACGTTAAAAAGTTAAAATGGTTGCTAAGCTTTTTCCGTCTGAAGAGTGTGAATAGTCATTGATATGCTGTTAACTTTTGGCTAAACGCTAAATGCTAAAAACGCTGAAATCTAAAAACATTTGGTTAAACGCTGAAATCTAAAAACATTTGGTTAAATGCTGAAATCTAAAAACGTTTGATTAAACGCTGAAATCTAAAAACGTTTGGTTAAACGCTGAAATCTAAAAACATTTAGTTAAACGCTGAAATCTAAAAACGTTTGATTAAACGCTGAAATCTAAAAACGTTTGGTTAAACGCTGAAATCTAAAAACGTTTGATTAAACACTGAAATCTAAAAACGCTTGTTTAAATGCTGAAATTGTAAAACTTTTGGTTAAACTTTTGATTGCTAATGTGTTGCTAGGCAGTTGCTATCATTTCTGAAAAGGTTGCTAAGCTGTTGCTAGGCAGTTGCTAATGTTTTCCAGGTGGTTGTTAAGCTATTGCTAACTGGTTGCTAGGCAATTGCTAACATATACCAGGTAGTTGCTAAGGTGTTGCTAGGTGGTTGCTAGGGTGTTGCTAGGTTGTTGCTAAGGTGTTGCTATGGTATCTGGGGTGGTTGCTAAGATGTTGCTACGTGGTTGCTAGGGTGTTGCTATGGTATCCGGGGTGGTTGCTAAGGTGTCGCTAGGTGGTTGCTAGGGTGTTGCTAGGTGGTTGCTAAGGTGTTGCTATGGTATCTGCGGTGGTTGCTAAGGTGTTTCTAAGTGGTTGCTAGGTGGTTGCTAAGGTGTTGCTATGGTATCCGGGGTGGTTGCTAAGATGTTGCTAGGTGGTTGCTAAGGTGTTTCTATGGTATCTGGGGTGGTTGCTAAGGTGTTTCTAGGTGGTTGCTAGGTGGTTGCTAAGGTGTTGCTATGGTATCCGGGGTGGTTGCTAAGATGTTGCTAGGTGGTTGCTAAGGTGTTGCTATGGTATCTGGGGTGGTTGCTAAGGTGTTTCTAGGTGGTTGCTAGGTGGTTGCTAAGGTGTTGCTATGGTATCCGGGGTGGTTGCTAAGATGTTGCTAGGTGGTTGCTAAGGTGTTGCTATGCGGTTGCTAAGGTGTTGCTATGGTATCTGGGGTGGTTGCTACGGTGTTGCTAGGTGGTTGCTAAGGTGTTGCTATGTTATCCGGGGTGGTTGCTAAGGTGTTGCTAGGTGGTTGCTAGGTGGTTGCTAAGGTGTTGCTAGGTTGTTGCTAAGGTGTTGCTATGGTATCTGGGGTGGTTGCTAAGGTGTTGCTAGGTGGTTGCTAGGTGGTTGCTAAGTGGTTGCTAGGTGGTTGCTAAGGTATTGCTAGGTGGTTGCTAAGGTGTTGCTATGGTAACCGGGGTGGTTGCTAAGGTGTTGCTAGGTGGTTGCTAGGTGGTTGCTAAGGTGTTGCTATGGTATCTGGGGTGGTTGCTAAGGTGTTGCTAGATGGTTGCTAGGCAGTTGCTATCATTTCTAAAGTGGTTGCTAAGTGGTTGCTAGGCAGTTGCTAACGTTTTCCTAATGGTTGCTAGGCTGTTGCTATCATTTCTAAAGTGGTTGCTAGGCAGTTGCTATCGTTTCTAAGGTGGTTGCTAAGTGGTTGCTAACGTTTTCCTAGTGGTTGTTAAGGTGTTGCTAAGTGGTTGCTAGGCAGTTGCTAACGTTTTCCAGGTGTTTGCTAAGTGGTTGCTAACTGGTTGCTAGGCAGTTGCTATAATTTCTAAAGTGGTTGCTAAGTTGTTGCTAAGTGGTTGCTAAGCAGTTGCTAACGTTTTCCAGGTGGTTGCTAAGGTGTTGCTAAGTGGTTGCTAGGCAGTTGCTAACGTTTTCCAGGTGGTTGCTAAGCAGTTAATAGGTGGTTGCTAAACCCTGGCTGGGGTGCCGGGGTGTCCAAACTTTTGACTGATAGCTGCTCCATACAGCAGCTCCTCCATACACTCACAGTACTGGAGGAGCAGGGGAGAGAAGGGGTTCCGTGCGCAGAGCTGCTCGTGTGTGAGATGGAACTCTGGGCCCCCCATTCATTTCTATGGGAAAACTTCGTACGACATTTGTACGAAAACCGTACGACGTATCGTCGAAACGTTAAAATTTTCGGAAAGAACGCGGTAAGTTCTATAGACCGTCCGATTTTTGTCTTTGTATGTCAAAAATTGTTACCTACACAGTCGTTCAAAGTTGTCCCCCATTCATTTCCTATGGGAAAAAAAAGCGTACGTTTACGAAGTTTTTACGAAAACCGTACGATGTATCGCTTAAAAAAGCACAAGCAACCTATTCGGGTATAGGTCCTACGATACTGCAAAATTTCGTGGTTCTACGTCAAAAGCCCTAGGAGGAGATAGTGATTAAATTTTGAGCGCGGAATAATAATAATAACTAGAAAAGGTAAAGTTCGTGAACGAACTTTAAGTTGGCTTGGAAAAGAACGCTAATAACGTTAAAAAGTTAAAATGGTTGCTAAGCTTTTTCTGTCTGAAGAGTGTGAAGAGTCATTGATATGCTGTTAACGCTAAATGCTAAAAACGCTGAAATCTAAAAACATTTGGTTAAACGCTGAAATCTAAAAACATTTGGTTAAACGCTGAAATCTAAAAATGTTTGATTAAACGCTGAAATCTAAAAACGTTTGGTTAAACGATGAAATCTAAAAACATTTGGTTAAACGCTGAAATCTAAAAACGTTTGATTAAACGCTGACATCTAAAAACGTTTGGTTAAACGCTGAAATCTAAAAACGCTTGTTTAAATGCTGAAATCGTAAAACTTTTGGTTAAACTTTTGATTGCTAATGTGTTGCTAGGCGGTTGCTATCATTTCTGAAAAGGTTGCTAAGCTGTTGTTAGGCAATTGCTAATGTTTTCCAGGTGGTTGCTAAGCTGTTGCTAACTGGCTGCTAGGCAATTGCTAACATATAACAGGTGGTTGCTAAGGTGTTGCTAGGTGGTTGCTAGGGTGTTGCTAGGTTGTTGCTATCATTTCTAAAGTGGTTGCTAAGTGGTTGCTAGGCAGTTGCTATCGTTTTCCTAGTGGTTGTTAAGGTGTTGCTAAGTGGTTGCTAGGCAGTTGCTATCATTTCTAAAGTGGTTGCTAAGTGGTTGCTAGGTAGTTGCTATCGTTTTCCTAGTGGTTGTTAAGGTGTTGCTAAGTGGTTGCTAGGCAGTTGCTATCATTTCTAAAGTGGTTGCTAGGCAGTTGCTAACGTTTTCCCAATGGTTGTTAAGGTGTTGCTAAGTGGTTGCTAGGCAGTTGCTTTCATTTCTAAAGTGGTTGCTAAGTGGTTGCTAGGCAGTTGCTAACGTTTTCCAGGTGGTTGCTAAGTGGTTGCTAGGCAGTTGCTAACGTTTTCCAGGTGGTTGCTAGGCAGTTGCTAAGTGGTTGCTAGGCAGTTGCTAACGTTTTCCAAGTGGTTGCTAGGCAGTTGCTAAGTGGTTGCTAGACAGTTGCTAACATTTTCCAGGTGGTTGCTAAGTGGTTGCTAGGTAGTTGCTAACATATTCCAGGTGGTTGCTAGGCAGCTGCTAAGTGGTTGCTAGGCAGTTGCTAACGTTTTCCAGGTGGTTGCTAAGTGGTTGCTAGGCAGTTGCTAACGTTTTCCAGGTGGTTGCTAGGCAGTTGCTAAGTGGTTGCTAGGCAGTTGCTAACGTTTTCCAAGTGGTTGCTAGGCAGTTGCTAAGTGGTTGCTAGGCAGTTGCTAACGTTTTCCAGGTGGTTGCTAAGTGGTTGCTAGGCAGTTGCTAACGTTTTCCAGGTGGTTGCTAGGCAGTTGCTAAGTTGTTGCTAGGCAGTTGCTAACGTTTTCCAGGTGGTTGCTAAGTGGTTGCTAGGCAGTTGCTAACGTATTCCAGGTGGTTGCTAGGCAGTTGCTAAGTGGTTGCTAGGCAGTTGCTAACGTTTTCCAGGTGGTTGCTCAGTGGTTGCTAGGCAGTTGCTAACGTTTTCCAGGTGGTTGCTAAGTGGTTGCTAGGCAGTTGCTAACGTATTCCAGGTGGTTGCTAGGCAGTTGCTAAGTGGTTGCTAGGCAGTTGCTAACGTTTTCCAAGTGGTTGCTAGGCAGTTGCTAAGTGGTTGCTAGGCAGTTGCTAACGTTTTCCAGGTGGTTGCTAAGTGGTTGCTAGGCAGTTGCTAACGTTTTCCAGGTGGTTGCTAGGCAGTTGCTAAGTGGTTGCTAGGCAGTTGCTAACGTTTTCCAAGTGGTTGCTAGGCAGTTGCTAAGTGGTTGCTAGGCAGTTGCTAACGTTTTCCAGGTGGTTGCTAAGTGGTTGCTAGGCAGTTGCTAACATTTTCCAGGTGGTTGCTAGGCAGTTGCTAAGTTGTTGCTAGGCAGTTGCTAACGTTTTCCAGGTGGTTGCTAAGTGGTTGCTAGGCAGTTGCTAACGTATTCCAGGTGGTTGCTGGGCAGTTGCTAAGTGGTTGCTAGGCAGTTGCTAACGTTTTCCAGGTGGTTGCTCAGTGGTTGCTAGGCAGTTGCTAACGTTTTCCAGGTGGTTGCTAAGGTGTTGCTAAGTGGTTGCTAGGCAGTTGCTAACGTTTTCCAGGTGGTTGCTAAGGTGGTTGCTAAGCAGTTATTAGGTGGTTGCTAAGCCCTGGCTGGGGTGCCGGGGTGTCCAAACGTTTGACTGATAGCTGCTCCATACAGCAGCTCCTCCATACACTCACAGTACTGGTGGAGCAGGGGAGAGAAGGGGTTCCGTGCGCAGAGCTGCTCGTGTGTGAGATGGAACTCTGGGCCCCCCATTCATTTCTATGGGAAAACTTCGTACGACATTTGTACGAAAACCGTACGACGTATCGTCGAAACGTTAAAATTTTCGGAAAGAACGCGGTAAGTTCTATAGACCGTCCGATTTTTGTCTTTGTATGTCAAAAATTGTTACCTACACAGTCGTTCAAAGTTGTCCCCCATTCATTTCCTATGGGAAAAAAAAGCGTACGTTTACGAAGTTTTTACGAAAACCGTACGATGTATCGCTTAAAAAAGCACAAGCAACCTATTCGGGTATAGGTCCTACGATACTGCAAAATTTCGTGGTTCTACGTCAAAAGCCCTAGGAGGAGATAGTGATTAAATTTTGAGCGCGGAATAATAATAATAACTAGAAAAGGCAAAGTTCGTGAACGAACTTTAAGTTGGCTTGGAAAAGTACGCTAATAACGTTGAAAAGTTAAAATGGTTGCTTAGTGGTTGCTAGGCAGTTGTGATAATTTCTAAAGTGGTTGCTAAGCGTTTGCTATGCAGTTGCTAACGTTTTCCAGGTGGTTGCTTAGGTGTTGCTAAGCAATTGCTAGGCAGTGGCTAACATATTCCACATGGTTGCTAAGTGGTTGCTAGGTGGTTGCTAAGCAGTTGCTAACGTTTTCCAAGTGGTGGCTAAAGTGTAGCTAACTGGTTGCTAGGCAGTTGCTAACGTTTTCCAAGTGGTTGCTAGGCAGTTGCTAAGTGGTTGCTAGGCAGTTGCTAACATTTTCCAGGTGGTTGCTAAGTGGTTGCTAGGTAGTTGCTAACATATTCCAGGTGGTTGCTAGGCAGCTGCTAAGTGGTTGCTAGGCAGTTGCTAACGTTTTCCAGGTGGTTGCTAAGTGGTTGCTAGGCAGTTGCTAACGTTTTCCAGGTGGTTGCTAGGCAGTTGCTAAGTGGTTGCTAGGCAGTTACTAACGTTTTCCAAGTGATTGCTAGGCAGTTGCTAAGTGGTTGCTAGGCAGTTGCTAACGTTTTCCAGGTGGTTGCTAAGTGGTTGCTAGGCAGTTGCTAACGTTTTCGAGGTGGTTGCTAGGCAGTTGCTAAGTTGTTGCTAGGCAGTTGCTAACGTTTTCAAGGTGGTTGCTAAGTGGTTGCTAGGCAGTTGCTAACGTATTCCAGGTGGTTGCTAGGCAGTTGCTAAGTGGTTGCTAGGCAGTTGCTAACATTTTCCAGGTGGTTGCTCAGTGGTTGCTAGGCAGTTGCTAACGTTTTCCAGGTGGTTGCTAAGTGGTTGCTAGGCAGTTGCTAACGTATTCCAGGTGGTTGCTAGGCAGTTGCTAACGTTTTCCAAGTGGTTGCTAGGCAGTTGCTAAGTGGTTGCTAGGCAGTTGCTAACGTTTTCCAGGTGGTTGCTAAGTGGTTGCTAGGCAGTTGCTAACGTTTTCCAGGTGGTTGCTAGGCAGTTGCTAAGTGGTTGCTAGGCAGTTGCTAACGTTTTCCAAGTGGTTGCTAGGCAGTTGCTAAGTGGTTGCTAGGCAGTTGCTAACGTTTTCCAGGTGGTTGCTAAGTGGTTGCTAGGCAGTTGCTAACGTTTTCCAGGTGGTTGCTAGGCAGTTGCTAAGTGGTTGCTAGGCAGTTGCTAACTTTTTCCAGGTGGTTGCTAGGCAGTTGCTAAGTGGTTGCTAGGCAGTTGCTAACTTTTTCCAAGTGGTTGCTAGGCAGTTGCTAAGTGGTTGCTAGGCAGTTGCTAACGTTTTCCAGGTGGTTGCTAAGTGGTTGCTAGGCAGTTGCTTATATTTTCCAGGTGGTTGCTAGGCAGTTGCTAAGTTTTTGCTAGGCAGTTGCTAACGTTTTCCAGGTGGTTGCTAAGTGGTTGCTAGGCAGTTGCTAACGTATTCCAGGTGGTTGCTAGGCAGTTGCTAAGTGGTTGCTAGGCAGTTGCTAACGTTTTCCAGGTGGTTGCTATGTGGTTGCTAGGCAGTTGCTAACGTTTTCCAGGTGGTTGCTAAGGTGTTGCTAAGTGGTTGCTAGGCAGTTGCTAACGTTTTCCAGGTGGTTGCTAAGGTGGTTGCTAAGCAGTTATTAGGTGGTTGCTAAGCCCTGGCTGGGGGGCCGGGGTGTCCAAACTTTTGACTGATAGCTGCTCCATACAGCAGCTCCTCCATACACTCACAGTACTGGAGGAGCAGGGGAGAGAAGGGGTTCCGTGCGCAGAGCTGCTCGTGTGCGAGATGGAACTCTGGGCCCCCCATTCATTTCTATGGGAAAACTTCGTACGACAATTGTACGAAAACCGTACGTCGTATCGTTTCGTAAAGCATATTTTCGGAAAGAACGCGGTAAGTTTTATAGACCAGCCGAATTACGTCTTCATATCTCAAAAATTGTGACGTTCACGGCCGTTCAAAATTCTCCCCCATTCATTCCTATGGGAAAAAAACGCTCACGTTTACGAAGTTTTTACGAAAACCGTACGATATATCGCTCCAAAAAGCACAAGCAACCTAATCGGGTATAGGTCCGACGATCCTGTAAAGTTTCAAGTTTCTACGTTAAAAGCCCTAGGAGGAGATAGTGATTAAATTTTGCGAAGAGAATAATAATAATAACTAGAAAAGGTAAAGTTCGTGAACGAACTTTAAGTTGGCTTGGAAAAGAACGCTAATAACGTTAAAAAGTTAAAATGGTTGCTAAACGCTAAATGCCAAAAACACGGAAATCTAAAAATGTTTGGTTAAACGTTGAAATCTAAAAATGTTTGGTTAAACGCTGAAAACTAAAAATGTTTGGTTAAACCCTGAAATCTAAAAACATTTGGATAAATGCTAAAATCTTGAAAGTGGTTGCTAGGCAGTTGCTAACGTCTTACAGGTGGTTGCTAAGCTGTTGCTAAGCGGTTGCTAGTTATTTGCTAATGTATTACACATGGTTGCTAAGTGGTTGCAAGGCGGTTGCTAAACAGTTGCTTACGTTTTCCAGGTGGTGGCTAAAATGTAGCTAACTGGTTGCTAGGCAGTTGCTAAGTGGTTGCTAGGCAGTTGCTAACGTTTTCCAGGTGGTTGCTAAGTGGTTCCTTGGCAGTTGCTAATGTTTTCCAGGTGGTTGCTAAGCGGTTGCTAGGCAGTTGCTAACATATTCCAGGTGGTTGCTAGGCAGTTGCTAAGTGGTTGCTAGGCAGTTGCTAACGTTTTCCAAGTGGTTGCTAGGCAGTTGCTAAGTGGTTGCTAGGCAGTTGCTAACGTTTTCCAGGTGGTTGCTCAGTGGTTGCTAGGCAGTTGCTAACGTTTTCCAGGTGGTTGCTAAGTGGTTGCTAGGCAGTTGTTAACGTATTCCAGGTGGTTGCTAGGCAGTTGCTAAGTGGTTGCTAGGCAGTTGCTAACGTTTTCCAAGTGGTTGCTAGGCAGTTGCTAAGTGGTTGCTAGGCAGTTGCTAACGTTTTCCAGGTGGTTGCTCAGTGGTTGCTAGGCAGTTGCTAACGTTTTCCAGGTGGTTGCTAAGTGGTTGCTAGGCAGTTGTTAACGTATTCCAGGTGGTTGCTAGGCAGTTGCTAAGTGGTTGCTAGGCAGTTGCTAACGTTTTCCAAGTGGTTGCTAGGCAGTTGCTAAGTGGTTGCTAGGCAGTTGCTAACGTTTTCCAGGTGGTTGCTAAGTGGTTGCTAGGCAGTTGCTAACGTTTTCCAGGTGGTTGCTAGGCAGTTGCTAAGTGGTTGCTAGGCAGTTGCTAACGTTTTCCAAGTGGTTGCTAGGCAGTTGCTAAGTGGTTGCTAGGCAGTTGCTAACGTTTTCCAGGTGGTTGCTAAGTGGTTGCTAGGCAGTTGCTAACGTTTTCCTAGTGGTTGTTAAGGTGTTGCTGAGTGGTTGCTAGGCAGTTGCTATCTTTTCTAAAGTGGTTGCTAAGTGGTTGCTAGGCATTTGCTAACGTTTTCCAGGTGGTTGCTAAGTGGTTGCTAACTGGTTGCTAGGCAGTTGCTATCATTTCTAAAGTGGTTGCTAAGTGGTTGCTAGGCAGTTGCTAACGTTTTCCTAGTGGTTGCTAAGTGGTTGCTAACTGGTTGCTAGGCAGTTGCTAACGTTTTCCAGGTGGTTGCTAAGGTGTTGCTAAGTGGTTGCTAGGCAGTTGCTAACGTTTTCCAGGTGGTTGCTAAGGTGGTTGCTAAGCAGTTATTAGGTGGTTGCTAAGCCCTGGCTGGGGTGCCGGGGTGTCCAAACTTTTGACTGATAGCTGCTCCATACAGCAGCTCCTCCATACACTCACAGTACTGGAGGAGCAGGGGAGAGAAGGGGTTCCGTGCGCAGAGCTGCTCGTGTGTGAGTTAGAACTCTGGGCCCCCCATTCATTTCTATGGGAAAACTTCGTACGACATTTGTACGAAAACCGTACGACGTATCGTCAAAATGTTAAAATTTTCGGAAAGAACGCGGTAAGTTCTATAAACCGTCCGATTTTTGTCTTTGTATGTCAAAAATTGTTACCTACACAAACGTTCAAAGTTGTCCCCCATTCATTTCCTATGGGAAAAAAAAGCGTACGTTTACGAAGTTTTTACGAAAACCGTACGATGTATCGCTTAAAAAAGCACAAGCAACCTATTCGGGTATAGGTACTACGATACTGCAAAGTTTCGTGGTTCTACGTCAAAAGCCCTAGGAGGAGATAGTGATTAAATTTTGAGCGCGGAATAATAATAATAATAATAATAATAACTAGAAAAGGCAAAGTTCGTGAACGAACTTTAAGTTGGCTTGGAAAAGTACGCTAATAACGTTGAAAAGTTAAAATGGTTGCTTAGTGGTTGCTAGGCAGTTGTGATCATTTCTAAAGTGGTTGCTAGGCAGTTGCTATCATTACTAAAGTGGTTGCTAAGTGGTTGCTAGGCAGTTGCTAACGTTTACCTAGTGGTTGCTAAGGTGTTGCTAAGTGGTTGCTAGGCAGTTGCCATAATTTCTAAAGTGGTTGCTAGGCAGTTGCTAACGTTTTCCTAGTGGTTGCTAAGGTGTCGCTAAGTGGTTGCTAGGCAGTTGCTATCGTTACTAAAGTGGTTGCTAAGTGGTTGCTAGGCAGTTGCTAACGTTTTCCTAGTGGTTGCTAAGGTGTTGCTAAGTGGTTGCTAGGCAGTTGCTATCGTTTCTAAAGTGGTTGCTAAGTGGTTGCTAGGCCGTTGCTATCGTTTCTAAAGTGGTTGCTAAGCAGTTGCTAGGCAGTTGCTAACATATTCCACATGGTTGCTAAGTGGTTGCTAGGCAATTGCTAACATTTTCCAGGTGGTTGCTAAGATATTGTTAACTGGTTGCTAGGCAGTTGCTATCATTTCTAAAGTGGTTGCTAGGCAGTTGCTAACATTTTCCAGGTCGTGGCTAAAGTGTAGCTAACTGGTTGCTAGGCAGTTGCTTACATTTCCAAAGTGGTTGCTAAGCGGTTGCTAGGCAGTTGCTAAAATATTACACATGGTTGCTAAGTGGTTGCTAGGCAGTTGCTATAATTTCTAAAGTGGTTGCTAGGTGGTTGCTAAGGTGTTGCTATGGTATCCGGGGTGGTTGCTAAGGTGTTGCTAGGTGGTTGATAGGTGGTTGCTAGGGTGTTGCTTGGTGGTTGCTAAGGTGTTGCTATGGTATCCGGGGTGGTTGCTAAGGTGTTGCTAGGTGGTTGCTAGGCAGTTGCTATCATTTCTAAAGTGGTTGCTAAGTGGTTGCTAGGCAGTTGCTAACATTTTCCTAGTGGTTGTTAAGGTGTTGCTAAGTGGTTGCTAGGCAGTTGCTATTGTTTCTAAAGTGGTGGCTAAGTGGTTGCTAGGCAGTTGCTAACGTTTTCCATGTGGTTGCTAAGTGGTTGCTAGGCAGTTGCTATAATTTCTAAAGTGGTTGCTAAGTGGTTGCTAGGCAGTTGCTAACGTTTTCCTAGTGGTTGCTATGGTATTGTTAAGTGGTTGCTAGGCAGTTGCTATCATTTCTAAAGTGGTTCCTAAGTGGTTGCTATGCAGTTGCTAACGTTTTAATAGTGGTTGCTAAGGTGTTGCTAGGCAGTTGCTATTATTTCTAAAGTGGTTGCTAGGCAGTTGCTATCGTTTTCCTAGTGGTTGTTAAGGTGTTGCTAAGTGGTTGCTAGGCAGTTGCTATCATTTCTAAAGTGCTTGCTAGGCAGTTGCTAACGTTTTCCCAATGGTTGTTAAGGTGTTGCTAAGTGGTTGCTAGGCAGTTGCTTTCGTTTCTAAAGTGGTTGCTAAGTGGTTGCTAGGCAGTTGCTAACGTTTTCCAGGTGGTTGCAAAGTGGTTGCTAGGCAGTTGCTAACATTTTCCAGGTGGTTGCTAGGCAGTTGCTAAGTGGTTGCTAGGCAGTTGCTAACGTTTTCCAAGTGGTTGCTAGGCAGTTGCTAAGTGGTTGCTAGGCAGTTGCTAACATTTTCCAGGTGGTTGCTAAGTGGTTGCTAGGTAGTTGCTAACATATTCCAGGTGGTTGCTAGGCAGCTGCTAAGTGGTTGCTAGGCAGTTGCTTACGTTTTCCAGGTGGTTGCTAAGTGGTTGCTAGGCAGTTGCTAACGTTTTCCAGGTGGTTGCTAGGCAGTTGCTAAGTGGTTGCTAGGCAGTTGCTAACGTTTTCCAAGTGGTTGCTAGGCAGTTGCTAAGTGGTTGCTAGGCAGTTGCTAACGTTTTCCAGGTGGTTGCTAAGTGGTTGCTAGGCAGTTGCTAACGTTTTCCAGGTGGTTGCTAGGCAGTTGCTAAGTTGTTGCTAGGCAGTTGCTAACGTTTTCCAGGTGGTTGCTAAGTGGTTGCTAGGCAGTTGCTAACGTATTCCAGGTGGTTGCTAGGCAGTTGCTAAGTGGTTGCTAGGCAGTTGCTAACGTTTTCCAGGTGGTTGCTCAGTGGTTGCTAGGCAGTTGCTAACGTTTTCCAGGTGGTTGCTAAATGGTTGCTAGGCAGTTGCTAACGTATTCCAGGTGGTTGCTAGGCAGTTGCTAAGTGGTTGCTAGGCAGTTGCTAACGTTTTCCAAGTGGTTGCTAGGCAGTTGCTAAGTGGTTGCTAGGCAGTTGCTAACGTTTTCCAGGTGGTTGCTAAGGTGTTGCTAAGTGGTTGCTAGGCAGTTGCTAACGTTTTCCATGTGGTTGCTAAGTGGTTGCTAGGCAGTTGCTATCATTTCTAAAGTGGTTGCTAAGTGGTTGCTAGGCAGTTGCTAACGTTTTCCAAGTGGTTGCTAGGCAGTTGCTAAGTGGTTGCTAGGCAGTTGCTAACATTTTCCAGGTGGTTGCTAAGTGGTTGGTAGGTAGTTGCTAACATATTCCAGGTGGTTGCTAGGCAGCTGCTAAGTGGTTGCTAGGCAGTTGCTAACGTTTTCCAGGTGGTTGCTAAGTGGTTGTTAGGCAGTTGCTAACGTTTTCCAGGTGGTTGCTAGGCAGTTGCTAAGTGGTTGCTAGGCAGTAGCTAACGTTTTCCAAGTGGTTGCTAGGCAGTTGCTAAGTGGTTGCTAGGCAGTTGCTAACGTTTTCCAGGTGGTTGCTAAGTGGTTGCTAGGCAGTTGCTAACGTTTTCCAGGTGGTTGCTAAGGTGGTTGCTAAGCAGTTAATAGGTGGTTGCTAAGCCTTGGCTGGGGTGCCGGGGTGTCCAAACTTTTGACTGATAGCTGCTCCATACAGCAGCTCCTCCATACACTCACAGTACTAGAGGAGCAGGGGAGAGAAGGGGTTCCGTGCGCAGAGCTGCTCGTGTGCGAGATGGAACTCTGGGCCCCCCATTCATTTCTATGGGAAAACTTCGTACGACAATTGTACGAAAACCGTACGTCGCATCATTTCGTAAAGCATATTTTCGGAAAGAACGCGGTAAGTTTTATAGACCAGCTGAATTACGTCTTCGTATCTCAAAAATTGTGACGTTCACGGCCGTTCAAAATTCTTCCCCATTCATTCCTATGGGAAAAAAAAGCGTACGTTTACGAAGTTTTTACGAAAACCGTACGATATATCGCTTCAAAAAGCACAAGCAACCTAATTGGGCATAGGTCCGACGATCCTGTAAAGTTTCGAGTTTCTACGTTAAAAGCCCTAGGAGGAGATAGTGATTAAATTTTGCGAAGAGAATAATAATAATAATAATAAAATGGAATAAGAAGATTACGAAGAACAATAAGTTGGCTTTTCCAAGCCAACTTAATAATAAGAAGATTACGAAGAACAAGAAGTTGGCTTTTCCAAGCCAACTTAATAATAATAAGAAGATTACGAAGAACAAGAAGTTGGCTTTTCCAAGCCAACTTAATAATAATAATAATAATAAGAATAAGACTTAAGAAGAACAATACTGTGATTGCATTACTGCAATCACACTAATAATAATAATAATAATAACTAGAAAAGGTAAAGTTCGTGAACGAACTTTAAGTTGGCTTGGAAAAGAACGCTAATAACGTTAAAAAGTTAAAATGGTTGCTAAGCTTTTTCCGTCTGAAGAGTGTGAAGAGTCATTGATATGCTGTTAACTTTTGGCTAAACGCTAAATGCTAAAAACGCTGAAATCTAAAAACATTTGGTTAAACGCTGAAATCTAAAAACATTTGGTTAAATGCTGAAATCTAAAAACGTTTGATTAAACGCTGAAATCTAAAAACGTTTGGTTAAACGCTGAAATCTAAAAACATTTAGTTAAACGCTGAAATCTAAAAACGTTTGATTAAACAATGAAATCTAAAAACGCTTGTTTAAATGCTGAAATCGTAAAACTTTTGGTTAAACTTTTGATTGCTAATGTGTTGCTAGGCAGTTGCTATCATTTCTGAAAAGGTTGCTAAGCTGTTGCTAGGCAGTTGCTAATGTTGTCCAGGTGGTTGTTAAGCTATTGCTAACTGGTTGCTAGGCAATTGCTAACATATACCAGGTAGTTGCTAAGGTGTTGCTAGGTGGTTGCTAGGGTGTTGCTAGGTTGTTACTAAGGTGTTGCTATGGTATCTGGGGTGGTTGCTAAGATGTTGCTACGTGGTTGCTAGGGTGTTGCTATGGTATCCGGGGTGGTTGCTAAGGTGTTTCTAGGTAGTTGCTAGGTGGTTGCTAAGGTGTTGCTATGGTATCCGGGGTGGTTGCTAAGATGTTGCTAGGTGGTTGCTAAGGTGTTTCTATGGTATCTGGGGTGGTTGCTAAGGTGTTTCTAGGTGGTTGCTAAGGTGTTGCTATGGTATCCGGGGTGGTTGCTAAGATGTTGCTAGGTGGCTGCTAAGGTGTTGCTATGGTATCTGGGGTGGTTGCTAAGGTGTTTCTAGGTGGTTGCTAGGTGGTTGCTAAGGTGTTGCTATGGTATCCGGGGTGGTTGCTAAGATGTTGCTAGGTGGTTGCTAAGGTGTTGCTATGCGGTTGCTAAGGTGTTGCTATGGTATCTGGGGTGGTTGCTACGGTGTTGCTAGGTGGTTGCTAAGGTGTTGCTAGGTGGTTGCTAAGGTGTTGCTAGGTGGTTGCTAGGCAGTTGCTATCATTTCTAAAGTGGTTGCTAAGAGGTTGCTAGGCAGTTGCTAACGTTTTCCTAATGGTTGCTAAGGTGTTGGTAAGTGGTTGCTAGGCAGTTGCTATCATTTCTAAAGTGGTTGCTAAGTGGTTGCTAGGCAGTTGCTAACGTTTTCCAGGTGGTTGCTAAGGTGTTGCTAAGTGGTTGCTAGGCAGTTGCTAACGTTTTCCAGGTGGTTGCTAAGGTGTTGCTAAGTGGTTGCTAGGCAGTTGCTATCGTTTCTAAAGTGGTTGCTAGGCAGTTGCTAACGTTTTCCATGTGGTTGCTAAGTGGTTGCTAGGCAGTTGCTAACGTTTTCCAGGTGGTTGCTAAGTGGTTGCTAGGCAGTTGCTAACGTATTCCAGGTGGTTGCTAGGCAGTTGCTAAGTGGTTGCTAGGCAGTTGCTAAGTGGTTGCTAGGCAGTTGCTAACGTTTTCCAGGTGGTTGCTAAGTGGTTGCTAGGCAGTTGCTAACATTTTCCAGGTGGTTGCTAAGTGGTTGCTAGGTAGTTGCTAACATATTCCAGGTGGTTGCTAGGCAGCTGCTAAGTGGTTGCTAGGCAGTTGCTAATGTTTTCCAGGTGGTTGCTAAGTGGTTGCTAGGCAGTTGCTAACGTTTTCCAGGTGGTTGCTAGGCAGTTGCTAAGTGGTTGCTAGGCAGTTGCTAACGTTTTCCAAGTGGTTGCTAGGCAGTTGCTAAGTGGTTGCTAGGCAGTTGCTAACGTTTTCCAGGTGGTTGCTAAGTGGTTGCTAGGCAGTTGCTAACGTTTTCCAGGTGGTTGCTAGGCAGTTGCTAAGTGGTTGCTAGGCAGTTGCTAACGTTTTCCAGGTGGTTGCTCAGTGGTTGCTAGGCAGTTGCTAACGTTTTCCAGGTGGTTGCTAAGTGGTTGCTAGGCAGTTGCTAACGTATTCCAGGTGGTTGCTAGGCAGTTGCTAAGTGGTTGCTAGGCAGTTGCTAAGTGGTTGCTAGGCAGTTGCTAACGTTTTCCAGGTGGTTGCTAAGTGGTTGCTAGGCAGTTGCTAACGTTTTCCAGGTGGTTGCTAGGCAGTTGCTAAGTGGTTGCTAGGCAGTTGCTAACGTTTTCCAAGTGGTTGCTAGGCAGTTGCTAAGTGGTTGCTAGGCAGTTGCTAACGTTTTCCAGGTGGTTGCTAAGGTGTTGCTAAGTGGTTGCTAGGCAGTTGCTAATGTTTTCCAGGTGGTTGCTAGGCAGTTGCTTTCATTTCTAAAGTGGTTGCTAAGTGGTTGCTAGGCAGTTGCTTTCATTTCTAAAGTGGTTGCTAAGCTGTAGCTAGGCAGTTTCTAACATTTTCCTGGTGGTTGCTAAGGTGTTGCTAACTGGTTGCTAAGCAGTTGCTATAATTTCTAAAGTGGTTGCTAAGTGGTTGCTAGGCAGTTGCTAACGTTTTCCAGGTGGTTGCTAAGGTGGTTGCTAAGCAGTTAATAGGTGGTTGCTAAGCCCTGGCTGGGGTGCCGGGGTGTCCAAACTTTTGACTGATAGCTGCTCCATACAGCAGCTCCTCCATACACTCACAGTACTGGAGGAGCAGGGGAGAGAAGGGGTTCCGTGCGCAGAGCTGCTCGTGTGTGAGATGGAACTCTGGGCCCCCCATTCATTCCTATGGGAAAAATTCGTACGACAATTGTACGAAAACCATACGTCGCATCATTTCGTAAAGCATATTTTCGGAAAGAACGCGGTAAGTTTTATAGACCAGCTGAATTACGTCTTCGTATCTCAAAAATTGTGACGTTCACGGCCGTTCAAAATTCTCCCCCATTCATTCCTATGGGAAAAAAAAGCGTACGTTTACGAAGTTTTTACGAAAACCGTACGATATATCGCTTCAAAAAGCACAAGCAACCTAATCGGGTATAGGTCCGACGATCCTGTAAAGTTTCGAGTTTCTACGTTAAAAGCCCTAGGAGGAGATAGTGATTAAATTTTGCGAAGAGAATAATAATAATAAAATGGAATAAGAAGATTACGAAGAACAATAAGTTGGCTTTTCCAAGCCAACTTAATAAAATGGAATAAGAAGATTACGAAGAACAATAAGTTGGCTTTTCCAAGCCAACTTAATAATAATAATAACTAGAAAAGGAAAGTTCGATAACGAACTTTAAGTTGGCTTGGAAAAGTACGTTAAATAGTTAAATAACGTTGAATAGTTAAAATGGTTGCTAAGATATTTCTGTCTAAAGCGTGTGAAGAGTGGTTGCTATGCTGTTGACTTTCGGCTAAATGTTGAAGTCCAAAAAGTTTTGGCTAACATGGTGAAAAGCTTATAATTATCTTATAAAGTAAAGTGTTGCTAAGTGGTTGCTAGGTAGTTGCTAGGCAGTTGCTAATGTAGTCCACATCGTTGCTTAGTGCTTGCTAATTGGTTGCTAGGCAGTTGCGAACATATTCCAGGTGGTTGCTAAGCTGTTGCTAACTTGTTGCTAGGCAATTCCTAACGTATTCCAAATGGTTTTTAAGTGGTTATTAGGCAGTTTCTAATATTTTCCAGGTGGTTGCTAACTGGTTGCTATGGTATCTGGGGTGGTTGCTAAGGTGTTGCTAGGTGGTTGCTAAGGTGTTGCTATGGTATCTGGGGTGGTTGCTAAGGTGTTGCTAGGTGGTTGCTAGAGGGTTGCTAGGTGGTTGCTAAGGTGTTGCTATGGGATCCGGGGTGGTTGCTAAGGTGTTGCTATGGTATCCGGGTTGGTTGCTAAGGTGTTGCTAGGTGGTTGCTAAGGTGTTGCTATGGTATCCAGGGTGGTTGCTAAGGTGTTGCTAGGTGGTTGCTAGGGTGTTGCTAGGCAGTTGCTATGGTATCCAGGGTGGTTGCTAAGGTGTTGCTATGGTATCCGGGGTGGTTGCTAAGGTGTTGCTAGGTGGTTGCTAAGGTGTTGCTATGGTATCCTGGGTGGTTGCTAAGGTGTTGCTAGGTGGTTGCTATGGTGTTGCTATGGTATCCAGGGTGGTTGCTAAGGTGTTGCTAGGTGGTTGCTAAGGTGTTGCTATGGTATCCTGGGTGGTTACTAAGGTGTTGCTAGGTGGTTGCGAACATATTCCAGGTGGTTGCTAAGCTGTTGCTAACTTGTTGCTAGGCAATTCCTAACGTATTCCAAATGGTTTTTAAGTGGTTATTAGGCAGTTTCTAATATTTTCCAGGTGGTTGCTAACTGGTTGCTATGGTATCTGGGGTGGTTGCTAAGGTGTTGCTAGGTGGTTGCTAAGGTGTTGCTATGGTATCTGGGGTGGTTGCTAGGTGTTGCTAGGTGGTTGCTAGAGGGTTGCTAGGTGGTTGCTAAGGTGTTGCTATGGGATCCGGGGTGGTTGCTAAGGTGTTGCTATGGTATCCGGGTTGGTTGCTAAGGTGTTGCTAGGTGGTTGCTAAGGTGTTGCTATGGTATCCAGGGTGGTTGCTAAGGTGTTGCTAGGTGGTTGCTAGGGTGTTGCTAGGCAGTTGCTATGGTATCCAGGGTGGTTGCTAAGGTGTTGCTAGGTGGTTGCTAAGGTGTTGCTATGGTATCCGGGGTGGTTGCTAAGGTGTTGCTAGGTGGTTGCTAAGGTGTTGCTATGGTATCCTGGGTGGTTGCTAAGGTGTTGCTAGGTGGTTGCTATGGTGTTGCTATGGTATCCAGGGTGGTTGCTAAGGTGTTGCTAGGTGGTTGCTAAGGTGTTGCTATGGTATCCTGGGTGGTTACTAAGGTGTTGCTAGGTGGTTGCTAGGCAGTAGCTAAGGTGTTGCTATGGTATCCTGGGTGGTTGCTAAGGAGTTTCTAGGTGGTTGCTAAGGTGTTGCTAGGTGGTTGCTAAGGTGTTGCAATGGTATCCGGGGTGGTTGCTACGGTGTTTCTAAGTGGTTGCTAAGGTGTTGCTAGGTGGTTGCTAAGGTGTTGCTATGGTATCCAGGGTGGTTGCTAAGGTGTTGCTAGGTGGTTGCTAAGGTGTTGCTATGGTATCCAGGGTGGTTGCTAAGGTGTTGCTAGGTGGTTGCTAGGTGGTTGCTAGGGTGTTGCTAGGTGGTTGCTAAGGTGTTGCTATGGTATCCAGGGTGGTTGCAAAGGTGTTGCTAGGTGGTTGCTAGGTGGTTGCTAGGGTGTTGCTAGGTGGTTGCTAAGGTGTTGCTAGGTGGTTGCTAAGGTGTTGCTATGGTATCCAGGGTGGTTGCTAAGGTGTTGCTAGGTGGTTGCTAAGGTGTTGCTAGGTGGTTGCTAAGGTGTTGCTATGGTATCCGGGGTGGTTGCTAAGGTGTTGCTAGGTGGTTGCAAGGTGGTTGCTAAGGTGTTGCTAGGTGGTTGCTAGGGTGTTGCTAGGTGGTTGCTAAGGTTTTGCTAGGTGGTTGCTAAGGTGTTGCTATGGTATCCAGGGTGGTTGCTAAGGTGTTGCTAGGTGGTTGCTAAGGTGTTGCTATGGTATCCGGGGTGGTTGCTAAGGTGTTGCTAGGTGGTTGCTAGACGGTTGCTAGGCGGTTGCTAAGGTGTTGCTATGGTGTCTGTGGTGGTTGCTAAGGTGTTGCTAGGTGGTTGCTAAGATGTTGCTATGGTATCTGGGGTGGTTGCTAAGGTGTTGCTAGGTGTATCTGACTGGTCGCTAGGCAGTTGCTACCATTTCTAAAGTGGTTGCTAAGCAGTTGCTAACGTTTTCCAGGTGGTTGCTAAGGTGTTGCTATCTGGTTGCTAGGCAGTTGCTAACGTATTACACATGGTTGCTAAGTGGTTGCTAGGCAGTTGCTAATGTTTTCCAGGTGGTTGCTAAGGTGTATCTAACTGGTTGCTAGGCAGTAGTAGATAAAAAGAAAGAGTGTTAAATGTAGAAGTACAGAAAAAGGGAGAGCCTGAAATAGAGAAGTAGAGAGAAAATCAGCGTGAGAAGTAGAGAAAGAACACCCGAGAATGTGAGAAAAAGAGTGACAAGTAGAGAGAAATATTGAGCGAGAGAAAGAGAATTAGGGAAAAAGAGAGATCGAGAAATAAAGAAGTAGAGAAAGAAAGAGGATGTAGTAGAGAGATAGATAGAAAGAGAAAGCAAGACAGAAAAGTAGAGTGAAAGAGAAGTAGAGAGAAGAGCGAGAAATAAAGAGTAAGAGAGAAATAGAGAAATAGAAAAGTAGAAAGAAAGAGACATAGAAAAGTAGAGAGAGTGAGAAATAGAGAAGTAGAGAGAGAGTGAGAAAGAGAGAGTGAGAAATAGAGAAGAAGAGAGCAAAAGAGAGTGAGAAATAGAGAAGCAGAGAGAGAGTGAGAAATAGAGAAGTAGAGAGAGAGTGAGAAAGAGAGAGTGAGAAATAGAGAAGTAGAGAGAGTGAGAAATAGAGACGTAGAGAGAGAGTGAAAAAGAGAGTGAGAAATATAGAAGTAGAGAGAGTGAGAAATATAGAAGTAGAGAGAGAGAGTGAGAAATAGAGACGTAGAGAGAGAGTGAGAAAGAGAGAGTGAGATAGAGAAGTAGAGAGAGAGTGAGAAATAGAGTGAGAAATAGACGTAGAGAGAGAGTGAGAAAGAGAGTGAGAAATAGAGACGTAGAGAGAGAGTGAGAAATAGAGACGTAGAGAGAGAGTGAGAAAGAGAGTGAGAAATAGAGGAGTAGAGAGCAAAAGAGAGTGAGAAATAGAGAAGTAGAGAGCAAAAGAGAGAGTGAGAAGTAGAGAAGTAGAGAGCAAAAGAAAGAGTGAGAAATATAGAAATAGAGAGAGAGTGGGAAAGAGAGTGAGAAATAGAGAAGCAGAGAGAGAGTGAGAAATAGAGAAGTAGAGAGAGAGTGAGAAAGAGAGTGAGAAATAGAGAAGTAGAGAGAGAGTGAGAAATAGAGACGTAGAGAGAGAGTGAAAAAGAGAGTGAGAAATATAGAAGTAGAGAGAGTGAGAAATATAGAAGTAGAGAGAGAGAGTGAGAAATAGAGACGTAGAGAGAGAGTGAGAAAGAGAGAGTGAGATAGAGAAGTAGAGAGAGAGTGAGAAATAGAGTGAGAAATAGACGTAGAGAGAGAGTGAGAAAGAGAGTGAGAAATAGAGACGTAGAGAGAGAGTGAGAAATAGAGACGTAGAGAGAGAGTGAGAAAGAGAGTGAGAAATAGAGGAGTAGAGAGCAAAAGAGAGTGAGAAATAGAGAAGTAGAGAGCAAAAGAGAGAGTGAGAAGTAGAGAAGTAGAGAGCAAAAGAAAGAGTGAGAAATATAGAAATAGAGAGAGAGTGGGAAAGAGAGTGAGAATTAGAGAAGTAGAGAGCGAAAGAGAGAGTGAGAAAGAGAGAGTGTCTGGGGTGCCGGGGTGTCCAAACTTTTGACTGATAGCTGCTCCATACAGCAGCTCCTCCATACACTCACAGTACTGGAGGAGCAGGGGAGAGAAGGGGTTCCGTGCGCAGAGCTGCTCGTGTGCGAGATGGAACTCTGGGCCCCCCATTCATTTCTATGGGAAAACTTCGTACGAAAATTGTACGAAAACCGTACGTCGTATCACTTCGCAACCTCCTATTAATTTTAAGATCTCGGTAAGATCTATAAGCTCGCCAAATTTGGTCTTCGTATCTCAAAAATTGTGGCGGTTACGGACGTTTAAAATTTCGCCCCATTCATTCCTATGGGGGAAAAATGCGTACGTTTACGAAGTTTTTACGAAAACCGTACGATAAATCGCTCCAAAAAGCACAAGCACGCTAAGTTGGCATAGGTCCTACGATCCGTGAAAGTTTCGTGATTCTACGTTGAAAGCTCTAGGAGGAGTAGCGTACAGAAAAAAAGGCGTAAGAATAATAATAATAATAACTAGAAAAGGTAAAGTTCGTGAACGAACTTTAAGTTGGCTTGGAAAAGAACGCTAATAACGTTAAAAAGTTTAAATGGTTGCTAAGCTTTTTCCGTCTGAAGAGTGTGAAGAGTCATTGATTTGCTGTTAACGCTAAATGCTAAAAACGCTGAAATCTAAAAACATTTAGTTAAACGCTGAAATCTAAAAATGTTTGATTAAACGCTGAAATCTAAAAATGTTTGATTAAACGCTGAAATCTAAAAACGTTTGGTTAAACGCTGAAATCTAAAAACATTTGGTTAAACGCTGAAATCTAAAAATGTTTGATTAAACGCTGAAATCTAAAAACGTTTGGTTAAACGCTGAAATCTAAAAACATTTGGTTAAACGCTGAAATCTAAAAACGTTTGGTTAAACGCTGAAATCTAAAAACATTTGGTTAAACGCTGAAATCTAAAAACGTTTGATTAAACGCTGAAATCTAAAAACGTTTGGTTAAACGCTGAAATCTAAAAACGCTTGTTTAAATGCTGAAATCGTAAAACTTTTGGCTAAACTTTTGATTGCTAATGTGTTGCTAGGCGGTTGCTATTATTTCTGAAAAGGTTGCTAAGCTGTTGCTAGGCAATTGCTAATGTTTTCCAGGTGGTTGCTAAGCTGTTGCTAACTGGTTGCTAGGCAATTGCTAACATATAACAGGTGGTTGCTAGGCAGTTGCTAAGTGGTTGCTAGGCAGTTGCTAACGTTTTCCAAGTGGTTGCTAGGCAGTTGCTTAGTGGTTGCTAGGCAGTTGCTAACGTTTTCCAGGTGGTTGCTAAGTGGTTGCTAGGCAGTTGCTAACATATTCCAGGTGGTTGCTAGGCAGTTGCTAAGTGGTTGCTAGGCAGTTGCTAACGTTTTCCAGGTGGTTGCTAAGTGGTTGCTAGGCAGTTGCTAACGTTTTCCAAGTGGTTGCTAGGCAGTTGCTTAGTGGTTGCTAGGCAGTTGCTAACGTTTTCCAGGTGGTTGCTAAGTGGTTGCTAGGCAGTTGCTAACGTTTTCCAGGTGGTTGCTAGGCAGTTGCTAAGTTGTTGCTAGGCAGTTGCTAACGTTTTCCAGGTGGTTGCTAAGTGGTTGCTAGGCAGTTGCTAACATATTCCTAAGTGGTTGCTAGGCAGTTGCTAACGTTTTCCAGGTGGTTGCTAAGTGGTTGCTAGGCAGTTGCTAACATTTTCCAGGTGGTTGCTAGGCAGTTGCTAAGTTGTTGCTAGGCAGTTGCTAACGTTTTCCAGGTGGTTGCTAGGCAGTTGCTAAGTGGTTGCTAGGCAGTTGCTAACGTTTTCCAAGTGGTTGCTAGGCAGTTGCTAAGTGGTTGCTAGGCAGTTGCTAACGTTTTCCAGGTGGTTGCTAAGTGGTTGCTAGGCAGTTGCTAACGTTTTCCAGGTGGTTGCTAGGCAGTTGCTAAGTGGTTGCTAGGCAGTTGCTAACGTTTTCCAAGTGGTTGCTAGGCAGTTGCTAAGTGGTTGCTAGGCAGTTGCTAACGTTTTCCAGGTGGTTGCTAAGTGGTTGCTAGGCAGTTGCTAACATTTTCCAGGTGGTTGCTAGGCAGTTGCTAAGTTGTTGCTAGGCAGTTGCTAACGTTTTCCAGTTGGTTGCTAAGTGGTTGCTAGGCAGTTGCTAACGTATTCCAGGTGGTTGCTAGGCAGTTGCTAAGTGGTTGCTAGGCAGTTGCTAACGTTTTCCAGGTGGTTGCTCAGTGGTTGCTAGGCAGTTGCTAACATTTTCCAGGTGGTTGCTAAGTGGTTGCTAGGCAGTTGCTAACGTATTCCAGGTGGTTGCTAGGCAGTTGCTAAGTGGTTGCTAGGCAGTTGCTAACGTTTTCCAGGTGGTTGCTAAGGTGTTGCTAAGTGGTTGCTAGGCAGTTGCTAACGTTTTCCAGGTGGTTGCTAAGGTGGTTGCTAAGCAGTTATTAGGTGGTTGCTAAGCCCTGGCTGGGGTGCCGGGGTGTCCAAACTTTTGACTGATAGCTGCTCCATACAGCAGCTCCTCCATACATTCACAGGACTGGAGGAGCAGGGGAGAGAAGGGGTTCCGTGCGCAGAGCTGCTCGTGTGTGAGATGGAACTCTGGGCCCCCCATTCATTTCTATGGGAAAACTTCGTACGACATTTGTACGAAAACCGTACGACGTATCGTCGAAACGTTAAAATTTTCGGAAAGAACGCGGTAGTTTCTATAGACCGTCCGATTTTTGTCTTTGTATGTCAAAAATTGTTACCTACACAAACGTTCAAAGTTGTCCCCCATTCATTTCCTATGGGAAAAAAAAGCGTACGTTTACGAAGTTTTTACGAAAACCGTACGATGTATCGCTTAAAAAAGCACAAGCAACCTAATCGGGTATAGGTCCTACGATACTGCAAAATTTCGTGATTCTACGTCAAAAGCCCTAGGAGGAGATGCGTATAGAAATTTGAGCGCGGAATAATAATAATAATAATAATAATAATAATAACTAGAAAAGGAAAGTTCGATAACGAACTTTAAGTTGGCTTGGAAAAGTACGTTAAATAGTTAAATAACGTTGAATAGTTAAAATGGTTGCTAAGATATTTCTGTCTAAAGCGTGTGAAGAGTGGTTGCTATGCTGTTGACTTTCGGCTAAATGTTGAAGTCCAAAAAGTTTTGGCTAACATGGTGAAAAGCTTATAATTATCTTATAAAGTAAAGTGTTGCTAAGTGGTTGCTAGGTAGTTGCTAGGCAGTTGCTAATGTAGTCCACATCGTTGCTTAGTGCTTGCTAATTGGTTGCTAGGCAGTTGCGAACATATTCCAGGTGGTTGCTAAGCTGTTGCTAACTTGTTGCTAGGCAATTCCTAACGTATTCCAAATGGTTTTTAAGTGGTTATTAGGCAGTTTCTAATATTTTCCAGGTGGTTGCTAACTGGTTGCTATGGTATCTGGGGTGGTTGCTAAGGTGTTGCTAGGTGGTTGCTAAAGTGTTGCTATGGTATCTGGGGTGGTTGCTAAGGTGTTGCTAGGTGGTTGCTAGAGGGTTGCTAGGTGGTTGCTAAGGTGTTGCTATGGGATCCGGGGTGGTTGCTAAGGTGTTGCTATGGTATCCGGGTTGGTTGCTAAGGTGTTGCTAGGTGGTTGCTAAGGTGTTGCTATGGTATCCAGGGTGGTTGCTAAGGTGTTGCTAGGTGGTTGCTAGGGTGTTGCTAGGCGGTTGCTATGGTATCCAGGGTGGTGGCTAAGGTGTTGCTAGGTGGTTGCTAAGGTGTTGCTAGGTGGTTGCTATGGTGTTGCTATGGTATCCGGGGTGGTTGCTAAGGTGTTGCTAGGTGGTTGCTAAGGTGTTGCTATGGTATCCAGGGTGGTTGCTAAGGTGTTGCTAGGTGGTTGCTAGGTGGTTGCTAGGGTGTTGCTAGGGTGTTGCTAGGTGGTTGCTAAGGTGTTGATTTGGTATCCAGGGTGGTTGCTAAGGTATTGCTAGGTGGTTGCTAAGGTGTTGCTAGGTGGTTGCTAAGGTGTTGCTATGGTATCCGGGGTGGTTGCTAAGGTGTTGCTAGGTGGTTGCAAGGTGGTTGCTAAGGTGTTGCTAGGTGGTTGCTAGGGTGTTGCTAGGTGGTTGCTAAGGTTTTGCTAGGTGGTTGCTAAGGTGTTGCTATGGTATCCAGGGTGGTTGCTAAGGTGTTGCTAGGTGGTTGCTAAGGTGTTGCTATGGTATCCGGGGTGGTTGCTAAGGTGTTGCTAGGTGGTTGCTAAGGTGTTGCTAGGCGGTTGCTAAGGTGTTGCTATGGTGTCTTGGGTGGTTGCTAAGGTGTTGCTAGGTGGTTGCTAAGATGTTGCTATGGTATCTGGGGTGGTTGCTAAGGTGTTGCTAGGTGTATCTAACTGGTCGCTAGGCAGTTGCTACCATTTCTAAAGTGGTTGCTAAGCAGTTGCTAGGCAGTTGCTAACGTTTTCCAGGTGGTTGCTAAGGTGTTGCTATCTGGTTGCTAGGCAGTTGCTAATGTATTACACATGGTTGCTAAGTGGTTGCTAGGCAGTTGCTAATGTTTTCCAGGTGGTTGCTAAGGTGTATCTAACTGGTTGCTAGGCAGTAGTAGATAAAAAGAAAGAGTGTTAAATGTAGAAGTACAGAAAAAGGGAGAGCCTGAAATAGAGAAGTAGAGAGAAAATCAGCGTGAGAAGTAGATAAAGAACACCCGAGAATGTGAAAAAAAGAGTGACAAGTAGAGAGAAATAATGAGCGAGAGAAAGAGAATTAGGGAAAAAGAGAGATCGAGAAATAAAGAAGTAGAGAAAGAAAGAGGATGTAGTAGAGAGATAGATAGAAAGAGAAAGCAAGACAGAAAAGTAGAGTGAAAGAGAAGTAGAGAGAAGAGCGAGAAATAAAGAGAGAGTAAGAGAGAAATAGAGAAATAGAAAAGTAGAAAGAAAGAGACATAGAAAAGTAGAGAGAGTGAGAAATAGAGACGTAGAGAGAGAGTGAGAAAGAGAGAGTGAGAAATAGAGAAGTAGAGAGAGTGAGAAAGAGAGAGTGAGAAATAGAGAAGAAGAGAGCAAAAGAGAGTGAGAAATAGAGAAGCAGAGAGAGAGAGTGAGAAATAGAGAAGTAGAGAGAGAGTGAGAAAGAGAGAGTGAGAAATAGAGTGAGAAATAGAGACGTAGAGAGAGAGTGAGAAAGAGAGTGAGAAATAGAGACGTAGAGAGAGAGTGAGAAATAGAGTGAGAAATAGAGACGTAGAGAGAGAGTGAGAAAGAGAGTGAGAAATAGAGGAGTAGACAGCAAAAGAGAGTGAGAAATAGAGAAGTAGAGAGCAAAAGAGAGAGTGAGAAGTAGAGAAGTAGAGAGCAAAAGAAAGAGTGAGAAATATAGAAATAGAGAGAGAGTGGGAAAGAGAGTGAGAATTAGAGAAGTAGAGAGCGAAAGAGAGAGTGAGAAAGAGAGAGTGGTTGCTAAGCAGTTAATAGGTGGTTGCAAAGCCCTGGCTGGGGTGCCAGGGTGTCCAAACTTTTGACTGATATCTGCTCCATACAGCAGCTCCTCCATACACTCACAGTACTGGAGGAGCAGGGGAGAGAAGGGGTTCCGTGCGCAGAGCTGCTCGTGTGTGAGATGGAACTCTGGGCCCCCCATTCATTTCTATGGGAAAACTTCGTACGAAAATTGTACGAAAACCGTACGTCGTATCACTTCGCAACCTGCTATTAATTTTAAGATCTCGGTAAGATCTATAAGCTCGCCAAATTTGGTCTTCGTATCTCAAAAATTGTGGCGGTTACGGACGTTTAAAATTTCGCCCCATTCATTCCTATGGGGAAAAAATGCGTACGTTTACGAAGTTTTTACGAAAACCGTACGATAAATCGCTCCAAAAAGCACAAGCACGCTAAGTTGGCATAGGTCCTACGATCCGTGAAAGTTTCGTGATTCTACGTTGAAAGCTCTAGGAGGAGTAGCGTACAGAAAAAAAGGCGTAAGAATAATAATAATAACTAGAAAAGGAAAGTTCGATAACGAACTTTAAGTTGGCTTGGAAAAGTACGTTAATAACGTTGAAAAAGTTAAAATGGTTGCTAAGATATTTCTGTCTAAAGCGTGTGAAGAGTGGTTGCTTTGCTGTTGACTTTCAGCTAAATGTTAAAGTCTAAAAAGTTTTGGCTAACATGGTGAAAAGCTAATAATTGTCTTATAAAGTAATATAAACACTTTACTTTATATATACCTATATAAAGTAAAGTGTTGCTAAGTGGTTGCTAGGTAGTTACTAGGCAGTTGCTAATGTATTCCACATCGTTGCTTAGTGTTTGCTAATTGGTTGCTAAGCAGATTCTTACATATTCCAGGTGGTTGCTAAGCTGTTGCTAACTGGTTGCTAGGCAATTGCTAATGTATTCCACATGGTTGTTAAGTGGTTGCTAGGCAGTTTCTAATATTTTCCAGGTGGTTGCTAAGTGGTTGCTAACTGGTTGCTATGCAGTTGCTAACATATTCCACATGGTTTCCAAGTGGTTGCTAAGGTGTTGATACGGTATCCGGGTTGGTTGCTAAGGTGTTGCTAGGTGGTTGCTAAGGTGTTGCTATGGTATCCAGGGTGGTTGGTAAGGTGTTGCTAGGTGGTTGCTAGGTGGTTGCTAAGGTGTTGCTATGGTATCCGGGGTGTTGCCAAGGTGTTGCTAGGTGGTTGCTAGGGTGTTGCTAGGCGGTTGCTAGGCGGTTGCTATGGTATCCGGGGTGGTTGCTAAGGTGTTGCTAGGTGGTTGCTAGGTGGTTGCTAAGGTGTTGCTATGCGGTTGCTAAGGTGTTGCTATGGTATCTGGGGTGGTTGCTAAGGTGTTGCTAGGTGGTTGCTAGGGTGTTGCTATGGTATCTGGGGTGGTTGCTAAGGTGTTGCTATGGTATCCGGGGTGGTTGCTAAGGTGTTGCTAGGTGGTTGCTAAGGTGTTGTTATGGTATCCTGGGTGGTTGCTAAGGTGTTGTTAGGTGGTTGCTAGGCAGTTGCTAAGGTGTTGTTATGGTATCCGGGGTGGTTGCTAAGATGTTGCTAGGTGGTTGCTAAGGTGTTGCTATGGTATCCGGGGTGGTTGCTAAGGTGTTGGTAGGTGGTTGCTAAGGTGTTGCTAGGTGGTTGCTAAGGTGTTGCTATGGTATCTGGGGTGGTTGCTAAGGTGTTGCTAGGCGGTTGCTAAGGTGTTGCTAGGTGGTTGCTAAGGTGTTGCTAGGTGGTTGCTAAGGTGTTGCTAGGTGGTTGCTAAGGTGTTGCTATGGTATCTGTGGTGGTTGCTAAGGTGTTGCTATGGTATCCGGGTGGTTGCTAAGGTGTTGCTAGGCGGTTGCTAAGGTGTTGCTATGGTATCCAGGGTGGTTGCTAAGGTGTTGCTAGGCGGTTGCTAAGGTATTGCTATGGTATCCGGGGTGGTTGCTAAGGTGCTGCTAGGTGGTTGCAAGGTGGTTGCTAAGGTGTTGCTAGGCGGTTGCTAAGGTGTTGCTATGGTGTCTGGGGTGGTTCCTAAGGTGTTGCTAGGTGGTTGCTAAGGTGTTGCTATGGTATCTGGGGTGGTTGCTAAGGTGTTGCTAGGTGGTTGCTAAGGTGTTGCTAGATGGTTGCTAAGGTGTTGCTATGGTATCCAGGGTGGTTGCCAAGGTGTTGCTAGGTGGTTGCTAGGGTGTTGCTAGGCGGTTGCTAAGCGGTTGCTATGGTATCCGGGGTGGTTGCTAAGGTGTTACTAGGTGGTTGCTAAGGTGTTGCTAGGCGGTTGCTATGGTATCTGGGTTGGTTGCTAAGGTGTTGCTAGGTGGTTGCTAAGGTGTTGCTAGGTGGTTGCTAGGTGGTTGCTAAGGTGTTGCTAGATGGTTGCTAAGGTGTTGCTATGGTATCCGGGGTGGTTGCTAAGGTGTTGCTAGGTGGTTGCTAGGCGGTCGCTAAGGTGTTGCTATGGTATCCGAGGTGGTTGCTAAATGGTTACTAGGCAGTTGCTAACGTATTCCACATGGTTGCTAGGTGGTTGCTAAGGTGTTGCTAGTTGGTTGCTAGGTGGTTGCTAAGGTGTTGCTATGGTATCCAGGGTGGTTGCTAAGGTGTTGCTAGGTGGTTGCTAAGGTGTTGCTAGGTGGTTGCTAAGGTGTTGCTATGGTATCCGGGGTGGTTGCTAAGGTGTTGCTAGGTGGTTGCTAAGGTGTTGCTAGGTGGTTGCTAGGGTGTTGCTAGGTGTTGCTAAGGTTTTGCTAGGTGGTTGCTAAGGTGTTGCTATGGTATCCAGGGTGGTTGCTAAGGTGTTGCTAGGTGGTTCCTAAGGTGTTGCTATGGTATCCGGGGTGGTTGCTAAGGTGTTGCTAGGTGGTTGCTAGGCGGTTGCTAGGCGGTTGCTAAGGTGTTGCTATGGTGTCTGTGGTGGTTGCTAAGGTGTTGCTAGGTGGTTGCTAAGATGTTGCTATGGTATCTGGGGTGGTTGCTAAGGTGTTGCTAGGTGTATCTGACTGGTCGCTAGGCAGTTGCTACCATTTCTAAAGTGGTTGCTAAGCAGTTGCTAACGTTTTCCAGGTGGTTGCTAAGGTGTTGCTATCTGGTTGCTAGGCAGTTGCTAACGTATTACACATGGTTGCTAAGTGGTTGCTAGGCAGTTGCTAATGTTTTCCAGGTGGTTGCTAAGGTGTATCTAACTGGTTGCTAGGCAGTAGTAGATAAAAAGAAAGAGTGTTAAATGTAGAAGTACAGAAAAAGGGAGAGCCTGAAATAGAGAAGTAGAGAGAAAATCAGCGTGAGAAGTAGAGAAAGAACACCCGAGAATGTGAGAAAAAGAGTGACAAGTAGAGAGAAATATTGAGCGAGAGAAAGAGAATTAGGGAAAAAGAGAGATCGAGAAATAAAGAAGTAGAGAAAGAAAGAGGATGTAGTAGAGAGATAGATAGAAAGAGAAAGCAAGACAGAAAAGTAGAGTGAAAGAGAAGTAGAGAGAAGAGCGAGAAATAAAGAGTAAGAGAGAAATAGAGAAATAGAAAAGTAGAAAGAAAGAGACAGAAAAGTAGAGAGAGTGAGAAATAGAGAAGTAGAGAGAGAGTGAGAAATAGAGAAGAAGAGAGCAAAAGAGAGTGAGAAATAGAGAAGCAGAGAGAGAGTGAGAAATAGAGAAGTAGAGAGAGAGTGAGAAAGAGAGAGTGAGAAATAGAGAAGTAGAGAGAGTGAGAAATAGAGACGTAGAGAGAGAGTGAGAAAGAGAGTGAGAAATAGAGAAGTAGAGAGAGAGTGAGAAATAGAGACGTAGAGAGAGAGTGAAAAAGAGAGTGAGAAATATAGAAGTAGAGAGAGTGAGAAATATAGAATTAGAGAGAGAGTGAGAAATAGAGACGTAGAGAGAGAGTGAGAAAGAGAGAGTGAGATAGAGAAGTAGAGAGAGAGTGAGAAATAGAGTGAGAAATAGACGTAGAGAGAGAGTGAGAAAGAGAGTGAGAAATAGAGACGTAGAGAGAGAGTGAGAAATAGAGTGAGAAATAGAGATGTAGAGAGAGAGAGTGAGAAAGAGAGTGAGAAATAGAGGAGTAGAGAGCAAAAGAGAGTGAGAAATAGAGAAGTAGAGAGCAAAAGAGAGAGTGAGAAGTAGAGAAGTAGAGAGCAAAAGAAAGAGTGAGAAATATAGAAATAGAGAGAGAGTGGGAAAGAGAGTGAGAATTAGAGAAGTAGAGAGCGAAAGAGAGAGTGAGAAAGAGAGAGTGGTTGCTAAGCAGTTAATAGGTGGTTGCTAAACCCTGGCTGGGGTGCCGGGGTGTCCAAACTTTTGACTGATAGCTGCTCCATACAGCAGCTCCTCCATACACTCACAGTACTGGAGGAGCAGGGGAGAGAAGGGGTTCCGTGCGCAGAGCTGCTCGTGTGCGAGATGGAACTCTGGGCCCCCCATTCATTTCTATGGGAAAACTTCGTACGAAAATTGTACGAAAACCGTACGTCGTATCGCTTCGCAACCTGCTATTAATTTAAAGATCTCGGTAAGATCTATAAGCTCGCCAAATTTGGTCTTCGTATCTCAAAAATTGTGGCGGTTACGGACGTTTAAAATTTCGCCCCATTCATTCCTATGGGGAAAAAATGCGTACGTTTACGAAGTTTTTACGAAAACCGTACGATAAATCGCTCCAAAAAGCACAAGCACGCTAAGTTGGCATAGGTCCTACGATCCGTGAAAGTTTCGTGATTCTACGTTGAAAGCTCTAGGAGGAGTAGCGTACAGAAAAAAAGGCGTAAGAATAATAATAATAACTAGATTGCAGTTCCTACAGAAACTGCGAGTGTGATTGCAGTGCTGGCTGGTATCTGCTGTGGTGTTGCTAAGGTGTTGCTAAGTGGTTGCTAAGGTGTGGCTATGGTATCCGGGGTGGTTGCTAAGGTGTTGCTAAGTGGTTGCTAGGCAGTTGCTAAGGTGTTGCTAGGCGGTTGCTAAGGTGTTGCTATGGTATCCGGGGTGGTTGCTAAGGTGTTGCTAGGTGGTTGCTAGGTGGTTGCTAAGGTGTTGCTAGGCGGTTACTAAGGTGTTGCTATGGTATCCGGGGTGGTTGCTAAGGTGTTGCTAGGTGGTTGCTAAGGTGTTGCTAGGCGGTTGCTAAGGTGTTGCTATGGTATCCGGGGTGGTTGCTAAGGTGTTGCTAGGTGGTTGCTAAGGTGTTGCTAGGCGGTTGCTAAGGTGTTGCTATGGTATCCGGGGTGGTTGCTAAGGTGTTGCTAGGTGGTTGCTAGGGTGTTGCTAGGCGGTTGCTAAGGTGTTGCTATGGTATCTGGGGTGGTTGCTAAGGTGTTGCTAGGTGTTTGCTAGGTGGTTGCTAAGGTGTTGCTAGGCGGTTGCTAAGGTGTTGCTAGGTGGTTGCTAAGGTGTTGCTATGGTATTTGGGGTGGTTGCTAAGGTGTTGCTAGGTGGTTGCTAGGTGGTTGCTAAGGTGTTGCTAGGCGGTTGCTAAGGTGTTGCTATGGTATCCGGGGTGGTTGCTAAGGTGTTGCTAGGTGGTTGCTAAGGTGTTGCTAGGCGGTTGCTAAGTTGTTGCTATGGTATCCGGGGTGGTTGCTAAGGTGTTGCTAGGTGGTTGCTAAGGTGTTGCTAGGCGGTTGCTAAGGTGTTGCTATGGTATCCGGGGTGGTTGCTAAGGTGTTGCTAGGTGGTTGCTAGGTGGTTGCTAAGGTGTTGCTAGGCGGTTGCTAAGGTGTTGCTATGGTATCCGGGGTAGTTGCTAAGGTGTTGCTAGGTGGTTGCTAGGTGGTTGCTAAGGTGTTGCTAGGCGGTTGCTAAGGTGTTGCTATGGTATCCGGGGTGGTTGCTAAGGTGTTGCTAGGTGGTTGCTAGGTGGTTGCTAAGGTGTTGCTAGGCGGTTGCTAAGGTGTTGCTATGGTATCCGGGGTGGTTGCTAAGGTGTTGCTAGGTGGTTGCTAGGTGGTTGCTAAGGTGTTGCCAGGCGGTTGCTAAGGTGTTGCTATGGTATCCGGGGTGGTTGCTAAGGTGTTGCTAGGTGGTTGCTAGGTGGTTGCTAGGGTGTTGCTAGGCGGTTGCTAAGGTGTTGCTATGGTATCCGGGATGGTTGCTAAGGTGTTGCTAGGTGGTTGCTAGGTGGTTGCTAGGGTGTTGCTAGGCGGTTGCTAAGGTGTTGCTATGGTATCTGTGGTGGTTGCTATGGTGTTTTTAGGTGGTTGCTAGGTGATTTATATGCATAAATTAGATTAAATGGTGTTTGCACGTTGCTACGCAACGTGCAAATACATCAATCAGCTATGCACGCTAGGTTGCTCTGGCCGTTCGGGGGTGTCCAAACTTTTGACCCGTGGCTCCATTACACACAGTACTGGGGGGCCGGGGTGTCCAAACTTTTGACCCGTGGCTCCATTACACACAGTACTGGGGGGCCGGGGTGTCCAAACTTTTGACCTAATGCTGTTTTATCCCATAGCTGCTCCATACACTCACAGTACTGGAGTTCTAGCTACCTGTCCTTCGATCTAGCTGCCGTCCTCCGATTGGCCCCATTCATTCCAATGGGGCCACTTCGTACGACATTCGTACGAAATCCGTACGTCGTAACTTTTCGTAACGCATATTTTCGGAAAGAGCTCAATAAGTTCTACAGGTCCTCAATTGGTTTCATCTTCGTATTTCAAAAATTGCGACGTCCACGGGCGTGCAAAGTTCTGCCCATTCATTTTCAATGGTCAAAAAAACGCGTACTTACGAAGTTTTTACGAAAAACGTAAGTCCGATCGGAAAGCTGTATACAAGCCCACCATTCCCGATACGGACGCACGTTTTCTCTTTTGAACGAAGTCGATATTTCGAAAACTGCGGCACTAGTTAACCGGACAAAAAACAGGTGGAATAATAATAATAATAAGAAGAAGAAGAAGAAGAATAAGACTTAAGAAGAACAATACTGTGATTGCATTACTGCAATCACACTAATAATAATAAGAAGATTACGAAGAACAAGAAGTTGGCTTTTCCAAGCCAACTTAATAATAATAAGAAGATTACGAAGAACAATAAGTTGGCTTTTCCAAGCCAACTTAATAATAAGAAGATTACGAAGAACAAGAAGTTGGCTTTTCCAAGCCAACTTAATAATAAGAAGATTACGAAGAACAAGAAGTTGGCTTTTCCAAGCCAACTTAATAATAATAATAAGATTACGAAGAACAATAAGTTGGCTTTTCCAAGCCAACTTAACTAGAAAAGGTAAAGTTCGTGAACGAACTTTAAGTTGGCTTGGAAAAGAACGCTAATAACGTTAAAAAGTTAAAATGGTTGCTAAGCTTGTTCCGTCTGAAGAGTGTGAAGAGTCATTGATATGCTGTTAACTTTTGGCTAAACGCTAAATGCCGAAAACGCTGAAATCTAAAAACGTTTGGTTAAACGCTGAAATCTAAAAACATTTGGTTAAACGCTGAAATCTATAAACGTTTGATTAAACGCTGAAATCTAAAAATGTTTGGTTAAACGCTGAAATCTAAAAACTTTTGGTTAAACTTTTGATTGCTAATGTGTTGCTAGGCGGTTGCTATCATTTCTGAAGTGGTTGCTAAGCTGTTGCTAGGCAGTTGCTAATGTTTTCCAGGTGGTTGCTAAGCTGTTGCTAACTGGTTGCTAGGCAATTGCTAACATATACCAGGTGGTTACTAGGTGGTTGCTAGGGTGTTGCTAGGTTGTTGCTAAGGTGTTGCTATGGTATCCGGGGTGGTTGCTAAGATGTTGCTAGGTGGTTGCTAACGTGTTGCTAGGTGGTTGCTAAGGTGTTGCTATGGTATCCAGGGTGGTTGCTAATGTGTTGCTAGGTGGTTGCTAGGGTCTTGCTAGGTGGTTGCTAAGGTGTTGCTATGGTATCTGGGGTGGTTGCTAAGGTGTTGCTAGGTGGTTGCTAGGGTGTTGCTAGTTGGTTGCTAAGGTGTTGCTATGCGGTTGCTAAGGTGTTGCTATGGTATCCGGGGTGGTTGCTAAGGTGTTGCTAGGTGGTTGCTAGGTGGTTGCTAAGCTGTTGCTAGGCAGTTGCTAACGTTTTCCTAGTGGTTGCTAAGGTGTTGCTAAGTGGTTGCCAGGCAGTTGCTATCGTTTCTAAAGTGGTTGCTAAGTGGTTGCTAGGCAGTTGCTAACGTTTACCTAGTGGTTGCTAAGATGTTGCTATGTGGTTGCTAGGCAGTTGCTATCATTTCTAAAGTGGTTGCTAATTGGTTGCTAGGCAATTGCTATCATTTCTAAAGTGGTTGCTAAGCTGTTGCTAGGCAGTTGCTAACGTTTTCCTAGTGGTTGCTAAGGTGTTGCTAAGTGGTTGCTAGGCAGTTGCTGTCGTTTCTAAAGTGGTTGTTAAGTGGTTGCTAGGCAGTTGCTAACGTTTTCCTAGTGGTTGTTTAGGCGTTGCTAAGTGGTTGCTAGGCAGTTGCTATCGTTTCTAAAGTGGTTGCTAAGTGGTTGCTAGGCAGTTGCTAACGTTTTCCACGTGGTTGCTAAGTGGTTGCTAGGCAGTTGCTATCATTTCTAAAGTGGTTGCTAAGTGGTTGCTAGGCAGTTGCTATCATTTCTAAAGTGGTTGCTAAGTGGTTGCTAGGCAGTTGCTAACGTTTTCCAGGTGGTTGCTAAGGTGTTGCTAAGTGGTTGCTAGGCAGTTGTTATCGTTTCTAAAGTGGTTGCTAAGTGGTTGCTAGGCAGTTGCTAACGTTTTCCATGTGGTTGCTAAGTGGTTGCTAGGCAGTTGCTATCATTTCTAAAGTGGTTGCTAAGTGGTTGCTAGGCAGTTGCTAACGTTTTCCATGTGGTTGCTAAGTGGTTGCTAGGCAGTTGCTATCATTTCTAAAGTGGTTGCTAAGTGGTTGCTAGGCAGTTGCTAACGTTTTCCTAGTGGTTGTTAAGGTGTTGCTAAGTGGTTGCTAGGCAATTGCTATAGTTTCTAAAGTGGTTGCTACGTGGTTGCTAGGCAGTTGCTAACGTTTTCCATGTGGTTGCTAAGTGGTTGCTAGGCAGTTGCTATCATTTCTAAAGTGGTTGCTAAGTGGTTGCTAGGTAGTTGCTATCATTTCTAAAGTGGTTGCTAAGTGGTTGCTTGGCAGTTGCTAACGTTTTCCAGGTGGTTGCTAAGGTGTTGCTAAGTGGTTGCTAGGCAGTTGCTAACGTTTTCCAGGTGGTTGCTAAACAGTTAATAGATGGTTGCTAAACCCTGGCTGGGGTGCCAGGGTGTCCAAACTTTTGACTGATAGCTGCTCCATACAGCAGCTCCTCCATACACTCACAGTACTGGAGGAGCAGGGGAGAGAAGGGGTTCCGTGCGCAGAGCTGCTCGTGTGTGAGATGGAACTCTGGGCCCCCCATTCATTTCTATGGGAAAACTTCGTACGACAATTGTACGAAAACCGTACGTCGTATCACTTCGCAACCTACTATTAATTTAAAGATCTCGATAAGATCTATAAGCTCGCCGAATTTGGTGTTCGTATCTCAAGAATTGTGGCGGTTACGGACGTTTAAAATTTGGCCCCATTCATTCCTATGGGAAAAAAATGCGTACGTTTACGAAGTTTTTACGAAAACCGTACGATGTATCGCTTAAAAAAGCACAAGCAACCTATTCGGGTATAGGTCCTACGATACTGCAAAATTTCGTGGTTCTACGTCAAAAGCCCTAGGAGGAGATAGTGATTAAATTTTGAGCGCGGAATAATAATAATAACTAGAAAAGGTAAAGTTCGTGAACGAACTTTAAGTTGGCTTGGAAAAGAACGCTAATAACGTTAAAAAGTTAAAATGGTTGCTAAACGCTAAATGCCAAAAACACGGAAATCTAAAAATGTTTGGTTAAACGTTGAAATCTAAAAATGTTTGGTTAAACGCTGAAAACTAAAAATGTTTGGTTAAACCCTGAAATCTAAAAACATTTGGATAAATGCTAAAATCTTGAAAGTGGTTGCTAGGCAGTTGCTAACGTCTTACAGGTGGTTGCTAAGCGGTTGCTAGTTATTTGCTAATGTATTACACATGGTTGCTAAGTAGTTGCAAGGCGGTTGCTAAACAGTTGCTTACGTTTTCCAGGTGGTGGCTAAAATGTAGCTAACTGGTTGCTAGGCAGTTGCTAAGTGGTTGCTAGGCAGTTGCTAACGTTTTCCAGGTGGTTGCTAAGTGGTTCCTAGGCAGTTGCTAATGTTTTCCAAGTGGTTGCTAAGTGGTTGCTAGGCAGTTGCTAACATATTCCAGGTGGTTGCTAGGCAGTTGCTAAGTGGTTGCTAGGCAGTTGCTAACGTTTTCCAAGTGGTTGCTAGGCAGTTGCTAAGTGGTTGCTAGGCAGTTGCTAACGTTTTCCAGGTGGTTGCTAAGTGGTTGCTAGGCAGTTGCTAACATATTCCAGGTGGTTGCTAGGCAGTTGCTAAGTGGTTGCTAGGCAGTTGCTAACGTTTTCCAGGTGGTTGCTAAGTGGTTGCTAGGCAGTTGCTAACGTATTCCAGGTGGTTGCTAGGCAGTTGCTAAGTGGTTGCTAGGCAGTTGCTAACGTTTTCCAGGTGGTTGCTAAGTGGTTGGTAGGCAGTTGCTAACGTTTTCCAGGTGGTTGCTAAGTGGTTGCTAGGCAGTTGCTAACGTTTTCCAGGTGGTTGCTAGGCAGTTGCTAAGTGGTTGCTAGGCAGTTGCTAACGTTTTCCAAGTGGTTGCTAGGCAGTTGCTAAGTGGTTGCTAGGCAGTTGCTAACATTTTCCAGGTGGTTGCTAAGTGGTTGCTAGGTAGTTGCTAACATATTCCAGGTGGTTGCTAGGCAGCTGCTAAGTGGTTGCTAGGCAGTTGCTAACGTTTTCCAGGTGGTTGCTAAGTGGTTGCTAGGCAGTTGCTAACGTTTTCCAGGTGGTTGCTAGGCAGTTGATAAGTGGTTGCTAGGCAGTTGCTAACGTTTTCCAAGTGGTTGCTAGGCAGTTGCTAAGTGGTTGCTAGGCAGTTGCTAACGTTTTCCAGGTGGTTGCTAAGTGGTTGCTAGGCAGTTGCTAACGTTTTCCAGGTGGTTGCTAGGCAGTTGCTAAGTTGTTGCTAGGCAGTTGCTAACGTTTTCCAGGTGGTTGCTCAGTGGTTGCTAGGCAGTTGCTAACGTTTTCCAGGTGGTTGCTAAGTGGTTGCTAGGCAGTTGCTAACGTATTCCAGGTGGTTGCTAGGCAGTTGCTAAGTGGTTGCTAACGTTTTCCAAGTGGTTGCTAGGCAGTTGCTAACGTTTTCCAGGTGGTTGCTAAGTGGTTGCTAGGCAGTTGCTAACGTTTTCCAGGTGGTTGCTAGGCAGTTGCTAAGTGGTTGCTAGGCAGTTGCTAACGTTTTCCAAGTGGTTGCTAGGCAGTTGCTAAGTGGTTGCTAGGCAGTTGCTAACGTTTTCCAGGTGGTTGCTAAGTGGTTGCTAGGCAGTTGCTAACATTTTCCAGGTGGTTGCTAGGCAGTTGCTAAGTTGTTGCTAGGCAGTTGCTAACGTTTTCCAGGTGGTTGCTAAGTGGTTGCTAGGCAGTTGCTAACGTTTTCCAGGTGGTTGCTAAGTGGTTGCTAGGCAGTTGCTAACGTATTCCAGGTGGTTGCTAGGCAGTTGCTAAGTGGTTGCTAGGCAGTTGCTAACGTTTTCCAAGTGGTTGCTAGGCAGTTGCTAAGTGGTTGCTAGGCAGTTGCTAACGTTTTCCAGGTGGTTGCTAAGTGGTTGCTAGGCAGTTGCTAACGTTTTCCAGGTGGTTGCTAGGCAGTTGCTAAGTGGTTGCTAGGCAGTTGCTAACGTTTTCCAAGTGGTTGCTAGGCAGTTGCTAAGTGGTTGCTAGGCAGTTGCTAACGTTTTCCAGGTGGTTGCTAAGTGGTTGCTAGGCAGTTGCTAACATTTTCCAGGTGGTTGCTAGGCAGTTGCTAAGTTGTTGCTAGGCAGTTGCTAACGTTTTCCAGGTGGTTGCTAAGTGGTTGCTAGGCAGTTGCTAACGTTTTCCAGGTGGTTGCTAAGGTGTTGTTAAGTGGTTGCTAGGCAGTTGCTAACGTTTTCCAGGTGGTTGCTAAGGTGGTTGCCAAGCAGTTAATAGGTGGTTGCTAAGCCCTGGCTGGGGTGCCGGGGTGTCCAAACTTTTGACTGATAGCTGCTCCATACAGCAGCTCCTCCATACACTCACAGTACTGGAGGAGCAGGGGAGAGAAGGGGTTCCGTGCGCAGAGCTGCTCGTGTGTGAGATGGAACTCTGGGCCCCCCATTCATTTCAATGGGAAAACTTCGTACGACATTTGTACGAAAACCGTACGACGTATCGTCGAAACGTTAAAATTTTCGGAAAGAACGCGGTAAGGTCTATAGACCGTCCGATTTTTGTATTTGTATGTCAAAAATTGTGGCGGTTACGGACGTTTAAAATTTCGCCCCATTCATTCCTATGGGAAAAAAATGCGTACGTTTACGAAGTTTTTACGAAAACCGTACGATGTATCGCTTAAAAAAGCACAAGCAACCTATTCGGGTATAGGTCCTACGATACTGCAAAGTTTCGTGGTTCTACGTCAAAAGCCCTAGGAGGAGATAGTGATTAAATTTTGAGCGCGGAATAATAATAATAATAATAATAATAACTAGAAAAGGAAAGTTCGATAACGAACTTTAAGTTGGCTTGGAAAAGTACGTTAATAACGTTGAAAAAGTTAAAATGGTTGCTAAGATATTTCTGTCTAAAGCGTGTGAAGAGTGGTTGCTTTGCTGTTGACTTTCAGCTAAATGTTAAAGTCCAAAAAGTTTTGGCTAACATGGTGAAAAGCTAATAATTGTCTTATAAAGTAATATAAACACTTTACTTTATATATACCTATATAAAGTAAAGTGTTGCTAAGTGGTTGCTAGGTAGTTACTAGGCAGTTGCTAATGTATTCCACATCGTTGCTTAGTGTTTGCTAATTGGTTGCTAAGCAGATTCTTACATATTCCAGGTGTTTGCTAAGCTGTTGCTAACTGGTTGCTAGGCAATTGCTAATGTATTCCACATGGTTGTTAAGTGGTTGCTAGGCAGTTTCTAATATTTTCCAGGTGGTTGCTAAGTGGTTGCTAACTGGTTGCTATGCAGTTGCTAACATATTCCACATGGTTTCCAAGTGGTTGCTAAGGTGTTGATATGGTATCCGGGTTGGTTGCTAAGGTGTTGCTAGGTGGTTGCTAAGGTGTTGCTATGGTATCCAGGGTGGTTGGTAAGGTGTTGCTAGGTGGTTGCTAGGTGGTTGCTAAGGTGTTGCTATGGTATCCGGGGTGTTGCCAAGGTGTTGCTAGGTGGTTGCTAAGGTGTTGCTATGCGGTTGCTAAGGTGTTGCTATGGTATCTGGGGTGGTTGCTAAGGTGTTGCTAGGTGGTTGTTAGGGTGTTGCTATGGTATCTGGGGTGGTTGCTAAGGTGTTGCTAGATGGTTGCTAAGGTGTTGCTATGGTATCCGGGGTGGTTGCTAAGGTGTTGCTAGGTGGTTGCTAAGGTGTTGCTAGGTGGTTGCTAGGCGGTTGCTAAGGTGTTGTTATGGTATCCAGGGTGGTTGCCAAGGTGTTGCTAGGTGGTTGCTAGGGTGTTGCTAGGCGGTTGCTAAGCGGTTGCTATGGTATCCGGGGTGGTTGCTAAGGTGTTGCTAGGTGGTTGCTAAGGTGTTGCTAGGTGGTTGCTAAAGTGTTGCTATGGTATCCGGGATGCTTGCTAAGGTGTTGCTAGGCGGTTGCTATGGTATCCGGGTTAGTTGCTAAGGAGTTGCTAGGTGGTTGCTAGGTGGTTGCTAAGGTGTTGCTAGATGGTTGCTAAGGTGTTGCTATGGTATCCGGGGTGGCTGCTAAGGTGTTGCTAGGTGGTTGCTATGGTATCCGGGGTGGTTGCTAAGGTGTTGCTAGGTGGTTGCTAGGCGGTTGCTAAGGTGTTGCTATGGTATCCGAGGTGGTTGCTAAATGGTTACTAGGCAGTTGCTAACGTATTCCACATGGTTGCTAAGTGGTTGCTAGGCACTTGCTAATGTTTTCCAGGTGGTTGCTAAGGTGTATCTAACTGGTTGCTAGGCAGTTGCTAATATTTCTAAAGTGGTTGCTAAGCAGTTGCTAGGCAGTTGCTAACGTTTTCCAGGTGGTTGCTAAGGTGTTGCTAACTGGTTGCTAGGCAGTTGCTAACGTATTCCACATGGTTGCTAAGTGGTTGCTAGGCAGTTGTGATCATTTCTAAAGTGGTTGCTAAGTGGTTTCTAGGCAGTTGCTAACATTTTCCAGGTGGTTGCTAAGGTGTTGCTAACTGGTTGCTAGGCAGTTGCTAACATATTCCAGATGGTTGCTGAGCGGTTGTGATCATTTCTAAAGTGGTTGCTAGGCAGTTGCTAATGTTTACCAGGTGGTTGCTAAGGTGTTGATAACTGGTTGCTAGGTTGTTGCTATCATTTCTAAAATGGTTGAAGTAGAGAAAAAGAGAGAGTGTTAAATGTAGAAGTACAGAAAAAGGGAGAGCAAGAAATAAAGAAGTAGGGAGAAAATCGCGAGAAAAAGAGAAAGAACACGCGAGAATGTGAGAAAAAGAGTGACAAGTTGAGAGAAATATTGAGCGAGAAAAAGAGAATTAGAGAAAAAGGGACATCGAGAAATAAAGAAGTAGAGAAAGAAAGAGGAAGTAGTAGAGAGATAGATAGAAAGAGAAAGCAAGACATAGAAAAGTAGAGTGAAAGAGAAGTAGAGAGAAGAGCGAGAAATAAAGAAAGAGTAAGAGAGAATAGAGAAATAGAAAAGTAGCGAGAAAGAGAAATTGAGACGTAGAGAGAGAGAGTGAGAAAGAGAGAAAGAAAGAGTGAGAAATAGAGAAGTAGAGAGTAAAAGAGAGAGTGAGAAATAGAGACGTAGAGAGAGAGTGAGAAAGAGAGTGAGAAATTCAGAAGTAGAGTGAGAAAGAGAGTGAGAAATAGAGAAGTAGAGAGCAAAAGAGAGTGAGAAATAGAGAAGTAGAGAGAGAGTGAGAAAGAGAGAAAGAGAGAGTGAGAAATAAAGAAATGTAAAGAGCAAAAGAGAGAGTGAGAAATAGAGAAGTAGAGAGAAAAAGATATAGAGACATAGAGCGTGAGAAAGAGATATATAGAGAGCAAAAGAGAGTGAGAAATAGAGAAGTAGAGAGCAAAAGAGAGAGTGAGAAATAGAGACGTAGAGAGAGAGTGAGAAAGAGAGAGTGAGAAATAGAGAAGTAGAGAGCAAAACAGAGAGTGAGAAGTAGAGAGCAAAAGAGAGAGCGAGAAGCAGAGAGCAAAAGAGAGAGTGAGAAATAGAGAAGTAGAAAGCAAAAGAGAGTGAGAAATAGAGAAGTAGAGAGCAAAAGAGAGTGTGAGAAGTAGAGAGCAAAAGAGAGAGTGAGAAATAGAGAAGCAGAGAGCAAAAGAGAGAGTGAGAAGTAGAGAGCAAAAGAGAGAGTGAGAAGTAGATAAGTAGAGAGCAAAAGAGAGAGTGAAAAGTAGAGAGAGAGTGAGAAAGAGAGAGTGAGAGAAGTAGAGAGAGAGTGAGAAAGAGAGAGTGAGAGAAGTAGAGAGAGAGTGAGAAAGAGAGAGTGGTTGCTAAACAGTTAATAGGTGGTTGCAAAGCGCTGGCTGGGGTGCCCGGGGTGTCCAAACTTTTGACTGATAGCTGCTCCATACAGCAGCTCCTCCATACACTCACAGTACTGGAGGAGCAGGGGAGAGAAGGGGTTCCGTGCGCAGAGCTGCTCGTCTGTGAGATGGAACTCTGGGCCCCCCATTCATTTCTATGGGAAAACTTCGTACGACAATTGTACGAAAACCGTACGTCGTATCGCTTCGCAACCTATTATTAATTTAAAGATCTTGATAAGATCTATTAGCTCGCCGAATTTGGTCTCCGTATCTCAAAAATTGTGACCGTCACGGACGTTCAAAATTCTCCCCCATTCATTCCTATGGGGAAAAAATGCGTACGTTTACGAAGTTTTTACGAAAACCGTACGATAAATCGCTCCAAAAAGCACAAGCAACGTAATTCACTATAGGTCCTACAATCCGTGAAAGTTTCGTGATTCTACGATAAAAGCTCTAGGAGGAGTAGCGTACAGAAAAAAAGGCGTAAGAATAATAATAATAAGAAGAAGAAAACGAAGAACAATAAGTTGGCTTTTCCAAAGCCAACTTAATAAGAAGATTACGAAGAACAAGAAGTTGGCTTTTCCAAGCCAACTTAATAACTAGAAAAGGTAAAGTTCGTGAACGAACTTTAAGTTGGCTTGGAAAAGAACGCTAATAACATTAAAAAGTTAAAATGGTTGCTAAACGCTAAATGCCAAAAACAAGGAAATCTAAAAATGTTTGGTTAAACGTTGAAATCTAAAAATGTTTGGTTAAACGCTGAAAACTAAAAATGTTTGGTTAAACCCTGAAATCTAAAAACATTTGGATAAATGTTAAAATCTTGAAAGTGGTTGCTAGGCAGTTGCTAACGTCTTACAGGTGGTTGCTAAGCTGTTGCTAAGCGGTTGCTAGTTATTTGCTAATGTGTTACACATGGTTGCTAAGTGGTTGCAAGGCGGTTGCTAAACAGTTGCTTATGTTTTCCAGGTGGTGGCTAAAATGTAGCTAACTGGTTGCTAGGCAGTTGCTAAGTGGTTGCTAGGCAGTTGCTAACGTTTTCCAGGTGGTTGCTAAGTGGTTCCTAGGCAGTTGCTAATGTTTTCCAGGTGGTTGCTAAGTGGTTGCTAGGCAGTTGCTAACATATTCCAGGTGGTTGCTAGGCAGTTGCTAAGTGGTTGCTAGGCAGTTGCTAACGTTTTCCAAGTGGTTGCTAGGCAGTTGCTCAGTGGTTGCTAGGCAGTTGCTAACGTTTTCCAGGTGGTTGCTAAGTGGTTGCTAGGCAGTTGCTAACATATTCCAGGTGGTTGCTAGGCAGTTGCTAAGTGGTTGCTAGGCAGTTGCTAACGTTTTCCAGGTGGTTGCTAAGTGGTTGCTAGGCAGTTGCTAACGTATTCCACGTGGTTGCTCGGCAGTTGCTAAGTGGTTGCTAGGCAGTTGCTAACGTTTTCCAGGTGGTTGCTAAGTGGTTGGTAGGCAGTTGCTAACGTTTTCCAGGTGGTTGCTAAGTGGTTGCTAGGCAGTTGCTAACGTTTTCCAGGTGGTTGCTAGGCAGTTGCTAAGTGGTTGCTAGGCAGTTGCTAACGTTTTCCAAGTGGTTGCTAGGCAGTTGATAAGTGGTTGCTAGGCAGTTGCTAACATTTTCCAGGTGGTTGCTAAGTGGTTGCTAGGTAGTTGCTAACATATTCCAGGTGGTTGCTAGGCAGCTGCTAAGTGGTTGCTAGGCAGTTGCTAACGTTTTCCAGGTGGTTGCTAAGTGGTTGCTAGGCAGTTGCTAACGTTTTCCAGGTGGTTGCTAGGCAGTTGCTAAGTGGTTGCTAGGCAGTTGCTAACGTTTTCCAAGTGGTTGCTAGGCAGTTGCTAACTGGTTGCTAGGCAGTTGCTAACGTTTTCCAGGTGGTTGCTAAGTGGTTGCTAGGCAGTTGCTAACGTTTTCCAGGTGGTTGCTAGGCAGTTGCTAACGTTTTCCAGGTGGTAGCTAAGTGGTTGCTAGGCAGTTGCTAACGTATTCCAGGTGGTTGCTAGGCAGTTGCTAAGTGGTTGCTAGGCAGTTGCTAACGTTTTCCAGGTGGTTGCTCAGTGGTTGCTAGGCAGTTGCTAACGTTTTCCAGGTGGTTGCTAAGTGGTTGCTAGGCAGTTGCTAACGTATTCCAGGTGGTTGCTAGGCAGTTGCTAAGTGGTTGCTAGGCAGTTGCTAACGTTTTCCAAGTGGTTGCTAGGCAGTTGCTAAGTGGTTGCTAGGCAGTTGCTAACGTTTTCCAGTTGGTTGCTAGGCAGTTGCTAAGTGGTTGCTAGGCAGTTGCTAACGTTTTCCAAGTGGTTGCTAGGCAGTTGCTAAGTGGTTGCTAGGCAGTTGCTAACGTTTTCCAGGTGGTTGCTAAGTGGTTGCTAGGCAGTTGCTATAATTTCTAAAGTGGTTACTAAGTGGTTGCTAGGCAGTTGCTAACGTTTTCCAGGTGGTTGCTAAGGTGTTGCTAAGTGGTTGCTAGGCACTTGTTAACGTTTTCCAGGTGGTTGCTAAGGTGTTGCTAAGTGGTTGCTAGGCAGTTGCTAACATTTTCCAGGTGGTTGCTAAGATGTTGCTAAGTGGTTGCTAGGCAGTTGCTAACGTTTTCCAGGTGGTTGCTAAGGTGGTTGCTAAGCAGTTAATAGGTGGTTGCTAAACCCTGGCTGGGGTGCCGGGGTATCCAAACTTTTGACTGATAGCTGCTCCATACAGCAGCTCCTCCATACACTCACAGTACTGGAGGAGCAGGGGAGAGAAGGGGTTCCGTGTGCAGAGCTGCTCGTGTGCGAGATGGAACTCTGGGCCCCCCATTCATTTCTATGGGAAAACTTCGTACGACAATTGTACGAAAACCGTACGTCGTATCATTTCATAAAGCATATTTTCGGAAAGACTGCGGTAAGTTTTATAGACCAGCCGAATTACGTCTTCGTATCTCAAAAATTGTGACGTTCACGGCCGTTCAAAATTCTCGCCCATTCATTCCTATGGGAAAAAAACGCTCACGTTTACGAAGTTTTTACGAAAACCGTACGATATATCGCTTCAAAAAGCACAAGCAACCTAATCGGGCATAGGTCCGACGATCCTGTAAAGTTTCGAGTTTCTACGTTAAAAGCCCTAGGAGGAGATAGTGATTAAATTTTGCGAAGAGAATAATAATAAGTAGAATAAGAAGATTACGAAGAACAATAAGTTGGCTTTTCCAAGCCAACTTAATAATAAAATGGAACTAGAAAAGGTAAAGTTCGTGAACGAACTTTAAGTTGGCTTGGAAAAGAACGCTAATAACGTTAAAAAGTTAAAATGGTTGCTAAGCTTTTTCCGTCTGAAGAGTGTGAAGAGTCATTGATATGCTGTTAACTTTTGGCTAAACGCTGAATGCTAAAAACGCTGAAATCTAAAAACATTTAGTTAAACGCTGAAATCTAAAAACATTTGGTTAAATGCTGAAATCTAAAAACGTTTGATTAAACGCTGAAATCTAAAAACGTTTGGTTAAACGCTGAAATCTAAAAACATTTAGTTAAACGCTGAAATCTAAAAACGTTTGATTAAATGCTGAAATCGTAAAACTTTTGGTTAAACTTTTGATTGCTAATGTGTTGCTAGGCAGTTGCTATCATTTCTGAAAAGGTTGCTAAGCTGTTGCTAGGCAGTTGCTAATGTTTTCCAGGTGGTTGTTAAGCTATTGCTAACTGGTTGCTAGGCAATTGCTAACATATACCAGGTAGTTGCTAAGGTGTTGCTAGGTGGTTGCTAGGGTGTTGCTAGGTTGTTGCTAAGGTGTTGCTATGGTATCTGGGGTAGTTGCTAAGATGTTGCTAGGTGGTTGCTAGGGTGTTGCTATGGTATCAGGGGTGGTTGCTAAGGTGTCGCTAGGTGGTTGCTAGGGTGTTGCTAGGTGGTTGCTAAGGTGTTGCTATGGTATCTGGGGTGGTTGCTAAGGTGTTTCTAAGTGGTTGCTAGGTGGTTGCTAAGGTGTTGCTATGGTATCCGGGGTGGTTGCTAAGATGTTGCTAGGTGGTTGCTAAGGTGTTTCTATGGTATCTGGGGTGGTTGCTAAGGTGTTTCTAGGTGGTTGCTAAGGTGTTGCTATGGTATCCGGGGTGGTTGCTAAGATGTTGCTAGGTGGTTGCTAAGGTGTTGCTATGCGGTTGCTAAGGTGTTGCTATGGTATCTGGGGTGGTTGCTACGGTGTTGCTAGGTGGTTGCTAAGGTGTTGCTATGGTATCCGGGGTGGTTGCTAAGGTGTTGCTAGGTGGTTGCTAGGTGGTTGCTAAGGTGTTGCTAGGTGGTTGCTAAGGTGTTGCTATGGTATCTGGGGTGGTTGCTAAGGTGTTGCTAGGTGGTTGCTAAGTGGTTGCTAGGTGGTTGCTAAGGTATTGCTAGGTGGTTGCTAAGGTGTTGCTATGGTAACCGGGGTGGGTGCTAAGGTGTTGCTAGGTGGTTGCTAGGTGGTTGCTAAGGTGTTGCTAGGTGGTTGCTAAGGTGTTGCTATGGTATCTGGGGTGGTTGCTAAGGTGTTGCTAGGTGGTTGCTAGGCAGTTGCTATCATTTCTAAAGTGGTTGCTAGGCAGTTGCTAACGTTTTCCTAATGGTTGCTAAGGTGTTGGTAAGTGGTTGCTAGGCAGTTGCTATAATTTCTAAAGTGGTTGCTAAGTGGTTGCTAGGCAGTTGCTAACGTTTTCCAGGTGGTTGCTAAGGTGTTGCTAAGTGGTTGCTAGGCAGTTGCTAATGTTTTCCAGGTGGTTGCTAAGGTGTTGCTAAGTGGTTGCTAGGCAGTTGCTATCGTTTCTAAAGTGGTTGCTAAGTGGTTGCTAGGCAGTTGCTAACGTTTTCCATGTGGTTGCTAAGTGGTTGCTAGGCAGTTGCTATCATTTCTAAAGTGGTTGCTAAGTGGTTGCTAGGCAGTTGCTAACGTTTTCCTAGTGGTTGTTAAGGTGTTGCTAAGTGGTTGCTAGGCAGTTGCTATCATTTCTAAAGTGGTTGCTAGGCAGTTGCTAACGTTTTCCATGTGGTTGCTAAGTGGTTGCTTGGCAGTTGCTATCATTTCTAAAGTGGTTGCTAAGTGGTTGCTAGGCAGTTGCTAACGTTTTCCAAGTGGTTGCTAGGCAGTTGCTAAGTGGTTGCTAGGCAGTTGCTAACATTTTCCAGGTGGTTGCTAAGTGGTTGCTAGGTAGTTGCTAACAAATTCCAGGTGGTTGCTAGGCAGCTGCTAAGTGGTTGCTAGGCAGTTGCTAACGTTTTCCAGGTGGTTGCTAAGTGGTTGCTAGGCAGTTGCTAACGTTTTCCAGGTGGTTGCTAGGCAGTTGCTAAGTGGTTGCTAGGCAGTTGCTTACGTTTTCCAAGTGGTTGCTAGGCAGTTGCTAAGTGGTTGCTAGGCAGTTGCTAACATTTTCCAGGTGGTTGGTAAGTGGTTGCTAGGCAGTTGCTAACGTTTTCCAGGCGGTTGCTAGGCAGTTGCTAAGTTGTTGCTAGGCAGTTGCTAACGTTTTCCAGGTGGTTGCTAAGTGGTTGCTAGGCAGTTGCTAACATATTCCAGGTGGTTGCTAGGCAGTTGCTAAGTGGTTGCTAGGCAGTTGCTAATGTTTTCCAAGTGGTTGCTAGGCAGTTGCTAAGTGGTTGCTAGGCAGTTGCTAACGTTTTCCAGGTGGTTGCTAAGGTGTTGCTAAGTGGTTGCTAGGCAGTTGCTAACGTTTTCCAGGTGGTTGCTAAGGTGGTTGCTAAGCAGTTATTAGGTGGTTGCTAAGCCCTGGCTGGGGTGCAGGGGTGTCCAAACTTTTGACTGATAGCTGCTCCATACAGCAGCTCCTCCATACACTCACAGTACTGGAGGAGCAGGGGAGAGAAGGGGTTCCGTGCGCAGAGCTGCTCGTGTGTGAGTTAGAACTCTGGGCCCCCCATTCATTTCTATGGGAAAACTTCGTACGACATTTGTACGAAAACCGTACGACGTATCGTCAAAACGTTAAAATATTCGGAAAGAACACGGTAAGTTCTATAGACCGTCCGATTTTTGTCTTTGTATGTCAAAAATTGTTACCTACACAGTCGTTCAAAGTTGTCCCCCATTCATTTCCTATGGGAAAAAAAAGCGTACGTTTACGAAGTTTTTACGAAAACCGTACAATGTATCGCTTAAAAAAGCACAAGCAACCTATTCGGGTATAGGTCCTACGATACTGCAAAATTTCGTGGTTCTACGTCAAAAGCCCTAGGAGGAGATAGTGATTAAATTTTGCGAATAGAATAATAATAATAAGAACTAGAAAAGGTAAAGTTCGTGAACGAACTTTAAGTTGGCTTGGAAAAGAACGCTAATAACGTTAAAAAGTTAAAATGGTTGCTAAGCTGTTTCTGTCTGAAGAGTGTGAAGAGTCATTGACATGCTGTTAACTTTTGGCTAAATGCTAAATGCTAAAAACGCTGAAATCTAAAAACATTTGGTTAAACGCTGAAATCTAAAAACATTTGGTTAAACGCTGAAATCTAAAAACGTTTGATTAAACGCTGAAATCTAAAAACGTTTGGTTAAACGCTGAAATCTAAAAACATTTAGTTAAACGCTGAAATCTAAAAACATTTAGTTAAACGCTGAAATCTAAAAACGTTTGGTTAAACGCTGAAATCTAAAAACGTTTGATTAAACACTGAAATCTAAAAACACTTGTTTAAATGCTGAAATCGTAAAACTTTTGGTTAAACTTTTGATTGCTAATGTGTTGCTAGGCAGTTGCTATCATTTCTGAAAAGGTTGCTAAGCTGTTGCTAGGCAGTTGCTAATGTTTTCCAGGTGGTTGTTAAGCTATTGCTAACTGGTTGCTAGGCAATTGCTAACATATACCAGGTAGTTGCTAAGGTGTTGCTAGGTGGTTGCTAGGGTGTTGCTAGGTTGTTGCTAAGGTGTTGCTATGGTATCTGGGGTGGTTGCTAAGGTGTTTCTAGGTGGTTGCTAGGTGGTTGCTAAGGTGTTGCTATGGTATCCGGGGTGGTTGCTAAGATGTTGCTAGGTGGTTGCTAAGGTGTTGCTATGCGGTTGCTAAGGTGTTGCTATGGTATCTGGGGTGGTTTCTACGGTGTTGCTAGGCAGTTGCTAACGTTTTCCAGGTGGTTGCTAAGGTGTTGCTAAGTGGTTGCTAGGCAGTTGCTAACGTTTTCCAGGTGGTTGCTAAGGTGTTGCTAAGTGGTTGCTAGGCAGTTGCTATCGTTTCTAAAGTGGTTGCTTGGCAGTTGCTAATGTTTTCCATGTGGTTGCTAAGTGGTTGCTAGGCAGTTGCTATCATTTCTAAAGTGGTTGCTAAGTGGTTGCTAGGCAGTTGCTAACGTTTTCCTAGTGGTTGTTAAGGTGTTGCTAAGTGGTTGCTAGGCAGTTGCTATCATTTCTAAAGCGGTTGCTAGGCAGTTGCTAACGTTTTCCATGTGGTTGCTAAGTGGTTGCTAGGCAGTTGCTATCATTTCTAAAGTGGTTGCTAAGTGGTTGCGAGGCAGTTGCTAACGTTTTCCAAGTGGTTGCTAGGCAGTTGCTAAGTGGTTGCTAGGCAGTTGCTAACATTTTCCAGGTGGTTGCTAAGTGGTTGCTAGGCAGTTGCTAACATATTCCAGGTGGTTGCTAGGCAGCTGCTAAGTGGTTGCTAGGCAGTTGCTAACGTTTTCCAGGTGGTTGCTAGGCAGTTGCTAAGTGGTTGCTAGGCAGTTGCTTACGTTTTCCAAGTGGTTGCTAGGCAGTTGCTAAGTGGTTGCTAGGCAGTTGCTAACGTTTTCCAGGTGGTTGCTAAGTGGTTGCTAGGCAGTTGCTAACGTTTTCCAGGTGGTTGCTAGGCAGTTGCTAAGTGGTTGCTAGGCAGTTGCTAACGTTTTCCAGGTGGTTGCTCAGTGGTTGCTAGGCAGTTGCTAACGTTTTCCAGGTGGTTGCTAAGTGGTTGCTAGGCAGTTGCTAACATATTCCAGGTGGTTGCTAGGCAGTTGCTAAGTGGTTGCTAGGCAGTTGCTAACGTTTTCCAAGTGGTTGCTAGGCAGTTGCTAAGTGGTTGCTAGGCAGTTGCTAACGTTTTCCAGGTGGTTGCTAGGCAGTTGCTAACGTTTTCCAGGTGGTTGCTAGGCAGTTGCTAAGTGGTTGCTAGGCAGTTGCTAACGTTTTCCAAGTGGTTGCTAGGCAGTTGCTAAGTGGTTGCTAGGCAGTTGCTAACGTTTTCCAGGTGGTTGCTAAGGTGTTGCTAAGTGGTTGCTAGGCAGTTGCTAACATTTTCCAGGTGGTTGCTAAGGTGGTTGCTAAGCAGTTATTAGGTGGTTGCTAAGCCCTGGCTGGGGTGCCGGGGTGTCCAAACTTTTGACTGATAGCTGCTCCATACAGCAGCTCCTCCATACACTCACAGTACTGGAGGAGCAGGGGAGAGAAGGGGTTCCGTGCGCAGAGCTGCTCGTGTGTGAGATGGAACTCTGGGCCCCCCATTCATTTCAATGGGAAAACTTCGTACGACATTTGTACGAAAACCGTACGACGTATCGTCGAAACGTTAAAATTTTCGGAAAGAACGCGGTAAGGTCTATAGACCGTCCGATTTTTGTATTTGTATGTCAAAAATTGTGGCGGTTACGGACGTTTAAAATTTCGCCCCATTCATTCCTATGGGAAAAAAATGCGTACGTTTACGAAGTTTTTACGAAAACCGTACGATGTATCGCTTAAAAAAGCACAAGCAACCTATTCGGGTATAGGTCCTACGATACTGCAAAATTTCGTGGTTCTACGTCAAAAGCCCTAGGAGGAGATAGTGATTAAATTTTGCGAATAGAATAATAATAATAAGAATAAGATTACGAAGAACAATAAGTTGGCTTTTCCAAGCCAACTTAATAAGATTACGAAGAACAGTAAGTTGGCTTTTCCAAGCCAACTTAATAAGAAGATTACGAAGAACAATAAGTTGGCTTTTCCAAGCCAACTTAATTAGGTCGGCATGTCAAAATATAGTAATATGTAACCATGCAAACATCCAACTATTTTAATATTATATCTTTAAAACAAGCATTTAAAACAAATAAATTTCAATTCATCCTAATTTTAATGCTTGGGCTCATACGCTGTCACTCACCAGCTGCAGGAGGTTGTACAGAGTCTCACTCAAGACAGCAAAGACTTTCTCATTGGCAAATGCCTACAAATAATACATTAGCACATTAGTACATTATTAAGTTATTAAGTTCATTATTTAGCAGCTACAGCACCTCTTACTGTATTACAGATGTTTTTTCTATGATTAAACACTGCATACCTCTTTATACGCATGCAGATAGGACACAATTTGAAGAAAATGATGGCGGAAAGCTGGGTCATCTGGGATTTTTCCAAAGCAGAGAAGTGCCGGCTGGGTCAGGTTAACCATAAGCCTGGGACAGAAGAAGAATGAAGGGTTGAATGAATATTGGTGCTTCTTATTCTTGTCCATTTTACACAAAATCGTACACAGACTGATCTGTTGTATACTAGATGTTTTTCAGCTGCATGTGTGAACAGACCTGATGCAGGCATCAAACAGGGGTTTATCTTGTCCATGCTGGGTTATGATGGGCAGCAGGTCATTCTGAAGAATCTGTCCTGCTCCAAGCTGCTGTCTGATGTCCCTCGTGTCATCTTCATGTCTCAGGTAGCGGATCAAGTCCTTTACACTCTCTTTATAAAAAAAAAAAAAAAAAAAAGAAAGAGGGGTTGAAATTTAGGATTTAAAAAACAGTGTAATAATGTAATAACATCATCTTAAAACAGTTTAAAAAAAAAAAAACTTCAAGCAGTTCAGCTTGGTTTGATGGTTTGTGATCATCCATCTTCCTCTTCCTCTCTGGATTATATTGCAGAGGTTTTCAATTTGGTAAAATCAAAGAAAAGTGGCCTCTTACTTTTTCCCAGAGCTGTATATTACATCAAACATCGATGTACTTAATTTATAACTAAATATACAAAAACATACAAAAAAAAACAGAATTAAATATACAAGAAATACAGAAATACATAAATTTTGCAGAACAAAATATACAGTAAGCATAGAAACAAAAATATCAAAATATAATTAACTACACCCAACTTAATAGTCCAAAAAAGACTGACCAAAATATAGCAAAATACAGACTAAAGAAAGCAGTGCTAAGCAAGGAACTATGAACTATTTGCAAAATATTAGACAAAGATAATGTGTAAATATACAGTATTTGCAAATATATACATAAGAGTCATATAGTAGATTAAATATACGACAACCATTCTGTATGCACATAATTTATTAGACAGAATATGGTAAAAAACAATACATATATACATTTGAATATTATCAGCAGACTAGGGCTGCAACTAATGATTATTTTGGTAGTCGAATAATCTGATAACGATTATTTCTGCCATGTCCTCCATCTCTAAAAATGATAGAAACAGCTGAATATAAGATTTAAAAGCCATTTAAATGTCTGGATGTTTTATAAAAGTGGAAAGTTCTGATTATTTAGTGAGTAAATATGTAATCCGTTGTGTTTGTGCACTTTTGGAGACACAGACTAAATTGTAAATTGCTGTAAACTGTGTGATTAATCCATTTACCCATTATCTCCCATTGCACTTCTGTTTTCAGCACTTTGTGTAATGTGATACTGTTAAAAATTAACGATTAGTCGACAATTAAATTTGTTACAGCCCTACGGCAGACTGTAAACAACATAAACAGATACTGTGGCTCGGGTATTTAGCAGTATAATGCTCATGTACAGTGTACGAGTGTTGCAGAAAATATATTATACCGTGCATTTAAAAAGTGATCTATGGAGCATTACACTTACCGAGACAGTCCGGCTCTTTGTGGTAGGTTTCCCCCTCCAAGTAGCCCAGGGCACTGCAAGTGGCCAACAACTCACAGTTCATCATGTACAAGTCCATACAGCACTGCGCCTTCTATGGGTGTAATATGGTCTCAATCTGAAACAGATTAAAACATATGGCATGTCAATCATCATTTCAGTTTTACATTGTTTAAAAAAAGTGTGGCGTGTTTAAAGAATAAATACTTAAAGACTGAACTGTGTGAGTGCTCTTCTGTAACACTGCTGCCAGTCTGCTGTAAACCAGAAGCCGGCAGAGCGATGAGGAAGCTGTGTAACTCAGAGTTATGCAACTGTGACACTTACCCATAATGCTTCTAGTTAACCTACTTTCACTGGAGGAGGGGAGGGGGGTGTTGCTTAGCCCTGTCTATACAACACACCTACTCACCTCAGACACATTTACCAGTAGTAATACCATGTAAACATAGACTACATAGTATATTGCAGCCTAGAGATTCTGACCTCTGAATAGAAAAAATGTAAACAAACATATACACATATTCCATACCGGTGTCAGGAAACAAAAAATATTAAGGTATGGGTCTTATGTGATATGATTATGTTTATGACTTATGTTCCTTAATACAATTGTCTACTAAAACATACAGCTTTGACAATTTGATTTTAATTCATTTTATTTTTAGCTATATTTTTGTATATGATTTGATGATAATATAGTAAAATATAATTGAGACTTTTACCAGATTGTAACACAAGTCAATGTTTTCACATGTTATGATACTAATAATGCACTCCTTATATCCATGTTTAAAGTAAAACACATAATACTGAACAGATATTATCTGTCTCTAATAGATATTAAAAATAAAACTGTGAATTTTGCTTTTGGTACAAACAGTAAAAAACGGTGGCCCACATGGCCCTAAAATAATCTAATAAATAATATCAATATTTCAGGGCATTTTTGCAAAAAAATATTAAGACATTTTTTTTTTACAAATGGCAATATTTTACATAATTTATAAGATACAATATGGCACACCCCTAATATGTGGTATATAATACACTGCATGATGACCATCAGTTATTTGCTTAATATTAATTTAATTATCTGTTTAAAAATGAGGCCAGAGAATATCACCAATATCTTCTAAGTTGAGCTGAAATTTTAAACAAACAATTAACTGATTAATGAAGCAATTATTGAGCATTTTGTGATTCTACCTCAAAAGCTGTGGGACGTGATAGTGATTATATTTGCTGAAAATAATAATAATAATAATAATAATAATAATAATAATAATAATAATAAGAGGAAGATTACACAGAACAGTAGGTTGTCTTTTCCAAACAAACTTAATTAACGTTAGTGGCTAGTTCAAAATATTCACATATGAATATGTGGTCTTAATCTAACATTTATCACCCAGTTACACCGGTCAGCTTTACTTTATTCATTCATTTAAAGCTTGGAACATAACAAAACCACTAATATACAGACATTATACTCCTCCAAAACTTTTTTTTAAAGAACACAAACAGACATTCAGCTAAAATACAGTGTCCTTTTCCTAGCCTTACTAGCTAACTAAGCTAACTAGCTGTGGTTAGCTCGTGAGCTAACCTAAACATATTTAGGCAGCAGGCTAACCGTGAGTTAACTAACTACAGCCTCCAAAACTAAGACAAAAACCCCAAACTTACCAGAGACATCTGGCTTTAAAGTGACAGAAAAATTCTAACAGCCTTTGTCCAACAGTCCTCTCAGTCTAAAACGTTTTACTGAGCCGTTCCAGTGGTTTAAAGGTGGAATATTAAAGTTTCACCACACTACTCCTCCATGGCTGCAGCCCCGGCTTTCCCTCTACAGCCTCATCTCGCGCGCAAATTTTACATTCGCACTCGTTCACAGAATCGATTCATTTGAACAGTCTAACTGATTCATAAATCTGAAGCCTTCATGTTGCTTTATGAATAATACTATAATCATTGAAAATAAAAATTCAATTGGCAATAAAAACGAATATACAAATAATAATAATAATAATAATAATAATCAAAATATTTTACATTTATGTTAAAATAGCAGCCTCGTTTAATCAATTCAATGTATTTTATAAACTGTTTATATACGTTTATATATCTGTTTTGCATGATGTGTCGCACCAAAATAGAATATGAGCATTCCACCTTAAACAGTAAGCGTTACCAGAAACGTTATTTCTAATGAATGAGACTTTGGAGTTACCTTTAATACAGCGTGAACTATTTAAGGTGGAACGTTTAGAGCTGAAAGAAAAGTTGTCAAACAGTAAGACAATTTTATGCTATATTATTATTTTTACTGGACATAAAATAGATTAAAAACTGAATCAACTATGTATTATTGAATGGAGCGATAAACGATTCAGGGCTGAATCAGTGAACTGTTGAATCACTGAATCAGTTCTGTAATGTGAATCAGTCTTTCGTCACTGCCGCGAGTGTCGTCTTTCTTAAAGGTATCGTGACACATTTTCACTGTTAATAAAAAGAGCAAAAAAGTCTGGAGGGCAGGTTTATCCAAGTTATTTCTGATTTATTCATACATAAATAACATGCATTATATCTCTACTGTTGGAGTAGCGCCATTAAAAATAAACATAAATTAAATACATTATTTTTGCTATGCAGGCTATAGTGCAATGGATGATTATACATTTAAAGGATGATTATTAAATAATATTACAGTACACTACACAACGTAGTTTCATATATCAAAGCTGTATTAGCCTATTTTAGCCAAAGCTGACAGTTGACAACTTTTTATCGACCCTCCCTCAGACAGTAAGCACAGACTATTAATATGGATCAATACCACAAATATAGCTCACCTATAATAGCTAACAGTATGACACCTACCTTAATAATATACGGTTCCTGTTGTCAATCAGAAACTCCTTCCCAGTTTCCAGTAAGGGATCATAGAAGAGTATTACAGTAAACTGAAGGATAACAGACAGTCTAACCAGGATTCACACCATTCCAGAAACTGGGATTTCATAGGAACACAGTTTAAAAGTTAATTAAGCGCGATTCCGTAAACAATTTACACACCGTGTGCTTTAACTAGTCTCTATTAAACGCGCTGATTTCACTACAGACAGAATGAGGAGATCTGGAAGAGTTATAGTGGAGTTATTATTAAAGCGCTCCCCCTCTGACATGGATAATGGTTTAATCCAGTCACATTCAGCACTGCGTGACAGCGGCCGCTAGCTGTAACATGACGTCATTACCAATTTCGCATCCCAAACATCCTCGCTAGGACCTAGGCTGAAAATTATCCTCTTTAATTATTTAAGAGAGGAAGTTAATTTATTATTCATTTTTAGTACTTTAAATAAACAATACCAGACAAAATTTTGGACACACCTTACATTCTGTGTTTTTTTTAATTATTTTTAAGTGTTCTACATTGTAGATTAATACTAAAGTCATCCAAACATGGGATTATTTAGTAAACTAAACACTGTAAAACAAACCAGAACATATGTTATTTTTTACACACTTTAAAGTAGCACCTCCTGTTTACATGATAGTTTTCTCAGTTGTAAAGTTGTGAAGAGGTAGAGTTGATATACAGTGAATAGCTCTATTTGAGTAATGTACTAATCCATATTATAGCAAGAACTGCTCAACCAAGTAAAGAAAATAAAATACTTTGAAATAAATGAAATAAAGGTCAGGCAATCCAAAACATTTAAAGAATTTTGAAAGCTGCAGTCACAAAGACCATCAAAAATATTATGATGAAATTGGCACTTATCAGGACCACTCAGGAAAGGGAGAGCAAGAGTTACATGTGTTACGCAGGATAAGTTAATCAAAGTTAACAGCCTCAGAAACCACAAGTTAACAGCACCCCAGATTAGAGCTTAAATGCTTCAGTATTTTGGTTTGTTTAAGTTTATACATGATTTCTTATGTGCTCTGACTATAAATATTACTGTATAATGTAGGGAAAAATAATAAATAAACACATTAAATGAGAAGGTCAAATGTGATCAAATGTATGTGTGTTACAACATTAGCGCCATAAATATGGATTTAATATTAAAACCATTCTCTTTATGTATCTCTGCTTATATATACCTTTTCTACAGCTCTTATCTTTGCATTGCTTGGTGGTTGGTATTGCGTTGTTCAATATTTGCTAGGATGATGCTATGGTATCCCAGATTATTAATATGGTATTGCACAGGAGATAAAACAATGTTGCCAGATTGTTGCTACATGGGTGCTACAGTATTGCTTGGTGGTAAGAGTGTGTTCAGGACCATCTTTTTGGTAGCAGTCATTAATTAGTAAAGCTGTTTAGTGTAGTGTAGTTTAGTGTAGTGTTTCCGTGTGGGTGTATTTAGACAGCTATTTGTGTCCAAAGCTGCTCTGCAGTAAATCTTTTTAGTATCTATTTATACTTAATCTATAGCTCTACAGATAGCAGAGCGACAGAGACAATGGTACACCTGTGAATTTCTGTGTATATTTTTTTACTTTATTCCTAGGTACTAATACCAATAATACATCATTAGCAAAATGTCTCATACTCATTATAATATAGTAATTAAAAACCTTATTTATACTATTGTTTTTAAACTAAAATTAGACCCAGAATATTTTTAGCCTAGGCTGCTTTTATAAGACAAGCATTCTGTATAAAAATATAAAAAAAAAAAATTGACAGCATTTTCTTAGTAATGTGCATGGTGTACTGAAATGTGTGCGATTATTGAAATTTAGGACAGTCTCTAAATTGTTTCATAACACCATTCAGATGCAGCTGTAACAAAACTAACCATAAAATAAAAAGTATTTGATATGAAGAAATAGCATCACTATTAACACATTTTGTGTACCTTTTACAAATATGCTGTTATTTTGCTAATACACTATTGTCAAACATTGACAATATGCAAGAATATTCATAAATGAATGTAAAAAAAATTGTTAATTTTTTGACAGAATATGACTACCTTTTGCATACGTTTTTGGAATTTTTAAGCACAATGTTAGAAGCCTAAATGCACAGAGCTATTCCTCAACCACATGGGGGCAGAAAAGCCTTTTTTACTCTGAGTACAATCCCTGTGACTGGGATCCAAAACATCACATCTCCCATTGTAAAATCATGCTGTGGGTAATTGTCTGAGAGAAGTTGTCTCTGCTGTAGTTATTTCTGTAAATGAGCGTGAGTAATTAGTGAGCATGTTTTCATACTGCCAACTCAACTGCACCTCATCTTCTCCCACTCGGCCTAAACATCTCTCAGTGCTGAAGCTGCTGGGGTAAATTGGAGATGGTTGGAGATGAATTGTAAGGAAGAGTAGTGCAGTAAGTGCAGTGAGTGGATCAGCTAAAGTGCAGTTGCTAAATGTAATCAAATTCTCCCAGCCATGCTGTAAAATCTTGTAGAAATCCTACAGTTAATTCATTTACACCTTTTCATTTCATGTGTCTTGAGTATTAGAATTGTGCCTGAATTTGGTCAAACCACGTACAAATGCAAGTATAAACACACCAATAATCATTTGAGCCACATGTCATATTAGTGTGATCGCATCTGTCTCTCCAAGATGCATTCCACAACCAAAACTCCTCCCAGTACAACAAAACACCAGTAATAATTGCAACAAAACTAGCTAATCTGCATATTTCATCCAAACCAGCAACTACATTTCAGTCTGATTAACTGCAGTTTAGTTAGTTTACTAAGTGGTTAAAATATCATCAGGATATAATCAAGAAACTGGATTTGTTTTATTCAGTTTCTCTACAAATAAAAGCAGGATAAACTCTTTTTAAAACCTGTGACTATAAACAAAACAATGAATACACAGGTGTTCCAATACTTTGGTCCATGTATTTTTCTAAAAATGTACAGTTTTTTTTGTCCTACCAGCTTTTTGTGAGTGTATGAATGAACCAGGTCAGATTAGGTACTAGTGTGTACTATATGTATTTAAATGAGATGGATTTAAGTGTTGATTGAACCCAGCAGATCTAGATAAATAAATGAACAAAAGTGACTGTCTCTTCTTTTCAGAGAAGTCGTTCTACTAGATTTTGGAGCAGCATCGCTGTGAGGATTTCAGGAACAAGCGTTTAGAAAAACACTATACCAAAAGTCATAGGACAATTTTCTTGCCCAGTCATTTTTGAACTGTCCCATAGAAGATAAAAACACTACACTGAAGTGCAGGAAATGCATGGATGTGGAATCTGGAGTTCATAAGGACAATTCCAGCCAGACACTGCAGGACATGACAATTACCTCCCATTCCAAAATAGAATATCCCATCCATGCATACTCTATATCAGGCCTCGCTCCAACTCCCATAATTCGCGTCAACTTGAACACTGGACAGTGTTCAACAATACATCCTCACTCATAAGATAACACCTCAACATTTTATTATTTTTTAAATAATTTTTACAATTTACATACTGCAGTCTGATGGCTTTTGGCAGGTCAGTGTTTTGATTTTATCTGACAGAAGCCCGTCCAAGACCTTTAACTAAAGCCTTAAACTCCACCGCCCGCCCCACCAACTAGCCTCTATTCTCACCTGTAATATTCATCTAATGATGGACTGATGTTGAGGCCCTGGCTTTATCATGAGAAAAGAAGAGCTGAAATAATGACCATAATAACTTTAATATCCCACTTGACATTTGAGAAAAAAATCATTTTTTCAATAACCAAGGCTCTTGAAGCTGCCCCACGGTGGCGATTAAATACCTTCATATGCTCCTACTTGTATTCTCTCTGCAGCTTTATTGTTCTCACACTTTTGGATGGAAAAATAACTCTGTGATAGCGAGAAGCCTACAATCAGTCATGATGATCCAACATCCTGGTATCAACTAACATTCCTTTCACTGAATACAATCAAATGCTCACAGAAAAGCTGCAAAATTCTGTAAAAAGACTTAGAGGAGGTGGTCTGAGACAGATTTTAAAGGGACACCATTCCAATTCCTTAAACCACTTCAGAATATGGTCTGAGACGCATTTAAAACAGACACAAATCCAATCGCTCAAACCAATTCAGAGAATAATATGAGATGCATTTAAAATGAACACATATCTAATTTCTTAAACCACTTCAGGAGGTTGTCTGAGACCCATTTTAAACAGGCAAAAATATGACCCCTCAAACCACCTCAGGAGATGTTGTGAAACGCATTTAAAACAGTCACATATCAGATCACTAAAACCACCAACTAAATTATATATATAGATATAACCAATTTTGATAAACTACATTAACTCTTTGAATCCTAGGTTTGGATTTCAGACTAAACAATGAGTATCTGTCACCCAATAACTGAATGGGTGATAACACTCATATACTAGTGTCTGTCTCACGAAGCTGCCTCATGGTGGCAGTTTGGTGCCCTCGTATCCTTGAATTCTCTCTGCAGCTTTATTGTTCTCTCTCATTTGGATGTGGAGCGACTGGGCGTGCAGTCGAGCCGAGAAAAAAAGCTCTCACTATCTCTGATAGTGAGCCCGGCCGTCTTTATCACCTCAACAACGCCAGTGAGAATCACTCACACTTAAGAGGCTGTTGCCATGGTGACATACCCGCTGCTTATTCCAGCTTTGCCTGCCGTTTACAGTACCCTCCCATCTCGGTAGCGTTCAGCTGCAGTCACACCTCACTCTGCCTGAGGTCGACAAATAGGTTTGAAAGTGGCACTGAAATGAAGCTCACACCTCAGGTGCTGTAGATGATGTTTTGGAAATCGGGGTGCCAATGTGTAGGCCGGGTATGGATACTGAGATCAGGCAATAAGCTGGCATAGCAGTTTGGCATATAAGTGCACTGGGAGCTGGAGTGTGCGGATCTTGGTGCATTTGTTTATGTTTGCCTCAGGCTTGCATTAATAAGCTCAGGCCAAGAAGCCTTAAACCACATATTTATGAATTTGCAGTGTGTATGTGTTGAGCACAGGCATTTTACCTGATTCATAAAACTGCATTAGATCATGGCTTTAACTGGCCTTTATATCCTCCACGTATCCACCAGCTCTTGGAACATGGCTGTGAGGATTTGCTTCCATTCAGTCACAAGAATTCCATAAATCTAAAATGTATTTGGTAATGCTTTATAATATTGAGATTTTAAGGGATAGACAAAAACAAAGCAGCACATAATTGTGAAGTGGAACGAAAATTATACATGGTTTTCAAAATTGTAATCAAATAAAAAGTTTTAAAAAGTGTGATGTGCATAAGTATTTATTAACCCTTTACCCTTAAATAAAAATAGAACAATCAATTGCCTTCAGAAGTCACTTAATAAGTTAATAGAGTTCATTTAGTCTCAGTATAAAAACACCTGTTCTGTGAAAGCCTCAGTGGTTTGCTGGAAAAGGCCTAATCCCATTTCACCCCTTGGCCCTACCCTTACCCCTACCCCTCTGTTTTGTGTGTGCACGCCAAGGGGTAGGGGTGTCCTAATTTTTGTTAGGCTGGAGGATTAGGGGGAAGGGATAGGGCCTGATAGCCCTTCATAAGGAGATTTTTCAGAGGCACACTTCAAACCGAGGGGTTTGGTAAGATGGCGGAAGAAACGACCAAATAAACGCACAAATGTAAGTATTTTCCTTGTTAAAAGTGACCTTTACCCGAATTAAAACTGATCGCTAGTAGTTTGTCTTAGTAGCTAGCTAACTTATCTAACTTTCCGATTCCACCTTAAATGGTGCAACAGACGGCAGGAGCTGCAGCATTCAAGGCAGAATGGAAAAATAAAATAAAATAAAAGGTAATCAAAGCTAATTTTAACTCTCCATCACAGAGACATTAAGGAATGGACAATAATAATTCATTTCTGCAACATTTTCCCTCTTTCTGAAAACATACAATGTCCTAAACTTAACTAGTTACCCAGCAGCTAGCTTACTAAACTTTAGCACTCCTGATGACGTATAGGGTGTTTAAAGGGTTGTCCCAATTCTTAGGGTGGAGGATTTCACCCCTTCCCCTTATAACTCTGATCCAAGGGGAAGGGTTAAGCTAGAAAAGAAGGGGTAGGGTAAGTGGTAGGGCCAAGGGGTGAAATGGGATTGGGCCAAAAAATACCATCATGAAGCCTAAGAATTCACCCAACAGATCAAAAATAAGTTGTGGAGACGTGTAAAAGAGAGTTTTAGCATTGAGCATACCAAGCAGCACTGGAAAAAAGTATTCTACAACTGCAAACCTTTCAAGACATGGCCATCCAAGGTAAGCTCTGGTCAGAGAAGCAGACAAAGAAGGCCCATGGTCACTCTGGATGAGCTTCAGAAATCCACATCTCAGGTGGGAGAATTTGTCCACAATACAACTATTAGTAATGCAGTACAAAAATGTAAGTTGGTGGTTTTTAGGTGACAATTTGTGAAAACGTTCGAGGTCCATACTTTGCATTAATTTTGCAGTTCCACTGGAAATGATGGGAGCAGCGAAGCCAATAGTATAAGCCACATGCGATCACTGGCATATGGAAATGATAAGGAATTTTGCCATGGTTGAGGTTGTAGGACACTTTTGAACTCCAGTGTATGTACGAATTGCTTAACATCCAGGAAGGTCACATAGAGGTATGCGGACAGGGATGGTAAAGGTTAAAACTGATATATTGATTTTTTTTCATACATGATATTTAACTACGGACAATGTTAGGACTTTGGCCATGCCAGGCATCCATTAACTGCAATCTTTGTCTCCTGCTTTTGGGATCTGGAGATACATCAAATCCTTAAACTATTATACTCTTTGCTTCAAAGCTCTTCATTATGAATTCAACATTAAAACCCATTCAGCCTGTGCTGCTGAAGGTGAAACATCATGTAAATTCAGGCATGCCTCATTTCTGACAGAGCCTACTCACGTTCTTCCATCAGTCATTTTCCCCCCGCAGGCGCTCTTCAGTTTAAAAACTGTATAATGTTGGTGCTTCTTCAGGCTTAGCCCATCATTATTTCTCTACCTTACAAGATCTGCATGTTGATTAGCTTTAATGCTAGATGCTACAGAAGCTTTCCCTGACTAGGCCTCATTTTATATATTCTTTGTTTATAGTATATTTCCTCAGCTATTTTTGTATCAAAAGTTTCACAGCCCTCCTTATCCCTTAGTATTTTAATCTGCTCAAATATGCAAACTGTCACTGCTTTGATTTGGCAACATATATTCTGCTTGATTCAAAAGGCAATCTGGACTGAAGAACTCCTTATAACAAAAATCTTAAACTCAAAATTGGTGTTTTCCCCTTTTTGCTGTTTAACATTTGGTAATCGGATGGTGGGGAACACATATTACATCAAATTTCTTATCTAAGATCTGAATCCAAACTCCATAGAGCATTCCAAAAGAACATCACAGACACTCTTTTTTTTTACAGATTTAATCTCTGGACTCCCACTTGAATCTGTCATATTGACTGGAGTGGCCAGTGCCATATCATTTACATTATTGATGCTTATTCATTGACCACTGTCTCTTTATGAATGTCATCTATAAAAAAAACATTCCATCAAGACAGAAATCCTTTAGAATAGGACTTAAACCACTAGACGCTTGGCTACTATGAATAGGAGATTGCTGGTTCGAGTCCCGTTCATGTTGCCTGCCACTTAGCTGCCAGAGCCCTGAGAGAGCGCAATTGGCCTTGCTCTCTCTGGGTGGGTAGATGGCGCTCTTTCCTCTCATCAAAACAAAGGACGGTCTCGATCAGCACAGGGCATCTTTGAGCTGATGTATCAGAAACGAGTCGCTGCGCTTTCCTCCAAATGTGCTGGTTATTTGGTAATCATGGGCGTGATAGTGGGGGGAAAAGTGGACCTGACTACCCAGGGCCCGAGTAGGGAGAGGGGCCTATGAAAATCCTGATTTTTTTTTTTTGCTAACGTTTCTTGTGTACTGGCATGGATAGGGGCCCTCTGACATTGAGAGTGTACAGGGCCCAGGATTTGCTTCTACGCCCCTGTTGGTAATGATGCATCAGTAGCAGCTTAAAAAGAGGCGGTGGCTGACCTCACATGTATTGGAGAAAGCATGTGCTAGTCTTCACCCTCTTTTTGTTGGGGCATCACTCGTAATAGTAATTTATTTAGTTTAGTAATTAGTAATTAGTAATGTGAATTTATATATTTACGAAACAATCAGTAATAAATGCGAGCGAGTGTGTGAAATGGCTACAGGAGGCCAATATATCCAAACACTGGTTATATATGTTTGCCCCACCCGCTCCTTCAAAGAAGCCAAGCTCATACAGGTTGCCAGATTGACACACAGTGGCAAGCGACAACAAATTTTACTCTGTAGCTGATCATTGAATATATATGTTTCATTGTCCAAAATGCCCATCTCTACTATGCTATTGGTGGTAGTAAATTACCCAACTATTGTTAGTGCACCTTCCTGAAGCTTAGTGATTATCTGTTTCAAATAAGGTACGCCCACCACCTGCTCCTCTGGGCCATGTCCACAACAGGCCTAACTCCTGTGGGACGGGGCACCCGCAGCAGTGGTATGTTTTATTTTATGCTGGTGTTTTTAGCAAACCACTTATTAAGAAATAATTTCCTCTCTCTCTCTCTCTCTCTCTCTCTCTCTCTCTCTCTCTCTATATATATATATATATATATATATATATATATATATATATTTTTTTTTTTTTTTTTTTTTTTTACATATTTCTGTGTATTTTGTATCAAAATGTTTATATTTGTGAAAAATACACTGTCCAGTGATCTCCTGGGGACATTGACATTTTGCAAAGATCACTAACTGCAAGAGTGCAACTAGATTCTTTCTGAGATTATTTCCCATCATGCTTCTGGTGGAGTTTCCATACAATACATATTACATATTAAATTACAAATAATGTGTATATAAATACTGTAATTTATCAGAAACTCACAACTTTTGTCCCCATTAACAGTTTGTTTTCCTGCCACACTGTTAGTTCTGAGTTCAACTCAGCCTATAAGCTTCTTTTCCCCATTTTTTGCTACAACCTTGTATAGTACACAGGAAATCAACACTGTTAGTGTTATATTAACACTGAGAGTGTAAAGTTTAACACTAACAGTGTTGATTTAACACTGCCAAATTTCCTGTGTAAAGAATCACAGTTTCACTGCTGTACATTTGCCTTTGTTTTAGATTAATGCAATAATGAACACCATTCTTGCAAAATGTGTATTTATTAAACTTGTTTTCATCAAAAATAACACTGCACAAATAAATAACTGTGCAAAATTAAATAACTTTAAATATAATGACTTTAAAATACTGTACATATTAAAGTAAGAACCATAAAAGGCATATTAACTGCAAAATGTGTTCTTTTTCAAATCGTTTCTAAACAGTCACGAGAAATATTTTTGCCTTGCGGCTTCCCGTAGCTCTTCTTCTATTGGTTGTTGACATTGTTTAGGTCACTATTTGCGTGAGCCTAGTCTCAAGACTTATAATAATATTAAACACGGTTGATTTTATCTAAACACCAGGACGAGACTCTAGCCAGACTCTTGTGATTTTTATCCCGACTGGAAGTTCTGTAACACTGAAATTGCTTGAAAATTGTTAGGTGTAAGGTCGGAATAAAGCACTGTTATAGCGGATCATCAGAGCACATTTTTTCCCAAAATCCAGCTCATATTTTATTTATTTATACTAGAGACCACAACTAGACATTTTAAAATGAATATAAAAATGATGGAATGAGACCTTAAGTCTTACATTTTCTTTAATCAAAGGAACAAAATCATCTTCACTACATTTATAACAGTGGGTTTAGAGATAAGACCCCTGGCTGTAAATCATTTTTATGCTCTTTAGTGCAGTCTGCTAAGTTCTTATTTCTGTCGATGTGTGTAGTCCGCCAGCTTATTCACAGTGAATGGCAGTCTGCCACAGGCTGGTGTCCTGGGCAGGCAGACTGCTGCCAAGTTTGAAAGTGTGTAATCTCCTGGGCGAGGTCCAGAGCAGACTTTAAGCTTAAATCACGCTGTCAGAAATTAAAGCAGGTGTGAGTATTAAGGGGTTCTGCCCATAAAGATACACCATATACTCAATTTTAAAAGACCCAGTAAAGAACAGTAAAAACAACTTTGAAAAGACTGTACTGGATTTAAACATTTCTGTGCATACAGCAATGGAAAAGCCAGAATGCAAACTTGCAAAAAAACATTTAAAAGCTTTACTTAAGCTACTGACACAGCAGAACTTTATGTTGTAACATGGTGCTGTATTACTCTAGGGAAACAAAAAATCTTGATCTTTATTGATTTTTTCATTAAAATGAACTAAAATAAACATTATTGCACATTTTATGCTCAACACAGCTATATAATGTGCCTGTAACCATTTATAAGTAGCCAAAAATTTAATCGACCCATTAGGGGCTTAGAAGATATTAATAATAAATATAAACAAATGTACACCATATGTCCTAATGTTTGTGGACACCCATTCTAATGACAGGAGCTGTATAATTGACGCTGTTGTTGCTAAACGTAATTAAATATTCACAGAAATTAAAATCTAGTTGAATTCCTCCCATCTGCAGTGGAATTAATAGTGAACAATGAATATTTAATTAACCAATTAACGTTGGCCTGCAGGCCCTGAAACTGATTAGGGCACATTACAAAGCAAAAATGACTAATGACATCCAACTTATTGCTAAATCCTAAAACAATCAAAGCAGAACCCCACAATTAGCAGCTCCTAAAGCATCTTTAAATGCGTGTGTGTACATCACGCAATGCAGTTGTGCTATTTTTGCCCTGCCATAAAAAATTTAGGACAGGAAGAGCTTAGCGTCAGCAGGGCTACAGCTGTGACTTACAATGGGCCTTCCTCCTGACTGAACACACACACCTCCGGCATCACCGCTGATCAGAGGCGGTCTTTGCATAGAGGCATTGCTAGGCAACTGCCTTGGGCCCCTCCCACTGCAGCCCACTGTAGGGGCCCCATACTTAGCTGCAAAATCCCATAGGCCTACAGCTGGTAATTGGGGCCCTTTGGACAGTAATTCACAGATAGTGAGTTCATAATTGGTGATTTTTGTGTGTTTAAAATGGAAACAAAGACAACACAATAAATTACAAAGAAATACAGATTCCGTCCACTCTCTTTCGCGTTAAAATGGAATATTCCATCCATGCCATGTGGTCATGCCGGTGAACCACTAACACGCTGCTTGTGAAAGACGGAATTAAGGTGAAATTAAGTGTACAAGTGGGATGTGAGCGAAAAAAGAAAAAAGAAGGAACAGGCTAAACTAAAAACAGATGCTCTTTCAAAACTGATAAGCTTTTTTAGTGTGTCAGCACCACCGGACCCGAAGGTTTTGGTGGAGGAGGAGGACGAGGAGGTGCCATATCCTCATTTATGAACCATCCCCACTTTTTTGTTTTTCCAGAAACATGCACTGACCTTCTTTGGGTCTCCTTCACCTAAACCTTTAGCAGGGATTGTATGGAAAAATATCAAATCAGGTATATAAATGAATTAGAGTCAGGGATGAAAATTAAAATACCCTACTGCTACAAATATGCCTAATTGGCATATTATTCTATTATTTATTATTATTTTATTATTATTATTCTATTATTATTTATATCTAGGTTACAGCTTGTCTTTGTTTTTTCTACATGTCTGTATTAATTTTAAACATTTCATGTTATTCAGGCAAATAGAATAAGCATGCTCGTTGTGCTTCGGGAAACTTGCTCATTGTTAACCAGTGTTGGGCACCTTAATTTGAAAAATCAGTTATATTTACTAGTTACTAACGGAGATACCCCACTAGTAAAAGTAATTGACTTACTTTAAATTATGTAAATTCTATTATTTTTATTAGAAAAATAACAAACGAAAATAAACCCAAAATGTTGACAAAAATATAATATAACGAATTTCAAAACATAGAAACGAAAAACGTTAAAATGGTATTGATATAACATAATATAATATAACAGCTGCATCAAACAGTTTAGCGTCAGTCACATGGAAAGCATGCGCGGCATTGCATTTAAAAAAAAATAATAATAAGATCCTATCAAGTGAAGTAAAATATATGGTAGTAAAAAAATATTAAATTCACATATTTATTGATATTTAAACAAGAGAAATCAGGCAAAATGCGCCGCACTGCGCTGCTCGCGCGCTCTCTCTCTTGCTCTCTCTCTCTCTTCCGCAGCGCGGAACTGAATTCAGCGCGAGGCTAGAAATAATTTGAAAACTCAGTTTAGTTAAATAAATTAAGATGAGTGAGGACCTGTAAAGTTAATCAAATATTGTCAAATATAAAGTATAGGTTGAGGTTTTGGTGAGCTGTTTCAATTATTTGAAACTGAAACTAACTGAAACTGATATTATTCTGCGCACTATTAGATAGCTTTTGATTGTGTTTTAAATGAGTTTTTATTTTATATTAATTATTTTTTATTCATTTTAAATATTTTTAGTATTTTATTGATCAATATTTTTTTTATTGATGGGCCCCCAAGCTAAATTCGCCTTGAGCCCCCAAATTGCTAAGTCCGCCACTGCCGCTGATGCAGTGGCATCGTGATTTTGTGTTTATCACGTTTTTCATGAACAAGTCTTTCAATCCCCAGACAGTCTGAACAACAACATCTGCGTGATAATAAAGAATCCGATCACAATTCTCCTGGAAAAGCACTCTTAATTGGTTAATTGGCCAAAAAATTATACACACAGTTTTTCTCCTTTTTTACAAATGTGGTACAGTATATCATATAGCACAGGGATTCTCAACCTTTTCTACCTTACGGCCCACCTGTTTACAACTTGAAAGCGTCAAGGCCCCCCTAATAATAATAATAATAATAACAACAATAATAACAACAATAATAAAATATCTAAATGAACAGAGTATAATAAACTCTTGCTACCATAAATTTACCCTAAAACGGTGATTTAGGCTTTCCAAATATAGCACATGAACTTCTTACTGGAAACATGCTCTAATATTGTGCTTCTTTTGTCTTTTTACCTTTAAATATACACATAAGTGTAGCACGGTTTGATCGGCTCGCTGCGTGGGCGTGTCTGTGACGTTTTTTTTATTTTTTTTATCAGAGTGTCTATTTGCACCCGGGTGCAAATAGCACGTGCCTTTTTTTATTCAAATGAAGCAACAGGTGTAGTCAGTCATAAGTTTAAGATTTTTAATCAACCTCACTGTGATCTATAGTTCTAAACAGAGGACAAGTTTTCAGCTTGTCCTCTGTGGTTGAAAGGCAGCTGTTCTGTGTGTAAGAGACTCGTATTTGCCTCGCTGAGCTTGTATGTGCCTCTCTCACACACAGCTGAACTGTTTTGTCGGAGGGCGGGGCTGCGCTCATGCAGCTGCTCTCTCTATTGAAATGAATAGGATGGGGGACGGGGAGAGGTTGTGTCTTTCTTGCGGGCCGCACTTACAGTAAAATTAGATCGTGGCCCACAAAATATTGATCTGCGGACCGCAAATGGCCTCGAGTTTGAGACCCCTGATTTAAAGTGCTCACTACAGAGAAAAACTTGCAGATGGCACCTTAACTCATAATTGGATTCACCTGTGTATATAGGTCAAGGGTCAATGAGCTTTCAAAACAATGTGATAAAGGTATATAAATCCATAAAATGACAAGGGTGCCCACATTTGTGCACCTGACTCATTTTGTTTAAATAATTATTGCACACTTTCTGTAAATCCTATAAACTTAACTTCTCTTCTCAAATGCCACTGTGTCCGTCTGCTATATAATATATAATATTTAACTGAAATTGCTGATCTAAATATCTAATAATTTATAAAGGAAAAATGATGACAATTATCAGGGGTGCCCAAACCTTTTTATACCACTGTACGTTTTTGCCCATCAATCAAATCAAATCAAAGTATGTCTTGGTGAGAAAAAAAATATATATACACAGAACTCTGATATGCAATATTAACCTTAGGAAATGGCTTGGAAATGCTTACACGTGTATATGTGTAAGTGATGTTTAACAGTGGCCAATGTGTTCATGACAAGGCTATGTAACCTCAGTTGGGGAGATTCCTTTTAGTGGGAGCCAGATGGATGGGACGTTCCATTTGTAAAGTTGTGCAAACAAAAATTTAACATTCCTCCATCTATAGTGTCACTTGTGTACACAGATTTTTAAGTCAGCTGAACAAAACATATTACTATAGCACACTATAGCAAACTAACTGCCTCAACTAACAATATTAAGTTTCTTGTTAAAAGAAAAATGTACAAATTGTAGTTGAACATGTTATTTGCATTTTAGGTGTTCTCCCACCTCTCACTTACTATCAGGGTGTAATCACTTACAAGTCACATTGCAAGCTTATATAACTGATAATAAGACAGATGAGTTAATCAATTCCTAGTTCCTAGCTGCTAACTAAATCAACAAAAAATGTAGTGTTGCACCCACTGAATGAATTTGACTAATGTTAAATGGGTAATTGATAAAACTTATGTTTTTTAGTTGATCCTAAATAATAGTAAGCAGAACTGTAGGCAGCAGGTCCTAGATGATTGAGTTTGGTTGACGCGTAGCAGTTACCACAGAGTCCACTTTTTGTGTTAAAAAATGTTTACTAAGAAAAAGTTTTCTAACAAGCACAAAATCCTAAAGACTTCCACAAATATCCACTTAAGAAGTAATATGCTACGGTCTAAAAACCGTGTGCTCCATTTCCCACCTAAGTTTATTCTGCTGCTCTAATTCGCCCCCTAGTGAGCAAAAAAAACATTCTAGAACATCCTGTTGTATTTCTTAAAGAGACAGGGTACAATTATACTACAAATAAAACCAACATAAAGGAAACATTATTTGTGTCTCTTAAAAATGGCAAAGAAATAAAGAAAGAAAGAACAATATAACAATATTTACAAAACAATATATACATTAAAGCACCCTACACATATACACCCTGGGACTCTTTTGCCTTTTTACTGTATATACTGTTCATTTGCATCCCTGGACACTTGGCACTTTACTGTACACTCTGTACCTTTTCACTCCTGGACACTTTACTGTACATCTTGTACATTTGCACCCCTGGACACTTTGTCACTTTACTGTACATCCTGTACTTTTGCACTCCTGGACACTACACTACGCACCTTACTTAAATACAATACTTGCACAGGTTTATGTTTAATATTGTCATATCTGCTGATACCTTCTATACTTAAATTATTATTTTACTGCACTACCTCATATCTATGACTGATTACTTTCACACTTTGTATAGTTTTTTTGTATTTATATATTTATGTATATATTTTTAAGTCTCAGTTTATAATTTTATAGTTTAGAGTCTTATATTCCTCACTGTGCTCTTTTATTTTATTTTATAATACTTATTGTTTGTTTCGACTGTGTTGTGTAACTGCTACTGGCTGCTAAATTTCCTTCGGGATCAATAAAGTATCTATCTATCTATCTATCTATCTATCTATCTATCTATCTATCTATCTATCTATCTATCTATCTATCTATCTATCTATCTATCTATCTATCTATCTATCTATCTATCTATCTATCTATCTATCTATCTATCTATCTATCTATCTATCTATCTAAAGGCAGTCCTTCTTTTGGCTCCTATACAACCGGCCCCTAATTGTTATCCCAAGTCATATAACAATTGTATAAACTAAAATACTAAGGAGCCCAGTAACTGATGACTATGATGTCTCCAGCAGCAGACAAATCTTGCTGATAGGTCTGTCAAGCACGTTACTCTTGGTTTTGATGCGTACTTGGCGAACGAGCCCATGTTGATCAGGAAACACTTGGATGTTTTTACCCATCACCCATGAGTTACGAGGAGCTGATTCATCCACGAGGAGAACAAAGTCTCCAACACTGAAATTGCGCTTTATGCGTCCCCACTTTTGCCGTTCTTGCATTAGTGGTAAGAATTCTTTCATCCACCTTTTCCAGAACAAGTCTGCCATATATTGAACATGCCTCCATCGTCGCCGAACATACAAGTCTTCCTTCTGAAAAAGTCCTGGTGGAAGAGACGGTTTGGATTTTAGGAGTAACAAGTGGTTAGGTGTGAGTGCTTCAAGGTCATGGGGATCATTGGATGCCTTTGTAATAGGACGGCTATTAAGAATTGCCTCCACTTCACAAAGAACAGTTAGAAGACCTTCTTCATCCAAGGTTTGCATCCGCAAGGTGGAATTAAGGACTTTCCTTATAGATCTGATTAATCTTTCCCACACTCCTCCATGGTGTGAGCCAGTAGGTGGGTTAAAAATCCACTTGATGCCTTTATGAAGAAGAATGTCATGAATCTGAGAGTTATTCCATCCTTGAATTGCCTCTCTTAGTTCTCTCTCAGCTCCGACGAAGTTTGTGCCATTGTCTGATCGAAGACCTGAGACTTGGCCTCGTCTCGCGATAAATCGTCGAAGAGCATGAATGAATGAATCTGTATCTAATGAGGATGCAACCTCAATGTGGATGGCACGCAGAGCCAGACATGTAAATATGACACCATACCTCTTGAAAATGCATCTTCCCCGCTTTACCTCAAATGGGCCAAAGTAGTCCACCCCTACATTTGTGAATGGTGGCTCATCAGGTAAAACTCTGTCATGAGGCAGGTCTGCCATCTGTTGTTGTCCAGTAGTACTATGCATTCTTCGACAGTTAATGCATCTTGAAAGTATCTTTCTTATTGCTGAACTGACTCCTGGAACCCAGAATTTTTGACGCAGGCTGGAAAGCATGTGGTTACGCCCACTGTGGCCTGTCTCCTGATGGATGTGACGAAGGATGAGGCTGGTTACATGAAGATCTTTAGGTAGGATGGCTGGGTGTTTTGCCTCATCTGGCATTGCCGCTCTACTGAGTCTTCCACCAACTCGAAGCACACCATCTTGGAGAACAGGGTTCAGCTTGTAGATATGACTAGATCGCTTAACTGGGTCTCCTTTTTGCAGGGCATTGATCTCCTCAGAATAAGTCTGAATCTGGCAATAAGAAATGATCTGCAACTCAGCCATAGTTATTTCATCTACAGTAAGGTTGCTTTTCTCCAGGTTTGTCCTTATGTCCGTCATTTTCTTATTCAGCAGATGCGTGCGCTGATCTTCGTCCATGTCCAGTTGAGAGATTTCCACCATTAGTGTTTTCCTCTTCTGCGACAGCACAAACAGAACATTCCTGATTCTGAGGATCCATGCTACTGCCTTCTTCAGCTTGCTCCATGAAGAAAAACGTTCCATAAGAAGCTGCATAGGATTTGCTCCTTCTTTAGCAGACAGCATATTTACTAACATGCTCTTTTTCACCTCTGGATCTCCAGTGTCTATTTCTCCAGAGTATTTTGGGTTCTCTGGCCAGTCACTCTCTGTCCCTTTCAAGAAGTCTGGTCCTTTTATCCATGCTTTCTTTTGGAGAAATGAATCCACCTTCAAGCCCCTGGATGCATAGTCAGCTGGGTTCATTGCACTGCTGATGTATCTCCACTGGGATGCCTCTGAAACCTTCAGGATAGATGATACGCGGTTTGCTACAAAACTTCGAAACCTTGTTGTTTTGTTGTTAATGTACTTCAGGACTGCAGTACTGTCTGTCCAAAAAACTTAATTTTCAAGCTTTAACTTCAGTTCCCTCTTTAGCATAGCATCCATCCTTCCTGCCATAGTGGCTGCAGTGAGTTCCATGCGTGGGATTGATACCGTCTTCAGTGGGGCAATGCGGGATTTACCCATGACAAATGCACAGTGGGCTTGACCAGAGCTGTTTCTCAGCAAGAGGTAACTTACAGTGCCGTAGCCATCTTCACTTGCATCAGAAAAATGATGCAGCTGTGCAAAAGTGTTCACTCCAAAGTCTTTAGGCTTGAAGCATCTGTCTGTCTCAAAGCTTTCCAGTAGATGGAGCTCTTTCAGCCAAACCTGCCATTGACATGCGAGGTTATCTGGAATGACCTCGTCCCAGCCTATCTTCATTCTGCAGAGATCTTGAAGAATCTTCTTAGCCTGCAGGACAACAGGAGCTACAATTCCAAGGGGATCATAGATAGAGCTGACAGTTGCCAGAATTCCTCTTCTGCTCAATGGTCGTTCCTGTATGATAGTCTTGAACTTAAACACATCCGATTGTGTACACCATGTAACACCTAGGGCCCTTTCTACTGGGAGCTCGTCTTGATCCAAGTCAAAGTCTCTCAGTTCTTCAGCCCTTTCTTCCTTAGGAATTTTGGCAAGTACAGCACGACTGTTGCTCAGCCACTTGGTTAATCTAAACCCTCCATTACCACAGATGTTGCGAAGATCATGGTACACAGAGACTGCACATTCTTCTTTTGGAACAGACCCAAGAAAATCATCTACATAGAAGTTGTGCTGGACCATATCAACTACTTCCTTTTTTAAATGAGGTCTGTTGTCTTCCATGCACTTTCTTAGTGCAAAGCTGGCACAACTTGGAGAAGAGGTTGCACCAAAGAGATGCACAACCATTCTGTGTTCAACCAGGCCTTGGGAGATGTCACCTTTCGGCCACCAAAGGAATCTGAGAAGGTCTGAGTCTTCTGGAGGCACCTTCACCTGGTGAAACATAGCTTCAATGTCAGCTACAAGTGCTACTGGCTCTTGTCTAAATCTGGTGATGACTCCTAGCAATGTACTGGTAAGATCCGGCCCCTGTAACAGCTGATCATTTAAAGATGTACCTTGGAAAGCGGCCCCACAGTCAAACACTACTCTGATCTTATGCTTTTTGGGGTGGTATACACCGTGGTGAGGTATATACCACACCTTCCCATCATTACGGTTCAACTCTTCATTAGGCACTTGCACTGCATACCCTTTGGAAATTATGTCACTCATAAATGCGCTGTAGTCTGCATGAAAAGACTTGTTCTTCATGAACTTCCTCTTAAGGTGGAGAGCACGCTGTTCTGCAACATGTCGGTTGTTGGGCATGATAACTGCTCTATCTTTTAAAGGCAGTCCAATGCTGTAATGCCCATCCACCAGTTTTGCTGACTGTGAGACAAGATTAATGAAATGGTGATCTTCTCTTGACATGTCCAGCTGTTCCTCTTGATCACATTCAGGAAAGTCAAAACGGAACTGCTGTTTCCACAGGTCATCTAGCTTGGCAACTGATATTCGATTTGATGTCACTATGATCTGATCGCCTTTTTTGTCTACAGCTGTATCTTCCCTAAGAGGCCCATTAACCACCCAGCCCAACATGGTCCGCACTGCATAGGGTCCATTTTCCACACTGCTGATTACCTGCCATGGCTCCATAGCCTTCAGAACGTTTGTCCCAATCAGCAACCCTACTTCTGCATCAATCTTTGGAAGTCGTATCTGTTCCAAATGAGACCACTTATCCACATCCCTTTGCAAGGGAATGTTTTCCTTACCCACAGGAATTGTCTTCTGCGCAAAAACATCTGGCAGCGTTAAGAAGTTGTTTTCATCCAAACTGCTAATTTCCAAACCTGACACAATCTCACTGGTGACAGACTTTTCTTCCCCCATCGTACGCAACAGTATGTCGGTTCTCCGTCCACTGACATTGAGTTCCCTCATAAGCTCTTCAGTACAGAAACTTGCAGAGCTCCCAGGGTCCAGAAAAGCATATGTTTTTGTCACCTTGCTGCCCTTCCTGGTCTTGACACGAACAGGTACGATGGCCAGAATGCAGTCAGAACTGTTATTCTCAGGACATTCACTTGCCTCTGTATCAGCACTTATGAATCCACTGGTGACTGATTGCGCTTCTTCTTCCTCTAATAGCTTTTTTGTGGGAACATGCTTCTCTTTGTGCTTCATATGCAATAATGTTGCATGCAGCAATGAGCACACCTTGCAACTGAGCTTCTCTTTACAACCTTTACTCATATGGCCTTGCTTTAGGCAACCAAAGCACAACCCTTTGGATCGCAGAAAGTTGAGCTTCTCTTGATGATGGCTGCTCTTTAGCTTTTCACATGAGTCTAGACTGTGCTCCTTGTGGCAGAAGAGACATGGTCTTGTAAATGCACTAAAACTGTTGCTAGTTTTGGCAGGGATTGTTTCCTTTTATTGTGAACTTGGTTCAGTCCTCTTTTTAAGGCTGTTTTCAGGTACCACTCCTGTCATAAAACTTTTCAGGCCTTTGCCCATACTGGGTGCTTTCAATGGTCTTCTTGTGACAGCAGCGTCCTTTATATCTCCAAACATAGGATGCAAGGAAATTGTTGCTTGTTTGTAGATGAAGTTAACCAGGTCTTTGAACTTTGCCCTCTTGTTCCCCTTTTCCTGAATGTCACAAGCCGTGCCTCGCCATTTTTCTCTTAACTTGTAAGGCAGCTTTGCAATGATTGCCCGCATATTTACAACATTGTCCACCTCTTCCATATAATCCATCATGACATTCAGACATCCAGTGAGAAAAAGTGCATAAGAATGCAGCGCTTCTCCATCTTCAGGCTTGATAGGAGGCCAATTTAATGCCTTCTCTACATAGGCCACTGAGATTTTGTAATCATCTCCAAAGTGCTGCTTTAAAAGCCTCTTTGCTTCCTTATATCCTTGATCTGGATCCATATGGAGACAACTTCGAACTAACTCTTTAGGTTGTCCACTCGTGTATTGCTCCATAAAATGAAGTCTGTCTTTGCTACTGTCTGTTCTGTCTTCCACACAATGCTCAAATGCCCTGAGGAAGATCTTAAACTCCAAAGGATCCCCTTTGAAAATGGGTATCTCCATAGAAGGTAATGTAGTCAACTTTTGTTGATTCACTAGCAGAGCAGTGACTTCGTTCTGACGCTGCATGACATTGAACAGTGTTCCTGTTTCAACCTCTTCATCTGTACTGGTGTTATTTGAAGCCTTTATTTTGCTATAGCTGTCGTAGGGCTGGACGATATGGCCAAAATTTATATCACGATATATTCCTTAAATTTCGGTCGATACGATATAATTTCGATATCGAGAAATACTTTGAAGGCCTCAGAAAAAGAATCCCTGCAATCTCTGCAGCTTGCACTGCAAATTTAAATTATTATTTAACTGTGTATTTGCACTTTTTGTATCAATCTATCTAATGGAAATCTGTACCTACTACTGTATGAAAATGTTTTTTAAGTCTTTGAAACCTCCTTTCACAAAAACTTTAATACTTTAGAAATAAAAGTAGTCAAAATAAATCAATGCTCAATTTTATTTGCATATCGCAAAATAATAACATGACATCCCTGTCAAACATAAGCCTATATAACTATTACAAATAAAAATAACTTTAAATGACAACAGAGGCAGAGCTTCTTATTCATTGTAAACAAATTTAACAGATTAAAACAAAAGTGTTTTAACTAGGATATATAATACAAGAAGCCTTTATATACATAAAAGCAACAAGATTTTCCCGTCAAATAAACAAACCTATAGGATTTTTCAACTATAAATAACTTAGTGACAACATAATCTATTAAAGTGCTTCAGCCAGAATACAAGAGGTATTCAACATGATATCAACGGCAAATAAACAAACCTAAAGGATTCATAAACTTTAAATAACTTAGTTTCAACATAATCTATTAAAGTGCTTTAGTCAGAATACAAGAGGTATTCAACATGATATCCACGTCAAATAAACAAACCTAAAGGATTCATAAACTTTAAATAACTTAGTTTCAACATAATCTATTAAAGTGCTTCAGTCAGTATAAGGAAAATATTGTATGTAGTGAAGATGCTTGAGGTGGTGGAACAGATTAGATGTATTAACGTTACGCTGCTTGTCGGCTCCACTCACCGGCACAATTTGCAGCAAAGCGGCAAGCGAGCGGACCCGCGGCTGGGCGAGCGGACCCACGGCTGGGCGAGCGGAGCCGCGGATGAGCGAGCGGACCCGCGGCTGGGCGAGCGGAGGCGCGGATGAGCGAGCGGACCCGCGGATGAGCGAGCGGAGGCGCGGATGAGCGAGCGGACCCGCGTCTGGGCCAGCGGAGCCGCGGATGAGCGAGCGGACGAGTGAGCGGAGCCGCGGATGAGCGAGCGGACGCGCGAATGGGCGAGCGAAACAGCGGCTGACCGAACCGAGTCTACCCTAGCCTTGGATCCGCTCGACCCGGCTCCGTTTCGAGACATTTTAGATGCGTAGCGGAGCGGACCTGAAGCTAACCTAGCCTAGCCTAGCCATTTTAACCTAGCCTAGCCTAGCCTATCTGGCTACGTGCCTGTGTGATTGCGTCATCACGCACTGAGGTAGCACAGCTATGGGGGCTGAATGTGTTTGGCTCTGCGGCGAGCTGACGCCAGTAAAAAACGCCTGTCCGTGACAGATTCTGTACATAATACATATCGATATACCACAAAAGTGATATCACCATTATTGAAACATTTCTTATCGCGATAAATACCGATATCGAATTATTGTCCAGGCCTAAGCTGTCGTGTTGTTCACTTGTTACAGCAATAGGCTGGGTATGTAAAGTTGCCTTATCCTTTTTTGGAGTGTCACAGGCATCTAGTTCTTCTGACTTTACTTTAAGGCTTGCTTTATAAGACCCAAGGTATGAATTCATTCCATCATTTGGACATTCAGAGGGGCACTGGGAGCCTTGGAGCTCTCTCAAGACTTGGATTTTTGCAGTAGATTCAGCTAAGGCTATCTGTAGCTCAATTTCTTCCTTTTGGGCTTTTAACTGAGCTTCCTGCACTTCAATTGCTTGCCTTTGTTTCAAGGTAGCTGCCCTTGCCAACAATGCAGCTCTTTCTGCCTCAGCCTTCAGTCTATTAGATGAGGATGTAAGTGTGGAACTGCCTGTTACTGATTCTTGCTTGTGTACTTTAACATTTCTACAAGATACCATGGATGCACTATCCGTTGGAAGTACTGCATCTTGCAATTCAGCTTCTCTGCGTTGAACAACATCATTGATCCATGTTTCTGCACAGTTTATGAAGTCTTTAAATCTGTTTGCCTTGGGTTCGAACCAACTTAGCTGGTCTTCATTCTTGTCTGCTTCTGATAACTGTGCCATTAACAACTGCACTGATAAATTCAAATCAAGGAATTCCTCAAATTGTTCTTTAAAGTCTGTGAACTTGGAAGTGACAACATCCAAATTGCTCATATCATCCATAAGCTGATCCACAGTGTTCATTTTACTCGTTAACTGCCCAAGTTTAGCACTTCTTGAGCTTTTAAGACGACGTACAGCTTCCTCCATTGCTTTAGGTGTAAGTTTCACCTGCCTTTTGCTAACATTCACTTTATCTGAAGCTTCTTCCATTAAATGCTGTTGGCACAACCAGCACAAAATGCACAGTATACTGCCTTTGATCCCTCAATAACAATAATATTCCAAGCACTTCGCAGACAGATGATTTACTGGCTTGAATTCCAAAACTTGCTGCTAGCTAGCTGCTAGTTAGCTCATTAGCCAGTAAGCAGGCAAGGGACTAGCACAAACAGCGCCTCCACATCCAGAAATATTAGAACACAAGGAGATTACCTTCCAGCATGTGGGCACTCAGTGAGAAGCTTCTTCTTAACTTCAATTTTGTCTGTTCTGACCTTTGTATGTGCAGACATATTCCATCTGGAGGGGTTTTTAGACTTGATGTAGGCAGCAGGTCCTAGATGATTGAGTTTGGTTGACGCGTAGCAGTTACCACAGAGTCCACTTTTTGTGTTAAAAAATGTTTACTAAGAAAAAGTTTTCTAACAAGCACAAAATCCTAAAGACTTCCACAAATATCCACTTAAGAAGTAATATGCTACGGTCTAAAAACCGTGTGCTCCATTTCCCACCTAAGTTTATTCTGCTGCTCTAATTCGCCCCCTAGTGAGCAAAAAAAACATTCTAGAACATCCTGTTGTATTTCTTAAAGAGACAGGGTACAATTATACTACAAATAAAACCAACATAAAGGAAACATTATTTGTGTCTCTTAAAAATGGCAAAGAAATAAAGAAAGAAAGAACAATATAACAATATTTACAAAACAATATATACATTAAAGGCAGTCCTTCTTTTGGCTCCTATAAGAACTTACCATACACATTTCATAGAACTTAAATTAGGTCCAATAAAAATATAAAGTGATTTTTTTTTAAGATAGTGAGACTTAATATTTTATTTTATTTTATTATTTTATTTTATTCATATAAAAAATGAATTAACCAAACTTTGCACAACTATTTTTCATCAAAACTTAAAAGTTTGAATTGGCCTTAAAACTAAAAAATCGAGTGCAATAATTTGCCTTGGAATTTGAAAATACACCATAGAAGGCATAACTGGCACCCAACAGTGGATGGTAATGATTATGACCTCTGTTCTCTGGCTGAAATTGTCTGAGTGAACAGAGAAGGGACTCACATCCACATTTAGTGCATGTAGTAGACCCCACACATGTCCCACAAGTCCATGCAATGTCCCAATGTCATGGGACATTATAACAGTTCCTGTTCCATAACGTTTGGCAGGTCAGAGTACTCTGTCTGTATAAATGTTTATCAACCACTGTGCTAAAAATATCTGTTTACATCCACTGACTGACAGAAGAGCTAACAGTAAGCTAAAACGCTAGCTCCAAGCTAACACACTAATCAAAAACTAACAAGCTAGCATTATTTTAGCCCAAAACCATCGCACTAATTGTGCCTTGCTTCACTCTACCCCATGCATTACAGTCAGTCATCACAGCACCATTATTTACAGTCCTAATCATCTCAATGTGGAGCCATTACCCAGTTTTCATATTAAAACCTAAAGTGGTTATTTGTGCCCATCAAGGCTGTTTAGCATTCTGTTGTAAATGCTTGGTAATTACCATGCGCTGATGATGCTTTTATACTGAATATAATGGTTTTTAACTCATGCTGTTGGAAACAAAGGAAATATAAATTATAAGAATAGCTTTTATTGGTCATCTCAAACAAATATGCACCATGTCTACCTAGTACCTGTAATAATGTAACCGTGGGGTTTTGTGAAGGTTGCAGCCAGGACGAGAGGGCGGATGTAAATGCAAGTAAAACAATAAACCAAAAACCTAAAACAAAAACAAGATAAACAAAAAGACACGACTATAGTTAAGGGAACACAAAATAAACTAGGAGAGGAAACAAAGTAGGAGCAACCATAACAGGCATGGAACATGCACAAGACCAGACAAGGGAACACTACACACCACACAAAGCTATATATGCAGACAATGATGGCTGAGAAACACCTGGGGAAGGTAATGAATAGGGGTGTAATGATACAGAAAATTCACAATTCGGTTCACATCGTGTTATAAACCCCACGGTTCGTTTTTGGTATGGTTGGATGGAAAAAATAAAAATGCTGGGCATTCTGTATAGGCTCACCTTTATTACCTTTATAATAACAACACGCTTCATCATAACCATGTTTTGTTTTACACTCCTCTGTATGTTTATACAAGTTTACAGTAGGTTTCAAACTGAAAAAAAAAATTATGTTCTTTAGTAAGGGCTTAGGACCTGTCTGATTTCACATCTAGAGGCTGTTTAAAAGCAATGGGAATAAGAAGTTGGGTTTAAATTATTTTTTATTAGTTCTGGTATTGGTAGATCTGGATGAGGCTGCCAAACATGTATTAGCATGTTAAGCCCAATTTATACTTTTGCTTCAAACCTACGCCGTAACCCACGCGTATCAGCGAGGGTGTGCTACACAGCGGAGTGTGTTTATACTTCTGTGTGCACGTATCAGCTGCTCTGCAGTTTATGGTGGGAATGTGTGGGCGGGAGCTGCAGCTTTCCACGTTGCGCAATGTGTAGTAGCGCACTCTCGCTGGAGACGCAAAGGCTATGGTGTAGTTTCAAAGCGTATTTCCACAAACATACCCTACACCCGCCCAGTGCCAACACCCCATCTTTGTTCGATCCACCACTGGCTCTTCAGCACTGCTGTAATTCACAGGGAACAGTTGGTTTAAAAGCAGCAGGGGGATCCTGTAGCTCCTTTGTGTCTTTTCCACTTTCCGATGCACTGATTTTCAGTCACCATACTCAGCCCGTGTGCTCAGAGCTAAATCTCCCAATTTCACAGAACAGGCTTAAAGTAGTTGCTAATAGCAACAGTGCTACAGCTACACTTTCCTGGTGTAACACCCCTGTGGACATTAGTTCTGCATTAAGTTCATTGGTTCCACAAGTCTCCTGTACTGCCTATAATGTGTAGTCTGCATGCGATGGCACAAACTGAACCTTGACCCCTGAACTGTGAACCGCAACGGTTCATAAAAAATACACATACCGTTACACCCTTAGTAATGAAGGGGTGGAGTTACAAACAAGACAGCTCGAAACACTAATGACTAGGAAGACAAGACAAAAACAAAACTGAGCCATATGCTAAAGAGAACAAGTAACATACATTTTCTCTCTCTTGATGCTGTTCACTGGTACTGACACTGCTCGTTCTGACTACCCCTTGTACTGACCTTTTTTTTTAATAAACCTGTTTATTGTATCTGCGCATGACTGTGTCCTGCCTTGCCATGACACATACTGATTGGGTGATATATTGTAGTTAAACAAATTGTGGTTAATTATACTATTGTCATTTCAAGACCATTTACTGGCACTGACATAATGTCTAAATATATACTGTCATAACACATTTGTATATCACTTTTTATGATAGCAATACATTTACAATAAAAACACCTGGTTTTTAGACCACAAAATGTATTGTCCTGACGGACAGTTGAGGTGCACACTGAATTCTACCATGATTTGAGCAGCCGTAGTTTTATGTTTTTTGGATACAATCCAAGGTAGCACCCGAACATCCCTTTCAGACAGCTTCCTCTTACAGCGTCCACAGTTAATCCTGTCGGATATTATTGGTCCTTCTTGGTGGTATGCTGACATTACCCTGGACACCGTGGGTCTTGATACATCACAAAGACTTGCTGTCTTGGTCACAGATGCGCCAGTAAGACGTGCACCAACAATTTGTCCTCTTTTGAACTCTGGTATGCCATACATATTATTGTGTGCATTGCAATATTTTGAGCAAAACTGTGCTCTTACCCTGCTAATTGAACCTTCACACTCTACTTTTACTGGTGCAATGTGCAATTAATGAAGATCGGCCACCAGGCTGCTCCAATTTAGCCATGAAACCTCCCACACTAAAATGACAGGTGTTTCAGCTTCATTGTCCAACCCCTGTATATTCCCTATATTGTATGATAAGTTGATCATCTAATTCTGTAATGTGACAGGCCTAGTTTTGTGTACTAATTCTCAAATCATAATCTCTCATATTATGTAAATAATATCTTTATTAAAAGTAAACCAGTACATATTTTTATACCCTTTTTTTGAGGAAGCTGAAATTCATAAATTGACATTTTTATTAATACAATTTTAATTGATAACAATAATTATATCAGTAATGACAAAATATGCCTTGATATCAATCAGGCCCATTGGTTGTCCTACATAATACTTTATCATTTATCATCATCATCATCATCATTTCTTAATACATAAGTATAAATAAATACATGACCCTCTTATTTTATTCAGGTCTGCTCCATCCTGTTTATATTTTCCTCATACTTCTGGCTTGCATCCAACAGAGGTGTGACACTGTCGGCCTTCCAGTATTACTAATCAGCTGTTGTTGTGAGGGAGTCACGGTTTCCTCAGCGGTGGAGATCAATGACATAGAGATGAATCAGAGGCTCAGAGAAGCCAGGACGGAGAGACCCCCGAGAGATGGCGAGCTGACGCGTGCCTCCACCATCTGCAGGCCCATTAATCCTGCACTGAGCCTCCCTCAACCTCTTCGACATCCTCCAGTCTCAGCACAGCCGGTCCTGGCTCTGGAGGTCACCCTGAGGAGTACGGGGGGAGGGGGGGAGGATTGTGGAGGGAGGTAAATGCCGTAGTAGACGAGGGTAGCCTTCCCCCTCCCAGAACCTTATATGTATATTCATTGGAAACCCCTATTGCCAACTGCAGTACGACACAGCCACGTAGGTCGTGATGTAGGAGAGCGAGAGTGTGAGGGGGAGGGGGGCGAGTGTACGAGTGAGTATGTGTGTGAAAGAGAGAGAGTGGTAAAGAGAGGGAGAGTGGTGGAGAGAGAGGGAGAGTGGTAGAGAGAGAGAGAGCAAGGAGGCTGAGGCAGAGTATGAGCATCTCTGCTTGGCTTTCAAGCTGTCAGAGCACCGAGAGAGAGAGGACAGAAACAGAGAGAGAGAGAGAGAGAGAGAGAGAGAGAGAGGAGGGGAGATCGAGCAGCAGCATCAACAGCATCACGCCCAAAGCACAGGTTTTGACAGGCAGGACTCCGCTTGCTGCCTCGCTTCAAATTAAACACAGATTTGCTTCCTGTGCAACCTTGAGCAATTTCTGCAAGGTTTAACCTTCACCAACCGCAGCCATGAACTTCCTCCGCCGCCGCCTCTCCGACAGCAGCTTCATCGCCAACCTTCCCAACGGCTACATGACGGATCTCCAGAGGCCTGATCCACCTCCACCTCCTCCTCCCAGTGCTGCCTCCTCCCAGGTCCCTGCCTCTGGTCCAGCTACAGCAGCCCCAGGCACTGCCACAGCTGTCCCCACTGCCCCCACTGCCTCTGCTGCCACCGCTGCCTCCGCTTCCACCAAGTCCCCCAGCGCCTCTCCGGCTCCTGATCGCCGACCCCAGCCTGCCCAGTCCACCAGCTCGGGCTTCTTCAGCTCCATCACCAATGTGGTCAAGCAGACGGCCGCATCCGCTGGACTGGTGGAGCAGAGTCCTGCACAGATGTCCAAGAAGTTCAAGATTCTCCTGGTCATCGATGAGCCACAGCATGAATGGTTAGTCAACTCTTGGCTCTTGGCATTGGTTTGGGGTTTCAGTCAACTCCTTACTGGGAGACCAGCATGAGAATGCAAAATGCAAGGTTTTGCTGGAGGCATTAAAGTTGGAGTTGGCATTTGAGTTGGCACGTTTAGATTTTTTTCCAGGTAGGTTTCATGCATCTTGGAGCAATACCTTGGCATGCCTGAAACATACTGTAGTTTGGCACATTGGACTTCTATCCATTTTCATGAATGATCCTGTCATGACTTGTTTGACTTGTGAATGCAGATGAGATGCATAGTGAAAGGTACACACTAGGGCTGTACGATTAATCATATTTTTGTTGATATTGCAAGTTGAACAGTAACCATTCCAAAAGTGAGCTGAAAACACCTTAAATGACAGGCGACTCTAATTGTATTATACATGTGCTCACGTGACATAACAAGGCTGGAGATAGAGAGAATGAGATCCAGCGAGGTAAAGGGAGTTAGAGCAAGGTAGATGTAAAGCAATGCAGAGTAAAGAAGAGTGAAGTAGAGTGGTGTAGAGTGATATAAATTGAGGCAGAGCAAGACAGAATGAGGTAGTGTAAGGTAAAGTGGGGTAGAGTATGGTAGAGCGAGGAAAATGAGGTATGGCAAGTGAGGTAGAATGAAGTAGAGTGAGGTACAGTCTGGTAGAATTAGGCAGAGTGAAGTAAAGGTCCACAGTAAACACACCCACTAAGAAAAATAAGTGCAGCCAATCCAAATACTGAAAAACATTTAAAGTCAAATTTATGATCTTTACTGGTAGATTTTAATACAGGGGTATCCAAGAGTATGTTCCTTACACTGTTGGTCCATATCTTACACCCCTACCAAACACTTGCTTCAGTTATTTATTTTCCTTAAGAGACGATAAGTTGCCAGCGGTCCCTTTTAGGATTCCTCTCAAAACTCGCTCCAGTGTTGGGGGGGTTTGACATCCCTCATCTGCAGATATGATTTGAGAGGTCTGCAATCTTCACAGCGGGAGATTCTCAACACAAATGAGACGCTTTCCACATAATGCACTATCACTGAATTGATAGAAGGTTAAACAATGGGCTGATAGCTTCTAAAAAAATGTATAAAAAGGTTTGGGAAGATATCCAGATTGCTATCAATCAGTTCATTGGAATTCTAGGTCTGAGAAGGGATTGCTTGATTGGATCTTTGGATCTTAGCATGAATTTGATGAGAAGCCTTTAGGGATAATCCTAGTTACTGTGCTGTATTAAAACTACATCTCTCTGTGGGGCTTGGCAAAATATTGGAAACAGAAATAGTCAAAACTGTTTCAAACAATATATTGCAAAATCATACTTTCACATCGACTGTACCTGTACATGGGTTGTTAGGTGGTGTGGCAATAGTTTGGTCAGTAAAGTCTTGTTAAAGTCATGTCGTTTAAACCTCTTTAAGTGATAACAGTTCCCCTGGATTTAATCTCAGGCAACACAATACAGTATTGAGGAATTGGAGTGCCATTTCAATATATATTTTTTATTATTTATGTACGTATATAGTATTTTATAATATAGTACTGTATATAGTATTATAAATACAACCGTTGTTACAAATAAATAGAGATCCTTTGACATTTTATGTATCATATGAATACTGAAATGTATTGAGATATGATTATTAATCACTATTAGTCATATCACCCAGCCCATGCTCTGTGGCTATATTGTTACCATGTGACAATATAAACCAAACAAAGCACTCTTGTTAGACACAACCTGACAAATGGTGCAGTTCAAGGACTAAAAGGCATATTAGGCTCAAAATGGAAATGTCTCATTAATGAAAGCATCCATAACTACCCCCAAGCTTTACATAACAATAATAAACATAAACCAAGAGTCAAGTCTGAGACATTACACCTGACTGTGCGATCATGAATATTTTAGCAGTGTTCTTTTCAGGGAGCCAGTCGCATTTCTATCTAAGGAAACACAGTCGGTTGTGTTTTACTTTAGCACCATTGATTTTTCCTTCATGGGGGATATTGGAGAGCCTTCCATGAGATTGATCGAGGTTGCCTGGTGCTTTTTCTCAACATAATCTCCATTGTAATCATTGGAAGATCCATATTTATGGCCTGTTATCGTTCCATTCAAGAAATCTGAGCCGTGTTCTACCTTGACCTTTGGAAAACACTTGGGTTGCACCTTGCTGGTACATAGAATTTGTTGTTGTTCTTCCTGATTTACATGAACATGTATTGTGGTTTATACTTAAAGGCTGGCACATGCAGCTGGGGCTGATAGCTGTATTATAATCAGCAACAGCGGTAATGGCACATGCGGCTCAGGCCGACTGCAGTGTTATATTCATTTACCAAGATGCTGGAACATGCAGCTTGGGCCGATTCCCACATTTTTCTTGGCAACTGGAGTGTTTCCACATGCAAAACAGCCAACTGCTGTTTTGGTGTTGGCACATGTGTTCGCATATTATGCTTGGTAACCAGAGAATAGGAAAAAGCGGTTTGGGCCAATTCTCGCAACCGGTGGTCGATGGCGTATTATACTCGGCAACCAGAGTGTAGCCACATGCAGCTCGGGCCAATACCCATTTTAAACATGCCACATGTGGCGTGTGTTACTTAGCCCAAAAGGAACCAAATGTTCAGAGAGTAGAAGTTGGTGACCTTGACCGTCCAAGTCTACAAATGGTCCGTAAAACTGGTTAATCAGTTTAGAATGTCCCTTCACTGCGTCATAATTCAGCTTTGGGAAAAATTGAGAAAATCTCAACTCGATTGCTGTCGCTTGTCCCCAGATTGTGGCTCCAAATCAAGTCCTCTTAATGGAATATGACTCGCCCCTGTCGTTTAGTTTCCTGCCAGTGTGAAGGCAGGTTTAGAGAGTCAGGACGTTGCAAATCAGATAAATTTTGATCTTTCTTGGAAAATTACAGGCGCATCAGCATTTGTCACTCCCAGCTCAGCTCTCTGGAAGATCTCCAGGCTTCACTTTCCTTGCGCCTTGCTCGGCCATAAACATACATCTATGGTCATGCATCTCAGATTATTGCCTCTCGAGAGGGATTGTTTAAGTCCTCATTTTGAGGGCGGCTATAAACCGGCGATGCTCTCTGATTAGGCTTTGATTTACTCTGACAGTTCAGAAGTCATGCTTCTCTGAATCATTGGCGAGCACTGGCAGGATGCTTACATAACACTGCCTACTGTGTCTCTTGCCATGTCCTGTCCCTTAATGAAGGTGTCTTCAGCTTCGTTTGCGTTGAGGCAGCTCTGTTTTGCCTCTATTTCGAGGCTGTGGTGATACTTGCCTGACATTTTTCCCCTGCTCACTAATAAGACATCTTGACTCTTTCAGACCCTTATATAAGGGTTCAAATAGGCCATCGTGAGATTGGAACAAGGCCATGTTTGTGTAAATATCAGTTTTATGCAATCCTCTTGAATATCAAGAACAACTGAAATCTCAGTAGGCTTTAGGAAGTGCGAGAGGAGTGGAGATGGAATCCTTCCTTATCTGCCTTATTTTTAAGCCTCTGCCCTTGAGAAGCTTCTCCATGGAGATGGGGAATAGAGCACTAAGTCCTGGTCATGTGATTAAGTGATGAAAAAACGGGATGTGGTGAATCAGCACACTCCCGGGGGCTGCATCTGTGCCGAGCATGTGCTGCGTGGGTGGGCAAATGCACACGCACTCATGCAACTGTGTGTGTAAGTGTGTGTACTCGGTGGTTGTAGACGAGTACATGTGTATATATATAGATATATTAATATATATTTAATATATAGGCCTTATCCTTGGCATTCAGTGCATTCAGGTTTTTTTCTTTACCTGACTTTTTAGGACAGCCTGAAAAGAAACATTAATTTTTTTTACACACATTTTAAACATATTATATACAACACATAATTTATAGTGTTGTATTTAGGATGTTGTATTTAGCATCATGTCTAGCATATTAGCTTGTGGGTAGTGAGTGTGTGTGTAACAATACTAAACCAGCTGGAGCAGTACTAGCATTAGGGCTAGCTCTTTCGATGTACAGATGTGACTATTATGAACCTGTAGCCTGCTGCTAACCCCAGCTAGCACTGCTGAAGCAGCATTAGCATGACCTTCTAACCACTCTAAGTGATAGGTCTTTCATGTTCAGAGGTGAGTATATCAGCCTGTAGCCTGTGTGTTTACCATGTTTAAACAAGCTACGTGGGACGAACCACTAGCTAATATTAGACTGGCTTACTGAGACAATCAGGGTTCCTTAGTGTAGCGCTATCATGGAAACCATCACCCAGAGGCGAGACCTGCTGAATTAGAAGAAAACATGGTGACACCCCTTTTCCTTACTAGTGTCGCATAATGCGCCTTATAATCCGGTGCACTTTGAGTATGAAAAATAGACGTTTATATATATTATATAGTGCATTTTATAATCTGATGCGCCTGCGAAAAATACAGTAGACTATACTGTATACTGCTTGTGGTGCTGCTGCAGTGTTTGGCATGTTATTGTGTATTAGATTTTATGTAATGCCACGGCCACAGTGTTCTGCTTTATTTGCATTTCTTGCTGTTTAGAGAGTGAGCAGGTGGGGGCGGGGTTTTTGTGCATCCCTCAACACATCTAATACAACATGCAATTCACTGATGATGTCCAACCTGTAGCTGCTGTTTGCAGTACTGGCTGAGTGCAATCAGCAGATGCCTCATCTGCTCAGCTTTATTCAGCTAAAGGTCATCCTCCAAGGAAAAACTTCAAACAGGCTCGCTGCCAAACGCCATTACTCAGCCCGTCCGTCCAGACTTATACAGCAGCTTCGCCTGAGACTCGTCTAAAATAGATCCCTAATGAGTTTCCACCTGAAACCAGTACAGAGGATGCGGCCTGTTCGTTCATTATACTGGCTCAGACAATAGAGCTGCAGCTCAAACAGTATTAACATTTTTATCACAACCTTAGCTTCCGCTTTAAAAACTGTAATTAAATTGTGAAGGCTCGGTTCTGACGACGGCTTCGGTCACTGTTACTAATTACGTCTAAATTAAATAACTCTGGCCTCATTAAACAATGAAATAAGCCCTCATCAATAACAGCAGATTCTCAGATCAATATCGATTGGTATTTCCATTAATAATGTTGTCTTGGTTTGTTTGTGCTGTGTGTAATTAACTTGATTAATTAAATTTTCCTGATTGGTTGTCCACTCTGCAAAGGTTACTTATTACAATAAAAGTCCTGACAAAAACAGGGAGAAGCACTTTTATTAAACCCTAAGTTTTTCATAGTCATAGTTTATAGACATGCAATTATTTTTTTATTTATGAAAGATTGTTCATGTAAAAAGCGTAATCCATTTCATAGATTAAAGTTAAAGCTGGATTTTAGCTCAGTAATCAGATTTCTCAGTATATGTATACTCTTAACTGGGATATTCTGGGATTTCTCAGTCTGAACATGCATGAAAACCAGATCATTAGGGCTGCAACTAATTACTATTTAAGTAGTAACCTTATGTGATTTTTTCGATTAATAACAATTATTTTTTTTATCATGTCCCTCCATTTGTGTTTCCTAATGGTGAGGCTCCTGAATCACTGCATGTTATAGGAGATATTCATACATTGTGGGTGAAAATTCAAAATTCAGGAGAATGAAGTGTAAATTTTTTAGGCTCCTTTATATTTATCATGGACGCCTAAAAGGCTTAATTGCGAAACATTCAAAATGAAAATGTACTTTGTTGTAAATGTCTGTGACAACCTTAGATATTGGACTAGCTTACGTTTCTGACAGACGGGTATTAGACAGAATTTGGGCAGGATTTTTGCTGGACCTGGCATCCCTGGTTGCAGCTTGCGGTAACTCCATACCTGTTTTCTGCACTATATTATGCACTATATTATGCTCTAAAGGCTGGGAATATGTTTTAATGTATAATGAGCTGATTACGTAGTGTCTTTGGCAGGCATCACACCCACATTCAATGTAGGAGATCCCACACACATATCACACAGGCATGTCAGTGTTATAAAGTGTTTATCATTTTTGTCACACAAAAAAACTTATGAAATAAGACAGGGTTGCTCATTTTGGGGCTTTTATATTGGTCCGATTATCATAAAATGCCACAGTGTAAGATATTACTGAAAAAATTTGTTTATATACCCAAGCCACAGTGTTTCCCTATGAATGAAGTGTTCTCATTTATTCCTCTGGGCATTAAATATGTCAGTCATGGTTTATGGTGTGAAATTTTACAGTTAACCTTTGGGTTAACCTTCTGACCAACATTCTGACCAGCACTTCATCACTGCCTCGTTTCTATTACAGGCAGTATAATAATATTAGCAGAAAATGTTGTTAGTAGAAAGAACCTAAAGTATAAGTGTACAGTAGTTTAAAGTATTTAGGCCATGGATCGTTAAACAGTGACACACGAATACACGACTGCTGTGTTTCAGTCCCTTAATATAACACAGTTTATTCCTTTTCATCCATCTGATAATTCAGCGTGTATTCAGAACAGGCTAAAACAGGCCTAAAAGCTGCTTATTTTGAAATCTACAGGAGAAATTATAGGAAGGCAGTAGTTTCATCTTACCGTCTGTTAGAGGATGCAAATGAACATCAGTGAAGGAGATGGATGAGATGGATGCACTGCCGGTTCCTCTCCTATCAGTAAAGCTCCCAGCAATCATCATATCAGATAACCGGCTAATGTTAGCAAACACACACTTATTGTTGTCGGTGAAACGATATCTGAAGCATCTATGAGCAGCAAAATGTAATTGCATCTCTTTCCTTAATCTCTACCACACCATCACCAAGACAGAGTGGCTGCAGAGCAATCCATCCTGCTGTGCTAAAATATTAGGACATCTGTAAAGATGATACGTACAGTAAAGCTGTCTATTGTAATTGTAGACTTTTATTTGTTTAAAGAAACACATTAAAATGAATATTAATACATTTCATTGTGATGAATTTCTGACTTTATGTTTATTTGGGTTTATTTTAATGTTAATATAGAATTAATTATAGTTTTTAATTATAAATCTGTTTCTAGAATAATCAATTCCATATAACATAAAAATAAACCCAAATAACTAGCCAATGAGAGTGTCTTCCTGCAATTACGTCTATTTAAAATTAGAGTAGACACAAATGAGCATAAAATCTGTGGTCAGTTAGTGTCTCCCTGCAATTAGCTCTATATAATATTAAAATAAAGCCAATTAAACATAGTCAGTGGTCAGTGAAAGCGTCTACAGGTAATTAACTCACTATAATATTAAAATAAACCCAATTAAACATAGTTTAAAAACAGCAGAAAATGAGAGTGTCTACCTGTAAATAACTCTATATAACATTAGAATCAACCCAAATAAACAAAAAGTCACTGGTCAGTGAGAGTATCTATCTGTAATTGATTCTATATAACATTAGAGTAAACCCAAATAAACAAAAAGTCAGTGGTCTGTGAGAGCATTTACAGGTAATTAACTCATTATAATATTAAAATAAACCCAATTAAACATAAAGTTAGCAGACAAAGAGAGTGTCTACCTGTAATTAACTCTATATAACATTAAAATAAATCCAAATAAATATAAAGTCAGTGGTCAGTGAGAGTTTGTATCTTTAAATAACTCTATATAACATTAGAATAAATCCAAATAAACATAAAGTCAGTGGTCAGTGAGAGTGTCTACCTGTAAATAACTCTATATAACATTATAATAAATCTAAATAAACCTAAAGCCAATGGTCAGTGAGATTGTCTACCTTTAATTAACCCTATACAACATTAACCCATAAAGGTGCATATCAGTGAGACTGTCTACCTGTAACTAATTACTGTAATGTTATATATAGTTAATCACAGTTAGACATTTTTGCTGGCCACTGACCTTGTTTATTTAGGTTTATTCTAATGATAAATAGAGTTAGGTACAGGAAGACAATCCTAATGACCACTGACTTTATGTTTATCTAGGCTATTCTAATGTTATATAGAGTTAATTAGAAATATTTGAATTTACTTTAATGTTATAAGAGAATAAACAGACCTACAGCTGAGATGTGTGTGTTATTTTTGGAGACATTCCTGATACTTCCTGATAAAACATAATACCACCACATAAAAGATAAAAAATAATATATATTATAAATTATATATATTTGCCATCTATGAATATAAACATGAGGAAAACATTGACTTCGTACTAAATTCACCTCTAAGCATGGATTTGAAGCTAATTCGTTTGAAGCCTGTAGTTTTACTCAAACTGTATCTACTCCAGGATTTATGCCCCTGTCACTCGCAGCCTGTGTAATACTTTGCCATCATGCCTGTCTTTAAAACCACCAAGGATAGCCCCGTATGTCACTGTCCACTCCCGCAATGACTCTGTCCGCTCTGATGAATGACCCGCCATAAAAGCCTTTAACGTACGCGCTATTGATTACTCTGCTCCAGAATAGGCGGGACAGAGCCTCACTGCTAATGTATTACCAGCGCTGTTAATCTTCCCTATCACCTTTAAAGGGTTCAACAGTAAAGCCAGTGGCTATACATAGACCACTTATCAATTATTTAAAGAATATTTCCATATGAATTGGTTCGTATAGCATTAAAAAAAAGGTGTCAGACATTGTTACAAGAGCTAAGAACTGAAACAAGTTGCTAAAAAAATTAAAAACGCAGATTTTAAGCTCCATTACTTGCATTTATACAGCAAACAGCTATAACATAAAACCACAGACAGCTATGATAAGTGAATAATATTGATGATTTGGTTTAATGGCACCTGTCAGTGGGGTCGAAAGGTACTGTACATATTAGGCAGCAAGTGAACTGTTCTTAAAGTCACTTTTACAGGAACCAAATTGTCATGTTCTGGACAACTGGTAGATTAGAACATCAGCAGGTCTTGTTGAGTCTTCCCAGTGTGCAGTGGTCAGTACCTAACAAACATGCTATAAGGAAGAAGGTTCCACCATGTTAAAAGCATTTTAAAGCTGAGATCGGGCCCAAAAAATCCAGCCCAACTATGCCCGAGCCCGTAAACATTCTGCCAGAGCGCGACCCAACCTGCCACATGAACTGTCATTATGAGCCCGAGTCTGATTTAAACCCATCCTGTGCACAACGATAAAGAACTAGACAGATGAGCTACTGTAGGTAGGAGTGTGTATTAGAGTGGAGGACAGTGAGAGATTAAACACAGTGTTTAAAAACTCCAGCAGTGCTGCTGTGTTGTCTGATCCACTCATACACCACCACTATGCCAATCAGAGTCACTGCAGTGAATATTATGAGAATATTATGACCCACCATTCAAATAATAATAGCTGATCTCGAGTGGTCTCTCCTAAAGGGGTCCTGACCATTGAAGAACAGGTTAATTAGGGGGTAATAATAAAGTGTGCAGAGAAATTGATATAAAACTACAGTCTGTAATTATAGAATTATAGAACTACAAAGTGTCCTATACGATCAGTGGAGCTTAAACATTGATTATTGGGTGTAGACACAAGGAACAGTAATGGGGTAGGAGGATAAGCATAATGTTACTCATGACTGGTGTAAATAGTATAGCAAAAGGACCAAATGCTATGGCCCAAATCCTATCAAATTAAGGAATATCACATTATCCTCGTGCCTTAATTAGTGAAAGCAGTCATTAAACTGGTTTGAACCCCATTTGACCTCAGCTCAGTGTAAGACCACACACAGTCGCTGTCAGCTTCCACCTAACAAAGATACAGTAGTGCCTCCTCACCCAGCTGGCCTAATCAGGTGCCACTTAGATCTGAGGCGGATCTTGTCAATAACATTAAGCTTATTAGCAGCACGCTCATTGATTAGCGTCGCGGGCAGGGGGCCGTGACATCATGGGGCCTGTGTTTATACCCAGAAAGCCCTTTTAGCTGCTTTAATAAGTTGTAATTGCGGTGCACTGAGATATTTCAGACATTTCACAGAGACACGTTTGACCCCCGGCACCTCTGTGAATCTACACAGATGCCCTTTTTTAATAGGTGCTCCTGGTGGCAGCACACGTTTGAACAATTTTTTTTTCTGCTGCTTCTGCTGGTGTTTAGTTGAGAAGTATAGGTCTGCAGCTTTGTAGGTATCTCTGGATGTCCCTGGGTGTCTACAATAGCAGGTAAAGCTCTGGAACGGTAGAATCAAATTGAATTTATTAGTTTTTAGATTAAATTTCCAACAAAACTGAAAACACTCTCAGCACTGACATGAAGTATGGACTGCAGGAGCTGAGGTTGACAGGACCTCAGAGATTGGATGAGCAATGCCTTGGTAAAAAATTAAGCTGTTCCTTGCTTCAAAACCTTCAAAAATAAGATATACTCCTGGACGACATGATTGAAGAAAATTTGACCTATTTATTGAGAATATTGCTGTTAATAGCAAAAAAAACGAAAACAACCTCCTGCACACTAAGAAAAGTAAGTACAGATTTGTACTTAAAAGAGTACAAAGTTTGTCGCTGGGGCTGTACCTTATATTGTGATACAAAAAGGTACCTTTCAGTGAAAGTCCTTTTTTGTGCCCATATTTTTGTGCCAGTAAAGATTATAAAGATTATAAACATTATCATCAACTAAATATGTGTCAAGAACATAATGATCTAAAATTATCTGTCTTTCACATAAAAATAAATTATTTTATTAGTTTATTAGTGCAGTGATACAGAATACTGAATGTACCCTTTGGCAGGTTAAATGGTACAAATCTGTACTTATTGCTGTTAGAAATTACTTTGTACTTCAAAGGGAACAAATCTGACCCTGTAAAGACCAATATTGTACCTTTGAGGGTACAATTATTAAAAATGTACCTTAGAGTACAAAAAAGTACTCATATCGTACCTCTGTTTCTTAGAGTGTGGCTTAAGCCACAACCACCTAAAATAACACAATGGGGAGAAAGGGAAAAAATGTCTTCATTATGAAAAAAATTACAGCAAAATTATAGTAACAATTGAATTTATTCTTTAAAAGATGGGCACCATTAATGCAAGCAATGTTGCTAGATATTGTGTCACCTATGGTATTTTAATGTTTGTGCATGTACCTCCTTTTTTATTTTATTTTTTTTTAAAGGAGAACAATTTAGTTAAAGTACCTATTACTGATTAGGCATCCCCTCTTGTTTGTTATGCTCGTTTGTGACAGGTTGGTTTTATGTCATTATTCTTGTACTATGTGTACTAAACGAAAATAACAATAAAAACACAGTTAAAAAAAGCAAATTCAAAAATTAAATATTGCTCATGATTTTTTTATGTTCTTGTGTGTTAATGTGTTTTCCACTATTTGTGTGGGTTTACTGTAACTACTCATCACTTCCATTGTGATGCTGGCCAGCACAGGCAGACGTTGGCTGATGTATCAAAGCTGGGGATCCGGCGCTTTCCTCTGAGTACATTGTGATGCTGTCTAGGGATTCTGCATTGAATGGCAGCAGCTGAAAAAGAGGCGGAGTCTGATTTTACATATATCAGAGGAGGCATGCACTTCTGTTGGAAAAATCACTGGTAAAGAGGGAGTGTTTTATGAATGGAGTTTGAATAATTGGCCTTCCATTGTGTAAAATTGAAAGTTTTGTTTTAAGATTAATTTAGTAGCACAGAATGAGATCAATTAATTAACTAATTTCTAACACATGCGTGCTTGTTTTAAGTGATTTTATTTACTAAATGAATCTTATTCCTATAATATTGCTTCATTCAATAAATGAGAGATATTTTATTTATTACCAAGACATTTTCTGTTAATGTAATGGTGGTTGCTTGGGTGTTGCTAAGTGGCTACTATGTTAGTGATAATATGTTTAATTCTAAATAAAGGAATAGAGTATGTGTTTTTTTCTGCCTATTTACCACCCTTTATGAGCATTTTGTTTCGTGAAACTAAATCCATAATGATTGGATATGTTTTTAAATTTGTTATTTAACATAGAGAACAGGGTAACATAGAAGTAAAAAGTACAGTAAAATGACATGTAATCCCTACACTCTATCAATATATCAGTACATGCTCTGGCCACAGTCTCAGTTTACAGTATCTCAGAATCAGATTCGGCCTTGAAGCAGCACATGATTATCCATGCCTCTGATTGGCTGCTTTGATGGCAAAGCCTGTCATCATTGCTTCACTTCAACAGCAGCCCCCCATCTCCCACCCACTCACTCTCAATAAGGCCCTGGGCTTTGTTCCAGAGCATCCGTCCATCAGCGCTCGCCATTCAGCATAGGCTCCGCCTCCCCACTGACCATACCTGTCAAGTTTTGGACTTAAAAATAAGGGATTTTTTTCGCCGCCCCAACAGCCCAAACGAGGGGAAACATTTTTTTAAGTATAAATATATATATTTTTTATTTTATATATATATATTTTTTATTTAATAGATTTAAAATTGAAATTGAAGGGTGCACAAATTTACAAAAAGGACATGGATCAGATATATTCCATAAGTAAATAATAGTCCTAAGGGGCCTACACAATTAATAATCTTTCATTAATACTTCTTTCTATCGTTCAGTCCACTCCTGATCAGTTCAGTTAATTTCAGCCCTCTCCACATTTTCTCTCTCTCCAGCTCAACCATCTCTTCTACCCCTTCTAAATAATACATTACATTACATTATAATACATTACCACAATACTTGAGATTTAAACAAATTCTAACAAACCCTAAAACTAGCCCTGAACTAATAGAGTTTGGAAATGATAGTTATTGGCTGATCAGGCACATTAGGGCAGGGCATTATATATATATATATATGTAGATTTTTCTCAAACCCTGAATATCTATCTAGCTAATTCTAAAGTTAAGCTAACTGAGTCACAAGCTGTATTTTATTAAACACACAGTGGGTTTAATTTATGTTTTGATTGAGTCTTTTTAACCAGCTATCAGAAACAATCTCATCACAGTTTACATGGTTCATTACCTTTCTTTTAGAAAAATCTCCGTATATCCAGATTAGTTTTAACGACAGCTGCTCCGACTAGCTGCCTGAACTCACAGCGAGGGGAGGGGCGGGGCTTCCCGCACACTAAACTGCGCTCCGCAAAACCAGCTAACTGATTGGCTGTTTCTCCTGAAAGGCGGGACTTTCTCCTTGAACCGGCACCACGATTGGTTAAGAGACACACAGCGGTCAGTGCATTGTCGCCTGTGGCCTATACATTTTTTTCATTCAGTATAATACGGGAAATTTACGGGAAAATACTAATACGGGAGGACGGCGGGAAAGAGGAGTAAAATACGGTAGTTTCCCGGCCAAAACGGGAGACTTGACAGGTATGCCACTGACAGAGCTGATGTGATGATGTGAGAGCTGCATGTTTTCCACACTGTGATCAGGTTTCGCTACCAGAACACAGAGCACAGATATATATATGTGTGTGTTTATTACTATTTATTATGACAAAGTAATTGCTAACCGCAACCAAATGGGTGTGTGTCAGTGTACCATCTGCAATGCTGTTCAGAAATAACAGACTGATATTTACACTCATATGGGCAATATTTATTAAGCCCAATACATACAGAAGTCGTGTGTAACTGTCAGTCCTGACACTGTTAACCTGCCTGCTCTGGACTCTTCCCACTTCCCATCATGCACCCAAACTGGACTTCCCTTACTCCACTGTTCACGTGACGGCGTTCCCACTCTCCCAGCTTTCCACCTGTGCTCCCCTGTATACATACCGCTCTTATTGTTGCTGAGTATTGAATCTAGTTATCTAGCTCTTCTACGATGTGTTTTCTTTGTGTTTTGCCTTCTTATTATTGACCCGTTTTTGTATTTCCAAAGTTACCCAGTTTATTGTTTATATTTTGAGTCCTCTCTTGGCCATCCTTCTTGACTACTCCCTTTGGTATGTTGTTTACATTTGCTGCCATTTGGTTTCTGACCCTTCCTGTCCCTCACAACCCCTGCAAGTCTAGCCCGTTTGTTAAAATCCTTGTGATTAGTATTTGCAAGTGTATGTTCTGTGTAAAAGTAACACAGAAACCACTGCTGATCAAAAGAACACAAAGGGCCATTTTACATTTACATTTGATGATCCCCAGGATTTTGGGAAAATATTTTGTGCACGAGACAAAAGTGGAACATTTTGGAAGGTGTGTATCCCTTTACATTTGGCGTAAAACTAACACATAATTACAGAAAAAGAACATCATGCTAAATGCTAAAATGTGGTGGTAGTTTGATGGTCTGGGGCAGTGTCACTGCTTAAGGCACTGGACAACTTGCTGCTGATGAAACCATACATTTTGCTCTCTATCTGAAAATCCTGAAGTAGAATGTCAGGCCATCAGTTTGTGATCTTAAGCTCAGGTGTACTTGGGTTCTGCAGCAGGACAATGATCCAAAACACACAAACAAGTTCACCTCTAAATGGATGGCAAAAAAAAAAATTAAATGAAGGTTTTGTAGAGGCCTAGTCAAAGTCTGATTGAGATGATGTGGATCATATGTCAGAGTACCATATGTTTGTAAGCCAGACTTTGTTGATCTGAGGAACTGGAGATCTCGATTACTTAAAACATTGTTCATAGTGTTATATGAATCCCTATGACTCTGTCTGGCTACTTTTTACCTTCAGGCATTTGGATTGACCTCCTAGATTATGCTGCAGTAAAGTAGCCTGTATTCATTAAAGAAAGTTGGATATATTTTGTTGACTGTTTCTCTGGAGAGATGAGTTCATACCAAATAAAGTTTGCTGTGCAGTTTTAGTTTCGGTAAGAACTTTCTTATTGTCTATTGTGTGTATGTGTGTGTGTGTGTGTGTGTGTGTGTGTTTTGACCAGACAGGGCTGCAGAGCAGTGTTAGCATTCTGAGTAAAACATGCTGATCGTGTCGGTACGTCGAGCGCTGAAGAGGAAGGAACACATGGCATCGCCCCCCAAATGCAGGATTTCCTGCGACAGTGCGGAGCACTGCCAGTTCTCATCACTAACTCCAGCCAGGCCAAGCTGAGAATGCGGCGACGCATCTGCGCTATGTAGAAAAAGCCGCTGGAGTTTCTGCAGAAATTATACTATTACAAACTGAAACAACAAAAGTTTATTTCCTGAAGAAATCTCAGGCTTGCTGCTCCATTTTAAAAAAATGGATTAATAAGTTTGCTGTTTACTGTCATAACGTAACTAAGCATGTATTACTTACAGTCTCCCAAAATGGTTTAAACCTCGTACCACAGGAATCCTATTAGCTTTTCCACTGAGGTGTCCCAAATGGTTGTTGAAGCGTTACTCTGTTCTTTATACTTCAGTTAGTTGCTAAGAAGTTCCATATCAGTTGTGATCATATTTTAATGGTTGTTGCTAGGGTGCTTGTTAGGGTTTTAGGGATTTAAGTGAATGCAAAGATGTTTGGGGTGGTATCTACAGCAGTCTATAGCTATAAGCGGTTGCTGTGGTTGGATGGGTCTTTTTTAGTGTTTTGTATCATTGTGAGAAGGATAAGAAGGATGCACAAACATTCATACCTCATTCATGTATTGTTGTTTCTTTGCTGTATGCAAGATAAACAAAGACTTTCCTTCTTGTTGGATGCCCTATGTTTTATTCCCCATTTAACTACTACTGCAGGCCCATTCAGAATGCAGCCTAAGTCATTTTGTCTTAGGTAAAACTTAGGTAAGATAAAGCAGGTTTGACAACAGAAACAAGAAACATATCCACTCTGAATGTTTTCTGTGTGGCAAAAACAGATTTATTAATATTTATATCTCAGAAAACACACAGAATCTGATCTCTATCATTAGTTATTGTAGAGATTACTATGACAACCCTTTTCCCATGACATATCCCTGGGCTAGAAACATTTGTAGCAAGATAAACGCAGGAATGTGTGTGTGTGTGTCCTTGTAAATGTGGTGTGTGGGTATTGTGCTGGTATTTCAGTAATGAGGTTTCTGAATGGAAGTGCAGGCAGTTCATTAAGAGAGACACTGCGGATGTTTCTGGAATTTGGTTTTTATGTTGGTATTTATTAAAAATCCTTTCTTCTTTTTGTTTGTGTTTAATCACAAACAAATGAATTACGCCTTTGAAGTCATTTCTCTTTCCAGGGATTAAACCATGTCTTAGTCTTTTCAGATGTGAATAATTTGAAGATATATCTGTTTTTTTATTATTGAAATTATTATAGAATGTCATGTTGGGACAGGGCTCAAACACACGCAGATGTAGCACAGATAGCACAGTTTTTCCAGAAGACAAAAACATAGTTAGGTCAGTAACGGTAACAGCTATTAGGAAAATACATACCATAAACGATTGATGGTCCAGGGGTCATACACAGCAGGGCAGAATGGTAAGGTGCGTTTTGGGTAACGTAGTCTGGAGACTGGAGATTGCAGGAAGAGCCTAAGGTTGGGGAGAGTGTTAGATGCCTTATGGCTCCAGGCATGAAAAAAGAAATAACCTATGGGTTATTATTAGCTATTTGCATTATCATTATTACCAACATATTAATGTATTATTGTTAATTTAAATATATAATTAATATTTTATTAGAAACATAATTTATTATTATGTCTGTAAGGTCCACATATGATGTTTTGGTGATTTTATACAACACAAATATTCTCGTCCAGTAGCATCCTATACATTTTCAATCAGGGATAGGTCTGGCAATGTGTCTGACCATAGCATAGCATCTTTAACTTTAAGAAAAGCTCTGAGATGGCAGCAGTATGTGTACGAGCATGGTCCTATTGGAAAAGCGCACCAGAGTTCGTGTTTAGAAAAGGTAGAGCCACTGGTTGCAGGACCTAATTAACATAGCATTGGACTGTAAAAAAGTGACTGTAATGGAGACTGTAATCTGGCATCGTATGAAATTGCACCCGAGACCATATATTTCATGGTTGTCTCCACAAAAAAACATGCCTGACAGTCTGGCATGACTACACACTAATTTGTATTGCTGTCAGTTGATTTTTTGTGGTGAGTGTAGATTGGAGCTGGAGACTAAATGGTGCATACATAATCAGATCTTTATCACTCTATTAGTTCAGGAAAGTGAAGAAAATTCAGATTTTTTTATTCAACTGGACCCTTTAATGGGACTTTCAGTGGTTCAGTTAGTCTATAATTATATATTATAATTATAATGTATTGAAAATGCTTTGTTTGAATAGTTATATTGGTTTCATTCAGTCAATGCCACCTTGTTAGTCCTTTTAATGACAAATTAATGACTCATGTCATTGAATCTCGTCTCTTTTTCCAGTAAACACAGTTAACACAGTCGATAATGGATAGGGATGAGCGGGTCTGCCACTGCTGGACTGTAAATTATGGGTCTGTTTTGGGTTCAGGGTAATTGCGGGCTGACAGGGCAGATTAGGAGACATGTATCAGTGTGTGTTTTAACTTCCACCCGTGCCCAGACTGCCGGCGGTAGATAAAGCTGGCGTAGGTGTGCTGTGCTGGCGTAAGCTGGCTTTAACCAGCCCATCGTGCTGAAAGCTCCCATCAATCTCCGGCCACCATGAGCCGGGGAGGTCTGCTCACGCAGGGGAGGATGACACATCAGTTGTCCGCACACACTCCCAGTATATTCCAGCTCAGGACACAGCCGGGCACAGGGAGTACCGGGAGGCGTTCTGTCTGGCTGAGATCTGACCCGGTTTTGAGCTGTAGATATTTCTCAACGTTCTAGTCTCGCCCCGACACTAATGAAACTCTCTGGGAATAATAACACATGTCCAGAGAAGTCTCAGGACGCTGCCCGCTGATTTAGGCCCTCATTGGCGATTCCTTATAGCGTCCCCTGCTGCTTTTCAGAGTTCTGATTCATTCCCCTCACTATCTCAGACAGTCTGATTAGGCTTTGGGGAGAACTCAGAGCTTGTGACTACTTTTTTTTATCGTCCAACACAAGCAAACAGTCTTCTGATTATAACAAGACTTAGGCCTAGACCTGCAGTATTCTTGGTGACTGACAGGGTGTGTGTGTATTTGTCTTTAGTATACGTAGCAAAATGACATTGAAATAAAATGGATTACACAAGTGTGCTTGATATAAAATTGTGGTTTATTGTGGAGGTCTGTGACTAAACATGAAGTCTGTTTATATATGGGTTTTATATGTTAAATCTCAAACATCAACAATAAATACATTTTTTGTGCTAATATTGACACAATTTTTAAGTTTCCCACAGAAATCAGTTTTTAAAACCTTATTCTGCTATATATTGTAAGTAGGTGATGCTACACTTAAGAATGAAGTGATTGACAGGTTTTTCTAAAACAGAACAGAGCAGAAATTGTCTGCAGTAAATATACTGAGTAGCTGAGTTGTAGTCTAACTGTAGGCAAGCAAGGTAACTAGCTAGTTAAGCATAATACTATTATTAATCATAACAATGGTGTTATTGTGCTGTTGGTTACATTAACAGTCATTTGGTACACTCTTTACTAAGTTTTCTGCTTTTTTTGCAGAAATTCTGATTGCTGTTAGCATAAAATGAGTTCGAATTAGTTAGCTAACATTTAGTGTGGTTAGACGTACTGTACTCAGTAGTATTTGTACCCAGCACTTTCTGCATGTTTATGTTCTGGTCTGCACTGAGTCCAAATAGCTCTTAACACGTAATTATTTTTTTTTCTTGTAATGATCACCGGTATGAACTGAGTCCCTGGAAGCAGCTCAAAAGTTAAACTTGGATCACGATAGCCTTGCTTTGTCTCAGCGGTAAACAGAGTAAACAGAGCTGACCTGTAATTTGAAGGAAATGTAAATGGTTTGGTAATAAAATGGTCTATCAAATATGTCTGCAAATCTAGCTCCACCTATGGCTCAGTGTAAACTGCACAACCTCTGGCAACATGACATTTATATAGAATGAAAGAAATGAACAATAGCATCCACTATATAGAATCATGGATTCACCATTTATCAAGTTTAACACAGCGTACTATAGAGTAGGTTTGACACACAGAGAAACAGAATGATAAAGTAGGATGTGCAGTCTCCCGGCTGTCGGCCCTAGCAGTCAAAACTGGCAGTAACATGAAATGTAAAAAAAATCTTAGATGCCTCTCTGAAAAGAAGCCCACCCCTCAGGAAGCGGCATCAGACAGCGACACTGCTGCTAATTTTAAACTGGGAAAATTGTGCCACTCCGTACACAACAAACTCCACTAATGGTTTCTGGCCTTTCAGGCTCTGGCGGCGAGGGCGTTCAGTTGGCACAGCGACGTCTTTGCTTTCAGGTCTAATATCATTCTGTAGCAGCAGCAGATGAGACTGAACAACCGCCTGGAGGCATTGGAGAAGGTAGACACTTCCAGACTTCCCAACTATACCGGGCCTTTGGGGAACATTATGCTGCCTCCATTGTATTGTCTTTAATGCAAATGCATATAGAGTTGAAAATATTGGATTTTGCCTTTAATGGGAGTTCCACTAACTTTTGCATTGTTTGGATTATTAAAGATAAACAAAATCTACCAAAATTCACCAAGTCAGAATTGTTCACAACGAATAAAACTAAACTAAAATCTTCAAAACGTCCCAAACTCAATATGATGGGAAGATCAATTTTTTTCAGCTCTGATCCGATTCCAATATAAAACTGCCGATACCGATACAAATACTGATAACAGGACACTTTTAGTTTATTTTTAGTTCTATAATTAAGGTTACATAATGAAGCTGAAACAGACCACACAGCCCTTTGAAGAGTATACACAAGTGCATTTAATGCAAATGCATTCAAAAGTCATTTATTTGACACACTTTGTATACAAACCCACAATAGCTTTCTTTTAAATTAAATATTTACATTTTTATTCAATATTTTTAAAAAGTTAAATATTAAATATTAAATACAGGGCTCTAGACTATTTTTTTGCACTGGTTGCAAAAAAAAAAAAAAAGGAGACATTTATTGTGACACATAGCATAGATGATTAGCTGCAACGGCTAACTGGCGATGCTAACTGTATTTCCGAGCTGAATTAATCGCTGTTTTTTAATAACAGATTGATTTCTTAGTGCTGGTTAGAGTGGGTAGGATCTGTGGTTTGATATATGACGTGAATTATGGCTGTAGTTCACTTGAGATTAAGTTATCATTACATTCACAATGCCGGAATGCAGCTGTGGGACCAATGCTAGCTAGGCTAACAGACTGCAGATCTTAATGGAGGTGGCTAGCGGCTTACTGTCGATGCTAACTGTATTTCTGAGCTAAATGAATTGTTGTTTTTAACAACAGATGGGTGTGTTCATGCTGGTTAGTGTTTCTAGAGTCTGTGGTTGTATAGGATATGTGGGTTATGACTATAGTTTACTCCAGTCTGTAGTTAATACCTTTACAACACCAGAACGCAGCTGCTGTCGGTTTGCTAGCTAGGCTAACTGACTGCTGGTGTTAATCTGTTTACCACTCGGACGCTGAATTAACAAATATTACATATAGCCGTTCTGATGTTCGACATTTCCAAAGTGAAAACTCTCCAGAAAATAGTTTTATTAAGTTTACTCACTCAGCTGCAGACTGAAGCTGCTGGGGGTTCAGGGTAAACTGTGGAACTGGAATCCGGATCAGTGATATGTTTTATGGTAACATTATGGCGGGTTTATTGTCCAGCTCAAGCTACGGACTGGAATATGGATCGGTAAGTGGATCGGCTGCGGTCACACGATATCCGATACGCTGATTCTGTCAATATCGGCCCCGATAACAATATTGGATTGGATTGGTCTCTATAGAGTGCTAGACCACACGATTGCAAATACATTACTTGTTCCACAAAACCCTGTTTTACAATAGTTTGTTTGGAATATCATGACCTTAAACTATGTTGTACGACTCTAAATCAAAAAAATGAATACAAAAATAAAATGCAATATTTCATACATTGACTCTGCCTTTTATTTTAATGCAAACAGAATGAACCCAAGATACTTTCTTTTTTAATAAACATCTATTCATCCAGTTCAGATCTGCAATACATTCCAAAAAAAAGCATTCAACACTTAGTAATGTTGCCATCTCATCTCATACCATATGGAAGGATGGATGGATGGATGGATGGATGGATAGATAATAGTTAAATACTTTAATTTACATATAATTAAATACAATAAGAAATTTGGCATTCTAGTGTATATTATTTTCTGGATCTTTAGTTTTTCAGTTTGCAGTAGTAACCTTGTCTTACTAAAGACACTACTGAAAGTAGTTTATAATATTATATTCACATGAAAAAAAGGCAACTGAAAGGCTTTTTATCATTCTGGAAAGCCTACAGCAGTTCCGCGTGTCTCAGGGCCTGTGGAGAGGAGTGAACAGGCTGGGAGGCGGGAGGTCAGCAGTGCTGATGGGAAATGCAGTGATGTGGGACACGTGCTCTTCTCGACTCGACCAAATGTCATTCCGTAGCGGCTCCAGAGGGCATATGGTAGAAAAGAGAAAGCAGATTCGGGCGAGAGAGAGAGAGAGTGAAAGCAGCAAAGGAGAGTGAGAGAGAGTGCAGAAGGCGCATGGTAGTGCAGAATGTAGACAACATATAAAAGTCTTCTTTTCAGGCTGGCTTCCTTTGATCTGTTTCAGTAAAACTGTAATAAACTGTCACAGGTCCGACACGGCACTTACGGCAGGAGCTTCTTGAAGGAGGTGTTTGAAGTGTGATCTCAGTTTGATCTCTGAGGATCTGATTTACACTTCTAAATGTCACCGGGGAAAAGGACGCACACCAAATGACAAAATATCGTTTTCGGGTATTTTATTCTGATTTAAATTTTACTCAAAACAATAAAAATAAAATGAATACACTGTAAAACCCCAACTTAGAACACAGCACAGTATTTGGTAGTGACACTAATTACAGAAAATAGATAAATAACATTAATACCACATTAATACCATTAACAGAGCTCTTTTTATATTTGTTTTTAAGCTCACCTCGATTTACTCAGCTTTACTCAACAAGATTTGTGCATTTCATCAAGAGAACTTGGACAAACAGCTTCTGTAACCCAGAAAAATACAAGGCTTGAACACGAGGAGCACACTACCCCACAGAAACAATGCCATCTGCCCGCATCTGGTTGTGATTCATTCAAAATACATGTTTAGAAAGGCAATATAGGCATCTACTACTGTTATAGGCCAACTAAACCTTATATTGTTCAGTATTTCCTGATTTTTACCTCTTATTTCATTAGGATGGCTCTGGATGGATCCTAAAATGGAGCACCACCATTCACTGCAGCTTGAGCCTCCTTCTCTACCATGCTCTTAGCTCCTCCCTTTCCTCTCTCAGGGTGACAACACTTCTGATTGTGTTTCTTAAAGTTACAGACACACATTTTAAAGGTGTATACTCAATTCACCACCTGGCTACATAAAAAAAATACACTGTATTCACTGTCTGTTCTAAAATGTTCAGACACCTCTTATAATAAGTGAGAGTTTTAATATATATATATATATATATATATATATATATATATATACAGCCCAGTCACAATCTTATGACCACCTGCTTGTCAGCAGTGCTGCTGGAGTTCTTAAACACAGTGTCCACTCTATTAGACACTCCACAGTTTGTGTTGGTCATCCTCAGTGTTAATTTAATTGATTAATATTTTTTTGTCATAGTTTTCGTCAATGAACCTTTTTTTAAGATGAAAACGAGACAATAACTAAATAATAAACTTCGTAAAATAACAAAAACGATGACGTAATTAACTGGCATTTTCGGCAACAAATAAAAATGAGATTGTTTGGCAGGGAGCACATCCAATCAAAACTGATTTAGTTTTGTGAAAGGTAGGGACCAGTTAAGAAGAGATCCAATTACTACTACTATAGCGAAGGTGGAGAGGCAGGACAGAACTTACTCATTAAGATTAAAATATCATTGAGATCATCTGTTTAGTCCCACAGTGGGAAACATATAGCTAGGAACAGGTCAGAAAGGAACTCAATAAAAAAAAAGATAACAATAAAATAAGTGAATCTACTAACCCAAAAGTCTGTGTAAAGTTCCTTACAGCACTTTAGGATAATGCCTACAAGTAGCTGCCCACAGGATGCTGCTCACAAGACACCATTGGCAGATTATTCTCTGTCCAGCACTGAAGTAGATTTACCAAGTCTCCAGGAAGTTGTGGGAGTCTACTGCATATCAATTCAGATGAAATCTCCTAGAATCTAAAACGAGCGGCCTAAGAGTGAACACAAATGTGCACTCAGGCGACACAGACTTTTAACCCCTAATAAAACCTATGTGGATGTATGAAAGACTTTTTAAAATTAATTTAAAAGCCATTTGACCAGTGGTAGGATGGTCCCCCCTTTAATGTGAGTCTTGGTCCTCCCAAGGTTTCTTCCTCCTCCTGCAGCTCTGAGGGAGTTTTTCCTTGCCTCCGCGCTCACTGGGGGTTCTGTATTATGTATTTTCTATGTTTAATGTTTTGCCTGATTCTTTGTCCTGTAAACATGTTTCTGTAAAGCTGCTTTGTGCCAACACCAGTTGTAAAAAGCGCTATACAAATAAATTTGATTTGATTTGATTAATAGTTGTTTTTTTTCCTCCTAGATGGGATGCTTTCAGGAGCATCATGGCTCCTAACAAAACTCATTTCACATCATCAGACTACTCTAAAGTATATCCATGTCTGGTAAAAGTAAAAAACAATGAAAGTCTTGCCTGCTGTACAGTTTGCAATAGTGATTTTAGCATTGCCCACAGGGGATTAAATGATTGCAAAAGGCAAAAGGCAGGGGAGGGGGTTCAAGTCCAGGTCCCTTTTGGGATAATAACTTGGGATGCCTGCTGAGGAGTTAAATAACTCCAGCAGCACTGCTGCATCTGATTCACTCCTACCAACACAAAATAAACACTTCATACACCACCCCCGTGCCACCAGTGTTACTGCAGTGTTAAGAATAATGACCCACCACCCAAATAACAGCAGCTCTGTGGTGGTCCTCTGGGGTCCTGACCACTGAAGAACACAGAGAAAGAAGGATAACAGTATAAGTATGCAGAAAAAACAGACACACGACTACAGTCAGTAATTATAGAACAATTTTATATATTCAGTGTAGAAGAGTGCCTTTGATTTGAGAAGAAACACCGATGATGAGCAGGTGTCTACATATTTTTTTTTAACATAATAAGAATATGCAGGCACGTAAATGGGGCAGGGTTATTATTTTGGCTCAGTGCTCAGTCACAGTGCAGCTGTATGTTCCATTCCCTCTCACCAGCTAAAGCAGATTAGCATGGCTAATGTGCTCTCTGGTTTGTAGAAAACAGAGGACTGTGGTATGAGTAATGGGATGTGTCCCGCTCTCAGTAGGCATCTATGTCTCTTTATTTCGTAAGCAAGCATTTCACTGGCTTACTTGATTATTGGTCTCTGCCACTTTCTGTCTCTGTCTTCCTATCTCTCTCAATCTCTCTCTCTCTCTCTTGCATGGCCAGATATATTTTTTAGCAGGCATTTTGAAACAAGATAGAATCGTCAATAACATTTCAACAATAGGGTTGCTCTTTATTTTGAAAAGGGTGCGTTGGCATAAAACATGGCTATTACGTAGCTTTTTGTATGAGACCCTGTCTGGTAAAGGACTCAAGCCTTGAGGCCAATTTATACTTCTGCGTCAAACCTAAATCGTAGCCTAAACATATACAGTTAGCGGCAGGAATGTGTGGGCGGGAACGCAAGGCCCAGCAGACCAATCACTGCTGCGTCTGTGTCATGCAAAGCGTAGTTACATTTCCAGGGAGGTGTGCGTCAAGCTACAGCATAGGCTACGGCGTAGGGTACCTGGTAAAGCACAGGCTACAGTATAGGTTCAAAGGAGAAGTATAAACTGACCTTTACTCTCAGAGCTTTAAAATGTATATCATATATTTACTAGTGTTTAAATGTGAAGGGTCCTGATCAACATGGATTTTTTACTCATGCTGGATGGGGGCTAATGCTGAGACGCTAATGCTAATACCAGCATGATAGTAATGCTTACAGTGCAGTAGCACTGCAAACAGCATGGTAGCAAACTTGTCAGTGTAATAGTCTAGTTAACGCTATGGTAGTGATGCTAACAGCACAGTAGAGATTCTAATGGCATGGTAGCAATACTTACAGGGTGATAGTACAGTTAACGGCATGGTAGCAATGCTAACAGCACGGTAGTGTTTCTAATGGTAGCAATTCATAAGGCATGGTAAAAGTGCTAATGGCGTGTTACAAATGCCATCGGTGTGATGGTCATTGTAATGGTCCTAATGGTGTAGGAGCTGTGCTGGTGAGGCAGCCATTGCACTTCTAATGTTAGAATTATTCACAGCTGGAAAAAATATATATTTTTTCATGTTTTTCACAAGATCCAATACATTATGTCAAAATTTGACGTTGAGCGGAACCAATAAAAAAATGCTCCAAAATCAGTGACCTCTATTGAAAGTCCTACTATTCAAACTTAATTATTGATATTCTACAGCTGTCTCATGTTTGACATTTTAGACTCATCTTCTCAATAAAGCACATTAAATTCTGAAGTGTGGAACAGCTGCACCCTGTGCCAGAATAACACTGTGTACCACTGCAGCACCCTGTGCCAGAAGGACACCGGGTGCCAGTCTAGACCCATATCAGCCACCGCAGCACTGAGTACATCATATAAAAAGTGATGTTAACTGTTGTAAGACACAAAACTTCTGAAATGCTCACTGGCACTTTTAGGGGCAGCAGTGAATCAAGTTATATATACTGTCAAAATACAAAATATACTGTCCTGTGTTTGTTTCCATCCCTATGTGCTCTGTAAGCACATGGCCCTGTCTTGTTTCCACACTTGTTCACCCTGTCATCAGTGTTGTCACCTGTGGTCGTTTGTAACTCTGCCCCCTTGTTATCTTCCCCAGGTGTTCCCAGTCTTCCTGTGTATATAGAGTTTCTTTGTTTCAGTGTTTCTTGTCTTGTCTTTTGTATGCTTTGTCTGGTCTGTCAGTGTTTTGTGCTTCTTTACTGTTCTTGGTTGTTCTCTGTTGTTCTGTTGTAGTTTTTTGTTTTATTAGCTATGTTAAAACTGTTTAGTCTTCTTAGTGTTTTCTTTGTGCTCTTAGTCTAGCTTTCTAAAGCCCTATCTGGAAGGGATTAGTTTCTCGGGGGGTCCTGGGGTAATTTTCTCTTCTTTTATTGCCATCCAGAACAACCATGTATGTGTTTTTTTCAGATGTCCTCTGAAAAAATTACAGGCTGAATTACGTACTGTTTTTCGCTGAACTCCATGTTCCTCAGGTAATTTTATTCCCGTCTGGATGCACATCTCTGAGTTTCATCACCTCACGTTTAATAAAATAGCTATTTGTCCACTGCCACACACCGGAGTTACACTTTGTGCGCATGTGTCCACGGAGATCCAGATAAACACAACAACGAGTGGAAATAGAGAAGCTACTGAACTCAATGTCATGTGACCGAGAAAGCCAAAAAAAACTCACTGGTCCTCCTGTTTTTTCAATTGCAATCCGGATGCAAAAGTTTTATCACTGAGTAGAAGTGTGAAATATTTTTCACAGACATCCCCCTGAGAAACTAATCTCATCCGGATAGGGCTTTGATTTTTCTCCTTGTCTAATTTTTAGTCAATTTTTAGTTTTCATAGTCTTGGTTATTCTTGTTTAGTGTTTTTCCTACCCGTTTCTCCCTTTGTTATGTTTTTGTTTACTTGTTTGTTTAATAAATATTTTACCTGTGTTTTCGTCCACACTCTTATCCCTCAATGTTCGTGACACAAACTATTAAGGTACTCGGATTGGTTTCAGATTAATATTAACTGATATGTGTCTTTAAGATATTCCGATCATATCAGATTGATATGTGATGAGATCTAATCCGTCTATAGTTGCTGATATTTTTAATAAGGTAAAGATAAACTCTTATGGTACTGGTTGATAATGTGTGATAGTCACCATTAAAATACTCATGTTGGCGCCGAGTGGTCCAGTGGTCTAAAGCGCTGCCACTATGTGTAGGAAGTTGCCGGTTTGAATCCCGTTCATGTAGCTCTGCCATCAGCTGCCGGCCCCCAGAGAGAGCACAATTGGCCCTGCTCCCTCCGGGTGGGTAGATGGCGCCCTCTCCCTATCACGCAAAGGTGGCACCGGGCTGTGCGAGACATCTTTGAGCCACTGTGCTTTCCCCCTAACGCTAGCCACTCAGACAATGTCTGACTTCACATGTGTCGGAGGAGGCGTGTGCTCGTCAGCATCCTCCTAGGATCAAAGCTGCCACTGGTGATGGGGACGCACAAAGGGGTGGGACAATTGGCTTGTCAAATTGGGTGAAAAATAGAAAAAAAAAAATCATATTGGGTTGATATTGGCTGAAACTTGCCTTAGAAACTTTAATCAGATTTGATCAATATTCAGTGTTATTTGTCATTAAGATTCTCAAATTGAATTGAGAAAAAAACTTTTACTTTTTTACTTTTTACTTTTATTTTTTATGTGTTGCACTGTTACTTGTTACAATTATAAAAATGTTAGGAATCATTCCAAACCCACATTATCACTAAAGCCAGAGATGTTCTTTACTGTCACAGATTGACGTTTGATGAAGGTGCTCATCATTGAATGAATCAAGTAATCAAGCTGATAAAAGATCTCTCTGCTCCTGTTCTGCATTTCACTCTGAGAAACTACAACTGTAATAACTACATAACACAGTACTGTATTTTTACTTTCAGTAATTTAGTAGTACATTTTAGAATAAACTACTTGCCATTCTCAGGTACAAAAAATACTTTAGTACTTCCAATTCAGTATCTAGTAGTTTATACATGTCTGTTCAGGAAATCTCATTATTAAAATTGTCTACAAGTATACACGTCATTGATTCCACCATCTTAAGCATCTGCCACATTCAGGTTTTTAAGGATCTTCCAGCAGTTCACCATTCATGCTTTCTACTTGACTGATCACAGAACAGGAAGAAACTAATTAAGGAGACAGAGCGCAAAGCATCAGGCCACGGCCATCTCCCCGCCAGACCTCAGCCGAGTCGTGAGTGAGACAGTTTGTAATTAAACACTTGTATAAAACAGAGCAGCAGATAGCGTCGTCCAGCTCGCAGAGATGAACGGGTGCAACTTAGAAGCGACACGGGTGGCGGCGCCTGCCACAAACACTTTATTCTGGCAGAGAGCGTGAAGAAATGGAGGAGGCAGCTGGAGAATCTGAGTACGGAAATGATGCGAGGCTAAATTTCTCACTACAGAAACTCAGGAAGCACCAGTCTCTAATTCCTGTCTGAGTGATGAATGGTGAAAGGAACTGACCATTATAGATTAACTGCTTAAAATTAAAATTGATTGCTTAACCCTGCGTGTTGTCAATGGGTTTCTTGGCTGGTTTGGTGATAGACTGTGGTCTTTTTTTGGGTATATTCCAGCGAACAAGCTAAAGTTAGTAGCCAGTAGCAGATCAAATGAAATTTATAATGTAAAGTGCATTTTGAAAGAGCATTCTGTCTGCAGCTACAAATTTGCCAACTGCTGAGTTTGTTGAGCGTTTGTTGATCCTGGCTGTTAGCATTGTGTCTACCCTGCTCCAATCCTGTGGATTTTGGCTGGTGTCTCTGGTAGCATCATGGTTTCAAATAAAATAAACCTTCTGTACTGACTTAAATAGTTGCATTACTACTGAGAAGAGAATAAGGAGTGGCAAATGATTCTAGAACACTAAAGCCAAAAGGTAAAATACACTACATTTTCAAGAAAAAGTATGTGAATCATTTGGGATTACTTGGATTTCTGCATAAATTGGTCATTAAATGTGTTCTGATCTTCATCTAAGTCACAACAATAGACAAAAACACTCTGCTTAAACTAATACCACACTAAAAAAATATATGTTTGCATGGTTTTATTAAACACAGCATGTTAACATTCACAGTGCAGGGTGGAAAAAGTATGTGAACCTTTGGATTTAATAACTGGTTGATTCTCCTTTGGCAGCAAAAACCTCAACCAAATGTTTCCTGTAGTTGCAGATCAGACCTGCACAACAGTCAGGTGGAATTTTGGATCATTCCTTTTTACAAAACTGTTTCAGTTATTATTCTTGGGATATCTGGTGTGAATCGCTTTCTTGAGGTCATGATGCCGCAGCATTTTAATTGGGTTGAGGTCAGGACTCTCTAGAAGGCATATTTTGTTAAAGCCGTTCGGTTGTTTATTTAATTCTATGTTTTCGGTCGTTGTCCTGTTGCATCATTCATCCTCTGTTGAGCTTCAGTTGGCGGAGAGATTTTAAGTTAATTTTATGTTTTCCTGCAAAATGTTTTGGTAAACTTGGAAATTCATTTTTTCGTTGATGACGGCAATCTGTTCAGGTCCTGAGGCAGCAAAGCAGCCCCAAACCATGATGCCCCCTCCACCATGTTTCACAGATGGGATGAGGTTTTGATGATGGTGTGCTGTACCTTTTTTATCCACTCAATTTTTGTTTAATTTATTTACAATATATTTAGCCAGTAGTGCTGTGGAACATCCAGGTGCTCTTTTGCAAACTTTAAATGTGCAGCAATGTTTTTTTTTTGGCCTGCGGTGGCTTCCTCCATGGTGTCTTCCCATGAACTCCATTCTTGTTTAATGTTTTCCTTTTTATAGATTTGTTAACAAAATATTAGCATGTGCCATAGATTTCTGTAAGTCTTTTACTGACACTCTAGGATTCTTTCTCACCTCATTGATCATTCTGCGCTGTGCTCTTGCAGTCAACTTTACAGGACGACCACGCCTAGGGAGAGTAGCAACAGTGCTGAACTTTCTCCATTTGTAGAGCGTCTGTCTCACCGTGGACACATGAATATTAAGGCTTTTAGAGATACTTCTGTAACCTTTTGCAGCTTCAAGTCAACCAAGGCAATGAACGAAGGTCTTCTGAGAGCTCTTTTGTGCAAGGCATGATTCACATCAAGCAATGCCTCTTTAGAACAACAACTTAAAACTGGTGTGTGTTTTTTTTGTGCAGTATTAGTTTAAGCAGACTGTGTTTGTCTTTTGGACAGTAGAGACTTAGTTGTTACTGCAATACAATATACATAGTATACATACAGTATATATAGAAGCAAGGGGTCAGAGGGTCAGTGGACCCAGGTATCGAACTTACTGATCAATAATCCACTACTCTTACCAAAGAGCCACCACTACCCTGTGCTTTATAAGTATAGCCTACAGTACAGCAGGAACAAATTGACACAAATACAAAACACTGAGTTTATTTAATTATTTATTTTATTTTAACCTTAGATTTTTATATATGCATGTAATTCTTATACAGTATTAGGTATCACATGAACACTGCAGCAGTCTAAAACCTTGTCTTCTATCATCGCTGTGACCTCTGACCTTGTACAACGCATAGCACAGCTGGGGTCTGAATGTCACCCGTCAGACACGCTTCCATATCCTCAGGCATTGCCTCGGCCTGTGACGCAGCCAGGCCTATAAAAACACAACACTGTGTCCTACTAAATGAGTCACTGTTGGTTTTGTAACAGTTACACATTTTAGGCCTCTGTTGCAGTCTGGACACCTACGAATGTGTGGAAGATATTTTTTTTATGATTCCCACTCAAAACACTCAAACAGCCACCCCCACCAACTAATACACACATTACCAGTACCAGCGCTCTGCCCACGCAGACCATGCACTGCAGGTAGGGTACCAGGTACCCAGGGGGCACCAAAACATCAAGCTCGTGAAAAATCATCATAATAATATTAATCATAATTATGATATATTTAAAATATGTAAGTCACGTAAGCAGATACAGGGTTTGGACAATGAAACTGAAACACCTGTCATTTTAGTGTGGGAGGTTTCATGGCTAAATTGGAGCAGCCTGGTGGTCGACTTTCATTAATTGCACATTGCACCAGTAAGAGCAGAGTGTGAAGGTTCAATTAGCAGGGTAAGAGCACAGTTTTGCTCAAAATATTGCAATGCACACAACATTATGGGTGAAATACCAGAGTTCAAAAGAGGACAAATTGTTGGTGCACGTCTTGCTGGCGCACTTGTGACCAAGACAGCAAGCCTTTGTGATGTATCAAGAGCCACGGTATCCAGGGTAATGTCAGCATACTGCCAAGAAGGACTAACCACATCCAACAGGATTAACTGTGGACGCAAGAGGAAGCTGTCTGAAAGGGATGTTTGGATGCTAACCCTGATTGTATCCAAAAAACATAAAACAACGGCTGCTCAAATCATGGCAGAATTCAATGTGCACCTCAACTCTCCTGTTTCCACCAGAATTGTCCGTCGGGACAATAAATTATTGTGGTCTAAAACCAGGTGTTTCAATTTCATTTTCCAACCCCTGTATAGGCAATACATTAAGCTGTAAAATATAGTTGTAGTGTGCATCTAAAGCATAATTTACGGTAGCCGCGTGCACAGTGGAGCTGGGGGAGAAGCTGCTCGCACTTCTTGTGTAGAGCCTGAAAATGAATTAGAAACAAGTTTTACAGCTTCAGGTTAAATCCGCGGTGGATGTATAGAACGCGGTTTAAAGTCATATTAAAGAAGCAAGTCAAGGTGTTATTAAATGAAAACACTAAAGTCTTGTAGAACACTTGTAATACTATTCATTATGTATGTTTCAAGTAATAATACTGTTAAAATTTGTGGTAATGGTAATGCATATGAAGGAAAATTGCTTGTATTTATTTGGTTGTATATACATCAAAGTTTAAAGTCCTATAAAACATGAAAATCAAAGGGTTTCCAAAGGGTTTGTAAAGAGTACAGATCTCATTATCATGTTGTCAGCCCTGATGCTGTCAGTCTGCCTGCTCAGGACTCTAATGTATTAGATACTCCATTTCCCAGCATTCTCACTCTCTGAACTAGAATAACTAATACAGTCATGTGACACCTCAGTGTTCCGGTTCACCCAGCTACTGATTACCACCTGGACTTTTTTGTATAAATACCTCTCTGTCAACAAGTATTGAATCTAGGTTCCCTAGCTCTTCTACGACATGTTTCTTGTCTCTTCTATTCTGTTTATTGCTTCTCTGTGTTTGACTTGTTTCTGTTTATAGTTTACTCTCTTGTCTAGCTCAGTTCATTGTTGTTTGTTAGTTAGTTGCCGACCTTGTTTGTTTGTGGACTATTAGAATCAGAATCAGAATCAGAATCAGAATCGGGCTTTATTGGCCAAGTATGCTCACACATACAAGGAATTTGTGTTTGGTTTCAGTAGCTCACAGTGCACAATAATTGACAATAACATTACAGAAGTAAAACATTTACTCACATAAACACACGCACACACATACAAACATACCTGTAACCTAACTTTACGTGTGCAGAGTTGTATATTTACAGTAAAGTGCTGAGTGCAGCAGTAAGGACACTGGTGCAGTCTGAATAAATAATTAAGTTAAACTGAGTTAAATAAGGCATATAAATATGAGAACAGAAGAATTACTTGCAGAGACAGTACAGTGTGTTGTAGCCACTATCACCAGATTAGTAAAGTGCAGTACAGAGGGTGAACAGAGTGAGAGGGGTGACATGGATATGGATGTATGTAACAGTCTTGTGTGGATGTAACAGACTGTATCCTGGATGTTATGTTGTAGTGTTCAGCTATTCATGAGAGTGATGGCGTGTGGGAAGAAGTTTCTCTGTAGTCTGGTGGTCTTGATCTTCAGTTGGCTAAAACGCCGTCCTGAGGGGAGACGCTGGAACAGGTGGTGTCCAGGGTGTGACGCATCAGAGACAATGTTCTCTGCTCTTTTCCTGGTTCTGGAGGTGTGTAGATCTGGCAGGGTGGGTAGCTTCACACCGATGGTCCTCTCTGCAGACCTGATGATGCGCTGCAGTCGGTGGATATCATGTTTGGAAGCTGAGCTGCCCCACACTGTGATGGATGTGGTGAGGACAGACTCAATGGTGGCGGTGTAGAACTGCACCATCAACTCCTGGGGCAGGTTGAACTTCCTCAGCAGACGCAGGAAGTACAGTCTCTGCTGGGCTTTCTTGATGATGGTGCTGATGTTGCAGTCCCATTTCAGGTCCTTGGAGATTGTTGTACCAAGGAACTTGTAGGAATCCACAGCCATCACAGTACTGTTGAGGATGGTGAGTGCTGGAAGGGTTGGGGGGCTTCTCCTGAAGTCCACTCTCATCTCCACTGTTTTTGCTGTGTTCAGCTCCAGGTTGTTGTAGTTGCTCCAGAGCACCACCTGCTCAACAACCCGTCTGTAAGCAGACTCGTCACTGTCCCGGATCAGACCAATGACTGTCAAATCGTCTGCAAACTTCAGGATTTTGACTGTGGGGTCTGTGGAGGTACACTCGTTTGTGTAGAGTGAGAAGAGCAGAGGGGAGAGAACACAACCTTGTGGAGCTCCTGTGCTGATGGTCCTGGTTCCTGAGGTGATCTTTCCCAGCCTCACCTGCTGCTCTCTGCCAGTGAGGAAGCTGGTAATCCACTGGCAGGTGGAGGCTGGCACGCTGAGTCGGGTCAGTTTGGTGTGTAGATGTCCAGGGATGATCGTATTGAAGGCAGAGCTGAAATCCAAGAACAGAACTCTTGCGTATGTGCTAGGACGGTCGAGGTGCTGGAGGATGTGATGAAGACCCATGTTCACTGCATCGTCCACCGACCTGTTGGCTCGATAAGCAAACTGCTGGGGGTCTAGCTGGGGGTTGGTGATCTCCTTCAAGTGAGTGAGTACCAGCCTCTCGAAGGATTTCATGACCACAGAGGTCAGTGCGACGGGTCTGTAGTCGTTCAGTCCTGTGATGTGAAGCTTTTTGGGGATGGGTATTATTGTGGAGCGTTTGAAGCACGACGGTACGACACACAGCTCCAGTGATTTATTGAAGATCTTTGTGAAGACAGGAGCAAGCTGGTCTGCACAGTTCCTCAGACAGGAGGGTGACACTCCGTCTGGGCCTGGTGCCTTCCTCACTCTTTGTTTTTTGAAGAGTCGGTGCACGTCTTCTTCACAGATCTTCAGGGCAGGCTGGATGGGTGGCTGAGAGACAGAAGGGTGTGAATGGGTGCTATCAGGTTGGGTGGGGGTGGGCTTTTCAAACCTACAGTAGAAGCTGTTAAGGTCTTCAGCCAGTTGACGACCCCCCATTGTCTGGTGGGGGGTACTTTTGTAGCCTGAGAGACTGTGCAGGCATCTCCAGACGGCTGATGGCTCGTTTGTGGACATCAGTCTGCTCAGCTTGGTGGAGTAGCTCTTCTTAGCAGCTCTGATCTCTCTGTTCAGTGTGTTCCTAGCCTTGTTGTAGAGCGCCCGGTCCCCACTCCTAAAAGCTTCCTCTTTAGACCGGCGCAGCTGCTTCAGTTTGGCGTTGAACCAGGGCTTGTCATTGTTGTATCTGATGCGAGTCCTGGTTGGAACACAGATGTCCTCACAGAAGCTGATGTAGGATGTCACTGTGTCAGTGTATTCGTCCAGGCTGCTTGTAGCATCATCAAACACACACCAGTCTGTTGACTCCATGCAGTCCTGAAGCCTCTCTTTTGCCTCACTGGTCCACTTCTTCACAGTACTGACCTCAGGCTTGGCCCGCTTGAGCTTCTGTCTGTAGGTTGGGAGAAGATGGACCATAGAGTGGTCAGATAGGCCCAGAGCAGCTCGGGGAACAGAGCGATATGCACCCTTTAGTACAGTGTAGCAGTGATCGAGGATATTCCTCTCCCTGGTGGGGCAGGTCACATGCTGTCTGTATTTGGGCAGCTCACTGGTGAGTCTCGCTCTGTTGAAGTCCCCTAAAATGATGAAAACAGAGTCTGTGTGTTTGTGCTCGGCGCTGGTGATCTGGTCAGTGAGAGCGCGCAGTGCCTCGCGCACGCACGCGCTTGGTGGTATGTAAACTCCCACGAGCACCACGGAGGAGAACTCACGCGGGCAGTAGAACGGTTTACAGTTGATGAGCACAGACTCCAGATCAGGACTGCAGGTTTTTAGGAGCACAGTGACGTCTGTACACCAGCCGCGGTTGATGTAAAAACAGATCCCACCGCCTTTGACTTTGCCCGACGTCTCTCGGTCGCGGTCCGCTCTGTAGAGGTGAAAGCCGGCGAGCTGCAGCGCGCTGTCCGGGGTGGCCTCGGTGAGCCAGGTCTCGGTGAAGCACAGCGCCGCGGAGAGAGAAAAGTCCTTGTTGGTCCGGTTCAGAAGAGAAAGTTCATCCATTTTGTCATCATTTATTATCTTGCCTATGCCCTTTCTGCCTGTCTACCCATGTACCGATCCTGCTAGCCTTTCTACTCCTGGTATGTTGTTAATTTATGCTGCCCTTTGGCTACTGACCCTGCCTGCTTTTCACAGTCCTTTTGTAAATATTCCTCTGGTAATAAACAGTGTAAACTTCATCAGTGTGTGTCTCTCCTGGTCCTGGTGTTCATTACACATGTACCCAGGGTTTATGTTTCAAGTGATTTTACTGTAGTAATTTGGAGTAATGGTGGGTCAAACCTACAAAAAGTGTCATTCATTCAGAATTTGGAGTCCTATAAAACCAGAAAATTAGTCATTAAATGACACTAATAAATATTTGAAGGTGCGTTTCCATACTAATTAACAATGTAAGTATCAAGTTATATTGCTGTAGCATTTTGGAGTAATAGGAGATTACCCCAAAGAATTTGTGCTTAGGTCACTAAAATGGCTAGTGCTGCCCCCTGCACATTACGTACAGTAATGTGTCAGTCTATCTACATCAAAATAGTCTACGGTGCTGCAAGGTCAGAAAATGCTTATTTATCACTTTTCATCCCACTAGAGAGAATTTGTTTTTTAAAAATTGGTTAAAACCATATTTCACAAGCACACGTTCTATCCAGAAATCCTAAAGTGCAAGCCACTAGCTTATTAGCAACATGCCAAACCAAGCTTATCTCAAGCTGATTGGCGTCTGACTATGGTGCGTGTATACAACACACAGTAGAAGTCTTAGTATGTTCATTATACCTTAAATACACTATATGTTTAATGTTCAAATGTTTGTCGACACCCCTTTTAATGTTTGCAGCATTCATCTAATTTAAGTTGCACCTATTGCACACACAAATGTGCCAATGCACACACAAACTGTATTTTTCGCACTATAAGGCACACCAGTCTCAAGGCTCACTATCAATAAACGTCTATTTTCTGGTCTATTTTCATGCATGAGGCTTACTGGATTATAAGGCACATTTTAAGAGACACTATAAAGAAGTTAAGTTACGTAAAGCTAAGCTAAGTAAACAAAACTGTAAACGCTAACCGCTAGCTAGATAACTGCTAGCTAGCTAACCGCTACACTGACCTTAAGTATTACAGTGTGCCAGGGCAATATTATCTAGCAGATTGTTCCACGTTGGTTGTTTTAACAAGATAAATGTGCAGACTACAGTCCGCTGAATGACCAAAGAGCTAGCATGGTTAGCAGCTAATGCTAATGCTGCTCCAGCAGTGCTAGCAAGGGTTAGCAGCAGGCTACAGGCCAATAATACTCACTACTGTATGGGGAAATAGCAGTTAGCGGCTAATGGTAATGTTACTCCAGCCCGGTGCTGGAGAACTAAACTGAAACTCCTGTATAACGCTGTACAACTGTACTTCTTACAACCCAAGTAGTAAAATTCATACATAAAGCACACTGGCAATTTTGGGGGAAATTAAAGGATTTTAAGTGTGCCTCATAGTGCAAATAAATACAGTAGCTTGTCTAGTCCTTGTAGAGCCTGTAGAACCTATTGACACCATGCCTAATAACAATCTTTGCTGTTGTCACTGAGTGCAATCAAAGCTCTCAATGGTAGAATCGATATCCCAATACCTGTGTTCAAATATGCAATATAATATATATTATAAAAACATAATGTATGTTAAACAAAATGAGAAACTGTATTTACTGAATCTTTTATCCCACAGTGTCATGACATGGGTTCGATAAATAATACCAGGATAGGTATTTTAAAAAAAAAACTGTTTGGGCCATACCCCTCCTTTTCCCACTCCAGTCCCACCCAGTGCTGTTTCACCAGCTCCCCCCGTCTCCTGCTAAGAGCTGCAGCCTAATAGGCTGGTTGTGGTTTCAGTACATTAGCATAGGATTATGAAAGCTAGGCTTCGGAGCTGCTAATACCAGCCATAGTCACACTCAGTGGATGCGCCACAGGAGCATTCCTGCATAAATAGGTCACGTCTTGCTGTTGCCACCCATCCGAACAGTTGTTCACACTCCTGCTGCCCATTTCCATACACAGTCCTGCCCTCCGGAGCCGGGCCAGGGATGCTCTGTGCTGAATGGGCTCTTTGCACAGTACCATTCTGTTTATATTTATTTGATGTGAAGGCCAGGCAGGGCACTTTGGACCAATAGAGCAGAGAATGGCATTTCCGATATGAAAGAAGGGCATTAGGGAAAGGGCAGTGTTTCTGTTTTGAAGAGTGAGGTGATTGCTGAAACCTAGCATTTTCAAAAAAGGAAATTCTGAGACTGGTTTAATAAATGCGGTATTTTAGTATTTAATTAGGGAAATACAGAGCAAAAGCCTTTTCCGAACTGATGTGGAACTCTGGAGATCATCCAACATCAGAACCTGACCTTTGTGTTCCTAATTACAATCAAATTCTTCTCACAACAGTGTTCCAGCATCTACAGTAAAGTGTCAGCTAGGAGGGTACAAAGGCCCCAAGCATTGGGCGCTCCATTCAATATTTTTGGGATCAGTTGGAGTGATCCAAACTTGAATATGGCTGAATACAATCAAACACTCCTCACAGCAATATTCTAACAACTAATGCCACCATTCCTAAAGCGAGGAATCAGATAGAGTATCGTAGCAGCAGCATTTAGCTGCAGCAATGGAACTACAGTGCTCTCTAACATGGCTGTATGTCATCAAATTACCCTTCACAGCAACATCTAAACTCTAATGTGGCTGAATACAATCAAATACTCCTCACAGCAATGTTCTAACACCTAGGGTCACAACTTTCAATGTCAAGCATCAGATAGAGGAGAACATCATTGATAATGACTTGTAGAGCAGTGTAACTACAAAGCTCTCAAATATAGCTGAATGCAATTAAATTCTCTTCACAGCAAAATCAAATGTAATGTCCCCACACCTTTTCTGTACAATGGAGCCCCATCCCAACCCGCAGTGCCTGAGTCCATAGATGCTCTTTAACGTGGCTAAATGCAATTAATCTTTTCTCACGACATTGTTTTAGCTTTTAGTGTAAAGTGTAAAGTTCCCTGGAATGATGAAGCTTGATGAAGCATCAAAATTTATTGTAATAATTCTGATTGGCGAGGTCCAAAGTCATTGCCTACCTCTCTAATGTGGTTGAATGCAATCAAATCCACAGCACAGCAATGTTCGAACATCTAGTGCAAATGAAAGATCTCTGCAATAATGGAGCTCCATCCAGTATTACAGAGCCAGGTTGGAGTGGTCCAACCTCAGTACCTGACCTAAATGATGCTCCCTAATTTAGCTCAATGCAATCAAATGCTTTTTACAGCAATCTTTCAACATCTAGAGTAAAAAGCCCAAGGCCAATGTTCCCAATGTTAGAGGGATAGATAATAGCAACAATTGAGAACTTTTGGGATGTACTGCAGTGATCTAAATTGGTCCAATTGTGATTAGTGCAATCACTAATCACAATTCTCCTCATATCCATATTCGAACATTCACATTTCTTCAGCACTCTGGAAGACCTACATGATCTAAAAAAAAAAAGCCAGAAGATCATGTCTTGTATGGTGCATGATGTCTATTATTCAATGAATAATTCACACTAGAACTACTTTGTTCAGTATGTATAAACCCATCCCACAGCCATACCACCCCCTTTAGAGATTTAAGCCACACCTCACTGGGCTCATCTGCTGGAGACTTTGTTCCAATCAAAGCCCATTATGTCCCCAGCAGTTAGCCCAAACGCTAAACACTGAGGATTTGGCCTCATCCAGCCACTAAAAGCCACAGAAAGCCTGCCAAATTGCCCAGCTCTCATTCTGGGTATTAACGCCAAGGCAGGGGGCAGATGGAGAGCCTTTCTTGTGTTTATTCCTCATTGCCGCAGGTCTGATAAGGTGAACATGCTTTGCTAGTTAACATGTTTACAACCTGATGGGCTGCAGAGATTTCAATATGTCGTAATTGAATTAACCAGCGCACGTGTTTCCGCTCTGCCCTCATAATTGTCCTTTCTTACACAGGCTTTTATAGAATAATTGAATTTTGCCCACAGCAGTCTTTGCCTGTGTTTAGAGCTAATGCGTCTCTTACAATGACGAAGTGGCCTCTGCCACTGCCTCTGGCCCGTCTGCTTCATGACGCAGTTCTGCCATCACAGCCTCCACAGCGGCCTTAAGCCGGGAGATAGCGGTTCAGTAAGGTTACAGCATCAGAAACCTCATATTTAAAGAACGAGAGATTAAGGAAACATGCTAAATTTAAACACTGAGATCTCTTGACAGCAGGGCCTCAACAAAGCAGACATCTGTTTGTTTTGAAGCCTCTGATTCCATTTATTTCCAGTATTTGCACATCCCGGATTGCCAGGTATGGAACACAATAGCAGGCAAAAACAAAGTGCTGCAAGCTCTGACTATACAAGATAAATTCCAAGCTGCGATTTTTTAAAGCAGGTTAGCATTCACTTTCAGCCAAGGTTAGCTTACCTGAGAATTTCAACGATCAAGTCATGCATTGATAATCAGTAGGGCTGGCCCGAATAGCGTTTTTTGAGCTCCGGATATTCGGCACTGATTCGAAGCGAATATTCGAATATTCGTTTTTAAAAAAAGAGGTAAAAAAAAAAATAAAAAAAAGCAAATCACGGCCCCTTTAATCCACTGAAAAATGTTCAATTTGCTCTGACCGACGAGACATATTCACCCCGGATTTTTGGTGTTTTCACCCCATATTTTTTCTGTGTTTTTAGCCCAGATTTCTTTGTGTTTTCATCCCGGAATTTCTGCTGCCCCACACGCGGCTTATCCGCTGCGTAAGCAGGCTAGGAGGCTGCTGCTGCACGGTTTCTCCGCTGCGCAAGCCAGCCCAGTAAATTGCTGTTTGTGTTTTCACACTTAGGATATTTGCTTAAAAAAACAAACAAAAAAAAAACGTTTGTTCAGGAAGTATTTTATATTCTTAAACATTGTTAATTATATTAGAGGACAGTCATTGTAAACTGTACTTGGTCTATTTCGGTTTAAGCATTGTGCAGGGCATAGCCGTATTACTGATTTTGTATTTTTGCACTTGGGCTATAAGCTCAATATTAAATATTTCGTTTGCTTAGAAATTATTTTATATTTTTAAACCATTTTAAATTATATTAGATAAGAGGAAATTCGTTCAGACATCATTTTTGTAGGCCAGGCTTTTGTAACCGATTTAGCCCCTACTGTTGCCACATTACCCCTTAAGTTTTATTATATAAATCAGTTTCGAAGAGCCTGCATTTTTTTTTATCATGTATAATAGAGGTCTTCCACGCTCCCGCGTTTCTGTCTCGTTACCGCTCCGCAAAAAAATTGCTTCTTTTAATCCCGCGCCCATCCGCCACATACACATTTCTGCCGCTCCCGCCCCACGTTCCTAATATAAATTAAATAAACTACATTTAATGCTTCAAATTTACTTATATATTTATTAAAACAGCAGCGCTGAATAGTGTGGTCCCGTTCCTTACCCCAGTCCAAACACCATCAGTGTGTGCGTGTGTGTGTCGGTCCATCCTGCGCGTTGAGAGTTTTCTTTAGGTTTTTTTTTTTTTACAATTATTACAGTTTTCTTGCTCCCGCATCGTCTGGATTAAACTCCCGCTCCAGCCAATAACAGTTCAGTTCTGTCCCGCGCGCAAGATATTCTGACGGGACCCGCTAAAACAGAAGTGGTTAGAATGAGGTGGAACTCTGGAAAGGAGAAAAAAAACGAATATCCGAATACCAAAATTAAAAACCGAATACCTACTCAACGAACGAATATCCGAATACCCGAATATTCGGGTCCAGCCCTAATAATCAGTGCTCCATGTATAACTGGGTTATCAAGGTTACGAGCATTTAAGATAATAGGTTAAGTTATCTAGACTAGTGCTGGCTAAGGCTGTCATTGTTCAACATGTATATAGTTTGTTTATGTTTTCAGGAATGTATGGATGATAGAAGAGCACATACAGAATACGTGTTGAAAAATACATTTAAAAAACAACAAGTCATGAGACAGCATGACGCAAAACAATTAATTATTCATGAAGTGTTTTCACATTGGATGGCTTGGGAACACCCAATATATACGCCTGTGTAAGTTGTGAGGTGTTATCTTTTGAGTGAGGTAGACCAAACACTGGAAACACTGTCTTATGGCAAGGCCAGGTGACTTATGGGAGTTGGAGTGAAGCCTGATTATCAACATTTAAAACTGGAGACCCCACACACACATCCCAAAAGTCCATGCAGTGTTCTTTATCTTCCATGACAAAAAAATCATAGTACAAGGGATACTAGTTCCAGACCCAAGGCTTGATATTTTTCCTACGTCATTGAAAAGTGTACAGAAAAGAAGGCAGCATGTACAAATACTTTTGATTGGTAGTGTGTAGTGACATTTAGACAACAATATAAAACTATTTGAAATGCAACAAATCAATGAACAGTATATTCTAGAGGCCTGTGTTCAGAGAGAATTTGATATTCCATTCTTTAGGAACAAATTGTGCACTAGACTGGCTGTTTCCCCCAAAATCAATGTCTAAGTACTACAATCCATCACAAACAACATTAATCTTTCCACACGTTGGCATTTTACCTACAAACATCATGTACAAAGTGCTACTGAGAGCTGAAATATAATAGGTTTGATATGCACCTCATACTGAACAGAAACAGAAACAGTACAGTCAGCGAGTTAGACTCATCAGCAGTTTACCTACTTAGAATTATATAATTATAGTAATTAATAGCATCCAAAGGGAATCAGTGTCACAGTGGAGATGCAAAAGTATGTCGTCAAGCATCATTTGTCCAGAAGGCCTGGTGTCATGGTTTGGGGTTTCATTTTGTACAAAGCCAAATCAAATTTGGTCTTCTTTACAGACATTTTAACAGTCCACAACAACGTTACATTAACAAGGTCTAGCAAACAGTGGCACTACCCACTCTGGTGCCCTATTTCGTTATATTACGTTACATTACATTACATTTGGCAGACGCTTTTGTCCAAAGCGACTTACAATAGTGAAGTACAAAAGTAAAAGAAATTAAAGGTAAAAACATCTTTAGATAGGGCTTAAAGGAGGTCGAAGGGAAATAATGGGATAGAGGAGTGAAGGAGGCAAAGAAGGAAATGAGGTTAGAAGTAGTTAGTGTGTTAGAGGTGTTAAGAGAGTAAGTGCTCTTTGAAGAGCTCTGTCTTCAGGAGTTTATTAAAGATAGTGAGAGATTATCCTGATCTGGTAGTAGAAGGTAGTTAGTTAGAGGTGTTAGGAGAGTAAGTGCTCTTTGAAGAGCTCTGTCTTCAGGAGTTAATTAAAGATAGTGAGAGATTCTCCTGATCTGGTAGTGGTAGAGCAGTATAACTACAAAGCTCTCAAATATTGCTGAATGCAATTAAATTCTCTTCACAGCAACATCCAGTGTAATGTCCCTTCTCTTTGGACGTTCCTTTTCTGTACAATGGAGCCCCATCCCAACCCTCAGTGCCTGAGTCCATAGATGCTCTTTAACGTGGCTGAATGCAATTAATCTTTTCTCACAACATTGTTTTAGCTTCTAGTGTAAAGCCTAATATCAATGTTCCCAATAACAAGTGTGAGATAGAGTTCCCTGGAATGATGAAGCTTGATGAAGCATCCAATATTATTGTAATAATTCTGATTGGAAAGGTCCAAAGTCAGTGCCTACCTCTCTAATGTGGTTAAATGCAATCAAATCCATGGAACAGCAATGTTCGATCTAGTGCAAATAAAAGAGAAATAATGGGATATAGGAGTAGAGGGGGGGGATAAGGTTAGAAATAGTTAGAGGTGTTAGGAGAGTAAGTGCTCTTTGAAGAGCTCTGTCTTGAGGAGTTTCTTAAAGATAGTGAGAGATTCTCCTGATCTGGTAGTGGAAGGTAGTTTGTTCCACCATTGGGGAACTCTGTATGAGAACAGTCTGGATTGTGTGAATGTTTGTTTGGTAAAGCGAGGCGACATTCATTGGAGGAGCGCAGTGGCCGGGAGGTAGCGTAAGCCTTCAGGCATGCAGGTAGGAAGGAGCTGTTCTGTCATCACCTTGTAGGCGATTGTAAGAGCTTTGAGTTTGATGCTATTTCAACAGGACAAAGCTCACACACACACTACTTTTATTTCAGAACTTGCCTTGTAGACACAGATACTATGCCATGGCCAGCGGCATCACTTTTTTGTATGAGGGTTAATTAAGATCCACCTGAACTAACTAATACTGCCCTAGAAGTTCTGCTGTACTGATGAAGGCTGTGAAACGAGGCTGACAGCAGTCTGATGTTGTGATGAAATTAAACTGCTGCGGTTTAAGTGCAGCTGTGGCCTACTGTGAGCCACCATGGTTCCGGAGAAATGTTATTTCATTGCATTGTGTACTTGTACTTAAGATGTAATGACAATAAAAGCCTCTTGACTTGACTTGCTTAGTACAAGATGCAACAGCTTTAAATACAGCATACTCTAGAAACTTTGTTGTCTGTGACTGGTCAGGGGTTTGCACTCTTGAAATGCTGCTGCTATCATTTAATATACAACTGTGTGTTCAGATGGTTACTGATCTATATATTTAGCAATAGTACTGCATTCCGTATTATTTCTGCATAGGAAATGAAGGTATACCGGATGTGGTGGACGACAAAAATAGACCCAAGAACTTTTTTTTCCCTTCATTTGCACCTTACTGCTATACCAAGTTTTTTTTGTTTTCATTCGTATTTTATCTAGCTGAATAACCAAGGCAGCAAGTATTTGAGATAGGTTAAGTGATCCAGACTAGTGCTGTCTAGCGCTGTCATGCTACAACAAGCTAGCTCTGTGAAATTGGACATGTTTGCAATCATTTGTTCATATTTTTCCTTTGATGTTTTAGAGATATATGGAGGAAAATACGAAATTGTACTTACATGCTAAATATCATGGGAGAGCAGTATGTAAATTGATCAATTGATCATGAAGTATTACTTCATGTCATGGCTTTAAAATGGCATCACATGAAAAAAAATACATCTATGAAACTCTTTTATTTATTTATTTTATTTTATTTATTAAATTTACTTTTATTTATTTATTTATTTATTTATACACACACACACACACACACACACACGCTTTATTGCAGCACTTCTCACAGACTCGGACTCAGCTGCACGCTTCAGAACTTTTTCAGTGCTGAGGAGTGGTTCACCCCGCGGGAGAGAAATGACTTCTCCTCAGGGGCTGTAACGGTCCAGCGCCGGTACCACTGAACACAGCACTCCTTCTGTAGCTCCTGTTCGCAGGTTCTGAACTGGATCAGAAAGTGAGAAGGATAAGTGCAGTTGTTTTTCTGCTACTGGTTCCATATTGTAGTCCACCTGAATGTGAGGAATTCTGTAAAGTTGCCTGAAATAAAGGAATAATAAAGCTTCTCTGTGGTTGGCCTCTAGAAAAGTTCATATGTTCACATAAACCTGATATAAACCACTAAAATGATCAGACAGATTTATAACCCTGCTGACGGATCACCTACTAGGCTTTAATAGCAATGCCAATAGGAGAGTGGGCAAGAAGTTCGAAAATAAATAAGAATTGTATAAAAGAGCATAAAAGTCTGTGTAGTATTTGCTGGGTTGTGCACTGGTTTTGATATTCACTACATGACCAAAGGATTTTGTCAACATTTATCTATGCCAACCTTCACAAGACTGGCTGCTATGTATGTTAGCATTATGGCTCTAATCCAGCCAAAGCCAGCTGTTAGCACTGTGGCTAAATGCCCCCAACCCTGCCAAGCCTAGCTGCTGTATATGTTAGCATCATGGCTCTAAGATGCTAAGGCTGACTTTTAGCATCACAGCTAAGCCTTTCTAACCTTGCCAAGCCCAGTTGTTGTGTCTGTTAGCACCACACCTATAACCCAGCTGATGCCAGCTGTTAGCATTAAGGCCAAACCGCCTCAATCCTGCCAAGGCTCTCTGCCATCCCTGTTACCATAGTGGTTATCCAGCTTCAACAAGTTTCAGACAGTATATTATTTCAACATGTTGGTTAACATTTTTGTTGAAAGAAATATTTATCACTTTCATCTGTTTATTTTGTATGGCACTCTGCCGTCTCCAAAAATGATACCGCAGAAAAAGCAGAAATTGTTTTAAAATAAACTTTTATTTTGAAAGTGCGCCGAAAAGCAGCCCCTCTCGAGATCATATTTCGAATTAAAGTTAGCGAAAGCAATTAGCTCCGCTTTTATTAAGAAAACAGTGCGTACGAGCTGCCGAGAGGGAGTGCTTTTCATGGTGGGGGTGCAGATTTAGGCACTACTATGTTGCCAAATTTAGCACCCTCACCAGAAAAAAGCATGCCATTTTGGTAGAGGCTGTAGGGGACATATTTATTTTTCCTTATTTTTTACGAGTCAGCGTAGCTTAGAAAAGTATCTTGAGTATTTTCATTTTCTAAGTAAAGTTAAAGCCAAAAAGACGTGGGTGCGCACTCTTAACATTAATATTGACTCCTGCCAAAATTTCTATGAAAGTAAAGTTTTTTTTATTATTATTAAAAGGAAACCATTATAAGAAGTGCTTTCAGCAGACAGAATAAAAAACGCAGGACCCAAAAAGTGGAGAAAATGTAAGTATACAACAGAATTTACATGCCAATACATAATAATAATAATTTTTTGGGTGAGGCGGTCATTACCTAACATCCTGACCTCAACACTTTTCATCTCACTGAATGTTCTGCAATCACTGCACTGCTATCACAGCAATGCTTAAATCAAAACCTATTTTTTTTCTGAACAATACAGAAGGTAGAAACTGAAGAATTAATTTTTTAATACCCTTGTCTTTATAAGAAGCCATTAATGAGCATCTGTCCCAATACTTTTGCCCAATTAGCGCAACATAACATAACAAAAACCCACTCTTTCAGAGAAACAGAAGCAGCAGTAAACAAGCACTCCAAAGAGACTCCGGTAAAATCTATAGCTAGCAACTACAAACATGTCCGCTCTGAGGCATGTTCTTGCATCACAGAGGATACAGTCAAGGGTACGCTTGGCATCCCTCCAGGAAGCTCAAAACCATTACGTTATAGCTCTGAGAGAGCCACGCTGCCACAGTTTAGAAATTGTGCTGTCAAAAGAGGCCTAGCAACATAACGTATACACTAACACTGTTAGCTTAAAGTCCCAATGGATTTTCTCCATGTGTTGCCAGATTGCTTTCTTTTTTCCCCCTGTACTCGCTCTGCCATCCAACTGCTGTGGGCAAAGACTGATGTGTTGAAGGGAAAAATGCACTGTGTGTTCCCTTCAACTGATGATGTGAGGATGTGATCTGCATGAATGCTAACTATGCTAGTATTTTGCTTTTATAGCCACTCTCTTTACTTGCTACTCTGACAGAGACAAATATACTGTACCTACAGCTCTGGTGTGTTTTAGTGTCCTTGGAAATACATTAAAAATGCATAAGAAAGAGCATATAGCCATAAAGAAAGAACACACAGAAGCTTGATGTGATCTGCATGAATGCTAATGATGCTAATTGCTTGATTTCATAGCCATTTGCTACTCTGCTGACACAGATAAATATAGCTTCAGCCTTGGCTTTTTTTCAGTATCCTTGGAAATACATACAAAATGCACAGGAAAGAGGATATAGTCATAAAAAAGACACACAGAAGCTTAGAAGCTTTCTAAGAAGCTAACACGCTCACAGTGCAGCCATTTCAAGCTCAAACAGAAAAGGAGCCTCAGCCCTGAGGTAAAAAGTTATGCTTTCCTTACAATAGAAGAAAATAAATAAAGAAATGAGGCACCAGAGAGCTAGCCAGTCCATTCTGTGTGTATCTAAGGCTACTGAATGACCACATTAGTCTGGATGTTTTTCTCCACTGAGGAAACCACGCAGACGAGAGGCAGTCGACTTAAAAAATGGTCAATATTAAAGAGGCATAGCACTCCATAGCGCTTTAAAAGGATGCTAACCCATATAGATCCTTATCCTCAGAAATGACAGTTATTACTGCAGATAAGAACACACTGTACACACTGTGATCTGAGAGCTGGAACTGCTGTATTTCTGTAAAACTGCACTTATGTATAAATCTCTAGATTGGCCGTAGTTTGGGTTTGTAAAAAGAGGGCACTGGGGACACGTTGATGCTCAGTGTGGTTAGGATTTTGTGGCTGGGAACGTTCAAGGAGGTCTAAGTTGTAGCATCGAAGACTGTGGCAATTTGTATATGTATGTGAGGATATGAGGGATTATATATCTCTAAAACCCCAAAACAGTGCTTGGAAGTGTGTGTGGGGTCTCCTTCATTGGATGTGTACATAATTTCTGCGAAAGTAATTTGTTCGCTAGTGTGGCCAATTCTACCCAACCACCACTAGTAACGATCATTATAACCCATTATAAGACCATTATAACCCATTATAAGACTCAAACCCTGAATGTGAAACATGAAATCGATTTACACAGTTTCGAAATCCCATCAAAATGCATTCGTGATTTACCATGTTACTCACCCAACTTGGCAAAAAACAAAAGTGTGACCAACTTGATGTCTAACTTGGCCAAGTTTATGCTGATAGACTTGTTTGACCAGCATTTAGTAAGATTTTGTAAAATGGCCAAATTGACCTGGTTAGACAATCAATATGATTAAGGTAGTTGAACAAATTGCTCAATAAGCTTAACCAAACTACTCAACCAGTAAGACTAGCTAGACGACTATTAAGTTGGTCACGATGACAGATCAGCTATTCCTCAAGCACACATGTAAATTTGCTCAAATCCTAAGCAGTTTAGGCTATGCTATACCAGTTCATTTTGGTTTTCAACAATTTAACCAACAGATTCCAGTTTAAGCTACCTGAAACCACACAGCTCTTGCTCTGTAAGGGTTAATCAGCTTTTTCCCTGGCGGCCTCTTTCAGCAGAATGGCAGTTTGATCATTTTCTGACACGGCAAACATGTTTTCTTTTCCCTCCTCTCCACTCAATGCTTCTCTTTCGCAATGCAGACCCAGTCACATGACATTTAAGCTTCATTAGCACTCTGGTCACGGAGGCTGGCGGTCTGGTGAGCGGCGATTGAGCACATGCATCAGGTGCTTCAGAGAGAGCTCGACAGATAATTGGACTCGGGCGAACCTCCCTCTCTCGCATACAGTACCGTATGTTCCAATCTCAGGTCTCATTATGCTACTGTTTGACAGCCATCAGAACTGTCAAGCAGCATATGCTGGAAAAAGTGCCATATTATAGTACACAGCACTTATTTATTTCAATATTTCAGCAAAGAAATCAAATTTAAACCGTTTTGTTCTTATCCTAAATGTGACTAATTCTTTACAATTATTATCACACAATCTGTCACAAGTTTACAACTTAACATTGCTAAAGCACCATGCTTAAGGTAGTGTTAGTGTTAGCAGTACAGTAAAATTTGTAGAAAAAAACTTCCTTTTATAATCTTTGGAGAATTTAAATCAAAACAACTGGAGAAAGTGACACAAAGTGAGGACACAGCGCTTCCAGACGAGCTGAGCAAGGATGCCAGTGTCTCTTTTTTTGTATTAATTATCATCTGATAACCAGGGGCGGATCTAGCCATTTTGAGGCCATAAGCAAAATATAAACAAGGGGCCCACATTCTTGAAACACACACATAAACCAAATAACTAGAGATGGAACGATCGATCGGCAGTGTATCGGTATCGGCCGATTTTCAGCCAAAATACGGTATCGGCGATCGGCAGATATTCCTCTGATTTTAGCCGACCTGATTCAGGAGTTTAGGGTTAAGCAGTTTATCAGAGCTGTGTGTGAATGAAACTGGTGAAACCGGTGAAACTGCTCGCTCACAGGAAGCTGCAGTTCCTCATCCAACCACTAGTAGAAGCTGCAGCAGCACAAGCCCCGATGTCTTTACTCAGTCAGAGCTACAGCCCAGCCACAGGCTACAGGGCTCAGCTCAGCCAGTCTGGAGCGTTTTTTTTTTTTCAGTTTTCTTAAGTTTATTTGTGTAGGAAATAAAGGTTTTAACCCCACTAAACGGATAATACAGTTCATCTTTCAGCCCAAGCAGCTAACAGCAGCAGTTTAGAGCAGCCGTCACGGAGTCACTGCTTGGATTACATTATAAACAGGTCAGTTAGCGCGCTGCTAACCTCACGTTGTTTATAACTACGGAGTTTAGTGGACACACCACGGCTGCAAGTTTACACTGCTGAAGGCTACTAGAGACTATTAAAGGCTATTGGAGGTTATTGAAAGGGTTATTGGGGGCAGAAATCAGTAAAGGCTGGCTAGATAAGTGATTCACGTCCTCGTCCTTTGCTGCAGTGAAACTGCGACTAACGCTGTCACAGTGATGTTCATTAACGTCATTAAAACAGATTTTGTCGTGTATTGTCTTATAAATATTTACACATAACTTATATCTCTCCTAAGAAGCATTTATTTTGGTCAGTAACACTCGTGTTTTATTACTAGCAGCGTAAATTACCAGTGCTGCTTTGGCGTGGATGTAATTAGAGGAATCACGTCATGTGGCACATTGCTACTTCATCATATTATGGACTAGTTCAATGCAAGCAACGGAGGGGGGTATGTGTTTTTGGACAATTAGTATTTAGACATTAATTCGGTATTCTACTGATATTTCTGTTGTTGTTTTTTTAATAGAAAAATAGAATTTTTTTTCTTTACTTTACATAAGTAACAAATTAACATTGTTTTTGGTGTATTTACTGTAGCTGGGATGGTCAGATTTGGGGGCCCCTATGGAGGACAGATTTGGTCGAGGTTTGCCTAATTAAAGAACCGCCTCTGCTGATAATACAGAACCATATGATCTGACTACAACATGCAGGAAGGCTACTGCTGCTGAATCCTGCCTCGTAATGTTACCTGCATATTAAGGATATTATCTTAACTATAGCACAATTGTTTACATCTGTAAAGACTTCTGAAACTAGGCTTTAAAACCCACAGACCTCTTTGCCATTATTTTAACCGAAGAACCAAAACAACACAGTCCGAATATCTTAACAGTAAAGCTAAGCTTTGTCTTTGGGGACTATCACTTGTCACACAGAGCCCTGCATGTATTTGTCCAGTATTTTAATGATAATAGATTTTAAGAACAGGTTTTAGACCCAAAATCTGTAAAACAATGGTAACCCATATAGATCCTTATCATTAGAAATGACAGTTATTACTGCAGATAAGAACACACTGTACACACACTGATCTGATAACTGGAACTGCTGTATTTCTGTGAAACTGCACTGAAATAAATCTCTGGATACATGTGGATACTCTGGATACAGGTTTCAGACCCCAAATCTTCCCTAAACTATGGTAGAACTGTGTCTTGGGCATCAGGCAGTGAATTCCATAGCCGTTTGGTGTGATAACTTTATGTGAAAGAGTTTTTAAAGGTTCACACAAAAATCACACAGGAGGCTTTACTTGTATTACATTTTCCTCCGATTTAACCAAGAGTTTGCAAATATATCACACATTTTAGCTGTAAAATATGAATCCCTACATATCAATCCTAGAATTAAACAAATGTTATTTTTAAATAAATAAATAATCAGTGTCAAAATCAGGAAATGTTTGAAAAGCTGTTTCTGCTGGCCTGCTTAAATGTCTGTGTGCAAGCCAGTCGCTAGGATATACAGCACACTGTCTTAAAGAAAAGCGTAAAAAGAAAAGGTAAAATAAGGATTACCAGCACTAGACACAAATATAACCTCCTCGTATCACCTGTTAATGACCTCAAACTGCAATAAGTTGCTGGGTAATCCTAAATAAACACATGTATATTGTTTCTGACACTTTTATCGACTCAACGGAGCTTTAAATTGTAGGTACACCATACAAAATATTTTTGTGTGTGTTTCTTTCATGAGTGTTTATTTTTTTCTGTAAATACTACTGAAGGGAATAATTTTGAAATGCAGTAAACATATAAAAATGTGATATATCCATATATAACCGGTGATAGCTTGCTGTTAGCATGAGCAAATAATTTTTTTGTAATTTAACTTGTTATAAATTTATCCAGTGACATTTATGAAAATTGTATGTATCTATGTATAAAAGTTAAAAAATAAAGATAAAAATAAGGTTTTGAAATAGCCACTGCTACTATTTATCTCTGCTTATGTTCATTTTTGTAGCTAAAATGTATTGTGTAATGTAATGTGTAAAAATTGTGTTTTCTTTTTTTTTCAAAGCGCTATTCCAGTCAAGTTATGTTGCTATGAGTTAGAGTTGATTTAGTGCAGTTAAAGCTAGATCTCCTTAAAATACCCTACAGGCCACTTCTTTTACTGGCCTTTTACAGCCTGTATGATTGTGAAATCTGAAAGCAGCTCCAAATATTTGGTCAGGTTTTCAGAGCAGAAGGATGCAGGAGCTTTGTGAAAGTCTGACTGGAGCTGTAAAAAGTGAAGTATTGATTTTTCCCTCTCTCGATATTGGACTCACTCTTTGTGGGCACTAATTAGCCTGCCCTTGGGCAGCTCTCTCACTCTCTCTTTCTTTCTTTCTTTCTTTCTTTCTTTCTTTCTCTCTCTCTCTCTCTCTTCCTCGCTTTCCCACTCTCACCCTCTCTTTCTCACCCACTCTCTTTCTTTCTCTCCCCCACTCTCACTCTTTTTCTATCTCTCTCTCTTTCTGTCTCCCAGTCTCTCTTTCTCTCCCACTCTCACTCTCACTCAGACGTGAATATATCTCCCCCCTTTCTATTTTGCATTTCATTGTGTGATAATAGTATTCATTGTAACCACTTTCAAACTTTTCTTCTATACAGCATGCTCAAACACTAGCAAGTATTAGTAATTGGTGCACAATTAAGACACACCCACTGTGTACTACTCAATATAGTATTTAACACACATATGCTCCTCTCTACTCTCAGTAGTATAGTTCCTTCTTGGGCACTGAAAAATATGTATTTACATTTTGTTTACAAGCACATATATACAAATACGCTTTTGTTGGTACCTACAGTCTCTATAGAGTTTCCTCCTTCAGATTACAGCTCTCACACCATTCTCGCTTTATAAAAGGACACCCACACTTTAGCAGCATAATGACCCCGTAAGCAGCAATCTCTCCCCAGTATTCTGCCAGATGTTCCTCCTGCAGCATAGATGCCAGTTATTGTCTCACCCACACTTCACTGAACCACCGTGAACTAAAGGGAGCGTTCACAAACACCCGCTGTTTATATTAAACACCTCACAGAGCAACACTGAAGGAGATAGAATGAAGAAAAGCAGTACAGCTGTTTATTAACAATGTAAATATACAATATCTTATTAAATGTAATTTTATATACACGACCTTTCATCACTTTTTTTCTCCAGTTTTACTTACAACATGAATTTGCTGTTCTAGTGTAATTCATTCATTTCCTGAGTAAAAATATCTGAAATAGAGATTTAGCCTCCTACTTTCAAGAAAACCTGGCATTATCCTGTCCGGAGCTAATTGTATATTGTAAAATATTTATTTTAATTACTGAATTTATAATTATATATTATAATAAATCATAAAAAAATATATTTAATAAAATTATATTTTAAAAGCCATTGCACTCAAAAAATATGAGGCAGATGATCCAGTGTGATTTTAAAGGATTTTTCTCATCTTGGGCCAGAACAAATACACATGATCTGAAGAGTTCTATTCTTCTAATTTAAGGAAATCTTGGAATTAGCCTGGCCCGAGCTGATTTTATACTTTAAATTGAATTAGCAACATGGTATAACGAGCCATTTTACACAAATATAATGAATATAAAGCTAATGTTCCAATGTGATTTTGAAGGATATTTCTTGGGCCAAAACAAATAAACGTGAGTTGAAGAGTTCTAGACTTCCCCTTTAAGAAAAACCTGAAATTAGCCTGGCCTGAGACAATTTTATACTGTAAAATGAATTAGCAACATGGCATGCGAGCCATAATACACAAAATATGAATATAAAGCCAGTAGTTCCATTGTGATTTTGACAGACTTTTTCATCTTGGGCCAGACCAAATACACATGATCTGAAGAGAACTACTCTCCCACTTTAAGGAAAACCTGGAATTAGCCTGGCCCAAGCTGATTTTATACTTTAAAATGAACTGGCAACATGGCATACCGATCCATAATGCACAAAAAAAGCCACTGTTCCAATACAATTTTGAAGAAAGTTTTCATCTTGGGCCAGACCAAATACACATGATCTGAAGAGTACTAGTCTTCTTCTTTAAGGAAAACCTGGAATTAGCCTGGCCCGAGCTGATTTTATACTTTAAAATGAACTGGCAACATGGCATACCGATCCATAATGCACAAAAAAATTTAATATAAAGCTGATGTTCCAGTGTGAGTTTGAAGGAATTTTTTTATCTTGGGCCAGAGCAAATACACATGATCTGAAGAGTACTAGTCTTCTACTTTAAGGAAAACTTGGAATTAGCCTGGCCCAAGCTGATTTTATACTTTAAAATGAACTGGCAACATAGCATAGTGAGCCATTTTGCACAAAAAAGCCACTGTTCCAGTACAATTTTGAAGAACTTTTTCATCTTGGGCCAGAACACATACACATGATCTGAAGAGAACTAGTCTCCCACTTTAATGAAAACCTAGAATTAGCCTGGCCCAAGCTGATTTTATACTTTAAAATGAGCTGGCAACACAGCATACCGATCCATAATGCACAAAATAAATAATTTAAAGCTGATGTTCAAGTGTGATTTTGAAGGACTTTTTCATCTTGGGCCAGAACAATCACACATGTGATGAAGAATTCTAGTCTTCTACTTTAAGGAAAACCAGGAAGTAGTCTGGCCCGAGCTGATTTTATACTTTAAAATGAATTGGCAACATGACATGAAAGCCATTTTGCACATAAATAATGAATATAATACATTGATTTTGAGAATACAAGAACTCTTCATCTCATGTGTATTTGGTCTGAAAAAAAAAGTCCAAAATCATACTGGAATATCAGCTTTATATAATACATTTTTTTGTGCTGCCATGTTGCCAATTAATTGTGCAGTCTAAAATCAGCTCGGGCCAGGCAAATTCCAAGTTTTCCTTAAAGTAGAAGACTAGTAGTCTTCAGATCATGTGTATTTGGTCTGGCCAAAGATAAAAAAGTCCTTCAAAATCACACTGGAACATCAGCTTCATATATTTTTTTGTGCATTATGGATCGGTATGCCATGTTGCCAGTTCATTTTAAAGTATAAAATCAGCTCAGGCCAGGCTAATTCCAGGTTTTCCTTAAAGTAGAAGACTAGTACTCTTCAGATCATGTGTATTTGTTCTGGCGCAACATGAAAAAGTCCTTCAAAATTGTACTGGAACAGTGGCTTTTTTGTGCAAAATGGCTTGTTATACCATGTTGCCAGTTAATTTTAAAGTATAAAATCAGCTTGGGCCAGGCTAATTCCAAGTTTTCCTTAAAGCAGAAGACTATAACTCTTCAGATCATGTGTATTTGGTCTGGCCCAAGATTAAAAAGTCTTTCAAAATCACACTGGAACATCAGCTTTATATTAAATTTTTTTGTGCATTATGGATTGGTATGCTATGTTGCCAGTTCATTTTAAAGTAAAAAATCACCTCAGGCCAGGCTAATTCCAGGTTTTCCTTAAAGTAGAAGACTAGTTCTCTTCAGATCATGTGTATTTGGTCTGGCCCAACATGAAAAAGTCTTTCAAAATCACACTAGAACATCAGCTTAACATAAAAAAATTGTGCATTATGGATCGGTATGCTATGTTGCCAGTTCATTTTAAAGTATAAAATCAGCACGGGCCAGGCTAATTCCAGGTTTTCCTCAAAGTGGGAGAGTAGTTCTCTTCATCTGATGTGTATGTGTTCTGGCCCAAGATGAAAAAGTCCTTCAAAATTGTACTGGAACAGTGGCTTTTTTGTGCAAAATGGCTCGTTATACCATGTTGCCAGTTCATTTTAAAGTATAAAATCAGCTTGGGCCAGGCTAATTCCAAGTTTTCCTTAAAGTAGAAGACTAGTACTCTTCAGATCATGTGTATTTGTTCTGGCCCAACATGAAAAAGTTCTTCAAAATCACATTTGAACATCTGCCTCATATTTTTTGAGCGCAATGGCTTTTAAAATATAATTTTATTAAATATATATTTTTGTGATTTATTATAATATATAATTATAAATTCAGTAATAAAAATAAATATTTTACAATATACAATTAGCTCCGGACAGGATAGTGCCAGGTTTTCTTGAAAGTAGGAGGCTAAATCTCTATTTCAGATATTTTTTTACTCAGGAAATGAATGAATTACACTAGAACAGCAAATTCATGTTGTAAGTAAAACTGGAGAAAAAAAGTGATGAAAGGTCGTGTATATAAAATTACATTTAATAAGATATTGTATATTTACATTGTTAATAAACAGCTGTACTGCTTTTCTTCATTCTATCTCCTTCAGTGTTGATCTGTGAGGTGTTTAATATAAACAGCGGGTGTTTGTGAACGCTCCCTTTAGTTCACGGTGGTTCAGTGAAGCGGCAGCTGCGAATATCAAACCAACTTCAGCCGGGGAATACGAGGCTGCGAATATCGAGCCAAACGAATCTGGAGCTGCGAATATCAAACCAACTTCAGCCTCGTCACACTGCCGCTCCTCATCTGTACCCAGACTCCATGCATGTGTTAGCAAATTGCAGAGGATCAGAGCCGATGATGCCCGTTACATTCCCGCTTTATCCTCCTCTGCAGACACTCGGGAGGAGCGTGAAATTACCGCAATCGCTCGCAATGTTCTCAGGATCAAATCTGAATGAATTATTCAGAGCTCAGGATTAAACGTGTTGTCAATGCAAATTTGTCTTCACAAGCTTTAAGATATATTCTGTATAATAAATATGATCATTTTATGATCACAATGGATTAAGGCTGTGTGCTCAAGGACATCTTGGTACCTACCTATCTATTTATCTATCTAGGACAGCAGTATGTAAACTCATCAGTATGTAAATTGGACGGCTTGGGAACACCCATACCTGTAAAGCTGTGATGTGTTATCTTGTGAATAATAACACCCCAACATGAACATACACTATATTGCCAAAAGTTCCAATCACTTCCATGGCCACAGGTGAATAAAACCAAACACCTAAACATGCAGACTGCTTCTACAAACATTAGTGAAAGATTGAGTCCCTCTTAGAAGCTCACTACAGTAATAAATATTACTACTAAATATTCCACAGCCAACTTTCAGTGACATTATAAAAAAGTGAAAGAGACTGGGAACATTTTTTTCAATCGTTAACTGTTACAGATTTTTAAACTTCATGTAGCTTCAGATCAGCTGAAGAACAGTATAGAGTATAGAAAGTGTAGAGAGCTTCATGGAATGGGTTTTCAGGCGAGTGGATACTTTTGGCACTATAGTGTACTTCAGCTGGAAGATGAAGATTACAGTGGTGCTTTAAAGTTTGTGAACACTTTATAAATTGTAATATTTCTACATAAATATGACCTACAGTAAATCATCATCAGATAGTCCTAAAAGTAGATGAAGAGAACTTAGTTAAACAAATTAGAAAATAAACATTATTCTTGGTTACTTATTTATTGAGGAAAATGTTCTGTGACACGGGCCGAAGCATTCTGGGAATTGAAGTGCTGAAGCAGAGTTCATGCATTCACTGTAAGTGTAAAGTGTGTGTATTGGACGACAGCGAATGTATCAGGTGAGGCAGCTGTAGGAAAAATATCAGCCAAAACAAGTAATAAAAGTATTTGTGTAAATGTTTTATCTTTATTAAAACGTGACCTTGTGATGACAAACAAACAATATAATAAAATATTAACAAGCATATATAAATGTATATTTCTATGATGTTATGATGTTTTAGGTCATAGGTTTCTTTTTCAGATTCTCCCCAATTTTGCTCAGTCATTTACCCAACCCTCTCACTAGTGATGCCCCAACACACCAGGAGGGTGAAAACTAACACATGCCTCCTCTGATACATGTGAAGTCAGCCACCGTTTTTTTTTTTTTTTTTTTTTTTCAAACTGCTGCTGATGTAGCATTGCTGAGTAGCATCACAGCGCGCTTGGAGGCAAGCGCAGCGACTCGTTTCCAATACAGCAGTTCACAGACGCCCTGTGCTAGGGACATCACCCTTTTTTCTCTTTCTGAGTGCCGGCAGCTGATGGCAAAGCTGCATGAGCGGGGGATTGAACCTGTGACCTCCTGCTCATAGTGGCAGCAATTTAGAGTGCTGGACTAATTTGCGCCCCAGTATATTTATGCAGTTTAAATGAACAATTTAATAGGTTCACAAACTTTCAATCACCACTGTATATAAACCTTTAAGTTTCAGTGTTGCTCTAAAAGTGTTTGGTCTTCATCTCTCTTTGGGCCCTGTGTTAAACACTGCTCGCTTATTTCTGTTATTACAGTCTTTCACGCATAAACAGACTAAGGAATCCTACAATAGTTTGATTAAGAGTATATACATGCACTGAGAAATCTGATTGCCAGCTCTCTTTATCAAACTCCTTAATCTAAGATATAGGAGCATCCTGTATACACAACTACTTGAATAATCAGATGGAACTGCATCAAGTGTCATGTGTGTACTGGGAATACATCGTATAAGATTATAAATATAAAGAAATATTACCATCCACAGTGGTCAAGGGATATGATACTGGTTAATATCACATGGTATTTGGCGCGCTTGTATAATAAGTAGGTTATATTCACATTCAGTGTTGCAGGATAAGAAAGATAACACTGAAGTAGTCTTCATTCACATCAGTGACTAGACGTCCTTGTAAATGTGTTTTTGAATGAGATACCTCATATAAATGCTGGCAGCATATGACTATGGAGCAAAATTGATCCAATTTTCTTTCTATAATCATAAACTAGCAGCATTTTTATGAGGTTTCTCTCACTCTCAGCATTCGAAGGATTGCCTGATGCTATTCAACACACTTGTTTATGCATGACCGCTCACTATACTCACGACTAGCTCTTTTTTAAATGAATAATCCATCCAGAGTGTTTTAGCGAGGCACTGAGCTGAGGACGTAAATTACAAAGAGAGCCTGATAGCATCTTCTGGAAACTGACCAAATGGTAATGATGCAGAAAAGAAAACCCTGTCATGTGAGCTTCTCTACGTTTTCCTGTTTTTTTTTTTCAAGAGGCAGCAAGGACTGCTGGAAACTGCAATCAGTTAATTAAATATATTCCGGGCAGGACTGGCTGATGAATAACTGTAACAGGTATTTTATATATATATATATATATATATATATATATATATATATATATATATATATATATACACTGGAAAATGTCCAAATGTATTTAGACACTCCTTCAAATGAAGGATTTCAGTTATTTTAATGTGCACCCTTTACTGACGAAGCTTGTTTAATCTCAAAACACTTAATACATCTGAATGTACGGTATTTTTCGCACCAGATTATAATGCACACTATCAATGAACTCTTATTTTGTGGTTTGTTTTCATACTTAAGGCGCACCGGATTATAAGGCACATTAAGCGGCACTAGTAAGGAACAGGGTTGTCGCCACGTTTTCTAATTCAACAGGTCTCACCACTTGGATGGTTAGTTGAGTAAAGCTAAGTTTATTAAACAAAACATTTTCTATTAAAGTGAAATGAGATAAAAATGAGAAACAGATTTCTCTCCTGTAAACTTTTTTGGGTAAGTAAACTATTTGGGTGAGTAAAGCACTTTCATTTATTTACAGTAAGCTTAGATTTCCAATTTTGTTCTAAGGCTGGGATGCAGCAGCATTAGTGGCTAACTGCTAGCCGCGGTTAGAGCTAGTAGACTGCTCTACATTGTGGGACCCTGAGAGTTCAGGTGAACCAGGGCGATATCAGCGAGTGGTTCATCCCACGTAGTTTGTTTAAACACAGTAAAAACGCAGGCTACAGTCCGATATACTTCCCTCCAAACATTGAAAGCGCTAACGTTTAGGGCTCTTAATGGCTAATGCTGCTCCAGCAGTGCAAGCCGGGGTTAGCAGCAGGCTACATGTCTATAATACTCAGCTAAAGGGCTATCGCTGTCCCGTAACTTTTGGCATGGTGTATGTACAAGGCTGTTCATGGCTGTTCCTGCAGCAAAGAAATGCACATTTTCTATAACTAACCCTTGATTTCAAAAGAACGCAAGTGTTCACAGACTTCTCTACCTATAAAATCTAAAGAACGTAAACATAAATGTGTGTTTATTTAGTTACATCAGACACTAGTTGGTATTCAGAGCAGCTCCTGCGTCAGCAGTTTTGCAGATGGATAATAATAGCCTCTGTCAGCAGAAAAATGAATGTCCTGTAAGTCACGATCGGTCGCACGAGGAGTCACGACTCACCGATTATGAATTTGAAACAGCAGTCACAGGAATTATCTGCCTCAGTAAATGAGTCAATGAGGCTGAGTCACCTTCAGATGACAGAATATTATGAAGGTGTGAGAAGAGGCTCTGCAATCAGTCACACTGCAGTATTGCAGTATTGAGTAGCCTGCTTTCCAAAATGACTGAACACACGGCATATTAATGGATTTGTTTGTCAGACTGAATTGTGTACAGTACAGTGATTTATTTTATGCGTCAGACTATATATGCTCCTGGGGTTTTGTTAAAGAAGCTGTCAATTTGATTGCAAATAATTTTCTAAAGATTTGTGATGATTGTTTAAAGTCAGAATTGAAAATAGGGGTGTTTTTTCTGCTTTGTGAGTTTGGTACATTTGGTCAAATGTGAAAGCTGTTTTTGAGTTTGACAGTGATTCAGAATACTAGTTTTTGGCACTTCAGAGTTTTGGTATCCAAGCAAAATAATAAGCTTTTTCTTATAAGGTTGCTGTTCTATGACTTTTGTTATGTTATGACTTTTGTTAACACTGCATTGATCTGTGGGTCATGTGTGTGGGGTGTCCTGCATTGAATCTGAATGTGGAATCTGGATTTCTGCCAGAAACGCTTATCTGTTAGCATGGACAATTCTAGACAGATGCCACTGGTCACAATCATTACCACCCACTGTACAGTCCACTATGACATACTTTCAGTAAGCTTGTGATCAGTGTTCGAATTTTAAGTTAAGAAAAAAATACTTAATGAAATGAAGGTCAGTCAATTCAAAAAAAATCCAAATACTTTAAAAGTATCCTCATGTGCAGTCACAACAATAATCAAAAACATTGATGAAACTGGCTCTTATCAGGACCGTCCAAGTAATGGAAGACCAAGAGTTACCTCTATTGCACAGGATAAGTTCATCAGAGTGACCAGCCTTAGAAACCACAAGTTAACAGCACCCCAGAAAAGAGCATCTAAATGCTTCACAGAGTATTTTGGTTTGTTTAAGATTTTTAAGTTACTACATGATTCCTTATGTTTTTCTTCATAGTCTGGATGACTTAATTTACAGTTCAGGAAAAAAAAACATTAAATGAGCAGGTGTCATGGTCAGAACAGAATAGCAGACAAGCGCAGATACTGATAAAAACAAAGTAGGTTTATTATAATAATAAACAGATGTAATCAGGGTCGATACAGAAATATGGTTGATCACCAGTAGACAGAGCAATGCAGACAAAACCATACCATAAACGAGAGACAGTCCAGAGTTCATACACAAGCAATCCAGTATCAGAGATAATCCAAGAGGCGGTGGTGAAAGTACAGTCCAGGTCATACACAAACAATCCAATATCAAAGGCAGAGGCAAGAATCGGCGTCGAGAAACAAAAAAGCAAGGTCATACACAAGTAAACTGAGACAAGAGATAAGTAACGCTTTGTATGAGGATAACCTACAATACGCGGCGATGAAGTCTGTTTGGCGTGCACCTTTATAGTGCCAGTAATCAGTATTCGGGGCTTCCTGGTGGAAGCAGGTGAGGTGTCACGTGATCAGGTGAGTGCGTGATGTCAGCGGGTGGTGCATTCTGGGTAGTGTAGTTGTTAACCTGAGAACCTCCGTTAGAGCTTGGTGTGGAAGGGACAGAGGAGCTAACAGCACCAGACGTGACAGTAGGTGTGTTGATTTGACTTGATTTTTTTTTTTTACCAAAGAACCCTTGAAAAAAACACTTTTTAAAAGTGTTGTAAAAGTTATTCACTAAAAAGGAACACCTTCAATGGTTAATATATGGGCCCTGATATCTTTGTAAGCATATATTTTCCCTTTACAGAGCAGACAGTGAATACACTTTGGAGCATTTCTCATAATTTGAGGGTAAAACATTGCTAACACCCTCCCACCCACACACCCACACACTCACACACACCAGCAAAAGCCTTAGGAAACATTTGGTGAGTAAAAAAAGCTGCTAGCAGGAGCATTTTATTGTGCGAAGTGAGCGAACGCTGAGGGATGAAGAAAATATGGGAAACTGAGTCGAGTCGAACGAGGCAAGAAACTCTCATATCCATCAACGCCTGCAGCTCAGTCACAGCAAATTTGTCCGGCCATGTCCAGACATTTGTTTAAGAGGTATGCAGGGCACAGAGCCAACACAACCCAAACAGTGTCTAGCCTGCGGGAAGAGCGAGACAAAAAACATGGTTAAACAGTTTTGAGGAGACTGATGAGCAAATATTCCTTGACATTACTCGTAAAGACCATTTTTATATCATAACAGCAGATATTGTATACAGTAAATAACTTTATTGCAGTAGTGTTCGAATTTTAAGTTAAGAAAAAAATACTTAATGAAATGAAGGTCAGTCAATTCAAAAAAAATCCAAATACTTTAAAAGTATCCTCATGTGCAGTCACAACAATAATCAAAAACATTGATGAAACTGGCTCTTATCAGGACCGTCCAAGTAATGGAAGACCAAGAGTTACCTCTATTGCACAGGATAAGTTCATCAGAGTGACCAGCCTTAGAAACCACAAGTTAACAGCACCCCAGAAAAGAGCATCTAAATGCTTCACAGAGTATTTTGGTTTGTTTAAGATTTTTAAGTTACTACATGATTCCTTATGTTTTTCTTCATAGTCTGGATGACTTAATTTACAGTTCAGGAAAAAAAAACATTAAATGAGCAGGTGTCATGGTCAGAACAGAATAGCAGACAAGCGCAGATACTGATAAAAACAAAGTAGGTTTATTATAATAATAAACAGATGTAATCAGGGTCGATACAGAAATATGGTTGATCACCAGTAGACAGAGCAATGCAGACAAAACCATACCATAAACGAGAGACAGTCCAGAGTTCATACACAAGCAATCCAGTATCAGAGATAATCCAAGAGGCGGTGGTGAAAGTACAGTCCAGGTCATACACAAACAATCCAATATCAAAGGCAGAGGCAAGAATCGGCGTCGAGAAACAAAAAAGCAAGGTCATACACAAGTAAACTGAGACAAGAGATAAGTAACGCTTTGTATGAGGATAACCTACAATACGCGGCGATGAAGTCTGTTTGGCGTGCACCTTTATAGTGCCAGTAATCAGTATTCGGGGCTTCCTGGTGGAAGCAGGTGAGGTGTCACGTGATCAGGTGAGTGCGTGATGTCAGCGGGTGGTGCATTCTGGGTAGTGTAGTTGTTAACCTGAGAACCTCCGTTAGAGCTTGGTGTGGAAGGGACAGAGGAGCTAACAGCACCAGACGTGACAGTAGGTGTGTTGATTTGACTTGATTTTTTTTTTTTACCAAAGAACCCTTGAAAAAAACACTTTTTAAAAGTGTTGTAAAAGTTATTCACTAAAAAGGAACACCTTCAATGGTTAATATATGGGCCCTGATATCTTTGTAAGCATATATTTTCCCTTTACAGAGCAGACAGTGAATACACTTTGGAGCATTTCTCATAATTTGAGGGTAAAACATTGCTAACACCCTCCCACCCACACACCCACACACTCACACACACCAGCAAAAGCCTTAGGAAACATTTGGTGAGTAAAAAAAGCTGCTAGCAGGAGCATTTTATTGTGCGAAGTGAGCGAACGCTGAGGGATGAAGAAAATATGGGAAACTGAGTCGAGTCGAACGAGGCAAGAAACTCTCATATCCATCAACGCCTGCAGCTCAGTCACAGCAAATTTGTCCGGCCATGTCCAGACATTTGTTTAAGAGGTATGCAGGGCACAGAGCCAACACAACCCAAACAGTGTCTAGCCTGCGGGAAGAGCGAGACAAAAAACATGGTTAAACAGTTTTGAGGAGACTGATGAGCAAATATTCCTTGACATTACTCGTAAAGACCATTTTTATATCATAACAGCATCATTTTTGTCTAATTTTCCATACTCACAGTGATAGCTAGCCAAGGTATGTAGGCATCAGTAACAGTAACCATGCTGGTAATGTGGCTTACATAGACAGAAGCAGTACAAATAGAGGTGCATCATCTCACCTTCCAAAGAATAACAACAGACAAGGAGGCTGGAGTCATAACCAACTGCATTGTTCAGTGAGAACTGTGGTCTCATACATCACTCTGGATTTGATGCACCCATTGTTTGTTGCATTGAGAGTGACACTAAAGACACTTTGCTGTCTGATTTGTGCATCCAAAACATCCAGACTGAGACCTATCTGTTCAAATCCAGGTTTAATATAATATCAATTTAGATACAGTCTAGATATGCCAAATATCAGATTTGGGTTTGCAGTCTAAACATGTAGTTCATTTGCCCGGTCTGAATCAGTTGACTAGTTCATTTAATTGGAGTGTTTTCTCTCTCGGTTTGGTTTGTTTTCACACAGGTAAAGGCCTAAACGCATCAAAATGCGCCTCAACAAACCACACAAGCACGTTGTCTCCTCTGACTGGTCAGAACTGCAAGAAAATAAATAAAGCAAGAAGGCTCTGTGTAACAGACCAGCGCTTATATTTGTGCAGTGCTAAGCTGCTTTAACACTGAATGCAGAACATTTGCTGCTGCACGTTCAAAAGGTAGAGTGGCATCAACACAGTTGCACTGGTAAGTGGAGTCACGTGGGCATGAGCAGCTGAGTATGCTGCAAATAATGCTACCAGCGTGCTGGAATGACCTTTCCTGCTAAGCTTAATATATTCCTTCTAAAACTGGGGTGTCAGGTCACTTTGCAGGAGTTCTTCTGGCTACGTCACGTGTCTTTACGTACTTACCTCACATGTACAGCCTCTGAAAGAGGGTCCGGCTCAGTTTTACTGAACGTGAGCGGCTGGTGGAGCAATGGAGACTTCAGAAGAGGAAACTCAGAGCTCAGTAGCTCATTCACTCATAGTAAAAACAAAGTGTGTAGTTGAAGTGAAGTTTCTGACTGAGCGCTCTCTCTCTCTCTCTCTGACTGAACATAACCTGGAATCGGATTCATCCGCTCCGAAAGGAGACACCCGCACAGTTTAAAATTATTTTTCCGCATGCTCAATGCAATTACCCATTCTCACCAGAGAGAGCCCTAAATCCCAAAACTTATGGATATTAGTTTTAAAGTAGTACAACACTGCAGACTCTAAACTGTTGTGGTATCTTCTGAGAATGCATTTTACTTTGCTGCAGGCTGGTTATAATGTCAGATATCAGAGGGTGCTCTGTTGAGAACAACAAATAAAAACAGAGAATCAGGAGTGAATAAGAGTCTTATTTGCTGTGCTTAATGCTTTTATGTTAAATATGTTAACACTTTTACACCTGAAAACTCTCCTCACTGCTGCAGGCTGAGATCAGTGTTAATTAATAATTCCCAGAGAACACAGAGAGCGCTCTGCTAGAACACAGTGGTAAATAACGTCTAGAAATAAGACAGTACTGTATATTCATGAGAACAATGTGCTTTATGGACAAATATATTGGGAAACCTGTGCATTAAGAGCATTAAAAACATATTAAAAAAAAACAGGAGTTCATCCTGCTTTTGTAGGAGGAGTTGTCTTTACTGTCCAAGTAAAACTTTCTACTAGATTTTGCTTTGGGGATTTGATTGCATTCAGTGACAAGAGCTGAAGATAAGTGAGATCAGGATGTTGGATGATCTACATGTGCTGAATTCACAGCTACAGCTCGTGAGTAAGCAGCAGCTCAGCAGCTCTTAGATTAACTTTGTGGCTTTCGTGGCACTTTCCTCTGCAGGCCTAATGAACCTGAGATGTTTCACAAGCTCCAAACACAGAGCCTGACCACACAGTCCGGGCAGCAGAGCAGCGATTTAGCGTTTCAGTCCTCAGCGCTGATTACACCTGAAGCACAGGGTTTGATTATTGTTGTCCAACAGCACAGTCAGTGTGATATTGGACTTACCTAATCAGGACACTGAGCGTCAGGGGTTGTTAAGGTGTGTGGGTTAGTGTGTGTTAGTGTGCACCCGCAATAGAAAAAGGCAATAAGCGAGAAGTGTGATTGATCCTGTGCAATAAGGGGCAACAGCTTTGAGCCAGTGTTTATTAGTGTTGTCTAGGTGTGTGTTAATGGTGTTGTGGGTGTCTGTCTATCTGCCTCCTCCCAAGTGGTTTGTTTGTGCAAGTGCGTAAGTGTGACTGTGTGTGTGTGTGTGTGTGCGTCGTCCACATAGATTAGCTACAGCATCCTCCTCTACAGCTGGTTGAGTCCTAATGGAGCAGATGTGATGGTTATATAACTCCATCAGAGCCTTGAGAACATGTATATAAATATAGTACAAATAGTAAGGAAATGTGTGTTTGGTAAATTATTTACCATTGGAAAGCATGTTCATTTCCCTTTTAAATGGTGCCACATTTGGATCATGCATTTGTGGCAAATCCACAAATCTCTTCACTTTTTTACTATGTTTTATTTCTTATCATCATGAAATTGTGTTGGATTGTTACCATATTTGGAGGACAGGTAAACATTGCCAGGAAGAATAAAATGATTAAACATTTAGACCAATATGGGAAACTCTTGGTAATATTTATTAAGATACACATACAAACATTGCATCAAAGAGCATTCTACACATTTTCAATCAAGCAGTGATCATTTTTGATGATTCAGCTGGTCACTTATTCTCTTAATTAATTATGGGTGTGTTTTTGATGTAACGTGAAATAAACCAGTATTCAAGCATTTAATTTGACATTTCCTTTAAGAGCCAGGTGTGCTCTGATTTTAGTGGATTGATATTTTAATGGCGCAGTGCCTCTGTGCTTCTCAGCAGAGGAAACTGACCTACGTGTTTACGCTGTGAAGCTGCGTGAGCAGGTCATTTACATGAACAGCAAAGTTATTTCTTGTGTATTCTGTTTATTGTTGATGTAATAGTTGAGATTGAGGAGTGTACACACACTGAGCACCTGCACTGCCAAGATAGCAATGAATGTCTGATGGTTGACAGTCAGTGGTGAACCTGTGTTTTTTGTTGCCAGAAATGTACCTAAACACATTTCTGTATTTGCGGGGTGTAAGGTAGCAATGAACATCACGTTGTACTTTGCGCAGTGTGTACGATATTTTTCATTAATTGATTGTAATAAAGATTCCAATAAAGATTTGGAACCACCACTTTGTGAACTGCCCAGGTTTGTTCTCATCACTTTGTAATCATCAGCTGTACCTCAGGGTGGGCAGTGTCAGCTCTGCTCAGCTTTGCTCTGCTGTGAAACATTGCAGACGACCAGGGTAGCCCATCATACTGGAGTATTATGCAGTGTCCTCAGCAGAACACCATGGCGTATTATTCAGTTATTAATCCTTATGTAGAAACTATTGTGAATTATAATTTGGTAACCATTTGTTGAAGTATATATTGTGGAGTAACTCAGGGCTCTATTTAATGGCCTACACAGTATAATCCATAGTGTTAACATAAAATATTGTAAATGGGATCAGTTGTGGTTGTTCCACTGGTGCAGAGTCATTTGTTGTTGGGTTAAAGGGTGGATAAGGGTCTCCACAGGATAGCTGACATTATATTAGCTTTTTGTCTTTCATATTCTCATATTATTCTGAATAAGGTTTATGCAAGATAATTGTGTAATGTATCCAGCAGAATAACTGCTTTGGACCACATGTTACCCAGAACAATGTTAATTTAACACATATTTGACTGAGTATGGTGTTAATTATGACATATAGTGTATAATTTGGAGCACGGACTAACTGTAACAAATTTTAACAAAGTACCAAGAGCACTGGCTAGAGAGAGCCTTACCCTCCAATATATCTCAATCAGCACGAGCATCAGCCAGGATAAGGGGCTGGGTTGGATTATCTTTTGCCAGCAGGCTTTATATAATTAGCCTGTTTAACAACAGTCACAGGTGTCTTGCTTTTTGTGCAGCCAAAACTGAAATCTGGCTAATGGTTAGACCTCTATTCACCAGCAGCTTTCTCTAGATCAGAACATTTTGCACCAAACCTGTTCCCAATGACTTCTGAATGTTTTAATTAAAGCTATGTGATTGCAAAATCTTTGCAACCAATAAGCAACATTTTAGCAACCACCTGGCAACACTTTAACAGACATACATATAGCTTAATAACCACATAGCAACACCTTAGGCAACATATTAGCAGCCAACATCCTAAGTACAGCAGCGCCTTAGCAGACACCCAATTAGCACAGTAACCACGTAGCAAGACCTTAGCGACCAACTAGAAAGACATTAGCACCACACATCCTAAGTACAGCAATGTCTGTACTTAGCAGCCATTTAGATAGCACAGTAACCACTTACAAACCCCTTAGCAATCAACATCCTCAGTACAACAATGACTTAGCAGCCTCACAGTTAGTACAGTAACCACCAGGCAGCACCATAGCAACAACCAAGCAAGACCTTAGCAACCACCAAACAATACATTACCAACAAACCCCTTTATTACAGCAAAAGTGCTGAGCTGAAATTATTTTTATCATAAATTATCATCAAAATAAAATGGTCAAGGTAAAAAAAAACTTCAATGTAAAATTATTTTTTTTAATCATTTTGGAGCATTTTTATTGGTCCCTTCATCAAGAAATACTTTTCACAATATAAAGAACTGCTACCACACATACACAAAAACTGTATGAGAATGTTTTATGTAAGTGATTTAGAATTTCCTCTAAAAACTTCAGTAGACTTTATTATTACTCATTTGTGGCCTAAATGAATAATTACAGGCTCTTAAAGCTTTACCCATGGGCACGTTTCAACAGGTTTCCATCAGATGGCAGCATTGCACATCCAGAAGGTGCCCTTTTGTCTTACACATGGTCTCAGTTATGAACAGTTGTGAACGTCAATATACGATTTGGATGGAGACTTGTTTTCAGGCAGAACTGCTGAGGAAGAGGTGTTCTATAATATAGCTCTGAAACAGACTTGTTGTCTAAATGTGGGATGATAGTGGGACCTTTTTAACCTATGATGTACCAGGTTTTGCTTAAACACAACCAACCACATAATTTTGAAAACACATTCAGAAGATTCTTTAATTTTTTTTTGTTCTATATCCACCTTATTCTGTGTGATGACAAGGAGAGGGCCATGGTCTGGTGCAGCAACAAATCATTGACACAGATTTCACCCGCTGTAATAATAAATGTACAATACTAAGTAACAATAATGAGTAACATAATATATACTCTGTAAGTTATACAGAAAAAAAATATATATATTTTGTTGTGAGGAGTTCCAATCAACTTAAATCCACCATCTTCCACAGAAGAAAAGTTTGGCTGTTGTTGATGGCAAAATTTAACACATTCAACCCAGACGACCCAAGTCTCCCGGAAGTTGCTGGAGTCTACCGCATATCAATAACGGCTCTCTGATGCCCGCAGGTCAGATAAATTCTTCTGAAACCTAAAACAAGTGGAACAAATGTGCACGCAGGCTACACAGATTTTTTTTCCCGAATTGTATGAGGGGAAAAAAGGAGAGGTCAAGAAAGGCACTGCCCTTTGTTTTACTTTGTTGCCTTGGCTGAATGTGTTGGGTCATTGTCATGCTGGACGACCCGGCCATGACCCATTTTTAATGTCCTTGCGGAGGGAAGGAGGTTGTCACTCAAGATTTTTCATTACATGGCTCCACCCATTGATGCAGTGAAGTAGTCCTCTGCCCTTAGCAGAGGAACTCCCCCAAAACATAATTACCACCTCCATGCTCGACAGTGGAAACAGTGTTCTTTGGGTCATAGTCAGCATATCTCTTTCTCCAAACATGGCGAGTTGAGTTAAAGAGCTCAATTTTTGTCTCATCTGACCACAGCACCTTCTCCCAATCACTCTCAGAATCATTCAGGTGTTCATTGGCAAACTTCAGATGGGCCTGCACATGTGCCTTCTTGAGCAGGGGGACCCTGTGGACACTGCAGGATTTTAATCCATTACAGTGTATCATTATGTGTTATCAATGGTTTTCTTGATGACTGTGATTCCAGCTGCCTTGAGATCATTAATAAGTTCCCCTTATGTTGTCTTAGCTTAGAAAGCTCTTTTGTCTGACTGATTGAGTCTTTTTATACAGGTGACAATTAAAAACAGCTGTCTTTAATGCAGGTTATGAGTTTCTATGTGTCTAACTGGTCTCTAGGAGCCAGAACTCTTAATGGTTGGCAGGGATTTAAATATGTATTTCTCTCTGCAAAATGCAAATTTATACAATGTGATTTTCTGGCTGTTATTTTTGATATTCTATCTCTCACTGTGATCAAATAATTATTTCCATCCCTGTAATTGATCTTGTACTGATTGACTGCCCTGTACTGTGCCTTCTGTCTGGGCAGAAACACTCCTTATAACTTCAGACAAAAGGGTGGTTAATGTAGACCAAACTGTGCTAAAAGGGAGTTCAAATAATATAAAAATGGAAATATTGTTTTTTTTTTGTTTGTTTTAAGACCCTTTTAAAGAGTTTGCTTCAAAGTACAGTGGTTTTAAAGGATTTAAAACAAAACACAATTTGAAATTGAATATGTGTAATCTATAACCAGTACATGGTTCTGTGTTTAGACTGATGAATGTTCTTTGAATGTTGCCCTGAGGTATTGGTTCTAACGTAACTGTTTTTGTTTCCAGGGCCAAGGTGTTTCGCGGGAAGAAGGTCCAGGGAGATTTTGATATCCGTGTTGAGCAGGTATGTGCTTGAATAACATTCAGAACTGACTGTCTAGAAATTCTGGAAGCAGGGAAATGGGCAAGTGTAAGAATCTGAGGGTATTAAAGGTATTATAGGTATTACAGTGCTGCTGCAAACCACAAATCCAAATCCAAGGTCCAAAATTTGTTGTGACCAAAAGAGGTGGTCTGAGTTCAGATCTTCTATGCCATCGTCCGCTTCATTTTCAGTGCAAAACGCCTTTTTTGGACGGTTCAGACTTTCAGACTAATTATATGTAGTTGAGGCAGGCTATCATCACCTGTTAAACAATAGAAGAAGAACAAGAACCAGTGTGACTGACTCCCCTTGGGGTGCAGGTGCAGGCATGTCACATAGTATAAGTACAACAGATTATGCTGGTGGTTCCTGTATCTACTGTAACTGTAGATTACCCACTTTTTAAACTGAAACAAAAGGACGCACCTGCATCAAGCCATTAACTGCAGTTTAAAACTGGACAAAACTACCCAACTAAATGACTAAATGTACATTATACAATGCAGTGAAGTTTGTTGAGCTTTAAACCGTTTAGTTCCCCACAGGTGTGTACAGTCTATGATGTTCTGAGCTCCATTATCAGATCCATCCTCTCAATTTTGACCAAACATCAGACTCCACAACCCTCCCTTCCCCACCATGTTCCACTTTATTCTTAGCACTTTAAGCTTTAAAGCTTTGAGTCCCTTTTACCGTTTCCAGCTTGTACCCATCTAGAGTCCAGGGTTTGCTGCGCAAGCAAAATGAAACCGTGTCAAACAGAGTTAATAACAGTGCAGATATTGCCTCTTTGAATTAGCGCGTGGGCGGTGTGTGCTGAATACCAATAGAAGCCGTAGCAAATTTCGTTCCCCTCAGCCCTGGTGATGCGTAATTCGACCTGCAAGAACCACAAAAACCCTCGTGTGTCTGTTTAACACCAGCCTGTGCCCGCACCGAGCTGATGAGTCATGAGTTTCAGTGTGAGCGTGAGCATCAGGCACCGCTGTCTGCAGAACATGCTAAATTCCCTCAGAGCTGCACAGTCATACCCACACCTCTGCTCCTCTAAATATGAGCATTTTCATCTGCCTGGCTTTTGCAGCTCTGCAGGTTTCATTTGTTCTGGTAAAGGCTTTATAATGATGGTTCTGCTATGAGTCCAGTTGGTAGAGTGGTAGAGAGTTTTCCCTTTAGCTTGAGTTGGCTGGGGATAAAATCATTATGGTTAAAAGGCAAAAATTTTGCTCCACATTCAGTCTTTGTTACAACCATTATACTGTATGTAATGTAACATACGTTTGGGTCCTAAAAAATGACTTAGGTAAGACTTTACTTGGATGGTCCATTTGATGGCCTCTTTGATGCTCAACTGACTTTCAACTAACATTCAACTACATGTCTATTAAATGGAACTGAACCAAAAGGTGAAAGTAAATGATTCTCTATTGACTATAACCCTACACTCAACTCTAACCCAAACGCTTATCTTAATATTTTAGGATTGGGTTTAGGGTTAGATTTTAAGCTTAGGTTAAGGTTAGGGTAAGGGTTAGGTGTAGGGTTAGATTTTATGGTTGATTAAGGGTTAAGGTTAGATTTTAGGGTTGATTAAGGGTTAAGGTTAGGGTTAGGTGTAGGGTTAGATTTTAGGGTTGATTAAGGGTTAAGGTTAGATTTTAGGGTTGATTAAGGGTTAAGGTTAGGGTTAGGTGTAGGGTTAGATTTTAGGGTTGATTAATGGTTAAGGTTAGGGTTAGGTGTAGGGTTAGATTTTATGTTTGATTAAGGGTTAAGGTTAGGGTTAGGTGTAGGGTTAAATTTTATGGTTGATTAATGGTTAAGGTTAGGGTTATGTGTACACTGTAAAAAAAAAAAACTGTAGTTTTTACAGGAAAACGCTGGCAGCTGTGGTTACCAGAGTTTTCCTGTTAAAATTACAGACGATAAGTAAATAACTCTACTGAAAAAAAATGAAAATTAATTTACAGTGATTGAAATCACTGCTAAATTACAATAATAATCTGTCAAGTTTACACAAATTAAATGTTAATTTTGCATAGCAGTGTTCTACATAAAAATACCCTTTCCTGTATTTTTTACCTCTAACAAATGTCTTTAGGGTTAGATTTTAGGGTTGATTAAAGGTTAAGGTTAGGGTTAGGTGTTGGGTTAGATTTTAGGGTTGATTAATGGTTAAGGTTAGGGTTAGGTGTTGGGTTAGATTTTAGGGTTGATTAAAGGTTAAGGTTAGGGTTAGGTGTAGGGTTAGATTTTAGGGTTGATTAAGGGTTAAGGTTAGATTTTATGGTTGATTAAGGGTTAAGGTTAGGGTTAGGTGTAGGGTTCGATTTTAGGGTTGATTAAGGGTTGAGGTTAGGGTTAGGTGTAGTGTTAGGTTCTATTTTAAATAATTTACATTCAACATAGGGCTAAGTTAAATTTAATGGGAATTCAATTCAGTGTTAGTTGAATGTCAGTTGAGCATCAACAAGGCCATAAAATAGACCATCCAAGTAAAGTGTTACCATGACTTAAGATTAGGCCTGTCATATTTTATAATGTTTTATAATGTACAATATATATTGTCCCAAGTATTATTGTGCTAAACAATTTTTTATTACAGTTATACTCATTTAAGCTTTTTCTTTATTTCTTCATTTAATTTTCTATGTTGTAGATTAATATTAAATACATGAAAACACTGTTTGCGGGAGTGATGGACTGAGGAGTACAGTCTGTTTCCTTACAAATCTTATTTACATGTTCAACAGCAGCTCTGGTGAATAGCAGTAAAATAGCAGACGTCATATTTTTAACATGCCACAAATTCCATACAGGGCACAAATAAAGGTCCAGAACTCTCCTGAAGTTACAGATTTACAGAAGTTACAGATGTATCCATGTATCCCTTTATTAAATGATGGAGGGCAGCAAAAGGGTAGCAAAAATTATAAACAGTTTGTTCATTTTCATACAATAAGTCGCTAACATAATTATTGGGACAGACCCACTTAAGATTTGTTTTGTTTTCTACTGTTAATAATGCAATATTCAAAAATGTATTTATAAGAGACTACAGACTATACAAAAAGCATGTTCCCCAAATAATCACTTTTTATTTTACTTTTTATTTTGCCAGATTAAATGGTTAAATGGTTGTGTGGACTTTTTTCTCTACTGACTTTAATGAAGTCTTTGAGGTGTTGCTGAGGTTGACTGGAAGTGAGCAGTCATTTATAATCTATGGTGGCATGATTCATAAGACGGGCAACATGATTTACAAACGTGATTTGTGACACAAAATGAAACTTTCAAATTGAGTCTTAATGAATACAATAAATGCAGATCTAGGCACAACATTGAAAAAGACTCCAACCAACTGGATCTACACTGAAAAAAAGTGTAACAACAGGTAATTTACAGTGAGTCCAAGAAGTATTTGATCCCTTGCTGATTTTCTTCGTTGGCCCACTAATAAAGACATGATCATTCTATACTTTTAATGGTAGATGTATTCTTACATGGAGAGACAGAATATTAAAAAGAAAATCCAGAAAATAAATCTAAGGAATATATATTAATTGATTTGTATTTCATGGAGTGAAATAAGTATTTGATCCCTTAGTATTCATTAGCAGTTCTGGCTTTTACAGACCAGTTAGACACTCCAAATCAACTTGTTACCTGACCTGAAGCCACCTGTTCTCACTAATCACTTGTGTGAAAAACACCTGTCCACAGAATCAGACAGATCACACAGATTTCAAGTCTCCAACATGGGTAAAACCAAAGAGCTGTCACAGGACCTCAGAGTCAGAATTGTTGACCTTCACAAAGCTGGAATGGGCTACAAAAAGATTAGTAAGGTGTTGGATGTGAAAGTAACAACTATTGGTGCAATTATCAGAAAGTTTAAAGAGTATAACATGACAATCAACAGACCTCGGCCCGGTGCTCCAAAGAAGATTGCGCCTCGTGGGGTGGCAATGATGCTGAGAACGGTCAGAAATCGTCCTGCAACCACTCGGCAGGAGTTAGCAAATGACCTGAAGGCAGCTGGGACCACAGTTTGCAAGGAAACAATTGGCAACACTTTGCGCAACAATGGATTCACATCCTGCAGTGCCCGAAAGGTACCCCTGCTGAAGAGAGCACATGTGGAGGCGCGCCTCAAGTATGCCAATGATCATTTGAAAGATGAACCAAGTTATTGGGAGAAGGTTTTGTGGTCAGACGAGACCAAAATTGAACTTTTTGGCCTCAACTCCACCCGCCATGTGTGGAGGAAGAAAAATGCTGCCTATGACCCCAAGAACACTGTGCCCACCGTCAAGCATGGAGGTGGAAGCATAATGTTTTGGGGGTGTTTCTCTGCCAAGGGTACAGGGCTACTTCACCGCATCACTGGGAAGATGGATGGAGCCATGTACCGCACAATCCTGAGGGACAACCTCCTCCCCTCTGCCAGGGATCTGAAAATGGGCCGTGGTTGGGTCTTCCAACATGATAACGACCCTAAACATACAGCAAAGGCAACAAAGGATTGGCTCAAGAAAAATCACATTAAGGTCATGGAGTGGCCCAGCCAGTCGCCAGACCTCAATCCGATCGAAAATCTATGGAGGGAGCTGAAGGTCAGAGTTGCCAAGCGACAGCCCACCAACCTTCATGATTTAGAGAGGATCTGCAAAGAAGAGTGGGCCAAAATTCCCCCTGGTGTGTGTGCTAAACTTGTGGTTAACTACAACAAACGTCTCACCGCTGTGCTTGCAAACAAAGGCTTTGCCACTAAGTATTGAGTGTGTTTGGCAAGAGGGATCAAATACTTATTTTCCTCATTGAAATACAAATTAATTAAAATATATTCTTTAAAATTATATTCTGGATTTTTGTCTTGATATTCTGTCTCTCCATGTTAGAATATATCTACCATTAAAAGTGCAGAAGGATAGTGTCTTTATTAGTGGGCAAACAAAGAAAATCAGCAAGGGATCAAATACTTCTTGGACTCACTGTATTTAAAGTGCACTTTTATGTTGGTCTAAAGAAACATTATAATTTCTGGTTTAAACCTGTTTTTTCTCAGTTTTCTTAAAAGCAAATCCATTCCCTATAAAAACAACTTAAAATAAATAATTTAACTCAAATAATATTTTTACTTTATTTCAGAGGTTATGACATCACATCAGATCACTCATGCTGGAGTGTAAAATAATGTGTGAAAAAGGATATTTGTTATAAATCATCTTTTATCTTTGTTTTAAAGAACTTTATATTGATTGATTTTAAATCAAAATGTTAGATTCTAACTAAATAAATATAAGTTGAGAAAAAATTAATATATTTAGGTGTAGCAAATTAGAGCAATTTTTTTTAGATTGATCTTTTTTCAGTATACTGCCAGTCGTCTCAATTTTCTCATTATGTATTTCCTTAACTGTATTATTGGTATTATTGCAGGGCTGCAAACTTTCACACATTGGATGTGAGGGTCCAGAAATTAGCTCCAAAATCTTACACCCACAAATTAAATCAGGTTAAACGCACTAAATGTCTGTTTTTACTCTGTTTTAGGCGGAATTCTCTGAAATCAACCTCGTGGCTCACGCCAACGGATCCTGCAGTGTGGATATGCAGGTGATCAGGAATGGGACTAAAGTTGTACGGTAGGTTTTTGTACATTGCTCATTATACCACCCCTTTACAATTAACTGGCTCACAAGACTCGATGATTTTAATGTCGGTCCCACCTCACAACTAAATGGATTGAAGGAACTTGATACTAGGTTCCAAAAAAACACCTTCAGAGCTCCTGTGGGGACCATGTAAAATAAAGTCATTGAGTTTGGCTCTACGCGACTTTGAATAAATCACACTGCTGGACGTTTCTGCACATACTGTTCACCAATACAATGCACTGTAGAAACTGGCCCTTCAAGCCTGTTAGAACCACTGAGTTCTGCATAAATAGATGAATTCTAAGCTCAAATAATAGACCTCTGTAGGCTTGTGAGTAGCTCCTTCAATCAGCTGCAATCATCAGCTCGACCTTGCCAACCTTTTCCATCAGCCTACTGGGAAAAGTTGAAATGACATCACCATTTGTGTGATTTTTCTGCAACAAACTCACAGTGACTCTGGTGGGAAACTACAGAGCAATAATGGAGCAATAACCTGCTTCTTTCCAGATTCGAAGCTCGTGCAGGTTGCCAGATTGACACACAGATTCAAACAACAACGAGTCTTACTTATGCTAATCTGAGAATATATACATTTCAATGTCTAAAATATCATTCTCTACTACACAATTGGTGGTGGTAAATCACACAGCTATGGTTAGCAAACCTTACTGAAGCTTAGTGATTACGTGTTCAGTAGGTAAATACCCATCTTGCCTGTATCCATGGCTGCAGTTCACTGTTAATGTACTGTTTTCTATACCAGGCAACCTTGAGTGTGAAAATGGGACTACGGGAATGGTGGTGGGCAGGTTTCCGTGACATACCACACAGTTCAAATAAGAAAATACTGACTGAAGCTCTGCTGACAAGAGCTGCCAGTGCTTAAACTCAACATGTTTCTTTAATATCTGATAATACATCCTGATCCTACAAATATTTAATCCTTTAACTGTAGATTCACTAGATGGAGAATTCATTGACATTCATTGTTTCTTCTTAAATCGAGTATTCAAAAATAGTTTATCCTGCTTTTATTGGAGTAATTGTCTCTCTCATGTCCAGGGAAGACTTTTGTATTAGATTTCGGAAAGTTGCTGTGAGGATTTGATTGCATTCAGTGATATGTTTGTGTGTGTGTGTGCATTAGTAAGATCAGAATGTTAAAAGATTAAGTCATCACCACCTCACCTCATCAGAAGCATGTTTCAGAAATTCAACCACGGCCTTCTGGTTACATTGATTTTAGAATAACACTGGGTATATTGTAATCTTCAGTCTATTAAATGTATTTGTATTAAATTGCTTCTGACAGGACATAAATGCATATTATGCATTTGCAATTAATGCATAATTATGCATTTGTATGTTATGCAAAAATGTACAGTAGGATTTTTCAGTAACCTGTGCAGGCTTGTGTGATATGTGGATGTACTCAGATCTAGCATGTCTTTCACCGTGCCCTGCAGGCGTTGGAATACCAGGAACTATAAAAGGGAGCGCTGGGTCATCTCGGGGTCGTGTCTCCTGGCAACAGCCATGTGAAAAAACCTCTCTCCTCACTCATACTGTACACCATTTAACCTCTTAAAGTACATGATTGGTGCTTTTATTTATGTTTCTATGTTGTGGTTCACGGCTCAGAGAAGGTACCACAGTGTCCCTGAGTGTGGACCATTGAGGGTAAGCCTTCATTAGCTTTATTTAGGGGACTGCATTCACTCCATACATGTTGTTTTGACTCAATGCTTCTAACATTTTTAATTAAAAGGTTTAATGTTTAAGTATACAAACTGATAGCTTCAAAGCTTAAAATGTTTAAAATAGCACCTTTGCATTGAAAAATATCTTATAAATCATTGCTATTCTGGGCTCCCCAGTATGCCAGAAACTCTGGTAATGCAGACTAGATACTGAAAAGGGAAAACTGAAAATTGTATAATAATTTCATACTGTCATATTCAGATCCTGGTTCAGGCAAGGCAAGGCAAGTTTATTTTGTATAGTTCTTTAAATAAAGCGGGATAAATGACAAGAACGTAAAAAACAAAGTAGATGTGGAAACATAAAAACACAGTAAAAGACAAAAAAACATTAAAAAAAACACACAAAAAAATGTAAAAGTAAGAAAATTAAACCTACAGCATATCGTCGCTGTCCAATGAAAAAACACTTATCTCCAAAACAGCAACTTTACAGGAGAGAGAAAAACAACTTGTAAAGTTTTAATGGAAGTCAATGTAAAAAGAGTTTGTTTCAGGTCATTTTGAAGAGTTTCTATTGGTCCGTTCATCAAGAAATTTTAGCACAGTGTTAGGGACAGTTTATCTATTCAAATTATGTAGTAAACTAAAAATCGACAAAAATGGAGATAAGTGTTTTTCATAGGACAGCGACGATATATAAAAGAATGGCAAACAGTCGTTAATAACAGAATTCAAACCAATACAGATTATGCATGGATGAGCCCAACACTGGTTGACTACCAAAACATTTTTATGGCCATCTATTTTCTGGTCTATTTTTATACATGAGGCACACTGGATTATAAGACGCATTATGTGACACTAGTAAGGAACAGGTGTGTTGCCCTGTTTTCCTTCTAATTCAGCAGGTAAACCTGTAAAGCTAAGTTTTACTTTTTTAATTTACTTTCAAACAAGAGCTGGATGTAAATGTACACAGATTTCTTTCCTAATTTCTTTCCTGTTTATTTGGGTGAGTAAAGTTCTTCCTTTTATTTATAGTAAGCTTAGATTTCTAGATTTCCACTAAGGTTGGGTGCAGCAGCATTAGCATTAGCTGCTTATTGCAGTGCTAGCGAGAGGTAAATGGCACCCAACAATGCTACACTGATTGTTCTGGTGAGCCAGGGCAATATTAGTCAGCTGTTTCTCCCATGTAGCTTGTTTTAACATATTAAATATGCAGGTCAGAGTCTGATATACTGAACGAAAAAAGAGCTATTGCTTAGCGTGGTTAGTGGCTAATGCTAATACTGCTCCATCCCTGGAGAACTAAACTGAAACTTTTTTATAACTCTGCACTTTAGCTGAATGGCTTTACTGCTTCTTAATACCTGACAGGTAAAATTCATACATAAGGCGCACAGGATTTTAAGGCACACTGATGAATTTTGGAAAAATTAAAAGATTTTAAAATAAAACATGGTATATACAAAAATACTGACAACTGACAGTGTGGACACACTGCCGTAATGCACAGGAAATTGTCATTATGGACATTCAAAAGTAAAATAATATAGCTTAGAATCTCTTAGCTTCTTCAGAAATTCAATAAAAGTGTGTCCCTTAGTGGTAACTCAAAGTGCTAATTCCACTTCCGTACAGTAGGGGGAGCCTACAGTAAATTTTATTGACCACTTGAACCCAAATACACTCAGTTAGCCAAGAGAAGTTTGGTACCTGACCTGTGCTTCTTTATTTCATAACAGGAGATGCTAGGCTAATGCTGCCAACAAAAACTGGATTCTGAGCTTCAGCATACTCATGTGGGGTTTAGATGAATGGAAAATGGGCTTGGTTGGTTCCAGGTGGCCATGTGCTCTGAGTGGGTTTGTGCATGTCTTGTTGGGCCAACATGGAGCCTGTGGACAAACCTTACTGTTCCTAGTTGATCTACCCATACAGGCACCACATGGACATTGTCACCAATTCATCTCAATAAACATAGAAGTAAATATGTCACTAATTCACTCAAAAATGTTTAATTCACTCAAAGATCTTTATTTCACCACCAGCAGAATATGTGATATTACTCGGTTTGGTTTGAAGAAGAAATTTTTTCCATGTTTACAAACTACGCCACACTAAAATGATGGGCCGGTGATTATGGTCCCTTTATTGAAGTGGGACTGTCTAATAAAAGATAGAATTTTGCTATTACAGTGACAGCATACTCCATCATGTTACACATTAAACGACTTTCCTCATTGACTGCAGCAAGGGAGCACACACACACACGCACACACACACTCACACACACTAGAAAATAAACACACAGCCTCTATAGTGTTCTCCTCTCTCTCAGGCTTCCTATTAAGCTTCATTGAAATTCTGCAGGCGCAGAGACTTGGTGTTAATCAAACTGGGCTAGTGTTTACTCTCGCTCGTCCACTCGCACAAAAGAAGAACCAACAGGAGCCATCTCATATCACCATCACTCTCTCACTGACCTGAGAACACTTCCCTCGCTCTTTCTCTCCGTCTTTTTCTCACTCACATTCTCCCCGCTGTCTCTGACACTCGCTTAATCTCTCTCTCTCTCTCTCTCTGTGCTTTTTTTTATTCATGTCCTCTCATTCTCTCCATCTCTGTGTCCCTCTTTTCTCCCTCTCTTCTTTTCTTCTGAATCAGTCTTGCGTCTTATATGGAGAAAATTTGTCCATTATGCCAGACGTTCTTCGATACAATGAGTGAGGCCTCAAGGTGCAGCGGCCCGGCCTGCAGGAAACCGAGAGCAGCTTTAGTCACTAATTATCACCTTATATTAGAAACATGATCCCTCACCAAAAACATTGAAAAAAAAAATATTTCTTTATTTGCTGCTGAACAATCACCACCCCAACTCATCTTAAACTCTTAAAAGCTGTGGGTTTCTGCTTTTGCACATCTGTGTCAATAGTGGGTACAACATACAGCAAAGTAGAGGAACATATTCATTAGAAGGGGTGCCCACAAACATGCACATTGAACATACAGTATACCACAGTTAGAAAACATGTACATGTAGCCCAGGTTAAAGGTAAATATTCAGTGAAAGCTGGTAGGTTATTAGTATTTTAATGGGCATCTGCTGTAAATAAATTCAGTGAGATGCACTTTGAATATAAGAAATCTTGAAATAATCTGCAGCTTTAGAATTCTGGAAAAAAAAGGACGATAAAATATTCATTGTTCAGCTGTGCCTTTGATTCACTATTAAGTGTGTGTGTGTGTGTTTGACCTTGTCAGACCTCTGTACTGAAAGGTCAGATGTGTTTGAAGGTCAGCTCACATGTTTAGACAAGTCTCAGGTGGGTCTGATCTGTTCATCAGAGCTTTTCTACAGGAACCTGTGGAGTGCATACAGCACAAGTGCACACTATTATTATTGCAGAAACACCACCAAATTCTTTGAAATTTTGAAATTGTTGCTAAAATATTGGAAATATTCATCAACACTGGTGAAAGAAGGGGCAGCCAATTGTACACAGCACACTCTCAACCGGAAACCACCGTCCAACTGGAGTTTGGGTTGGTGTATTATGTATACAATTATGGCCCTAAAATATTTCCAGAAAATGAAATATTTCTCCTAGAGGCTCCTAGAAGTGCCAGTATTTTTGTTTGACCCATTTTTTACAGTTTGGTCTGAAATTATGTAAAATTTGATCTTTTTTTGTGTTCCTATACACACAAAGGAAATAATCATGTGTATAGCAAAAAAAACAAAAAATGCATAATTGTAATACTTTTTTGGAAGAATTCCAGGGGTGCCATCACTTCCAGCCACCCGCTCTGCTGTGGGTATCCTGGAGAAATCTAAAACAGAGCTTTGTTCTTTTATACTACTTAAAATAATAAAAAATCTTAATTTTTCTGTAAATCTTTTTAAGTAATGTAAATATTGTTGATATATGATGTAAAGCACTAAATGTACACTGTGCAGTGTACCAGAACTGAGATAAGTGACACTTGTGCTGAAGTGTCTTATGTCTTATGTAGGTCCTTCAAGCCTGACTTCGTGTTGGTCCGACAGCACGCGTACAGCATGACCCAGAACGAGGACTTCCGCAACATGATCATCGGACTGCAATATGCTGGAATTCCAAGTGTGAACTCACTGGAGTCTATCTACAACCTCTGTGATAAGCCATGGGCGGTGAGTTCCTAAAGCTAATGCTTCTCCACCATAGTAATAATATATCATTGTCATTTTAATAAAGAATTCTACAGCTTTCTTCTACTTATATGAGACTTTAAAGCTGCTGAAAAAGAGCCTGATTGAGAAGCCTATGGAATTTCAATGGTTTAGCTGGTCTAACAGCTGTTCCAGACTAGTTAACTAGTGTGACCAACTTGAAGACAAACTTTTGTTGAGTTGCTTCATACTGATAGACCAGCTAGTCCAACAAGCTACAATAAAACATACATAATTCTGGTAAAAATTAATGGACCTTTTCCATTAAACCAGCTACTAGATATCAGCTAACCTATCTGATTCTAAACTGGATTTTTTAGCTCGCGGGCTAGCTGCTAATCTGCCTGTAGTTAGTTAGCTGCTAATCTGCCTGTAGTTAGTTAGCTAGCTGCTAATCTGCCTGTAGTTAGTTAGCTAGCTGCTTATCTGACTGTAGTTAGTTAGTTAGCTGCTAATCTGCCTGTAGTTAGTTAGCTGCTAATCTGCCTGTAGTTAGTTAGCTAGCTGCTAATCTGCCTGTAGTTAGTTAGCTAGCTGCTTATCTGACTGTAGTTAGTTAGTTAGCTGTAATCTGCCTGTAGTTAGTTAGCTAGCTGCTTATCTGACTGTAGTTAGTTAGTTAGCTGTAATCTGCCTGTAGTTAGTTAGCTAGCTGCTAATCTGACTGTAGTTAGTTAGCTAGCTGTAATCTGCCTGTAGTTAGTTAGCTAGTTGCTAATCTGACTGTAGTTAGTTAGCTAGCTGTAATCTGCCTGTAGTTAGTTAGTTAGCTGCTAATCTGCCTGTAGTTAGTTAGCTAGCTGCTTATCTGACTGTAGTAGTTAGTTAGCTGTAATCTGCCTGTAGTTAGTTAGCTAGCTGCTAATCTGACTGTAGTTAGTTAGCTAGCTGTAATCTGCCTGTAGTTAGTTAGCTAGCTGCTAATCTGACTGTAGTTAGTTAGTTAGCTGCTAATCTGACTGTAGTTAGTTAGCTAGCTGCTTATCTGCCTGTAGTTAGTTAGTTAGCTGCTAATCTGCCTGTAGTTAGTTAGCTAGCTGTAATCTGCCTGTAGTTAGTTAGCTAGCTGCTAATCTGACTGTAGTTAGTTAGCTAGCTGTAATCTGCCTGTAGTTAGTTAGTTAGCTGCTAATCTGCCTGTAGTTAGTTAGCTAGCTGCTTATCTGACTGTAGTTAGTTAGTTAGCTGTAATCTGCCTGTAGTTAGTTAGCTAGCTGCTAATCTGACTGTAGTTAGTTAGCTAGCTGCTAATCTGACTGTAGTTAGTTAGCTAGCTGTAATCTGACTGTAGTTAGTTAGCTAGCTGCTTATCTGACTGTAGTTAGTTAGTTAGCTGTAATATGCCTGTAGTTAGTTAGCTAGTTGCTAATCTGACTGTAGTTAGTTAGCTAGCTGATAATCTGACTGTAGTTAGTTAGCTTGCTGTAATCTGCCTGTAGTTAGTTAGTTGTAATCTGACTGTAGTTAGTTAGCTAGCTGCTAATCTGACTGTAGTTAGTTAGCTAGCTGTAATCTGCCTGTAGTTAGTTAGTTAGTTGTAATCTGACTGTAGTTAGTTAGCTAGCTGCTAATCTGACTGTAGTTAGTTAGCTAGCTGTAATCTGCCTGTAGTTAGTTAGTTAGCTGCTAATCTGCCTGTAGTTAGTTAGCTAGCTGCTTATCTGACTGTAGTTAGTTAGTTGTAATCTGCCTGTAGTTAGTTAGCTAGCTGCTAATCTGACTGTAGTTAGTTAGCTAGCTGCTAATCTGACTGTAGTTAGTTAGCTAGCTGCTAATCTGACTGTAGTTAGTTAGCTAGCTGTAATCTGCCTGTAGTTAGTTAGCTAGCTGCTTATCTGACTGTAGTTATTTAGTTAGCTGTAATCTGACTGTAGTTAGTTAGCTAGCTGCTAATCTGACTGTAGTTAGTTAGCTAGCTGTAATCTGCCTGTAGTTAGTTAGCTAGCTGCTTATCTGACTGTAGTTATTTAGTTAGCTGTAATCTGCCTGTAGTTAGTTAGCTGCTAATCTGACTGTAGTTAGTTAGCTAGCTGCTAATCTGCCTGTAGTTAGTTAGCTAGCTGTAATCTGCCTGTAGTTAGTTAGCTGCTTATCTGACTGTAGTTAGTTAGTTAGCTGTAATCTGCCTGTAGTTAGCTAGCTGCTAATCTGACTGTAGTTAGTTAGCTAGCTGCTAATCTGCCTGTAGTTAGTTAGCTAGCTGTAATCTGCCTGTAGTTAGTTAGCTGCTAATCTGCCTGTAGTTAGTTAGCTAGCTGCTTATCTGCCTGTAGTTAGTTAGTGTCAGATTATTTAATATGAATTTCTAAGATAAGGATGAAAATATGGAACCATCAGTGGCTTCTTGGAGTTTATTTCCAGAACGTTTTATCACAGCAGCAATAATAAGCATTCTTTGTGCATTATAATCACAGGTGAAAATGAGTGAATAATTCTAAGCTCTAATATACTGTCCACGCAGCAGCAGTAAAGAAAATGGCTATTAAAACACAGTAAACAGTGAAAAAATCGATATACCTTTCCTAGTGATTTTAGACCCAAGCCAAATGTTTGGCCAGTAGCAACATTTTATTGATCTGTAAGAAAAGTCAGTAAATTGAGGTTAGTGGACTTCTTAGGAGACTTTTTTCATCAGTAGCAGCTTGAGGTCAATCATTAAATGGTCTCACAAGCTTTTAGTAAAAATGTCGGATTCGATTAAACGGCTGTTGGAATAGTATTTTTTATGATGAGTTATATAAATGTTTCCACTGTCTGTGACTAAAATGTTTTTTTCCCTTTCCCAGTTTGCTCAACTGATAAGCACCTATAAGAAACTGGGACCTGAGAAATTCCCTCTTATCGAGCAAACGTTCTACCCAAACTACAGGGACATGGTAAGAGAGCAATTTCATCTCATCAGTATCGTTTATTCAAAAATACGAACAGTGATGACGCTGATGAACAGTGATGAAGCACAAATTGATAGGCTTTACTCAAACTTTTTGGTACAATAAAATAGATACCTATGCATAGCAAAAGAAATACACATTTATAAGAAAGAAACACTGGTAACACTTTACTTAACAACATACATACAAAATACAATATGGAGTTGACAAATGGTGAAAAAAGGGAACACTGTAGTATATATTTTAAACAGGATAATATAGAGGGTTGTGTTATAAGTATATGATGTATTGTAATTATACATATATAGTTGTGATGTTAAATAAAGTGTTACCAGGACATTTTGCGTATATATAGCTATTAGAAACAGAAACTTAAAACAACCACTTCTATGTTAAAGCAAAACAAAGTATTAGCTTTTTGGCACAAGAACAATATTAAAATGGCTCAAAATAATAATAACAAAATACAGTATGTCTAACAAAACAAGCATTTTGTCTGGACGAAAAAAAAAAACAATTGTTTAGAAATTGGGATTTTTGGACTTTTACACTTAGAAATCATTTTAAACTGAAAGAGGATAATTTGACTTGTATATACTAAATACATACTGCCAATAATTCATATTGTCTCTGTCCAAAGAAAGAAATCTATCTCTGAAACAGCTACTTTGCAGGAAAAGGATGTCCTGCGAATGTAAAAAAAATATTCAATGTCTTTATGAAGCATTTCTATTTGTCCATTCCTCAATGATTTTTTCATACACTGTGAAGGACTTATGTGTTCAAATGAAGAAATGACATGTTTGAATTCTTTAAGTATCATACAAATATATACATTCATATAGGACAGAAATAAAAACAAAATAACCAAAAAAAGAAATAAAAACATTTATAAATATGCATACATACTGACACATAATTTTAATTTCTCATAAAAACAAAAGAGTATACAAAGCTTCTGGATAAAATGTCTTAAAAACATTTAACACTTCTAAGAAAAAATATGAGAAGTTGAACAGACATAAATGATCCATTTTTCCAAACAAGAAAGAAAGTACTTCAGCTGCAATAGCTGCCATCCCACCGTCCTCGAATTTTAAAGATTACAAACAACATTAAAGTGAAACAGAATTACAAAGAATCAAGCTTACATTCATTCAGGAGGTCCAACCGGACACCTTACTAAGAGATGCACTGACAGCAGATAGAACATCTACAGACTGATAGAAAATCAGGAAAGTTGCCCTCACCAGCCTCACCTCCCTCCCACCCCCGTCCCCATTATCAGTCCTCATGGGTCGGACACGTCCATGAAGTCATTATCAGGTGGGCCGCTGCCCCTGTACCAGCTGCAGGAGCCGTCGCTGCGTTTGATGCAGGCGTACTGGCGGGCCTGTTCTCTGCTCAATTTGTTGTCCAGAAGCCAGTCTGTCCACAAGCACTCGTTTACAGAAGATGTACAGCAGGGGGCAGTGTAGCAGGTGGAAATCTGTACGAGTTTGAAAAAAAATACTGATTACTGTAAACGATCGGCTGTAAAATAGCAAATAAGAGTAAAAAAAGCTGTAAAATGTTCAAACTATAATTTACGTTAATGTACACTTTTGTGTTGTTTTTTTATTGCTTTTAAGGAATTTTGCAGCAGCTTATGCAAATTTTTGTAGTGGTTTCTTGTATTTGTACGTTTTTTTGTATTTTTTTTTCTTTTCTAATGTTTCCCATTTTCTCCCTAATTTACATGGCCAATTACACAACCCACTCACTGGACCCCCCCTATCACTAGTAATGCCCCAACACACCAGGAGGGTGAAGACTAACACATGCTTCCTCCGATACATGTGAAGTCAGCCACCGCTTATTTTCGAGCTGCTGCCAATGCAGCATTGCTGAGCAGCCAGCGCGCTCGGAGGAAAGCGCAGCGACTCGGTTCCGATACATCAGCTTACAGACGCCCTGTGCTGCGGACATCACCCTAGGAGTGATGTGGGGAGAGAGCGCCATCTACCCACCACAATTTTGCTCCCTCTGATTGCCAGCAGCTTGATGGCGAAGCTGCATGAGTGGGGGTTCAAACCTGCGACTCCCGCTCATAGTGGCATAGTGGTCCATTCCTGACCAACATGCAAACTCTAAACTCTGACGCTATGTTAACAGCATGGGTGCAAGGTGTGAAAAAAGATATGCAAAATAGCAACAAGTTTTGCAAAGCGCCTTGCACAGGGTGTACTATAGAAACTCTTGTGATCTTATGCACAGGTAACAATACAAAATGTAATTTTGGGCTACAAACAGCAGCGCTGATCTGCTCGAGTGAGCCACTGTGCACACAAACATATACACACGCACATCTTACACCTGCTTTTCTCTCATCTGCTGAATTTAACAGGTTGTTTCATTAATACGACATCTGTTACAAGATGATTACTTACAAAATATTTAAAAACTCAACTGTAGTTTTTCTTTATGTGAGTTTCTAATCTAGTCTAATAAAAAATGCACCTCGTTCTCTTCTAGCTAAGATGTCTTGTGAGACAGATTTCTTGTTACACTTCTACTACATTACATAGCTTTTTTTTGTACAGTTTCATGAATATATGAGGAAAAGGTTTAAGGAAAATGAATAGAGAACGTACTGTGCAGTCACAGCCCATTTGGTATCTGTAGTTGAGATTCTTTTTCTGAGCCAACGAGAGGTTATCCCAAGGCTCGATGAAATCACACAATCCGATCGAGACTTTTCCTTCACTCCACATGTTTCCTGTGACATAATTAAAACCGTAATGAATAGAAGAGATTACAAACTGTCAAAAGCTTGAACAAAAAATATATGACAAAAATATATATAATGCCTTTCAAACTGTCTACCCACTTTTACGTTAAAAAAAATAAAAGTATTAAATAATTCATTTACATACATTTGCTGTTAGTTATTGTAAATTGCATTGAACAAGGCCCTTAAAGGCTGTGCTGCCCTTTGCTTTTTAAGCTTGTAGAAGAATTATGTTGTATTGTATAATGACAATAATGTTTCTCCATGCTTAGATGTATGTAGAAATATTGTAAAGAACCAGTATGTATTTATTGTAAATGTATGAGGGTATATAACTTGCCAGCAGATTTTTTTTATGAAATTACTCTTACAACCCCGTTTTTACCACAAACACTTTTACACCTAATTCAGTTCCACTCACTTAAAAATTTCAAAACAACACCCTAACTTAAGCCTAACACAAAACCTTGCTAGCAGCACCTTACCTGAAAGCAGGTATTGAACTTTATTGCTTGCATCCAGCTTAACGCCACACAGTGAGGAGAAGACTGGCGTGTAGACGTACTGAATGTCCTTCAGTCTATCAAATCCTTTGAACATCTGGAAACATGAAAGAGAGAACCAGTTAATTATAATTTATTCCATGCTCTTTTGAGCCTAACTGACCATTATGGTCAAGCTAGTGCCCAGCCAAGTTTCCCAACCCTGGTCAATAGGGTATTCCAGTAATGCTATCAATACAGCTTATATAGTCCCTGCAGAGAAGTATAAGCAATAGATTAGCACTTCCTGTTTAAAGCAAAAACATGAACCAATGGCCTAATTCCATGAGACAAGTGCCTTATTGAGTACTGAGCTGTGGAGCAAGGAAAATGTGTTCTCTGGAATGATGATGATGGGATGAACTATGGTGATGGGGATTAGGTGTGGTGTCACAGCAGTTCCTTCTGTTCTTTCTAAATCTAGTATAAAGCTTTCCCTGGCCAGTAGAGACAGTTACTAAAACAAAAGCAGGATAAAATATTTGAATACCCTTGTTCATGTAGTGTTTGATATTCTGTGATAAATGTAGATAAATCAAACCAACATTCATGTAATTTGGTTTGTAGGAGGACAGAATGGCCGAGTTCAGTTTTTTGTAACCCGTTGTAATGCAGTCACTTTTCATTCTTCTTGCCATGAGGGACAAGAGGCATTTAATTTGTGTTAGAATTGTTTAGATTTTTGGTCCGTTCATTCTGTCACTTCAGCTCAATATGCAGCCAGTTCTCCCTAGAAGCTACAGAAAAGCCAAAAATCCAAGGCATTGAACAAATCCATTAAATTATTAAAGGACTTCATGCTAATATCCAATAAGCCCTCGGCTCTCGCCGTCTCCCTCACTTATAGTAATGGCTCCACCAGAGACAAGCCTCATATTTCATTCTTCTACAGTTCTAACAGAAAAAGACATGAGGGCTAATAGTTTAAGTGTGAAACTGTTTGGCCTAGGAACACATCTCAACACGGTTAGGTAACCATACTTGATGCCACAGAACCGGTCTAGACAGGCCGTGCTAAAACCATGGTAGTGTCACCCACCACAGATCAGCTGCCCACAGGTTATGCCAACAGCTACTGATTGTATTAAATTTTACATGAACTAGGAATTTTGTAACTGCTGCCATTGCTGGTGTGGCTATTCACCTGAATAAATGAGACCTATTAGACCTAATAAGACCTTAATTTATAAGTAGTCTGATCAGAGGAGAATGGATCCTCCCTTATATATTAGACTTGATAGTGAAGGGTTTCCCCCAGAAAATTGGTTAGCCAATGCGATTCGTTTGCCTTGACTTAAATTCTGCCTTAGTTCCTTACAAGGTACAACCATGGGAATTTTCCTTGCTTATGTTTAAAATGCATTTTGTCTGATTCTCTGTCTTGTTACCAAGTATGTAAAGTTTGCAACATCAGTTACAAAAAGTGCTAAATAAATAAATCTGATTTCAATTTGATTTGATGACGGATGAGGCTTGTAGGTGCAGTGCTAATGCTTCATGGGACGTGGCCCGGGGCTGGCATGCTGACATTATGTTAGCGATATGGGACTTGGTAAATAGCCATCATGTAGTGATGTTGGATGAGCCTGGTTGCCAGCATGCTAATACTGCAGTAGCAATGGTGGATGAGGCCTGAGCTGGTGTGCTAATGCCACAGTTTAGGTTTTGGAAGAGACGGATAGTTAGCATGAAAATTCACAGGTATCCAGTTTGCATTTAGTAAGGTAGTAGATAGCAAGACAGACTCCACCATGTTTGTCTATCCTGACTCAACACAACTCAAACATCTCCGATAGAAAAAGCTAATTTAATGGTACAGAAACATGGTCATTTTCATGGTCAAATACAAACCCTGTGTTCACATCCTGGTCCTTTAGCAACACAGCAAATGGAAAAAGAAACCATAACCGGTCTAATGGGTCCACATCGATGCAGAACTGCATGGTGTGGCCTTAGTAATAATTTGCCCTGCACTGGAAAAAAGGCTCACTAAGGTCACGTGTTCATATCTTTACCTACAGGGTTTCTATTATCACTCACCTTTATCAGCTTGATTTCGTACTGGATCATCTTCTGGTATGGTGAAGAACTGTTGCTCGGGGAGATGATCTTCTCTCCAGATATTTTGGCCCGGATCACTAAACAGGAAATGTTGTTATAAGAATGTGATGCTAGAGAAATGAAAAACATACGAATCTGAGGCACTTTACTAAGAACCACATTGTGATGTTCTAGACACCTGTTCCAGAATATCTAAAAAAAAAAAAAACAGGCAGGTCTTTTGGAGTGTTTCCAGAAGGCAGTGATCAGTATCTACCAAAAGGTTTTCAAGGTAGGACAGTCAGTCACGACTTGATTGATGCTCATAGAGCTCCTACCTCAGTTTACTAGGATCTGCTACTAAGGTTGTAATGGTTATGGTACCAGATACCACAGATGCCAGATAACTTTAGAGGCCTTGTGGGTCAACTCATACGTAATATTAGGCAGGTGGGTTTAATTTTATGGCTGATTGAACACAGGCAAAGATTGTGGATTCTAGTCTTGGACTAATCAGATTTACTAAAGGTGGGCAGTGTTTAGACTATATTTTGCAGCTTAATAATGCCATATTAAGTTAGTTTTTTGGGAAACAAATCTAAAGCTAAGCTTCCTAATGTATCTAACATAACTACCCTAGTCCTGTACAGCTCATACAGGCTATGTACAGGGCTTGGAGAGTGAAACTGAAACACTTGGTTTTAGACCACATTAATCTATTGTCCCGATGGACAGCTCTGGTGGAAACAGGAGAGTTGAGGTGCACATTGAATTCTGCAGTGATTTGGGCAGCCATGGTTTTAGATTTTTTGGATACAACTCGGGTTAGCACTCGTACATCCCTTTCAGACATCTTCCTCTTGCATCCACAGTTAATCCTGTTGGATGGGGTTGGTCCTTCTTGGTGGTATGCTGATATAATGCCCTGGATACCGTGGCTCTTGGTGCATCACAAAGACTTGCTGTCTTGGTCACAGATGCGCCAGCAAGATGTGCACCAACAATTTGTCCTCTTTTGAACTATGGTACGTCACCCATAATGTTGTGTGCATTGCATTATTTTGAGCTAAACTATGCTCTTACCCTGCTAATTGAACCTTCACACTCTGCTCTTACGGGTGCAATGTGCAATTAATGAAGATTGGCCATCAGGCTGCTCCAATTTAGCCATAAAACCTCCCAGACTTAAATTGCAGGTGTTTCAGTTACATTGTCCAACCCCATATAGTATATAAGAGGATATAGAGTTGTCTCTGTTTGCTTTGAGAGTTTTAGTTACAGGAACAGTGTGTGAAACTGCCTACACCATGTTTGGAAGCTGTCCTGTCTTGACTTTATCTTTAACGACTCAACACAACTCAGTTGTCGAACACATCCCCATAGAAACAGCTAACTTAACGGTACAGAAACAAGATCATTTTAATGCAAACCCTGTGATAACCTGCTGCAACCAGGATTTCCTATCCATGTAACATTTTTGAAGGTACGCAATGTTGATATGACAATGACATATACACTCACCGGCCACTTTATTAGGTACACCTGTCCAACTGCTCATTAACACAAATGTTTAATTGGCCAATCCATGGCAGCAATTCAGGTATTTAGGCAAATAGACATGGCCAAGATGATCTGCTGCAATTCAAACATCAGCATCAGAATGAGGAAGAAAGGTAATTTAAGTGACTTTGAACATGGCATGGTTGTTGATGCCAAATGGGCTGGTCTGAGTATTTCAGGAACTGCTGATCTACTAGGGTTTTCACACACAACCATCTCTAAGGTTTACAGAGAACGATTCGAAAAAGAGAAAATATCCAGGACCGGCAGTTCTGTGGGAGCAAATGCCTTGTTGATGCCAGAGGTCAGAGGAGATGGTTACTTCCAGCTGGATAATGCTCCATGTCATAAAGTGCGACTCATCTCAGACTGGTTTCTTGAACATGACAATGAGTTCTGTACTGTACTTGAATGGCCTCCACAGTCACCAGATCTCAATCCAATAGAGTATCTTTGGGATGTGGTGGAATGGGAGATTCGCATCATGGACGTGCCGCCGACAAATCTGCAGCAACTGCGTGATGCTATCATGTTAATATGGACCAGACTCTCTGAGGAATGTTTCCAGTACCTTGTTGATTCTGTGTCAAGAAGGATTAAGGCAGATCTGAAGGCAAAAGGGGGTCCAACCCGGCACTAGCAAGGTGTACCTAAAAAAGTGGCTGGTGAGTCTATATAAAACTTGTCATCCCCTAATTGCTAGAGGTAAAGAAAAATTAAGCCCTGTTGAATTTTTCTTTACCTCTAGCAATTAGGGGATGACAAGCTTTATATAGACTCACCAGCCACTTTAGGTACACCTTGCTAGTGCCAGGTTGGACCCCCTTTTGCCTTCAGAACTGCCTTAATTTTTCACAGGAGGATAGCAGTGATGCTTGCATGCTAGCATGGCAGTTAAGCCGGCCTACGTGGGAGAGGTGTTATGAGGATGTTCTGTACGAGTGTTGAAGGAATTTATCTGTCATTACAAGCTATTTTTTGCCATTCCATGCCTGGCTGTTTTCGAACAAAAGAGTGGAATGCTAAAGCCAGCTGGGTGGACTACCCTCTGTGAGGCCTGTGGCGGGCTTCCAGCTCATGGACCAACTTTCACACCCTCAAAAGGAGCAGCAAAGTCTTTCATAACAGCCCAGCTGGACATTTAACAAAGCATACATCCAAAGCCTACTTCTGGACTTGAGGGAAGAGTGCTAAATCGAATGGCCTTTAAAGACCAGGCCCAGTTTGTTCACGAAAATTTTTTTGAATTGCTTTTGGATATAATACTGTGTAAGCTCCCTGTTAGCCACCAAAACAGATTTGACCCACTGAGGCATGCAGTCCACCTTTTAGGACCTGAAGTCCTTTGAAGGGTCTAAAGTGCCCTGTGATATCCTCCATGGCTCACATCATTGAGGCCTGGAACATTCATTACCCTGTCGCTGGTTCACTAGTTGTGCTTTCCTGGAGTATTTTTGTAGGTACTGACCCCTGCATACACCCTGGGAACACCCCACAAAACCTGCCTGATGTTTTGAAGATTTTACTCTAGCCATCACAGTTCGGTTCTTCTCAGAATATCACAGTCTGGACCCAGAATGTCCGCAAGGATGTGGTCCTGTTCACCACCCTAAGTTTCCACTCAAGGAGCTTTGGGTTGTTTAGAAACTGTAAAACAAATGTTGCAAACACAAGAAATCCCCTGACAGGAATGAATCTTGGTAATCTTTGGTCTTTATTACAGGCATTTTGACAGCCCAAAGTTTCATTATTGAGGTCCTGCAACCAGTGGCCCTTCCAACAATGCTCATCCATGTAGTACTGCCTTCTCAAGATCTTGCCTTAAGGACACAGATTCTATGCCATGGCCAGCCACATGACCAGACCTATCCCTGATTGCAATTTTTTAAGATGCTATTGGATGCGCTTGTCAACACTGTCAACCCCTGACACAAAATATACAGGATCTGCGTAAGAATATTTGAGCTACATGGGATGGATTATTGCAGAACACCATTAATTAGGAACCTCTACTGACATCTTGCCATTTATGTGTAACATACTACTTCTGTGTGTATATCTTAATGAATATTACCATAAGTTTCCCATATCAATCATGTATTTAATCATTTGTTGTTCCTGGTAACTGTTATCTTTTTCTAAGTAGCACTGAAATAGCAGTATTTCTTTGATGATATATCTATTCTATCCTCTTCCCTGCTTCTTCTTGGATTTAAGAGCTTTAAAGACTATGCTATTAGCACATCCAATTTTATCCACTTAATTTAAAATATCTGTTATGATTTTCAGTATATTTCACAGATTATTTGTTCCAAACATTCACAAGTTTGTTCCATTAGGCCTCGTCTAGCCATTAGCTAAGAGCAGATGGGTGGACATTAGGTTGGTTCTAGATTCCAATGGGAAATGAAGACCATACGCTGCTGTGCAGAAACAAAATTGGCAGCAAAACCCAAATTGGCATAAAAATCTAATATACCAACAGCAATGTTTGACTGGAGTCACCAGTGTCCAATTTGGTCCCGATTTCAGTGATAACAAGCATCTGCGCTCCCATGCTGTGGCTGATCTGAGGGGCCAGTTTAGTAATTGTCACTTTTGGCATTTAATTCACTATTTTTATAGTGTGTAGTAATGAGAAAAATTAAACAAAGAGAAATGTAAAAAAAATAATAATATTTTTATTGTTAGGTAGTGTTTTAAATGCTTACATGCTTACAGCTGTAGTACTTTATCTAATTAGGGTAGAATTTTAAGAACCATTGAGTTAAATTGTGTAAATAGTAATTCACTCTTAGGCCAAAGGAAAATTCAGAAATGTAGGACTGGAAGAACCCTGAATGTGAAGTTATTGGTCTCCTAATTCAACATGCTTGTGGACATTCTGGGTTGGGTCAATAGATAAGCTATGTAATATATGTTTTTTTATATATAAAGCTATGGCATGATAATCACAATATAGCAAAGTAACAAATCACACTGTGATAGTAAAAAAGTTGTATAATCACGCAGCACTGGCCGGCACAGTATGTACACACAAGCTCCTCCACCTGTCCGCATTACACTTGACCTGCGGCGCTACTATTAGTAGGCCAGAACGCGTCATTCTTGTAACCTATTTTGCTGATGCTTAGTCTTCTAGATCACTGTTTGTTTTTTAATCATTTGGAGTTCCATTCTTAATAAAAAGTTTTCTCAACTATTAGGAATGCTTCTTTTGTGCTGCCCTGTTCATTAACATTATACTGAACAGATTTAGCAAATCCAAAGAATTGTAGTTCATTATAGGTACTTTCTTAAAAAAATGTAGGGTACTTGGGAACGTGCACAGGCTCAAATAGGTTCGGGCTGGAATTTTTGGGCTCCATCTATACTGTAACTTGAATACCATTGCAGCAATATGGCTGTATAGGTGCAGCCTAATAACCGCTTAGCAACACCACAAGCATAACTACCACTGCAGATCCCATACCAAACATCTGACAATTTAGCAACCTCATAGGATGTCATAGCAGACACCAAGTGACATCCTATTGACCACCTAAAGCACCTTACCTATCATGTATAGAATAATCACAGCAGCAGTCATGTATCATTCTAAAAGCCCATTAAGCTACACAGTCAAACTAGACATTAAATATAAAAATATAAAGCCTCCTTCCCCATTAGCTTTGAAACAAAGGTTCTCTCTTCAGGTCTAAGAACATTTAACGTCTAAGAACAAGAAACCTGAATAAGACTTGAGTTAATTACACTTAAATTCTTAGTTATTATGTATATTTTTTGTTTAATTTTAGTTTCTTACGTAAAATATAGATTTAAAATACTTTTAGAATCCTAGATTACAAAATGCTATGAAGCAAACAGTACAGCATACAGCCAACAGAGTTAGCAGCTCAACAAGCAGCTACAACGTAGCAGCTACAACATAGAAACCATGCATTCAATCCTAATATATAATCTACAAGTTTTCCTAAGGTAGCCTGGAAGAAGTGTCTGCGGACTGATGGTGAGTGTCAGAAAATCGGAGTCACTTAATATGTGAATAGATTGTGCCAAAAGCAAATACAAAAAAAGTGGTCAATGGAAACAAACTAAACTTTCTTTTTATTAGTTGATTTAAGTAGAGAACTTTGTTTTACTGTATATCTGGCCACAAATGTTCTCCTAAAATAGTTGAGTAATGTTTAGAAATATTCAATTTTATGTAAAACAGACTTAAAAAGCATATGAGTTTAAACTAATTTTGGGTTTGTAGTGTATAAATATTAGGGCCAATCTGAGTATGCTGTGGGTCTGTTAGAATGTGAAGCTGGTCAAGAAGCTCTTATTTTGAAAGTAAACAAACAGATAACTCTAACTGCTTTTGTGGTTGATTTCACAGCCAGGGTTTAAGCCTAGTCCTAGACTATGTAACTCGTTCAATGGAGAATCTTCATTTACAGTGCTGTGTAGTCCAAGGCTAGGATTAATTCCTGTCTGAGAAGCCAACCCCAAGAGGTGGAAAAAACTATCCACAGATTTCAGAGCACACCACCACCATGTTTAGCAGATGTGGTGGTATGCTTTGAGTCTTAGACAGGATGTGCATGAAAATCTTCTGCAGATTATACAACACCCCCGCCACCATGTTTAACAGATGAGGTGGTGAAGCTTCAGTCAGATGTTTCCTGAAGAAATACACAGACTTTCTGTATTTCTTACACTGAAAAAATACAAACTAAAAATATTTAATGGCCATTTTGACTGAAATGAGGAATTCTCTTTTAGGAGCTCCTCTCATTAATCCAAGTCAAATGAAATGTCTTCTTTAATCTACAAACTGAAGGCAGTTCTTTCCCCCCATTATGTTAGCGAGGACACAGATCTGAAACTGGCCTGTTTGTTCTGGCAGAACAAGACATGCAAAGGTGACCAAAGAGGTCAAGCTGAGATGTTAGACATTGTTGAAAAGTGGCCTGAAGCTTTACTAAAGTTTTACGAATGTTTTACAGTTTTTTGTAGAAAAAAAGAGCTTTACTCTGATTTACAGAAAGATTTCTAGAGGATTGTAGAAGATGCCTTCACACTGCATAACAAACAAAACTAAAAAAAAAACTCTTTAAACTGGATAATTCACAGAAAGTGTAAGTATGAAGATACAGTGTTAAAATCTTAATGCTCAAAGAAAAAAAAAACTGAGAAAAGAAGAGAAAATTGTTGGGTGCTAAGCAGCCGAAATTTCTCCTGACCCAGATTTCTAAACTCTGCACAGCAGGCAGGATGATCAACACTGTCATCTGGACATCAGCGAAAGGTTGGGAAAACAAATCTCTCACTTTAGGGTTTATAATCGTGCACCACATGTTTTCAGCTAGTCTCTGCCTCAGCACAACTGATTTTAAACCAGTTTCTGAGATATCGTAGAAGTTGGATAACACCCTACTAACCATTTAGGAAACCATTGATAACACTATAGCAAACACCAGGGCAGCATAGTAATCACTCTCTAAACCGATATACTGTAAATACTGTATGACTCACTTTGCAAAACCTCATCAACCACCAAATAACACCCTACTAACCACCTGAAGCACTTTAGATACCATGTAGGGAGAGACAACCTGAGAATAATACAGGAGCAGCAGGACTTATGACCTTTTAGATCTACAGACAAATAACCACATTCATAATAGAGACTTTGTAAACTTGTGTGAAGTTCTCTTTCTTTAGAAAGTCCAAAGAAACTCCAGTTGAAGGAAAGGTTATTTTCTGATTAAATGGATGTTCATATTGACACATATTGACTCTATATTCTAGGACTTTTGGCTCTTTTCCACTTCATGGTACCTACACTACACTACTAGACACAACTCTACTTTGCTGTTTTGCTTTTCCACTAGGCAAATTTGGCAACTGGTACCTGAAATCCTGGAATGCATTTTTCAAACCAGACAAGGAGAGTTCAACTGTATGATGGTTCCACACGGGACCAAAAATGGTTCCACCAAAGTGACAGAATTTTTTACTTATTGCAAGCATTGTTTCTGGACAAAAAAAAAGGAAATGAACTAAATAGAACTACACTTTCTAGTCAACAATACCATATAAAACAAGCATAAATAAGATAAACCTTATGATATTAGTTTAATTAACTCAAAATAAGAAACATTTATTATTTAGACTGCAGTACAGCAGTTCAGCAATTTATTCATTTTTGATGCAGGTTCCCTCTTACATAAATACAATCACCCAAGGGACACAAACTTAGAATAGATGATCAGTTCAAATACGTGAAAATAGATGAAGTCACTGAGGTTGAGGTTAAGGCTGGAACTGTTACAGCACTTTCACATTCATTCATCATTCATCACCACAGTCCCAAACTGTCTCTTATTACTGTTATACTGAACCCCCCACATCCCCCCTCCAGACCCTCTGCCCCCCGTACTGTACCTACCTATTTCAGACTGACAGAAATGCTCCTGGGGATGAGCGAGCTGGCAGGTACATCCCTCAGCCCCCCGCTCCATCACTCCTAGGGCCAGGAGGATCAGCAGCCGCAGAGCCACACACTCGGCCAGGCGGGCACCCATGGTCACTCTAGCTCGGCCTGTCGCTTCTTATCAGCGTCTCAGACAAAGTAGCTTTCCAGGGGCGAAGGAATAAACAACCAGCAAAGTAAAACTGGCAGCTGAGGAGAAAATGGAAAAAAACCCTCGCTTTCTCACTTTCTCTCTAACTGTCTCTCGCTCTCTTTTTCTCTCACTCTCTTGCTCCCTCTCTCTATTCCCTAGCCTTGACTGTGACACTTTTATTCAGTGCCCTATGTCTCTCTCTCTCTTTCTCTTTCTCCTTCTCTCTCTCTTTCTCTCTCTCTTTCTCTGACTCTCTGTAAAAGCGAGGGAAAGAGAAGCTCTTATCTTAGACTGGGGAAGAGGACCGCCCCCCAAAAACCTGAAAGGATCGCCCCTCCTACAGAGTAACCAATAGTTTTGTGGGAGCAGAGGAACACACAGTGAATAAAGGGGAAATTTATTTTTTTTAATCATGCAAAATCACTGTATGTCAATTTAAAGGAGAAAAAAAAATATTGGAAAAACTTTCAAAGGAATTTTAAAGTACAAAAAGATTTTTGTCCAACTTCCAATTTTGGAGCGTTAATATTGGTATGTTATAAAATTCTGATACAAGATCTTCCAGATCTCTTAATAAACTACATACAGATCCTTTTGAAGCCCAAAGTAATTTTTCTATGGCTTCACTCCAAAGAACATTTTGCAGAACCACATCAAATTTGTAAAATGAGACTCATTAGGGGTTCTAAAAACACTGGACTAAGGTCCCATGACTTTTGCCATGTCCCATGGAAGCTAAAGAATGCTACACTGAGGACTTCTGCAATCTGGATGTGATGTCAGCCTTTCTATCAAAACCTTTCTACAACATTAGACCTCACTCCAATTCCCATAATTCACCAAGCCTTGCCATGAGCACGCGGACAGGTGTGAGTGTACAAGCCATCCCTTGAGTTTACACTTAGTAGTCAATTTACATACTGATGTCCTATGACTTTTGTAATGCTAGTGCATGTAGAACCATGACAACTCAAAAAAAGTGGAACGTTTATTTTTCAAATAAATGAAATGAAAAAAATAAATATGATTCCTTAAACTGTAAAGTAAAGAATGTCTGTGAAATAAATAGCTCTTTCTCAATGTTTTCTTCGTAAACTATATAATGCTTCTTTTTTATGTTTATAATGTTCTCAGTATTTTCTCCTGCATGAGGTTCTGCTCAAACCATTATTCAGCAAACCAAAGCCTGCTAATGTTAGCAGGACGTTTCCTGTTGTCTGGGAAGGCATCACGCACTTTCTTCATTTACTCCTCAAACAACGTAATTATAATGTCGGAAGGCTTTTATAATTACTGTCAAAAAAACAAACAAGGCCTTAAGCAAAGTGCCATCATTGTCCCAGTAAAGTGGCTTCGGTTAAAGTTCGTAAGATGGTGTGATTCGGGAATATGATTAGGAACATCTGTTCGACAGTAATTCCTCACTATTTGTATAGAACTTTATGATTATTGAGTCTATAACCTGCTTTTACTGCAATCATTAGTTTACTTTAACTTTGACTGTATTGTTTGACCAGAAGTCACAAGACCTTCCGGTCCAGTGGTTGACAAATTTAAACATAAACCTCACAGTGCAAGAGGACAAACATGATCCTTTAAGACTTCAAAAATGAATATTTATTTGTGTTGTGTTTTAAATCAGTTTTGAGATTTTGTGCACAAACATAAGTGTCAGTTTATATTTACATGTCCTAACCTTAGTTTGTTTCTTAGTAATAAATAAAGAGCTGTGCCTTTAAAATATACTTTCTGTGAATGGGCTCTGTTCAGATTGGCTGCACATTTTTTAACTGCAGATTTTTTTATTCTAATTTTTTTAATTTAGAATAAAAACACTCCTAAATAAAGACGTAATAATGTAGTTTAAGTAGGTAGACATGTAAGTGAAGGGGGTTTATAATAACTTAGTACAGGATGTATTTTGTATGTAGATTCTTTATTAAGGTATTGTAAAGTAAAGTATTGTGGTTGAATGTTTTAAACATTTTAAACCGTATTTACATTCTAATTCAAAATCTAGAATAAAACAATCCAGTGCATGAACCCTTTATTATATTTTTTATTTAAAAATAAAGGTTACTAAATTGTTCTTTGCTTGCACCTGAAATATTAAAAAACCCTTACACTTCTGTTAAACACTGACATTCCAAAAATCATAGGACACAATCCATTCTTGTCCCATAACTTTTGGCATGTCCTTTATTTTTTGTCATGTCATTGTATTGAAGATACAGAGGTTTTTAAAACCTTTGTGGATTTGAAACATAGCGTTTGAGCTGAATACATATGGGCTGATAATATTGAGGAGTTAAAAGTATTCCTGAGAAAGTATGAAAGTCTTATCTGGTAGTTCCTTTTTCTTGTTAGTAACGTCTATGGCCAGTGCTAATATTTACTTACCGGTAATCATAAAACTGGGGCATGGACGACAGAAGCTAAACAGTACACCTTTATTTATACTGGCTATAGATAATCAGGCCTTCAGAATTTATATTTAAATGTTTTGTCTGTGGAGAAAAACACTGATATAGGCTCTATTTTAGTGATCTATAGGTGAGGCGTCAGTCACTCACCATGCAGCTTGATTTATGATGTGTCAGTGTGTCTTTGCTATCGTAACGACAGGAAAAGTATGTCTTGCCCAGCTCAAAACTCACAAAAGGAATTTACTAATTCTATGAATTAATCATGGGTGTGTTTTTGATGTAATGTGCAATAAACCAATTAATGTGTGATTGCCATTGTCTTTAAGAACCCAGTGCGCTCTGACTTTGGCGTATTGCTATTTCACGAGTGCAGCGCTTCTGAATCTCGCAGCAGAGAAAGCTAACCTGCTCGTTCAGCTTGGTTATTTTGTTAATTGTTGATATAAAAGTCAGTTGACATTTGCCTAGAGACATTTTAAAGGTGCACCTGTGTTTTAAGTTGCCAAGATACAACATACATACAACATAAATTTGCCTGAACACACCTCACTTCCAGACAACCACACCATTTTCACAAGCACTGTTGCTATGTGTACAGGTGGATGGCGTGAAAATAGACTGTTGGCGGGGTGTAAGACATCAATGAGCATCATGACATGCCTTGTGCAGGGTGTAAGATAGGGTTCATAATGCCATTAGTATGTTTAAATCATATGAATCCAATGCCAGGCATGAGCTAGAAGGGTATAACGGTCCCTTGAATTGGGATTTACACCTTTAGCCCACTGTCATCATTAAGTAAAATGACCAGATTTTCTCATTATGTTATCTTTTTTTTTTGTATGGGAAGCGTGAAAACTTTTAAAAGGTGTAAATACTAGTTTGTTGGTTAATTTAGTTTTTTCTTCCTATGAGACACATTCTAAAGAGGATCTTCAATTCATCTGATTCATTCTGATTTGTGTTTTTGCAGATTTCTATGCCTACATTCCCGGTGGTGGTGAAGATTGGACACGCTCATTCTGGCATGGGAAAGGTAGGCCATGAATTGCTAAACAGACCATTTTATCCCTGGATTTGCTGTATGTGAACAGTAAAGTAATAGTACATACAGCTCTGGAATAAGTTTCTTTGATTTTACTAAATTGAAAACCTCTGGAATATAATCAAGAGGAAGATGAATGATCACAAGCCATCAAACCAAGCTGAACTGGCATAAAGTTATCCAAAAGCATTGTGTAAGACTGGTGGAGGAGAACATGCCACAATGCATAAAAACTGTGATTAAAACTTAGGGTTATTCCACCAAATATTGATTTCTGTACTCTTAAAACCTGAATATAAACTTGTTTTCTTTGCATTATTTGAGGTCTGAAAGCTGTGCATTTTTGTTTTGTTATTTTTAAATAACTAATATATATAGATAGATAGAATAAAACAACAATGTTCATTTTACTCAAACATATACCTATAAATAGAAAAAAACTGAGAAACTGATTTAGAAACTGAAGTGGTCTCTTAATTTTTTTTTCCAGAACTGTATTAGCATCTTTACATTAGTTTGGACACAACTTTTTTCATCCAATGTGTTTTTTTATATAAAAAGTAGAGCCGGGCAATTTTATTGGTTAATTCGTATTTACAGTTAAGGATGAGGTGTTTTTGTAAAAATTGATTTTCTCTCAATTTAAACTTCAGCAACCTACACCCCCTTTGGACTCCCGTAGTTCAGAGTGATCCTCCTCCTGTGCACTTGTCACACAAACACACACAAAACACAGCATTTGGGGGAAATCAGAAGCTTGTGTGAATTAGACGGACACAGACCAAACAAGTACTCACTTTAAGAAATATGTTTGAAACCATTGCTTCTGAAGGAAGCAGCACGACCTATTTATTTGAAGTGCTGCTCCCAGCGGAATTAACGCAGCTGCAGCAGCAGCATGGTGTCCATACATACGCTGGAACAGTCAGGATTCATTAACATGTTGAGTTTTTGACCAGGCGTACGTGCTACCAAACCACAAATACAATACGAATTTGCCTTACCACAACTGTATAACACACGCCAACTAATCACCACCGAGCCAGAGGAGTGGGACACTAAAATCACACGCTTTTTTTTCCACAGTTTAATAACCCTAGAAGGCCTCAACACATCAGCATGAAGCATATACACTATATGCCTAGAAATAGCTACAGAGAAATACCGTTTTTAACAGCTGCAGCTTCATTGCTCTCTAGTGAGGATCCGTGATTAATCCATTGTGGAAAACACTTAATAATAATCTCTCGTGACTTATCTACTACTTTGCTAGTATTGACCCACGTCCTTGACTGGGCAGAAAATAATAAAAGAGGGGGAGCAAACTCAGAGTATTGGGGGTGGAGTTCGGGGCAGCTTCGCTGTAAAGCGTGAAGCCGAAGCCCAAAAGTTAAATCAGAACTTTCGACCACTGCAAGGATTTAAGAAGAGGTCTGACTGTGACAGGCTTGGGAACTCCAGCAACTGAGTGTTGGAAGTGCCTTGTAGTCTTTGAGAAAGCCAGAGGATAAGCCGATGCATGAGAAAAGCAGTGTGGAGGTCAAAGGAAAGAAAGGCAGGGAATTAATTAATTAAGGTGTTTGAAGGTGCTGCCAGCCTATTCAAGTATAGGAATGTACTGGAATAACAGCATAGAGGGTGAGGTCCTAGGAGTCAGAAAGCAGTTGAAGTGGAAAGATGGTGTTAAACGACTTTGTGGAATGATGCACATGGTGTACGTGTAGTTTAAAAGTCCCAAAGCAGCCACTGACGCACGTCGCGTAGCAGGAGGGAAGGGGGGATAGAGTGGGAAGATGGGAGGAGTTGGAGTAGGAAGACAGAGCGGGAAGATGGGGGGCGATGGAGTGGGAAGATGGAGTGGGAAGATGGGGGTATGGAGTGCGAAGATGGGGGGAAGATGGAGTGGGAAGATGGGGGGAAGATGGAGTGGGAAGATGGGGGGGAAGATAGAGTGGGAAGATGGTGGCAATGGGAGACAGAAGAGGAGTAGGGAGGACAGACTGAGGAATAAGAGAGAGAAAGGGAGGAGGAGTGGCCACGCTCGACCACCGCCCTACGAGACTGCAGGGAGGCGGAGCCACGGCCCGCCAGCGGGCCCGGCGGAAGAACGCAGGTTAGAAGGGAAAACAGGGGGAAAAAACGGGCCGCGGGAGCGGCGTGGGCGCTGGTAGCGGTAACGCCCGCAGGGAGCGGCAGCAGTAGCGGCGTGGTCGCCGGCAGCGGCAGCAGTAGCGGCGTGGGCGCCGGCAGCGGGCTGAGGAGCCAGAAGAGCAGGTGGTTGGGGAAGAACGCACCGTAATCAAGGAAGGCAGCCGGCAGCAGTGGCGGTGGAGGAGTAGGTGTGGACGAGAACAGCTGGTCGTGCGAGGTCGGACGCCAGCCACAGGACACATAGAGGTGGAGTACCATCGTGGAGCAGGTAAGGAGCGGGAGTCAACGCCGCAGGCGAGGCAGTTCAATCGTGGGGTCGTTCAACTGCGAGGTTGTTCCACGAGCATGTAGAGAGGAAGTGACGGTTTAAATAGGGAAGGAAGTGGGAGGAGTGAGGGTGTGGATCAACTCCCAAAACTTAGTTATGGATACATAACTCTACTTTATTTCTCAGTTTTTAGTCACAAACACATGTTCTGAAGTATAATCCAGTGTAAATGTCTTTCATTTTCTTTTTTCGTCCGTGTCAGTTTAAAACTAAGCTATGTATGTTGGAGAAAGATTTCTAAACGTTACAGTTCTCACTATTTACAATGGTATGGTCAGCAATCTCATCTACATGCCTGTTTCTGGTTGCATCAAAATAAGGGTAAATCTAGTTTTGAACCATTTCTTTGTTATCTGTATTTTAATTTTTAGTAGGAGAAAAAAATTCTAATTGACAAAAAAAACTAAGATATTTTTTAGGCCATATCGCCCAGCTCTAATGAAAAGTGTTAAACAAAGCAGAATATATTTTATACTATACTCTTCTAAGTAGCACATTTATCCACATTGAGGTCAGATCTGCACATTCTTGGTATTTTAATCTCAGTGTCTTCATGAGGGAGAGTCACCTGGAATAGTTTTCTCAGTGTCTTGAAGGAAGGAGTTGCTGGAGGTGCTGAACAATAGCTGCTGCTTTTCCTTCATGGTGTGAAGCTCCACCTCAAATCACCATCTCAGTTAATCACGTTTAGATCAGTGGATTGTAGAAGCCAAACACTTATATATATATATGTGTCCCAACACCTATACACACCCCTTCTTATTCAGAGTGTTTTCTTTAGCTTAATTATTAAATAGATTAGATTAATATTGAATACATCAATACTATAAAGAACAATTCAGTAAAGCAGAATATGTTTTATACTCTGCCCAATCTTTGGTTTCTCTCAGTCAGCTTTATAATCTACAACCTGAACCATCCTCCCTGTCAGGGCCAGACAGGAATGAGACTGGTGCAGATACAATAAAATAACTTTTATTAAAGTTATAGAGTAGACAGGGGTAGTCAACAGAAACAGGGTCAGTACCAAAAATGCACAGTGTAGAGAAACCATACCATAACCGGGGAACAGTCCAGAGTTCATACACGGGTAGGCAGTATCACAGGGTAGGCAAAAATCCAGAGTACAATAAACAGTCCAGGTCATACACGGTAATCCAACACAAGGGAGCAGGCAAAAATCAAAGTCGATAGAAAACAAAAACAAGATCATACACGGAGAATAGCAAGGGCAAGAGAAACGCTTTGTATTGTAGGATTTACCAAACAGATACTCGGCGAGGTGTGAGTGTGAGCATGGTCCTTAAATACACTGAGTAATCAGTACTCGGGACTTCCTGGTGGCGTCATGTGACGTGTCATGTGATCGGGAGTGTGTGTTGTGTCATGGAGTGGTGCGTTCTGGGTATTGTAGTTGTTACTGTGAGAATCGCAGATAGAGCTGGATGTGGGAGACACAGACGTGCTTTCAGCACCAGACATGACAGTACCCTCCCCCTGAGGGCCCGGAGCGGAGGCAGAACGGGGCCGACCCCGGCGACGACCACCCGGCGGACAGGGAGTACCGGCGGGAGGTGCAGGTGTCGGAGCGGAGGTGCCAGACAGACGGGGCTCACCAGAGCGAGAAACCCGACGAGTTGGAGCAGAGGAGGTCGGAGGACGCTTGGGACGTCCACGGGGCCTAGGAGCAGGCTTACCAGGAAAACGAGCATGAAACTCCACGAGCAAGGCAGGGTCCAGCACGTCTTTGGCAGCCACCCAACAACGCTCCTCCGGACCATACCCCTCCCAATCGATAAGGTATTGGAGCACACCCCCACGTCTGCGTGAATCCAGCACCTCCCGGACAGCATACGTGGACGACCCCTCCCCCTCCACAGCCGCGGGTGGAACATCAGCCGGTGCAGCGTCAGCGAGCGGACCCGGGACCATAGGCTTGAGGAGAGATACATGAAAAGAATTATTAATACGATACTGAGGGGGTAACTCCACCTTGTAAGTAACTTCATTAATACGTGACAAAATCTTAAGAGGACCAATAAACTTAGGCAGGAGTTTTCTACAACTACCCTCAAACCTAAAGTCCCGGGTAGAAAGCCACACCCGATCTCCTGGTTGGTAGTCTGGGCTGTCACCACGGTGCTTGTCAGCACGCTCCTTGTACACACGCAGTACCTCAGAGACTTTACGATGCGTGTCTTCCCACACCTGCTCACTGCGCTTCATCCATTCATCCACAGCCGGCACATCAGTGGACACCGCTGTCCAGGGAGCTAGAGGAGGCTGAAAACCCAGAACACACTGAAAGGGGGTGAGGCCAGAGGTAGTATTAACTAGGGAGTTTTGTGCAATTTCAGCCCAAACGAGGTATTGTGACCAATCGGTGGGATGTTTGAAGCAGTATGTGCGGAGGAATTTCCCGAGTTCCTGATTAACCCTCTCACATTGACCATTACATGTAGGGTGGAAACCAGAAGTGAGACTGACATGTACACCGAGATGTTCAAAAAATGCCTTCCACACACGAGAGGTAAATTGAGGACCACGGTCAGACAAAATATCTTCGGGGATACCAAAGTGTCTAAATACATGCATATAAATAGCTTGAGCAGTTTGGAAGGCAGTAGGCAGAGCTGGGAATGGAATAAATTTAACCCCTCTAGAGAAACGATCAACAACAGTGAGAACTGTAGTATAACCCTCAGATACAGGCAGATCAGTGACAAAATCAACAGCAATATGCGACCAAGGTCTCTCAGGTACAGGGAGAGGTAGTAGCTTACCGGCTGGAAGGGTTTTAGGTGTTTTACATTGCGCACAAACAGAGCAGGAGGTAACGAATGAGTGAACATCAGCACGCATAGAATTCCACCAGTAACGGGCAGAGAGTAATTGTAACGTGCGTGTGACACCAGGATGACCAGAGGTTAAAGCGGAATGAGCCCAGGTGATGAGCCTGTCTCGAAACTGGACGGGTACGAACGTTTTACCCTGAGGACAGTCCTCAGAATCGGGCTGATTAGCGTTACTTTGGCGAATCTGATCGTCTAACTCCCATTGAATGGCTGCGATCTGAACAGAGGGAGGAAGAATGCGTTCAGCCTCCTGGGGCTGGGATGCGCTATCCACAGTGCTGTAAACCCTGGACAGCGCATCAGCTTTAGTATTACGGCTTCCCGGACGGAACGAGATCGAAAAGTTAAATCTAGAGAAAAAAAGAGACCAACGTGCTTGTCTCGGATTAAGTCGTTTAGCCGTGCGGAGGTATTCCAAATTCTTGTGATCAGTATACACAGTAAACAGATGAACGGACCCCTCCAGCCAGTGACGCCATTCTTCTAGAGCTAACTTCACAGCAAGAAGTTCCCTATCCCCTATCCCATAGTTACGCTCCGCAGGGGAAAGCTTGCGTGAGAAGAAGGCTACAGGAAACAATTTGGGTGGCGACCCACTACGCTGAGAGAGAACCGCGCCAACACCCGATTCGGAAGCGTCCACTTCCACTACGAAGGGAAACTCGGGATTAGGGTGCCTAAGTACAGGGGCTGAAGTGAACGCAGCTTTCAGCTCACAGAAAGCGCGATCCGCTTCGGGTGACCACTTCAGGGTTTTAGCAGCCCCCTTAGTGAGAGCAGTCAGGGGCGCAGCAATGGAGCTAAAGTTACGGATGAACCGCCTATAAAAATTAGCGAAGCCAAGGAATCGCTGGAGTTCTTTAATGGTCTGGGGCACTGGCCAATTAGTAACGGCAGTTACTTTCTCATCGTCCATAAGGACACCGGAGGAACTAATAACGTAGCCGAGAAATGTGACCCTTTGCGTGTGGAACTCACATTTCTCGGCTTTGGCAAACAGGCTATGTTCTCTCAGGCGTTGGAGAACTTGGCGAACATGCTGTATGTGTGTGGGGAGATCTGGGGAATAGACAAGGATGTCGTCTATAAAAAGGACAACAGAGTGATTAATAAGATCGCGAAATATGTCGTTCATAAATGACTGGAATATGGCTGGGGCGTTAGCGAGACCGTAGCTCATGACCAGGTATTCATAGTGGCCGTTGGTGGTGGAAAACGCCGTTTTCCATTCGTCACCTTCCCTGATGCGAATGAGATTATAAGCGCTACGGAGATCGAGTTTGGTGAAGTACACAGCATTACGTAACTGTTCGAGTGCTGCTGGGATTAACGGGAGCGGGTAAGCGAATTTTTTCGTAATGTCGTTTAAGCCTCTGTAATCTATGCAGGGTCTCAAACCCCCATCCTTCTTCTTCACGAAGAAGAAACCTGAACCAACTGGGGATTTGGATGGGCGAATGAAACCCTGCGCAAGAGCTTCACTAACATACTCTTCCATAGCCTTCTCCTCATCACGAGACAATGGGTATACACGAGCTTTGGGCAGTACAGAACCCTCTATCAAATCAATAGAGCAATCATAGGGGCGATGCGGAGGTAACTCGGTAGCTTTAGCTTTACTAAACACATCAGAAAAATCATAGTACTCGGAAGGAATAGCAGGGGTATCTACAGAATTAGGGCTTTCGACAGAGGTAGATTGCAAAGAGAGTGAAATTAAAGATAAACAGTTCTCACGACAGAAAGGAGACCAGGCAGTGATGTCTCCCAGGCTCCATGAAATGACGGGGTCGTGTGTCTTTAGCCATGGCGCTCCCAAAACCAGTGGATGTTCTGTGCGTGGGAGCACATAGAGAGAGAGCTGTTCCACATGTAGAGCGCTGGCTTGAAGGGTGAGAGGAAGAGTCTGCAGGGTCACAGGTTTGGAGCGTACAGTCTCTCCATCGATGGCATGGATGGAGATCGACTTGGGGAGAACTTTCGTGGGTATGGCGTGCTCCTCCACCAAATCCAGGCTGATAAAGTTCCCCTCCGACCCAGAATCTACAAGCGCTGAGACACAAAAAACATCCGTTGGAGTGGTAATAATAACAGGCAACACAAAACATTTTTCTTTAAGTGTAGAAACAGGGGTACATACCACGTTAGCGCGTGGAGCACTCTCCACGCGCTGTCCCAGAGCAGACGCTTGAGCAGAATTGGGCCGGAGTTCACAGTTAGCCCTTAGATGACCTGGACCACCACAATAGAGGCACAGGTGAAGGCGTATGCGACGCTGCCTCTCAGCGACGGATAGTCTGGATCGTGTGATGTCCATGGGTTCGGAGCTGGGTGCAGGCACAGATTCCGGAACTGGATTCCCGGACTGGAGTAGTGCAGGGCGAACCACAGGAGTGTGGCTAACAGCTTTGGGCTTACGGGAGAGGAGCTGATCCAGACGGATAGACAGAGCGATCAGCTGATCCAGGGTGAGTGAGTCGTCCTTGCATGCAAGTTCTCTTTGAATCTCGGGGTTAAGTCCGTGTCGAAACATGGAGATGAGAGCAGGGTCGTTCCAACCGCTGCTAGCGGCTAACGTACGGAACTCCAGAGCAAAGGCTGCCACAGATAGTTTACCTTGCTTCAAGGAAATCAGAAGCTCTCCACTAGATTGCCCATAGCGTGTATGATCAAAAACGCTGCGAAAAATAGACAAAAAAGTGTCGTAGCTGGATTCAGAAATGCTCTCCCAAATCGCTGTAGCCCAGTCCAAAGCCTTGCCAGACAACCGAGAAATTATAAACCCGATTTTAGCTTTATCAGAAGCAGGAGGTGAGTTGCTAAAAAACACGGAGCACTGGAGCAGAAATCCATTACACTTCTCAGTGTTACCGTCATAGACCTCTGGTTTACACACAGCGAAAACGGGAGTAGTGGGTTTGTTAGGACTGGCTACAGGGCTAACCACTGGGCTAGGGTTCTGGGTGGACAAACCCCGGAGGTGACTCATAATATCGGCTAGCTGCTGCTGTTGGTTAACCTGGTGGCGTGCTAGCTCATCAACAGCTTGGGTCACACCAGCGAGCGTTTGCTGGTGCTGACCTAAAAGCCGACCCTGGTTAGCCAAACCAGACTTAATAGACTCTGTATCCGCAGTCTCTGTCATTAGGGCCGAGTATCTTGTCAGGGCCAGACAGGAATGAGACTGGTGCAGATACAATAAAATAACTTTTATTAAAGTTATAGAGTAGACAGGGGTAGTCAACAGAAACAGGGTCAGTACCAAAAATGCACAGTGTAGAGAAACCATACCATAACCGGGGAACAGTCCAGAGTTCATACACGGGTAGGCAGTATCACAGGGTAGGCAAAAATCCAGAGTACAATAAACAGTCCAGGTCATACACGGTAATCCAACACAAGGGAGCAGGCAAAAATCAAAGTCGATAGAAAACAAAAACAAGATCATACACGGAGAATAGCAAGGGCAAGAGAAACGCTTTGTATTGTAGGATTTACCAAACAGATACTCGGCGAGGTGTGAGTGTGAGCATGGTCCTTAAATACACTGAGTAATCAGTACTCGGGACTTCCTGGTGGCGTCATGTGACGTGTCATGTGATCGGGAGTGTGTGTTGTGTCATGGAGTGGTGCGTTCTGGGTATTGTAGTTGTTACTGTGAGAATCGCAGATAGAGCTGGATGTGGGAGACACAGACGTGCTTTCAGCACCAGACATGACACTCCCGCAGTCTGGAAGCAGCTCTTGTTTCTGCTTTTCCTTGACTCTGAGCTCCAACTCATCCAGAAACAACTCAGTTGGATTAATATCTGTTTCTTAACAGCTTAGATATGTTCCATAATAATATACAATGTAGAAAAGAATACAACTAAAAAATATTTAATGACAAGATGTGTCCAAACCAAATACAGCTCTGGAAAAAAATAAGAGATTACTTAAATATGATGAGTTTCTTTGATTTTACCAAATTGACTTAAATTGACAAAAATACAAAGAATTGAATTTTTGCACCAGGATTGGCATAAAGTTATCCAAAAGCAGTGTAAGTCTGGTGGAGGAGAACATGATAGGACGCATAAAACTGTGATTAAAAACCAGGGTTATTCCACTAAATATTGATTTCTGAACTATTAAAACTTTATGAATATGAACTTGTTTTCTTTGCATTGTTTGAGGTCTAAAAGCTCTGCATCTTTTTTCATCTTTTAGCCATTTCTTATTTTCTGCAGATTAATGTTCTAAATTACAATATTTTTATTTGGAATTTGGGAGAAATATTGTCTGTTATAGAATAAAACAACAATGTTCATTTTACTCAAACATATACCTATAAATAGCAAAATCAGAGAAACTGATTCAGAAACTGATGTGCTCTCTTAATTTTATTCAGACCTGTATATATAAAATATATAATCAAGATTTGAGTTGGTATTGTTTTTCTCTGTTTTATAACAGGTTAAAATTGACAATCACAACGACTTCCAAGACATTGCCAGTGTGGTTGCCATCACTCAGACTTACACCACTACAGAACCTTTTATCGACGCCAAGTACGACATCAGGGTGCAGAAGATCGGTAGCGACTACAAAGCATATATGTAAGTGTCTGTTTGAATTTACTTGTATAACAATTATTTGCTTCCTGTAGTGGAGCTCCTGATAAAGATAGATGATTGAGGTGTTAGAGCCATTATAATGTAATACAGTACAATCATAAAGCAACCAATTACAGACAGTTTTTTCAGTCCTCCTCTGCACTTTGCTGCTTTAAGAGTTTTAATTCAAGTGAAGTGCATTGTGTCCCCAGTGTACCATAAATAAAAATCAGTATATCTTTACTGTCGCACATTTATTATGTCTCTCATATTGTGAATCTGGAAGTTTTTATATATCAGAATTTAACCATGAATAGACCAATAGAAAAGCTTAAAATATTTTTTTTACTTTGATGTTCATTAAACATAATTTAAGGTTTTTGTATCTTACCCCAGTACATTGTATTTTTTGGTGGAATTTTACTGCATAAGTCTCAAGGCCCCAAATCACCTTCTACAGGTAAAGGAATAAGGTATCTTTTATTTTTTGTGGTTTGTTTGACAGGAGAACATCAATTTCTGGCAACTGGAAGTCGAACACCGGTTCTGCAATGCTGGAGCAAGTAGCCATGACTGAAAAGTGAGTTCTGGAGTGATTAATCACCTGGCCTGAAACTCCACAGTGCTGCAACAGCTTCCAGTCTTATCTGAGAAACATCTGGTGTAGCTAACTAAACCTCCCCCCAGCTGTGGAGCAAAGCGCTACACCTGATTCAGAAATAATGACGGTTTGATTGAGCTTAATTGAGCTCAGCACGTGTGGGATGCAGTGGTTAGAACACTGTTCTTGATGGATGAGGAGGTGTAAGCATTGCACCGATTACATGCACAACTGTTCTGTTGTTATTTTGATGTTTTAATGATTTGTGCTCTGTTTATACCTCTAACTGTAGATACAGTGGCGTGAAAAGGTGTTTGCCTCCTTCATGATTTCTTATTTCAGATCATGAAACTAATTTGAATATTAGTCAAAGAAAATACAAGAAAACACAAAATGCAGTTTTTAAATTATGTTTTTTATTACTAAGAGTGGAAAAAAATCAAATATACTGTACATGGCACCTCTACTTCCTTTGTTTGTACCGTATCAGTAGTGCACTGTCCTGTCTTCTTTTACTGTGTACCTGTACCCAGATGTAATGACAATAAAAGCCTCTTGACCTTGATCTGACAAAGTGAAGTAGACCAAAAGATACTCAAAAGCTAGACATCATGCCAATATTCAGAAAAAAATTCAGGAACAAATGAGAAAGAAATTAATTGAGATTTATCAGTCTGGAAAAGGTTATGAAGCCATTTCTAAAGTTTTGGGAATCCAGCGAACCACAGTGAGAGCCATTGTCCACAAATGGTGAAAACAGGGATCCGTGGTGAACCTTTCCAGGAGTGGCCAGCCGCCCAAAATTACCACAAGTGTGCAGTGACGACTCATCCAAGAGGTCACAACGGACCCCACAACAACATCCAAAGAAATGCAGGCCTCACTTGCCTCAGTTTGAAAAGAGACTGGGCAAAAATGCAGAAACCACTGAGCAAAAAGTCTCAATTTTGCCAGAAAACATGTTCCCCAAGGCTTTTGGAGAAATACTCTAAGACAAAGGTTTTACGTTTTGGAAGGTGTGTCCCAATACATATGGCATGAAAGTAAAACTTTTACATTTTAGAAAAAGAGCATCATACCTAGAGAAAAACATGGTGTTAGTAGTGTAAGGGTCTGGGGCTGTTTTTACCGGCCTTTATTGAAAAAGAGCATTTTGTGTTTACTTGTGTTGACTTTGACAAATGTTTTCATTTGTTACATTATCTAAAACATTTAAGAGTGCAAAAAAAATTTTAAATCACAACATTGTATATACAACCATTGGTATATACAATTAGACTTATATACAATATCTGTCCAATGGAAAGTCATTATAAGTATTCCATAATCCATCAAAATGAAAGAAGTCTATATTTTGGTGGCTAAGGTTAAGGTATGGGCTCAGTTAGGTGTATGTATTTTGGTATTTAACAAAGGTAACACAGTAAAAGCCCTTTGAAAGCGGAATGACAGCAAATCCATGTGTGGAGGCATGTGTCACATATCCAGAAGTCTGGTCATTGTGTAGGGTAGATTTCCGGATCATACTACCTCTGTGGCAAAAAAGAGAGCGGCATTTTCACCTGTAAAACGTCAAGAGTGAGGGAGGGTATTCTTTTTTCTTTCTTCTTTCCTGTTTGTTCTCCCTTTTTTCTGTTCGGTTTGTTTTTTGGCATGTACATTTTGTATTTGTTTTCTGTGTATACATTCTTATACCAGGATATCCATTTAAGTACCTCTAAACCTGATATATGGCTCAACCTAATTTAGCTCAAGCAGGAGTGGGTAGCGCAGTAAAGTGTTCCATCATCTTCAGCACTTAAATGCACACATTGTTTACCTTCAGGAGACACATCTTAGATTGTCTGATCAGGCTAAATTGAGAACAAGTTGGGTTAGCCGGTTGTATCACTCTTCATTTCATAGTAAATCTAGGGGAGTTGCAGTTTTAATTCACAAAAAGGTTCATTTCAATTGTTCTAATGTTCTTACAGATCCAAATGGTAGATACATAGTTATTACAGGACAACTGCATGGCACTCCTGTAGTTCTTGCCAACATTTGTGTTCCCAACTGGGACAATAAGAATTCTTTTCAGTTATTATTTCCCAAATAGAGAGTATTCTTTCTTCTCCCAAGTTCATCACACTTTTACACGTATCGACTATTTTTTGATTGACAATCGGTTAATTCCATCTGTACATTCTTGTTCTTATGATGCTATTGTCTTTTCAGACCATGCCCCAGTTATAATGAACCTGGGTATGAAGCACAGAGGTAGCACATGCCCATCATGTCAATTTAGGGTTAATCTATTATCTGATGTGGACTTTATTAACTTTATTTCTTGAGAAATAGATTTTTTCCTTGATGCCAAAAAACGCCTGGAATCTCACCATCATTATTGTGGGAGACATTAAAGGCATTCTTAAGAGGTCAGATCATTTCATGTACTGCATACAGTGAAAAGCTTAGGAAGGAGAAATGATCCACACTGACTAAACAGAGTAGTCAGCTTGATAGAGCTTATGCTCTTTTTCCATCCTCTGATATATTTAAGGAGCGTCTCACTCTTCAGGCAGAATTTGATGTCCTCTCTACAGCTCATGTAGAGAACCTGCTACTCAAATCTAGGCATACCTTTTATGAACAAGGGGACAAAGCAGGTAAACTATTAGCTCACCAGCTGCGACAGTCCTGCGCTGCCCATCAGATTCTACAGATCCAAACTCAATCTGGTGTAACAAGTGACCTAATGCAAATTAATGAACAATTTAAGCAATTTTATATGTCCTTGTATACATCTGAGCAGATCACCAGTCTTTTTTCACTATGGATGATTTTTTTTATTTGTTAAACATTCCAAGAATGGACCCTGACTTAACAGAGGAGTTAAAAGCAGAAATATCTGTAGATAAGCTTAAGAAAGTTGTTTATTGTTACGAATGAGGAGGGATGGACGTAATTGCAGAATATTTATATGGATATATATTTATTAAATAAACAAACTAATAAACTATCAAACAAACCAAAGCTGCAATGAAAACAAACAGAAAACAAACCCGGGTAAACGCAAGACAAAAATACAAGACTGAAATAACTAAAACAACAAAGAGAGGATTTAAGAATAATCAAAACTAAGAAAACAGTAAAACTAGAAACAAAAACCAACCTGACACATACACAGCAAGGTATCACGCAAAAGACTCCACACTGAACATTGAAACAGAGGGGCTTCTATGCACAGGGAGAGTGAGGAACACCTGGGCCAGGATAATGAGGGGGCGGGGTTACAAACACAGCACAAGGTGAGATCACTAATGGTTAGGGCGGTGCTAGGGCGGAGACATTACAATAACAAAACAAAGCCATTTGTTTGGAAAGCCTTTTTTGAGAGGAACACAAGACAGGAAAACAGAAGGCAGGAGCACAGAAAACCAAAAGGAGGAAAAACACAGGACAGACACAGGCTAAGCTGTGACATTTATTCTATGCAATCAGGTGAAAGCCCGGGATTGGATCGCTATCCAGTTGAATTTTACCGTACATTTATTGATAAATTAGCACCCATTCTGATTGATATGTATAATGAATCATTTATCCTATCGAAACTACCCTTAACATTACACAGGCCTCTATTACACTTATTTTAAAGAAAAACAAAGATTGATTATCCTGTGTTAGCTACCGTCCCATTAGCTTGTTATCTGTTGACCTAAAACTTTTATTAAAATTATTAGCCACACGTTTGGAATCAGTACTTCCATCTATAATCTCCCCAGACCAGACAGGATTTATCCAAAATAGACACTTCTTTTTCAATATTAGACCACTTCTTAACATAGTGTATCATTCGACTTCCTGTGACACTTCAGAAGCTATGATTTTATTAGATGCAGAAAAAACATTTTTGATCGTGTGGAATGGTAATATCTTTTTATACTTTGGAAAAGTTTGGATTTGGCCAAAATTTTGTTACCTGGATAAAATTGCTTTATACTAACCCTACAGCTTCTTTCAGAATCAATAACACTTATTTAGACCAATTTCCTCTATATCGTTCTACACAACAAGGCTGCAATTTGAGTCCTCTATTGTTTGCTATTGCGATCAAGCCACTAGCACTGGTGGAGGAGAACGCATGCCAAGATGCATGAAAACTGTGATAAAAAAAACAGAATTATTCCACCAAATATTGATTTCTGAACTCTTAAAACTTTATGAATATAAACTTGTTTTTTTTTGCATTATTTGAGGTCTGAAAGCTCTGCATCTTTTTTGTTATTTCAGCCATTTCTCATTTTTTGCAAATAAATGCTCTAAATGACCGTATTTTTATTTGGAATTTGGGAGAAATGTTGTCTGTAGTTTATAGAATAAAAGAACAATGTTAATTTTTTTCAAACATATACCTATAAATAGCAAAATCAGAGAAACTGATTCAGAAACTGAAGTGATCTCTTAATTTTATCCAGAGCTGGATATATACAGTATGTCCTCTGTTTTTCCTGAAGGTATAAGCTGTGGGTGGACGTCTGCTCAGAGATCTTCGGAGGGCTGGAAATCTGTGCAGTTAAAGCCATACATGGGAAGGATGGGAAAGATTACATCACTGAGGTAAGACAAGCTTCTCAGGTTTAATTAGAAACATCATTTTCACGTTTAACTGTCTGTCACTCTGACATTATTACTGCAGCACTGCAGGAACCGCCTGCGTGACTTCTTCATATATTATTCCGACTTCGCTCCAACATTCCGTAAATAATGTACAGAGTAATAATGAGTTTGTATTGATGATGAATAAAAGGTTTGAAATATAATAGGCCTACACGAGATGAATGAAAGCTCTGGAGCTGGATGCCATGCTGCTGGAATATTAAAAAATCTGCATGCAGCCTAGTCTGGAGTCAGATATAGTGGTTGTAGTGGTGGTGTTCTGGTGAAGTGACGACTTCACTGTCATCATGTCTGGACGTCTATAATAAGTGTGGTTTTATATTTTGGTGGGGCAGGACAGGAGGCGTTTACCACAGTGAACGGGCACCATTATTCCCAGTATGAGTGTGCAGACATAGAGGGCGTGAGTTTACAGTGGTTTCCGGGGAAAAAAATCATAAAAATGTTCTCAGTTTTTAAGGGGAATTTTGTCAAACAAACAAAACAAGAGTAAACCAGTAATGACATCACTTTTTTAGGTCTGTCTTATTATTTCTTGCAACGTCTGCCATCATAACAGCCGTAACATCAGCCATAACATTAAAACCACTTACTTTTGCATGGTGTGAATGGTTTCACCAAATTTATCAAAAATGCATGCCATGAATCTAGAGATATTATTTTACATAAATAAACTAGTTTCAGATCTTAAACTGGATTTTTTTTAACTGCCCCATGTTTCTGAACTGGTTATACAAAACTTTTGACTTGGATTCCCATCATTTTGTTTTCAATGAATGTAATGTTGTCATGAACCCACTAGATGGTACAAAAGTCTCTCCATACGAGGCCAAAGGGTCAACGATTTGAAATAAATATCATGTTTCAGAGAAGAAGAAATGTAATGTACTCAAATGAGGATGCAGGGTTTCATTTTTAGGCTGTTCACACTATCTTGTTAATGTGATTTATATCTGAAATTCATTTGAACAGTTCCTTTTAAACTGATGCTTCTGTGTTAAAGAGCTACGCTTTATGTGAAGTTTCGGTTTCATCTGCTTCAGCATCACAGGAGCTATCAAGTGGTTCCAGTGACTGAGAGCTGGGCTTATTACCATGAACACGCTCTAGCTCATTATGAAAAATTTACGTGGCCATAGTCAGACATTTCTCTAGAAAATTTCTTCAAACGGAAAACGGTTTTAACACCAGCTTTCTAATATAGTTTGTACAAATACTTATGAAGCTTGTTACCTCACTATCCCACTACTGAAACCCTCACTTACTCCTTTTTCTCAATCCCTTAATTTTCTCCTCCTTCACGTAAAAAAAAACTTGACTCTTATCTGTAATTGGAAGGATTTGTGTGTCCATCTACATTTTGCATGAAATGACCATTGTACTTCATTGTATAACCATGGAATGACTTTTAATGCAGCCTGTTTCAGTTAAACTTAATTTTGTGAGGCAGAGAAGCTCTATTCAAAACCTTGTAACTTCAGATGTGAGTCATGTATGATCTCATAATAAGATTAAAAGGGCAGATTTAATTCAGTAAAATTCAGATAATGTTTAAACCCCTCATTCTGGGCTGTATTGTAACTAAGCTATTAACAGAAACATTGAGACGATTGGCAAGTTCTTGGATCCCAGAGAGATATTATCTTCTCATACATTTAAATGCAGTTTCTAATTTTAAACATGTGTGGAGTGAAGGGAGGAGAATGATGGAGTTTTGTAGGTCACACAAAAAAGTAAACAGAAAATAAATAAAACAACATCTGGGGTTGGTTTTGTTTGGAAGCTTCACAGAGAATTAATTTATAGAGTTGTTTTCTTCTCACGTTCATCACCTGGGTACCAATGTGACGCTTCAGAGTGACACGCCACCAGGCTGTGGAAAAACACACACACACACACACACACACTCTCTCACATACTCTCACACGCACGCACACACTCAATCACACACACACAAACACTTACTGTTAGCCTCACTTCATCACTGATGCAGCTGCTGACGTCACAGTGTTCATTCTGACTGATCTCTGCCTTACACTGAGACTGTATAGAGAGACAAGGATACAAATCAATTGGCTGATGTGTCTTTTTGTCTATTGGTAACATGTCTAAGGTCTAATGCATTGAGCTGCTATACTTTTAGCTGGGATGAGTTTGGGAGTTAAAGTAGGTGTTGATCATCTAACATCCTAACTAACCAATGATTTGGACACTAAATAGAATAAAAAAACAAGTTTTAAAGCCATTTATTTTTCTTTAACACTGCAGCAGCAGCAGCAGCCTGCTGTTTGCCCATTTCATTGAATCCCTCACTCACTGCTGTCATCCATTTTTCCTTCGCCCTACAGCCATTTTTTCATTGTTTTTGACGTCATTGTCACATGAAATCTGATCTGGCTGTTCGGACAGAGTCGTCTTGTCATAAATCAGATATGTAAAGTAACTTCTGGATTTCAGTACCACAAATCAGAAATGAAAATATCACATTCAAATGTGTGGACTTCCACACAGACAACACATCTGTGTCACATATGACAAAAAAGATCAGATTTTTGTCACTGTATCTACTCTATCTACTATGTGAATGTGGCCTAAAACACGTTTTGGATCCAAACTGGCTCCATCCTTGAAGTACAGTATTTCTAGATATCCCTGAGTGTTGCAGTATTAAAAGACACTGGAAACAGGAAATGGAAGCCTTGGTAAACTTGGTAGACTTTTGGTCACAAGACTTGAAGGCGCCAAGATCTATTTTGGTGCCATGACCATACTGACCTCTTCCGATGCCAGAATTCTGGTTTTAATGGAGCCTCATCATGACTAATCCAGTTTCTTATCCTGGGAATCTGCAGAACATTTGAATGGGAGGATGAGGACAGTGATAATTACAGAATGGTTAGTGTCAGTAATCCGACTCCTCCTCAGGCCTGGTCAGGCTGGGTTGGACTGTGGCATTAGATTTCCATTCAGAAGGGATGTGGCCATGCTCTTCCTCCGCCTCTTCGCTCCATCTGGGGAGCCGCAGTGACGGAGCAGCCGCAGCCCACAGCCACAGCGGCGTGCAGTCGTGCAGACGGAACATCAGCTGTCCTGATATCTCCTGAAGAAGATGTAGAGCTGCTGTCCTCCTGTAATAACCTCACAGCCCTCTCGCACCATTAATCCTGAGACGGTTAATAACAGTGAGATGGTGGTGAAGGTTCCGTCCCATAAGTTCTGCTATGGAGATGATTTGATTGACACGGTGATGCTCAGCTTCATCATGCCGCTGACACAGCATGGCCGCTCCAGGTTGCCATGGCAACTGTTTCTGATGTTTCTCCATGTTGCTTCCTGCAGCCGTCTACTTGGGAGCGTGTCCAGCCCTCGCTGAAATTACACACAGTGACTGTACTGTGGATGTGATTTGATTGATGAGTACTGAGATATGATATTAGGCACATGTATGAGGCCTTTTATAATATATATTTTTTATAATGTAAAGTGTATGTCTGTTACAGGAATAAACCATAAAAGAAACACCACACATATTACATGAATTATAATATTAAGTCAACCTAAGGCTTTATCCACATCTTTCTAATTCTACATTTTTATTTTTTTTATTATTAATATTATGTATAATATGTTTAGTCTCCCTTCCACACTTTCACAGCATTGTTAGGAGATTTCAGTTTTAGCATTTTCAGAATGCTCTCTGGGCTGGAGATTTTTTTTGGAAACTCTGTTTTTAATGTTTTTGTGCAGATGGGCAGAAACAAGGGAAAATGCTGACAGTGTCCCAAATCATCTCAAATTGTCAGGGCCAGGTAGTGATGAGACAAGCAGGGATACAATAAAGAGGCTTTATTGAAAAGGGACAATCCAAAAGCATATTCAACAACAGGCACAGTCAAAACCTCAAACTACTAAAACATACTGCAGCAACCATATGAAGGGTAGTGAGACAGTTCAGGTTAAAACACATCAAGGCAGTATCAGAGGGCAAGGCAAAAATGGTAGTAGAGATATTTAAAAGGGTCTTACACAGAAAAATGTTAAGATAAATGCTTTGCAAGTGCAAAGCATTGTAAAATAACAATAAAACATACCAATATAATAAAATAACATCGCAAAAAAAAAAAATATATATATATATATATAAATAATAAGAAAACCTTTAAACTCAGGAAAATGAGACAGCATAATTAACAACTTAAAGGAGAACTCAGGTGTAAAATGGACTTTGGATTACTCTAAATTCTAGCAAGGAGGTGTGGAGCTACTTTGAGCTGGAGAACGGTGGAAAAAGCGATTTATCGGTGCAAATTATGCCCCATGTTACCCCAGTCTGAAGGGTGTTTGGACAAACTGTTAAAATTTCTGGATCTTAGAACGCTGTGTGAGAACAGAGGTGCGCTATTCATTAAAGGCAAGTATTTTGAATCATGTTTTACTACACCAAAAGTCCATTTTACACTGGACTTCTCCTTTAAATTGTAACATAGTGAGCACATAAACTACTATCCCAAAATGACTTTGCATCTCAGAATAATGACATAGCAAGTCACATAATAACGAAAAGTGTCAGGAATGGGCTTTTGGATGGGCTGTAATTCTAGACCAAAGCTTCTCTGAAGTTCAGAAACAACTTTAACGGCTTTTTCACACCTGTAGTTGGTTTTTATGGTCCAGATCAGTTAAAGAGTTTGTTAAGATGGAGCATTTTCTCTCTGTTTGGTTTGGTTTCACACAGACATAAACCTAAAAGTCTCTTCTGATTGGTCAGAGCTGTCTGGTGCGGGAGCAAGAAAGTAAATATAGTGAGAAGATTCTGTGTTTCAGTGCATATATCTTTGTAGTGTGAAGCTGCTTTACCGCTGAAAAATTGCTGCTGCTCTTTTAAACACAGTGTTTTCAGTGTAACATGCATGTACACATAGTAAACAAAGTTGTGCAGCTGCAAGTAGTGAATGCAGCACAGTCCGTGCATGTAAATAGCATGGAGCAGCAGAGACTGTGTTGGTTCATAGTTGTGGTAATCAGCGTTATCTGGTTAATATATCAGATTAAACTGCGCCTTTTGTAGCAGTTTAGCTCAAATAAAATGAGGATATTTGATAGCTGGGTCGGATCAAGACCGGATCATGTTCTCACCACAAGCAACTAGCTGGTCTCAGTCCGGTTGTTTTGATCCACACCTGAGTGTGATTACTGTTTTCACACCTGTTCAATCGAACCCCACAAAGGATACACATGAACCAGAGTCTTTTAACCGGACCAAATAGTGCTGATGTGAAAACACCTTAACTCTTCAACTTCAACTAACTACATTCACCAAACTTTCAGGGCAAACAGCCTAAAGTCCCCCTCAAAAAACTCAAACTGTAAATCTTATGAAGTAAATATTGCAGTTTCTGTTGAAGAGCATCTAATTGTGTTATCCGGCTCTACAGATACCAGCCTACAGAGGAAGCTCCATTCATCAAATCTACACAGCATCTAATTAACCTTCAGCTCTGCTTACCACTATTTTACAGTATAGCTGATTCTACAGTGGAGATACTTGTTATTAACTATATTTGTCTTGTTTGCACGGTGTTGGGTAGTGCAGGCTGAACAGAGAACAGGCCTAATGGCTGTGCTGTAGACTGTGTGTGATGTGAGGATTCTGAGGACGTCCAGTCTGATCAAAGCCCTCGGAGCCCGGCAGAGGTCTGATGTTGATTATCTCGGTTATGTAAGATGCTCTGGCCGAGCTGAGGCTCTCTCTGCAGGACCGCGGGCCTTCTGGACGCCCTGCCCTCAGCAGCTCTGAGTTTTGACCTTCTGTGAATGATGTGAGCTATAAAAGCTCTTAGTCACAGTGAGATAGAGATAGAGGTCGATGAGGATTTAGAGACAGAGCTGGAATTAAGCTGTTGCTGGCTTTTATCTGTGTCTTTTAAGACATATTTTAAGTTAAAGACACAATACTTAGGATTTTTTCTTTAACTCATTAGTGTTCCTGTCAGTCCTGACGCTGTCAGTCTGCCCATTCAGGACAATTGTTATCCTAAAGACTCCATTTCCCAGCATTCCCAGCCCAAGAACTACAATGACTCGGCTGAACATGTGACTCTGCAGAGTTCAGCCTCTCCCTCCTTCTGATTGCTCATTTCCCACACCTGTTTATGTTTGTATAAATAGCCCTTTGTTCCCTTGGTTCTTTGCTGATTATTATCTAGTTTACTAGCTCTGTTACAACATGTTTTCCTTGCTTTCTTGTCTTATTGTTATCGACTTATTTCTGCTCTTAGTTTACTCTCTTGTTACCGAATTTTTTCCTCTCTGACTACTCTCTTGCTTTATCCCTTTACACTACGTTCTGGTATGTTGTTATTTATTGCTGCCCTGTTGTTCACTAGTTGTACCAGCAAATGCTGGTAGACCTTAATCATAGCATAAGCGAGCTATCTAACCAGAAGAACACTCAGAGTGTTCAGCTCTCCCAAATTAGCGCTACAAGAGAGTAAATTAAGAGCAGAAAAGGGTCAGTACCGGAATCACCGGAATCGAGTCGCTGCGCTTTCCTTCAAGTGCACTGGCTGTTCGGCAATGCTGCATCAGCAGCGATGGCTGGCTTCACTTGTATCGGAGGAAGCATGTGTTAGTGTTCACCCTCCTTGTATGTTGGGGCATTGGGCCTGTCGCAAGAACTATGTTATCGACGTAAAATTACGTGCAGTAATTTTTTAAAATTGTGATAACTTTTGCCAACATGATAACAGCCATTTGGTTTCTGTGAGTTTGTTAACATGAGTCCCAGCGAGTTTCAGTGCTGTGCTGCTCTCTCACTGGCTCTCAACGAATCGTGACAGGCCTAGCTGGAATTCATGCATTTTCAATTAATTTTGTGATCTGTGCTACTATTCTATCTATTTGCTTGTGCTCGTCATTCAACGTATCATGACTTACCGTATTTTTCGGACTATAAGGCGCACTTAAAAACTTTTAATTTTCACAAAAATTGACAGTGCGTCTTATAATACGGTGCGCCTTTTGTATGGATTTTACTCGTCAGGTTGTAAGGAGCAGTAAACACACACTCCGTGCAGCGTTATAGAGAGTTTCAGTGCTATACAGAGTCCAGAGCCGTGCAGCTCCGAGGCTGAGCAGCAATAGCATTAGCTAGATGCTAACCGCTAAGCTAGCTAGCTTATTCACTGAGATCAGTATTATCTAAATTTTACTCGTCAGGTTGTAAGGAGCAGTAAACACACACTCCGTGCAGCGTTATACAGAGTTTCAGTGCTATACAGAGTCCAGAGCCGTGCAGCTCCGAGGCTGGAGCAGCAAATAGCATTAGCTAGCTTATTCACTGTTCAGAGATCAGTATTATCTAAATTTTACCCGTCAGGTGTAAGGAGCAGTAAACACACACTCTGTGCAGAGCAGCAATAGCATTAGCTAGATGCTAACCGCTTAGCTAGCTAGCTTTTTCACTGTTCAGAGATCGGTATTTTCTAAATTTAGCACTTTTAATACTGCTGGAGCAGTATTATTAGAGTTAGATGCTAATCGCTAAGCGTTCACCGTTCAGAGGTGAGTTATCGGCCTGTAAGTCTGTGCTGCTTTGCCTGGCTAGCATTAGCTAGATGCTAAGCGCTAACTCTCTCAGAGGTGAGTTTTATCAGCCTGTAATCTGCTTGTTTACCGTGTTAAAACAAGCTACGGGGGACGAATCGCTAGCTAATATCTCACTGTCTTACCAGAACACGCAGGATTACTCAGTGTAACGCTGTCGTTTAAGTTTGGGTTAACTTTACTAGTTTAGGTGACTAGCTAGCGTGCTAGCGGATAGCTATGCTAACGCTGGTGCAGCAAGCCTTAGTGGACATCTGGAAATCTAAGCTTACTGTAAATAAACTGAAGCACGTTACTCACCCAAATAAACAGTTTTCAGGAGAGGAATCTGTGTAGATTAATATCCAGCACTCGTTTGACTTTGAAAGAGCTAGATTTATATATACTGAGACGCTCCACCGGCAAGCGACCACCCCCGGTGGGGGAAGGGAAACATGGCGCCACCCCTGTTCACTTTGATATAGGCACCCTTTCTAGTGTCACTTAACGCGCCTTATAATGCGATGCGCCCTATGTATGGAAAAATAGCAGAAAATAGGCGTTCTTTGATAGTGCGTCTTATAATACGGTGCGCCTTATAGTCCGAAAAATACGGTAATTCCAAGACGACGGCACTGTACTGATAACTACCTGAAGGTACTGTGTGTATAAACAGTGTTTTAAATAAGCTACCTGTAATAAGTTCTCAGTGTCTTGTTTTAAATGTAAGGCCCCTTATAATTTTACCAATGAATTGTGGTTGAGCTATTTTGAGCATGATAATGGTGTAAAAATAGAAATTTTGCATGAGCAACCCTGTGCCCCTATATTTAGCATTGTAAGCCTGTTTAAAAATGATGGGGATAAAAAGAGGTGGGCTATTTGGCAAAAATTTGTCATTGTTATCATGTTACACTACACCTAAACTACACCACATCAGAAAATCTTTTTTAGGACAAATACACATTTTTGGTCCAGAACAACGACAAAAAAAATAATCTAGGTTAGTATCAGCAAGTAAAAAAAAAAAGGGTACCCATGCTATGACTGTATTTTCTCTGTGTACAGGTGGTGGGTTCCTCCATGCAGCTGATAGGAGAGCACCAGGCAGAGGACAGGCAGCTGATAGCTGAAGTGGTCCTGGCCAAGATGAACCAAACGGCAGCTCGGGCACCAGCTCGCCCTTCACAAAGACCCACAACTGCTGTCCAGCAGCCTCAGGTAACATCCTCTACAGACGATAATGCCAGTAAAGCTGCAGAGCCTCCATAGCGCAGTTTAAACTATAGTTCTCAGCTGGTTTAGATGATTTTGCAGACATTGTTTCTGCATTTCTATGTTAATTTAGTGTAATGAAGTCTCAGGAAAACAAGCAGTTTGTAGTCTTGGAAGAATATCTGAAGTCAGTTTAGTTTTGTAGGAGCCTGGCACCACCTGCTGTACAGTCAGAATTAAACTACTGTGTAAATTGTGTCTTTAATGAACTGTGTGCTCAATGTACAGTGATTTATGTTGATATTCTGTGTGTGTGGCCTTGTTTTCTGGATTAGGAGAAAGTAGATCACAACCTACCATTACCAAAACCATTTTTTATTTTATGTTGTATTAAAATGTTAATGTTGATACATTTGAGATGCATTTTGAGACCTTTTTTTGTTGATACATTTTGAGACCAATAGAGAGTCGGAATGGTATATGTTTATCCTTCTTATCAAACCACAATCAGATTCACTCTATCTGGATGGAGAGATTAATCTGGATAGGGTTTTTTTTTAATTATGAGAGCTAGAATGTAAACAAGCTAAAATTAAATAGGAGTAACAAGGCTATTTTTAAAACATAAGAATTAGAAAGTTCAGATAATTGTGTGAAAATATAAGAAGTAGAAGCAAAAAGTCATCTTTACTACAGTAAAGAATAAATAACCAAAATGTCTACCTAAGTATTGTAACATAAGTATTTGTACTTCCTTACTTGACACTTCTGGTATTAATTACAGTAGCTGCAACAAAATACATTAAAATATAAATAAATATAACAAATTAATAAATAAATTGTGAAACCTCCACACACATATAGCTCTGGAAAAAAGAGACCACTTAAAACAAAGAGTTTTTTGTTTTTACCAAACCTCTGAAATATAATCAAGAGGAAGATGGATGATTAAACCAAGCTGAACTGCATAAATGTTTGCAAGAGCAGTGGCATAAAGTTATCCAAAAGCAGTGTGTAAGACTGGTGGAGGGGAACATGCCAAGATGCATGAAAACTGTGATTAAAAAACAGGGTTATTCCACCAAATATTTATTTCTGAACTCCTAAAACTTCATAATATGATCTTGTTTTTTTTTTTTTTTTGCATTATTTTGGGTCTGAAAGCTCTGCATCTTTTTTGTTATTTCAGCCATTTCTTATTTTCTGCAATTAAATGCTCTAAATGACAATATTTTTATTTAGAATTTGGGAGGAATGTTGTCCGTAGTTTATAGAATAAAACAACAATGTTCATTTTACTCAAACATATACCTATAAATAGTCAAATCAAGTTAAGTGGTCTCCTTTTTTTTTTTTTTTTTCCAAAGCTGTATATCGAAAAAAAAATGGATTTGCGAAAGGTCTCTGTTATGTGTGTGCTATATATCTGGCGCCACCTACAGGCTTCTGCATATAAATCTGTTCTTCATATAGCTGTATGTGTATTCTGTGTGTGTTTGTGTGTCTCCACAGAGCTCTGCCTTAAAGGAAGGCCCACCTGACCACAGCAGGACTCCGCCCCAGCGTGTCCCTCCTCAAGGTTGTTTACAGTATATTCTCGACTGTAATGGAGTTGCTGTAGTAGCAAAGCCAGTCCAGGCAAAGTGATTTCCTCCACAGAAAGGCCAGGGAGATGATTCAGCTGCAGTGAAACAGGAAACACTGCAGATATTAGAGATTGGATGGTGGTTGGAGTTCAGTTTTGGGATTTTATGCTTGTTGGAAGTCATTCAGTTGGCCTTGACTGCAGCCCCTTTTCACACTTTATATGGATTATTAAAATATGATTTATTACAAGTTCAGGGTTATGTTCGCAATGAAGTCCTAGGAAATAAGACACAACTGTGTATTCATTTTTTATTTGTTAAACTTCTGTTGAATCGTCTTTATTGTTTTCACGACAAGCCCAAAGTGAAAGTAGATTTACTTTACATTAGAATTATTAATAAAATATGCCTGTGCAATATTCACATACACACATAACTAAACTATAAAACTCTGTACAAGTAAAAGTGTTACAGAGCAAATCTAATCTATATGTTACTGTATTTACTGGAAAAGTATCGGCTCCTGTTTGTTCTTGAACCTCCTAGTGTGACAAATATACACTGTAAAAAATTATTTATGAGATAAATAAATATAACACATAATAGTTAGTTGTGCAAATGTATACTATATAACCAAAATTAGACTTTTGAGTAAAATTCATGTTATCTAATTTTCAGCAGTAAAACATATTTTAGGAAAGCCATTAAATATTACTAAAAACATTTACTTCGTATTTTGAGTAAATATTACCCAAATATAACAGTAACACCACACCAAAAAGAAGGTAAAGTTCCTCCCTATTCGTTTATGGTGTCATTTATTTGCATAATGGGCGTGTCCCTAGCTCTAACTCACTATCAGTGTGTAGTCTTTTCAACCAGGGCTGGGAACATGATTGTCGGTAGGCATTTTACCCTCTAGCTGATTTATATTATTTCACTTAAGCCTTGTCCGGACAGAATAAGTTTCTCAGGGGGACGTCTGTGAAAAATATTTCCCACTTCTACTCAGTGATAAAACTCTTGCATCCGGACTGCAATTAAAAAACAGGAGGACCAGTGAGTTTTTAGGCTTTCTCAGTCACATGACATCAAGTTCCCTTCCGGATAATAAGCATAAGTAGTACTGACTTTTCGGTGAGTTTATCTTGCATATCTGTTTCTTAATACTGGATAAAATCACCCTGCTATTCTTTAGCAAGTTTAATTTTCTCATTACACTGGAAAATTAATCTAAAACAAAGTCAAACATAAAGTCAAACATATTCTTATATATTTATACAACCCTATGTCACCCATTGAAATTATTGAATATAACTGACAACCCCAAGTGAAGGTAGTGCTGGTGGGCAAGACTTTAAACTGATAGTGAGTCAGGGTTGTATGGACACAACCATTTTGCAAATAAATGCTACAAGGAACCAATAGAAAACATGTATTTTTGTGTAATGTAGTAAGAAATGTTATGTACACTTTACCTTATTTTTTGGTGTGTCTCAGTTGTTTAGTGTTGGTAATACTAACTCAAATATATGTGGTGATCTCTATCCAAATAAAGTGACTGTTTTACTCATTTATTTTTAATACACAAGGTGCATAATGATTTTTTAAATATTTAATAGCTTTCCTGGAGTATGTATTAAAGCTGTAAATTAGGTACAACAAATGGATTTTACCCTTTAAGTTGCATAATTAATTATTTTCTTATAACGTGTGTTATATGTACTAACCCTATAAATAATTGTATACAGTGAAAGTTGACACTGTCTTGTGCTGATGAGAGATTCCTGCAGGGTTAGCTTTTCACATGTATAATGTTAAAATTTATAACCAGGAAAGCATGCCTGTTAGATAGATCCCAGCCTTTATTTCAAACCTGAAGCCTAAAATTCACTGTACTTTTACTGATTAAAAATGCATGTGTGAAAAGGGCTTACGTCTTGTCCCAGTGCAGCATTTAATTTAAAGTATTGTCTGGTATTTTGTCTGGTGTTTTGTCACAAAACCGAAGCGCTGATTGTGTGAAAAGCTGGTTGTGCCTATGCAAGGTGCAGTGCTGCTGCGTCCCGCGTTCCCTCATGTAACCTTAAGCATCGAGGCTCTTTCCTGGATTCTGCTTAAATCTATTTTAATATAAATAACTGTCTGGTGACTTCTGGCTGAGTAGTTTGTTGCTGTTGTGCAGTGTGTTGAGGTTTGTGACAGTAGAGTTTTTTTAAATCTGTGCATGATTGCTGTTTCAGTGCTGATATTGGGAAATGAATGTAATGCTGTGTTTTTATATTGAATGTACGGTGCGGTCCAGTGTAGTCTGCAGCCTATTTTTAGTATTGAGATTTATTGTTAACACTTTACTGAAGGACAGTGTTCATAAGCCAAAGTATTTGTCAGTTTGAAATATCATTTAGGTTTGCAGCAATCTGCCATAACATTAAACCCCCCTCTCTAATATCGTGTACAAACTCTCTTGCGCCACCAAAACAGCTCTGGAGTCTATAATATAGATTAAACCACAGAGCAGATTTGTTATGTTTTTAATCCTGTAGGTTGTTAGATGGGTGGAGCCTCCATGAGCATCCTACTGCCTACTGCACACTAGAAACACCCCACAAGACCTCCCTGATGTTCTGGAGATTCTTACGCTTATCCATTTGTTCTGCTTCAACACATCAACTTTAAAACTGACTGTTCACTGACTGTAATGTAATAAAATAAATCCACTCCCTCATTTAATGTCAGTAAAAAGGTGTAATGTTATGGCTGATTGGTGTATGTAGGTGTAAATATTTGGCTTTTTTAACATTTGTTTTTAAAGACATTGGAGGATTGTAGTTGGAGACAGGGTTTGGAAGGTAAGGTGAGGTGTGGTTAGCGTATCAGATGAGGTGTTGAAATAGACTCTAGTGAGGCCTTGTTAATAAGTTTGGAGCCTGAGAGATTTTTAACTGAATTATTTGGTGATTTCTTTTTAAATATATTATCATTTTTGGTTATTTCTGCCATTGACTGTAGAATCCATGGATGCCTTAGTCCAATTTCCTTCAGTTCTCTACTGCAGTGTTAATTTTTACAGGTGATTTTGATTAAGTTTTAGACTTTCGATTAAAATGTAAAATAGTTGTAGTCACATTTTAGTCGACAAAATCTAGAAACATTTTAGGATAGATTTTGTACAGTAAATTTCCGAAATATTTAAGTCCTGTATTTTTATGGTTTCACTGTTTTAGATTTCATTATTAGATGTCATTATTTTGATAATTATTCTGATTATTTATGGTTAACTTTTATTAAAGTAACAATCTTTAAGTTTTATTACATCTAAATTAGTGAGAAAATATGATGCATACATACATGTCTACTCCAGTACAGTAGCCTAGACTTTCCCTATCTAACAACTGTATTTGGGTGTACTTTGCATAAGCTGTGTAGCTATATATGAACAGAGATTGCTGCCTTTGTAATCATCTGTACTTACTAAAATTTCTAGCTATTAAAAACTTAAAAATAAATAATTGCTGCATTAACCCCTTTTAACAGGTCAGGAATTGTGTCTTTTTTTTGCATTACACCCCTAAATTTCTATTCAACCATTACATAAAAAGCTTTCATGTTTGATAAGGAACGTTACTGAAAAATATAATTGTAATTAAAAGTATAGAAAAATAGTCAAGTAAATCTGCAACTGTCAAAATATAATGAATAAAATCATAAAAATGGCTCTTTCCTGAACTTCAATTTAAAATGAATATTTTCCTGAAATACAAATTAAACAGTTAATGTCCTCCAGACCTTTAGTTTTGTTACGCTTGTCTAGTTTTTACATCTATTTTCAAACGTGCAGAATTTGGGTTGATTCCTGAGTTACTGATCTGGAATTATAAAGTGGAGTAGAGAGTGAACAGGCAGCTTCTCCAAGTGTCCTGTAGGAGATTTCAAAGCCTTAAAATGTTCAGAATGTAAATAAGTTATTTTACTGCAGAGAAGAAGGGTTTTGTATCATCTAAACCTGTTGCCTGTACAGGAAAGGTTTGTCTCCAGGGCTTTCTGCCAGAAACTGTGAAATTTAGGAAATAGGCTCCCTTGTTAACACATTACTTGGTAGTTCTGGAGTTAACCTAATGATATCTTAAGGTCAATTATATTTTTTTGCTCCCGAGTCCGAGTCATTTGATTATGCGTATCTGCCAATACTACGTCCCAATCCGATACTTTGGCAACACAGTAATCAAAAATTTTAATTTTTAATTATTATTATATACCATCTTGTTACAAAATAAACAAGTACTACATGTTTATTAAACATATTTTCTTACATAAATAAAAGGTTTATTAAATTAAATATCACACAGAAATGCCTCCAGGTTCATTGAGGCAACTACCATACATTTTACAAAAGTAAGTTATAAAAGTATGGTTTAAAAAGTAAAGTTTAGCCAATGTGCATTGAGCATGGATTGCACGACCCCCTTGAAATTAAACAATGCTAAAACTCAAACATTAAACATATCAAACTAACTGATTAGCTAACAGAGCTACAATTAGCATACTGTTTTCTAAATATCTTGGAGGTGAAACATATACATGAGGAATGTATTGTTTTTCCTGCTGATTCTTATTTCACATATTTCTGTTTTTAGCGTTTATAATACTGCGGCCTCATAATGATGCTGTGTGGTGCAGCAGGTTTGAAATGTTAATGGACTTTATCACTGTTTTCATTTGAAAAATATTACACTCATCTAATTTATGTCATAAATAAATTTTGTTTTGTCATAGATTTTTCTAACAGAATTAACAATGCACTATTGAACTATAGGAATTCTCACAGTGCAGCCTAAAGGTTGGATGGGTGGAGCTAAACATCCTAGGCGTCATACTGTATCCAGCCAGCAGAGGTGCTACACCTGTGTCCATGAGTTCTACAGTCACTGGTTCTTACTAAAGCCATACGGATCAAAAACGTGTCCAATTTCACCAAAGTGGTTAATCATTACATTCCATAGATTAAAAGCAGTCAAATAATCCTCACTACCGACGTTTTGTACATATGTGATTTATATTTTTAAGCAATATTTTTTTTTTGTTTTGGTGGATATTTTAAATCCAAAACACAATACGACAGGAAAATAGAGTTTTCCCAAACAATATTCAATAATTACTGGTAATGACTGTAATCAGTAGACTGTAGACTGTTGCTTATATTATGCTGTTGGGAGTGACTTTCAGGCAGTTGTTTTTAGTGATGCAGTTTATTTATACTGTTTGTACTGTTAAAGTTTTAAATGATATCATTTTTTTAAGCAAAGGCTTTCGATGGGATGATATGCTGGCATTAATGTTGCCTTTACGTAAAAGTACAACTTCCTTTGTGAAGACAAATGTACATAACAATAAGAAGTTGTGGTAATTGTGTTTTACTTATTTAAAATGATTGCTTTTATAATTTTCTTGCTGTCAAAAGTAATTAAACCTTTGTGTTTGTGTATGGTAATAAGTAAACTGTGCAGGAACAGCACTCTAAATATGTTCTCCTGCTTTTGTTCGGTCGCATGTTTATAAAAATGAATGTTAATTGCATGATGTTTTACCAAAGGCAAGAGACAAATCAAAAAGTCTTGTTTTGATTTGTAATAATATTGAATGTTCTTTGTGAATTTATTTTTCAAAGCGCTGAAAATTGTCAGAATTAATAGATAATTCATTTTACTGCTTCATAATTCTGCTTTTAAAGACTAAAACTACTTAAATTCAAATTTAAACACCATCTCTTTAAATCCAGTACACGTGTTGAAGGTTTGGCTACATTATTTTTGATTGCTTTATGGTACCAACCTATATAGTCCTTCCCCCTCATGTCCAAAGTAATAAAGCTCCCCTTTGTAAGACCTATATGTTCTGTGTTACTGTATCATATTTTGGTTCCATCATTTCTGAAAGTTCTACAGACATGCGTTATGTCTGGGTTTCAAGAACTTCTAACAATTACAAACATTTTTGTAGATTCTTCTCAGGAATACATGGCATTAGACTGAGCTGTGATGATGATTAGGGAACATTTTTGAGGCAACATACCGTTAAGTAGAATAAGACTAAACTCCAGAGGTGACAATTTTAGTTCCTGAAAGTAAAAGTCCCCTGGATTTAGTTCTAATTGGCATTATAGCTTTCAAACCCAGTGTTTACTTTTCAGTTCTTCATCCATGGAAGAAAACATTGAGTGATTTGGTAGTGTTTTAAGCTAGCAGGTTTTGTGGTATCCCTCAGGGTTCAATTCTAGGGCCTATGAAGTTTTTTTTCTGAAACTATGGGAAGAAGTTTTATTTTCTAGACCTGGATTTACCTCCTATGTTAATCTCTATAAATAACTGGGGCTGGCTTGAGCAGCATTTTTTTTTTTAATTATAGCTTCTGATGTTCCAATAGACTGATATTTACAAATCGAATATGTTTATTACTGCATGTAATTACAAATCTGAGAAGATTTACCAAAGAGAGAGTTAGAGAGTCTACCCCCTTTCATCCAAGAGAAAGTTAAAAAATCAACCTTCCTTTAAACCAATATATTTAAAAATTCAACCTTCCTTTAAATCAATATAGTTAAAAAATCTACCTTTCTTTAAAACAATAGGCAGTTAGAGTGTAGGCCCTGCTTTAAAATAAGAGAGCGCTAGAGTCTTTAAACTCTAGGAGAGTTAGTCTACCCTCCTTTAAACCAAAAAAGTGTTAAAGTTCACTGTTTTTCAAATTAAAAGACAGTTATAGAGTCTTCCCTCCTTTAAATCTAAAGAAAATGAGATAATATACCATCCTTTGAACCAACAGTTACAAGTCTGCCCAAATTTAAATCAAAATAGAGTAAGGGAGTCTATCTTCTTTAAACCAATAGGGAAGTAGAGAGACTATCCTTTTTTAAACTAATAGAGAGGTTTTTAGATAGAGGGCCCTATCGCACAACCTGCAAAAGGTGTGTTGCAATGCTTATCTATTTTCAGGCTTTGCGCCCTTGCCGTTAAAATAACATCAGAGTTTAGAAATATATTAACGCTGATGGGCATAGTGGTCTGGAAGTGAGGTGTGTTCAGGTAAATATCTGGCGTGTTTCTATCTAGGCGTCAGGTAATACAAAATATGACTGATCAAAACCCTGACAACAGTCAACAGTCAGCCGCTTCAGTGCGCATACAACCCCACTCATTGCTCACACATATGGTAGACCAATGTCCTCTGCTGAGACATGCAAAACTTTATATTAATGATATAATGATATAATGATATATGATTAAGATATTAATGCGCCAAAGTCAGAGCGCACCTGACTCTTAAAGGGAATGACAAGTAAAACGCTGATAACTTTATCTTATGTTACGCCCAAAATACACCCAAGATTAATTAACAGAATTAGTACATGCCTTTCATGCATTTTGAGCTGCGCAAGGTGTATTTTTTGCCCCCTCATGATACCAAAGACACACCAACACCCTAAATCAAGCTGCTAGAAGCACAATTGACCGGTGTGCTATAGATGGCTAAAATAGGTCTACCCACTTTCAATCCCAAAGAGAGTTGAGTAGAGTTAGACAGTCTATCCCCATTAAACCCATAATAATATAGTAGACCTTCCTTTAAACCAAAAGAGACTTAGTCTAACCTCCTTAAACCCAAAGAGATAAAGACTCTTCACTCTTTTAAACCAATAGAGAGTTCGAAAGTCTACCCACTTTTAAACCAAAATTTAGAATTAGATAGTGTACCCTCCTTCAAACCATTAGAGAGTTTACCCTTCTTCATACCAACAGGGAGATTGCGAGTGTACCATCCTTTAAATCAAAAGAGAGTCAGAGAGTGTTCTCTCCTTCATACCAACAAAGTTAGAGAGTCTGTCCTCTTTTAATCAAACCTAACAGTTCTGAGTTATAAGGCAAGGTGACAATTTTCAATATGTCTGGATATTTACAATAACTTTCTAAATATTTAAGGTGATAGAGTCTATCGCATTTTTTTTTATTTGTGGCTTTAAAGAAGATAAAACTTAGGTAAAAAGGGGATGTTGTACAGTATTTCAGTGATTCGGGCCAGTCCTTTTTCATTATTACTGAAAGGAATACTTTATACAATACACAAATTCACTTTATTTTAGGAATGCATGTTTCCCTTAATTCATTTGATCACATTTAACTTTTTTATCTAATATTTTATGTTCTTATTTACAATTTTAAACCAATTCTCCAAAAGACCAAGGACAGTCTGTAATACTTATAATTTCTGACAACTTTATTGTTTGGCAGCATTCATAAAGCTGACATACACATTTATACATGTTAATGTAGCTTAATGTCAGTTGCCTTGAAAGCCTTATGTAGATGATATGTTACTTTATGAATGCCTGCCACCCTACAGTTCTTGAACTAGCTGTTATTTATTTTCATGCATGGATTTCTGTTCCAGTTTTCCTTGAATGCTGCTGCATAACATTGACATGTCGTAGCACATATAGTCCTACAGAGTCAATAGAGTGTTATTAAAGTACATTCTTCAGTATAACAGCCTCAAAATTATGTAGGACATAATCTGTAATTACAATGCATCTGCCATTACTGCCATGTTAATTGATAGCCATGTCAGTGTTATGTAGCATGTTTCAAATGAGCATTTTTTTTTTCTTTATATCCCCTCATTTAAGTTTTTCCCAAGCCTACCTCCCTTGATTTCATTTTGTCTTATTTGGTACACTGTTAAAAGTATATATTGTTTGAGGGGTTCGTCAGATTGTGGAGAAACCTTTTAGGGAGCTTTAGGGAACCTTTAGGAAAGCTTAAAAGATTCCTCCACAGTTTTAATTTGAAGAAACCTTAAAAAGTTTCTCAGAGAACATATGCTTTTAACATTGTAGAACAAATCCAACCAATCACCAGTGGTTTCCTTCACTTGTATCTTTACTTTGGCCAGACTTGGGGGTACCTTCTTTGTTACCTGATTGATTACAAAACATTAGAGCAACTGGTGCTGGATTTAAAACCATCTTCTCTTGCATTTCAATGCAAACATTGTTGTAATGTGATGAGTCTCTTTTGTACTAAACCTAGGGGCCTCAGTGAAACCCCAAGAGTCCCATCCTAAGAGTCAAGAACCTCCACCTGAGCCAGCCCCTAGTGCTCCTGCCCCGGAACCCGTGCCAAAGGCAGCTCCCACCCCAACTCCACCTCCCACAACACAGCAGCCCAAGCCCCAAGGTCAGGCAGCACCCGTGCCAGCTCCAGGAAAGCCAACAGAACTGCCCCCGAAACCACAGCCTCCAAAGCCACTTCCCCCAAAGCCTGTGCCTCCAGTCCGGCGAAACTCCAAGCCTCAGATCCAACCAAAGCCCCAGACCCCACCTCCTGCCAAGGCCCATCCTAAGGCCCAGCCTGAAGGCGCAGGTCAGAGTCCTTCCCAGACAGATTCAGCCCCCACGCAGGTACAGTCCCCAGCCAAAACCCCCGCCAAGCCCCAGTCTCCTAACAAACCCCAGTCCCCAGCCAAACCCCAGGTCCAGCCCAAGCCTGTGCCTAAAGAGCAACCCCAGGTTGAAGCTCCACCTCAAAGAGCAGCTTCAACCGACACGGCACCGTCGGCTTCTGCGCCGTCACCTGCCCCTGCGCCATCACCTGCCCCTGGACCTGCCACGGCTCCGGCCCAGGCTCCTGTCGAGGAACAGCCAGCACCTCAGCAGAAGTCTTCACATCCATTCCTAAAGTAAGTTCTTAATGCACTACCTTCTAGCATTAGCATTCGCTGATATCCTCCTAATGTGTTGCGTTAGCTGCAGAATAATGCTGCAGTTGATTGGCGGCAGTTGGAAAAGAGGCATGGGCTCACTTGACACATGTTTTGGGTAAGGCATGCCGTTGTCCTGAGATTCCTAGTGGCGGGAAAATTGCAAGTGAAAAAGCAGGGCTAGTGACAGGTCTAGCAGCAACAGAAAAAAAACTATCATTAAAATAATCTTCTCATCTTCTTGTCTTCTTCTTCTCTTTCCAGCAAATCCCAGTCTCTGACCAATGCCTTCAATGCCTTCGGGGAGACCTTCCGCTCCAGCAATGAGGACGAAGCCAAGGCAGAGACCATCCGAAACTTGAGGAAGTCTTTCGCCAGCCTCTTCTCTGACTAGTGGCTGTTCCAACTTACGGTTCCAAGCTTGGCCGCAGACTTGATCGACGGAAGTGTGTCCTGGTCTGAGGTTAACTCCATGTAGCTGTATACATTGTACCCTCCTCCCAACTCTGCTGTAAATGTCTGAATGTCGATTCGCAAGTGGAGAGTGCCGTATGGTGATTGTCCCCGGCAAAGGTGTTGGTGTTTACATGTTTGATTTGCACTGGTCTGAAACATTGCCATCTGTACATGGAGGACAAGGAGGCGTGTCAGTGATGCATGGTTCTGAGGGGATTTCTGGATTCGGATTTTGGACGCGGTCGAAAGCGAGCGATCCTGATGGTTGCCGAGTGCTGAGGTTGTTCATTAACCCCTTGATGTTGTAGCCTTATCGTGGACGTGTGTTTAATTTACCCAAAGAGAAATATCTGTGAGTAGTCTCCCTCGTCTCTCCAGCGCAGTGTGTATATCTAGACGATCTGTTGTTATTAGCCGACGAGACATTAGTTAAACATTACCTCGATCAGACCAAGCACTTTCCTTTCCGAGATTCCTACAGTATGCAGTGCTTGGACTGGTCCGTTTCAATGCAGTAGTGGCGTTTCAGTGGAATGCCTGGTGTTCTGTGGTGTGGCTTGGGTCCGGCACATAACCGACATAACGTCAAGTTAATCATGAGTGCCATGTAGTATCCTTACATATTGTATATCGTACTGTACGTTCAGCATCTCAGGAGTTTCAGTTCTAAGTAAATCATTTATTTCTGGCGTCATATTGTTCACGTTGTGTTTCCTTCGTTCACAGTAGAACTGCTTTGCATGACCCGTGACGGTTGTTTTTTCTGTACAGGTCTCAATAAATATGTGGCACTCCATTCCACTAATTTACTGGTGACCTTTATGTGTTTAATGTTTTCTGTATGTCCTTTGGTTCTTTATTTTTCTGACAGGTTGAGCAACACCTAATAAGTTCATGTTGTTGATATGATGTAAGAATTACTGTGTCTTCGATTTTACAGGAGAAGAAAAACCTTTTAACCTTTAATAGAAATATTCATCACAACTGCCAGATCTATATCATGTCAAAAGTAAAAGAAAACAGCAAACATGGAAATACAAGGTTAATACGTGATAACAACAATATCTATTTTATCTTTTTTGTGGAAGCTCATTTGGTGGCTTTATTTGTAAATAAGTTTAGATTAACTAAGTTTAGATGTGCTTTGATTATTTAACTTGCAGATTTAGATTCAAAATACTTTTAAAAAGTTTGAATTCACTTATCATTTTATTTACAAGCACGTAGACACTGGGAGGAACAGTAAGTTGTACAATGAAGACTTGTATTGAATTGTATATTATATACGACTGCAGTGGCGTGAAAAAGTATTTGACCCCTTTCAGATTTCTTTTTGTTTTTTTGCTTTTTTGTCATGCTTACTTGTGAAAAAGTAATTGACCCCCATGAATTTACTGTGATTAACTACATTTTTAATTTCATTTTCAAAGTTCAATTTCACTACAACAATCAGGAATGATTACTGCTAGACCTGTAGACCTGAAGCAGGATAAAAAATCTCAAAATGCAACTCACTATGCCCCAATCGACATCTATCGGTCTGGAAACGGTTGTGAGCCACATTAAGAGCTATTATTTACAAAGGAAAAATCCCAGGAGTGACCGGTCGACCTAAATTACTTTAAAAGGGGATGGACAACTCATCCAGGAGGTCACAAAAGAACCCAGAACAATATCTAAAGAACTGCAGGTCTCATTTTCCTTAGATTATGATTTAATTATAAGAAAGAGACTGGGCAAAACATGGCCTCCATGGGAGAGGTCTAAGGCAAAATCCACTGCTGAACAACAACAACACAAAGACCCATCTTACATTTACCAAAAAACACCTTGATTATCCCCAGGACTTTGGGCAAATATTCTGTGGGCTGACGAAAGTGCAACTTTTTGGAAGGTGGGTGTCTCATTACATCTGGCGTAAAACTAACACATAATTTAAGAAACAGAACATCAACAGGACCTAGGCAACCTGCGATGATGGATGGAACCATGGATTTCTGCTCTCTATTTGTGTTTGTGACCTTAAGCTCAGGTGTGCTTGGGTTCTGCAGCAGGACAATGATCTGAAGCTGTAGCAAGTTCATCTTGGGAATAGTTAAAAAAAAAAAAAAAACTAAATAAAGCTTTTAAACCTTCACAAAGTTATTAGGTTTAGGGGCAAATGTTTTTTTTTCTTTACATAGGGCCAAATTAAATATATTTTTCCTTAATAAATAAAATAATAATTTAAAAACGTGTTTTGTTAATCTGAAAAATATATGTTTGATAAAAAAAAAAAAAAACTAAATAAATCTGTAGGGAGAAAATACTTTTTCACTGCAGTGTAAGTATATATCTATAAATAAACTACAAATAGTATTTTTAATTGTTTTTGTCAGTAAGGGTATGAGTATGAAATATCCTTTTCTCATAATGTTTTGTGATATTACACATTCATTTTATGTAATTGCTGTTACAATTACATTACATTATTGATGTATTACAGCTGGTGATTGTAGAATAATCTACAGCTTGCCCCACTTCGGTCTCCCTTCATCTTAAGTGTCTGTTATATAAATTACAGTTATATATATTTGCAATGCAATATGTTTTTGATGCTTTCTGTTTATCAGTATTACAATACCTTCACTTCAGTTTTGACTCATTAAATAAGTGTTATAACAGTAAAAAAAGCAGTAGAAGTTCATGAAAATATAAAGTTTGTTTTGATTTTAAGTCTCTGGACAGAGGATCGTGAAGCAGAATCATGCAGCAGTTTACAGTACATGACTCTGGATCTCCAGCAGGTGGCACCAGATTATCATACTCCACACCTGCACTCTGAATCAGGCTGTACATCATTCAGATCATTAGGAGTGACAGAAGCTAGAGGATCCTGCTGACCTCTCTTTACCTTGTGGTTGTATTGAAAAGTGGTTGTATTGTTTTATTATACAGTTTATTTTTGTGCTCTGATACTTAAATGCCAATTAAACTGTGCTATATATGTGTATATATATATATATATATATATATATATATATATACATATCAGTTTATCTGATTTTACTATTTATAATGATATGTTTGAGTAAAACGAAAATTGTTGTTTTATTTTATAAACTACAGACAACATTTCTCCCAAATTCCAAATAAAAATATTGTCATTTAGAGCATTTATTTGCAGAAAATAAGAAATTATTTTCTGCAAATTCATAAAGCTTTAAGATTTCAGAAATCAATAATCGGTAGAATAACCCTGTTTTTTAATCACAGTTTTCAGGCATCTTGGCACACTGCTTTTAGATAACTTTATGCCACTCCTGGTGCAACAATTCAAGCAGTTCAGCTTGATTTGATGGCTTGTAATACTCCGTCTTCCTTTTGATTATATTACAATATCAATTTGGTAAAATCAAAGAAACTCATAATTTTTAGCTGGTATTTTAGAGCTTTATGTGTTTTAATAGTTTCTTTAGCCGTAACATTAAAAACCACTGATAGGTGAATGCAAGTAACTCTGGTTATCTTAAATTCAGTGGATTTTTTATTATTTAAAAATGATTTGCATTGTAAATAAATATTAAAGTCCCCAAACTATTAGAAAAAAAAACAAATGTGTTTAAGAGCATCAGTTGTGTTTTGAAGAGGTAGAGTTGGTATACAGTGAATAGCCCTATTTGAGTAATGCTCTAATCCATATTTACTCAAGTCAGTTTTTACAGTTGTTTATGTGGGGTTTATTTCATTATTAATAGACCAGTAGCAACCCTACCAAAATGACATGGACTACAATATTTTTTACATTGATGTCCATTGAAAGTTAATGATGTTAATCATTTTAATGATATGTTTATGATATTTGTCATTATGGAGATATTTGAGTATTTTTTAATGACAGTGAAACACAAATTCTACAAAATATGAAATGCTTCTCAACGCTAAATATGTCAGTATGTGTGTGAGTGCAAAAATAAAAAACACAAAGTGAAAACAGTCGACGGTACGCTTTTAAGTGTGAGAAAAGTCATTTAAGTGTGCGATCGCTGCCAGCGCCCCACCCCTCGACCCCTCACCCCCTCATTGTGCTTATGAACACCTCAAAGGCACCACAAAGGCGCCATAAAGATACGTCTCAGAAGCTAAAAGCATCTCATGTGTATGGGAACAAACATCAAATCAGCTACAGAATATACGAGCGGTGTTCGAAATCTAAAGGTAGACTCTAGATACAAACGTGGGAACATCTGACACCTGACATCTGACATGTACCTGTATGTAATCTTCTGTAACTTTGCGGTCACCAGGTGAATACATGAATAACCTTGAAGATCTTACTCGAATGGCACCCCAAGGATGCCCGTTATTGGGTTAAGTTCATACAGCGAGTGAACAAATAAGAAACTGGTTTGTGATTGGCTAGCCAACTGAGTCAGCTCCAAAATATCAGGCAGGTCTTGTGGATTTTCTTCAGTTTGTTTCCAGTGTTCAGTACTGAGCAAACCTGCTCCAAGGTAAGACAAATAAATAAACAAGTGATCCAGCTTTACCCTTTAACTTCTGAAGAAGTGTTAACCCATCTCTACCAATCGACAGAAAGATGTTCAGCTAATAATATCCACTGGAGGGCGTTGTGTCGTTCAGTAGTATGCTTTTTCAGTGTTTATCCATAAATCACTCCACATCAGTGGCGTGCACAGACATTTTGGGGGGCAAGTGCTCAGAGTGGAAAAAGGGCACTTTTAGCGCACATGGTGCTGTATGAGACATTTTACTGCACTACAAAATGATTTCATGTTGGGCTTAGAGGGCAAACGGTAGGATTTTATTTGATGTGTATGTTACCTGGCTGGTGGGACACGGGGGAGAAGAAGCCTATCTGTTGCCGTGCGTACTGTGCTGAAGACTCGCTGAACTGAACTGCTGCTGCAGCGCATCTAGTGTGCCTTGCGCGCGACTGCGTGGGGTCACGTGACAGAGGAAGAGAGAGGTCGGGTGTGTGCGAGCTGATTTCAGGGCATTCTGTTTTCACTCGTTTTAAATCGCTCAGGTTTTCAAAAGATCATTTCAAACCGGCCTCAGTAAAATCTTAATAATAATAATAATATTATTAGTTCAAAAGGGCACTTTGGTTGATAAAGGGCAGAGTTGGTGGTGCTTTAGCACCACCTGATGTCTATGTCTGCACGCCTCTGCTCCACATGTTGATTGTTTTTGGTTTTTGACTTCAAAAATTTCAGCATATTGTAGATTCAGAGGTTTTGATTAATCAAACTATGCAACACTTTATTATAATAATTTATATTTGCAATTTGCATTCTGATATTACCACAAATACTCAAAATTTAAAGTATTCCCATTTATTACTCAAGTAGATGTTACATACTAGAGTTTTAAAATATCGCAGTAGAAGCTGAAGTATCAACTCAAGCTTTTTATTTAGGTAAAAGTGTAAAAGTACTGGTTTCAAAAGTACTTAAAGTATAAAATAAACGTAAAAATAAAAGTAATGTATGGGGGAAAAAATGGCATTAAGAACAAAATCTTAGGGCACGCCACACGAGAATACAGTGCACAACCCCTCCCCCCTACTAATCATCTGAGTAACTAATTCCTCTCTAGGTCTACTGCAGCGTATGAAGCTTTTATTTTCTTGTTCACATTTCCCTTCCACCTCAAAATACATTTATGTTCCACCTGAACAGTTTTCCTGTGTTAAAACAAAATTTTCTTAACATTAAAACACAGTTCCCTCTTTAGACTCTAGTAGATAATAGAGTGTTTTAAGAGTTTTACACATTTCTGACGTGACGTGTGCAGGTGTGATGGATCACATTATAAACCAATAGGGTGTCGGAATGGTATATGTATTTTTTACTTGATGTCTCATTGATGCTATAGAGGCCCCATCACACACCGTACAGGACTTGAAGAAGTATCTGCTGTTAATGTTGGTCTCGGTGGCTGATATCACCGGTCACAGTAAGAGGCCTCACAGGAAGCCCAGGGAGAGTCCATGCCTCCAAGTGTCAGAGCTCTTTTGGCAACAAGAGTGGTGCCTACACACTACTAAACAAGCTGATTTAATGTTATGGCTGATCTGTGTGTAATAAATGCTCCAACACGACAACTTCCAATCAATAAATCATCTCTTCTACAGGCTGATACTGGAAAGTCCAACCAGCAAACCATGAGGAGTGCCACCTATACAGATGGTGAAATCTGCCACTCTGAGCTGTAATACACCCAACCCACACAGGGCACATGACTATGACTGTTCAGTCAGTAAAAGGGAAATTCCATCATGTTTCATTTGTTTTTATTTATGTATAATTCAGTGTTTAATTCAGAGTGGTTGAAATGTAAACAAAGTTAGTCAGAGAGGAAATTTGTTGTGAGATGATTCATTTTAGAAAAGATATAAATGCCAACACTGCACGACACTGTGCAATTACATTTTTTAAAATGTTTATTTACAATCCAAAATTACTAGTGAAACTACATGTTTTCTGAGTTAATGGAATACTCAAAATAAATTACTAAAATAAAAGAAAATGTGAACAAAAAAAAAAACTATTTACTGCGTATAACACACAACACACTGAATGTATCCCTTCAGCAAGAGTACATTTGTACATTTACAATATATAGTACAAGTCAAACGTTTGGACACAATGTTTTTCTTTGTTTATTTACATTTTATTTAATTTTTTGCATTGTAGATTAATTTTAAAGACATGAAAACAGTTTAGGAACAAATATTAAATTAATAGTAAACAAAAAAAAAAAACAGTGTTGTCCTCCACATTAATCCCCTGATCTAAACTTGATTAACTGAGATGGTGATTTGAGGTGATTTGGGATGAGCTGGAGCTTCATAGTGTGAAAGAAAAAGCAGCAACTATTGTTCAGCACCTCCAGGAACTCCTTCCTTTAAGATGCTGAGAAAACTATTCCAGGTGACTCTCCCTCATGAAGACACTGAGATTAAAATACCAAGAGTGCAGATCTGTCCTCAAAGATAAATGTATAAAGTATAAACATATTCTCATATTTTTCTCAATAATTTATAAATAATTGTAAAACATTTTTAAAAACAACTCCGCACCAGTGTCTTTGTTTCCTGCCATTTTCACCCAACAACCACTATGAATGTCAGCTGAATTTCTAAGCTCTTTATAAAGTATTTTTTAGTGTGAAACAGACTTCAGTAATGTAACAGCCGAGAAATGCTGCCTAGAGTTTGGAATCCAGCAACTTTCAAAAACAAATGAAATGGTGGAAACCAATGCAGGTGCAGCAGCAAGTGTGGCTGGAGAACGTGCAGTGAAGTGTGTGTGTTGGCGTACATAATCGCCTTCAAATGAGCTCTCAGTTGTGGTGGCACAGCCGACAGAGCACAGGGACTTTCTTTTTTAAACGCAGATATTTTGTTTCTAGTGCCAGTAATCGAGTTGTTTCTCCAAAATTCAATCCTTTTCTTATTGTTATTTATTGACTTTTTACAGTTAACAATAAACAAATAGGTGCTATAGGAAGAGAGGAGTGGATTAAGGCAGGAAGTGAGGATTGATTGCACGATGAGGCTTCAAACAAACACACAAATTGAATCTAAGATTCTAAAGTCACAATATGAGTTTCTGGATGCTGGCTGCCCAATAAATCTGATTTTGGTAGATTTGGTAGACCTAAACCACCCTGTGAGTAAGGTTTTTAAACCATTTTAATACTTATTCTGGGAGGTTTACCATCCCATATAAAAGGAAAAATAAGTTTATGGACATATTTTATACACTCAGTGGCCACTTTATTAGGTACACCTGTCCAACTGCTCATTAACGCAAATGTTGAATCAGCCAATCACATGGCAGCAACTCAATGCATTTAGGAATGGCCAAGACAATCTGCTGCAGTTCAAACCGAGCATTAGAATGGAGAAGAAAAGTGATTTAAGTGACTTGAACTTTGAACATGGCATGGTTGTTGGTACCAGACGGGCTGGTCTGAATATTTCAGGAACTGCTGATCTACTGGGATTTTCACACACAACCATCTCTAGTGTTTACAGAGAATGATCTAAAAAAGAGAAAACATCCAGTGAGCCTTGTTGATGCCAGAGGTCAGAGGAGAACGCCCAGACTAGTTCAACCTGATAGAACGGCAACAGTAACTCAAATAACCACTCGTTACAACCAAGGTCTGCAGAAGAGCATCTCTGAACATCAGCATGACATGTCCAACCTTGAGGCAGAGAACAGGAAACTGAGGCTACAATTAGCACAGGGTCATCAAAAGTGGACAATTAGAAAATTTGGCGTCAACAACATGAAAGCATGGATCCATCCTGCCTTGTATCACCGGTTCAGGCTGGTGGTGGGGGTGCAGTGATGGTGTGGGGGATATTTTTCTGCCACACTTTGGGCCCAATAGTACCAATTGAGCATTGTGTCACATCAATGCCACAGCCTACCTGAGTATTGTTGCTGACCATGTCCATCCCTTTATGATCACAGTGTACCATCTTCTGATGCTACTTCCAGCAGGATAATGCTCCATGTCATAGTCAAGTGCAAATTATCTCAGACTGGTTTCTTGAACACGACAATGAGTTCTGTACTGTACTTGAATGGCCTCCACAGTGACCAGATCTCAATCCAATAGAGCAGCTTTGGGATGTGGTGGAATGGGAGATTCGCATCGTGGATGTGCAGCAGACAAATCTGCAGCAACTGCGTGATGCTATCATGTTAATTTGGATCAGAATCTCTGAGGAATGTTTCCAGTACCTTGTTGAATCTATGCCACAAAGGATTAAGGCAGTTCTGAAGGCAAAAGGGGGTCCAACCCGGTAGTATTTTAGAGATGCAAGCCTGCAGGAGGCGCTCATCTCTGGATGAAATCCACAGAATACTAAAAATGAGCAGAATACCCCTACATTCTTAGACCAAGTAATATTGTACCTGATGTCCGCTACAAGGCAGTGAAGCACCTACTTCATGATATGGGGCGTGGCCATTCTAGAGGAGGTGTGGCTAAGCTGCAAAAAAAATGAATGAAACAGATGCAAGCGTAAGGATTAAAATATGTTTTTACACTTTGTGCGACAATGACAACACTTCCCATTGTCTTCTACCATCAAATACCTTTTATCCCATTTGTGAGGGAACTGGGCACTTCATCATTTTCTCTTTTACCTGTAGGAGAACATCCTCTACAGCACTGCATCCCATTTTCTCTACTACTGACTAGTAGAGGGTGGCACAGAAGGCACTCAATGGCATCACCCATAGATGAGTGCTCATTAAGACACATTATCAAAACTGTTTGTGATTTAGAATTACACCATCATATTTAATTGCAAAAAAGGGGATTCTACTAGCACTCGGTCACTTTTTTCCTTACAAGAAGGGCAGCTTGTAGGGAGCTCTGACTCTTTCTTTCCATTCTAGAGGCCACTTTAGGACATGGAGTTGGGCAAGGGTGGTTGCCCCCCCTGCACGCCTCCCACCACCCTGAATCTGTCAGTGCTACAAGAGACAATGTAATGTATCTTTCAACAACAATACTTAAATTATTACACACACAAAAAAATGAAATGTCTCAGAAGAACAGGAAACATTAAACATACCTGGAATTGCCTGTTTAAAATCACTGTGGTATGTAATGTTACTGGCAGTACTTCAAACCTCAAACGAATTTAAATAATAATGACATGCAAATGTTCCCAGCCCACATAAAATCATTTACAAGCCTCCGTGTTGGTTTACTACACCTCCTCTGACAGACGCTTACTCAACGATGCAGTCATAACAGGTAGTTTTGTGGTAAGGGTGCACAAATAAAAGAGAGAAAACTTCAACATGTTTATTGGTTTTGATGAGAAAACATGACAGTTTTCTCTCAGCTAGCTCTGACATTATTAACAGGTATATATGCACTGTGAATTTGTTTATATATGTGTATAAAACTCAAAATCTGCCTAAATATCTTCATTAACATGTTTTGTGAGCTTCTCTGCAGGGCCTGTGGGTGACGCCAGCTCTGTGGTCAGGAACCCGTTGTGGGTGGTTCGTGCAGAAGTCCCACAGAGACTTCCCACAGATTAAGATCATACACATATATGTCTATATTATACTATATGAAGCACGTATGTGATTCGCTAAAGTGGACAGCAAAGTTTTGTAGTGTTTCAGTTCTTGTTTCTGTTCATAGTAGATATCATTATGTTTAAATTGTATTATGATACATTATTATTATTAATAATAATGTTATTCTTATTTTTATTATTATTATTATATGCTTAAAGATCTTAATGCAGCTTAATGCTAATAATCTCATCCTTTATGATGAAATCAGAGTTGATCAGTGTTTTATAATGAATCATTTTACACCAAACCCACTTTAACTGTGTGTGATTGTTTTTTTTGTTTTTGTTGTTTTTGTTGTTTTTTTTTGGATAAAAACCACTGAAAAATAACGTCATTTTCTCATTACATCTAATTTTAGAAATAATAATAACAACATAGAGATGATTAGTGGGAGCACTATTTAAAAATATATATATATATATTATTAAGATTAATCTCGTTTGTTAGGGATATTTCCATTAACTGAATAAATATTAGGGGTCAAAAACAAAAAGAACAAAAGTTATCTGGTGTCAGTGGAGTAAAGAATCTACAAGAAACCCATTGAGAAAAAACACCTAAAAAAGTGAGATCTCCTTCCCCAACCAATATTATTTTACCTTTAGTGCTTCAAACATGTTTATATGATGTTTTAAACCAAATAATATCAGTGAATGACTCAAAAGTGTCCACAGAAAAAGTGTGAAACTACCTGCACTCAAACTAAAACTAGATATGGCACTACTTTATAAAGTTTTTATTTTACTTGCACATTTTTACTAAGTAGTTATTTTGCATTAAACATTTTTATTTATTAAGACTAAAACGTTTATATTTTTGTATATAGTTTTCCTTGTGTGTCCTGATCAAAATATAAAAAGGCATAGGCTGCTCTGAGTGTCAGGTTTTTAGTATCTACATGTATCCTAAAGGTGTGAATATCAAGAAAAAGAAGTCCACCTGATGCTCTCCATGTATTTTATCACAGCAATAAGCCATGTAATGAACTATCTTCAATATCCTTATGATTTTAACTCATAAACACTCTAGTCTAACCATTTTTGAAAAGATATCTTAGGTGTATATGTATTTAAAGTCTATATATTCAAAAATAAGTAAAAAAAAAAAAAAAGGCGCTTGTTAAAATGTTGACCAAAACAATATAACAATTTTGTTTCCTTTTACATTTTAAATGATTATATTTTTGAGCAGCTATATGGCTTCTGGAGTAAAAGAGCTCAGGACATGTGGCTGTCTGATATAATTACTGACCTAAAAAAGGGACTGAAAGAAAAAGAAAAAACACACCAAAACAGCCTAGAGTTCAAAGGGTTAAAGGCCTAATTGAGGAGGTTCTGTCTGTGAGTAGCTGGAGTGTGTACTGGTCGGGGTGTGAGCGGGTCTGCAGTGTGTACTGGTCGGGGTGTGAGCGGGTCTGGAGTGTGTACTGGTCGGGGTGTGAGGGGCTGGAGTGTTCTGGTAGGAGTGTGAGGGGCTGGAGTGTGTACTGGTCGGGGTGTGAGCGGGGCTTTAGTGTGTTCTGGTAGGGGTGTGAGGAGCTGGAGTGTGTTCTGGTCGGGGTGTGAGGAGCTGGAGTGTGTTCTGGTCGGGGTGTGAGGAGCTGGAGTGTGTTCTGGTCGGGGTGTGAGGAGCTGGAGTGTGTTCTGGTCGGGGTGTAAGAGGAGCTGGAGTGTGTTCTGGTCGGGGTGTGAGGAGCTGGAGTGTGTTCTGGTCGGGGTGTGAGGAGCTGGAGTGTGTACTGGTCGGGGTGTGAGGGGCTGGAGTTTACTGGTTGGGGTGTGAGGGGCTGGAGTGTGTTCTGGTCGGGGTGTAAGGGCTGGAGTGTGTTCTGGTAGGAGTGTGGGGGGCTGGAGTGTGTACTGGTAGGAGTGTGAGGGGCTGGAGTGTGTTTTGGTAGGAGTGTGAGGGGCTGGAGTGTGTACTGTTTGGGGTGTGAGGGGCAGGAGTGTGGGGGGCTGGAGTGTGTACTGGTAGGAGTGTAAGGGGCTGGAGTGTGTTTTGGTCGGGGTGTGAGAGGGGCTGGAGTGTGTTTTGGTCGGGGTGTGAGAGGAGCTGGAGTGTGTACTGGTCTGGGTGTGAGGAGCTGGAGTGTACTGCTGGGGAGGGGGGGTGGTGTGAGGGGCTGAAGTGTGTTCTGGTAGGAGTGTGAGGGGCTGGAGTGTATTGGTCCGGGTGTGAGGAGCTTTGGAGGAGTTTTGGTTGAGGTGTGAGAGGGGCTGGAGTGTGTACTGGTCGGGGTGTAAAAGGGGCTGGAGTGTGTCTTGGTCGGGGTGTGTGAGGGGCTGGAGTGTGTACTGGTCGGGGTGTGAGCGGGTCTGGAGTGTGTACTGGTCGGGTGTGAGCGGGGCTGGAGTGTTCTGGTCGGGGTGTAAGAGAAGCTGGAGTGTTCTGGCCGGGGTGTGAGAGGAGCTGGAGTCTTCTGGTCGGGGTGTGAGAGGGGCTGGAGTGTACTGGTCGGGGTGTGAGAGGGGCTGGAGTGTACTGGTCGGGGTGTGAGAGGGGCTGGAGTGTACTGGTCGGGGTGTGAGCGGGGCTGGAGTGTACTGGTCGGGGTGTGTGAGGGGCTGGAGTGTACTGGTCGGGGTGTGAGAGGGGCTGGAGTGTACTGGTCGGGGTGTGAGAGGGGCTGGAGTGTACTGATCGGGGTGTAAGAGGAGCTGGAGTGTGTTCTGGTCGGGGTGTGAGGAGCTGGATTGTACTGGTCAGGGTGTGAGAGGAAAAAAAAAGGCGCTTGTTAAAATGTTGACCAAAACAATATAACAATTTTGTTTCCTTTTACATTTTAAATGATTATATTTTTGAGCAGCTATATGGCTTCTGGAGTAAAAGAGCTCAGGACATGTGGCTGTCTGATATAATTACTGACCTAAAAAAGGGACTGAAAGAAAAAGAAAAAACACACCAAAACAGCCTAGAGTTCAAAGGGTTAAAGGCCTAATTGAGGAGGTTCTGTCTGTGAGTAGCTGGAGTGTGTACTGGTCGGGGTGTGAGCGGGTCTGCAGTGTGTACTGGTCGGGGTGTGAGCGGGTCTGGAGTGTGTACTGGTCGGGGTGTGAGGGGCTGGAGTGTTCTGGTAGGAGTGTGAGGGGCTGGAGTGTGTACTGGTCGGGGTGTGAGCGGGGCTTTAGTGTGTTCTGGTAGGGGTGTGAGGAGCTGGAGTGTGTTCTGGTCGGGGTGTGAGGAGCTGGAGTGTGTTCTGGTCGGGGTGTGAGGAGCTGGAGTGTGTTCTGGTCGGGGTGTGAGGAGCTGGAGTGTGTACTGGTCGGGGTGTAAGAGGAGCTGGAGTGTGTTCTGGTCGGGGTGTGAGGAGCTGGAGTGTGTTCTGGTCGGGGTGTGAGGAGCTGGAGTGTGTACTGGTCGGGGTGTGAGGGGCTGGAGTTTACTGGTTGGGGTGTGAGGGGCTGGAGTGTGTTCTGGTCGGGGTGTAAGGGCTGGAGTGTGTTCTGGTAGGAGTGTGGGGGGCTGGAGTGTGTACTGGTAGGAGTGTGAGGGGCTGGAGTGTGTTTTGGTAGGAGTGTGAGGGGCTGGAGTGTGTACTGTTTGGGGTGTGAGGGGCAGGAGTGTGGGGGGCTGGAGTGTGTACTGGTAGGAGTGTAAGGGGCTGGAGTGTGTTTTGGTCGGGGTGTGAGAGGGGCTGGAGTGTGTTTTGGTCGGGGTGTGAGAGGAGCTGGAGTGTGTACTGGTCTGGGTGTGAGGAGCTGGAGTGTACTGCTGGGGAGGGGGGGTGGTGTGAGGGGCTGAAGTGTGTTCTGGTAGGAGTGTGAGGGGCTGGAGTGTATTGGTCCGGGTGTGAGGAGCTTTGGAGGAGTTTTGGTTGAGGTGTGAGAGGGGCTGGAGTGTGTACTGGTCGGGGTGTAAAAGGGGCTGGAGTGTGTTTTGGTCGGGGTGTGTGAGGGGCTGGAGTGTGTACTGGTCGGGGTGTGAGCGGGTCTGGAGTGTGTACTGGTCGGGTGTGAGCGGGGCTGGAGTGTTCTGGTCGGGGTGTAAGAGAAGCTGGAGTGTTCTGGCCGGGGTGTGAGAGGAGCTGGAGTCTTCTGGTCGGGGTGTGAGAGGGGCTGGAGTGTACTGGTCGGGGTGTGAGAGGGGCTGGAGTGTACTGGTCGGGGTGTGAGAGGGGCTGGAGTGTACTGGTCGGGGTGTGAGCGGGGCTGGAGTGTACTGGTCAGGGTGTGTGAGGGGCTGGAGTGTACTGGTCGGGGTGTGAGAGGGGCTGGAGTGTACTGGTCGGGGTGTGAGAGGGGCTGGAGTGTACTGATCGGGGTGTAAGAGGAGCTGGAGTGTGTTCTGGTCGGGGTGTGAGGAGCTGGATTGTACTGGTCAGGGTGTGAGAGGAGCTGGAGTGTGTACTGGTCGGGGTGTGAGGAGCTGGAGTGTACTAGTCGGGGTGTAAGAGGAGCTGGAGTGTGTTCTGGTCGGGGTGTGGGAGGAGCTGGAGTGTGTACTGGTCGGGGTGTGAGGAGCTGGAGTGTACTGGTCGGGGTGTGAGAGGAGCTGGAGTGTGTACTGGTCGGGGTGTGAGGAGCTGGAGTGTACTGGTCCGGGTGTAAGGAGCTGGAGTGTACTGGTGGGGGGGTGTGAGGGGCTTGAGTGTACTGGTCGAGGTGTGAGAGGAGCTGGAGTGTGTACTGGTCGGGGTGTGAGGAGCTGGAGTGTACTGGTCCGGGTGTAAGGAGCTGGAGTGTACTGGTGGGGGGGGTGTGAGGGGCTGGAGTGTGTACTGGTAGGAATGTGAGGGGCTGGAGTGTGTTTTGGTCAGGGTGTGAGAGGGGCTGGAGTGTGTACTGGTCGGGGCGTGAGGGGCTGGAGTGTACTGGTCGGGGTGTGAGAGGGGCTGGAGTGTACTGGTCGGGGTGTGTGAGGGGCTGGAGTGTACTGGTCGGGGTGTGTGAGGGGCTGGAGTGTACTGGTCGGGGTGTGTCAGGGGCTGGAGTGTACTGGTCGGGGTGTGAGAGGGGCTGGAGTGTTCTGGTCGGGGTGTGAGGGGCTGGAGTGTGTTCTGGTCGGGGTGTGAGGGGCTGGAGTGTGTTCTGGTCGGGGTGTGAGAGAAGCTGGAGTGTTCTGGCCGTGGTGTGAGAGGAGCTGGAGTGTTCTGGTCGGGGTGTGAGAGGGGCTGGAGTGTGTTCTGGTCGGGGTGTGAGGGGCTGGTGTGTACTGGTCGGGGTGTGAGAGGAGCTGGAGTGTGTTCTGGTGGGGGTGTGAGGGGCTGGAGTGTACTGGTCGGGGTGTGAGCGGGTCTGGAGTGTGTACTGGTCGGGTGTGAGCGGGGCTGGAGTGTTCTGGTCGGGGTGTGAGAGGGGCTGGAGTGTGTTTTGGTCGGGGTGTAAGAGAAGCTGGAGTGTTCTGGCCGGGGTGTGAGAGGAGCTGGAGTCTTCTGGTCGGGGTGTGAGAGGGGCTGGAGTGTGTTCTGGTCGGGGTGTGAGAGGGGCTGGAGTGTACTGGTCAGGGTGTGAGAGGGGCTGGAGTGTACTGGTCGGGGTGTGAGCGGGGCTGGAGTGTACTGGTTGGGGTGTGTGAGGGGCTGGAGTGTACTGGTCGGGGTGTGAGAGGGGCTGGAGTGTGTACTGGTCGGGGTGTGAGGAGCTGGAGTGTGTTCTGGTCGGGGTGTGAGGAGCTGGATTGTACTGGTCAGGGTGTGAGAGGAGCTGGAGTGTGTACTGGTCGGGGTGTGAGGAGCTGGAGTGTACTGGTCTGGGTGTAAGAGGAGCTGGAGTGTGTTCTGGTCGGGGTGTGGGAGGAGCTGGAGTGTGTACTGGTCGGGGTGTGAGGAGCTGGAGTGTACTGGTCGGGGTGTGAGAGGAGCTGGAGTGTGTACTGGTCGGGGTGTGAGGAGCTGGAGTGTACTGGTCCGGGTGTAAGGAGCTGGAGTGTACTGGTCGGGGTGTGAGAGGGGCTGGAGTGTTCTGGTCGGGGTGTGAGGGGCTGGAGTGTGTTCTGGTCGGGGTGTGAGGGGCTGGAGTGTGTTCTGGTCGGGGTGTGAGAGAAGCTGGAGTGTTCTGGCCGTGGTGTGAGAGGAGCTGGAGTGTTCTGGTCGGGGTGTGAGAGGGGCTGGAGTGTGTTCTGGTCGGGGTGTGAGGGGCTGGTGTGTACTGGTCGGGGTGTGAGAGGAGCTGGAGTGTGTTCTGGTCGGGCTGTGAGGGGCTGGAGTGTACTGGTCGGGGTGTGAGGGGCTGGAGTGTGTTCTGGTCGGGGTGTGAGGGGCTGGTGTGTACTGGTCGGGGTGTGAGAGGAGCTGGAGTGTGTACTGGTCGGGGTGTGAGGAGCTGGAGTGTACTGGTTGGGGTGTAAGAGGAGCTGGAGTGTCCTGGTCGGGGTGTGAGAGGCTGGAGTGTTCTGGTCGGGGTGTAAAAGGGGCTGGAGTGTGTTCTGGTCGGGGTGTGAGGAGCTGGAGTGTGTACTGGTCGGGGTGTCAGCGGGTCTGTAGTGTGTACTGGTCGGGTGTGAGCGGGGCTGGAGTGTTCTGGTCGGGGTGTGAGAGGGGCTGGAGTGTGTTTTGGTCGGGGTGTGTGAGGGGCTGGAGTGTTCTGGTCAGGGTGTGAGGGGCTGGAGTGTGTTCTGGTCGGGGTGTAAGAGAAGCTGGAGTGTTCTGGCCGGGGTGTGAGAGGAGCTGGAGTGTTCTGGTCGGGGTGTGAGAGGGGCTGGAGTGTGTTCTGGTCGGGGTGTGAGAGGGGCTGGAGTGTACTGGTCGGGGTGTGAGAGGGGCTGGAGTGTACTGGTCGGGGTGTGAGCGGGGCTGGAGTGTACTGGTCGGGGTGTGTGAGGGGCTGGAGTGTGTACTGGTCGGGGTGTGAGAGGGGCTGGAGTGTACTGGTCAGGGTGTGGGAGGAGCTGGAGTGTGTACTGGTCGGGGTGTGAGGAGCTGGAGAGTACTGGTCCGGGTGTAAGGAGCTGAAGTGTACTGGTGGGGGGGTGTGAGGGGCTGGAGTGTGTTCTGGTCAGGGTGTGAGGAGCTGGAGTGTGTACTGGTCGGGGTGTGAGCGGGTCTGGAGTGTGTACTGGTCGGGTGTGAGCGGGTCTGGAGTGTGTTCTGGTCGGGGTGTGAGATTAGCTGGAGTGTGTTCTGGTCGGGGTGTGAGATTAGCTGGAGTGTTCTGGCCGGGGTGTGAGAGGAGCTGGAGTGTTCTGGTGGGGGTGTGAGAGGGGCTGGAGTGTTCTGGTCGGGGTGTGAGAGGGGCTGGAGTGTGTACTGGTCGGGGTGTGAGAGGGGCTGGAGTGTACTGGTTGGGGTGAGAGAGGGGCTGGAGTGTACTGGTCTGGGTGTGAGGGGCTGGAGTGTGTTCTGGTCGGGGTGTGAGAGGAGCTGGAGTCTGTTCTGGTCGGGGTGTGAGGGGCTGGAGTGTACTGGTTGGGGTGAGAGAGGGGCTGGAGTGTACTGGTCTGGGTGTGAGGGGCTGGAGTGTGTTCTGGTCGGGGTGTGAGAGGAGCTGGAGTCTGTTCTGGTCGGGGTGTGAGGGGCTGGAGTGTACTGGTCGGGGTGTAAGCGGGGCTGGAGTGTTTTGGTTGGGGTGTGAGCGGGGCTGGAGTGTACTGGTCAGGGTGTGAGGGGCTGGAGTGTGTTCTGGTCGGGGTGTGAGGGGCTGGAGTGTTCTGGTAGGAGTGAGAGGGGCTGGAGTGTACTGGTTGGGGTGTGAGGGGCTGGAGTGTACTGGTCGGGGTGTGAGGGGCTGGAGTGTTCTGGTAGGAGTGAGAGGGGCTGGAGTGTTCTGGTAGGAGTGAGAGGGGCTGGAGTGTACTGGTCGGGGTGTGAGGGGCTGGAGTGTACTGGTCGGGGTGTGAGGGGCTGGAGTGTTCTGGTAGGAGTGAGAGGGGCTGGAGTGTACTGGTCGGGGTATGAGGGGCTGGAGTGTGTTCTGGTCGGGGTGTGAGAGGAGCTGGAGTGTTCTGGTCGGGGTGTGAGGAGCTGGAGTGTGTTCTGGTCGGGGTGTGAGAGGAGCTGGAGTGTGTACTGGTCGGGGTGTGAGGAGCTGGAGTGTGTACTGGTCGGGGTGTGAGGAGCTGGAGTGTGTACTGGTCGGGGTGTGAGGAGCTGGAGTGTGTACTGGTCGGGGTGTGAGAGGAGCTGGAGTGTGTACTGGTCGGGGTGTAAGAGGAGCTGGAGTGTCCTGGTCGGGGTGTGAGAGGCTGGAGTGTTCTGGTCGGGGTGTAAAAGGGGCTGGAGTGTGTTCTGGTCGGGGTGTGAGGAGCTGGAGTGTGTACTGGTCGGGGTGTCAGCGGGTCTGTAGTGTGTACTGGTCGGGTGTGAGCGGGGCTGGAGTGTTCTGGTCGGGGTGTGAGAGGGGCTGGAGTGTGTTTTGGTCGGGGTGTGTGAGGGGCTGGAGTGTTCTGGTCAGGGTGTGAGGGGCTGGAGTGTGTTCTGGTCGGGGTGTAAGAGAAGCTGGAGTGTTCTGGCCGGGGTGTGAGAGGAGCTGGAGTGTTCTGGTCGGGGTGTGAGAGGGGCTGGAGTGTGTTCTGGTCGGGGTGTGAGAGGGGCTGGAGTGTACTGGTCGGGGTGTGAGAGGGGCTGGAGTGTACTGGTCGGGGTGTGAGCGGGGCTGGAGTGTACTGGTCGGGGTGTGTGAGGGGCTGGAGTGTGTACTGGTCGGGGTGTGAGAGGGGCTGGAGTGTACTGGTCAGGGTGTGGGAGGAGCTGGAGTGTGTACTGGTCGGGGTGTGAGGAGCTGGAGAGTACTGGTCCGGGTGTAAGGAGCTGAAGTGTACTGGTGGGGGGGTGTGAGGGGCTGGAGTGTACTGGTCGGGGTGTGAGAGGGGCTGGAGTGTTCTGGTCAGGGTGTGAGGAGCTGGAGTGTGTTCTGGTCGGGGTGTGAGGAGCTGGAGTGTGTACTGGTCGGGGTGTGAGAGGAGCTGGAGTGTGTACTGGTCGGGGTGTGAGGAGCTGGAGTGTGTACTGGTCGGGGTGTGAGAGGAGCTGGAGTGTGTACTGGTCGGGGTGTGAGGAGCTGGAGTGTGTTCTGGTCGGGGTGTGAGCGGGGCTGGGTGGGAGTGTTGGGAGCTTTGGGTCAGGCCTCTAGTTCCCGGATGGGAGGGGAAACTCAGACAGAGCATCAGTGCCGCTCACAGTGAGAGCCAGAGAGACTCAGCGCGAGCAGAACGTCACTGTCACCGCGATTCCTCTGATTAAAGACTCTCAGATCCTCCTCAGAACATCCTCCTGCAGCACGGACCCGCAGCCGGACCTGTGCTGTTCGGTTAAACCCGCGGAACAGAGCTCTGGGTCTGACCGAGCCGCCGGAGCGCCGCGCACCGAGCCGCGTGTCCCCGATCCCGGGCAGAGTTCAGGTGAGTCCGGGCTGAAGCTCCAGCAGGAGGTTATTACCGGGTCCGGTATCAGCGCTGAACCGGACCAGCAGAACCAGAACTGCTGTTCAGAGCTCTGCAGGAGTGCTGGGAGATATGGCAAAAATACTGCCATGATACATTTCCACGATTTACAGTATTTATCAGTGTACCATACTTATGTTATCATTTTCACAATGTAAAATATTTATCTCGATATTTTCACAATATATGGTATTTATTGTGATCTGTTCATGAACATCTTTAGCACGCTATTTTTTTAACAAGCAAAAATATTAATCAGTAGAAGCAAATTGTTTTAAATGACTAAATATAAACGCTCCCTTACTTGGTGCAATGATTTTTAGTATTGATAAAGTGCTCCAATTAATTTATTTAAACAGGACTAATTGCACGCTTTTTAATCAAACAACTGGTGCATTCAGTCAGTGTTCTTTAAGCACTGTTAATAATGATATATTTGGAACGATATGCTCAGAAAATATGAATTTATGCATTCATTTTTTTATTGTTTCTTCAAGTAAATTACTTGCTGTATGAGTTATTTTCGAATTCAGAAAACATTTTGCAATTTCAGCATAAAACTTTTGAAAAGTATTTTTAAATCAGTTTTAAATAACAATACTAATCTCATTTACATTCAATTTTATAGTTTTTATTTTAGACACATATATTGTGAACTAAATCCAACCTATACGTTTCACTTAAAATTACATAAAATAATACACTGTATTTATCTGTTCCGTGTTTTGTGCATAATCTATAAGCTAACGTTTTAAAGTTAAATGCACACAATATTCATTTTCTGCAGAATATGTAATTTCAATGATTAAAATGTAATATTTTACTTCTGTCCCAACATTCTGGTGATTTTGTCAGCTACCTCTGATTTAAAAAAAAACCCGCAAAAACATAATATATGACCCGCACTTAATGATGTCACTTCCTCTGGCAGGAGACATGTGAAAGGCAATAAGATATGTCAAACTTCTAATATCATTATTTCGCATAAAATTACATTTTAATTTCAGCATATGACACAACATCAAGTTAACACTAAGTCTCAATTACTGGTTTAATTGGTTTACGATAGCATGTTGACTGATGAATCTTTCCATATTTAAAATCTATCCCATAACTCTAGAATGGGCCAGAAACATTCTCTTGGCTTTATTTTAATTTATTAAAACAATCTTTAAGTCTCAGAATATTCCCACCCACTGAGGTACAGCTAAAGTTGTGCACAGTTGTGTGTACAACATTAGAAAGTAGTCAAACTTGTATTTTTCCACGTTCAGCAGCGATCAGATGAGCACCTGCTTGCTTGTCGATGTAGATAATCATTTCTGGATGACTCAGCAGTTTGACAACACTCACTGAGATTGCAAGTAAATGATCTATGAGGCAGCAGCCATCATAACAAGAGCAGGGAAAGTGGATTATTGCATTTGTGATTTGAAAATTGAACAACAAACCTACAAAAACCTAAAGAGACCAGCCTGTATTCAGCTCACACCACATGTGCTGCTGCTTTACAAATTACAATTACAAAAAAATAATATTCTCTTTTAGAGATGTTCTTGTAAGAAAATAACACAGACTTTAAAAAATGTGTGACTATTATTTTGTGATTATAAACATTATAAAGTACTTGAAAGCAGAAAAACTAATGTTAATGGCTTCATGGAGATACTAATCAGAAGTTGTATGTTGTCTTTCATCATGGTTTTGCTTTTATGAACCGAGCAAAATTTATACGTAAATAATTAATATAATCTCTCTGGGACCTTCTTGGAGGATATCAAAACTGCATTTTTAAGCAATTTATGACTATAAATGTGATAAAGTACTAAAAACGAACAAAATATTGCTTGCTGTCCAACAAAAACATCAGTTTAATGTCTTTAAGATTTTCTGTTTGGACAGCAACTTTGAGTTTTGGAGAAGTCAGTATAAGCACAATAAAGTAATAAAAAAAAAGTTTTTTATTGAAGAGTCATCTATGAAGCTGTAGTTAATGTTTTCATGTAGTAAGCAAAAATTTATATATGAACAATGAATATAATATCTCTCTATATAAGACCTTCTAGTAGGATAACAACATTTAGGTTGTGAGAAATTCATGATTATATATGTGATAAAGTACTTAAAAATGAAGAACTCAAAACCAATTAGCATAATGTCATAGAGACGTGTGTGGAGGATAACAGCCCTAACAGAACAGGATAACAGTAATCTGTACCAAGTTAACATAAACATAAAACACCTGAAATAAGATTTTACTGAAGAATTATCTAAATGTAGGTAAACAAACTTGCATTTGAGCAATATATAGCTAGCTAAAACTTTCCTGAATCTACATTATGTAGTAATCTCGAAACTAGCAAATGTTTCCTGCAGTTACTAAGCGGGGGTGCATTTCCCAAAATATTTTTAAGGCTCCTAAATTTACGTATCACTTAAACTCTGTCATAATCTAAAATAATTCTGACCCACTCGTAACTCGCTTAAGAACGCCTTTTACATGCAGTTGCACATAAAACTGACAGGGGCCTCCAAAGTTCCTTTTAAAAATGTACAGATGTGCTGGATCTGAACACGGCAAAAGCATATATACACAAAATATATATATATATATTTAAAATATATTTATACACTAAAATTTTATTTTAAAAAAGTCATCACATTACATGAACTACATCCATCGCCGACAATAATAAAACCTACATCAAGTTTGGGGGCTTGGTGGTTATGTGACACTGAAAGTTTTTAGTTCAGTTATAAATTATCATAAATGAATGTGGTGTAATGTTAATCCATATTAGTTTTTTATTTTAATCGCTGGATTAGAATTAATTTTGATTTATTATTGACACAATAATCCACCTGTGTAAGTAGATGTGTTACTTTAATTATATTAGATTATATTTTACCTAAGATTGCTATGGAATTAATATTACAAAGCACAAAAAATGGACATGAACCGTGTTTGTTTTTCTTACCATTTCAGTGCTTCAATACTATTGTTCACATCAGAAACAGCCCAAATCACGTCTTTATTTTAGCAAATATGGCCAAAGAATAAAAAGCATCAACCAAATAAGACAACATAACAGGAACATAACAGAGAACATACCAGGATAACAGCAATGTTATATTTTCACCAGTTATATTTAGTCATTTTAGAATATTTAGCCATTTGAGCATTTACATGTATGTAAAATAGCTGTCACTCTGCAGTGACAAAACATACATGTAATTATTGTTCTTTATATTTGCTACATAATTATAATATATTTTTATGCTGTTTTTATTTAACAGTAAAAAACATAAACATAAGCATGTTAATAATTTTATTCATACAGTGAGCTTTACTTTAGCTTAACATTATCGACTTATCGTACAATATATTTGTACAACTTCAATAATTTTAGTTATCGAGGAATGCCCATGAATGGAACAGGCCGGTATCTCAAAAATAAAACACTGATTTGTTTTATTGGATTCTATTTATATAAGATATAGAACTGTTGTTTTTATCGTATCTATTTTAACTTATTGATCGATATACAGATTTGTATATAATCATTTTTACTGGCCTTAAAATCACATTGCATTATGTTTTACTTTACTTAGTAAGAAGAGCACATTAATGTGCATGACCAGCATGTTTACTTAAAAACTTTGGTTTCATTTGATTCATGATTGATTTCAGTATATTAAAAAAAAAATCATGTCAGTTTAAATGTCTGAATATTCTTAAGAATGAAAAGTTTATTACTGTTGAAAATGATGTAATTGTCATTATGCTATGAAATTAACGTTATATAAAATGGTCTTAAAACAACAATATTATTTTTTATCATAATAATTCATGAGACAATATATCAACCACACAAAAATAGTTTTTGTGACATGAGTAGGCTACTAATAATTTTGTGATATAATAATGATAATAATGAGAAAAGTTACATTTCGAGCTGGTAAACAAAGAATTGCTTACCATTGTACTTTACACTGGTTGATAGCTTTGGAGACAAAGCAGGCTTTTGGGAAATAGGTGCAAAATTGGCATTTGAATTTATGTTGTTCACAAATTTAAGTTGTTTGTGAATCGCTGACATCAATTTTTAGCTCAAACTACCTAGTTAGCTACTTATTTTTCTAGCCAGCTAAATACTAAGCCACATACCTAGCTAACTAGCAGATCTTGCTGCAGCTCACTGTGTTATAATTTAAGCTTAATGACAACAAAATGCTAAGAAAGCTATGATCAAACTTAAAGTTAAATGTTTAAAATTTAGCTGAAATACAGTGTAAACTTCAGTATTTTGTTCAGTTTTTAGGCTCAGTGGGCTAGCTAAAACGTAATGCTAAGGCTGCAAAGATAGTGTGACCAATTAAAGCATTAGCTTAGCTTCAGATGTTTGAAGTAGCCCTACATGGACACTTTTGTTGTAGTTTTTTGTAGGCATTCTACTTTATATGCATAAAAGTCAGCCCATTTCCGCCTGTAAAAGTGCTAGACCAGCTTACTTACTGGCAAGGGTGCCTTAAATTTCCGGCAAGCATCACTTTGAAAGTGCCAAGTCTAGAAGCTCAGATGTTCTTAACACTGGTGTTTTTGAGTAACTGGTCCAAAGGTCTTCTCAAAGGTCTTCATCTTTGACCTTCTTGTGGTTGACTCTATGTGAGGCTCATGCGTATCCGTACACCGTGCTGTTTAAGTAATATTGTTATTAAGCATGTGTTTGGCTGAAGTGCTTAATGGAGTTTGTGGTTTAAATTTATTCTGGTCTCGTGTCTGAGAAGAAGACCAGCGCACGTTCATGCTGATTCAGGTCTTTAGTAAAACTGGTTTGTGTAGGAATGTGTGGGGTGTGAGTGTGAGTAATGTGTGTGTACACTACACTATAGCTTACGTGCACAAACTTTTCCTCCTATCAGTGCCTGAGATAATATTGTGATATATTTTGTGATGTACTTTGTGGTGAGCTTATATTAAAGGGCAATGAACCCTGATAATCACCACAGTTTAATTCCAGCACCAAACTCACTGTCTTGTGACATTCAGAAATAGCAGCTGAAATGCTCTTTTCGATATTTAGGGAAATTACTAAATATGCTGTGACGTCTGAATTGTGAAATCAAAGATTTCAGTTCAAGGACAGTTCAAGACATTTTATGCTTGATTCCCGTTTTTTAGGGGTTATTTTGGCGATGGTTCAAAAAAGAAATTTGAATTAGAAATAAATGTTTAAAGATGTTATTTATGAACATACCTAGTAGTGGAAACGGTTAACAGCGATGGTGGATAAAACTGTATAACTTTATTAAAGTCTCTGTATAGAATGTTATTATGCCAAATGGTTATAAATATGCTGTCTGGTGTCTGAAACACTATTGAACTATAATAAAAATTACGTCCTTAAATATATATATATATATTTTTTTTTTTTTATATTATTATTATTATTATTATATTCATGTTGGAAAATACATGATGGACAAAATAGTTTCCATAGAAAACTTATGTACTCAGGTTGTTCCACATTTTACCATCTTATGTATTACATACAAATAGACCTGTAATTAGTTGTTATTGACTTACCATACAACACCAGTTCCAAAAAGATGGGACTGAGTGTAAATAAACAGAATGTGAGGATTTGTAAATATATTAGAACACATGCTAAAAAGTGAGACATTTGACAATTTCTTGAAAAAAAAATCCAAGAAATGCCAAAATCTCCCTTTATTAACTCTTATCTTTATTTCTATTACTTTATTAATAAAAAATATATATTTTTCATACTTTACACAAAGCAAAAATCCAGTCATATATATCGTCAGTTTAGAGCAAAAGCTTCATATCTGTTTTTGCCACTTTTGATATTTTGAGTGTGAGTCTATCAGGTTGTTTGTCTTTATATTGTGTCAGCTCAAAAATAACTGTAGTTTGACTTTCATTGAAAGTTTAAATGTTTTTTTACCTCTTACTGTAAATTTGACATTTTGTGATAGTTTTTCCAACAGCAGAGGTCTACTTGATTTGTAATACTGAATCCATCAAGGCTGTAGAACTATTATGGTTGTAATCATTAGCTTGTAGATATGTGTGTGTGTGTGTGTGTGTGTGTGTGTGTGTGTGTGTGTGTGTGTTTGTGTGTGTGTGTGTTTGTGTGTATATGTGTGCAATACCCTGGTTCAGAGTATAAGGCTGGGAGTGTGTGTAGCTGTTATATAATGGTCATACTATGCGTTGGACTTTGTTCTGTTGTTGTAAATGTAAGGTGCAGTGATACGAGCTGTTTTCATTGCTCTGGTTTGGTCCTGATTATTTTCTGCATCCTACTACAGAATCAGATCATAAACCCATGCCTGAGCCCATCGCCCGTGTGTGTGTGTGTGTGTGTGTGTGTGTGTGCGTGTGTGTCAGCTGAGGACAGCCTCTGACAGATGTACCCTTTTTTCTTTGAATCTTTATAAATGTGTGCTGTGGTGTGTGCTGTGGTGTGTGTGTGTGTGTGTGTGTGTGTGTTAAAGCTTGTGTGTGGGTGTGTGTCAGTCAGTCTGTTGTAAAGAGAGCACTCCTTAAAGGGTATCAGTGTAAACCTTTAAACTTAAATCAGTCGGGGTGTGGAGAGGTGTGGGAAAGTGATGAAAAAAGTGGTTTCTTCAGACTTTGGATCAATAGAATCATTTAATAATATACCAAATATTACCAAATAATATTGTCCAAATATACTGTAAATGTAATTAATAAAAATTATCTTTGGTGTCAGTTTGCTGTAATATAACTATAACATGTGTTTGATGCATTATATTCATTATAAATATTCCTTCAAACACATTTGCATATAAAGTAAAGTTAATCTATTTAAAATTATAATGAATCACTGAATCATTTTGTAAAAAAACAGAAATGATTTGTTCTGAAGCCACATATTTATACTATAAACAAAACCTAAATGATCTAGTGTTCTTTTTGAATGTGATTTCTGATTACTGGCTTTTCTTTTCAAATGGTCAGTTCTAGCCAGAAGCCACCAGTCATGATTCTACTGATCTCTACTGATTCACCACTAATTTCAGAAATTTATTTGATTCTGACAAGGTAGTTAAATTTACATTTTGTTTTATTACTATGGCTTTGCTTTTGTCCATTATAGTCTACTTTTAAAGACTATAAAGTTTATATGAATTGGTTTGTAAAAATAAATATTGATACCGTATCATTTAAATGAAGATCGACGTAATTTTTTTTTTGTTTTTTTTTTTTATAATTTTGTTTCTGATTTTTCCCCATTTTCTCCCAATTTGGTTATCCAATTGTCCCACCCTTTTGTGCGTCCCCATCACTGGTGGTACCTTCGATTCTTGGAGGATGTGGACGAGCACACGCCTCCTCCGACACGTATGAAGTCAATCACCCCTTTTTTGGAGCTGCTGCTGATGAATCATTGCCTGAGCAGCTAGTGCGCTTGGAGGAAAGAACAGCGGCTAGGATCCGATACATCAGCTCACAGACGCCTCGTGCCGCCCGGCGCCACCTTTAAGTGTAATGGGGAGAGAGCGCCATCTACCCACCCGGAGGGAGCAGGGCCAATTGTGCTCCCTCTGAGCGCCGGCAGCTGATGGCAAAGCTGCATGAGCGGGGGTTCGAACCTGCGACCTCCCGCTCATAGTGGTTTGATTTGATTTTTAAGCTTTAATATTTATTAGCCTCCTTAAATTGTAGTGAGCAGCGTATTTATTTTGCATACCGTGATCTGGCCTGCACATCAGCTAAGTATGGCAGGACTGAGTGTTCTTTGTACATTTACAACATTGGTTCTGCAAAATCTCTTTTATATGCAGACAAAATATGTAAATGTCTGTAAAATATCACTATATAAATCAAATCAAATATATGATATCAAATCAGAAATTGAATCAAATTGTCATCGGAAACAAATCAATTCGGGAAATCAGTGGTGAAATGCAGCCCTGCTTATTATATTATAAATAACATTTCTTACAAATATGGAGGTCATAGGTTATCATAATGAGACCACTGGGGTTCCTAAAATATTTGACATAACCAAATGATTCATTATGGTTCATACAAACTGAACGGTTCACTGGATGAAAGTTCATGAAGCCCGGAGTCATCAGGGTTTGACATTTGTACAGAATTTACAGTGTCAGGAATGATAGTAAACACAGTGTGGAGCTGAGAGGATGTATCTAATTTCTTCAGTGATATGACCTTTCTCAAACGGCCTGGCCAGTAGCGGCCTGACCACACGGCCTGGTCATACTGTGAATCTCCCCGCCAGGCGCCCACTCGCCGTCCCGCCCCTTTTCCTGTCCACCTCGAGGAACAGGGAAGACCCCTCCTCAGCGGGTTTGGGGCCGGGCTGGCCGCGCTGAATGGCGGAGGCCTTGACAGCACACAGCCTCTTCCTTATCCGCTGAGAAATCCTCAGGAGACTCATCAACCATTAACTCATGCCTATTAAAAGCAATTGGAGGAAAGTTCATGTCATAAGATATTGTGCAAGACCGAATTCCCAAGGAGCTACACAATAAAGATCCTGGCATTCGAGACTCTCGCCCAGAAATGCTGGTTGTTGCGGATATCATTTGTCATGAGGACCCCTCTTCACCCCCCTCACCCCCTACTAAAGAACGCAAAGGTGGGCAGTTCAGGCGCTTGGCCGAACACCCACCTCCAGCTGTAGGTGTGGTGTAGTGGGGAGTGGTGTTTTCTCCAGGGCTTTGGATTTGAAAGCATGAGCTCACGGTTAGTCAGGTAGTGACTGAGAATATGGAGGAGTAGACTGAGTGCTCATATCTGTCTGCATGTGGTTTATGTGTGAAGATGCATTGTCTTTAGTAAAAAAAAGGATTTCAGTGAGTTTTCACACATTTCACCAAGTAGCAGTTTAGAAACTGTAAAGCAGGTTTACAAGATTCTTTCTCTATCAGGCTCTACCGAAAGTACAGCTGTGTATTGGCTAGAACTTGGCAATATGATACGTTTCACCATACAGGGGTTGCAATTCAATTTATCTATTCCTTAGGCAAAAAAAAAAAAATACCACCTGGATTTAACTAAGCCTCCCATTGGATAATTACTGCATTTGTGATTATGTTTTAGCTGGCAACAAGTAATCTAACCATAACTGATGCAATCAGTTATGGATTAGTGGAAACGACACTACAGTGAATACATGTGATGTGTTTTGTTAGCCAGGTAGTGAATATAAATATACTATAAGCAAGGTCACCTATTGAAATTGTTTATACAAATGTTTTGTATTTTGTACATATTTATAAAAATCTGAGTAAATATAACTTTTATCCAATCATAACAGTGGAATCTAACAATCAGTATTACTGTTTATTACAATTATTCCTCTGACAATATACAGTACATCTCAAAATTCGAACGTCATTGAAAAGTTACTTAATTGCAGTAATTCGGTTAAAAATGTGAAACTCATATATTATATAGATGTTTTACACACAGTGATCTATGTTAAGTGTTTATTTCTTTTATTGTTGATGATTACGACTTAACAGTCAATGAAACCCAAAAATCAGTATCTCAGAAAATTAGAATATTATATAAGATCAATTGGTACTTTTGGCAGTTTGGGCAGTGTGCCAAGTCCTGCTAAAAAATGAAATCCACATCTCTATAAAAGTTGTCAACAGAGGGAAGCATGAAGTGCTGTAAGATTTTCCGGAAAAACACTGCACTGATTATAAGACTTAATATAACACAGTGGATAAACACCAGCAGATGACATGCCTCTCAAAACCATCACTGATCCTCAGTAAATTTTACATTTCATTTAGAAATCAAGGGAGCAGAGTCTGGAGGAAGAGTGGAGAGACACACAGTCCACAATCAGTGATGGTTTGGAGAGACATGATCATCTGCTGGTGTTGGGCCACTGTGTTATACTCCAAAGTCCAAAGTCAGTGCAGTGTTTTACATCTATAAGACCAGTTGAGAAACCCTGGTCTATATAATATGTTTTATATTATATATTATATTATATATAAGAGCCTGGTCTATATAATATAAGTTTTATATAGTTTATATAACTCAATTACTGTAATAAAGTAACTTTTATTTTTGATATTCAAATTTTTTGAGATGCACTTGTATCATTTAAAAATATGGATATCGTGACAGGCCTACAAAACAGAATATGATGATTTGCAAATCCTTTTTAACCTTCATTCAATTGAATACACTAAAACAAAATATTTATTGTTCAAACGGATAAACTTTTTCTTTTTGCAAATATTGACTCATTTTGAATTTGATGCTGCAACACGTTGCAAAGAAGTTGGGACAGCGGCAATAAAACGCAGCTCAGTCCTTCACAAGCCAGGATGGGGCGAGGTTCACCACTTTGTGCACAACAGCATGAGCAAATAGTCCAACAGTTTAAGAACAACTTTTCTCAACATGCAATTGCAAGCAATTTACAAATTTCATAATTTACAGTCCAAAACATCAAAAGATTCAGAGAATCTGGAGAAATTTCTACAAGTATGCAGCAATGCAGAAAACCAGCATTGAATGCCCATGACCTTCGACCCCTCAGGCAGCACTGCATTAAAAACCCACATCATTTTGTAACGGATGTTAACATATGGGCTCAGGGACACTTCAGAAACCCTTTGTTAATGAACATAGTTCATCACACCGTCTATAATGCAAGTTAATAGTTGGAGTAATTTCAGAGACAGTCGAGACCCAAGTGGAAATACAAAAGCATGCAAAAAGTGAGTTTTTAAATAATAAAAAAAATAGGTTAAATAACCAACATTGGTTCTCCTGTAGCATCATTTAGGAGAGCTGTTCACAATGTAAATGTAGAATGTGTTTTACCTAAAGATCAACATTTAAGTTACCTTTTATTAACTTTTTAAAGTTTAAAAACTGAGTAGCTCAGCAGTTTGTCTGCGACGTCAATGCGGGGAAAGCTGAGTTTGACGTCAACGCATCGCTATAAATTAATCCAGAGGAAGAAGCGCTTTCTCTAAACCCAATAAAGAGAAGTGGAACCAGTGAGGCTCTCAGTTTGAGTGAAGCAACAGGAAGTCATCTGGCTAGCCTAACACCTCACAGCAGGACCACATGATGGTTAGCTGTCTGCACTTTTGCTGAGACCATAAAGTGTGAAAATTGGAAAAAAAAAAATTCCACTTCCTGCAGATTTGGTATAACCACAGAAATAGCCTCTCGCCTGCCCATTTTCCAGAGTCAAAAGTTCATCGAATGCATCTGAGCTGCAGTCGTCTAATTTACTCACTCAGATCACATCTGATCTCCAGTGGAGGGCTGGGGGTTTTGGGGTGAGTGATTGTGTGTGTTATTTTTTTTAGCTCTTTGTCGTTGGTTTATCTCATCTCGGTTTAGGTTTGCAGTATTTTTGATGCTGGCTGTGGTAACAGAATTACAGCATATTATCTGATACGCAGGTTTTAAAGTCGTAGATAACACACACTCTGGTTTATGCACTTGATTTTACACTATGTCTATTTTGGCTGTGTTTTTATGACATACCCAGAATTTAGCGTATTGTTTTACTTTTGTAATTTGGTCATATTTCCTTGCCTTTTTTATTTCAATGTTTTTATTTTGCTAGAATTTTTAGCTTTGATAACTGGTGCATGATAATGCGTGCTTTTTGTTAGAAGAAACCATGTGAATTTTGTGCATTTGTCACATTTTACTAATATAGTTTTACTGTTATTTTTTGTGGGAAGGTTACTTATCTTCACTGCTGTTTTAAATTGTACAAATTGTAAAATGTTCTCAGCAGCCAGAATTTAGCTAGATTTTTTCTACATATACCAACAGCCTAAAATCTGCAGTTAAATCAATATATTGAAACTAATGTTTTTGTTTTGGTATAAAAAGTTTAACATTGTATAGAGGTAAGAAGTTTATCCTAAGGCATCATTTCATTTTTTTTCTGAACTGCAGCTTAATTAAGTAGTTGAGTTGTAAACAAAAGTGGGGGTTTTGTGTGATTTTTGGAGGATCCACCTTTGAATTCTTTACAGTGGTGACAATTGTTGTCGGCAGTTGTCGGATTCATAATTACATGATTTCACCAATTTGAGCATTTTACTCATTATCCGACCTACCCGCAATCAATATCACTATATTTTACCAAATGTAGGTTTTCTTTTTTTTCTTTACTGTTGTGGCAATGCACCCTGCATGTATCCCTCCAGCATATGTAGATACAAAAAACATCTATATATTTTCTCATTTCTATGGTATAACAGTTTGTTGGGCATCAGGTAACATATTCATAATATTTGTTTCATATAAGCAAGCTTTTAAAGAAAGTTAAACTTAAATCAATGAATGAAATGCATTCTCTTGTAGATGTTTTATTTTAGATGTTTACAGAGGTGTCAGGTAATGAAGTACAAAAACTTTGTTTGTTTGTTTGATTGCTTGGTTTGGTTTATACGTGACCTATTACAACTGCACATGTGCCCTGTCACAGCCTAAGCTTTTGTTCTTAATGACATTTTTTACCATTACATTAATTTTACTTTTATACGTTTTTTTTAAACCAGTACTTTTACACTTGAGTTGATACAACTACTACAGAAGTATTTCTAAACCCTAGTATCTGTACTTCTACCCTGAGTAATCTATGGAAATACTTTTCACATCCTTGAGTGTTTAAGAGATCTCAGATATCTTAGAAGGTAAATTGCTCTATTCTAGAGACAGCGCAATTATAGCATTAGCTAAACTCATGGCAAAGGACAAAGTAAACACATATTTCAACACACAACCTAGTAATAAATGATCTGCTGCCATAAACAGGCCCAATTTACTCGTAAACAGCTCACCTATTAATTACCTAATCACAGATAGCTACTCTTAGGATGGGGAACTTCACAGAATTCTCATTATCTCTACTCTACTAGCTGCCTCTGTTTAAGCATAAACTTTTACAGCTAGTGTTTATTAGCAAGATAGGCAGGGATAGGCTAGCTGGGATGGTCAGGGCTAGGCCCAACTTGAGCAGGTTCCTGGAAGATGTTTTTGGAATTAGTTTATAATGTTAGATAGCATTACTATTCTATCCTGTACATCTTGTATCTTTCAGCTGGAAAACAGCCTGTGTGTGAAGAGGTAGTAAACTGAGTCTTAGTGTTGTGGAACGTTTTAATTCATTTAACTTAAGTGAGTAGAGCGTAAAATGAACTTAAACATGCCGTTTTGAGGTGGAGTCTGGGTCTGTCGTCTAATTTAAAAAGACTATCATTAGAAGAAACACTGCAATAAAAATATGATAAATTAGTCATTATTAGGTATGAATGATTCAGTCAAACACTGACAGTGCTGAGACGTTGGCAACTGGGTTAAAAGCTGTCTACAATTTTAGGCCAGGCTTTCTGTCCACTGTATGCTCATCATGGGTACTTATAAGCAGGGCTACCAATTTCTTCATCATCATCTCCTATAAACTTGAGTCACTGCAGCCCAGGGGACATTCAACGGGACATTTCACCCAGAAATCTGATTTTTATCTGCCACCAGTGGACTGAGAGGATAACATGAGTATTGCATGTTTATAAGAGTAGAAAATGGCTATTTCCTTATTTTAAAGCTGGGAAATGAACAAAATGCATAATCTGAGAGTCTAAAAGTGTGTTCTGCTGCTTCATTTCAAAACCTGGAAGTGCGCTGTCTCGCAGCCCAAAAAAGCTTTTTCTGCAGCTTTTCAGAGACAGAAAGTGTAAAAACATGATTTTTTAGCTCAGGCACAACTGTATGAATCACTGAGTGGACAAAAGTATTGGGACAGTATTGTTTTTATTTAGGAAATCAAGGTATTAAAAATACATTTTGTCATGCTTTTGTTGAAATGAGTAAATGCCTATACTGCCCACAGAGGTTTGGCTTTCTACTAGATTTTGGAGCTGCATTGCTGTGAGGATTTGATTGCATTTAGCAACATGAACTTCGTGAGCTCAGGCAACTCCCCAAATCATTTCATCTAAAAGTATTGAACCATCATCATTCCAGTCCTATTCTATTGGCAATATTTCTCTCCTACAGGGACTAGATAAGCTGTGTGTGTGTGTGTCTCAGCAGTAATAGGCGCAACTAAAAGTAGCTAAGTCCATGCTGCACTCATTCTTTTTAAGACATAGCGTATGTCTTAGAATGTGTTAATTACACAGTTTTTTATTTTTTTATTTTGTGATGTCATGAATATATATAAAAAATATATAAATTTGCATTTACATGTGCACCAATCAGCCATAACATTAAGATCATCAGCCTAATATTGTGTATTTTACACCTGGAAGCATCCTGTGGTATCTCCTTTTGTTAAGTTGTGAAGTGGGCGGAACCTTCATGAGCATCAGTGTCCCTTTGGTGCTCATGATCCTGACTTAAGTTATTTCGGTAGGTTCTGATCAGTTCATGCTGAGGTGTTTTGTCGTCTAGAGCATCAAAGTTTGGTTTCTGTTAAAGTGTCTCAGTTTCTGACGCTTGTCCATTTTTCCCAAACAACAAATCAAATTTAAGAACTGACTGTTCACTCTCTACTTAATAATGAAAAGGTTTGGGCACCCATGATCATTTTTAATGATTTTCCTTAATAAATCATTGGTTGTTTTAATCAGCAATTTGAGCAGTTTACCTGCTCCCCACAGTAAAATTTAGTGGTGGTTCATCATGCTGTGGGGCTGTGTGGTCAGTGCAGGTACTGGGAATCTTGTTCAAGTTAAGGGTAGCATGGTTTCTAGTAGGGTTGTGCCATATTGTATCATACCTGATAATATCACCCAAAAATTTGAATACCGTGAACGATATTATATCCTGAAATATCGTGTCATATAAACCCACCCCTAATTATCACAACATAGTACTACTTTTTTGGCGTTTTTAGCAAAAGAAAAATTCACACTGTTCTCATTTCCCATTATATATCTACTAGAGACAGATTATATAACTTTAATCCTTGATATAAAGAGATATTTGGAGTGCATTACTAGTATAATGACATTCTGAGTCATTGACTTCTTTTACAAATCTGATAAAATTATTATTTTTTTTAATATCTCAGTTAGCCATATCATGTTGCATGCAATAATACAATTCTAAATAATTTTTCTAATTCAGTGTTTTGTCATATCGCCAAAAGTATCGTTATCATGAAAATACCATGAAATATCGTGATATTATTTTAGAGCCATATCTCCCACCCATAGATTCCAGTCAATATCAGCAGATTCTTGAGAACAATGTTCAAGAATCAGTCACAAAAACCCTAAACAGTTTAGTTCTCGATTTCCAAAAATACAGTATTATTTTTTTATTATTAGTTTATATATAAAGATTAGTGGTTAATTTAGTGTTGTGTTTAAACACCACCCACTAGATATCAGTGTTATAGTGTGATGTTAGATGTCTTTGTTCTGATTGGATTAAAACTATTATTCTACACAGATTTTTTTCCCATTATGTTTAAGTTCTGTCTCAATACTACCTGTCTCAATATTTTGTTTGGATGATTTACTTTACCAGAAATAATTGAGATAAAATATTTTATTGTCATTTCAAGACACTGCATTTAATGCCACTGATAATAGTGATAATGTTGAAAAGCTTATTGAACTTTACATTGTTGAGAATATTCATACATTGGAATTGAAATAAAAATGTCTGGTCATTTTAAAGATCTTAAATAAAACAAAACAAAACAAAAAAAAATAGAAACATGTCAGCACATTTACATAAATGGTTTCTCCTTGCTAAGAAAAACTAAAATAATTATGACAATATTGATGTCAGTAAAAATGATTGACTAGCTGTGGATATTGGCTCTATAGGCTTTTTAAATGTAACAGTAGTGCAGTATTGAACATTTTTCCTCCATCAATCATCTCAATCATCTCTAAAAACAGCAGATGTTCAGAAGGAAAGTCTCGGGATTTCCCCGCACACCATGTTTCCCAAATCACTCAGAACAAATCAGGGTTCACGCGTGCCAAGCCTGACAAATCTATGCCAGACTACCCAGCATGTGGTCTACCAGTCTCGTAGTGTAATTCCTGTATCAAAGTGACGAACACCTGCCCAGCAAATTCAGTAGTAGCCGTGTGGGCGGCGAGACAAGCCGGTGTCTGGGCTCCGTCTCATAGCGAGAGGGCACGAGTGACACTCAGTGGGGGAGATTTTGCTGGCAGAGCGGAGGTCAGGAAGTCACATTTTCTCTGTATGCAGAATCTTGAGGTCACGTCCTTTTCCATTGAAAATGTCGCACCTACAGTGTCGCGACCAAATCCTGAACCTGAGCCACACTCTCCACTTTTCAGAGAAACACTGTTTCAGAAAGTGCTCAAAGAGACCAACCAGCAGCACTGCAGTGAAGAGTTTAGAGCACAGAGATGAAGCTCTTTCCTCTTTTCCACTCGTTTGCAATTACAGCAGATACAACTATCCAATCACGTTTCACTACACTACCAAGTTCATTTCACACCAGATATCAGTCTATAGACCTTAATAAGCTTGATAGGCCAAATATTTGGCAGGCAAAATTATTCTGCCAGAAATGGCAAAAAAAAAATTTTAGGCATTTTAGGCTCTCTTCCACATCATTGAAAATACCAATTTATTTAAAGTTTTCTTATGCAGTGGTGGAAAACCCACACTCCTCCACATAAACTGATCACAGAAAACATCCTGTTTACACATGTATTAAATGAGGACAAGATTCATCTCTGGTCACCCCCAAAAATCGCCTCATTGATCTTTAATGTCAGGTGTAAACAGGATCTATGAGTAATTTAATGCTTCTTTAGTACCATGATTATACCTATAAAATGTATTTTTGCTTTGCTTTGTCGTAATTATATTTTTTCAATTATTAAACAAACTTAAATATCAGAAAAGATGATTTGAGTAAATACTTTTTAATTGTTAATATGATTTATTAAAGGAAAGAAAGTATCCAATCCAATCTAGCCCTGTGTGAAAAAGTGTTTGCCCCCTAAACTTACTACCTAACTCTAATCAAGCTTTACCGATAACTGGCAACAAGTCTTTCACATTTCTATCGAGGAATTGTGGCTCACTTTCTTTGCGGAATTGTTTTAATTTAGCTTGATTGGAGGTTTTCGACCATGAACCACAGCATCTCAATCAGACTTTGACTAGGCCACTCCAAAAGCTTCATTTTTTTTTTCCAAGCCATTCAGAGGTGGACTTGTTGTTTGTGTGCTTTGATCATTGTCCTGCTACTGAACCCAAGTACGTCTGAGCTTGAAGTCTGGAAAAGATGGCAGGATATTCTTCTTCAGGATTGTCTGGTAAACAGCAGAATTCCTGGTTCCATCTATTACAGCACGTTATCCAAACCCTGAAGCAGCAAAGCAGCCCCAGACCATCACACTACCACCATCATGTTTTATGTTCAGTATAATGTTTTTTTTATATATATATATCATGTGTTAGTTATATGCCAGATGTAATTTGATAATTTGAAAAAAGTAAGTTTGACAAACATGCAAAAACAAGAAAAATCTGTAAGGGGGCAAATACTTTTTGACGCCACTGTAGATACGGCCAAAATGCAATTGTAAACACACAAAGACACATTTTAAACAGATACAAATCCGATCACTCAAACGACTTCAGGAGGTGGTCTGAGAACAGTTAAAACAGACTATATTCGATCAATCAAACCACTTCAAGACATGGTCTTAGATGCATTTAATCCAATACAAATTCAATCACTCTGACCACTTCAGAAGTTGGTCTGAGATGCAGATATAACAGATACACAATGGATTACTTAAAACATTTCAGTAGGTGGTCTGAGAGACATTTAACACATTTTTGCATATTCCGTCCCACACAGCAGTTGGAGTCCAGCTTGGTAACACATATGACTAGCAAATATAAACATGTGGTAAAAATATAATCAGGGTGAAGATCAGATACTATCGCTATGAACAAGCTCATTGCAGATCCAGTTATAGTTTCTTTAAAAAAAATTGTAGAGGGGTCTTTAAATATTCAAATTCACAAAATTCTATTGCAGAAATTGTACATTATGGAACAACAAATAGTTATTTTGTGTCATTGCCTGAAGAACCTTTTGTAGTACGTTTATTTTTTTGGACTGCAGGGAGGTTGTGCAATGTTTTTACCCCCTATGCTACACCTAGTCTGATACTGTTTACCCTCCGTTTCACCATTTACGGGAATTTTCTGCAGACAGGCGTTAGAGTTGAGGAAAGATCTGCTGTAAGAACACCCTGGAGGTAAACAGTCTGAAAGTTTAGCACTGTACATTCCTCTGGTCTGAGGAAGAGGAGTGTGGTATGCAGGTTGTGCTGAATTATCTGGTCAGAATCCCACAGCGAGAGGAGCAGTCAGTCGCCTGTTTGAGGGCTTATCAGCCCGCCTCGCTGAGATGAATGTGGAGATGTCGTTGAATGTGGTCAGGCAGGTTCGGCTGGTGTCCTCTACTGATGATCCCGGCTCTGCTGCAGACTGTAGCTACGTGAACGGTAGCACCTCTCAGCTGCCAGACCTGTGATTTCCCTCAGCCTCAGGACTATGTGACTGTGACGGGTGGTAAATGGAGGTTGGTAAGTGGATTTTCTGGGGTTTTTCTTGTGTATATTCCTTGCTCTCATTTCTTGAATATTAGTTGTCCACAAAGAACAGTGTTTCCTGGTGTGTTCAGCGCATTTTTAGAACTTTGCAATCCCTGTTTTAATGCAGATTGATTTTTTACCTGTTGAGTTTCAATGGTAAATAGGAAGCTGATGTGGATCATGCATACATTTTATTTTATTTTATTGGCAGTGCTGCTGGACAATAATGCCCTCAAACCTTTCAGGTGTTTAAACCACTTTTGGACCAAACCAGTTTCAGTCTGTGCTTTTACCAGTTATGTGGATCATCAGGATGATCAGCCTGAAGTATTGATGATTAATGGTGCTTTCACACCTGCCTTGTTTGGTCGGAATTGTCAGAATTTCAGTTTGGGTCTGAATCAAACCAGCAGGTGTGAACAGGACTGCGAACCACACAAGCAGCTGTTTGATTTGGAGAGTTTGGTCCAACCAAAAGAGGTGGTCTCAGTCTAGATCTACTGAAATAAGGTCCGGTTCATCTGCAGTGTGAAAACACTTCTCTAGATGGTTTAGACCTTCTGACTTTCTAACTTATTACAGGAAGTTTATGCAGTCTTTAAACAAACCAGAAGAAAAAAGACCCTTGATGTGCAGGATGCAGCATTTAGGACACAAACGCTTAAACTGGAAAATCATTAATTTACTGTAACAGTAGGTTAACCCTTATTTATAAACAGAAATAAAAGGAATCTGAGAAGAATATTTTCAGATTCTGACAGAGAGCTAGAATCGGCCACACCAGGCAAAGCAACTCGGCATATTCATATCTAACATTCTGCAAACCAATAAATATTAAGTATAGAGAGACTCCACCCATGTAGCTGATGATGACAGGATGTAGTAAAGTTCTTTATTCTGCTCACTAAACTGCAGTGTGAAACCGAAACTAACTGGAGCAAACCTACACAACATAACAAAGACATGAACTCTGGTGCAGACTCTGTGATGAAGATAATGATGAAGTTACTAGGAACAAAACATTTTTTTAAATGTACACTAGTTTGGCTAATATTTATTGAGCTACACATACAGAAGTAGTGTATAATGCATATGCAACAGGCGTGGAGTTGTAGAGGTTCCTAATGATGTCCTGCGAATGATGTCCATCCCATGCAGCCTCAATACTCTTATGCAGTTCCTGCAGATATAACAGTAGGGGTATATGAATGTTGACAGTGCATCCAATAGCATCCCTCACAGTTTCAATCAGAGATGAATGAGTATTGTACTGTTGCACACAGAAAAGATACGGGGTTCAGAAAAGATAGGGCCACTAGTTGCAGGTCATCATTTAAGTAAAATGCCTGTAATGAAGACCAAAGATGCTCTAGCATTATACAAAATGACACCCCACAATGTGGTCAACGTGGTGAGGAAGTACTTTTCGTACAAGACAATTATTTGAAAATAAATGGTGGATAATGATGCAAGTGCAGCAGTGATGTCAATGACGTGTTGTATATTGGCTTAGCAGTGCTTCACACTTTTAAAACAGGTTAGTATGTTAAAAAGGTTGTGTACTAATCTGCCAAACCAGCACTACTGAGTTTAGTACTCAGTGCTAAATGTATAATAATATATTATATAATAATATATACCTGATAGTATTAGTGTGAAGTACACATTTGGGACGTAGCCCAGATTTCCACAAATGTTTGACATTTAAAGGCTTTAAATTCTGACAGCATTATATAAATACTCCATCACTCCATTGAACTTCTCCTTTGTACTTGATCTGCACTTTTAATACAAGAGGTTTTTGGTGTATCCGTGTGAAGCTGTGTAACACTGTAAGTGATGAAACTTCAAATATATGTAAAATCATTGTTTTCCACACTTCATCTTGGCCTGACCACCGCTGTTGTTAGGAAATATCAGTGGAAAACATCATGTTCTTGTTGCAATCCCGTCCCTGTGGAAGGGATTTCACATCATCACTCTTTCCTTCACATTCTCTCCATCTAACTGAATCAGAGCTCCTCTCACAGACCCTACACTCTACCCTACACAAAAAACGGGTTCCATTGAGTACGGAATAAAGGGTTCTTTTAAAATAGAAGAATAAATGAACTCTACATTAAACACTATATAGGTCCTACTCTGTATATAAGTCCACCTTCCAAGGTTTTCCAAATGGGCCAAACAAAGCACCATTTAACCAAACAAAACACCATTTAATTTTACCTTCTACAGAAGATTTTCTACCAATCTAAAGAACATTAAGCCAAACAAAGCACTATTTGAAAAACACATGGTACATTGATTTTTCATTCTTCTAAATAGAACCACCTAGAAAGTTTTTTTATTTAGTTTTATTAGTTTTTATTTAGTGGTTCTTTAAGGTTGTCTTGTTTCCAAATACAACCATCTACAGGAGGTTTTTAATCAGTCCAAAGAACCCATAACCAACCAAAGTGCTATTTCAAGAGCATTCAATGGTTCTTTAAGGGATCATGGGTCTATTCACAATTATTAAAGAAGTAGAAGTATTGAAGCATGTAGGTCAAGGTCAAGGTCCCATATAATGTAGAAACACCTATAAAAGGGTTTTCTTCAATGTGAAAAAAACAAGCAAAGAGCTTTTTGAGCTTATAATGGGTGTTTATGGAACTATTTTAAAAGGACAGAGCATCTACGCAGGTCTACTGTATGTAAAGCGGGAGAAACGTCTGTGTCCGAGCACAAAGCTAAATGTAAAGCTTTCACCTGTACATTTGTGTACATTGCAAGATCAGACTTGATGGGACAGTTGCTGAAGGTCCATTAAGGGCTGGTCCACATGACATTTGTAGGCTTTTGTTTGTCAGCACTGCGTTAACTTTGATCGTTTGTCATGTTTTGTTCGGTTTGCTCCGCACGTCAGGTTAACGCAAACACTGTCTGGACCAATCAGCTGTGCGGAAACAGGAGAAGCTTTAATGTGGATCTTCAGCACTGTCACGTGTAACTACCTTAAATCATCACAGAGAAAAGACTGGAAGAGTGTAGACGCAGTAGTTCTGTAAATGGGCTGAAAAGAAAAAGGAGTTTTATTCTTTATAGCTCTGCACAATACTGGAAAAAATGATATATTATCATATTTAAAATGCACAAAATTTCACCACATTTCAGTCCAAAATTTAATGTTTCATGATATTTCCAGTTACACAGTTTGTGTATTGAAGACTGAAGTAAAATAAATAATATTGGACAGATATAAGCTTCCTTTTGTATCAAGCAAGTTAGCAAAGAATTACATGTATGGTTTAATTAGCCTCCTGCGATGTTACATTGTGCCCTTTGCAATTATAATAAAAAATATGAACATATATTGTTGATACTGTGATAACAATACTTATTTTTAAGTATGTTTTATGTAATATACACAACTTATCAAAAGTTTTGGAACACCTTTATTTTTTTCCCCTTTTTATTTAAGCTCTTTATGTCCAGTCAGTAACTGTAAATAGCACATAATACAATACATTTTCCAAAAAGTAGTTTTAGTATGGTAAAAAATGTATATTGTAAATAAAACCGAAACAGTATTGAAACAGATACTGCTGCATTTACACACTTACACACAGCACATACACACATTTATCATAATAACTAGAAAAAGACACAGAAACCCAGATCACTCTGTAACTATTAAAAGTAGAAGACTTTTTTTTATAAGAAATTAAAGATGAAGCCAGAGAGCAGTTAGTACTGTTTCCTACACCTTCAAAAGTCTCTGGGAAACTGGAGGAAGAGGTTTAGCTGACCCACATGGCAACGCCAGCCTTAAGCTCAGCCTAACATTGGACTAAGTCTCAGTTTGTGAAAAAGAAGAATTAGAGATCTGACATGGGATAATAAAGTCTTATTAATCAAATAGGTAATCAAATAAAAAAGCAGTTTGTCTGGACCATACAGCGCAGCTGCTGGACAGCAAAAAAATAAGGATAAACTGGTTGGATCTGGTTGGTTTTTGAATGTGGTTCAGGAGCAAGAATTCCCAGATTTCCTCCAGGGATTTACGTAAAATATTAAGTATTTTCGCATTACGACTAATGACAGGCCTGGAGAATTAAGCTGTAGACTAGAGGACCTGAGTTCTCTGGAATATTGGTGCCATCTAACATCCTGATCATACTATTGCTGTCACATCAATGCTCTAGAAAAATCTATTAGAAACTCTTCTGTGGAAAGTAGAGAATGTTACTTAGAAAGTAGACCTTATAAGAGGAGAAAGATTGGTGTCCCAATACGTTTACCATTTTATTTTACCAGGGTATCAAAATAAGTCTTGCCCACAAAATGAAAACTTAATCATACTGAAAACATGTTTTGTTACACCCTTATTTAAGGATGTATTCATTCATTTAAAAGAATTTTAGGCCCTCAAGGTCAGGCCACCCTTTTCCCAGGACAGGCCTGTGGTTTTAGAATGTGATGATGTACCACACCAACCCAACACCAGCCCAGCATAGAAATTAAGGGGAGTGAACGGAAGCAATGAGTGTCTCACCGAACCAAAGCGTCCAACTCCTCCTGATATCTTCCTCATCTTTCCAACTGGAGCAAAAGTTCTCTCACAAGCAACATGTTTACCACATCTCAGCGTGGACATGTTCAGGACAGAGCGCAGAGGCTTCGCTAAGAATAGAAAGTCCTGTTCTGTCCGGCATTCCAGAAAGCGTCCGAAGAAATTAGCCTTTTCTCCCGCGTGTTCCGGAACAACTGGTAGTGGTGGGTAGTCGCAGGGAGCCTCCATTCATTGGTCCGCATTCCATTCAGGTATGAAGGGAAAAAATAAGTCATTGAGTAGAGGATGTTTGGAGCCCACGGGTATTTTTAGAACATCACTGGGAAACATTTCAACTATTTATCTATTTTTGGAATATTTAGTGGGCACTCTTGTAGCCCAAATTAACACCTGGACCCTTTCTCTTTAAACACAACCCCTTATTATCCTCACAATACACTGAGAACTGCATTCCCATGAAGGTAAAATTAACCGTCGGAAAGAAAAACACATTTCCACAGTCCTGCCTATAAAAACAGGCTTTGCACAATCGATGGCCTTGATTATGTAAAATCTTGCCCTGTGTGTGTGTGTGTATGCGTGTGTGTAGAGGTTGATATTGGGACAGTTAGGGCAGTAAACTGATTGAGTTCATTGATGTGTATGCCAAGTCAAGCAAGTACATCGAGTACAGTTTCTTTACTGAGGTCATGTCCCAATATTAAATTGTTATATATTGCACTCTACCTCACTCTGCCTTGCTGTACCTCACTCTCTCTATACCTCACTGTTTCACTTTACCTCTCTCTGCTTCAGTCTGCCCTGCTCTACTTCACTCTCACACTACTGTACTCTGCCTCACTCTACCTTACTCTCTCTCTCTACATCTCTTTACTTCATTCTACCTCACTACACCTCACTTTACCTCAGTATACCTCACTCTCTCTATACCTCACTCTACTGCACTCTGTCTTGCTCTACCTCACTCTTTTTCTACATCACTATGCTTGATTATACCTCACTCTACCTCAATCTGCTTGCCTCATTCTACCTCACTTAAACTCTATAGACAATATATATATATATATATATATATATATATATATATATATATATATATATATATATATATATATATATATATATATATAAAGTTTCACCCAGATGGAAGTGTGGTGTTGCATTACTACTCAGAAGAAATGTAAATGTTACCAGTAACAATAAATGATTTTTATTGGAATATTTATTGAGCAGCACATACAGTTGAAGTTTGTAACTTATGTGCAACATGCTAGATGTCTTGGAATATTCTCATGCAGTTCCTGCACATGTTGCTGGGCAATAGATTTGGGGTGATGCAGCTGGACATGGCATATCGTCTGTGTGTTTCTTTAAGGCAAGCTCTTGAGTCAGCAGCAGTATTAGGGCACGCATTGTCCCAAATGACAATTTTCTATACATATGAATAATGTTAAAAGTAATTATTTACTTCAGACTAGAGTTCTGCAGACCTGCAGCTTCCAATTTCAGAACTGTTGATTTAAATTCTGTTTCAGTCTCACACTTTGTCAGACTTTTCACACACACACACACACAGATACACAAAAAGGGTGGTTCGGCCTGCTGGTTTCAGGGCCAAGAGGCCACTAGGGATGATGTTAAGCAATACCATGCTGTTCCCCGGCCTCCGGTGTTTATTTGTAAACGCTGATTGCTTGATGCTAGATGCTAAATAAATGAGTCATTTTAGAATCAGCGAGTTGGTGTTTAAAGAATTATGTGAACACTCTTTTGGATTCAGCTGAGACTAATGCATTAGCTTTAGCATCAGCTCAATGTAGGAGTGTATGATATGGACAGAAATGTGATTGATACAACAATGCGAACAATATCAATGGACCAGTGCCTCACTGTACCTCCCTCTGCCTCGCTCTACCTTATTCTACCCCCTCTTCCTGAGTCTACCTCACTGTAAGCTTGCCTACCTTGTTCTACCTCGCTCCTGCTACCTCATTTTGCCTTCCTCTACCTCACTCTTTACATTGCTCTAAATGGCTCTACCTTAATGTACCACACTCTAACTTGTTCTCTCTCACTCTGCCTTGCTCTACTATCAAACATAAAGATCTCCCTCTATTTCTGCACACAGGTAATGCAATTTTATTACAGTTTTATTTACAATGTTACTGCACTTCTTTCGATTTGTTTTTGGTGAAAACTCATAGCACGATTGAGATAAAAATATGATTATGATACAACTCTAGGTCAGTGTCATTTTGCTCATACAGTAGCACCACTGAAAGTCCTTAAAGAAAAGAGGCTAAGACCTAAAGAGTCTTCAGAGTCTTCAGGGTCAGGCACAGTCAGTACGATTCCGTTGGGTACGATTGCAACACTGGCTTGCCTTTAGCCTTGTTCTAAACCACCCTCTCTCTTTCTCTCTCTCTCTCAGCTATGGTGGACACACAGATGTTTTCCTGGCCCATGGGATTTGGCCTGAGCACCCTGGACCTGGAGGAACTGGACGACAGCTCGCACTCTCTAGACATGAAGCCTTACTCCACGCTGGACTACCCAACCATCTCGGGCGCGGAGTACGAGCCCAGCCCGCCCCAGAGCGAAATGACACACATGATGGACCTGACGCACATGTACAGCTACCGAGCCCAGGAGGCCAGCTACAGAACCCTGGATGCCAATTACAGAGCACATGAGAACAGCTACAGAACACACGAGGACAACTATAGAACCCATGAGAACAACTATAAAAGTCAAGAGAACTATAGAACCCAAGAAAGCAACTATAGAACCCATGAGAACAACTATAGAACCCAAGAGAACAACTATAGAACCCAAGAGGAAAACTACAGAGCTCAGGAGAGCAGCTACAGAATGCAAGAAACCCAAAGTATGCATTAAATATATACACATTAAACACAGTGTCTCAAATGCTAGTGTTGCTAACAGCCCATAAAAGTCAACAGACACCAATTAGCACCATACAACTGAAAGAATGCTAATTGGTGGCTGCGGGCTTCCATACATTGTTGTTCTTGATAGTGTATATCTATGACTGTAGAAAGTATGGGCTGTGAAGTGAAGCCCCCACAGGTCTAGCGCCAGCTGGCTGCAGTATTATGTGTAACTCCGGCCCTGACCATATGTTTCAAAAACAAATCAGAACCACCCATTTTCCATCTTATTTTTCTCCTCAAAACTGTCTTTCCTGTCTTATTAAGTGTCCCAATAATGCTTAACATAAAACCACATTCTGCTATATTGTTGTGCTGTTGGTCGCATTTCTCTTTTTCGGTAAGTCTGATGTTAGCGTAAATAGTCAGATGTGTACTGTAGTAGCTTCATCTCGAATCAATCCATGGTGTCTGTTTTCGACAGTAAAAATTTTCTCAGAACTCTGATAAAACAAGGTAATTAATTTATAACCATTTTGTGTTATAAGTTTCTGTGAGGACTGTTTGCAACTGTTTTAATCTCACCAAGAGCCAAAAGTAATGTGGGCTTCAGTACTCATAGAGCTGGTTTTGTGGGACATGATCTTTGATAACTGAAACCCATCTTCACTATTCATTATTCTTTTGATTCTGTAGGCTTAATCTCCTTATTCTTACCCCTGACTGCGCTGTCAGTAGAGAACAGTGTTGTAGAAGACAAATATGTACAGGATTACATTCAGGGCTCTATTTTTACAATTAATCTTTTTTTATTATTTAAGAAGCTGCTTTTTATATCATCCAAACATTCCTTGATGAATTGACCATGTTATATTTATATTTATATATACAAAGTATATAGTTATATTGAATGCTTTTTAATACAATCAACAAACAGCAAAAAAACAAAACGTTACTAAAATAATAATAATAAAAATAAACATAAATAAATGTACATTTATTGGCTTTTTTTGTTTGTTTCTTTTTAGACATGATTAAAAATGATAGAAATGCCCCAGTTCAAATTTGTAAATAAAATGTAAATTTGCTCTGTATTTTTTTTTTTTTTTTGGATAAACATTTTGGCAAACTATCTCATCAAACTAGATGTGATTATTTTGCAGTATAGGTAGATATGAATCCTTTTTTTATCCCAGCCACTACAGAGAACACACTTTTGCACACTCTAAAGCATAGTCACTGTTCATGTAGTGCATTTTTCTGGTTGCAGCAAAAAATAAATGTAAATATTTAATTTAGTTACAGAAATATTTTACATTTAAAATTAGTATTTGTAAAGAAGTTTATTTACTTATTTAACAAGGGGAGCCCAAAATGCACAGGACTGTACATATGAAATTATTTTTTTTACATTTGAATGTTGTAGAACAGCAACAAGAGTAACAGGTTTGCTGTTAAGGGTTAATGGTTACCACACATTTTAGAATATAGTCATTTATATTTGCATTAATTTACAATCCCACAATGTTGATTCTATTCAGGTTCTATAAAGCTTGAGCCCGAGTCTCCTCCGCAGTACGCAGAACACAGCCTGTCCTTCTCCAAACTGCAGGACGACCCGTCCGCCTCTGTGCTGAACATCGAGTGTCGGGTCTGCGGGGACAAGGCCTCGGGCTTCCACTACGGAGTCCACGCCTGCGAGGGCTGCAAGGTACAGTTAAACACCACTTCCTGTAAAATCACACACTCTACACACCCCACTTCCTTACTTCATCCTGCGAACTGAGAATGCCAATGGTTAGAGAAAGACTGTAATGGGCAAAACAAGATACTTCTGTCGGGTTGCTGTGAGTTAATGTAGTCAATAGAGGCAGCTTTCTTTGCAAAAACTGTAAATTTGGGTCTGATTTTCCTAAAGAATCTCAAGCCCCTTAAGTCTGAAGCATCCAATAAATGTAAAAAAAATGCCTGGACAAATAAAAAGTTGCCACCTGGATTTAACTAAGTAAATGATCTGGGGTTGATGCTGCAGGTCTAGGTTCAGCAACAGTATGTGCTGAAAGAATGAGGTCAGCTGACTACCTGAATATACTGAATATAGACCAGGTTATTCCATCCAATCCAATGGATTTTTTCTTCCCTGATGGCACAGACATATTCCAAGATAACAATGGCAGGATTCAACGCCTGGAATTGCGAAAGAGTGATTCAGGGAGCACGAGATCATAATTTTCACACATGGATTGTTCACCATAGAGTCCAGACCTTAACCTCATGACCAGATTGCTGACCTTTACAGCATAAACGAGCAGGTCAGTCTCCTCTACTGCGACGTAGGCTCTTAAAAGGGAATGGCAAGTGACGCGCTGATTTGTTTATTTCACGTTATGTCCAAAACATACCCATGATTAATTAGCTGCTTGGAGTGCAGTTGATGGCTCACCTACATATCGCTAAAATAGGGCCCATAGTGTGTTTGTTTGAGTGAAAAGCAGATTTTGTACAATTAGCAGAATTTGTTTCTCTGAAGCTAAGAAAACAAGTGGGTTAGTGTGCCTGTACTGTGAATGTTTAGCCACATGTGCTAGTGTAGTGAAATAATCTGACGTATAATCTATTTTGTCAAGTATATAAATCTGCACATTAGTTTATAAAATGTTTCTGTTAGTTTTCCCTAATATGATTTGGAATGATTAGCGGAATTAGCCTTCTTTCCTCTGAAGCTTTTAAAAGTAGGTGCGCTAACATTGCCTATACCCATCTACAAAAATGTAGCTACCTGTGCTAGACTGTGACTGTGCTTCTCCTGGATTTAATAACAGGTGTAGGTAGAACACTGTTTCTCCTAATAGGTTTATGATTGTTTACTTGCTTCAGAGAGCTCTACTGCAAATACTTCCAAAAATAATTGGACATATCTGTATAGTATATTTTATTGAGTATAAAACAGTCTAACTGATTCAAAAGATTAGTTTAGATTGACACTAGATTGACACTAATAGGTTCAGGAAGTGCTCCAGAAAGCTCTATTCTCCTGCAAATATTTCCAAAATAATTGAACATAGGAAAATGTATTTTATTGAGTGTATAAGCATCAAACTGAATCAACATTACGTACTACATTATTCATGAATTGGAACAATAAACAGAATTAATGTTCTGAAGCTGTTAAAGGCTAATTCGCTATGACTGAGCTGCTCCTGGGTTTAATAACGGGTGAAGGTAGAACACCGTTCCTCCTCTACACTCGAACATCTAACTACAGCCGAGCCCCAAATGCCCAAACACACTCTTCCCGTCATTCAGATAAATTAAGCCCAGGTTTCAATTCACACTCAGACATGCAGATGAGGTCAAAAGGTGTCTGGCTATCTTTCCTCCGTCTGTCACATGAACCACAAAAGCCCTGACAAGTTTCCACACTGAGAAATATGTACGGGCAGAGAAAGAGAAAGAGAGAGAGAGAGAGAATAAGAATAATCGCGTGAGTGGGCGACCCAGACTGCTCAGATATATTTCCATCCCCCGTGCTCTCGGCTCAGAGCTGCTTGACGCTGGTGGGCGTGTGGGTGGGTGGTGGTTTTTCATGAAACACCTTAGAGGAATAGTTTGGGTGAAAAATGAAATTGACACAGTTCACGATTCACCCCCAACTTTACCTCAGCGGAGTGCAGCTCTGAGTTTTGTACTGGAGCTACCTGGCTAATGTTGGTAGCCTGCTAACTGAACATCACACAGACAGTATTAAATACTGAGGTATTAAATACTGAGGTGGAAAACAATATTGTTAACAAACTTATTATCAGTATTATTTTAGGAACTTTTTATTACTTGTTTTTTTGAGTATTATTGAAATTGATTACTTTTATTTCAGTTACATTTCCAAGAGTCAAAACACACTTTCCATTATTTAACTTAATTTTATTTTATTTTATTTACTGGTGTCAGTGTCAGTCAATTCAAATATTTAGTCAGTATTATATGATTAAACACAATTAATCACACTTTTGTCTCGTCTTAACACTTTTAAAGCTTTTAATAGTGAATATTTAAATGTAAATAAATTAGACGTGGAGTTATATTTGTAGTAGTGGGGTCATTCATTAAAAAAAAAGTCATAAAAGAGGTTAATGGGCAGGTGTCCGTAGAGTGTAAGATTGTTTATACACAAATCTGCCATAATATTAAGACCAGTGAACCAAGTAAAGTGAAAAACATGGAAGATCTGTTTCAAGTCAGATTAAAATTCATTTTATTTATTATAGGATATTTTATCCCAAAAATATTAAAAAAAAAATATTATTGTGTACTATATGATATGATAGTAGCATAATAGTGCACCCTTTAACAATATCTCTAAAGAAGTATTTTTAAATACTTTTTGAAGTTGGAATTGTAATATATTTAATATTCCAATATATTTGATTTATATTATTATATTTTTTTATATACTAAATAACCAACATCATTTTGTTTAACATAATAATGGCTTATTCCGCTTAATATTCTTTACTTGCAAAGCAAACACAACAACATGTCAATATATTTTATGATATATTATTAATGTAATTATTGTGACAGGCCTATTGTAATATACAGGTTTTTAATTTCCAAATAGTTTTGTCCAACTCTTAAAAATAAAGGTGCTTCACACACAGCTTGTCTATTCCCTGTAGAGATATATGTATAACTACCGATAGAAAAGAACTTTCTGAAGCAGACTAACAAACAACAAACATTAATCTATTGGCACTTTGCTTAATCTATTAGCAAGTGTAGGCTAATCTATGAGATATAACCCCCCCCTGATTGACTATGTTTTAAAATATTTTTTCTTATTAAATCTCTATTAAATATAGCACATGGCTAGTTATTGATACAAAATAGGTTCTTCCAGTTACCCCTTTATTTGAAAGATTTTAAATTTCCAAAAGGGTAGATCTTGGAAATATAAAACACCCCCCCCCCCCCCTCCCTGTTGCAGGGTTGAACTTCTTATTTCCTAGAACTGGACGATTGAAATGACTGGAATGTTGCTATTGACTCTAAAAACTGCATCCAGACCAGAACCACCCGGGCTTTTACTGACAGGTCCAATAACAATGCCTGAAGTCCAGTTCAGCCAAGCAGGTTATTACATTAAAACACGAATTGTTCTAAAATACAAAAGCCTTTTTTTGGGTGGAGTGCTAATGTTAGACCCAACATCCTATTTCTATTTATAGAACAGAATCCTACTAAAATTAACAATAAAGTGTGCGGGCGAGGGGGTGGGGGTGGGGGTGGTAGGTGGGTAAAAAAGTGCATGAAAACATCCTCTTAGTTTTGTTATGTGTGCCTGAGCCTGACTGTAAGCTGAACTGTAGATGTGGTCTTAATTCCTGTGTATTTAGTCCTTAGCAGCAATAAAAACAGAAGAACAACAAGTTGTACTGTAATGAAATATAGTTTTGCTTAATCAATTACACAATGAATATTGTGTCCCATAACATTGGTCAAGACCCATTAAAGTTACAGAAAGCTGCAGTGACCTGTGCTATAGGCATTTTATATGCATTTTCCTGTATTACTTTTTAGCCACCATTATTACCACCCACTGTGCTGTTGACTACTGTGGGTGGTAATTAATATGTCTTCTGTGAAATATTTCTAGTATATACATGACACTGTATCAACCTCACTCAAAAAGATAGCACCTCACAACTTATGCAAGTGTGGGTGTTTCCAAGCTGTTTACACACAATTTACACACTGCTATCCCATGACTTTTGGCTTGTCTCCCTTAATATACACTGTATGTCCAAATGCTTCTGAATGCATGCAGCTAATGCATGCTGACACAGATGTGCAAATGCATATAGATACAGCTTGTTTAGTTGTAGTAGAGAAATACTGTCAAAAGAATAGCTCTGAAGCAGATAAACAAACACAAACCTACTGGTACAATGTTTGATCTAATGCACGTCGTGGGCTATGAGGGTATAAAGTCCCACAGCACTGAGCTGTGGAGTAGAGGAACTGTGTTCTTTGGAAGGCTGCAGTCTGATTTATTAAAGCGTAGAGAAAGAATAACATTTCACATATACTATTAGCATCACTTTTGCAGGCCAAAGTCCAGTCGAGGCCGTGCTGTTGGGTCCTAATGGTGTATGATATAGATAAGCCTGGCCTATCGTGAGGTCTCAGATTATCTTTGGGTGAATAATGACTTTGAAGTTGACTGAGGTGTTGTAACAGAATGAGTGCTAGGTGCTAAGCTTGGCTTGTGGGCATAAACCATATGCAAAATGATCATTTGGCAGGCGAGAACGAGTGTTCTGATATAAATCTTGGTTCTCGTTTTCTGTGTCGCTGTCACTGCTCTCGATAGAAAGACATTATGATATTTTAGAGGAACTGCCCTAATGCATGTGCAGTACTATTAATAATAAATCTGATCTGATCTGGTCTGAACTTGTGAGTCACGCTTAGTTTATAATAGCTGTAAATTTATTCGTACACCATATTAACTACTAATATGGTAGTGGCACAATACAACTTTTTTCATGTGGGATACTGACACAGATACTACTACTAAAAAAAGTTCTGTAGTTTAAAATTATGTAATTATATTGAGTTTCAATTTTGTTAAATTGGGCTGAGCTGGGCTACTGATATTTTTATGATGCATTATTTTAGCTATATACTGTTCCAAAAATATTACTATTACATAATACCAATTATATCATTATAATATAATAACAGTCCAATTACAATCTTAGCAAAAAGTTTTAATTGTACAAATTTAAGACTCTGCAACTGGAATATAAATATTTGTAAATGTCCTTAATAAATAAAACATAAACTAAAGAAAACCCTTTTTTTAAACAGAGAAAACATACCGGCTCATTTATGAATGCTTTGTTGATTTGCTTAATAAGAAAACACAATGGGCAAGCAGAAATTATTGATAACATGATTATCGTGACAGGCCCTGCACAAGAAATCCTTCTGAACCCTTTATGTTTTTGTTCTCAGGGATTTTTCCGCCGAACAATTCGTCTAAAGCTAGTCTACGACCACTGCGACCTCCACTGCCGCATCCACAAGAAGAGCCGCAACAAGTGCCAGTACTGCCGCTTCCAGAAGTGCCTGATGGTGGGCATGTCACATAATGGTGAGTAGCCACTTCTTCTGTAGTTTAGTTTTTATTTAATCAGAACATTATCTATTATCTATTATCTATGTACAGATTTGTGGCAGTGATTAATTTAATGTTGTGTTTAAACCCCACACACAACATTAAATTAATCACTGCCACAAATCTTTACATATAAACTAATCATTAAAAATCTATACAGTATCGCAAAACAAAATATCACAATACAACACAGTATTGATATTACACCCCTTTTTACCCTTAAGCCCTTTATTAAAGTCTAGCCTGGGAAAGGCCTTGCTGTTTAAGTGAAACCTGCGTTTGGTTGAGCTGCTATAGGATATAAACTCTGTGTATGGCTGTACCATTGAGGCTGCAGAGTCTTGGCCTGCTTGCTTTTGTTGTTTCCTCTTTGTGGTCTCCACCTGCATCGTATGTGGCATTGCTGTCAGAATGTGCAGAGCGCTGAAATGTGCACTGCCACATGACTGAGAAACAACTTCCCTTCAAAAGTAACACCCACATTCGCACCCCCTGCAACCTCAAAACAAGGCCTGTCTCAGCACGGTCACGCTTTCATTAATGTTTCCAGCAAAACCACCAGCACCTAATGCCAGACTAGCACTGTTTAATTGCAGCAGTGTGGTATAGTTTCGTTTTGTGATAGTGGGGTTGTGTCCTCAGGCTGTTCAGTGTTAATGTAAGATAGGGTAGCAGTTTTAGCAAAGCCCGGAGGCCAATACGACTTTACTTGAAAACTTGTTTCTTTTTTTTTTTTAATTACACCAAATGTTTGTGAATACACTGATGTAGCAGTGGGACTAGCATAGTGTCCCATGATTTTTGCCATGTCTAATGTTCTCACAGACAATTCTAGCCAGTTGTCGCTGGTTATGTTCGTTACCACTGCCTTCTCTGGCGTATTCCCTCTACCAGGCCTCACTCCAACTCCCATAATTCACGTCATCTTGCCTCTCTCACAACATAGCATCTTATAATTTATACAGGTGTGGATATTCCCATGAGCCATCTCATGAGGTAACACTTGAACACATGGTCGGGTTACATACTGCTGTCCCAAGACTTTTGGCATCTCAGTCTATATATTTTATTTATAGCATTTGGCTGACTCTCTTATCTAGAGCAACTTACGGACAGTTTCACGCTAAACCCACCTGACCGACTTTTTAAGTAAAAGTTTTAATTGCCCACTTTTTTTTGTAAAATCAGTGGAATTTCCCTTAAAATTCACCCAGGATGTCTGGCAGACTGATGAACTCTGCTGACCCAGCAGTCAGAGTGCAGCACTATGTAAAGCATGTTGTTTAAGTAGAGGCTGCGATGCTGTCCTTGGGCAGATTCCAGAATCTCATGATGCCAGAAGATATTTAAATAGCTGGTTACAATAACTGCACCACTTTACTCTGTCATTAAATATTTTAATAAGGAGCTGCTGTTCTAATTGCTATTATTATTATAAATGTTTATTTCTTTAATAAGCTCTCCCTCTCACTTTCCCTTTTTTAAAGCGTTGGGATACTTTCCAATGTATAGTAGTTAGAAGTGGAAAATACTACTATTTACTATTGTTATAATAGTTACATTTAAATAATAGTTTATTTAGGAAACTTTACTTTAGTTCTTTAGTTTACTTTAGTTACATTTCCATTTAGACCTTTAAAACATTCATTAAACATAACTTCTTTAGTTTTTCTCATACCAATGAGCTCAGGGTTTCTGAGCATTTAAACATCCTCCCAGATTAGTATTAGTTAAATTTTTTAATTCTGACAACTAAGAGGAACTGAATCCTCATTTTAATCTTACATTTTATGTCAAAACATGTATCGTTTACATTCAGATACTTTATTTTTTTTTATACGTTTTATCTTCCCATGTGCTGCTTTTCTTGCACATCTCAGAATCAGAATGCAATTATGGGTTTGTAAATACTTAATCTGTGGAAGGTAATCTTAAATATAATAATATTACAGCTTTTCTGTTAGTGTTATTAAGAATAGAAGAACTTCAGCACAGCTTCGCAGAAGCTGATCAAGTGCATTATGGGCAATCAGTGGCGCTCATCTAATGGGGTAATGGGTAAACTTCCCTCTTTAATCACGTCTCAGGCTCATTTTTATATCTGTGAAACGCTAATAAGAACATGATGTGAACATTTCATTCGTCACAGCGGTTAGCAGTGCGGCTTTTATGCAAATCAACATATAGGATGACTGCACATTTACTGTCAGTAATGCAGAGGTTCCTTTTCCAGTTCTCGGTCCTCCACATTTTTGTTCAGGCCTCGTGAGCTATAAGCTGGGATTGAGTAAAAATGTGGCCGATCCAGAGTGCTGTGAGTGCCGGTAAGAGAACCCCTGCATTACTGCATGACAGTAAACGTACAAGCCATCCGACATGTTTGTTCTCATGCAGAGCGTAATACCTGCCACTTTGTATTACGATGTTTTTTTTAACCCTCCGGCAGAACCATGCTACTCTTCAGGCATCTTGAGTTACGCCATGCTGGGATTGGCTCTCGCGCTCCAGCAGTGGGTGGCAGGTGTTGTTTTCTGAGAGGCAGGGTCAACAGAGTTTGTCGGGGGTTATCAGCCCTGCCAGCCTCCAATTGGCTGTCTTTGTTTTCCCTTCTCTCGCACCTCGCCGTCACGCAGGCCCTCACTGGTTGGGCGAAATCTTGTCAGGCTTAAGCCGGTTTTCTTTTTTATCAATGATTCATGAAGGCGCAGAGCCGGCAGCCACAAATGCGCCATGTCACTGCACCTGGCTCCCGGCCAAGGTGTACAGTAGGAGTGAGGCGGGGTGGCGCGTGAAGGGTTTACAAAAGGTGTGATGGATATGATGGGCCTCTATTAATCAAAACCGTTTTGCAACAAGTCGAGGCACATGCGAGAGAAAATGGCCTTAACTTCCCTTCCCTCCTTTTCCCTTCTATCAGGGGAAAAATAAAAAAGTTAGATAAGTTTCGCACTGCGGGCTCAACGATTCATACGTCACCCTTTCAGATGTTTTCCTGCCCCCTAGTCAAATACTCGTATCGAGTGTGGGAGAGAACACAAATTACAGGCTTTTAACGCACCAAGGCTTTGCATGCACAGGCTGTGTTTGTACATGTAATGACCTTTAAAAAAAGAGAGTCATGATATTTTCAGTATTTTGTAATAATAACATTGCTGAATGTTATACACCAAAAGTGCAGCTTAAAGGGCTTTTACAGTATAAAAAAACAGCATAGAGAAGGAAAAAAAATCTAAAATAAATAAATAAAACAAACAAATACAACAATTTAAATCCAACAAATAAAATCAGTAAAAATGACATATAAACAATAATTTAAATGTATAAACATTTGTCCAAGGTGAATAAAGCAGTGAAGGTCAAATAAATAAATAGTAAAAGGATAATCAATTTTACAAAAAAAATATTTCACTAAGGATGTTTTCACACCTGAAGGTTCGAACTAAGGTTCATGTGCTTTTTGTTATGTAGTGTATATATCAAATTAATCTGAGTAGTTTCGGTTTCCCACTGCAGTTTGGTGACTGAACGCATTAAAGAACTGTTTTGTTTTGTAGCTGTCACCTAAGTGGGCGCAGTTTTCCTATATTTGACACTGATTGGTTTGAGGAACGTTGCAATCTGACATTTTTCTAGTGTTATGTTTGTGCCAAATTCTGCGTTCCTGCCAGAAATCAGATTCATCGTAGATTTGATAGGTAAAAATACTTTAATAATTTATACTGAACAATGACCAATTTTCAAAGCCTCCTACTGCTATAGGCTCAGAAGCTGTACAGGGATAGGATAGTAATTTTAGCCAAACTAACTAAGCTTTAGACTGGCTGCTTTCTCTGTATGACTTTCACTCACATGTGACTTGAGTGGCACAGTCAAAATAAGTGTACGAGTGGAACTGCTGAGGTAAAAGTTTTGTAAAAAAACGAATGTTTATATCGGCTGGGCCCTGATTTTAAAGGGAGACTCACCTGCTGATCATCTGACTACCTGCTTCAGATTCCAGTGTGACAAAATATGTCATTAATATTCATTGACACTAAAATGACAGCGTGACCAAAAATACTTCTGACCTTCATTCTTTCTGCTTGTGCCCGGCCTAAATACTCACAGCAGTATCACTGTGGTGAGATGATAAAGCTGAGATTAGCGCAGGATTGCATCTGACAGGTCCGCTCAATTAGAGCAAGTGTAAACGTGGCTCACATGATCAGGTGAGTCAGACAGTAATCAGACCGCCACTCTCACTGCACTTAGATCTTTATTCAGTCCATTCAGCAATGCTTGCGTAATTCGATGACTATGTAGTTCAGTTCAGCCCTGGAGGAACCTGATGCAGCTTTTGTGTAAATATTACGCGGATGACATCCCTCTGCGTGATCACCTGGATGACTCGTCAGAATCGTCTCTGACCTGGTGGTCTCTGTGGTGGTCCAGAACTAATAATCAATTTTAAATCGGAGAATATAGTTTTAACAGTTAAAACCTCCAGAATGTATCTGGATTCTGACTTGGGTCGTGGCGACATCCATCAGCATGCCCACGCAACTAAAAAAAAAACAAACTCCCTGTTTTTCCACATCCCACCCACTGATCCCCCGAGTCCGCCTGCTTGTCGTGACCGTGAACATGCCGGCTTTTGGGATTTCGTGGGGGTTTTCAATCTTTTTGGCTTGTTTGCTTTTTTCCCAGCCATTCGCTTTGGCCGCATGCCCCAGGCAGAGAAGGAGAAGCTCTTGGCCGAGTTCTCCACCGACATGGACCACATCCACCCCGAGGCGGCCGACCTGAGGGTCCTCGCCAAGCATCTCTATGAGTCCTATCTCAAGAACTTCCCCCTCACCAAAGCCAAGGCCAGAGCCATCCTCTCAGGCAAGACCAGCGATAATGCTGTGAGTACTGAGGGATTCTTTTACCTTACTTTACTTTAATCATTATCTTTAGTACTAAATCTTAGATATCTTTAGTACTAAATATAGTACTTTATTTTATTTTGATATATTAATATATTTTTTATCAGTTTGTTTTAGCCTAGTTTCCTTTACTTCATGTTAATTTAATACATGTTTTAAATCTTTATTTAATCATGTCATTCAGAATTATCATTATACATTATTCACTGCGAAATACTTAGAAATCAGTTTATGAACTTCAATTTAGTTTCTGCGAATCATGTTGAAGAAAGGCTGTGTTAAAAAGCTGCTTTGCCTTGTTTAGAATAAACTGCTGAAACATCAAATTTAATTAAATACAACCATTAAAACATACTGGTAACTGGTAAAGCATAAGACGATCAATATAATAGCCAAAAATAACCCAAAGCATTTATCTTTGCATTTAGTTGTATAATTTATCTATCCTCTCTTTAAATAATCAGATTTACAGTTATTTATGGCTAGATTTTGCTCCTATGAGAAATTTAAATTTTATGAGAAGTCAGTAAGCCCAAAATAACATCTGCAGCAAATTGTAAAAATGTGGACTGAAGCTCATCAGGCCCCGCAGACTTCCTGGGGCAAACACAACTCTGTCTTTCACTATTAGTGTGAATCTTGGCACCATCTGCATCATATCTGAATCTATAATCAATTTTTTGTGTTTTTTTTATTTGATATTGTTTTAAAAAAATAGACCCTGAAGAAATATTTAAATAAGTGTAATCATAAGAAATACAGACACATGCATCATTTTTGCATTAATTTATAAATCAGATTAACATCCAATGTTTAACCACAAAAGCTTTTTAGCTAAGCTTAAAAATAACCCTACAGTTACTATTTAAGCTGTGGGGGTGTGTGCATTTGTACCTTTGTGTCAGCAGCATAAAGTAGCTGAATGCTTCCCTTAACCCTTGTGTGGTGTTCGGGTCTGTGGGACCCGTTTTCATTTTTCATCAAATGATACTAAAAAAATATTTTTTCTTACTCAAACTCATTGGCATTGGCTCATTTTTTGTGAAAAACATATATCAAAACACATTTTCTATAAACACACACTGTACACGCCCCCCCCCCCCCCCCCCCGCCGCATGCAGAGATGTTTAAAGTACTATAGACCCAAAGTACAAGTACTTTAAAAGTGACCTGAGTAGAAGTTTACGTGTTAAATTTGACTAAACATTTTTTTGTACAATGCACTTCTAAAGTACTGAAAGTAAAAGGACAGTACTGTGTTATGTAGTTATAACACAAAGCAGTGGAAAGTTCTCAGAGTGAAACTGTATCACTTAATTATTTTATTGATGAGCAGTTTCATCAAATCCGGTGACAGTACAGAGCACCTAACCACTCTGATAGCAATAATAAATGATTCCTTACATTTTTATAATCATGACAAGCAAAAGTGGAAGTAGTAGAAAATAACACTCCAGTAGATACAGATCCAGCATTTAGTACTAAAGTGCAGCAGTGAATAGTTACTTAGTTACTGTACATCTCTGGCCGTATGTCAGGGGATTAATCAGGCTGATGTAGTTCATTAATACAGTAGTTCTGTGAAGAGTTAGGAAAGTTCTAGCTGCAGATAATGGAGATAATGCACCAGTTATCAGAAAATATGCAGAAGCTCCTAGAACAGTATGCTTTGGGCAGAGGAAGGCTGAAATTCAGGTTTCTGACTCGTGCTGGTCTTATGACTGCAGGTAGGCCTAAACTTGGTTGAACTTTTAGAGAGTTATCAATTCCATTAACAATCAAATGACAAGAATAACTGAGATCTGATGGTATTCAACTTTAGACCCACAAATCTTAGATGCCAAAAGTTATTCCTATTTTAGAGTTATACTATTTCAATGATCAAGGTGTCACTGTAAATGCTTTATCGACATAGTGTGCAATATTTGGACATGACCCATCAACATCAATCATATGGGGTGAACTTTGTTTAAATTGTTATTTTCTTGATGTTTTATTTTTTTTATTGATTCCAATGTCTGACTTTTCTAAATTATAATGTATAAACTTTATAAACAAGCCAGTAATATGATTTATGGTAGTAATGGTAGTGACAGGTCTAATGTAAATTTAGTTACACAGTTTCAGGATTAATAACAATTGTATATTTGTTTTGATATAATTCAGCAGTTACCCAATACAGTACATTATCTGATATGTTTTCAGTTTATTTTAGCATTAAACTTTATAAAACTACAATAATAGAGAATTCAGAATAGCACAGTGATGTTTAGCCTCCATCCACACATATTTCTTAGCAGCTCAGATGCTCTAAACAAAAGCTGTGCTTTACAATCTAACAAAATCAAAAGTGCTGCGTGAAAAAATAGAAAAAAACAGGAAATAACATCTCAGCTTTACCACCACAGCACTGAATCATTTCACAGCTTTTTTCTAGCTGACTGACTGAAAAGTTGTGAACGTAATGTGTGTGAGCTAACATATTAGCCACGAGCTAATACAGTATCCAGAGCTAATATTTTAGCTTCCAGCAACACACTATCCAATAAAACTTAAAGAGTGGCTGATTATATCAACTGTTTAATGCTTGTTAACATGGTTGTTAACATGCTAGCCATGAGATTTTAGCTACAAGGTAATGTGTTGATGTGTGTTAGCTAACATGCCCTGCGTGTATCATATTAAGATTAAATCAAGACATTTTTATTTTGTTTTGTCACTTTTAATGATACAGTTATTTAAGGAACAAACCCTAAATTCCATTTAAGTTATATCTGAGCTGAACTAGGTGCAGGAAAGCATATTAAATTGTGTTAATTGCATCTAGTGAATCTTATTCAGTCTTAGCCTCATATTGTGGACAATCTAAGGATTTTTGTTGTTTTTTACATTTGTTTCAAAAACAAAATTACAGGCAGCTTTCTTTAACTTTAATTCCAACTTTATCTCAATTTTTGAAGATTTTTTGTTTACTACATACTTTGAACACACTAACTGTTATTTATACTGTGTCAAAATTAGAAACTCTTCAAAATGACCTAAAATAAACTCTTTTTACATTGACTTCCATTGAAAGTTAAGAAGGTTTATCTCTCTCCTTTAAGGTTGTTGTTTTGGAAATACAAACACGTATTTCCAAAACAACAACTTCACAGGAAAGAGATAAACCTTCTTAACTTTCAATGGACAGCAACTATATTCAGGCTACGGCAGTTTAGCCCCTGTCTGTTTACACTGAAGTTATAAGCATAAGTATTTTAGTCTGAACTGGCTTTTAGATAAGGCATAAAATAGAACAGCCAGTCAGAAAATAGCTCATTTAGAGCCATTCTTAAAATCAGTAAAAAAAAATTGCACTTAATATTCAGGCATAAAGGGGGTTGGAAATATTTGTGTAAAAAAAAAAATATTATGACCGTTTACAGTGCATGATCGTAAGCCTGTGGTGAAGGGCCCCACCCACTCACACTGTTATAAGGAGTGTTTTAGCCTGGACATACTTTAAGGTAACAAATCTACAGAGCACAGCCAATACAAATTAAGGACATTAATATACAGTATATCAGTCTTAAAGGTGCAGCAATCTTGCAACAAAAATCTTATATTTAAAAAGATTTACCCATTTCATAGAAATTTTACAAGCGAACTTGAATGTTCTACTCTGATTATCTGGTTTACTTTCTTACAACAATAATATTCCAGAAATTTTCTTTTCTGCTTTTTCCATTAGAGCAGTCTAGCAGCATATGGCAGAAATGCAGAATAAAAATATAGCTTCCTCTGTCTCTGGAAAGAGATATTACCAAGGCTGCTGGACGACTGTTTTGACTAGCATGAACTGAGATACGGACCGATTGATACCGAACATCTGGTTGCTTCGAGAATGCGGAAATATTTATGAAGGCCCAGCAGCAGAACTGTAAAGCTATAAAGCTTAGGAGGAAAAATATAGACAACTTTTGCTGTTACGCCAGAACATGTTCTTGCCAATGTATTTCCAAACAGTAGGCTTGGCTCGGTCAAGATATTAGTCCAAAAAATGGCTTGTATTGTAACTGGCTCCAACATAAATCCATTTATCTTTTTTAGGACAATTCCTAATTCAGTTTTATTTGCTTTTTTCCCTTTGTCCACTCCTGCAAAGGTTTATACAGCACAAGTCCATCCAGAGGTGTTTGGCTTAAGATGAAAAATGTCACCTTGGGATTTTAGATAATTGGAATGTGTTTTCTGACTCAATACAAAAGTAAACACCCGGGGAACATTGGCCTGCAGTCCCAGACATCATTTAGGCAACTCCTGGAATATGACGGCTGCTTTAATTTTAGGTTACAATCTTCCCACAGTTTGGTAGATGATGTCAGAAAGGATTTTAAGCCAACAAATTAAAAATAATACCATGAAAATGTAGTTTTGCAGTAAGTGTCTTATTTTATTGGTTTGTTTAGCAAAATAGCGACATTAGGTCTGTAATGTGCAACTCCAACTGCATAGCTAAACAAATACAGTACGTTTTAAAACAATCAACAATAAAAAAAAATTGTTTAGCATTTTTGGCTTTATGATTTATTTCTAATTTTAAACCTAGTTTTTCTACCTAATTTGGAAAGCCCAACCAAGAGAAAACCAATGGCCAATGGTGCTCTCTTGGACTTGGACAGCTGTTGATGATAAAGCTACATGACCTGAGATTCGAATTGACTCAGATCATAGTGACAACACCTTAGTCCACTGGACAACTCTTGGGAATTTAAATGCCCAGTTCTGCACCACTATTTACAACCCTGAGCAACTGAACACATTAAGTTGCTAAGTAATAATCTTGGTTATTGATGCAGTTTCTGACTGTGTAATATGTAGCAGAGTTAAAACAGCAGTAATTTTAAACATGAATTTAGTCAGATCTTCAGTTGTGTTTGTAGATAACAGTGAGTCATACAGTGTCAGAAACCACATAATCGAGTCTATTAGAGATAACTGAACAACATGGTTTAAGTTCATGGTTTAGCTCTATGATGATGAAGCTGCATTAACCCTATAACCCTTTTTAGTACAAATCCAATTAAGAAGAAGCTATGCTACAGCCATGCCTTTGCCATGTGTGCAGCATATGTATTTGCCTTGTCTTGTTGAAAAATACATGGACATCTCAGAAAAATGTGTGGTCTTAAAGACAGCAGATGTTGCCTCATACATTGCTGCATTAATGCTCCGTCAGAGAAATGTGCTGACACAACACTGATTTGGGGTTGTAGGGGGGTGTTAAAAACAAAACATTCTCTAATACTTTATTCTGCCCACAGCCTTTTGTTATCCACGATATGAAGTCCTTGGCAGAGGGGGAGCAGTTCATCAACTGCCGGCAGCTTCCCCGACAGGAGCAGCGCCGGACCAGCATGGGCCTGATTCAGTCAGAACTGCAATGTGAGCTGGAGCTTCGCTTCTTCCGCAGCTGCCAGTCGCGCTCGGCCGAGGCGGTCAGCGAGGTCACAGAGTTCGCCAAGAGCATCCCGGGCTTCGTCAACCTGGACCTGAATGACCAGGTTACACTGCTCAAGTACGGCATGATCGAGGTCCTCATCATCATGATGTCGCCACTCATGAACAAGGACGGCACGCTGATCTCCTACGGCCAGATCTTTATGACCCGTGAGTTCATCAAGAGCCTACGCAAGCCTTTTGGTGAGATCATGGAGCCCAAGTTCGAGTTCTCAGTCAAGTTTAACATGCTGGAGCTGGACGACAGCGACATGGCGCTCTTCCTGGCCGTTATCATTCTCAGTGGAGGTGGGTAGAATACTGGGTTACCCAAATTTCCTTTTCGTGGAGTTTGTATTGGAAGAATTGAGTGCCTCAAGTAAATAGGTGTAGACCAATACAACCAGAAAAAATAAACCATATTTTATATTTTATATATTTTGGCATTTGGCATTTAATCTGCAGTAAACCACATGTTTAATGTTTCCTTTGCTGACCGATACTAAAATGAGCGGTAGTGTATATACAGTCATGTACAGTTAATGCTGGATTCAGCATTACTTCATGCTTGTTTCTGCCGAAAGTCACACACTGTGACAAGACCTGAAGCCACATGACAGTCTGAACTCCACAAACATGCTGATTTCTTTTCCTACTGAGAGGCTTCTGGTCAGCCATGTGATCAGCACCAAGCCAGCAGTCACAAGCAGGAGGAGTACATGTTGACAGTGTACTTTAAAAGGTTTAAAAGAAGTGAAGCCCCTCCCCCATACACACATTTAATCAAAAAATCTGAGTAAGCTTTGTATAGGTTTCTAGAAGTCTTTTAGAAGCTTGAATACTGATTTGTAGGCTGATAGCATCTACCTCAAGCTGCTCTCAAGCTCCACCACAACAGCATGACTCAAAAGGCCTCGCTCAGCTCGACTGGGGAAGTGAGTTCACCCAGATTTGTGTGGCACCCGACCAGAACAGGCAGACCTACCTTCAGCTAATTCCGAACATTGATCTGAGATTATCATGATTGTCTGTTGCCTCATCCTTAACAAGACGCCTTCAAAACAGATAGCTATGCAGTTATCATCACCAGGATTTATTGGTCACCTGTTTGTGATCATTTAATAACATCCTACCCTTGGACTTTGATTGGATCATTCGAGGGGAAGCTTTGAGTATTTAATTGATTCAGCAAAATAAACATTTGTGAAAAACCTGCCTGTAATCTTATAGCATAAACAGCACACAAAATAATGATCTATTGGGGCATTGGCTATGCTTTTGTTTTATGTTAAATTCATAGTATATTATTATTAATAATATATTTTTTGCTTGCCATACCAATTGATGACCAAATTTGGCTTGTATAGGTTTGAACCGAAGCTAATTTGACTAATTGAGGCGTCAGGCTCCAAGAACAAAAGCCTAGTTTGTTTTTAGTAAAAGTGTCTCAAAACAGACTGTTCACTTGTTTTTTGTAACAAATCATTGGTGTAATTCATTTCAGTTGAACAAGGCCACAATTTTTTTTCAGCAATGTGCACGCATGATTTGTGGGGCGGGGTTTCTGTAGAAAAAATAAAGGGAGATTTTTTTATTTATTTTGTTTTGCTATCTAGAAAACCAAGTCTAAAAAATGAAAAATTACCACTTTTCATAAGACCCTTGAAAAAACTTAATTGTCAGAAATTAATAGTATTGTTATGATGTAAAATCATCAAACTTGACAGCTATTAAAATTACATTTTCTGATACCTACTGACAGCACCACCATATAGTTAGATTGGTCAACTAAAATTTTAGGTCACCACCCTTAAAGACATGAATTTTCAAAGCCTGAAGGTCTGACTAACTTTTTCTCTGTTGATTCCTGTAGATCGCCCAGGCTTGCTGAACGTGAAGCCCATTGAGGTTCTGCAGGAAAACGTTCTCCACTCTATGGAACTCCACCTGAAGATGAACCACCCCGACTCGCTCCAGCTCTTCGCCAAAGTGCTGCAGAAGATGACGGATCTGCGGCAGCTTGTCGCCCACCATGTGCAGGTGATGCAGCTGATGAAGGAGACAGAGATTGACATGTGTTTACACCCACTCTTGCAGGAGATCATGAAGGACTTGTACTAGGCTGTGGTTTAGCAGCCTGAGCCAGAACTGTAGTGATAGCGCATCGAGGGTTTGTTTGGGTTGTCGTTTTATCTTTTTTTTTCTTTCGGTGAAGAAGATGAGCCTCCACTGACAGCAAGAAAAGAACTCATCTGGTCGGCAGCGAGAACTTATGCAGTTAGACAAAGCAGGGGATTCTTCGATAATGAGAGAGAAAATATCAGCGCAATATCAGTTCTGACAAAATTCTGTCAAGAAATAAAATGAACCGTACTCACATGTATTCAGACTGGAGCTGCCAGGAGGAGACGACATAAGAGACCCGGACATGTAAAAATGGGAATTTTCGAAGCAACTTACTGTAATTAATGTTATCACTGCTTGCAGCAGCAGGTGACCTTTTCCAAACTTTACAAACTGTACAAACTTTGATATAAAAGGAGATGAGATTTTTTGTCATAAAGAAGGTTTTTACTGAAAATTGAAGATGTGATACTTTTTATTCCTAGAATAATCCCAGATTGTCTTACACTGCCTTTTAATCTTTGCTAAATAGGTAAAATAAGTGTTATCTGTGTACATAAGAGAATGTCACATGTTTGCTTTTGTTTTACGTTTGTATTGTTCAAAAAAAAAAAGGAATTTATTATATTTCAGAGATTTAATTTTTATTTTTAAAATAAAGAACACCTTTATAAAATGTATGTAAATATGATGAAAGTACAAAGAAAAAGATTAAATGGCTCCCTCTGTCCTGGGTTTGGTCATAGTTGTTTTACATTGAAAACGTATAATAAAATGTAAATGAATATTTTCAAGATATGCTTGTCTTCAGTTGACTTTGATTTGTGAGATGTTGTCTTCGTGTGTTCTTTACTTTAATACAAATGAAGGTGCTTCAAACTAGAACTGGGCAATAAGACATTTATGATTGTTTTTATTGTAACAAATGTGTTATTTAGATAAATAATACATATCTTAGAGAACATTGTACACATTTCATTATAGGACGTGTAATTAGTTCTATTTAGAAACAGAACTAGCAACCTAGCTAAATACTCACTAAAATCACCAGATTAATTCACTCTGAAAGGAGACTGCACTACAATCACAATGCATGTTTTAAAAAACACTTTTTAACAGCTTGGTCGCTTTAAATAACTTTAGTAGCTGATGTTCATTCAAAATAGCCAGAAATTATTACATTTAGAGACTTACACCATAAACTGTCCAAAAGTTTGGTCTGGTCCTTGTAGTAGAGAAGCATTGCCAATAGAATAGGCCTCTCTGGAGCAGATTAACTGAACCTGAACCTAATGACAGCATGCCTAATGCCATGTCAGCATTAAACTGTTAAAATTCAAATAGTATATTGCAATATATTGTGATACTGTAAGCGAAACTCTCATAGCATAAAAGCACACCATCTCATTTATAAAAATCTAAGCAAGATTAACCCTTTCTGACATAAATATTAACATGCAAACTAAAAAAATCACAAGTTGATACTGTATTTTTTTGAGAATTAATACAGTTTTGCAAAACCTATATATATATATTTCATGGTGGAGATGGTGATCATCCAACATTCTGACATCACTGATGCACTATTGTCACGGAATGCAATCACACTCTCACAGCAATGCTGCTCCAAAATCTAGTAGAAAGCGTTTTTACTAGACACAGTTACTTTAATAAATGCAGGATTACTCATTTTAATACCCTTGATTTCAGAGTAAGCACTGAACAAGCAGATATCTCATTATATTTGATGGCAGTGGTCAAAGCCAGATCTGCACCAAGAGCTCTTAGAGCTTCCAGTACAGCTCGGCTCGAACCTCCATCACTCAAAACACACAGAAAACAGACATCCAGACTCTTCTCTGTGCTGGCACCAAGGTGGTGGAATGAACTTCCACTGGTTGTCAGAACAGCAGAGTCATTCGCGGTCTTCAAACGTCGACTAAAGACACATCTTTTCAAAGAGTTCCTAGATTAATCAAAAAAAAAAAAAAAAAAAAAAAGGTTCCTAGGGTTCTAAACACGATCAAGCTATGTGTATCTCTTGATCCTAGTCTATAAACTAGCTTTGGATATTTGAAGAAACATCGAAGCACTGTTGTAAGTCGCTCTGGATAAGGGCGTCTGCTAAATACCACAAATGTAAATGTAAATGTCCATTTAGTTCTATTGCACCACTCAAAGAACCATTTAAAACACCTTTAATTTCTTAAACTAGTGCAGGTCTTCAGCAGCAGTTTCCTCCTGAAAGCCAGGCCTGGAAAGGTATGTTCTGTCCGTTGCACGCAAAGCCGTTTCTCAGGCATTACATCATCGCCTTTATTGCGTGTCTCTTGGAAACACACCCTGTTGTGATTGCAAAATCTGAAGCCCGCTGTTCCCGGCGGTTGATACAAATCTCCTGCTCTTAAGATATCATTTCCAGCTGCATGACGGACAGGGACATTTTTTGGCACCCAGCAGAGTCTCAGTGAAAATAGTTTTATTGATTTCTAAACACAATGGACACACAGGATTATAGAGTATGACTAGGAAAAGTTGGAGATTATTTACAGCACATAAAGCAACTTTTTAGTTGGGTTCTTTTGGATTTTAAAAAAAACTTAAATACCCAATATATTATGCTGTGGCCACTAAATACTTAATTTTGTGCTCAATATATCATCTTGTGGCAACTCCTGTTTAAAAATAACAACCAGGCCAAATTAGGATTTTTTTCCCACCTCTTCCAGTCAGTGTTGGTGGTTTATCTGGCTTTTTGTGCTTTTTAATCAGGTGTGTTGTGGCAGGAAAAAAAACACTGGAATGGGCCATGCGGGTGACAGTGTGTGCAGAGGTCTGGGACTGGAAGCCATAGCAGAAGATATTGTGATGATTATCTGATAAACTTTGTAGGCCTCGTCCAGTTTGTATCGGAGTCGTTCATTCCATTGTTTAGTTAAGGCCCCTGCCGATGGTGCAGATGAGCCCTGAACCAATAACAAATGTGTTTAATTAGCAGGAAAACACCAGAACACTCGAGATCACTGTTCATTCGCAGTGTTCCTCTTAACTGTGTGAAATGGGGGCTATTTCACAAACTTGTAAAGCTTTTATTTCCTTACAGTTAAGAATCCAGCATTCTCCGAAGGCCAGAAAGGGAACGGACAGTGCAGCTAAAGACTTTGGCCCGGAGCTCATCTGGAAAGAGGTCCGCTGCCTGTTTTGATGATGATGATTAAATGTGTTTTTTTATGTCGTGTCAGCATATCCTTACTTTGTTACTACCAACTCTCTGATGACCGTCTCCTGCCAAGATTCTTTGCGGATGCTGCCAAACAATTTAAAAAAATACATTTTCCTGCTTTAAAACCTCTTGAAGGAACATGGCCAAAGATAGCACTGGGTTTAGGAAACTGCATTTTTTGTGTGTTTTGCGGTTTCTCGCACACAGCAGCAGCTTAACACATCTGTCCAGTATGTTGTGAATTAATTCATGAATTAATGTTCATCTGATGTCTGAGGCAACACACCTGCTGCTGTGAGTTAGAAACGGCTTCAGACAAGCCAGACACTCAACGGACTTTCAGTTTGGTATTACGCATACATAGTAATAAAACAGATTATTACCTTATATAATTCTCATCAAATAGAACTGAAATATATTTTTTGTTTAAAGCTTAGTCATTATATACCACAACTTCATCTTGTGGCCACTTGAAACTTCATATTTGTGGCTCAAAATAGACTAAATAGCAAAAAAATTGACATACACTCCAATATTCATTACATCACCCATAACATCCACCCCTCCATCCCAGACAATTAATATTGTATTTAATTTACATTACATTACATTACATTACATTACATTTCATTTGGCAGACGCTTTTGTCCAAAGCGACTTACAATAATGAAGTACAAAAGTAATAGGAATTTAGATAACCCATTTTTAGATAGGGCTTAAAGGAGGTCAAAGGGAAATAAAGGGATAGAGAAGTGAAGGAGGGGAAGAAGGAAATGGGGTTAGAAGTAGTTAGTGTGTTAGAGGTGTTAGGAGAGTAAGTGCTCTTTGAAGAGCTCTGTCTTCAGGAGTTTATTAAAGATAGCGAGAGATTCTCCTGATCTGGTAGTGGAAGGTAGTTTGTTCCACCATTGGGGAACTCTGTATGAGAACAGTCTGGATTGCTTTGTGTGAATGTTTGTTTGGCAAAGCGAGGCGACGTTCATTGGAGGAGCGCAGCGGCCGGGAGGTAGCGTAAGCCTTCAGGAGTGAGTGCAGGTAGGAAGGAGCCTGTACTGTCATCACCTTGTAGGCGATTGTAAGAGTTTTGAATTTGATGCGAGCATCAACTGGTAGCCAGTGGAGCTCAATGAGCAGCGGGGTGACATGTGCCCATTTTGGTTGGTTGAAGACCAGACGTGCTGCTGCATTCTGGATCATTTGCAGGCCGGGAGGCCAGTTAGCAGGGCATTGCAGTAGTCGAGGCGTGAGATGACGACTGCTTGTACCAGGAGTTGGGTGGCCTGTTGCGTCAGAAACTGTCTAATTTTCCTAATTTTCACCTGTTAGTGGTTTTACTCTTATGGCTGATTGTCATATATAAATGACAACATTACTATTCTGTGCAATTCACTCTCTAGGTAATTTACTTCCTATTCTATATCTGTTATAATAGGTATACTAACAACTGCATGTAAACAGCATCATAATACAGATCTTTATTTAAACCAATTATCCATAACATTAAAACCCTTGACAAAAAATGTGAAAATGAATGACTTTTGTTCCAGTGTTTCCTGTCAAGGTATAGATATAGGCCTCATCGTCATCATATAGAACTGAAATTTTTTGTGAGTAAAATTTAATTATACTCAATTATTTCCCATTTTACACTCTATATAAGCCATACCATTAAAACCAGTCTTACAGAATACAAGGCGCGTGGTTTTAATGTTATGGCTGATTAGTGTAAATGAAGATTTGTATATGATGCTGTTTACATGCAGTTGTTAAGTATATCTATTATAAGAGATGTAGAATATAAAGTAAATTACTTAGAAAGTGAATTGCACAGAAAGTGATGTTGTTAGTAGATGTACTGTACTCTTTGTCTCTGCGGTTGCTGATTTGACTGAGCTGAACTATAGAACTGGTAGCTCTGAGTTCCGTTCTTTAGTTTTGCAGGAAATGCACTTTTTTCATAAAAATACAGCATTATAAATAGACTGATGTTTAGAAGCCTCTACTTTTGTATCTACTTTGTCCATAACTGATTGTAACAAACCACAGTGGTTTCACACTAAACTGAACATGCTTATAAAAGAGACCACAGAAATAAATGTAGTATCAAACATCTGACGAGTATGTTCATGAGAACTGCTAATTACCTGCAGCATTTTTAGTTCTCTCATAGTCTTCTCATAGTTTTGAGCTTATAAGGCCTCTTTCAATAACTATATTATTAACTTGTTATCCAATCCAAACATTTTACCTTAATAATTTTTGATCTCAATATTGGACATTCTTGTTTTTCTTGAAAAAAAAGAGCCTAGTAATGTGAATGAGTTGGTGTGTTGATTTTGTGTAAAAACAGTTATTGTATTTATGTTTAAATTATTTATTTATAGTATATTTCGATATAAATGGTCCTAATAATTAAAGTATCTTGCTCTTTAAATGGGTGTAATTATATTAATCTAATGTCTGGAAGTTTTTGTTGACATACCTGTGGTTTGTTATTAGGGCTGCGCGAAATGGCTACAAAAAATAGCCATTGTGAAATAAAGGCATCATGCAATTCTTTTAATTACAATGTTTCTACAACACAATTTGCTAAACATTTGGCACAAGAAACCACACAAACACAGATGTGAAATATTATTATTATAATTTTATATACCATTTAATATATATATATATATATATATATATATATATATATATATATATATATATATATATATATATATATATATATATATAATATAAAGAATAATCAGACACTATTTGTTCTATATGTAAAAAAATAGTGTCTGATTATTCTTTGATATATATATATATATATATATATATATATATATATATATATATATATATATATATATATATCAAAGAATAATCAGACACTATTTTTTTTACATATAGAAATGTTAAATATTCAAAATAAATAAAACACAAATAAAATAAAAACACTCATTCAGGTTTATGGGTTCTTCTTACTAACAGAACACAATTGGAAATTATGAGGAAATTATTCTTTAAGTAATATTATTACATATCTCCCATTTATTTAAGTTAGGTTGTTTTTTATATATATATATATGTTTTTTATACATTTATATATATAAACATATTATGTATTCTACTGTAAAATCCCATATAAAAACTATATGCTATATAAACACATACCTATTCTATGATGCATGTGTACTTTGCATACATTTTTAAATTTTTAACAAGTAAAGATAGAAAAGGGTGTACATTCCTCACAGTGAGAACTTTTTTGTGGTGGACAAATCATCAACCATGAACTGCATGCAAGCTGAATAAGCCAGTTTAACTCTCCCAGCCAGTCTCATTTTCCACCCACATTCAGTTCTGAGAACCCTTTTTTTAGCTTTTGTTGTCTACAAGAACTCTGTCCTCTCAGGTGCAACCAGTGAAGAATCAGGTCACCGATTGCTCAAATGGTATCATGTTTTTTGGCTTTGTAAAAGTTCACCAACACTGGCTGGATTTCACTGTGTCATCTGCGTTCATGGCCAAATTCGTCATTTGGCTGCTGATCAAACTAAAATTAACTGTAGTTAACTTTTGCTATTTATTTTTATGATGGTCATTTATAAAGCTGTGAAATAGATATTATATCAGAAGTAGATTTTTACATTTACGTTCATTCTTTCTTATATAAATGACAATCATATTGTTTTTAAAATATATTTTCTTTGCCTATACTCCGCTTTAGGAAGGTGCAAATGTATCTTATCACCTTAGCAGCAAATATAAGCCAACCATTCTAGAATTATGCATCTACATATTTTGTCTCTTTTTGACTTATTCTCAGACACATTAACGTTCCTTTAACTGTGCTGTATTTAATATACAAGCTGGCAGGATGCCTAACATGATGCCTACCTCAAGGCCCATTTATTCAATGGGCAACATGCTGGTTAAGATTACCCCCTAGTGGCTGATCTAAAATGTGAAATATTTTAAGAGCTCAAAGCAGCACACTGATTACCATCAAAATCCAATTTTAGCTAAGCAACAGTGACATCTATCAATTTAATTGAGCGGATGAAAAAGTAGACTTCATACGGATACACTGGAGCAGTAGTATAAGTTTTAGCGTCTTAAAAAACACTCGAAAAGTACAAATTCATCAATATTTTACTGGAAGAAGGTGCCTGAAACTAGGAACCAACTCTGACAAAGAGTGATAGTATGAACCCAGTGAAAACCAGAAATGCTTGACAGTTTCTTGGAATCAGAGATTTTTATGTCAGGGTTTTTTCTTTGTATTTTAGGGGACACACCTCAGACTTTCAACTTGTCTGAAATCACAGCATGGTTTGATTTAGTGGGGAATCTGCTAAGTTCAATGGATTATACTGTACATATACAGCAGGAATGTTTGAGCCTTAAACATTTATTAGCAATATTTTATTCTATTATATTCTATTAAATTAATTTATTCTATTAAATACATATTTAACTTTGTATTTACACACAATAATATTGTTTTATATTTTTGGAAGTATTCATTAATATATCCAGGATCTAATGCCAATAAAGAAGCTGTTAAATTATTTGTTTAAATTATAGGGACATGGGTACTGATATTCTAGCTTTTGGTAGTATCATGAATGGAATAACCAGTCAACTGTCCTTCTAGCATTCTGGCTGTTGTCCTATTTTATTTGTAATTAAATGTAGAAACACCCTTATAAACAAACAAATAGTTAGCAAAATCTTATATGTTATATGAATATTATATAACTGTATAAAACTGTCATATATCGGTGTGCTCTGACTTTGGTGGATTGGCATTTTAACATTCACTGCTTCTTTGCATCTCAGCAGAGGAAACTGTCCTGCTTAGTAACATTGTGAAAGTGTGCAAGCAGGTAATTTACGGAAATGTTATTTTATTTGCTAATTGTTAATGGAAAAGTTGGGTTTGTGAGTGCTGCATGTTTTGTGTGTGTGTATGTGGAGCGGGGGTGTATGCACATTAAGCGTGCATTGTGCCTGAGTTGCCAAGATAACAATGCACATCTGACAGTTAACTGTTGTTAGGGTTCTTGTCAGTCAGTGATGCACCTGTTTTTTTTATTGTCAAGATAGCAATACCTGAACACACCTGACTTCCAGACTGCCATGCCCATCTGTGTAGATATATTTGTAAGCGTCTTTGCTTCTTAAAAAATGCAAACACAAGGCGTGAAAATAGACTGTTGATGGAGTGGAAGATAGCAATAAGCATTGCAACACGCTTTGCACAGGGTGTAAGATAGAGTCCAATGTTAAGCTAAGCTAAAGATGTTGCCATGTGGATCAGCCCGACATCTTCCTGTAGCAGTTTTCTCCAGTTTCTGAAGGTCTTTTGAATGTGTATGAAACAGTACTCACCGCTTTCTTTCGTAATCTGTAGCTATTTTCTTTAAAGAAAAGACTTTTAATAGTTACAGGGTTCTCTGTGTTGCTGTGTCTTTTTGTAGTTTCTATGATGAAAGTGTAAATGTGCAGTGTGTAAATGCTGCAGTAGAGAGTGCAGAAACACAATTTGTTCCAATAATGCTTGACTAAAGACTACAGGCTAAACAATTTCCATAGCTTTTTCCTTTTTACATTATACATTTTTTTATTTAATACAATTTTTTCTTTAAAAGGCCTGATAGTTTACTGCTAACTTTTCTAGGTTACTATTTTATGTATTTCACGTCACCTGAACATCTTAAATGGCAAAAACAAACAGAAATAAAACAACTGCTTCAAAACGGACAGGAACCAAATACTAGTAGCTGTGAACTCGGTGGACGTGTTTCACTGTGGCACCGGAACTGCAGGTTAGTTAGCATAGCACAGCGTAAGCTAAATACATGAATGGAACTAAATGTGTGGATTTAAAGTTTTGTTTTTTATATTTCTGTGAGAAATCTGTATAAAATGTTCACAATGATTTCAAAGAATTGTCATTTTCACTCACCCCAGTATCTGTTTTTGCCGTTTATCCAACTTGCTAACCGCTCGTTCAGGGAAAGCTAACGTCAGTTACAGCAGATGATCAGCGTGCTAAGCTAACTGCCTGTCTGTCTCCAGGGTTACCAACCAGCTAGCGTAGCAGCGTCTCTAATCTTGTTTTTCTGAGGCGTTAAGCCATTGTTTACTAGAATTTAGGGTGTTTCTTCTTACTTTAGAAATCACTTAATATCTACAAAAATCTGTATTGACATCTTAATGTTTCTTCTGAGCTTTGTTTGTATTGATTTTCTGCAGTTAGAGCCTAAAGTTACTCTTCTGGGAAGATTTATCTGATGATTTGCTAAAATACATCTCCACCAGAGCATCAGTTAGAACAGGTAGATAGCTAACTAGGGGTGAGCGATATGGCTCTAACATAATATCACGGTATATCATGGTATTTTCACGATAGTGATTCTCTTGGCGATATGAAAAAAAAAACTGAATAAAAAAATTCAAGAATATACTACTGCAACAAAATGAAAATTAAGTATTATTATTGCCTATGATATGATATGGCACACCATTAACTGAGATATTACAAAATACAATTTTATCAGATTTGTAGCAGAAGTCAATGATCCAGAATGTCATGATACTAATAATACACTTCAAATATCTGTATATATCCAGTATTAAAGTAAAATTAATAATACTGGACAAACACAATCTGTCTGTAGTAGAAAGATCATGGGAAAGGGGCAAAAAAAAAACTTGGGGGGCCCCCCTCTACAACCAGCCCTGCTAAGGAGTAAGAACTTGGGACAGGGTTGCAAAAATGAGGTCTAGAAAAATATATATTTCTTTTTATTAGTGAAATGTTTACAGAATAAGTCTTTTTGACCACACCAGCACTTTGTAATCCTACAGTTCTTATATGTTCTCTTTATATACATTTCAGCAGATATGGAAGCGGTGTTCCAGGCTCCAAAACGGAGACCAAAAGTTTACGAATCATTTGAGAGCCCACTGCCCGTTCCTTTTACCTCAGTCCAAGGCACTTCCTCACTTCAGGGGGCCCTCATATGCAAAGCCGAGATCATAAACCAGCACGTTATAGTACGAGAAGCTGACCACATTCAATCACTGTATGGAAAGGTAAGTTTTAACAATATGTACCCTTTTTATTGTTGCTGTTTATTCAAGCAAACCTTTGGATGTTCAGCTTTTTAGGTTTTAGTAAAGTATACTAAATTTAATTTTAATGTTTTAAATAGAGCATTATGCCGACCTTACACCTAACGATTTTTAAGCGATTTCTCTCTCGCAGACAGATTTCCAGAGTCGGGATAAAATCACTAGAGTCTGGCTAGAGTCGGGCTACAGTCGAGTCGCGGTCGCATCATTCGGATCGTTTAGTATAAGGTGGTTATGACTGAAAGTTTTAGTCAGTCAGGTTTGCGTCCTGGCGCTCAGATAAAATCAACCGTGTTTAATATTATCTCAAGTCTTGAGACTCAGCTCACGCAAATAGTGACGTGAACAATGTCAGCAACCAATAGGAGAGGGAGCTACGGGAAGAGGCAAGAATATATTTCACGTAACTGTTCACATACAAACTATTTAAAAAAGAACAGATTTGGCAGTTAATATGCCTTATATGGTTCTTACTTTAATATGTATAATTTTTTAAACACAGGTTGCACTTTAAAGTTATTATATTTGTAGTTATTTTATTTTGCACTACTCTGTCTTATTGTGCTGTGTTATTTTTAATAAATACACATTTTGCAAGAATGATGTCCTTATTGCAATAATTCTATTTAAAACAAAGGCAAATGTATAGCAGCAAAGCTTTGATTATTTGCTGTACACAAATGTAGCAAAAAGGGGGGAAAAGAAGTTTATAATCAGAGCTGAACACAAAATGTATTCTATTAAGTAATATCAAGAACAAACAGTGTGGCAGAAAAAATTAACTGTTGATGGGGACACATTTTGTGAGTCTCTGATAAATCGCATTATTGACTGTAATTTAATTATTTGTAATTTAATATGTAATATGTATTGTATGTAAACTCCACCTGAAGCATGATGGTAAATAATCTCAGAAAGAATATAGTTGTAGTCTTGCAGTTAGTGATCCTCAGTCTTTGCAAAATCTTAGCCTGTGACTATTCTGTGAGTAAAAAGTCTGTGACAAGTCTTTAGATGTGAGAGGGTGTCAGACTTCAGTCTTTTCAGAGTCTTTTCAAAGTCATGTAGTGTATGGACAGCTTTAGTTGTATTTAGATTTTTTACTTCATATTTTATAAATTTTTTTCTAGGGTTATTTTGGTAAAGGAGTTCTGTCAAAAAGCAGACCAGAGCACAGTATTTCAGAACGGTGGGAATGTGAGTATTGATTTGAATTTGTATTTCGCTAATTTCATCTTTACATGTTTACAATGAAAATGTTGTAAGTTTTAACTGGCAATTAAAATACAATACACTAAAAAACACATTATTTTCTTCTGTTTATATCTAGACATAGGCAATGAATGTTTACCTGTTATCCCCTTGTCAAGGTAAGTAGTTGGCACTTCATAATTGTGATTGTTTTGCTGTCTGTAAATTATAAATATCTTCAAGGCAGCAATTATGAAAAATAATAAAAAATAATTAAAAATGAAAATTTGTTATTCTGCCTTCTACCAGATTATTTCACAATACTTTTTTGTTGATAGATGTTAGGAAGGAAAAATAGGTATTATGTATTATCTAACAGATGCATATTATATTATGTCTGCCCAATATAATTAAAATGTTACTTAAACTTCTGATGAAAATTCCTGCTTTTTTAAATATCACAGATTATTATATTGGAAAAAAAATATTATACAATCCTACAAACAGTGTTGTCTACTAAGATTAATCTGCGCACTGCTCATTAGAATTCATTCGATCGCATAAAACCCTCAAGAGGATTGCAATGAATCTTGCCCCTTAAACAGGTTTTAGAAGAATCTAAATAATATAAAGAATGTCTCACTCATTTCTGTTACGTTAAATGTGTTCTTTATTTGTTCTGTTCCAGATACCAAAAACTTGTGAGCTGGGCCCATTCTGCTCTCCTGGCTCAGGGGTTAGATGAAGAGGTTATCAGCGAGACCATGCAAAAGCTGACACAACCAATTGAACTTAATTTAAGAGAAGAACATGGAGCAGAACATGATAATGAGCCAATTAACAATAAAAAACATCAAGAGATGGCAGCTTCTCAGACACAGTCTTGTGATAACTTCAGTCAGGATCAGTCGATGGAGAATGAGATAGCTGCAGAGGGTCTAAATGATGACAGAATGGACTCGGAAAGTTCTGAGGCTGAGAAACCTCGTAGACAGGGAGATCCAATGTATGATCCTCTAGCTGAACTCTATCCTCAAGAACCTGAGCAGGTGGATCCGAATGCACTAGCCAAAGTGAAGTGCAAAAGGCACGACGACTGGATCATTCACTGTGGATGTAGACTGGACGAGAGCCAAATGACGAGTGTTCTGGTCCAGTCGGGCAAAGAAAGTGGGTCATGTCTAGCGCATGGATATGTTCTAGTGGAGGAACCTGATGAAGAAGATAATGGGGATCCTAATGAGGATGACATCTCATGTGTAAATAAGTACAAATATTTTAACATAAGTTACCACAGTAATGTATGATCCTCAAAAGTCTTGCCAGTTGGAGTAGTGGGTGACAACACCATTTGTCCTATAAAAGATTAGAGTTCAATTCTCTGGCCAGCAGAACTGCTACATTGGGCAATACTACTGGGTGGGCCATTTATATGGATACACCAAAATAAAATGGGAATGGTTGGTGATATTAACTTCCTGTTTGTGGCACCTCAGTATATGGGAGGGGGAAAACATTTCAAGACGGGTGGTGACCGTGACGGCCATTTTGGATCCAACTTTAGTTTTTTCAAAGGGAAGAGGGTGATGTGACACATTAAACTTAGAATTTCACAAGAAAAACCCTGATTATTTACAAGTTTCTGAACGCTTATAAAATGTGTTCAAAGTGCAGCCCATTGTGTTGGATTGTCAATGCAACCCTCTTCTCCCAATTCTCACACACTGATAGCAAGACCGCAGAAGAAATGCTGGCACAGACTTTCAGTATCCGTAGTTTCGGATGCTGCACATCTCATATCTTCACAGCATAGACAATTGCCTTCAGATGACCCGAAAGATAAAAGTCTAAGGGAGTCAAATCGGGAGACCTTGGGCTCCATTCAACTGGCCCACGATGACCAATCCACTTTCCAGAAAACTGTTCATCTAGGAATGCTTGGATCTGACACCCATAATGTGGTGGTGCACCATCTTGCAGGAAAAACTCAGAGACATGCCAGCCTTAGTGCATAAAGAAGTGGTCTTGAGGTTTCCATTGATGAAGATGGCCCCACCATCTTTTTACCCCATATACCACACCACACCATCAATTTTTGGGTTCCAACAGTCTTGGGGGGGATCAATTCATTGTGGATTAGTGTTAGACCAATAGTGGTGGTTTTGTTTGTTAATTTCACCGTTCACATAAAAGTTTGCCTCATCACTGAAAAAAATGTTCTGATTAAACTGAGGGTCCTGTTCCAATTTTTGTTTTGCCCATTTTGCAAATTCAGTGCGCCGGTCTGGGTCATCCTTGTTGAGATACTGCAGCAGCTAAAGTTTGTAAGGGTACCATTTGTAAGTAGATAATATCCGCCGAAGGGATGTTTGACTGATGCCACTCTCCAGTGACATGCGGCGAGTGCTACATTGTGGGCTCTTGCTGAATGAAGCTATAACAGCCACTGATGTTTCTTCATTAGTGACAGTTTTTATGCGTCCAAATTTTGGCAAATCCAACCATGAACCATTTTCATGAAACTAGGCAAGCAGTTTTGCTAATTGTAGCATGTGAGATGGGTGGTCTTGTAGGGTGTGTTGCATTAAAATCTGCTGCAATAACCCAGTTACTGCATTTACCAGACATCAACACAATTTCTATCAGCTACTTCACGTGTTAACCTCTGCAACATGTTAATGGTTGTAAACAAAGAGAAACTTGTAAGTAACTCATAAAAAAAGTTACGTCAAAACCAAGCACACCATTGTTTTTCTTGTGAAATTCCAAATAAGTTTGATTCCAATTCAAAATAAGTGTCACATGACCCTCTTCCCTTTGAAAAAACTAAAGTTGGATTAAAAATGGCCGACTTCAAAATAGCTGCCATGGTCACCACCCATCTTGAAAAGTTTTTCCCCTCTCATATACTAATGTGCCACAAACAGAAAGTCAATATTACCAACCATTCCCATTTTATTTAGGTGTTTTTTTTTTATTTAGGTTTATATAAATGGCCCTCTCTATACATTGTAAGTTACGCTGGAGGAGAACATCAGAAAATGTAAAATAGAGCTCTATTTAGCCATACTGTATTATTTAGAAAGACACACATTTCTGGAGCAATAGAGATGTTGTTTTACAGTGTAACAGTCAGTGGAGCATCAAAGGTAAAGATACTTTAAGGTAAAATTCTATTTATTGTGTCCACAAGCTTGTGTTATGTATTACAGTTAGGTCCAGCATTTGTTACACTAGCATTTAAAAATAATAGCTGGATTTATGAATGATTTATAAATATTTATGATTTTTTTTTTGGATGTGAATGAAAAGCTCTATCCATTCTTTTTTGCCACAATGTTTATCAAATGTTGCACTGGGTTGGGAAGTGTGGGTGATCAATATCACAATCACATTTTAAACCCCATTCAAAGTGTCACACACTTTACACTAACATTGGCCAGGACCTCTACATTGGGCAAGGCAACACTACATTTTTATACCTGTGTAACATAATCCAAATGTACATTGCTCTGGATGGGAGTAGCATAAAATGTAAATGCCATTTAAATGTAATTACACAAGATTTAAAATGGTCAAACATTTGTGGACACTTTCCACATTTTCTTCCAAAATCAAGGGTTTTTAAAATGCTGCTTCACTGCTCCACAGTCCTAAGGGGGTTTAAATTCCTCTATGGACTTTTATTATTCAAACTGTGTGGGTAGAACTGTGGACGTATCATATACTGATGTTTAGGATCTTTTTTGGAAGTGTATGGAAGGCTCTATTCCTTCTTTTTTACAGCAATGCTTATCAAATGTTGCACTGGGTTGAATAGTGTGGGCGGTCAGGTGAACAGCTTTTAAACACCATTCAATGTATTGTAAAACACTTTAAATTTAGATTGGTGTGAGGCTGAAGGCCAATGTAATAGTAATGTTACATTTCAGCTTTTAAATCAGTACTCTTTAAAAAAAATTATGCAATTACTGTGGAATTCTGTTTTCTTAATTTAAGGTCAGAATGGCTAAGCTGGTTTGCAGAATCAACCCCTTTAACATGGTGGAACATCTCCAGCTTAGTTACGAAGAGGTAAAATAATTCTACATCCGACTTTTTTAACTTGCTGTGTGGTTTGTTTGAAAATCATCCACAGCTGCATCGTTTTACAAGCACATACTACATCTTGATAATATACTGACTACTGCTATTAATAGGTTTTAGATAGATTTGTTTTGTTGTCGAGGTGAGGCTGTAATAAATACTTCAATTAAACCCTATTGTTACAGCTGGTCTTGATAGAGGGAATATGACATTTTAAGCCAGTACAAACAGTTTATTAAGCTGTGAAAGTGTTCAGCTGTAGCTCCTCCGTGCCCCCTTTCCTCATGAGTTAATATTAACACAAGCCTCCCTGAAGGAGGAACAAGCTGACATGAATATTCCGGCTGAATAATATGAATAAAACCCAATTCATTGCAGACCAATTATACCCAAGAGTATGCTGTAAGGGTCAGGAAAGACAGTCAAAATTGATGTGTGCAGTTTGTAGGTCTGGTTATTTACCGTCCCTGTTGTGGTTTTTACCTTTCAATGGAATACACTGCTGTTAATTGATTGTGAAGGACCCTGGAAAGCAATATATGTCAAGAATGTTTGAAACTTTGGCTGTGTAACTCAAGGAAATCTTAAAGTGAACCCACGTTCACCCACATGGGACACAGGCAGTGGAGTTGTATTGTTTTTTTTTATAGAAAATGTTTTAATTTAATGTTCTTATTATTTTGTTTTGCAGGCTTTCTTTCTGGTTTATGCACTGGGGTGCTTGTCAATTTACTACGATGGTGTAAGTTTAAAGTTTTGTCCAATAATAAGATGATGTTTCAAGATGATAATAGAAGTGCAAATAACTTATTTATTGATTTGTTCTTCAGGAAGCCCTGTCAGTTCTTCAGCTTTGGCGAATGTTTTGTTCAGTGCAGCCCAACTTTGAGACTAATTACGCCGCCTATCACTACTTCCGCAGTAAAGGATGGGTACCCAAGCCTGGGATTAAATATGGAACAGATTTAAGTAAGAAAGCTATACCCCATCTATAACAAAAGTTACAGCATATATGCACATGATTGGGATATGGATAGGGATTTCAGACCAGTCTAATCACACTAATTCCAAATATAGGTCAGTTACAAGCACAATAAGATCTGAAGAGCTGAATGAGATCGGACAGAATAATCTAATCTGACCTGAATAGAATGAAGCAATTAACCTAAATTACTTGCTTGCCAGTGCTGGTTCTAACAAAGGCCACTGATGTACCTTCTCAACCATCAATACTAAGACATTTCAGCTAGTAAAAGTTTCAACAAAAGTCCTAAAATGTGAGAGAAAAAACATTTAGGACCAGGATTGGAAAACTTGTTTTTTGTCAAAGCAATAGTACGTTCTCATTTCTAGAGACCTGATTGATATCAGTGAGCGAGAATTTCCAATTGGTTTAAACAGCACTAAGAGATGACAGGTGAATAATTCAGATGGATTAAGCATTGCTTTCCTCGATCCCCTTACCTGTTTGCCTACTATCTTAATGTTGGGGCCAGGAAACTGACACTTGGCAGTGAATCTGAAGTGCACGAGACTGAGATCGCTGCCTCCAAGCCGCCTCACTTAGGACACGCGATTCTCGTGTCTGGTGTGGTTTAGTGTTACCTCTTGTTTGTTCCAGCAGAAGTACTCAAGTTTTCTTAATGTTTGGCTTCTTTTACAGTGCTGTATCGGAAAGGACCACCATTTTATCATGCAAGGTTAGTGTTAATTTAGAAAATAATGTTATGGGAACCGTCTCTTTTAAAAATAAAGGTTTAGAGCTGGATTTAGGGCTGAATGAAATGTCTTGTTTCTTCCCAAATTCCAACTTTCCAGGATTTATTTTCCTTATAAATGTCTTAATTTTTTGCTGTTGCAAAGATATCGTTTACTTTCAGTGAATAGAAGATAAATAAACATAAAATTGGCTGTACCAATCAAAAGTTAATAAATATGGCATTAATTGCTAATCATTCGATTTATCCCATTTTTGATGCATACTGTTTGTTTGTGGACAACACTTCTAATAAGTGCATTAAGCAACTTTATTAATAAAGCTACTTAATAATGACTAATGCCAGGAGTGGTTAAGATTGAACTTTTCCACATTTTGTCACCTTACAACCACTAACTTAAATGTGTTTTTTTAAGTAATAGACCAACACAAAGTATTTCAACAGTGTGAATTGGAACAAAAATGATAAATGCTTTTTTTTATCATCAAATAAAAATCTGAAATATGTGACATGCAAAAGTATTCATCCACCCTATATCAATAGTAGAGCCACCATTCACTGCAATTACAACTGTAAGTGCTTTGGGGTTGGTCTCTACCAGCTTTGCACATCTAGAGACTGAGATTTTTGCCCATTCTTCTTTATAAAACAGCTCAAGCTCAGCCAAGTTGGATGGAGCGTCTGTGAACAGCAGTTTTCATGTCTTGCCACAGACGCTCAATGCGATTTAAGACTGGACCATTTTAACATGAATATTATTTGAACTAAATCATTCCACTGTAGCTCTGGCTGTTTGTTTAGGGTCAGTGTCTTGCTGGAAGGTGAATCTCCTTCCCAATCTCAAGTATTTTGTTGCCTTTAACAGGCTTTTTTTTCATTTTCCCATTAACTCTGACCAGCTTATCTGTCCCTGCTAAAACGCTATCTCTACAGCATGATGCTGCCACCACCATGTTTCACTGTGGTGGTGGTGTGTTCAGGTCCCCCCCCTGTAGCGCTTTGCATTTAGGCCAGAAAGTTCAACATTGGTCTCATCTGACCACAGAACCTTCTTCCACATTTCTTTTTTTCTTTTGTTTCTTTTAACAATGGATTCCTTCTTGACACTTTTCCATAAAGGCCATATTTGTGGAGTGCATGACTTGTCAAGTCAAGTAGTTTTTATTGTCGATACTGCATATGTACAGGACATACAGAGAATTGAAATTATGTTACTCTCCTTCCCAGTTTTACAGCAAGTACAGAAAATAGATATATAATCTAAAAGAATGGGAGACACTGTGTGTACTATACAACAAGGACACAAATAGACATGCGCAAGACAGAAGACAATAGTGCAATAGTGATGGGGGTGATTAAGATGGAATGACAGTACAATTATAAACAGAACCCGTATAAACAGTAGTGCAAATATGGTATATCAGCTTAAGGCTGGTATAGTGAGTGAGTGCGTAAAGTTCTTAAAGTTCACAGTTTTATGGGGAGTTAAAGTGTGAATGACAGTGCGAGTATAAGCAGTAGTGAAGGTATGGGGTGTGAAAGTGCATGACCGTTTTGAATGATAGTTGTCCTGTGGACAGATTCTGCCACCTGAGTCGTGGATTTCTGCATCCCCTCCAGAGTGACCATGGGCCTCTTGGCTGTTTTTCTGACCAGTACTCTACTTGCTTGATCTTACAGTTTGGGTGAATGGCCATGACTTGCTAGGATTTCAGGTGTAGAATACTTTTGCCATTATTGGATTATTAATTAAACAGTGCCAAAGGTAGCAAAAGTGACAACATGTGGAAAAGTTCAAGGGGTATAAAAACTTTTGCAAGCCACTGTAATTGAGCTGTGGAGCAGTGGAACTGTGTTCCCTGGAATGATTGAGCTTCATCCAAAACATTTATATGGAATAAGTTGGGATTAGGTGGGGTGATGATCATCCAAGTTGCCGATTTCACTGAATGCAATCAAATCCTGGTAGGAAGTCTTCCCAGGACAGAGACAGCTACTACAACTAAGGAATGATAAACTCTTTTTTTTAATACTCTTGAGTTCAGAAGAAACAAATAATGAGCGGGTGTCCCAATGCTTATGTGCATATAGTGTATATTAATATCTGGTAACGTAATGCTAGTATGCTTTTAATAACGTCATATTATTTTAGCTGTCTCTTCTACTGTTGGTCTGCAGCTACTCTGTGGTGGTGGAGAAAGTGGACGACTCCTTTCAGGGTGCTACTCTGAGACCCTTCAGTTGGAGGTCGTTTGCTGCCATCAGTAGAATAACTGGTAACGTCTCAAAAGTAAGACACCTCTTCATTCAATCATCTTCCTGAGCATGAACACCCTATTACATTCTGCTTATACTGGACATTAAACTGCATATTAAAACTGTACTCTTTTGATTCCAGTCTCAACTTCATATACACATATACAGTCTCTACTGCATATATGTGTAGGGTTGGGGGGTAACCACCTTTTTCAGACCTTCATACTGTGTCAAAACATTACCATGGTGTACAGGATTACTGGAGGCAGGGATTTGAGTAAACAGCTCAAGCCCTGTGTTTACATGGCTACAGTTCCATCAAATTCAGGATTATTTTTAGACTGAAAAATTCTCAAATATAAAATTTGTTTACAGACTAAGTGACCGCACACAAGTTTAAGTCAGTCATAACAATATATAATAATAATAATAAACAATAAATAACAATAAATGTTAAACTGTCAGAGGATACATTTTAGCTCAGCTAATCATAAGACTTACCTAACATGTAGCTAACATTCTGATCACCACAGAACTCATTAAAGTTCATGGTGTTGCGTTCTGAAGCTCACTTTTTAATCGAACATCTCAGTTAAGCTGTTTCTGACTAACTAACCTGAGTACTATTATAAATACTAGTACTATTACTATTATAAAAACTAGTGTCTGAGAGAGTAAAAGCTTAGTTAGTAGATCATGTCAGAGAACAGGCTAACTGCTAACACCACAATACACAGACTCTAAACCTGCACACACAGTCAAGTGAATCTTAGGAGTGTTGAATCTTGCAGACTCCTTTGCCTAAACTTGTGTTTTTCCCCTAATCATTTTCACAGATCCACTCAAATTTTGAAAATTCCCCCACCTTGAGGCCATCTTAAATGCACATAAATGAATGAGTGTAATGAGTGTACAGTACTATACAGTATTATTGTTATACCTCAGAACCCTATATGTTAGTATATGGGTGCTTGACATATTGGCTAAAAAAAATGTAAAAAAACAAAAAAAAAACAAACGCAAAATAGAGTCACGGAAATCACTGGGTTATATTATACTAACTTTCATATTTCCAAATATTTATATGGTCTTGTAGATTTTTTTTCTTGTAATTTACATAAATTCACTAGTTTACGGTCTTAGTGACTAAAATTGTCAAATGGTGTGATGTTAATGTTATTGTGTAATAAATTAAAAATCGGTATAATGTGATAAAGAATCAGGATAAATTGACTTAGTATAGTATAGCATTGCTCACATGCAAACGTTACCTTTTGCATTATTTTTCATTATCTACACAAATAGGAAGACATTTAATCAAATTCTTTCAATATACTTAAAATTATTTTGGGAATACCTTCTTATAAAAATAACTACATTCTTGTACCCTTTGCTGGTACTAATCTAAGCAAAACCATTATGGATCAGAAAGCTGATGATGTATTGTTAAAACAGTGTGCCACTAAACATTGTGACACATTTGGCTTCTACTTAAAAAAAACAAACAGAAGAACCATGTGTTTATAATATATGCATTTCCTGGTTTTGTGCTGAAACTGGATGTTCAGGTGTGCTACAGTGAACCGCAACTGCGTCAGATTGAACGTCCAGGAGTAACTGAGTCTGAATAAGTGAATGAATCTGCAGGAATAAGAGAGTATTTCTGTATAAATATTACATTTGTGAATAATATACTATCAAAATGTGTTAAACAGATAAAATATTAAAACACTTAACTATTAGCTATACTTATGTATCTAATAGCATTATTTATGTATGTAAATGCAGTTCATATCATATAGTGTGACAAAATAATCATGTGGTGTGACAAGATAACCCTGTCACATCGTATGATGTTGTGTCAAACCATATGAGGTTTTATGTACTTAACATGACATTAGGCAATTTGCCTAACTACAAAGAAAAGTAATTTAATTTGGGCATTTTTGTGTAAAATGCGTCACATCAAAAGACTAAAGCAGGAGAGCTAGATATACTTGATTTTTTTGAAAGAATAAAGAGTGATAACACACCCTGTATCTGTTTGTGTCCTTCTGAGATGTTGTTCTTCCTCCTGAAAGAAGAAGAAACCCCATTCCCTAAGGGTCTCCAAACAATAGCCCATTTAAAAAAGGGGTATATGGCATCACACCATATGATTTTTATTTTTAAAACAAAATGTTAAAGTTAATGATGGCTTCAAAATATTATTAAAAATTTAACTTTGTGAAATGTGAGAAAGTCATGAAATATGAGCATTTTCTAGTTTGACTGAAAATTGTGAAAAAAATGATAGATAATGCCATGAATGCTCTGTAAGTTCATATAAGACCGCTTTTTTTGAACAACATCATCACAGTTTTTGAATATTCTTCTATAATTTACATATATTTGACACACTGGACCAAAAAAAGGTCACATCATGTCAACCATCCATATACTCTATGTTTTGGTAGGTGTTTCTATTCCTTTGTATTCTATTTACTATCTGTACCTATTTCTGTCTTTAAGCTTTTATATTTTTAGCGTCTTCTGTCTTGTTTTAAACAATTGTTTACACTGAGATGGCAAAAGTCATGGGATAGCAGTGCGTAATTTGATCATGAAGCATGAAGCATTACCTACCTATCTACCTACCTACCTAGACACAAACACCTGGATCATTTGTAAGGGCAAATAACATTATTCAAATCACATGTTACCAGGAATAAGTCATAGAGGGCATTGCCACCCACAGTTGACAGTGCAGTGGGCGGTTATGTGGGCGGTTATGATGGTGACCGGTGACTTCTGGCTAAAATTGTCCATGTGAACAGACAAACAAATCTGGCAGAAATCACATCCATTTAATTCAAGTGAAACCATAAATGATACCTGTCTCATGACTTTTGGCAATCGGTGTACAGGATAACTTTGTATGGTGATCAATAAAGTTCTCTTCATCTTTTCTGTGCAGGAGCTGATGCTGTGTTACGTTATTGTCCCATCAGATATGAACAAAGAAGATCTCTCCTCACCAGAGTTCCTCAAAAGAGTCAAAGTTCAGGTCAGATGTTTCCCCGGACTAAGGCTTCATTAATATATTTATTTATTACCTGTCTTACTGACTTGGCCATTGTTTTTGTGGGATTTCATTACAGGAGGTCATTGTCAGCAGGTGGATATCTTCTCGAGAACGAATGGAACAGGACGAAATTTAGAGATTTTCTTATTTGCCAGTATGTTATGTACTAAATATTATTGAACATTATTTAAAAAATACACATGTAATAAATGAATGCAGCTTCCCTTCATTTTGTATTTTTTGTTGATTTATTAATAGTGTTGATTAAGACATAGTTATATGTGAATTACCAGAATGGAACAATAGGTAAAGTGATAGTGGTCAAGTGAACATATTGAATAAGGCAGGGTGCGGCCTGGAACAATGGACTGAGCCTTATGTAAGGCTTAGCTTAGGGGAGGAGATTGAATGTCTTTACACAAAGACACACAAGGGGTGAGTATAGATTGAGACCTATAGATATTGTGTATACAGACATATTGTGTATTAAGAAATTGTTATTAAAATGTAGTGAAATCAATATAGAACCAACAGTAGCTTTCCTATATAAATAGCATATAAGAAAATAGCAGCATGATATAGAGCTCTGGAAAAAATGAGACCACTTAAATTTTTTTTACCAAATTGAAAACCTCTGGAATATAATCAAAAGGAAGCTAGATGATCACAAGCCATCAAACCAAACTGAACTGCTTGAATTGTTACACCAGGAGTGGCATAAAGTTATCCAAAAGCAATGTGTAAGACTGGTGGAGGAGAACATGTCAAGATGAATGAAAACTGTGAATAAAACCAGGTTTATTCCATCAAATATTGATTCCTAAACTCTTAAACTTTTAATGAATATAAACTAGTTTTCTTTATACATTATTTGAGGTCTGCACGTTTTGTAAATAAATGCTCTAAATGAAAATATTTTTATTTGGAATTTGCAAGAAATGTTGCCCGGAGTTTATAGAATAAAACAACAATGTTCATTTTACTCAAATATATACCTCATAAATAGCAACAGCAGAGAAACTGATTCAGAAACTGAAGTGCTCTCCTAATTTTCAGAGAGTATATATCCAATATTAGATATAGACTTATTGTCAAAAAGTAGTTGCATCCAGAAGGAATTTAAATGGATAGTCATAAAAGCATAGTCCTGTGCACTGTTTTAACAGGACAGTGCTTGTTCACATTCTTCTGTAGTCTATTGAGCTTGCCCTTAAGACACTAATGCTATGCCTAGGTCAGCAGTATTATCAGACCTATCCCTGATTGAAAATGTGTGGGATGCTACTGGACTATTAACACTCCACCCCTACCACAAAAATCTGCAGCAGCTGCTTGAGATGGATTATTCCATTAGTAATCTTTACAACTCCATGCCAAGACATACATATATGATCATGAGTTTCCCATATCAGTCTATATTTCTGATCTTTTATTGTTCCTGATTACTTTTATTTTTCTTCCAAATAGCAATACATCACTTTTGCTTAAATATTTTTGGGCAACAATCATATTTACAAGTCTCATTGCATCCCTAAATAAATAGTGTTTTAAGCCCAGGTGCACTTCTTCAAGACATGCTCTTCCCAGCTTCCTCTTCATCACTTTGACCTTCCCGCGAGTTTCTTTTCGGACTGTCTACGATGTAGAAATGATTTTGAGAAATCTCCCGGCACAGCATGCTGTACTTGGACGCCCTTTTGACACGTGGCAGAACGAAAGTCTGTGTGAACTCGTCTTTGCTGAGAGCTCGTTTGGACTGGGTGGCCAGGATGCAGTTTATGAACATCAGAGTGTAGCTGTAGCAGTTGTGGTTCTCCTCGTTAAAGCTGCAGAGGACAGATAGAAAAAAAAGGAGCGTAAAAGTGATGAATGCATATCTCAGCTTTAGATAAAAAATTATATATATATATATATATATATATATATATATATATATATATATATATATATATATATATATATATATATTGTAGCTTCTCAATAACCAAAAGCATCAGCTTTAGAAGACCACAAAAGGCAAATAACATGAAAAGTAGGTTAGTATAATTGTGCTTTGTTGTGTCTGCAGAATATACAAAATGGCAGGTTCATATAGTAAATATTTTAATAAGCACTCCTACATTTTTCAGAAATATAGAGTCGTATGAAAAAGTTTGGGCACCCCTGATAATTTTTTTGAATTTCATTCATGAATCATATAGCAGACGAACACAGTCACATTTAAGAAGTTAAATGAAGTTTATAGGATTTACAGAATGTGTGCAATAATTCTTAAAAATGATAAATGCATAAATTTGGGCACCCTTTTTGTTTAATTGATATGAATACCTGTATGACTAATTATTGGAACACAATTTGTTTGGTAAGCTCACAGACCCTTGACTGTTGCATCTTTTCTGAAAAGATTGTTCAACATCATGATTTAGGGAAGATTATAAAAAGCTATCTCAGAGATTTCAGCTGTCAGTTTCCACTGTGAGGATTTAAGGCCTCACAGTTCTAGTTAAGGCCTAAAGTGGGGGCCAAGAACAATCTCAGATAGGCAGAGGAGAAGGATGGTGAGAAGAGTCACAGTCAACCCACAGACCAGCTTTAAACACCTACATCATCATCTTGCTGCAGATGGTGCAGATTTGCACAAGGAGAGGCTGTATGAGAGAGTAATGCAGAAGAAGCCTTTTCTGAGCACACGCCACAAACGCTTGAGGCTTGAGGTGCTAAAACACATTTGTACAAGCCAGCTTCATTTTGGAATAAGGTGATGTGGACTGAGGAAATTAAAATTGATTTATTTGGAGGGCGATTTTGGTGGTGGTTCATCATGCTGTGGGGCTGTGTGGTCAGTGCAGGTACTGGGAATCTTGTTATAGTTGAGGGTCATGGATTCCAGTCAATGTAAAAATAATGTTCAAAAATCAGTGACAAAGATGGAGATGTTGACTGAACTGGAGATGTTTTGTAAAGAAGAATGGTCCAAATACCTTTAACCAGAAGCCAGACTCTCATTGGAAGTTATAGGAAGCCTTTAGAGGCTGTTACTTCTGGATATACTAAATTAATGTAGTTTTTCTGTTGGGGTGTGCAATTTTATACACCTGCCTAATTTTGTTTAAAGAATAATTGCACACTTTCTGTGAATCTTAAAAACTTCATCACTTTTACTTATAAAGGAAAATCATGAAAATTATCAGGAATGCCCAAACCTTTTCATACCACTAAATATCATAAATATCAATATATTAAAAACTACTTTATACTGTATATAAGAAAAGACCATATTCATATTATTACACCTGCTACACAGGGTACCATTAAAAAAAACATGAATGGTATATTTGTGTATCTTGCACAAATTATGTTGTCAAATGATCTTCATTAATTTCATACTTAAGTGCCATTTGCCGAAATAATACCACCAACAAGAGCTTATGATTATTATTTAAAAATATATACTTCGATTTATAGATACACAAATAGATGTTTAGTGTTTAAATATAAGGCATGCAGTGTTTGTTGTTAAAAATAAATACTGATACTTTAACATAACATAATGTAATAAAAGACCAGAAACTCCATATACACACCGGGGCGGGGGGACAGGAGCTGGAAACAGATGCAGCAGATCAGATCAGATCAGATTAGGTTAAACTCTGCTGTACTTTTCCATTAAGACGATCAGATCTCCCAGATAAAACCTGTCCACTGATCCTCAGTGTAACAGATATAATCCTACCTTTGCCACAGTGGATCCCACATTTGCGCTGAGGAAAATTTCTCCAGGTATTGATCCCACTGATCGATCAGATTGTACATGTCTGGCTGAACCAGTGGGATACTGATGCAGCGCTCCCAGCCCTGATGGTCCCGGCGGACCCCAGTCTTAGTGTAGTTAAACACCACACCTTTAAAACAAGAAAATTTAACATTATACTTTTGATAACTCTATACAGTCATATAAAGGAGTTTGTATCGCTTGCTTAAACAGAAAGTTGTAAAGAGTGTATATCAATAAAAACAAATTCTTAAATGGAAATCATTTCTTTTGTCTGCAAATGTCTGTTTATGAAAAGATGTGCATTATAAAAATTGTGTATCAGTTTTTTTTAAATGGCATATGTTATGTTTAAGCTTTTCTCAAATATGTGGAGAATCATGTTAACAGTACATATGATACATTATCACTAGTAATTGTTTATTTGTTATATATTTAAAAGCACTTATTTACACTTTGAAAATACTAAATAATAACTAAATAATCTATTCATATACAGATACAGCATCAAAACAGCTACCTACAATACGTAAATGATATCTTGCCAAGCAAAAATATGTTATAAACATATAGCCAATACATTTAATAGTTCTTATAATAAAATTGTTGTAAGAACAAAATATGGCTATTCAACTTCTTTAAAGATGTTATGGCCTTCTTTTGAGACATTTTATCTACTGTACCACTCTAAAGTTTGGACACCAATTCAGTGTTTTTATATATAAAAAATCTTCTCTGTAAATGAATAATAAAATTATCAAGACTATGAAGGAACGCATAAGGAATCATGTAGTAACTTAAAAGTGCTAAACAAATCAAAACCAAAATGCTCTTGTTTATGGTGCTGTTAAATTGCAGTTTCTGAGGCTGGTAACGCTGATGAACTTATCTTGTGCAACAAAGGAAAATCTGGCTCTTCTTTCCTGGGGTGCTTCTGCGACTGCACTTGAGAATACTTTCAAAGTCCTTGAACTTTTTTTAAAATTGACTGACCTTCATTTCTTAAAGTATTTTATTTACTTGCTATAGTTCTTATCATAATATGGATTAGAACATTATTCGAATAGATCTATTCACTGTACACCAAATCTACCTCTTCACAATTTTACAACTGATGCTCTCAAACACTTTATGTCAAGACAAGAAATTCAAGTCAACTTTTTACAAGTTCAGCACAGTTGTTAACTGAAAGCCATTCCTGGTGACCTCATGAAACTGACTAAGTAATACCCAGATGTGCAAATCTGTCATCTAAGCAAGAGGTGCCTACTGTGAAGAATCTGAATATAAAACATATTTTGGTTTGTGTAACACTTTTTAGAACAATATATATGTTTTTCTTCATATATATATGGATGATTTTAGTATGAATCTACAATGCATAAAAATATTAAATAACAAAAAAAACAATCTTTTGACTGGTACTGTATTACTTGTAATACACTAATACACAGATTTAATGTATATTCTACATAATACATTTTTATTATCAAAATTAATGTAAAGGCTTTTTCATTTCATATTATATTATATACAATCCCACTTTTCAAAAATTACACTACAAGCTAAAGTAGTTGATGATTCTAATTAAAACATCTAGCAAATAATACAGCAAAAACACATACATACCCTTTGTATCTGTAATTCCAGTATGTAGATCTGATCCACCATCAAATTCTCTGCAGGAAAATTGAACATTCCCAAATCATCACTGTTATACTATCTCATGTTTAATATAAACTATAGGCCTATCACAATAATTTTAGTTTACTTACTACAGTATTAAAAGTTTGTTGCACTTTTAAAGCTGTATTTGCATTATTTTACTGTTACTCAGTGTCAATATGTATTTGACATTGAATGGTCATAAAATTACATTAATAATGTTTATCGCAGTTATTTCTGGGACAGTATATCATCCAAACTTAAACAGTTCTCCTGACAGGTCTAATCTCAGCCATACCTGAGCAGATTGTCTTCTGTTGGAGCCACGAGGAACGCACATGGTGCTTTGTGTCCATTGGAGAAGGGGTTGGGAACACTGACCGGTGCTTCCTCCAGCCTCCTGCCACTGAAGCTCTCCTCACACTCAGGGCATTGCTCCGGGACGAAGAAGCAGAAGATGTCCTTGTGACAGTGACTGAATTTAATCACACTCTTATCCATCGAGGGCGACCATGGGAACGACTATGGCCTGGGACTGCTCTCCACAAGCTGCTGCTGCGTTTTGGCAGCCGTGTGACGGATGCAACGGGGGCCAGGTGTGTTTCAGCAGGCTGACGTCCACTGGTCATTTGTACCCAGTCTATCAGGTTGCAGCTAACCCTACACCTATGGAACAGTAGTGTCTGTTTTCAAGGCGACCTTTTTTTTACGTTCCTTAATGTTTTGAACGTGCAGACTAAACTGGTTGACACTGTTTTAGCACGTGTGGAGACCTGCGACCCATGAGAGTGCTTGGAAAGAGTGACAGAATCTAAAATAAAAGAAGAAAAACAAATTCTTTTATTTGTATTCCTGTAATCAGTGTGTGCAGTGATGTGGCAAAATTGACCTGCTTAATTTACAGTAAAGGAAAAAATAATTTAATCTCTTGCTGATTTTGTAAGTTCGCCCACTGACAAAGACAGTCTATAATTTTAAGGGAAGGTTAATTTTAACAGTAAGAGATAAGATATCAAAAATAAAATCCAGAAAATCACATTGAATATATTATATACATTTATTTGCATTTTGCAGAGAGAAATAAGTATTTGAACCCCTACCAATGATTAAGAGTTTTGATTCCTACAGCAACACATTACCTGCATTAAAGACAGCTGTCTTACATTGTTACCTGTATAAAAGACTCCTGTCCACAGACTGAATTAATCAGTCAGACTCTAAACTCTACAACATAGCTAAGACCAAAAAGGCTTCTTAGGATGTCATGGACAAGATCATAGACCTGCACTGGTCTGGCTGGAATGGGCTACAAAACCATGAGTAAGATGTTGGGTGAGAAGAAGAAAACTGTTGGTGCAATAGTAAGAAAATGGAAGAAATGCAAAATGGCTGTTAATCGACATTGATCTGGGGCCCCATGCATCTTGATCATAAGGAAGGTGAGAGATCAGCCTAAAACTACAAAGTGCTTACTAGTTAATGATCTCAAGGCCGCTGGGATCACAGTCACCAAGAAACCTATTGGTGACACATTACGCTGTAATGGATTATAATCCTGCAGTGTCCACAGGGTCCCCCTGCTCAAGGAGGCACATGTGCAGACCCCTCTGAAGTTTGCCAATGAACACCTGAATGATTCTGAGATTGTTTGGGAGAAGGTTCTGTGGTCTGATGAGACAAAAAAAGGTGGCGATCACAGCTGCAACAGTTTTGCACATCGAGAATATCCTCACTAAACGTCTGGAATGAGTTTGCTGCACTGGAATTAAAGGGGTTGAATAATATTGCACTTTTCAGTTTTTTATTTCTAAAAAAAAAAGTTTAAAATATCCAATAAATTTCGTTCCACTTCTCGATTGTGTCCCACTTGTTGTTGATTCTTCACAAAAATGTACAATTTCATATCTTTGTGTTTGAAGCCTAACATGACAAAAGGTTGAAAAGTTCAAGGGGGCCGAATACTTTTGCAAGGCACTGTATCTAAACATAAGGACATTTGATCTTCAATTAAACAATGTTTAGGGATAGAGGCATTATATATAAACAAATAAAAAGAAAGCAATATCTTGTAAAAAACACATGTGAAACATTGGAATCTCCAGTTATTAACACTTTAAATGTCTAAAAATAGAATCAGCTGCAGAAGAACATTGTTAGAGTGTTATAGTAGTCTGTCTTATTTACCCCAGACATTTAGTTTGATTTGCTGCTGATTGTTGATGTGAGAGGATCACCATGACCAGATCCAAAGAGCTTTCTGAGAACTTCAAAAAGGATGTAGTTGCAGATCAGTCTGAGAAGGGATAAGAGTCCGGACCCATTTTGGATTATTTCTGAAATGATGCCAAATTCAAAATTCAACCATAAATAAAATAAACTCAGTCAAGCTCTAACCCAGCACCTGTGCATTCTGTAAATAAGGTAAGACAGATGAACACACATTTTACTCACTGTCCTATGATGCTCTCAGGAGTTTCAGTGTTTGTCATTTATGGACTTCATGAGTTAAAGTGAAAGACTGAGTGCTATAAGAAACTTTACACAACTTTTGAAGGGTCTGTGATTTGGCCATGGGCTCATTTGGGTTGAAAATATCTTAAAGCAATTAGAATTCAGCCATGCTATTTTCCACTAAATCATTTAACATCATTTATGCATTTAACAACTACCAACAGATTTAGCCCAAAAGCAGCCCATAAGATGACCAAAGGAGTTGCCAACTATCCTTAAATGTCATCACAAGGCCCGCAGGTCCCTCTCATTGATTCAAGGTACAGCATCTACCATCAGCAAATTTGGTTTAATGGGAAATGAGTGAATGGAGGAAACCCTTAGTGTAAAAAAAACATCAAGGCAAAAATCAAGTTGAATCCAAAGTTAAATTATTTGGGCATAGTAACAGAAGACTGCTGTAAACCAAACACAGCACTTAAGCAAAAGAGCCTAATGCTAGTTGTGGAGCATGGAGGTGGAAATATGATGGTTCAGGGCTGTTTTTTTACAGGGGGGCCTGAGAAACTCTCCATCACAGATGCACCATGAATTCTTCACTGTACCAGAAGAAAATGAGTAATATTAAACCTGGATTAGCTAAAGATAACATAATTACAGAGGTAAAGTGATAGTGGTTAAGTGAGCATACATAATTAGGCAGGGTGCGGCCTCCAACAATGAACTGAGCCTTATGTAAGGCTTAGCTTATCATCTGTGAGGCGGTGGGGAATCTTTACACAAATAAAATAGTGTGCATAGTGCAGATTCAGTCTTTCCAGCCTGGTGCAGGTCTACAATTTTGTTTCTGGTGTCCTTCTACAGCTCTTTGGTCTTCACCATAGTGGAGTTTGGAGTGTGACTGTTTGAGCTTGTGGGCAGGTGTCTTTTATAGAGATAACAAGGTCAAACAGCTGCCATTAATACAGGTAATAAGTGAAGGACAAAGGGGCCTCTTAAAGAAGAAGTTGTGAGAGCCAGAAATCTTGTTTGTTAGTAGGTGACCAAATACTTATTTTCCACTATTATTTGCAAATAAATTTAAAAATCAGACAATGTGATTTTCTCATATTTGTTCATTATGTCTCTCATAGTTTACCTATGATGTCAATTACAGGCCTCTCTCATCTTTTTAAGTGAGAGAACTTGAACAATTGGTGACTGACTAAATATTTTCCCCAGTGTAGTATGTAAATTTACGGGAAAATACTCATATAGGAGGCTAACGGGGACGAGAGGTAAGAGGGGAGACACAAGGAGACTTGACAGGTATGTATGAAGTGTGCATAGTGTGAATAGATGAACAAAAAGAAAATAAGACAATTTTTATTGTAAAATATCTCAATTTCACTTTTTATTAATAAATCAATACAAAGACACTGCCAAAATGATATATATATTTCTGTATAATCTCATTACATAGTAATGTTTAGCACTTATTTTGACATTGCTGACCGTTATTATTTGTAATTTTCAGAGAGACCAAAATCTGTCATAATTAAAATGATTATGTGAAACTGTAGACATAATTTTGTTACTGCATATTTCCTAGGTATATTACTGAGATTGTGACAGGAATCCATTTACACTCATCAGCCATATCAAAAAACATAAATCAACCCTTAGATACATAAGTGGGTCAAAAATGATCCAATAAGGTAATGTTTACTTCATAGTTAAAAGTTATTGTTATTCCATATTTCAAGTATTCAATGTGTTGTTGATATCGATAATTGATCATTTGATTGATAATTTGCCTCTTACACATTTCACAAAATTCTAGTTTTTGTATTACTACCCCATGCTTCCACAGGTGGGTCAAGAAACGCATTTATGTCCTTTAGAATTACATAGGAACCACTGATTCTTACTGAATCAACTGTGACTGTCAGGAATATAGATTTTGTGGACCACACAGACTATATCATATAAGTATCTAATTTTATTTTTACCACAGACATGTGTGTGTGGGTTTCATTCATGACCACTGTGTGAGCCCAACCAGCCCAACCGAGGTTCAGCATCATAGTATCACGATATAGTGTGTAGTAATTAATATTATTATATAAATTATTACATTTTATATATATTAATACATAGTATTTTTATTTTAATGGTATTTTGTTATGATCAGTGGTACTTTTTTGCAGCCAGAGTGAGTATGTATGAAATCATAGGTAGCCCTCAACTATGAGAGATACAATGAAAAAAAAAATATTTGCCAATAATGGTATAACTAAGTATTTGGTCAATAACAAACATTTATCTCAATACTTTGTTCTATATCCTTTGTTGTCAATGACAGAGGTCAAAGGTTTTCTGGAAGTCTTTACAGTATGGTATGTTGGCCCATTCCTCCATGCAGATATCCACTAGAGCAGTGATGTTTTGGGGCTGTCTGTGGCAACAAGGACTTTCAACTCCCTCCAAAGGTTTTCTATGGGGTTGAGAACTGGAGACTGGCTGTGCCACTCCAGGACCTTGAAATGCTTCTTACGAAGCCACTCCTTCGTTGCCCTGGCAGTGTGCTTGGGATCATTGTCATGCTGAAAGACCCAGCCACGTTTCATCTTTATGCCCTTGCTGATGAAAGGGGATTTGCACTTAAAATCTCACAATACATGGCCCTATTCATTCTTTCATGTACACGGACCAGTCGTCCTGGTCCCTTTGCAGAGAAACAGCCCCAAAGCATGATGTTGCCACCCCCATGCTTCACAGTTGGTATGGTGTTCTTTGGATGCAACTCAGCATAGAGTGTTACTGACAGTAGCCTTTATAACGTTGGTCCCAGTTTTCTGCAGGTCATTCACTAGATCCCCCATGTGGTTCTGGGATTTTTGCTCACCGTTCTCGTGACAATTTTGACCCCACGAGCTGAGATCTTGCGTGGAGCCCCTGCTCAAGGGAGATTAGCAGTGGTCTTGAAGGTCTTCCTTTTCTGATTATTGATCCTACAGTAGATTTCTTCACACCACGCTGCTGGCTATTGCAGATTTAGTCTTCCTAGCCTGGTGCAGGTCTACAATTTTGTTTCTGGTGTCCTTCGACAGCTCTTTGGTCTTCACCATAGTGGAGTTTGGAGTGTGACTGTTTGAGGTTGTGGGCAGGTGCCTTTTATAGAGATAACGAGGTCAAACAGGTGCCATTAATACAGGTAATAAGTGAAGGACAAAGGAGCCTCTTAAAAAAGTTACAGGTTTGTGAGAGCCAGAAATCTTGTTTGTTTGTAGGTGACCAAATACTTATTTTCCACTATTATTTGCAAATAAATTATTTAAAAATCAGACAATGTGATTTTCTTATAGTTTTTCATTATGTCTCTCATAGTTTATCTATGATGTCAATTACAGGCCTCAGGAGAACTTGAACAATTGGTGACTGACTAATTATTTTCCTCACTGAAGTATGTAAATTTACTGTAAAATACTAATATGGGAGGACAACGGGGAAGAGAGGTAAGAGGGGCCACACAGGGAGAATTGACAGGTATGTATGAAGCCCGTAAAGCGTCAACATTTTATAGAACAACTAATCATTTAAACAGCGACATGTGCAAGAATGTCAAAATAATATGGCACAAGGATTTAAGTTACTCTACTGACGATGCATTGGAGGGAATTCTGTAGGCAGGGACATTAGAGAGGTTTAAGGAAAATGTATTCAGTACAAATATTTGCATAGGTAAAACCAATCCAGACTTTTTAGAATGGGTGTTGTTGATAATGATTTATCTTGGAAATGCCATTTTCTCATATGATATGGGAATGCCCAGTAATATACTTCTTCTGGAGTAGTATCCTCAAAGTAACAGGAGAATGCCTGGGACTACTGTATCAACCTCGCTACTGCCTCCTTGGAGATCGAACAGAAATCCCCAGGGTAAAAAAAAAAAACATGTCTAAAGTTGGACACAGATAATATTGCCTAATTGGAGGAGTAAAAATGTCCCTGAACTGAAATAAAGAACTAAACGGCATCTTATGAGGTCATGGGGAGACTTAATAGAGAGAAGAAAGTGAAAAGCTTATGGACCTGCACTCGACTTGACCTGCGTAGGCTTCGACCTTGTATTATTATATTGGCTATGCTGTTTCTGTGTATGTAAAAGTGTGCTGAGCATTGTGTCTGTACCTGTAATGTATGTTTAGTAAAAACAAAAATCTGAATAACAAAAAACAACTTAACAGTAGCTAACTAAACACACTAACATTTCTGTATTTACTGTGTGTGATTCATTTATATTATGTGAAATATACATACTGGCACCAAGACAATAGAAGAGATCCTTAATGTAGAACCTCCATGAGCATCAATGAGTCTTGGGCACCAATGATAACCCGGTCACTGGTTCACTGTCTCTCCTTCCACCAGTCTGACGCTCTTTCTTACTGGTTGTTCACGTAAAAGCCATTCTGCAGTATTTCTTCATACACTCTGATGAACATGGATGCGAGTTTAATCCTGGGTAGAACGTGCCTGCTGGTGAACTCATCTCTGCTCAGAGAGTCTTTACCGTCCACCGATCGCATGTGATTTATGAAGCTAAGAGCAAAACCATAACAACAGGACCCAAACTCCCTCTCTTCATGGAACCTGTAAAACAAAAACACTGGATTAATATTTTGTATTGACATTTATGACTGATCATAAACAGAGTTATATAGTTATAGTTATAGAGTTATATAGTGTTAATGAAATCAGTCTTGGATCTGATCAAACCAGGGAAGTGCACAATGAAAGAGAACTACAGTGATTAATATTAGCATTAACGATCATTATTAGTTAATGCATTAACTACTTTAAATATTTCTATTACCACAATTAACGATTATATTAGTTAACCTGAAAACATTAGGCCTATGTGGCTGTATAATGACTATCCTTAATTTGTAAGCATTCTGAAAAGAGGAGGATGGGTCTGTGAGCCTTGGTTCCTCCCAGTGTTTCTTTCTCTTCAGCACTGTAAAGATTTCTTTAATGTTACTTTGCACCAATATAAGTTGTAAAAAGTGCTATATAAATAAATCTTTATTGATTTGATTTGACTAGATGTTGGTATGCTGCTGTATACTGGGCATATCAGTGTTCCAGGGTACTGATGTAGGATGATTAGTTCCACGACTCTAACTCGTCCCAGCAGCACTGGATGACACTTCATCATTTCAGAGAACACAGTTCTTCCACTGCTCCACAGCTCAATGTTAGAGGGCTTTACATTTTTCTAACCCATGTTTGGCATTGGGCGTGAACACTCCAGAGCATGCTGTTCTATTGACCAGTGTTCTTCTTTTGAGATTATATAACAGGTAACTAGTAAATTTACTAATTTGGACAAGTTGTTTTACGAAATGCAATTAAAGGATAGTTCATATTAATGTTATTAATTGTTAGTTTAGAATTGTGTACCTCTCTGCAGCCCAGGTTGGAAGTGATGAAAACAGCTGTAATTCCTTATCCCAGGAATCTACAAGAGAATCTCTCCAAGGTGGAATCAGCTGTATGCAGACACACTGTTCCCATCCCTGCTCGTCTATCTGGACCCCTGATAATGTGTAGTTATAGACCAAGCCTTGAGACAACACAAAGGTAAAAATCTTAATGCTCGTCATCTACATAACATAGCCTATACAAATACACAAGTTGGTTAACCAGCTATTGGTCAGAGTATTTTGCATTAGATTTTAGTCATGCTGGTCAATCTAGGTCATTGGTTGGTTGATATGCTTGTAATTACTTGTCATACTGGTCAACCAGCACAGTCATGCTAGCCACACTGGTCGACCAGCTTTGTCATTATGGTCAACCAATGGGGTGTTGCTGGTCATGCTGTTTGACCATCTTTGTCTTTTTGGTCGACTAGCTTGGTTTGGCTGGTCATACCGGTATTCAAAAAAATAATAGCATTTGGCTGTTTTTAGGCTGGGGTTTAAAGGGTTCATTATACATTCTCACCCAAAACTGACAGACTATCACCTTAAATGTAACTCACCTGCTGAGTTTGAGATGCCGACGTGTAGCTCTGAATCATTCCACTCTCTGTAAGAGTAAAGAACAGTGTAAAACCTTTATTAAACTCAGTTAATCTCAGTCTGACTCAATTCGACTCAGTTAGACTTAATTAGACTCAATTAGACTTAATTAATCTCAGTTAAATTCAGTTAGACTCAATTAGACTCAGTTATCTCAGTTAAATTTAGTTAGACTCGGATAGACTTAGTTAGACTCAGTTAAACTCAGATGATTCAGTTAGACTCGGATAGACTCAGTTAGACTCAGATAGACTCAGTTAGACTCAGATAGACTCAGTTAGATTCAGTTAAACTCGGATAGACTCAGTTAGACTCAGATAGACTCAGTTAGATTCAGTTAAACTCGGATAGACTCAGTTAGACTCGAATAGACTCAGTTAGATTCAGTTAAACTCGGATGATTCAGTTAGACTCGGATAGATTAAGTTAGACTCACCCCAGAGACCGCGGCCCCTCTCTCGCTCCTATCAGAAACGCGCACGGGGCTCTGTGGCCGCTGCTGAACGGACCGGGCAGCGCGACAGGCGCGTCCAGCAGTCCCAGTACCGGCGGCTGCTGACAGACTGGGCACAGACCAGTTCCAGTACCGGCCTGTGGATCTGCGAAGGTGTAGATATCTCTCCCGCAGTGGCGGAACTTCACCACGGCCCGCTCCATTACAGCTTCACCACATCCCGTTTAATCTAACCCACCTGCTCGCTGCTCTCCTGCGCTACGATTGGCTGCATTCGGCTGGAGTTCTGGTCAGTCTGAACTACTGGCCAATCAGACATCAGCGGGGGCGGGGTTCATATTTTACGACGGGAAGAAAGACGCGTTTATTTGCCTTTAATATGATGATCCATCTCTTTATGATAATATAAGATTTATTATTTATCTCTTCTAAAAAACAACACGTTCCCGCAATAAAAAACATCTAGATTGTGAATAATGTACATATTATAAACTAGTTTTATTTTATCAAATATGTTAACTGTGTAGATTTTATGTATAGGTTTCTGACACTTGATTTATATTTTACGTACAATGTATTGAAAGGTAAAACGTAATTTGCTCAACCTGTAAGATATGTAAATTAAATCGGTAAACAATAGGCCATATTTTATATATTTTTATGTCATCTATTATCTACCTCTGTTATAAAAACCATAGAACTTCTAATCTCATTATTTTGTGTAAACTGTTGAAAATAAATCAACAATATCTTAATTATTTGTCAAATGTGTTATTGTGATATACTGAGTGATAATCTATTTAATTTGTCAAAAAAGATGACAACACGATATACAGCTCAATATATACAGACAATGATAACGTATGTAGTGATTCCATGTTACATTATTTTATGAATATATTTCTTGCTACAAATCAACCGGTTATATTGTAAAGTATGTTTCTGTATGGTGTTTCAAAATCGCCCCCTTTTGACTTTGGGCACCTGCCCCTCCAAATGTCGAAGTGTTGAACCAAAATATGTTTTATGCTTTAGATTCTTTAAAGTAGCAACTTTTTGCTTAGATCTCAATTTTGCCCACTTGTTATTATTCTCTCAGTCGGCTGTAAGTGCTAGAACCTGGAAAGGTTCTCCAGCTGCCTGTAAGGAGCTGTAGAGGTGCTGTGCTGTTCAGGGTAAATCTCTGCACTGGGCGGAACTAATAAACCCGGGTCGCTGGTGTTCGGGGAAAGAGTTGGAGCTGCGCGTGCAGGAGAGGCGGGGGACCGGGCCGGGGTTATTAACTGCGTGGATTTCGGGGAATATGTCTACAAAGCAGGTGACCTGCAGGTAACTCACCTGGACGGGGGGTTCGGGAGCGCGAGGCGGAGGAGGGCAGGTGGGCCGGGCGGGTCTACGGGGGGCGGAGGTGCCGCTGTAGCCTCTCAGTGCGCGGTTAGCAGCTAAGCGGCTAACGGCGGTCTGCGGGTTTACTGATCAGTGCAGCTGTTTCTGTTAACAGCGCTAACTATATTACTACTATATAACTAATATATAACCTATATTACCCGCAGTAAACACAGCGCTACTGACCCTGCTCCCCCATCATTATACTCAGATACTGGGGATCAGCCCGCTGTGTGTGAGAGCCAGGATTACTAGCTGTCTGTCTGTCTGTCTGTCTGGGGTAAATATCTGAGATCTGTGTGTTGGACTCTGACATTTTCCTGAACTGAAACTGTTATACTGCGTTCGAATTATTAATAATTTCTGTATAAATACCTGTTTTTGTGTTTATGTTGTAATATTTATCTCATAATTTTAACACTTAAAGCTTCAGTATCTTTTTTTACCATGTTTTCAGCTTGTTTTAAATCAGTTATATAGAATTGTAAGCACCACAAAATCTGGAATGCTCGGCCTCACATTTTGTAGTCAAAAACTTATTATAATGACCCTCACCCAGCTTACGTATACTTATGTAATGCGAGGCACATGCTTAAAAAAAAACTGAAAGTAAGTACAGTTAATGGCAAAACAAACTGCTTTTAAGAATACCGCGTTGTCACGATTTGGAGTTCGTGTGTATATATTACAAAATCGAACAAAATGCATATATATATATATATATATATATATATATATATATATATATATATATATATATATATATATATATATATATATATTTGACTTGTACTGTCTATTATATATTTCTAGTTAGTATAAATGTTCACATATATCTCATGATTGTAAAATAAAAAATACAAATGGATAAATATTGTAAAAGTTTTTTCTATGTATTTCTGATATTTCCTTTCTTCTTTTCTCAGGTATTTCATTCATGGTGTTTGTCGAGAGGGGAACAGATGCATGTTCTCACATGATCTGGCAAACAGCAAACCCTCAACGATATGTAAATTTTTCCAAAAAGGTGTCTGTGCCTATGGCGAGCGATGCAGGTAATGTTTTTTTTTTTTTTTTAACTTATGTCTTGCATATGCGCTTAATGTATGCTGCCAGTCAAGAATTTGTGTTAAGAAATTATTCTGACTGATATTAATGTACTTTTAAATATAAGCCTAACCTAAAGCCACTAAATATTTGACCAACTAGGACACGTGAGATATTCTGCAATTTCAGTAACTCATTATTCAACTAAAACAAGTAGTTTTTGTATTTGATCATGATTTTAATTTCTGCTGAACAATTTGTTGACTAATTTATTTTAAGTAATTTCAGCAGCTGCAATTTTTTAATCATTGTGTAATTTATATAGTAAATAATATATTTGGTCTTGCTTAAAAAAAAAAGCACAAAGTTACAATTTGAAAGCTTCAAAATTTGAATAAACACTGAACATTTTAGAATCCCAGCAGAGACACCAACAAACCACAGGAAGACTTATTGTTTGGTTATTGTTCTATATAAATTATTTTTAGAATTTCACCTGAATATCAAAAGTGCTTTCGGTTGATTTGGTTGACGATTATCCACCACTTCTATAACTGGATTATCGAGAAGGCTTGACGTGTTGGAGTAGTTACTCTAGTTAGCCGGACTGAATTTCCTGGATCCTTTTAATCAATTACTCAACTACTCTAAAATCATACATTAGCATAATGCATAATTTTGTCTATGTTTCAGATATGACCACATCAAACCGGGGGGGCGGGGAGGAGGGCCGCCTCTGGAGCACACAAACAGACCCAGTAGTGCTGGAGTGTCTGTCCCAGGACCAGGGCCTCCACCCAGTACAGGCAGAAACACTAAGAAACCAGTAGTGTTGAGAGACAGAGGTATGGCTGAAAAGTATTGGAAGTGTGTGTTACATCCTCATAAAGCTACAGAAAACGTTACATAAACTGAGGCAATGTTCTAGCAGTGGAAGGGATGTGTTAAGAAGGGTGACATGATGTAGAAAATCTCATATTGCAGTTTTTACCGTTGCAGCGAGTCGTCACATCATCCTTTTACATCCTTTTATCTTCTGCCTGCAGCTCTGGCCAGTGACACTAGAGGTCAGCCTTACAGTGGAGAAAGTGCAGAGGTTCGGGATTGCTGGGACTACAGAGAAGGTTCCCAGGCCAAACCTCACACCTACCTTGATGCCATTCGTACAGGGCTGGAGAGTTCAGCCACAGCCAGCCCGTACCCGGACGTGCCCCACCAGCCACAGCTCTGCCCGTATGCTGCCGCTGGCCAGTGTCAGTATGGCAGCACGTGCCCGTATCTTCATGGAGACATGTGTGAGATCTGCAGGTTGCAAGTTCTGCATCCGCACGACCAGGAGCAGAGGGCAGCACACGAGAAGGTGGATGAATATACCACATATATTTTCCACATAAATATAAATTTACCAGCGTTAACTAATGAGCTCATTTCATAGTTGTTGTGTAGATTATTACAGACTTGTGACGTAATATTATAGTTTATGGCATCAGTATGCTTCTGCTACCATCTGCCAGGCCATATATATTCATTAAAAAAACAGGGTTCCTCCATTAAGCTGCCGGCGCTCAGAGGGAGCAAAATTAGCCCTGCTCCCTCCGGGTGGGTAGATGGCGCTCTCTCCCCACATCACTCCTAGGGTGACGTCAGTTATCTTTGTTTCGTGTCGTACTCGAGGGATTGGCAACACTACACATTAGTCACCGACCAATCATCGTCCGTGTCCTCGTGTGAGTTCGTAGGCCATCGCGGGGGAAAATATACACATATATACACATATATATATACACATATATACGTGCGTATGTGTATATATATATATATATATATATATATAAAGCCAATATTTTGTGTTTTGATTTTAAATTAATTAATTGATTAATACTTACAGTATTAAAATAGTTAAGTACTCTGAACTGACTTCTCTGCTGTCTGTGGGTAGGATGGTAGAATAGACAAGAGGGGAAACTAGTGGTGCTCCACAACAGCACAGCTCTAAAGGCTGCCCAGAGCACTGCCTGGATGCATTATTGAATAATTGGCCTTGTGTGTCCAGATACCGGCCAATACCAATCTTTAAAAAATGTCAGTAATCGGCCTGATTAATTGGCCGGTTGATATATCGATTGATTACTAATGGCAATAACCAGTTATTGTCACTACTTTGGACACTGATACAAGCTCAGAGTTTCATCATGTGGAAGAGTTACATCTTTAATTAGTTTGAGCAGGATGATCTTTTTTTAGATGCTAAACTTAAAGTAACACACTGTAAGATTTGGAGAATCAGGGACCTCTCTGGTTACCATATATAATTGCACAGAACACAGAGAGTCTGTGTTTTAATATATTTAGAGCCTACAACAAACCTACAAGACCACACTGTTTTTAGAATAAATAGAGGTTGAATCAGATAATACAGGGATGGGTGTTTCAGGACACTGAAACTATTAATTAGAATACTTTGTTAAAAAAAAACACATCTTGTTATCAGTTATGATTTTCCTATTTGAGGAAATTTCGGCCAGTGAAAACTGAAATCAATGTCAATGTTTTAGTTATGACCATGTAAAGGTGGCTTAATACCACTTTCCTGAAATTTAATCTACAACATTTTCCAGTACAGGTACAATGCCATTTTAGCTACTAAAAACTGCTGTGGTTGTGTATTAATTATATAACATGCATACTCACTTTGGTACTCAATGTGCTTTCTGACCACATCTCATTCATTATTTTCTCTAATAACTGATTTAGCCTGTTCTTCTGCTATTAGATTAATATTATGCCAATCGGTGTTCCTCAGCTTTACTGTTAGATGACTGTACACCAATGGCCTGTAATACATAAGCTCTCTCTCTGCAGATGTGTATGATGGCCTTCGAGATGGACATGGAGAAGGCCTTTGCTGTGCAGCATAGCCAGGACAAAGTGTGCAGCATCTGCATGGAGGTGGTCTACGAGAAGGCGTCTCCGTCCGAGCGGCGCTTCGGCATCCTGTCCAGCTGCTGCCACACCTACTGCCTGAGCTGCATCCGGCAGTGGCGCTGTGCCAAGCAGTTCGAGAAACCAATCATCAAGTAAGTGGGAAAACTTCCTGCCAGAAAGTTACTTCATATTATACCACAGTTAGTGGTATGCAATGCAATGTGATTGGCTGAAAGGCGTTACCATTATCAGCCGGTAATGCACTGTAACTGGAGCTCTCCATATAATACTCTGCAACACACAGGTAACATAGCAACAATGAGCGCTTACAAGCCAAACAGTGCAGCTACAAACAGAGCAGCAATGAAACTTATTTTAACTAGCAGAGTGTTTATAACCAAACAGATCATATTTTCTCATCCTCTTTAACTTAAAATCTTTTAATAAACAGCGATTTATTATGCCTCGTGCCTACAACCGCAGCACAGCAGTGCCAATATTACATTTATATATGTTTATAGCATGTATTTTAGCTTAATTAATACAAATTTATCTCTGAAACATAAAATTGTTTTACTTCCGATCCTTAAATCTGATTGGCCAAGCTGTTTTAAACTACCAGTATACACAAAAATACTATTTTGTTGTTTACTAAATAATCGTTTGACGCTTGTGTTGATGGACAGCCACTGCCTTAAATAATGAAGTGCATTACTTAATGGAAAACTGGCAATTAAATGGAACTGTTGTTTGATGCGTTAATATTTTTGACCATATAGTCTTAATAACACACATTAATTATGATTGAACACTGAAAAGCGCGTTCTATTTCTTTATTAACTTTATTTTTGCATGAACTACTTTTAATATCGTGCTGCGTTTTGTTTGCAGGTCTTGTCCAGAATGTCGAGTGGTGTCAGACTTTGTTATTCCCAGCATCTACTGGGTAGAAGATCAGGAGGAGAAGAATCGTCTGATTGAGGAGTTCAAATCTGGCGTCAGGTGAGGAGTACACTTTGTAAAGCCATCAAAGAAAGGTGATGTGAAATAAAGAAGAAAGAATGCAGATTTGGACTGAAAAGAGGTGGTCTCGGTTCGGATTAGCTAATTCATGGTCTGCTGTGTGAAAACTATTTTTTTGGTTGGTTTAGTCTTAGAGACCATTTACAGGAAGTTGAGGCCGGCTGTTGTCACCCATTAATAGAATAGAAAAAGAAAAAAAAGAAGTGGTGTTGTGCTGGTGTGTGTGCGTGCAGCAGTATGGATAAACAGATTACCCTGGTGATTCCTGTATCTACTGTAACTGTACATATACCCTTATTTATATTTTATAAATAAAATTAATCTGAGGGGAACCTGTCATTCTGCTGCGGTGTGCCCCGGTGCTTAAAGCGAGTCTAAATCTGGCAGGGAGGCAGAATTTGGCACAACACTTGAAAAGGGTACATGCCAAATTGACAAACCAAGCGGTGTCAAGTATAGGAAGACTTTATCACTTATGTGGACAATGACAGGATGTAGTAAAGTCCTTTATTAAACAACAGTGTGAATAAACCAAATAAACTAACTGGAGTAAACGTACAGTATACAATGAAACAACCACAATAACCTTGGTTTGCACTTGGTATGGTCCAGAGTTTCAGGTGTAAAAATGCCAGTAATTACACTCTTGAGCGGTGAAGAAGAAGAAACCCTATAATACTCCCACTTAAATAGGTACCCAAAGGTCATCCACCAGACTACCCCTCAGATGTCTGCTATAGGCTTCCCCACAGGGCAGTGTGTGAACTGCTTTTGATCCAGTTGAAGCACTAAATAAATCAAAGTCTTCTTCGTTCCCTTTGCTTAGGATCCTGACGTCAGCATCACAATGTACTATTCAGTCTATTGAGCTTTCCATGACTTTTGTTTTTGTACTTCACTGGATCTGCACTGGTAGAGGAGATTCAGTTCTGTTTAAAAATGATTGCATTCTGTATAAGACAATTCACAATTTACTGAATATAACAGACAACTGTTGCTGTTACTATGTTTTGCAGTAAGAAGCCGTGCAAGTACTTTGACCATGGCAGAGGAACGTGTCCATTTGGAGGGAAGTGTTTCTACATGCATGCCAACCCCGATGGAACACGTGCCGAACCTGATAAACCTCGGAAGCAGCTCGGCTCGGAGGGAAACGTTCGGGTAATTTTCTTCTTTTCTACAAACTATTCACAGGACTCTAGTGTGCAAACTAATTTCTTAATGGTGCAGTAAAACCAACAGTGCGACAAGCCTTTAGAGGGGGTAAAAAGAAGTCCACTGAAATTAAATGCCTCCACTTTCAAACACATCATCATGCACTTAATATAAATATAACATTATTAAAAGGAATCCAGCTGGTATCACAGGTCAATTTCAATCATGAAAGCACGCCCCGTATGTGTCACTGATATAATAATTCTATAAATTTTCTTTAATACGGGAGTATTTATTTAAATAGCCATCTAAATACAGAGTAAAAAATAATTATAGATCAGTGCGTGCACTGAGAAGGCCAAACTATTAAGAGTAGCCAATAGGGGTGTCACGATTTCGATATTTCATCACAATCGATCTAAATTATGTCATGGTCTCGAGCCTCGAAGTCAAAAAGAGGATCAATGATCCCTCCCTAAAGCTAAGCACACGCGCGCTAAGCAAATGGCACAGCACACTGTGTCCGACGCCGCGGACATTGTGACTGCTCAAAGAGCAGCCCTTTCTCCAAAGAATGTGGACATTCTCATCTTCTTAAAGAAAAACTTGAAAATAACAGTTGTTTTGTCTAGCTTCAAATATGTTAAGAGTTTTGGTTCCTTAAGGAGCATCTTTCTCTCAGATAAAGTTATTAATCTCTTTAAATAATATCTTTTGTTAAAGAGAAAAAAACGAAAAAGTCTTAGTCTTATTTTTCATGTTTAACTGTTATAGTAGGATAGAGTTCAGTTTGGCTCTAATTGTTCTATAATTTTGTACATTCCTGTATGTTCCTGTATTTTTTTTATTATTTATTTTGCTATGTTGACATTAGTGTTTTAATATTGCACACTGCTGCCACCAAAAAAAGCCACTACATGGCATTACATATATATCTTAATTCAATTATTTAGATTTGACCATTAGTGCCTAATGTGGTGTATTACAGATCACCTGTATCACTTTGCATCACTTATATTAAGCCCACCTTTTAAAATAAGATATTGTAAATTTGATTAATCAAACCAAACAAATCAATGACCATAGACTAATCTAAAACTGGCATAGGCCTCTCTGCTGTAAAAAAAAAAAAAAGAAAAAGAAAATCGAGAATCGAATCCAATCGTGACCCTAAAATCGGAAATAAAATCGAATCGAGGATTTAGAGAATCGTGACGCCCCTAATAGCCAAAGGAGTGTCATGTGTCTGCAATGAAGGATAGTCCATAAGAAGTTGAGCTATGACGTGTTTAGTTTGAAGCCCTTAAAACACTTGCACTTTCAGATATTTCATTTATCTTGATGTTTTAGGTTTTAATTTCAGTTCAGTAAAAATCACTTTACACACCAACTCTTTATCACCAAGTTACCTTTCTTGTAGAGTTATGTTTCAAATACAGAACTTGATAATGTTTATTCAGTCAATATTTCCTATATGGACAGTAATTAAAAAAAAAAGCTGAACCTGTAAAACTGCAGTGTTAAACTTGGGTGCACTGAACTTTTGTTCTAGTGGACCTAGGAAAATAAGTTAGCCACACCAGTGAGAAAAGTCCTAATATTGCAAAAAGGCTGATGGCAAAATGTGTTTGTGTAAAGCAGACATGCTTGCAGTGGCTATGTCCTGGTGAAAGCTCAAGAAATTGGTCACTGTGTCACTGATAAGTCATGTAGTGATTCTCGATTACAAAACAAGCTGTGTAGCATGAAGGGTACAATGATCTGATTGCTATAAAAGCTTTGTAGTGTGAACCTGGCATAATTTGATAGCTGCTTCTTTCAGGGCTTATTTATTGTTCTTCTGCAATGTTCTCCTCAAGAGCCATTGGTTTTGCAAAAGTTAGAAAAGTTATGCGTCTTGTGATGGGGAAGTCCTATCTGGTGAGTGGTAATTGACAACAAGAAAATTGGACGAATTGTTAAGGAAGAAAATAATTGAAGTGTACTTAAGTGAGTCCAGTTAATAATCCAGTACTCTTTTGTAATCTCTACCATTGATTTGAACTTGAAAAACATGTAATAATTTTTGGTTTATTTCTTTTCTCAAGTTTCTGAATTCTGTGCGGCTGTGGGACTTCATTGAGGAGCGTGAGCATCGTGGAGTTCCACAGTTTGAAGATGAAGTCAACGAACTGGGAGAACTCTTCATGCAGCTGTCTGGAGCCGGAGATGAAAGTGGAACGTCAGCATCCCACTGAGCTCGCTCGATCTCTACTTCTCGCTCTCTTATACATACAAACACACCCACACACTGACACTCACACACGCATACTTACACCTATAGGCCGACCTCAAGAAACCATGGTTTCATATCTTTGGTAACTGTGTACATTATCTGGGCAATAAAAATGTACTCACTGGTAAAACTTTCCCTGTTTATGGTTTGAAGTGGTTTTTCTAAAAAGCAAAAAAAAAAAGAAAAGAATCTTTTTACCTGTGGTACATTTTTTGTGGTTTGACATATAGCAACTGAATATGATCATATTTAAAGGCACCTGTATTGTTTCTGTAAGCTGCTATGTTTTCCTGATACATGAGGATCGAATATTGCTGGATTGAAAATGCGATTTTTAATGCGTCCAAAGAAAACATGTATCATGAGAAAAAAAGAAAAAAAAGGGACTGGTAAAACCTTTGGCACATCATGACTGCACTCCAGTAGTGTGTGAAGTATAACGATTATTGTGTATTTAAAGAAAAGAAGAAAAAAAAAACAGTGTAATTGCTGCACTTAGATCCATTTACGAAAAAAAAAAAAATCACACAACTTTACTATTTTTGGGAGAATTGCAATATTAGAAGATTCATTTTCTTGTATCTCCTCATCTTACCTATAAACTTCAGTAAATGTTTTTAGGACTGCTTAGATATGATGACATCTTTCTGAAACACAGCAGAAACACTCATACTGAACTGAACTGTCCCGTCGTGTGTACGCTCGGTGATGATGGTACCTGATGAAGCTGGCATTATTCTGTTGTATGAATTGTCTTGTTGAGTGACTCTGGTGAGACTGTAATAAACTAGCAGTGAGTCCGCTGTATGACTGATACATATTATAACGCAGAGCTCTTCCTGCAGCTTGCTGTTCTCTGGGGCCTGGAGTTGTGTGTTCAGTTCTTACATAATCAAGTTTCCAGACCTGGACCCTGATGGGTGTGACACTATGTGGCCAATTCATTACATCAACTACATACATTAGTGTTTTTATTTAATCACCAACTCTTAATGGCAAAATGTTTTATATTAAAAAAACATTTAAGTTATGAAGTATTTCAACTAGGAGAGGGCAGTATAAACTTTATAATTTAGTAATACATTATTTTTTACTGTGATACACAATATACAGTGCTATGGAAAAGTATTTGCTCCCCTACAGATTTCCTTTGTTTTTGCTTTGATCCTACTTAAATCTTTCAGATTAGCAAACACATTTTAATATAAGACAAGAATAACCTGAGGAAATATTAGAAACAGTTTTAAATGATAATTTCAGCCTTGGTGGCACAGCTGCAATCAAGCAGGGTTTGTTTGAGCCAGAACATGCATTGATTATGCCACAGCATCTCATTTGGACTTTAACTGGGACTCTCCAAAATCTTTATTCTGTTTTTTTTTTTAGCTATTCTGAGGTGGACCTGTGTGCTTTGGATCATTGTCCTGCTACAGATCAGCTTAGCTCAAGGTCCCAAAAAATGGCCAGATATTTTCCTTCATTTTTGTTTTTGTAAACAGCAGACCACCACGTTTGACAGTTGAAACAAGTAAGACCTGCAGTTTTTCAGCATTTACTTTTTTACATAGGCCAGGTTGGTTTGAATTACTTTTTTTCTTAATAAATGAATCAACAGGTTTATCAACAGGGCTTGACAAACAGACTACGGCCCTAATTTTATTACAGCGTGTAATGAGCACTGTTTATTTAGAGGAAGTGCAGCCAGAATTTGAATACTGGTAAAATCCCTATTTGAATAGCAGTTGTAAAGCAGCATATTTTCTATGTCAAAATATTCTATGTCAAAAATATTCTGTGTCAAAATATCGTACATCAAAAAAAAAAGCGTCTTCAAATTTCGTGATACACCATCTTGTCACCCAGCCATAATTCCAACCAAAACTGTGTTTACTGTAAAATGTGTCAAACTGGATTCTGAATTTGTAAAGTTCAACCACAAGGTGGCACACAAAACTACAGTTCAAGAAATCCTGATGTTGCAAATGTACATAAGGAAATATTTAGACTCTGGATCCAATTCTTTGTGTTTTTATTTGTCTTACTTTTATTAAAATACAAAGCTTTAACAGCCTTTAAAGTATACAAGTTAGACGTGGTGTCAAAGAGCAAGTCGAAAATAGATGGAAATCCATAATTATTCCAATTATTCCATGGAACAGTCGTCCATAGTTTCTCTTTGACAAAGTCTCAAATGGAGATCACCAGCCACTCCAACTAATAAAATAAAATAATCAAAAATAAGCCAGAGGTCTGCAGATAAGGATAAAGATCCATCTGATATGTACATCAACATTTTCTAGTAAATATCAATCAATCAATTTGATCTGTACATCTACACCTTTCATACGCCAAGTATGAAAACAAAACAAAACAAAATGCGAGTTGACCCTTGGACACTTAATGTACAGTTTGCTGTGTATCTCACACAGGCTGTTCTGATCACCACCACCACTGACACACAGCTATACTACATGGACAAAAGTGTTGGGACACCTGATCGTTGTGCAACAGGGAAAAAAAGAATCACCTTTGGTGCAAATCCAATATTATCCAATCTAATCATATAGAGTTTCCACTGAACCTATCGTTGGGCATTGGGGTGAAAACTTTTAGAACCTAGATCATCTCAGTTGTACCATATTTTTCACACTATAAGGAGCACCTAAAATCCTTTAATTTTTTCAAAAAATGTCAGTGCACCTTATAATCCGGTGCACCGTATGTATGAATCTTACCAGTGAGGTAACGAGCAGTAAAGCCACTCTGCTGAAGTACAGCGTTATAGTTTAGTTCTCCAGCAACGAGACTGAAGCAACACTAGCATTAGCCGCTAACCACGCTGAGCCCTAGCTGTTTCAACATTCAGAGGTGAGTATTATCAGCCTGTAACCCCGGATAGCACTGCTGGAGCACCATTAGCAGTAGCCACATTAGCTTACCATGGCTATCCTTAGTGGAAATCTAAGCTTACTGTAAATAAACAGAAGGGCTTTACTTACCCAAATAAACAGTTTTTGGGAGAGAAATCTGTTAATTAACGCCCAGCACTTTTTTTAAAGAATTTTGTTTACTTAGCTTAGCTTTACAGGTCTCAGGTCCCCTGTTCCATACTTGTGTCATATAATGTGCCTTATGTATGAAAATAGACCAGAAAATAAATGTTTTTTGATAGTGCGCCTTAAAATCTGGTGGACCTTATAGTGAAAAATGTGAAAAATATGGTAAATGCATCTAGTCAGTCAGAGCAGAAAGTGCAGTCTGAGTTTGCCTCTACTGAACCCTAATCTTAAAGTACATTTTTACTTTCAGGACTTGGATTTGCTACCTCTGGTGGTGTAACTTTAATTGTATTGAACGGAAACAAATCAAATGAGGCTGCCTCCACTTAGAACACGATTTTGTGCACAAAAATGTTTACTTTTGGATTTTCCACCTCTTGTGTACATCCAGTCTAATCCAGTCTAACCAATTGGTGTAGAATCTGCAGTCTGAGGTAACCTCCACCAAAACCTGTCTTTAGGCACTGGGAAAAAAATACAGTCATTTAGGATTCAGATACATTTTCAGCAAACCCTCAGATAAGGCAAGATGTCTAATACTATGTTCTGACTGCCAGCCCAGATTTGATTTTTGGCATATCTAGATTGTCCAGATTTGTGATCAGTCTGGACAGCCAGCGACCACATGAAATCTGATTTTTACAAATACAATTATAATCAGATTTGTACAGATGCGTCTCAGTCTGGATGCTCTGAAAAACATCATCAAATCCAGAGTGAGGGAATTGCAGGGGTCCAAGGAGAGTTACTGACGTAGACCTCAAAACCACAGTTACCCATGCAGATTTGCTTATGATGTCCAGACAGGCAAATCCAATGTGATCACTCGCAAATAACAGTGTGGACAGTCATCTCAACAGATCTGATCTGAGAGCTAATCTGATTTGCCTGTGACTCTGAAGATAGCCAAAATGCCTTTGATAACGAGCGTCAAAGCATGGACTCTTCAATATGACCACCTTTCCAATCTGATGGCCCTAAATAAGACAAGGCCTCGGGCACTTTGGCTTAGGAACAGAACTGTATGGTCCGTGCTAGAAGATGTTGAGTCTGGTGGAGGTCAGGGTGCCGATGTTGATGTCCTCAGTGTGGGTGGCTCGATGGAGCGACGGTTCTGAGGCGCTGCGGTTGATTTTGGGCAGCGAGTGCTGCAGCAGCTCTATAGACGCCAGAATCTGAGAAACAGGAAGAAGGAGAATCAGACAATAACGCTTACTTTAATAAAATTAAACTAAAATTAAGGCATATTAGCATAATGCTAACGATGACTGTTTAAAGGGTTCATTCATATACTGTATATAAATGTTTTATAAGAATTGCTTATTATAAAAGTAATATTTATAACAGTAATTGTAAGGATAAACATGTAAAATGTAAGTTTTAGTTCAATTTATTTATAAAGGAACAATCAGTAATACATTTGAGCAACTGTGAGAAATGGCTAGAGGAGTTCCATTTCCAAGCACTGGATAGAGTTCTCAGCCCCACCCACTTCTCCCCACATACTGTATGATGCCTCCCGAGGTCACTGAACATCAGTGATTACCTGCTTAGCAAAAAATAGCCAGCTCACCCATTTCCATGGCTGCAACACACTGTTTGCGTGCTGTTGTTTTTTTTATATCTGGCAACCCAGGGTGTGGGAATGGGGGATGTACCGTGCTGTATTGCATAATTCAAAAAAATACTGGCTGAAGCTCTGCTGACGATAGCTGTCGACGCTTAAACTTAGCATGTTTCCTAATATCTGATAATACACCAAGACCATATTATGAGTTACTACAGAAAATATAATCCTTAAATGGTCCTTTAATTGTAAATATATTTAAATATCTACACTTCTGGTTTTCTATCAAAGTACTTGCACTTTAGTTAAGATTTAACAAAATTATTCACATTCATTATTTCTTAATGAACCTGGTATGCATCAGAGCTACTTTTTTGAAACCTAAAATATATGATTTATTTAATTTTTATATTTATATAACTTTTGTCAACTTTTTTTAAAAATAAACTTGGCCAACAATTTCCCTTTTTGTGTTTAAAACAAAAATAAAAATGTTTGTTACCTGAGGGAACAGAGGTCGGTCATCTTTAGACTTCTTGATGCAGTCGGATACCAGCCTCTTCATGGCTTTGGGGCAGTTCTTGTAGAGCTTGCTGAGGTCTGGAGCCAGGTATCCTCTTCCAACCATAAAAATGATCTAGAAGTAAGAATCATACACACAGATTTAATCAGACAAATCAACTTCATTAAATATTTAACACCAACACCCTGGATAATCTTCAACAGAAAAATGGAACGGGTAAAAGTAAATCAGTATTGGTTGCCAAAAAACCTGCCCCTCCCCCCAGGCTTCTCGAGAACAATGCGAGCCAGGCTGGGCCATGAGCTCGTGGTTTCTCCAGAGGAATGTGCGAGGGAGTCCAATCCACCACAAACAACCAAACAGAACCGGGGCCCGCGTTATCCACCAGCCTGGTCCCAGTACGAGTCCTTGGGATAACAGCGCCTAAATTTAGCAGCTGGGCTTCAGGGTGACGGCCCTGTCTGAACTTGCTCTGTGAGAACTATATCTCTCAAACTTCAAAAACCATGGATCTCCAGCCTTCCATGCCACTACTAGAAGTTAACGTTAAAGAATAATACTATGTAATCACTTAAACACACAAAGGTGTTAAACAAACCAAAATACTCTGTGAAGCATTTAGGTGCTCTAATCTGGGGTGCTGTAAACTTGAGGTTTCTAAGGCTGGTAACTTTGATAAACTTATTTAGTACATCACAGGAAACTCTTGGTCTTCCTTTACTGATGAGAACAAGTTTAATCAAAGTTTTTGATCGTCTTTGTGACTGCACTTGATGATACTTTTAAAGAGAAACACTGAAACATTTCAGGTTGACAGACCTTAATTACTTAAGTCATTTTCTTTTTTACTTCGTTGAGCAGTTCTTGACATAATATGGATCACCATATACTGTAGAACCCCAATCAAGCATTTATGGAAGCACCTAGGATGCCAGCTTCAGCAAGTGTGCAGGGGCATCTGTGGGTTAATGCGCTTCAGGATGCCATACAGAACCTGTATACCTCACAACCACATGGTACATCTCATCTTTTATCCAGGCTAGAGGCAACAGGGTAGTGGAGCCTCCTTTAATATTGTACCAATCATACAGTTTTCTTTAATAAACTAATATTTCTTACACTAATATTGTAAAAACTTTCATATCATCATCATCATCATCATCATCATCACATTTCACTCAGATACAGCTGATGATGTTACCTGATCTCTGTTTGCAATCATGGAGTACGGCAGCTCTCCGGTCATCAGTTCATACAAGACGATCCCGTAGGAATACACATCCGACTGGAAACTGTAGGGGTTATTGTCCTGCATGCGGATGACCTCAGGAGCCTGGAGCACAGGAATGTTGCATAAATATGCTATGTAAATCAGTAATTCTGATATGCACTCTTTTATCTATTGGGATATCAGAAAGAGTAAATAGCAATATCAGTACTAAACAAACACTACAGCACTACTTAATCTCTACAGCTGTGATATTATTAATAGTTATATTTTACTATATAAAAAAAACTTTTTTATTACATACCCTTAAGGTATATTGCATAATTATGTAGTAAAAGAAAAAGTTTCGTTACAATTCAAATGTTTTGAACAAATAAATACATTCATTTCCATAATAACTTGCATAATGCAGCCTAAAAACACCTAGATGGTAGTAATAAAAAAAAGTGTTTAATTTGAAATTATCATAAAAAATCGATTTAACTTCTTACCATTTTCCAAAACTTGGACTATCTTTTATTTAAAAAATAATATTTCAAGTTTAAAATAAATATATACAGTACCAGTCAACATTTTAGATACAACTCTTCTCATTCAATGTGTTTTTTTTCTTTATTTCTTTATTTCTTTTTTACGTTGTAAAATACAGTTAAGAGACCACTTCAAAATAATCAGTTTCTCTGATTTAACCGCTTATAGGTTTATGTTTGAGTCAAATGAACATTGTGGTTTTATTCTATAGACTACAGACAACATTTCTCCCAAATTCCAAGCTAAATTATTTTATTTTAGAGTATTTATTTGCTAAAAATGAGAAGATCATATTTATTTAGAAAACAACAATACTTAAGTTTTATCTAAGGAAGAGTTAAGAATAAATAATTGATAGAATAACCCAGAATTCTATTCACAGCTTTGTTGTGTCTCCACCAGACTTTCACACTGCTTTTGGGTGACCATATGCCACTGTTGGTGCAAATATTTAAGCAGTCAGCTTGTTTGATGGCTTTTGACCATCTGTCTTCCTCTTGATTACATTCAATAAATTTTCCATTAAAATTCCAGCAGAGCATTGTAAGAAACTCATTTATGGTTACCGAAAGCGGTTGTTCGCAGTTATTTTGTCTAAAGGTTGTGCTACCAAGTATTAGGCTGCCAATACTTTTGGCCCATTTTTGGAGTTTTGGGTAAAATGATAATTGATTTGCCTTTTTTTCATTCTCTTTTGTGTTTTTTCATTGCAAGCAAAATACATGAAGATATTAATACCAAAACATTTGTGATTGCAATCATTTTCTAGAAGAAATTGAGTATTATCTGACAGAATTGCACGGGTGCCAATACTTTTGGCCAGCACTGTATAACAGTTATTCCAAACTTTTAAACAGAAGTGAATATGTGCATTCTATGCTCACTTAGGCCCATTTCATCAAACTGAACTGAACGAAGTGTTGTGGCTGCATTTTTCTGGTTGAACAGGATGTTCCTACTACCCACCATCCACAAGATGGACCCTGAAGGCTGCCCCGATTGGTGGGATCCGCTCCACCTGGTCTTCACTGTGGCCAAACCAAAGTCTCCAATCTTCACAGTCAGACCTTCATGTAGGAAGATATCTGAGGATTCAGCTTAAGGGGTAATAGAGTTTGAATACAGTATGACTGACAAAATACTGTACCTCAGAGCTAGCATATGACTTTACAGACATCACATGAATTGTTTAGACACATCAGTAAAAAAAAAAACTTTTGGTCAAAAAATTCAGATTGACAAAAAACAAATCAATGGTCTAGACTGGTCTTATTAGCTCTTGGTGAGAGATTAATGACTGCTAGGCATGCCTCTTAAAACACCATATAAAATATTGTGCACAGTTAACAAATTTAGAGAGGAGGAGAGTCACTGGAATGGACTTGGACAAATTGCCTGCCATCTAGGCCATCCCTCAGACAACCACTGTCCCCTTTGTCTTCTGTTGAGTTGTGAAGAAGAAACCTTAACTGCTATGGACTGGAACTGTACTGTCTGTATTGTCAGAATCAACGTTCTGTTTGAAGGGAGATGATGGAGAGGGTTTAAGTATGAAGGTAACACACTGCCCCAACTACTGGTGTGAAGATTAGGGGAGCCATCAATCACACACCACCCTCAGTCACCTTTAGTAGTGATACAAGAGACACTAATATCCTACTGCCTCTCGTACCAGTGCTTCCAACAGGCATTCTTTAGCTGGATAATGCCTGTCCACACACAGCAAAGTTTCCCAGGAATATTTCCGTCAGGTCGACTATTTTTTTTTTTTTTTGGTTGAATACACTTAAAAAGAGCAATTTGAGCATTTTTTGAAGGATACTGTTTGACTTCATGTCCCGGTGGATGATATTCTTTGCATGCAAATAACTAAAATGAGGGGAAAAACATTAACAACCTTGAGACACAGTTCCATTACTCAGCGCTGCTATGTCTTGTTTTTTCAGCATTCTGCAGAATTTTGCAATATTCCCATCCAAACAATCCAATCTCTGAGCATCTGCAAAAATGCCTCCATGTTTACATGTAAAACACCCCTATTTTGAGTCAGTGTGAACTTTTGGCCTGGGTCTAAAAATAGGCTAATTTTGCTGTTGATGGAGTGGAAAAACTCCAAATTTCACTTGTTATGACAAACACAAATGCTGCAGACTGATAGAAATAAGTGAGGCTCTCTAAAAAATCCCCTCTGGCTCATTAACTCTTACGTTAATGTGAAAACAACCACCACCTCCAAATAATGTAAAGGGACACTTTCAAATGAAAAAAATCAGTTAATAAATTCCCTGGTAACTGGTTTAGATGGTTTAAGCTGGTCTTTGATGAATATGGTGGTTAAATTATGGCCATCACTGCAAAAACATATGCTATACTAGTAAGTCCGCTGGTTAATCAGCTCTTGACCAAGCTGGTCTTGCTGGTTGTCTAGCTTGATCAGGTTTATCATGCTTGTAGACGAGCTAACAATCAAAATCTAAAATAGCAAAGCATACTCTATACTGGTCAGGAGCTACACTTCAAACATCTTAACCAGGTTGACCACCTTATGAATGGTGAGTGGGAGCATAGGGTAGACTGGGTAGAATAGTCTACCACAACCTCTAAATACTTTTCTATATTAAAAACTACAATTTTGTTATTTAAAACCCAATACAATTGCATTTTATAATTGACTATATTTTTTAAGCAATACAAAATATATCAGGTAGGGGTGTGTAAAGAGTGATTCATTTTTGCTTAACGGTGATGGATAGATTTTTTTCGTAGGCGAAAATCTATGGAAATCAACAGTGAACACATTGAGTGCTTTGTGTCTGAGCATAATATAAAAGGTATTCTTAAGCTCATTAAAGGTAACCACCCATCAATATACATTCTTAAAGCCCTTGCGGATTTTACTGTAGTGAAAACTAAAAACCATCTGAAATTTTTATGCCATATAATTTTACATTATTAGGCCAAATAAAATACACCAAACTAAACAGCAAAAAAAACTGACATGTGATTTCAGCACTCCAAAAACCCTCCTAAACTCACTCCATGCCTTGAGCACCCTGCCTGGCGATATCAATCAGCTGGAACATCTGCAGGTTGGTCTCCTGGACATGCAGATGTTTGTAGAGGCTGCTGCCCTCACACCACTGCGTCACAATGGCCAGGTTGTCTTTGGTCATGTATCCCATAAACAGCAGGATGTTGACATGCCTGGTCTTCCTGTAAAGGAAATATAAAATACATGTTAAGTTAGCCCTGCTTCTTTTCTAAAAGCCACCAAATCCCACAAAATTCCCCTCTAGCTCATTAACTCTTACGTTAATGTGACAACAACCACCACCTCCAAATAACGTAAAGGGACACTTTCAAATGAAAATAAATCAATTAATAAATTCCCTGGTAACTGGTTTAGATGGTTTAAGCATCACTAGGCAACCTCAACAATGCACTCCTCACAATGAACTCAGAGGAAAGTGCCAGGACCCCAGCTCTAATACATCAGGCAACAGACACCTGTGCCGGTCAGCATCAAAATTAGAGTGATGAGGGGAGAGAACGCCATCTACCCACTCAGAGAGAGAATAGCATACTTTTTGCTCACTCTGACTCCAGCTGCTGATGCCGAAGAAGCCTGATGAGAATTTGGCTTAAAGGAGAATGTCAACTCAAAAAAGCTGACCTATCATGTGGACCAATTATTTCCTCACTACTCTGAACATCTCGCTGATGTTTCTCCTCAGGTTTCTCACCTTAGCACGGCCACCTCATTACGAAAGGCCTGAAACTGCTCTGGCGTCGGATCTGTGACCTTCAAAATCTTCACAGCTACGTCACCTGAAAGAAGAGCATTCATTAGGTGAGGAAATACAAAACGAAATAAAACCTTATTCAATTCCATCAGTAAAGTTCAAAACAAAGCTTTAGTACAGTACAGTGGTATGAAAAAGTTTGGGCACCCCTGATAATTATCATGAATTTCCTTTATAAATCATTGGTTGTTCGGATCATTGTTCAGAATTTTTGTTAAATATTTCATATATCAGATTAACACAGTTATATTTAAGAAGTGAAATAAGGTTTATATGATTTACAAAAAGTGTGCAATAATTCTTTAAACAAAATTAGGCAGGTGCATAAATTTGGGCACCCTTGTTGTTTTGTTAATTTGAATACCTTTAGCACTGATTATTGGAAAATTTATTTTGCAAGCTCATTGACCTTTCAAAAAAAATCTCAGATACATACAGAGCAGCTCCAAAGATCTACAACATCATCTTGCTGCAGATGGTGTCACTGTGCATCGGTCAACTATTCAGCGCACTTTACACACGGAGAGGCTGTATGGGAGAGTAATGCAGAAGAAGCCTTTTCTGAGCACCACAAACAGAGACGCTTAAGGTATGCTAAAGCACATTTGTACAGGCCAGCTTCATTTTGGAATATGATGCTGTGGACTGATGAAACTTAAATTGAGTTATTTGGAGGGCCGTACGCATGACGAAAAAAAGAACAACTCTTACTACCCACAGTAGTTTAGTGGTAGTTCCATCATGCTGTGGGGCTGTGTGGTCAGCGCAGGTACTGGGAATCTTGTTAAAGTTGAGGGGTCGCATTGGTTTTAGTCCATATCAGCAGATTCTTGTTAAAAAATCAGTGAGAAAGTTGAAGTTGTGCCGGGGCTGAATACTTCAACAAGACAACGACCCTAAACACTAAACATGCCCCAAAACACTATTCATGCAGAGGAACAAGTACAACGTTCTGGAATGATCATCTCAGTCCCCAGACCTGAATATTACAGAAAATATTTTGTGTGATTTAAAGCGGGTTGTTCATGCTCAGAAACCATCAAACCTGACTGAACTGGAGATGTTTTGTAAAGAAGAACGATCCAAAATACCTTCAACCAGAAGCCAGACTCTTTAGAGGCTGTTATTTCTGCAAAATGAGGATCTAGATGTAATTATTCTGTTGGGGCCCAAATGTATGCACCTGCCTAACTTTGTTTAAAGAATTATTGCAAACTTTCTGTAAATGCTATATACTTCATATCACTTCTTAAATAAATAAAATCATGAAAATAAAGGAAAATCACGATATATTAAATAAGCTGGCAAGTAAATATTCACTATATGTCCAAATGTAAATGCATTCACTTATCTTATCAAATGCGCACTCACACATTGTCCAGTCCCTGTAGCGTAGTACTACCAATAAAATAGGACCTTGTGGAGGAACCTAATTTGCACCATGACTAATTTCAGGGATGGGCTCCCAGCGTTCTCTGGAATGATGGTTCTCTATCAGTTTGGGTGTCAGAATGAGGGGTGGTAATTATCGTCTTACATCCTGACCTCACTAATACTCCTGAATAATATTAATTCATTTGTATTAGTGACTTTTACTTTGAAAAGCTCTGGTGTTTTGCTCTGTCTGTTCAAAATCTTTGCAGAGGAGACCTCCAAACACCAAGCATTATCTTAAGGAGCCTTCATACTTACCATGCCACTTCCCTTTATAGACTGTACCAAAAGACCCTGAGCCAATCCGGGAGTGCAGAACCACCTCGCTGGCATCGATCTCCCAGTAATAACTGGAATCCCTCTTCTCCCTGGGTCGCTGAGGGGCAAGGGGTAGATAACCAACAACTATATGACCAAACTACACAAAAAAAATATTTAAAAGCAATTATGGTTATTCTGTTTTTTTTTCTGTTAATATCTGCAAAATTATAAAAAATGTTCAATCCTTGCTAACAGTCAGCTTTGACGCAGGTCATATGTTCTATACTGTAATTAAGCTCATCACAGAGCATATACAGATAAGAAGAATTGGAAAAAGAAACATGTCGACACTCACTATTCTGTGTTTTTCCTGAATATTAGACGAAGGTGTTTTCTCCCTGTGAACTGGAGCGGGGGGATTGGACTGAGACCACCCAGTTGGGCTGAGATTAGGGGGGCTCCCTGTGTATTAAAGGACCAAAAGAGACACTGTTATCACATGTTGTTTTTCACCAATATTTGAAATTCAAATTTCAATCTTGAGATTTAATTTTCCCATTTTTACCCAATTTAAGGACATATACCCAATCACTGATTAAATTTACCGGATTTTCGCACTATAAAGTACACACCTAAAATCCTATAATTTTCCCAAAAATTCTTAGTGTACCTTTTAAGCCAGTGAGTCTTATGCATGAATTCTATCAGTTAGGTTGTAAGAAGCTGTAAAGCCACTCTGCTGAAGTACAACATTATACGGGAGTTTCAGTTATTCAATATTAATGGCCTGTAGCCTAACCCCAGCTAGCGCTGGTGGAGCAACATTAGCATTACCCCTTAACCGCGCTCGCTCTTTCGCCATTTAGAGGGGAGTATTATCTGCCTGTAGCTTGCTGCTAACCCCGGCTAGAACTGGTGGAGTAGCATTAGCATTACCCGCTAACCGCTCTCGCTATTTCGCTGTTCAGAGGTGAGAATCATCGGCCTGTAGCCTGCTTCTAACCCTGTCTAGCACTGCTGAAACAGTATTAGCATTACCCACTAATGGTTAGTCGCTAATGCTAATGCTCCAGCCTTAGTACTGAATCTAAGCTTACTGTAAATAAATGAAAGCTCTTTACTCACCCAAATAAACAGTTTTTAAAAGAGAAATCTGTGCAAGTTAACATCCAGCGCTTTTTTTTCTTTTCTTTCTTTCTTTTTTTTTTTTTTTTACAGTTTACATAGCTTAGCTTTAATTAACCTAGTGGCAAGACCTGCTTAATTATAAGTTCCTTATAGTGCCTTATAATCCAATGTGCCTTATGTATTTAAAAAGACCAGAAAATAAACATCCATTGATTTTGTGCCTTATAATACAGTGCGCCTTATAGAGCGAAAATTACAGTACTCCTTGATATCACTAGTAATGCTTCAAACCCTAGGAGTGTGAGGAACCATTTCACATGCCTTCTCCAGGACATGTGAAACCAGCCAATTACTCTTTTGATAATATGTTATATTATTATGTAAGTATGTATCTTTTTACCTGAGTCCTGTCTTTGAAAGCCATCCTGTTGCAGAAAGAACAAAGCACAACTTTTGCTTAAATATGGATATAAGGAGATATATATATACACACACAGAACCCCTTTATTGGTTAAATGTGTACAGTAAGAAAGATGTGCATTACCTCAGCTGCAAGCTCGTCCACAGGCAGGGTGGTGCTGACCATGTGGACGTTGGGCGTGGAGGTTGAGCGCTGCTTCTGCGAGAGAGAGCATTCTGGGGGCGGGACAGGTGTAATGTAGTTGAAGGCATGAGGGGTAGAGTGTCTGTGATGGGTGCTGAAATAGAAAAGAGAGGGCAATAGCTTTTTAAATTAAAATAAAAAAAAATAATCTTCAAAAAAAATATACAATGTAAATAAAATGAAACACTTTTTTTTTTTTTACAAAATCAACACTGGGTGTTCACATTAATGGGCTCTCCTAAATAAACATGATGTGCAATACTGAGGTTAGTCCTGGAAGGTTAATCAAATTAATCCAATTTATAGATTTACTGTTTTTCTTTAACTAAAATATAATGAGATTATATTTGCATCTTGTTCACGATAAATCTGCATGCTATTCTTAAAAAATGCTAAAATAAACATTTTTTATAGTGCTTGAACATAAATGTAAAAGAAAGAGGAGTTTGCATATTACATTTGCTATTGACTATTTTGCAACACTTATAAACAAAAAATGAATAAAACTTTCAAAGTCAGTTAAATCATTATTGACATTTACACACAAATTTGAAGGACATCAACATTTTTCCAGTAGAATTTCACCCAGACCTCCCTGAGGTTATTAAAAATCACTAAGGTTATGTCCATATACTGTACAGTAAGTCAATAACATTATAATTAGACTCTTGAACATGAGTTGCAAGAGTGCACTTTCATTTTTTAGCACAACTTAACACAGACTGAGCATCAAATGGATTAATCCACCCTTCTGAATCAAACCTTTTCGAGATATGAGGACTAATTAGATCCCGCTCATTAGAGCTAATGCACTCCCACAGCCTGATATGTTCAGTAATGGCTGTGCTGCAAGGCTCCTCTACTAACTTCCGAGAGGCTATTTCTGGTTTAACAGACACGCCCCTGAGAAATATTGCACCTCTCCTCCACCAGCAGCTTCATTATGTTCCCGTCAGTGCTTGCAGTGTTCACGTTAAAACTGCTTTTTTCTGGTATTTGCAAACTGCAAACTGCACAAAACGCAGGAAAATGCTTAATGTTAGATTTATATCACAACCTGCTACCAAACGAAGTTATACCTGTGATAGACAGTGCTGTGCAAACATGAAACATCCACTCTTCATTTGCTTAATTCCCAGTTAAAACAGCCATTGAAAGACAAGTTATTCATTGTTCAAGTAGATATGGATGATATGTAAAGCCAACAGAGATGCGCACACACAGAGAAAGACGAAGAGAGAGAAAAGATAATGCGGAATCTAAAAGCCAATAAACTTGTTGGTTAGTCAATCATGTTACGCTAGTGTTTGGACTCCCGTCAATATAAGCTAACGAGTCAGCCTCAGTAAGCGCATCCAACTAGAAATACTAAATAACGCTGAGTATCTAGGTTACAGTTATCAATTCAGTTGTTTATGATAGCAGATTATTGATTGTATTTTACAAAGAGCAGCCACTAACAGTAAGTGAGAGCTGAAGGAGAGAAGATAACTCTTACCGTTTTCTCTGATGAGACAGCATGTAATGTTAGCAACAGGTTGAAGTTTTGTACTCCTGTACTTCTAAGTTCACTGATGCCTCCTTGTAAGATGGCAAAATGGACGCAGGAGGAGCTAGAATGACAGAGCTGCCCAAAGCAGTGCCTTGTGTAAATATCGTGTGCGTTGTGTAAATATTGGCCTCTTGTGCTCATATCGGCTGATGCTGATTATCTAAAAAAATCATCCAGATTAATTGGCCGGCTGATATATTGGTCGATTATTATTTTAGAGGCTAAGTTTTGGGTAGTGCACCTCCTGGTGAGAGATCCCTGACTGCGAGACATGCCTCTACAATGCACTCAAAGACATTGTGCCCACTTTAAGGTGGTACACCATTGGATTATAAGAAGATGGTCGCGTTTCGACAAATTGTCCACCCTCCACTCCATTCATCAGCAAACCAGCCAGCAACCATCAAATCCTGAACTGCTATATGCTAAAGCCATATCGCCTTAGTCCCCAACATGCCTTATCCTCAGTCCTCAACATGCCTTATTGTCTTATCGCATCTGACAGCATAAACACCACATTTTTTTATTTGGTCATCATGAACTATGCTCTCCATTGATACTAATCAAATCTTCAAAAAAAAAAAGAAAAAAAAAGGTGTTCCTCAAGGCTAGGTTCTTGGTGCCCTCTTATTCTACATACAGATTTTTGTCACAATAATTATCCTTTTCTGCATCTTATATCTTACACAGGATGTTGATGGTGGAGTTCCTCAGAAACATCCCTTGCAACCTTCATCTGCGATGACAGAACCAACGGTACTAACCTGGCAGGAAACCGGGATAAAGAATCTCGCATCCGCCGGGATGAAAGTGATGGTAGGGAAGGAGTTCCACCTTCTCCAGGTGTGGGGAAAAGCCTGGGTGAGGAAAGGAAAATGGGAAAAGCATGCAATAAACTTCCATGAAGTTCATAATTCCACTTCATACGACAATATAGACAAAAGTATTTGGACATTGGGCTTTATTCTTGTTTCCTTCTGGAATCAAGAATATTTAAGAATTTATCCCACTTTTGTTGGAGTAAATGTCTCTAGTGTCTAGCCTAGAAGGCTCAATACTACATTTTGTAGCATTGCTGTCTGGATTTGATTGCATTTAGCAACAAAAGCATTAGGTAGGTCAGGATGTTAGCACCTTAGCTTAAACCCAACTCACCCACTCATCCCATTTAAAAGTATTGGACGGAGCTCAATCATTCCAGAGAACACATTTCTACTCCTCCACAGCATAATATTGTAAGGTTTATATCCCACTAGCCCACGCCTGGTATAAGCCATTGTGACACGTTAATATTTATCCAGTCCAGTGATTCCTAATTTATTGGCAATACTTTTCTACAAGGACTAGACAAACTGCATGTGTTCATTTGCAGATCTGTCTCAGCAATTGGTGCATCATGCATATATAGTTAACATATATTGTACTATATATGTTTCTGCATAACTGTGGCCTAAAACATAAATCACATTTTCACAGTTTCACAGTCCTAAAATAAGATTCAGAGACCCAAGACCCTGCAAACAAAAAGACACTGCCCTCAACAATAGAAAATTGTTGCTTTTATGCAGTTTGCTAAAGATCATGTGGACAAGATGAAGAAGAATATCCAGAAGGCTATTGGAAGAATGTTTTGTGGATGGATGAGACTAAAATAGAAAGTTTTAGTTTAAATGAAAACCATTATGTTTATAGAACGGAAAACACAGTTTTCCAGCGTGAGAACCTTGTACCATTTGTGAAACATGGTGGTGGTAGTATCATGGTTTAAGCCTGTTTTGCTGCATCTGGGCCAGGATGGCTTGCCTTCATTGATGGTAGACTGAATTCTGAATTATATCAGAGAATTCTAAAGAAAAATGTCAGGACATCTCTCCATGAACTAAATCTCAAGAGAAGATGGGTCGTGCAACTAGACAATGACAATAAGCCCACAAGTCGTTCTACCAAAGAATGAATCAAGAAGAATAAAGGTATTGTTTTGTAATGGGGCCAAGTCAAAGTCCTGACCTTAATTTAATTGTAATGTTGTGGAAGGACCTGAAGTGAGCAGTTAACATCCTATATTTTTAGGTGTTCTGTACAGAGGAATTGAATGGGCTAAAACTGTTTATTGTTATTGTTGCAAAGATGGATGTGTGTGTGTGTGTGTGTGTGTGTGTCTCATATACGTTTGCAACACACGAATATGGATCATTTTTCTGAATAAATAAATTGACTAAGTATAATAGGTTTCCCTCATTTGTTTAACTGGGTTCTCTATCTACTTTTAGGGAATTTCATAATGTTTTTGGTCATATTTTTGCAGAAATATAGAAAATTCTGTATTCTATATAAATTTAAGTCTTAACATTCTATAAACATATACTGTGTGGCTGGAATTATCAACCTTTATGCAAAAACTGGTAAAAAGAAATTGCTGTTTTTCAACTCACTGGTCCCACTAAAACACCCAAAGGAGAGATGAGTTTAGTTAGAAAAGCAAACACACAGCAGAACTGCAGCTGCTGCTGTAATCATTATCAGAATAATAGGCCATTGTGTGTCAGGCCTCAGCTCATTTTCATTGATATCCATCTGCACAGTACAGTATACCACAGTACTGCTTCAGACTGTATGCAAAACTCTGCTGTCAGCTCTAATGACAGCTACCATCAGTACAATTCCCAGAACTGAAGAGTGAGCAAGCTGAGAACAGGCCGACTGTATCTTTATATCCTCAGACAAAACTCTATACTTTAGATACTGTACTCACTGAACCTATATTCACTTGTGAACAAATTATTACAACCTAAATAACTTTGAAAAGTAACTTTATTTTAGTAATTCAGTTGAAAATGTTAAACTTATATATTATCTATTTTATTGTTTATGATTATGGATTAGTGTGCCAAGTCCTGCTGGGAAAAGAAATCTGCATCTCCATTAACGTTGTCAGCAGAGAGAAGCATTAAGTGACTTTGGACTTGATATAACACAGTGGACCAACACTAGTAGATGACCTGGCTCTTTAAAGCATCTTTTTGTAAATCAAGGGATCAGAGTCTGGAGAAAGAGTGGAGAGACACACAGTCCACACTGCTTGAAGTTTCAACAATCAGTGATGGTTTGGAGAGTCATGTCATCTGCTGGTGTTGGTCCACTGTGTCCTATCAAGGACGAAGTCAGTGCAGCGTTTTCCCGGGAAATCCCTCTGCTGACAACCTTTATGGAGATGCAGATTGTATTTTCTAGCAGGACTTGGAACACTTCCCACACTTCAATAATGTCTTACATATTTTCCACCCCTGGTTTAAAAAAAAACAGTATAAAGTAAAGAACCTCAAACTTACAGCAGCTGTCGAATGTTGCTCCAGTCGACGCACATGGTGGGGACTTTGGTGCTGCAGTGCTCATGGAATTTGTAGCCACAGGTTTGGCATCTGAAGCCATGCAGGAGAAACTTCTGGCACATGTCACAGAAGGCCAGCTTCAGAAACGTTTTCCGTACCTGTGGAAAGTTATAAAACTGTCTTTTTGTTGTTGCTTCAATTAACATCAAAGAAAAACTGTCTAAAACAGAAGCTGGATTTACTCTCAAGCTAACAAGATATTTCTCCTTGACTGAATGTTATTCTTTATTAAAAGGCTGATTATTTGAATGTCAAAAAAGACACTATACTAAATCTCACACTTACTCCCAAGAGTCTCAAGACTTGACTCACAGGAAAAGACTTCAAAAACTGGCCATAAAAATGAATTAATTATAAGTGCATTCCTTCGTAGACATTTTGACACAACACATTATTATGTTTCTGCATGTACTGTACTTTAAAACACTCACAAAATTGTGCGTAGTCAGGGGTACATGGTCTAAAACCTCCACCAGCAGCTCTTCTCCAATCAGTGAGGTAGAATCTGTATTCCAATCCACACGGTATTTTTTGCTAAATTGAGAAAATGATCAGTTTTTAAACGTGAGGCAGAACAAGACAGAATTGGGAAGATTATTATAGTTTCTTTATATCAACTTCCAAGCCAAAATATATCACCCTGCAGAATAACACAATAGTTTACTGTTTGAACAGGATGTCAAAAAATGTCATGATGAATTAACCAATACTCTAAAATTATTGAAAAAAATAATCTTTTAACATTGGAACTAAATTTTTTTTCTGATGGTGTTTAAGAACTAAACATTTAAAATGATTTAATGATCCCAGTGAGCTAAAGTTTCTTGTAGTGAACTCCAGTTCTCTGGTGCACTGTAGCTAAAAGCAGATTTTCCCCAGTTCACTAAAAACTCTCTGTTCCTGTCAGGTAATCCAGCCAATAGAGCGTGTCTAATATCTATTATTATTAACTGAGATCAGAGAACAGATATAAGCTGGCAAATGGCCAGAAAGTGATATGTAAATAAAAATTAGCCAATATATGCCAGCATTACCAAAAAGCTACCGCTAGTTTACCTTCTGGGCTGGTCTGGATGAAGCCTGAACACAGCACAGCACTCTGGCTGAAGCCCCCGCACTTTCAGCGCTTTGATTAGGCAGTTGTGCAGAGTCATACCTGGCCGAACATTCACCTGACAATAACACAAATGAATCAGATTATAAAATCTCACCTTCACACCTGTTCTTAGAGGTGCAAAGTGAGACAGACTTCAAACTAATGCCTATGGGTTTAGAATTGGTGCACAAATGTGATCAATCTTTAGTAAACTTTAGTACTTACCACGGTGCGCTGCTTGTTTGGCAGGTAAACACGGATTGTGCTTGCTTTTGAGGAGTCTGGGATTTTCCCGTCATCTGACAAACGTCGCTGATAAGGAAAGCCCTTGGAAATGGTGGGAGACATACCGGTGTCTTCAAACACAGAGTCCTTCAATCCAAACCCGTTACTCAGGGTTCTCCACGCTCCCTGAATGTGCTCCATTATGCTGGGCCACAGATTTCAATCTACAGATGAAATGATCCAAAAAACAACGATCAATAAATAAATAAATAACAACTGCAAACCACTGAATAGTCAAATGTCAATTACATAAGCTTGCAGTCGTCCTTGAAAATGTGCGAAATCTCTACATTTCTCCATACATTTGACCTAAACATTGGCTAGACTTTTTTATTAAAATTCCTAAAGAACAACTTCTGTGCTAAATGTCATTACCCTAATGCATATGTCACGTTTTCTTGAGGTTCAGTTCATGAATAGATGTCCTGACATTAACTTTCAGAATTTACTAGTATAATAATTTAGAATTCATTGTTCCATCAGTGATGGTAAGCCGTCCTAAACCTAAAACCATAATTCAACTACCACCATTTTTCACAGATGTGATGGAAAGGACATACAAACATTCAAACACAACAAGCTTCTCATTTTAAACCAAAAGCTGTTTTTGTCTCATCAAACCAGTAACTCAGGGCCCTCAGATGTTCTAGCTCAGATACTGGCAAAACATATACCATCTGGGGCCTCCTCCCTCAGGAAACCAAAAGCTCTTCTGTAGCTTTGGCTGACAAAACGAGAGGTGTGAACCCTCTTTGGCACCTTTATTTCGAAAGTGTAGAGCATGCAGCCCTACACATAACAAGTCTGAATCCACATCACCACCACCGTGCCTGCAATCCAAGTCTGTACATTATGTCTTGATCCCAGTGGCTGATCTTTCCAAAAGCGATGTGCACATTGTCACACTTGCAGCTGTGCTAAAAAAGTGCAGCGCTATGCAGGAGTGCTTAATCACTGTGCCACCACCACGAGCCTGATAGGGTGATTGTTATCACGCAAAGATGTTCTGATAAACTGCGATCTAACCATACTAATACAAAGCCTTTTTTTTGGCAAAGTGTTTTGTTTTGCTAGAGGACATTCTTAAACTTTCATTAGGTTCTGTATGTACTTTCTACTTGCTTTTTGTTTCCAGAGACAATCTAATCTGCAAACAGCTCAGAATGATGCTTGCAATACAGACAAGATAGTATATGGTTTATTTTAAAACATTCTCACCATCCTGCCCTACTGTACATGGTAATGATACTTAAAAAGAATATTATTCACCATAATCTCACAGCTGATAACCCCATGCTCTACACATACAATATATGGACAAAAGTATTGGGACACCTCTTCATTCATTGTTTCTTTAGAAATCAATCAAGTGTATTAATAAAGCGTTAATCCTGCTTTTGTTGGAGTAACTGTCTCTAATGTCCAGAGAAGACTAGATCTTCTAGATTCTGGAGCACTGCTGAAAGAATTTGATTGCAAGATGTGTAAAATCGAGAAGACCACAGGATGCAACAGCTTGAATGGTTTTAATTTCCTGCTAGACTGTTGCTATGATATTCCAGCTGTTTATTATTGCTAAGTGGTAGCTACGGTATTCCAGGAGGTTGCTAATATGCTACCAGTTTGTGCTACCATAGAAACCAGTTGGCTAGCTGGCATCGTATGTGGTTTACATTGTTGCCATGTGTTAGGTAGGCTATAGTATTCCAGATGGTTGCTATGATGTTGCTAGGTGTTTGATAGATGGGTGTTAGAATGCTGCAAGGAGATATCACTGTTGTGTTGCCTGGTGTTAGCTTAGTGATGGTTGCTATGGTGTCTCATGTTTCCAAATGGTTGCTTGGTGTCCCAAGTGGTTAGTTGGGTGTTACTAGTGTATTTGTATCACTCTGACATAACAATGGTGATGAGACCTTTGCACACCATTCATTCTTATGTCGGGAAAAAAAATCTGTTGCTACGTAAAAAACGTTCAACCAAGATAGCAATTGCCAAGACAAAAAAGATAGAATGGACCACCACCAAAACGAAACTGTTCTCGGTTTAAACTGCTCCTCCTGTTTTCCCTGCAGCCTGCAGAGGTGCACAGCTCATGCATCAGTCCGACATTTAAAACTCGCTCAGCTGGTCTGTGCACTAACCAAAAGGCAAAAGTCACGCTGTTGATCTTTCCATCAGCATGTGGTTTCACTACAAGTCAGGGCCTTAAACGTCACAAACCTGATCCAGCAGATAAAAAGCAGAAGTAGAAAAACGAATAATTATCTTTGCTAGAGGAGTGCATGCATGGCGGAAACTTTTTATGCAGATTTTTTTATTCCTTCACTCTTTAAAAAGAGTTCTATAAAAGTTTATTGTAGTGATAACAGAGAAAACCCATATTTTATTCCTGCAGCACATTTACCCACATATGTTGCAGCTAAGCCGGTAGATTGTGCACACCCTTAGGTTGCTGAATCTGGTGACTGGTCAGGGCAAAAAATGTTGCAATCTGGCAGAAACATTCCCAGGAAACCCTTGCTGTGTGTGGGCGAGCATTATCCTGCTGAATTAGGAAATGCCAGTTGAAAGCCTTGCCATGAGGGGCAACACATGTGGCAGTAGGATGTCCTATACATAATGCTGAGCCGTTAGTGTCCCACGCATCACTATTATGGGTGTGAAACTAACTGTTGTATGCAATGATTCCCCAAATAATCCAGGGCCGCCGCTCTGCATACGCAGACAACGCAGCCAGCGTTAGGCCTCAACCATTTTGCAGTTGCAGGGAGCCAAATTGACTGAGAATGAAATGTGTTGAAATTATGACATTATTAAATTTAAAACCCAATGTGAATTATTTATGATACGCTCATCTTTTTTGTCTTTAAACATTGCATGGGGCACCTACTCTACTACTTAAAAGCGGCACGTTATTATTTTTGTGCATAATATAATGCCCCCACCCCTATTGCCTGAAATGGCACGGCTCGGTTTGCTCTGTTGGTTGTTGCCAGATGTGACATTTTCCAGTCAAATAAATAATCAAAAAATGCATGGAGGCGCTAAATCTTGCGCATGTTTAACCATTTTTAAAGTGTATGTGGCCATTCTATACAAAAACTTGTCCAGTGCAATATTTGTGTAAGTTAAAAACTTAAAATAAAATAAACAAATAGGAAAATCGTAACTTATCTGGCAACCTTAGTCCTAACTAAAGTAGCAACGCTACTTGAGTTTGGCAGGAGACAAGTTCACCGCGCGAAGTTGCTACTAAATGGTAATTCAACTATGAAGCGACGGTTTGAGTCTGGAGCTGAGAAGAAGAAAAAGAAGCAGAAAGATGAGGCCCATGCATCCCTTTCTGGTGAGTAACTTCGATGATAAAGGTTTAAATAGTTTTGATTACTTCATGTTCAGTGGTGTTGCCTGAGCTACGTTGGCTTTGCTGATTTGGTAGCTTTAAACGCTTAACTAGAAACTAATCTGGGTATTGCAAGGCACGTGGCACGTTTGCAAATAGTAGTAGTGTAGTTTGAAGATTTTTAGTGACTTTATTAAAAAATTAATAAACAGAGTAGCCTACCTATTGACTAATGCCGTCAGTGCACTATCCAAATGGTCTGTATGACAGCAGGATCAGACAGCTCTATAGATTCTGACAGGCTGATATAAATACACCACGAATATAAACGATAATTTCATAACCTTTAAGGCTGGCTTGTGTAAATGACGTGTCCACTGCTTAAAATAGACATGCATCGTTTCATTTATTATTTATACATTATAAATAGTACTCTTGTGCTGTTCTTCACTGTTATTGGCCTTACTTATAACGTTGTAAATATTCACAGTTACATGTGTAATTTTAATAAATAGTAAAATTTTGCGTAAACCTTTTGTGTTTGTGTGTGTGTGTGTGTTTTTTTTTTTTTTTTTTTTGGGGGGGGGGGGGGGGGGGGGCTCCCTGACCAGCTATGCTTAGGGCCTCCAAAACCTTAGCAGCGGCCCTGAATAATCACATAAGCAGTTGGGGAAACATGTAAGAGTTATGTCTAGCAGCCAAAGATCTTTCACCAGGAGGTACACCACTCCAAATCAGCCTACGACAGTGTTTCATAGGCCAATGACAGAAGTACTTTTATACCCACTTTAGTGGCAAGACCCATTGTCTAGTTAGACCACACCTTTAATCATTGCAGCAATCCGGGGTGAGTAGTATTTTTTGACAATTAGTGTATTTTGACTGTTTAATGAGCAGACCGATTCAGGACAAGTCAACTAGGCCAAGCCAGAGCAGTTCCAAACGCAGCAGCAATAAGAACTTAAGCCTAAGAAGACCACATCTGCTAAAATGTACAATACATACTTTACTCGCTCTGCATCTGTAAATTAGGAAAGCCATAGCAAATCCTGGGGTGGCACTGATTCAGCGGTTCCATACTAGAGAGCATGGGTGTGTACAACTGTTCCGTCCAACACTGAAAGCAGATGGCACTTCTGAGATGTTAAAACAAATAAACAACTAAAGGGAACAAAAGTAAGAAGTCTGAGGGAACATTTCACTTTAAACAAACAAAAATCTTAGCCTGCATTCATTCCAGATTTTGGCTGGCACATGAAGGCCAATGACCCCTTACTCATGTGAAAAGATTCTAGGGTTGCACTAGTATATAGTTGTTAGGAAGAGAATGATATAAAAATGTATGGTTAACATACACTGTACATTTGCTTAACACCTAGGAATGTCAGAAAATACTGATATATATTAATGTTCATGATATTTTGTTTTGCAATACTTAATACACAGTATTGATTTCTATTGTTTTTTTTATTGATTTCAGACCAATCTGAAGTACAGATTGGTGTCAGAAGTGGCTCATTTAATGCTGTAAATTCCACTGTTCTGATTGACTATAATTAGTATACTTTTCTTTTACTCTTTATAAATATGATGGTGTTTTCTTTACACTACTAGTATAAAAAATAGATTTAAACAATCTCTATATATTACCTTGCTAATGATATCATAATAAGTATTGTGTTGCCAATCTCTTGCCAAGAGACAGCCCTATTAATATCTGATAGAGCAGAGAACCCCACCAATTTGATACTATTTTTATAATTTAAAAAACAACCAATCATTTGATTAACTGAGAAATCAGCAGATCAATCTTTTATCACTGATCATACCTTACATGCAACTTTCTCATTTATTTACTGTAAAAATGGAAAGATTTTACATAAACTTTCAGTAATACTGGAACAATGAGTATAACAAAACTTTTGTAAAACTAATGAATATCCTGTTTCTATTTCTTTAACGGCCAATGTAAGAAAAAACATAAACATAAGGGAGAATAGTGAATTATAGTACTCTCTGACACCGTAAAATCATAATACTTCTTACACGTTTATCATATTGTGAAAATCTCATTTATTTAATTACGAAAACAGAGATTTTCCAACAACATAAAGCATTACAGGGTTCAAAGCTCCATTGTGCTTTTTAACAACAGAGCTCAGAACACAACCCAGTTCACCACTCTAAACTCTCCATTAGCTTTCAGACCACTTGAACATTAGGCATGAGGCCAAGTGCTAAAATAGCTAATGTTTGCTCTACTTCCTAGTAGTTGAGAAGGAATAATAACTGGGGCCTCAGGGGAGCTGAGGGGAGGGGAAAACTCTTTAGCGAGTACATTGCTGCATTGATGTTGGCAGCTACAGTACATCTAGCTAGGCCTGAGCCAAGTCCATGCCCTATCAATTAGGACTTGTGAATGGTTGAATGGTTGCTGTATACCAGTCAACCCAGTCATCTTAGCATTAGAAAAGCAAGTCATGCTGTAGGAGAACTGTAGGCCAAAGAGAAGAAACATTTGTTTTGGTGCAAAAGTGCACAATCAGCCTGTACAAACACAGAGAAAAGGTCATGAAGAAATCTTACACAGAAGACACATTTATTTACCCGTCCCCTGCCTTTAACACATTCCCACATAATGCTTAAAGGATATAAAAAGGTTAAACAAAGCTTTGCATCTATATAAGGATGACAAATTACAGTGTACAGTATACCATAATCATGTCAGTGTTGGCAGAAAATTGCTTAAATTGTTGCTGTTTAAATTTCAACCAACAGCTTCCATATCAGTATCCAATTTATGGGATCTCTGTTGAGTAAGATTGGGCAATATGACAATATTCTATTGCATTCGGATGAATTGTGTTATTGTAATGCAAAATACACTTTTAAATACTCTAAATACATTAGTCATTAAAGAACACAAAGCACAAACAGTGTAAATTTTCCTGTTTAACTGGATTAGGTGCAGCAGTTTTTTTTTATATATATAGTTTACTGTACCTAGTGTCACCCACTTCTTTTTGTGGAGGTTCGACACACACAGACATCTTCAGATAACGTTTTCTTAAGGTTGCACAGAACACTTATTGCTAAAATTGTGTTCATAGATGTCAGTTTTCTATAAGCACTGCCTTCAATAAAGAACCATTAAAGAAACTTTTTTTGCAAAGGTGATTGTGTTAGACACATCAAAGCATGTCAAATATTTGTCTAAGTAATCAAGAAATTAACTACTGTTTAAGGTTTTTGGAGAACCCAAACAAGCAAATCCAAAAGAAAAAATAACATTTGCATGATGTCAACCATATCAAGGTTTTGGAAGGTTCGTGGATAAACAAGAATGGTTCCTTGCTCTTTTCATTGTAAGCATCCTGTAGAGATTTAAAGTAGGTTTTAAGCTTTGTTTTTAGCTTAAAGCTTAGTTAAACCGAAACCACGGACTCAGAGCTGTTTAGTTAATTCTATCAGAATGCTCTGCGTGGCTGCTCGAAGAAACACTGTTTAATTCTACAAGTCTGCTCACCTGCAAGTCTGCCATCTTGCAAGTCTACAAGTATAAAACTTGCAACGTATACAAATCTGCAAGCCTTTAAGTCTGCTATGTCTGCAAGTCTTCAAGTACACAAGGCTGCAAGTCTACAAGTATGCAAAGTTTGCAATGTCTGCAAGTCTTCAAATCTACATGTACACAAGTCTACAAGTGTGCAAGTATACAAGTTAGCAAGTATACAAGCCTGTAAAGTTTGCGAAGTCTGTCTGTCTTCAAGTATACAAGTCTAACAAGTCTGCAAAGTCTACATGTACTCAAGTCTACAAGTACATAAGTACATAATTCTACAAGACAAGTGCAAGTGCACAAGCCTGCAAGTCTACACATTTATAAGCCTGTTAAGTGTGCAACGTCTGCAAGTATACAAGTCTAAAAGTCTGCAAGTCTACAAACACACAAGTACACAAAGCTGCAAGTCTACAAGTTAACAAGTATGCAAAGTTTGCAATGTCTGCAAGTTTGCAAATCTACAAGTCTGCAAACCTATGAGTCAGCAAGCTGACAAGTATACAGGCCTGTAAAGTTTGTGAACTCTGTCTGTATTCAAGTATAAAAGTCTATCAATTATGCAAAGTCTACAAGTACACAAGTCTACAAGTGCAAAAGTCTGAAATTCTACACATTTATAAGCCTGTTAAGTCTGCAAGTCTACAAGTATGCAAGTCTACAAGTATGCAAGTCTACAAGTACACACGTGTACAAGAAAACAAGTACACAAGTATACAAGTACACCAACCTACAAGTCTACAAGTACATAAGTACAAATGTCTACAGGTGCTGGTCAACGAATTAGAATAATTTGAAATAGTGCAATCATGAAATTCTTTGAATGCATTTTTTGTGCAGAAAGCAAATCAGGTGTTCACCGCACCTGTCCTAATCACAGAACTCGTTACCTGGAAAAAAATTTGCTCAGCTGAGCTTTCCAAAAGGCCCATTTAGGCCATTTAACTGTGACACTGTTGTTTTATTGAATTAGAATAATGGAGAAACCGTTTCATTGAATTAGAATAATTTTTATTATAATTACAATCATCACTTTCTCAGTATTTTGTGGCTGCCCCCTTGGCTTGTATGACTGCCTGAAGTCTCCGCGGCATCGATTTGACCAGCTTGTCGCAAGTTTCTGCACTCACAGCTTCCCAGGCAGTGGCGATGTTCTGCTTCAGTTGGTCCAGCGTAGTAGGCTTTCTGTCGCGAATTTTCCGCTTGACGATGGCCCAAAGGTTTTCAATGACATTGAGGTCAGGCGAGTTGGCCGGCCATGCCAAAACTTCAAGCTGTTTTTAGTGAACCAATCTTTGGTCGACTTTGCCGCATGAGCCGGTGCAAGATCCTGTTGAAATATGAAGTCTTCTTCGCCGAACTGTTCCTAAACAGTCGGAATCAGGAACGTTTCCAGAACATCTTGATATACGGCAGCATTGACAGTCTTCTTGAGGAAGCAGAGTTTCCCTACACCTCGAGCGGACATGCATCCCCAGACCATAACGCTCTGGGGAAACTTGACGGATCTTTTCACGCACTCGTGGTTGTAGGTTTCGCCACCACGACACCAGACACGAGGACCTTGGTCACCGAAGGAGATGCAGAAGCGTGATTCGTCACTGAAGACCACTTTCTGCCAGTCTTCAGCAGTCCACTCGCCGTGTTCTTTGGCCCACTTCAGCCGTTTCTCCATTTGTTTCTTGTTCAGCATCGGTTTTACTGCTGGAACGCGAGATTTGAAGCCGCGTTCGCGCAGATGACGGTAAGTGGTTGATCTGGAGACGTCAGCGCCGGTCTGCTTGTTCCACAAGTCGGTGAGCTCCGAAGTGGACTTGAACCGGTTGCTGACTGCGATATTTCTCAGCTGCTTGTTGTCGCGAGCAGAAGTTTTTCGGACGCCGGAACAGTTGGTGCGCTTGCTGCAGTTTTTCTTGAGAGCTTTGCAGACGGAAGACTGGCTGATGCCGAGCTGCTCAGCAATTTTAGTTTGGGTCAAGCCTTGTTGGCGAAGGGCTTGAATTTGAGCCACTATTCCGGTTGAGAGGTCGCACTGCTTACCCATGATTGATTTTACAACTTAGAAATTCTACTCAACCCTGACTTTATACTGCACAGTGAACACTCTTCACAGAAAACAAAAATTTGAGCATTTATTCTAATTCAATGAAACGGTTTCTCCATTATTCTAATTCAATAAAACAACAGTGTCACAGTTAAATGGCCTAAATGGGCCTTTTGGAAAGCTCAGCTGAGCAAATTTTTTCCAGGTAACGAGTTCTGTGATTAGTCTAACGAGTAGGACAGGTGCGGTGAACACCTGATTTGCTTTCTGCACAAAAAATGCATTCAAAGAATTTCATGATTGCACTATTTCAAATTATTCTAATTCGTTGACCAGCACCTGTACAATGTCTGCCTGCAGGTCCGGAAGTATACAAGCCTACAAGGTTTGCAAGACTGCAAGCACACAAGTCTACAAGTAGATAAGCACAAAGGCATACAAGTTTACAAGCCTGCAAAGTTTGTAAGTCTACAGTACAGGAGTCTACAGGTGTGAAACAGGTGGAACGCTGCAGTACCTCGCTGTGTCTCTCCGGTCGCTCGTGCTCTGCAGGGAGGTGAAGCTGCAGGTACTGAACTCAGTCAGGCTGTGGTTCACAGCAGGACTAGCAGGAGCGCGCGGAGGCTCCGGGCGCAGCTGGTCGCCGGTCCGACCGGAGGATCAGTAACTCATCCGCAGCTGCAGGAACTCGCGCGCTGCTCTCGTGCTTAAGCTGCTCGCTCCGCATGTTCAACCCGGTTCCGTTAAACCGCCCGGAGCTTCTCCCGAACCGGACCCATCAGAACCCCCGTAACCGCTCAGACCTCAGAGAGAAGCTCGGAGAGCAGCTCGGGCAGCTCCGCCATGATTACGGGGCTGGCGCGGGAGGTGGCGACGGCATGACGTCATCTCACTTTCACTTTTTTCAGGGTAAATTTTATAACAAGTGTCCAAAAATATCCAAAACCGATTTAAGATATATTTGAGAAACCAGATTTAACTAAACTTCAGATATCTGTAAATTCCTAGCACAGCTAAATTCTTTATTATCTTTATTTATTAACGTTTGTTTTAATGGTTTTAATGCACAGTGCTGTGGAAAAGTCTTTTCATTATTTGATTTCCAGTCAAGGCAGTTAAGTACATGAAAAGATAAAAAGACATACTGAAAAGATTAGGAAATGAAGAGGGTCAAGAAATGTTTACTGAGAAGCAACCAACAAAATGCAGAAGCTGCTGCCAGACTTCAACATCATTTAAGTATTCTCAAATATTTGGATAGTGAAGGAAGAAAACTCTCAGACTTCTAAAATTTAATTTGGTAAAGGTGAAACATCTTGCAGATTCTACATCCCTCCCTCCACCATGTTTAACAGATGAAGCGATATGGTTTGGATCTTGTGCAGGAGGTGCAGACACGTGTCCTGTAAATTTCTGCAGAGACATTTGAAGCAGATATTTTGAATGGACACTGTAATAAGGTTATAAATTATTTAGATGTTTAAATTGTTCTGTCATTTCTTGTTTATGTTATCTTTCTGCTTCTTGTCCAAAAATGAAATATGGAGAAAGAATAGCTTTGACTTGAAAAGTAATAAAGCCAGAAGTATTATTGTGTTCTCATAAAATCAGCTCATTCAGCCCAAATGGAAAGCTGATGTTTTGCGTGAATGAGAAGCGCCATCATCTGGCCACATGTACATCTTAAACAGGACTGCTTGTACTATAACTCTATTCTGTACTTTATTCTATATTTATTCAAATATATATATAGAAATATAGTGTTGCATTGTCCTTCCTTTTTTTAAATTTATTGGACTTTTCTGCACAGATATTTGCACAGAAAAAAATTGAGGTACGTGTTTTTCTTTGGTCAACTACATTATTCACCTTGTGTATTGTCACTTTTTGCTTTTGCGTTAATGTCCGAGTATATTACTTATTACTGCACTTAAATCTAGCCTAACAGTTTTATTACTATATATATACTGTGTATAAGTATACAATACATAAATATATTTAAATGTGTATTTATACTATATATATATATATATATATATATATATATATATATATATATATATATATATATATATATATATATAGTATAAATACACATGTGTATATATATGTATATATATACTTAATTCATGCTTCAGCTTCTAGTATGTCAGATAAGGCCACAAATAGACCACAATAACATGCAACAATGCAAGATCTAGTACCTCCACATGCAAATGCTACATACCAGAATGATTCAATGGTCAGGTGAAGCAGTCCATGATAGTCAAACCAAGAACCATGAACCATTGCTCACTTTGATGATCCCCATCCATAATCTATAAAAAAAATGCTGATGATACAAAGAAAAAACAATAAATAATTCAGTTCACCATCTCTTTAAAAAAAAGCACCCAGAACATTGTTAATTAAAGGTAACAAAAAACAGAAGGAATTACAACCAGAGCAAATCCAATGCAGATGCAACTCGCAGGTAAATGAAAGCCCTGTCTGGAAATCCCAGGACATCACTAATGCACCCAGCTCACATGGCCAGAGGGATGGAGACAGAGGCGGAGACAGAGGCGGAGACAGCGGGACGACATCCTCACCACTGAGATTTAAGGCCTTCCCTCAAGCCTGCACCAACTGCAGAACAGGCGTAGACCTGCACACCAAACAAAAAAGGATTTGAGTACAAATTTAGCTAAACAAACTGATTTATATACATTGTGAACTTAACTTTGAATTATGTTAACAGATCATTGCTAAACAAATACAAAAAAATCCTACCATAGTGCTGCAAGCTGGGATGGGCAAAACCACCTTAACAGTAGACGATGACCACAGCACCAGCTGTATTGATCTGGGTGAGATTCTGTCCCATCAGTAAGATGACTCCTCACGGTCTATCTCTCTCTCTCTCTCTCCTTTCTCCCACTGTCTCTATCTCTCTCACTGTCTCTATCTCTCTCACTGTCTCGCTCTCCTCTCTCTCTCTCTCTCTCCTCTCTCTCTCCCTGTCTATTTCTCTCTCACTGTCTCTCTCTCTCTCTCTCTCTCTCTGTCTATTTCTCTCTCACTGTCTCTATATCTCTCACTGTCTCTATATCTCTCACTGTCTCTCTCTCCTCTCTCTCTCCTCTCTCTCTCTCCTCTCTCTTCCTGTCTATTTCTCTCTCTTACTTTCTCTATCTCTCTCACTGTCTCTCTCTCTTTCTCTCTCCTCTCTGTCTCATTGTCTATTTCTCTCTCACTGTCTCTATCTCTCTAACTGTCTCTATCTCTCTCACTGTCTCTATCTCTCTTTATGTTCCATTCTGAATAAAATTGTGCATGATTTATGCTTTAGTACTCATATATACGCATGAGCAAACCTTAACCCACAATAACCTAATTTAATAATTTAAGCATCAATTTGCTACAGGTCGGCTTGTCACATTTATTGACTTATAAATTTAGACCTATTGGTAACACTTTAAAATAAGGGTCACAGGGTCACAAATAACAGGATGACAAATAATAAACATTGTTAAATGTTTAAGTAATGTCTAAACTAATTTATAAATTGACATTTATAAATTGTTATTCATTATTACACGTATGCCTTAAAATTTTGTAAATAATCATGAATTGAGGCATTAGGTTAAAAAACGTTTTTACTAAAGCTTATTTTTCTCTGTTGTTTGTGTCGAAGGTGAATAAATATTCTTCAAATTATTTTTCAAGAATTTCAATTGATTATTTCACAATTATTTACACAGTGCAGAGAACAACTCCATGGTTCAAGCAATAGACAAAAAATATCGAAATATACGTTTTTATTGATCTGCAGCGATGTTTTCCAATGTGTGAATGTTCTTAATAATTAAAAGTTAATTGATGTTTTAACCAGGGTAATTTCATAATTATTATGCTATTTTGCTATGCTTATATTGGTGGCATAAAATGGTAATTTTATTAAAATGACAATAAACGTGTACTGCAATTATTTTTGCTACAAGACTCCCTAAGAAGGAATAAACGGATTAAGGTGCAGCCCAGTCATTATTTAGTCAACGATGCTATTCTTAGATCCCAAAAATAGCAACATTTTAGCATTATTAATTAATTTTGACTCAAGAAATGAGTTTTTACAACTGCCTTTCCTTCTGTTTACATTAGCGTCAGTATACACTGGAGAAATTCTGTCAGTTCTTGTTGAAATCATCCAGCTGTGTGGAAACTCTGTCGGATACTCGGCTTTTATCGCCACTATTAGCACTAATTTAAGGTTTTCCATCATGAAATTAAATATAGTACAGAGTAAACACTGCCCCATACACACATACACACACACACACACACACATACACACACACACACACACACACACACACACACACACACCCCACTGCGGGTTACGTTTGTTTACGTTTTGCTTCTGTTTGAATCAACGAATTTCAGGTGGTGTTATTTTTCCCACCTGTATTCGCACAAGCCACGCCCCCTGTGCTGGTATTGGCTAGTTCGCTCACAAGCTGTGCATAATTTTCACCAAAGTTGATTTGGAGATTTAAAAACCTCTAAAAAGAGTAAAAGAGAAAAAAAGTTTTGTGTTCCAACACTTTATTATTATTATTAATTGTTGATCATATATTTTATATATATATTTTTATTATTATTATTCCAAACTGTGAGTTTATTAGGTAGCCAGGCCCAATGCACTTTTTACAAACATACTTTCTTAGGTTTAATTTAAATTAAACATTAAATTATTATTATTATTATTAATTGTTTATCATAATTTTAAATGTTTTTTTTTAACTATTGTTATACCTCCAAACTGTGAGTTTATTAGGCAGCCACTAAACTAAATTTTGAAGAATGTATTGATTGTTTAAAGTTTTTGTTTGTCACTATGTTTGTGTTGAGGTAAAATAACAGGGTGGAACATAGGGTTGATTTACGCTGACCGAAGTCACAAAAAAATAAAAAAGGGAGAAAAACAAGATTGAATTTATACACAGTACCAGTCAAAATTTTAGAACACTGCTATTTTATAAGTTGTCCAGTGCTGCATGGCCCAGTAATGACTTTATTTTCTCAGTAATGACTTTATTGCTGAACTTCACTTGTTAAAAATCTACGTTTTCCCTTCACTGCTGAAATTGAGTCCAATGTTAAGCTAAGATAAAGACGTTGCCAAGTGAGTCAGCCAGACCTTATCCTGTACCAGTTTCCTTCAGTTTCCAAGAGTCGTTAGAGTCTAGTTTCAGTAATTTACTATTTGTTTTCCTTAAAGGCCTTGGCAGTTTACTAAGTGTACAAAATTTTGTATGGTGAATTTTTTGCCGTTTCCAGTTATTGATTGAACCCCAAGAGCTTAAATGGCAAAAATAAAGGGGAAAAATGGGGGTGTTCTAAAACTTTTTACCAGTAGTGTTCTTACTATTTATTATTAAACATCATTTAAAAACGAATATTTAAAAGTAATAAACACAGTAAACCCATTTCATGGCTGTGAGTGTGAATATGAACTTTTAGCCCATCCAAACGCAGGGGGCATGATGCTTGCAGCCAATCCGAGCGCAGGAGGGCGGGACTTGTCTGAATAGAGGCGGGGTAAGAAACCGAACCCCGCTGGAGAGCCGCCTGCCCTGCGGGCCGTGCGCAAAAACGCGATGGGCGGGAGCGCGCGGGAGGGGGAGCGCGAGCGGGCCGTGCGCAAACCGCGTGTGGCGCAGCGCGGAGAGGAGGAACCGAACATAAACAGCGACGACTCACGTAGCCGAGGTGAGTGGCTTTAAAAGGACGAAAACGGCAAAAATACACGGTGCGCGGCCCCGCGGCCCGGTCCGAGGGGGTCGGCGCTCTGGTAGAACAGCCGAGAAACGGCGAACAGAGCCGAACCAAGCCGCTGTGGCGGAATGTGTGGAGGAGGTAAACATGTGAACGCACGTTTTCGGCCTACCGTGCGTGTTTTTTCAGGCTCTGCGCGGGAAAAGGGAGACGATGGCTGAGCTGATACGGAGCTAAAATGTCTCCGTGGGCTTTTTAATAATCCTGAGGGAGTGGGGCTGAGGGAGGAGGCGGGTTTCCGAGGAATAGCTTTAACACGACGCCGCGGGACTGGCAGTGTTTACGGGGGTCCGTGGGTGGAACTCTGCGGGGAACCGACCGAAACCAACCTGAACGCGGTGAGTCGACAGAGGAGAAGGAGAGAAATAATGAAATAATGTCAGTTCTGTCAGAAAAGGGGGTTTATTCCTGTATTTCTTTCACTAGGTCAGTTTATCCCGATTTGAAAGCGAAAAAAACTCTTATTCTACTGCTTGAAAAAGGGCAAAAACAACTTGAGCGGTGACCTAAACGGACTGGCACTTCAGCGGACTGTTAGCTTAGCATAGTTTCCCCTCAGTTTCCACAGCAGCATGCTGACTCTCATAGCAAAGAACATTTATTTAACGTATTCCCTTGTATTCATCGGTTAGTGTTTAAGTTCTGACATTGATAATTTTATTATCTCATTTGTGTCTTAGTTTCATTATTTATTAAACATCTGGCTGATATTTTACTGTCACTGAACAGTAATATCAATGTGGCATTTTGCAGTTATATTTATATATACAAAAGCTGAGTAGAAGGTAGCAAAGAACTTTAAATAAACGTGTTTTTTTTGTTCCATTAACCTAAGCTGTGTATTTTAGTGTCGACTGTATTCTAACAGTAAGAGTAATATGGTGTTTTGCAGTATCTTTGCAGTTTTTTATATATGCAGAAGATTAACATAATTCTATTTGACAGTAAAGGCAATTTAATAAATATTATTTAGTTTTATTAGGTCTTATAATGTTGGTTATTGAAAAACAACCTTTAAAATAACTTTTACGTCCCTTGCCTAATGTTCTTTTTGATAGTGTTGAAATCCTGACATTGAAGCAACGTTTACTTAAAGGCATTGAATAGTTGAGGCTCTTCTACACATACAGTGCTTCCGTTAAATAATAATTGGTGCAATAATACTTGTTTTAATTTAAGTGTCCCTTTTGTCACAGAACAGTGCAGGCTATAAAAATAGTATACAAATAAGATCTGCATATTTAATGTAAATTAAAAAGCATGTTTAATGCAAACAATACATATATAATATAATATAAAACCATAACACTGAGTCTGTTTTCACAAAAGTGAATTAGAGCTGGAAAAATGAACGTTGATTCTGCATACTTTTGCTATCTGGGAAGCTACCTAGTCAGGTTGCTGTACTCTAAAAGGACACTGCATTAAACCTGTGCATGCTATTATATCAGAGTTCAAAATCAGAATTACTGGTTCTAGTTAAATCTGTATTTAAATATGTATTTGCTGTTTGTGTTCTGAAAAAAAAAATAATAACTTCAATTCTAAAATAGAATGACTTCAATCTTGCAAGTTAGCTATTTTGACATCACTGCAGTGTTAAGGTGCTTAGACTTTTTTTGTTGTTTCCTACTGTTACTTACCTTTTATGCTTCTTAAGTTGTCATACACTTTCAAACAAATATATTAAGCCCAACTGACACATGGAGACATGTGGTAATGACTGACTGACTGATGTCATTGCCCATTTGCTTACACCCCCCAAAGCAGCTAATTTCAACACATGGTTTTTCAGCCTGCCCATGTGCTCACTCTGCCCTGTCCCATTCCATTCTCAGTCAGTCCTACAACAGGTACAGTGTAACATGGAATCTTTTTTCAACACTTTTAGTTCATAGGTTGAAAGGATGAGCAGCAACGAGTGCTTTGGGTGCGGCCGCACTGGCCACTGGATCAAGAACTGTCCAAATGCTGGACGGGGACGTGGCAAAGGTCGCGGAAGAGGAAAAGGTGAGAGCTTCTCATATTACTTGCTGTTTATAGGCTTGCGTATTGATATTTCTGCACTGTTTAGACGATTATCACTAAATTTCCATTTTTTGGTTCTAGATCTTTTCTGTTACCGCTGTGGAGAGCCTGGCCATGTTGCTCGAGACTGTGAAAGAACTGAGGATGGTAAGGTTAACTGTGAAGTGCTTATTATATTTTGTTAAAACTTGTATATATTTTTTTAATTCTTCATCTAAGAAATAATAAACTTAAAATAAAAAGAGGCTAGCTTGGTTACTAACTTTTATGGACATGTTTTGCAGCCTGCTACAACTGTGGCAGGGGAGGCCACATCTCCAGAGACTGCAAGGAGCCCAAAAAGGAGAGGGAGCAGGTGTGCTACAACTGTGGCAAGGCCGGCCATGTGGCTCGCGACTGTGACCACGCCAATGAGCAGAAGTGTTACTCTTGTGGAGGATTTGGACACATTCAGAAAGGCTGTGAAAAAGTCAAGTGCTACAGGTGAAAATAATAACATTATAATACTTACATATGATGCTATTGAAGTTTTATTGAACACTTTTTTTTCATATGCCTGACAGCTCAATTAACATGTTTGAGCAGGAAGTATTAGAATTACATTTTTGTAGGTAGGTAAATAGATGACTATTATTTCACACAGTACAGTAGCCAATAAAGTACAAAGGTGTTAGAATAACGAATTGTGATGGGAATGTATACATGCAAGTGTACAACAGTTTCTGGCAGTTAACCTTTTTAACCTTTCTTAACTCCTTAGAACCACAAATGCCCTTTTATTTTTTAATGTTTTACTTAATGAATTAGCTTTGATGAAGTTAAATGTTTTGTTCCTTAGTCAAATGTATTGATCTGTCAAATTATGTATTTCTTATAGGTGTGGCGAGATCGGCCACGTTGCTGTGCAGTGCAGTAAGGCGAGCGAAGTCAACTGCTACAACTGCGGCAAATCCGGTCACCTGGCAAAAGAATGCACCATCGAGGCCACTGCTTAATCCCATTTCCTTGGTTGCCCCTCCTTTTTTCTGATTGATGGTTGTATTATTTTCTCTGAATCCTCTTCACTGGCCAAAGGTTGGCAGATAGAGGCTAGTCCCAGGCCAGTGAGCTCTTGACACGTAAAAGGAGGAAAGGGGTGGAAAAAGAAAACAAAATTTCCACTTTCTTGCATTTAATACAAAAAAAGTTTATGTTTAGTTTGGTAGAGGTGTTATGTATAATGCTTTGTTAAAGAACCCCCTTTCCATGCCACTGGTTAACAGGGATGAATGAGTTTAGTGGAAAGAAATGATGTCGATTCAGTCTCTCCGAGCTCGTCGAACGAAGCCTCGTTGAGAGATTGAGGAGGGGGAAAAAAAGAAGTGTGAACTTCTGGGGATGATTTTTGCGTTTGTGGTTTTATCAGTGGGGATGGCTTAGGCTAAGAGTGATTGACCTGGATGAAGCAGTACAGGACTCAGCGGTCAGATCTGTCCGGGCCCAACCAGCAGTACGCAGCTAAGTGGAGAACACATTAATGAAACATGCTAATGACGAGCAAGTTTACAGCACATTCTGAGGATAAACATGGAATTATTTCAGAAAACTACATTCTTTGTTATGCGCAAGTTGTTGGACTGTGCAGAGCATATAAGTTGTTCGAGAAATATCAGGTGTATGAACCCATGATTGCAGCGCAGATGGAAAAATGAAAATAAAAACAAAACTTAAAACGCAATATGCGTAGGAGGGATAAATAAGATTTGGAGTTGGGAGTAAAGGTGAATGTTTTCACAGAAATCAAAAATGTTATTTTTGTACAATATCACTTAGACTACTGTAAAAAAATATCATTTGCTTGTACTCAGTTTTTAAGTGGGAAGGTAAATGCAACTGAAGTCCTAGAACATAGAAATGTACTTTTAAACTATCAATAAAGCTGGAGGAAGAAGGGGAGTGAGACTAAAGCTTATTTTCTGAGTTGTCTCTTTTGATCTTGTGTTTTCAGCACCACTAAAAATATCCATGGACTTTAATCTTTTTCACATCATACAGTTTTGCTGTCTCTTTTTTGTCTTTTTGATTTAAACGAACTGGCATGTTAAAAGGCTAGAAAATTCTTTCAAAATATATGGGAGACTCCCAGTAACATTAAAAATATGTATTAGAGGTGCAACATTCGTGTAAATGCAGTGGTATACCATTATGTGTACTGTCATATGAAAATTGATAAGCATGACATGTATAGTTGCCTAATAGTGGTTTGTGGGGAAAAATGAATTAACTGAAATGATTAAGCCATAGTGGAAGTAATCATTAGCTGATTAGCAAATAAACTAGTTCATAAGAGCTTCACCTCAAGTGCAGCTTTCTTATTTATCAAAAGTGACACGTTTTACATAGATATCCATTAATAAACAGATTTGGTTTGTAACTCTATTAAAAACACTTCAACCAAATAATTTCTCTTGTTAATTTAAGATTTGATGTACAAACCGTAATAACAAGAAAAAATTGTGCAGCAATCTCAATGTTTGCAAACATAGCTTGGGACATTGTTGATTTGGTTATTGAAGTGAAAAATTAAATGCTTCCAATCCAGTACCAATTTTACTCTAAAACATCACGTATTCATTCTATGTTGGAGTAGTTATAATGTGACTTTTATATTCTTATAAAAAAATAAATATTGGTAGTCACTCTTTATTGGAAAAGAAAGTGTAAGATAATGCAGGTTCTACCGATGCCAAATCTAGGTTATATGTTTAGCATTACAAGATGAATTGCTGTAATCATATATACAACCACTACCCAAAGCTTCAGTGAAAAGCAGTTGACTGGTTTTCTGAGAATTGGCTCATCTTTCCTTCAAAAGAAAGTGAACAGAAGAAGCTGTGCTATATTAGAACTGAGGGTACTGTCGAAAGTTAGGATCAATTTCAGCGACGGGCCTTCCCTATGACTCCCTCATATAAATAGCCAACCTATAAAAAGCCTCTGGCCTCTGATGTTTCTACTGTGATGGTGAAGCCTCACTACATAAAAGCTATGCACCCAGAATTTAGTATCTGGTTGCAATAATGTTTAGAGGAAACAACATATGATAATGTTTAAAATAAGACCAACCGAGCTGAACATACACAAGTTGTGTGTAACGCAACACGCCAGACATCTCTGCATTGAGACAAACAACAAATCCATGTGAGTAGTCACTGTGATCAGCGTCAAGATCAACAGTTTGTTGCCACATGTCCAAAAGACCTGGTGTCCTAATTTGGGTAATATAATCTTTATTACACATGATTTAACAGCTTAATGAGGACCTGCAACCAGTGGCACTACCTATTCTAATTGCATACTTTGGAGTGCAGTTCCAACAGGACAATGCTCGTCTGCATACTGCTGCTGTCTCAAGACCAGGAGAAGACAGAGATACTATGCCATGGCCAGTCGCATCACCAGACCTATCCCCGATTTAAAAAGTGTCAAATGTCTGAATCTGTCCTGTGGTAAAGACAGATGGTTTTAATATTATGGCTGATTGCTGTCAATCATTTATAATTACTAAGCGACATTTGATTATAATACATTTTGTTATTGATGGATTAAGGGCCATATAAAAAGTTACACTGTTGAAATTTAAGACATGACGAGAATGTCTTTCACTGAGAGAGACAGAAGCTCCTGAATGGGACTCGCCCGGCTCAACAGCTGGCATTTGGGATATTTGAGCAAGGGTAATTTTCATGGTATTAATTTCATCAATAAATAATTGAAGGCCTAGTCTAAAGCAATGCATACAGTATTGACTTTAGAGTAAATGTACTGAATGGGTTAATGTTAACCTTAGGGAAAAGGTTGGCCTTTACTGTTTAAAAACACTTTAAAATGGCATTTTATCCCTATTTCTATATTGAATTTAATACATTTAAAAAACTAAAACAGGATGTATTTAATGTTGCATGTTTTGTTTCTTTCACTCTCCATTGGTTTGTGGAAGGTGCAATAAAAAATTAACTTATTATTATATTATTGTGTGTGTATATATATATATATATATATATATATATATATATATATATATATATATATGAACTGTGTTTGCAGTCTTTACCCAAATAAACAGAACAACTAATCTAATTGGAGCTACCCTTAAGGGACCTCTTGACTCTTAAACTTCTAACTTTACTACTTGTGAGTTTTATGGATGGACTAATTAATATAATAATAATAATAATAATCCCTTTAGTCCAAACATTGTTGGTTTTAGAATGAACTTGATGAGACGGGAGGCTGAGGGTTGATCTATAGGCTTGATGTAACCTGAACCCAAAGACCTTGTGATCAGTTTTTCAACACCAAGATCACTGTCCTCCCAAACAGACTAACACTGAATGAGATGAGCGCTGATGAGAAACCAGTACTGTATGATCTGCACCAGGTGAAGGTAAGAGTGCTCAATTTCTCTCTCATAGATTAGACGTAAAATTAATCATATAGGATAGGCCTTAGAATATCGCAATATCTAAAATAATCTGGCTATTTAAATACTAAATGAAGCTTTTACATAGGCAAAATTGCAAAGATGAGTAAAGTATAGTACACCTGTATTTGATTAAATGTGGATGTATTTTTGCTAAAATAGAACTCTTGGTAAGATACTACATGTGTATAAAAAATATAAACATATACTTGGTAAAATATTACAAGTACAGGTTTATTTTATCTGTATATGGGTGGTTGACATGATGTGGCCTTTTTTGGTCTAGTGTGTCAAATCTATGTACATTTTAGAAGAATATGTCAAACACTGTGATTATATTGTTCAGAAAGTGCTGTTTTATATGAATTTTTAGAGCATTCATGGCATTAACATTTACTTTTTTTTTTTTTTTACAATTTTCAGTCAAACCAGAAAAAGCTCATATGGCTGTTCCAATCACATTTCACAAAGTTAGATTTTGAACAATAACAAGCAAATTAATTTATTTTGTGTTTATTCAATCATATATTAATAACCTAGATGCCTACTTATGATTCTGCTTGGCTAAAAGTTCTAGCATAATATTTTAAATACACACTTAACTAAAACATTTTGCCCCAAAAATTAATATCAAATGTTGTGAAGCCATAGTCTCTTTTTAAACGGGCAATTATTTGGAGACCTTTAGAGAGTGGGGGTCCTCCTTCTTTCAGGAGGAAGAACAACACCTCAGAAAGACACTGAAAGGTACAGGGTGAATTTTCGCTCTTTATTCTTTCAGAAAAATCAAGTAATTCTAGCACTCCTGCTTCAGTTCCATTTTGCAAGGTCATATGGTCTGACACATTTTACACAAAAATGCCCAAATAAAATTACTTTTCAGTCAATATTACCTTTAAAACTATGTTGCCATATTGTAGTTAACATGGTTTTTTGATGCTAGCATAAAGCCACATTGCTTAAAGTCATGTTAAGTACATGAAATGTCATACGGTGTGACACAGTGTCATATGGTGTGACAGGGTTATCTTGTCACACCATATGATTATTTTGTCACACTATATTATTTAAACTGCATTTAAATACATAAATAATGCTATAAGATACATATGTTATAGCTAATAGCTAAGTTTATTAAATACTTAAACAAATGTAATATTTATACAGAAACACAAACTTATTCCTGCAGATTAATTCACTTATTCAGACTCAGTTACTCCTGAACGCAAAAGGAAAAGTTCAATCTGACGCAGTTGCGGTTCACTGTAGCACACCTGAACATCCAGTTTCAGCACAAAACCAGGAAATGCATATATTATAAACACATGGTTCTTCTGTTTGTTTTTTAAAGTAAAAGCCAAATGTGTCACAATGTTTATTGGCACACTGTTTTTAACAATACATCAACAGCTTTCTGATCCATAATGGTTTTGCTCATTCTCAAATATGTCAACCACCCACTTGTGCAAAAATGACTTATGTGTGAATGAATTAAGTATCAAAACATTAACACTACATACAGTGCCCTCTAAAAGTATTGTAACAGTGAGGCTAATTCAATTATTTCTGCTGTAGGCTAAACAAAATTGTGTTTGACATTAAAATATGAATATGAGTCAAAAGAATAACATTTTAGCTTTTATTTCCAGGTATCATCTGGACCAGATACAAAGTTCAGAAGCACCTTTTGTCTGAACACACTATTTGTTCTTGTGAACAAAAGTATTGGAACTCTCAGGTGTGTTTTATTGTCCAGGTGAGTCCTGCTACATTGATTATTCAAACAATTATTAGCATTAAATATCGTTCAGTTTCAGATTTGGGTATTATCTGTGCATTTATAGTTAGAGGAGTAACCAGAGAGCTGTCTATGTTTGACAAACAATTGTGAAGCTGAGAAAAGATGAAAAATCAATCAGAGCAATTGCACAAATATAATTTATAGCCAGTACAACTGTATGGAATGTCCTGAAAAGGAAAGTCATAACTGGTGTATTAAGCCGATGACAGAAACATTGTGAATGCTGTAATGAAAGACCCTAAAACAACTGTTAGTGGCATCAGCAACAGCTTCCAGAGGGGAGGTATCACAATCTACTGTTTACAGGAGACTTCATGTTTAAAAGTACAGTGGTGTGAAAAAGTGTTTGCCCCCTTCCTGATTTCCTGATTGTTTGCATGCTTGTCTCACTTAAATGCTTCGGAACATCAAACCAATTTAAATATTAGTCAAAGACAACACAGGTAAACACAATTTTTTTAATTGAGGTGTTTATTATTAAGGGAGAAAAAAAAAACCTACATGGCCCTGTGTAAAAAAAATATTTTTGTTAAACCATACCGTCACTGTGGTTTCTGACACCTGAGTACACTGTCTCTAGCAACACCCAGTCTGGAAAGGGCTATAAAGCCATTTCCAAAGCTTTGGGAATCCAGGGAACCACAGTAAGAGCCATTATCCACAAATGGCAAAGACATGAAACAGTGGTGAACCTTCCCAGGTGTGACCGGCTGCCCAAAATTACCGCAAGAGCACAGCGACAACTCATTCAAGAGGTCACAAAAAACCCACAACAACATCCAAAGCACTGCAGGCCTTACTTGCCTCAGTTAAGGTCCGTGTTCATGCCTCCACCATCAGAAAGAGACTGGGCAAATATGGCCGACATGGCAGAGTTCCTAGACAAAAACCACTGCTGAGCAAAAAGAACATTAAAGCTTGTCTCAATTTTTCCAGAACACATCTTAATGATCCCCAAGACTTTTGGTAAAACATTCTGTGGACCGACGAGACAAAAGTTGAACTCTTCGGAAGGTGTGTGTCCCAGTACATCCGGCGAAACACTGTATTCCAGAAATAGAACATTATACCAACAGTAAAACATGGTGGTGGTAGTGTGATGGTCTGTGGCTGTTTTGCTGCGTCAGGACCTGGAAGATTTGCTGTGATAAATGGAACTATGAATTCTGCTCTCTACCAAAAGATCCTGAAGGAGAATGTCCGACCATCTGTTCGTGACCTCAAGCTAAAATGAACTTGGGTTCTGCAGCAGGACAATGATCCAAAACACACCAGCGAGTTCACCTCTAAATGCCTGAAAAAAAAAAACAAAATGAAGAATTTGACGTGGCCTAGTCAAAGTCCTGACCTGAATCCTATTGAGATACTGTGGCATGACCTTAAAAAGGTCGTTCATGCTCAAAAACCCTCCAGTGAGGTAGAATTACAACAATTCTGCAAATATGAGTGTAAGTTATCTGTAAGTTATCGCAAACGCAAACGCTTGGTTGCAGTTGTTGCTGCTAAGGGCGGCTCGACCAGCTATTAGGTTTAGGGGGCAATTACTTTTTCACACAGGGCCATGTAGGTTTGGATTTTTTTTCTCCATCAAAAATAAACACCTTCATTTAAAAATAGAATTTTGTGTTTACCTGTGTCGTCTTTGACTAATAATTAAATTGGTTAGATGTTCCGAAACATTTAAGTGTGACAAACATGCAAAACATCAGGAAATCAGGAAGGGGGCAAGCACTTTTTCACACCACTGTACACAGGCTTCACGAAAAGATAAAAACACTTTTAACAAAAAGAATAGGAAGACCAGGCTGGTTTTTACCAAGAATTACAGAGACAAGCCTGTGGACTGATTATGGACTGATGAGACAAAGATTAACCGTTACAAAGGTGATGAGGCTAAAGTTTGGATAAAGAAAGAATCTGCTTAAAGGCTTGCATGGCTTCTTCTGGGACGGGCTGATTAATATTCATTGATTTAAACTGAACTCAGAAGTCTTTAAAAACATTTTGTCTGTCAGTTTAATGAAAGATGAAACCAAACTGATCAGCAGATCCTTCATTATGCAGCAAAATAATGACCCAAAACCTTCTGCAAGGAGAAGCTTCACAAAAGAAGAATGCAAAGGTTTAGTGATGTCAGTGGGTCACAGGTGTGATGCAGTTACTGAAAGAAAAGGATTACTAAATATTAAGTATTTTTGACTTTACCCTATTTAAAGTTCATCTGTTCCAATACTTTTGCTCACACGAAAATTGGGTGAGTTCAGATAAAATGTGCTTTTTATGTGATAACTGTGCATCAGATCCAGATGTAAATACATAGAAATAAAAGCTAAAATGTAGATTTTGTCAAATGTCTTTAGTGTACAGCACCAATACTTTTGATGGGACTGTATTTGAACTAAATAATTGGGACACCTGCTAATTAGTTTTTTTTTCTGAAATCAATGGTATTAAAAAAATACCATTGGAGCACTGATGTGAGGATTTGACTGATGGATACCATCATTCCAGAGAACAGCTCAGTGTATGGGGTGGGGTGTGGGCTTTATACCCCTCTAGGCTAGCCCAAACTTACCAGTAGGAATAGTCTCAATATGTTCATGTTTATCTGCTCCAGAGAGTCCTTTTTTGACAGTATTTACAGTGGCTTGCAAAGGTGCTTATACCCCTTGAACTTTTTAAAACATTTTGTCACCTCACAACTACAATCTTAAATATATTTTACTGAGATACATCCATCTTCCCATCAACTCTTTCACTGCTGAAGAAAAGCATATCCACAGCATGATGCTGCCACAACCATGTTTCACAGTGAGGATGGTGTTCAGGGTGATGAGTAGTGTTACTATTCCGCTACACACAGCGTTTTGCATTTAGGCCAAAAAGTTCAACTTTGGTCTCATCTTAACCCCAACACCAACTTTTACAAGTTTGCTGTGTTCCTACATGGCGTGTGGCAAACTGCAAACAACACTTCTTATGTCTTTCTTCCAATATAGGTTTTCTTCTTGCCACTCTTCCATAAAGGTCAGATTTGCATGTGCATGACTTACAATTGTCCTGTGGACAGGTTCTTCCACCTTAAATGTGGATTTCTGCAGCTCCTCCAGAGTGGCCATGGACTCTTAGCTGCCACGTCACTTCACAATTATGTTCTACGTTGTGTTGATCTATTATTTAAAATCTCAATAAAATTCATTTAAGTTTGTTGTAAGGTTGTGAAATGTGGAAAAAGTTGAATAATTTTGCAATACACTGTATTTACAGCTTGTAGAATAAAAGCTTTGCACATCTGTGTAAGCTGTATGCAGTGTTCTTGAAATGGAATGTTCACAAATATTTGGAATCTTTTTCATTGAAAAAAAAAATATAATTATAATTAGGTGTAATGCCTGGCAGGGAAACTAAACCCTAGTGTGCTTTATCAACCACTGCTGTCCAGCAAGTTTGAATTTGGCTGAATCAAGTGTATAAAATTGGGGTAATTTGAAAAGAGAAAACAGTGTAGAATTTTCTGGACCAGAACTACAGAACCCAGATTTACACACGTCTTTCATTTTGCAGGGTTGCTGATTCGTCAATTGAACTATGATGTCAACTACAACATTTGAAGAAAATTCTGATTTTCAAGACAGTGAAGAAAACCTACGAGATCTGGCACAACATGCAAGCATCCTTTCAGAAAATAAGCCCAACCCTGAGGACTTACTCAGCATTAGCTCTGAACATCCTTCTCCAGTGAAGGATGTTCAGCCTACTAGCGACACCAAAGACACTAAAGTGATGGAACTTATTACCGGTCAGTCTTTGATCAAGTCTGGGATCTTGGCCCATCTACAGCTTGCATCACCTCTCGAGTCTGTAACAGAATTGGTGGAGGTAGAAGAGGCATGTGACTTACAAATTTCAGAAGAACCAATTGCAACCAAAGAGATCTTTCCAACCACAACCGTATGTTACATGTCATTAACCACAGAGGGACTGGGACATGCCTTGGAAGGGGCAGCCATCTTTGGAAAAGTCATGGAGTCAAACACTCAACCTGATTTAGGACATCCAGAGAGCCCAATGACAGAAGCTTGTAGCTCCGTCCATGAAATTCCAGTTGGGTCGTGGCTTCAAGAAGATTCCTCGAAGATTTCAGTCATCGAATGTCAACAGGTGGACCAGTGCCCTCCTGCTGTGGGTGGTTTTCAGAAGGAAGCAGCATGGCACCAGTTGACAACTTCTTGTGCTAATTCTGGAGTTTTAGAGGTGACCAAACATTCCTCTGTCCCACCTCTTGAAGACCTTATTACCCCCCAAGAAGTACAAATGTGTCACCAAACTTGTGTAAAAGGTGAAGATACGGTTGGTGATGAATTAAGGTTTGACAGAAAGCCAAACTCAGAGAGGTTTCGAGGTCACATCCGTGAAAAGGAAGACACTGCAACCAATGTGGCTAACCAGACGCTAATTGAAGTTCTCACAGCGTGTGAAGCTAAAGTGGAGCAGTATGAACAGCTCAGATCATCTTCCTTTGACCTGTCTGCTCAGGTAAGAACTTTCTGTTATGCTGCCATTTAAATTGACCCATTTCAAAGTTTTAAAATACAGAAAAAAAATCTACTTTTTAAAGTATGAAAACTTTTCAGCTCCACTGATCATTTAGAACATGCTGTAGTTCTATAATAATTACAGACTGTAGTCCTGTATCTGTTTCTCTGCATACTTTATTATTTTCATACTGTATCATACCCTGTTTTCAACAATCTTGACCCCACAGGACCACCACAGAGCAGCTGTTTTTGGGTGGTGGGTCATTATCAGCACTGCAGTGACACTGGCATGTTGGTGGGGTGTAGTGTGTGTTGTGCTGGTTCGAGTGGATCAGACACAGCAGCGCAGGCTCTAGTATAAAAGGATTCATTAACGAGCCAGAAATGGATCCTTCAGTTGGGATGATTCTATATATATAGAGACAGCTACACAAGGTTTTCCACCTAAACTAAAGACTGCTTTTAGGACACTTTAAACGCATCTAAATATTTCTATGAGGTGTTATTGTTCTATATCCTTCTATATCCTAGTAAAGAACCCTTGAAGAACTTTTTTAGCATGAACCATATGGGTCTGCATGTATTACATTGACGACATTTAAGGATGCTTTCACACCTGTTTTGTTTGGTCCAGACGTTCAGACTTTTCAGTTTGGTCTGAAACAAAGTAACAGGTGTGAAAGGGGCCACAGTCCGGACCAAAGGATCAGAATTTGGTCCCACCAAAAGAGGAGGTCACGGTCCAAGTCTACTGAAGCATGGTCAGGTCCATCTGCAGTGTGAAAGCACTTTTCTAGAGGTTTAGATTTTCTGACCTATTACAGATAGTTAAGTCAGTCCTTAAACATAGAAGAATAAAAAACAATTGCCATTGTGCCAAAATCTAACGCCCTCTGGTGTCACACAGCACACATTGGACAAAATTAATTTTAAATATTACCCACATGTTTAAATATTACCCACATGTTTATTTTAAACAGAAATAAAAGAAATCTGAAGTTTTATACTCATTCTGCTGCATGTTCGTGCATGTACTGTACTTAAAGGGGAGTCGGATTCTGACAGAGAGCTAAAACGCAACACAACACCTGGCAGAAATCCCCAAACTCAACATTCTACAAAACAATGAATATGAAGTACAGAGAGACAGCCTCATAGCTGATGACAACAGGATGTACTCTTTAGTCCGCTCATTAAACTGCAGTGTGAAACCAATACACAAACCTTGGTGCAGACTCTGGTCCAAGGCCCTAAGATATAGTGTAAGATAGAACGGCTCAGGTAGGCCTTTTTAACCCAAAGTACTCTGGTTCTCAGACTGGTTTCTTTCAGGCGTATAAGAACTTTGGTTGCAATGTTGCACCATGACGTTTTTTTTCTACAAAATGAAAACATGGATCAACTTTTGGTTAGACATGACACAACTGTTCATGCAGAAAAACCTATGATGCAACATTGGAGGGAGGAAAAAAAAAAAAAGGCAGGGCTGACTTTGCATGTGTCACAGGATGCATGTGCTAGACCAGGTCCTCCTATTGTCATTGGGGGCATTGCAAGTGTAGAGGGAGTTTCGGATGTATAGTTTGTATAGTTTAGTATTGTTGGTCAAAGTGAATTTTGACTATTGTGTTTTTCTTCTGCTCTATTTTAGCTGCGTTCTGCCCAGCTTATGGCTGATAGTCTGCATCAGAGAATGCTCAGCCTTGAGCACGAACACAGTCTGAAAGACAAGAAACTACAGGAGCTAACAACTATTCTGGAGAAGACCAGTGAAACACTGCAAGCAAGGAACTGGGAAATGGCTACAATCACTAATGAGCTCCAGCAGCTTCACTTACAGGTGGAGGCACAGAAGAATGTGCCCGATGCTGCCAGAACAATAACAGCTAACGGACTCGCCACTCCTGACCCACAACTACAGCTGAGCAGGAGCTCTAAAATATGTACACTGTTGTGATAATAACAGTTGATAATGATGATGGTTTTTCACTGAAATAAAACATTCAGCCCTGAATGAAGGGCCTGGTTCTGATATTCTGCACTGGTAAAATCTACCGACTACAGTGGATTAGATCACCACAGTCAGGTATTTAATTATAAGTACTGAACATTGAACATGTGATATTGTGTGTATATTTATATTGTATGTATCTACACATTACCACTTTGAAATAAAGCAGTACATATTTGACGAAAGTCTAAACTTTTAGCTTTAATTTAAGGAATTTAGTATTTACACGTACTATAAAGCATTGTCCTGTCAATTTTGCAGCATTTAATCCAATCTGCCCACATTAAAAATCAGCAGTCATATCATCCACAGTGACCCAGGCCAGCTGTAATACTACCTTAACTTAGACAGAAAAACACATAAACTTGTTTAACCCTTTCAGACCCTGCGTCTATTACAATATACATCATGTATTTTCTTTTTTTTTTGTTTTGTTGAACATAACAGTAATTGAGATCTGTTTTTAATCACAATAGACTATAAACAAGCCAAAGAAAAAGTTCATACGCCAATAAATAAAAATCTTTGCCCCGCCCACTGCACTGAAAAAAAAAACCCACTAGATCCAAATGGACAATTTAAAAGAGTTATTTTTTACTAATAGTACGTATTTAAGAACACTTTAATTAAAACATGTTTATTTTAGTGTTTAGGGATAGCTTGTGAACTTATTTTGGTTAATTGGATTTAGTGTATATATAGATTGTATGTTATAATATTTTAGTCTTCCTGTGTGTGCATTGTATTCTTCTTCTTCTTCTTCTTTTCATTATTATTATTATTATTATTATTATTATTAATAATAATATTTTATCAACACTGCCACATAATTCAGGTCTGAAAGGGTTACTTTCACATTATTTTGTAAATACTGTAAAGTTCTGTGTATTAATCAGATTACATATACAATTTATTTCTTTGAGTAAAGTAATTTTCTATGTTTATTAATTAATTTATTTATTTTGTAATGGCTTGGGCTGTTCAATTATTTATTAATTTATATTGTTGTATATTGGTAGTTAATAATTTATTTTGTGTAATTTCTGTTTAAGATGGATGCTAATGTATGATGTACTTTCCATATACAGCAAATAAAATACACTGGTTGCTTATTCAGTATTTACACTATACTCACCTTACATCTTTATTATAATTCATATATATTTAAAAGACAGACTAAAATCAGTGGTATTAATCGTGTGCTCACAGCAGCTCCAGAGCTTCTATTTCTAGTGGTTGCTGCTTTTCTGTGAAATGCAGTGTACTTGAAATCAAAACTCCATATATCTCTTTGTGGTGTTTGTGTGCTCAGAGCCTCTGCTTTTACCACCCTCCTCCTTCATTAATATTAAAAGGTGGAACGTTAGTCGCTGTGAGGGGTCAGTGTCCTGTTCACCTTCACTGAGACACTACTGTCATCACCCGGCTCATCCTCCTCCACACTGCAAGTGGACCTTCTCTTTTCACCACTTTCCCCTCTGAACAGAGAGCATTGCTCAGGTATTAATAATTCATTAAGGATGAATTACAGTGTAAGCAATAGAATATCAGTGCCGAAACATAGGATGAGCTTCAATAGCTTTTGCAAAGGACACTGTCCAATTATAAACCTCTAATACAGTCATAAGAATAGAACAGTTATGCTGTTACTAGTTACATTAAATATACAGTACTAAACCTCCTGAGACCCAGACTTTTGCTTGACATTTTTAACTTCTCTTAGCTATTTGGTATTCGTATTTGGTATTTTTTTTAAATAAAGCTTTTGCCAAAAACAACGTATGGGCATAGTAGTTAATGTTAAGATTTAAAAATTGCCTTTGCCATTTGGGATCAAAACTAAGCCAATAAAATGAAACTTAAAATTTTATGAGAATTTTTACCTGGCTCATATTTCTGCCTGGATTGGCTGATTAAACTTGTACTGGCATGTCAACTATCTTGTTTTTAATTAATTTAGTTTAATGTTGTCAAATGTTACCAGATTAGATGTTATTGGCAGTGTTTCCATATGAGGCCAAAGTATCAACATTTAAAAAATAAAGTATAATGGTGCCGAAAAGCAAAAATGTAATGTCCTCATAAGAGGATGCAGGGTCTCAGGAGGTTAAGTTAATATATTCAACTTCAGTGAAATATAAGGCACTAAAGAAAATATTACAGTACTGACACAGCTTACCTAAAAATGTACAATACTCCAGTGAAAGTAAAAAGTATTTAAATAAATATTACAGAAGCCATGTAAAATTTATATCACTGTTTTGTAACATATATCTTTGGGCCAAAACACGTTTATGTTGGAGGGGTACGCGTTTAGTCCCACATAGAAACCGCAGGACCCGAATATATGAAAATATGAAATGAAATAAAAGTGGAAGTACGAGAACAATATTCCAGTGGATAAAGACAGTATTTTATACAGTAGTGAAGTAAAAATAATACTATAGTAGATACAGATAAAGCATTTAGTATTTAAGCACAGTAGTGAAGTAGTTTTACTTTGTTACTATACATCTCTGTATGTGATCACATGTTTACAGTGTCCTCAACACGAGCAGTCTTCAACCACTAGGTGGCGTCAAAAGTCGCAAAAAAGAAATAAAAGGAATAAAATAAAAGTCTTTTTTCGTTGTAATATGATTATTTATTTTGCTTTGATAGGAAACGTATTATTACACATTTATTTTAAATAAAAAGACAATGGACTTCTTGTGCTCGTACATTAATGAAAAATATTATTTTAACTACTTTTATTTTGTATTTTTTATTCATTCATGTCGTCACTAAAGTTGTTAGTCGCGTCACAGAGCTGCGCCGGCACGTTTACAAACGGAGTAATCTGCCTTAACCACTAAAAATGGTAAAAACTCGCTTTATTTAATACTTTAAACTGAAATATGCAGCATAGCAGTGATAATATGTTGTTACGCAATTAAGCTGAACCTGTTTTGGAACTCCATCTGCTTGATTTTATTAGTTTTTCGTGGCTAAAGTTGGATTTTCTTTAACCTGGTTTGAATTTTTTGTTCCACCTTAAATAGTGTCGCAGTTACAACTTGGCTGTTCAGGCGCCAGAATGCAACTGTTACACAGCTTAAGGTGGAACGGGGAATTGGAAAATAAAAGCCAGCTTCAATCTGAATATTAGCTGCATTAGAGATCGAAGGATATTATTAACGTTTTAGACAACACATTTTTGCAGAAAAATTAAAATAACGTTTTTATTAATATATGAGCTACTATTTTATGCTACGTTTGAAATGATGACTAATGTAATGGCATGAAATCGTAAATGCGCAATCTTTTAGAGAGCACTAGATTTTTAATTAATAGGAATATTAAGCCATTGAACTGTTTTTAAGCAAAGCCAAAATACCATCTCATTCACGTGTGTTCAATCTCCTCAGTAAAAACACTGTATAATTTTGAGGTCCATACATTGTACTGTAAGTTGTGTAATTATTGTAAAAGCCTTCTCCAGTATCTATAAACACAGGACATAAGAATGTGTTGAATCCAAATGGGAGTCATAAGTTATCTAAGAGTTATCTGGTCTATAATTATTTTATTTCCATGTTTGACTTGCCCAATTAACATAATTTCGGTTTTGTTTCAGGCTCGAAATGCAGAAAAGGCCATGTAAGTCTTGATTTTTGTGAAGTATTTTACAATCTGAAGAGATGTTTGGATTGTTTTCGTAGTAGACTTTGCATTATTGCTTTGATGTTGTTACAAATGCCTTGTGTTTTGTTCTCTGTAGGACGGCCTTGGCCAGATTTCGTCAAGCACAACTTGAAGAAGGAAAAGTCAAGGTAATTTAAATACGGGTGTAACAATGCACTCTGCTTATGATTCTGGATTCACAATTAATATCACAGTATTTCAAACAAATTATAAAGGACAACAAATACAGAGATTTTTTCTTCGTTTTATTTCTTATGTATATAAACAATGACTAATTCACTTTGTATAATTGCTCCTTGTACTGTTCTAAACATAAGAAAACTAATGTTTTGATTTATTTCTCAATTATTCACTTGTTTATTTAGGCATTCATCTAGAGTGAATATCATTGTCTAAGCGGAAAGTAAAAAGGAAATAGCATTTTTTACTGTACTTAAATAGGTTTTTGTATATCTTCTGTTTTATTTATGTTATTAATACTTAATCTTTTTTATTTCTTTTTATCTTTCTGTTGCAGGAAAGACGACCATTTCTTGCCTCAGAATGTAATGAGCTTCCAAAAGCAGAGAAGTGGCGACGACAGGTAAGAGAAATCAGTGTGATTTGTGTGAATATGTGTGCAATGTTGACTGCATCTTCAAGTTTTAGTCATCAGTTTATTTGTTTGTACAACTAATAAATGGCTTTGATTAATAAAAGCTTTCATTTTGGTTACAGATCATCAGTGAAATTTCCAAGAAAGTAGCACAGATTCAAAATGGTGAGTACAATTTTATCATGTACAGGCATACACTGATTAACTGTGGCATTATTCTCTTTTTTTCCCCCCTCATTTTTCTTTTTTTTGTGTATATGGAAAAATATATATATTGTTTGCATATTTTCGGACACTTCTTCTGCTCTGTGCTGCTGTAACACTGATACTGTCCCTGCTGTGAAATTAATAACAGATTATTAAGTGACCAGTGAATTGAATAACACTGATATATTAAAACAGTCAGTTTTGTGCACAGAAACACAGAAAGAAAGATCTACTCTATGTAATGATTGATGATTGTGATTTAAATTTATGTTTTTCAGCTGGTTTGGGTGAGTTTAAGATCCGTGATTTGAATGATGAAATCAACAAGCTTCTTCGAGAGAAAGGTCACTGGGAGGTTCGGATCAAGGAACTGGGAGGACCTGACTATGCGGTAAACATTTAAAACAAATATTGTTAAGAATTTAGAAACCATAATAATGGTGGCAGGTATGCACTTCTAAGCTGTGTATTGTTTGAAATTTGACAAAAAATCGAAATCTCTCTATAACTCTATATGTAAAAATGTAACACACCGGAACTTAGGAAAACAATAACTTCTGCTTTGTCTTTTTTGTTTCTTAGAGAGTAGGACCAAAGATGCTTGATCATGAGGGCAAAGAGGTGCCAGGAAACAGAGGTTACAAGTATTTTGGTGCTGCAAAAGACCTTCCTGGAGTAAGAGAGCTGTTTGAAAAAGAACGTAAGTTGGATTAAAAGATAACTTTGTTTAATAAATACCATCTCAGATATTGTAGGCACCCATTTAATATATGTAGACTGGGGAGAACTTAATTCAGGTCCATAATTGATCTTATCAGTGTAAGATATTCAAGATGTTCATTTTTACATAGATTGTTTGTCTATTGTTGCCAGAAATTGATTAAGCATTAGTACTACAGCACTGTGAATTCTGAATGGAGAGTTGTCATACTCTACATCCAGTTTTTATTTCACATTCTTTAGTCCATGGCCAGTTAATTATTCAAGATCCCAATCTGAAGCAGTGCATTCTAGAACATTGCTTAATCCCTGTCTGGAAAACCAGTCACTATCCAGAGCATTTTTGTTCTAAACATAACCATATGAAACTTCTCCTATATAGCTGCTCCACCCCCCAGAAAAACACGGGCAGAGCTGATGAAGGACATCGATGCTGAGTATTACGGCTACCGAGACGAAGACGATGGGGTTTTAGTGCCCTTGGAGCAGGAATATGAGAAACAAGGTATGTTGTCTTAAATTACATCATAAACATGTTTAAGCTTATCTCTAGAAAGGGCTGAATATTAACTACCAATTTAGACCTCATTAAATCATCATTATGCAATAATTTATTTGTTTAGTTAATATACTTGGGCTCCACCTAAAGATGGTGGATTGTGCTTTAAGTGCCCCCTAATTGGCAGCTGTACACATGCATTTGTAGGCAAGCTGTGACATGGAGAAGCTGCGTCATGCCTTCATTGCCTATTGATGCCCAGTAACTTTGCGTTATAAAGTAATAAGTGAAACAAATTAACCTGTAATATTTTTAGTGACAATGCATTTTCATGTCTTTTTAGATCTGAATTGGAATCAGTCTCATATTCATATTAGAATTAGTAATTATCCAAATTTAAAAGATTTTTATTATTATACTAATGCATACTAATGTTTTTTATTAAACACTTAAAACACTCAAACAAACAATTATGGTGGGTCTTTAATACCCAGTTACTAGGAAATGCAGCCCTGTCAACTTGCGATTAGATCACTTAAAGCAGATGTTAATATCAAAATTATGAGAGTCAAGGTCATTCCACAATCTGTCCTTACAACGGATCTTTTAGGACAATCAGTCTCATGCTTCATTCATTACATCAGTTACACACGCGCAGCATCTGTCTTGTGCCTCTGGAAGAGAGACCATGTACCACGAGACATTCCTCTCAATACTGAAACGTGATTTCACTTCATTAGGGGCTGGAACACTCGTTGACTCGCTCACACACGCATGAACTCACTCGCACACACTCACCCAAAGACACCAGGGTATTCTGATATAAAGGGGGCTTTGTGTGTGTGTATATGCACAGAGTGGTGGTCTTACATGCTGCTGTAACTCTTGGGCCATGTGTTTCGGATTTGGGTGAATTACTGAAACCCTCACACTCAACTCGATGAGATTCGGTGCTTCTTAAGCCGTAAATGTCCGTCTGATAGTCCAGTGGCCTGTCAGCTGTGCCCCAGTCGTGTGACTACATTCGGTTACAGTGTCCTACCAGAGTAGTGGCAGTACACTACCCAATCACTATCGATAAACGTCTATTTACTGGTCTATTTTCATATATAAATCGCACTGGATTATAAGGTGCATTTTAAGAGACACTATAAGGAGCTTCTAATTCAGCAGGTCTCGCCGCTGGGTGGTGGTGGGGGGTAGCTAAATGGTTTAGTAAAACTAAGCTAAGAAAGAAAAATGTAATAAAAAAAGACTTTCTTTTAAAGTCAAACGAGCACTGGGTGTAAATCTACACAGATTTCTCTCCTGAAAACTGCTTATTTGAGCGGCTAATGCTAACGCTACTCCAGTCCTGGTGCTGGATAACTAAGCTGAAACTTCTGAATAACACTGCAATTTGGCAGAGTGGCTTTACTGCTCCTTAATACCTGACTGGTAAAATTCATACAAAAGACGCACTGGACGAAAAGGCACACTGACGATTTTGGGGAAAATTAAAGGATTTTAAGTGCCTTATATTGCCTTATAGTACGAAAAATACGGTAAGTTAAGTACAAATACCGTAATTTAAAAATTAATTATTTAAAATGGCTGAGTTCAATAAAACATTCAGAAACTCAATTTTCATATAGTCTATTACCACTTATTGTTCTCATCAGCAGCAGGTTTGGTGAATCAGAACTTATTAATAGGAAATCAGGTGAGATGCTGATTGATCCACTGGGATCCAGGCAGGGAGTTTCCAGAAAAATAAATCTGTAACCAAGGTTTGTTCTTCAGTTTAGCTTACAATATTTACACTATTTTTTGTTTGTTGTGTACACAGTGATAGCGGAAGCAATTGAGAAATGGAAGGAAGAAAAAGAGGCACGATTAGCCGGGGTTGGAGGAACCAAAGAGGTGGAGGAGGAGGAAGAATACATCTATGCCATCAAAGATGATGAGGTATTAGGGAAAAACTGTAAAATATAATCTCTGGTATTTTGTGGACATTTGGTCCCACTGGTCCCCAATGATATTTAAAATATGATTGAATTTCATAACTGATGTTTTAATTTGTCATTTGAATTATTCCCCACAAGCACTCTGATGATGAGATGAGAGAACAGATGGAGGGTGAAGACGGAGCACAGACATTTATCGCACATGTCCCTGTGCCATCACAGAAAGAGGTGAGTATATATTATATAGTATATCATCACTGTCTAATGAAAAACATGTATCTTTAAAGTAGCAACTTTACAGAAGAGACATTAGAACGTTTTAACTTTCAATTAAAATCAGTGTAAAAAGAGTTTATTCCAGGTACTTTTGTTGTATTTTATTTAAAAAAAAATTACTCAGTGTAAGGGACTGTTTGTTATTTCAAATTATGTAGTTGAGATACTTTGTTTTTAATTAAACAGTGATGATCTGTTTTGGTCCTGTAGGGCTTCACTCAGCATTGCTTAGTAATTCCCTAACGTCTGGACACTTGTCCCCAAAGGACTTTAATTAAAGAGCCCTATATATCTTACAGTGTTTGTTTATGCCGACAAAGAGGCATTTTAAGTTGTTAGTGTGAACAATTAATAGTGTATTAATATATAATAGTATATAGTATATAATAGTATATGAATTTATAATAGCAGTAACAGCAATGATAATATGCTATTTGTACGGAGCCTTTTATAAGTATGTATCTCATACTGCTTGTGAAGTGCAGTAACACTTCACAAGTAAAATTTTAATAATTTCAAATAAGTAACACAATACTGTATTATATACAAATAGTACAGATTTGGTGTTCTTACTATGTTAACCATTCATAAGACAGCATGCAAATCTGTTAATTAAAATGCACAATAATTAAAAAATAATCTTTGTTTCCCAAATGTGTGACATTCAGTTTGACATTGTGTGCATTCAGTTTGACTCCTCCTTATTGATTGTATTGATTGGTTACAGATTGAAGAAGCCTTGGTCAGAAGAAAGAAGATGGAGCTGTTGCAGAAGTACGCCAGCGAGAGCCTGATGGCACAGAGTGAAGAGGCGAAGGCACTGCTGGGCTTGTAGTGTTCAGTTGTTTCAGTAGATCATGTTGGTATTTGGCAGTCTGAAATGATCAGCAGGCCATTGAAATCACTGACATTGAAATCTATTGAGGAGTTGGTTCTGAAGGTCACAAAGGTTGAATGAATGGAATAAAGTGGAATTCGTATCTGCCAACTCTGCCAACAAATGAGTTCTAACATTAGTTGGCAGAGTATAGATAAACCAACGAGAACTAATAGCATCCTACAATGTACTGGGGATATCATGATAGATGATGCTCACATTATAGTTATTTGCAAAGGTTAAGGCACCACTGGTCAAATTACAAGTTCTTATATAATACAGGGAATATTGAAGCTTAAATATTGTGTGTGTAAATGCAATGGCTTTATGTTTTTTGTAATGTATTTTCAAAAGCATTCAATCTAGAAAATGCAATTTATTCAAATTGATTGACAATGGGTGCAACAGCTTTTGCATAATACTATGTTCAGTGGCTGTAATGAACTGTAACTGTTTTCGCTCTGAAAAATAAGGGTGCTTTAAAAAATATATTTTTATTTTTTGAGTGATTCCACAGAGGTCCACTTTTGTTTTAATAGTGATAAAATGAAAGTGTAAATATAGGAATGTGAGAACATTTAAATTGGTAAAGAACCTTTAAGTGAAGATTATTTGAATCTCTTAAAGGTTCTTCACACTGCAAAACTAAAAGTGGTTTCTCTATGACATTCCTCAAAGAACCCTTTCACCTCTATTTTTAAGTGTACATTGTTAGGAAGACGTTACAATGTTTTGGGACTGGGCTGTGGATTATAGACCCACTGTGAGATGACCAGCCAACAGTTCTGTTGTAAATATATTTGTACAATGCTCTCATACTTTTTCTGGACCAGTAAAGAATTTTCTATAAAATTATATATTTGTGGCTAATTCACTGACTTAAGGTGATGCACCCAATTAGCCTTGATTTGAAGCAGCTTGGTTCATGTGACCACCAAGATTAGAATAAACCATGATCACACGTGCAATGTCAAGACTAAATGTAATCTCCTCATTCCCTCTTCCATCAGACTCTGCCTTCCTTTTCCAGTATTCTCCTTTAAAACTATCATTTAATTTCAGACACTTACTAAAGTGACTTTCACATAAATAAAGGTATAACAGTGAATTTGGCATTATACATAAACTGTGCCAACAATTAAAATGAAACAGTGTTAAAAATATACCTGAGAAATATATATATTTTAGGAGTATCCAAGAGTAAAGCTCAGCTTGCTGCTCTTGGATTTAGTTGTTTTCTAGATTTATGTCACTATTATTTTTTATGAATGTATTTTTGCTCTTGATGGAAATGAACATGAGTGTTTTATCATTTAAGAACATATTACCCATCTTTTTATATAAGCCTTTTGGAAGGAATCAAAGGGTTTGTTTTGACAAACTCCTGGCTAAGTGGATTTTTTTTCTTCTGGAGTGTATCTGCCAGTGACCTCACTAGGACAGATGTGGCAGTGTTCCCATATTCATAGTTGGTTTCTACTACACTTAGATACTGCACAGATCTGGCAACCCAGACCCTACAGTAATTTTCAGTCCACAGTTAACAAAAAAGTTGTTAGTTTCGTATCAGTTATTTAAGCTATATATTCATGTGATGATCAGCCATAACATTAAAACCACCTGCATGATACAGGACTGTTTCCATTGTGCTGCCAAAGCAACTCACAATGAGACTTGAACTCCACAAACCTCTAAAGTGTTCTAGGGTATCTGACGACACTCAGCAAGGAGGTCATTTAACTGCTTGGGATCATTTAAGTTGGGGCGTGCAACCTCAGTAAGTAATATATTAATAAATAAAAAGTAGGCTTATACGGTAAAACTGATTGTTAGGTTGCTTGTGGGGAAGTTGAAAGTAAACCTTAACAAAAACTAAGCTACCCTAGCCTAAAAAAACAAGATAGATAATGCTAGCTACAAAGACAGGCTAACATAGCCTAACTAACAAAGGTTGATAGCTGTAACAGAGCTAGTTAAAAAAAAAATAAAAAAATAGTTAAAAATTAGTCACCTAACCTACACTTCTCTAAAACACTTACATATTTAAAAAAGAATATATATATATATATATATATATATATATATATATATATATATATATATATATATATATATATAACCTAGCTTAAAAACGAAGTATGAAGTTAGCTAGTAACTAACTAGCAAACATAGCTTAATAACAATGTACTCACCTAATTTAGCTAAATAATGAAAATAAAAAATATAAAAAAAACATTTAAAAAGCCAAAAAACGAGGTAGATAGATAGATACTTAGTTAAAAACATACAATAAACGGTGCCAACTAACCTAGCTAACTGGTAAACTAAAACTAACGCAAAACAGGTGTGTCATGTTAATGTACTGGAGTAAAAATATAATTTATTAAGGTTAGTTTCATTAATACCGCCTAACATCTGGAATTACCGCCCAACGCTGACTAGCTGCCTAGTAAGCGTACAAAACCACATATTGGGACGCAGCCTTTAGTTTTTTAATACTGAATCTAGACTTTTCCCATCCCCCCTGACCACCCCCTCTCCGAGCCCTGGTTTAATTTATTCTCCTGTGTTTTTTACTCTCTGTGGGTCATATTTAATTCGTTCATTATCGCCCCCGCCCCTCCTCCCGCTCTGGCCGTGGTGAGGATGCCCGTTTGCCGCTGGTGAATCCGGTCTCGGCCCTCCTCCTGTGTCGTCACCTCGCTCGACTACAAAACGCTTCATGGAGACCCAGCGGCCGTCTCCGGTCCTGGCGAGCGGCGACACGGGAGCGAAATGAAAGCCTGGGCTTTGGTTTTCAGGTCGGCGGGGAGCCTGCTTGGCCGGCCGGCCCGACCGGGGAGCAGCGCGGTGCCGCGGAGAGGGACAGCCGGCTCAGTCTCACCAGCCAGCGGCAAGGTAGAGTCCCGCACCGCCGTGTGCTCCTCGGCTGTTTACTTTTAAAGGAACTGCTCATCAGTCAGCGGGGGGATGTTTTTCACATCCATGACCCACTTAAACAGGGCCATCACTGAGTTTATACACTGTTTTCCTTATAGAATAGAGTTTAATATTGCAGTTTTGTTGATAATTAGTATGTGTCTATTGGGAGTACTTTGTGTTCCTTTAGTAAAACTTGCTATTCCACATGGAAAACACTATAAAACACTGCAGAAATACAAATATACCCTATTATTAAAGCTATCTAGCTACCAAATTAGCTCAGGATTTGTTTGTGATTGAATGAGAAATCTTGAATTAATTTAGATAGTGAGACATAAATGTGCTGTGCCATCTTTAGAGCTGCATTATTGCTGCATCATTACACGTTTTTATATGCTTAAATGGCTGTTGTTGAGTTTTTGCATATATTATATATGGACACACACACACACACACACACACACACACACACACACATATATATATATATATACACAACACTGGGAAAAAATAAGAGACCATGTAAAAATGATGAGTTTCTTTGATTTTACCTAATTGAAAACCTCTGGAATATAATCAAGAGGAAGTGGATGATCACAAGCCATCAAACCTATCTGAACTGCTTAAATTTTTGCACCTGAAGTGGCATAAAGGTTATCCAAAAGCAGTGTGCAAGACTGAGGGAGGAGAACATGCCATGAAAACATGATGCATGAAAACTGTGATTTAAAAACAGGGTTATTCCAAATAGTGATTTCTGAACTCTTAAAGCTTTATAAATATGAACTTGTTTTCTTTGCATTATTTGAGATCTGAAAGCTCTTCATTTTTCATTTCAGCCATTTCTCATTTTCTGTAAACAAATGCTCTAAATGACAATATTTTATTTGTAAACTGGGACAAATGTAGTTCGTAGTTTATAGAATAAAACAACAATGTTTATTTTACTCAAAGATTTACCTATCAATAGCAAACTGAAGTCTCTTATTTTTCTCCAGTGCTGTATGTGTGTTTGATTTCATTATAACATCTCATTATTACATGTTCTCTAGCTACATTCATTGTAAAATGAGGTACAGATTATTGAGCCATTCAGCCTTAACATTACAACTGAAACTGAAATGATTGGCCCAATAATGGACACATTTTTTGTACGTTTTCTTATTAATTTTGCCAATGCATGAATTGAATAACGTGAATATAGGAATGCAAACAAAAGGCAACTGCATAAGTAAATGCATTGAATACATGTTTACAATGTAAAAACTTAATTTCTTAAACATTGAACATTTTAACATCCCAACAGACACAGCAACAAATGACAATATAAAAAATATATACATATATAAAAAAAGAAAAGAAAGGATGTGTCCCTGCAGTAAAATAAAAAAAAGAACCTCATTTTATGTATTATTTATATGTTGCATTATTTAGTCACAGAAAGTGCTTTAATTTGGCCTAAAGATTTTAGCTGCTTGATATTCTGTGCATTCCTAATAAAAAACACTGGCAATTAAAGTGCCAACAAATAATTATCTGGTTTCAGTGGCATCTTTCTTTCAAGGGGTGGAAATATTAGGCAGCAAGTGAATAGTCAGTTATTAAACACCTACCCAGCACATTTTTGTGATTTCCAGCTGACAGAGTGACACATCTGGCAGGGTTTGTTAATGAGCTAATTATTTGGATCAGGAGTGTTGGGAGAAAGAAAAGCTCTAGAATATGCTGGGCAGGTTACCAACAGTTAAAAACACTGAGCTAGAGCATGGAGATTAGGCCAGAGCGTCTCCAGAACATCTGTCAGGTCTTGTGGGTGTTGCGGGTGTGCTCTGGTCAGTTTATTTAAAGAGCTCCAGGGTAGGACAAATAAACCAGTGACCCAGTGAAGACATGGGTCACAGGGTCAAGGCTCACTGATGCTAATGGAGGCCCCACCTACCTCACAATTAATAAGACTAAGTATCTACTTAAGGTCTTTTGGAGTCCATGGCGCAAAGGTTCATAGCTGTTTTGATGGCACAATATATATTTGTGATTTTAATGTTATGGCTGACCATTGTAAATGGTAAATCTAATATAATTGGCTCTGGAATTCCTATATTGAGGTAATATATGTGTAATAAATAGATCAAATATTGTTATAATAACCAGCTTACTAAGAGGTTAATTTCTCTTAGTTTGTCTTAACCAAACAACCATATTCACAGATTCAGTGAACTAACAGGTTTTGATATTAATAGTGCGTCCCCTTTTCCAAGATTAGCATAAAATAAATTAAATTGTAACATTGAATTAAAATTGCCTTACATACTATTTCAGACCCTGCGATGTAACTATTATGCATCTACACATTGTGGTGTAAATGCTGAAATTATATTTTGTGCAGTAGGGATGTAAGAAAATACTGATATATTAAAGTATTACATTTGTATACATGTAATAGTGTATCAATTGTCAAAAACACAGTATTAATATTTAAGTTTTTTGATCCCATTGTTCTGATTTGATAAAAAATAATCTTTACTTTTACTCAGATTTTATAATTATGTTGGTTTGTTTAAATAATATGACAGTTTTCACTCAAAACATCTGAATATATATTGTCTTGCTTACAGTACTGCAACAGTATTGTGATATACTAAATTATAACCCCTGTATAATGATCGTATTATATTGCCAGGTTCATTCATTACCAAATGTCTGTGTTTTGTGTCTTTAAACAGTATGAGCCAAGCTTTGGGTTGCTGTTTGACATAGATGGGGTTTTGGTCCGTGGCAGGACCCCCATCCCAGCCGCCAAGAAAGCTTTTCAAAAGTTGGTGGACTCCAAAGGCCAGTTAGTTGTTCCTGTTGTTTTTGTCACAAACGCTGGGAACTGTCTTCGGCAGAAGAAAGCAGATCAGCTGTCTCATATACTGGGCATTCCTGTGAGTATTACAACACAGACAGTTGCTTTGTGAATCAAAACAAAACTGAATATTTCCTGTAGTATTAAGAGGCTTAAAACAGGTGTAAAAAAACTCAGTCTTTTACAGTACAGTGCCTTTTTGTGTCTTTCCTGTTAATATTCTACAACATTTTAAACCCTTGGGGTTATAATATGGTTATTAAATCAATATGTAAGTTGAGTAATTATGTAAGTTGTGGAATGAAACATGAGGATCCACTTTTAAAATAGTAGTCCTTTAACTGAAAAAAAAAAAAAACGGTTTGAGGTCCATTAAGGACCATGTATATAATAGAGATGTATATATTATGAAGAACTATAATAGGAATCCTTTATTTTTAAGAGTGTAGATCATTAATCATTGTATTATAGTGCCACAACACTTTGTTCTTCTACAGATTTCCCAAGATCAAGTCATGATGTCTCACAGTCCTTTAAAAATGTTCAGAAAATTTCATGAGAAGTGTGTGCTGGTATCGGGACAGGGCCCAGTGCTGGACATAGCCAAAAAGTATCCTTTCGTTTGCTGTGTGTCGTATACAGTTATTCATCATTCTTCAGTCTTCTTATCATTTATGTTGGACCATTCATATTGGACAGGTTATCATTGAATTGATCGAATCTTTGGGCAAGATAAGTGCAGTTTCAGTCCAATACTGATCCAATACCAACCTGAGCTTTGTGTTAGCACTAAAGTAATATCACTTTATATTTGTATTTTAGATTTTTACTTTTTATGCAATTATGTCAGTATAAATTTGTTTGTAAAATGTTGTTGTTAGTGTGTTTAATATCTTAGAATCCAGTCTGAATTACCTGCCTTATCATTCAACTCAGTCCCTTTAAATTATTCTGTGTACAGTCATACACGCTCTTAGCAGATATTTGTAATCTGCTGACTAATGATTTGTTATAGGGTTATGAGCATAGGTGTCAAGTACATTACATTACATTACATTACATTTGGCAGACGCTTTTGTCCAAAGCGAATTACAGTATTGAAGTGCAAATAATAGAAGAGGTTAAGTACAAAAATAATAGAAGTTAAAAATAAAGTATCTATAGATAGGGCCTTAAGGAGGTCAGAGGGAAATAATGGGATAGAGGAGTAGAGAAGAGGAAGAAGGAGATGAGGTTAGAATTAGTTAGTTTGTTAGAGGTGTTAGGAGAGTAAGTGCTCTTTGAAGAGCTCTGTCTTCAGGAGTTTCTTAAAGATAGCGAGAGATTCTCCTGATCTGGTAGTGGAAGGTAGTTTGTTCCACCATTGGGAACTCTGAATGAGAACAGTCTGGATTGCTTTGTGTGAATGTTTGGCAAAGCGAGGCGACGTTCATTGGAGGAGCGCAGCGGCCGGGAGGTAGCGTAAGCCTTCAGGAGCGAGTGCAGGTAGGTAGGAGCCTGTACTGTCATCACCTTGTAGGCGATTGTAAGCGCTTTGAATTTGATGCAAGCAGCAACCGGTAGCCAGTGGAGCTCAATGAGCAGCGGAGTGACATGTGCCCGTTTTGGTTGGTTGAAGACCAGACGTGCTGCTGCGTTCTGAATCATCTGTAGTGGTTTTACTACACAGGCCGGGAGGCCAGTTAGTACGGCATTGCAGTAGTCAAGGCGTGAGATTACCACAGCTTGTACCAGGAGTTGGGTGGCCTGTTGCATCAGAAACGGTCGAATTTTCCGATGTTGTAAAGCGCAAAGCGGCAGGATCGAGCAACTGAGGCCACATGGTGCGTGAAGAGAAGCTGCTCATCAACCATGACACCCAGGTTCCTAGCAACCTTTGTCGGTGAGAGAGAGAGAGAGTCGATGGTTATGGCAAAGTTGTGTTGAATAGAAGGTTTTGCTGGTATGACCAGAAGTTCAGTCTTTGAGAGGTTTAGTTGGAGGTGATGTTCCTTCATCCATGCGGATATGTCTGAGAGACACTGTGATATTCGTGCAGAGATTGAGTGATCATCTGGTGAGAACGACAGGTATAGCTGAGTGTCGTCAGCAAAGCAGTGGTAGGAAAAACCATGTGAGCGGATAACCCGACCTAGAGAGGTGGTGTATATTGAGAAGAGAAGAGGTCCCAGTACCGAACCCTGGGGAACCCCAGTGGGTAACGAGTGGGCTGGGGACAGCCGTCCTTGCCATGACACCCTGAACGAGCGCCCAGTGAGGTACGATCTGAACCATGACAGCGCATTGTCTGAGATCCCCATGTACAAATAAATAAAGTACATTTATTACACAAATACTTTATTACCTTGCTTAAGTAGAAGATTTGGTTATCTATACTTTACTGCAGTAACTATTTTTCAGATATTTTTTACTTTCACTTCTTACATTTTCACACAATTACCTATTTTATTTAAGCATGTTTGCATACCAGCTTCTCATCCTAAAAAATCCTGTTCAGAATTTTTTTTTCATCCAAATAGAGTAAATCTAATTGTAATTGAATGAGCAGTATAAACATATACCATTCCAAGTGCACTATAGGCTCCTGTGACGAGGCCTAAGCTAATGGAATTTTACATTACTTTTATTTTTATACTTAAAGTAGTTTTGAAAGCAGTACTTTTACACTTTTAATTGAGTTAAAAGCTTGAGTTGATACTTCAACTTCTACAGAAGTATTTTTAAAGCCTAGTATTTATACTTCTACCTGAGTAATGCATGGCAACTCATTTGACACCTTTGCTCATGAATACACATTCTATGATTTGTTTTTCTATAAATTAAAATCTTTTGCATTAGCCTTCTCTTCTCAGTTTGGAATGTGTTGTTCAGTGATGTTTTAGAAGCAGAAATGTAGCCTAGAGGGCGACATAGAGCTCTCTTTCAGAGCACATTGGTAAAAACAAAGGATTGTAGCTCAGCCTGTTATAAAATATCTGATCCACTGGATTGGATTGTAATGTTGTTCACAAATTTAAATTATTAAATGTAAATTAAAATTTAAATGATTTTAAATTAAAATACTGTTATCAGGGATCTGTGAAGTGCTGCAGTTGTGTACAATTCACAAATGCATTTGTATTGACTATTAATTAAGATTGTTATTTGGCTGATATTAAATATTATTGGTGCTGAAAAAAACACCAGAATTCAAGCTCTGAAGCTTATTTAATAATGTAAACTGCAGTGTGAGTGGGAGGGGCTAAATTGTGGTTGTTGTGGTTGACATCTATTCAGGCAACCACAACAACCACAATTTAGCCCAATTTAACAATTTAGAGATGTATATTAGACTTAAGTTTCCTAATTTTTATATTGTTTCCTTTTTATTTCAAATGCCCAAGAAAATACATTTATTTTTTAATAGGTTTGGAGCCTAATTAGGTAACTTTTGTATAATTATTGAGATTCAAGATTCATTTTCATATGACAGCATTAGAAATCTTGCAGATATCACTGTCTGAAACTCACAACTAATATGGCCTAAATGTTCTGCCGGGGTGTGATGATCAGTAGTTGTGAAATTGGCTGTTACGCTGCAGTGAAGGCCGGGATGCGGGATGTGCTCTGAATGACAATGAGTGAGGACTCTGTAGTTTCATCCCGCGTCTTTCGTAACAGTGCTGGATTAAAGGATCAGTCCGCTGTGGCAGTTCTTAAGTTGTGGTCTCGGACGGGCATGCCATAACAAAGCAACATGGTGGGACATCTGTGTCTGGTGCCTTCTGGTTGCATAAAACTGATCTGGGTTTGATAGATTAAAACCCAACAGCGGGCTGATCCATGTTGATGGGCTGAACTGCTGGAGCACAACTTAATGAGCATTTATGTAATGTGCATTACTGTTTGTGTGTCTTTTAATAAAAAATAAAAAAAATAATTTACCCCCAGACTGGAGATCTAATGAAGACTGAGAGAGAGAAATTCATTCAGCCAGGGAGAGAAAAGCTAGTTTGTGCTGGTTATGATGCTGTAATGTGTTTTGGGACAGAGGGAGAGGCAAAGCATCTAAATATTGAAGAGTAAAAGGGTTTATAAAGCTAGTACGTATTGTGGAATGTTTAAAATAGTGTAGTTCTTTATATTTACTTTAATATTTACAGTATATTATCTATTTTATGTATTACATAAAATCTCACTATGTTGTTGGAGCTACCCAGAATTCCCAACTTCAACAGTTCAGCTTGTTATGTTGTGAAAATAAGAATTCTTTAAGAAGCCATGACAGCTTAAAAAAACATTTGAATAATTGTATTTTCCTGTTATGGTTAAATGGTTCTACACTTTTCTGCTTTTATAAAAATGTTTATACTTACAGTAGCAGTCAAAAGTTTGGACACACCTGTATAGACATTAGAGCTATACAGGAACATGCAGAATTATTTTGTAAACAAAAAATTAACCCATAATAGGTTTTATATTGTAGATTCTTCTAAGTATCCATATTTAGCTTTAGGGACAGATCTGCACACTCTTGGTATTTAAAGTTGATGAGTGTGTTTACTTGGAGCATTTCTCTTTCTGTTTGGTTTGGTTTCACACAGACATAAACCACGTGAATACATTGTCTCCTCTAAATGGTCAGAGCTGTCTGGCGCGGAATTAAGAAGGTAAATATAGTGTTCCAGCACGTATATATGTGCAGTGTGAAGCTGCTTTACACTATTACTAATTACCACAGCTATGAACAAAAACTGTTTCTGCTCCATGCTGTTTACATGCGCGGCCCTTGCTGCATTTACTACTCGCAGCCACATGTTTTTTACAGTTCAGTGTTTTCAATAGGACGTGCAGTGTAGATGTACATGTAGTAAACATAGTCTGATCAGAGTTGCATAGCTGCACGTAGTGAATGCAACACAGGCCGCCTGTGTAAACAGCATGGAGCAGAGACAGCTTTAGTTAAAAGCTGTGGTAATTAGCATTGTCTGGCTAATATATCAGATTAAATTGCGCCTTATCATCAGTTTAGCTCAATTAAAAAGGAGGATAATAGATAGCTGTGTCGCATTGAGACTGAATCACAAGCGAACCGCTCTAGCTGGTCTTGGTCCGGTTCTTTTGGTCCGAACCCGAGTGCAATTACTGTTTTTACACCTAAGAGAACAAACACACTAAGAGTAGAAACGAACCTGAGTCCGTTTTAACCGGACCAAACAGTGATGGTGTGAAAACTTCACTGTCTTCATGGGGTAGAATCACCTAGAATAGTTTTCGCAGCCTCTTGAAGGAGGTGCTGAACAATAGTTGCCCCTTTTTCTTCACGCTGTGAAGCTCCAGCTCATCCTAAATCACATCTCAGTTGATCAGGGGTTGAGGTTTATATCAGGGGATTGTGAAGGTCCTTTTTACTATTTACTATGAAATTCCATAATTTGACCCTAAATTGTTTTCATGTCTTTAATAATAATCTACAATGTACAAATTAAATTAAGTCAAAACATAAAGGAAGACATTGAATGAGCATGAAGTCTCAGACCACCTCCAGGAGTGCTTTAAGTACATCCCCTTTTAGGACTTCTTTCACTGTTTTTGTGTAGATTGTAGACAGTAGGTTAACAAAAATGGGTTCAACAAGGGCCAGTATAAACATTAGAATCACATGACTTCAAAGCTTAGACAGTCTGGACCATCACTGATTGAGTCCTAATCACTTAAAACCTCTGCGGAGTCCATGATTGCATTATGTAATAGAACAGTTTATACACAAGTTATATAATACGTTGTCTTAGAACTTTGTTGTGGTACAATTCAAATAAAGCTTTAATTTAATTTCTACAGTTTTATCCTTTATACTACAGTGATTAAATCTGTCACCAATGTATCACTAAATGCTACCGCTGTCTAACTGCTGCTGATACATTTTAGGATAAATTAACATCAAGGAATTAACAAGTAAATATTTTTATGCAGACCCTCAGTTCAATGTCTCATTAAATCAAGAAAGACAAGCAAGGCCGACAGGGGTTGACTACAGACATTTTCACACAAAGGTTCTTGTGGTTGTCATATTGTGTTCTGTACATTAAGTCTGGTTAGTTTTTTAGGTTTCACATAGTTTAGAGTTTAAAGACTGAGCACACTAAAGAGCTTTTCTACATCCTAATGTGGGTTGAGTCTTTCTATACTTGACACTTATTGGTTCATAAAGGGTATACAAAGGAGCAAGTTGCCTTTCCAGGTGTTGTGCCAAATTCTGCCACTCTGTCAGAATCCGTCTCCCTTCCAGTGCAGGCACGCCCCACAGCAGAATAATTGAAACAGATTTCCTTACATTCATGTTATTTGTGTTTATGAATAAGGGTAAATCTACAGTTACAGTAGATGCAGGGATCAGCAACATCATCTGTTGTACCTATACTGGAGAGTCTAATTTCAGCACAGCCCCCAGTGTTTTCATCTAATATTGTTTTATGGGTGATGCTAGCTTGCCTTAGCTTCCAGTAATTGGTCTGAAAGTGTAGAAAAGATTGGTTTAGAAAAAATCTAGTAAATTGCTTTCACAATCAAAACGAACAGAATCATGGTTCAGTTGATCCGGACCTTGGTTCGCAGTACCTTTCACACCTGCTGTCCTGTGCACCAAATAAGGTAGGTGTGAAAGCAGTCTATGTTAAGTTCCTTTCAGCTTCCAGCCAACTATTAAGTCTTGAAATATCTTCAGAAATCATTGGGATTAACTCGGTGGGGGTTGGCTTCCATTGCAGTAGTAGCAGCTTCTAGTCATCTGGTTCAGCTTTATCCTAAAGGTTTAAACATTGCTTTGAGGAGGATTTGATTGCTTTCACTTTTCTTAAGAGTAAAATATGTTGGATGATGGGTTCTGCTACCCCATCCTTCCAGAGAACACAGTTCCACTGCTCCACAGCTCAGTGCTGGAGACTTTGATGAATCCTTAACACTCTTTTTCTCAGCGTGGGCTTTACCAATGTGGTCAGTATCGACATGCTGAGAGAATCTTTCCCATTGCTGGACATGGTGGATCATAACAGACGCCCCAAACTACCAGTGAGTATTTTACACCTTTATTATATATTTTTTCCGTTGAATGAAGTACTTCTAATTTTTATAACTGATAGAGCACAAATGCAGAATTAAAATTAGGCTGGCAACCAAACATCTGGATGGAAACAATTGGAGTCAGTTTTAGGTAAAAATCCAAGCAAAAAAAGTTTGCAGATCTCACACACTTTGAATAGATAAAATTACAAATGGGTCCACACTGTGGAAAACACCAAATTCCACAAGCTCACCAGCGTCAGCAATGTACAGTGCCAATCAAAACCTTGAACAAATGTATGGAGTTATTTAGTAAACAAAAAAGTGTTAAACAAACCAAAATATGTTTTATATTTTAGTTTCTTCAAAGTAGCACCTCTTGCTTAGGAGACAGTTTTGGCATCTTGGCTGGATTTATTCAGTCAGCTTTATACGGTCTTTATTAAATCACCTGTAATGGCTTTCGGTTTACAGCTGCTTTGCCAAAGGGTTAATTACTTGAATTTCTTAATGTGTTTGAGAGCATCAGTTGTGTTGTAAAGGGAATAGCCTTATTTGAATAATGTCCAAAAAATTTCAAGAACTTTGAAAGTATAGTTAAATACAATTGCAAAGACCATCAAAAACATTGATTAAACTGGCTCTCATCAGGGTCAGGAAAGGAAGAGCAAGAGTAACCTGGTGCAGAGGATAATAAATCAAAGTTACTAGCCTCAGAAACCGCATCCCAGATAAGAGCCACCTAAAAGTATTTTTTTTTTTTTTTTACATTTTAAGTTCCTACACGATTTTATAGTCTGGATGACATCAGTGTTGTTTTACAATGTAGGTAAAAAAAATTATAGTTAATGTTTTTAAAGCTTCATGATCTTTCAGCACATATTTTTTTTCTCAGACTTTCATTTTTTCAACTATTTGCCTGCAGCATGATTCTTAGACTTTATAAGCTATTTTTTTCACAGTCGTTTTAAAGATAGTGCTATCAAACCATCCTACACCTACTTTGCCATTCCAAGTACATCTCATTGTAATTATTCAGAACTCCTACAGCTTAAAAAATAGCACCACCAAAATAGCACACTTTACAGTGTGAGGAATGTCATCCGTTTATTAAAACCCACAATCTGCAGAGCACTTTCTAAACCTGCTCAGACTCCCAGACATTAAACCTTAAATTTTGTTTTTGTTTAACTTCATAGTTAAATTTTATGGTGAACTTTAGTCAGGCTATTCCAAAGTAGAACCCGTGCTAATCTTTCTATTGTATCCATCTGTTTCTGAAACCCATAATGTACCATGAATAAAAGAGCCAGTATATTGGGATGTGACTTTTGATGTGATTTTTTTTTTTCATTAAAGAGGCACTAAACCCCTTGATTTTAGCTGACTCCACCCGTAGCTCAAATGTGAAAAAAGCTAAAAAAAAATTGGAGGGGTAGTTTTGGGAGGGGCATATGGTGATGTATGGGTTTAGAGGTGGGGCAGGAGGGATATCTGATTGGCTGAGCTGCTATGGGATATAGCTTACGGTTTTCTGTTACCAGGGAAACAAGTTTAAGTTGCTGGCTCAAACTGCTGAAGAGCTCAACGTGAGGGGTCAGAATGCTAAGGGATTTCATATAATATGTACTGAGAGAATGAAGTAGATTGAACCTGTAAGAGCGCTGCAGAAGGCAGAAATGACCACAATAAAAGTGTTTTTTTAAAGGTTAGGAAATGTTTATGAAAATGTGAAGCAGGACTGTTTTATTACTTCAAAAGAACACATTTCAGCTATAAATGAAAACAAATATGGTGTTTAGTGCCTCTTTAAAGCAATCAGTTTATCTTATGTTTTGGTGTAAGGATTGTGTTCATCATCACTGCTAGCTTTAAACAGAGATCAAGTATCTAAAAGCTTCATAACCTCACTGGTGCAGAAGAAGAGCAGTCATTTCTGATCTGTTTTAGTGGACAGAAGGGTCAGAAAGGAAAAGGGTAAATATGCACATTAGCAGCAAAGAATGTGCATCAAACATGACAGGAGAAATATGCACACACAAACACACACACACAAACAGACAGCACACTTGTTTTCATGTGATGTTGAGGCATGGGGTCATACTAAAGTCCCATAAATATGTATTATGTGTTCATTACATATTTTTTTTTTCATAATTTTCTCAGTACCAGTATTTAGTTCTTTCAATGTACAAAAAATGTATGTATTCGCTGTATTTATAGCACTTTTGTACATATTTTTAAAAAAGGCCAAGAATTACCTTGGCATGCAGTTATATTGTAAAGCTGTCTGCATCGAATACATACAATACAGCTTAAATCTGTCTTCCTGCAGAGTTATTCTCAACCTAAAATGAAAACATTTTAGCTCTAACTGGAAAGCCCTTAGTAACTTGTACACAGGACATTTACTTATTTATTTATTTATTTAGTTAGTTAGTTATTTCATGTGACAAAATAAAACATCACATGTTTTTTTTCTTACTGTGTTAAATGTAGAGGTAAATTTTATATTTGACAAAGGGTTCTCAAACCAGAGAAACCAGTTGGTTCATTTCTGTTTTTTATTAAATAATTGACATTTCCTGTGGCAATTCCATTAGAATGAATCGATTAAATTATAAAATTAATGTTAAAATTGAGTACTCGACTTTTTTGAGCAATTCTGATCATTGGATTGGAGATAGTAATGCACTTTGTTGGAAGACAGATTCCAGTATGATTTATTGTATTCTAAAAAGTATAGGCTAGTATATTTAACTCTACTGTTAATCGAATGTGAGCTGCAGTAAATGACAGGATCTCTCTGATCGCCATTCGATCAGGAGATATCAAGTTCCATTTTTCTTTATTATTATTGCAGTCCTCCCCTATTGTGAACCTGCCTAAGGTTGAAGGTAAGATGTTTTTGTTGTTAACAGATTATTGTACTGCTAATATTGGTTCTTAATGGTTATTAATGGTTCTTGTGTCCGCCTGTGTCGTGGATGTTAAGGCTTGCTAACCATTCCCTCAGTGATCTCTGTTGTTAACACGCTCTGATTAGGTTTCATATCCCGTCCCACTTCCCTTTTCTTACAAACAGATTAGAGACAGAACTAGAGATATAACATAGAGATATGGCATGCTTTACCATTTTACGGCTTTGTCTCAGATTAATTGGCATAGTATCACAGGCCAGCGTAACAGAAATTCAATAAGAAGAATATAATGTGTATTTCTGATCAAATTAGAACCTTTAAATATATATAAATATGTCTACCACTGTCACAATAATGGCATTATTATCTTGTCTCTTTAATTGCAGCTGTGATTCTTTTTGGGGAGCCCATTCGATGGGAGACCAACCTGCAGCTGATAATCGATGTTTTACTGACCAGCGGGAATCTGAGTAATGTGTACGAAACCTCTCACTCCTCCCATCTGCCTCTACTGGCCTGTAACATGGACCTCATGTGGATGGCAGAAGCACAAGCTCCACGGTAAACAGTTTGTACACTAAAACTCTTTCTTGCAGATGAAAACCACTAATTAACAAGATGAATAGGAAGACCAGACTGGAAGTACAGAGACTGATTATGACCAAAGATAAATCTTTACCCATGTGATGAAAAGGCTACAATTGTGAGAAATAAGGAACTGTTTATGATCCCAAACATACAAGCTCATTTGTGAAACACAGTGGATGTAGTGTAATGGCTTATGGCATGGCTTCTTCTGGACGGGTTCATTCATTTTCAATGATGTACAATGAACTCAGAAGTCTACAGAAATATTTTGTCTTTCAGTTTGAAAGATGAAATTAAACTGACTGTTGGATTCTTCTTCAGGCAGCAAGATAATGACCCAAAACTCTGCCTGCAAACGCTTCACAAATGAAATCTGTTACTCAGTACTAATCAGTACTTTTGCTCACAAGAACAATGTAAGGGTGAGACAAAAGGTTCTATACTCTAAATTGTGTATCAGATCCAGATGTAAATCCTTTTAATACCCAAATGTGTTCAGCGTATAGCAGGATTGAAGGGATTGGCCTTTCTGTTCCAATACTTTTGGAGGTAACTGTAGATCACACATTAACAAGACCACTTTACATGCTGTGTTAAAATAGTCTGCACCAGCAAGGTGGACCTATAAGTGTTAGGTTTCCAATGAAGTGGCCAGAGTGAGAACAGATACAGATGATATATTTGTTAACCAAGAACCAATCAGGTTAGATTTCTGCTACTGTTTATTTTTAACTATTTCTTATTTACAGATTCGGTCACGGCACATTCATGGTGTGTCTAGAGAACATCTATAAGAAAATCACAGGCCAGGATCTGAAGTACGAGGCTTTGATGGGAAAACCCAGTGAACTTACCTACCACTACGCAGAATATCTCATCCGAGAGCAGGCCGCCGAGAGGGGCTGGAATAGGCCAATCAGATCCCTCTACGCTATTGGGTAAGAGACTTTCACTTCTTTATCAGCCATAGCGTGAGTTTAACAACCTTAGTCTGAGGGGAAGTGATGACCAAACATTTCCAGTTTCCTGTCTTGTCCTTTTGTTTAGCTCAAAACAAGCAGTTTCAGTGTGTTTTATGGAACTGTGAGCAGAGATTATACTGACTAATGTAATTTTTTACTCTGACAGTTACTGAAGTTCAACATTTACACGATTTTATTTAAATTAACATGCTTTATTATTAGGCCCATCTCATATTTACATTATTAACTTATTGCACAATATATGGATATAACATTGATATTTTTTTTGCTAACCTCAATATTGTCAGTTGTATTTACTTAGAGAAAAGAGCCCATTACATATAATGATTTTGTTTTGTCCTCTGTAAAAGGGGAGGGGGAGAAAGAACTTGAAAAGAGAAATATATGCCAAATATATGTACACACGGTGAATGTGAATATTATAACTCATAGTAGTTGCCATATTTACAGCTTTTGCAATTTATAATAATTTGTTAAACAGTGTTTTACCTGTTATGGTATTTGGTATGATCTACACCTGTGGTAAGGAATGTGTGTGTTTAATAAATGAGATGTAGATAGTTTTGCACTCATAGTCTTTACCTCTTACATTCCAAGACACAAAATGAAATTTCCTGTATAAGAACACTGTCATGGGACAGTATGTAAATTGATTGTGAACATTAAACACAGTGGTGTTTTATATTCTTTTATCCACATTGACACATGTTTCGGGAATATTTTAGAAGTAAATAGTGTTTGTGACCTGTGGTGTTTAGCTACAATTGTCTGTGTGAACAGACAAGCAACTCTGGTATATTCCACAGGTCAGTGCAGCATCATTTAGCTTTTATGGGTCATGTGGCATCAAAACCAAGGTGAATTTAAAATAGCCTATTTATGCAGGTCTTTTTTTTAGACTTTTGCATATACAGTAAGGACTAGGCACTAAAATGCACAGTCTTTCAAGGCACAGTTCCATTTGCATTTCCTTTAAAGTAAAATTTAATACTTAATTTCTTTTTACACACAATTAGAGACAACCTAATGACGGACATCTACGGTGCCAACCTCTACAACCGCTACCTCGAGGAACGGCTGGCCAGGAAGAGCACCAAAGCTGTGGCACAAGTGGTAGCTGCTACCGGAGCGCCCACGCCAGTCAGCCAGGAATTGGACGCAGAGAGCATCTGGGAGAGCGAGCTGGCCTCCCCGTCAGCCACCTCCTGCAAGTCCATCCTGGTGTGCACAGGAGTGTACAACCCCCACAACGAGGTGCCTAAAGACGCGAGCCAGTGCATCAAGGAGACCGTGTTCCACGGGCACCGCGACTTCCGCTTCGACCCAGCGCTGGTGGAGCCCGGGAACGTTGTTCAGGATGTGGACGCTGCTGTCGAACTGATTTTTAAAATAGAGAAATTCTCAACTGCAGTTTAGGTAAATTAAGAAACCTGCATGGACCTTCATCAGAAGAATCCGTAGTTTGTCATTTTTTGGACACATTACCATTTCACAACTGATATCAAATAGAATCTCAATAAGAACAAAGTACGAACACTTTATTGTTTTTAAGCCTAATGTCTTCAGCATTCGTATCATAATCCTGCTGAAGAAACTAGATTGGTCAGTTCAAACTGTTCAAGCTGGTTAAGCAGGTTGATCAGCATAGGATGATTTTGATTGAGTTTGATAATGTTTATGGTCATTAGCTGATTAGTTGATTACTCTTACCACGAGAATCAATCAGTATGATCAAGCTTATTGACCATCATAGGCACCACTGTAAGGTGTGCTTATGATTGGGTTTGTTGGTTTAGCTGGTTTGTCAGTATAGTCAGACCAAGCTGATGGACCATCGTGACCATCTTAACCAAGCTAGTGAAGACCGTTGACAAGTAAAGCCATCATTACTAGCCTCAGCTGGCTAGTCAACCAGTATGACCTAGTTTTTTGGCCAGCTTCTTCAAGATAGTCAGCCAGTATAACCAAGCCGGCTAACCAGCAGGACCAGCCCTACCAAGTAAGTCTACCAGTATGACCAAGGTTGTTGACCCCCAAAGAGACCACTATATGTTTTGCTTTTGATTAATTTTGTTTGTTTAGCTGGTTTACCTGTATAGTCAGCCAGTATGAACAAGCAAGTAGACCAGCATGACCAGTCTCAGCAGGCTAGTCAACTGGTATGATGCATTTTGTTGACCTGTCTGACCAACCTGTTCTAGCTAGTAAACCAGCATAACCATCATGACCATCCTCATTGACCAGCATAACTAGCCTCAGAAGGCTGTTCAACCATTATGACCAAGATACCCTCATAGGGACCTGTATAATGTGTGCTTTTCATTAAGTTTGTTGGTCTTGATGGTTTACCAGTATTAGTAATCCAGTATGACCAAGCAAGTCAATCATTATGATCTAGTTTGTTGACCGGCCTGACCAGCCTTTTTAAAGTTAATCAACCACTTTGGCCAATCTGGCAACACTACAAATATCATGACTACAGTGGTTCACTAGCTTAACCAGTACCAGTAATACAAAAGTATTAACTACTCTACCAGTTTATGCAGCTGGCTTAACAGTATTGGGTAAATAGTTTTTAGCCTTTCCAGGACATTGACCATGAAAATCCAAAAATCCTTGTCTTGACCTCCTGAGAAGGATCAGAATCAGAAAATTAGAGCACCTTCAAAAATAGTGCTGTTTGTCCTTCCAACAAATAACCATTTAATAACAATTTCTACCTTTTTATTGCAACAATTTTTACATTAAGGTAATAAAATGTCCTTTATGTTGACATATATCATTTATTTAATGCATGCATAGCACAGTATTCTACACAAGTAGAGAAAGAAACTGACTTCTCCCCAAAAGGAAAAATGGTTAATATATGGTTATTCGTGAGAAGGGCTTAATTAGGTCAGTATAAAGTTTACTAGTTCAGTTTTCTGTTTGAGGTTAAAATCTAAATTAGAAACTGGGTTTCAAACTTCAGGATATATTTTTTCTAATTTATTATAGTGAAAAGGTTTTCATTTCTAGTTTTTCATTTCTGCTCAGGAATCTGAATTTCAGAGAAAATATAAAGTCTGTTTGATTATACTATCTGATTGGGGGGGAAATAAGAAAATCAAGTATATATTCATTTTTGTTTGATGAAATTCAGATTGTGAGGTGGAGAAATGTAAAACTAGAATATTGGAAATTGTATTTAAAAATATGTTTCGTTTAAATATACCAAATTGGAAAAAAACAGAAATAATGAGGTTTTAACCTATTTTTCTATATTGAGCCTAAATGGTCAGGAAACTGATAAATGTTCTAGTGACCTCTTTAGATCAGACTGTGGGGAGCAGAAAATACCTATAATACTGTAACTGGATTTTATTGCAGTGTGTTTTTTTTTTTTTTTTTGCACATTTTTGCATATCGTGAACCATACTTATACAGGCTACGCATAATTACAGTTCAGTTATTTTGTTATTTTATTACGGTACTTTACTGTAAACTGTAGTTCAGCCATTTATTTTGTGATTCTAACAGTAATATAGTTCAGTGTGGCTCTTCAGTGATTAGGGTTAGAGTGAACATGACCCTTTTCCACTGAGTCGAGGCCAGTTTTACCATATTATTTACTCTGATACTGTTTAAACACAGGGTACATGTTCACACAGCAGTGTAAACAGTTTTGAGTTGAATCAATGCTGTATTTTTCAGTTTTGTCAATAGAAAGTGTTTGTCAGTTTTTAGAATCAATATTGTAGAGGCACTGTGAGACCCATCTGATCCTTCTTCATATCTGTGTATTTTACAGTCGGTTTTATTTTTAACAAAAATACTGTTTGTTGTTACTGCTTCATTTATTTTAAGTAGTTTAGTAATGTAATATATAGAATTTAAGCACAATCGCAAGCAGTAACAAAACACACAGGTCAGTTATTTATTATTATTTTTTTTTTCTGTTTCAGACAACCTGGCATTATACATAAAATGTAATCAATAATATATTATTATTGTTTTTAGGCCTGTCAAGATAATTGCATCATATTAATTTATTTATCATACAATATATGAACATGACATGTCAACTTTTGCTGACCTCAATATTGCACATTATATTTTTGGAGGAAAGCCCATTTACCACTTTGTTGAATTACAGTGACTTATTCATATATTTTATTTAGAATATAATTTTTTTGTATTTTCATTTCTAAATATTAGTTCTAAATTATATAAAATAAAAAATAATTAAATATCCTAATAAATAAAAGTCTTACAATTTTAATAATACTATTTATCGCAATTATTTCTAGGACAATATATCATCCATAACTAAAAACTAAAAATAGTTATCGTGTCAGGCCTGTAGTAAACATATACTTGTTATATTCCCACATTTAATAATAAATATCTGTAACAATTGCTATAGACTGTTTTGTTTTATTGAAACAAACAAAGAAATAGGTCAGCATAATCAGTTTTGTTCTCAGTGTTTTACATTTACAGTTCTTTTATTGTTACTTTTGTTGTGCACTAATGGTGTCACTTGTGTCATCATCATTTATTTTACAGTAATTAGGATTTTAGATAGTAAATCTGGTTCAAAAGAATTGCTTTTTACATGAGCAAAGGGAGCATTTTGATACGACACTGAATTTACTGAAATTACTCTGGTCTCATTTTTTTAACGGTGCCTTATCTATGATTTTCACCCAAGTTACAGTTTTTGAAAATGTTCAGTTTCTGTTTTTTGTCTGAAAAACCTCGTACACTCAGATTGCACCATTAGAACCACTAAGTTGTCAACATAGCATTAAAAATGGTGCCACTGTTCTAACAGAGAACTGCATGTGTGATGTATTTATTTTCTATTAACAGATTTAGAGTTATTCAAAGTATTAAATAAATAAAGCAGTATTTCATTCAGATCCTTAATGTCTCTAAATTGCTGTTTATTATCACGTCTGCATGTGTTCTTTCTGAAATGGCCCATTCGGAATGCAGGTACTGTGCATTCATACACCCGGAGTTGTCATGTTTAAAGTTTTCATGTGTTTTTATGATAATTCTATTTACACATACTGACAAGGGACCAAAAAATCAGATCTGCCTAGCTAACCAACTGATTAGCACCCATTCCAACAGTAGATAAAATACATATAAAACTTACAAATAGCATATCAGCTTTTTAATGTATTTATTTACTCAGTTTGTCATATGGGTACACTAATTAGCTATAAAAAGTTAGTGTGCACATTCCACCAGAATGATATCTGGTTTTTAATTAAACAGCTAGCTATATGGCTGTTTATTTAGTACTTGTCAGGTCTTTAGTCTGTCTGCTTCTTATGTCTGTGTTATTCTCAGGTCTGTGTTTCATTCCCAGTGTTTTTCCACTCACCTGTGTTCATTTGTAGCTCCGCCCCTTCGTCCCAGGTGTTTCCTGTTCCCTGTGTGTGTGCACCTCTATTTAAGGTCCGTGTGCCATTTCCCCGGTGTCGATCCTTGTACGTTTATCGTCTGTCAGTGCTCCATGTTTTCCCAGTTCCTCAGTCCTGTTTTCGGTAAATCCCTGTGTATTTTGTATTTGTTTTTGTTAATAAATCCCATTTTGTTTGCATTTGCGTCCGCCTCCGCGTCCTCCCTGCACCCGCACCTGACAGAAGGATCGACCTCAATATGGACGCAGCAAACAAGTGGACCGGCTCCAGGTTGGCGATCCGCCATGCACCATGCGGGACCCCGGCGTTGGAATCCCCGAGGCCTTAAGGACGCCACAGGCCTCGGGGTAGACGTTGTAAGGGGTCCCGCCAGCATGAAGAGGATCCCTTTACGGGGGAGGATTTTCTTGGGGGGGCGCTAAGGGTTGGTACGTTGAGCCTCGGGTCTCATCCCGTGTTTGGCAGTAGCCATGAGTACCCGAGGCAAGTGGCGCGCAGCCCGTGGGACTACCTGGGATGTGCGCCCAGTAGCTCCGAGGAGGAGGAGGAGCTCTACCCCGCACCAGCCCGTACTCCATTGCCGTTTCCCCCAGGGGCTGTACTCTTCCCGGCGCTCAGTGACTTCCGCGGCCGAGATGCCGCGCTCCGTGAAGCCAGCGGATGGGACGCCACGCTCTGTGACTCCCGTGGCTCATCCGCGCTCCGAGAATCCCGCGGCCGAGGCATGCCGCGCCAGCGCATGGGACGCCACGCTCTGTGACTCCCGTGGCTCATCCGCGCTCCGAGAATCCCGCGGCCGAGGCACGCAGCGCTCCGAGAATCCCGCGGCCGAGACGCCGCGCTCCGAGAATCCCGCGACCGAGACGCCACGCTCCGTGAAGCCAGCGGATGGGACGCCACGCTCTGTGACTCCCGTGGCTCATCCGCGCTCTGAGAATCCCGCGGCCGAGACGCCGCGCTCCGAGAATCCCGCGGCCGAGACGCCGCGCTCCGAGTATCTCGCGGCTGAGGCTCCGCGCTCCGAGACCCCGCGGCTCATTCGCCCTCCGAGAAGCTTGCGGCTGAGGCTCCGCGCTCCGAGACCCCCGCGGCTCATCCGCACTCCGAGAAGCTCGCGGCTGAGGCTCCACGCTCCGAGACCCCCGCGGCTCATCCGCTCCCCGAGACTTCAGCGGTGGCTGCGCCGCCCCCCGAGAAAGCGCCGGCGGCAGCGCCGCTCTCTGAAGCTCCGGCTAAGCTAGCTAGCCTGCTACCTCCACCGCGCTCTCAAGCCCCACCTGCTTCCAGCTCTCCAGCCCGGCCGGATTCCAGGTCTGCGACTCCTGCTCCAGCCGCCTCTGACTCTGTGCCCGCGGCTCCGGCCGCCTCTGACTCTGTGCCCGCGGCTCCGGCCGCCTCTGACTCTGTGCCCGCGGCACCCGCCGCGCCTGCCCAAGCTGCACCCGCCGCGCCTGCCCTAGCGGTGCCCGCCGCTCCTGTGTCTGCAGTGCCTGCCACCCACGTGGTACCCACTGCTTCAGCTCCAGTGCCAGCGGTGCCCGCCGCTCCTGTGTCTGCAGTGCCTGCCACCCACGTGGTACCCACTGCTTCAGCTCCAGTGCCAGCAGTGCCCGCCGCTCCTGTTCCTGATCCAAGAACAATGTTTGGCCCTAGGCCCCGTGTCCCTAGGCCAGCAAGGCCTCCTGACTTTGCCCCCAGTACTGTGCCCAGGCTGTCCCCACAGACTTTTGCTGGTCCTGGGCACCCTCCTATGTTTTTGGTCCCCCTGTCTCTCCCTGTCCTGGTCCCCGTATCTGTGTTCGTTCATGTTCCTGTCCCCTTAGGTTTTTCTGTTCCTGTCCCCGTCACTGTGCTAGTTTCTGTCCCTGTAAGTGTATTTGTCCCGGTTCTCTCGTCCACAGTCCAGTCTCTGTCCCAGTCCAACGTCCAACCCCCTGTCCAGTCTTTTGTGCAGTCTCCGTCCCCTGTCCAGTCTTTGTTCATGTCCCCTGCCCTGTCTGCATCCCTGCCCGATGTACAGCCCTCTGTCCAGTCTCAGTTCTCGTCCTCTGTCCGGTCTCTGCTTTTCCCACCTCCCCAGTCTCCATTCCAGTCCCAGTCTGTATCCCCTGTCCAGCCCAATGTCCAGTCTCCGTTTATGCCCACTGTCCAGTCCCCTGTTCAGTCTCATTTCCCATCCCCTGTCCTGCCCAATATCCGGTCTCCATTTGTGTCTAGTGTCCAGTCTAACGTCCAATGTCCGTTCACGTCCTTAGTCCAGTCCCCTGTTCGATCTCCGGTCCAGTCCCCTTTGTTGTCTAGGGTCCAGTCTGTGTTTCAGTTTCCTGTCCCGTCCTTTGGCCAGTCTCCTCTCGTCTGTGCTCGGTCTTAGTCTTGTTTGGTATCCTGTTGTGTTTTCCACCCCCTCTTGCCCGGCTCCTGGGGATCTGTTTTTACGCGCCCCGGGAGTTGCGCGTTAAAGGGGGGGTTCTGTCAGGTCTTTAGTCTGTCTGCTTCTTATGTCTGTGTTATTCTCAGGTCTGTGTTTCATTCCCAGTGTTTTTCCACTCACCTGTGTTCATTTGTAGCTCTGCCCCTTCGTCCCAGGTGTTTCCTGTTCCCTGTGTGTGTGCACCTCTATTTAAGGTCCGTGTTCCATTTTCCCGGTGTCGATCCATGTACGTTTATCGTCTGTCAGTGCTCCATGTTTTCCCCAGTTTCCTCAGTCCTGTTTTCGGTAAATCCCTGTGTATTTTGTATTTGTTTTCGTTAATAAATCCCATTTTGTTTGCATTTGCGTCCGCCTCCGCGTCCTCCCTGCACCCGCACCTGACAGTACTATAACTAGCCAACCTTACATTGTACCGGTATACAACTTATTTACAGGTTTAGCACAGACTGTGGTTTAGCAGAGCGCACTGCAAAACACACAGCCCCTGAAACTCTTGGTTTCAACTGAAATTTAATATGTATTCAATTTAATTTGCTAGCTAGGAAGCTAAGCTACTTGAAACTTTCTGTCTTGAAGGGTTTCTAGCAAACCAATGGGAACACCATGCACATGAATTGAGTGACAATAAAAAAAACATTAACAATATAACTAATTCTGAATATCTGATATATATACATACAGCTCCGAAAAAAAATAAGAGACCACTTAAGGAGTTTCTTTGATTTGACCAAATTAAGAAAAAAAACTCTGAAATATAATTAGGAGGAAGATGGGATCACAAGTCATCAAACCAAGCTAAACTGCTTCAATATTTGCGCCAGGAGTGGAATAAAGTTATCCAAAAGCAGTGTGTAAGACTGGTGGAGGGTTATTCCACTGATTTTTGAACTCCTAAAACTTTAAGAATAAGAACCTGTTTTCTTTGCATTATTTGAGGTCTGAAAGCTCTGCATCTTTTTTGTTATTTCAGCCATTTCTCATTTTCTGCAAGTAAATGCTCTAAATGACAAAATTTTATCTAGAATTTGGGAGAAATGTTGTCCGTAGTTTATAGAATAAAGCAACAATGTTCAATTTACTCAAACATATACCTATAAATAGCAAAATCATAGAAACTGATTCAGAAACTGAAGTGGTCTCTAATGTTTTTCCAGAGCTGGTATAACATATAAAACAGTGAGGTTATTAATTTTGGTAATAATATGTCATAGAATGGACTTACTACTGGAAGTAGTAAAAGCTGGGTAACCCATATCTATTCACAACAAAAATACAAAATATTACCCAGAGCAAAATACTCCACATATGTACATGATTTTTTGTGTAATATGTGTGCGTGTTTGTGGCCAATTACACCCATTAGCTAGGACCGCCCCAGCAGTTACAGGATACCACTAATGTTTTTTTTTCTGCACTGGTGCCCATAATTTTAGAGTAATGCCAATTTATCAATCCAACTCAGAACTCATGCTTCCAAAATGTTTTATTCCTAAAATAACAAATCAACAACGTATTCAATATGAACAGATCATTCAGTCTTAAATTATTTTGCATACACAGATTAAACACATTATCACAAAAGAAGAACATTTAATTTGTTGATAAAATATGTCAAGATAAAATTCATACTTCCTTTTTTCCAAAACCTCCTGTCACTAGAAAAATGCTACAAATTGATAATTCTAACAGTTTCCAAACTGTAAGGCACATCCGCTCGGGAAGATTCTGTTACAATTCACTTTCAAGTAAATAAAAACACATCCAATCTCCCACACGTCCCATATAGTGTCTGAATCTTCTGATGTACAAAATGTACAGCAAAGTAGAAAAATTCATTTATTTATGTAATTAGAAAAAGAGTAAAAGTGGCTTGCAAAATGTCCAGATACATCCTGTATATACCGAGTATAAATTACTAACTTAATTACTAAAAAAACTAAACAAACGTACTTCAAAGCTGTGAAAAAGCTTTACCAAACCCTATCAAAATGAACATTAAAAAATAAAAAATTTGATGCCGATATAAACAGTAAAAATGTGGCTACAGTTGGCTTGACATACACAGACTTTTAACTAACGAGTAATGCAGCCGAACCAAAATCAAACCACTGCACTGAGGTTATTGTTATTATTTAAACTACTGAACTAAACAGAACCTTTTTAACATAACATGATTTGTTTTTTAATTCAACAGTCGTAGAACCTAAATATATGAAAATATAGTTGTAAATGTTTTATACAGACATATTTAAATGTCTTATTTTTTTCAGATGTATTAACATTCTTGTGTGCATACATTCACACCTACAAGATGACATTGTGGCAGTAAAGAGTACAGTCTGTAGTGTGTTAGCACTGCTGGCAACTGGACACTTCCAACGTCACTAACATGGCATTAGCAATGCAGACAACCAGGCTCAGCCCTTAAGTCCTCCCACTGAACGGGTCTGTGGTCCCAACTACGGTTATCTAACCATGCTGAGAAAATTGGGTCCAGCCCGGTTTGTAAGTGTTCCAAGCCAAAACGTGTCAAAAAAAACTAGAGAGTAATTATTGTCTGCTCAGAACCACTCAAACCTGCAGTGGAAATGCGCTTAATTTGACCATCAACATTATTTCATATAAAACCCAGAAGAACCTTTATGGAAGTTTACTGGGGGGTTTAAAAATAGTTTAAATATGGTTATATTTGTGTGTTATAGTTATGGTGATACCTAGATACCTAGTTCTTTTCATCACCACTGTAAAATTGGTCTTTAGAATTGGTAATATGAAAAAAAAAAGCAATAATTAAAAAAACAACAAAACAATTAGGTTACCAAATCGAGCATGATTAATTTGATTAGACTTCTGAATGTCTGTTTCGGGTCATTTTCGAGTAATTGTCCAGCCCTAGTTAGTAAGTTTCTTACAGCACAACAACAAAACTCAAAACCCCCAAAATGAATGATTTCTTTACATTTTAAAGATTAAATTATGCAAATTTGGTCAAATTTCTCTTCAATATTCACAGAAAGTTATTGTAAAGAGCTTTTACTCCTACTTAAAAAGAACTCTGGTATGAAATGGACTTTGGGTGTATTAAAACATGATAAAAAGTACATACCTTTGTTGAATAGCCCACCTCTATTCTCCTGCAGCTTTCTGAAATCCATTATATTGTGCACTTTACCAAAACAGTCAACTGTTGAGCATGAATGAATAGGTAGGATAGTTGAGCAGATTGCAAAATGAATTCCTTGGAAATGCATGATTTCCAGCTTTTGCTGAAAATATCTGGTTACTGTCGATATTAGAATGCAAAGAACCAACAACAAATTGCATAAATATTGCTCAAAATGTTTTAGTATTCACGCTCGACGGTTGACTTATTGTGACTTAAATTTAAGATGTCGACGCCCGGAGATTTACCTTTGTTATTGGATGTAAACAGTGTTTTTAATAAACTTCTTGTGCACTTTTAAAGTTTTTAATGGCTCGTTTTAAATATCAGGACTCTCCGGATTCTACCAATAAAGTGTGGAGCTACTTTGAGCCTGGATAACGGTGGAAAAGGCGATGCATCTGCAGGGGCAAAAAATATGTCTCACTCATTCTAAAGCCTGTTTGGGCAAAGTGCACAAAATACATTGATCTCAGAAAGCTGAAGGAGAGCGGTGGTGGGCTATTCAACAAAGGTAAGTACTTTTTATCATGTTTTAATACACCCAAAGTCCATTTTACCCCGAAGTTCTCCTTTAATTTATCATTCGTAATGATGTTACAACAGAATAAAGAAATGGCAGCAGTCATTTTCAAATGATATAAAAACTAAAATAAAAAAGGAAAAACTGCAGCAACAAGGTTTTGTTCCTTGTATATAATAATAACATACACTAATATGTTTAGTCTAATAAAACTAAAAAAATAAAACTTAAATTACAAAGTTGTGGAAACCTTGTGGAAACAAGGTTTCCAGTTTAACACAACAGTAAGACACCTGAAACTTGCTGGAGTCTATACTGCAAGTGTCTCTTAATGCTGCTGTGCAGCCATTAAAAGTTTAATAAATAAGTGTCCCTCAACAACAGGTTAACTATTAGTATTACAGTATTACTACATAACATCTGTTGCATGTGTGTCACCTGGAGTAAACATTGTTTTGCGCAAACATTTTCACAAAAATTTACCTATTTTATCCTTTTAGACTAAATTAGCATGAAGAATGGATTTATTCGTAAACTGTAAAAGACTATATCTATATACCATGGCAAATAAATGAAGTTAGCTTAGTTCTCATCTTATACACTATGAGCTCATGAGATGTTTTTGCAGGTTCCTGTCTGATTAGGTGACTCAGCAACTTGGTTTAAACCATTAAACCAATTCATAAATTATAATAAAGATAGGAACTTCAAACAGCTCCCTTACAAAAACCAACCACAAACCATCTGTTGACTCTGAACTAATCAGGCACAGTCACTTCAAAACCTGATAGTCAATCTACTGGTCCCAGATAAACTAATTTGATCAAATGATATCAAATGCTGATGATGACTGAGCAATGGATCACAAAGCTGATAACAGTATGTGAACACTGTTAAGAGGAGCAACAGTGCAACCAACATTAATCATCCATACCCACTCCATCAACACCCACACCCCCAGCCCTCGCTGGCCACGTCTTTGCTGTTGAGTTTAAAGCTGTCCGTCACGTTGTCGTTGAACATGGGCCCGCCATGTCTCAGGATCAGCTCAGCTGCCATCTTGTTAAAGGCCTCATCTACATTGCTGGAGTCTTTGGCAGACGTTTCGATGACACTAATAAAGTCTAATTGGTGAGCCATTGTCTGCGCATCCTCGAAGGGAACTTCACGCTGGTCAGTCAGATCTGTCTTATTACCTGAATAACAGAACACACCAAAGCATAACCAACACACATACAGTTGCAAGAAAAAGTGTGTGAACCCTTTGAGATTACTTGGATGTCATAAAAATAGACAAACACAGTCTGCTAAAAAAACATTATATGTTTGTATGGTTTTAATTGAACACAGCATGTTAATGTTCACAGTGAGGGGAAATGTATGTGAACCTTTGGATTTAATAACTGGTTGACCCTTCTTTGGCAGCAAAAACCTCAACCAAACGTTTCCTGTAGTTGCAGATCAGACCTGCACAACAGTCAGGAGGAATTTTGGATTATTCCTCTTCACAAAACTGTTTCAGTTCTTGGGATATCTGGTGTGAATCGCTCTCTTGAGGTCATGATGCCACAGCATCTCAATTGGGTTGAAGTCAGGACTCTCCAGAAGTCTGTCCTGTTGCATCATCCATCCTCAGTTGGTGGACAGATGGTCTTAAGGTTTCTTGCAAAATGTCTTTGTACATTTGGGAATTAATTTTTCCATTGATGATAGCAATCCGTCCAGGCCCTGAGGAAGCAATGCAGCCAGGTTTTAATGATGGTGTGCTGTGCCTTTTTTCTCCACACATAGCGCTGTGTGTTCCTTCCAAACAACTCTATTTTGGTTTCATCTGTCCACAGTATATTTAGCCAGTACTACTGTGGAACATCCAGGTGCTCTTTTGCAAACTTCAAATGTGCAGCAATGTTTTTTTTGGGCAGCAGTGGTTTCATCTGTGGTGTCCTCCCTTTAACTCCATTCTTGTTTGATGTTTTCCTTATTGTAAATTTGTCAACAAAGAAATTAGCATGTGCCACAGATCTTTAGCTGACACTCAAGGATTCTTCCTCACCTCATTGATCATTCTGCGCTGTGCTCCTGGACACATATGTAGGGCTTCTGAGAGCTCTTTTGTGTGAGGCATGATTCACATCCAGCAATGCTTCTCAAGAACAGCAAACTCAAAACGGGTGTGTGTTTTTATAGGGCAGGGCAGCTTTAACTAATACATCAAATCTCATCACATCATGGCTCCAATTAGCTCTAAGAAAAATCATCACAGTGTGTTTGTCTATTGTTGTGACTTAGATGAAAATCAGAACACATTTAATGACCAATTTATGCAAAAAATCCAAGTAATCCCAAAGGACACTACAAAACAAAGTTGGACAACAATGCCATGATGACAGCTGTTAAAGGGATAGTTCGGTATTTTTGACATGAGTCTGTATGGCATCATCATAACCAGTGTCGTGCATCCACACCGACTTACCCCCCACAGCGTCCTGTGAGCCGAGTTCTTGTCCAGTTTAGGTCAAAGCGAAAGTAGTCCGGCATGTTTGCTGGGGTCAGGAAAATAACTCCTTTTTCTTCCCAAAGCAGTACGGTTTCAAAAGAGTGATTTATTTACATCACAAAAAACTAACCCTGCAAAAGTCACGCCTCGTAAATCACTTGGGTCCTACTTTCTCTCGTTCCATATCAATGCGCGCAGCGCTGCAACCTGACAGCTAGCCTACGTGTTTGGGTCGCTTTGTTTACTTCTCGCTTGTTGACGCGTGCGCAGCTCGCTGTCAGAATGACGCGCACTGATACGAAATGAGAGAAAGTAGGACCCAAGTGATTTACGAGGCGTGACTTTTGCAGGGTTAGTTTTTTGTGATGTAAATAAATCACTCTTTTGAACACGTACTGCTTTGGGAAGAAAAAGGAGTTATTTTCCTGACCCCAGCAAACATGCCGGACTACTTTCGCTTTGACCTAAACTGGACAAGAACTCGGCTCACAGGACGCTGTGGGGGGTAAGTCAGTGTGGATGCACGACACTGGTTATGATGATGCCATACAGACTCATGTCAAAAATACAGAACTATCCCTTTAAGCATGGTGGTGGTAGTATGATGGTTTAGATATTTTGCATCATTAGGGAACCATGCTTTCACTGGGGGGGTTGCATTTGTATATTAGTCAGTAATAAGTGTGACTTAAATAACATAAAAATCACAAACGTTTGGACATCAGGACATCAACTGACTGACCTATTAAAAGGGGGACGATGTTAGTGCCACCATACTTCTTGACGTCCTCCATCCACTTGGGCACAGACATGAAAGTGGACTTCTTGGTGATGTCATAGGTGATGATGGCACCATTGGTGCTGCGATAATAGCTCTGGGTGATTGTCCGAAACCTCTCCTGTCCTGCTGTGTCCCAAATCTGCAACTATTGAAGAACAACAGCATCAGCTCAAGGAAACATTACAGTGCTGTTTTAAGTACATGTATTTAGCACACTGTAGCTGCATTCAGGAAGCGAAGGTTCTCATTTTACTAAATAAATATCAGCTGATATACAAGGTTCATGACTAGGGATATCCCATATCGTAATGTATGCAATAACATTGCAAAAATCCTGACACAATATAAAACTCATTGTGATATAGCAATATTCTTAAAAGTGGCATATTTTGTGCTTGTTTTGCTATCTGCTGTATTCACTTTTAATTGTTTGCCATTTATATAAATGCAGTAAATGTCCTGTACCCGTAGGCTTTTGTTTTTTCAGTACTTTATTTCTTATCTATACACTATATTATACAAAAACAGGGTCTTGGTAAGTAACAGTTCATGAAATTGATGAAAAAGTTACATTTTGTCATAACACCAAAAATATTGTTATCACATAAATACCCTGAATTATTGTGATATTATTTTAGGGCCATGTTGCCCACTCTTCACCCAGCACTAAGTGTAAGTTAGAATCCTTGACAAAAAAATAATGAACCCCAGATTGCTACAAAACAAAATGAAAATGCAACACTTTTTGCCCGGTTGCCAGATTTATTGCCAATTGAACATTTACAGAACTGAGATTCCAGCTGTGAGTAAGTGTGCTGGATGCAGGATGCAATATGGATCCTGTATGCCTCCATGTCCAACCACATCTCATCTTGTATTCAAGCTAGAGGCAGTCAACATATTCTCTTTTTATTTTACAATTGTTTTCCCTAATAACATATATTATTACACTATAATAATGAAATCATGTACATATTTAATCAGTAAATAGTTTCACACATATAAAGCTTCATTACATTAAACAAATGTACTTAGTGTACAATTTATTTTACTAGACCCAGGTCTGAACAACAACCACTACAATAAGTGCTGACATTTCGCTGAGTCATCTGTTAGGACCTGGTGGGCATCCATAGTGGAACGACTACACATGGTCCGCTCAGTCCCTACCATCCACAGGGTCCAGAACTAGTAAACACATCCCTGTAAACCCAGAACTTCAGTGCTCAGACTGTGTGGTTAATTATTCACTAAATCACTAGTAAAAAAAGTGCATGCCATTAAATCGGTACACTGCTGTGTCTTTTAGGCCTATAGGATGAGTAAGCCCTTACACTCCACAATGAAGAAAAACTTTTGTAAGAAAATACATTATGAAGCACTGAATCAACATCAATGCAAAATGACATGGCATTAAAGGCATTTTTTCTTGCTGATTTTTTTAGTTATGTCTGTGTGTAACATTAACACTGTCTTGTCTATCATTAGACTATAATTAAAATATGTAAACACAATTAACATGACAGCAAACCAGTATCAGTGTATTGTAATGTGAAAAACTGGATCCATTTTTTTAAGCTATGGACATAAACCTATGGATATTTGGCTGTGACTTTAACAATGCTAAGAGTTTACTGGAGTCATATAACTGAACACATTCCACAAACAATACATGTCAAAATGTCTATATGTTTAAGTTCTTAATAGACAAAGCTTTTCATGTGGTGTCCCAATATATTGCTATTATACACACGTACTTTTCAATGTAACTCTTCAACGTCCACACACACAAATACATGTATTTCATATTTTTTTAAGACATTTTGCTATGTGTTTTTGTGGCTGCCACAACATATATGAAGAATAAAGCTGACTGAGTTGCATAACTTGTCTATTGAACCTGTCGTGCCAACTCGACTCAGTACGTCAACAACTCCCTCAGGCTGTAAACAAAGCTATTTATTTAGGGTTTTAAATGTTTAACACAACATACAGCTATTGAATGTCCTTTACTTACATTTTGGCTTTTAACAGCACACGAAGAGGGCCATTAAATCATTACATCCTAAAACGTTTGCCTGTTATTGGAACTCTACGTTCCACCTTAAATGCTCCCGCAGACACATATAAGAACAGGCGCAAAAGACTAGAGCGTAGCTATGCGGAATATTTAAGGTGGAACGGATAATAAGAACGAAAGGGGAAACTTCACAAGCTTCAGAAGGACTTTTAATTTGTCAGCGCTTCGAAATGATTGCCAAATGACAACTCAACCGTTTTCCAAGCCAAAGCTGCCCACCTTCACCCTCTTTCCCTGAATGTCCATCGTCTTCATGGTGAAGTCCACCCCGATCGTGTTGCCCTGCCGCTCGATGAACGTGCCAGTCTTAAACCGCTGGACCACGCAGGTTTTGCCCACTCCGACATCCCCGACTAAGACTATTTTAAAGACGAAATCGTAGCTGTCGTCCGAGTCCACCAAGGACATTATGACCAGGAGTCTGCCTGTCTTTTAGTGAGCTGTCACTTTAGGAGATCGTCAGATTAGGACAGGGATGTAAACCGACGTGGACACCTGTAAAAAAAAAAACGTCAACTCGGAACAGCCTAACCGGAACGTGCTTACTCCACCCGTATTCAGGAGAAGCCCCGCCCTCCTTTAATCTAATTGGTTAAGAGTTCATGAAAACACGACATGATTGATTAACTTTACTTAAGTCATTTTAGCTTTTTCATTTTAGATTAAAGAAATAAGTTTGGACTCAACAATTTGAATGACAAAAAGTAAAGTAAGTTAAATTCTTTATTAAATACTACCTGTTAAAAAAATTTGGTCTGTTTAAAAAACATGTTTAGGCACTGTTATTTTTGTAAACTGTTTTGGAAAAAAAAGTTTTGTATTTGGCAAGTGATCATAATAATGCCGAGCTTTCTCAGTACTTGGAAATATTTTTTTGGTCTTAATATTTTTTGTAAAAATACCAAATATAAAAATATTAGTTTAATAACAATAATTTTAAAATGCTACATGTGTCACTATAAATGTAAAAAGGTTAACCCATTTATACTTGATGTTAGACTATATCAGAACAGCACTGTGTAAAATTAAATATGAGTACACATTTAGATAGATAGTGAGCCGACAAATACTGTGCAAAATTCATATTTTTTAGTTAAACTCATTCATTTATTGTAACTTCTTTAACATGTTTATTTTAATTTTGTCAATATATATTTGTAATTTTTGTAATTTTGTTTTTATGCTATCATATAGTAGGAGGGACGATGGCAATAGCCAATCGCAACGACAGTGTGGCGGGGCCTATACAAGTACAGGTGGGAAAAAAAATAAAACTACTTGCTCAACATTGTTTAGGTATCCCAGTGCGCCGCCTGACTGATTCACTCGCTTAAAATCAAATGACACCTTTAAATTATTTAAACTTAAATAGCGTTAACAATTCAACACAGAATAATAACATACTCAAACATATAAACCACAAATAGTTACATACATACAAACAATACTTTATTAAATTCATAGAAAAGGAAAAACAACTAAAACAGAAATGGGGCATTACACGATTGGATTAAATAAAGCTGTATATAGTTGTAAATATAAACAGACTTCACAGTGTAAATTTAATAAATAACATGTATTTAGCTTTAAATGAAAACAAACATAAACACAAATAATTATAAAACGGAATAAAAAATATAAAAAAAAAATATCGGGCTTTAAATAAATAATATGAACATAAATAAAGCATAATGCAGTAAATAAACAGTAAGTTGATTTAAATAACAAAAACTAACAAAAACATTGAAAAAATGTTTTCTTTTTATTTTAATGTAAAAGTCGCGAGCTGGCTGCGCGTGCGCTCTGCTGCGCTGGGTGGTTGGTGGAAGTGACGTCAGGGGCGGGTAAAGTTTAAATCGGCTGCTGGAGGCGAGAGGCAGGTAACTAATAATCTGTGTTTCTGTAAAGAAAAACTGAATTTTATTCCATTTACAGCGCTTAAATTGCCTGTAGACATGGCTGAGGTGAATTCTGAAAAAGATGGTAAAGCGATATTATGTGTTTTAAGTCGTTTTAGTGAGTAAGAGTTAAAGGCAGTAATTTTGACGCAGCTTTAGTTCTGTAACGGCTCTCAGAGCGCAGGAGTTCAGATCACTGACACACTGAACATTGTCTGACTGACTGTGAGACATTACTAACTGTAAGATACTTCTACTGTAGTGAAATAGGCTCTTTAACTGTGGGAAGAGTCTATAAAAATAGCTATTTAGCATTTTTCAATTTCTATTTTCAGCAATTTGCTAATTACTGTATTTACCTTTAGTTTGTTGTTAAATTCGCTAAGCTTTATGAAAGGTTTTTGTTAATCTTTTAGTTTATTTTGTTGTTTTCTTAGTTAGACCATTAGCTCTTATTTTATATGAAATCACGGTTTTGGTAGGTTATTGTTTAGGTTACAAAACCTAATAAATAAATAAAACTCTTACATTTAGACTGAATAAAAATAATTTAAATCTCAGTAGGTAGACATTTGTTTCTGTCAGAAACCGGTAAAGTGATTTTCATAGTTTACATTTTTCCTTAACTGAAATACGAGAAGGTCATGTTTAATGTCAAATCTGCCTGTCAGGTTGAAGAGGGCTGCTTATTTTATTTGTAAGTAACATATTTTTTTTGGAATGAAATGTAAAGCAAACAATAGCTTGCACATAATGCTGGATGGCATAACCAAAAATGTATATTGCGTTTATTTTTTAATAACGGTTTCACAGTGTATCATGGTGTTTGTATTCTTTATTTATAGTTTTTGCATGACTGGGCTTTCATATATGTTTAGCCCTATCTGGACGGGATTCGTTTCTCAGGGGTCCTGGGGTAATTTTTTTATTTTATGGGGGTCCTCTGTGATTTTATTCCCGTCCAGAACGACCATGTTACATGTTTTTCTCAGATGTCCTCTGAGAAAATTACAGGCTGAATTACCTACTGTTTTTTACTGAACTCCGTGGTCGTCCGATAATTTTAATCTCGTCCAGATTCATGTCTCTGAGTTTGGTCACCTCGCGTTTAATAAAATAGCTATATGTCCACTGCCGCGCACCGTAATTACACTTTGGGCACGCGTTTTCATGGAGACCCATGTAAACACAACAGCAAGTGGAGGTGAAAGAGCTACTGATCGCAATGGTATGTGTGGGAAAGCCTTACATTGCAGTCTGGATGAGTTTTATTGTAGAAGTGTGAAATATGTTTCCACATACGTCCCCCTGAGAAACTAATCTCATCCGAATAGGGCTTTAGTGACTTACTGTTCTGTTAGAAGTACATATAATATAAAAAAACAGCTAAAGAATGAATACAATAGACCTTAAAAAGAGATGCGCCAAAAACTTTAACACAGCCTCCGTTTCAAAAATAAATATTTGAAATAATTCTATAAACACTGTATATGGACTTAAAATGCTACAAATGTAAGTATTTAAGAGGATATTTCTCAAAGGTTCTATTGCACAAATACGACACAAGTTTTTTAACAATTTCCGAAATGTTCTTATTAAAGCCATTAGAGGCATTACAGTATTTAAGCAGCTGTTAATCAGTTCCCTGTATTCTCTAGTCAACAAATAAATTCAGTTCAGTGTGCATTAAAATGATTCTTTACTCTACAGTATTATCCAAAAGGGCTATAGTTACTCATATTGCAAGGAACAGCAGCAGCAGCTCCAGGAGTTCTTTTCTCATGTTTCTTCAGGCATGATGGAACGCTTGACTCCACAGAGCTGAGCTACCATTACTACAATGTGTTGGCTTGTGCTAACTGGCTAGCATTAGCTAGCGAGCTCTGCTAATGTGCTTCTTTAGCTCTCCACAGCGCCTCTAGCGCTATAGCGTTATGTAAAAATTGCATACGGGTTCTCATCATTTTTTATTTTTATTTTTAATTACCTTCCGGTTCATCCTGTATACCGCCCAGCACTATGCGAAAGATTTGATTGTTTGCTGCTGTTTTCCTTTTTTACTCTGATAAAAACACTCATGCAGTGAGCAACAGCAGCTGGGGCTCCTTCTCATTCTCATATACATAATGTTTCTCCAGGTAGGACAGAGCAAGACAAAAGTTTGACTCCACAGAGCTGAACTAGCATCACTCCAGTGGGTTAGCTTGTTATGCTAACTGGGTAACGTTAGCTAGCGAGCTGTACCAGTATGCTTCTTTGGCGGTGCTGTTCTACGCAGCGCTCCGTAGCACCTCTAGAGATATGGGGGTATGTGAAATATGCATACTGGACGGGAAATAAAATCCCAACACTAAATGCTCATCGCTTTAAGCGGTGCCGTCTGTTTACAAATAAAAAAAAAGATATATATATAAACTAAACATTGTATTTGAGAATCGGTCATATATTTGAAGAATAGCAAGCTATTTTTCTAATATCCCAGCCCTACTTGAACATTTCAAAATAGGAAAGCGTCTGATTAAGGACAACAAGACTATATAACTCTATAACTATGTCTTGCTATCTTAAAATAATAGATATTTTTTCAAAATGACATTTCTCTTGTTTATTTATGTATGTAGGTAGGCATGTATGTTAGTATATAGAAATGCAATCCAGTGACCCAATACTGCTAGTCTAAAAATCCACTCAGTTCAGTCATGTAATCATATGCAGTTTATATTATGCAAGAGTCTATATATAAATATATACTGTATACATAATATATGTATATATGTTAATATTAATGTTAAACAAGTATTCACTCCTTTTCACAGCTGCAATGGAAAACACATTTCCCGTGTACAAAGTCGACGCTATTGTGCAGTTTTTCCGCACAGATGTTTTAACGGGCCAAGAAGCGAAGCACTTCGCTAAAAGTGATCTCACTCCAAACCCCAAGGTGAGCTGGACTGCTCAAGGTGACCTTTTTCTTCCAGCTTTAAAAATATGCTTTATCTATTGCTGTTACTGAGATCTGCTCATGCTTTTTCTTGCAGGCAGATGTTATACAAAGAGTCTACATGAGGGTGCTACAGCTTCTGTATGGTTTCCGTCCTGAATGCCATTACCTGGTAAGTTTGACATAGAAAAAACTATTTAACAATGGGTGTCTTAATGTCATGGTTTTCTGAGAATTCAAAGAACAAGCGGTGTATCTGACAACTGTTATTCATTTTAGTAATTAGTTTTATTAGTAAATTATTGAATAATTCTAAAATCTTTGAATAGCAGTAATAATGCAGATGGTTTTAATTCAATTTTGCTGTTGTTTTTTACAGGCACCTCTATCTGAAAACATCCAGTGTATGTCTTTGTATGAATATGCCACTCCAATTATGAGTGTCTACTTGTCCATGTAAGTGCAAATGTTGTTGCTTCTCTTCTTTTTGTTAAAGAATGTAAATCAAATTTTGTAGTAAAACTTTTGGCACTTTTGTAGGTAGGGATACACAATGATCTCTATTTTTTTTTTATCAGCATCAGCTGATACCCTCTCACATGTTTATTGTATGCTAAAAAATGCTATGATAGTTGGCTAACACTGGTCCCTTTATTAGCCATATATGTGTATATCAGCATAGTCAGATATATACATGTGTAATATCAGCATCAGCCTGGATTTTGCACATCAGTGCATTCCTAGTTATAAGTAATGCTGTATTACTTATACAGCATTAAACGATATTAATCAATATCTTTACGTTTAATGAAATGCCAATATTGGTGATGTTTTGTCAATCATTTTTGGTTTGTATACACGGTACAAATTGATATGTTTTTCCTTTCAGGTGCCAGTTTTTACCGATGTGTCATGTGTACGACTTTTCACTGAATGACTTGCTCAATCCAAGTAAGTGAATATGAATTTTCATAGCCAATGTTAAAGTTTGGGACTGACATGAGCTATGGCACAAGACAGAAACTAGTGTCCTGTCCCATTAATTTAGCCATGAACCAGAGAAGGTAAAGAACACCACACCAAAGTTTTTGTTTGTGTATTTCCCTTAATATATTTGTTTTATTATTATTATTATTATTATTATTATTATTATTACAGAGCCAAAACGCACAATCACCATCCTGAGTGGCATCCAGAACTTTCTACACTTTAGGAAACAGAGGCTGGAAATAATAGCAGGGCATCAGCAAGCTTTTGTAAGTATATAACATGCTATATAAATATATATATCCCCTGATCCCACAATAAAAGCAGTAATGTGGCCAAACCTAAGATGGACATTTTTTATACTGTTTTCTCAAATATTAATTACCCAAGAGCGGTGTCCAGATGTTGCTTTTATTTACTTTAATGTAGCTATGAGGTCAATGTAGCAGATAATAGAACCATAAATATTGCTAATTAAAAATCATTGTTAAACTGCATCATGGGCCCGTTTTTGTTGTATAACACCTAGACCTGTCATAATCTTTATATCATCAACTAATCATTGTTCATTTTGCTGACCTCAATACTACTGATGACTACTTGGTGAGGAGATCCAGTTAACATGAAAGAGGTGCCATGTGATATAATTACATGACTTTGTTTGATGGCTTGTGACTAGAAAGAAATATTTGCCAAATGTTTAGCAATTCTAATTTAAGAAAGAATTGTAGTGATTGTTTAATTATTATCAGAACTATAGATGAATGTGACCTCAGTATAGTAGTTGTAATGCTGTTTTATTGGCTTATTTCTAACTACAGCGGGCAGACATGGATAAACTTCAGGCTTGCAACAAAGGAATTAAGGATGCTGAGAAGATGATTGAGAAGCTGATGTATGTACTCAACCTCATCTTAAAATGATATTTGCAGCTCTGGAAAAACTTAAAAGACCACTACAAAGTTTTCAAAAAAATCGATATCTCTACATGTATGACGGCAATTAATTTCCAGTGTCAGTTGAATTGTAACCCAAGTACACCTTATTTTACTTAATGTGCTTCTGATTAGGTAGTCACCTGAACCAAAACTTATTAAATAAGGAAAAGTATAAAAAAAAAAAAAAAAAAAAACACTGCTGTAGTCATCACAATCCTCTTGCAATAGGACAAGCTGGATGGCAAAACCAGTGCTAGGAATAAGTCTAAGGTAATTGGAATGAAAAAAAAAAAACTATTAACCATGCCAAAGGAATTAAAAAAAATGTTTGGGTGAGGAGAAAAAAAGGGCTAAATTCTGGCTTTACAGTCAGAGGGATACAGTGAGTGTCATGTTGCCTCCATCCTTAAAATTTATAAGACGGCAGTTCATTACAACAAGGTCAAGCTGCAGACATTGGGGACAACAAAGCTACAGACTGGCAGCGGCAAAAACGACTCTCCACTGACCAGGATTACAGTTATCTTATTCGAATGACAGTCAGCAACCACAGGATGACATCAAGCGACCTACAAAAGGAATAGAAAATGGCAGCTGGGGTGAAGTGCACGGCAAGCGCTATTCGTAACAGGCTCCTGGAGGAAGGGCTCAAGTTATTTAAGTTAATTAGCTAGAAAAAAGCCTTTATTCAATGAAAAGCAAAGGAGAGCCAGTTTGCAAGAGAAGTTTGCAAAAGACCATAAGGAGTAGACCAAAGAGAACTGGAGTAAGGTCATCTCTGATGAGTCCAATTTTTAGCTTTGCCCAACACCTGGTCATCTAATGGTTAGACGGAGAGGTGTACAAGCTGCAGGGTCTTGCACCCACTGTGAAATTTGGTGGGGGATTGGTGATAATCTGGTGATGCTTCAGCAAGACTGGAATCGGGCAGGTTCATCGTTGCGGAGGATGTATGAATCAAGCCACATATAGTGTTATCCTGGAAAAAACATTTACTTCCTTCCACTTTGACAATATTCCCCACCTCTGGGAACTTTTTTTTTTCTCTCCTCGTTTTTCCAGCATGACATGCCACACAGCTAGGTCAATCAATGTGTGGATGAAGGACCACCAGATCAAGAGAGTGTCATGATCAGCCCAATCTCAAGACCTGAACCCCATTAAAAACCTCTGGAATGAGGAAGATGGACAGTCACAAGTCACGCTCAAATTTGAGGCAGAAGTGGCATAAGCTTACCCAAAAGCAGTGTGAAAGACTGGTGGAAAGCATGCCAAGAGGCATGAAAGCTGTGACTAAAAATCATGGTTATTTACCTAAATATTGATTTCTGAGCACTTCCTAAGTTAAAACCTTAGTATTGTTGTTTCTAAATAAATATGAATTTGTTTTCTTTGCATTGTTTAAGGTCTGAAAGTATTGCATCTTTTTAGATATTTTGACCGTTTCTCATTTTCTGCAAATAAATGCTAAATTTTTGTTTGGAATTTGGGAAAAATGTTGTCAGTAGTTTATAGAATAAAAGAACAATGTTCATTTTATATACTGTCATATACTTATAAGGAGTAAAATCAGAGTAACTGATAATTTTGCGGTCGTCTCTTTTTCCAGAGCTGTATATGGTATATATTTCCCAGCTTGCATCAGGGTTAAAGTGACAATTTTTAACTGCCTCCTGCAGGATTATCCCACCAGAGCAGCAGGCAGAAGCTAAGGAGTTGGCAGCTGCCCTCAAAGAAGTAAACAGTGCCACCACACAGGAGTCCCAAGAAGTGGTAAGTGAGTTCATGCTGTGGTTGTTGGTGATTTTAAAGGTCTAGTAAAGGAAGCCACAAAAGCAAGCTAATGTGCTAAGACCCTTTGCCTGTGTACCATGTAATGTCAAATCAGAATTATAATTAATCACAATCAACATTTTACCTCAATGACTTCATTAATGAGCAATTTTATAAGCTGCTTGGGATCATATGTAAGGCTATTTAGTACTTGGTTTATTTTATGTTATGTTTTAATACAGATGTTTCAATAATTAAACTGTATAAAAATACATAGGAGACAACTTGTGAAAGAAGGTGTGTGGAATATGCTAGCAGAATATTGCCTTATTTAATGGTCACTGCATTTTCTCTCTGCAGAGTGCCCTGAATGAACAGGTGGCCGAGTGCAAAACTGAAATTGCAGAAAAGTCACAGAAACTGGTATGTACAGATCAGTGATACAATTTGAACTTTTCAGTAAATGCATCCATTTACTCTTTAGGTCACATGAGATAGTTTGACCCATTTCACATGTTCCAGAATATTCCAGCAGAATTTATCATTGTATCTCAATCTTAAGGGATCTGTTTTCTTCCACAGAGCCAGAGGAAGTTAGAAGTGGCCACCCAGAAGGATGAGATCGCCAAGCTCAAGTCACAGATAGTAGAATCCCCCGAAGAAGTCAAAAATGAAATGGAGAAGATGAAGGAAAACATCAAGAACATAAAGAATTCAAAGGTAATTGTCTCTGCATTCATGAAAAAAGCTTTAGTTAGTGAAGTCAGGATGGTGAAATGTTCACCAGTCACCTCAATTCCAACTCTTCAGATCCCAAAAGTATTAAATAGACCTCATTCCAGAGAACACAGTTACACTACTCCACACCTCTGGTAGTTTTTTTCTCTAAAGGAACTATACACACCGGCTGTGCATTTGCATGTCTCTGTCAGAGATGGGTGCAACTTAAAGTAGCATTCATTATAATGCTCTCCACAAACGTCCAGACATAGTGTGGCAGTTTCCTAGACTAGGCTTAATTTCTGTCTGGAAACCTATGCATTAGAGCTTACATTGGGCCCAAAAAATCTGGCTTAGCCCCATACACTGTCCTTTTGAGCCCGAGCCTGATTTAAATCCCACATTTTTTTAAGTATGTAGAGCATTAATACTGAGCTTTTAAAAACATCTTTGGGCAGTTTAAATGTGCAAAATCTGTTTAGAATATTCAGAACACTAAAGAAGCATAGACCTTTTATTTAAAAAAATGTTTTTTAAATCTCCCCGTCTACTCTAATATAATTAACAGTGTTTAAGAATATACAGCACTTTATAAACAATTTTTTTTTTTTTAAGCATATAGCCTCAGTACAAAACCCATAAAACAGCAATGAGGCAATCCACTACAGTTGGCCTGGCATTTTGTTGGCCTGGCTCAGGTGCTTAATTAGAACAAGCGGAGGAGCTGATGTGTGCGCAGTGCTCACTACGTAGTTTCAGGGCTGTGATTATAACATTCTAACTTGTGTACGTTTTTTATTTTTTTATTTTTAATATCTGGAAGATCTCGGCCCGACATGGCTCGAGTTCGGTCAGGCCTTGGGTTGAGTTCGGGTTGGGTTCAGGCAGAGAATCTAAGCTCTGCTATGCATAATGTAACAGCCCAGCTAGAAATGGAGGAGACCGGGGTGCTGTTAATAATCAATGTGCTAGTTTTTAGATGGGGATTATTTTCATTTTTTTTTTTTGTCAATGGAAATCTTCTGTTCTGAATGCTGTGTAGTAGAACACTAGGCTTAGTCCCCAATAATGTGGCACTGATATTAAAAAAAAGTTTATTCTTATAAAGGTCTGGTAATAATGTAATGTTTATATATGTGTGCTTAATAATTATATAAAACAAATTCATCCATACTGGTAAATGTCTTATCTTGCTGGCAAAGTTTCCTTCAATTTCAGTGGTAGATCTCTCAGCTTTAGCAGAACTGCTGATCCCCAATCAGATCAGTCTTTTACTCTTTTACTACACATACTTTGGTTTGATGATTCTTAATCTCAGATGATTTATGGCCATTTATTAACAAATTAACACTAATATTCAATTCAATTTTATTTATATAGTGCTTTTTACAAAAAAACAGGTCCACGCCTCTTACGAGCACAGAAATATCAATTATTGTTGCGACAACAGTGGCAAGGAAAACCCCCCTTACATTTAAGAGGAAGAAACCTTAGGCGGAACCAAGACTCCTCGGGGTGACCCGCTCACGCTACATTCTATAAATGAGGTCAAAAACACACATTCACACACTGTTCTGTAGAGATGCTTTCAGGATGTCCTCAGAGACTTCATAAGAAAAGCGAGAAACTCTTGAGATAGTGCTGTAAGATACTTTACACAGACTTTTTGGTTAATATATTTACTTATTTCGCTAATTTTGTTTCTATTGAGGGCCTTTCTGACCTGTTCCTTCTGTCAACACTAGCTATATGTTTTCCACTGTGGGACTAAACAGATGATCTTAACTTAATAAGTGAGTTCAGTACCAATAACATAACTTTACAGAACAGCAGTGGTGTGTTTTAGTACACAGCAGAGTTAAACACCCCATCAGCTCATGAAAAATACATTAGCATTAAAATGCTGTATGGAGATCTGTGTGATCTTGTCTGCAGTTTACACATTGTGTTGTTTTTTTTTCGCAACGTCAAAGGAGAAATATATGGTCTTTCCTCTTTCTCCCTGCTGACACTGTCGAGTTAACATCCAGTCAAGCGCCTAAGTAACGACAGTTCACAGGCGAGTCTGTCCTCCCAGGTTTTGTATCTAATTGTGCGAGACGATTTATTCGTAGTTTTGATGCCTTTAGTGAGAATCTATAAAGTAAAGAGTCATGAAAATAAAGAAAATGCATTGAATGAGAAGGTGTGTCCAAACTTTTGGCCTGTACTGTATTCGGGAAGAATATTCCAGAGTTGAGGCGCTTTATAAGAGAAAGCTCTTCCTCCTGCAGAGCTTCTCTGAATTTTAGGAACTACTAAGAAACCAGCAACCTGAGATCTAAGTAATCACGGTGGTTCATAATAGGAGATGAGGTCTCGCAGAAACTCCGGAGCGAGCCCATGTAGGGCTTTATACGTTAACAGGAGAATTTTATAGTCTATGCAGAATTTGACTGGAAGCCAGTGCAGTGCTGATAGGACTGGACTAATATGCTCAAATTTCCTAGTTTTAGTTAGGACCCTGGCTGCAGCAATTTGAACTAGCTGAAGTTTATTTAAGTTACTGCCGGAACATCCAGACAGTAGCGCATTACAATAATCTAGCCTTGAGGTAATGAAGGCATGGACTAATTTTTCTGCATCATGCAGTGATAGGGCATTTCTTAGCTTGGCAATGTTACGTAGGTGTAGAAAAGCTGTTCTAGTAACATTTAGATATGTGTTTATCGAATGCTAGATCTGAATCTATAATAACTCCAAGGTTTTTAGCTGCTGAACCAGGTGTGACGGAGAAGTCAGATTTAACATTTAAGTTGAATAATTTATTTCTAACAGCTTTGGGGCCTAATAGGAGAACTTCTGTTTTATCACAATTTAATAGGAGAAAGTTGTGCGACCACAATTTCACATCTTTTACACATTCCTCGATTTTCTTTATTCTCACTATGTCATCAGGTTGCTATGAAGAGCTGCATGTCATACGCATAACATTTTTATGACTTTGCCCAGTGGGAGCAAATAAAATGTATAAATTGTCTGGATGGTTTTCCTGCTGTATCACTCAGCTCGTCTCAGTGAGGGCAGAAAAATAGAAGCAGCTACTGTATTTCTAACCGGAATGAATGAGAAATGCTCAGGAACAGAACAACACGATGTTGATGGTTATGCTGTACTTGATTTAAAATTGCAAGAAAAACATTGGGGGTGGGTTAAATGGCCCTAAATGCTGAAATTAGAGACCTCCTGGCTCAGAACTTAAAATGTGAGTTTAGGCACATAATCAGTACTGAGTTATGAAAGCTCCTGTAGGTTATAAACTAGATTTCTGGCATGTGTAACACTGACGTAATGGAACCAACAGCTGAGTTTAACAGTACGGAGGGCAGTGAGTTTGGAAAGCATCATGCTAATGTAGCATTCTTTATTTATGTGTTGGAACTGCTGAGTAATGTGTTTGAGCTCTTTATGACTTGTTTATCTGATTTATAACCATTACGAAAAAATTTTTATCATTTCATTAACCCTTATAATTATAGCTCTATTATAAAGTACCAAAAACGTGCTAAACCACATGGCAAGAAGAAGATAAGAGTAAGAGAAAACATACTGGTCAGATAAACCAATATTTTTGTGTGTGTTTTTGCATTTACTGTGACATGCAAATGTTTGGGCACTCCTGGTCATTGATTACTGTAAAATAGCTGATGCATTTATATTTTGATATATTGTGTTATTTTTTTTAATGCTTTCTGAGTTTTATTAACGCATCTGACTTCTACTTATATATTTTTTTAAATTTAGGAGCTGGCTGATGAGATGCTGGTAGACCTGCAGATCAAGGTGCAGTGTGCCAGCCAGGGGGAAGCAGACATCCAGGTCATACTGAAACAGCTGCATGACCTGCAGGCTAGCATGTGCAAGACCAACCAGCAGAAGGAGGAGGTAAAAAGTAGTGCACACATCCTGTCTGTTACCTAGCAGAGGGTTTGTTTGTTTTTGTTTTGTTTGTTTGTTGGATGTACCTACCAAATTCAAATAAAATAAGCTACCTAATGTGTTGGTAAATAGCTGTGTGTTTTTATAATATAATTTTAGATTCTGAATTGATGCTGAAAGGATTTGTGCAAATGTGTTGTGAAGAAGAGAGGTGTATGAGTTTACAGTAAGGGTGTAACTCTACAGAAAATTCACGGTTTGGTTCACACCTCAGTATAAACCCCACGGTTCAGTATGGTTGGTGGGAAAGAAATAATAGCCTAATCTTTATTAACTTCATAATAACAATGGAACTTCATTATAACATTGTTTTGTTTTTTGGGATGAAATGTTGTAACGGGGCTTAAGCTCTTTAATTAAATGCTTGAAACCAGGCATTTTAACTGCTTAAACTATAAATATTCTTCCTAAGCATATTACTGGATGCATTTTAGTTTTTTCTTTCTTTTAAGGAATATCAGCATTAGTTAAAATGAAAAAATAATAGTGGTGTCAATCACTTAAAAATTAATTAAAAACATGATTCATTTTTTTTATGCTGGAACGTGACTGAAAGAGAGAGACAGACAGAAGGCATGAGCGAAAAAGAGAGACACAGTACGAGCACCTGTGTTCACACTAGAAAACATCAGACGATTATTAATTTTTTTATGGCAGTGCAGCAGCGGTGTGTGGACAGTTTGAATCATCTGCGTTTCTGCTCGCGCTCTGCTTGTGTGCTCCAGCCTGTGAACCGTGTATTCTGTGTGTTTATGTGAACCGAACCGCGACCTCCGTACCGTGATGGATCGTAAAAAAATAAAAGTACCATTACACCCCTAATTTACAGACAAACGAGCAGTATATAGGTATATTGTTGTTTATTGTTAATTAATTTGTCAGAAAAGACTGATTCTTACCTGTTGTCAGATAGCTTAAAGTTAAATGCATTAATAGCAATGTTGTTAACAGGATTAGATCGCATAATTCTGTTTTTTTAAACCCCAGTTCTTTCAGTCATTACTCATTAGTAATCTTTTCTTTGTGAATAGGTCCAGAGCTTGGTGGCCCTCTCTGAGAACCTGCAGAAGGAGCTGAAGGCCCTTAGCAATGAAGAGGGTCAGATGAAGAGAGCGCTGGCCATGAAACTAGACAAGGAGTCCAAGCAGCAGATACGCCGCCAGAAGAAGAAGGAGCTAAAGGACCAGCATGTCCAAAGTATTATTGGGTAATTACTGATGCAAAGCTATTCATGCTTAGTTTTGTAATTTGAGTGTTTCAGGATAGAAACACATTTTGAATCTGTCCATAAATGTATCTGTGTGTAGTCTATTAATTTTTTAATTGTTTTTGTGCCAAGGCAATATGACAAAATCCATGAAAAACGGGAGGAAATTGTGGAACGGATAAAGCACATCAACTCAGAAACCCGGCAGTTCAAGGAGAAGATGCAGAAGCTGCGAGACACCTGCAACCAGAACAGTGAAAAGGCTCAGGTATAAATATCTCTCTATAATTAAAAAAATATATATTTACATGCATCTTATGTAGATGAGCTGTTATTAAATGTGTTAAAATGTGCTAGTTCCCTGTATGTCCAAATATTAATGCATTTAGTTATGTGTACATGCATGCACATACGCCCACTGCTTGTATAGTCCCTGAAAATAAATATTGCCAATAGAGTATGGGGCATGGGGCCATGCCTAATGCTATGTGTGGGATGGAGGGATATAAGCCCCGAGTATTCATCTGTGGATCAGGGGAACTGTATTCTCTTGAATAATGGATCTTCATCTTGTACTTTTAGTTTGAATGAGGTGAGGTGGTGATCATCAAACATCCTCACCTTACCCTCTTTCATATTGCTTAATTCAATCAAATCCTCACATCAATGCTTAAACACTTCTAGTCTAGTCCTAGACTGTAGAGACAGTTAGTCTAACATAAGCAGCACAAACTGTGTTTAAATACCGTATTTTTCGGACTATAAGGCGCACCGTATTATAAGACGCACTATCAAAGAACGCCTATTTTCTGCTATTTTTCCATACATAGGGCGCATCGCATTATAAGGCGCGTTAAGTGACACTAGAAAGGGTGCCTATATCAAAGTGAACAGGGGTGGCGCCATGTTTCCCTTCCCCCACCGGGGGTGGTCGCTTGCCGGTGGAGCGTCTCAGTATACAAAATATAGCTCTTTCAAAGTCAAACGAGTGCTGGATATTAATCTACACAGATTCCTCTCCTGAAAACTGTTTATTTGGGTGAGTAACGTGCTTCAGTTTATTTACAGTAAGCTTAGATTTCCAGATGTCCACTAAGGCTTGCTGCACCAGCGTTAGCATAGCTATCCGCTAGCACGCTAGCTAGTCACCTAAACTAGTAAAGTTAACCCAAACTTAAACGACAGCGTTACACTGAGTAATCCTGCGTGTTCTGGTAAGACAGTGAGATATTAGCTAGCGATTCGTCCCCCGTAGCTTGTTTTAACACTGTAAACAAGCAGATTACAGGCTGATAAAACTCACCTCTGAGAGAGTTAGCGCTTAGCATCTAGCTAATGCTAGCCAGGCAAAGCAGCACAGACTTACAGGCCGATAACTCACCTCTGAACGGTGAACGCTTAGCGATTAGCATCTAACTCTAATAATACTGCTCCAGCAGTATTAAAAGTGCTAAATTTAGAAAATACTGATCTCTGAACAGTGAAAAAGCTAGCTAGCTAAGCGGTTAGCATCTAGCTAATGCTATTTATTGCTGCTCCAGCCTCGGAGCGGCACGGCTCTGCACGGAGTGTGTGTTTATTGCTCCTTACACCTGACGGGTAAAATTTAGATAATACTGACCTCTGAACAGTGAATAAGCTAGCTAATGCTATTTGCTGCTCCAGCCTCGGAGCTGCACGGCTCTGGACTCTGTATAGCACTGAAACTCTGTATAACGCTGCACGGAGTGTGTGTTTACTGCTGCTTACAACCTGACGAGTAAAATTTAGATAATACTGATCTCAGTGAATAAGCTAGCTAGCTTAGCGGTTAGCATCTAGCTAATGCTATTGCTGCTCAGCCTCGGAGCTGCACGGCTCTGGACTCTGTATAGCACTGAAACTCTCTATAACGCTGCACGGAGTGTGTGTTTACTGCTCCTTACAACCTGACGAGTAAAATCCATACAAAAGGCGCACCGTATTATAAGACGCACTGTCAATTTTTGTGAAAATTAAAAGTTTTTAAGTGCGCCTTATAGTCCGAAAAATACGGTACCCTTTATTAAGAAATGATCAATGTGTGGGTGTATCAGTACATTTGTCTATATAGTGTATGTGCAGTTATTACAGTAAGTGAAGTTAATTGCTGTGTGTATAATAAGATTTATGATGCTTTATGACTTATTTTCTTTTCTTTTTTTTTCTTTTCAAATAAATGTATAGGCTATCTATGATCGTCTTCTGACCACACTGGAGCAGTTCCACAAGCGCATTGAGAATATTGTGGTAGAGGCCACTGCAGACATGACGAAAATGAAAACTGTGTTTTAAACTAATTTTTGTAGACACAGTTTTGAGGTATGCTTCCTTTTTGTCATTGTAGTCCTTTTTTGAATATTTCCATTTATGTGTGTGTGTGTATATTGTTCTACTGTAAATAATTGTGCTCCTCTGTTTTGTTGAATAAAATTCCATATCTTTGTTCGATATTGATGTGTGAGCCATTTATTAATTACATTTCCCAGTTGCTTTTTTTTATTTATTTGTCCTTTTTAACACGTTTTTCCTAATGAATCTGAGCCTTTTCCAACCACTCACTAAGGATTTTCCTGAACCCTTGCAATGCTCTACACTAGGAGTATGTGGACAAATGCATGCCTCCTCTGATACATGGGATGGTTGCCTAGCTTGTCAAACAAAGCAGTTATGCTGGGCATCTGGTTGGAGGAATGCGCCAGAATCCAAGCTCTGATTTCAGCCAGCATCACAATAAGAGTGAAGAGGGGACAGCACACCATTTTCCCACCCAGAGAGTAGATGTGTTCCTGGGCTCTGGCTGCTAAAGCTGAAGGCATATACCTTGACTCCATAGCCCTATAGCCAATTCACTAGTCATCTTTTTTTCAGCACTTTTGGTACATGGAATATTTTCAAGTCTGTGGTTTTAATGTTATCATTGATGGGTGTGTGTATAAGGGCAGTTGAGCATGCAAAAGTCACAAAGAAGGCTAATTTTATTGTGGAATCAAAAATACTTTTACTTCTGCTTTTTGAAATCAGGGAGCAAATATATACCAGCTTGTTCTTGTGTCAGGGGAAAACTTTAACCAAGAGAGGTTCAATAGTACATTAGACTTGCTCGTCCTTTAGTCCTTTATTTGCTAATGCATTAAGAAGAGTTTTAATGGCAACAAAAGATTTTTACATGCATTTTTGAGATCTAGGACAACATTTTAGATTTGAACATGTTACTCTTTTAAATGTATGTGATGGAATCTTGACTTTTATTTAAGCTTGTAGATTTAGTTGTAACTAAGCTTTCGAAAGCCCTGTTTTAAATGAGCTTTTCTTTGCTTTTTGTTCGGGAGATCACTGGTTTGAAACCGGAGCACAATTGGCCTTGCTCTCTCTGGGTGGGTAGATGGCGCTGTCTCTCTACATCACTCCAAAGGGTGATGTTCGCAGCACAAGGCGTCTGTAAGCTGGTGTATCGGAACTGAGTCGCTGAGCTTTCCTCTGAGTGCTGGCTACTCGACAATGCTGCATCAGCAGCAAATCGAAAAGAAGCAGTGGCTGACTTTGCATGTATCGAAGGAGGCATGTGCTAGTCGTCACCCTCCTGGTGTTGGGGCATCCCTAGTGATAGGAGGAGTCTTAATAACAGGGTTGTGTAACTAGCTGTGTGAATTGGGGAGAAAATGGAAGAAAAAATAAATAAATAAAAGAAGTTTGTCTGTGGACTGATTACACCTCAGCAGGCAGTCACTGTATCTGAGCTACTCAATCAGGACAGGCAGATCAATACTGACAGTCCTTTAAAAAAAAGTGATCCTCGCATTAAAATATTCTAAATGTTATGTGTTTTCTTATGCATTTTTTAAGCTGGAATAGGAAAAAAAATTAAATGCGACATAAATACATTCCCATTTAGTTTACAGAAGTTTAGCCACTCAACACTGTTATAAGTTGTAAGAAGTGTTAAGCTTGGATTGCTTTTGCAGAGCAGTCAATCAGAACAGAGTTCATTTATACATCACTAATAAAAAGCCTGTTTGATCTCTATTAGTTCAGATGTATATCATACATTGTTCTAGACTACATTATTTATGAATGTTGAAAACAGCATAGTAGCAAAACAGCCTGCTAATGTTTCTGTTTCTTTTGAACTCTGATGTCAGAATTTGCAAGTTCCAAATAGGGTCTGGCATTGCTACCAGTACTAACCTTGGATATAAAATGTGGGAAATATTGTGGTTGAATTTACCATGAAACTCCATTAAAGGATTGTCTAATCAGTTGTAACTCCCAATGTCTTTAAATAACCTTCTTTTTTTGGAAATGTTTTGAAATAATGTAAAATGATCAGAATGTTTTCTGACATCCTAATTCTGAGGTAATTTATACAAAATGCAGTAACACAAAAAAAAAGCTAGAATGGGTGTTCATATTAATTTTGACTACCACAACATTAAATAAAATTTAAGAAGAAATATAGGAAATGGGTTTAATACATTTTTGAATTTAAGTCTCAGGCCTCAATGTTCATTTTTCCATCTCTAATGTATTAAAACAATGTTGATCTCTCACGTCTACTTCCGTCACATCTATTTGCATTGATTTAATGTCAGGACTTCAGCAGTGTAATAATTTCAGGTGGGGTTAACCCTCTATGGTAATAGTTTTGCCCTTAGGCAACAAAGCAATGAAACCAATTTTTTGGTTATTATACCAATTCTACCATACCTTATTTTTTCTGTATATATTTGTTTATTTATGCTTAATATAATGTTACAAGTCATATCTATGCCCAATAGAATGAGTCATACAAGTGATTCATAAATAAAAATATGTAAATATGCAAGCATATGTTAAAAATTTTGTTTGGCTGTTCTTATTTTTACTATATTCTTCTTGTACTTTTACTAAAATAGTGTTTTTTCATTAGTTGCCTTTGGGCAATGTTATGCAAGTAGACCACTCCTGCATTGTTTGGGTGCTTCCTAGCTATAAAACATCTGATTCAAATGATCAGTTTGTTTTCAAAAGTCAAATTAAAACTTATATTTGATATATCCACAGAGACTCCCAGGCTTTTAAAAATTACATTTTTCATCCCAAAAATATGAGCTAAATTTAGGTTGCTTAAAGGTTGTTTTTTTCTGTCATTAACATTACAAGATGTAACGCAAATACAAAATAATAATGTTAAAAAATAATATTTAAGATGTTAAATATTGTTCATTGCTGTTAGAGATTTATACAAATGCTGTAGAAATTACCAAAACAAAATGCACACAAAATTATCACTTATCAATACCTATTTTAGTTTAATTTTATTATATCGTATCGATAAGAAATCGTATCGTCCATCATGTTGTTTTTATTTTTTTAGTTTCTCACCCGTTTTCCGACAAAGCCCGCCTCATCTTTGCTAGGAATGGCTGTTAAAAGTTTACAGTGATTATGATTATCCAATCAACAAAGCCAGGCGAAGAAGCGGTGGCGGTTGGGCGTGGGATCCGGATCATATTACAGTATCGGCGCTGCGCTCACCCGAGCTCCAGCCTCTCCTCTCGGCCAGCCATGGCGTCCGCTCTCCCCGCGCTCCTGCTGCTCGCTGGGCTCGTGTTTTTCGCCACTGCTGGTGAGTTTTACAGAGGGTTAAAATATTAAAATATGTTTTATGTTTATTTGACGTAAAGATAGTTAAATAATGTTAAAGTAACGTTAACAGCTGATCTAAAACATTGGGTTATCGTTAGTCGATAGCCATGGCTGTAGGACAACACAAGCTAAAAGCTAAAAGAACCCAAGTGTTAAACATAAAATTATGAAAAATGACAGTATACGTTTATTAGACGTGGCTGTCTAGGCTGTTGTTTAGTATTTGTTAGCTTAAGTTAACTGTTTATCCATATTTAAGTTCCATATGTTAGCTAGGTTAGCTATGTAGATGTGTTAGCTAGATTTTTAACTAGGTTAGCTAAGCTAGTTATCTTATTTGTGTAGCAACAGCAATAGCTTGTACAGACAGTAACAGTTACTACTGAAGGTACTATTTTCTTAGTACAGATACAAATATAACCTAGCTAGAACATGATCAACCTAATCTTAGCTAGTACAGACATGAGTCAGTAAACTGTATTCTTAGTTCAGATAAAAAAAATAGTAACATATTGACCAAACAAATTCAGAGGAGAGATGAAATATATAAACCACATATTTACACACAAAAACGCTTTTTGATTATAATGTGAAGAACTTTAAAAATGTCATATCTTCGATAAACCTATATTGTAGGCATATTTTTGTCCTGACTTGTCCTCGTGTTCTGTGGAATTCTGTAGCTGTCTAAACACGTAATTTCTTTTCTCCTGATCAGTTGAGTCATGCTCTTCTGCTTTCGTTTTCCTTTCTCGTGTTTTCTCTTGAACCAAATATAGTTGGCCAACCTTTAGTAAAGCTTTAATGACAACAGGGCTTGGCAATAATAAAAGTCGTCATCTAGCAAACTAACTAACCACTCACATTTCATTTTAGCTTCACATAATAATGTTTAAAACCAATAGATTTTGACTTTAGATGGTTTAAATACTACTTCTTAGGTCTGTCTATTGGCAAAAGCTTGATCTTTACATATCATACATACATATGGAAAGCACTAAAAACCCTACTACCTCACTGGACTCTATTGCACACTGTGTAATAGAGTAATTACTACCTCACCTGGTCTTTTTTGCACACTGCAAAATTTGCACACTGTCTTGTTATTTATTATTCTTTGTCTGTATGGTGTTGTATTGTCTGTCTGCACTTTTGTACTGTTGCACTATTGTTCTGTCTACACTGTGTTTATGTGCACCATGGTCCTTGGAGGAACGTTGTTTCGTTTCACTGTGTACTCTGTATATAGCTGAAATGACAATAAAAACCACTTTGACTTTTTTTGACTTGACATATGATGCAGTTTAATATACTTCTGATTAGTCTGTTGATTAAAATTGTAAGCAAAGTGATATATTGAGTTTTGTCCAAAAATCTAACCCAACAGAACCCGTGGTGGTGTAGGTGTTACAGACCCTTTAAAAGCTGTGTAAATTTCCTGTCTGTCCTTCACTTTAACTAACGAAGTTCTTTAATGAATCATACTGATCATCCTGAGAGCATCATTACAGCACAGTGTGTGAGTGTGTGTCTGTTCATCTCACCTTATTTACAGACTGTAGGAGTGCTGGGTTATTGCTGGAGATAAAACTACCTCATTTTAAAAGTGTATTATTTCTACTACAGCTCTGTTCCAACCATTTAAACATAATAGTTATGAAATGGTTTTGTTATTCGTGTTACATAATGATTTTAACCTTAAATTATTTACTGTCATGTTCCCACAGTAAAAAACAAACATGAATGAGTTGCTCACTGAATTTATCTGATTCAGTTTTTAAATTGGTATCAATATTCAGAAATGTGAATAAATGGACTAATGTAATCGAGTAGCACAAACTTTGCAAAAGCGGAAAAATAGAATGGCATTGCTATGAGACTTTCAATGTATGATAACCGTTTAAAAAAAAGTCACACATTTTATTAAATTACAGTATATTTAAAAATTATTATTTTTGTTGTTCTTATTCTTCTTTTTATTACCATACATTGACCCTTAACAGAATAAAAACATAAAAAATGAATATCATGTTATAACAGTTAATATTTAGATTTTTATTAAAGTTAATATGATGCTGACAGTTTATTACCCCAGTCTGACGTAATCAGTCTTCTGATCAAGTTCTGCTTTGTATCTGCATTTTATTTCCTCTGTGTACATTATTCTAGGCATAAATGTACTCATCTTACTTTCTTACTTGGCATCAGTTTCATCTGGGTTTTTTTTCAAGAGGTAATTAGGTAATTATATATGTATATTTACAGCTCTGGAAAAAAAAATCATTTTCTGAATCACTTTCTCTGATTTTGCTGTTTATAGTTATTTTCAGTGGTTCTCCTCCACCAGTCTTAGACACGCTTTTGGGTAACTTTTTGCCACTCCTGGTGCAAAAATTAAATATATAAATAATAATTTAAAATCACACACACACATTCTCTTTTAGTTCTATAATTGAATCATATTGACCTATTTAAATGGTTGTTTTCTGTTGTAGATTCGGACTGTGATGCCTACCTTACCAGCTATGGCGTCTACAGAGGATCGCAGGACTGCTCCTTCTATCAGTTCTGTTGTGGGACTTGTGATGAGAGATACTGCTGTTCTGATTACTCCAAAAAGCTGGAAGATGACTACTGCGCCTTGTAAGAAATTAAAAGCTCATTTTAATATAAACATTTAAGTTTAGAACTGTGTATTGCCTATCTTGTCCTTTTTTCATAACTAAAAATGATTTGATCATTTGAAATGTGAATATTTACAAAGTGCAGATGTCAGTTGAAATGCTAATTTAAAAAAAGTGGGATTGTTATAGAATGACGTAATATCAGAAAAACCTCTGATATCCAAAAATTGCATTGTAGTGTTGTGATTAAGCATTATAAATCTCACTATTGTATCTCAACATGTAATATCATAATATTGTATTGCAAAAATCAGTACTGCAATATTGCATCACAAACCATAATATTGAAAATGTTCTGTTGTTTTTTAAACAAAATAAATACAATGTTACTGTAATATAAATCATAATGTCGCAATATTGCATTGTACAACATAACAAGAGACTATTGTATCAACGTTGTTAAGTGATTTTATTTATTTCACTTCTCAAATATCACTGTGTTCATCTGCTATATGATATATTTAACTGGAATTGCTGATCTAAATATCCAATGATTGCTAAAGTAAAATTACGAACATTATCAGGGGTGCCCAAACTTTTTCAAACCACTGTATATATTGCCTAGCTCTCTTGTACATCTTGCTTAAAGGTCTCCTTCATCTAAAATCCATTTTTTTTATTCTTTGTAAAATAAAATAGTTCTCTTTTAGTTGTATTTGCATGCTGCATATGAAACTGTTCTTCAACCCCCATTGTCTGCAGTAGCTAACAACCAAGTCTGGAGCAGAGTGCACTCAGTGCTGCATCTCTGCAACTAAGCCTGGATCTTTGAAAACATTTTGTCCTTTGAGATTTAGAGCTGTAAAATTGACTGTAGGGGGAAGGCAGGTAGCGTTCTTTTCTGCAGTGCTGTTAGCCAATCAGAGGCAATATGTTTGCATGTATTAATATTCATGAGCAAGAGCCAAATCCTGTTTTCTTCAGAGACCTCTAATTCAGTGTTCTAAAGCAGGGTTAAATAGAAACACCAGAGCACCTTTATCACAAAAAAAGGCTCACATGGCATTAATTTATACTAGAGACCACAACTTAACATTTTACAATGAATGAAAAAATGTTGAAATTAAACCTTTAATATTTTCTATACTCTAAAACATTACTGTTTGAGTTTGTAACAAAAAAAATATAATACATATGAAAACAAATCAATAACTTAGACCACTCAAAGGAGTTTAACAGATAAGGAAACAAGATTTTTTTTTGTGTGTTTCGTCAGTTTGTTCAAGACTCTTGTAGTTCAGTGGAGGGTTAGTGAGCGTGGGTCGCAACGCGTGGTCTGTGGTCTCTGCCTGAAAGTAGCATGCATGTTCTCCAGCACTCGGGTTAGCAGAGCTCAAAACTCAGCCCCCAGTGTCTGACACCATTTCCTTCCGTTGTTTCCTTTACATCAGCCTCAGTGGACTCACTAAAACTCCTCTTCTCTGTGCTGGTCATTTAAACCCCACTTTTACACTATTGTTACTGTGGAAAAAACCACATAGTGGTTTCTTTGAGAGATCCTTGAGAAGAACCATCTTTAGGTTTTTAACAATATTTGTTATTAAAAATATCTGTTGTTTTATACAAGCATCATTGTATTTGTATTGAGAAAAAATGTTGGTTGGTGATGTTGGATATCCTGATATTGATGGGATTGTAGATCCTAAATTAGTTCAAGGCTCAATCATATCGTGCTTTTGAAACCCTGCCCTATGAAACAGAGTTAGAAGATGAAGGGGTGAAATCCTCCCCCTAAACATTTAAAACAAAACTTCAAGGACGCAGGCTGATGTGATGACAGTGGAGCGCTAAAGTTCAGCAACTGGTACATTTGAGGGCATTGTATGTCTTCAGAAAAGTGACAGGTGGCAGCAGAGGTTCCTTCCGTAATTCATCTGTAATGGGGAACTGAAATTAGATTTTTAATAGATTGATTATTATTAATAGATCGTATTATTCCGTTACACATTAAATTCTGCAGACTCTGCTGCCTTTTGCAACATTTATAGTGGAATAGGAAAGTTAGCTAGCTAGCCACTAAGACAAACTATTGCTTGTTATGAAGAAAATGTCCATAGAACATTGAAACTACTGTGTAGTTTCTATGGTAATATATCACTCTTTCTCCCTCTACCACCCTCTAGCTCACTGTACCTCACTCTTCCACCCTCTGATTTCCTTAACCCCACTCTATTACCCTCTACTTTACTGTATCTCATGCTTTCTCTCTCTTCCTCCCTCTGCCTTCCTCTACCCCACTCTACTACCCTCTATCTTACCATACCTCATTCCTCCTTCCTCTGCCTCCCTCTACCGCACTCTTTTACCATTTACCTTACTGTACCCCGCTCTTTATAGAAGTAGAGTTATACAATGTTCTCACTGCACTATCCCTATTATTAATTCAGGATTTTATGGTATTTATTATTGGACCCTTCCAGGCTGTAAAACTCCCTTTGAGTGTTGCAACAGTGTGGTTTACACTCTGTAATAATGGCTCACATGCTGGATGATGACACCATAAGGACATTAAGACATTACTTCAGAAAACAACTGTAGAGCCCCACCCAGAACCTTCTAAAAGCATGAGTTCTGTCTGCAGCCCGTACAGCATGTTCTTACTCCAATTTTGTGCCCCATACAGTTTTGTCATATGTTTCTGTCACTGCTGTGGTCCATCTCTCATTTGTGACTTAAAGCAGTTCAAGTGAGCATATTTTATAAGGACGTTAGCCAGCACTAGTCTGGATCACTTTACTCATCTCTATTACTAGGTAAACACAGCTACAAACAGACCACCGAGCATAAATGCAAGACTTCAATATCGAAACACTGTAACTTAAAATGTCCATCCCTACCATTAGTTGTGATAAATTAGCTAGCTAAGGTTAGCTGAAGCTGAAGCTCAGTGCGTACCTTTTCCAAAGAAAATTAGCATTTCAGGATCCACTTTGTAGTCCCTCTGGGCTCTAAGCATTTCCATCTATCCAACACATTGCCAAGTTTGTTTACTGGTGTTTTATGCTGACTATTTATGTAGCTTTTTAGAGAGATTTAGAGGTTGCAGCATGCTGTGTTTACTTGTTTGTGTTCAATATCTGGCTACTGGGTGTGTGGAAATAAGAGAATTTCACTTTGTAACTAAGGCTGTGTTTTGGAAAGCACTTGGTGATATGATGCATATCACAATACAGGGTTTACAATTCCAATATGAGTTTCTGAAAATCGATACAACATTGCAAACCGAAATAATGTGATATATCAATTATTTGTACATAATTCAGAGAAGAGCATACTGTGTGAAACTGCAGTTAAGAGATGCCAGTGCTTAAACTTAGCATGATTTCTTAATATCTGAGGTTCCAGGAAAGTTTGCCTGTAATGTTACAAAAATATTTTTGCAGGAACGTTCAGAAAATGTGTGACTTAATAATGGTTTGCTTTTTAACATTCCTAATGTAACATTTCCAGTTCCAGAAAAATACTTACATTGTGGACATTTTGAAAGAAACATTCCCAAAACTAAAACAAAAAGAATACAAATAAAAGAACATACAGAGAACTTGACAGATTTAATGTTCTGAGAACACTAAGTGGAATATTCAAAAGAATCTTCTACTAAGTAAAATTGTTAGCTGGGGTGGAGTTGAGATACACTAAGCTAATATTTCACAAATGCTGCTGCTTATACATCCTAATTCTGGCTGCCTGAGGATCTAGCTGTAGCTCTAGGCTCATTATTAGTCAATTATTTAGCGGATCTAATCCTGTAACCTAACCGTATGATGTCTTTGCTGTCCTGGCCTCATTAACACATATCTTCAATCCTCACAGCGTTGCTTCAAAATCTAGTAAAAAACCTTAAGAGCAGAGACAGATACTCACACGAAACCCTTTAACCCTTTAAACCCTTGATTTCTTGATTACTCCCATGTAAGCCCTAGTTAGAAATAGAGGTGTAAGAAATATTGAAGTGTGAAGTGGGTGTAAATATATATATTAGTATATATATTAGTTGCTAAAAGTAAGCTTTTTGTTGTTTCCTTTCAGTGGCTCAAAGATGAACTCCATTGCCATCGGCTCCATAATAGGGGGAATAATCTTCATGATCGTGCTGTTTGTGGTTTGCTGCGTGTGCCCGTGCTGCTGCCTGTATAAACTGTGCAAGAAACCCAGGCGTAAGTGTGCCATCTTTGTGTTACAGCTAAGTGTTTGCTGTTAGAATTTTGTCATTGAAAGTAGAAGCTCTTGAATCAGTTCCTCAAACAGGCTAAGATTTTTCTAACACTTTGCAGTCAGTGCAGAGTTCCTGCAGCTGCTGAATATCTGCCCACAGTCAGCTCAGAGCTGCAAATCAACTGGTGCAGAAAGTATTTGTACACAAGTTGAATAGGAGTCAGGTGTATTAATTAATGTTGTATTCATTTTTATTATGTATACAATACCTTACAGTTTACCGTATATACAGTAAACATTAAAGTATTATTCACGAAAAAGAAGATTTTTGTAGATATTTTATTAAGTTCTTCAGATATCTTAAAAACTGGTTTAAGTATAATAATAAATAATAAGCTCTACGTATTTAAGGTGTAGATTTTTATTTATTTATTTATTTGTCTGGTTTTAAATGTTTTATTTATTTCCTATTAAATTGATAAAAATCTAACTTTAAAATATTAAACTGTAGTGTATAACATGGGAAAAATATTATTGTGGAAGGTATGTAATTTAAGTATTAGTGGACATTAAATTACTATATAACTATATTTTCAATTGAAAAGACCTTCATAGCTTCAAAATATCTGTATTAAAGTAGTTAGTTACTTATAATACTTATTATAATAGTATTGTTTTTTTAAGTCTTTTTTTTTTAAGTTTTGTAAAATTTTGTGTGATAAAACATCAAGCTATAGTTTATATTGCTATAAAACGAACATGCTCTGGTTTCCCTGTGTATCGTTTCTGTTAAAACATGCTGTAGAGGTTCGGAAGCATGTGAGCAAAATATTCTCATTCCAAACATAATCTTCTTAGATTAAATGTCACAATTAGTTTAGTATTTTGTTTTCCAGCTCAGCGGCTTTGGCTGATGATCCCGGCCAGCACTTATTTAGCTTTGGTTTGTGATTACTAGGCATCAATGCTGAAACTTTAATTGGCATGTTGCTTGTAATTGAATATAAAACAGGAATTATAATCTAAAAGCAGAATTTTATGAGGTAGCACTAGAAAATACTTGATTTTGTTTTTGGGAGAATCCACAAAAGCACAATTGGCTATGCTCTCTCTGGGTGTGTACAGTAGGTGGCACTCTCTCCTCTTATCAATTCTAATGTGATGCTGGTTAGGACGGGCATCTGTTAGCTAATGCATCAGAGCTGGGGTTCCGGCACTTTCCTACCAAGTGTACTGGTTGATTGGATAGTGATGCTGCATTGGTGTCAGTTGGAAAAAAGGCAGACCCTGATTCACATGTGTCGAAGGAGGCATGCACTTAGCCCAAATCTTACAGTAGTATAATATTATTGTAGTTTTAGTATTTTAACTATTTCATGCCACTGATATAAAATGATTCTAATATAATAGCAAAGTGTTGCAATTATGTGTAAGGAGATGCAGTTTTTTGATGTACTGACAAAAAAAACATGCAGTTTATCTGAAAACTTTAATGTGTTAATTTTTTAAAATGCTAATTATTTACATGACAAATTTGAGCCTGGTGATGCATTAGCAGCTTTATTTAGCGATCTAACACAGCAGCACTTACTGTGGAGCTCAGAAGGTTTATTACCATTATGCAACTGCATGATTATGTCTGTAACATCAAATGATCTTAAAATGACAATAATGGCGTTTATCCCAATTATTTCTTGAACAATATATGGTAACGGTAATAATTAGTAGTCATTGTAACAGGCCTGTCACAGTTGATCAATTGAGAAAGGTCACATTTAATTTAATTATCAGTTTTAGTTTGAACTATTACTAATAAAGCTATATTTAATCAACTGTAAATCACTGCTGGTGAGTGTTGGAACCTGTGTGCAGTTCTCTGGGTTTGGGCCTGCAGCTTATCTTGTGTTCTGGTTGGAAGTGAGGCAGTGTTTTTCCACCCAGCCTCACTCACTGTTTCCACAGCAGGTTCTGTAATGCTTGTTGCAGAGCTGTCATTCAGGAAGTGGTCGCATAATTTGTTAAAATAAAAAATGGGGGCTTCTGACGATAAGAGGCGGTGGGTGTCTGTTGTCTTATTTTTTCTGGATAGTTGTGCAGCTTCTCTGATCAGCCCTTCTGTTTCAGTTTTAGTCTTATTTGGTTACTAGTTTATTTTAGTGGTGCCTTTAAACCTAAAAGAAGTACAATGTAAATAATGACCTTTGTGCTGATTGTCTGCTTTGTTTTGTGCCTTTTTCATATCATGGACAAAACCTGTTCACTTCAGAGTGAGTGGACATGGCTGAAATAGACAAAACATGGTGCTTAAATGCAAATTATATCAAGCTAGTTATTAAGGAAAACTTTGCATATTTATTTATCTATTTTTATTCTACCCTTATTTTGCCCTTTTTATAACATGTATCACAATACAGGAGTAACGGCCATTTTTTAAAACAAGCTAATTTTTTAAGTAAATGTAAAATCATTGTAAAAAAGACAGCATAAATATATTTGTTATGTCACAATGATCAGGAGAATCCTGAGAGAGCACAATTGACATCACATGTGTCAGAGGAGGCATGTGTTAGTCTTCACCTTCCTTGTGTTGTTGAATCAGTGATGGGGATATACAAGTGACTAGCAGCTGAATTGGTGGGACAATTGGCTTAGCTAAAGTGGGAGAAAAATGGGAGACAAATTGAAATAAATTAACTATATACAGTACAGGCCAAAAGTTTGGACACACCTTCTCATTCAATGCATTTGCTTAACAAAAGATGTGAAATAACTGAAAACATGTTTTATATTCTAGTTTCTTCAAACAATAGCCACCCTTTGCTCTGATTACTGCTTTGCACACTCTTGGCATTCTCTCAATGAGCTTCAACAGGTGGTCACCTGAAATGGTTTTCCAACAGTCTTGAAGGAGTTCCCAGAAGTGTTTAGCACTTGTTGGCCCCTTTGTCTTCACTCTGCGCTCCAGCTCACCCCAAACCATCTGGATTGGGTTCAGGTCCGGTGACTGTGGAGGCCAGGTAACTCCGTCACTCTCCTTCTTGGTCAAATAGCCCTTACACAGCCTGGAGGTGTGTTTGGGGTCATTGTCCTGTTAAAAAATAAATGATCGTCCAACTAAACGCAAACCAGATGGGATGGCATGTCGCTGCAGGATGCTGTGGTAGCCATGCTGTTTAGTGTGCCTTCAATTTTGAGTAAATCCCCAACAGTGTCACCAGAAAACCCCCCACACCATCACAGCTCCTCCTCCACCATGCTTCACAGTGGGAACCAGGTATTTGGTATCCATCCGTTCACCTTTTCTGCGTCTCACAAAGACACGGAGGTTGGAACCAAAGATCACAAATTAATACTCATCAGACCAAAGCACAGATTTCCACTGGTCTAATGTCCATTCCTTGTGTTTCTTGGCTCAAACAAATCTCTTCTGCTTGTTGTCTCTCTTTAGCAGTGGTTTCCTAGCAGCTATTTGACCATGAAGGCCTGATTTGCGCAGTCTCCTCTTAACAGTTGTTCTAGAGATGGATCTGCTGCTATAACTCGTTGTAGTTTGCAACTCCACTTGGAGACACATTTAAAATTTTTTGCAATTTTCCGGACTGACTGACCTTCATTTCTTAAAGTAATGATGGCCACTTGTTTTTCTTTAGTTAGCTGATTGGTTTTTCACCATAATAGGAATTATAACAGTTGTCCATTAGGGCTGTTGGCTGTGTAGTAACCTGACTTCTGCACAACACAACTGATGGTCCCAAACCCATTAATAAAGCAAGAAATTCCACTAATTGACCCCGATAAGCCACAGCTGAAAACCATTTCAGGTGATCACCTCTTGAAGCTCATTGAGAGAATGCCAAGAGTGTGCAAAGCAGTAATCAGAGCAAAGGGTGGCTATTTTGAAGAAACTAGAATATAAAGATGTTTTTTCAGTTATTTCACCTTTTTTGTTAAGTATAAAACTCCACATGTGTTAATTCATAGTTTTGATGCCTTTAGTGAGAATCTACAATGTAAATAGTCATAAAAATAAAGAAAACACATTGAATGAGAAGGTGTGTCCAAACTCTTGGCCTGTACTGTATAATTATATATATACATATATATATATATATATATATATATATATATATATATATATATATATATATATATATATATATATATATATATATATTTTTTTTTTTATATTAGAATATATTGAGTATTGCCTTAGTTTAAAATAACCTTAAATAACATTAACCACGATCATTCCACACTTTCATTATTGTTTCATAGTTGAAGTGTTTGTGAGTTGTGAGGCAGCATACCTGAGAGGGTGGGTCCACCTGAGCAGTGTTTTGCTTTGGGTTTTTTGTTTATATTTAGGTCTCTCTTACATATTTTTAACCTCACCCAGAGTGTGTTTAGTGTTTCCACTGGTTTGGAAATCCTAATGTTGAGCATATTAATGTGTGTACAGTTTTGGATCACATTTTTATATAGCTTAAGACCAAACCAAAACAACTTTTTCCCAACCACAGTGTACTAGTTGAAATTACTTGATGTGGAAACCTGCTTTAATATTTTGTGTGTGTATATGTAAATGTGTATGTGTAGGTATGAATGTATAATATAAATATTTTTAATATTCCTTTGTTTACACAGCGGTGCTCACAACCACCACTCACACTACAGTGATTAGCAGCCAGTACCCACAGCAGCCTACAAACCCTGGGCCCCAGTATACCAGCCCAGCGTACCAGCATGTTCCAGCTCAGCCTGGGTACGGAGCTCAGCCGGGTTACCCAGGCCAGCCCATGCCCCCTGCCCCATATCAGGGACAGCCTTATGCACCAGGAGCACCTCCTCCATACCACGAGAGCGGTAAGAACATCATTACATTTAAATTAATTAAATTTTATTTAAATGTACCTGTTTTTAAAAGTTTGTTTAAACTTAATGAAAGACTAATGTAAAAAAAATGTGAATTAATACAAGGTTTGGGCACAGCTGGTCAGTGTTGATTATTTCAATATATAAAACACATATGTACGTTAGTGTTTTGTGATTCATTTTTCGGGTCCAAAAGGTTAAGAATAATTACGTACATATGCACAATAACAAAACATTTTGTTCCCAGTATTTTTGAGTTCAGAATTAAATTGTTATTGTGCTCCAAAGTTCACAGAAAAATGAGCATACAGACGCTCACGGAATGACTGTAGGTAATCTTCCAGTACATAACCCAAGCCTTCAGTATATAAATAAACAACTTTAGACTCTGAAACCCTGTGGAAACAGGCTTTCTGTTTTAATAGTGTCATTTTAAATGGACAGTTTTTGCTCCTGTTTTTGTTTGTTTGTTTGTTTGTTTATTGTTTTTTTTACTGGAAAATTTAAAGTGTGAGAGATGGATATGCCCAAATATAAAGGCAGGTAATCTTAAAAACTAAAAGTGAAGAAAAATAGCTCTGTGCTGCAATGTTTAAAGGTCTCATTCCACTAAAATCCATTTTTTCTTGTTCTTTGTGAAATACAATAGGTCTCTCTGAGTTGTATATTCATGCTACACATGAAACCCTTCCTCAACTCCAATGTCTGCAGTAGCTAGTAAAAAATATTCTGTAAAACAAGCCTTATCTTGTCAGATAGGAGCTAACGGCGCTAAGAACAGCATGGCAGTTCGTTCCTTTGTTATTTGTGCAAATATAAGCTTTGCTCAGTAATTCAGGGCTAAGGAACAAATAGTTATAATTTATCTATGGAACACAACCAGCAAAGTACAATTGAGATAGGTAGGTGTGTATTTTTAGAACAGTTCTGTTTACACTAGTTAAAAGTAAAAATCCACCCTACTCTGCTGCCGCTCAGGCAACCCCGGGGTGGATTTTTACTTTCAGGACCTGAACTACCCACCTCTATGTGTTTATATAGGATCTCCGGTGGATTTGCTCTAAGGCTAGGTCAGTGGTTGAACTGCTCTTAGCAGGGGGGGATTACACGTTGTAAAGTAACATATGGCATTGCTGTTATAAGTGTAAAAATGTATTTTTAAAATGTTTGTAACTGTTGTCTGTCTCACTGCTGTGCAGTACTGTTAGCTAATCAGAGGCGACATGTTTGCATGTATGAATATTCATGAGCAAGAGCAGAAATCCTATAATTTCAACCCACCCCCTCCTCCACAGGAATAAATCACGTTATACCAGCTCATCGGAAGACTTTTTTTTTTTTTTTTTTTTTTTTTAACAAAACAACAGCTCACATCGTATTTATTCATACTAAACAATACATTTTTGTGGTCTAAAACCAGGTGTTTCAGTTTCATTGTCCAACCCCTGTATATATAATACAAGTAAAAAAACAGAAGTAAGAAATAGCATAAGTATGTAGCCTATTGCCTGCATTTTTTAAATAGCAACAGTGCTTGTGAATATATCAACACCGATGGGCGTGGTGTGCTGGAAGTGAGCTGTGTTCAGGTAAATTGGCAACAGAAAACACAGGTGCACCACTGTCTGAACCTTGTCAACCTAGACAACGATCATTAGTCAAACGTTCATATCTATCTTGGCAATGCAGGTGTACCGTGTGAGCTAAGCGCCCATATACCCATAATAAACAGAATACTAAATAAAATAGCATTGCTGTTCCTGTAAATGACCTGCTCACACACCTTTACAGCATTAACATACAGATCACTTCCAGAACACACCCATGATTAATTTAGACAATTGTTACATGCCATGTTTTGAGCTGTGCAACACTTACTTTTCCTGTCACAGAAAATTGTAATTGGAACATCCCTAGTTGTGCGTGATTTTAAATTAAATCAAACTTAATTTTCTGCTTGATCTAAAAGGAAGATTTATGTTTTATGTATTCAAATTTTCCTGATTGCATTGTTAATATCATAAAGGTTAGGTAACCTAACATTTAACACTGTTATCTTTATGGTAAACTCATAAAATCACACGTCTGAGGCCTGTTCAAACGCCACTATCGCTCGAGCCAGACTTGTTAATAAGCAGCTTCGTTGATCTGAGCAGGGCAGGGTTGAGAATAACACTTATTTTGAGTGATGTCAGTCCTGTCCAAACCATATATGTCCTAACCATTTCCTCCTCACTGTGGGCCCAGGATATCCTGCTCCATACAGCCAGGCCGCGTATGATGGTGGCCACCCCCCGTATCCCCTCCAACCGCCCACCCAGCCAGGCTATGCTCAGCCACCGCCCACAACAGACTACAGTGCCACCCAGCCGCCCTACAACCCCGCCTACGTTGAGCCGCCAAAGACCGGGTACTGAACCACAGGCGTCTGACTGCAGCGTCCGCCGGATCACACACTCCTACACACTTCCACCGTCCACCACGGATTTGCCTAAAGAATTCTTATACCATCTATATTTACGCAGGACAGTCTCCAGTACACAGCGAGGCAGAGTTTTCCTTTATTTTCTCTCTTCCCCCCCCTCTTCCCTCTATTCCCAGCCCCCATCCCCGGCCACTCACCTTATTTTCGTGGTCCGGTGCTATTAAGACTTCTTTTTTTTCCTTCTTTTTTTACGCTTCACAGTAAATCTGTCCACGACTCCAAGCCATATTTTTTTCTTTTTTGATGTTCTGAAAGGAAAAAAGGGAATGTATTGTATGCAGTGTTTTTCTCATTGTTTTTTTTTTTTATTGTACTTTTATTCTCTTTTTGATTCGTTCAATTTGTTTTAACTGCAAAACGTAAATCAGTTTTTTCCAACGAAATGATTATGTTTGCAGTGTTCACATGTTTTGTCAAGTTTAAAAAATGTCATGGGTCATGCAAAATGTCCAAAATGATGGAACCTTGTTACTTTTTAAAGAAAGTCTATTTAAGCTCATTTTGGAGTCCAAGCATTTCTATAGGCCACATGTTTGGCACTACAAGTCTAAGCTGGATTTTCAATGGCAAAAATCAATGTTCTATACTTTCTTTGGAGTTAAAAAAAAAGAAAAAAAGAAATTGCACCTATCTCGTTCTGTGGTTTATTCACTACCAGTCAAAAGTTTGGACAACCCCCTTCTCATTTTTATCATATATTTTTTTGTTTTTCTTTACTTTTATTATGTGCTACATACATTGATTACATTGATTACATACATAGATTGATATTGAAGACATCAGAACTATAAAGGAACACATATGCCATTATGAAGTTAACAAAGAAAAACTTAAAAGTAGCACATTTTGCTTCAATGACAGCTTTGCTCACTCTTTGCTGATCCTCGCAGTCACTTCACAACATAAAACCTGGAATGGATCTCCAGCTGTCTTAAAGGAGTTCTAGAGATTTTGAGCGCTTGTTAATTTATTTTCCTTCACTCTGCACTTCAACTCATCAGAACACATGGGTTGGGTTTTATGTCAGGTGTTTATAAAGTCAAACACTTGTTTATTTGCTTTTTTGGTTAATACCAAACTTCATACAGTAAAACTTAATAGTTTTAAGGCTTTAATATTAAACTGTAGTAAGTTATACAAATAACAAAACAAATATTAATGAGAATGTGTGACCAGACCCTTGACTGGTACTGTACAAATGTCCAGAACACTTTTTTTTTTTGTTTTGGATACATATTTTAGGCCTTGGTTTAGAACCAGAGGTGCCAAATATATGGGCAAAATATTGTGCAGACTAAAAACTGATGGCAAAAATTACAAAGACAATGACTTCAGTGTTCTATTGGTCTATTCTCTGTGCAATTTAAGAATTTTGACACAGTGGAAGAATAACTTCTTAGATTCAACTTGCATCAAAAAGCAAAACAAGATTTCTGCATGGTAAAAACTTGTCAATATGTCATTCTTGGCCTGATTTGATCATTATAACTATTACAGTCCCTCAGAATAGCTACAGACACTGGCTTCTGTAAAATGTAGTTTATGCCTACAGCACGGATATATCTACATTGAACAAGACTGCTGTGGGCATCCTGTGGTTACAGTGTTAGAGAAGTGTTCCTTACTATCGTAGGAGTGAGCAAACAGGGCACTCATTACCAACACAGTTCTCCTTCAGGTGTGTTTAAGCCACCTAAGTGTTGGCAAGTTCCTTCCTACTGTCACAAAGTTCCACAGTTTGTGTGCACTGGTAGGACGTGCAGGCTGGGATAGTGCTCCGGCTTGCTCAGCTATTTGCTTTGGCCAAGCTGTGTTGTAGTCGGATGTAATTGATTGGACCTGTTTAGGTTTCTGTTAAAGTTGCCAAGTAAGTGTTGGTTTAGGAACAGGGCACATTCACACACACATTGTTTTCATGGCCACTAGTGCAGAACATACTGCTCTCTAGTTGAACAGCATCTTCTGCACTGGTGGCCATGAGAACAGAGAAAAAGACGATGCCTTCAACTCAGATCTAACTCTGTCTAAATTTTGGGTTCTGTTTCAAAACCTCTCCTTTCTGAAAAAACTTTTACTTTAATTTATATGGGGGCAGAAATTGAAATAAAAAAATATCTTAATTAGGCAACTCCACCATAGTTGTTCTCATTCAGGAAGTGTGCCTTGGGTTGAATGTTTAAAAGTTCTTCATTAGTCAGAGTTTTAACCCTCCTGTTACGTTGCAGGTCACACTGACCTGTTTTGATAGGTTTAAAAAATACCAGACAACAATTTTAATCATTTTAAGAGCATGAGACCTTTTCTGCAAAGCTTAACTGTATATTTGTGTAAAGAATGTGTAAAGGGTAAGTGTCCAGTTTAATGTGTTCATATTATATATTCTAATAAATGTTTGTATTATGCACATAATGTGACTGTCAGTTTAACCCAATAGTGACGATACAGGCTTCAGAAGGTTAAAAAAAAATAAAATTGAGACCAAAGCATATTTTATTTTGAATTATAAATTGTAACCAGTAATCTCTTCTGGGTTTTTTTAAACCTTAAAACTACTTTTGGATTGGTAAAACACAAGCCAGTTTAACCTGGGAAATTACTGCTGTTCCTTACAGCCGAACGTAACAGGAGGGATAACAGTGTGGAAACCTGGACAGAGGAAACAGACTTTCTATGTGAAAAATAAATGGATAGTAAGAATGGAATTGTTTCATATTTTTCTTAATTCAGTATATCCCTCGTACTGCAGTTTTGACATTCAGAGCTAAATTGTAAGATTACTGAATGTTGTGTATGGTATTGTGTGTTGTATTATGTCATTATGTTGTGGAAAGCTTAAGGACATTTTTCATTTATCTGTACTGCATTGTATCATTATCAATATCATTATAATTGTTAAACCAAAGGTTTAAGTTTATACCCCTTAAAGGAGAAACCCGGTGTGAAATAGACTTGGGTTGTAGTGAAACATAATGCAAATAAATCTATATTTTTACACCATTAGAAAGGGCTCAAAGTATCTCCAAATATCAATAGTAGATGTCAGAGGGCCCTGACAGGCCCTACAATAAGGCACTGAGAGCTTTAAAGGTGCATGTAATTTATTAAAAAAAGACTGTATACACACAGTACCTTGAGGTAGTTCTCTGGGTGAAAATGCTATTATACTGTTAGAGAGACATTTTCATGGAATTCATTTTGTAATCTGTTCCCATATCCTACTCATTCATTAATGCTCAGCAGCCACTTTATTGTGACTTAAGATTTAAAGATTGCGAAGCCCAGGGGACTGTGTGTATAAACAGTGAATATGCAGGTAGTTAGTATTAAAAAAACAAAGTTCTTAGTGCCTCGTTTTAAGTGTCAATATCCTCAGAATTTTACCAATGAAGTGTGACGCTACTTTAAATGTTAGAATGCAGTATTTTGGAATGTCATGAAAGAACAGAGACGAATTATTCGACAAAAGTTCTTACTCGCCTTGTTTCACCACAACCCAAGTCTATTTCACACTGGATTTCTCCACCAAGCGATTGTAAGAACTACACACCAACATTTACACTGTTCTAGGCCTGTCACAATAGGTACATTTTTGACTTATAATTTTTGACATAATGTTTGCTGACCTCTTTCCATTAGTCCATTAACTTACACCAGCACGCAGATTAAAAAACAATTTTAATATTCAAATACCAGTGTATGCATATTCATAAAAACAAAATTCACTGTGTTATGATATTAGTGTATTATCATTAAATCAGTGAAATAATTTATTTCTGGAACAGTATATGGTGCAGAAATAGTTATTGTGACAGGCCTACATTGTTCTGCAGATGCAGGTGTACAGAGATGTAGCTCCTTTTTTTATGAAAAAAGTTCTGCCTGTTTTGCCTTAACCGGGTCGTTGTGGGCGTCTGTGAATGTTTTTCTGAACTCTCAGTATTTACGTTTTGTTTGCATAAAGATAAGCATCCAGAATATGCCTTATTTCATATTTCCTGTTATGCAGTGTTGGATGAGGTGGTAAAGCATGCCAGCCTTTCTCCAGCGTCTGTCTAATAAAAGGGGTTGCCACCAGATTGCATTTATTGATTTATTCTGTTCCTCGTCCTCCATCTGACCAACACAAACCGAACCCTGCAGGTCTGAAACCCAAAGCCACAGACTCTGGTGGGTGGGGGTACTCGGGTTAAACATTTCCATCTGTTAATCGTTTGTGGCTTGTGATTAAAGGGGATTTCCACCAGTTCTTCACGAGGTGCGCCCCCTTCTTCGAAAAAAAGTAATAAAAAAAAAGCCCTTCTTTCAGTTTTAAAACCTTTGCTTTCTGAAACACACACCCCCGGGCAGAAAGTTTCAGTGGCCTCAGATCTTCTTTTTTTTTCATTGTGGAAGCCTGGACATAAGTCACAACTTTTAAAGCAAGAAAATATTAAACATTCCCCACTATTTTTGTTTGTTTGTTTTTTTGATATTATTTGTATATTTTTCATTTTTACCACCACTCCATGTACAGTGGTGTGGAAAAGTATTTGGCCCCTTTATGATTTTTTTTTTTTTTTTTGCATGTTTTGGGTCATCAAACTAATTTAAATACAACATAAGTAAACACAAAATGCAGTTTTTTTTAATGAAGGTTTTCATTATTAAGGGAGGAAAAAAATCCAAACCTACATGCCCCCACACAGTTAAAATATAGTGGTTTATTACACCTGAGTTACATTTCTCTAGCTACACCCAGGCCTGATTACTGCCACACCTGTTCTCAATCAAGGAATCACTAAAGTAGAACCAGACTGCCAAAGTGAAGATCATGCCGATATCTAGAAATTAAAGAGGAAATGAGAAAGTAAGTAAATGAGATTTATCACTCTGGAAAATGCTATAAAGACACTTATAAATTTTCCAACGAATCACAATGAGAGTCATTATCCACAAATGGCAAAAATGTGGTGAAAAAAACACATTATCCACGAATGGCAAAAAAAAACAACAGTGGTGAACCTGCCCATGCTTTGCCGGTCTACCAAAATTTCACCAAGAGCGCAGCGACGACTCATCCAAGAGGTCACAAAAGAACCCACAAAAACATTCAAAGTACTGCAGGCCTCACTTACTTCAGTTAAGGTCAGCGTTCTTAACTCCACCATGAAAACTGGGCAAAAAATGGCCTACATGGCAGAGTGCCAAGAGGAAAACCGCTGCTAAACAAAAAGAACACTAAAACTCGTCTTGATTTTGCCAGAAAACATTTATGATCCCCAAGACTTCTGAGAAAATACTCTGTGGACTGACCAGACAAAAGTTGAAACATTTTGGAAGGTGTGTCCTGATACATATGGCATAAAAGTAACACCACATTTCAGAAAAAGAACATTATACCTACAGTAAAACATGGTGGTGGTAGTGTGATGGTCTGGGGCTGTTTTGATTCTTCAGGACCTGGTAGACTTTGTGCTTAATAAAAACATGAATTCTGCTGTCTACCAAAGTCCTGAAGGAGAATGTTCGGCCATCTGTTCGTGACCTCAAGCTGAAATGAACTTGGGTTCTGCAGCGGGACAAAGATCCAAAACACACCAGCGAGTTCACCTCTGAATGGCTGAAGAAAAACAAAGGGAAGACTTTGGGGTGGCCTAGTCAAAGTGCTGACCTGAATCCTATTGAGATACTGTGGCATGACCTTAAAAAGGCCGTTCATGCTGGAAAACCCTATGAATTGCCACAATTTTTCCAAGTGCTGTGAAAGACTCATTTTATGTTTCCAGTTGTTACTGCTTAAGGTGACAAAAACAGTTTTTAGTTGTTGTTGTTTTTTTTTTTTTTTTAACACAGGTCATGTAGGTTTGGATATTTTTTCTTCTTTAATAATAAAAACCTTAATTTTAAATCAGTGTTTACTTGTGTTGTCTTTGACTAATATTTTAATTATATATATATAATAAAAAAAAGAAGTCATAAAGAGGTAAACACTTTTACACCAACTGTATATACATTTCTAATACAAGCCAGTTAGGCATGTAGGACTTTTTTATGGTGACAACTTACAAGTACTATAGATATTAAACTTATTTTAGCTTTTCCCTGTTTGCAGGAAAAAGAAAAAAATACATTTATACGAATGTATGGACACACCTCGGTTCTTATTACGATTTTCACATTTGTAATTTATGTTGAAAATATTAAAGCTATACAGGAACACATTCAGCATTATTTAGAAAACAAAGTGTTGAACCAGAATATGTTTTATACTTCAGATTCTTCTAAATACAGCATTTATTTTTGAGGTCAGATCTGCACACTCTTAATATTTTAATCTTTGTGTCTTAATGAGGGAGAGTCACCTGGAATAGTTTCTCAGTATCTTGAAGGAGTTCCGGGAAGTTCTGAACAATAGTTTCTCTTTTCCTTCACTCTGTGAAGCTGCAGCTCATCCAAAATCACCATCTCATATGGGTTTAGATCAGGGGATTAATGTGGAGGACAAACACTATTTTGTTTACTACATAATTCTATATGTGTCCCTTGATTGTTATTAGGTCTTTAATACTAAAATAAATAAAATCATGAGAAGGCATGTTCACGCTTTTGACTGGTACTGTATCTATCACCAATCAATAACTTGTTCTTTAACAAATTAATTCTTAAATGAAGACATTAAGTAGTTATAATTACTGGCACCAATCAAGATACTGTATATTGCTGTAGTGCAATAATAGAACTAATTCACAAAGACTGAACATTATTCCTCATTAATATTATGGTATTTATTATATCCTGTACAAAACAACTAAATCAGGAAACAATTATTTTTTATTGGCCTCTCTGTCTGGTTGTAACAAAGTTCTGTTAATCAGACAAGTCTGACTCAGTAAAAGATTCACTTAAAACTAGAGTCTCTTAGTTTTGCTTTAATTAACAGTATAATCAGTGAGCAGCGTTAAAAGATGTTTCAGTAAGTGAACGAGCAGTGGTCAAATACAGGATGACAAATGAAGAGTCCTTCATTATGTGTTCCTCTAAAACACAAAGAAATTAAGCAGAACAAAAAGACGTGCTGGAATGCATCATTCAGACGATGCTTGTCGAATAACCGTCGTCTTCACATCGGTCATCAAGAACCTGTGTCAATGTCCATATCTTCAACATCTGCTTCTGGTCGACAGATCTCCTCAATGGCCAGTTCTGAAAAAAGAAAGATTAATTACAGGAGAAACAGTAACCAGTCACCACATAATCTTACCAACAGCTGAAATTCATGCATTTCCACTGAATTCATTTTGCAATCTGTTCCCCTATCCTCCCCATTTGTTTGTGCTCATCAGTCAAGACTTTAAAATGGCAGCACCTGGAGAACTACCTGAAGGTACTGCGTGTATAAAGAGTGTTTTAAATAAACTACCTGTGCACTTTCTGTGTAAGTTCTCAGTGCCTCATTTTAAATATCAGGCCTTAGAATTCTCCTATTAAAGTGTAAAGCTACTTTGAGTTTGTTAATGGTGTAAAAACAGATTTCTTTGCAGGACTAAGGCTATGCCTTTAACACTAGCATTGTTGAGAGTATCGGCTTAAAGCTCTGTATTTCGGAAAGCCGGGAGTAAATGAAGGTGAGCTATTAGACAATAGTTTGTACTCTTTATGTTTCACTACACCCCAAGTCCATTTCACACTGGATTTCTACTGTAATTAATTATTACTATACTTTTTTAATCCTTGATTTTGGAAAAACAATGGATGCGCAGGTGTCTCAATACTTTTGTCCATATTGTGTTAAGACACTGCAGTTCCTCATTTAACCGCTAGATGGCAAAGTACGCCTCACTTACAGTTGCAGAAACTTATTAGACACATCTGCCCAATCCCAGCTGAAAAACAACCTGGCCAGGTCTAACTGGTCAAACTGGTAGACCAACTTATATTTTGACCTGCTTAGAGTATGGTTTAGTTGGTATACAAACATGATCAACCTAAACAAGCTAGACAATCAGTATTAGAAAGCTAGATACCCAGTATGAATATTGCTGCTTGACCCTTGATTTCATTAAAAACAATGAATAAGTAGATGGCACAATATGTTTGTCCAAGTAGTATATGGGCAATCCAGCAACACACTGGTTGAACAGATTAGATTTTCACCAGTATGGTGTATGGGGTGTGTTTTGCTGGAGTTTGATGGACTAACTGGTTCTTACGCATGATCAGCCTGATCAAGCTTGACCAAACTGCTTGACCAGCTGGACCAAGAATGATCCAAGTCAAATGAATTCTACATGAAATAAATAAATACATAAAGAAGCCCACCTTCACTCTCTGAGAGGTCAGGGATCTTGCGGAGGGTGTCTCTGATGGCGGGGATGACCTGCTGGTAGATGTGCAGGACGTCCAGGCAGTGCACTGAGAAAGACGAGTCGTTAAGAAGCAGCCAGTGCAGCAACATAAGCGCCTCCCTCAGTAACTGGACTGCAGGACTGGTCCACGTCTGGCCACCGCTCACGTGCTTCTCCTGCCCTTTGATGCACAGCCACTGTCTGTGCAGCACCACCACCACCGTCCGCACCACCTGTTCACAGAGTGGAACCATGGGATGTGTCATTTTCAGTTTTTCTCATTATGTGATCCCCATGTGGTGGGTTATGATAGGTTCATAAGGTCTAACCTAACAGGGCAACACTCACTTTGAAACCAAGACCAGGGTAAAAACAGGAACTTTTATTTATAAAGTATTAAAATCAATCCACCCTAACCATTGTCAGAGGAAGTTCCTTTATACAGAAGCCACTTCTACTTTCACTGACAAAGATGCACTTTTCCCCAGTATGAATTTACTGTAGGTTTTTTTACAGACATTCTTTTGAAGTAATTTGATCCAGTATTAATCTGCTGTGTAAAGTTTTTACAGTATTAAGCGATGTCATATCATATCATTCACAATAATATAACACCAAAAAAATTGCAAAATAAAAAACCCTACATATTATGATAATGATTTCTTGAAAGCAGTTCATGTTGTATTTTATTTACTGTGTTTCATGTTTTCTTGGAGTAGCTCATTTTTGATTTTGTTGTTCAATTAAACAATAAAAAATGAGGGTATTGGAGAGATACTGTTTAGGCAATAGAACAAATGTTTATAGATGGTTTTTGTTTCTACTAAAATTTGTTATTTTATAGTTATTAGTTATTTTTTAGTTAATAAATAAAATCAATGATTTGTCATATTGCCAAGAATACCGTCATCACAAAATACCCTATAATATTGTAATATTATTTTAGGTCCATATTGCCCACTCCTACTTAACATTAATAAATGTCTTATGTTGATCCAGTGTGAAATTTCAAAATGCATAGCTTTTTAGGGCAGTATGAATCTGATGGGTGTAGTAACTAATAGATGTACAGTAACAAAGAAAAACTTCACTACTGTACTTAAGTAGTAAAATATATTTTTTTCTCCTTCTTCCACTTTTAGTCACTACATATTTTCCCTGAGTTTTATACTTTTACTCCGATAACATTTTTTTGTACTGCATCGTTACTTGTCACCAGGGGCGTCACCAGTCCTTTCAGGGGCTCAGAAACCACCAATGGTAATCTACATTCTCTTCCAAGTGCGCACACAACATTAAACAGCCTCTTTATTCTGTTGTAGTCTGATGTGATGTCCCATTCATAATATGTCCTGAGTGCATGGCCAGACAGTCGGTCAGTCAGTCAGTCAGTCATGGACATTGTTTTTTTTTTTTTTTTCAAATATTATTCCATGTTTTGGTAGAACTGCTGCTCCATCAATAACAGCAGATCTATAAACAATCTACTTTACATTATAAATATAAAATATTAATACATACATGTAATTATATATTAATTGTGCAGTACTATTTTAATATCCAACACTAAATGAGAGAACTGCTTCATACCTCACTACTGCACTGGCAAGAAGATTCACTGATGAGAGCAGCCCAGGTGGATGTCTTCTGCGTAAACAACTTGGACAGTAATTGAACAACCTGTGAACAGAGCAATCATCAGACTGGACCATTCATTTATATCTCAGAATTAGTGTCAATATTAAAAAATAAATAAATACAGAAATACCTCACAATTACATACCTCAACTTCTAAGCGGGACCACATATCTTCGGTGACAGATTTTTCCGGTCTAGAGGTTACATACTGGAAAACTCTGGCAAGCGGACAGACGACTAGGGTGAAAAAAAAAAAAACATTAAAAGTAATTCATTTTAATGTGTCAGTGGACATTAAACCACACAAACTACTAAAGCACTTATACTGTTTCACTCACAGTTATGAGAGCAGAGTTGGGTAGCAATCTCATCACAGTCAGCCACCAGTGCCAGGAACCTTACAGAAAGACACACGGTTGTGTACGCAGATTCCACAGATATGTTTTGGGCCAGAGCTTCACTCGACAACACCACCTTCAACCTGCATATTAAAAAATAATAATAAATTAAAAAGAAAAAGAATGACACTCAAAGTCAATATTAAGGTCAAATTATAATATGTTAAGGATTTTGAAACACAGAATAAGTCTGGGTCAGGCTACGTAATCTACCATGTTATGCCCACTTTTAGAAGTTTTTATGCTTTTATTTGCCTTTCTTTTATAATTCCTTGTCATTTCATATGAAATGTTTTTGGTTGTATTTAAAGTGAATAGATTCTGAAGTAGCTACTTCTGTGGACACTGATAATAAGAAGTGGCCAACTGGCTTAATAATTCTCCACACAAAACTAACAAACACATATTATTATGATAAAGAAATGCAATTAATTGAATAATACATTTATAAATGTTATGTAAATGAATCTCCAAAAGTATTTGAAGAGTGAGGGCAATCCGTTTATGTTTGCTCTAGACTGAAAACATATGAATTTGTCATTAAAAGATGAATAGGAGACAAAGCATCAACATTTCAGCTTTTATTTCCACTTATTTAGATTTAGCACCTTTTATCTAAACAGACACATTTATCTTGTGAGAAAAAGTATTGGAACAGATATACCTAAAGTTAATTAAAGTGAATAAGACTGCATATTTTACTGCAAATCCTTTGCCTGCAGTTACTGAATCACGCATGTGACCTACTAACATCACTAAAGTTTTACGTTTGGTTGCATCTTTCTTTAAATTAACAGACAAATATTTCTGTAGACCTCTGAGTTCAAATCAATAAAGATTAGAGAGTCTATCCCTGTAGAAGCCATGCAAGCTCAAATCACAACACTACCTCCACTGTGTTTCACAGATGAGCTGGCATATTTGAGATCATTTTGTTCTCCACACTTTAGCTTTTTAATCACATTGGTAAAGGTTATTTTTTGTCTCACATCAGTCCATAATCATTTCACAGGCTTGTCTCTGTACTTCTTGGTAAATTCCAGCCTGGTCTTCCTCTTCATTTTGCTAACAGTGTTTTTAAACTGCTGGTGAAGCCTCTGTACTTTTGTTCATGAAGTCAGTAGATTCGTTACCTTCACTCCCGCTCTCTGGGCGTCGCTGCTAATGTCACTAACAGTTGTTTTAGGGTCAGTCACATGTTCCAATACTTTTGCTTACAATAAAAACTGGGGGTTCAGACAAAGTGGTAGTATGTTCTAAACTGAAATGTTAATCTTTTGTTTTATATATTCATAATTTAATTTCAAATCCAAATCTTTTCATTCTATTGCATAAACAATGGGATAATGGGCTTCACTGTTGTTTGGAATAATACTACATTTATAAATGTACAAAATGACTGCGGTCTGCCCAAATAATCATAGATAGCTCAAATAATTGCAATTATGTAATATAACTGTCACACTAAAAACACACAATGATATTTTGATATAGTATTAATTTCTTTAACAGCCTGAGCAACAAGCCCAGTGGGCATGTACCTCCACAGCTGGTTCTCCTCCACCCTCTCAGCCAGCACACCCAGTATCCTAAGGCTGCAGTTCACCACAGCCTCCTTCTGACCAGCATTACTGACAAACTTCTGATCTAGCAGCTGAATAAGCCGCTGCAGCAGAGGATGCTGGGCCTGTAGTGCCTCGTTCACTTTCTTCACAGTGTTCTCAGCAGCTGTAGATATGTGAGGCTCACTGGTGAGTCTGTTTTCACTGGGCTTACTGGGACAGTCTGTCTCTGGACCACTCAGCAACGTGAGTGCAGCTTCCCTGCTCTCCGACACAGTGTGGTAAAGAGCTTTCAGAGCAGCCAGGGCAAATTCCTCCTGAGCCCCTAAAGACTCCTCGACGGTGGACGCCAGGCTGGAGTCTGAGGAACCCGAGAGGCAGCGTCCTCGGAGGGGACTCTTCCCGGACCGCTCGATGGAGTCCAGTGTCTGGCAGAAGATGCTGATGTGGTAGTTAAGTAAGGGGAGCAGATGGACAGCAGCAGGGCAGATTCTGAGGGGGAGCTGAGAGGAAGTGACAGGATGTAGAGGGAGACGTTGGGCCAATACACTCAGTCCTGACATGGCGAGACTTTGAAACTGGTAAAAGTGAGCTTGAGGTCGATGCAGAAACCTGGGATCGGTGGAGGAAGTGCTGGAACCAGCTGAGGATGCTCTGGTGAAAAAAGGTATATTTTGTTACATTTTGTTATTTTTTTTAAGATGCAAAAACTTGGTCATAAATTTTCGTCTCTCTGATGTTATGTGAGAAGAAACAGCATGTGGTAGCATGTAAAAGAGTACATGATAAAACATTAATGGAATGAATAAATTAAGGAAATACAGTAGTCACTATAGTTTTGCACAAATACATAAATATTTGCTACTTACGGACTGGTGTAACTGGACTGGTAGAACAGGCCAGGCAGAGTGTCTGGGCTGATGCACAGCAAGTGATGAAGACCTAGAGAGCTGGGCTCCAGAGGGTGCTGTAGCAGCAAATTCAGTAATACAGGACCTAAAAGCACATTATTAATAAGTACATTTTATGAAAAAACATTTATTATATTAATTTATATACAACATAGAGGATAGAGGTCAAAGTATTATGTCAGAAAAACAAATGATGATATGATCAAGTAGTCATATTGCCAACCTCTAATTTTACACATAATTAATAATATACACACACATAAAAAATATTGAATTGTTACATGTCTAAAAGTTAGCAATAGTCACCTTTATTATGAAATCCTGAATCGAATGCATCTTTGTCACATTTAATCCGGCCTTGTTTTTCACCTTTTGGGAAACAAACAACCTATTAAAATGCAACAAATAATACAGCACTAATCTACAAATTCACAGTAATAACAAATATACACGAGATTTGTCAGAAATACATCATACTGTCTTCATGATGGCCTCTGGATGAAGCTTTTACAGAGAGTTCTGCTGAGAAGGTCTCCTTATTCACAAACGCAAGAGAGCTGGTTCTGCATGTCAAAATGTTAAGAATTAAAATTCTACACAGGTTATGAACTTAAAAAATATATATATATATCACCACAAACTGCTGCATTTACTTGTTTCTTATGGGAGTGCCAACCACTCTTCCTCCACGTTCAGTGCTTTGAAGTTTACTCCGCATTTCATTCATCTCGGCTTCTTTAAAGTGCAACTCTGACTGCAGGGACTCCACCTGGAAAAGACATGGGAGGAGACAAATGTTGAAACTTAAAATGCTCCCTCAATCTGTACAAACCACAGTGTTTTTCTTTTAATCACAAAACAAATGTGTCAAACGAAAGTTCGGGACACGTTTTATTCTGTATGTTTCATGGCTGACTGCAAAGCAAAAAACTTATTAAACACCTGTTCATATAAACAGTTGGTTATGAATTAAATGCACTGACAAATTGTGTGACATCCCTTTAATTTCTCTGATGATCAATACAGGAAAGCACAAAAACACTGCTAACGGACCTATCACGGGAGCCCCTCCCACTAGTTCCTGACAGTAGCCAGCCAGGTTTGAGATTCCTGCAGCCGGCAATTTATGAAACTTCGGAAATCATGAGGCAGAGTTATCCATCAGGAAGCCAGAAAAAAGGAGAGAAAGTACAAATGGTGTGATGACATTTTGGGGCCTTCAAATGCCTTGAAACGGCTCTGTATATCCGATTACCCACATTCATGTAAATGCACTGATTGGATTGCTGAAAAACTCTGATGTTCTTCCTTAATCAAATTATGCATGGGTGATCCAAGATATTTGTTCACTTATAATTAAAAATCATAATCAATGATCAAAAACTAAAAAAAATTATTTACCTTCTTGGAAAGTTCCTTCTCTTTCTCACTCTGCACATTGGCTCTTTCCCTTTCCAACGCAACATTAGCCTGTCTCTGCTGCTCCTTCTCCTGATTAGCCAGTTTAAGCGAGTCTCGCAAGACCCTAATCTCACCATTCTTCATTAAGATCTGGTCCTCCACCTCCTTTAGCTGCATTAAACACAACAATTAAACACACACAATAGGTACTGATTTATAAAAGTACATAAATTATGCCAAAAAGTACACACAGAGGCTTTCAATCAATTATGTATATTAATCACAATGGCATCGATTAATGTTCAAATACCTTTCTCTTTAACTCTGCTTGTTGAGCCTCCAGTCTGCTGTAATCCAGCTCATCTCTGTCTTTAGACAACTGACCATTTCCTTCAAAACAAAGAAAACGCTGAGTATTCTGGAGTATGTTATTACAACAGTATTTATAATACTGTGACCATAGTGATCAGGGCATCCATGCACAAAAAACAAAAACAAACAAACGAAAAAAAAACGTATGGCCTATTATGACAATTACATCATCATAATTTCGGCTGACATTAATTTTGCACATTTGTTATCTTAGAAAATGAGCAGTAATTTTGTAAATTAAACAGCTGATCCCGTTTAATAGGATGCTGAATACTGAAAAACTGAGCCAATCACATTCTCATTTTCAACTCCCCTAACACTGCCTAGCCAATTACAGCTGCTGCAAACAGTCAGCAAATAGATGGTCATCCTGTTAAATGTGGATGTTTAAACTTCTGTTCATTGCTGAGAAAATACTACATTTGTTACATTATGTGAAATATTTGCCAATCAAATAAAAGTGGAAATAAAAATAAAAAGCCTTCTGTTATATGTTTTATTTCATTTTATTTTATTTATCTATTTAAATTGTTCACAATAAGTAATGATATAGGTTCTACAGTCGCATAAGTGTTTTTATAAAGTTGTATTATTTCTACACATACACATAAAAAAATTAAGAAATGAATAAGTAATTAATTTTAAAAAAGTGTGCTCAGGTGCTTTGTGGGCTTGCCCACAGTGATGTCAGTCCAAAATCTTTAAAATGCTTACCAAACTTTTTCCTAACACTGTAAAACCCTTCCACACACACATGCACACACCCCTGGGCTGTGATCCAGCATTTTCCAAAGTAATAGATATGGTTTACTGATATTCTTGTGATGGTAAATGCAATACATTTCTCACAGAAATGTACTTCTTTCCTAGCAAAGCAGAGTCTGTTGATGCAGCAAAGGGGGACAATCTACCTTTTATTTCTCTTGATTTCAGTAGAAACACTGGGTAACCAGGTGTCTAACATTTGGAGATATGGTGAATACAGTATGTGCATACTGGATTTCTGTGTTTTTTATACTAACCGAATGAATCATGGCGCTGGCGCTCCATATTGTTATACATGCTGCTGGTGCTTGAGCTGCTGCTGCTCCCGATGGCAAAAGTCTTTCTGCCCTGCTTTACGGGGGCTTTGCTCTGCTCTGCTGGATGTGATGAAATGGATGCAAATGTCCTTTTCGTACTTGTAAGGTGACCATCTCCTGTAATAGCCTGCGATGCTATAATATCAATCTCTTCCAGGTTATCCTGTGTAAAGTCCTCATCATCCCCAAAGGGGTCCTGCTCCACTGGAGCTGTGTTCTGTGGGCCTCTGAGGCGTTTGCTTGGAGGATACTCCATGTCATTGGAAGCTTCTGTGGAAATTGAAAGAACATGTTGAATGTAGTACATTTTAAAGCAATAGAGGTCTGTCAAATATCCAAAAAGATTTTGCAAATATCAAGCAAACAGCTAATATGTGGCAATATAGACGCTGCTCCAAAAATAAAGGAAACAGTAAAACAGAACAGTCTAACTTAAAATCAACCATTGAGAAAACAATCAAATTCACTTGCTGTTGTGCAAATATAACAGACAACAGGTAGAAATAAGAAGCAATTAGTAAGACAACCTCTATAAAGTAGTGGTTCTGAAGGTGGCAACTACACACCTTTTCTCTGTTCTCATGCTTTCTGGGTGATGTTTTGGTCATTTTTGCATTTTTGTTAGTGCGCTCACCCTAGAGGAAGTAGTTTGCTCAGGTAGTGCAGCTCATGTAGGATGGCACAACAACGCGAGCTGTTAAAAGAAGGTTTGCTGTGTCTGTCAGCACAGTGTCCAGAGCATGGAGCAGATACCAGAATATGCGGGGTGACTGGCATTTGCCAGAAAACGCCAAGATTAACAGATTTGTTATTGGCTCTTGAGATGCCATGGAGAATGTTCTGCTGCTGCATCATCCTCCAGCATGACTGGTTTGGCAGTGGGTCAGTAATGGCGTGGGGAGGAATTTTTTTGGAAGGCCGCACAGCTAGCCAGAGGTACCCAGACTGCCATTAGGTACAGGGATGAGATCCATATGATGAAAAGATTTTCAACTGAAATATTTCATTAATTGAGATCTAGGATGTGTTATCTTAGTGTTTCCTTTATTTTTGAGCAGTGTATATTGTTATTGTGAGGCATTACATCACAATACACTTTTTTTTATTTAATGTAGATATTGTCAGTACTACAGTAAATTTGTCCTGCTTAACTGCATCACAGTATGCAAAATATGAATAAGACTTCACTGTGTTCAAAGTATTTGAAGTATTTTGACATTACTAGTTATTTAATTAGTTATTTAATTTGTTTCAACTGCCTAGATGTTAGTTTAAACAAATATGTAAGTGATTTCTTGTTTTTTTGTTTTTTTTTTATTAAACCTTTAATTTCACCTGGCGTGTCATTAAAAACGTATAGTTCTTATTTACAATAATGGCACATAAAAACTGTAAAAGTAAATGCATAAGCCCATCAAACATTTACTTGCATTGGTTAAGCTATATTCAGTCCTATTCACAGTCCAACTGTCCATTCCACCTTAAAAAAATACATGTGCCTAAATAAAACTGCTGCACTTTTTAAGGTGGACTGAGAAGTTTCAACAAATTTCAGATAAAAAAGGGTCAAAGGTGATTTTATAATGGTTAACTACCAAACCTTATTAAATATGTTAACCTCTCTCTAATATCTCTAATATCTCCAGTTAAGGAAAGGAGAATAAATTGATACTATTGTCTTTTTGTGGGACTCATAACACATGCTATGCTAGCTAACGCTAACTGACCTAGCTAAGCTCACAGACAGAAAGCAGCGCGGAGAGTCGCCAAGTTTAACAGGAGTAAGAGGAGATAAAATACTGTATAATAAAGCTGTTAGATAAGTTCAGTGTAATGTGTATTAGTTACTTACTGAGACAGAGGCGCAGGTTAATTCGGAGCGGGTTAGCCTGTAGCTAACAGTGAGAGTACAGCAGCGGCTAACTCCAGCTCTAGTAAAACCAGCATTTTACTGCGCGAGTCTGGGTTCACATCTGCAGATGTAGTTTATAACAGAAAGCCGGGTTCGGACCGGCCATACTGGACAACGGCTGAAAGCTCTCTAAAGCAGCAGGTTCAGAAAAACTAGCTGAACTTCAGCGGATGAATATCTCTGAGGGAGAAGGCGCCGCTTGTTTCGAGCGCAGTCAAGCATGGACGCTGTTGATTGGTCAATTCCGCAGTCTCCAGCAATGATGCAGGAAAATCGGCTAATCTAATTGGTCAGTGCACGGAGGGTCAGTATAACATTTATTATCAGTTTAATTTTCTGACCATTTGAAGTTAAATACTCGAAATGTGTGTGTAAATCTCAAATATATTTTTTATTTTTTTCTATTTAAAATAGTAAAGAAAAATATGTATCTATTATTTAATTTTCAAGCATTTTTTGTGTTTCGGAAACAATTTTACAAATTTTTTAGGAGAATTTGATATTTTCTCAATTTTAAGATTTTTCCATTTTTACATCTTGTATCAAATGTAATGATATAACTCAAATTACTTTTGTTGCAAGAAAATAAAGAAAATATACATTTTACCTGATTACAGATACATACATCTGATTCTGCAGGTGCACAAGAAGAAGAAACAAATTAAAGAAAATTGGGAAATGGACAAAACCCATTTCTTCTACACTTAAAGAAATAATGAAGTTTTACACCCAATTATCTGTTTTCTGATTTAGCCCGAACATTTTAACTTAGAAATGGTACACTGACCACAGAGAAACTCAGAAACATGCATAGTAGTTTTGTGACAACACACGTGGGCAGTCATTGCTGCGGCACCTTGGAAACAATGAGGGTTAAGGACTTTCCTCAAGGGCCCAACAGTAGTGGCCTGCAAAACACAGGTATCAAACCCACAACCTTGTTGTCAATTCACTCACCCATGCAAATCAATGAACTCATGTTTCAATCATTTCCATGGCCGCAGGTGTATACACCAAGCATCCATAGGCATTTTAGGCATCCATATGATGTCACCTCTGCAACAAGCGCAGTCATAAAATTTCCTCACGACTAAATATTCCACAGTCAACTGTCAGTGTTATAATAAAGTGGAAGCGACTGGAAACAGCAGCTCACTCTGTCAACATAAAATAACAGAACAGGGCCAGCAGATTTTCTGCAGAATCAGCCACTATAGACCGCCAAACTCCATGTGGTCTTCAGATTAGCTAGAGAAGAGTAGCACATAAAGAGCTTAATGCAATGGGTTTTAATGGCTCTAAAAAAAACTAGTTCGTTTTGTTTAGTTGAGGGGACAATTAATACAATTCAGTAAAAAATTCTCTATATATTCACTATTTTTATGAGATGATACACAATACAACATATTAGGGGCTTCATCAGGGGCAATATAGTTAAGCAAAATTAACAAAACTGTTAAAAACAAACTGTTCAAAGCTGTCACTGGTCTTTAATTTTTAATGTTTTAATGTTAATGGATGCCCATTTACCTAAATAGACAGATGAGACAGATGTGCACATATACATATTTTTACAGTCTATTTTTTTTTTTTACAGCAGTTTTGATTTTGGCCATTTGTTTTATTTATAAATTATCAGTGTTTGGCCTTGATAATACTAGGGAAAATAATGGGGAACAATCACAACAATGTCATCATTTAGTGATTTAATGAAACACCTCATACAGAAATTACACATAACTGAGAATAAATCACTTTTTTAAAAAGAAATGAGCTTATATAACGTGTTAAGAAATACATAATACATTTTGGTTTGTCCTGCGTTGTTCATTATTATTATTATTATTATTATTATTATTATTATTATTATTATTATTATTATTATTATTATTATTATTATTATTATTATTATGCAGGTAATAGTCAATGAATGAGAGAGCTGTGTGTAAATACACCGTGTTTGTGACGCGGTTGGCTTCGGCGGCAGCTGATTGGTGGAGGCGCTGCTGTAGCGCTCGCGGTGTTTACCAGCTGAGCAGCTCCAGCAGTGTGGCAGTTGGTCTGTGGAGGGACGGGGAGAAGTTTTAGATCGATAAAAAGTCGATAATTTGCACTTTTCCGTGGTTTTAGCGGTCAAAGGGTTACACCGGGAAAAGCAGGAGCTTCTCTACAGCGCAGCTGGATGAGCGGGAATCTGTAAGTGCTGTTTTAGCGCCGTTTTCTCTTCGTGTTTTGAACAAAGGAAAATCTGCCAGCAGCAGCAACAGCAGTACTGCAGGCCTGATCCCTGAACCCAGCTTTCCCTCTCTTAGCCCTGATACCTGCTCTAATAACTCTCTTATTCACACCTAACCCCTGTTCTTATCGTTTTACAGTTTGAGAAATAATATTTCACCATGAAAACCGAGGTTTCCACGGCTGTGAACTTCATTAGCACACTGCTGAGAGGGACTGGGCTTCTCTCAGAGGAGCAGCTGCACCACTTCAGCCTGTCTCTAGAGGAAGCTTTAGGAGGTAAAACACACAGTATTTACAGTTAAAACACTGCTAATAATCTTTATAGTCTCCCTAAGCAGTTCTTTTTGTCTATAAATGAATATGTTTCATTTGTCAATATCTACTGGTCTATACCGTCTCTAAGCTTTCTTACTTGGGCTCAAATAAAACACATTAACTCCAAAAAAAGTGTCTGAAAAGTGAATTTTACATAAGATATCAAATTAAATCCAGCCTGTTTGGTAAAAAGAACATCATAACGTAAGATAATGAAAAACATACACTTGTCTATAAATGAATATCCCGAGTTTTAGTACTAAACAATGAAACAAAACAATGCTTTACTTTAGGCATCATGTAAAGACAATTACTTGCATCATAATATGACAAGGTTAGTAATGATTGTACATTTGATTAGTCATTTTGTAAACAAAATTCCAAATAATTAATGCACCTGTCTCGAAATAAGCGTAATGAAAACAACAAAAGAACTACAGACCCCTTACATAGACGTATATATATTTTAAGCATATCATTTCCTCTGGTCTGTGTGTTGTCTGAGCTTGTTTTAAAATATGTTTTGAAATAAAGCTAAATTACATCCAGTCTTTTAAAAAATCACTGAGTATCAATAAAACACAAGTAATGTCAAATCTCATTGTGTAAAATAAAAAATAAATTGACGGAAAAGGACTGAGTTTTGCTTTAGATTTCATGTGAAGATAAAGACTGGCATCAAAAAGTAACATAAAATGAAAAGAAGGTACACATGACTACTATTATTGAACATTTGATTAATAAAAAAATACACCTCTCTCAAAATAAGTGTAATGAACAGAAGAAAATGGCTACATTTAAACCCATTAATGTGCATATTTATTAAGAAAAATATTTCCTTTGCCTTATAGGTTGTCTGAGCTTTGTTTTAAATACACTTTGAAATAAGGCTAAAAAGTTTTTAAAATTGAGGTTTATTTAATCTTTTAAATTGAATTTAGCTGTTTACTCAGAAAGGATGCTGTTCTTAGGAGAACACAAGGAAACTCAAATTTGATTGTATTAAAAAAATTAAGAATAACAGAAGCTTTGTGCATTAGAAATTTAAATGGGTACTGTTCATAGCTTAACTAGTTAGCCCTACCAAATGCAACTCCAATTCTGCCAGAAGCTCTAATATATATTTTCATAAGTTTTGATCTTATGTTAACCATATTGATTTCAGTATTATCTAAAAATGAAAACATTTGTCCAAATTCTTGTTTGTTTCTATTGAAGATTTTCGTGTAAATGTTTTTTTTTTCACATTGTGGACAATAAGCTTTTTCTTTTAAATTAAATTTAATTCTATTCTATGTGTAATGTTACTCATAAAAGAGCAAAACATAAATGTTTTTTATGAATAAAAGTGTGTATATACACTTTATTTTATTGGAAACTTCTTAGCAATTTACAGTCCTGAACTCCACTACCACAATCCTACGATCTGACAGTGTTGCAATATTGCAACAATGTACAAAAAGAATGGTGAACAGAAATTAACTATACAATCTTTCTTAATTTCAGAGCATTATCAGCACCACTGGTTTCCAGATGCTCCGTGCCGAGGTTCAGGCTACAGGTGCATCAGGATCAATCACAAGATGGACCCTTTGATTGGTAAAGCCGCCCTCACTATCGGACTGACCAGAGAGCAGCTGTTCTCTCTGTTACCGAGTGAGCTGACCATGTGGGTCGACCCGTACGAAGTGTCTTACCGGATAGGAGAGGACGGGTCCATTTGTGTCCTGTACGAGTCCGCGCCCCCATCACAGACAGACCCCAGCCCGGTGGACACCTGCAAAGATAAACTGAGGATCGGTCGATCAAGCCCGTCTAAGTCCTTCAACATGATGACTGTCTCCAGTTAACTCTATACTGAGCTACCTGGGTCATGTTTATTTTTCTATTTTTTTTTTTTTACATTTTGGGCATTAAAGACTTCCTTTTTTTATTAGTGATTTGTTGTATTTGAGGAAAATTGATATATTTTGATTCAGTGCTTGATTTTAACTGTAAATGTTTGTAAATGACTTAAAAAAATCAAATTAAAGATTTCTTGATTTGTTAAGATGCTTTTTTTCTAGCCTATTCTTTCCTCTTACAACAGCACTGTCCTAACTGCAGTTACATGCACACATTACGTGCATTTTATGGGAAATTCTGGCAAGCCCATTCAATTTAATTACTTCCTTTGTAGAATGTGTTCTTGTCTCTTGGGGACGTGACCAAACAACATAACAGACAGGAGTTGTTACGGTAATTTATGCCATGCTTATGCTTTTAAGGCCCAGTTTTCTGAAGGTCTACTAGTACATTACGTTACATTACATTATATTTGGCAGACGTTTTTGTCCAAAGCGACTTAAAATAGTCAAGTACAAAAGTAATAGAAGTTAAAGGTAAAACACATTTTTAGATGAAGGAGGTTAAAGGGAAATAATGGGATAGAGGAGTAAAGGAGGAAAGGAGGTTATAAGTAGTTAGTTAGTTAGAGGTGTTAGGAGAGTAGGTGCTCTTTGTTTATTAAAGATAGCGAGGGACGCTCCTGATCTGGTAGTGGAAGGAAGTTTGTTCCACCATTGGGGAACTCTGTATGAGAACAGACTTGAGTGTGTGGAAACTGATGCCTAAAGCTTTTTTTCATAGGTTTAAATCTGAATGACCCTACAGAATGTCCTGCTTGTCAAAAAAACTGATGCAAGCGTAGTAAAAAAAACAACAACAAAAACTTATGCCTTTAGAAATATTGTTTGGCCAATTTTCAGTGTATTATTAGTATGGCAAGCCAAACAGGAAATATATAATAAAAGCTGATATATATATATATATATATATATATATATATATATATATATATATATATATATATATATATATATATAATGAAAGCGATATATATATAATGAAAGCCGATATATATATATAATGAACTCTGATATATATATATATATACAGGTGCTGGTCAACGAATTAGAATAATTTGAAATAGTGCAATCATGAAATTCTTTGAATGCATTTTTTGTGCAGAAAGCAAATCAGGTGTTCACCGCACCTGTCCTACTCATTAGACTAATCATAGAACTCGTTACCTGGAAAAAAATTGCTCAGCTGAGCTTTCCAAAAGGCCCATTTAGGCCATTTAACTGTGACACTGTTGTTTTATTGAATTAGAATAATGGAGAAACCGTTTCATTGAATTAGAATAAATGCTCGAATTTTTGTTTTCTGTGAAGAGTGTTCACTGTGCAGTATAAAGTCAGGGTTGAGTAGAATTTCTAAGTTGTAAAATCAATCATGGGTAAGCAGTGCGACCTCTCAACCGGAATAGTGGCTCAAATTCAAGCCCTTCGCCAACAAGGCTTGACCCAAACTAAAATTGCTGAGCAGCTCGGCATCAGCCAGTCTTCCGTCTGCAAAGCTCTCAAGAAAAACTGCAGCAAGCGCACGCTTCTGCATCTCCTTCGGTGACCACGGTCCTCGTGTCTGGCGTCGTGGTGGCGAAACCTACAACCACGAGTGCGTGAAAAGATCCGTCAAGTTTCCCCAGAGCGTTATGGTCTGGGGATGCATGTCCGCTCGAGGTGTAGGGAAACTCTGCTTCCTCAAGAAGACTGTCAATGCTGCCGTATATCAAGATGTTCTGGAAACGTTCCTGATTCCGACTGTTGAGGAACAGTTCGGCGAAGATATATCATATTTATATCATATATCATATTTCAACAGGATCTTGCACCGGCTCATGCGGCAAAGTCGACCAAAGATTGGTTCACTAAAAAACAGCTTGAAGTTTTGGCATGGCCGGCCAACTCGCCTGACCTCAATGTCATTGAAAACCTTTGGGCCATCGTCAAGCGGAAAATTTGCGACAGAAAGCCTACTACGCTGGACCAACTGAAGCAGAACATCGCCACTGCCTGGGAAGCTGTGAGTGCGGAAACTTGCGACAAGCTGGTCAAATCGATGCCGCGGAGACTTCAGGCAGTCATACAAGCCAAGGGGGCAGCCACAAAATACTGAGAAAGTGATGATTGTAATTATAATAAAAATTATTCTAATTCAATAAAACAACAGTGTCACAGTTAAATGGCCTAAATGGGCCTTTTGGAAAGCTCAGCTGAGCAAATTTTTTCCCAGGTAACGAGTTCTGTGATTAGTCTAATGAGTAGGACAGGTGCGGTGAACACCTGATTTGCTTTCTGCACAAAAAATGCATTCAAAGAATTTCATGATTGCACTATTTCAAATTATTCTAATTCGTTGACCAGCACCTGTATATATAATGAACTCTTATATATATATATATATATATATATATATATATATATATATATATATATATATATATATATATATATATATATATATATATAATGAAAGCGATATACATATATATATATATATATATATATAATGAACTCTGATATATATATAATGAAAGCCGATATATATATAATGAAAGCGACACATTTAATGAAAGCTGATATATATAATGAACTCTGATATATATATAATAAAAGCATATATATATATATATATATATATATATATATAAAATAAAAGCTGATATATATATAATGAAAGCTGTTAAGACCCTTTAAGAGGAAACGGGTGGTCCGCATAGTCAGCCTGAGAGACTGAAGGTGGCGTTGTGGTTTCAGCCGGCCAGGGACGGTCTACCAGCGTTCATTATATATATATCAGCTTTCATTATATACATTGAGTCCAAGAAGTATTTGATCCCTTGCTGATTTTCTTCGTTGGCCCACTAATAAAGACATGATCATTCTATACTTTTAATGGTAGATGTATTCTTACATGGAGAGACAGAATACTAAAAAGAAAATCCAGAAAATAAATATAAGGAATATATATTAACTGATTTGTATTTCATGGAGTGAAATAAGTATTTGATCCCTTAGTATTCATTAGCAGTTCTGGCTTTTACAGACCAGTTAGACACTCCCAATCAACTTGTTACCTGACCTGAAGCCACCTGTTCTCACTAATCACTTGTGTGAAAAACACCTGTCCACAGAATCAGACAGATCACACAGATTTCAAGTCTCCAACATGGGTAAAACCAAAGAGCTGTCACAGGACCTCAGAGTCAGAATTGTTGACCTTCACAAAGCTGGAATGGGCTACAAAAAGATTAGTAAGGTGTTGGATGTGAAAGTAACAACTATTGGTGCAATTATCAGAAAGTTTAAAGAGTATAACATGACAATCAACAGACCTCGGCCCGGTGCTCCAAAGAAGATTTCGCCTCGTGGGGTGGCAATGATGCTGAGAACGGTCAGAAATCGTCCTGCAACCACTCGGCAGGAGTTAGCAAATGACCTGAAGGCAGCTGGGACCACAGTTTGCAAGGAAACAATTGGCAACACTTTGCGCAACAATGGATTCACATCCTGCAGTGCCCGAAAGGTACCCCTGCTGAAGAGAGCACATGTGGAGGCGCGCCTCAAGTATGCCAATGATCATTTGAAAGATGAACCAAGTTATTGGGAGAAGGTTTTGTGGTCAGACGAGACCAAAATTGAACTTTTTGGCCTCAACTCCACCCGCCATGTGTGGAGGAAGAAAAATGCTGCCTATGACCCCAAGAACACTGTGCCCACCGTCAAGCATGGAGGTGGAAGCATAATGTTTTGGGGGTGTTTCTCTGCCAAGGGTACAGGGCTACTTCACCGCATCACTGGGAAGATGGATGGAGCCATGTACCGCACAATCCTGAGGGACAACCTCCTCCCCTCTGCCAGGGATCTGAAAATGGGCCGTGGTTGGGTCTTCCAACATGATAACGACCCTAAACATACAGCAAAGGCAACAAAGGATTGGCTCAAGAAAAATCACATTAAGGTCATGGAGTGGCCCAGCCAGTCGCCAGACCTCAATCCGATCGAAAATCTATGGAGGGAGCTGAAGGTCAGAGTTGCCAAGCGACAGCCCACCAACCTTCATGATTTAGAGAGGATCTGCAAAGAAGAGTGGGCCAAAATTACCCCTGGTGTGTGTGCTAAACTTGTGGTTAACTACAACAAACGTCTCACCGCTGTGCTTGCAAACAAAGGCTTTGCCACTAAGTATTGAGTGTGTTTGGCAAGGGGATCAAATACTTATTTTCCTCATTGAAATACAAATTAATTAAAATATATTCTTTAAAATTATATTCTGGATTTTTGTCTTTATATTCTGTCTCTCCATGTTAGAATATATCCACCATTAAAAGTGCAGAAGGATAGTGTCTTTATTAGTGGGCAAACAAAGAAAATCAGCAAGGGATCAAATACTTCTTGGACTCACTGTATACACTACCGTTCAAAAGTTTGGGTTCACATTGAAACGTCCTTATTTTTGAAGGAAAAGCACTGTACTTTTCAATGAAGATAACTTTAAACTAGTCCTAACTTTAAACAAATACACTCTGTACATTGCTAATGTGGTAAATGACTATTCTAGCTGCAAATGTCTGGTTTTAGTGCAATATCTACATAGGTGTATAGAGGCCCATTTCCAGCAACTATCACTCCAGTGTTCTAATGGTACAATGTGTTTGCTCATTGGCTCAGAAGGCTAATTGATGATTAGAAAACCCTTGTACAATCATGTTCACACACCTGAAAACAGTCTAGCTCATTACAGAAGCTACAAAACTGACCTTACTTTGAGCAGATTGAGTTTCTGGAGCATCACATTTGTGGGGTTAATTAAACGCTCAAAATGGCCAGAAAAAGAGAACTTTCATATGAAACTCGACAGTCTATTCTTGTTCTTAGAAATGAAGGCTATTCCATGCGAGAAATTGCTAAGAAATTGAAGATTTCCTACAACGGTGTGTACTACTCCCTTCAGAGGACAGCACAAACAGGCTCTAACCAGAGTAGAAAAAGAAGTGAGAGGCCGCGTTGCACAACTAAGCAAGAAGATAAGTACATTAGAGTCTCTAGTTTGAGAAACAGACGCCTCACAGGTCCCCAACTGGCATCTTCATTAAATAGTACCCGCAAAACACCAGTGTCAACATCTACAGTGAAGAGGCGGCTGCGGGATTTTGGGCTTCAGAGCAGACTGGCTAATAAAAGAAAAAGATTAAGATGGGCAAAAGAACACAGACATTGGACAGAGGAAGACTGGAAAAAAGTGTTGTGGACAGATGAATCCAAGTTTGAGGTGTTTGGATCACAAAGAAGAACGTTTGTGAGACGCAGAACAAATGATAAGATGCTGGAAGAATGCCTGACTCCATCTGTTAAGCATGGTGGAGGTAATGTGATGGTCTGGGGTTGCTTTGGTGCTGGTAAGGTGGGAGATTTGTACAGGGTAAAAGGGATTCTGAATAAGGAAGGCTATCACTCCATTTTGCAACGCCATGCCATACCCAGTGGACAGCGCCTGATCGGAGCCAATTTCGTCCTACAACAGGACAATGACCCTAAACACCTCCAAATTGTGCAAGAACTATTTACAACAGAAGCAGGCAGCTGGTATTCTATTGGTAATGGAGTGGCCAGCGCAGTCACCAGATCTGAACCCCATTGAGCTGTTGTGGGAGCAGCTTGACCGTATGGTACGCCAGAAGTGCCCATCCAACCAATCCAACTTGTGGGAGCTGCTTCTAGAAGCGTGGGGTGCAATTTCTCCAGCTTACCTCAACAAATTAACAGCTGGAATGCCAAAGGTGTGCAATGCTGTAATTGCTGCAAATGGAGGATTCTTTGATGAAAGCAAAGTTTGATGTAAAAACAATGTTATTTCAAATACAAATCATTATTTCTAACCTTGTCAATGTCTTGACTCTATTTTCTATTCATTTCACAACGTATGGTGGTGAATAAGTGTGACTTTTCATGGAAAACACAAAATTGTTTGATTGACCCCAAACTTTTGAACGGTAGTGTATATCAGCTTTCATTATATATATATATATATATATATATATATATATATATATCAGAGTTTATTATATATATATATCAGCGTTCATTATATACTGTATATATCAGATTTCATTATACATATATCAGAGTTTATTATATATATATCAGCTTTTTATATATATATATATATATATATATATATATCAGAGTTTATTATATATATCAGCTTTCATTATATATATATATATATATCAGAGTTTATTATATATATATCAGCTTTCATTATATATATATATATCAGATTTCATTATACATATATCAGAGTTTATTATATATATATATATATATCAGCTTTCATTATATATATATATATATATATATATATATATATATATCAGAGTTTATTATATATATATCAGCGTTCATTATATATATATCAGAGTTCATTATATATATCGGCTTTTATTATATATATATCAGCTTTCATTATATATATATATATATATATCAGCGTTCATTATATATATATATCAGCTTTCATTATATATATATCAGAGTTCATTATATATATATCAGCTTTCATTATATATATATCGGCTTTCATTATATATATATCGGCTTTTATTATATATATATCGCTTTCATTATATATATATATCAGAGTTCATTATATATATATATATATATATATATATATATATATATATATATCTCGACTTTCATTCTATATATATATATATATATATATATATATATATATATATATATTTCCTGTTTGGCTTGCCATATATTAGTGAGCATGGTTTTACACATAAGCTCTAGAAATATATACATATGGACTGGGAATCAGTGAAGTGCACTACGATCTAGAAAGTGGATGCGTCCCTAGTAAGTCCAATATTTACAATGTGGTTGTCGATTTAAGAAGTTGTCTATGGCTTCTCCATAAGATCTGTCCTCTTCAGTCTGCACATATAAAGTCTTTACAGAGGGTGTGTCTTAATTAAATCTCTATGCACTATATAGCGCACTAAGAGCACCAAATATCCATGAATAGACACAAGTCTGTTTCTGAAACCAAATGTATCCCCACCCTGATAGCAAAAAAACATCTTTTACGGTTAATGGAGGAACAACATTGTCTCATAGGCATTGGTTAGTGTTGAAATTCTGATATTGAAACATTGTTCGTTTAAATGGTCAGGGCTCTGAATCTACACTCTGTGCTTTTAGGTGAAAAGTGGTCCCCACTAATAATAATATCAATATTATTAATTATTATTTAAATGTCCCTTTACACATTGCAAGACCACAGTACAAGCTATAAGTATAGAATACAAACAGGATGTACATGTATTGTACGTAAAATTTTATACAAACCATACATATAAAACCATAACTCTGAATAAAGGTAAAACCAATGTGCACAAATAAATCAATTCAGACTGAGATCAACGTTGTTTTAATGCATTAGTCCTTTCGTTAGCTGGGCAGTGCACTATTTTATTACTTGGTAGTCCACAAATTAGTAAACATGTGTGCTTGTCCATGTGAGATGCTCCTTTTATGAACCCCACCCCTTTACATAAAGCCAGCCAGACCATTTTAAAAATACATTCATTGAGCCTTTTTATACTGAATAGATCTTAAACGCAAATAGCTACCTCTCCCATAGATAAAAAAGTACAAAAATTAAATTCAAATTTAAACACAAAATTAAGTAAAAATTGTTATGCATAATTACACATACACACACATGTTAATTTTGTGTTTGTTAAATTCACTATTTAATTGCACTACATACCTGTAAAGTGCACTAAATAGGGACCAAGTATGTTAATCAATTTGAGACACCCCTCCTCGTATAAACGCAATGCCCTTTTCGTTAAACCAGCCCACTAAGATCTGCGTTCATTAAACCTTTTTTCCAGGAAACGTCCTAAACTTACCTGTACCCTACAGTTGTAACGCAGAGGAGGAGGCAGGATGCAAATGCAAGTCTTTATTTTCCATATTTTAAATGAACAAAAACCAAACACTAAAAAAACAGAGGATAAACTAAAAGACTGCAACAAACAAGCAAAAGCACACATAAGGGACACCTGTGGGAGCTAACAAGGGGGCGGGGTTACAAATGAGACACAAGGTGAGAACACTGATGGCTAGGGGCGGGGCTAGGGCAGAGACAGGGAACAAAACACAACAGAAGCACATGGCTGGGAACATGACAGGGAACAAATGAGGGGAAAAACACAGGACAGACACAGGCTAAACTGTGACAATAGTACGCTAAGACAAGTCACAAAATTTGTCTTTTTACACTAAATTTTCTGCTAACAACACATACACACGTCTTTATGTGTAAGTTAAACTCACAATTTCCTTACTAAAGTGCATTACATAATATTTAAGTTCACTACATATCATTAAAGTCCACTACATATCATTAAAGTGCTATACATACCATTAAAGTTCACTACATATCATTTAAGTGCACTACATACCAATAAAGTGCACTACATATCATTTAAGTGCACTACATATCATTAAAGTGCACTACATATCATTAAAGTGCACTACATTTCATTAAAGTGCACTACATACCATTAAAGTGCACTACATACTAATAAAGTGAACTACATACCCTTGAAGTGCATTACATACCATTAAAATGCACTACATATTAAAAGGCACTACATACCATTAAAGTGCACTACATACCATTAAAGCACACTACATATAATTAAAGCACACGACATATCATTAAAGTTCACTACCTTCCATTAAAGCACACTACATTCCATTAAGGTGCACTACATATCATTAAAGTGCTATACATACCATTAAAGTTCACTACATACCTTTTAAGTGCACTCAATACTGTTAAAGTGCACTACATATCATTAAAGTGCAATACATAACATTAAAGCGCACTACATATAATTAAAGTGCACTACATATCATTGAACTACATTTCATTAAAGTGCACTACATACCATTAAATTGCACTACATATCATTAAAGTGCACTACATACCATTAAATCGCACTACATATCATTAAAGTGCACTATATATCATTAAAGTGCTATACATACCATTAAAGTTCACTACATACCTTTTAAGTGCACTCAATACTGTTAAAGTGCACTACATATCATTAAAGTGCACTGCATAACATTAAAATGCACTACATATCATTAAAGTGCAATACATAACATTAAAGCGCACTATATATAATTAAAGTGCACTACATATCATTAAAGTGCACTACATATCATTAAAGTGCACTACATACCATTAAAGTGCAATACATAACATTAAAGCGCACTACATACTATTAAAGCACCCTACATATCATTAAAGTGCACTACATACCATTAAAGTGCAATACATAACATTAAAGCGCACTACATACTATTAAAGCACCCTACATATCATTAAAGTGCACTACATACCATTAAATCGCACTACATATCATTAAAGTGCACTATATATCATTAAAGTGCACTACATATCATTAAAGCTCACTACATACTATTAAAGCACCCTATATGTAATTAAAGTGCAGTACATATCATTAAATCGCACTACATATCATTAAAGTGCACAACATATCATAACAGTGCACTACATATCATTAAAGTGCACTACATACCATTAAATCGCACTACATACCATTAAATCGCACTACATATCATTAAAGTGCACTACATATCATTACAGTGCACTACATATCATTAAAGTGCACTACATACCATTAAATCGCACTACATACCATTAAACCGCACTACATATCATTAAAGTGCACTACATATCATTACAGTGCACTACATATCATTAAAGTGCACTACATACCATTAAGTCGCACTACATACCATTAAATCGCACTACATATCATTAAAGTGCACTACATATCATTAAAGTGCAATACATAACATTAAAGCACACTACATACCATTAAATCGCACTACATATCATTAAAGTGCACTACATATTATTACAGTGAACATTTCATTAATTGCACTACATACATTAAATCGCACTACATATCATTAAAGTGCACTAAATATCATTACAGTGCACTACATATCATAACAGTGCACTACATCTCATTAAAGTGCAATACATAACATTAAAGTGCACTACATACCATTAAATCACACTACATATCATTAAAGTGCACTACATATCATTACAGTGAACTACATTTCATTAAAGTGCACTACATATCATTAAAGTGCACTACATATCATAAGAGTGCACTACATATCATTAAAGTGCCCTACATATCATTAAAGTGCACTACATATCATACCAGTGCACTACATATCATTAAAGTGCAATACATAACATTAAAGCGCACTACATACCATTAAATCGCACTACTTATCATTAAAGTGCACTACATATAATTACAGTGAACTACATTTCATTAAAGTGCGCTACATACCATTAAATCGCACTACATATCATTACAGTGCACTACATTTCATTAAAGTGCACTACATACCATTAAGTCGCACTACATACCATTAAATCGCACTACATATCATTAAAGTGCACTACATACCATTAAATCGCACTACATATCATTAAAGTGCACTACATATCATTACAGTGCACTACATTTCATTAAAGTGCAATACATATCATTACAGTGAACTACATTTCATTAAAGTGCACTACATACCATTAAGTCGCACTACATACCATTAAATCGCACTACATATCATTAAAGTGCACTACATACCATTAAATCGCACTATATACCATTAAATCGCACTACATATCATTAAAGTGCAATACATAACATTAAAGCACACTACATACCATTTAATCGCACTACATATCATTAAAGTGCACTATATACCATTAAACCGCACTACATTTCATTAAAGTGCACTACATATCATAACTGCACTACACCTCATTAAAGGGCAATACATAACATTAAAGCGCACTACATACCATTAAATCACACTACATATCATTAAAGTGCACTACATATCATTACAGTGAACTACATTTCATTAAGGTGCACTACATATCAATAAAGTGCAATACATAACATTAAAGCACACTACATACTATTAAAGAAGCCTACATATAATTAAAGTGCACTACATATCATTGAAGTTCACTACATATCATTAAAGTGCACTACATACCATTGAAGTTCACTACATATCATTAAAGTGCACTACATATCATAAGAGTGCACTACATATAATTACAGTGAACTACATTTCATTAAAGTGCGCTACATACCATTAAATCGCACTACATATCATTAAAGTGCACTACATATCATAAGAGTGCACTACATATAATTACAGTGAACTACATTTCATTAAAGTGCACTACATATCATTGAAGTTCACTACATATCATTAAAGTGCACTACATATCATAAGAGTGCACTACATATACTTACAGTGAACTACATTTCATTAAAGTGCACCACATATCATTGAAGTTCACTACATAGATAGATAGATAGATAGATAGATAGATAGATAGATAGATAGATAGATAGATAGATAGATAGATAGATAGATAGATAGATAGATAGATAGATAGATAGATAGATAGATAGAACTTTATTGATCCCTTGGGAGGTTCCCTCAGGGAAATTAGGGTTCCAGTAGCAGCATCAATACAGTACACACAGATAGAAACAAAGAGTAGGTGTATATAAAGTGTATATAAACAATATAAAGTGCAAAGCAAGTAGACAAAAGTATAAAACAGCAAATATAATTAGTATAACTATAAATATAAATATGCAGTGAATGTATTTGAATAGAAATTTTATTGCACTTATTCCGTATGTATTATTTTATTGCGCTTAGTCCGTATGTGTTATTTTATTGCACTTAGTCCATTTGAGTTGCTACTGCTCCTCCTCATCCTCTGTCCTCCTGTTACTCCTCCTTCCCCCAGGGGAGGAATTGTAAAGTCTGATGGCATGATGGACAAAGGAGTTTCGGAGTCTGTTGGTCCTGCATTTGGGGAGGAGCAGTCTGTCACTGAACAGGCTCTTCTGGTTGCTGATGACGGTGTGCAGAGGGTGACTGGCATCGTCCATGATGTTCAGCAGTTTGTCCATAGTCCTCCTCTCTGCCACCGTCACCAAGGAGTCCAGCTTCATGCCGACCACAGAACCAGCACGCCTGATCAGTTTGTCCAGCCTGGATGAGTCCTTCTTTGATATGCTGCATCCCCAGCACACCACAGTGTAGAACAGGACACTGGCCACCACAGACTGATAGAACATCCACATGAGTTTCTTGCAGATGTTGAAGGACCGCAGTCTCCTCAGGAAGTACAGCCTGCTCTGACTCTTCCTGTACAGGTGGTCAGAATTACAGGTCCAGTCCAGCTTGCTGTCCAGCCACAGCCCAAGGTACTTGTAGGAGTCCACAGCCTCCACCTCAACCCCCTCAATCAGAACTGGTCGTGACCTTGGTCTGGACCTCCCAAAGTCAATAACCAACTCCTTGGTCTTTGAGGTGTTGAGCTGCAGATTATTCCTGTGGCACCAAACAGCAAAGTCCCTCACCAGAGTTCTATACTCCTCCTCGTTGTCATCCCTGATACACCCCACGATGGCTGTGTCATCTGCAAACTTCTGAATGTGACACAGCTCGGAGTTGTAGCAGAAGTCTGCGGTGTACAGGGTGAAGAGGAGAGGGGCCAGCACCGTGCCCTGAGGTGCTCCAGCGCTGCTGATCACAGTGTCAGACGTGATGTCCTTCAGCCTGACATACTGCGGCCTATCAGTGAGGTAGCTGAAGATCCAGGCGACCAGGTAGGGGTCCACTCGCATCCCATCCAGTTTATCCTGGAGCATAAGAGGCTGGATGGTGTTGAAGGCACTCGAGAAGTCCAAGAAGAGGATCCTCACTGTACTTTTCCCCTTGTCCAGGTGTGAGTGGGCTCGGTGTAGCAGGTAGAGGATGGCGTCTTCCACACCAACACCTGCCCTGTATGCAAACTGTAGACAGTCCTGGGCATGCTGCACCTGCGGTCTGAGTAGACAGAGGAAGAGCCGCTCCAACGTCTTCATCAGATGTGAAGTGAGTGCCACCGGTCGGAAGTCATTCAGCTCACTGGGCCGGTTCTTTTTCGGAACTGGTACTAAGCATGATGTCTTCCAGAGGGTGGGCACTCTCCCCAGCTGCAGGCTCAGGTTGAAAATCCGTTGTAACGGTTCACCCAGTTCTGCCGCGCAGGTCTTCAGGATTCGGGGGGACACCTTGTCTGGGCCTGCTGCTTTCCTGGGGTGGAGCCTCCTCAGCTGTTTCCTGACTTGGTCTGCAGTGATGTATGATGGAGTGTGTGTTGGGGTGGGAGAGACTGGGGGGAAAAAACTGCTGGAAAGCCTGGGGGGAGGTGTTGAGGAAACAGGGAGAGATGGCTGCAGTGTGGTAGAGAGTATGGGGGGGGGGTGGACTGGTTAAACCGGTTGAAGAAGTTGTTCAACCTGTTTGCCTCCTCCATTGTTCCCCCTGCAACTCTGGTCTTTGAGCTGTGGCCTGTGATGGTTTTCACACCTTCCCAGACCTCCCTCATGTTGTTCTCCTTCAGCTTCTGCTCCACCTTTCTCCTGTAGCTGTCCTTAGCTTTCCTCACACAGCGTTTCACCTCCTGCTGTGCTGCTTTCATCTCCTCCCTGTTCTTGCTCCGAAAGGCGGCCTTCTTTCTGTTCAGGACAGCTTTAACTTCCTGTGTTACCCATGGCTTGTTATTAGGGTAACACCATACAGTCCTCATGGGACAGACCACATCTGTACAGAAGTTAAGATAGTCTGTCAAACAGTGTGTCATCCCATCTATGTCCTCACAGTGTGGGCCAAGCAGCACATCCCAGTCTGTGGTGTCATAGCAGTCTCTGAGGGCATCTTCCATTTCTGGGGACCACCTCCTGATGGAGCTGGTTGTTGGGGGCTGTCTTTGAACCAGGGGGATGTATTTTGGCTGAAGATGAACCAGGTTGTGGTCAGACCTCCCCAGTGGGGGGAGGGGCGTGACGCTGTATGCCTCTCTTACATTAGTATACAGCAAGTCAATTGTCCTGTTGTTCCTGGTCGGGCAGTCCACAACCTGGTATAAAGCAGCAAGAGTAGAGTCCAATGTTGCGTGATTAAAATCCCCGGAGATGATAATAAAAGCATCGGGGTTCTGTGTTTGCAGCCTTGCTGTGACTGAGTGAATCCTCTCACATGCAGCGGCTGCGTCTGCGCTCGGCGGAATGTAAACACAGATGGCGATCACGTGACTGAACTCCCTCGGCAGATAGTATGGCCGCAGGCTAACTGCTAGCAGCTCCAAGTCCGAACAACACAAGACCGTCTTTACAGAGATATGTCCCGGGTTACACCAACGATTGTTGACATAGATGATGAGTCCCCCACCTTTGCTTTTCCCGCATGCTTTAGTGTCTCTGTCGGCTCTCACGGTAGTGAACCCCCGCAGGTCCACGTTAGCATCCGGTACTACTTACATATCATTAAAGTGCACTACATATCATAAGAGTGCACTACATATCATTAAAGTGCCCTACATTTCATTAAAGTGCACTACATACCATTGAAGTTCACTACATATCATTAAAGTGCACTACATACAATTACAGTGAACTACATTTCATTAAAGTGCGCTACATACCATTAAATCGCACTACATATCATTAAAGTGCACTACATATCATTACAGTGCACTACATATCATTACAGTGCACTACATATCATTAAAGTGCAATACATATTATTACAGTGAACTACATTTCATTAAAGTGCACTACATACCATTAAATCGCACTACATATCATTAAAGTGCAATACATATTATTACAGTGAACTACATTTCATTAAAGTGCACTACATACCATTAAGTCGCACTACATACCATTAAATCGCACTACATACCATTAAATTGCACTACATATCATTAAAGTGCACTACATACCATTAAATCGCACTACGTATCATTAAAGTGCACTACATGCCATTAAATTGCACTACATATCATTAAAGTGCACTACATACCATTAAATCGCACTACATACCATTAAATCGCACTACATATCATTCAAGTGCACTACATATCATTACAGAGCACTACATATCATTAAAGTGCACTACATATCATTACAGTGAACTACATTTCATTAAAGTGCACTACATACCATTAAATCGCACTACATATCATTAAAGTGCACTAAATATCATTACAGTGCACTACATATCATAACAGTGCACTACATCTCATTAAAGTGCAATACATAACATTAAAGCGCACTACATACCATTAAATCACACTACATATCATTAAAGTGCACTACATATCATTACAGTGAACTACATTTCATTAAGGTGCACTACATATCATTAAAGTGCAATACATAACATTAAAGCACACTACATACTATTAAAGAAGCCTACATATAATTAAAGTGCACTACATATCATTGAAGTTCACTACATATCATTAAAGTGCACTACATATCATAAGAGTGCACTACATATCATTAAAGTGCCCTACATTTCATTAAAGTGCACTACATATCATAAGAGTGCACTATATATCATTAAAGTGCCCTACATATCATTAAAGTGCCCTACATTTCTTTAAAGTGCACTACATACCATTGAAGTGCACTACATACTAAAAAAGTGCACTTCATACCATTAATGTGCACTACATATCATTAAAGTACACTACATATTATTAAGATTGTATGTAGAGTAACACATACGCACATATATATGTACTTCTAGTGAGTTATTAATTCACCATTTCGCTACTATTAAAGTGCACTACCTCCTATTTCAGTGCACTGCATAGGGAGCATGGGTCGAATTGATATTAACGCCAAGGAAACGTCCAATCACCACCCGAGCTGAGAACACCACAGCCAATAGGAGAGCAGGATCGGGTCGCGGTCAGTAATGTGGCCAGGGCTGGAGCCGCGTTTCCTCAGTGTGTCAGGCGGAGCGCTGGTTTTAGCTAGTCTGGAAGTTTGAAGTCGGCCTAGTTTGCTAATTCTGGAATAGCCAGGGCAAGAGAGAAGGAAAAACGACAGTTCTGCGGTTCTTGACGTGTTATGGCACTGGATAAAATGGACGAAAATGACTGGAAATACCACGGAGAGGGGAACAAGAGCCTCGTTGTTTCTCACGTCCAGGTAAGAGTCCTGACTAGTTAGCTAGCTAGCTATCTTACTGGACTTACCCAGCTAAACACGCCGGCGAGCCACACAGCCGAACAGAACTAGCCTTCTGGGTTGGATTTCTTCAGTTACTTTAATTAAGTGACCAAAAACCTACAGAAACAGCTGTTCACTTTTAAAATCGCTGGGTTTTTAGCATTAGCTAGGCTTAGCTTAGCATAAGCGAAGCGGTAAAGCTAGCTGTCTCATCTTTACTTTACAGATAATCTAACACTAGCTGACGACACGGACCGCGCCTCCCGCTAACTAAAAGCGAGTCAAAACAAGCGAAAACAGGTTTTTATTCAATTATACTGGTATCCGAACATTTAAAGGGCGTTTAAATAAGATTGGAAGGTTATTTAAAATGTAGTTTAACTTGTGGGCGAAGTTGGCTTCGAACTTTCCGTTCTACCTTAAATGGTACAGCAGTTTCAATATAAGTGCTGCAGCATTTAAGGAGGCACGGACAGTTCCAGTTAAAAGGCAGGCAGTTAGCCAGTTTTAAATTATAATGTAATTGAACCAAGTTACTTTAACTACATTTAAAGTGGTAGTTGGGTAACTTATCTCTATCAGTTATCATAATAAACACTAATGTGTATATATGAACTGGATAGCTCTGTCCAGCATATTCCTATCTCACATAGTACATACAGCTATCCACTGAATAAATATAGAAAAAAATAATAATGCTATGTTATATGAGTTATACTTATTGTGTATTTGTACAACTACCTAACACATAGTTGTAGTGTCCCAGACAGTGGTTAACAGTGATTAAGCCTAGTCTTGGACTAACTTACACGGTATTTTGTATTTTTTGTAATTTTTATTTCCATAATAATGAAAATATAGTGTATGACTAGGCTTAAACCCTGTTTTGTCAATTCTAACTTAAGTTTGTCTAGAATGGACCGTTTGAATGTCATCTTACATAGTACATTATTATTCAGACATTTTGGAAAACTGGTGTGTTTCTTTAAAACAGAAAAAGGGTATGATTTTGTTGAATATCTGACAAACAAATGTGTAATACAACTTTTATCAGTGTAACCTGTTTGTATTGCGTCAGTGTGTAGCTTTTAAAATGAATGTTTTTATGAATATATCTTATGTTAAATCTGCCTGCCTATCTGTCTTTGTCTGTCTGTTTATTTGTCTGAATGATTAGTAAATATTAAAATAAATATTAACAATGAAGACCATTGCAGTAAAAAGGTAATTGCACAGTTGTAGCAATAGTTGTAGCACAGCTGTAAAAAAAAAAGTAAATGGCAACTGCCATCAGTTTCCTAGAAACCTGAAATCTTTCAGTATCATACCTCAGCTTAATATATTAATGTTATTTTAAATTTCGACAAGCTGCTTGTATATATTCTGTATATTCGTCTATTGGCATCTGTTACAGCTTTGAACAGCAATAGGATAACATATTAAAGGTAGAGCCATGCGTAAATATTCTAATAGGAGTCAACTAAATGTTACAGTAAATAATGATAAATTACTAAAACTGACTTTATTACTAAAAAATGAATAAGATGCCTCCCTATTTAGCTTGCCTTTCACCTTGTTCTTCCCAAATCCTGTTAGGGCTTGTCCATATGTTTGCTGTTGACACACACACACACACACACACACACACTCCCACACCATTGTGCTCTAACACAGTCACATGTTCTCTGACTTTGACATTCTTTGAGCTGTTCTTGGGCCAGGCCTGCTTTCCTCATGGGAGTGAGTTAAAGGGGACTTCTGCAGGTTTTTAAACTTGCTGTATAATTCAGTGGTGCTGATATTACCACTGATCCTGACTGGGGTGGGTGTGGAACAGCTTACTGCAGTGAGATATATCTATTTAGATTTCTTTACACCGGTGGTGAATGGGGCCAGGAGTTGCTGCGAGTACAATGCAAATAAAGTCATGTTATTTGCCACCCAAAGCACAAGCTACAAACATCCAGTGCACCTGCACATGTTTTCTGAGGTTAATATGTAATTTCGATTATGGTAATGTAATGGCAAGTCTCTCAGTCTCCACCACTGTAATGATATGAGATGTTCTAAAGCTAGTTTAGAGCAAAACTATGGTACAACAGGATCTAATACATCGGACAGTTCATTCATAAACACATAGGTACAGTGTCGCATATAGGAATGAAACCTAGTCTTGGGCTACACAGCCTTTTTAATCAAGTTTTTTAAAAGGAAAATAGTCTACAACTAGGCTTAAACCCTGTTTATTTTGTCAATTCTGACTTGCGTTTCTCTAGAATCGAGTGTATGAATGGCTTTGTTTACACCTTAAATATTACATAATCATTCAGACATTTTGGTGGATTTCCACTTTAAAACAGAAATAAGGGTGTGATTATGTTAAATAATAGACCAAAAATCTATCTAGTGTATCAGTCCAGTGTAGCAACCTGTTAGTTTTGCGACAGTGGAAATGACTGTCAGTGTCCAACTTTAAAATAAAATGATATCATTGTAATGAGTACAAATATATCATCTGTCTGTCTGATTCGTAAATAAGAAAATAAATAAAATATCATTAAAGGCTATTGTAGTAAAAGTTATTTATAATAATAGTAAAATTGGCACAGCAATACAAAAATAAAAAAAATTAAAAAAGTAAAAAAAAAAGTAAACAGACTAAAAGTAATCGTCAGTAAAAACTGAGTAAATAAAATAGTTTGAATTTATGCATGCATTAACATTAACGGATGTTCACCGTGTTCATTTGTTCCCCTTTTTTTTGCTTTGTAAGAACAAAATGCTGCTTCATCACTTCTCCTCTTAATTTTCAAATGTCTTTTGTTTTTTCTTTTTGACATGGTGTTTCCCCTAAACCACTTTTTGGACTATTACTACTGTTCATATCTGTGGCGATTTCTTAAATTTACTTACTAAAATAGTGATTTTTAAATAGTTGCCTCAGCAACAATATGCAGTTAGACCACATGCCAGTTATGCCTTAGCAGGGGTTATATAAAATATATACAAGAATCATGCTAAAGAGGGTTAAGAACAAACTGACTCACATGCACACAACCATGTAATAATTTTAGTATTAGACACTCAGTCAGCCTCCAAGGAAATGCACCCCATTTTAATCCTGGTAACGTAATTAAATAAACACATAATTCAGAAAATATAACTTTAACAAATTTGATGTCTTTTATATGAGGCATGTGACATGTTTCTTCAGCAGGACACTGTGATTTGACACTGTGCAGATTTTTAGTCTATTTTATCAGGTATATATTCCATCATTATATACCTGTGAAAGGTGACCATATGGGAAGCTTAAAGATCTTGGTTCCGCCGTATCACTAAAATATGCACAAGAAACAGTATCTGTGATTACACTGTTTATGTACAGTTTGTTTCTGGGTGCATTCAAGTGTAATTTATATTAGACATACAAATTAGTTGTACGAACAGGATAACTGTCTTTAGTGAAATTTCTTGATATTAATGTCTACATCTAAATCTTACAATTACATTTGGTCACTTCTAAAGCACATTTTTAGGTATTGGAATAAATGGATTCAAATCTATTCAAATTATATTATAAACTGCCCATTCAAATAAACATCTTAAAACATTGTAATATTATTATTTTAAGCCAGCTGTTTTAATTTTATAGTGTTACAGATTTAAAGCAGCTCTATATGACCAATTTATAGACAAGTGTCACACACTGCATTATATAATTTTTATATTATCTTTATTTCCTAATTTTTACAGTGTACAGTTGGACCTAAGTTGTATAATTGTATATTTATAAAAAATTATACTTTACATTATATTTTTGTTGAAAATAAGAAATTAATAAACACAATTCCACATTGTTGAGATAATTGACGTGCATATCATATATACTTCACAGTATATTTGATCTTGATATGGTTTAACACACACAGTCACCCTGCATCAGTGAAATGTTTATTTCCTTTATTAATGACTGGAATTTACCAAACTAAAAGGCAGGAAATGTCCGCGCAGCAGCGTACGCTCGCCCCACACGGGATGATTCTCGCGGCAGGGGGGCTGAAGGCTCGGCTACGCCGCCATGGGAAAATCTGGACACTGTATTATCTGTAACACTACATTAATAATCTGCAGGTTATAAATGTAGATAATAAATAATAGATAAATGTCGATTAGCCCTGTAACAGATAATGAATGGAAAAGGCCCTTTTCAGTGCTTTGCTCTTAAACGGCAACCCATTCGCTCACTAAACTACTAGAACTACGTTTCCCTTAAAATAGTACGACTTTATGCTTGTAATACTACGTCTTTATTCTCGCAATATTACGTCTTTATTCTCTTATTACTACTTCTTTATTCTCGTAATATTACATCTTTATTCTCGTAATGTTACTTCTTTATTCTCCTAATATTACATCTTTTTATTTTTTTTTGTATGGCCCTAAAACACCATTGTATGTATTTGACTCTGTCATTTGTATCAGATTTGGATGTCCAGTATCAATATTTGCCTATTTTATTTCATGTTTTTCCCTTATATAACTGTCTAGCGGTCAGAAAATTAGTCTGTGGTTTAGAGTAGATTTAGAGAGAGTCTATGTTTTGTTTGCGGAAGATGTACAAATGAACACCTTATCTGATCAAAGCATTGTCTTCTCTCTGAGTTTCAAACTTGATGAGAAAATATTAGGGGTGTAACGGTACAGATAATTCACGGTTCGGTTCACACCTCGGTATAAACCCCATGGTTGTGTACATTTTCGGTTGGTGGGGAGAAAAAAAAAAAAGGGAAATTCTGTATAGCCTCAACTTTATTAACTTCATAATAACAATAAATCTTCATTACAACCATGTTTTTTTGGGGGGGATGGACGAGGCTTTATTAAGACAATTTATTAAAACAGCATTACTTTAACTACTCAAACTACAAATATTTTTTTCATAGGCATATTACTGGATGCATTTTAGTGTTTTGAGTTCTTTTTAAGTAATATCAGCATTGGATTGTTAAAATTAAATTATATTAGTGGTGTCAATCACTTAAATCTGTGAGAGAGAGAGACAGAGAGAGGGCGAGTGAGAGAGAGAGACAGACAGAGAGAGAGACAGAGAGAGAGAGAGTGCGCATATGAGCAAAAGACAGAGACAGAAGGAAAGTACAAGTGAGCAAAAGAGAGAGAGTGCGCGAGTGAGTGAGCGAACGATAGAGAAAGACAGAGAGGGAGCTCGAGTGCGTGTATGAGAGAGAGAGAACGAGAGACAGCACAAATGAGTGTGAGCGAGCAAGAAAGAGACAGTAGGAGCGCCAGACCCTGCGTGCCCTCCCGGTGCACTGTTTCCAGTAGCCCATGTGCTCAGAGCTAAGCTTCAGCACAGGCTATGGGCTAAGTGAGTAGCGAGTTGCTAATAGCAACAGTGCTACAGCTACTCTTTCCGAGTTACGTTCATTGGTTCCACAACTCTCTTACAAACTGCGTACCAAACCGTGACCCCATACCGTGGCGGTTTGCAAAGAATACACACACCTTTGCACCTGTAGAAAATAGTTTTACGGGGTTGTAATAAAGGATCTGCTAAGACATACATTTAAATGTGTCTGTGTGTATATACAGTGTTGTGAAAAATTATTTGCCCCTTACAGATTTCTTTTGTTTTTGCTTTATCATACTGATATGTTTTAGATTATCAAACTTTAATATCAGACAAAGATAACCTGAGTATATATAAAAAACACTTTTAAATAAGAATTTTATTTATTAAAAGAAAAACTATCTAAACCAATCTAGCCCTGTGTGAAAAAGTGTTTGCCCTCTTTCAGGATTGTCTGTTAAACAGCAGAATTCCTGGTCCCATCTATTACAGCAAGTCCTGGGCATGAAGCAGCAAAGCAGCCCCAGATTATCACACTACCATCACCATGTTTTACATGCAGCATGATGCACGTCAGTCTAAAGACTGTTTACCCATAATCCTGGGGATCGTCAAGTTGTTTTTTGGTAAATGTGAGATGGGTTGTTGTGTTCTTTTTGGGCAGCTGTGTTTTTTGCCTTTGAACTCTCCTATGGAGACCATTTTCGACCAGTCTCTTTCTTATTATTGAGTTACCAACAGTGACCTTAAAGACCTGCATTTCTTTAAATGTTGTTCTGGATTCTTTTGTGACCTTCTGGAAAAAGGTTTTATATATAAATATATATATATATATATATATATTTATATATATATATATTTATATATATATGCTTTACATACATATATATATATATATATATATATATATATATATATATATATATATATATATTTATATATATATATATGCTTTACATATATATATATATATATATATATATATATATATATATATATATATATATATATATATATATATATATATATATATTTGTCTCATTTGTTTAATAATCTAAAAAATATAAGCATGCCAAACATGCAAAAACAAAAGACTAATTTGTTGATTATCGTTTTGATTAGTTGATTAGTGTTATCGACTATTCTGCTGATTATGGCTGCTTCTTCTGGGTATGGCTCTCGTTCCTAGCTTCCACTATCACTTTAGCTGCTGAATGTGTAATTTATATTTGAATGTGATAATATTTAGGGAGTAATTATATAATCTGTTGTGTTTGTGTGTGTTTTTTTTAGTGGCAGAGACCAAGCTGAGCATAAACTGAGCGAGAGAACAGCAACACTGTATTTCTTAATTTCGATCAATATAACATAATTCCTTAAAAACTTCAAAGAACACCCCCAGTCAATGCAAATGGTTGAAAAATGTATTTAATACTCAGTCCTGTAATAAACATAAATCATTTTTTCATTTTTTTTTTATTATAGTCATAGTAAACTATTTCTCAGCCCTATGTAAGCTTTAGAGTTTTAATTAACTATGTGGATACTAATTTTTGTTTCTTGATAATTAAAAATACACTTTTTTTTTTTTTTGTCTTTTAGCACTCCAGAGTCCTTCGCCTTTTGAAGTATCCGTCAGAAGATGCAGAGAACACGCAGCGGGTATAATCTGATGGCCATTTCTGGTCTCTCTGTTATAAACAGTATATTTAACCTTTTTTCAAAGCATTTCCATTCCATGTGTCATCACAGTCACTGCTGATCATGTGCACCAGCTCATGCTTTTGAGAACTTTGAGTCATAAACCTTGTAAAGAACGCATGGTGTTTTTTTTTTTTTTTTTTTTTTTTTTTCACAGACGACAGAACAAGCTTTTCAGCACATTCTTAACATAGTGGAGTACAACAGGAATGTCATGAAGCCCTTACTCGGGGAGAAATATGTACACAGTGGAGTGAGTTGGTTTTAGTATTTTCATCTTCCAGGCCTTTTTGGAATAAAGAAAAGTAAAGTAGATACTATAGCAGATCTTGATCATGGAGTGACCTGAGGAATGTGCTGAAATGTGGTGATTTGCATTTTCACAGGAAGTCGTCAAACTCCCGCTAGACTTTGTCAGGCAGCTGTCTTTAAAGGTACAGCAGGAACGACCAGGTAAGGCTTTTACTTTGACTTGACTTGGGTTTAATGTACTGTCAAGTTGTTTATATATACACTGCTCAAAAAAATTAAGGGAAAACTTAAACAGCACAATGTAACTCCATGTCAACCACACTTCTGTGAAATCAACCTGTATAGGTAGGAAGCAACACTAATTGTGAATCAATTTCACCTGCTGTTGTGCACATGGAACAGACAACAGGTAGAAATGAGAGGCAATTAGCAAGAGAGCTCCTATAAAGTAGTAGTTCTGCAGGTGGTGACCACAGACATTTTCCTTTTTTTCTTCCTTTCTGGCTGATTTTTTGGTCACTTTTGCATTTGGTGAGTGCTTTCACCCTAGAGGTAGGATGAGGTGCCCACAGAAGCTGCTCAGATAGTGCAGCTCATTCAGGATGGCACATCAATGCGAGTCTGTCAGCACAGTGTCCAGAGCATGGAGCAGATGCCAGGAGACAGGCCAGTTCACCAGGAGACATGGAGGGGGCCAACATCAACCCAGCAGCAGGACCACTACCTCCTCCTCAGGAGGAGCAGTGGAAGAGCCCTGCAAAATTACCTCTAGCAGGCCACTAATATCCATGTTTGTGCTCAAACTGTCAGAAACATGAGAGTGGTAGGAGGGCTCAACGTCCACAAGTGGGGCTTGTGCTTACAGCCCAACACCAACACCACAGACTGTCCAGGTGTTGACTGATGCTTTAATCCAGGTCACCCAGGTGTTGTAGGGAGGTCATACAGGCACACTGAGGCCACACACACAACTGAGCCTCATTTAAACTTGTCTTGAGGAATTTTCACTGAAGTAAGATTGGCCTGCCATTTAATTTTCCACTTTGATTCCAAATCCAGACCAACGCATTCCACTATGTAATAAAGATTTCAACTGGAATATTTTATTCATTAAGATCTAGGATGTGTTATTAGTGTTCCCTTTTTTTTTAGCAGTGTAGTTTATCAAGCATATTTGTGACCCTGTTTACCCCTGAGGTTTGAGAAACAGTCCAAATAAACTCTCTCTCTAAAAGCTCTGATTGGCTGGTTACAGCACTGACGATACCTTTCAAGGACAAGGCAATTATGAAACTAAAATGTAACATTTGTTTAAAATGTAACCTTTTTATATCATATCAACTAAAAACAATAAATTCACATCCGCAGACCTATTTTTTGTTAATAATGAATTTCCATTAGTAGTGCTATTTCAATAATAAATGTACCTCAGAAGTGCTAATCAGTTGACGTGTTTAGCCAGTCTTGAGCTAAACGAACAAATACTAAGGCCCTGTCCACACACATCTGAATTTTTTTTTTGTCTCCGTTTTGGCCTTCTGTTCACACAAAACTGAGCTTTTTTTTAAAAACTCCGCTACCAGTGGAGCCGTGTGGATGGGGAAAACGAAGCTTTCTGAACACGCTGACGTCACACAGCGAGTCTGTTTTTTGTTTACATTAGCATAGCCTGTTCAGAATGAGCCTGAAACATGGACAGCGACTGGATTGGTTCTGTTCTCTCTGTGATTTTCGGACTAAGAACATGTTTATAGCTTAAAATAAATGCACTGCCTGCAGTGTTTTTTTCCAACCCTTTTGTCCGGAGGTACAAACCTTACCTCGAACGGAGGTTCTGGATCAGGCCTGGACGAACAAGCTTGATGAGTGGCGAGAAAACCCAAGGCTCAGATGCTAAAACTGTTCGATTACTATCTTATCCTTGTACAGCCCAAATATTTAAGTTGGAAAACAGACAATTTTTGAACAGGTAGGAAACCAAAACAAGTGTGATAAGTAATGCTTAACATGTAATGTTTAAGTTATGTGAGTAAGGCATAAAAAAAACCTGCCTGCTTTCTTTCATTAGATAAATTATATATATATACAGTTGTGGTCAAAAGTTTACATACACTTGTAAAAAAACATAATGTTATGGCTGTCTTGAGTTTTCAATAAGTTCTACAACTCTTATTTTTCTGTGATAGAGTGATCGGAACACATACATGTTTGTCACAAAAAACAGTCATACAATTTGGTTCTTTCATAAATTTATTATGGGTCTGCTGAAAATGTCACCAAATCTGCTGGGTCAAAAATATACATACAGCAACAAAATTTGTCAATTTTGGTGATGTAGCGAGTTGTGTCAATCAAATTAGCTTCATGTCATGGCCTCTTCACTTCTTGTAAGTGATTCTGATTGACTACAGCTGTTGACTTCTCATGAGCCCATTTAAATAGGGCTCATTTGACCCAGTGATTAGACTCAGCTACAAAAGCTACAATGGGAAAGTCAAAGGAACTCAGTGTGGATCTGAAAAAGCGAATTATTGACTTGAACAAGTCAGGGAAGTCACTTGGAGCCATTTCAAAGCAGCTACAGGTCCCAAGAGCAACTGTGCAGACAATTATACGCAAGTATAAAGTGCATGGAACAGTTGTGTCACTGCCACGATCAGGAAGAAAACGCAAGCTATCACATGCTGCCGAGAGGAGATTGGTCAGGATGGTCAAGAGTCAACCAAGAATCACCAAGAAGCAGGTCTGCAAGGATTTGGAAGCTGATGGAACACAGGTGTCAGTCTCCACAGTCAAGCGTGTTTTACATCGCCATGGACTGAGAGGCTGCCGTGCAAGAAAGAAGCCCTTGCTCCAGAAAAGGCACCTTAAGACTCGGCTGAAGTTTGCTGCTGATCACATGGACAAAGATAAAACCTTCTGGAGGAAAGTTCTCTGGTCAGACGAAACAAAAATTGAGCTGTTTGGCCACAACACCCAGCAATATGTTTGGAGGAGAAAAGGTGAGGCCTTTAATCCCAGGAACACCATGCCTACTGTCAAGCATGGTGGTGGTAGTATTATGCTCTGGGGATGTTTTGCTGCCAGTGGAACTGGTTCTTTGCAGAAAGTAAATGGGATAATGAAGAAGGAGGATTACCTCCAAATTCTGCAGGAAAACTTAAAACCATCAGCCCGAAGGTTGGGTCTTGGGCGCAGTTGGGTGTTCCAACAAGACAATGACCCAAAACACACATCAAAAGTGGTAAAGGAATGGCTAAACCAGGCTAGAATTAAGGTTTTAGAATGGCCTTCCCAAAGTCCTGACTTAAACCCCATTGAGAACATGTGGACAGTGCTAAAGAAACGGGTTCATGCAAGAAAACCATCACATTTAGCTGAACTGCACCAATTCTGTCAAGAAGAGTGGTCAAACATTCGACCTGAAGCTTGCCAGGAGCTTGTGGATGGCTACCAAAAGCGCCTAGTTGCCGTGAAAATGGCCAAGGGACATGTAACCAAATACTAATGTTGCTGTATGTATATTTTTGACCCAGCAGATTTGGTGACATTTTCAGCAGACCCATAATAAATTTATGAAAGAACCAAATTTTATGACTGTTTTTTGTGACAAACATGTATGTGTTCCGATCACTCTATCACAGAAAAATAAGAGTTGTAGAACTTATTGAAAACTCAAGACAGCCATAACATTATGTTTTTTTACAAGTGTATGTAAACTTTTGACCACAACTGTATATTTTTGTTTTGTATGAATTATTCTGTCTTTTTACATGTTTGGCAGGAAAAACATTTCCAGTTGTTTACTTGGTCCTTATTTTTAACACTAATAAAAACACGAATTAATCCCAAGCCTAACTGGATAGTGTATGTGCACCAAAAAACGCTGTCTGTTTGGTCTTGAACTTTGGTTCAGGCAGGGCACTAGGTAGCAGGTTGGAATCGTTTGGGTTACGGCCCTAGTTGATATGAGATGCACACATGATTCACATGATTCAGGTAGATTTGGACGTGAGCATGTGGGTCATCTCAGAGTTCATTTACAAGTTCATTCACACTGAAGATATAGATCCCTCCCCCACATTGATATAAGCTTGTAAGTCAAAAAGTTACAAGTTGAGCATAATGTGAATTGAGCAATGTGGTTTGTGACGTAAGTGTTGCTGTAAAAGCCCTTTTAAAAATGCTCTGAACATTTTTTTTTATTTTTATCTAAATCTAGTCATCTATTATCAGTCCATTAATCATGGCTGAATATCAAATCTTCACAGCAGTTTTTCAAAAGCTAGTGTAAGTGCAGTTGGCGGTGTCTGGCTACAATTGTCTGTGTCAACAGATAAATGCCTCTGGCAGAAATCACATCCTTGTTCAATGCAAGAGATTCGACAATAGGGGTGTTGCGAGATCTTTTGCTATGAGATCTTGTGAGATTCAGTTTTTTGTCAGATGTTAAACTTCTGCACAGGTAACCAAAACAAATGTTTGAACATTATGGCGCCAGGCAGCGCCAAACTATAATACTAACACCCACCCTCTATACTCTATTCACGTTTGCATCTCCTGCAGAAACCTTGTATCAGCCTTGATTGCTGTCCTCCCCTTCCCCTCTGCTTTGAAAGCAAGTGAGCTGCTGTACACACACACTGGAGTTGGGCCCAAAAAAATCACCCATGTTCTGTACAAGCCTGATCCCGCCTGTCCCATTAACTGTTATAATGAGCCCGATTTAAAACCAACATTTGTTTAGTAAGTAGACAGTTAAAACTGACCTTTTTCACTACAATTCAAAGTTGTTTGAATGAGTGAAATTTGTTGAGAAACATCTTAATGAACATTGCACTATTACAAACAGCACTGCAGGTCAAGTGTAAAGACTGGTTTATACTGTCTGCATCAAGTGCTGTGTGAAGGGGTACGCATGACCCGCGATGAAGACGTGTTTATGCTCAATTGCAACGCGTATCTGAAATGTCTGTTTTTCTTATTTCTACTGCCAAAAGTTTACATGGTCTTCCCTGGCGGCCCCATTGTGTCTGCCCTTTTGACCCTACTTTTTTCCTTTTTCTTTCTAATTTTCTCCCCAATTTGGAAGGCCAGTTGCTCAACCCGCTCATTAGGACTTTCTCTATCACTAGTAATTCCCCAACACTAGGACATCACGTGGAGTCAGCCACTGCCTCTTTTCTAATTGCTGCTGATTCAGCATCACTGAGGAAAGCACAGCATCCCAACTCTGTTACATCAGCTAACAGACGCCTTGTGCTGACTGACACCACCTTGGGTGTGATGTGAGGAGAGACTTCCAGCTACCCTTTCAGAGAAAACAAGGCAAATTGTGCTCTCTTGCACTCTGGGTGCTGATGTTAAGCAGTGGCGTAGTGCCATAGTCTGCTGGACAACTCGTACCCCTGATTTTTCCCCTTACCTGTTGAGGTTTATGAGGTTCATAGAACAATTTGTCTACTTTGTCGTTTAATACTTTAATAGTTAACAAATTAACTGACCTCCATTACAAGATGATTACTTAATTTTTTTCTAATTCACCTGCAGTTTTGCATTTTTATATATAATATATTAAAGTCTTGTTTCATCACTTTCTTCTCTTTTCTTTCGTCTCGCCACCCACCCCCACCCCACACACAGCTCCTCTTGTACTATGGCTTTTGGCATGTTGGTGTATATTGTACACACTGCTCTGTGCTCTTTAATTCCCACTTTATTTAATACTATATTTCTCTTCTAGAATTGCGTTGTGACAAAGTCATGGACACTTTCAGTGGCTGCGGCCTGTGCCTTCCCAACCTCACCCACCTCTCGCCATGCCACTTTGGAGACCACCGGCCTCCACTGTGTGTAGAAATTAAGGTAAGACACAGAAAATAATACTGTATAAGATAATGAACTTTCTTTACAGTGTCATAACATCATATTGCGAAGCTTTATTACACTCTATGCTTTACACAATGACTGACTTTTTTAAATGACCTGCGCAGGTTGTAACTTTGCTCATTTTGATCTGTGGTATAATGTTGCGTAATCCCAGATGTAATGTCCTGGGAGGACTAACTTTATTGACTCCAGTAAGTAAACACCACCATCCAGTTTATGGTTATTAAACTAAATGTATAATTTTACTCTCTCTTTTGTTTCTGGCAGCCAAAATGTGGTTTTCTACCCTTTTCGAGACATGTTACTAAGGAATGCAAACGGAAAGTTTGCAGATTTTGTATGCATCAACATTTTAAGGTGAGTTCTATTCTTTTTGAAAGCAGACCTGTCACATTAATTACATTATTGACAATTAGTAATTCAATGTTCATTGCCCTTTATTGCGTCATTATGCTGCTACACTTTCCAGTGAGAATATTATGACAACCACCATTTTTCATAGTCTTTGTCTATTTACAGTGTTCATACCCCTTAAATGTTTTCACATTGTGTCAATGTACAACCACAAACGTAATTGTATTTTCTTAGCGCATAATTAAGTTGAACAAAAATAATACATGGTTTAGAAAAGTGTGACTTGCAAAAAAAATTCAACCCTCTTTACTCTGAAACCCCTAAATAAAATATAGTGCAATCAATTGCCTTCAAAAGTCACTTAATTAGTTTAGAGTCCAGCGCTGTGTACTGTATTTTTTGGAGGCGCACCTAAAATTCTTTAATTTTCCTAAAAATCATCAGCATGCCTTATGTATGAATTCTGCTGGTCAGGTTATAAGGAGCAGTAAAGCCACTTCGATGAATTACAGAGTATAAGGGAGCTAGCACTGCTCACCAGGGCTGGCTTTGCTGCTAATTCTAAGCTTACTGTTAATAAATGGAAGCACTTTACACACCCAAATAAACAGTGTTCAGGAGAGAGGTCTGTGTGGAGTAACATTCAGTGCTTGTTTGACATTAAAAGAACGTTTTTCTTTTATTTACAGTTTTGTTTACTTAGGCGTCCCCCCAGCATCACTATTGGAAAGGAAACATGGCGACACCCTTTCTCACTTTGATGTATGCATTCTTACTAGTGCCGTTTAATACGCCTTATAATCTATGTATGAAAATAGACCAGAACATAGACGTTTATTAATAGTGCCCCTAATAATCCAGTGCACTTATAGTCTGAAAAATTTGTTTTAGTACAAATACACTTGGGAAGGCCAACTGTGAAAGGGACAGGGAAGGTGGTCAGAGTTATTGGGAAGATGAATTTAGCCAAATACAGGGCTATCCTGAAGGAAAATCTGTTGGAGGCTGCAAAAGACTTGGAGATTGGGAAGGAGATTCACCTTCCAGCAAGACAATGACCATAAACATACAGCCAGAGCTACAGTGGAATGGTGTAGATCAAGAAATATTTGTGTTTTAATGGTCCTGACCTAAATCCCATTGAGCATCTGTGGCACTGACTGAGCTTGAGTTATTTTGTCAAGAGGTTTTCACTGTCTAACAGGTCTGCAGGGCTAAATAACCTAGTTCATCTGAACAGTTCTCATGTTTGAGAGTTTTACAGATGCGTCTGAGAAGAAGCAATGCTGGTTTGTGTTGGATGATTGGGTGGAATGCAGCGTACTGAAAGGAAAACTCAGGACTCGTGATTTAAATATACTTAATTTGAAGTAAACAACTAACTTGTGACTGCAGTGGGTGGGGCATTTGCGGTGAATGCACTGTGAAATGAGATAAATCAGAATTCAGCTATAGATTAACTTTTTCCTCATTTTTTTCCCCATGTGTAGTTAGCAAACGGGAAGTGGAACAGACTCAGCAGGTATTGTCCGTTGGATCTCTTCTCAGGGTAAGTTAAAGTAAAGTGCCAAAGTCACATCATGTGGGTCTGGAACGAAAAAAAAAAAAGGAACCCACGAACAAAAACTTATAACGAGTTTCCAGATGAATCGCATGCACTAGTGTGTTAACATTGACCCATGAAAGCCCTGTAAAAATATTACCCTACAGTAGTTATATTACTGCACAAGAACCATTATGAAACAGACCTACATTTAATGATCTTGATTACCTTAAAGCATTTATCAAATACAAAGTTACAAAAAAATCCAATCGTTCTTAAACACTGTGTGCACTGGAAGTGTCAATAATAGATTACAGATGGGCAGAACAAAGCCGCGTGTGTTAGAAATGATCCATTAATTTATTATGTCAGTTTCTTCCGGCTTTAATCGCACTTTGTTCCAGACAAAGCTGCTCAGTTCTGTATCAGCTGACTCACCTCTCTCTGTCTGCAGTTTTATGATGGAGCGCTTCGTCCCTCAAACAATCAATGAATGGACTTTAGTCAGGCTGCTATTATTCAACAGTGTAGTAATCTCATCTCGTCTCTCTCTCTCTCTGTCACTCACTTACTCACTCACTCTCTCACTCTCTCTCACTCTCACTCTCTCTCAGTGCAGACGCTGACATGACCCCAAAATCAAATCAAACTTTGTGATGCTATAAATGTGAATACTTTATAGCCCAAATACAAAAATAAAATATAAATATACAGTACTAGTCAAAGTTTAAGAGACACCTCTTCTCATTTAATGTTTTTTCTTTTCCAAAATATATATTTTGACATAGTAAAATATTGTTAATAATGACTACATTAAAGCTATACATGAACACGTGGTATTCTGTAAACAAAGCATTAAACAAACCAGAGTATACTTAAGATTCTTCTAAAGTAGCACAATTTTTTTGAGGACAGATCTGCAGATTTTAATCTCTGTCTTCATATGAGGGAGAGTCACCTGGAATAGTTTTCTCAGCTTCTTGAAGGAGTTCCTGGAGGTGCTGACAAAAAAATGCTGCTTTTTCTTCACGCTGTGAAGCTTCAGCTCATCCTAAATCACCATCTCAGATGATAAGGTTTGGGTCAGGGGATTGTGGAGGAGAACCTTTTTTTTCCCCACAATAAACATAAAAAAATAAAGAATAAAGAAAAGCATTGCATTAAAAGGTGCCTAAACTAAAATTTTAATGGGTTAATCTCTGGGGTGGCAAGCACAAAAATGTAATTTATAATGTAAAGAGTTTTAAAATGTTTTTTTTTTTTCGTTTCTAGGAGCAAACAGCGAATGTTTGTTGCAATCAAGCACTTACTGGAAGAACCACAAAACAACTTGAAAATATTTAAGGTAAGGTAATTAGACTTATAGATATATAATTCTTTAACAACAGTGAGCTTAATATGTTTCACCTCTTTTTCTTTGCGTTTTGCGCTTAGCGTTCCTTTTTTCTTTTTGCAATACTTTCCCTCCTTTGCGTTCCTCCGTTTTGTTTGAGAGTCTTTTTTGACACCTTTTTGTTGTGGGGGCGTGGAGAGAGGAGAGGGGCGTGGCTTATATGGAAAGGTGGGTTATGGAGGATGGTGTCATCAGCTGGAGCTTCTGCTTTCATATGTAATGCTGCAGACCGGCAAGTTCAACCGGCCGCCCTGGCGGATGCTAACCAGGCTGAACAACAGCTATTTATAGTTCATAAGTTAATGCTATTAATTTATTTTACATATACCTAATTACTGAATTATATAATGTTGTAATGAACTGATCTGCTTACTCAGCACTCATTTAGCGAGCTGTAAAATAGAAAGATTTTGAAATCTTTATGTTCTGTAGTGTGTCTGAAGTAGTTCTACCAGACACGCCTACTTGTATTGTGTATCTGTATTGTGATCAGGGCTGGAACTGAGCTGTTCAGAGGGAGTAGATCTCCTTTAACAGGGTTGGGCACCGTTTGGTCAGCAGCTTTAGTGGCGCCCCCAGGTGGCACATAAATGGGTTTACACACACAGTGGTCTGAAAAAGGGCAGCTGACAGTAAAAACTGGGTAATACCTGTAAAAAAAAAAACTGTAGAAAAACTGCAAAAAATCCTCACCTGGCTGCTTTTCTTTTGCTGTCTTTTTTATCTCTGTATTTATTTTTGTTTTGTCTTTTTCTTTCTTTTGTCCTTTCTTTTTCTGCCTGTTTTTCTTATGTTATTTGTCTTTCTTTTGTTTCTCTCTTTCTCTCCTTCCCTTTTTTGTCTTTCGTTCAGGTTTTCTTTTTTTTCTATCTTCCTTTCTTTTGTCTTTCTGTATTTCTTATTTTCTTTTTTGCTGTTCTTCAGTCTTGATGCCTTTTGCTCTTTCTCTTGTTAAATCTTTGTCCTCTGTTGTTTTAAACATTTTACATTTAATCAGGCAAGTCATTACACTGTTGAAGTATAAGTTTCTTTAGGGGTTCTTCTCTAAGGGTTCTTAAAGAAACTTATACTTTTAACAGTGTAGTAAAAACAGTCCAAGTGTGTGTGTATATGTATGCATGTGAGAGAGGAGCTATTCTTTGGAAGGTCTCATTCCATCGGTTTTTCATGTATTGTAAAATGTCTAGTTGTGGTCTCTACAGGTGCTGGTCAACGAATTAGAATAATTTGAAATAGTGCAATCATGAAATTCTTTGAATGCATTTTTTGTGCAGAAAGCAAATCAGGTGTTCACCGCACCTGTCCTACTCATTAGACTAATCACAGAACTCGTTACCTGGAAAAATTTGCTCATCTGAGCTTTCCAAAAGGCCCATTTAGGCCATTTAACTGTGACACTGTTGTTTTATTGAATTAGAATAATGGAGAAACCGTTTCATTGAATTAGAATAAATGCTCGAATTTTTGTTTTCTGTGAAGAGTGTTCACTGTGCAGTATAAAGTCAGGGTTGAGTAGAATTTCTAAGTTGTAAAATCAATCATGGGTAAGCAGCGCGACCTCTCAACCGGAATAGTGGCTCAAATTCAAGCCCTTCGCCAACAAGGCTTGACCCAAACTAAAATTGCTGAGCAGCTCGGCATCAGCCAGTCTTCCGTCTGCAAAGCTCTCAAGAAAAACTGCAGCAAGCGCACCAACTGTTCCGGCGTCCGAAAAACTTCTGCTCGCGACAACAAGCAGCTGAGAAAGATCGCAGTCAGCAACCGGTTCAAGTCCACTTCCGAGCTCACCGACTTGTGGAACAAGCAGACCGGCGCTGTCGTCTCCAGATCAACCACTTACCGTCGTCTGCGCGAACTCGGCTTCAAATCTCGCGTTCCAGCAGTAAAACCGATGCTGAACAAGAAACAAATGGAGAAACGGCTGAAGTGGGCCAAAGAACACGGCGAGTGGACTGCTGAAGACTGGCAGAAAGTGGTCTTCAGTGACGAATCACGCTTCTGCATCTCCTTCGGTGACCAAGGTCCTCGTGTCTGGCGTCGTGGTGGCGAAACCTACAACCACGAGTGCGTGAAAAGATCCGTCAAGTTTCCCCAGAGCGTTATGGTCTGGGGATGCATGTCCGCTCGAGGTGTAGGGAAACTCTGCTTCCTCAAGAAGACTGTCAATGCTGCCGTATATCAAGATGTTCTGGAAACGTTCCTGATTCCGACTGTTGAGGAACAGTTTGGCGAAGAAGACTTCATATTTCAACAGGATCTTGCACCGGCTCATGCGGCAAAGTCGACCAAAGATTGGTTCACTAAAAAACAGCTTGAAGTTTTGGCATGGCCGGCCAACTCGCCTGACCTCAATGTCATTGAAAACCTTTGGGCCATCGTCAAGCGGAAAATTCGCGACAGAAAGCCTACTACGCTGGACCAACTGAAGCAGAACATCGCCACTGCCTGGGAAGCTGTGAGTGCGGAAACTTGCGACAAGCTGGTCAAATCGATGCCGCGGAGACTTCAGGCAGTCATACAAGCCAAGGGGGCAGCCACAAAATACTGAGAAAGTGATGATTGTAATTATAATAAAAATTATTCTAATTCAATGAAACGGTTTCTTCATTATTCTAATTCAATAAAACAACAGTGTCACAGTTAAATGGCCTAAATGGCCTAAATGGGCCTTTTGGAAAGCTCAGCTGAGCAAATTTTTTTCCAGGTAACGAGTTCTGTGATTAGTCTAACGAGTAGGACAGGTGCGGTGAACACCTGATTTGCTTTCTGCACAAGAAATGCATTCAAAGTATTTCATGATTGCACTATTTCAAATTATTCTAATTCGTTGACCAGCACCTGTAGAATAAATGAATGCCATGGGAGCTGTTTTTTGTGAAAAAAGTGCTCCGGTAATCCATTATATCGCTGCTTTAGTCCTGTGGAGGACTAGAGGGGAGAACTGAGGATTTCGGCTCTTGCTTATGAATATTTTTAGCATATCGCCTCTAATTGGCTAAGAGCACTGCGAGGCAGCGAGACAAACAACAGTTTTAAAATAAAGACATTTTTACACTAATAACAGTCTTTGCAATCCACCGGAGATCCTATGTAAATCTACTTACTTACACAGAGGTGAATAGTCCAGGTCCAGAAAGTAAAAATCCCCCCCGGGGTTTTGTTGGCTGAGCTGCAGCAGAGCCAGGGTGGATTTTTACTTTAAATAGTGTAAACAGAACTGTTTTGAAAATACACCTATCTATTTCAAATGTACTTCGCTGGCTGTTTCATCGACAAATTCTAACCATTTTGTTCCTTACATCTGAATTACTGAGCAAGGCATAGCAGATTAACCTATTGTATTTCACAAAGAACTAGAAAAAGTTTTTTTTTTTTTGAGGACGGACACCTTTTAAGCGTACCTGTTTTTTGCTGTTAGAGCATGTTCTACACCGTTCTGTGTTTGTGTTTTAGGGTGGAGAGTTGATATACAGCTGTAAAGACGATGCCAAGCAGCAGCCAGACCTGAACGAGCTGGTACAGCACCTGTGGCCCTACTTCCACCACAGCAACGGCCTTTATAACGGGCACCAGTCCAGTAAAGCAGTCTTTAACGAGTTCATTCAGGTGATCTGCGGCGCTCTGCTGGGCAGTGGGGACTCCAGTCGCTCGGGGGAACCCAGGAAGGTGCAGTTGGCTGAGAGCAGGTCGGTGTGTGAGGCCAGTCCTCTTCACAGAGAACTACTGCGTAGCGGTGAGCATTCAAGCGTCTCTGTTATGAGTTTTTTTTAAGTTAGTATAGGGATAGTTCGACCTGTGTTTTCCTTTTTTCTAAGAGCATAATCACTGGATTATTATTCATATGAAATTAGTTTATTGTATAAGGGGGTAATGTAAATATTATTATAGAAACTGCTATCAGTATCTGCATCAATAAATATTACAGAAGCATTTACCTGCTATAATCTCTGCTCATTTCAGTCCTGGGCAAAATAAAATAAGTATTTACATGGGTGTCCCTGAAAAAAGATTTTGTTTTGGGTAAATTTTTATTTATTAATTGATGTTTTCATCCAAGATTACTGATTATTATTTTTTTTAATGGCAAAAAGTAGAATTCTTTTTGTCCAACTGTGACGATATATTCCAGGTTTAAATGTTGTCTGTAATCTCTTGGCTAAACACATCTAGAGAAAACACATTATACAGTAAAATGAAAAATTACAGAATTGATGCATAACTGGTGCTGCTGTCCTTTGTATGTATTTGCAGGCAATCATGGTCTGCCCAAAGACTCTGTCCTTGCGAAAATCCTACAGGTTCAGATGTTGGACAACCTGGATATTGAAGGAGTTTACCCGCTATACAAGAGAGTGGAGCAGTATCTGGAGGAGTTTCCTAAAGAGAGGTGTGTGTGTGTGTAGTGTGTGTGTGTGTGTTTGTGTGTGTGTGGTATGAATGAGAGATTTTAATTCTTTATTGGTTTCAGTAAGCAGTGTGTATTAATCCCACATGAAAGGACACTAAGAACATTGAAAACTACAAGTATAAATAAATAATGTCCAGTTTGTTACAAATTGTTTATTTCTTCACTCACATTTTATTGTGGCCATTGTTATACATTCAGAATTATCCTTAGTATAAAAACAAAGCAACTACATCCAGAAATGTAATTTTTGGCAACTTAATTTGTCGTATACATTAATGATTTATTTATATATTTTTTTAATAAGGGTCTCGCAACCAAAAGTATACAGAAAGTAGAAGTTGTTATGGCCTGTCTCCACACTTGAACAAAAGGATAGACTTAGAGCTGCTAATTACTTTTTTTTTAAAGTAAAAAAGTTGTTTACTTCGGCGCCACCCCCAGCGGCAAGACCTGCGGATTTACAATGGTCCCCTATTTTACAATCAGTGTAAAATAACCTATATTAACTGGAAATTATATACAATTAAGTTTTTATTTTAATAACAATTCTTAAGCTGATATTGGTGGCTTATGATGTGTGTAATAATGAGTATTTTCGAGAATTTTATTTGTGGGACCACATTGAGCCTGAGGATAAACGTTAGTAAATTTTAAAGTAACAGGAGGGTTAAAAAGAGATTTGTTTTTTGAAGTGTCATTAAAAGGTTAATTTTTAGGTCACCATTACTGAAATGGAGTTTTGTGAGCACTAGGTGGCACAAATGCACAAGCTGAAACCTGCAGGTTCAGTGATATTAGAAGCTGTAATTTCCAATAGGTGTTGAGGTATGCATGGTAACTTCATGCCCTCAGCTTCAAATGCACCATGCTTTATTACCAAGCACTGTCCAGTGATAAAAATCCTCTGAATTTAACACAATAAATCTTTGTGGCAGGAACAGACTACAGGTAGACGGCCCATATGATGAAGGTTTCCTGGAGAAGGTGAAAACCTGTCCGTCTGAAGATGATGGCTCCATAGAATACGCTGTTGGAAAGGTGAGTGTGAGAAAGTCAATATAAGGCATTTAAAGAGTGTATATGATCAGTTTTTACTGACTCCAATCTGTGGACCTCCAGGTTCTCCAGTACAGAGTCGCGATGACGGCCAAGGACTGCTCCATCATGATCACGTTCGCTCCATGTGGAGAAGATGAGAAGTAAGTGTTGTATTGTAAGAGTTCTGCACAGCGTAATGTGTAGTTTGTTAACTGGCGCTGCATTATTGGCTTTTAACCCAATTCTGAATATTGTTACCAAATTCAAAATTTAATCAGATGAATTCAGGGAGCAGCTCATTCAATTTTTGTTGTTTATTTTAATAAAGAGGGCACATGACTTTAAAAATAAGATAATAACAATCATGATACAACAAATGACAAAACAATTGTATACCTGTTATTAACATTTTGTCCTATAAATCAGGTCAGAACTGGTTCTAGGGAACATAAAACATTCATTCCAGCATGCAAATGGGCAAATCGTTGGAACAGAGCTGCAAAAGCAAATAATACATTTTAAAAGAAACTGTACAAAGTTGAATGTGCTGACGACAAAATCACACAAAAATCATCAATGGAAATCAATTTTGTTAACCAATGGAGGCCTGGATTTGGAGTCACACACAAAATTAAAGTGAAAAAACACACTACAGGCTGATCCAACTTTGATGTCCTTAAAACAAGTTAAAATGAGGCTCAGTAGTGTGTGTGGCCTCCATGTGCCTGTATGATCTCCCTACAACACCTGGGCTGGTCCTGATGAGGCGGCAGATGTTCTCCTGAGGAATCTCCTCCCAGACCTGAATTAAAGCTTCATTCAACTCCTGGACAGTCTGTGGTACAATGTGGTGTTAGTGGATGAAACGAGACATGATGTTCCAGATGTGCTGGATTAGATTCAGGTCTGGGGAACGGGCAGGTCAGTCCATAGCTTCAATGGCTTCATCATGCAGGAGCTGCTGACACACTTCAGCTACATGAGGCCTAGCATTGTCCTGCATCAGAAGGAACCCAGGGCCCACCGCACCAGCATATGATCTCACAATGGGACTGAGGATCTCATCTCGGTACCTAATGGTAGTCAGGGTACCTCTGGTGAGCACATGAAGGTCTGTGCAGGACGTCATATTGGAGGATGTTGCAGCAGCAGAATGTTCTCTGCGGAGTCTCCAGACTCACGTCTGTCACACGGGCTCAGTGTGAACCTGCTCTCATCCATGAAGAGCACAGGGCGCCAGTGGTGAGTTTGCCAATCTTGGTGTTCTCAGTCAAATGGCAGTCACCCTGCTTGGTGTTGGGCAGTAAGCACAAGCCCCACTTGTAGACATCGGGCCCTCATGGAGTCTGTTTCTGCAAGTTTTTGTGCAGACACATGCACGTTTGTGGCCTGCTGGAAATAATTTTGCAGGGCTTTTGCACTGCTCCTCCTTCTTCCTTGCATAAAGGAGGAGATGGAGGCTCTGGCTCAGGTTGTTGCCCTCCTACAGCCCCCTCCATGTCTCCTGGTGTAGTGGCCCTGTCTTCTGGTATCTGACACACAACAAACCTTCTTACCACAGCTCACATGTGAAATCCTGGATGAGCTGCACTATCTGAGCAGCTTCTGTGGGTTTTAGAGTCCGTCTCATGCTACCACGAGTTTGAAAGCACCACCAACATTCAAAACTGACCAAAACATGAGCCAGAAAGCATATGCACTGAGAAGTGGTCTGTGGTCACCACCTGCAGAACCACTCCTTTATCAAATGTGTCTTGCTAATTGCCAATAATTTCCACCTGTTGCACAACATGTGAAATCGATTGTCAATCAGTGTTGCTTCCTAAGTGATTTCACAAAAGTTTGATTCACTTGGAGTTCTATTGTGGTGTTTAATTTTTTTGGAGCAGTGTAGTTTAATCTCCAGTCATAATCCAGCACTCCTATATTCTGTAAATAAGGTGAAATGAACAGACACACATTCACACACTGTCCTGTAATGATGCTCTCAGGATGTTCAGAATGTGTCATTTGAACTTTATAAGTTAAAGTGAAGGACAGACAGAGTGCTGTAAGGAAATTTACACAGCCTTTAAAGGGGTTGTGACACATACACCACCTTTTTTCACGTTCTTTTTAGGGTTAATTTAAAAATATTGTTAAAGGCTTTCAGCTCTTTAAATGCTAAAGGCCTGTATGTGGGCCCAGCTCCTTACCCCAAGGTGATGACAAATTGCATATTATTTTTACAGAACAGTTTCTTGTAGCTATATAATAATTCACAGTAGATATGGAAAAAAATAAATAATAATAGATACTTAATCACTTATAGAAAATGTTAAATAATATATAGTTTACAATTAGTCAGTAGCTAAAAGCATTTAATTTTCAGCCAAACACCCCGCCCCACCTAGTTTTATGCTTTAGTCATATGGGAATTATTTTGTGCTCATGGCCGCTTGTTCTGTTGTGCAGTTTATCAAGTGTCCAGTTAGCAACGATGCTAACCCCCCTAGCAACCTATTAAGCCATCCGCTACATTCATTCATGCTTTATTTTTCTCTAAATTGTCACCTCGCACAGTCACTGTGCTGAAGGCTTTAAGGCACACTCACTCTATCTAACATTTTGATGATCTCAAGACTTTTGTGACTGATTAAACAAAAGTTAACCTATTTGGAAGGTGTGTGTCCCGTTACATCTGGCGTAAAAGTAACAGCACATTTCAGGAAAAGATCATACATACAGTAAAACATGGTGGTGATAGTGTAATGGTCTGGGGCTGTTTTGCTGCTTTAGGACCTGGAAGATTGCTGTGATAAATGGAACCATTAATTCTGGTTTCTACCAAAAAGCCCTGAAGGAGAATGTCTGGCAATCTGTTCGTGACCTAAAGCTCAGGTGTACTTGGGTTTTGCAGCAGGACAGTGATCCAGAACACACCAGCAAGTTCACATGGCATGACCTTAAAGAGGTGGTTCATGCTCGGAATTACAACAATTCTGTAAATGTGAGTGGGCCAAAATTCCTCACAGCGCTGTGAAAGACTCATTCCAAGTTACCGCAATCCTTAATAGCAGTTGTTGCTGCTAAGGGTGGACCAACCAGTTATTAGGTTTAATGTTTTAACACTTTCACACAGGGCCATAAAGGTCTGGATTTTTCTACCCCAAATAATTAAAACTTTCATTTAAAAACTGCATTTTTGTATTGTCGCGTTGACTTATATTTAGATTAGTTTGTCACTCTTGCTTCATTTTTTAGATCGTCAAACAAGCAAAAAAAATAAATAAAAAAATCATGAAGGGGCAAAAACTTTTTCTGCACCCCTGTAAAAAAGCATCAAGGTAGTTGAGGAGGGATTTGTACTCCTGAAATTATTTTCAGGTTGGAAGGTCTGAATATCAGATCTCCTTCTAAATACTGATCTGCTTTTTTCTCACAGACTACAAGCCAACTTGGAGATCCAGCCTCCGAAGCCTCGCTTCACATACTCAGTCTCCATCCTGGATTTGGACCCCAAACCTTATGACAGTATCCCGCACCAGTACAAGCTGGACTCCAAGATCGTCAACTACTACCTGCGGAGCACAACAAGCGCCCAGGATCTCCCTACATCCAACCATTACAAGGACAGGCAGGACTGCACGCTGCTCTTCCATCCTGTATGAACAACCTCGCTCCTCTCCACTTCCTCCTCACTACTCCAGAGTGCTGCTTTTGATGTGAACGACAGAAAAAAGCAAAAACTGAAGATTAAGATGCATCCAGATATATATTCATTTCTTTGTTCTTTGTCAGAGGCTCCTCTCGTTGTCCTCTCCTCCCCACCTTTACGATGTGTGCCATATTTTTATTTTTAAATGTGAAAGTGGCCGGAAGCTCAGTGTTCTCAGTGCTTCTGAATTGGTATAATCGGTCCGTTTGTTTGGTGTTAGCCAGTGGAGCTAGTTTTTTCTGTGGGGCACATTCAAACTGGGGCTGGCCTCCTCATGCACAGTGCCTGGGTGGACCGAGGAAGACGAGGGTGAGCTGTTGCTGTAGTGCAGTCTGACTGGTAAAGAAGTGCCAAAACTGGCTTGCGTGTGGTCGTTCCTGTCACGGATTACAAATAATAGCTTTTAATTGAGAGAGGAGCCATTAAGTTGCAGGGGGTCCTCGGTATGTGTGCAAGTAAGTGTGGAGCATTATTAGTGTCTACATTTTATAGACTTAATTATATTAAATTAAAGATGGTTACTTAAGGTGAAGTAAGACTACTACTGCTGTTCTACATCGGTTCCTGAGGTCTGTGCTGGCTTACAGTTTTTTAGCAGTTGGTCAGAAATATTGTACTGAACGCTTGAATGAATGCAGGGTGGTGAGTTTGTTTATTTGATTATCTTAAACACCCTGACTGAACTTGTTCTTTAAATACTGGGGTCTAATCTGATCTCAGTAAGACAGTACTGTATTAAAGAGTCATTATAAAGGTTCTAGGTTTTTCCTCAAGCTTCTTGAACAGATTGAGAAGGGTAGAGAGAGACCTTTACACTCCAAACCACTCCCAACTTTACACACTACACCAAAAATGACCAGTCCACACACCCACACCACCAATCACACATCAAGCTACATTAAGGAGAAGTATTCAGTTACTTTACTGCAGCTTACAGGAATACTCCAGCATTTTCAGCCAATAAAGCACCTTCCTTCTCATTTACATCTATTTTTAGTTTACAGCCAATACATTTTCTTCAGTACAGAGATGCATGTCCGCTGTTTGCCAGGTTTCAGTCCACTTATTTGAGTATTTTGATAAATCTAATATATAAAAACAAAGCCTAGTTGGAATTGGCAGGTGTTAAATAAAAGTGGCAAATTTTGCATTAATACACAATTTAAATGAAAGGAGAAAAGAGTCTTTGGATGTAGTGAAATATGATAGAATTTAAAATTTTGGGGAGTAACCCACCTCCGATCGCTCCAGCATTCTGAAATACAGAGCTTTAAGCCGATGCTCCTAACAGGCTTACAATGCTAGTGATAGGAGTGTACAGCTGCCAATGAAAAGAAATTTTAAATTACATAAAAACTGGTTCTTTATAGAGGGAAATGTGGACATTTAATGACTATATTACACAAATAATCAAGTTTCTAAGAGATTTGTCAAATCTCTCCAGTGAGTGTATGTGTATATGCTGGAAAATATACCCAGGAAGTTGTTAAACCCCTTATTGTTGGTCTAATTACTGAGGGTTTAATGAGCTACGCCCCTCGCTATACAATAACAGGCTGTTGATGTCAACACACTATCATTTTAAGCCCTGTTTGGAAGGGATAAGATTTACAGCGAAAGGGTGGGACAGGAATTCACTCTGGATACATTTTAGCATCGATGGCTGAGATGGGAGTGGCTACTCAATTTATGCACTGCTGTCACCTCCAAAAACCCTAGCTTGAAGCTCATCTTCAGGATTTGCATTTTGTATGTTGTAAAGCTTCTCCTTGAGGGTTGCCACAGACTTCTAGAACAACCTGAGCTGTCTGTGCATCATCACATTCAACAGAACCAAACGCCTTCTCAAGCATCTCTGTACTTCAGAAAAGCAGTGAAGAATTGCAGCAGATTTTCGACAGATTCCTTGCACAGGATTAACATTACCTGAGGTTATCTTTATGAGTGAGGAAGAGCACAATCCCAAAAAATAAAAATAAACTGACATTGCACATTTGTATAAGACAAAATCACTGAGGATTTTCTGTAGTAATTACGTTACCCTGAAAATACAAATCACATCCCAATAGGGCACTAGTGGACAGTCCAGATCCAGAAAGTACAAATCCACTGATAGAATCTAAAAAACAAATGTAATTTTTTTTGTTTGTTTTTTGCAATACTGTTATCTGTTTTTAAAACTGCTGCCATTGTAAATAAAGGCAGATTTATTTTGAGGTACAAATATTGGCTTATCCTTCAACTGAGTAGTGTAATATAACATTCTATTTAAATTTAGACTTGAAATCACAAATTTGACTTTATTTATTTATTTTTTGTTAATATCTGAAGCATCTTTGAACACATAATTAGGTCATTTATGTCATTGTTAAAACACATGGAGTCATACTAACGGTACCTCTCTACTGACCTTATTCATTAATGCCCGGGGTGGATTTTCTGGACCCGGATTGGCCACCTCTGCTAAAGAGCTTTAGAGTGGCGAACATCATGGAAAATATCTAGAACTTCTGATATGTGACAGTTAAACACTATATAAATACACACTTTTTTTTATCGTTATTTGACCTTGTTGGGAAGACTAAACAGTTGTGGGCTGGTGCTGATAATCAATATCTGTCTATATCTGCTGATTACAGATCGAGTGATAAACCTTTTGTGTCCTTCATGCGGTTTTTGCCTCAAGTGTGACGAGCAGCAAGAAAATCCCAAACTCTGCCGCTTTGTTTCACAAGTGTGTGATTCTGTCTAGAACACACGTCCTCAGCTTCAGCAGTGTGTGATTTTGAAGTAATTATGTCGATAGTTGATTGATTTTCTGTGATTTTTTTTTTTGATCAATCATTTTGTCTGTTCCTTTTTATAAACCACTGAAGTTTGAGTTCTGTTTACCCCGTTTTATTACCCCTCCCACAGTACCTGTGCAGTTTCATGACTCATGACTGTAGTGAAGTTCAGAGGATTTTGTCAGAATTCACAGCCTTTACTCTTCACATAAACGTTTTTGTTTATTTTGTATACCTCGATCTTTTGGGTGCCCATTTCTGTCTTTCTTTTCACCCTGTATCTGGCAGCAGCATGGCAGATTTGACTTTGTATGACCCCCATTTTTAAATAATGATTTAACATTTAAGCTCTTTTAAGATGGTAAATGAATTTGGAAAAAAAAGACAAATGAATCACTTTTCTTTCCAAATATTATTTTTCAAAAGTTAATTTTCAGAAATGGCTTTTTAAAACAATATCCTAGTAACAGTCAGAATTTAAAGCATTTCATAGGATTTTTTCTAGAAAAGTGGGGTTCTAAGTAAAGTATGGAGAGAAAAAGTAATTTAATTTTAGGTTACTAAGTCAGTATTTATAGAAACATCAAAAATAAAAACAGATGAGTATATAAGATGACTCAAAACTTAACTAAATTAAAGGATAAGTAAATGGTCTCAGATATGTCAGTATTCTAAAAATCATTGTAACTCAATTTGGAGATAAATAAATTACTGTATTTGTGATATTTATTTAGGAGTGAGTCAGTATTCCACGACACTACATAAAAAATGGAGAACAAGTCATTATTTTAAGTTCAGAACAAGTAGTCATTGTTTTGAGCTACTAACTTTTGGCATATTACATAATGTGATATTTGGAAAGAAATCAATACATTTATTCTGAGATCAGAATTTAAAGACATTAAATAAAAAAAAAAATCAAAGTAAATGTCATCTGGAATTATCAAGTCAATATATGAAGAAAATTCTGAATTTTGCCAGAAACCTAAAAACAGGCTAACCAAGACAGAAGTTGGCTTCCATTGCGTGTTTTTTTTTTTTTTTTTTTTTGATGCAGGCTGATCTGATTACAGTGAGGGAATTTCATGTGTACATGTGAGTAAAAGTTCTCAGTCTAGGACTCTATCGTCTGTCTCTCTCGCTGCAGTAAAAACAGACGTTTCCATTTTAAACAAAACGCAGTTACTGTAACATCCCCCCTTTTAGACTTTAAGTATAACGAGTGCTGGTTTAATGAAGAATGCTAATGTTGCTAACAGGGACTGAAATAATGTGTAGACGCCGATTAGCTTTGTGCTGACATGCTGCTGATTGGTAGCTGCTAAGTCCCACCTATCATTAGTATTTACGTCATTTAACCGACGTGCACTGAGTGAGGCACGAGTATCTGTGTTCTTTCTAGGGGCGGGGCTTGGTGACCCTCTCACTACAGAGATGTGTAAAGGATGCTTAACACCTGACCTTTAGATAGAAATGAAATATTATTATTATTATTAATCCTCTAAGAAATCACAATCACTGTGATGAGATGAAGGAAGGACTAAAAAGATAAACTATTTCAGAAATACAAAGTGGATTTTGCTGTCACATTTTGTATTTAAATTATTTATTTTTCTAGCTATTGTCTAATGATGTATATTTACATACAGTATGTGCGTACATATACATGTGATGATGGAATGTGTACAGAAGGCATTAATACATTTCTTAAAGGGTGGCTTATACAGGTGGTGTTTATACTGAATAAAATTATAATGAATTTATCAGCTAAATCCGTGTTTTTGGATGTTCTGTTCAGACCAGTCTGGTTGCATGGTTGCTATTTAGAAACATACAGCTTTAATTAAACTTTCGATCGAGGTTTCCACTCCAAAAATCAGCAGGAGACTTCGAAAGGCTTCAGGTGCAGTCGCCATCACATTGTTGGTGTCCAACTTTTGAGCTGTTCCAAAAAAAAAAAAGAAAATGTATGTATGTAAATAAAGTGTTCTACAAACAGGGTCATAAATGTAAAATATAATTTCCTGCACTTGATTTGTACGTAGTAATCTCAGTGTAATTAATCTAATGATATACCCCACTAAGAGCCTTCATATTGTTTACATACAGTACATACAGTACCAAAGTTTGGACACTTAAAGTCATTTTTTTAAAACGTTCTGCGTTGTAGATTATATCGTCAGCTTTATGAGGTAAAGTCACAGTAAACAGCTGTGCTAAACTTAAAAATTAATTACTTGAATTTCTTGCCTCTTGGTGAGCAGTGAATAGACCTATTTGAGTAATGTTTAAATCCATATTATGGACCACCCAGGAAAGGAAGAGCAAGAGTTACCTCTGTTGCACAGAATATGCTCATCATAAATACCCATCAAATACATGAGTCTAAATACTTCACAGAGTATTTAGGTTTGTTTAACACTTTTGAGTTACTGCATTATTGTCTGGATAGTCTGGATGACTTTAGTATTAATTTACAATACAAGCAAAAATAAAAACAGTGAATAAGAAGGTGTCCAAACTTTTGACAGGTATTCTATAAAGTCTTTACTTATATTTCATAAAGATTGCAAAGGTATAGACCATCAGTGCACACATTATTTAAGTACATCTTGAGTCCAAAATAATTTAATTTAATATTTAAAAATCATTCAGTCGTTTGGTCAGATTAATCACAACATTCTGTGATTAACTGCAATTAATCTAACTTCTCTTCCTAAGCAAGTTGTTATATTGGAAATTTAAATGTAAATAACAGAATGAATGTAAGAAATATAAAATGCAATTATATTTATATTAGTGGTTTAAATTGTATGTTTGAGGGGAGATAAAGTCAGCATGGGGCTCTGAAATAAAGAATGTAGATAAATCTGATAGAGGAACCTTTTTTGACTTTATTGTAAACATAATAAGGACAGAAGTTGGTGTCAAACATGGGTGGCCGAATTAATTCATTAAAAAAGCGCATTACTGATTCAAATTATATCGCGTTCGTTAATGCTTGAACGTTGACAGCCCTAATAAAGATATAAAAGAGTCTTTAGATAATATATTAATACATTCTCACGGCTTTCTTACCTTGTTCAGGCACTTTCATCAGAAGCTCAATTTTTGGTTGGACAGTCCCTCCTTTATTCACACTGATGTTCCAGAAAATACTCATTGTGCACCTGAAGGAAATGGAAAAAAGAAAATTGATCCAATTTCCACTGATATTTAGACAGAGTCTATATCATATGCAATATGTCTATTTATTAGTAATACAAGTTTAACTGTTTCAAACCCATAGCTTTTTTAAAAATACCCCATTTCTAAAGAATGTGTTTAATAAGTGCAGAAGATCAGGGATAGATGTGATGTGCTGCAGTATGTGTTTAATCACTCACCACTTCTGTTTATTTGGGTTTTAATATTATTTATAGATTTACAGTAATTATACATAATATAGGTATTATATGGATGGTGGATTTACCCAGGAAGTTTAGGACTGTGGATCATCATGACCTCTGACCTGCACCCCTCGGGAAGGTGAACCACATCTGGATATTTCTCCTGCCAAAAAAGAAAACCATGAATTAAAGGCAGTTAAAGACTTTGATTATTGAACTTTTCATGAGTTTCCATTCCAATAAAGTCTCCTAAAACTTTTTCTTCATCCACATTTGATTACAGGGGCTTCATTTTTAGACAGTAAAAGCCCACACACCCACAGACCAGTGGAAGTTGGCAGTGTTTCCAATAAAGGGTTCAAAACTTCTGCAACAAAACAGGCATGACGTTATAACAGCCAGTCTTAGAGTTTTCACTGACTGTGGTTTTTCCACTTCACAGTTATGGTTTATAACCTTGTATTATAAGTAGTGGTCATTTTTATTCTAAATTACGTTTAATAGTTGGGGTTAGTAATGGGGATATAATTACTGTGTTGGACAGCGGAACAGTAACTGTGACTTTCAAAGTGAAAAAAGATGGAGGAAAAAAATCCATGACTCTGGATGCATTACGGAACAATGAATATCTAGCCCTACCAAGTTTTTAAAACTTTTTTTTCAAGTTTATTTAGCTGAAAGCTTGAAGAGGCCAAGAAACTGAACAAAATTTTTACATAGTACATCACACTGTCTGACTCTGGGTGGATTGAGTTACACTTATTTATGTCTTTTCTATCTTTCTATACACCTAGAGATGCTATAAATGGATGGATGGATGGATGTCAGTACTGGAACATCAGAAATAGATCCAGATGTAAAGTTTACATATGAGGTGATATAAGTGCTGTGTTGCTAAGATGGCCATAGAATCAACTGACTTGCCTATCAAGACTTTGGAACGACCCACCACCCAAATGACCTGCTCTGTGGTGTTCCCGAACACTAGAGAACAGACTGAAAAGATAATAAAGTCTATACATAACTGAAAAAAATGGTCAATTAACGTAATCAACATCAGTTAATGACAGAAGCTGTAAATACTGTATACTAAAATGTCAGGAATGTGTAAGATTCCTCTCCCCAAAACCTTTTAGAACAGAATATATATTGATATTAAATTATTGCCCAGCCCTAGTTGAAAGTCAACATTCATACTTCAGAATGAACTGAAAACTGTAGGCTAGACAACTTTAGAGCATAATTAGAGTTCAGATGAAACAATAAATAACTCAATCAGAAATATGAATAATAATTGGGTAATTAATCAAACTTGCTCTTCCATTTTCTAGTTGTTGTAACGTGGAACCCACTGCAGATAATATTTTCCCCAGACTTTCCCAGCAGACTCCTACTCTTAAACAGATTTTCCGACAGCAGAAATACCTCAGTGTTGGTCAGTCCTGCCTGCCTTATAAAACGTGGGGTCTCTGTTTCCTTCAGGGGTGGAAAACCAGGCTTTGTCTTTCTCACACAGTACTGGCTTGTTTTCAGTGTAGAGCTGATTACTCAGACTCCTCAGTCACACACTTTCTGGAAAGCTTTAGTTTCAAGGTGTGACTATACAATCTAATCTAATCCATCCACACTGTCTAACTGAATCTTTAAGTTCAAATCATTTTGATTTTGCAGTGTAGTGTGGGGTTTTAAACACTCTGACCAAGTGCTCCACACTGTAGATGTGAAGTCAGAGACAGGATCTGTGCTGTACACTAATCACGACTGTAGTGCTGAGAATGATGCATCATTATAGCAGCTCTGTGTACAGTGTGTGTTTATCAAAAATGTGTTTTGATATATGTTTTTCACAAAAAATGAGCCAATGCCAATGAGTTTGAGTTAGAAAAAATATTTTTTAGTATCATTTGATGAAAAATGAAAACGGGTCCCACAGACCCGAACACCACACAAGGGTTAACAAACACCAAGTACAGTACAGAGCTGTTTGCTGAACTGCAGAATCAAAATTCTAATACAATTAAGCTCTCAATGTTTTTTGCTAGCCACACTGTTACACAGCCACACTGTTAACAATGGTCTCATCCACTAGTTTCAAAGAACTTCCGACTTAGCCATTCATTTACAATCCTCAGTGCAACCTGGCCATTACCTGCTAATCCTGGGACAACATGCTATGCCCTCAGAGGATTCCTGTCATCAGCTATTAGGGTGTCAGGAAGGAAGAATCTGATATGGTGTTTCTCACACTCACTTCACTTCTCACATTTTTGTAGCACTTGCTGTTATTCAAAAGCACAGTGAATAAAAAACAAAACGGCCATTTCTGTTTTTGTGGACAGCTGGTTGTTTGACAGTAACTGAATATTTTAAGCATGAAAAAAAACCTAAAACTAATACTAGAATTAATAATAACTAACTAAAACTAAGCACTAATAAAAAAACTAATAAAAACTATTAACCCCACTCCAAAAACTAGTTAAAACTAACTGAATTAGTGGAGAAAAAAGTAAAAAAAAAAAAAATTAAACTATAATGAATAATTCAAAACTATTAGAACCTTGTACGTAACAAATCAACATGTTTTTAAAAAGTTGAACCAGTTAGAATGTTATAATCACGCAGCTCTGGGGCTCACGCACACGTGAGCTCCTCCACTTGTCCGCGTTTGACTTGCAGCGCTGTGTTTAGCTGTTCTTACACATTTTTTTATTAAATAACAAGTCTACGCTCCTTCATCACTTTGAACAGATTTTGCTCATTTAAACAGCCTGAAAACAGACAGGTTATAGTCCCGGGTCGGGTCGGGCTCATAATGACAGTTTATGGGTTGGGCTCGGGCAGATGGTGCACAGGCTCAGGCCGGGTTAGATTTTTTTGGGACCGATCTAAGCTCTACCACTAAACTGTCCCATTTGTCCTTATGTCAAACTTAATGTTATTTTTTGTTAATATAAAAAAATATCCTCAAATATTACAGAAAAAAGTGACTTTTATTGCATAGGACCTAATTCAGCTTGTAATGCAGCTCAGATGACCTCCATGACCATCACTGAGCCTTCGGCGCACATGACCCTGTTCTGGGTTTACTGTTTTTTTTTACCCAATTTTCTCCTCAATGTAGCTCAACCTATTAAACCAAACACCCAGCATAAGAGAACAGGATCGAGAACTGAACAGATTAAGGGCATGCCTCCTCCAATACATGTAAAACCAGCCATGCTTTATTTTAAACTGCCAACGATATACTGCAGAATAGCAAAGCAGCATGACCTGGGATTTGACTTTGCGATTCTTATGGCATAGTGATGGATTCCATTTTTAGTGTTTCCTCATCAGTCCTAGATTAAGTGGACTGGCAATTTGTTTCATTTCCACACGGCTCGACTATAGTCTTTATAGTCTTGGGTCTATAAAAGTTAAAAAATCTCATTGATCTTTTTTCTTATTTCTTCACTCCATGATCAAGACCACCCTGCGCATCTACAATTTTCCCAAACTGAACTCGTAAAAACTACATCAAGTTACTTTAAATCCTTCGTAAGTGCTTTTTTTTTCAGAGGTTCCCTGCTGAAATCAAGGAAAGAAATACAGCTCCTTTCTCTAAAACCGCTAACTCCAGACATGCCACAGCAGAGTGCTTCAGCTTTCTGGCATGAGCTTAAATCTTCCATCACGTTGAGCAAAAAAAAAAAGGGAATTGGGGGAAACCAGTGTTGATACCAACCCAGCGCTACCACAGTGGAAAAAGACTTAAATCTGAGTTAGAGTGCTGCGTCTGCATTGGGGAGGATCTCTGCGTTTAGGTTTAATGTGGGTTGTGGTGTTAGACAGACCACTGTAAACAATGGAGTTTCTGTGTGGAAACACAGTTTTTCCTGTGACAGACTCTGTAAGCGCTTTGGAACAAAAAAATATTGGAAAAGAGAAGGATGATCATGTGGGCAGTGATCTTTAAAGAAAAAAAAATATATATATCTGGACTACCCCCTGTCTGCAAACAAAGCAATAGCTAAACATGAGGATGAGCTCTGATGATGACACTGTAGTGTACAGTAGCCGGGCAGAGCTGCAGCAGCTGTGCATTCCAGCCCAGTGAATCATAGGCTTTCAACCTTCACCTGAAAATAAGAGACACATAACACAGCTTTTAGATTCGGTGCTCATCTCATGGCTCATCCCATAGCTCCTCCATAGATCCTAACAGCTTTCCAAAACATCAAAAACTAAAAAAAAAGCAGCAATAAATCAGGTTAACTGATTACGCGGTGTACAGGAACATGTATTTTTGTACTCACTAATACCAATACCTACCTACAGTTAGGCAATCATGAGCATGCAATGGTTTTGTAATAGTTTAGATAGTTTAGAAAGTATTGCAATGCAACCGAGTCACATTATATAATCGTTTCTTTCTGCTTTTCAACAGGGTTTGCTTTATCCACATTTCACCCTGTTATTTAAAAAACAGAGATTAGTTGTACGCTATGGACATGTGTTCATTTAGCCAGCATCTTCATGTGACATTAGGAGCACATCAACCACTTGGATGAGGCTTTCAGGGAACAGGAAAAAAATATATATAAGGGGTATCCACATTTGCTGCACACTGAATGTATGAACACTGACGTTAAGGTGGATGAACTTCAGGTTCAGTGGGCTCTGGGGAGCTGAGCTTGGGATCCTCGGGCACCATTGAACCGTTTGTTTCATGGAGCACTTCATGAATTACGGGTTTGCTGTCCTGCTGCTCTTTACACAATTGCATCATCTGTCACTTTCTTGTTCTTTCACTCCACTCACTCGCTTGTACCATCTCTCGTTGATCTTGAACTGAATATATAATTTGGACTTGAGCAATGAAGTTGGCTGTTTGTTAATGCAGCAATGTGCACTAGGTATCAGGTGTTGGTATCAGGGCCTTGTTGGTGAGTACGAGTACATAAGGAAGGTATCAGGCATGATATTCATACCAGTATTGTTATTCACTCATCCCTATTTAGGGGATATTGGTGTAGCACAGTTTAATATGGGTTGCCTAGCTGTGAAATTAGCTGTGTAGCAGTTGTGGTTATTATCAAAGTCAAGTCAAAGTCAAAGTCAACGTGTTTTTTATTGTCATTTCAGCTATATACAGAGTACACAGTGAAACGAAACAACGTTCCTCCAAGGACCATGGTGCACATAAACACAGTGTAGACAGAACAATAGTGCAACAGTACAAAAGTGCAGACAGACAATACAACATACAGACAAAGAATAATAAATAACAAGACAGTGTGCAAATTATGCAGTGTGCAAAAAGTGTGCAAAAAAGACCAGTGAGGTAGTAATTACCTCTATTACACAGTGTGCAATAGAGTCCAGTGAGGTAGTAGGGTTTTTAGTGCTTTCCATTTTCTGGGGTAAGTGGGGTAAGAGTGTGTGTGCATGTACAGAAAAACCATCAGTTCAGTCTCTGCAGTTGAGGAGTCTGATGGCTTGGGGGTAGAAGCTGTTGCAGAATCTGGTCGTGCTGGACCGGATGCTGCGGTACCTTCTTCCCGAAGGCAGGAGGGAGAACAGTTTGTGTGAGGGATGAGTGGGGTCATTCACAATGCTGGTTGCTTTGCGGATGCTGCGGGTGGTGTAAATGTCCGTGATGGAGGGGAGAGAGACGCCGATGATCCTCTCAGCTGTCCTCACAATACGCTGGAGGGTCTTGCGGTCAGAGACGGTGCAGGTCCCAAACCAGGCAGTGATGCAGCTGCTCAGGATGATCTCAATGGTCCCTCTATAGAAGAGTGTGAGGATGGGTGGAGGGAGACGGGCCTTTCTCAGCTTCCGGAGGAAGTAGAGACGCTGCTGGGCTTTCTTGGCTGTAGCGCTGGTGTTCAGGGTCCAGGTGAGGTTATCTGCTAAGTGGACACCAAGGAACTTGGTGCTCTTAACAATCTCCACAGAGGACCCGTCGATGTTGAGTGGAGAGTGGGTGTGTTGTGCTCTCCTGAAGTCAACAACCATTTCCTTTGTCTTGTCCACATTCAGGTGAAGGTTGTTGACTGTACACCAGTCTGTCCTCTCTCCTCTCTGTATGCTGACTCGTCGACCCAGCACGGTTGTATCATCGGCGAACTTGATAAAGCTGTTAGAACTGTGTTTTGCAGCACAGTCATGAGTCAGCAGGGTGAACAGCAGAAGACTCAGGACACTGCCCTGGGGGGCCCCAGTGTTCAGTGTGATGGTGCTGGAGGTGCTGCCCCCGAACCGGACTGACTGGGGTCTCCCCGTCAGAAAGTCCAGGATCCAGTTGCAGAGGGGGGTGTTGAGGCCGAGCGAGCTTAGCTTCCTGATGAGGTTCTGTGGGATGATGGTGTTGAATGCTGAACTGAAGTCTATAAACAGCATTCTGACGTAAGTGTCCTTCCTCTCCAGGTGGGTGAGGGAGAGATGAAGGGTGGTGGTGATGGCATCGTCCGTGGAGCGATTGGGACGATACGCAAACTGCAGGGGGTCCAGTGAAGAGGGCAGTCGTGTCTTGATGTTCCTCATGACTAGCCTCTCAAAGCACTTCATGATGATGGGTGTAAGTGCAACGGGACGGTAGTCATTGAGGCAGGACACTGTGGACTTCTTCGGCACGGGAACGATGGTGGTGGACTTGAGGCACGTTGGGACAGTGGCGCTGCACAGGGAGATGTTGAAGATGTCCGTGAGAACATCTGTCAGCTGGTCTGCGCACTCCCTGAGCACTCTGCCGGGGATGTTCTCTGGTCCTGCAGCTTTTCGTGGGTTGACTCTGCGCAGAGTGTTCCTCACATCCACTGCAGTCAGGCACAACACCTGCTCGTCCGGCTTGGGCATGGTCTTTCTCACCATCGCGTTGTTTTGTGCCTCAAACCGTGCATAAAAGTTGTTCAGGGCATCAGGGAGGGAGGCATAACGTTCACAGGATGGTGGCATTGTCCTGTAGTTGGTGATTGCCTGGATGCCCTGCCACATACGCCGCGCGTCACCCGTGTCCTTGAAGTGGCTGTGGATTCTCTGGGCGTGTGCGCACTTTGCCTCTCTGATTTGATCTTGACAGGTCGGCTCTCGCTTTCCTCAGGGCCACCTTGTCACTCACTCTGAAGGCGGAGTCGCGGGTCCTCAGCAGCGCACGTACCTCAGCAGTCATCCAAGGCTTCTGGTTTGGGCGTGTGGTGATGGTCTTGGAGACAGTGACATCATCAATACACTTGCTGATGTAGCCAGTGACTGATGCTGCATACTCCTCCAAATCAACAGAATCGCCTTCAGTAGCAGCCTCCCTAAACATGTCCCATGCAGTGCACTCAAAACAGTCCTGAAGGGCAGAGATGGAGCCTGCCGGCCAGGTTTTCACCTGCTTCTGAACTGGTCTGGAGCGTCTGATGAGTGGTGTGTATGTTGGAGTCAGCCAAACACACATGTGGTCCGAGAAAGCGAGGTGGGGGCGGGGCTCCGCCCGGTACGCGCTGGGGATGTTTGTGTAAACAAGATCCAGCGCGCCCGCTCCTCTCGTTGCAAAGTCCACATGTTGATGGAATTTAGGGAGCACTGACTTGAGATTTGCGTGGTTGAAATCCTCGGCGATAATAAACAGTCCGTCTGGGTGTTTGTTCTGCAGATCGCTGATAGACCGATAGAGTTCACACAGAGCCTCTTTAGCATTAGCACCAATGCTAGCGCTGGGTGGGATGTAGACAGCAGCTATCAGCACGGCGGAGAACTCCCGTACTAAATGAAAGGTCTGCACTTGACTATCAGGAACTCCACCAGCGGAGAGCAGTGTTTGGCGACAGTCACAGCGTTGTTACACCATTCCGTGCTGATGTAAACACACAGGCCTCCACCGCGGGTCTTCCCGGATAGAGCCGCGCTCCTATCCGCTCTGAACGCGGTTAGCCCGGCTAACTGAATGGCGCTGTCCGGAATGTTGTCGTTCAGCCACGATTCCACAAAAACCAAAGCACAGAAGTCTCTGAACTCACGCTGGGTTGTTCGCTGGAGTCGGATGTAGTCCAGTTTATTGTCAAGGGAACAGACGTTTGCCAGAAAGAGCAATGGTATAGCCGGCCGGCTAGGACTAGCCTTTAGCCTCGCGCGGATCCAGGCTCTCTTTCCGCGCTTCCGCTTACGCTCGCACCGCTTGCGATGGCACTTCCGCTGGGCTCCGGCGTCAGGAAACACCGTGGGCTGGCGGCCTGGGTCTCTTAGCAGGCTAAGCTCAAGTAGCGTCTGCAGAACCTCGTCCGGTAGCGTGTTTTCTTGCTGATTTCTCCACTGTAGCAGGGTCTGGCGGTGGTAGAACATGTGCACGGGTGTTCCGATGCACATATTTGCAGGAAATAAACGGAAAAAACGACAAATAGTAACACAAAAGCACCATTTAACGGACCCGGAGCGGCCGCTGCGTGTTAACGCGCCGCCATCTTGGGTGGGTGTTATACACTACACTACACAAACTGCAACATATCCTTTTGCTATTGTGGTTGCATTACACAATAAATAGCAGGGGTAGATGATACAGATTGCATTACACATTGTTATTAGAATATATACCAAAAACATTAATATTAAATCACTTTTAAATCACCACTATTAGCTACATGGCTAGTGTTTTGGCTGTAACATCTTCAGCTACCTGGGTTCTTAAGCCTGAGAACCGGAAATGTACTAATATTACACACAGAAATGTATTAAAAGTACTGAGGCAGAAAAGAAAAATAGTCCTGGGTGGGGACTATAGTGGACTGAGTAGGTGCAGATGGATGGAACCTTCCATTTCAGAAGTTGTGCATGGATTTAACATTCCTCAATTCACAGTAATGATCATCCCTGACAGCTGTCCATGCAAACAGACTAGCAACTCTTGGAGAGATCCAAGTCCCTCATCCCACCCCTCGGCAAATATCACAGGACAGTAGTTATTGTACTTTTTACTGTGACACTATGAATCACGGACTACCCAGTCTACAGATGTTTAGTCCCGCCCATTTACTTCATTACACCCCTTAATTACACAGCAGTGTGAATGATTAGAGTGTGAAAATGATTTATGGACATATTTACAGCGTGTAGACAAGGGACAATGTTGAGGATTAAAGACAACCTCAAACCTCGAAACATGAGAAAATCAGAAGGTTGTATCTTTCTGTTTGAAAATGACACAAACACTATCTCTGTCATCACTGAAATTATACGTCTCGAAAAGGCCTTGATCTCGACACCCTTTCTGTGGTCTGAGAGAGTCGGATGGCGCGCGTTTCTGGACTTGTTTTAGACTTGAGATTTCAGTAATTACAAATGTCATTCAAAAATAAACAATACACTGGAAAAAACTGTTTATAGTGTGGAGTATTTCCCAAGGAAACAATAGAGTGGCACTTAGAGACTCCACTGTAGGGGTATGCCATATTGTATTATATATGATAATATACTTATATATTTTTTATATGTACATGTTAAAAATCTTTACTATAATAGAAACATTCTATCTTGAAAGCAGTCTTTTTTGTATCTGTTTTGCTTTTAAATTATTTTATGTTTTCAGTGTATGTGCATGCACTCAATGTTCTATAATTTAGTTTTGTGGTGGATTTTTGTTACATTATTTTAATATTACAACACAACACGTTTACAGATTCTTAATTTCTTTTCAGTGCTTTAGTGCTGGGAGACTAATTTAAGTCTAATTCAATTCATTGAATTGCAAAAGCTGCTTGTAACACTGAAGGAAGCTGCGTACTATAAAAATATGTAAATATTTTATATTGATTTCATACAAGTTTTGTTGTTCTTGCTTGTTTCTGAATCCCTTTAAAATATTTTGCATATTTGACAGCTTAAAACAGTGCCGTTTACTAATATTTAACTTTTTACACTTTGAGAATCTCTCACATATTCAAAGAATATTAAGATTTTTATTTTAACAGTATCACCCAGTGCTACACCAAGAATACTGTTGCTGCAGAAATATTGTAATAATTCCTTCATGGCCATACCCCCCACCCCTTATGCACTGTCCCTTTGAAACTGGAGAAGGCAGGACAGACGGACAGCCTGCCTCTACTTGTATTTGTACCCACCCATGAAACAAGAGACGAGGGATGTGGGATGGGGCTGACCGAAGGCATCACTGGCCAAACCAGCTCTGGTGCAGACTGGCTGGCAATCAACCCCACTACAGACTGCATTCATCGCATCCATTTACACTGAGTTTACACACTGTGCCCCTGGGCCCAAATAATGTGCTGAACCTGTACATTTAAACACGCTGTTTCTACACTAAAAGGGTGTTTTAGCAACATAAGAGCTAATGACAAGCTCAAACACACCTCCATCGCCTAGTAATTAGAGCAGGGAAAATCACCTACCTCTTTCTCTCTCTCAGAAGAGGCAGTATCTCTGTCCGTAACCCTCTCTGACTGTACCTCTCAGATACTGAGATGAGGTAGAGGAACTTGTTGCCTAAGCAAGCCCTGGCTTCTCCAGCGAGCGCAGCCCCACGTCTGTTTTTAACATTTATCAGTGCAGCAGACGAGCAGGCGCAGAGCTGTCCGAGCACTGCTGGCAACCCTATCCGTGGCCTGGGAAAAGTGCGGAAATATTTGGCCTTACAAAACTGCCTACAAACCACTGGTAATGTACAAACGACTCTCCTCCATCATCTTCTTAGCTCTCTCTCTTTAGCTCTAGCCCTTTCTTCATAAAACTGCTGTAAAACAGAGTATTTACGTTTTTCCTTTTCTTACTGACTTTTCTTTGTGCATGTATTATTATTAGCATGGAAATATTAATAACAGTGTTTAAAGGCTTTTTAAAAGCTGTGTTTTGTGCTTTTTTTGCTGATAAAAAAGCTTTCCACTTGAGCTTACAAACAGTTAACACTGAAGGTTTAAACTTTGGACTGAAACCAAGAAGTAAAAAGGAAAGTTTAACCACTACATATTTGGTGTGTAAGCTCATTGAGGCTCCCCGATAACACGTTTAATATTTTCCGCAGACTCTGTGCACTCTGAGAAACATGAAATCTTGTCACAGACTGCTTTTATTCCTTCTTTCAAAGAAGCTCTTACGAATGTCCACGCAGGATGTCCTCTGTCTTCAGTCTCAGCTGGGTATATTCACCCCACTCCCTCCCTCTCGGCTTGTGGATTTCCTGGCGATTCTTTCCATCTGAGCCTTGTCATCCTACGAAGCTTGTTAATTAAAATGCTTTCCTCGGTTTCCCTCTTTTTTTTTCCCCTCCCGACTTTTCTGTTTTTGTCTTTTCCTCGCCGCAGACCCAACTCTGATTTAATGCTCACCACATGACGCTTTGCCCGAGGCTCGAGTCCACTGTGCTGACACATCTCTGTGCGTGTTTGCACTTCCTCCCCCCATCACAAGTCGAGCATGCATCAGTGCTGCATACTGTTCTTCTTGAAAGGAAAAGAGGCTTTGTTATTAATTTGGGTTTTATGCTACTAAACTTAAATAGTTTAAGATGATCAGATACATTCTAGAATGCCATTTCAAAATAGGTCAGGTCTTTTTGTATTCACAGTACATTTTATATAGTAACATTTTTTCAAGACTCACTCTACATTATTACAAATATAAAGAATTGTTAACCTTCACTATAAAGTTCCTTTTTTTACAGTTTAATTGATGTGATGGGCTTTTTTTGCCCTGTCCACAATACTGGATGGTTAAGGTGAATTATTATTTTTAATTAAACTTTAAGATATTTTGAAACTTTTGATATTATCTATTTAGCTACTTTGACCCTGTTATCTTGGGACCCCTTTAAAAATTAGCACCACCTGACTAATATTGGTACTACCACAACAAATCTGACCATTGTAGGTGAGGCATGGCCTCCACAAGACCAATGAATATGTCCTGTGATATCTGGAACCAAGTCCTGTAAGTTGTGATGCAGGGAATCTATGGATCACTTCAGTCAGCTTTACCAGTTCTTCTTTATTGGAGCATATTTAGTAGATACTGATACTTTGGAGATATTTTGTCACAGAACCCATTTTTTCTGCTTTTAACACCATACAACACCAGCTTCAAGAACTGACTGTTGTCCGCTACCTATTCCTGTATATGAATTCTTTATAAGTGTAGATGAGTAAAATCAATGCTTTTTACTGTGCCCGTAAAGAATGATAATAGAACAACTGGTCTGTGCTGTATGTTAATTTTTTTTATTGGCTCTTGATTTGCAGAAGACAGATAAAAAAGGGACATCAAACAAAACATCCATAGCAGAGACTGAATATTGAATACTAATACACTATCAATTACAAGCTTTCCAATAATTATCAGGGTCAGAAATCTGTGTTTTGTCTGTTAACCCTCAACATTATACTTAAAATCTCATAAATGCCACTTACTGCATTTCTAAATAACAGCTTTTCTCTAACCTTACCACCCCTTTATCCTAACACACCGAGGGACACTGTATTCATCCTGTCTGCGCGACTGTATTGACCTTCCCCAAGCTGGAGTCTGAATCTCTGTAGGAACCCCCCAGCGTTGCCCCAGCGTGCTGAAGCTTACCATTTACTGCTAGACTGGTTATTATGGAAATGTGTGGAAACTACGTATTAAAGGGGGTATATTAGAGACAATGAAGGATAAGACACCTCTTTCTTTCATTCTACAGACTTCCGTCATGAGACTATGGCTTTTACTCGCTGTGTCGTTTTTCTGCTGCCTAAGCTACAGCTCCGCTGAACACCCGGACCGTCCCTTGGCTCCAGGAAGGAGAAGGAGGGGGAAGAAGATGGTGCGTCAAGGCAAGCTGCCAAAAGACAGTGGAGATAATGGAGCATCGCTTTTCATCGAGACTTATAAAGGTGTGCAGGAGCCAAAACCCAGCTACAATATTATTGCAGGTCAGTGCATACTTAACCCATAATGCTATGTGACTTTTATTACACCCTTCAGAATACTAACAGATAAATACATGCAAAGCAATGCAAACTGGCCAAGTTGTTCTTAAGTTTAAGCAGAGGGGGGAAAGCCAGGATCTACTGGTTATTTAGAGGAGTTTAGGAGATTAAGAGGACATTCACAGGTCTCATTTATGGAACTTATGGAAGTGTCTGGGCACAGTAAGGGAGAAACACTACACAACAATGTAGCAACAAATATTTGCCAACCAAATACATATTAACCAAAAATGACAAATGTTCGGCCAAATAAGTGTGAAGACTTACAGTCTGCAAATGGCAAATTTAAGTTATTTTAAGATTTCAGCGTCACTTATCACGCTTGGTATCGGTTTTCCAGTCTGAGAATTCCAGTCTGAAAAGCTTTTAAGCAAAAGACTGACTGCCTTTTTCTATGTAAATTTTATATGTGAAATATGTGAATTGAGTTGCACAACTATGGTACATTTACAGAAGTATGAAAAAGTTTGGGCACCCCACATCATTTTTATGATTTTCCTTTACAAATCAATGATTACTCAGATCAGCAATTCCAGTTAAATATATCATATAGCAGATGAACACAGTGATATCTGAGTAGTGAAATTAAGTTTATAAGATTTGCAGAAAGTGTGCAATAATTCTTGGAACAAAATTAGGCAGGTACATAAATTTGGGCACCCCAACAGAAAAAAAGTATTCAATATTTAGTAAGAAATAACTGCAAAAGCTTCTAAAACGCTTCCTATAGCTTCAAATGAGAGTCTGGCTTCTGGTTGAAGGTCTCCTGGATCATTCTTCTTTATAAAACATCTCCAGTTCAGTCAGGTTTGATGGTTTCTGATCATGAACAGCCTGCTTTAAATCCCACCACAGATTTTTTAATAATATTTAGGTTTGGGGACTGAGATGATCATTCCAGAACGTTGTACTTGTTCCTCTGCATGAATGAATAGATTTTAAGCGGTGTTTAGGGTCAAATTTTCTGAATAGCTGAATGATGTACAGTGACTCCATCTGCAGCAAGATGATTTTGTAGGTGTTTGGAGCTGGTATGTGGGAATATGACTGTTCTCACCATCCTTCTCCTCTGCTTATCTGAGATTTTTCTTGGCCGCCACTTTTCCTCACTATGATCCTCACAGTGGAAACTGACAGCTGAAATCTCTGAGATTTGTATCCTTCCCCTAAACCATGATTTTGAACAATCTTTGTTTTAAGTTGGCCTCTTGACTATTTTTCATAAGTGGATTTACCTGCGTATGTAGGTTAAGGGTCAATGAGCTTACCAAACAAATTTAGTGTTCCAATAATCAGTGCTAAAGTTATTCAAATCAGTAAAACGACAAGGGTGCCGACATTTATGCACCTGCCTATTTTTTTAAGGATTATTGCACGCTTTCTGTAAATCCTATAAACTTAATTTATAGGATAATTAAATATCACTGTGTTCATCTGCTATATTATATATTTTTAATTGAAATTGCTGATCCAAACAAACTATGATTTATAAAGGAATATGAAAATGTTTATGAAATATTTATGAAAATGTTCACGGTGCTCAAAGTTTTTCATTCCAATGTATGACTAAAACTGCACTGGTAATGTAAATTAATGAGTATTAGCACAACTGAGGTAAATGCAAATGTCATTTTAAAACCTTTGAAAACGTGTTCTGAATTCTATATTTATCTTTTGGCTAAATAATGTTAATGGTAATTTCTGTTCATCTCTACTATACTACTTTAAGCAACAAAAGAGGTGTGTATCACAGAGATCAAGTGTGATCAGTTCAAGTGTGGAAAACCTTTTAAAGATCTAAGGGACCTTAACTGAATGCTCAGGAAGATTAAGTAAACAGCAGCAGTTTAACTAACAGCAATATCTACCCAAAGTATAACATATATTTTAAGACACAAGACAGGGTCAGGTTATCATTCTTAAAGCCTCCCACTCTCAAGGACTTGTGGAATTTCCTTAAAGCAAGCTTTGCAGAAAACCAGAAACCAGTCCTCTGCTTTACATGACCATACTGGCCATGGTGGTGTCAGACTGGCCACATGATTACTGGCTACATCCCATGTTGGGCAGTTAAAGTGAGACACTGTTTTCTGGTCCACACCATTTTAATTTCACACCACTTGAAGAAAGGTCTGCACTGACAGGATATTTAAAGATGTAGCTAATGGGGAAGAGACTTTTATTTTGGATACTGCTACAAAGTAGGGCTGGGCACTCTCAAATAAATAAAACGATATATTAAACATTTTATCTTGATTTATATTAATCAACAATCATTGTAATGAACAATACGGACAGCATTTGTCTTTTGTACAAGCTGTACTTGTCTACAAGCTGCACAGCTGACTCTCTGTGTTTAAGTTCTCATAAGAATACATGTGATAATATATTTTTTGGGGTACAGCACATGAACACTGACATAAGAAAGGCTACATCAGTTAGAAGCGCTAAGTGTTTTTTTATGATCTTCTGTTGATTGCCAGATCTGTTTTAAGGGGCAGTATTACTCCAAGATTAAAAAAACATGGTTCTAAAATGACATCGCTTAAAGAACATTCGTTAGGACCTTCCTTTAAAGGTGTATACTATTGCTGTCCAACATGCATCCAAAAAAGAGCAACTTTAAGCTACATTAATATACAAGCTTTTTACAAAATCTTTCCTTAGGTCTAGCTGTACGACTGAATTACAGGGTTTAAAAGTTCACAGCTCAAAAAAAAAAAAAACATAAATAATTGTAAATAAGATTGAGGAGAGTTCACTGAAGAGATGAGTGTCTTATTTTAAACTTTTAGTTTCTAATCACCATCAGAAAGCCTGTTATAATATTTTTTTAGTACTTTTTTATTATAATATTTTATATTTAAATTGTCATGTTCTTAGTTTTATTATTCATTTTATCATTTCTTATCATTCTTAACATTTTACTTTACTTTTGATATTTTTTTATTTTTTCTATTTTACAAATTATTTACTTTCTGTGTCAATTTGTTTTTATGGTATTTTTTTTATATACATTTTATTCATATATATATATATATATATATATATATATATATATATATATATATATATATAAATTTTGTTTTAAAATTAGTACTTATTTTATTTATTTACTTTATTCCTTATTATTTCTAATTTATTATTAAATGTTTTCAGTCTCTTTGATGCCTGTAAATGCTCGGCAACATTGTAAATGAGGGGTCACCCCTTAATGTTTTTTCCAGAGTGAAAATAAAGATTGATTGATTGATAACAGAAGATATCAGGCACACAAACTATTATGTACTGGGGACAGATGTGTTACTGTTATTTCAAACATACTTTCAGCAGATAAAACTGTGGGAAACACATTTTTAAATACTTGTATCAAAAATCTTTCCCACCGTAGTTAGCCACGAGACTGCTATTTTCTTATCCATTCTTATATCCTCTTTAATGATTTACTTTTTAAAAACAGCCTATTAATGACAAACTTCTGTTTAAAAATACAAATAAAAACAACAAAACACGATCGAGATAGTGATGCCCCTAATTGTGAGAAATGAGCATGTATAATGTATAATAGTGTATAATCTATTCAGTTTTTTACATGTATCCCCTGAAAAATCCAATAAAATACATTTTAAGAGCCAAAAATTGCCCACAGTGCAGGAGAGAGATAAACCCTTCCTAACTTTTAATGAAAATGTCACTGTAAAACAATTACTTTCAGGTAATTTTGGAGAATTTCTATTGGTCCATTCATCTCAAAAGTTTGATATTGTAAGGGACAGCTTATGCGCTCAAAATATGTAGTAAACTTGTTTTTCATTTTTGTAATTAGTTAAACATGGTGGTGTTACACCTTTTAAATACTAATAAATGTTTTCTCTTATGTCTGGAGTAATCAAAAGTATTTTTTTTGCAGGGAATACGGGACAGTGTGTATTTCAGGGCATTACTATGTTTGATAAGACTGTGTGGTCTCCAAAGCCCTGCGTGACCTGCCTGTGCTCCGGTGGAGACGTGGTGTGTGATGAACTTCAGTGCCCTCTGCTAAAATGCCAACTCAAATTTAAACCTATCGGGGAGTGCTGCCCAATTTGTATCGACTCAGGTATTAAATTTATTTCATTATAAACATTTTGGGCTCTAAAACAGTCATGTACTGTATCTCTCATTATGCATTTCAGTTCATGCCTTCTGATTTAACTAGGGATGCACTGATTAAGAAATTGTGGAATATCTGTCAATGCTGACTGATTACATGTATAAGCAGGGTCTGCTTTACAGAGTAATACAGTATAACAAATGCAACTCAGTTAAGATGCCTAAACAGGCATGAGAGCAGAAAAACATCTTTAAATGATGATCAGTTTGAATTAATATCATTATGAATTAGCTGTTTACTAAAATAAATAGATTAAATAATGTAATTGTTAGTTAAATGAACAGCTGTCTATTGATTAATGCAACTCTGCTAGTAACAGGTTTTACGTGGTCTAAGACAATTTTTGCTAGTTTGGGTGGTTGAGAAGCTGATTATCCATACAGAAACATACCCTGTTCTGCTACAGTGGGGCAAAAAGTGGTTATTCAGCCACCGATTGTGCAAGTTTTCCCAACTAGAAAGATAAGCAAGATGTCTGGCTCTAACACACCTGTAACTTTAATTAAGAAGCTCTTCTGTCCTCCACTAGTTATCTGTATTAATGGCACCTGTTTGACCTCGTTATCTCTATAAAAGACACCTGCCCACAACCTCAAATAGTCAGACTCCCAACTCACCTATGGCCAAGACCAAAGAGCTGATGAAAGAAACAACAAAAAAAAAAAATTAGACCTGCACCAGACTGGGAAGAGTGAATCTACAATTGCTTGGTGTGAAGAAATCAACTATGGGAACAATTGTTTAAAAAAATATTAGACATACAAGACCATTGGAAACATCATGCTTTGGGGCAGTTTTTCTGCAAAAGGAACAGGAAAACTGATCGGTGTTAAGGGATGCACAGGGCCATGTTTTGTGAGATTTTAGGCCAAAACCTCCTCCTCCATCAGTGAGAGCACTGAAAATGGGTTGTGGCTGAGTCTTGATGATCCTAAACACACTGCTTGGACAACCAAGTCCAGGAGTGGCCTAGCCAGTCTCAAGACCTCAACCCCATGGAAAATTTGTGGAGGCAGTTGAAAGTCCGTCCCGACAGCCCCAAAAAATCACTGCTCTAGAGGAGATCTGCATGGAGGAATGGGCCAAAATACCAGGTACAGCTGATTATTAAAAGGTACAGCTGATTTATTGGCACCCTTTGACCAGGCACTACAGTTCTGGTCTGGCTCATAACTAAAGACAAGAGTTCAATTTCAAATGATATCATACACATATCATATAAAACAGCAGATCTTACCATATCTAAACAGCACAGTAACATCATTCTGATATCAAAATTACCAGCAATTAACTGTCAGAAAACAGTTAGCATACACACTCCAACCCACTATAAGCCTTCAGCTGAGTTCAGCTATATGCTAGCATTGAGATGCTAGATGCATTCCGGTGTTCTGTGGCCACTAACTAAGGACTCAAAACTATATAATTTTGAATTAGCCTTAATTCAAATATCATATCAAACCCCAGAACGTACTAATCTAACCAGCTCAGTGCCATCTATCTGTTATCGAACCTCAGCCATTAATTTAGCTTGGAAAACAGTTAGCATACCCAGATAGCCTTCAGCGATTATGGCTAATTTGTCTTTTTGGGCTTTATAATAAAGACCCCCAAAGCCATATTGTATTAATTAAAAGACGTAGTAAAAAAATTAAGAATCTCTAACTTTTTTCATGTTATATGGAGTATTTTATTTTATTTAGACTTATTATATAATAAAATATTAGTATATATGATATATATAATAACATCATCTATAATTGATTTGTATTTTTTTAGGATAATAAAGGTGCATCAAACTATGAAAGTTGGTCTAGAGTTGGGCTGCAACGATTGGTTTATATAATCAACAATGTCGATTTTAAATATTTGTCAACTCCAACTGTTCATTTTTGTCTAATCATCAATTAGTAGCACTATACAAATTACAGGGGACAGTTCACACAGTTCACACAGTTGTCACAACAGATTACACATTTGCTCAGTAAAAAGCAGAACTTTCACATTTAAAGGGCAATGGTCTGGAGGTTTAAAAGGCTTTTAAATCCCACTTTCAGCTGTTTCTATCGTTTGAAATGACTAAGAAAGCTAGAAACAGGAGCCATACCCACAGCAAGCAGAGATGGAGGGCATGGCAGAAATAACAGCTGATTAATCTACTAATCTAAAAAAAAAAGTCAGATTAGTCCTCTACCAGAATAATCATTAGCTGCAGGCATAGAAATTATAACATTATAAATGAAGTGGTATTAAGTGGTAGAACCACCTACCATTCAGACAAATACCTGACAATGTGCATCTGTAGTTTTAACCCTACTATTTTGTCTATTATGTTGTGTCATCTCTATTTTGTATTTAATTTCCTCGCCTTAAATTACTCAGAATCTGCTTCTGCTTCAATTGCAGTTCACGAGGTTTCTGAAAGCTCTGGAGACTCTCCTGTTCCCAGCGATCCGAGCTACGGTACTATTCCACACATCCACACCCAGACTGAGGAGAGTCTGAGGAGAGAAAAGCAGAAAGAGGAAGAGGCGCGCCTTCGCAAGAAAGACGCCGAACGCAAGATGAGGAAGAAGCAGAAGAAGGAGGCGGAGAGGCTGAGGAAGCAGGAGCGGGCGAAGGAGGAGAAGCTGAGGCGACTGAGGGAAGAGGAGGAGGAGAAGGCGGCAGCAGAGGAGAAGAGGAGGAGGATGGAGGAACACCGGCGGGTGGAGGAAGAAAGGATGAGGAGGCAGGAGAGGGAGATGCTGAGGGCGTTTGAGGAGGCGGCAGCCAGGGCCCACCGTGGGCTGAAGGAGGAGGAGCGGGGAGAGGAGGAAGAGGAAGATGAGGAGATGATCTGGTTGAGAGGAGATGTTTTCCAAATGCCGTCACATCGCCCAACCCCAGAGAGTCTTCCAGCACCGCCGACCAGTCAGGTGGAGGAAGAGGAGGAAGAGGGGGAGGATGAAGAAGAAGATGGGGAAACGGGGGAGAGGCTAGATGATGAAGAATCCCTCAGGATTACATACTTGCTCCCTAAAGGCTGCACAATCTCTGATGTCATTGTTTCCTGCGAGAACGCCAAGCTTACCAGCATTCCGGCTCTTTCCATCCCTGAGCTAAAGTCTCTCAATCTGCAGGGTAGGGCTGGACAATAACGCAGTATGTTTTAATAACTGTGAAATGATTTTTAAACACATTTGCAGTATTTTAGTGTACAAAATTCACACTATCTGTACATGAGAGACTTCTATCACAGGGTACATTACATTAATATGGCTAATTAACTGTTCAGAAGTTTGTAGGTACACACACATGCTTTGTGGGAGTTTTTGGTAGTGTTTTCAGTGGTTGTTATATTGTTCATATCAATATTAGTATTATGTTGTAAAAGGGTATGGTTATAGTTAGGCCTAGGGTTAGACAGTATAGTTACATTCAATTGAAAATCATTTACATTCAGGTTAGAGTTTAGTTACATTTATTAATCATATAATAATAAGATATACATTTTGTCATAAGTTTATCATATAAAAATCGTCCAGACCCATTTTAAGGTAAGTAAGCCAGTACAGCTGAATCAGGCTATCTGCAGGTATGGGGAAGTTAAATATATAACTTTTTACATTACAGCAGGGATTACGGCAGGGAATGTGGTTAGAAGTAGTTAGTTATAGGTGTTAGGAGAGTATGTACTCTTTGAAGAGCTGTTTTTACTATTTATAGGTGTAAGTTATAGTAAAATGATCATTGTTGATTTATTCTATAAATATATTCTGTTGTCATTTATTTGCAGAAAATGAGAAATTTCATTTAGAAACAACAATACTAATATTTAATAAGGAAAAGTACATAAATCAATATTTTGGTGGATCAACCCTGATTTTAATCGCAGCTTTCATGCATCTTGGCATGCTCTCCACCGGTCTTTCACACTACTATTGGGTGACCTTGTGCCACACGCAAAAATTAAAGCAGTTCAGCCTGGTTTGACAGCTTGTGACCATCCATCTTCCTCTTGATTATATTTTAGAGGTTTTAATCATTGCTTCTGTTGTTTCTAAATAACTATGAAGTTGTTTTCTTTGGATTATTTGAGGTCTGAAAGCACTGCAAACTAGATTTTTTTGAAAATTTCTAATTTTTGCAAATACATTTTCTAAATTACTATTTATATTTGGAATTTGGGAGAAATGTTGTCAGTAGTTTATAGAATAAAACAATGTTCATTTTACCTAAAAACAGTAAGTAAAAAAAAAAATCATTGTTATGATCAATACAATATGATTTTTCATTACAATAAGCTTTTGGTAAGGTTTGTTTAATGCCAATGTATTATTAAATTATATAATTATATATAGAAAATATATAGTAAATCTGAACTCAAGCTGGGAACAGTATAACAGATTTACAAATACTTGGCAAAAAATGTTGGGATACATGCAAAAAAAAAAAAGAAAAAAGAGGCTTACTTCCTAAGCGGCACAGCTAATGGTAATTATTTACTGATTGTTTGAGTAATTTATTAATCTAATGACTAAATTATCAATTTTACTAAATGGGTTTCTTGTGTGTGTACTTGACTGAAATAATTTAAACATAATACTGCAAAATATGAATACTTCTTTTTTCATATTGCAATATTTTCTTTAAATCACAATAATTTTGTAAAAATACATAGCACACACCATATTTAGTGTTGTAGTGCGCAGTTTGGGACACAGCCCATGCTGACATCTTTGCAAAGCAACATACTTAAGTCACTGATCATATCAATTATGTCTGTAAGTCACCCCACAGTCATAGTTACTGTATGTACTTTTCTGATGTAGTGACTTCGAACCCCGCCACTGATGCTGATGCTTCTAGCATCCAATCCTGTCACATTAGATCCATTAGCAACCATACATGCTCATGCAATAATACTACCTCCACCATGTTTAACAGATGATGCAGATGATTGCTTTGTTTTATGAGTCTTTCTCATTCCATCCTTCTGGTTCAAGTTCCTTCTCATTTATTCTGTCTGAAGGATCAAGCCAGGGTTCTTAAGTGTTACCAGTGCTTTGCACCTTGCGGCAACTCCCCTTTTTTAACGTTCATTAAGGCGTCACTCTTGACTGTATCTTGATTGATGATATGCATACCTTCTGAAGACTGTTCCTGACTTGTCTAGATGTGAAAAGTGTTGCTAAGTTCCATCTAAATTACACTCTGAATAAGGTCTACACTTTCATCACATTTTAAATGTATAATCACATAATTAACTGAGGTGAAGTACAGAGACCTAAATAGTGGCAACTTCTCTTTTATAATTAAGCAAGCAACATGACACTGTGTTTTAATTTCAGTATGTTTTAAATCCATAGGCAATGCCATCACCACCATTCCAGGAGGAGCATTTAATGGAGTACCCAATCTGGAATGGATAGATCTGGGAAAAAATAAGATCTTATCATCTGGGATTGACCCACAAGCATTCAGAGTAAGTATCCTGTTAGGGGTGCAGTGGTATTGTGCCAGTAAATTATTAAGAATTTATCAATATATATTCTAATCATAAAAAACTAATTATTCAGCAACATTATCAGACAAAATTGTGGATTCTGAAAAGTCGCAAAAGCTGCGTCTTTTCTTTTCTCCTCAGTTTTAAAGTCTTAAACAGTCATTTCAAATAAAAACAAAATTCCTTGGCACCTGATCAACAAAAATATTAGAGAGGGCATGCTATTCAGCTCCTCTCTCATCATCATAGGCTGAGGTTATTTTGCACCACATTCTTAAAATAAAAGGAGTAAAGACTCTTTATGGGTGCTTTGCATAGTTAAAGGGCACTTTCACACTGGTGAAGAACCTCTTGTATAATGCCTCTAGTTCTTTGTCTTTTTCAGTAAAGACTTAAACACTCATTGCTGAACTTAAGTACTAAAATGCTGTATCTGCATCTACTGTAGTATTATTTATTTCTAATACTTTCAATATTACTTTACTACATATTTTCACTGAGTTTAATACTTTTACTCTGATACAATATTGTTAAGATTGTTAAAATTATAAAAATATTAGGAATCACACCCTGGATGAGTTCTGCCTTTCACTGCCTTTCATAAGAACTTTCTGTAATAATTACTTAAAAACAATATAATGTACTTGTACATCCAGTACAAATAGTTACATTTTAAATAAACTGCTTGCAATGCAAAAAATGTTGAATATTTTAGTACTTCCACCTAAGTGCTTAAAGAACACTTCAACTTTTACTTAATTAACTTTTTTGATAGAGCACTTGTATGCTTACTAAAGTCTTGGTCTCTTGTACTTTATATATCTCTGTTAATGACTTACCATCTAGTATGAAACTATCAAAATTATGAATAGCAATCATATTAAAACTGTGAATAGCAATATAAATTTACATATAAATTATAGTGTATGAACCTTTTGTATACAGAACCTGAAATTTCTATCCCGATTATATCTGGATGGAAATCTACTAGAAGTCATTCCTCGTGGGCTTCCACATACCCTACAAGAACTGAAGATCAACGAAAACAACTTAAAAGAGATTGAAGAAAACAGCTTTAAAGGTAAATGATCACAATTAACATCAGTTTTATTTAACACACCTAAATCTATGAATTGGCCAAGCTTTTAAGAAATAACAGGACTTTCTACTGTCAAACAATATGAAACGTACTTAAACTGCTGTTTAAAAAATTACTGACCTAATATACTAATATCTACCATGGTAGTTACCCAACTAGATCCGTCCCAAAAATTTTTGTCCCACCTGTTGGCAGGTCTGAGCAGTTTGGTTACATTGGAATTGGAGGATAATTTACTCAGTGAAGGAAACGTAAATCCTGAAGCCTTCTTAACAACAAAGGAGTTGACGTATCTCCGGATGGGTAGAAATCTCTTCCGCACCATTCCTCAAGGCCTACCGCCATCTCTGCAGGTAATCTGTGCCATCAGCGCAATCTGTTTATTGTCAGAGCAATTCTGAACAGAATAATACACTGCTCAAAAAAATAAAGGGAACACTCAAATAACACAATATAACTCCAAGTAAATCAAACTTCTGTGAAATTAAACTGTCCACTTAGGAAGCAACACTGATTGACAATCAATTTCACCTGCTGTTGTGCAAATGGAATAGACAACAGGTGGAAATTATTGGCAATTAGCAAGACACACTCAATAAAGGAGTGGTTCTGCAGGTGGGGACCACAGACCACTTCTCAGAACCTATGCTGTCTGGCTGATGTTTTGGTCAGTTTTGAATGTTGGTGGTTCTTTCACACTCGTGGTAGCATGAGACAGACTCTACAACCCACACAAGTGGCTCAGGTAGTGCAGCTCATCCAGGATGGCACATCAATGCGAGCTGTGGCAAGAAGGTTTGCTGTGTCTGTCAGCGTAGTGTCCAGAGGCTGGAGGCGCTACCAGGAGACAGGCCAGTACACCAGGAGACGTGGAGGAGGCCGTAGGAGGGCAACAACCGAGCAGCAGGACCGCTACCTCCGCCTTTGTGCAAGAAGGAACAGGAGGAGCACTGCCAGAGCCCTGCAAAATGACCTCCAGCAGGCCACAAATGTGCATGTGTCTGCACAAACGGTTAGAAACCGACTCCATGAGGATGGTATGAGGGCCCGACGTCCACAGATGGGGGTTGTGCTCACAGCCCAACACCGTGCAGGACGCTTGGCATTTGCCAGAGAACACCAGGATTGGCAAATTCGCCACTGGCGCCTTGTGCTCTTCACAGATGAAAGCAGGTTCATACTGAGCACATGACAGACGTGACAGAGTCTGGAGACGCCGTGGAGAGCGGTCTGCTGCCTGCAACATCCTTCAGCATGACCGGTTTGGCAGTGGGTCAGTAATGGTGTGGGGTGGCATTTCTTTGGAGGGCCGCACAGCCCTCCATGTGCTCACCAGAGGTAGCCTGACTGCCATTAGGTACCGAGATGAGATCCTCAGACCCCTTGTGAGACCATATGCTGGTGCGGTTGGCCCTGGGTTCCTCCTAATGCAGGACAATGCTAGACCTCATGTGGCTGGAGTGTGTCAGCAGTTCCTGCAAGATGAAGGCATTGAAGCTATGGACTGGCCCGCCCGTTCCCCAGACCTGAATCCGATTGAGCACATCTGGGACATCATGTCTCGCTCCATCCACCAACGTCACGTTGCACCACAGACTGTCCAGGAGTTGGCGGATGCTTTAGTCCAGGTCTGGGAGGAGATCCCTCAGGAGACCATCCGCCACCTCATCAGGAGCATGCCCAGGCGTTGTAGGGAGGTCATACAGGCACGTGGAGGCCACACACAATACTGAGCCTCATTTTGACTTGTTTTAAGGACATTACATTAAAGTTGGATCAGCCTGTAGTGTGTTTTTTCACTTTAATTTTGTGTGTGGCTCCAAATCCAGGCCTCCATTGGTTAATAAATTTTATTTCCATTGATGATTTTTGTGTGATTTTGTTGTCAGCACATTCAACTTTGTACAGAACAAAGTATTCAATGAGAATATTTCATTCATTCAGATCTAGGATGTGTTATTTGAGTGTTCCCTTTATTTTTTTGAGCAGTGTATATATTAGAATGATAGATACTGTTTTTCATATTTTTCTATGAGTGTCATGGTCTGTTTTTATGAGTGTCAATGAGTGTCAAGTTCCACAAAGAAGAGGGATCAAGCTATAGCATCTCTCAGTCATGTTAGGGCTGGGCAATATGGAAATGTTTTTTATCACGCTATAGTTTTCCATATCAGCCGATATCGATATATATCACAATATAAATCAAATCACTTTCTGCTACACATAAAGGTTTCTTTTTAAAGGTTTCCTAGACACTAGGATGTTCACATATTGCCAGGTGGGCACAAGGTGCTCAGACAGCTTTTAAATGAATTTTAAAAAGTCATTTTACATCCACACAGGTCTGCAGGCAACTACATAAAGCAAAATACAATAGTATATCACAGTGTTCATTTTGACAGATGACTAAGACTAAGCTTAGTCTTAGTCTTTTGACTAAAATGTATATTAGTTTGTTACATTTTAGTCTATCAGAAATTATCAGGGTTATTCCACCAAAATATTGATTTAGGTACTTTTCCTGATTAAATATTAGTAGTGTTTTTTTCTAAATGAAATTTCTCATTTTATGCAGTTCAGCGCGCTGCCTGATCACGTGCTGCGCCTGTTCGCAGCGCTACTTAAACAGGAAATAGAAAATAAAGTCGTTCAAATCCCATCGTCCGGCTTATTATAGCTATTGCGAAATATATTTTCCTCGATAACTATCGTTATCGTTTTATCGCCCAGCACTAAGTCATGTGAAGGAGGAAATTAAAACTGGACAGAGATTAGAAAAACACAAAGTGGTCTTTTATGAGAGCTCTGAAGTTTTAGGCCGGTTTTCAAAGCAGGCAAAAAAAATTCTCCAAACTATTTAAAAAACTTTTTTAGTTGATATTTCCTTAGTATGATATAGCGGACCAGTGCAAGGTTCAAGTGTTAATTAGGGCTGCAACGATTAGTCGATATAATCAACAATGTCGATTATTTAAATTTGTCGCCTACAAATTTCATTGTCGACTGATCGTTAATTTGTAAGAGTCCTGCATTACACAAAGTGCTGGGGACAGAAGTGCAATGTGGGATGGATAAATGGCTTACTCAAACAGGCCCAAACACAACAGATTATATATTTACTTACAAAATATCAGTACTTTTCACGTTTAAACAATATCCAGACATTTAAATGCCTTTTAAATCTCATGTTCAGCTTGTTATTGTTTATAGAGATGGAGAACATGGCAGAATAATCATTGACTAATCAACTAATCGAAAAAATAATCGTCAGATTAGTCGACTACCAAAATAAGTTGCAGCGATAGTGTTAATGTTTATTTGTCTTTGCACACATGCACATCAAAATGTGTATAGAGAGGCTTAGGGAATACTCACTACTCTTAATTTAGCTAAACTAAGAATAAAGATTTGCTGAAATGTATTTTAGAGCTAGGACAATATGCTTTTTAACCCATAGTTCATGTTTTATTCCAGGATATATGCATTTGTATAGTGTTCAGTGTTTATCTAAAATGTATCTATTTATTCTTTCTGTTTTCCAGGAGTTGCACCTTGAAAATAATTTAATTGAAGAAATATCTGAGGGAGCTTTTAACCAAACCAAAAACCTAAATGTTGTCATGCTGCGACACAACAGACTAGACGAGACGAGGATTGCACCTTTAGCCTGGATCGACCACAAGTATGCAGCTGAATTCATCCAATTCCTTAAAATTTAACACATACTGTATCATTTTCTTTGCTGTTTTCGTGATGTCATCATTTTTACTGTCTTAATGTCCTAAATCAGGAGCCTGGAGTCAGTCGATCTTTCATACAACAAACTCCACCTGGTGCCATCCTTCCTGCCCAAGTCCCTGATTCACCTGGGATTGGTCGGGAATCGCATCGAACGCATCCCAGGTTATGTGTTCGCTCACATGGAGCCTGGTCTGGAGTATCTCTACCTCTCCTTTAACAAGCTGGACGCTGATGGTGTGGAACCAGAGTCCTTCTTTGGCACGTTAAACTCTATGACAGAACTCTGTCTCGATCACAACCAGCTGACTGGTGTTCCCTACGGCGTCAACGAGATGACCTCACTACACTTCCTCAGACTCAACAACAACAACATTCGGTACGGCTACTCTCAGCCATTTCTTTTCAGTTCCAAAGAATAGTGGGGTTGGTCATGGATCAAGAACCAACTATAACTGTTTCAATACTATTAGCAATGCCAGAAATTTACTGTGTGTTCCATCATCCTGAATGGATTTAGTCATTCACATCATTTTTACATGAATTCACTTATCATTTAATTTAAGATTACTGAAGCAGTCACCTACTTGGTAATTTTTATAGTGGCTTTGCTATCATAACAACAAGAAAAGCACACTTTGCATGGCTGAAAACACACAACAAAACATGTACCACTCCTCTTATTTAATCATGAGTGTGTTTTGGGTATAAAGCAGCATGTCACTCATATTCCTTTTAAGAGCCAGGTGTGTTCTGACTTTGGCTCATTGCTATTTCAGGGCAGCAGCTACCTGGGCGTATCCAATGCGTAGCTTATTGTTGATGTAAAAGTCTGCTTAGCTGCCAACAAGCATGTGCTAAGGGTTAAACATCCAACAAACATTAAAGATTGTAATAACAATAATCTAGTTGATTTAATGCTGATTTAGAATTAAAGTTAAAAGAAAAACTCTATATACAGTTTTTTTAAACAACTGGGGGGATTTATACCCATATAGGATAGCCCATGTCTGTCAGTAGACATGTTCCAATAGGTTTATGTTTGTTTATCAGCTCCAGAGAGCCATATTCTATTGTCAGAACCTCTTTCGACAGACTAGACAGGCTGTGTGTGTGCGCATATGTACATGTACTGTATGTCAGCAGTAGTTGCTACTTAATAGACATCAGTACTGTTAATGGACATCCTTTATTGCAAGAGATATGTAGTCAAGCACTAGGCTTAAACCCTGCCAGGGGAAGCAAGCCATGAAGTATCTACATGTATTTAAACAAAAGGGTCAGGTTCCCAGACAGGAATTAAGCAGAGTTACAGAAATATATTTTCCTGTTTAATGTAAGGCTAGGCTTACATTGAACCAATTGCTGCAGATTAAGTCCACGTTCCAGAAGAATCGTTCACGTTGTGATACAAGCACCTAATTTGTCATAGATAATGACTTAAATTTTCAAAAAAGCCATCCGAAAATCTATTTCGCAATATTAAATGTGAAAGAAAGGCTATTGTAAGAAATGTAATGGCCAGACATATTGTACTGATATGTGCATTATATTATGTGTAATGTGGCATGACAAAAAAATATGCTGGCTATATATGAAACTCAGTGGCATGCACTGAATATAGTGGGTACCCCTTCTGCAAATCACCCCTCCCCCCCCCAACCCGCACGCAGCACCACCCCCCCCCGGCCGCCCATCAAGCGACATATAAATAAACATTACAATACATATTCTCTTGCCTGAGTTACGTGAATTAAATACACATAAAGAGCCCACAAATACAGCTACAAACCACAAAAACATACAATATACCCAGCAATCAATGCTTAATTTAGGCGTTCAACAAAGATCAGTCATTTGTATAATGACAGTACGCCAGAGCAGCCAAAACATTAAGTACACACAAAAACTCACCAGTCAGGCAGCCTATTATTGTGAATTAGTTTCAAATTGAAGAACAGCCTTTAAAAAGGCTATTTAATATGATGTTACACAATATCGGTCTTATTTGCAGTCGCAATTTCGTGATAGTTTGCTAACTACTGAAATAATCCAGCATACGCACTGTTTTACCACTAATCAGCGCGTACCCTTTCAGCACAGCGCTGAGAAGGGGTTAGACAGCCATGGCCACGCCCCCGGAGTAAAAATCATGAATCTGATTGGTTAGATTGTCCTATGACTCATTACTACACCCTTCTCAAAATCAGCAGAAGGGTTACAGTCATGTGGGGGCAGAAGCCATTTTAAAAAGCTTTGATTGGTTAAAACCGGTTTGAGTCACATAAGAGTCCTGTAGCAACTGAAAAACACAGACTAATGCTTTGAATTAGTTGCTGTTTTTTATTTTAGTTAATTTATAAAATAAGTCCATACACTATACACTACAATAACTATAATATATATTTCCTGATTAAAAAAATATGTAATTATTTAAACGCACTTATTGTCACCCCTTCTATGAAGGGTTAGAAGGGCCTCACTGCACACCACTGATGAAACTATGCTGTTATCCGTATTAATATTATTATCGTGGTCACTTTCATTGCAGCATAACTAGTGATACAGTTATAGAGATCTGCACAGTTTCAACTCTAGATTGCTCGGTCTGACAGTGCAATGTGTGCTTGTATTTGATCAGATGCGCATTTTTGTAAAAACTTCTTTAATTTCTGTTTTTTGTTTTTTTTTTTCGAATAGTAATAGATGAGAAGCAAATGTACACGCCCATCTACTGTACTTCTGCTTAAGTGAGTCACATCGTTTCAGATGCACCGTTTTGAGGGCAGGCCTGTGAGCAGAAATTCACTGTTCTTTTGATCTGCTTTTTAATTATTGTTGTATTTCTATCCATTGTTCCTCCCATTGACTCACCTCCTTCATTTTCGATCATACCAAATCCTGGCCTTCCTTTTGCTTGACAGCTACCAAACTGCATGTCCTCCTTTAGGGCAGGTCCCCAACCTATGATCCACAGCCATACTGAACTGCACAAATATTTATATATTTATTTTTTTATATATATATAATTAAATTTTTATATATATAATATAAATAAAATATAATTTATATATTTATATTTTATATATATAAAACAAATATTTGTTTTTTTTTTTTTTTTACCCCTTATTCCTCCCATTCAATCCCATGCATTTTCACAAAAGCCCAAGCAATAGAGTTTCTGTCTCCCAACAGCCACCAAAATTAATTCAGTCCATCAGAACAGGTTACTGAGCTCTATTCCAGAGCCATACTGAACAGCAAGTTATAAGCCAGTCAGAGCCAAAACACACTATTTATTCAAATAATTGGCTTCTATCTTCATAACTATCCACTAGAATTTCTAAATGCAGAACCACATAGAAAGATGGCCATCTTAAAAAAAACATAACACTACAATACTTTAATGTATTTCCTTGCATCCCTAGTAAGAACAAAGTGTGGGTTCTGAGCATTTTATATATTTTTATCCACCAGGCACATCGGAGAGGACAGTATCTGCGACCCACTGAATGATGAGGATTCACACCTCGTTGCCCTTCGTCTGGAGAACAACCTCATCGACACACGCAAGATTGCTCCATCTGCATTCTCCTGTGTTCGGTCCTATTCCAGTGTTGTTCTGAAGCCTCAGAGGATTAAATAGCAGCCTGTTTTACTGAGGTACAGAGTACAGCGTGATCATTTTAATGTATAAATGGTATTCATTGGGAACATTGTTATTTGTACCTAATAATCACATCATGAGGAATCAGACTTTATTCACTTGCTCTGTGGGGAGGGGCAGGCTTAGTTGGCGGATGGTGGAACGTGTCAGCACTCGTCTGCTGTCTTTGGCATCTATTAACTATTTTTCTATGAGTCCTAAAGCGACACATTTAACTTTCCAGTGTGCCAGTCAGGGAAAAATGACAGAATTGAATACCCAAGCCTTCAGAGCATGTAGGGATATGATTCCGAACGCATCAGTATTCAGCTTCAGGTTAGAGTTTGTCAGATTGCAGCTGTTTTTAAAGAATGTGTGGATTTTTAAATTTGAAATATGTAATATGTTTAAAGTTACAGCTTTTACAAACATTCTACTGAGAATGTGTTTTATATAACTGCACATTCTCAAAAAAAAAAAAAATACGGTCCATGGATGGTTACTACTGACTGCTAAAAAGAGGTGCTGATTTGTTGATTTATGACATTTATGACAGTATTGATAAATTGAGAATTTTTTTATGGTGAGAAATGATTCACTGATTACCACTACACTTGGCTGGCTCAGAATTAAGTGGAATACTTAAACATGTATTTAATGTGGCATTTAATAAAATGCAGAATATTACCTTTTAAGTGTCTGTCATACTTACACATCTTCACACAGAAATCTACTGCACCTGCCAAAAGTTTAAACACACCTTCTTATTCATTTTTTTTCTACATTGTAAATAAATACTGAAGTCATCCAGATTATGAATGAACACATAAGGAATCGTGTAGTAACTTAAAAGTGTTAAAAACAACCACAATGGCCCTTGTCTGGGGGCTGTTAACTTTTGGTTTCTGAAGCCAGTAACTCTGATGAACTTATCCTGTACAACAGAGGTATCTCTTCCTATCCTGGGGAGATCCTAATGAGAGCCAGTTTCATCATAATGGCCTTTGCGACTGCAATTAAGGATACTCCAAAGTTCTTGAAATTTTGGATGGACTGATCTTCATTTCTTAGTCTTTTTTTTAATTTATATAATTGTTTTTTTTGCCATAATATGGATTAAAACATTACTCAAATAAAGCTATTCACCAGATAGCCTTACCTCTTCACTCTATCTCTACCTCTTCCTCTTTACTACACAACTGAAATTAAGAGGGCAAGAAATTCAAGTAATTAGCTCTTGTTAAGTGAAACTACCTCATGTGACTCTACATAAAGCTGACTGAAAAAAAATGTCAAGATGTGCAAAGCTCTAAAGTCTCTAAAATATAAAACACTATGTTAGTTGTGTCAGTTGTGCACTAGTTTGAACTTTAAACTCCAGGGTTCATACATTTTTTAACCAATACATTTCCATGATTTTTTATGACTTTTCCATGCCTTTAAGGCAAATTGTCATGACCATATGATTTTAAAACATCAGTGCAGACATGGAAAATAAAACTAAAAATCAACTAAAACTGTAATTAAAATTGGTTTTAGTAGCCCTTAAATTAAGCTGCTAAATTACTGAACTAACTCTGAGATGATGTATTTGTAGCTCAAAATAGATTTTGTCCATCAATAAACTGAAACACAAAGATTTGTAATTTGTAATTTAAATGACTTTTCCAAAACTTTTTGGGTATTTTTATTTTTCCAAAACTTATCCAGGCCTGGAACTTGCTATTTTCAAATTCCATGACTTTTCCAGATTTTTCATGGCTGTATGAACCCTACAACTCATAGACACCACCAGCATGAATCTCTGATTTAACAAACCAGCTGTTAATACAATAAAAAACTTTAAATAATGCCAGACTGCATTTGGAAACTTTGGAGATGATCTAATAAACACAGTGATGAAAAAGAAACAAAACCTTCAGTATAAAAGTATTTGTATTTATTCTGATATTATTGCTTAAAGGAAACACATTATACCTATTTTACACGAGTTACAATAGGTCTATGGGCTATAAAAAAACTGTTCATGAAGTTCTTTGCACAAAATCACTCTTACAAAAAGACAGTTTCAGTCCCTTTTAGAAAAAGACATTTAAGGGTTCTCTCACTTTTATGCAAATAAGCTGTTGCTGGCCATGCCATGTTTATGCAAAATATTTACAACACGCGGGTTTGCATAATATGTCCCCTTCAACTGACTGAATAAACCCAGAAACTTTACATAGTAGCATATTTAGACATTTATCTACCACCACATTGCAAAGCTGACCAAATAGCAGGACAGGATCATGGATATGCCAACTGCTGTTTATGACTGAGTCATTTTTCTTAATTCAGACCAAACACAGACTGTATTCACCTTTTTTGCCAACACAGTTTTTCCAAGCTAATAAACAATAAGTAACCATGGAACAACGTACTGTAAATGTCTTGCTGACAGTCTTGGATTTAATGTAGAGGTGTGTGATGTGTTTCTGATTATGTCTTTACTAGCACAGTAAGTTATATTCTAGATTTGCTGAACTTTATCCAATTAAACAGGACTAACGACACACTTTAAAATGAAAAACTGTGGGTCAGCGCTGTTCAAGCACTGACAATAGCCAGGACATGCTCAGAAAAGTATAGCGTTCATGACTATTAACTATTAAAGTTTATGACAATATGCTTAAATTGTCATAATGCCACTGTGAATTCACATAATCTATTGTTATTTGCATTTATGCTAATATTAGTGTTTTACTGAGGATATAAACAATTATTGTCCATAAAAGGAACTTAGATGCCTTAACGTTTGCATAGTACTTCATTTAGACATACAGATTCACCACTACATTGCTACATTGGCGAGACAGCAGGTCAGGTTAATGTATATGACAACTGTTCAGTAATTTCTCAATATTTCCAAACATCTTAGATTCAACACGTTTTTCCTGACTATTTTCCCCTGCTCACTTAAGGGTACTTAGATCACAGTGAGTAACCATGGAACAACTTAAATGCCTTACTGAAAGCACAAAACCAGTAACCACCATCTGTCTGCTTTGAGGGATACCTTCCCTGTCAAACACTAAAAAGTGATTTTTTTTTCTGTGCAACCAAAATGCTCATGGGTTTAGAACCAACTAAACAGAGTTTATTCAATTTACATAGTTTGAATAAACATTTTTGTCAGATTATTTCAGCTGAATAAAACAAGTTCAATCGGGTGTTACCATATTAATACTTTATATATGGGTTAAAGGGGCAATCCACTGGCATTCCATCCTCGTGGAATGCCAGCGGGCAAAGGACACATGGTCACTGCTCAAGGATATCTGCTACGATATTGAGGTAAACCACAACACAATCCTCTATGGAATTTTTAACAGCACTCTCGATCCCATCACTAAAGACTTCTTTTGGCACATTTTATGCATCACTGTCAGTAAGTTGTGGAAAACTCGGTGCAAGATGACCATAAATCAGATACAAATTCCTGCAAGCGTAATTTTTAAACAAATAATTTGTGAACTTAAAAGAATAAGGAATATGGACTCTAAAATAAAAAACAAATATCCTTGGACACTTTTAAATTTTTAACTAGATGTCTTGATGGGAAATATTTGGTTTAATGTAAAAAAATTGAATATTTGATGGTGAGTATACTTTGTGTAAAATGATATGTTGATTATGATGAAAATTGTTTGAATTGTAATAACTTTGTATTGTGCTTTGAAATTTATTAATAAAGTATATTTTTAAAAAGCAATCCACAGTGTAATCAGACAAAGAAATGAATGAAGTTTTGAAGGAAAATAACAATTAAAAATGAGAACACCTGGTAGGAGTTGCAGTAAGAAAGTCAGTGTAAAGCAGACTTGTTTGGCTTGGAAGTTTTTTTTTTCTGCTAATGTATAATGAAGATCTCTTTACTCATTTACTATTTAAATAATTCCAAAAGAAACTAAATGGTTATTCTCAGAGCATGAACTCAGAGAACTTGCTTAACACTCAGGAATAACATCAAGTATTACATGACAAAGGAAGGAGCCAGAGAATGAGAGGGATGTCTAGACCATTTTACAGATGGATTTTGGATTACACATTTCCTACATCTGATGTCTCTGCATTAGCAGTTTGTCGGTTTTGAAAATTGCAGGCTAATAGTAATTACTAGCAGCAGTAACTTCCATACATACATTAAGTGGTAAACCAGTTTGGGAACCATTGCCCTTCTGGAAAAAGTGATGCCTATTGAGGCTGGGGGAAAAAATGCATTAAAACTTTAATAGCGGAGGACTTCCATCATATACAAGCCCCCTGCCAAACCTACACATATTTGGCAGGACTTAGCATGCCATAAATGCAGCCCTAAGTAAAGAAAATGTGCTGCTGCAATCAGATTGTCATTACTGTCCTGGAAAAGTGTTATATAATATTTAAATAACATGACACATTAAGTATATCCAACACTGATGTTCATTCCATTTGACACTTGGTGTTACAAATACACCTACTTTAAAACAAGCACCTTGTTTAGCTGATTATATACTGTTTTAACAGCATAAAAGCCTGTATGCACTGAATAATTGGCAACCTTTTTTAAGAGGTGGCAGTTTACTTTTATTTTTGTTAGCTCTTTATTATCTTTGTTTCCCACTGCAAAATGCAAGATGTACAAGACAAGGATAATAATGTTGGCTCAGTTATATGACTAGCACTGCTGAGGTACATTTATGACAAGAATAGCAATGCTGAGGTAAATTAATAATAAAATAGCTCCTCTGAAGTAAAAATCTTATTGGAATATCTGCTGAGGTAAATTTAGGATTATAATAGCACTGCTGAGGTAAATTAATAATTAGAATTGCACTGCTGAGGTAATGTATTGTACTTTGTTGATGTGTTTGCAGAGATATTAAAAATGTTGATTGTTTAATAAATAATTACAAAATTAGGTTTTGTAATTCCTCTTTGTTGCTTAAAAAGCAAGATAAAAACCTGCTAAAATATTCGATATTCATGCTTCATCAAAACATTTTTCTTTACAACAGACCCAAAAAACAAGTAAAAAAAAAATTACCATATGAATTTTTTGATGGAAACGAAACTGCCCCTTCACAAATTAAGCAAGATCATGTTCCCTCATGCTCCAAACTCTTCCAAAACATGTGAAATACACAATGGAAAAAAGCCACCCACTCACAGTGTGAAGCAGCGTGAGGACCTACACGAAGAACCTTTAAAAGGACGAGCCATTCAACCTATAAGCTTACAATTTTGGCCCTGATTCAAGAGGTGATGAGAAACATATGACCGGTAACAATGTGTGTTCAGCAGTAGCTGAGAACTTGCTAAAGCAGAGTGAGATCAGTGTGAGGTCTTTAGTTCCTGTACTGCTCCTCACACTGACAGCATCTTCTCACTCATGTCCGATCAGGGATTTCTGTCTGTGAAGAGCAACTCCTTCTCTTCCCCTTGAGATTTCGGGCAATAATTTAGGATCTGCTGCTGCAGTGCATCATCACAACACCGTTCATGTCCCCCCTGGAGGCTTTCTGGAGCTGCAGAAGGATTACACACATTTCTGAGGTATGGCATCTTTTACAGAACACCTTTATTAAAACGTAAAGTATTTAAAGCAAGTATGAGCTCTGACGATTGATCAGATTTTCTTTACTAGATTGTTTTATTTTAAGTGTCTACATGAATGAATTAATAAGGAACTATGACTGTAAATATTTTATCAATTTAGTCTAATATAAAAAGGAAAAACCAAAATTTAAAAAGGAAAGAATAACTGAATTATCCCAAAAGGCAAAATGGTGGATATGTTTATTTATTGAAAGAGCTGATTTTTGATCAAATGAATGGGAACAACATGGTTCTGAATGAAGATTTGCATGGAAAAAGAACATTCATTACATTGCAAAGCACTCATCTACAGAACATTATAACTTTATAGCTTTAACTCAGAGATTAAAGCTTGCTGGTGTCCAAATGTGAAACGTTATACATACTAATATATATTATACTTATGGAAATGAGGTCAGCCTATAATTCTCACAGTTGATTAACATAGTGAAGCCTGTTTTCCTGATACTGATGTTTTTTCCTGGTTCCCATAATAAAGGCTACCACACTTTAACAAGCAGTCCGAGTTAATTGCTCTGACTAAAAACACATGGGTAAAGCTGGGTTCCTGCAGAGAATTTACAAAAGTGTACCCCTTGCTTTTCTGACGTAAAATTATTATTTTCTTCTAAACTTTTAATCAAGCTTTGCTCTCCGCACCATTTCTGTGCACTACTAAAAGGGCCAATGTAAGTGGAAACTTCACCAATTTTGTTAAGAAAAATGTGGTGTAAAGTTTAGTGTAAACTTTTTCATTCTTGAGAAACTCGAGTCAGAACTTGTTTAGATTGATATCTCACAAAAAAGTATTATCTCTGTACAATAGTGCCAAATACACTACCTGACATATGAGACACTGTTTTTCAAAGTTTGTGAGATGTTTATGATCATTTATAGAAGCGTATTTTACCATAATAAACATTGCATGTAAAACTCTAAAACTTTAAGACTCTAAGACTTGCTGGCCTTGGATTTTAAATAAAGTTGCTATAATTTGCATTTCAGTGTCCTCAAAAATACGGTCAAACCTAACCTTTCGATTTAGACACTGAAAAATGGATGGTGCATTCTACAGTGCAATCAAAATATATGAGTGATTCCACACTATTGTAGACTCAATTAAGTGAGACTCCAACTGAAAAGCCCTCATAATCATCTCTGACAGAACAAAAGAATGGAACAGCCCACACTGTGGCTACACTGTACAGTGATAGGCACATTTTTAAGGAAGGTCCTGAAGGAGAGTTTAAACAAAAGCACAGTTCCAGCCTATTATGATCTGGAGTCTTCATAAAAGCAACCTACAATTTACTGCTTGAATTGACCTACAGCCAGCAGTTGAAGCGCCTAATCTAGTGGGATCTAGCAGAGACATTCAACATTCTTGCTACCCACCATAGCCATCACCAGCAATGCTGCTGCTGCTGGAAAATGTCTGGTGAAAGTGAATATACATGGCCACAATCCTTAGTGGGATTTTTCCCCACATCATCTGATTTACAAAAAACTCAACCAAATACAATCAATGTTAAGGCTAGCCAGATTCAAAGGGTCTTAGAGGAGAACAACCACAACCCAGAACTGAAGAGAAATTCAGATGTTTAATTATGCAGCTATAACTGTTTTATTAAAACTATTTATTTATAATAGTGATGGCAAATCATTCTCACAGTGTAAAAGACCACCAGAGTCCCAGTAACATTTACAGGATGTTCCTCAGGTATCAACAGAAAAGAGAATTCTACTAGCTAATTATGAGTAAAATTGTAAGTAAAAATGAATGGTTTAGTGCTAAATACAGCAAAAAAGATGTCACCAGATTTTTTAAAACAAGCAAATTACAAGAAGAGTAAATTGGGGGTGGGGGTGGTATGGCATGGATTGGGGGGTTATATGTATTTCTGTGCTTGGGCCCCATTTAAAAGCTCTTCAGCTTCTTAGGGTGTCCAAACATATATGTGTGAATAAATGATGATGATGATAAGGGGGGGGGTTGATTAATCTGCTTAAAAAAACATTTAATATTGTATTTAATAATGTATTCAAATCAATGCCATCATTTTCATCCCCAGGTTCTGTAAAACTAACCGGTCACCTGCTGTTTGAGAAACCTTAGACAGAACCTCCACCATGAGAGTCCTGCTGCTCTTCACCCTGCTGCTGCTCTGCCACGCCAAGCCATACAAGCCCATCAAGATCATGGAGCTGATGAAGGTCCATGACATCATGCAACGAGATGACAGGGACGACGATGATGAGGATGATAATGACTATGATGATGATTATGATGATCTTGAGGACAACTATATTTCAGACTGCCCTTTTGGCTGCACATGCTCCAAAAGAGTCGTTCAGTGCTCGGATCTAGGTAGAGGATACTCCATGTTTCCATGCTGAAGCATCAAACCTCTATACAAAACTGGGTGTAGGAATACAATAGGTGTACAGACTAAGATCATGATTCAGTTTTTTATGAAAAAGCAAGATTATCCATAAGCGTGTTCACATGCATTTAATTATTGCAGCAAACTCTGATTACTTAGACCTGATAAAGGCCTAAAAATTTGACTAAAAAATATACTATAATCGCATGTGGACGATTGTTCAACAAAAAGGGTATCTCTATCTTTAAAAAATATATAATATAATATTATATATTAAAATATGTTACATGCTATTAGAAATCATACTTTGGACACACCCTTTCTCAGTTTGTTTTTAAGTTTGAATAGTGAATAAGAAAGTTTGTCCAAACGTTTGACTTTTGTATCATAATTATTCGGTAAAATTATTGGCTGATTGAAAAAATAAATCAGATTACTGCCTGACTCAAGTAAATTCCCATTGGGGGCTCCGAGTGGTCCAGTGGTCTAATGCGCTGCCACTATGAGCGGGAGGTCGCAGACTCAAACCCCCACTCATGCAGCTTTGCCATCAGCTGCCGGCATCCAGAGGGGGCCCAATTGGCCCTGCTTCCTCCGGGTGGGTAGATGGCGCTCTCTCCTTATCAAGCTTGTAAAAAGTAAACTGCCATTGCCTGATTACCCAAGTGCATGTAAACACATTGATTAGATTACAAATAAAATCAGATTTTTTTGCTCTTAAAGGACTATTGAGTTTAATATTAAGTTTTACCAGGAACATCAGTTTTGTCTTTTTTTACCAGGTTTAACAGCGGTGCCACGTGAAATTCCAGCAGACACATTAATGATCGATCTCCAGAACAATGATATTACTGAGATAAAGGAAGATGACTTCAAAGGACTGAATACTCTTTACGTGAGTAATTTACAAACGGTGATGTAACTGGAATATGATTCCGCTTTTATCAAGTATTTAATTTGGTCATTAGATGGCGAGACATAAAGCCTTTTATGGATCCAAAAAGTTATATCAGGAGTTATATCATGATATTGTCTAATGTACTAAAATGCAGTACATTTGTTGCTCTGTTTTTTCATTTCTGTTAGGCCATGTTTCTGGTCAATAACCGGATATCAAAGATTCATCCGAAGGCTTTCCAAAACATGGACAAACTCCAGCTTCTCTACTTGTCATATAACCTTCTGACACAAGTACCTGAAAATCTACCTAAGAACGTTCTGGAGCTGAGGATTCATGACAACAAGATAAGCAGAATCCAAAAGGAGGCATTCAAAGGGATGCATTCCCTGCAGGTTCTAGGTATGGGTTATTACACAAAAGTAGCTGTTTTGGAACTACACCAAATCTATATTTGCAAATCTTTTACGTTTTTATAATAAAGATACATTCTTAACTTGAATAGTATCAGAGACGTATCAGAGACCTATTAGAGTCTAAAGACTGGAGATTAAATGAACTGACTTGCCTATGTACTACCTAGATCTACTTTGACTGGATTCTGTTTACACTTACCTTAAAAATGCAAAAAAAAAAAAAAAATCTGAGAAATCAAATTCAGTTTGCACTTTAAACCATATACATTAAATATGAATAACCACCTGTAAATATGGTTTAATTACTCGGGTTAGATCCTATAACAATGCGTCTTGGGACTGTTTACACCTTTCGGGCTATTTATGTGAGCAAGCAAATTATGAATGTGATATCACCAAAAACACGTTTATTCCAGGTTTAAACATGTAACAACTGTATAAAAGACAATTTCTACTGTTTCACTAATAACATACTCTTCAGAGACAATTTATTGTTTCTGTTAGTATTGTCTAAACATACTTAAAGAAACAAAAGACAGTGGCACGTGCTATCCACTGAAGTTTTTTTTCTGTAATATTCTAAAATTAAAGCTCACATGACCCGTGTAGGGTAAGACTGGAGGTCTTTCCATAAATAAAGATTTATTAAAATAGTCCAGCTAATTAAGGTCCATAAGTTCTACAGAGAGGTTTAATGACAATACTACATTTCTCCCACCAGAAATGACTGCAAATCCAATCGCCAACAGTGGGATTGAGCTTGGTGCTTTCGATGATATGTCAACCCTTTTCTTGAGAATTGCAGAGGCAAAACTCACTGCCATACCAAAAGGTAACTTTTCTAACATTTGTGAGCATAGAAGATGATTATTTTGATTATTTGAGCAATAATAGCACACTTCAAATGCAACAAATGCAAGCCGTGTTTAATTATTCATTTTTTAAATATTAAATTGAATGCAAATAGAACGAGGCTCATAGTTTCACTATCTGAATTATTGTTTAGATACAACTTAATGACTTTTTTATCCTCACAGATCTGCCATCTTCTCTCACTGAACTTCATTTGGACTACAATAAAATTGGTAAAGTTGAAGTGGAAGACTTTATCCGATACAAAAATTTACAGAGGTAAAAAAGGGGTGACTAAGCTGTACTATTTAAACATATAGCTAAGTATAAACAGGCACATATGAACATTTAATGTTTTATATTATTCACAGGTTAGGGCTGGGTTTCAACCAGATCAAGTTTGTGGAGAACGGCACCTTAGCGAGTATTCCAAAAATCAGAGAAATTCATCTGGATAACAACAAACTGAAAAAAGTGCCACCGGGTTTCAACACACTGAAGTATTTACGAGTAAGTATCAGGCCGATTTAAAAAAATACTATGGCACGAAGATTGAGTTCAAATCCAGAATTTAAATCCAGAGTTCAAATCCTGGTTTATGCTGTTTCAGCATCAGCAGCCAGAGTCTGAGAGAGCACAATTGGTCATGCTCTTTCTGGGTAGGTAAATCTTTCTCCTCTCATCACTCATTATGATACTGGCTGGCACAGGTATCTGTTAGCTGATGTATCAGAGCTGGGGATCCTGCGCTTTCCTCTGAGTGCACTGTTGGCTGCCTAGTGAGGATGTGCTAGTGATTGGTGGCAGTAGGAATCGAGGTGAGGTTTGACAGGAGAAGGCATGAACATATCCTCACCCTCCCAATGTCAGAAGCATTGCACGTGATGGGGGGGGAGTCCTAGTGAGTGAAGGGATTAATTGGCTCAGGTAAAATGGGAAGAAATTTGGTTAAAATTAGGAAAACAAAAAGACTGCAGGACAGCATTGTAAACCGCAGGCTGTAGTCGGTCTCTGTCAGCGTTATTCCGCCTGAATGAACGCCTGGAATCAACATCAGCGTTGTAAATCATCACATGAGGAGAGAAATGAAAGCAAAGCACAGCCAGTAAAGTTTTCCATGCCAGCTCAAGTAGCGAAGATTTATTACTACTGCTCAATCAATGTAGATGTTTAGAAAAAAAAAACTTTTTGCTATCAAATTATGAATACATGCATCTTATTCCAGTGTTTCATAGATAAGTATTAACTTAATTACAAAAGAATACCCAAAAAAGCCCTTTTACCCAGTAAACGCCAAACTAACTTTTAAACAGTATACAATGTCCATTAAAATTATATTTTTGCTTTATTTAGAAGGGAATGGATCCACAGTGTCCATGCTACATACTTTACAATGAATATAAAATACTTTTACAAGCTAAGGTAACTTTAGCTATAGAAAGTTGTTTTTTCACAGGTGAATTCATTCCATATATTGGCACTAGTTGGCATTAGTACATCCTCCTCAGATTGTTCTGTGTCTGGGCCCATTTTCAAACAAAATGAAGATAAATATCTAACAAAAAGTGATGCAATCTCTCTTTTTTTTTTCAGGTGGTGTACCTCCACGCTAACAGCATCACCCAGGTGGGAGTAAATGACTTCTGTCCAACTAGAACCAAGCTCAAGAAGGCCCTCTATACCGGAATTAGCCTTTTTGCCAATCCGGTGAAATACTGGGAAATCCAGCCGCCCACTTTCCGCTGTGTGTCCGGCCATAGAGCCGTGCAACTGGGCAATTTCAGACGAAAGTGAGCCAAGTGTTTCTGACTGTGTCGAAATTTCTGTCCTCTGGAGGGCAGCATTTCAGCGTCATGTTTAATAACGTCCTACAACCTGTAATTATACAGAGGTCCTATTCCCTCAGTCTGTCGGGATGCACCACACAACTCGCTGCACCGTACCTGCTGTTGAACTGGCAGTTTACTTGAAAAGTTTAGAGTGAAGACAGAGGGAACATATATAATGAGATCCTGTGCAGGGAATTCTGCTGGAAATCAATTCTATATGTTTTGTGTACATGTTTATTGGCATTAGAGTAGTTGGTGCTTCCATACTGGATGGAAGCATTGTAGATGTTATGATAATGTTCATTTTCACAGAGATCTGTTCAAACCTGTTAAATACACAATCTCTGGCATGGCACTGACAGTGCAGACTAATTTTATTTCAATTCTATATCAAAGGAAACAATTTATCCTATCAAACATATTAAATGCATATTAAATGTTGACTTTGTTGAATCTGAAGTCAGTGTGAAAATCAATTTTATGTTCTAAAATAAATCTTACCTGGTTGTTTTGTTTGTGATTATTTTGCTAAATATGTTTTAAAATACTTTTACTTGAAGAACTTCTTATTTATGTAAGAATGCTTATAGTTAGGCCTGTCACAATAACTGTTACTTTAAACGATATATTGCATAGTAAAACACAAAACATTAACAAGGACGTATTATACCTCATTATTTATGTATGTATGTGTGTGTGTGTGTGTGTGTGTGTGTTTGTGTGTATGTATGTATGTATGGACGGACGTATGTATGGACGGACGTATGTATGGACGGACGTATGTATGGACAGACGGATGGATTTATGGATGTATGTATGAATGGATGGATGGATTTATGGATGTATGTATGGATGAATGGATGGATGGATTTATGGATGAATGGATGGATGGATTTATGGATGTATGTATGAATGGATGGATGGATTTATGGATGTATGTATGGATGGATGGATGGATTTATGGATGTATGTATGGATGAATGGATGGATGGATTTATGGATGTATGTATGTATGGATGGATGGATTTATGGATGTATGTATGGATGGATGGATGGATTTATGGATGTATGTATGAATGGATGGATGGATTTATGGATGTATGTATGAATGGATGGATGGATTTATGGATGTATGTATGTATGGATGGATTTATGGATGTATGAATGGATGGATGGATGGATTTATGGATGTAAGTATGGATGGATGGATTTATGGATGTATGTATGAATGGATGGATGGATGGATTTATGGATGTATGTATGAATGGATGGATGGATGGATTTATGGATGTATGTATGAATGGATGGATGGATTTATGGATGTATGTATGAATGGATGGATGGATTTATGGATGTATGTATGGATGGATGTATTTATGGATGTATGTATGGATGTATGTATGGATGGATGTATTTATGGATGGATGTATGTATGGATGGATGGATTTATGGATGTATGTATGGATGGATGGATGAATGGACAGACGCTTCATTGATCCCAAGAGTTAGAAAAGGTCTATGGGCTACACAAAACATAATCATAAACTTTTTGCACAAAATTACTCTCAGATAAACAGATTTCACCAGCTCTATTCTTCACAGTTTCAGTCCCTTTCAGATTGAGCAGAATTTGTATGCAATTATGCTGTTACTGGTAATGCTATATTTATGCAGCGTGTTTACCACAAGTTCATATTATCTAATTAAAAGCTCCTTAAACTCATTATTTAAAAGTACTTAAATAACAATTCTTTAGGTATTTTCAGGTCTTATTAGGTTTATTATTCTTGTAGACTAATTGCAACTTTCACAATTTCAGATATTGTAAAGATATAAACATAAAAATGTTCAATTATAAATATATATATATAAAATATTTGTTATAATAAACCTTTCATTATTAATAATATTCAGAAATATAACAATTTTGCACATCCTAAGTGAATAAATAACAAATAAAATTGAAACAAAGACGATGTATCAGCTCAAAGATCAAGAAGTCATATCCATATTGCTGCTGTCCAAAAAAACGTTTCTCTATTCTGTACATTATGAATGGACCAACAAAAATGCTCTAAAATAAGACTCAGTAATATTCTCTAATTTCTCTCACAGTCTTCAAAATAGAGAAAGATATTTTCACTGAACAGCAATGGTATATTGTACAATAAGCTATTTTAAACATTATTTCATGAAAAGTGCATGAAAGACTTCTAATAAATGTTCTGCAGCACATTTCCAAGACATTTCCTTCAGAAGTGCCCACGGTTCACCAGCATTCCACACCTAAAGTGTGTTTTGCAGCCAGCAGATGTAACCCAAAATAACCCATGGTGATAAATGTGTTGCAGTGTTATATGTGCGAACTTTGTCCTTTACTTTAACTCATGAAGTTCCTAAGTGATTTATAGAGGTTTGAAAAAGTTTGGGCACACCTGATAATTCTCATGATTTTTCTTTATAAATTGGTTCTTTGGATCAATAATTTCAGTAAATATATCATATAGCAGAAGAACACAGTGATATTTGAGAAATGAAATGAAGTTCATAGAATGTTCACAAAGTGTGCAATAATTCGACAGGTGCGCTTAATTTGGGAACCCCAACAGAAAAAAATACATCAATATTTAGTAGAACTGCCTTTTACAGAAATAACAGCCTCTAAATGCTTCCTATAGCTTCCAATGAGAGTCTTTGATGAGATGAGCTTCCAATGAGAGCTTCTTAGATGGTTTCTGAGCATGGTTTCTATTCAGGTCTGGGGACTGAGATGATCATTCCGGAATGTTGTTCTTGTTACTCTGCATGAAGGCTTTAGTAGATTTTGAGCAGTGTTCTGTGTTTAGGGTCATTGCCTTGTTGAAGGATCAAGCCCAGGCTTCAACTTCAACTTTTTTTACTGATTCTTGAACATTGTTCTCAAGAATCTGCTGATACTGACTGAAATCCATACGACCTTCAACTTTAACAAGATTCCCAGTACCTGCACTGATCACACAGCCCCACAGCATGATGAACCACCACTAAATTTTACTGTGGGCAACAATGTGCTTTAGCATACCTCAATCGACTCCGTTTGTGGCGTGTGCTCATAAAAAGGCTTCTTCTGCATTACTCTCCCATACAGCCCCTCCTTGTGTAAAATGCGCTGAATAGTTGAATGATGCACAGTGACTCCATCTGCAGCAAGATGATGATGTAGATCTTTGAAGCTCTGGAGGTCTATGGGTTGACTATGACTGTTCTCACCATCCTTCTCCTCTGATTATCTGAGATTTTTCTTGGGCGCCACTTCAGGCCTTAACTAGAACTGTGCCTGTGGTCTTCCATTTTCTCACTATGTTCCTCACAGTGGAAACTGACAGCTGAAATCTCTGAAATATCCTTCCCCTAAATCTTGATGTTGAACAATCTTTGTTTTCAGGTCATTTGAGAGTTTTGTTTTGAGGCTCCCATGTTGCCACTCTTCAGAGAAGAAACAAAAAAGAGAAAAACTTGCAGTTGGCACCTTAACCATTTATCATGGAGTCACCTGTGTATGTAGGTCAAGGGTCAATGAGCTTACCAAATTAATTGTGTGTTCCAATAATTACTGCAGAACGTATTCAAATTAATAAAACGACAAGGGTGCCCCAATTAATGCACCTGTCTAATTTAGTTTAGAATTATTGAACAATTTCTGTAAATCCTATAAACTTCATTTTTTCTAAAATATCACTGTGTTGATCTGCTATATAATATATATTTACCTAAAATTCTTTATCTGAACAATCAATGATATATAAAACAATCAGGTTTGGCCAAACTTGATCATGTCACTGTTTACTGAACATCCTGAGATGATCACGGGACAGTTAGTAAAGGTGTGACCATCTGGTCTTATTTACAGAATGTAGGAGTGCTTTCTTTCTATTAAATATTTACAGTCATGTGTACACAATAAGAAAACATGATTGACCTGCTCACATAATTCTTCTGACTCAATTAAAAAAAATATATCAATATTTAGAAACAGGTTTTGGTTGATTATTACTTAAGTCTTTGTACCATTTATTTTTAAATTATTTTAATGTATTACCAATGAGCTGCACTGTCTAAAAATCATTCTCAGATATTCTGGCACCCTACATTTTTAATGTTTGTACCTTTTTTGGACGATTCAGAGGCAGACCAGCAGATGGAGCTACTGGTTCAAGTACTAAAACTGTATTTTAGTTTTGAAACTGTATCTCCACCTACAATTCATGATTCAATACAGCATTAACTGCCTCAGCTCTACAGATGAGCTTTGTGTTTATTAACTGTAAAAATACAATTCACTATGTACCTTCTGATTGTTCCCGTTTTATTAACTGCTGATACATTTGACTTCGGTCATTCTTTACATACATATTAATTGGACATTTTAAATCTGGAAAACCTCAAGCAGCTACACAACTAAGCTGCCAACTGCTTCTCCCCCCGTCTTATTATTAGCCAAGTGACTTTCTGAAACAGTGAATGAACTCATTCCTCACAGAAACAGCATTAATTGGAATCATTCTGTTGATTTTAAATCTAAATATTTGAACACCTATTGTAATCAATTTGAGGACAACCACAATAAATGTTCCAATTCAGATTGAAACAAATAATAGAATTCTGGGAGAATTCATTCAGAAGTTCACAAGTTTACATTCACAAATGTTAACAAAATAAATCAGATTAGTTTATAAACATTATAAGTAATGTAGAAAACAGTACATTGAGTCAGTTTCAGATTAAGTCTCAATTTCCCCAGTACTGTTCACGTTTCTTAAAGTAATGACCCTAAAATTACTGGGAAGATTAGGTACTGCAAAAGTCTTAGGCAAAGAAGAAAAAAAAAAAGCAAATAAATGAGGGTCTACAGGAAATTACTTACATAATAGAAGAATGGACCCAAATAAACAAAGTCTGTGGTCACTGAGTCTGTCTACCTATAATAAACTCTATATAACATATTTAAGAAAAACTTAGCAGAATAAAGAGCTGTGTGAACTACCTGGCCTTTACTACAAAATTGCAACTATATTTCAGCTTCTACACTGCAAAAAAAAAATATTGAATCATTTAGTTTGGATATCGATGCAATCTTGCACAGCTGATCTTCTAAATGCCAGCATTAGGAGGCTCTTTTTCCACCATTTCAGAATGTGCACATTTTGATTGCTTAAGAAAAGGTTGGAGAAAAGCTTTCCAATGCATCAATTTTCTTTTCTTCATCACAATTTGGCCGGTCTGGGCAGCGCAGACAGACGTAAAGGGGGTGGAGGGGTTGGACAGCCAGAGAAACAGCGAGAGAACTTCACTCAGGAAACATATGGAACGAATCTGCAGGTTGGCCTGGGCTGTTGCTGCCACGTCTCACATACCGGTGTCTCCAAAAAACTCACAGGTTTGGACCATTTAAGCTCCCTCAGCCAGGCAAACACCTGGGGGATTTGTATGTAAATAAATTCTTCAAAGCCATCATGTTCAACAGTAACTCTGTCTAGGGTAGGGTCTGTCTTCGTGCCAAAATAAATTTCATTTCATGACACACATCGTTTTTAGCCTGGGGCGTGCAGAACGAGCAGAAGATTGTTGGAATATAAACATCAGGAGGACAAATGTAAAATATATGGAGTCTTGATAAAGAATGATCTACAGTGGGTAAGAGTCTGTGTAAAGAATATAAACTTCATGGGTTAGATTTGCTCCCAAATAGGATTTTGAAGATTAAACACCACTGGCATTGTTCATTACATTTTACATTCAAAGACTTGGCGTAATCCATCTCAGAAAACCAAACCGACCCTAGCTATTTGTTTCTTTAGCTTGCCACAGTGGCATTTGTCTACAGGGAAAGCTGTGGTTTGTTCAGAAAAACAACTCTGCACCTTGTTCTGATTAACCCTTTTCTGTTTTTTTCATTAGACTTAAACTTGCTTGGCACTATACTGTCTCTACAGCAGTGACACTTTTACCCTGCATTCACACTGGTAGGAGACAAGTGACCAGTCATTTCCTATAAGAGGAGGCAACACTAGGCCTTATTTAGCAAAACAACAAGCAACAGTGCAACGGTCAAGTTGAGCTTTTCTACGCACCGCAGCCTAAATGACCAGATGCTGGGTGTATTTTCCCCTGGATACTCAGTTTACCAAGTAAATGTAAATGTTAAACAGTAGAGCTGCAGTTCATTCAATTTAATACCAAATCATTTATATTTACTACACTGGTCATTTTATGCTGATATCTGCAAAAACCCAGCAGCCTTCACGCGAGAGCCCAGCCTTCACGCGAGAGCCCAGCCTTCACGCGAGAGCCCAGCCTTCACGCGAGAGCCCAGCCTTCACGCGAGAGCCCAGCATAACCCAGTCTCCTTATGAAAACCCAGTCTAACTAGAAATAGATATTGGAAATTGAAAGAGAGAGAAGAAAAAATTTATCGTTTTTGTAGTTGTAGTTGTTGACATGACACTGGCATGGTGGTGATGTGTTTTTAAACACCTCAGTGTCACTGCTGGACTAAGAATAGTCTACCAACCACAAATATTCAGACAACAGCATCCTACGGACTTCATTCTAGGGCAAAATGCATAAGTTGTTTGTATTAAAATGATCTGGTTTCTGCAGTGATTACGATTAATAAAGTTTACCTTTTCAAATTTTTGCATTAAATATTTCAATATTGTACATATTGTGAACATAGCATTTACTATTTAAATATATAAAATGCTATATTGGATGTTTTTGTGCGACAAATAAACACTAATACTTAATAACATTATACTTTGTTAAGGTTTTCCTTATATCATATAAAATATTTCCATTTCTCTTAATCATTCTGAGATATAGGCTTTTGAGTCATATTACCAGCCCTAAATAGAGCAACATCAATTTTAGCTAGTATGAAGTCCAAGAGAACAGACGTGTGATCAGTGGGGTAAAACAGATGTGCGCCTGCAGTCATGTATTGATTTACACTGTAGTTTGAGCACTAAGTTTTAGTGTGACTGTAGAAGGATTCTGCAGAGAGGTGTTCTGAGGTGTTCTACAAAGACCAAAGCTTACATATCTAGAAGCTACTTAGTTCATGGAAACAAGAGTGAGCATGCGGCTTTGGGCAGTGGCTAGATAAAGCCTCCTTTCCTTTTGGAATATGCAGTCAAGAACAGTATTAAGGTGCCTTAAAAGTGAGGGAAGGCCCATTTTAAATTAAAACGCACCATTGTTTTACTGGTGACATTTTCTACCAGTTTAATGTGAGACACACTTACTTAGTTGGAACCCAAGATGGCAGTATTTAGGACGGTCCCAACAGGTTTTCTCAAAAAATGAATCAGAATGAATGTAAGAAATATAAAATTATATTTAAATTTAGGGTGTCAAATTAAATTTTAATATATACTTTATGTTTGAGGGGAGATAAAGCCAATGTGTGGCGCTGGAATAAAGAATGCATGATAAATTGGACAGAGGAATCTTTTTTTACTTTATTGTTAACATATTAATTTGGTTGTTAGGATTTCTGAATTAGAAATCTGCTGAGTATAAAAGGGCGTTTTCAAACTTGTTTCTGTTTCTGGTCTGGATTAGTTGATGAGCACTGTTGAGCAAAAAGTACTTTAAGGCCTGTCTCAATTTTTCCAAAAAAAAAAAATACATTTTGTTGATCCCTTAGATTGTATAATTTTTAAGTCATTATCCCATTAAGTATATATCAATTTTATTGAACAAACAACAGTATTTTGTTTTTAATAAAAAATTAAAAAGCACTGTACCACATAATTAAGCAGGCCACAGGTTTCAAGCAATGGTGAAAAAAGTGAAATAGTGAGGTGCATTGGACAAGGTATTGAAACCTTAGATATTTGTGGCTGATTCAGAGCACAGACGGCTTTGTACAGATAGGGGGAAAATGGGGAAGATTTCTGCCAGGCAAGTTCATCGGATTTAGAGAGCAGCTGCTAAAATGCCATTACAAACCAATAGGTACTTAAAGTTCCTGGTGCTTGCAGTTTTGCAGAAACCTACTATTCAGCCACACTAATCAGAGCTCACAAGCAGAAACAGTTACAGAGGAAGACTAATTTTCAAACAGTCTTGTTTACTGATGAGTGTCATGCAACCCTGGATGGTCCAGATGGATGAAGTAGTGGATGATGGGTGGAAGACCACCATGTCCCAACAAGGCTGCGACGTCAGCAAGGAGGGGGCGGAGTCATGTTTTGGGAGGGAATCATGGGGGGAGAGCTGGTAGCCCCTTTAGGGGCTCAGCAGAGTTTCTGACTGACCACTTTCTTTCATAGTACAAAAAGATGCATGACAATGTACCATCTCATGCTGCAAAGAATACAAAAACTCACAAGTTAAATGGACGCAAACATTATGAAGGAACCAATGTTAACATGTAACTTGTCCTCTTAAGATGTTTTTGATTGAAACAGCTTTTGATTTTAGTAAATGTGACCACTTAATGCTACCTTAGGTTTTTACAACCTATACAAGGTTTTGAAACTCAATTTGAAACAGTGCATTTTAAGGTTTTTATATAAAAAAAAAATGCTGTTATCATTGGGAGGTTTGTTTAATAACATTGGTTTATACCAATGCAGCAAGTCCTCCTCTGGTATTAGTTTAAGCAAACTAAGTTTTTGTCTATTGTTGTAACTTGGACGAAGATCAGAACACATTTAATGACCAATTTATGCAAACTTTTACTTGCAACTGTATATGTCTATAAATGTCTATAAACATGTATCCATATAGCCATTGTTAACCAATCCAATGTTAATGGACATAAAATGTTACTGTAACGTCTAAAACCTAATACCTAATTTGGTATTGATGTTTTCTAGAAATGGGACTGAATGTCAGTATTTTTGGACAGACATGAGGTTCAGAAGCTACAACCAGCAACAGTTATAAAACAGCAGTAATTTGCATCACTGCCAGCTTTCTTTCATTCCTTATGTCACTGTGTGGATACTGAAACCTTAGTGGTTCTGTTAAGTCATTAGTAAAACATACGCAGACAGCAGCAGAATAAACATTGCTGTTGACACAGTCAGTACTGAGTGAGGTGTCTAGCCAAACTGAAGGAAAAAAGAGAGAGTCATTAAAGGCAGTTAAGGGATCACTCTGAAACTTTATATAAACTGGAAAATCTGCATATACTGTCAAGACCTGGAATAATTTAGACTAAAAAGTCATGTTTGTTTGATTTTAAGGAGATTTTTTTATGTCTCAAAGCAATGACAATATGCTGATCAATGAACTATTCCTTTATTTGTCATTTAATACAGTAACATACAAACATTTGAGCAGGCCTGGTCAAAATATTGGCTTTTGTGAATAACCTTCAGCTTGCTCCTCTTAAGGTAGCACAATGTGGATACTAAAGTGTGTTTAGGATCATAAATCTGCCGTAGAAGCAAATTCTTTATTTTTTTTAACAGTATATTCACAACATGTGTATCTCTTGATCCTAGTCTACAAACTAGCTTTTGATATTTGAAGTAACATCGATGCACTGTTGTAAGTCGCTCTGGATAAGGGCGTCTGCTAAATACCTTAAATGTAATGTAAAATGTAATGTATCAATATTTGTGTTTACTAGGTCTGTAAACGTATTGGATGGAGCATAATCATTCCAGAGAACACAGTTCTACTGCTCCACAGCTTTATGCTGCGGAATTCAACCCCTTTATCTAACTCATTCCAGGCATTAGGCATGTAGTTATAGTACAACGGCACATCTGGGTTGGAGAGCAGTTCACAATAGAGAGAGTCTTCCCCACTCAGCCCTTCACAGACGCAAAGCTCACTCAGGATACTGAACCTACACAAACGAGTGTAAGATGAGTTCAATAACTTCTACCAAGCAGGTACCTAGTATTATATTGACTGTATTTTAAACAATAATTAGATAAATAAACAACTAAACAGCTAGCTAGTAGCTAGAAATGGCCATGAGTAACATTTACAGTTACACATGTTGTATGTAAGAAATTGCTCAATATATAAATCACATTCGTAGTTAAACTGAGTCATTATAGAGTCTAAATTTAGTTTTTGTGGCATATTTTTGGCATACTCGTCCACGCCATGGTAGTAATCAGATACCACACGCCTGCTCCTCCGTTGTGACTTGTGACGTTGTGCAGTTAATGTTAGTATATAAAGCACACATATGAATACAAACACTCTACTTTTTTAATGAATTGAAATGTCCTTCCACTGTAAGCTAAACTAGTAGTTAAATTATCGGTTATGATAAATGACCTGGCTAAAGTAGGGAACCTGTCCAGGAGAAAAGTATAGGCTTGGAGTCTTGTTTTTTTTTTTTCAGTCAAACTCACTGCCAATATTTACTCACGTTTTATTCCGTATGTTTCCTTAATATCTGATAACACATTTTATCTACTACTCAATGGTCCACAAACATATGGACATACGGTGTATGTGGGTGCATGTGCCACTGTGCCAACATTAAAATATAAACTGATGTATGGTTAGTATTTACCATCATTCATAAGAACTGCTAAATCAGAACCCGATGACCAGAAGTTCCTGTGCAGCTGCAGTCCAGCTTTAGAATCAGTTTTATTGTTCACACGTGAAAAAGCACACTTAAGTTCTTTCGATGGTCCAATGTTTTGTCTGGAAAGTGTAGCCTCACCTCTGCTCAACAAAAGAGGAAAGGAAAAAAGAAGCAGCAGATGAGAGCACAAGACTGGACTGAGGTCACTGAGCACATGGAACCCAAGGCTTCCAGGATCATTTCCCCAGCAGAGAGGCAGACCTCAGCCTCGCTCTAATGCATACAGGACCGCTGCGAGGACAAAAAACAGCCGGGCCGTATTTCAGCTCATCTGAGGGGGAAAAAAAACATCCCCAGTTGCCTAAAGCAACATCACCCAACCTAAGAGGATCCCCCCAGTGCTGCTGTATCTGGCTTTCATCTACAGGCAATCAATCGCACCACTGATACCTCCCAGGGAGAGTAACTCATATACAGGTAGGGTATAACCACTTCCTATGCTCAATTGCACAAGAGTGCTAAAGGTGGAGGGAATGCATGGCTGTGCGTGAGAAACCGAGAAACTGAGAAAGTTATTGGGATATTGGAGAAACTGAGAATAACTGGTTATTTCTATGCAGTAATTATAAATTATAAAAAACTGGGTTAATTTAAAACAAAATAAAGCATAATTTCACATGATATGGTCATTTAAGACTTCAATAATTTCAGGCATGAAAAAAGTATTTTAAAAAACTAAAATATACAATATAAATGATCCAATTTTCTTGAATATTCTGACCGCCCTAAAGTGGTCCTGCTTTCATTCTTTAAAACAAAAAAAGAGCCAGTTATTCACAAACTGAAGCTCAACCATGACATCCATAAACAGTAATTATGTAATTATGCAGCATTTGAAACTGTGTACACAGTGGTACACTGTGCTGTAACACTGCTTATGTACAACCCAAACAAAAACACCTGTTGTTTGTGTTTTTTTTTTTTTTTTCATTTTTGTTTATACAGTAGAGGAAGCATCTTTCCTTTGTTTTCATGACTGATGGCATTTCCCAATTCTGACTGTTCTATAATACACTGGACTACATCTGATCATCTGTATGAGACTGCATTTTAATAGCTGACAGTATTTTTAACTTAAAAGTTGTATAATCATATTTACAGCAAAACAGTTCATTCTTGTCAGTTCTGGCAGGCTGATGAGAAATCAGTGCTCCCACATTCCTCATCTTTTACTACTGCTTTCACTCACGTTTATGCAGGTCAAAACTCCACGAAATTCAATCATGCCTGCTGCTCCTACATTTACTCAACCCATGGCTTTAATCATAGTCTGCTCTAATAAATATATGCAGCAGAGAAAATAAGTTAAATATTTGATACACTGCCGATTTTGAAAGTTTTTCCCTACAAAGAATGGCGAGGTCTGTAATTTTATCATATGTACACTTCAACTGTGAGAAATAAAATATAAACAAATCACACTGTATGATTTTTAAATAATTTATTTGCACTTTTATTTTTGGGCTCCCTCCAAATATTTTCTACTGCGTTCTGGTCTGGTCTAGGCCTTGACTGGCTAGACCTTGAAATGCTTTTTTAGAGCCACTCCTTAGTTGCCCTGGCTGTGTGTTTTGGGTCACTGTAATGATGGAAGACCCAGCCAGCCACTAAGAGAAGAAGGTTTCCATCCAAAATCTTGCAAAACATGACCCCATCAATCCTCCATTCGAAATGGTCGGCTTGCCCTTTCATTGAAAATCACCCCAAGGTCTGATGCTTCCACCCTCATGCTTCACAGTTGGGACAATGTTCTCAGGGTTGTACTTATTCTTCTTCTACTTTCAAACAAGGAGAGTGGAGCTGATACCAAAAAAGCTTTAGTTTGGTCTCATCTGACCACATGACCTTATCCCATACCTCCCCTGGATCATACAAATGGGCCATTGGCAAACTTTAAACAAGCCTGGACATGTGCTGGTGTGAAAAGAAGGACCTTGTGTGCCCTGCAGGATTTTAGTCTATAACAATAAAAATTAAAGAATAGTCTTTGTAGGTGGGAAAAAACAAAAGTGTATCAAATACTTATTATCCCCACTGTATAGCAAAACATTCTCATATTGTATTAGATTATTAAGACCACTTCCTTATTTTAACACTTAATTCACATAATTCACTCCATGTCCATGATCACATAGGAGTACTTTGTAGTACTTTAATTACAGAATGTAGTCCACAGAAATGTAGGTTTCACTGCGTACAATATTGTCCCTTCTTCAGTGGACCACCACAGAGCAGCTATTATTTTATTCTTTAGTTATTATCAGCACTGCAGTGATACTGGCAGTGTGGTGTATGAGGTGTTAGTGTTGTGCTGGAAAGACTGGATCAGACACAGCAGTGCTGCTGAAGTTTTTAATCACTGTGTTCTCTCACTGTCCTCCAATCTATAAGACACTCCTACCTACAGCTGCTTCAACTTGTAGATAAAGTAAAGTCAGAGATAGAAGCTCTGAACCTGTTGGGAGACACTGCTGTACCTTTGTGGTGGTCCTGTGGGATCCTGACCATTACAAAAACAGGGTGGAAGCAGTAGGATGAAGTAGACAGAAAAAAGAAGGACTACAAGATAGAACTACAAGATGCACCTTTATGGTCAGTGGAGTGGATAAAAATGGACAATGAGACAATAATCAGTAAATTATTCAATTAGTAACAGAACTAGTTGTGACATTCCTAATTCTTGTGCTTTTAAAATAAATGTATGCATTGCTACTCCAGGCTTCCAGTTGTGAAAGAGTGGTTTTACTGTCAAACACTTGTGGGCATCACATGGCTCTTTGAAATATTTGCAGCAGCTGGATTAGATTATTCAGAGTCATGGACTTTACAAAGAAGAACTGTAACATTAGAACTGTAAGTAGCTCTCTCTAAAAGGGTTTATAGGTGCATGGTGTGCATAAATTAATTGTACTTTTTAGGGCTGCACAATATATAACACAATATTGTGTTGTTGTCCTATATAATCTTTGTCCAAAAAAATATAATAATTCCACCCAGACGAAATCAACAGACAGGAATGAAACTTGGTGGGTAGTCGTACCAGACTGTCATGAAGAGACTCAGAATTGCAGTCATTTTCAGTGAGGAATCCCAATGACTCAACCTGCCTTGTGCAGAGGCACCTGGCATCATGGTGTCTGATACAATTTTGTTTAATGCCAGATCACCTTTGGTCTTCATTAAATGCCCTTTGAAAGCACAAAGGTACATTAATGAGGTACTACAACTGGTGGCCAAATCTTTTCTATAAAAAACACATTCTGGTGCACTATTCCTACAGGACAATGCTCCTCCACATGCTGCTGCCGTCTCAAGAGACTTCCTTGAAAACTGCATCCTTAGACCTCCTGAATAGCATTGCAATTCCATGCTTCCTTCTGGGTGCAAACTATTGTATGTATATTTAATGTATATGGCTAAATAAAAAAAAACAACATTCTTAGTCATTTTTAAACTATATTTGCAGGCTCCGAGTGGTCCAGTGGTCTAATGCGCTACCACTATGAGCAGGAGGTTGCAGGTTCGAACCCCCACTCATGCAGCTTTGCCATTAGCTGCCGGCGCCCAGAGGGAGCACAATTGGCCCTGCTCCCTCCAGGTGGGTCGATGGCGCTCTCTCCCCATCACGATTAAAGGTGGCGCCGGGCAGCACAAGGCGTCTGTGAGCGGATGAATCGGAACCTGGCCGCTGTGCTTTCCTCCGAGTGCGCTAACTGCTCAGGCAATGATTCATCAGCAGCAGCTCGATAAAGATACTGACACAATATATTGCGCAGACCTTGTACCTATGCTGGTCAACATTATATCTCTAGTCTTTCTTCTAATTCCATTTCTTTCCCTCTGTTTCAGACAGACATCAACAAGAAACAACAAGCCAAATGATGAGTCTTCTCTGCAGACGGACAATACAGACAATATTCATACTTGTTTTGCTTACTGAATTACAAGTGCTCTGCCAAGATTATGAAACCAACTACGATGACTATGACGTAGAAGAAGAGTCACAGCCAGAGGTTCCTTTCCTGGTTGGACCTCAGGAATCTGATAATACTAACACAGTTGAATCCTACGAATGTGCCAGAGAGTGCATCTGTCCATACTCATACCCCTTCGCAATGTACTGTGACCATCAGAAACTTAAAGCCATCCCAGATGTTCCGAGTCACATCCATCATCTGTACCTTCAGTATAACGAGATTGAAGCCATCACTTCCAAACCTTTCACCAATGCGACATCCCTCAGAGACATCAATCTAAGCCACAATAAGCTTCAATCTTCTCGCGTAGAAAGGGAAGCCTTCACCACACTGAGACACCTCATTCATCTCCACCTGGAGCACAACAACTTGGAAGAAGTCCCTCCATCTTTGCCCAAAACTCTCCAGAGACTTCACCTTGGCTTCAACAAAATCTCCAAGATCCCAGCAGACACGATTCAGAAACTAACCAGCATCACGGTCCTCGACTTGTGCAACAACAGGCTAACCGACGCTGGCATCAAAGGAAAGGCCCTGTCCGGAATGAAGCACCTCATGCAGATTAACATGTGCAACAACAGGCTCAAGTCCATGCCGTCGGACCTTCCAGAATCCTTGCTGCAGCTCTCAGTGGAGAACAACTCCATCAGCTCCATTCCCGAGGGCTACTTTAAAAAAACTCCCAAAATCCTGTCTCTCAGGGCAGCGCGCAACAAGCTTAAGGCAGTTCCTTACAATGCCTTCAACCTGTCCAGGCTGATGGATCTGAACCTGGGCCACAACCAGCTCTCCAAAACCTTTTTCATTCCCAAGACCTTGGAACATCTATATCTCAATCACAATGACTACAAAGGTACATTAAAAACTACATTTAAAATCATTCATAAAACATCTTCAGCAAACTCATTGAACTCAAAATTATATATTGCCAGTCAGATAAATGCTTCACAGAAAAGACATGACAATTGGTCCACCCAACTTTATGGTCTACCTGTACCTTTTAAAGCTTATCAATTTATTCTATAGCCTTTTATTTTTGTTTACCAGATACTCAGCCAAGTAGATTGGGAAGTATAAAAGAACACTATTTCTTACTGCTATTTTGAGTTTTTATTCACAGCAAACAGTATGAAACCAAGATATGTTTTTTTATCTGCTCATCTTATTTCATTTATTAATATACAGTTCCAGTCAAAAGTTTGGACACACCTTCTAATTCAGCCCAAGTCATCTAGACGGTGCAAGAACACATAAGGAATCATGTAGTAAACTTAACAAAAGTGTTAAATAAACCAATCTGAAGCACTTAGTTGCTTTTACCTGGGGGGGGGGCTGTTTGTTTTTAAGGCTGGTAACGCAAATGAACTTATTCTGTATTTCTTTCCTGCATCATAATGCTTTTGATGGTCTTAATTGACCTTAATTTATTCAAGTCATTTTCTTTATTTAGTTAAGTAGTTCTTGCCATAAAATGGATTAGAACATTACTCAAATAGGGATATTCAATGTATACCAACTCTACCTCCTCACAACTTTACAACTGATGCTCTCAAACACATTAAGAGACAAGAAATTCAAGTGATTAACTCTTGACAAGTTCAGCACAGCTGTTAAATGAAAGACATTCCAGGTGACTCTCTACCTCATAAAACTCCAGCCAAGCTGTCATCTAAGCATCAGGTGCTACTTTCTGAAGAATCTAAAATATAAAACATATTCTGTATTGTTTAACTAATTACATGTTTTTCTTTAGTATTTTTCTTTTGTATAAATCTACAATAAAGTTTTTTTATTATTATTATTATAAAAAAACACAGAATTTAAGGTGTCCAAACTTTTTGACTGGTACTCTACATCCATTCCTGCATATTATGACTTATTATAACACATTCCAAAAAATAAGTTGCCATGGCGCAGTGTAGGTTTAGTAATGAGGTTAAATAAAACTAAATGATGGGATTTTAAACGTGTTGTCAACAGCTGCTAAAACAATTAATTGATATAAAAAAGCAGCATCCGAGAGCGAGACTTTGAGGATTATTTCAGGTTTTTAGCAAATCTAAACACTGGGGGTGTCATAAAATGAGGTTGTGTCAGTACACTTTTTTAATGCAACATTAGAGCAACATATGCTGCCTTTAATACCTCAATTTTCTCAGAAACACCCATGCATTTATCAACAAAACAAGGAAAAACACATGATTCACACATTACACAGAAATGGCTGCAGAAAGACAGGATAAAGGTACTGGACTGGTCTGCCCTTAGTCCTAACTTGTCCCCAACAGACAAAGAGCAAAGCATTTTAGACAGAAAACACATCAGCACATTTTAAATGTGCAGCAGGCCCAAAATATCGGCAAAGGTGTTTATTAATAAATGAAAATATGAAGGGCAGTGTTTTAAAGAAATTTTCCACACTGTACAAGCTTTTTGAAATTTGGGTTGTTTCCTCTTTTTTTCTAAATCTATTTTTTGCATTGAATATATAGTAATACAAATGGCAAACAATGACCTACAGTACTGATATATATGTTGATTTTGTTTTTATTATTACAGAGCTGAATGTTTCTCTTATGTGCCCATCAGTGGACCAGGACAACCCAAATAAGCTAACTTACCTTCGTATTGACAACAATAAGCTAAGAGGACCTGTGGACTTCCATGCCTACACGTGTTTCCCAAGGATGCGGATGATTTTTTATGGTGAACAAAAGAAACTCGAGGAGTACGAACCTTCAGCTAAAGAATAAACGTGGGAAAAATTCACAAGCTAAAACGCTCAAGCGATCTTATATTATTTAAAAGCTTCTCTAGACTGATGTTACTGATGAACCTAGGGTTTAAAAACTTACTGTAAACTAGATAATAATGATGCAAAAGTAAGACATAGACAGGGAAAAAAAAAAACAATATTGAGATCAACATTCAGTCTGTGAGTTTTTACCATCTCTTGCATGAGCATGATTCGAGTTTCTTGGCATGGAAATACCAATAGTTTTATATTCACTTTAGTTGTAACTAAAATAAAGACACTGCTTATGCTGCATTTAAATGTGTAGAGCTGCTTTAATAAGATACAGAAATTATTTGTTACAATGAGATCCCCCTGATACTGTATGTGCAGTTGTATTAGCATGAGCACAGGACTGCTTTTATGTACATTCCCAAAAATCCACAGCTTAATATTAAGAAAATACACAAAGCATGGCACTTCTTGGTGCAACTGTAAATGTACCATGTATATACACTCACTTATGTATAGGTTGTGAAAGCAAATTATTGTATTTTCAGAATTCTTTTGCATGAAAATTTTGAAATTAAGAATTAAAGTATCACACTTTCTGAATGTATATATGGCCTCTTTGCAAAGGAATCAAACCTTACCTAAGGCATCGAATTATTCATGTTAACTTAAAAAAACTCCCAAATAGACACACTAGTACCCACTTGTACATTATTTATTAGGTACTGATGGCCTCAAATACTTACTACAGATTTCTAATAATGAAGTATGTCTACCCTCTTTTCACGTGTGTGTCAGTGGACTGTGATCTGTTTAAAAATGGGCCAGACTGTTACAAAACCAGACAAAATATCCTTGCAGAGATTAAACACCTGGCAGCTCTATTCTGATTGCTCAGGGCCAGGGTTGGGTAGCCTGTGCTAGAACCATCAAACTGCCTCATCTTAGGTCCCGTCCACACGAACCCGGGTATTTTTTGAAAACGGAGGTTTTTGTCTCCGTTTTGGCCTTCGTCCACATGAAAACGGCTTCGGTCACTGAAAATGGAGGTTGTCGAAAACGCCTCCCAAGGTGGAGATTTTTGAAAACTCCGCTCCTGTGGAGCCGTGTGGACGGGGGAAAACTGAGGTTTTTGAAAACGCTGACGTCACACAGCGAGTCTGCGCATGTCTGCTTTTTCTTTTCGACCGGGAGGGGACTCTTTTCGGCGCAACAACAGCGAACTCCGGCCATTTAAAGCATATTTACACCCAGCTGATCCAACTAATGAACTAACTGCCCTCTCTGACCGAACAGCGTGGAATTACCCAGAACCAGCTTTAAACGCTGTAACACGTTTTATCAGTGTAGCTGAGACCAGTGATAGTGGCGTGTTCATCTGTTCTACACACTACTCTATCAGTATGAGCTTTAATTATACTGGTCCAGCACCACCCTGGATACACTGACAGACCAGCTACACCAGCAAACTCAAAATACATAATTTACTGTTACTGGAGCTCCTCATTCAGCCTGTTAGCTCTGTGGTTTTGGACTAACACTGTAATGCTAGATTTCCTGCTGCATCACTCAGCTCACCTCAGTGAGGGCAGATAGTTAGTTAATAAGCTAGTTGTTAGTTGATTAGTTGGATCAGGTGTGTTGTAATCAGTATAAACCAGTGACTGTAAAGCCTTAAACAGGGACAGCGCCTGGATCGGTTCTGTTCTCTCTGCAATGTGTGGATAAATAACATGTACACAGTTTAATTTAATGTAACTTGCACAATATTTTACACAGCGGAGGTAACGTTACTAAAATGCGCTGCGTGCAGTTTTATCCGAACCTCCTGACCAGAGGTAAGTTACAAACCTTACCACGAACGGTAATAAATGATGGGACAATAAAAAAAAATGTAGTTTTTGCTAAGGAATGACGAGAAAACCTTGCAGCGTTTTTGAGTGGTATGGTGCTTCCGTGTGGATGGGGATATTTCTGAAAACGCTGCTCGTGTGGACAAAGATATTTTTAAAAACAAAGACAAAAACCTCTGTTTTTAAAAAAAAATATCCGGCTTCATGTGGACGGGCCTTAGTCCCTTAGATGATGTTCTTGGTTCATCAACTGCATGATCATGCATGAGTTAATAGGTTAATACAGTTGCAACTGTAACATGACTGTCATGAGAAGAGTCAATCTGAACATGAGTCATGTTCTCAACCTAGAAAAAGTTATTTTTACCTGCTACAGTTTGTATTAAAGAGGCAGGCTTGAGGAGGGACCGGTTACAGTAAGAATCTTCCAGTGTTGGTCAGAAGGAGGCCTCAGCCCAAACCCAGAGGAGCAGCTGGTTTGGGTTGTGATCCTTGTTACTGTAGTGTAGTGAAAAATGGACATTGTGGTATTGCAGATATTGTGAGTGTTACGGCAGGGAGGTGCTGTAAGTTATGGCCAAAATGTATTTTAGAATACATTTCTTAATTAAGTTTGATAATATAATTTTGATATCAAGATGAACACTATATATTAATGCTACCGCCTGTGGTGTAGCTACATAATCACACACTGGAGCAGCCTACAATGTTCTGCTGTTTCTGCTTGGTTTCAGTGCAGTGAACTGACAGAAGCTCCTGTAATGAACATCAGTCAGATGTTGTTATTACTGTAGATCTCTTACAACCGCAGACCAATTTTTTATAGTTTGGTGTACCTTTAATTACCTTATATTGATTGAATGATACTCATAAGCTACTCCAAAATTTCTTATTATAATCATTTTTACATTAATAGCTGAAACATGTTGCTCTAATAAAATATACAGCCATGATTAAAACACTTGAAAATGAGAGGCAAATATCAACACAATCTAATTTACATAATCTCCTAAAAAGTCCGCATAAAAAATAAAATAGTCCAAATAAAATAAAAACAATGAATGCTGCTGTCAAGAATGAATCAAAACGCACTGAACCTTTTAATACAATAATAATGTGAACATACGTATCTATGACCCCATCCACACCTGGCATTAATATGCATTGTTGGTAATCCAATCACAAGCGACCAGAACAAAGTACTGGTGATACAGTTCTTGATGAACTGATTTAAATACCTTAGACACTAATTATTGGAACACAAAATTAGGTTGTTAAGCTCATTGACCCTTGACCTACATACACAGGTGAATCCAATTATGAGAAAGGGTTAAGATGGACAATTGCAAGAGTTTCTCTCTTTGCATCTTCTCTGAAGAGCATCAAAACAACTCCTTAATGACCTGAAAACAAAGACTGTTCAACATCATGATTTAGGGGAAAGATACAAAAAGCGGTCTCAGAGATTTCAGTTTGTTTAAGTAATTATGGCACACTTTCTGTAAATCCTATAAACCTCTTCTCACATTTCCAATATCACTGTGTTTGTCTGCTAGAAGATATATATTTAACTGAAACTGCTGATCTTAACAATCAATGATTCATAAAGGAAAATCATACAAATTCTCAGAAGCGCCCAAACTTTTTCATACCACTGTATATTAAAGGGGACATGAAACACTTCCAAGTATTTAGTTTAATTCACAAGATGTATTTTCACTCTAACAAATCTGATAAGTTTAACAGTTGTCAGTGAAGCGGAATTAAAATAATGAGCAATCTAAATGTCATTTTTTTAAGTAAGGGCAGCTCCATCTCAGCGCTGAAAGTGACGTCACGAGGTTGGTTCTCGAACGCCTCACTACTATAATCTATGAGTCTACCTTAAATTAATTCCTCAATAGATAATAAAATCCAAACCAAAACTCAATGCAGAGCGGGGGGGCACTTTTGTATTGCCCCTGGGTGTAGTAATACTGGTAGTAGTGAAATTTAATAGCGTGAGGAATGAGAAATATTTACTTTCACTTTCATACCTCGCCTCGGACAGCTGTTCTTCAGCGGGGGTGCGTTCACCCAGCAGAGCACCGAGAGGTACCGTTACCGAAACTGAATCACTGACGTGCAGTCTAAACACCTCTCTAATAAACTGGGGTGACGTACTGTTCCGTCTGCCCAGTATGTCCTGTACTCACATTTATTGCTTTAAGCTATAATGTTAAGAACACTTGCATAGATTGTTTGAGAATACTCGATAAACAGTATTTTTAACACTTCCACCTTGTCTCTATAGCTCATTAATCATAGTCATTAGGAATAATTCTGTGCTGAAAATAAAAAAGTCTAGTTGGAGAGAAGGCTAGACCCTCTGGAATAAAATGGCATTAGCATCCTCAGCATGAAAAACACTAAAGTCCTATCAGGACGGGGCTAGTTTCTCAGGGGGTCCAGGGGTAATTTTTTTTAAGGTGTTTTTATTCCTGTCCGGAACGACCATGTTTGCGTTTTTCTCAGACGTCCTCTGAAAAAATTACAGGCTGAATTACGTTTTTTACTGAACTCCATGGTCCTCAGGTAATTTTATTCCAGTCCAGACGCACATCTCTGAGTTTTCTTCACATCACGTTTAATAAAATAGCTAATAAAACGCGTTTCCACAGAGTTCCACATAGACACAACAGCGAGTGGAAATGGAGGTGCTACTGAATGCGATTTCGTGACCGAGAAAGCAAAAAAAAAAAAAAAAAAACTCACTGATCCTCCTGTTTTTTCAATTGCAGTCCGGATGCAAGAGTTTTATCACTGGGTAGAAGTGTGAAATATTTTTTCACACATTTTTTCTTTACTTTTTCTTTTTTTCTTTAGTTAAGTATTACTTGCCATTATATGATTTAAAACATTACCCAAAGGGCTCTTCACTGTATACCAACCGATGCTCTCAAACACATTAAGAAATGACAAGAAACTCAATTAATTAAGAAAGTGTTAACTGTTAGCTGTTAACTGAAAGCCATTCCAGGTGACTTTACCTCATAAAGCTGACTTAGAAAATCCAGCCAAGATGTGCACAGCTGTCATCTAAATAAGAGATGGTACTTTGAAGAATCTAAAAATATGAAACCTACTCTTTTTTAACATTTCTTTCTGTCCTAAATAATTCCAAATGCTTTTATTCATAGTTCATAGAAACTTCATAGGATAATTGCAATGCAAAATATGTTTAACTAATGAAAATACACAGAATTTAAGATGTGTCCAAACTTTTGACTGGTACTGTAATTATTGATTTTTTTTATATGGTAACACTGGCTATACAACACATGGCTTAACATTGTGCATGTGTCTTTAGAAGTCATGGAAATGGCTACTTAATGTAGCTACTTACAATAAATTTGCGTTAAGATTTTACATTAATCAGTTTTTAATCACTTGTGATTTTGAAGCATTTTCGCATTGGTCACAATTTGTATTGTATAGAGTAACAGAACAGTTTCCAGATTCACACTGTGATGTAAAAAATTCCAAAACGTCTAAAACTCCCCCAGTATTGTAGTAGAATTAAAATATTTTTTTTAAGCAGGCCACGCCACCCAGACTGAGAAATGTCCTGCAGAAAATTAGCACTGTAAAAACATTTTCCAGTGCTTGGCCCTTTTCCCAGTATAGTTAATTTTTACAAGTTCTTATAATTGCTAACACACCTGTAACAGACCACTTGTTTCCATCCCCTGAATGTTTATTTCTGAGGGGGCCCTCCTCGTCTTGTCCCGAGGTACACAGAGGGGGATATAAAAATCACATGACCGCTATTGAACTAAACATGCTTTGTTTAAGTACCTCTGTATAATAAAAACACTGCTCGTCTCTAGATTTCTTTCTTTGTTTTATTCAGTGTTTATAGTACTGTATTTGATGGTAGGAGCAATAAGTGAAGGCAACCACAAATAAAACACTGATCACATATAGGATCAACCCTGCAACATGATATAGGGTGTGTAAGTGTGTCTTTGCTATCGTAACGACAGGAAAAGTACACCTTGCACGTCTCTTAACACTGAATTAATTAAGTATGTACTATTTAATCATGGGAGTGTTTTGCGTGAAACGTAAAATAAACCAATAATTGTGTCACTTGCCAATTCCCTTTAAGACAGAGGACACTAACCTGTGTACTCACTCTGTGAAGGTGTGCAACCTGGTTTGGTTTATTGTTGATGTAAAAGTTGAGTTTGTGCACTTCGGGTGTGCTTCCGTGTGTAAAAAAGCAGGGTTAAACACACACAGAGCACCTGCCTTGCCAAGATAACAATGAACTGTTGACTGTTGTCAGGGTTTTAGTCAGTCAGTGGTGCATCTCTTTTTTCTGCTGCCAAGGTACCAATACACCAAAAACGTACATGAACACAGCCCTACACCCATCACTTTAGATATAAATCACAAGCACTGTTGCTATTTAAACGGCACAGACACGAGGCATGATAGACTTAGTGGGGTGTAAGATAGTAATGAGCAGGGGTATAAAATAGGGCCCTTAATGTTTTACTAATACTGACAAATTGTTCTGCAAAAGTTTTATATATAAGATGTGAAATCTTGACTACTCAATTTTAAATCACATTAAAACAATAATGCAATTAATTAACAAATTAATCTGATTAAACTCCTAGCGCTAGCATATCAGTATTTATCTGAAGCATATTAAGAAGATAGTCCAACCTGCTTTCAACTTATTACAAATTATCTGAACTAAAACTAATTGATATTGTAAATCAAATTCAAGCAACAATAATAATTCTAGCCAGATGCCGCCAGTCATGATCATTACCACAAAACTGCACTATCCACTATGGATGGTAATAACGCCTTCTATGGTTCCTGGTATACATGTGACAGTATGAACTGAGAAATGTTAAATTCTTCTCAATTTCAGAAATAGAATAACTTCCCATCCATCTGGCACCCACCATTTGTATATAATAAATCCCATAATTTAGGATATAGCTTGGTCAGTGTGTGTGGACATTTTCAAGCTGGCCCCTGAGGTAACACCTCATGTTTAATTTCTGTACTGCTTGTATTTACTCTATTTTGAAAATCTCCTTTAAAATCTGATTAACCTCCCAGCACTAGTATATTAATATTAGTACTTTTCTGAAGCATATCAAGATATGAGTTTTCAATCATATCGCCCAGTCCTTGTACAAACCTACTTTCAACTTATCAAATTATCTTAACTAAAAGATTCATTGATTTCTTGCCTTACTGATAATGTTGAATCAAATTCACCAAAAGCAGGTTATTAAACAATGCTGAGCCGCTCTGCACCAAATAAATGATTAATGAAGACATCTTGTTAGCAGAGCCAAGACACTGCAAAAATTCCACTGTGCTAAATAAGTGCGACCATCAGCCAACACTCCAGAGCACTACAAACGCGACCAGCCTTTTTTATTGCTTTCAGGTCTCTGGCTGTTTAAATAGAACACATTTTTCTTCCAACCACAAACATGGCCAGACGCTGCCTTCAGACACAGTGATTTGATCTGACCAGACAGAATGCAAAGGGTTAAGGTCTGTTCCATAAACTCTTGCTTAAGAATCCCCTGGCAGCTACTCGTGTAGCTTTAAATACTGATTTGACAGATCACATTTTACTCACAGGCAGCAAGAAAATAGCCAACCACCGCCTGGGCTGCCGTCTTACGCTTCAGCAGAGCAGGGAACACGTCCCGGGCTGCTCAGACACCATGGGTACCAGACTGGGAACACTTATCTACTCTTTTATACTTGCATCATGGGTGATCTTAGCCTCAGGGACACAGCACTACCAGGAATCCAAAGAGCTGCCGCTAAATATTGAAGAAGCCCATTTGGAGACAAAGAAATCAAAGGTATTCTGTTTATTATATTTTTAATACTGGCTTTATTGTACATAGCTAAACATTAGTGCATGTTTGTTCATTATTAGCTAGTGAATTGTAGATTGCTACCTAAACCATAATCCTGCAGGGTTTGCATATTAACTCTAATGTATTAAATGGTAGATTTATTATTTATTGTGTTAATAAAATGCAGATTATTATTATGCAGACATTACATGTTGTATATATATATATATATATATATATATATATATATATATATATATATATATATATATATATATATATATATATAGACAGATAGATAGATATATCTTAAAAATATTTTCATTTATTTGCATTAAATTCAAAGAATTTAAGATATTTAGTCTCAATAAGCTTTATTAAGACTTCATTGCATTTTTATACTCAGTTGTTTAGTGCTGTCTACTTTTAAAAATACATTAATAAAAGGTTTTTTTTAACTAAACTGTACTATATTCCTACACTTTAACTACCTCGTTAGTACTTTTTAAACCAGACTTTGCACCGTTGAAACAAACACTGCTGATTGATCGCCAGTCCTAATCTAATTCAGCTCCAGTTTAACAATCCAACAGCTGGATTTGAGCTCTGCACTGGAGCTGATTACTCAGCACTAACACTGAGCTCCAGAGGAGGTTCCTCAGGCTACAGCACTCCCACCCACATTGCAGCTCCGTCCTAACCCAGGGGTGCTGAAAACACTAATACACACCTGGAGTCTTACAAGCACTGACAGGTTCCAAACTCCAGCCCTGAAGCCTGAGGAAGCTGAAAAAGTCACTGATGAAAGAACCTTTAGATTAAAGCAAAGTAGTGGTTTAAAAACATAAAAACATCAGTAGAGTGCTCAGAAGAGAGGAATATCATACTGTGAATTTCTGAATCACTGCATGCTTCATGTGTGTACACTGTTTGGCTGACAGAGAGCAACAGATTTCGCTACTGACGAGCAGACCGGTCTTTTCCTTCCGGCCGACAGCCCCGAAGATTCTGATGTGGGCCCAGCCGGGGGGGATGCTTCCGGTAAAGTAGTGATCACCTTTTTGAAAGGACTAGATTGCAACTGACTTGTCTTGTCTTCTTTTACTGGTCTTTTTTGGGTTCTTTCACACTTACATTTTGAGACTTCTGGACCAAATACAGGAGCCCATTAAACAATAGAAGAAGAAAAGAACTGATGTTGTGCCGGAATCTGAAACTCCCTTTTACGTGCAGGCACGTCACGCAGCAGCATGGGTACAACAGATTATGCTGGTGATTCATATCTACTGTAACTGTTGATAAATCCTTATTTATAAACAGAAAGAAAAAAGAATCCAGGATATCAGTGGTGCTGATTCTGCCACAGGACATACCTGCACTTACAGAGAGTATGATTATGGCAGGGAGGCAGAATTCGGCAGAACGCCTGGAAAGGTAGATTCACCAACTTGAAAACACACTAGTGCCCTTCTACAAAGCAATCAATGTCAAGGAGAAGAAAATTCTGCCCGTGCAAGTGGTGATGATGATGAGTCCACTCACTAAACTGCTGGTGAAACAAAAACTAACTGGCCCAAATGTATACAAAGCAAGAAACATATCAACACTGGTTTGGGCTTTGGGCTTGACTGTCAGGTGTGAAAACTCTCTTAGACACAATCTATGTGCCTCATCTGGTTAACAATTAGACAAGTGGAAAAACTTTGAACTAAACTCTAGTATATTCAAATAATTTTAAATATTTATATAATTGTGGGTCTATATAGCATGCTTTACAAAAAAGCTATGCACACACCAGCTTTTGTAAAAAACTACACCAATTTTTCAGAATAAACAATCATTTACGGTAAGCTTATTAACAGAAATCAAACAAACCGCTAAGAATCTGACAAAGCTAGCTGGTGAATTAGCAAGCTAGTTAGCTACACTGATATTATTTTGAGTCTAAGTAAAACGTTTCTATCTTATTAAACAAGTTTTATCCATCAATAATAAATGCTTAAAAACAGTGCCTTTTACAATGAAAAATTTAACAGCAAATTAGCCTGTCTGTCTAATCTGTAAATAAGATATTCTACACTGATTCTTGTGCTCTATATGATAAGATTTGTAACTTTTCCTGGGTGGGTTACGTTGGTCATGGGTTGCAAATGGTAGAGAACCTCAACAAGGTGTAACTAAGAATTTCTATGTTTCATCATCTTCCAGACCTTCCAACCTGCCTGCTGTGTGTGTGTCTGACTGGATCGGTGTACTGTGAGGAAGTTGACCCGGATATGACATCGGTGCCGGCTCTTCCTAAAGAGACGGCTTATCTTTATGCACGCTACAACAAGATAAAAAAGCTAAGCCAAAAGGATTTTGGAGATATCGGTGAGTTCCTACCAGCTCTTTCTGCTTTTCTGCCTGTTTACACAACAGCATAAACTCCTCGACTGTCTATAAACAGGAAAGCAGAAGTAAGCAGTGAAGACAAACAGAAGTGCCTGACTAAAACAAATCACAAGCAAATGCATGGAAAAGAGCGAATTCACAATGTCCCACTATATCATATAACCAGACTGTACCTCAGAGATTTCCCAGCATCATGTGAGATGTAATAAATGATCCCATCTGTAAACTGCACTGCGCGATGAAGGACGTGCGTTAGGAAAAACAAGTACATGTGTTTATCCACTTTGCCTGCAGCACTGCGGGAGAAAATAATCCTGTCTTGGAAAAGTTTCTTCAGGGAAAACTTGCAGACAGTACGATTAAATGAGGCTACAGCATTATCTACTGCCATACGAAGCAAACAAAGATAGCTGTGAACTGTCTGTACTGGCTGTGTACTGGCAAAATCAATAAGAATCACAACACAAGGGTTTACAGTTCAATATATTGCAACACATTTTGATACTGTTTTTTTTAATGAAATATAAGTAAAACTGCCTTAGTACTAAAAGCACATTATCACATCAGTTTTCTCCTATCAGAACAGCGGGATGTAAACTATTCATTAAAAAAAAAAAAACATACTATATTGATTTTTTTTTTAATCCCACTCTGAATAAGTTTCATATAAACAGTGACATTTTTGTAACTGGATAGTCATTGGGCCTTATATACAGTATCAACATTTATTTTTTTTTTTTAGAATTTTTATTCATTTTATAATGCTTTTAAATTTGATTAGCGGTTGCTTATGAGGACACTGGAATTAATCGTTTTATATATATATTGATGCACACTGGATAACACATCTCGGTATAAATAACAGAGAGGCTACAAGAACGACTATTTACTGTCGTCACCTCATAAAGTTATATGAGACATTATAACCCAAAGATAAAACTTGTGGAAAATAAATAAGCAGCTACATGTTTAAATTATGTATGTTGGCTATAGGTTATGCTTCACAATATCACTCCCAAAGCTGCAGAAAGGCTGGGCCTCTAGGAGTTTTTTTAAGCAAGGCATGTCTTATTGATTTCTGGGTTGCCACAGACTTAAAAACACCTATGGTATCATACTTTAGAAAATCTTAAAAATAAAGTTTTCACAGTATATGACAATATATACAATACATATTTAATTTGCACTGCATCTATATAACCTAAGGATATTTTAGGGACAATAGATGCAGTCCGGGAAAAAGGACTGCGCATTCAGTCAAAATTACTGAGGATGTCTGGTAATTTTTTATGTACCCCATCTGCACAGGTAAAACGATAAGATAATAAAGGTCCATTTTATTCATTTCAAAATGAATATTTGTGGTCTCTAGAATGAATGAATGCAATGTAAGCTGTTTTTTTCTCCGGTGATCCGGTATAACGGTACTTTAGTCTTGTGGAGGAGGGGGTGGGGGAGAACTGATTGGATTTTGGCTCTTGCTCATGAATTTTCATACAACAGCACTGCAACACGAGCGAGACAGACCACAGTTAGAAATGTTTTAAAAATAAAGACACATTACACTAATAACAGTCTTTGCAATGTCAAATGTAACTTTACAACATGTGAAATGCCCTGCTATGTACAGTTCAGCAACTGACCCAGTCTTATCAAGTCTCTGTAAAATGCCAAATCCACCGGAGATCCTATGCACTCATACGTGAGTAGTCCAGGTCCAGAATCACAGGGTGGGCGAGGCCATGAATTCAAAAGTTGAAGTATACACAGTGCTTTTCCTAATCGACTTGTTTTTCTGAACCTTTTTTTTACTAGTTACTGCAGATAATGGAGGTTGAGGAAGAGTTTCATGTGCAGCATCCATATACAACTCAAAGAGATTTTATTTCACAAAGAACAAGAAAAAGTGGACTTTAGCGGAAAAACACCTTTAAGAATATTCTACAGATGAATGAAAATTGTGCTTATAATTGTGTCTTCTGCAGTGACTCTGAAAAGAATTGACCTGACTGGAAACCTCATCAGTGAGATTGAGGACGGGGCCTTCTCAAAGCTGACCCTGCTGGAGGAACTCACCCTCGCTGAGAACCAGCTGGTGCGGCTCCCAATGCTCCCCACCAAGCTGACTTCCTTCAGCGCCAATCACAACCGACTCAAGACAAAAGGAGTGAAGGCAACTGCATTTAAGGTAGCGTGCCAAGAGTTATGTAATCCCCAACATGGTTCCACTCCACCCTCAGACATTAGGCATCTGTCTGAACATCAAGAGGGAAAAACAACCTGCTCAACAGGCAGCTCTGTGTGTCTCTGCTATAAATACACCATTACTCTTAAATAAGTTGGGAACAAGAAGCCAAGAACAAGTTAGAGAGTTTAAACTTTAGACTTCTCAGTCCCAAAGTCTGACCAGATATTTGTGCAAAATGTTGTTCTACAGAAACTGACCAAACTGAGAAGTCTGTTTCTTGCACACAACGAGCTTGAGGCTGTTCCCATGATTCCAGAGAGCGTCCGCACACTCCACATCCAGGTAAATTATGATCAGTAACATCTTGCATAATACAATAAACCATATTTGGGATTCTCTTCACTAAAGCTGTGTCTATGTAACAGAAAAGGTATCTACCAATTACATACTATTCAAGCAAAGAACCATTTGGAAGTTTTACTTTTAAAATGAACTCCTAAAGTTCCCAAACAATTGTATTTTAATCTACCACAGTACAACCAAGTCAAGAACCATTTATAAACCTTTACATTAAAAGTACTTCCAAACCAAGAACTATTTAAAAAGCATAAAGTAAATATCTCTAAAACCAATATTCTGTTCTTTTTTTCCTTACAGAACAACAACATTTCCACTGTTAACGTCGACACCTTCTGCAAAAGCAACGACACCTACTACATCCGCCCAAACTTGAACGAGATCAGAATGGATGGAAATCCAGTTATCCTTGCGCAGTACCCAAACAGCTTTACCTGTCTCCAGTCTCTGCCTATTGGACGGTACCAATGAAAATATCTTTGCATATAATGTCACGTACACCCCTAAAAACAGGTGTTTATTGCATCAAACGTCATCAAACATGAACCGAAGGGAGGTTCATGTCCTGTTCTCCAGAAAAAAGCAAAACCTGGGTACGAAATGTTTTTTGGGGGTTTTATTTTTGGCAACTTGATTACTTCAACAAGCAAGTGTCAAATGGAACTTCCTGCCTTTCTCTTAATACTGATGAATCTTGTAAATGGAAGTTAAATATAAAAGTATATCTAGTGTATATAACCCTTTCAGTGAAAGCTGCTGCATAGTAAATTCATGGCTTCCATTACAACTGGACTCCAGCTTCCAGGAATTTTTAGCATTCCTCCTCCGAATCACGTGAATCTCTTTCATTTGTACTGTTTAAGAGTCTTACTCTGGTTAAAATAGAGAAACATACTACGTTAACAGAAAGATGACAATATATATATGCATTTTCGATGATGTCAAAACCGCTTACACCTGGCATTAGCATACATTCTGGGTGATCTGACTATAAATGATTGCCAGAACACGTACAAAGCGCCTGATTTTAAACTGCTTGTGATCTGATATATTAGTAAAATTCTGCTAGAGACAGGGCAGGTTAAGTTAAGGGTCCAGAGGTCCAGTTTTCCAGTTTCCAGTTTTTGTGCAAAAGCCATGAGTATCTATTTGCTTATTACTGCAGCATGCTCAGCTACCCGGTGTGGATAGTACACCGTGTGGTCTTGCGGTTATTTTATATCATTCCTGTCCAATAAACAACCAAAAATTGGAAGTCAATGCAAAAAGAGTTTAATTCAAGTCATTGTGGATAATTTCTATTTATTCATCAATACATTTTGACACAGTGGAAAGGACAGTTTGTGTGTTTCTCAATGATGTAGTAAACTAAAAACACAAGTAGTGATGCTAACGTAGTGATGTGGTTAGTGTGGCTGGTTCCCTGCTGTTGGAGATGCATTTGACGGCCACACTACAACAATATTGTAATGCGGACATGTTTCACTGAACACCTCTGAATGTGGTTTAAGTGACTGGATTACAATCCAAGAGTCTTTGAGACGTATTGTACTCAGTTAACACCTGTACTTTCTGCTGGACACTTGTAATCAGATCATCCAGAATGCATGGTCACGCTACTTACAGTATGAATGGGAACTCAGTCTATCCTGATAACTGTCTTATTTTGAATTTTCCAAAGAATTATTAACTTTATTTATGTGATGCAATAGTGATTACTACCTATGTGTGAATCATCTAGTAGGCTGTACAGTAATGCATTATATTAAATCCCTATGCTATGTCTTCTGTAGTTCTTTAAATAAAACTTGAGTTTTTTTGTAAAGTAATGCCTCCCTGCCTTTTTGCCATGATGAGTTATGAAAGCGCTGCCAGAATGCTTTAAGCAAATGCATTAAGAGAGAAAACTCATTTCAAGTAGTCATAAAAACAATCCTCCATAAACTGCAAAGCAAACTCTTCAGCCGCGCACACAAAGAGATCTGGAAAAAGTGGGTTAATATTATTCCATTCTGCTGGCCAAATTGGCAGCCACTGCAGAGCTACGCTCCAAGTAAATAATGGAATGGTTTCCATATTGCTTCTGCAGCTTCACTTCCAATTTTTCATTGCCATCATGTCATGGAATCTGCTCCCATTTTGACATAAACCATTGCCTGACCAATTGCATTCAGTACCATGAAGTTCATTATGAAACTCTGTGCAGCTACTGTGGGCTGAAGACACAAACCTTTAAATGAGTGTTTTTCTCTTAAATAATTATCATTCATCTCAGCTGGAAATGATTCAGAGTTACCAATTCTCTGAGGCCTTCCTGTTGTGGAGGAATCCATAAATGTGCATAATTGCTATCAAATATTTCACAACAGTGGTGAAATGTACTAAACACAATGAAGAATTGGGAATGCCATATACAAAAATATGATCAAAAGCAATTAATACAAAAAACTATTAATTAATCTCTCTTCTCTTCTTGTCTCAAAAGATAACTCACTTCAAAGCAATTCTTCTCAATTACAGTAATGAGCCTTCAAACACTGTTCTAACTCTGCCTTTTCATTGAAGAATAGTTTGGGCAATGGCATGGATACAAAATGTCTCACTTCAAAGAAAAGACTCCTTCAAAAGTGTGTATGATAGTATGTCACTTGTTTAACTAGTTAAATTGTTTTAATGTGAGATATTGCCACTGGTGTACCACAGTTGTAGGCACTAGTGCTAGGCGGTATACCGGTTAAAAACAGCGCTGCAACAGAGTTCCTGCTGCTGTTCCTCACTGTATGAGTGTTTTTATCAGAGTAAAATAAAAAGTAATTATAGCCCCTTTAATATATATAAATACTGTAGCTTGAAAGATTTTAATGCACATCTAACTAAATTTATTTTTTAACTGGAAAAAGATTTAAATACTGTTATGCCTCTACTGGCTTTAATAATAACATATTGTAAATTGATATAAAACTTGGCTTACTTGTATAAAAGACTTTTTGAAAAATCTCTTTTGAATACTTAAACATTGAGTATTTTATGTATTTATAGTGTTTATGTAACTATTTAAAATATTTAGTTTAGTAAAGAAAGCCATATTAAAATTAAAGTTAAAGGTGTATTTCTTTTTAAGGTCTATTGTTTACTAGGGGTGTGACGAGATCTCGTGGCACGTTTAGTGTGGACTTTATAAGAGGGATCTGGCAACCCAGTAGTTATAGTAGAGTGTGGTGGCTGAGCGGTGAGAGCAGCTCTCAGCAGAAGAAGAAAATTCGGGCATTTGCATAGATGATGCTTCTGCTACTTTTAAGTTGTAAGTCTGGCTGCATTTTGGCTCCAGTGGAAACAATAAACGGTAACATAGTGACCAACAAGACACAAACCATAGATAGATAGATAGATAGATAGATACTTTATTAATCCCCACAGGGGAAATTCATTTGTCCAGCAGCAACAACTATACAAAAATATACAAAACAAAACACAAACCACAGAGTACACACGTCAACAAGAGGTGTTGTACAGCCTTATGGCAGTAGGAATGAACGACCTTCTGAACCTCTCAGTTTTATGTCGCAGCGAAAGGAGCCTGTTACTGCGGCTGCTTTTTTGAGCAGCCAGAGTCTCATGTAAAGGGTGTCTGTTGTTGTTAAGGATGGTTTGCAACAGACACCTCACCCTCTTCTCCACCAGATCCCCCACATAGTCTACTTTCCCACCCATCACAGAACCACACTTTCTGATCAATTTATCCAGCCTGTTACAGTCTCTCACAGTGATGCTGCTTCCCCAACAAGTCACCCCAAAGAACACAGCACTCGCCACGACGGAATGGTAGAAACTGTGCAGAAACTCACTGCAGATATTAAAGGATTTAAGCCTCCTTAAGAAATAAAGTCTGCTTTGTCCTTTTTTGTATACTGCATCAGTGTGCACTGACCAGTCCAGTTTATGGCTAAGGTGCATTCCCAGGTATTTGTAAGATTGAACGGTCTCAATGATTTGTCCTCCAATTTCCACAGGCCTGTGAGAAAATTTCTGTTGACGGAAGTCCACAATCATCTCCTTGGTCTTAGATATATTGAGGATCAGACCGTTTTTCCTACTCCAAGCTGTAAAAGCAGCTACAAGCTCCCTGTAAATACTGTACGTAAATCCTACACGTGACTGTTTCATAGGCAGTTGTACTAATCCCTTAACTCTGTACCGTATTAAAAAAATTGTTCTGTCTCTGTTTGCACTTCAAGCATAGTCTTAATATGGTTATGGTTATGTATAGTTAAATTACAAGAGATTTAGGAGAAAAAAAAACACAACCCATAGGCTTAATATGACTGTTTGCACCATTTAAGACCTAGAAAAGTTGTATTTTTATATATATTATTCTTATTTCTATTTCTTATAGAATCACTGTGTGAGAGAAACCAGTTTGTTAAGTGTGCGTTATATGATTTTGTCAAATAAAACTCTAGTTTTCAAGCCATTTTTCATTTTTGAAGTTTTCTTTAAAATTTTATTTTTAAATATCGCCTCGTCTCATTCTCGTGAACCCAGTATCGTGTCTCGTCTCGTGATATTAGCGTCACACTGCTATTGTTTACATTCTTCAGCTGTTTTTCTGCAAATAAAGAATATGATTCCTATATATAATGTGTAATTTTGTGGGACAAAGTGAACCCAAAAGTGATCAAACTCTCCCATCTCACATCGGGTTTGGGTAAAATTTAGATAGATGAGACTTGGATCGATGAACTCTGTGCAAGACCTTATACCATATTAATTGTGGTCTTGCACAAGGCGCACTTGACCGCACCCTAGCCATAGCTTGATTCCATCATTGATCTGTAAAGGTCATACCCAATTCCTGTTCCCAATATTGTTTACATTTATTCATAGAGCATGAGTAAAGATCCATAAGCCAAGAATATACACTGGATATACAAGATTTTTGTCTAGAGACAAAGAGTCATCTAAGGGATATCCAGAGGATAGGTAGGAGTAATCTGAAAAAAAAAGAGACACAATGCCTAATTTGAGTCCAGATACAAAGGGTGGAGATCGATGGGATTGGTTGTAAAATCTGTAAGCCTAAGCGGTAAGGGGGAAGCTAAAATTGCAAATAAAGAAGATTGAGAATTTCTAACATAGCCCACAGCAAATAAGGGTAGTGTAGCCAACACGTAGCCTTCTGAATGTGGGCTGACCAATAATAAAATTGAAAATCAACTCTAAATCTCTGTAATAAAGATTTCCTCACCCTAGGAGCCTTTCCATCCCATGTGATGAGCTGATTAAGAGCTTTAAAAGTTTTTGGGGAGTAGTAGAGGTAAAGTATGAAACAAAGAATGGCATGATATTAATTTTAACAGTATTGATTTTCCCAGTAAGAGAAAAAGAAAGATACTTCCACTTTTCAAGTCCAATTTCAATTTATCAATCAGAGGGTAAAATTGTTATATAAGAGTGAGGGCAGTGGTACGAGAAACATGGATCCCCAAGTACCTAAACCCAGCAGGAGCGTATTTAAAAGGAATATCAGATTTTTTTAAGTGATAAAGCTGTGTTTTCTTGTCTGAAAATTTACTTTATAGCATATAAATACACTTTTTGTGCTAAATGTTCATACACTGCCAGATTATGCACAGAAATAGATTAAAAAAAATTTTATGTGTGTTTGATATACTCCAACTGGTCTGAACCGCAAACAAGAGACCAAAAATCGAAGCTCCATCCCTCACACACGACTCGACTATCTCTCCAAATGTCCAATCCCACTACCCAAACATCTGCAGACTAGAGCCTACCAGCACTGTGATTTAGGGCAAACACTGCTAAGGGGAAAAAAAAAAAAAAAAACTAACCCTGAAATAAACAATACTTTGAAAATTTCCTACAATATCAAGCAAATTCAAGGGCCAAGAGCGACAAGTAATGAAGTTCAAATATTTTGTTACCTTATTTAGAAAGAAATTTTGGTTATTTATATGTTACTTGAGTAAGTAATTGTCATACAACTTTTTACATTTTCGATAGCCTCATTACAGATTGTTTTTATTCCGGCTAATTATCATTTAAAATAAAACCCTATTCAGATCATTTTTTCATCCAGATCCAGAGTGAATCTGACTGTGGTTAGATGAGAAGTATAAACCTATACCATTTGACAAGCTTTTGGTTTATACACAATCCATCACACCTGCATATCACATCACGCCCACACTCAAGCAATAACACAGCGGACGTATGTAGTGCAGAGACTCAAGAGAATTCGAAACAAATGTAAAGCATCTAAAATGCATTAAATTTTTATAGCCACACATGCGCCTAAACTTTTAATACAACTTTATAGTCATTATGGATTTTAGAATAATGTGTTTTAGATTAACAGTACATTATATTAAGTGTATTTTATTGTAATGTGTGCTGGGGCAGTTTGCCAGACAGAGATTAAGCCATCCAATAGAAAATCTCTATTCAAAATGCTGTGTAGTCTAAGACTAGTCTCTAAGACTAATCTCTGCTTGGGAAACTGCCCAAAAGTCTTCTGAAAACAATCCCGTTCCCCCTGCCAATCTATGCCATCCATGTTTACCCATCTTCAATTAACATGTGCCACCTGGAGTTAAGTGCCCAGCAGGACAGTAGTGATCTGAAGAAGAAGATCTTCCTGTCTGTGGTGAGGTTCCTATCTCTCTAAGCCTGTGTCTGTGTCGACTCCTCTGGTTTAATAAACGGCCTTGGTTTCTCTCTGCTGAGAAAGACTAGCTGTTTCCTTCATGCCTTCACCACCCCCACCCCTTCTAAACACTGTAGCCCCTGCAGGAGCAGAGTAGTGGTCTGGAAAAGCTCAGCCATCTATGATTAAAAGATACGGCCAAACGACTACTCCCGGCTCTCAGTCTGCACCGGTGGCCCCAGGTACTCTGCGGCATAAACAAAGGCCGCTCCTGTTATTTGCATTAGTCACACCAGGGACCATCTTTAAAATTCCTGAACACAAGCAAGGCTGTCCTGGGAAAACCAACTATGCAGTGAATGGGTTCTGGAAATACTGGTGCACTTGTATTTCCAAGTACAATAGCTCGTCTTTTTAATAAAAGGAGTGAGCGGTTCAGGCAAGAATAATAACAAAAATTTTCTCCCGTCCTAGAAATGCTTGTTGCATTTGATTCATTCAAAGCATTCAGTTAAATTATAAAATGTGGTTAGATTTTCTACATTTACTGAATTTGGTTCACTGACTGATCTAGGTTATTCAAATGTAATTGATTGGTTTTAAGTCTATAGTCAAAAGTTTTTTGTAAGCAGTTCTCTTTTGATTTGGTTTGGTTTCTTGTGTAAACAAAAATTACAAATTTAATAAATGCAAAATTACAACATCCCACCTACAGGCATCATTAATTAGCTATATGGAGACATGCTTCAGGGCTTCACTGAGAGATGGGGCAACTTCAAAACAACTGCCAGAATTGAAAGTGAAAGACTACATTCCACTCACAGACACTTTTCAAAAAGTTTTTTAAATTTATGTCTGGTTTGAAAATCCACCGGTGTGAGGAGTAAGTGATCTTTAAAACCTTTGTATCGAGTGTGTCTAGCCTTTAGCCATCCCATCTCTTCATTGTCCAGATATAGATGCAGTTTTCCAGTTCTAAATCATGTTCAACTAAAAAATTTTAAAGATTCTTAAAGAGGTTTTTCAAAAGTTTGGCTGTTCATAATACAACCTACCTGAGATTCAGCAAGAACCACACAAAAAAAAAGTTGTGATCCATAATTGTTGTTGTTTTTTTTTAGATATTTTTCAAATGGATTTGTGGAACAACAGAGCATACATGTAAAGCGTTGACCTGCCTGAAAGTCATGTTTGTAATGCATATAAGGATTTTGCAAAGAGTCAAGCAGAGACTACTCCCAATTTTTAACAAACCAACACTTTTCATAATACACTCCATAAAATGGTGCAACAGAGGGTTTTTCAAGTGATGCCAAAGAAGACTACTTTTGGTTCCTAAAGTACGTAAATATTGGTTCTGTGAGTATGTAATGTAAAGGTTCCTTCTAATTCTTTGAATGATTTATAAGTTATTTAAACCTTGACAGTTTTATGGAATCAAGGGAAGCTTGAGTCCACACTCTTGAGGCTCTCTGGTACCCAAGGCTATGCAGGCTAATCAAAGTGGTCAGTTCTCTTAGCACTTAAACTTATACTATAATGTTGTAGGAATGGCAGATCAAGAGCCTGTAAAGCAAGACGTAAGCAGCAGTGACAGTGGAGGGACCTAAAGTGGTGGGAAATGGCTACAATTGGGGAAAATTGTCCGTGGGGAATGTAATGGAAGCAGGAAGGAAAAATAATACTAAAGGTGCTTTACCTCCCTACTACCTCTCCCCACACCGCCTATGAGTCAAGACATTAAAAACACACACTGTTCTCCAATTACTGGTTTCAACTACAGCCTGCGATAAATACAGTGGCGCTAATAACATTTCAAGAAATAGCCCAGCACCTGTGCGTCCATTACTTCATGTCTTACCTTGAAGTACTGGAACGTGCGATTCCTTTGTTTACACCTCTCCGAAAATGACCCCAGGGTTCTGAAGAACAGGAAAAGGCCTTTTGTTTCCTCCACTCTGTAAAGCAATCATAAAATAGGTGGATTAGAACCTGTACACTTGGTTTGTCAAAATACATTCTTAATTTAGAATTAATATCCTAATAAAATTTACTCAGCAGAGTAAAATATGTGTAAACAGGTACAAAAATAAGGTGAATACATCATAAATAGCACAAAAACAATGCTTACTGATGTCTTTAGTTTTCAAAAAGAATAAAAAAAAGTTTCTGACCACAGAACATTTTCACTTTTTTACTGTGACCTGCATTTGTGGATTGCACAATGTCCAAAGGCTTCTGGAAGTGTTCTCGAGCACATGCAGGAATTTGATTTCCAGTACAGAATCATGTCTGTTTTTATTACAGTGCTGCCTGAGGACCTGAAGATCACCAGCATCCACTACAGACAGTCAGCCTTTGGTCCCTTGTGCAAAGGGCTTTCTCCAGATTCTCTGAAACTTTTGGATATTTTATGCTGTAGATGTTGGAATACCCCACCATTTATGCAAATTTAGATTAAAGAACATTTTTCTGAAATCGTTTCACAATTTTTAGAAGCAGATTACTGAGCCTCATATCTTTGACCAGATGAGACTGTGCATTTCTAAAATGCTATTTTTATACCCAAGTAATTTAGTTGAAAACTGCATCTATAGCAGCTGTTGTTTTTTAGAACAACTTACATTTCCAGTGTTTAGGCTGATGCTATCAAAAAAAAAAAAAGTTTTTCAAGAAATAGTAAAATGTCTCAATTTTGCCATCTGATATGTGATGTGTGTTCTATTTTGAATCTACAGAAAATGCAAATTATCTGCAAATCACTGCATTCTGTTTTTATTTGCATTTATTTACATTTCACCCAGAGTCCCAACTTTTTTGGAATTGGGGTTGCAAAAATCTACTGTAGAATAAGACTGAAAAAGCATAACGAAGTGCAGACCATGTAAGACAGTGAATGTTCCTGTATTCCATCTACAGATCTTGTTGGAAATACAACAGACATGGTGAGACTTTCATAGCTTTGCCCTGGGCCCAGGGCTGTGTGGCACAACACAGAACTTTCCCCAAATGTGGAGACTCCAGTCTGCGTGAAGTGAAATGCCATAAAGAACTGATGGAAAGTTTGTACTTTCTCAAGGATAAAGAGGAAAATCCAAGATAATGAAAGACAAACCAACCCAACAGCAACTTTTAGACAAACAGGAAAAGAAAGGTTCATTAATTCTTTCTTTATGATAAAAATTTAATTTAACCATAAAACAAATGGAGTGTAAAGCTATGAGTGTCAGCACTACCAATGCCAAGTTCAGGGAGCTAAGCTTGTGTGATCTGAAGAACACATATAAACAATAAATAGTTAAAGATGTTTTAAGATCTGAAGATGTTTTAATGAACACACAGTGATGCAAAACTAATATTTTATACTTTTTGTAAGAATGCTATTTGTAATTATTTCAATGTTAGTGTCTTACTGAGGAAATAAAGTCTTACAACCCAAATAACCATTTTAATTTCCACTGGTGCATTCACATAAACACAAAAAATTGACAAAAGTATTGCTTATTCATAGCAAATGAATCTCCTATTCATAGGAGTAACGGTCTCCACTGTACAGAAAAGACTTTAAATAGTTTTTGCACTGCTGTAAGGATTTGATTGCTTTCATTGACAAAGCCAGTCTTAATGAGGTAAAAAGCATTAGATGAAGTTCAATCAGCTTCATCATAACATTATATGTATGTAAAATGTAAACGTTTAACTGTACATTCTGAATAATTGGCAAGACAAACGACACACTTTAGATAATTAAGTGGACAGAACACATGTAGACCACATGTTCAGATGTAAATGCCTTAAATAAGTGAAATAGTTGTGGTTTCAGGCTTTCTGCTCTCTGAAAGAGTCCCGACCCATTCGCTGAAATCACTTCTGTTTGTGGTCCCTGGTGTTTTCAAAACTGGTTCTATTCAACTTTACATGGAACATAATCATTACAAAATGCCCTTTCTTCAGACATAAAAATACACAGACTACTCCGACTTGTGTGAGAATCATTATCTCCAGGATTTTTCCACCTCTCGAGTGCCAGGACAGAATCTCAGACCAGACAATATAATCCAGATGTGCGTCCAAAGTCTAGAAAGTTGCTTTTACATAAGAAATGAAGAGAAAAGAATACTGTAGTTTTTTGTTTTATATCCAATGTGTTTAAGGCTGAAAGGCATCCTTCAGCTGAATGGATCATCTGCTTTCTGCAAGAGTTTACAGAAGGTATTTATGCCTTAAACAAATAAAGAACCCTCAAAGATGTTCCCACTCTTAATAAGTGTTTTGATTCAGATGATGCTAATGGTCATGAAAACAGCTTTCACTGTATCATATTCCATTTAAACTGGCTAAGCATTACCGCAGTGTTTCCATATTTCAGAGAATGTCACTTTCAGGAAAACCAGTGTTGTAAGAAGTACTGAGAAATTCCAGTTTTGAAGGACACGAATGGTTAAAGTCAGAGCAAACATTTGAATCCAACATCTGCAGCCAAGACTGACAGTTACTTTACTGCTGTCCATCCCTCACACCACTGTAGAGAATCACTGCTGCGTTTCTCAAACTGGATCAAACCAGCCCACTAGGTTTAGTATAAAAAATAGATACACAGACTTTAATGTCAATTAGAACCTTGATATAAGTGCGACCAAAAAATGTTGGTCACAAAGCAGCTTCACAGATACAGATACCTTAAAATATTTAGTCTTTATTACAATAAGAAAAACCATAAATGAGCTGCTCACTGAATTTACCATCAATATTCAGAAACACGTCTGGGGTCTCAGGCTCTACTCATGGAGTCTAGTATTATTTATAGTTCTAATCAGATCAACAACTGGTTTGGTAGTTCAGTGCTTAATGATGGTAAATCAGGTAAGCAGTTGATGGAATTGAACACATCCACTGTGGGGCTGGCTGGGGGCATCCAGGAGAAATCTGGAACCCGCATTGTTCTTCAGACCAGCGCACAAGATCTCAATAACTTTCTTCAGAATGAAAAATTCTTGTGTTGCTTTCAAATGTATTTATGTTTATCTGAATCAGTTTGAAGGAAATCTGAGTTGTTTACAGTATAAGCACTTTTTATTATTAAGAGAAATAATTTATAATCATGATAAACCCTCCTATTATTTTTTATTGTCAGGAACAGCAATGGCGTTCCGGGGTTCATTTGTACCGGTGAATGGTTAATTATCCAAATGATGTCTGAAACCCAAAAAAAATCCTTACATGAGGGGAAATATTTTTTTACTAACTCCATTGCTAATTATTCTAGCAATATTTCCCTCTAACAGGTAGTGGTTTAATTAGGATAATTCACTCGTTTTTCATAAAAAAAAAAATACATGTTCAATCTTTTTTAATGTTTTACTACTTTGTTACATTTAAAAGACCAACGTATGAAACAATAGTTTTACATAATATTGAAACATAACATTGCAATGTTGTTTTAGTTTTTGCAGGGAGTGGTTGCTAATATGTGAGATGAACCATGTTCATATTTTATGTTGATTACATTTCGAACTGAAAAAATACTTTTAACTATTTTTCCTAGTTCCTAAACTTTAGGTGTTAAGGCTGTATATTATGTTTCTCGATTAACAGTTAAACGAATCTGGATGGCACGGTAGATGTGAAGATTGTTGCTGACCAAATGCATCTCTGTGTGTCTTCTACTATAGCTCCTCAGTACCTGTTTAGAGCAGTGTGGCAATGGCAGCTCTGGGAGTTCCTCTGAGTGTTATAAAGCACTGGGCCAGAGAAAAACACTAAAACATGATGGTGAAAGGTTTATAGGCTTAGAGGCGATCCACACATGGCCATGGCTGGTTGCAAAACACCACCACAGGCACGCACAGCTATTTACCAACAATGTAGCTACACCTGAGGGAGTTCAACTGTACCTGACCCACATTGCAGCCTGAGAACAGCCATTACCAGCCAAGGGCTCCACCATGAAGACAGCTCAACAAACTCAGGCTTTTAAAAAGGTAGCTGGCTTCATGTACGTTGTACTTTTAATGATTCATGCTACAATGGAAATTTGACATTTCACTGTACAACAAGCATCATGAACTAGCATTATGCACCTTGAAATTTGTCATATCCCTTGGAAGCTATAGAACGCTGCACTGGCCTGTGGGATATGCATGAGTTGTCCTGGACTGAATGTGGATGTGATTCAGACCTTACAAGTCCCTTATCTGTTTACATGGACAATTCTAGACAGACACATTACCACTCGTTGCACTGTCTATTTTGCATAGTGATGTTTTTAGTAGAGATGGAATGATCTATCGGCTATGCATTGGTACCAGACGATTTTCAGTCAAAATACGCAGGCAATTTCTAATCTCTTAATTAGCCAATCCAAATTGGCAGTTAAGGTTTGCGCTGCAGTGCTGTGCATGGATCACCATTGGGGCAGTTTGGTCACAAAAAAAAAAATTCCTCCAGAGGTGGATCACATCTGCAGATACTCGCATTCCTACAGGCTGAAGTGGATTACTCACACATAAGCAGCCACTCAGTCCTACAGGCTCAGCTTAGCTCAACTTAGAGTTAAATTCCCAATGTTTGCTTAGTGGCGGGTGTAATTAGGGGAATGTGTACCAAGTTTGCCTGGCATGTGTACTTAAAGTGGCATTTGGCCCCGCCCAAAATCGATATCAGCGATCGGCCGATCAGTGATCAAAATCTGGCCCAAAAATACTTATCGTTCCATCTGTAATTTTAAGCATGTATTGTTGGTACATACACAACATTGTGGGTGGTACGACTTCAGAAATCGAATGTCCCATCCATCTGGCACTCCCTATCAGCCTAGAGTTTAACCTCACTCACAAGCTACTACCACACAAGACAGGTTCAACGTTCATTGTCTCACTCTCCTCATATAAATAAATTAAACTGAAGCGTTCAGCATCACCTATTACACTCTGTATAACTTCGATAGTTTACTACCTCTTCCCAATCTAGCCTTTATTCAGCTGCAAGATGCTTGAATAGTAACACTTCACAGGGCTTTACGGTGAACTGAGTATCTCAGCATTCTTGCTTTCCGCGATCTAAATATAACTTTAATTTAATACTGTCAAAATGCTGTGCTTGTCTGGAGTGCTACAGAAGTGTCCAGAGTCTATGCATTCATGCGCGGTGCTGGCACCACTGTGCACTAATTATCTTACTTAAACTTATTTAACATTAGTTCACTAGTTTAATCCATCTTTCTTATTTTTGTCTTTCTCCTGTATCCCTCGTTTATTTTTTTTTGCAACTGCAATTCCATGACATTTAAAAAATTTGGAAGCAGTGGCAGCCCACAGCTGCAGAATGTGTGTTGAGAAAAACCTTATCAAACACTAAACAGATTTAGCCTACCTTGACAAAAATGCACATAAGTCTTTAAGCTCTGCACCATCCACAATAATGTTGAGGTCACTGATTTTCTTAAGGAAGGTCTCTCCATCCTGCAAATAGAGAGTTAATTAAAAACAGCACATAGAACAGAATGTAATGTCTTATTTCTTTAATTAAAAACGTTTTAATATAAATACTGTGGTCGAGCGTAAAATGCACTCAGAGAGATACCACAAGGGGCACTAGAGCAACAGCCTGTAGTCTTGTTTACATTTGCATGGTTGTTCTTATTACAGAGGTGGGCCAACATAGTGTTGACCAAGGACTCTTATTGATGTATCACAGCATTCAGTGACCCAGAATTGAACCCCATTCTTCCAGATAATAGCTCATTGGCAGGCAGTGCTGTTATCCACTGCACCACACCAACATCTTATCCTGCTGACAGGTGCTTTTTTCCCAGTCAATTGTCACATTGCATAATTTTTCAATAATTATTTATTTTATGGCATGACATATGTATTTGATTACCTACCAACCAGCCTAGTTAGTTTTTCTTTAAGAAACCATACTATTCCCCTACAGACCTGCACAAGGCTGGGATGGGCTACAAGAAAATAGGCAAGCAACTTGCTGAGATGACGTGGGGTTAATTAGGATAATTAAAAAGGATAATTAGGCGAAAGGTCAGAAATCAGCACAGAACTACACTGGAGGACCTGGTCAATGACCTGAAGAGAGCTAGATGCACAGTATCAAAGATTACCATCATGCCACTATGCCATTATGGATTAAAATACTGCAGGACACACAAGGTCCCCCTGCTCATTTCAGCACAAGTCCAGGCCTGTTCAGATCATCAGATGATCATTAGTGAACATCAGAGGAGACATGGGAAAAGGTCATGTGATCAGATACAGTGGTATGAAAAGGTTTGGGCACCCCTGATAGTTTTCATGATTTTCCCTTATTTTAGTTAAATATCATTTAGCAACACAGTAATATCTGAGAAGTGAAATGAAGTTTATAGGATTTACAGAAAGTGTGCAATAATTCTCTCTAATTTAGGCAGGTGCATAAACATATTCACCCTTGTCATTTTATTAATCTGAATACCTTTAGCACTGATTATTGGAACACAAAATGTGTTCAGTAAGTGCATTGACCCTTGACCTACATACACAGGTGAATCTACTTATGAGAAAGGGTTAAAGTAGACAATTGCAAGTTTCAGAAGAGAGGCAACATGGGAGCCTTAAAACAACTCTCAAATGACCTGAATATATAAGATTGTTCAACATCATGAGGAAGGGGAAGGATACAAAAAGCTCAGAGATTTCATTAGTTTCCAAGGTGAGGAAATGAAAGAGCACAGGCACAGTTCTAGTCTCAGATAAATCTCAGATAAGCAGAGGAGAAGGATGGTGAGAACAGTCATAGTCAACCCACAGACCAACTCTAGAATATCATCTTGCTGCAGATGGTGTCACTGTGCATCGTTCAACTATTCAGCACACTTTACACAAGGAGAGGCTGTATGGGAGAGTAATGCAGAAGAAGCCTTTTCTGAGCACACGCCACAAACAGAGTCGCTTGAGGTATGCTAAAGCTAAAGCACATTTGTACAAACCAGTTTAATTTTAGAATAAGGTGCTGTGGACTGATGAAACTAAAATTGAGCTATTTGGAGGGTGCTACCCACAGTAAAATTTAGTGGTAGTTTCATCATGATGTGGGGTTGTGTGATCAGTGCAGGTACTGGGAATCTTGTTAAAGTTGAGGGTCACATGGATTTCTGTCAATATCAGCAGATTCTTGAGAACAATGTTCATGAATCAGTGAGAAAGTTGAAGTTGCGCCGGGGCTGGATACTTCAACAAGACAACGACCCTAAACACTGCTCAAAATCTACTAAAGCATTCATGCAGAGAAATAAGTAGAACGTTCTGGAATGATCATCTCAGTCCCCAGACCTGAATATTATTGAAAATTTGCGGTGTGATTTAAAGCGGGCTGTTCATGCTCGGAAACCACTCATTGACTCATCTACTAATTATTAATTTAATTTGTCTGTTGTGGCCCAAATGTATGCACCTGACTAATTTTGTTTAAAGAATAGTTGCATACTTACTGTAAATCCTATAAACATTATGTCATTTCTCAAATGTCACTGTGTCCATCTGCTATATGATATATTTAACTGAAATTGCTGATCCGAACAAACCAATAATTTATAAAGGGTTCATGAAATCATGAAAATTATCAGGGGTGCCCAAACTTTTCCTGAACACTGCAAGACCAAAATAGAGCTTTTTGCTATTAACTCCGCTCGCCGTGTTTGGAGGAAGAATAAGGATGAGTACAACCCCAAGAACACCGTCCCAACCTAAAAGCATGAGGGTGAAAACATCATATTTTGGGGGAGCTGACTGCACTGCATTGAAGGGAGGATAGATAGTGTCATATATTGCAAAATTTTGTCCAACAACCTCCTTTCCTCAGTAAGAGAACTGACCATGGGTCAAGAGTCGTCATCATGACAGTGACCCGAAACACACAGCCAGGGCAACTAAGGAAGGGCTCCATAAGGGGCATTTAAAGATCCTGGAGTGGTCTAGCCAGTCTCCAGACCCAAACCCAATATAATACAAAATTCCTCCTGCAGTGTGTGCAAATTTGGTCAAGAACTACATGGAACGTCTGACCTCTGTAATTGCAAATAAACGTTTCTGTACCACACGTTTTTCCATTGTATCAAATACTTCTTTAATGCAATAAAACGCAAATTAATTCATTTCTACAAATATAAATGTATAGAGGCCTGCAAAATAAATACCTTATAAGTATTTCACCACTGTCAAATTTTCTCACAGTCAGTGTGAGGGTAAAGGGGATATGCATATCAATGCACTAAATCAACCATCAATAGAGAATGCAAAGAAAGTCAGACTCAGCATAGTTTAGAAGAAGTGGTGGGTTAAAAATAAAAAAGCTCTATAATGATGGATATTCACCATTGCTAAGTAGTATCTATTTAAAAAGACGGCTAAGCACTGTATATTTACATAAACATGTATAAGCCTTAACAAAATGAATATACTTATCTGAACCTAGCAAAACACTAAACTTGCACCAGCAGCATAAAGAAAGTTTAAACAGCTCAGTGAAGATATTCTAGTGCAGGGTCAGTGTAACTCATATATATATATATTCCAGACTCTCTGCTATGAAATTACAGAGAACAAAGATGACCTGTTAAAATCATTATATGGTAGCAAGTGAGTAAACTCTAGTCTTAAAGGTTCCAGCCAAAAAAAAAAGACCATTTAAGTGGTATGGTTGTGTTAAAGTGCCCTCTAGTGGCGAGTAAAGATTTTAAGCTTGTCATTTAAAATGATAATGGCTGATATTGTGCTGCCATCGCCTGTCCAGAGTGAGTAACATTCCTAACATAACTAATGTTGTTTTCTCAAGATAACAACAAACACGAACCACTTTTGTCAACTTAAATCTGCTGTGCTTAGAAGAAGACAGTACAGAAAATCACAATTAACACATGTCTAGATATGTACATGCAAGTAATAATAGTGTAATTTTTTTACAAATTATTTTACCTGGATCTCAGTCAAAGCAAACTCAGCTTGGAAGGAAAGAAAGCAGCAGTGGCCAGTAAGTCTGTATTGTTGTACGTTTTTCCTTTCAGCTAAATGAAAATAGAAAATGATACATAAACAATGTAAACAATTAAAGAATTAACTGTAAGGAAATTTATGAATAAAAAAACGAAATGTAAATATGGAACCGGCCTTAAGCCATAGAACCAAATCCTTACTCACTCGGAAATATTACATAATAAATGTATGGCAATAAAGTAATGCCAAATTAATCAGTTTGGCAAAAAATAAGAAAAAAAAAACTCTCTTTCATGTATACACACATTTAAACATACAGTGAGTTCTTACTTTTCGTCACTGTCTTCACAAAACACTCTGAGAGGGATATTCCACTGATTTCTGTCTGCCTTCTAAGGTCCTTCTCCAAATTGCTGATTTCTGTTATGAGCTTTGAAACATCTTTTTTCAGCATCACGTTTCCTTTTTCCACTTTGTTGCTGAGATTTCGCCTAGAAAAGGTTACGAGGGAAACACACTATTAGGATGATTTCTGAATTATCGTGTGCTTTCTCCACAGTTTATAAAGGTATAAAATGTTGACGACCAGGACATTAAAATGACATTAGAAGAAACGAAAAAAAAAACGTACACAAGACCCTGCAGGGCCTCTCCATTTTGAAGTGAAATAGCTCGCACACAGGCTTCTTGCTCAGCTTCATAGGCTTTTATCTCTCGCTGCAGGAGTTTTATTTCCTCTTCAAGTTTTTGCTCCAGGGTTCCCATGACCTAATGGAGACCACATATGACAATAGTTTAATGTTTTCAGTTTAACATACTTCAGCATATATACTTTGTTACAGTATCCGCATACAATTTAGAATTTTTAATTTTTAATAAATTGGTCGAATACATAAGTGTATTTCACGTTGTATTAAAACTTCAACCCACAATTTGATACTCAACTGATGATTATTTAAATAAGCTACTTTTGGTATTGACACAAAAGTGTTTAAAAAGTTTTAAGCATGTCTCAGACAATAGATTAAGCCTAGCTAAGGTTTGTGGCACCTGTTATATCATTGTAACCACCTAAGATATCATAGCAACAACCTAGCAATAGCCCAGCATCTAGAAGTGGAAACCACCAAAGCTGTGCAACCACCCGCACCCACCAGACTGATCACATGGTTGGAATTCTCTTCTATTTGAAGTAAAAGGAAAAACAGCTGTTGGTCTGTTTCCTAGAAAAATGTTTCCTAAAAATATGTTTGCATGGTTTTATTGCAAAATAATAATTAATAGCAAAATGTCTTGGTAAACTTTGGAATTCATTTTTCACATGATGACGGCAATCCGTCCAGACCCTGAGGCAGCAAAGCAGCCCTAAACCATGATGCCCCTTCACAATATTTCACAGTTGGGATGAGGTTTTGATAATGGTGTTTTCTACACACATATTGTTAGGAAGAGTAGCAACAGTGCTGAACTTCCTCAATTTGTAGACTGTCTGTCTTACCGTGGACATGTGAACATAATCAACAACAAGGCTTTTAAAGATATTTTTGTAACCCTTTCCAGCTTCATAAAAGTCAACAATTCTTGAGCGTAGGTCTTCTGAGAGCTCTTTTGTGTAAGGCATGATTCACATCAAGCAATGCTTCTTAAGAACAGCAAACGCAAAACTGGTTTGTGTTTAATTTCATGTATATATGTGTGTTCTATTAATTACTTACACTTTGTTTTGTGAGAAAGATCTTTTTATATCATTCACCTGCCCAGAGAATGCAGATAAAAAAAAATAGCAATTTGTCTAAATCTGTCAAATTTACATTAGGAAATATTGGTATTGATTAATGTGTATTGCCCCTCCCTGATAGCAGACTACTCCGATCCGGATCCGTTTTACCTCCGGCAGATCCGCGCTACAGTCAGGTCTGTTTAGTGGATCTGGTCCGGCTTCACTCCGGGTTCGGGTTATGATTGTGACTCACGTTCAGATCCGTTTTACTGACGGTAAATCCGCATAACAGTCCGTCTCATTTCACGCCTTCCATATGACTTCGGCACGGAGTCAGATACCAGATGTGAGTTCAGTGTCAGTTCAGTGTCGTTTTGCGGATCCGGGCCGCATCGGCGGAGCGGCACAGGAGCGGGAGAAATTCAAACTCAGCGCGAGGACCAACTGACATCTGCTGAATCTGCGCTTCAGGTGAGTTAACTAGCTAACTAGCTATCAGCGTCATTTAATTACATGTATTGCTCATTTTTAATCTTGTATATGCTAAAGTTGATTTATCACGTGTATGTTGGATAATATCAATTGTTTTTTTGTGTATTTAATGTTAATTGTTGTCAATTTGTAGGCAAAATTGACAAAAAGCTTCAGTTAACGATACCAGTTAGTTATGCTAGTATTAGCTAGTATAACTAGCTAAGCTAACCAGGCTAACTAGCTGTAATAAACGCTGTTAACTCATTTTGCTCGAGTAACACACCTTTTTTTTTATTAAAATAAACAACTTTAGTTATTCTTAGAACCTTAAATAGTTGTGTTTGGGCTTAATTATAATAAAGCTCGTCAGACGTTTTCCTGCTCCACCTTAAATCGTGCAGCAATGGCTTACTGACATTGACATATTTAAGCACTGTTTAAGGTGGAGTGGGAAATACAAAGAACCTGGCCAAAAGTAAAAAAAAAAGAAAAGAAAAAAAAGTAATTATAAACTTTATAATTTGTTATAAACACAACTAAGTTACTGTCAATAAAAATATGAGGCTGCATTTAACTTATTATTTTCCAGCATAAACTTTTCCATTCCACCTTAAATTTATTCTCACGTCGTGGCGCACGAAGGAGCTGGCCAGTGTCCATATCAGCAAAATGTGAATCTTTAGAATAATAATTGGGTAATATTTGCTAGCCTAAATCAGCATATGTGTAGTAATATTAAACAATATCTGTTCTGATTTCAACTTAAAAACACCTGTTCAAAGTTACTACAATATATTAATTATATGCATTTGATTAGTAGGGCTGCTGAGGGCTGGGGACCTGCCAGATAAGGTGAGATACAATTATTTTAGCTAATAAAATGTATGTTTACAGGTTGGATCCACCTAATGCATTTTATGTTTAATATTATGGTAGTCTTGTTTGTTATACAACATATATTATGTTAATAGTTTATTATTAACTAACATGTTTTATGTCGCTAACACACTGCTAAGTCAAACTAACTTGTTTATTATAATATTGTGTTGTATTGCAGTACATTTTTAACATTGGGGGAATATAATAAAAAAGGGCATATTAACTTACAATACTGAATGTAATTTTGTTTTGTTTGTTTTTTAGGTGTAATCATTTACCCATCAAATCACCTAACAAGGTAATTAATTCTATTTTCCAGCAGTTCTGTAATTAATTTTGACTTTAAGTCTGTTGATACACGTTTGATTTGATATGTTTGCTCTTAATGTAGCATTTATCCACTTTCTTATTTTAATTGTTTGTTGTGCCACTGCACTAAAAACTTTAAGGGACACTGTAAGATTTTCTTGATTAATTTATATACATTTTTAAAGAAGTAAATTTACAACCATAAAAATTAGTGTTCCACTCCATTGAGCTGTAATATACAGAATAAAAGTGCCCTGCTATCAGAACTTTCTCAGCCTCGTTTCAACACCGGAGGTCAGATCAGACATGAGAGGAATATTATTCATTGTATTACACCTCAATGGAGTGAAACAGTGATTTTGAAGTTCAGAATAGCTTTTAAGTTTGTGTTTTGTTTTCTGTCTGCGCTTGCTGCATCTCCCCCTCGCAGGATGAGCCTGGATCCTAACAGTACTTGATGCACTGAGCAGTGACATTATACATAGAGTAGTTAAGGTAAGAAATATACATTTCTTTCCTTTTAAAACATTTGTGTTGTTACGTATAATAACAATTACATCAGGCGTTATCAGATCGAGGTTCAAATTATCAAATCAAATTGTTGGCGGGGACCATTTAAAAAAATCACTGGATATTGGTGTCCGTGCTAACTCTATACCCTTGAGTAAAGTAACCAAGTACTAATACTTCATTACTTTTCATCCCTTTGCTTTATCTTAAATGATTGCCACCTTTTGAACTAAAATAATTCCTAATCAGTTGTCTATTCCTGACTAGAAAACTAAAAATAACAGTTTTAAATGTTTTGCTTTTTTTTAAGCTGGAGAGAACTACTGCAGGATTTCTCCAGTCTCACTGTAATTACACATGGTCACCATGACACACTAAATAGGACAGGGGTGTTTTTCCTGAAAGTGATCAATCTTAGCGAATAACAAACAAACTAACGCATGACGTGAGAAAAGAACGAGCCAGTTCTTCAAGTGTTTCCCATAGAGCTTTGCAAAAAGTTCAAAGAGCGTCTTTGTTGACTCCTCCCCTTTGCAATTCCTGTAAATCCTGTATTTCCTTGGGAATTCCATATAAGTGTGTGTATGGTGCAGTAACGACTGGGTTACAGAATGCACAGACTTGGAGTCTGCACACTTGCTAAGACCGTGACCATCACCAGTTGTCTGCAGGAAACCACCTGTAGCATAAAATCAGTGGGCAGTTAGGTGGTACATGGTGGAACTCTGTGGAACTGAGTTGACCTAGAGCAGGGATGGGCAACTTCCATGATGGAGAGGGCCACATTTTTTTCAGCATGACCATTGGAGGGCCACATGACCTCGCACTTCAAATAATTGAATATGAAAAACGCTACAAATGATTTTCAATAAGAACAAATTTTATATGAATTTATATCTGTATGTTTACAGCGCCAACATTTATTAACAACTATTTTCTGCATATTAATGCATTTTAATACGGCAAAAGACAAACCATTTGCTTAAAAAAGTGCAAAAAGGAAGTCCTTCATATCAAAGAACAAAAAGTTTGCTTAAAAAACTGATTGCAAATACAGTAGTTCCTTTGTGTAAAATAAGTTCATTATAACAAGTCCTTCATAAGCAACATAGACAAAACATTTGCTTATAAAAGTGCAAAAGGCATTTGAACTTATTTATAACAAAGAACAAAAAAGATTTAAAAACTGATTGCAAATAGCTCATTCAATAATAGCAGAAAACTAGACCACAGAGCGCCCGTGCCCGCTATTGTTTGGCAGCGGCGCGCCCTCTAGCGGTCAAAAGTAGAATTACATTATTTTTTTTATTATTATTTTTTTTTTATTATGAAATTATGAAATTATTTTTGATCTATTCGCGGGCCGCACTGAGTGATGACGAGGGCCGTGTGCGGCCCCCGGGCCGCCAGTTGCCCATCCCTGACCTAGAGGCACACATATATACAGTGAGGAAAATGAACACCCTGCGACTTTGCAAGTTCTCTCACTTATAAATCATTGAGGGGTCTGACATTTTCATCTTTGGTGCATGTCCACCGTGAGAGACATAATAAAAATCCGGAAATCACGATTTATGATTTTTTTAAAATAATTTATTTAATTTACAACTTTCTCAGCAGGATTTGGTATCCGCAAAATGGTTCGAGGTCCTCAGCCCTCGCCTCCCCCAGCACAGAGGAAAACTACCAAGGGCGGTACTCTCATTATAGGAGATTCAATTGTTAGACATTTAAAAGTATCTAAGAGTAATGGCACAATTTCATGTCTTCCAGATGCTTGCATGCTGGTAGTCGGCAAGCGGCTCCCTGGGGCGCATTGCCAAAGCAGGAACCCCGGCACCATCGCCCTCCACGTGGGGATGAGCTTTCGGGAGCGACCGGCCCCGTTCCACAGAGACAGGCTTCTCTCTGTGAACATCGAGGCGGTGCTACGCTGAGACTGACTGTCTCTACCCAGTCACACCAGCCAAGTAGGTTTGTTTGCTGGTATTTCTGCTTGTACTATTTGTATGTCAATTCTTCATAATAGTGTAAATAAAACACGTTATCAAAATAGCTGGAAAATCTGTTTTAACAACTCCATTAGAATTAATACAAACTCGTCTGTCCTTCTGAGTTACAGCAACAACCACATTAAATCGGGGCTGTTAAATATAAGATCGCTGGCACCTAAATCAGTTACTGTAGGTTAAATTATCATTGACAATGCACTCTCTATGAGACATGGGTTAAAACTGATGGATATTTAGCTCTAAATGAGTCCACTTCCCCCAGGTTCTAGCTATTTCATCTACCCATGCAGGACTGGTCAGGGTGGTGGTGTAGTCGTCAGTTATAGGAATAAATCAAAATACAGAGTTTGAAGCTAAGTCATTTGAACTGTTTAACCTTATAGTCGCAGGCCCATCTACTGCCACCAAAACCCAACATTCATTCCTGCTGATAACTATGTACCGTCCTCCAGGACCATATGCAAAATTCACTAAGAAATTCAGTATATTTTTTAGCTGCAGTAGCTCTCAACTCTGACAGAGTTATCATTGTTGGTGACTTTAATATCTATTTTGAAAAGAAACAGGGCCCACTGAGAATAGCATTTAAATCAATTTTGGATGCATTAGCCTTCAATGAGAATGTAATGGGCCCACCTACTGATGTACTGACTCAACTTTTTTTTCATTTGGTGATCGTTTTGGCTATGTTGCAGCCAGGGGAATGCATTTTTGCAGAAAACCTGCTTTTTCATAAATTTTTTTAAATCTAATGTCTTTTACTCTCACGTCATTCATACTCTCTGGACGCATTTTGCACTCTCTGGACATGTTCATGGCAAAAATGTACACACACCTACAAACTGCTCTTAAATCATTATACATCAATATTGTTTTGCTTTTTTTTTTTCATAAATCAGGATTTTAACCATTTAAATAACTGTTTAATAATTTTATACAGTAATACAGTAAAAATGTGTTTTCAATGGAAGTCAATGGGGCATTTTTGGCCACGAAGGTGTTCAGAGGGAGTATTTGACACTACATAAAAAAATTCTACCAATGCCCCATACATCTAATATTTATTATATGAGAAATAGTACAACTTTTGTGGGGGTTTTTAATGAATAATTAATCATGAATGTAATTAAACTGTCAATTAAAGGGTTAAAATCCTGGAATGTATTAAATATTTGATCATTTTGATCAGGGCTGGATTTGATTAAGTGATTTATGAACAAATAGCAAAAAAAAATGTATATGAGTATTTTATTGCTGATTTTGTGCATGTACATTTTTGGCAACAAAGGTGTCCAGAGGGTGCAAAATTTAAATCTGGCACTACGTAAAAAAATAATAATGCAATCAAATCAATTTTGTTGCTAATCTTTTACATGTCCAAGACTCTAATAGTCACCAATGCCTCATTTGTCTGATGTTTGTTTTGTGGAAAATAATTTTTGTGTTTTTTTTTTGCCAAAATACAACAATAGTTAAAATATTTAAACTGTCATTTAAAGGGTTAAAATCCTGAAAATTATTTAATGTTTGGTAGTTTTGGGTAGAACGGAAGTTGATTAAGTGATTTTATGAAAAAAAAAAGTTTATTTATGTAAAAAAAAAATATATTGATGTATAATGATTTAAGAGCATTTTTTTAGGTGCTTGTACATTTTTACCACAAACGTGTCCAGAGGGTGCAAAATTTGAAGGGGGCTTGAGGGTTAACCTGAACATTTATCACCTGGCCGCTTTATTAGCAAAAACACAATTACAACTGCAACAACAAATGCATTTATCAAAAAGCGCTGACTTATATTCTATTGTAAATAAAATACAATATAATTTTAAGTACGAGTTAACAAAGTTCTTAGCCTTACAAAGCTTTTGGGAAATGCACCCCAAAGCTATAAGTGCACTTTTTATTTATCTTTCTTTTAATTTTGGGTGCATAATTCCAGTAAAATGGTAATTATTTATTATGTGAAATGGTATAAATGAAAATTAGCTAGCCCCTATTAAATACAGCTGTGACATTTATATATCTTTTAGAAATTTGGTCAAATGAAAAACACTTGTCATTTTAGTACGCTATATTCATTTCTAGCCACTTCTTTTCTGCTGTTTCTGAAATAAAATATTTTCTTATTTTGTCTTTTTTATAGGCTGCACTGTAGTGGTGTTAAGTGTCCAAGAATGCTCTCATCAGTGGAGGCACAGCTGGCTGCAAAAAACGTCTGTGTCTGCATGTTTATATTATGTGAATTAAAAATGGTTTTATTATTAAAATAATTGTATTAATGCCTGTTGATTTATAAATTGTTTAATTGAAATCAAATTTTATTTAAGTAGCTTAATTAAGTATTGCATTTATAACTGATGGTATTTTATTTAATTAGCTTAAGTATTGCATTTATAAGTGATGGTATTTTATTTTAATTAGCTTAAGTATTGCATTTATAAGTGATGGTATTTTATTTTAATTAGCTTAAGTATTGCATTTATAAGTGATGGTATTTTATTTTAATTAGCTTAAGTATTGCATTTATAAGTGATGGTATTTTATTGAATTAGCTTAATTAATATTGCATTTATAAGTGATGATATTTTATATAATTAGCTTAATTAAGTATTGCATTTATAAGTGATGGTATTTTATTTTAATTAGCTTAAGTATTGCATTTATAAGTGATGGTATTTTATTTTAATTAGCTTAAGTATTGCATTTATAAGTGATGGTATTTTATTGAATTAGCTTAATTAATATTGCATTTATAAGTGATGATATTTTATATAATTAGCTTAATTAATATTGCATTTATAAGTGATGATATTTTATATAATTAGCTTAATTAAGTATTGCATTTATAACTGATGGTATTTTATTTAATTAGCTTAATTAAGTATTGCATTTATAACTGATGGTACTTTCATTAATTAGCTCAATTAAGTATTGCATATATAAGTTATGGTATTTTATTTAATTAGCTTAATTAAGTATTGCATTTATAATTATTGTATTTCATTTAGCTAACCTAATTAAGGATTGCATTTACAACTAATGTTTTTTTATTATATTATTTAAATATTGCATTTGTAATTTAATGTACTGTATTAAACTTTTTTAATTTATCAATGTAAAAAAGAAGTCAAATAGCTTAGTGCTCTTTCTTTACTACTTTTATTTTGAAATATGTCATTATAATCATTAATAAGTAGGCTGGGGAACGTGAAAAGGCCGTGGCTTGGCCGTAGCTAATACGGAACTAATCCGGGGCTGATCCAGATCTGTAACGGACCTGTTCCAGCGAGTGTAACGGTAAGCGGATCCGGCGCGGATCCGGCCCATATTCGGTCTAAAGGAACACCTGAAACGCTTGGTCTGGACTGGTGCTGGCCCAGTATCTTTTTGACTCCGTAAAACGGATCCGTGACGGTTTTGGCCCGTTGTGCATCTGGACCCCGGCCCAGAACCGTTTTACGGATCCGGCGCGGAACTTGTGATAGACTCGGCCCGGATCCGGCCAGAATGCTTTTTGCTATCTGGGCTGTTACTTAAATAAATCAAATCAAATCAAAACCTACGTTTTGTGTTTAGAAAATGCCATTTAATAAAAAACAAAAATCTGCATTTTTTGCCCTTTTTTCATTTTTGTCATTATTGTCATTTTTGGTTACTGGTATAATAATAAAACAGTATAACAATGTATATAACACATTTTAAAGACAAGGTGAACTTTAATTAATAGGATTATTCAATTTCAGAACATTCAGTTTCACAATTTGATGCTACAGCCAACAGCTACATTTTGTATTGATACAGAAGAGTTCAAATAAATATTGTTTTTGTATTCCTTAGACAATGTTCAAAACCTAAAATTTAGTTTTCTTAACATTCAATTTCCAGGTCAGCAAAGATTATTAAACTCATATATATTCTGTCAATAGTGGCAGGTCTAAAATGACTTAATAAAATCTCTGACTCTGACTTACACTGTAACGCCTGTAAACGCTGCTGCCTTTTTAAGATACAGTTCTTTTATTTAATATATAACTGCACATTAACTAAAGTAGTTAGTTAGCTAGTTCTAGCCTCATTCGGGTGTATCGGCATCTGTATTGAAACAGAGCTTTATGAATAATATCGGACCCAGACCTCCCAAATCAGCCCATCCTGAGCTTTATTATTTATTTTAGTAAATAAATAGATAGTAAACTAAGTTATTCAGAGTTAGCAAATCGTATTCAGGGTTTTATGCAAAGTTAAGATAATGTATTACTTACCGTTGAAAGAGGACGCAGAGAAAACCATATAAAACTAAATATAATTTTAGTTTCTTCTCTCTGTGACTCTGACAGGTTAGCTATGCTAAGCTAATCTAGCTGCGGTTTGTCTAACTGGCTCTGTTGCTTTGACTGGGTTCTTAGCTAACTAGCAAACCTAGCTAGCAGCCCAGCTAACACAAAAACAGCAAAGCCGACAAGCTGAAAAAACCCGATTTGATGTATCATAAAACTAAATAACAGTCGTTAAACAGTTCAGCTTTGATTTAACGTTACCTGCTTTGTTTTCTTCACTGTTCACACAAAACAGCGAATCCAGGATTATTTTATCCGGACAGGTTAAAATTCGCGCCACAGCAGGTCAGACCAAAAAATCTTTGATAGAGGAGAGAAAACCCACAGCAGTACAGCAGAAACCTAACTTCCCCCCTGGTTTATCACACCACCAGGGGCGCTCCCGAGTCAGTCCACACTGAATTGTGTGGCGCAAATGAGCAAAATCATATTTTTTTAAATGTTCAGTCATTTTTATATTGAACATTTTACTAATTTCCTCAACACAGAACAACTTCAAATGTTTCAGAACTGCAGACATCATTTTTAAAGCTTTTAAACTCCAGTGACAAACCTTTTTAAACTGCTCTGGCTGTATCTCCAGCAGAGGGGCATCTCATTAATTCATTAATTCATTCATTCATATTCTGCAGTATACACCCTGGACAGGCCGCCAATCGATCGCAGGGCAGGAGGGGCATCTCACGATACAAAAATATTACAATAAACTGATCACAATAACGATTCCCAATAAATTGCAAGACTTCTATAATAATTTATGGTATATATGTAAACCGATGAGGATAAATACTCCTAAATCAGTAAATTCCAGGACTTTTGTCTTAGGGCAGTGGGTCTTAAACTGTAGTAGGTGTACCACTGGTGGTACGCAGAGCATTTCAGGGTGGTACACCTTCAGAAAATATAATGCATGCACAAAAATATTAACTACAACTTTTCGACCTTTAGTTTTCACAACATCAGGTTTGTTTGTGTTTAGTGTTTAACCTGTTCTTTCAATTCAGTTCTTTACAGTTTCATAGAACCCTGTGGAACTCCACAATTCATAGAAGTTTCTGTATTAGTAATAATATCACAATAATTAGCCTAGTGTTTAAGGGGTGTCATGTAGACTCTCTGTAGTTCTCTAAATTCTCTCACAGTCCTGTTATTTCATTTTCTCTCTCAAGCTTTCGTAGGCATACTGCATTTACAAGGAACGATAATCAATCATTTGCAGATGGCAAATTAGGTAATGCCAACACAGTAACTCCAGTAGGTGGTAATTAAAGTTTTTATTTTGATCATGGGAGGTACATTGCTTTAAAGGTTTGGGAACATGTCTTAGGGCATTTTTAAACCTAAATTGCTGGAATGTCTAGTGCATATAGGTTTGTGTCTTTGTTAAATTGTGTACATTTGGTCCGGTTAGTTCCGTCCAAGATTCCAAATCATCTAGTAAAGTATTTACACACTGCAGATTAAATGGACTATGGTTCAGTATATCCAGGCTGAGACAACCTCTTTTGGTCAGATCAAGCTCTGGTCCTTTGGTCCGGACTGTGGTTTACAGCCCCTTCCACACCTGCTACTTGGTGAAAGTCTGGACCAAACTATGCATTTGTGAATGCACCCTGTCAGTTTTAAAAAGGAAACAAGGTTCTAATAGGGGAATGGCAAATCTTAGAGAGAAGCAGCACTTGACTGTTGCTCAATTTTTGCATGTCATTCGGAAATCAAGGTGCCAGAGTCTGGAGGAAGACTGGGGAGAAGGACATGCCAAAATGCCTGAAGTCCAGTGTCAAGTACCCACAGTCAGTGATGGTCTGGGGTGCCATGTCAGCTGCTGGTGTTGGTCCTCTGTGTTTTATCAAGGGCAGGGTCAACGCAGCTAGCTATCAGGAGATTTTGGAGCACTATTATTGTTTAGTATTGAGTTATGAAGTATTATTAAGTATTATTAAGTATTGAGTGCATAACTGAACATAATTATTTTAAGGTTGACTTTTTTTGTATTAAAAACTCTTTTCTTTTATTGGTCGGATGAAATATGCACATTTTTTGAGATTTTTGTTTTTTCTTTACTTTTTATCATCAATATTAAACAATTAAAGGCTTGAACTACTTCAGTTCTGTGTAATAAATCTAAAATATATGAAAGTCTAATGTTTATCAGTACATTACAGAAAATATTGTACTTTATCACAATATGCTATTTTTTTAGAAGGACCTGTATAACAAGCAAGTGCCCAATAGTAGTATTGCTAGTTTCTTTACTGCCTAAAAAAATAAAACTATTTACGGGTTTATTTGATTTTTTCTTACAATACTTTATTACATTATTTAAAATGAAAAGAATATCCTGGGCAATGGGTTATTAATTTTTATTTGAGTTTTTAGCCGATTAGCTGTATTCAACCCTTTTCATTCAGGGCTAACTCGCGGGCGCCCTCTATCGGCTTGCGGTCATTTTCTGTTATAAAGAATTCCTTTCTGTATAGTGGGAATAGTGAGCAGGCTCTCCGTAAACCAGCTCTGATCAAACCACACAGAGCCAGTCCCAGCTCGGGTAAAACCAGTGTTTTGGATAGATGTGCAAAACCTTATTGAATTGAGAGTGTGATATAGACTGATATATACATATTTGATGTTTTTGAATGTTTTATATTAGAGGTGACAAAGTGAAATGGTCTCTCTTAAAACTTAACTAACCTTATTAAAAATACATTCTGCTTATAGAACATTTAAATAAAAAAGGCATTAGAAACAATTGATATATATACCAAATAATATTAGGGGTGGGCAATATTGTAAAAAGAAAATCTCAATATTCTTTAAATATATGAGCGATTCTTGATTACTACATATATTTTTAGTTTCTACATAACAAATTATTCTTTTTATTTAGACAAATGGAAACATTTAAAGGGATATAAAGGCTATTGTTTACCTTACATTAAATAAAAAAATATTTGTTGACGACTAATAAACAGCATCCTTCAATATATTCCTTATATTCCGCTTTTATATATTTTTTTATTTTGTTATATAAAAATAATTGCCTCATAATAAAGTTTTTTTTACATGTTTGTGATCTCCACCTCAATCTCCATTATCCCATTATGGTAATCGCATTAAAACAGTAATCTATTTATCAAATTAATTTGGTTATCTTCCAGCCCTAAATACAAGTAATAATAAAATTAATAATAAAATTAATAATAATAATAATAATAATAATAATAATAATAATAATAATAATAATAATAATAATAATTTTAATATAATAATAATTATTATTATTAATTTTATTATATATATATATATATATATATATATATATATATATATATATATATATATATATATATATATATATATATATATATGTATTTAAAGAAATTTTGCATATAAACCGTAGAGAAGTAGAGCCAAGAGGTGATTAACCCAGGTCCAGAAAGTAAAAAACCATCCCAGGGTTTTGTACCATCTGCCTAGGTGGCTCTGCTGCCCAAGCAGTTGGTACAAAACCCTGGGATGGAGTTTTACCTTCTGGACCTGGGTTACTCTAGTAGAGCCGCGTTAACCCTTAAACTGTGCGGAACTACAGATGCCATGTGTGGTGTAGTAGTGAGGACTCGTTTTCCTGCAGCACAGGGCTGTGGGCTCCATGTGAGGAGGTAGAAGTTACAGAGTGAGTAATAGCTTTACTTTATTTATGCTCACATTATCTCTTATTTATGCTGTTTTTAATGTTTAAATGCTGTCTGTTTGTCGCAAATATGTGGCTAGTTTTAGTGTGATACGCTGTCTTTACTGTTCTATATAATATTAGTAAGTATGGGTTAATATTGGTTAACTAGCTAAGCTGAGTGTTCTTACTGTAACCTGCAGCTTTACGAGAGTTATTTATTAGCAAACAGGACACATATATGAGTAAAATATATGATATACCGTACCTGTCGAAATCACGCCTTCTCATTCAGTGTTTTACTTTTCATCCTACATTGTAAATGAACACTTAAGTGATCCAGACTATGAAGGAACACATACGGAATCATGTAGTAACTTAAAAGTGTTAAGCAAACCAAAATACTAGGTGCTCATATCTGGGACAAGAGACAAGAACTTCAAGTAATTAACTATTAAAAGTTCAGCACAGCTGTTAACTGAAATGCATTCCAGGTAACCAGCCAATAACTTTTATTTAACTTTTTATAACATTAGAATTTATAGAGTTAACATAGTCAGTTAGATGGTCTGCCTGTAATGAACTCTATGTACCATTAAAATAACCCCAAACAAATAAACAAAGTAAGTGGTCACTTACAGTGTTCGATACAATATAGCATACCCCTGGTGGTAGTGAGGGTGTTTCCCTGTAAAGCTCTGTATAACACTAGATTAAACTCAAATAAACATAAAGACATTGGTTAATGAGCATGTTTATCTTTAATAAAAACTCTATACCATTTTAAATATACCATAAATTTATATAGTTTTTTTTTTTTCCCTCTACAGCGTATGTGTGTTTGAAACATGAAGCGACTGTATGTCGGTGGCCTCAGCCACACAATATCTGAAAAGGATCTCCGAGATCGATTTGGAAAGTTCGGAGAGGTATCTGATGTGGAGATTATAACCAGGAAGGATGAAAATGGTAAAAGTTGATTTAAATAAATGTTTACAGTTTAATGGCCGTTATTGTGCTTGGTCCTCATTAATTTACTTCTTTTTATGTCTTTTGACTTCAATCAGGATCTCCTCTGAAGACATTTGGTTATTTCAATATAAACACTTCAGATTCTGAATACAAAAGATGTACGTATGTTATAAAATATTTTTATATGTTGAAAAATTATAAACAAATTTCAGAAGATGTAGATGCATTTTTTTTCTTTTTTGCAGGCATGACTGTGTTGAACAAGTCAAAATGGAAAGGTGGCACATTACAGATTGAACTGGCAAAGGAAAGCTTTCTACACAGGTATTATTTTGTGATCACAGTTAAATACTCTTACTGATGGGAAAATATTAATTCATTGTGTGACTTGAAAATCATATTATTGTAATCCTTTTGTTAACATTTACATTTATTTTCCACAGACACTTACATCTAAATCATGTTAAACAAGTAGGAAAATGTAAATGGGATAATGCACACTCTTACATTTTAGCAGTTACTTAAAGAAACCTATGGGCTCTCCAATAATTCAAATGCTCCTTTATGAAGCTGCCTATAAGAATTTGAGATATTTAATCATATCATAATAAGTTTACATATCATACAGACAGTATACACTATTGCCAAAAGTATCTCCTCGCCTGCCTTGTGTTTGTGTTTGGCCATGGAAACCCATTCCATGAAGCTCTCTATGCTCCTCTGATTTTAGCTATTTTGAAGTTCACATTAAATGTGCAGGTCTGTAGTGTCTGCAGAAAGTTTTGAACTTTGCACACAATGTTTCTCAGCACCCTGCTGACTGCACTCTGTCATTTTGCCTTGACAGAGTGATTTGCTTTTGTTGCTAACTACTTTCATGCTGTAAGAACATCACAGTGAGTTGACTGTGGTATATTAAGTAATACATTTTTGTTTTTGTGACTGGACTTGCTGCACAAGAGGCTGTTCAGAATCTGCCACTGCTGATGCGTTTTGACTGTGTCAGAACAATGCGATAAATATTGTGTGTTGTGAATATCTCTTTAATTATTGTGATATTTTATAATATCGCCCAGCTCTATCAATGCATGATTCCTTATAGCACAGGTAGTGACTTTTATGTTGTTCATGTAGATATTGAATTATATTACATCAAATGAAAATCTGATACACCTTTTGGCCATATCGTCTAGCCCTACTGCTCACCCTAAGTTGGTGCTGTCTTTTCTCTGCAGGCTTGCTGAAGAGCGTCAGAAAGCAGCCGAGAAGGCTCATACACCGATAACCGACCCCCAGGATAAACTAGTGAAGTCTTTCAAAGCAGCTGGAGTTGAGAACTTCCACATGAAAGCAGCTGTTCCAGGAACTGAAATCCCTGGGCACAAGGTTTATCTTTAGCTTCCTGTGTAGAATATTTTCTAAAATGCCTGTAAGAATCACCTTAATGCTTTGTTTTCTCTTTAGAATTGGGTCGTGAGCAAATTTGGAAGAGTCCTTCCTGTCCTTCATCTTAAATGTGAAGGGAAAAACAAGATATCCTTTTTTACTGTTTGACCATGTGTTTGATTATGTTTACATGTCTGCTGTAGTTAGAGGTTCTAATATGTTCTCTTAAATTACTTTTAATAATTCTCACCCTGTTCTTTAATGGTTACGACTTAACGCTGCTGTGATTAGTGTTTTTGTGTATGTTGCTTTGGTTGTTATGAGTGGATCAGACACAGAATAGTCCACTAACCAGAAATATCCAGCCAACAGCATCCTGCAGCAGCATCCTGTGCCTACTGATGAAGGACTGTAGGATGCCCAACACAAACTGTGAAGCAACAGATAAGCTTCTGCCTGTACATTTACACCTACAACGTGGAGTAGCTAGGTACTGTAGGAATGGTTAAACTACAGCAGCACGTTGGACCAAGCGAAATCTCTAGATATACTTTTAAAACAAACATTTCAAGAGCTGTGCCAAAAAGGCTGGCCATAAGATATTTTGATATATTTATTTGGACCTATTGTTAAAAGCAAGGAGAAGAATAAAAAAATAAAAGTCTCTTGTCTGTACCTTTACACCTAGAATGTGGAGTGGATGGGTAGGAGTGTTCAAACTACAGCAGAACTGCTGTGTCTGATCCACTGATCCACCCTGTGCGGCAAACTAAGAATAAACCATAATTCAAATAATAGCTGCTCTGTGGTGGTCTATCATGTGGGGTCCTGACCATTAAAGAACAAAGTAAAAAGAATGCAGAGAAATAGATGATGTTAATGCCATGGCTGATTAGTGTTTAAGCTTAGTGTCTTTTGATTTTTGACTTAACTTTTTTTCCAAGTTATTAAATGTGATCCCTCGAAGCACTGCCACAACATTAAGAAACTGGACATGGATGAGGGCGTCATCACTCCAGTGTCCAAACTGACATGGCAGGTAGACGGTGGATATGACGAAATCAGCAAAAAGAGGAGAGGAGATTTCCCACCTCAGAAGAAATATCCGAAGAAGATCAAAACAGATCCAGCTATATATGATCTTGCTGAAATAATTAGTGAGAAAAGCAGTCCAGCGAAGATTCTGGGACGTGAAATTAATTCTGCAAAGAAGTCTGTTCGTGGTTGGGACAGTGATGTGGGCTCGGATGATGAAATTAGGATGCTGGTTGCACAGGAACGTTCAAGAACCCTTAAAACAACATCCACTGAAGAGAACGAGGACAATTTGGAAGTGGTTGGAGATGATTTTGTGGTGAAGTCTGATATGTTCTGGGGTGGAGAGAACGGTCTGAGAGCACAAGTATCTTTGAAATCTAAGGATGATGATGAATATGACTCGGCAGACACGGACGAAATTCTTACGAAGACCAAAACCCCAAGCAAAGCTAAGGAACTAATGAAGTTTGGTAAAAATTTGGTTAATCATGGTGGAGTTAAAAAGGTCAAGAAGAAGGCTGGAGACTCTCCACAGCCGGACAGAGAGTCAGATAATAGCGCTAATAGTGATGAGGCCGATAATAAGGACGAGTCTTCAAGTGAAAGTGTCGAGTCTGAATATGAGGCAATGATGGGTAACTGCTACAGGTTGGATCTGTCTTTAGCGGATTTGGAGAGTCTTGCCAAAAATGCTGAAGAAGCTTCAGACGATGAAGGGAGTGACGATTCAGTAAGTGAGCCAGAAATTCAGCCAGAAAGATCTTCGTCCACTTCCGAAAAAAACATTTCAAAAGCTGCGTCAAAAAAGGCTGGCCATAATCCGGAAGATATCTTGGCATACCTCTTTGGACCTGATGTTGACAGCAAGGAAAACAAGAAAAAAGCTCAAGTCAAACCATCAACATCATCTCTTCCAGCTTTTATCGGGACTAAAGATCTTTTCGCTTCAAGTACAGCAACCTTAGCCTCTGGTCTTAAAAGACCAGCAGACAGACTAGACTCTGGATCTGGAGAGGAACCCAAAAGACTCAAAGAAGGCTCCAGAACATCTCAGAAGAACAGTAAAGATGAGCCGTCCAAACCTTCAGAACTTCGAGACTTCAAGAAGTCAGCCTCTGTAGATCCAAAATTGGAAAACAATGTCCAATCATCTGACAGTTCCTCATTGGAATCAAGTCCGTCCAGTGAGGAGATGGATGGCAGTAAGGATTCTGCATCCAAATATCAGAGAGTGACCATACCTTCACCCCAAGTGGACTGCTCATCTACTAACAGCAGCCGTGCGGTCAATAATGACGAGGACGCTGAATGTATCTCTACTGGCTTAACCTCCAAGATCTTGAATGCTAAACCTGCTACAAATGCCTGTTCCTCATCCAGTGACTCCTTATCTGCAGAGGATTCAGAGACGAGTGACGAAGAAGAGGAAGATGATGAGGACAAGGAGGATGAACAGGATAAGGAGGAAGCTAATGTGGCAGAACCAAAAATCATAAAAAAAACGGACATAGCTGGTTTTAAACAGGCCCATGACAATGCAGCATCACGCACAAGACCATCTCCGCTGTCGGTTCCAGATGCAGTCAAGCAGCAGCAAGACAACGAGAAGCGTCTCGCAGCTGTGGAGGAGAGGATGAAGGAGGCTGAGCAACAGAAGAAGCTTATACAAGGAGCTCTTTCTAAACTGGTGAGTGTGCATATATATATATATATATATATATTAGTGTTGGGGTACCAGTGTATATTCATTGTTTCTGTAGGTAAGGGTGCTGCTGTGTAGATTTGATTGCATTCAGCGACAAGTCACAAGTCATAAGTGAGGTTAATATGTTACGCAATTGAATTTATGTAAGCCTTAAAGTTGGACTTTCTGATGAGCTTCCAATCATTGTCCTGGTACAGAACCCAAGTAGAGCTGAGCGTAAGGTCACAAACTGATGGTCGGTCATTCTCCTTCAGGATATTCTGATATAAAGCAGAATTTATGGTTCCATCTATTACAGCAATTGTCCAGCAAAGCAGCCCCTGACTATCACAATACCACCACCATGTTTGACTTTCAAAATGATGTTCTTTTTTTAATTATGTCTTAGTTTTACAGCACATATAACAACTTCCAAAAAGCTCCACTAGTCCAAAGAATATTATGCTTGGTAATATTTGGTTCTGGGTTCTTTTGGGACCTCCTGGTTGAGTTGTTGATGGCCTTTTGGAGTAATTTCAGTAGACCACTCCTGGGAAGGTTCACCACTGTTCCATGTTATCTCCATTTGTGAATAATATCCCAAAGCCTTAAATGGCTTTGTGGGGCTTGAGTGGTTCAGTGGACTAAGGCGCTACCACTGTGATCAGGAGATCGCTGGTTCGATTCCCAGTCACGCAGCCTGCCATCAGCTGTTGGAGTCCCGAGAGGGGCACACTTGGCCTTGCTCTCTCTCCAGGTGGGAAGATGGCGCTCTTTCTCCAAATCTACCCACACACTCCAAAGGGTAATGTTGTTTCAACACAATGCGTCTGTAAGCCAATGTTTTGGAAAGAGGTGTTTCCTAAGAGTGTGCTGGCTACTCAGTTGAAAAAAGAGGCGGTGACTGAGTTTACATCTGTTGGAGGAGGCATGTGCTAGTCTACACCCTCCTGGTGTTGGGGCACCACTAGTGATAAGGGCAGTACAGTGGGTGGGATAAAAGCTAAATAAACATATCTGTAAGGAGCTTTTTATTTAGATTTTCATATAACTTTAGAGTTTGGTATACAGTATTAAATATCTTCGAGGTTATTGAAATATGTTGCATTTTCTAATTCTTGTTTTTATAGGACGACCCAAAAGCAAACAAAGGAAAGCACATAGTGTTTGATTCGGATGACGAAGTTAGCGACGATGGAGAAACTGCCACACCACAAATAAAGAAGAGCCTGTTTGCGGACGAATCTGATGATGAAGGCGGCGATGGATCTGTAGAAAAAGGAAGCCTCAAACAAAAGGTACAATTTCACAGATGCTACCACTATGTTCTTCCAGGGTTTCACTTTGATATTTAACTTCATCCCATTAATTTCTGCTTTTGTCATTTTATTTTCATTATGCAGGAGAGCAAAAAAGTAGGTGGCAACAAACTGTTTGACAGCAGTGAGGATGAAGATGATGATGATGATGATGTTGCAGAGGATGATCGATTCCAGATAAAGCCACAGTTTGAAGGGAAAGCTGGACAGAAGGTAAATCTGAGCAGTTCTGAGGTTCCTAGTGTTGAAAGAGGGTACACTTCTTTATTTGGCTATAATAGTGCTTGCAAACAAAGCAGTGTATTATTATCTGTTTGCTTCTTGCACTTTTTTCCAGATCAGCAACTCAAGAACTATTTAATGTGGAAACTTAATTCAAACTTTGTTTCATAGGTCTTGTAAATGCATGCTAGTTATGACTTTTTAAGAATTTGTATACTTCAAACAATGGTATTACAATTTTTGTTTCAAGTTGGATACAATATTGAGAGAATATTCCCCTTATAATTTAAAAGTCCCCAGGGTGTACAGGGGTTGGACAATGAAACAGAAACACCTGGTTTTAGACCACAATAATTTATTGTCCGAACGGACAGTTCTGGTGGAAACAGGAGAGTTGAGGTGCACATTGAATTCTGCCGTGATTTGAGCAGCCGTGGTTTTATGTTTTTTTGGATACAATCCGGGTTAGCACCCGAACATCCCTTTCAGACAGCTCCCTCTTGCGTCCACAGTTAATCCTGTTGGATGTGGTTGGTCCTTCTGGGTGGTATGCTGACATTACCCTGGATACCGTGGCTCTTGATACATCACAAAGACTTGCTGTCTTGGTCACAGATGCACCAGCAAGATGTGCACCAACAATTTGTCCTCTTTTGAACTCTGGTATGTCACCCATAATGTTGTGTGCATTGCAATATTTTGAGCATAACTGTGCTCTTACCCTGCTAATTGAACCTTCACACTCTGCTCTTACTGGTGCAATGTGCAATTAATGAAGATTGGCCACCAGGCTGGTCCAATTTAGCCATGAAACCTCCCACACTAAAATGACCGGTGTTTCAGTTTCATTGTCCAGCCCCTGTAAATAGCAATTATTTATTTTTATCTTTTACCTTATTTATTGTAAGGCAAAGAACTATTTACAATAAAAGCGGGAGAAATTTAATCAATACAAAGAGGAAAATGGGAGAGATCCATGTCTGAGGTCATAGGGCCTATAAAGAAATCTGATCAATGGGGTCTTATATGAGCTAGTTATTTAGACCAGAGAAATTTATCAATGTGAATTCATGATGAACAAGTAAGTTTTCAACAACAACTTAGTCACCTCCAAGTGATTACCTTTTTTCTTTTAGCAAGCAGGATACTCCAAAGAGAGATGCCCCAGCTAAAGCAAAGCAAAATCAAAGGGTATATTTAACTGAAATATAGTACAGCCTGATAAATAGCCAGTACAATATCCAGACAATACAATATCCAGTACAATCCCAAAAAATATGAAAATGATGTTCATATAATCGCCACATAATCTCCAGAAGCTAGATCGAGATCCTCAATACCGTTTCTGCAAAGGAGTTACAAAAAATCTTGTTTTTCCAGCAAAATGATCTCCAGGTTAAGGAACTTGTTGTAGCTTACTACATTTGACATATTTAGGAATCCAATTTCCAATCACTGGATAGAGTTTACTGCCACTCCTCCCCACATGCGAAGCTCACTCTGGTTGCCAGATTCACACACAGTGACGGGCGAAAACGAGTCTTACTCTGTAGCTGATCAGTGAATATATATGTTTTGGTTTACAAAATGCCAGGCTCTACTAAGTTCTGTACTAGTGATGCTGGTAAATTACCCAGCTATGTTTAGCGAACTTTACTGAAGCTGTTTGCCTGTTTAGCAGAAGAATAGCCAGCTCGCCCGTTAACATGGTTGGGACACACTGTGCTGTTTTCTATATCTGGCAACCTGGGGCGTGGTGAAACGGGACTGGAGGAATGGCAGTGGGGAGATTTGGAGGCCATTTTCATGTTTCCTTAATATCTAACCATACATCTTGATCATGTTATGATTTACTACAGAAATTGCAATCCTTAATGATTCTCTCTGTCCTTCAACAAACTTTTTAACGTCACATTTTTGCATTGTAAGCACTGGCATTTTGTTTACAACCCCTGGCAAAAAGTATGAAATCACCAGTCTTGGATGAGCACTCCTTCAGACATTTCATTCTGTAAAACAAACTCTGATCAAAAACATGATACAATAATAAGGTCATTCCAAAGTGCAACTTGTTGGCTTTCAGGAACACTCAAAGAAATGAAGAAAAAACATTGTGGAAGTCAGTGAATGTTACTTTTATTGACCAACCACAGGGAAAAAAATATGGAATCACTCAATTCTGAGGAAAAAAGTATGGAATCATGAAAAACAGATAAACAAAAGATGATTCAAAATACATCACTAGTATTTAGTTGCACCACCTTTGGCTTTTATAACGGCTTTCAGTCTCTGAGGCATGGACTTGATGAGTGACAAACAGTATTCTGCATCAATTTGGTGCCAACTCTCTTTGATAGCAGTTGCCAGATCAGCTTTGCAGGTCGGAGCCTTCTTGTGGACCATTTTTTTCAATTTCCACCACAGGTTTTCAATTGGGTTGAGATCTGGACTATTTGCAGGCCACGACATCGACTGAATGTGTCTTTCTCCAAGGAATGCCTTCACTGTTTTTGCCCTATGGCACGATGCATTGTCATCTTGGAAAATTATTTCATTATCTCCAAACATCTGTTCAATTGAAGGGATGAGAAAACTGTCCAAAATGTCAATGTAAACTTGTGCATTGATAGAAGAATTAACCACAGTCATCTCCCCAGTGCCTTTGCCTGACATGCAGCCCCATATCATCAAGGACTGTGGAAATTTGGTTGTTTTCTTCAGGCAGGCCTCTTCATAAATCTCACTGGAACGGCACCAAACAAAAGTTCCAGCATCATCACCTTGTCCAATGCAGATTCTTGACTCATCACTGAAGATAACTTTCATCCAGTCATCCACAGTCCATGATTGCCTCTCCTTAGCCCACTGCAGTCTTGTTCTTTTATGTTTAGGTGTCAATGATGGTTTTCTTTTAGCTTTCCTGTATTGAAATCCCATTTCCTTTAGGCGATTTCTTACGGTTCGGTCACATACATTGGCTCCAGCTTCTTCCCATTTATGCTTCATCTGTTTAGTTGTACTTTTTCGGTTTTCAAGACAAATGGCCTTAAGTTGCTTGTCTTGACGCTTTGATGTCTTTCTCGGTCTACCAGTACGCTTGGCTTTAACAACCATTCCATGCTGTTTGTATTTGGTCCATATCTTGGATACAGCTGACTGTGAACAGCCCACATCTTTAGCAACCATGCGTGAAGAGTTACCTTCTTCAAGAAGTTTCACAATCCTCTCTTTTGTTTCAAGAGACATTTCTCTTGTTGGAGCCATGGTTCTTGCCACTCTAATTCGTCCAGCAGCCCTCCAAGGTGTCATGACTGCAGGTGTTTTTAACTGCAGACTAACGAGCAGATCTAATCTGAGGCAGGTGTCCATTTAGGGAAAGGAAATTGACTGGGTGTGTCCTTATTTTCTACCTTCAATTTGAGTGATTCCATACTTTTTCCTCTTTTTCCATATTTTTTTCCCTGTGGTTGGTCAATAAAAGTAACATTCACTGACTTCCACAATGTTTTTTCTTCATTTCTTTGAGTGTTCCTGAAAGCCAACAAGTTGCACTTTGGAATGACCTTATTATTGTATCATGTTTTTGATCAGAGTTTGTTTTACAGAATGAAATGTCTGAAGGAGTGCTCATCCAAGACTGGTGATTCCATACTTTTTGCCAGGGGTTGTAGAAAGCAAGTAACTAGTTATAACTTTGTATTTGACTGTCTATTTGTTTCTAGCTTATGGAGTTACAATCCAGGTTTGGAACAGATCCGAGATTTCAGCTGGATGCCAGGTTTCTTGAAGACGATGGCCAAGCAGAGCAACAAGGTCAGGGATTCTTCGTTTTCTTTTGTTTACTTTTCTAGGTGCCGTACAGACAAGAGAATTTTTGGATGCTGTAATTATTCAAATTAAATGGTATCAGTCAAAAGTTCGGACACACCTTCTCACTCACATTTTTACAATTACATAAAGGACATAAAAGCTTTACAGGAATGCGTGAAATTATTTTGTTAACAAAAAGTGTTAAAGCAGAATATGTTTTATATTTTCGATTCTTCTAAGTTGTACTTTTATCTTTGAGGGCAGATCTGCACACTCTTGGTATTTTAATCTTTAATCTTCACCTGAAATAGTTTTCTCACTGTCTTAACTGAGTTCCTGGAGGTGCTGAACTAAATGTTGAAACATTGTTATGATGAGAATTTGATTGGACTCAGACATCAAAAATCATCTGTGAGGTCAGGTAACAACTGGTTAGAGCTCCTAGGCCAGAGCAACTTCAGGATACTTCACGGCCTGATACTGGTGGACTGATGTCCTTCTAGTCGACAGATGAGTAGTTCCCAGAAATCATAGATTCTCTGATGTTCTCTGAAGGCTTAGAGGGCACTGTGGTTCCCCATTGTTGCACACACATTGTGATTATGGTTTAAACACTGTATTTTAAGTGAAAAGGAGCCGTCTTTCTATTGTAAATGTATAATTTACAGGCAGCTGAAATTGTTCCTTGCTTGTTTCACATGGCATATAATCACTGGTTTCAGATGTAGGAGCCAAAGTGTCCGAAGAACAGGAGCTGGATGATGAGAAAAAGAAAAACCTGGCTATCCTGCAGAGTGTTGTTAACATCTGCATTCAGCCGAGGACCAGTAAAGAGTTTACCAAAGGCAAGACCTTTAGGTAAGAGTATGACACTGTATCGGAGAACCCCTAATCTAATGCCAGCTGTTATACACTGACATACCAAAAGTCATGGTACAGCAGTGTGTAAATTGATTACAAACTGTAACCTCAGGGTTAATAATGCCACAGGCGTGTGTGTGTGCCGGAAATATGCAGTACAAGACTATTACCACCCACAGTGTGTGGTATTGATCGTGACCAGTGGCTTTTGGCTTAAATTGTCTTAAGTAACCAAATCAGTTCCACCCTCTATGAAGGAGAGCCTATATATATATAGGCTTTTAAAATATATATATTTATGTGACATCTCTGTGTATAGTATATAAAATGTACAGTACCAGTTAAAAGTTTGGACACGCCTCAAATTCTGTTTTTTTTTTTTTTTTTATCATTTTTGCAAAAAAATTGCATTGTAAATAACACTGAAGTCATCAAAACTATGAACATACCAGAATATGTTTTATATTTTAGATTCTTTAAAGTAGACATCTCTTGTTATGATGTCAGCTTTGCACATCTTGGCATTTTCTCAGTCAGCTTTATGAGGTGGTCACCTGGAATGGCTTTTCATAAATTTAAAAGATTTATTTTTTTTGTAATAGGGAAGTAAAGATCTCTGTTACAACTGTGGCTCTTTCAGCAGCCAGACTCAGATAGAGCACGACTTGCCCTGTTCTTTCTGTGTGTGTATGTGGCTCGCTCTCCCTTCATCACTTCCATTGTCTCAGTTTTTTAGCTGATGTATAAAGTTGGGGATCTGGCGCTTGCCTCAGAGAGTGTTGGCTGCCTACTGATGCTGCATTGATGCCAGTTGGAATGGCTTTCAGTTAACAGCTGCGTTGAACTTGTCAAGAGTTAAATATATGAATTTCTTGCCCTCTTAATTTGTTTAAAAGCATCTGTTGGGTTGTGGTATAGGTATACAGTAAATGGCCATATTTTAGTAATGTTTTAAACAATAACTACTTCAAGAACTACTTAACTAGGTAAAGATAAAAATGTCTCTAAGAAATAAAACATTTCAAGGGCAAAAGACCATTTCAGTTGCAAAGACCATGAAAACCATCACTGGGTGCAAGAACAACAACGGCAACCCAGTAGATGGCGGTGTGGACAGAGCAAACCAGTTCAACAACTTTTACAACAGGTTTGACTGTCCTGCTCCTGCTGCCCCCTCCTCCTACCCTCCTGCAGCATCACCAACATCTTCTCCACCTCTACCATCATCACCACCATCTCCATCACCTTCAACTCCAACTCCACCATCTTCATCACCACCACCATTACCCTCACCTCCATCTTCATCAACATCATCACCGTCATCATCATCACCACCACTACCACCACCCTCACCTCCATCATCATCTTCATCACCATCAGCACAATCACCCTCACCTCCACCATCTTCATCAGCACCATCATCACCCTCACCTCCACCATCTTCATCATCACCACCATCAACACTATCAACTGGCAGACAAATCAGCTCCTCCAGTCCACCAACCTTTACTGCTGACCAGGTCAGGAGACAGCTGAGGAGACTTCACCCCAGGAAGGCAGCTGGCCCGGACAGAGTGTGCCCCAGAATGCTCAAGGCTTGTGCTGTTCAACTGGGTGAGCCCCTCCAACATGTTTTTAACCTGAGTCTGCGTATAGGGAGAGTTCCTGCCACGTGGAAGACAACCTGTCTCATTCCTGTTCCCAAGAAGGCACACCCAAAGGAGCTGAATGACTACAGGCCTGTTGCTTTGACATCTCATGTGATGAAGACCATGGAGCGACTGCTGCTGGACCAACTCAGACCTCAGGTCCACCATGCTGAGGACCCACTGCAGTTTGCGTACCGGGAAAAGGTGGGAGTGGAAGATGCCATCCTCTATCTCCTGCACAGAGCTCACTCTCATCTGGACAAGGGGGGAGGTGCTGTGAGGGTCATGTTCTTCGACTTCTCCAGTGCCTTCAACACCATCCAGCCCCTACTACTGAGAGACAAGCTGATGGAGATGGAGGTGGATATGCACCTGGTCACCTGGATCACTGACTACCTTACTGGGAGACCACAACATGTCAGGATCAAGGACTGCTCCTCTGATACAGTGATCAGCAGCACAGGAGCACCACAGGGGACTGTTCTCTCTCCAGTCCTGTTCACACTGTACACATCAGACTTCAAATACCACTCGGAGTCATGCCACATGCAGAAGTTCTCTGACGACACTGCAATTGTGGGGTGTGTGCGTAATGATGATGAGAGGGAGTACAGAAGCCTGGTTGAGGAATTTGTGATGTGGTGCAAGATGAACCATCTGCAGCTGAACATCTCCAAAACCAAGGAGATGTGCATAGACTTCAGGAGGTCCAGGCCCTCTGCTCAGCGGCCAATCTCCATCGAGGGGGTCGACGTGGAGGTGGTCAAATCCTACAAATACCTTGGTGTGCACCTGGACGACAGGCTGGACTGGTCAGTGAACACTGACTCCCTCTACAGGAAGGCTCAGAGCAGACTGTACTTCCTCAGAAGGCTCAGGGCTTTCAACATCTGCCAGAAACTCCTCCTGATGTTCTACCAGTCTGTGGTAGCCAGCGTCCTCTTTTACACTGTTGTGTGTTGGGGAGGCAGCATCAGCAAGAGGGATGCTGGACGACTGGACAGGCTGGTGAGGAAAGCTGGTTCTGTGCTGGGATTAGAGCTGGAGTCCTTAACACCACTGGCAGAGAGGAGAGCCCTCAGTAAGCTGCTGAACATCATGGACAATGTTCACCACCCTCTGCACAGCACCATCACCAGGCAGAGGAGCTCATTCAGCGGCAGACTGCTGTCCCAGTCCTGCTCCACAGACAGACTCCGAAAGTCTTTTGTTCCTCAGGCCATAAGACTGTTCAACTCCTCTCAGCACAGCAAACTAAAGACTCTGTGAAACTTTTTCATTCCGGCCACTCTGGCCACACCATGGACACACCCCCAGCTATGGACACACTCTCAGACTTGCTGATGCCTAGAACACTTTTTATAGTTCTACCATATTTTGCACTAGTAGTTCATTCACTAGTTAATTCATCTACTGTTTACGTATCTTTTGCACTGTTTACGTATCTTTTGCACTGCTTAATTTAATTTAAATTATTATATAACTGTGTATTTGCACTTTCTGTTTGGCTGACATCAGTTATCCTCACATTATGCACATCAACTGGTGTTCACTGTCTATTGTGTTCAACTGCACTACCTCCATTCTCCATCTCCATTACACACACACACACGAAGACTGTACATTTACACTGTATATTCTATTTCTTATTTGATTGTATTTATATGTATCTTTATATTTTATATTTTATCTTTTTTAACTTTGTTTATTGTGTAACCTGCTGCTGGATGCCAAGAATTTCCCCCCGGGGATCAATAAAGTATCTATCTATCTATCTATCTATCTATCTATCTATCTATCTATCTATCTAAATTCGTTATGATAAAACTGGCTCTAATCAGGACCCCCTGGGGAAAGAAGGAAGAACTATTGCAAAGGATAAGTTCACCACAGTTATGAGCCTCAACAAAAAAAGTTTAATTACATAATTACTTCTTGACATTTCAGGGACATGACATCTTTGCATTATGATCCAACAAGTGAGGCTCACTCTGCATTTGAGAAAAAGACGGAAAAGCCTGAAAAAGAAAGGTATGTTTCACAGTGTTTATTTTCAAGTTTTTTTTTTCATTTACCAGCCTGTAAGGATTCAGAATTCAGTCCTTGGCCTTGTCTTCATACAGTAAAGCTGCAAGGCGAAAGAAACGAGAAGAGGCGATGAAGCTTCCAGAGGTTTCAAAGGAGATTTATTACGATGTGGCTTCAAACCTGAAAGAGGTGTTTGGGACAACAACAAAAAAGCCAGATGAAAAGGAGGAACTTGCGTGGGACAAAGAAGAAGATGAGCATGAAGATGAAGAAACCGGACAAGATGCCCAGTTATTGTCTGGTTTGTCAAAGAGTGAAGAAGACTCATCCAGTGGTTTTAAATTCTCTTTCTTTGGTGATGATTCAACAGCTGAAACTCCTAAGAAGATAGGTGAGCTATATCTCCCTACTAAATATAATAATGTAATGTGTTACTTACATACATAAACCATATATTTTCACACTTATACTGGGCATTTTGATCTAATGCTTATATTCTTATAGTATCAATGCATATAAGTGCTTAAATATTCACATATTCCAAAGGGTTCTTTCTGTAATGGATGGAAGTAAAGACCAGTTGTGGTTTTCAAGAATATATATTTTTTGTAATAGAGAGATAAATATGATCTCTCTTACAACCGGTTTTTTTTTTTATGTGGAATCAGCAGCCAGACTAAGAGAGAGCTCAACTTGCCCTGTTCTTTCTGTGTGTGTATGTGGTGAAGGAGGCATGCCCTTTTCCTATGCTAACCTTTCTAGTGTTGAAAGCATTGCAAGTGATATGGAGAGTCCTAGTGAGTGTATGGGTCAATTGACTGAGCTAAATTTGGGTTTAAATTAGAGAAAAGCCCTCTGACGTGTGCTGTTTTTTTTTCAGATGAATATAAAATTGAGACTCTGAAAGGGGCCAAAGTGTCCTGGCAGGTGGACCCTCGTTTCCAGGATAGCAGTTCTGATGAAGAGGATGCGGAGGAGGAGGAGAAGAAGGAAGAGGAAAATACGGATCAATTAGCCTCCACCAGCACAGCAGCTGTGTATGTATTACGGTGGATCAGAGCCTGCTACAGTCTGTTCTGCCTGTGTAGTTCAGCATTTAATTTTACACCTAAATTGAGTTGGAACAGTAATCTTCTGTCTTATAAGAAGTTTTGAAAGCATAAAGATATGTATTTGCAGATTTTTACTCCAGAAACATAAACATTCTATTTAATTTATTTATTGTTATTAATTCATTTAAATTGGAGTCTTTTTTTTTACTTTTTGCAATTTAATGGCACCAGTTAAAATAATAGCATATAGCTCATGGATACAAGGTCCCATTAAGGCCAATAAACCAAAACTGATGGACTTAATACAAAAAAATAAAAAATAGGCTGATGGATCAGAGCTCTGTTGTCATTGATGCAGACAAAAGAAATGAACATTACTACATTGAAAATTGCATTAGTTCACCCATGGTGTGAATGGACATGTTTTAGATTTTATTTAATGTATTCACCGAATCTGTATCTGTATTGAAAATCTTTTTTGTTTGTTTGTTTTTTCAGTGAGCCAACCACCAGAAAAACCTTCTTTTTTTATGAAGGGGACATACGGTTAATTGGTAAGATCAGGATTTGTTAACTTTTATTATATAAAACAGCTTTTTTTAATGCTCTTTAATGTTTTAATGCAATTAAATAAATGTTTACCCCAGAGGGCCCGAGACTCTTCTGCAGACGTCAGAGACTGGAGGAAACAAGACAAGCCTGGGAGGAAGTAAGAACGCAACTCAGACAGGTGAGATAATAATCAGTTGTAAAAATGCTAAATAAACTGCTTTAAGTACATTTATAATTTAAAAAATATTGCCTTCTTTTTAACAGGACGTTAGAAAAATACACAGGGATGCTGTCAGACAAAACAGAGTAAGAGTGAAAAATTAAACCACTTGCAGACAAGGACAGCGTGCCGTGGACTTCAGGTGTATCATAAAGGAGACAAACTGAACTGAATTGCTTTCATACCTGTGATTTGATCACAGAATGTGCTTAAATTGTTTATATTTATGATTTAACGTCCTGTCTTTTCTGTGTAAATAAACTCCACATTTTCTCCACTAGAGGTCAGAGTGGTTGTAGTGTTTTGTCCACCTCCATTTCCTCTTTTATATCTTCCCTTTTCTCCGCAGAGCCTAACAGCCCCTGAGGATTTGTGACTGTGTTAAAGATAGAAACAGATCTGTTGACAGTCTTTATACTTTATAGTGTTTGTTCGGCCAAAAATACAGACATTGTTCAGACATGAACACAGTCACCCCTTTCTCTAAATGTAGCTCATTAGCCTAAACAGAGATACTATATCCTTTAGTTTTGCTAGTCTGGAGCTTATGAAGCAATTGCCAATTAGCTATTTGCGTTCCCAAACCCTAAATCACACCCTTATCTCAACGTATGTGGAGTCTAGAAATCTCTAATAAATTTAAGATTACTTTTAGCTTTATTACTGGCTAGCTAAATTAGCCTGGTGGTTATGCTGCATTCTGTTTACCTCAGAAGTTTGATGTCAGAGCTAGGTTTTCATTATTAGCATTCCCTTCATTAGCATTAATAGTGATACCAGTTTTTCAGCAGCCATATGGGATGCTGCAATTAGGGTTGGTGAGACTTTTATAACTTTCTGTCTTTTCTGTTGAAATGGAACGTGGCATTAGACAGAGTCATATAGCTAACTATACTAACCTTGTCATCTTGTCCAAGTGTCCAATGATTTAGACAAAGCTTTTTTTTTTTTTTGCATGGCGCACCAGATTATAAAGAGCACTTTCAATGAAGGTTCTTTTTTTTGGGGGGAGTATAAGTCTAACCAGCTCTGGATGTTAATCTACACAGATTTCTCAACTGAAAACTGTTTATATGGGTGAGTAAAGCACTTTAGTTTATTTACAGTAAGCTTAGAGTTTCAGATTTCCACTAAGGCTGGGTGCAGCAGCATTAGCATTAGCTTCTAACTGCAGCACTAGTGGGACACTACACTGAGGAACTCGCAGTAAACAAACAGACTACCTCTGAAGGGCGAATGACTAGTGCTTAGCGTGGTTAGCGCTAATGCTAATGCTGCTCCAGCAGCCAGGGTTAGCAGCAGGCTACAGGCCGAAAATACTTACCTCTGAATGCCAAAAAAGCTAGCGGTTAGCAGGTGATGCTAATGCTGCTCCAGCAGTGCTAGCTGTGGTTAGCAGCAGGCTACAGGCCTATATACTCAACCCTGAACAGTGAAAGGACTAGTGCTTAGTGCATTTAGTGGCTAATGCTAATACTCCTCCAGCCTCAATGTTCAAACTCCTGTATAACACTGTACTTCAGCGAAGTGGCTGTACTGCTTCTGATCAAATTCATACATAGGGCGCACCGAATTATCAGGCACACTGATGATTTTGGGGAAAATTAAAGGATTGATAATTGTGGTATAAAGAAGATTTTAGTAGGTGTTCACTACATCATCTTTATGCTGTGTTCTGGTTACCTAAGAAGTTTGAGGTCTGAGCTGTAAATCATGCAACACAATATACAGTTAAAAACCCAAAATCATTTTTCACTATGCAGTCAAAAATCTGTCCAAAAACAGTTTGCTGAAGACTTTGTAGTTTACCATAATTGTTTTGACAATATTTTTGTTACAGGCAGGTTATTAATGTTAGCATTGTCCTGCAATAGGTAGTAATAGCAGTTTTTAACACTGCATGTGCTATTTTATGATTCCAAACACCAGAGAATCATGTCCACAGATGGAAGTAGGACAGTGACACTAATAGAAGTGATGATAAACTGTATAATACTACATTTACTACTGTTGATGTGTATGGCATCCTTATTGAATACTGAATTTAGTAGTGAGGCCTTCCTGACTTTCTGTGTAAAAAAAAACAAACAGACTTTGGCGGTGTCCAGCTGAAATGTATTATTTTAAAATTCTGACATTGCTGTTCAAATCATAGACTGTATATAGCTGGACAGAGCATCGTCTCTCAAAAGTGAAGCCACCACAGGTCGGGCGCCCCCTGCTGTTCGGTTTCAGAAAGCTGTGTAACCCCACCCATCCCCATAGGTTTTAATCAAGTTTTTTTTCTAATATACTGTAATTCTACCTTCTTTATTTAAATGCAACAGCTAGTGTAACCTCTGCTTATATTGTCAAATTTTATATCCCTACAGAATTCGATTTTAAAACGTTTTTCAGCTCTATTCAAAAAGGTGTGGTTATTGTAAAAGCGCTGGTTATGGGCGGCACCAATAACAGACCGTCCGCTCCGCTTTGCTCTGCAGCCTGTGACCGCGAGGCAGCCCTCAGGGGCGGGGTTATTTAAAAGAGTAGGCTGTCTCTCCACAGTCTTTCTCCCTCCTCTAATCTCTACTGCGCAGACTCGGGTTTCAGGATCGCCAACATGGCGGAAGATTTTGGCTTCATTTTCATTGAATGAATGGGAACGGCGACAGGACCTCCATCTTTTTTTTACAGTCTCTGGTTCAAATAGTTAAGTGTCTAATGATTTAGACATGCTAGCTAATAACTGTTGTACAAGGAATTCTCTACAGTGTTATTGTCCAATAGCTGCATTAGCCTTACCAGAATCACATGATGCTCATGGAGAGCCCATCTTACAACATATGACATAAAAGGATCTGCTTCTAATGTTTTTTGCCAGATACAACAGAACACCTTCAGAGGACTTTTTTTTGGCAGCACAAGGGTGAACTACACAATATAAGGCATAAGGTTTTAATGTTATGGCTAGATATGGGACATGTTTTCCTGGGTTATTTATGTTCGGTTTAGATGCAGTGAGTGACCTTTATCGTTGCTGTCCAGTTGTTATTTGTGTCTCAAGGCTAATTCTGTTAGCTTTAGCATAGAGCAGATGCTTTATGTGTCACTTTACATGGCTGCTGCTGCCCGTCAGTTAGAAGTGCTGTGCCAGCGCAGTGCTGGTGGAGGAATTATTTGTGTAACAGAGCACTAGCACGACTGGCCTGAGAGCAGCCCTGGCCTTGCTCCACTTAACACTAGCTGTGTTATCCTGGGTGTGTGGCTATATAACACCTTTTACTGTTTGCTGTCTGGGTGCCAGCTTCTCTTATCAGCAGAGTCACTTTCCATTCACCTGTTCAAGGGCTTGTTCAAGTAACTAAATCATGTACTACTTTTATTTGAACACTACAGTAGGAAATGATTTCCACATTATGTAATGTAAACACGGACATGCCAGTACTAGTTCCTGTCCCATTACTTCTGCTGTGTCCCATGGAAGCTTAAAATTCTTTAATTTTCCCCAAAATCATCAGTGCGCCTTATAATCCATAGCGTCTTTTGTATTAATTTTACCAGTCAGGTTGTAGGGAGCAGTTAAGCCACTTCGCCAAATTGCACTTATTCAGAAGTTTCAGTTTAGTTCTCCAGTACCGGGGCTGGAGTAGCATTATCCACTAACCACTATTTCCTCGCTCAGAGGTGAGTATTATCGGCCTGTAGCCTGCTGCTAACCCCAGCTAGCACTGCTAGAGTAGTTCGCCGCTAATACTAATACTCCAGTCTTACTGCTGGAGAAATTTAGGAATCTAAACTTACTGTAAATAAACAGAAGCGTTTTACACACCCGAACAGTTTTCGGGAGAGAAATCTGTGTAGAATAACATCCAGTGCTTGTTTGACTTTAAAAGAAAGTTTTATTTTTTTTTTTATTTTTTATTCTAGTTGTTTACTTAGCTAGCTTTAATAAACTTAGTTATCTACTCCCCACCACCACCTAGCGGTGAGACCTGCTGAATAAGAAGTTCCTTGTAGTGTCTCTTCAAATGCGCCTTATAATCCAGTGCGATTTATGTATGAAAACAGATCAGAAAATAGATGTTCATTGATGGTGCGCCTTATAGTGCTAAAAATACGATATTTAAAAAAATTACCCTGCTGTGTTTGGAATAACTGTGCATTAATGTTTATGGAGTTACAGCACTGTTTAACTGCAGCCTTTAGTGCTCTCAATCTGACATGCTAATATGTTTCAGTATTAACACAGCCTGACCCCAACACCACCACCACCCACACACACGCACACACACACTCCCCCAAACTGACACACCCCCCCTTCCTTCCCCTCTCACAGCATAAACAGGACACTGAGGTTTCCTATTTCACTGACAACACAGTCCTGCCAGTGTGTGTGTGTGTGTGTGTGCGCCTGTGTGTGTGCCTGCCTGCCTGCCTGCCTGCCTGCCTGTGAAAGAGGATGGGGGGCTGGGGGTGCCTCTGCAGTGACATAACGCTCCACTAAAGGCCTAGCTGCCATTTTATGGTACTGGAGTTAAAATAGCTGCTTGTGTAGTGTTCCTCATCCCAGTACAAAGAGCCAGTACCCCTGCTTCTGACCATCACTACGACTCTCATTGTGCTTTACCACCTACCTGGTTTAATCCATACCAAAAAGCTGCCATGAACTACAGTCCACACCAAAGGACTAAAATTTTGTTTAAATGTGTCCCTACTAAAATCCACTTTTTCTTGTTCTTTGTGAAATACAGTAGGTCTCTCTGAGTTGTGTTTGCATGCTGCAAATAAAACTCTCTCAACCTCCATTGTCTGCAGAAGTTAGTAAAAGAATTTTTTTTTTTAAAAAACGAGTCGATCAGGAAAAGCACCCCTGTCTACGTCAACCCGTGAAATTAGTAATAATGGCCTGTGGTCTGTGATTAATGTTTAGAAATAGGAACCAAATACCATGTATCTCTATGCTACTAACCATTAAAAATGAGGTACAACACATTTTAACAAAATACCAATTTATTTTACTCTCAGTGAGAGCATAGGAGCGACCCCTCCCCTCCCTCCCATGCCTGTCAACACACCTCCGCCCTCCACCAACAAACACACACAGACACAAGCCGCATTTTCTTGCCTATTTTTTTGTTGCAGGATGGAGTCAAGAATGCTCCATTTAAAATGTATTTTTCAGAGCTCTGTAAAACTTAAAATCCTTCATATAGACACCACACTGTACAAGCTGTTTGCGACAGTGTGGGCGGAAGCACAACTTGGCTTTGCCTACCCGATCTATGCCCCTGCTCATTTTACAGTGCGCATGTGTGGCACAAATCGGGCAGCGGGCATAGATCTGATAGTGACAACCGGAACCGAGTCGCTGCGCTATGCTCGAAGCGCACTGTGATGATGCTCGGCAATGCTGTATTAGCAGCAGCTCGAAAGAAGCCGTGGCTGGCTTTACATGTATCGGAGGAAGCATGTGCTAGTCTTCACCCTTCTGGTGTGTTGGGGCATCACTACTGATGGGGGTCCTACTGAGTCCTAATGAGTGGGTTGGTTAATTGGCTGAGCAAAATGGGAAAACAATTTAAATAAAATTATAAAAAAATAAAATAAAATAAAAATCCACACCAGGGTTGGCTGAGCAGCAAAAAAACCTGGGATGGATTTTTACTTTTAGTACCTGTACCACCCACCTCTGTGTGTTTAGATAGGGGGATTTGGCATTTTACAAAGACTCTGAGACTAGGTCAGTGGCTGAACTGCACTTTGCAGGGCTTTACACTTGATGTAAAGTAAAACATTACTTTACATCATGTGTACTACACGTTACTTTTTTTTTTTTTTTGTATAATTTTATTTCAAAATTTTTTCCATTTTCTCCCAAATTTCGCTTAGCCAGTTAATCAACCCACTGATTAGGATATCCCTCATCACTAGTAATGCCCCAACACACCAGGAGGGTGAAGACAAACACATGCTTCCTCCGATACATGTGAAGCCAGCCACCGTTTCTTTTCGAGCAGAGGCGATATGTTTGCATGTATGAATATTCTTGAGCAAGAGCCGAAATTCTATTCTTTCTCCCTCACAGAGAATGTCAGGACCATTGGAATTCTAACACTGAAGTGTGGAGCAACTTTGAGCTCGATAATGAAGTAAAAATAGTGATTTATTTTTTTGCATGGGCAACTCTATGCCCCCATCGCTAGCATTGTAACCATGTTGGGAGCATTGTCTAAAAGCGCTGTATTGTAGTGTAGCATGTCACTTCTCGTCCAGTTCCCCACATATAGCAATTCTTTTGTGCTATGCTTCCATTTACAAAGGGATCGAGTTTGTGAGGTGAAGAACAAGACATTAGTGAAATTTGCATTCTTTAACACGGCATTATGAAACAATGTTTATGAGTAACTCGATTTTGATCTTTGCTCTCTTTTCTTTTTGTCTTTCCTTTATCTGCTCTTCACTAAACACAACTTCACGTCAACTATTGGACTAGACTTTTTGGACCAGAGGAATGTATTTTTGAGGAAGGTGTGTGTCTGGGGGAATGTGTGTGAGTTTGAGGGAGGTGTGTGTGTTTGAGGGAGTATGTGTTGGTTTGCAGGATTCACCAGTATTTGCAAATTCCTTTCCTAGCCAGAATACACACACAGTGATTACCTGTTACTGGGGAGTGGGTGAATAAGAGAGAGATAGAAAGAGAGAGAGGGACATAGAGACAGAGTAAGAGCGAGAGAGCCACGTGACTGTCAGAGAGGCAGGCATGAGGCTCAGCAGAATAACAAACCCACCATCCCCCACTGACACACAGACACACAAAAAAGCGATAGAGGGAGTCTGAATCAGTTCACTGAACAGATTCTTCCCAGTGATTCAGTGAGTCAAATCCTCATTTCCAGTGTAAACAATGATATGTGATTTGATTGAGTGATAGACTCTTAAGCCCATATGGAGTTAGTAGCTCAGTGTAATATGCACTATAGGGACAAAAGTATTGGGACACCTAACTTTAGATTTTGGAGCATTGCTATGAGGACCTGATTGTATTTAAAAGTATTGGCTAAAGAACCATCATACTATAGAACACAGTACATATCTTCCTCAGCTTAATGCTCAGGGGGAATACCTTTATACCTAAATACCTTTAGGCTAGTCCACGTGTCAGGCATGGTGCCAATAGGTTCACATTATTTTATCTGCTCTGTATAATATTCTATTGGCAGTACTTCTCTACTGAGACTTGACCACCCACATACCACAGCTTTTGTGGTATAGCATATATGTAAATGTATTGAATAGACAAGACTGAAAAGCTTTGATTTGTATGAATTGACTCACTGAAAAGAACTGATTCCAATAAAAGCACAAACACCGGCCACTGCTAATGATTCAAAACATACAGACGTTGTTATAGCATGTTTTGTGTGTATAAGTACTGAACAGACACCACTAAAAAGCTTTGTTTTATATGAATCAATTGCCTTATTGCCTGATTTACTTGAAAAACACAAATACAGGCCAGTGTAAATTATCCAAAACACACAGCCTTTGTTACTGCATATTATACACATAAATGTACTGAGCAGACACTAATGAAAAAAGCTTTGATTCATGTGAATCGATTCACTGAAAATAACTGATTCACTGATTCAAACCTAAGCAAATGGCCTCTGTGAATGATCCAAAACACACAGCATTTATGTGTTGCAGCATGTTATATAGGTATATGCACTGAATAGACCCTACTGAAAAGCTTGGATTTCATGTGAATCAATTCAAAAAACTGAAACACACAAACACAGGCCTTTGCTAACAATCCAAAACACAAAGCCTTTATGTGTTATAGCAGGTTAAACTGTACATGTATACTTACTAAAAAGCTTTGATTCATGTGATTCGATTGACTAAAAGGAAAAGATTTATTTACAAACACTGACCAAACACAGCCTTTATTGATTAAATGTAATAGAACAGCTGAGCTAGTGTTTCATTCTGTGCTTAATGTGAATACTGCAGTGCTTCTCACACACACACACTGCAAATCAGCTGTCTATCAAACTAAAGCTAGCATGTTGACATCTGCTGCTATAGTTATTAACTGACACAAACTGTGTGTATTGCGCAATGCTGCTATGTGAGGCCCACAAAGGCCCTCCTGTGCTGCTGCACCCTTAAAAAAAACTCAGATGGCTGTACTTTTCCACACGTGAAGGCCCTGTTTTCTCTTCTCAGAGCCCTCCCCCTTCAGTGACCAGGCTCAGCTAGGCCTGTCTGGGCTTAGTCTCAAATAGCTGTTTGCTCCCTAGGTAGTGCACTATGTTATTTAATTATGGATTGTCCTGATAAACACTGCATAAAATGTTACCATTTGAATATCAGTGCCTTTCTATTAGACATACACTACATCCCACCACTTGCTTTTAGAAACAGTTATTTCCTGACCCAGCCTTTGTAGTGCACTACATAGGGAGCACAAATCCATTTGAGTCACAGCCATGGTAATACATTCTCTAATACATTCTAGAGGACTGCCATCACCAGGCATTGAGAAGGCGTTTTCCCTTCTAATTGGTTTTCATGAGTTTTGTGGGTGCGGCTTCAACTTCTTAGAGGATTTGTCTTCGTATTCTTTGTGTTTAACCCCTTAGCCACCTTCCACTTCTAGTCTAAATAGAACTTTCAGTCTAAATAGGCCATCCTTTCATATCCGGACACCCCTTATTAATATGAAAATATTAGGATATTAGTAGATATTGTGTCAAAAAGCTTTGAGTACATCCTTAAGGAATGTACTTACTTTGCTAAAAGATACATCTTGTCTAGTCCCTGTAGAAAAGTATTGCCAATAAATTAGGACAGAACTGGGCACTATAGAGCAGATAAAGAATCAACAAATAACCTGTTAGCACCAGTCGTGGACTGGCTATAGGGGTCTAAAGCTCCCCAGTATATAGCTGTAAAGCAGTGGAACTGTGTTTTCCACTGATATGAGGGTGTCCCGTCCAGTTCTGTTGGATGGAATGAGTTCAGGTGAGGTGGATCCTGTATATCCAAAATAAAGGGTCCTAATTAAAGAATACTAAATTTCCTCTACTCACCTTATTCAAATAATCACAAATTTTGATGTATCAAAACTGATAAAGTTAAAAAAAATATTTTAACATCCTAGGTCTGCACGTGTATAAAAACCTAATAAGGTGTGTTTTAGTTTGAACTAAAAACAACTGTAATGTAAAATACAATGAAAATCTAGGATATGAACCATTTACGGTTCATCCATTGCTAAAGTATATTGAGGTGACCGTGCCCAATACCAGGTGTGGGCTAGAGGGTATAAATCCCCAAGTGCTGGTCTGTGGAGCAGTGTAGAAAGCTCTGTTCTGTAAGTGATACTGCTCTATCCAAGACTTACTTACGAGCTGAAGAACTAGTACATGTCCTCACTGATACTCTTACGTGGCTGGATACAATCAAATGTACTAGACAGCAGTGCTCCAACTAAAAATACAATCTTTCCTAAAGAATAGAGGCTGTTAACCCAGCTAATATTTGGAGATGGTGTCTATATACACTACCGAATAAAAGTTTTATTAATATTATTTATTTTATAGTTCAGTTGCAGTGCTGTATGGCCAGACAGACATCCTGCTTCTTATTTTCTCATCTTAACAATGACTTTATTAGGTCTTCTTTTGATTTGCTGAATTGGAGACTTGTTAAGCTGAGCTTAAGGTGTTACCATATTGGTCAGCCAGACTGCTTCCTGTAGGCAGTTTTCTTCAGTTTCCAAAATAAGTTTTAAATGTGAAGGAAACAGTACTCACAGCTCTCTGGATGTATTTTTATTTTCTATAGAAAAGACTTATAGTTTAAATAGTTATAGTTATCTGTGTTTCTGTGACTTTTTCTAGTTATTATGATAAAAGTGTGAATGTGTGTGTGTAGGTGTGTACATTTTGTTTTTCAATACTAAAATTACTTATTTTCAAGTTTTTATTTCTTTTTTTTTATTCTTGACACTTTACTGCAAAATTTGTATGCTAAATGTTCTACCCTTTACAGGTATTAAGTGGACCTTAAGAGCTTAAATGGCAAAAATAAAGGAAAATTAGGGTGTACTTTTGGACAAAAAGTCTTTTATTAGCTAAACTGCTGGAAACAAGACTGAGGGCATAAATAGGTTTTTACTACTAAACTCAGTATTATATTCTAGTCTGCATTCAAATGTTTGACTGTGATAAGCAGGAAACTAAGGTGCACAGAGGCAGAGATAACGCAGTATTAAAGCACAGACATGTTGAAACGGGTCAATCACACTACACAGTGAAAAGTAAACTCGTCTTGTAATGTATTTTTTTTAACTTTGTGTTACAGCCTAACCAACGGCTCTTCTTTCAAGCAGGAATGGCTTGTTTTATAGTTTGTTCCAATTCGCTCTTAAGAGTCCATACGTGACCCGATATTGCTATCAGGTAAACAATGGTCCAGTTTTATCATTCCAGTTACTATAAGTTAGTTTCCAAAACAGGGATTAAGCCTATGACTATAGTCATACAATATGTTTTCCGTCCAACAGAAAATCTGTATTCAAAATGCTGTGCAGTAATTATAGTCAAAGTTTATATTTGAAGGTGTGAAAATGACCTCTGCAAAGTATATAGAGTTTCTGACTGACCACTTTCTTCCATGGTACAAAAAGAAGAACCGTGCCTTCCGGAGCAAAATCATATTCATGCATGACAATGTACCATCTCATGCTGCAAAAAATACCTCTGTGTCATTGGCCGCTATTGGCATAAAAGGAAAGAAACTCATGGTGTGGCCACCATCTTCCCCTGATCTCAACCCTATAGAGAACCTTTGAAGTTACATCAAGCAAAATATCTATGAGGGTGGGAGGCAGTTCACATCAAATCAGCAGCTCTGGGAGGCTATTCTGACATTATGCAAAAGAAATTCAAGCAGAAACTCTCCAAAAACTCAAAAACTCAAAGTTCAATAGATGCAAGAATTGTGAAGGTGATGTCAAAGAAGGGTTCCTATGTTAACATGTCACTTGGCCTGTTAGGATGTTTTTGATTGAAATATTTTTGAGTTCATTGAATGTGACCTCCTCCTAATGCTGCAAATTTAACAAAAGACCATTTTCAGTTCTTTACAACCTATAAAATATTTTAAACCTCTGCTGTGCATAATAATTTGGAACGGTGCATTTTGAGGTTTTTTTTTTTAAGAATATACTGTTATCTTTGTGAGTTTTGTTCAATAAAATTCAATTTATACTCTAATGGGTGATGACTTTTAATATACTGACTGTCATTTGCATCGACCAATTTGGAAAATCAGGAAAAAATATAATTTGCATATTAATTTGGAATGCAGTGTAGAAAGCTAGCACCTTAACAGTCTAATGGGTTCTAACTTTGGCGGATTGCAATTTTAACGGTGCAGCGCTTCTGTGGTTCTTAGCAGAGGAAAGTGACCTGCGTGTTCACACTGTACAAAAAGGTAATTTACGGGAACAATGTTATTTTATTTTGTATTCTGTTTATTGTTGATGTAAAAGTTGGTTGTGGGCACTGCTGCGTGTTCTTGTGTGTGTGTGTAACAAGCGGAGGTGTAAGCGCATTGCATGTGTGCAGCATGCCTGTTTTGCCAAAAAAGCAATGAACATCTGACTGTTAAATGTTGTCAAAGTTTTAATCGGTCAGTGGTGCACTTGTGTTTTCCATTGCCAAACTAGCAATACGCCAGAAATGTACCTGAACACACCTTGTTTCCACACGTCCACACCTATCAATGTAGATATGTTCATTACCATCTTTGCTATATAAACGATGCAGGTGCAAGGAGTGCAAAATAGACTTTTGCCAGTATGTAAGACAGCAATAAGCATCACAACACACCTTGCACAGGGAGTATGATAGAGCCCAGAGAGCTTTAATCCTAGCATTGGAAGTATTCATACAATGGCGCTAATATTAGCCAGAATAAAAACAGTGTGCTGCCTATTCTAAATTATTCTTGATAGCTTTAAATCCACTTAATGTTGCAGTAAACAGCATTTATTATGATCATCTACAGTGGCACCTGTCAAGGGTTGGGTTATATAATATTAAGCAGCAAGTAAACAGTCAGTTCTTCAATTTGATGACGGTGTTGGAAGTAATGAAAAATGCATGTCAAAAGCTGCATTGGTGGGATGAAATTGGAAATGCACAATATGAATCTACTGTTTTTGATGTTATGATCGTTTGGTGCATATCACACACAAAAAAAGAAGCAAAGCATAGCGAACACTAACAAAGAGAGATTAGTTCTAATAAAGAGACAGTGGATTCTCCTCTCTTTGTTGGAGATATTGTTCTCAGTCTCAGAGCTAGCACAGTGATAAAGGCCTCCACAGCAGGGGAGGCTGCAGGGAGGGAGAATGGAGAGCATGAAGAACACCCTAGTGAGAGCGATTAAGCACAAGAGGGAGGGAGGTTAGAGAGAGCGAGAGAGTCAGTTGGGATTGAGTGTTCCCTTTACATCATTATCGCACTGAATAATCCAGCTTGGAGCTTCTTTAAGCGGCCAAAGGGGGAGGGGAGGAGGCCCACATTCTCAACGGCTAGCCACTAGGCCCCAAACTAATCCTAAACCTTATCTGCTGGATGGCTGATGCTTCAATCCCACTTTTCATCCATCTGCTCTGATCAAAAAACTGGTCATAAATGTGATTCTGTGTTATATGCACATATATTATACATCTTGGTTCTCTATACTTTACTGGAGTAATCAATTTTAATATATATTATTAACCACATATTTGTTCTTCATTACCTAACACCTGAGCATATGATCTGTATATAATTAATCATATATGCAATTAACATAAATTGCTCTACATCAGTTACATTGGTATGAAAAGGTTTGGGCAACCCTGATCATTTTCATGATTTTCTTCTTTGGTTGTTCAGATCAGCAATTTCAGTTAAATATATCATATAGCAGATGAACACAGTGATATTTGAGAAGTGAAATTAGGTTTATAGGATTTACAGAAAGTGTGCAATAATTCTTTAAACAAAATTAGTCAGGTGCATACAGTTGGGCACCCTTGTTGTTTTATTGATTTGAATAATTTTAGCACTGATTAATGGAACACAAAATTAGTTTGTTTGCTCATTGACCCTTAACCTACAAACACAGGTGAATCCAATTATGAGAAAGTGTTAAGGTGGCCAATTGCAAGTTTTTCTCCTCTTTGCATCTTCTCTGAAGAGCCTGAATTTCATGGTTTAGGGGAAGGATATAAAAAGCTATCTCAGATTTCAGCTGTCAGTTTCCACTGTGAGGAAATGGAAGACCACAAGCACAGTTCTAGATAAGGCCTGAAGTCACAGGACAAGAAAAATCTCACATAAGCAGAGGAGAAGGATCTGAGAACAGTCATAGTCAACCCACAGACTAGCTCCAAAGACCTACATCATCATCTTGCTGCAGATGGTGTCACTGTGCATCGGTCAACTATTTAGCACACTTTACACAAGGAGAGGCTGTATGGGAGAGTAATGCAGAAGAAGCCTTTTTTGTGCCACAAACAGAGTCGATTGAGGTATGTTAAAGCACATTTGTACAAGCAGCTTCATTTTGGAATAAGGTGCTGTGGACTGATGAATCTAAAATTGAGTTATTTTGAAAGGCAGTAGGCAGGGCGGAAAACAACAGCATTCCAAGACAAACACTTGCTACCCAGAGTAAAATTTAGTGGTAGTTCCATTATGCTGTGGGGCATTGTGGCCAGTGCATGTTGAGGGTCAAAGGAATCAGCAGAAAAAAAAAATCAGTGAGAAAGTTAAAGTTGTGTTGAGGCTGGATACTTCAACAAGACAACGACCCTAAACAGTGCTTAAAAACTACTAAAGCATTCATGCAGAGGAACAAGTACAATGTTCTGGAATGATCAATAGCAAATACAATGGCTATGTTTGGGCTATATTTGTGTTGTTGTAGTCATGGTAGTCATAACATCTGATTCTATTCACCCCCTTTGTAAAGAATTCTGTCCGTATGTTTACACCAAATTTTATCTATAAAATTATGCAGAGGTTGTAGTGAATTTTTCACTTTAAAACGTATAAATGGGACATTTTATGACACTAAAAGATTTTCTACACAATTTACACAATAGTGTCTACCGTAAACTCTTAATAAACATGTTTCTGAAAAAGTATTTTGAGTGGTTTGCTTTTTGCCAAAAGTTAGCAGTATGCAAAGAGGAAGCCTCAGCAGACCTTCGAGCAAAGCCCATCCCCCATCAGCATGCCCTCTTTCTGTGTCAACACAAGCCCTAGAGAAGCTAAAGTCCTTAAAGCTGACAAGGACGTTCAGTTTGCATATAACTGAGTGCACAAACTTCACGTTTCAATAATGGTCTGGATATGTACTGTACTTTTCACTCAAAAAAAATCCTGTAACTACAGAACATCCACTACATGTACACCCAACTTTAAGGTTTTCAAAGCTGATTAAATATGATTTTTATTCTAAGTTAATCATAAATAAGGTATTTCAGACTGCTGAGCTGCTATAGATGGTTTGTTTTCCTAAGATAATGTATTTTTAGGCCTTGTTTTCCAGATAAGTGCTTTGGAAAGTTAAACGTAAAAGTTTTCCACTGATAGCAATGTTGCTCAGGACCAGCACTGATCTATCCAGAAAATAGGCACATGACCGTGTGTTGGTTATTCTGACTTCCTCTTTTTTCTTCCAAGTCAAATAGTCTTGGTTGCCGGACTGATAATAGACTTCAAATATGTATGATTATTCCAATAAATGGAGAATTTTTGATAAATCAACCTCAGATAAAGCTATTTCACAAAGGTACCCAGTCGCTCTGCTATCCAGCTGAGGCACACAGCATTTGACATGGTTGTACCTTTTCTTAGAAGTTAAGCTATGCTACCATGGAAAACAAAACTCAGTACAAAATATGTGGAATAAAAATCAGCATAAAAAAACGTATCACCAAATGTATCACCACCAAAATATGTTCAGCTTGTAACTTTATGTTTAGATTATTTTGCCCACAAATGCCCCCTTAAACTTTAGATGTGAGACCATTCTTACAGTCTTCACTGCATTTTACTTGCTATTAACCTAAGAGGAACTGCCTGTTATGTGTGTTAAGCCACTTTACATCTAAGCTAACATTAACTCCAACATGCGTAACGTTTCCTAACCATTTCTGGCAGAAAACTATGAAGACAACTTTTCCCATGTGCCCGCAGCTAACTAGTAATGTTAGTATAAATCTGTAGTGGAGTAACAGTGTATACTTTATTTATTTTATCCTTATTGCTCAGTTGCTATAAAACTGTTCAATGTTAGCATAATTTAAATGTAACACAACATAAAATTATTGTTTTAAGAAATAATAAATAAAATAATAACACAAATCTAAAATACTAAAACCATAAACATACAAAACTAAATATTTTAGAATGATTCAAGGATACAAGGAGATTTTACTGTCACATGTGGTACGGTGGAACGAAATTGTGATCTCATGATCCAATTTACACCCAGGAGCAATTGTTAAAATAGAAAGAAATATATTTGACTAAAGCTAGACTTTTTTTAATTACTAAAACTAGACTAAAATGTGACTAAAACTATTATACATTTTAGTCAAAAGGTTAAGACTAAAAGTAAATTAAAATCACCTGTCAAAATTAAAACTGCATTAAATCTGCTCACAATTGGCTCACAGTTAATTTCAGCATTGCTAACAAAACATTTAGCCACATTTAGGGACATCAGCAGGCTATTCACTGTGCTATATTTGTGAGTATAGGCTGCAACATTTATATTTATGTCTTGATGAGTTGCTGTGTGGACAATATGGAATAAAAATATCTTATGTGAAGTTCTTTCTTCAGCTTCTAGACTATCACACACCTTCACTCTCTTTTAATGTTAGGACATGTCTCTGTAGACCAAAACTAATCCATCTGGCAGCAGCAGAGGCAGGGAAGTGGGTGTGGAGGCACTGAGGCAGCCTGCAGGATTTAATTGGTAACTCAAGAATCATATTACATATTATGTGTTATGATTACTCTGCTGACCTACAGTTACAAAGATCTCAGAACCACAGTTACTTCAGCTTGGCTTACAATGGAAGGGTGGATTTGCAGGCTTTTTTGTAATAGTGGGTGTATTTTTGAAGAACAATAGCATAGAGTCTAGTATGAATACTTTGATCATGTTGGGCAAATCAGCTATCCATTAATGTAGGCCTAGTTATTCAAAAGTGATTCCCCAACTTATTTTAGCTGCTCAATACTGATTTTTTTTACTTATCAGCTTGTCTCTGCCAAAAATAACAGCATGGCCATCTCAGATTTTGACCAACACAGGGTAAGATTTGACCAGTCTACAAGCATTATTAACCTGACCAGACTACACTGTAAACTATTAAACTTGTAAATTTTATAGTGCGATAACAGCAAAAGTTGCCAGGAATTGTAAAATGAAACTAGGTAATTGTGGTAAAAGATAACAGCAATTTACTGTAAATCAATTACAGCATATTGCAGTTTTTTTTAGGTCACATTATGGCATAAATAGTTACATTATAATACTATAATTATTCTTTACTGCATTGCAGTTCTCAGTCAGCATAAATTTATACTTTACAATAAAGAAAATGGTAACTTGCTTTTATGGCCTACAACACTATGGCCAGGCAGTCAACCATTATATAAAATATAACTGAATACCCAAATGAAGGTAGCCCTTGTAGTCAAAGCTCCACACTGATAGTGCAACATAACAAAAATAAATTTATTTTTGTGTCTTAGCTGTTCAATGTTCAAAGTGAGCACATAAGTAGGTACAAATATGGAGTGAAAACTACCCAAACAAAGTGAGTGCACATTGTAAATATTTTGTTATATTTTAAAGTCTTTTTTTATGAAGCTTTTGCATAAGGTACATTTCATATAGTTTTGCTTGGTGTTTCATCTTACAACATCGCTGTAAATTCTTTGTAAATTTCTACAATCTACAACCCGTTTTTTTCCTTTAAATTATGGTTAAATATACAGGTGGCAGCGGTTTACATAGGGCATCCCAAGATGCATTCTACATTTTTACAGTGAAACTTTGTTTAACTGTTATTTACTGTGTGATTTTGCTGTAAAAATACACCAATTAGTTACAGTGTAGGTAACCAGTATAACACAAGAATGATTTAGTTGATTGACCAGTATAACCATCATGACTACACTGGTCAACTAGGTAGCAATCAACTGCAGCATACACCATGATGGTCAAGAGATGATTAGCCAGATAGATTACCAGCATAGGGATATTTTTTCTGGATTACCAGTTCTTAAATAACTATTAGCATCAACATCCAGTTTAAACCAGTTACCAGCAAAACTTGAGCTGGATTCTCATTTTCACTGATTTTGTTACACTGTGTACCTGTACTCAGATGTAATGACAATAAAATCCTCTTGACTTGACATTTGTGCAGCAGTATTTAAAATTTATCATGCAGAAAAAAAGGTCATTTGACTTAACCTATTTAAGCATTTCTACCTTTTATTGACCTGTTATGAAACAAAGGCATTTTTCAGCTCACAAACTGTACCCTCACAACAAGCCACTATGTAAGATTAATTTATTGATATTGTTGGGTAAAGTCCATTTTTGTTAAAATTAAAATTATACATGCATTTAAAAATATTCTTATTTATAAACTTATTTTATATTTTACATGATTTTTGTGCATTTGATGTGGTATCTTTATTTATGTTTTTTCCTTAGTGTGTACCTATATCTGAGCAAGAAATTGACAGATTGAATTTTACAGATTAAAACATTGGTTAGCTAATGTAGCTAACCTAGTTTACCTCAGCTTGAAATGCCCTGCTAGCCTATTGTCCAGAGAATGGAGACAACACACACATATCCTGAGAAAAAATAAGACTTTGGGAGCTCGTTTTGTGCTGAAACGCTCATATATTTCGCTGAATGTTATATTTAGGATATGTTTTCGTAATTTTTTTCAGGATTTAGAGGGTAAAACCAAAAGCGCAGGCTAACGATAAATCGAATGGCCATAAACTCCTCCTGGGCAGCTTTGACAACACAGCCAACAACTATGAACATAACTCCACAATTTTGCAAGTTTAGTACATATACAACCGAAACAAAGCACAAATACCTTATAAACACCAACGATATCTATACATCATATTTCCGTCTAATGTTTGTATGGCGTCGTTAAAAAGGCTGAGGGGAGTGATCTCGCTTCTGATTGGCTGAGTCCGCTCACTCCTACTTCAGAGCCTCACTTTCATAACAAACACATGCCGAGTCCGAACATATTTGAGTCGGTTCCTCTAAGAACAGATTCTTTTGATTAAAATCGATCAAGCTAATACAAACTAGTGTCAATCGAGTCTTGCTAAATTCTGACCGAGGGGCAAGTTCTCTGGGCTTCTATTTAGGAGCATCACGTTCATAAACCACTGGACACAAAGAGTCCGAGCATGTACAAATCGGTTCATTTTTAAACACATTCTTTTCATTAAAATTTACCAAACTGATTCGAAACTAGTGTCAATCGAGTCTTTGCTTTGTTTTGGGAGCATTCTTTGCAATGATTACGGGGAGTGAATAGTTTGACTTAACATTCATTACTTTAAAATACTTTTCAATAATTGAACGTTAGCTGGCTTAGCATAAATGTAGTTATTTATGTTTGTGTCAGTTAGTTAGTCTTGCACGTAAAACATCTTAACTTTTCTATTCTAGAATTACTTATACGTATACCCTACTATAAATACCTCTTATAGTGAGACAATGCTGTGTAATAGACCTTAAAACAAGATTACGCATTTTTTAAGATAACTTTTTTTTTTTCTTTTGTGACATTACACGTCATGCGAGCTTCCATTGGGTAGTATAAACACACGTTTAAAATTCGTTATACTGATATAAAAAAAGTTTACAATTTACTTACAGATTAATACGCAAATATTAAGCAATATATTTAAATATATATTTTAGAAACAGATTATCAAAATAACTTTACTTTTTTCTCTCTCACACACACACACACACACACACACACACACACACACACACACACACACACACACACACACACACACACACACACACACACACACACACACACACGTTTTCATAGAAAGTAAACACACACCTTGTGAAATCAATGCATTGTTTAATTGAATGTCATTCTTGAATCGTGAAAGTTTAAAAAGCACAAAGCTCCAAAAGAATTGGCTCACGCAGTCCGAAAAACCACGAGCCTCACTTAGAAAAACAAACAGAATAATAAAACAGGGAATAGACATCTTATTTAAACCGTGACATACGTATGACAGCTGCACAAAAAAATGGCTTACAACAATGTAAGTTTATCAATAATAACTTATGGGTCCGGATGTCACATATACATATACGTATTTATTACCTTGGAACTCTATAAACAGGGTTCCACCGCCGCACAGAAGGCGTTAAAGTCCTTCCTCATGAAGTCCTCGCTCTGCAGGACGTCGTCCTCGGAGGGGAAGTACTGCATGCTCTCCTCTTGGTCCGCTTGAGCGAAGCTGAAGATGGCGATGCCCCGGCACTCGACTCCCAGGCTGGCGGTGCCAGGCCGTGCGGTGAATCGGGCTGTGGGGGGCGAGGGGAAGTCGGGGCTGTCCATGAGGGCGCCTCTAGCGTTCTCCAGAACGCCCAGGTAGGCGTCCATATCTGTGAAGCAGTCCAGCTCGCAGTCTGAGCCACTGTCCGTGCCCACTGAGTCGGAGCGCATGTGCATGAGCTGGTACTTCTCGTGCATGAGGAACTGGTTGGTGTTCCTTGGGGCCCTCATGCCAGGCGCACGGTTGCCTTTGACGTTGGCAGGGCGTAGGGACATGCTGGAGAGGCGGTGTCTGTGCCTGGACTGGACTCTTCGGTGGTTGTGTTGCTGTTGGTAGTTATAGTGCCCTCTTCGCCTGAAGCGATGCTGTTGATGCCCACCAACATGGCTCTTGGCACACTTGTGCCACTTGCGTTGTTCCTCTACGTGGCTCTCGGATCTCTTAGCCTCCTCCTTGACGCCTTCTTTGCCTTTGATTGAGAACCTGCTGCTGCCTCCTCCTCCATTACTACTGCTGTGACTCTCAGTGCAGGTCTCCGTCCAGTGGCCCACCATCATAACGCCCTTCCCACACATTCTGTCTTCCCACAACATTAGAACCAACTACTTTCTTTACCTTAGCTCGTGCCAACACCAACCCAAACACCTCAGTGCTCACATAACTAGCTGATGATCTTCTAAGCCTCGCTGGTTTTTGAAGATATCAAACTAGATCAAGCTGGCAGAGCCCTTTAAGGAGGTGTGGTAGGTACGTAGGTAGCTTCTGCAGCAGTGCTATAGCTCGTTTCCTTTACGTCGTTCTCCACGACTACTCCAGGAATCTTCTACCTTTTTACTATCTTCTCTGTTTTTTTCTTGGTGGCTGGCTTTAGACAGCACATAGCCTGGCGCCGTGCCTCCAGTGTGAGCAGCTTGGAGCCGCTAGCTGACAAGTAGTCACGCCCCCTCTTTTTTGCAGTCTTTCTCGCCTTTTTCCGTCGTCTCTGGCAGAATAATTGGCACGTTTCAGCACTTGTGAAGATTAAAATATGAGAAATGTGCTTGTAGTTTGTTACTCTTCCCTTTAACGCAATGTACAAACTACTCAGCGCTGTTAGCTCACAAACACAGTGACAGCAAGCTACCAACTCCTCCCTTCAGCCGCCTGCACCACGCTTTATATACAGCTGGGACGCTGCAAGTGCTGTAGATTTTGTAGGGGTGCACTGGTATAGAACTACAAAAAATCAGACATGAAAACTTAAAGTAAAGAATATAATGATTAAAATATAATATAGAAAACTTATAAACATATATTTGAGTAAATTATCATACAAACGAAGCGCAACATTTCCTAATACAGACACGAACAGTACGACACAACCCCCCCCCCCCCGTAACCCCCAATCGCTGTTTTTGATTTCTTCCAGCTCCTTCTTGCTGTAACAATTCCAGTGGCTGATCCAGAATCAGTAACCGCCGTCCTGTAACGGTCGTTTTGCGCTCTGCAGCGTTGGATTAGCAAAGGAGAGCAGATCCCAGATCAGCTCTTTAAACCAGACGGCACAAAAAAGGTTTGGCCAAACGTGATTCACGCCTTGTACGTGCAGGGGCTGGGAACATAACAAAGCAGAGCAGTCCGCCGAAGAACTTCTGTTTCTGATTTGGTTATACACAGCTAGCTAGATTGTTCTCTTATTAATGTATTTAAAATAAATAATGTGCTCCTTTTTGTATGTCATGGTGTTTTAATATGTTAATGTCATTATTCTTTTGGGTAAAATATTCCTTTTCGCGTAAATGAAAAAAATGCAGAACCTTTTTTTGATTTGTTCATTTGTGACAGAGACTGTAAAAAAGATACTATAAACAAAAAAGATGCTATACACAGTCTATAATTTGTGACGTTAATAATTTCCTTCAACATACATTATATATGAGAAATCACAACAAAAATATAAAACAATTGCCCATGAAAAATCTGTTTTTTTTATGTTTGCATAGGAGTGCATTGTCTAGCGAGATTCTTTCCCTTTTTTTGTACTGTAATTGTTGGATGTTAATAAAACAGTTAAATGAGACAGATATGTTAATCTTAAAACTGAATATAATCAGTAGAAATTAATAATAATACATATATTATACATATTTTGGTTTAATGTGACATTAACTTAATTGTAACTTTTATAGCACTAAATGTAAATGTGTGACTTTAGCTTGCATATAACTATTTGCTGGTCTTTATCAACAAACATATAAAAAAATACATATACAACATATGTAATAATTTGTTATAGATTTTCTTCACCATACTTTCGACCAAACCCAACAATAACCTTAACCATTTACCATAATGTAACAAAATCATTTTTAGAATCATTATAAGACTAAATTTGATAAGTGCATTAATACCAGTATGTACCCAGCTGGCAAACAACTAAACATCAACCCTAAAATGTGGTTGAAATATGATTAAAGTACAACCTTAAAACATTTGATGTTAAATGGTTGCGCAAACGTTACAATTTTAATTTTAACATTATGATATTTTTAGTTTTAGTGAGTTATGGTTTATTAAAGGTTGAACATACACTGTTGAAACAGGTTGATTCAACCATAATATCAATGTTGATTATACGTTGAATTGCCAGCTGGGTAATAATAAAATGGAAATTAGGCAAGGGGTAAATGCTTTTTCTAGCTACTGAACAGATACAGACCTAGGGTTTAGTATGGAACCAGTGCTTATGTCCCAGTTTTAGACTTTGTCCTGAACATTTTAGTTATTTTTTTGTTTTCTGCTGACACACGTATTGAATTCAGGGCAGCTTCTGTTTCAGAAAAGCCGTTTTTGTGATTTAGTTAGGGCTATATTTCTGCCTTACGGTTAATGATAAACACCAGTACTGCAGGCGACACTACACAGGGAAATCCAGCAGCAGCTCAAACAGTCAAATCACTGAGAGCACCTTTTTTGTGGTAAACTCCGCCCCGTTGAGCTCCAATTGGCTATTTGTTTTTTCTCCTCGCAAATAAAAAATTTTAACCAATCCTAGCGCAGATATTCATGTTGTAGTAACCAATCACAGCGTGCATGAGGCGGGACCTGGCGGAATACCCGAGGGAGGGGGATATCGGCTGCAGGATTCACAACAAAGATGGAGGATTCTCAGCGATTTCCATACAGACGTCAACTGAGACGTGTCCGCTAGACGTTCAGCGCACTGTCCGGGTTTCCTCATGGTTTAGACGTGGGGTTTTACAGTGAAATGGATTGCTCGGCGTTTCCAGAGCCAAACGTTGAGAAGAATGTCTGCATCGTTGGCTCAGAGCCGGTGGAAAACTACACAGTAAGCTGGCGGCGGTTATTTCTGAGTAGAGGTGGGTGACCCAGGTCCAGAAAGTAAAAATCCATTCCAGGGTTTTTTAACAACTGTCTGTGCGGCTCTGCTGAAGCTGAGTCGCCCATTCAGTTGGTACAAAACCCTGGGATGTTTTTATACTTTCTGGACCTGGGTCACCCACCTCGATTTCTGAGTAGCCAGTTTCTAAAAGTCTTGTGACAGTAAACTAGCTAGCTAATGTAATAGTCGTTAACTAATTTAGGTTAGCCTAGCTACGTAGTGAATCTGACGTTAAGTTGGACGTTATTTAAATACGTCGAGAACAGAAATCTTAGCATTTAAAAAAGGTTATTGTGGATGTTTGCTTGCTTCAGCTAAAGCTATGTAATGTTTAATGTTAGTTAGCCGACTTGCTAGGTTAGCTAATTAATGGAGCTCCAGTGTTCTGCCTAATTGTGTTTACTTGTCAAAGCGTGTTACTATCCTATATATGCGCAGTTATAGAATAAATGTGTGGCTAATAAAATAATATATTTGTATGTATGCTTCCGGTTGAAATAACTTATAGCTTTGTACCTAGCTAACCCTAGCAAAAATATTAGTGTATTCTGAATCACTGAATACCTACATTTTTTGTATTTGTTCATTTGCATTGTGATAAACACTTTTGCAATTATGATAAAAAAATAGTATATATATATATATATATATATATATATATATATATATATATATATATATAGCACAGGAATACTTAAGAAACCACTTCAGTTTCTGAATTCGTTTCTGAATCAGTTGATTTTGCTATTTATAGGTATATGTTTGATTAAAATGATCATTGTTTTATTCTATAAAACCTTTCTCCAAAATGCCCCCCAAATTTTTGTCATTTAGAGCATTTATTTGCAGAAAATAAAATCACAGTTTTAATGCATCTTGGCATGTTCTCCACCACTAGTCTTACACACTGCTTTTGGATAACTTTATGCCACTCCTGGTGCAAAAATTCCAGCAATTTAGCTTGGTTTGATTGTGTTCATCCATTAAACCAATCCAGTTCAGCTTGGTTTGATTGTGATAATTCTTCTTCCTCTTGGATTAATATATGTATGCATATGTATGTATGTATGTATGTATGTATGTATGTATGGTAAAATTAAAGCGTTAGTCCTATGTTATTGCATGCATCTGGCTAGCTAAACTAACTCATTAGCTAGGTTCCATCTAGCTACATAATTAAAAACATGCTAATGGCAATCTGGCTTGGGTCAAATTGACAATGTCCATCAGTATTTTCATAATTCAAATTGTCATTTCTCTGTACAGCACCTATACTTGATTTGAAAATTCTCTACAAATGTGATTGACAAAAATATAGATTTTTAAAATGTTATTTTTTTAACTCAAATTCCAGTTAAGTCCTCCAATTACTAGAAGGGTAAGGACAAGCACGTGATTCCTTGATTCTTGTGAAGTCAGACAGACAAGGCCTGCTGCACTTCAATGAGGGTGAAATCATCTAAAACTAGCTCACCCAGGTATGGGACGAGATTCCTTACTACGATTAAACAAGATTACAGTGAGTAAAGTGAAGTAAAGGAAGGGTTCTTGATTCATAGCTTGATTTATAATTACATCCCCAATTCCAGTAAAGTTGGAATAACCATGTTGTATAAACCATGAATTAAAACAGAATATGAATATTGAACCTATATTAAGAAAATAAAGAAAATATATTAAAATTGTATCACCTTTCATTTGAACAGCTCTGTAGGTGGAATTATTTTCCCATTCTTGCTTGATGTACAACTTCTGTTGCTCAACAGTCCGGGGTCACCTTTGTCGTATTTTGTGCCATATAATATACCACACATTTTCAGCAGGAGGCTGGCCTGGACTGCAGACAGGCCAGTTCAGTACCTGTACTGTTTTACTCTGAATCCACGCTGCAGAATGTGGCTCACCATTGTCTTGCTGAAATAAGCAAACGTTGTCTGTCTGACTTCACGTAAATCAGAGGAGGCACGTGCTTGTCCTCATCCTCCTAGTAAGCACTGGAAGCTCTTGTCAGCAGAGCCTCAGATCGAAATTATCTCCTTTGAACTGTGTGGTATGTCATGGAAATCTGCGTGGGTTGTGGCCTCTGAATCTGCCCACTGCCACTACCCCAGGCCATTTCCACACCCCGAGTTGCCAAGTTTGGACAACAACAACAAAACGTTGTGTTGCAGCCATGAAAATGTATGAGTTGGCTATTGTTTTTGCTGAACAGGTAATCACTGAGCTTCAGTTTGGTTGCTAACCATAGCTACGTAGCTTACCACCACCGCTAGTGTAGTAGAGATGGGCATTTTGGACATTGAAATATATTCACTGATCAGCTACAGAGTAAGGCTCATCGTTGCTTGCAATTGTGTGTCAAGCTGGCAACAAGAGGTGTAACGGTACGTGTATTCTTTACAAACCGCCATGGTATGGGGGTTACGGTTTGGTTTGCGTAAACGCATGCAGAATACATGGTACAGGCATTCTCATTCTCATTCTCTCTCTCTCTCTCTCTCTCTCTCTCTCTCTCTCTCTCTCTCTCTCGTAATATTGTTAAAAATAAAGCGCCACAATCATGCTTATTGTGTTTCAACAAGATCCAAAAGTTGGATCCTCTCATGATGACCCTGGTTTCAAGCATTTAATAAAAGAGCTCGAGCCCCGTTACAACATTCCATCCCAAAAAAAGAAAACATGGTTATAATGAAGTTCCACTGTTATTATGAAGTTAATAAAAGTGAGGCTATGTAGAATGCCCAGCTTTTTTATTTTTTCCACCAACCGTACCGAACCATGGGGTTTATACCGAAGTGTAAACCGAACCATGAATTTTCCATACGGTTACACCCTCACTGGCAACCCGAGTGAGCTATGCATCTGGGGAGGAGTGGGTCGGGCAGAAAACTCTCTCCAGTGTTTAGAAAGTGGATTCCTGAAGACATTTTACACAATTATTCGTACTTATTACTAGGGGTGTGACGAGATCTCGTCAAGCTTAAATGTGTCTCGTGGGGAAAAAAACAGTTTAGCGTGGACTTTTTAAGAGGGATCTGGCAACAAAGTAGCGATAGCAGCAAGTGTGGTGGCTGAGCGGTGGGAGCAGCTCTTAGCAGAAGAGGAAAATTCGGGCATTTGCATAGATGATGCTTCTGCTACTTTTAAGTTTGTTTGTCTGCATTTTGACTTAATAGCTGGTAACAGAGTGACCAACAAGACACAAACCATATGTAAATACTGTAAGTTAATTCTACACGTCACTGTTTCATAGGCAGGTGTACTAATCCCTTAACTCTGTACTGTGTTTAAAAAAATGTTCTGTCTCTGTTTGCACTTCAAGCACAGTCTTAATATGACTGGTTATGGTTATGCATAGTTAAATTACAAGAGATTTAGGAGAAATGACTGGTTGTGGTTTGCACTATATTTTTATTTTTTATTTTTATTCTTAGTTCTATTTTTTATAAAATCAATGTGTGAGAGAAACCAGTCTGTTAAGTTTTTGTCGAATAAAACTCTAGTTTTCAAGCCATTTTTCATTTTTGACATTTTCTTTAAAATTTTATTTTTAAATATCGTCTCGTCTCGTTCTCCTGAACCCAGTATCGTATCTCGTCTCGTGATATTTGTGTCTTGTCACACCCCTGCTTATTACTGGTTGTTTCTTTAATTTAAAAACTTTCGTACTGGTGTACAGAGGCAAAATGAGAAAAAAATCACTGTCCAAATTCTTATGGATTTGACTGTATGTGCTGATATTATTATCAATGTATATTAACTTTTATACATTTTCTTCCTGTTCAGGTTTATGTAATTGAGGTGAAGGTTGGAGATCACCGGTGGATTATTAAGCATCGCTACAGTGACTTCCATGATCTGCATGAGAAGGTTAGTTATAAATTAAGTCAGTGTTTTCACTTGGTTCCATGTTTTATTTGGTTTCAGAGGTAGTGCTGTGTTTAATATACTGGAGTTGTGTATAATATGTGTTTCAGCTTACTTCAGAGAAGAAGATAGACAGACATCTGTTGCCTCCTAAGAAGATCATTGGTAAAAACTCTAAAAGTCTTGTGGAGAAGAGGCAGAAAGAGCTGGAAGTGTATCTCCAGACTCTGCTCAGCAGATTCCCGGTGGCCGCACCTAAAGTTTTATCCGTATTTCTGCATTTGCATTTATATGTAAGTGTTTCACATTTGTTCAGACATGTTATCTTGTGGACCTTGCTTGGATTTTGATTTGCTTGTGGAGAACGCATCTTGGGAAAATATTCTTAAATCTAGATATTTATGAAATAGTATATATAAGGCCTGTCACAATAATTACATTATCAACTTATTGGACGTTTGAAAACAGTGGTGTAATTTTATTTGTTTTATATCTAAGAATATTTCAATGTTTATCATATTCCGATGTTTTAATGTCTTAACATTCTTAATAATTAAAGGTATATTGTTTATACATTTCATTCATGTTTCTTTTTTAACCATTCATAAGTTAAAAGTATATTTATTTTTCAAATGCAGCATAAGTTTTCTTTTAACTTAAAATGGCAGTGTTTTTAAAATGGTGAATTAAAATTCTCCAATAGTATTTAGGTTTTATGCTGTACAGGAAGTATATGTACAGCAGTATTGCTGGTATATAACACAGTGGCAGACACTTTGCAGTGACAGGTTATCACTTCCCACTCAAACATTTTCAGCATCTGTATGTAGTCAGCATTTCTCAGCAGTCAGTATTTCCATGGTTGCAGGCACAGCATGTTTAACCCTGTAACTCAGTAACAGAGTAAATCCTCTGATATTGCTTTTCATTTTGGCCTGATGTTTCTTCAAAAACAGTAGGGGTATAACGATGCACTCTGCTTACAATTTGATTGGATTCATAATTCGCTTTTTTCGCTGATACTTGGAATACATTTTGAAAACAGTATTTGTATAAGTACTATGTATTATTAGGTGTCATAAGTCAATACTGTTTTAGGCTTAAATGCCGTGTGGAGGCAACAAGCACCAGGTGAGGGGGCACGGTAAGCAGGGCACCGGCAATCTTGGCACGAGCCACAGCTCCCTAGGCTCAGTCCCAGCTCCCACAAGCCAAAAGAAACGACAGATCCATAACAAACCCTTTTAGAAGGATGCAATAAAAAAATTATGGAACTGGCTGTTGAAAAAAGAAAAAGTGAAAAAGTGGTTGTGTGAATGGCTTCAGTCTAAGATGATTGACATCCTGCCCTCTGCCCTTCGCTTACACCCACTGGTTCTCCGGCCTGCTCTAGTGGAATTCTGCCCTTTGGTGTTCAAACACTGCACCTGCATGAGATTTTATGGAATCCTCTGTTTCCGCAATACACATCAAAAAAAGTCTATCATTGTGATGCATCGGTACACCCCTACTAAACAGTAATTTTGTATAGCGCAACGTCTGAAGTAGAGCTGCAACTATTAATTAATTTTCCAGCAATTCTGTTGTGTTTGGTCACTTTTGGTAACAAAGCTGTTTGTAAATTGTGTTATTTGTCCCCAGTACTGCATGTGTGGTGCATTGCAGTTACAAATGAACAATAAATTTAGATTTTGTCAACTTGTTGCAGCCCTAGTCTGAAGGTATCCGCTGTTTCTGAGTTACAGGGTTAAACCTGGCCACAGAAATGATGACAAGTACTCTGCATATTATGAACTATTAGTAAAGGAATAGGGATCCATTTTATAAAAAATCTAGTTTTTAAACCTTAAATTAAACTAATGTGAATGTGTTCTATAAAACATTGGAATGATAAATCCACAGAATCAGACTATTTTAGGGAGTCAGTGATTGAAGAAAATTTAATTTAGTATCTTGCACAGCAGCATTTAAGGCGTTTGGGGATTAAAGTCTAGAGCTTTGCTCTGACTAAGTTTGTGTGCTGTTTTCCTGGTGAAAGCTGGAGGCTGTAATTTGAGACTGATAACAGGACATGAGTCCGGCCGGCGTGCCTTTCACATGAATCCCGGCAGGCCTTTACAATATAGAGGACTGACTGTGCATGCAATCAACAAAATCAGCAGGTCTCACACATATGCCATTATTTAGGTCAATGAAGATTTTGTAATAACAATAATAGTGACAAATAATATGCAGTAATATGTTTGTTTGTTTTTTTTTATCAGGAAATCAATGGCATCGCTGCTACATTGGCAGAAGATCTGTTCCACAGAGGTATGTCTTTACCTTACTACCTCAGAAATTATGTTTCTGAATCCTCATTTAGCAACTTCTTCAGAATATTCTTTTCTCCCAGATCCATTTAGGAAGTGAATATGCAGGTCAACCAGCATTACACTGTAATGTAAAACAGTGACTGTAATACAATAGAACTAGAATAAAATAAAGTTTACAGGTTAGCTTAACTGTTGTTATTCAGCTATGATAGCTTTACTATGGCTATGGCAGATATAATTAAGTAGGTCTCACTACCTGTTCCTAGGTGAAGTTGGACATCCATCATTATGGCTTAAGCCTCTTTATGATTTAGGGTGCTAATGAATTCGTCAACTATTTTTCTCCCAGTATGTCCCAGGTGAAGTCGAGTTAGAATGTAATTTTGAGGGACTATAAACTCCACAGTGCATCATATTTTTTTGTAAATACCGAGCTACATGAACTACTTGAAGGTTGCCAGTTAAACTATGTTTCAAATCCACCAAAATGTAAAACCACTCAGAAACAAAACAGCATATCAAGAGTACATACACTGCCTTGCCCCAAAAAATTGCCTCTTGGATTTAAGTCAGCTGACTGCCTGAATATACTTAATGACCAGGTTCTTCTATTAATGGATTTTTTTTTTACCCATTCATGGGTCTGGAACTGTGAAAGAGTGATTCAGGAAGCATGAGATCATCATAGTCACACATGGGTTGTTCACCACAGAGTCCAGACATTAACCTCATTGAGAATCTTTGGGATGTGCTGTATGGAGAAGACTTTGTGCAGCGCTCAGACTCTACCATCATCAATGCTGCTGCAAGATCTTGGTGAAAAAATAATAAAACACTGGATTGAAATAAATCTAGTCACATTGCAGAAGCTTATTGAAACAATGCCACAGTGAATATGTGCTGCAATCAAAGCTAAAGACGGTCCAACCAAATATTAGTATGTGACCTTTTTTTTTGATGGCGATTTGGTTTGGCCAGGCAGTGTATGTCCTTTGTGTTGTATGATTGAGTCCAAGGAAAATTTATACCTGTTGGGAGAGCGCATGCTGCTTCACAAGATTATTCCATGGCCTTTACTTTGGTTATTGGGACCAAATGAACCTTAATATAATCCATTCCAGTTGGGAGTAAAGTAAATAAACCTTTTACTGATGCAGGATAAGTGTCTGTGTTTTCTAAAAAATATCAGTTAATAATTATTTAACTTTTGCACTCGTGCTTAAGTAAATCCCACACAACTATTCATTGTTTTACACATACACAACATATATGTTCAGTGCTTTACACATGTCAAAATTATATACCCATTCTCTAGGAATTGTTTATTGATTTCGCAATCGGTGTTTAGTAATATGGGGTCATTATATTTAAACTGAATAAATATAATTGATTTAAGTCAATAGCTGTATTATTGGACTAAATACACCATTCTTTAATATTTATTTTTCTAATTATAGACTCAGTGTCAGTGTCAGTGTTACCCGACACAAAGGAATAATCAATGTCATGCTTCTTGAAAACGTTTTTTGTGTATTTCATGTACTATGTGTATTTCAAGTGCCACACAGTGCCTCTTGAATGAAGGAGAACACAGGAGAGGATGAGGCTCCTCAAAATAATGAATACTAGTAGCTCACATCTGATTATGTGATGAGTAAATATGTTTAAAAATACGGCTATGAAAGTAAAACAAGAACAGTTTGGTCTAGCATGGAAATTGGCTAGGTGTGATCTTACACATTGTTTATTTGGAGAATGCTAGCGTAGCATCCAGGTCTGTTTGCCCAAACCGTGCAAATCAACAGAGTGGTCAAATACCTGTTTCTGGATAACAGAGACATGTAAACTTTCTGTGTAGCTTAAAGTAAATGTCTATAGAACTGCATCACACCAATGAAATGAATATTTTTAAACCATTACATTAACAAACTCAAAGTAGCTCCACATTTCAAATCTTTGTACTTGTTTTCTTCTTTAAAGGTGCTAAAACATGTATGCATTCAGTATTGTGTCATGTATAAATAGCAAGTGATTTATATTGGTTAAGTAGTGCTTTAATGTATTTAAACAAGCCTAATTACCACCCTGTTATCTTACCTCAGAATTGAACTTCATTGGCACGTTTTTTTTCAAGCTGCTTTTTTTTTTTCGGCAGGTGAGCAGCTGTTAGTTGCTGGTGAAGTGTTTCTCCTGAGGCCACTCCAGCTCTATGCCATAACCCAACAGCTGAAGCTCGCCAAACCAACCTGCGCCAATGGAGATGCCAAGGCAGATCTGGGACACATACTTGACTTCGCCTGCCGGCTCAAATATCTAAAGGTTTCAGATATGCTTTGTAACTTTGTAACTTTGTCTAAAGGGACATCCTAACCAAATACAGTTGTTATAACATGCATAGGTTAAGGCATTTAGTAGTTAAGGTCAAACAGGCTAGGCTTCAAATATGCTAGGCTAGTTTTTTGTGTTCCCTTTATTTTTTTAAAATAAATTATTAAAATATTTATCCGCAGATCCCTGGAACTAAAGGAGTTGTGGGTTCAAGCAATATTGAGGAACACCATCTGCCATTCGACCTCTCAGTGTTTAAATCTCTGCTCCAGATCGAGGTAAAGAGTTTGCTCAGTTGTTTGTGTATATACATTTTTCCATCTGCATCGATTTTATTTAATTTTAATTATATATTTCTGTACTGTCATTCTGCAGATCACTGACTGCAGTTCCACACAGATAAAAGGACTCCCCTCGCTGAAGCCCACATTAGCTACACTCAGCATTCACCTCTCAGCTGCTTCCATGAAGGTTCCTTAGTTCATCTACTAAAAATAAAAGCTTTAGAATTGAAGATTTTGTGTTAAAGGCAAAGTTTATCATAGTTCACAACATTCAAGCCAATGACTGTAAAAAAAAAAAAAAGCATGGCAATGCTGCCATTCCATTTCCTTTTGTTTTACGGAAATGAATAAAAAATGCCCACACTCAGTGATGTTCTTCATATCAGTTCCATATCAGTGTCCGTTTCAGCACCATGTTCAGGGCGCTGCATGGTTTTGTAGCCACAACCTCTACCTCTAAATAACTATACTATATAAACACTACTATAACTAAATAAAGAACAACACAACATTTTTCACTAAACCAGTTAAAAAAACTGAAGTGTTCCATCCCCCTTAGCTCTGCTAATCCAGTTTTAACCCTAAAGAAAAAATTGGTCTCACTCTGTTTGTAGTGAAAAAAAACTGTTGTGTCTGTTGTGCTGGGTAGGAGATTTTAGTTCCAGAGTCTGCAGAGTTTGCCCAATGGGAGCCAGAAGGTGTGGCTATAGACTGCCCAGTAACTGCAATCATTCCAACGTGGAAGATGCTGACCACTCTCGACATGAGCCGCAACTACATCTGCAGCATCGACGAGTCTGTGGTAAGAAAATCACTCACACACTCAAGTCAGTCATTGACTCAGTCAGTCATTGACTCAGTCAGTCATTGACTCAGTCAGTCATTGACTCAGTCAGTCATTGACTCAGTCAGTCACTCGAACAGTCAGTCACTCGAACAGTCAGTCACTCGAACAGTCAGTCACTCGAACAGTCAGTCACTCGAACAGTCAGTCACTCGAACAGTCAGTCACTCGAACAGTCAGTCACTCGAACAGTCAGTTAATCAGACACTCGAACAATGAGTCAATCATTCAATGAGTCAATCACTTACTCAATGAATCACTTAGTAACTCAAAGAGTCACTCATTTACTTATTCAGTGTGTCATTCAATTACTTATTCAATGAGTCACTTACTCACTCATTGAGCCAATCACTCAGTCACTCGCTCAGTCACTTACTCAATGGCCGTTTCTCAATACACAAGTACACAAGTCTGTACTCCCGTACTTAGCAAGTACGGACTTGGGAAGTTCGGATCGCGAGTGTGTACTCCCGAGGATGGGAGGACACGAGATGGTTGTTCTGTATTTGGAACAGCTTTGTACTTGACGTCACCCTCTTAGAGGAGTGGAAAGCGTTGTTCCGAAAACGTAGGAGCACATTTTCACCACAGCCGCTTTCTTAACAAATAAACCACATATCTGAAGTCTAAACCCCTACATTCTCGCCTAAAAATAACCTAAAACATTATTTTAGCACACAGCAGTACTGTTTTGAAAACGTACAGGTGCTTACAGTTATGTACCTTCTCCTCCTGCATTACGCTGATACTGCTGCGAGGTGCAGTTTATCAGGTTATCGGGCTGTATGAAGTTCACACAAGTCACCTTCCATGCATCCTCGATAAATTGGGAGGAGCAAGAACACATCCGGGTATTAGTTGTGTACTTGGCAAACTGTGATCTTCTGAATTGGAACAGTACTTGGGCTGCGACTGATGACATTTACAGAGTGCACAAGAACACAAGTACAGACAAGAACTAAGATTGAGAAACGGCCATAGTCAGTCACTCAGTCACTCGCTCACTTGCTCACTCACTCAATGAGTCAATCACTCAGTCACTCAGTCACTTATTCACTTATTCAATGAGTCATTTAATTAATTACTCAATGAGTTATTAATGTTCATATCAGTTAATGTTATTTAAAGTAACTGATTATTTTCTTAGTTAAGAATTAAAAAAAATAATTTACTAATGTTACTTGGGCACTGTATGTGTGCTGGTGTGTACATTTAGCTCACATAGTGTAAGTTTTGGGTTTTAAAAAAAGCTATAGCTCTAATTTTTACAGCTGCATAAAGTTTATTGTAGTTTATTGTAATGGTGTAATATTTATATGGATGATTAATTAATATTTAAAAAGGTATGATATTGCTTTTTTAATAGGTTTTTAAAAATCTCTCTCTGCATTTTTTCCAGAAACTGATTCCTGAAGTCGAATTCCTGGATCTCAGCCACAACAAGCTATTTTTGGTGGAGAATCTGCAGGTGTGTTTAGATGTTTAATCAGTTAACATAAGCCTAAATATCATTTTCTACCCCAGTATTTGATTATTTTGCCATTTACTCTCTGAATGTTTTCAACCCATTTGCAGCACCTGTATAATCTGATTCACCTGGACTTGTCCTACAACAAGCTCACGGTTCTTGAGGGAGTTCACACCAAGCTCGGAAACATTAAGACTCTGAATTTGGCTGGAAACCAGCTAGAAACACTCTCTGGTCTCAGTAAACTTTACTCCCTGGTGAATCTGGACTTGAGCAGTAACAGATTAGCACAGGTATTGTTTTTTTCTTCTTGTTAATGCTGGGATCAAACTATATTCCTTTTGGAATTGTCAAAGTTGTACCCGTCATACTACACGCAAGTAAACTTTTCTTGTAAATCGAGTGTTTCTGCTACGTACATTCTGCATCAATGTACCAGCACTGTGAACTAATACCACAGCTGTTTTCAAATTATATGATACAGCATGAAACCGCAATTAAAAATCTGCATAGGGCTTTTATTTTAAAATGACTAATACAGGAGATTTGACCGACAAACTGTGGACACTTTTACAATTTTCATTTTGAAAGTGCTACATGAAATAAAAGCCATATCAAGACTAATGAATGCAAGCATTCTAAGTTACTATCCTAACCCTGTACATCTCCACTCCATGTCTACACATAGCAACTGAGCCAGGTTTGTGTATGTCAAAATGGGCCCAAAATCATGTAGTGTAGTGTAACATTTTTAGCCAGATTATTGTTTGATGTTTTAATTTTTAATATGTCTGTTTTTCTTTTGAAGTTGGATGAAATTAAACATATTGGGACACTTCCCTGTTTGGAAAAGCTCTTCCTCACCAACAATCCCATGTGCATCATTCCAGATTACAGAACTAAAGTTCTGGCTCAGTTCTGCGACAGAGCTTCAGAGGTAAATCTTAGTCGCTTACTGAGTGTGTGAGTGAGTGTCAGTGTGTGAGTGTTGGTTGTTGTGGGTTCTTTTTTTGCAGTGCAGCCCTAGTTTCCTGTTTGAAAGTAGCTTGGGTGTTTGAACTTCTGGTATTGTGCTGCTAAACACAGAGGCACAGCTTTCTAACAGTCTAAACTAAAAACAATACAAAATAAAACATTTGGCCGAATTTTCCACTGGTTTTCCTTCAGTTTTGCACTTTTTTCCAATATTTCTTAAAATAAATAAATTCGGTGCCGAGTGGTCCAGCGGTCAAAAGCGCTGCCACTATGAGCAGGAGGTCGCAGGTTCGAACCCCTGCTTATGCAGCTTTGCCATCAAGCTGCCGGCGTTAGAGGGAGCAAAATTGGTCCTGCTCCCTCTGGGTGGGTAGATGGCGCTCTCTTCCCACATCACTCCTAGGGTGATGTTGATCAGCACAGGGCGTCTGTGAGCTGATGTACCGGACTTCACATGTATGGGAGGAAGCATGTGTTAGTCTTCACCCTCCTGGTGTGTTGGGGCATCACTAGTGATAGGGGGAGTCCTAATGAGTGGGTTGGGTAATTGGCCGTGTAAATTGGGGAGAAAATGGGAAAAATTAGAAATAAAATTATAAAAAAATAAATAAATTCAAAGAAAAGGCGATTACATAGCTACTATTTATAACAAAGCACAATACTTTTATCCCAGCAGTGTTTCTCTAATCATCGATTTACCTCAGCAGTGCTATTTAAACCACATATGCATGAAAGTTAGCCATTCTTTTAATAAACACATGCTCCCTTTACTTTAAAAAATCTTAACGCTAGAAGAACACTTATGAATGTTTCCAAAATGAATTTGTTATTGTTTGGTATAAATTATTCAGTGTTTATCCTGTCTATCGAACATTTAAAAGTGCTTTATTTGCCCTTTGGATTAATATTTGAAGTTAGTCAAATATTTAGTGCATTCCTAAATAAGAATAATACATATCTAATGTTTAATTCAGCTTTCTTACTGTCAGTAGACGCAGTACTGATGAGTGTCTGTCTGCAGGTGTGTTTAGATGGTACTCTAACCACTGAGAAGGAGCTGGATACTGTGGAAGTGCTGAAAGCCATTCAGAAAGCCAAAGAAGTAAAAGACAGAATGGCAAACAACGAAAAAAAGGTAAGAGATATTTACACCCTGTTAAATGGCATGATGTAATTAGTGTGATTTGAATTCAATAAAATAATTTTCTGGGGGGTGTTAGAGAGGATGCAGTCAGAAGATACATTATAGGAAGTGTTGTGGTGTTCTGCATTCTGTTCTGCATTCTTTACTCTTTCTGGATCATGACGTCAAAAGTGTTTGTTCCTCTTCCTGATCTCTAACTCAGCATCTGTAACTAATGTGTGGCATTGCTCTTTAAAAATCCTGCCTGTAGCTGTAATATAGCCCTGTTTATGGTGCACTATGGTTTGTTTTTAACTAAATTAATAAAGTCTCTTAATTTATTAGTTTCTTTTACGTAAAATTTAATATTTAAAACATTTCTCTAACTACATTCAGTTGAGCTTCTTTTCCGTCTGTGTGTCTGTGTGTCACCAGGTTCTGACACCCACCCACAGGGTATTGATAACCCCAATGCTTCCTTAGTTAAACTTGTAGAAAATACCTGGCCTCTATGTTGTAGGCTGTAAGAGCAAGCATAATTTTCTGAGCTGCTAACTCTGTTGGCAGTTTCCTATACAGTTTTCTTTTTCCGTATTTTTTTGTCATTTAAAATCTATAATTTATTTCAAAACCTCAAATTAGAATTATTGTGCAAAACAATTGATATAATAAATAAAAACATTGTGGTAGGCCCCTGGGGTTAGGGGCGTGACCACTGTGACCCGGAAGGAGGAAGCACGCATTGATACACAGACACGGGGATTAAATGAACTCAAATCATACCTTTTATTGGTTTCCAACACCCTCCACCACACCCAAAATAACTTTAACAAACATAACGCTAGCCCAGTTGGGCTCTAGTCGCATTTAGGTTATTTAGTCTTTTCCTTTAGTCTTTGGCCATGCGGCCTCAGCTCCCAGCTCCCCAGTGAAAGTCCCTCCTGAGTGAGGGCTGAGGCTCAGTTTATATGCCTGTCCCAGCTGGCGGCTCAATCAGTCCTCATGCGGACCAGCTGGGACAGACATGGATGTGCGCTCCGGCGTGGCACGGACCCACAACTCCCCCGCCTCCTCACGCCTCAACATATATTAAATTAACATACAATTGAAATAAATACAATTTAAACTCCAAATAGTGTAGGCCACTATTGAGTAAGTCATCCATTTTTCTCAAGTCATCAAAAAATAAATCCCAGAATCCCAAAAAAGAATGTGTATGGGTTAGTTCCTGAAAAAGTGACACTCAGCTGTGCAAAAGTCGTAGAATTATTGAAATTAAAGTATCAGCACAACAACATTACCTAGTGTGTAGTTTACAGTGTCAGTAAAGTATTACCAAGGTTGCATTAATGTTTATTATATCCACATGGAATATACAAATACAACTGTAACTTCTGGAATTTCTGTGTGTGCACTTACAGCACCAGTCAGAAGTTTAGACACCTCCTTTTTATTCCTTGTATTGTGAATGAATACTGAAGTCATCCAGACTATGAAGGAATCATGTAGTAACAAACCAAAATACCAGACATTCCAAGTTGCAAAAATTTATTTCAGGGAGTGCCAGAGAACAGGCCAATCGGAACCCTCTCTGTTTTGCATGCGTTTCATGAAAATTCACACAAGGGGTGCGCCTTACGCTTCCTCTCCCTCTTACATGCGTGATTGGTTTGTGGCTTATTCTAGATTCCTGGAGATTTTATCTGACTTGTGGAAATCAGGGAGCCGTTATTGATATGCGGTAGACTCCTGCAACTTCCGGGAGACTTGGGAAGTCTGTTATCTGGGTGGTAACTTGTCTTTTTTAAAGCTGGCAACTCTGATGAACTATTCTGTGCAACAGATTCAACTCTTGCTCTTCCTTTTCTGGGTCGGTCCTGATGAGAGCCAGTTTCACCATAATGTTATTGATGTTCTTTGCGACTGCACTTGAGGATACTTTTAAAAGTGCTTGAAATCTTTCAGATTGACTGACCTTTATTTCTCAAAGTACTATATATATTTTACTCAAATACTCAAATTACTCAAATAGAGCTATTCACTGTATACCAATTCTACCTTTTCACAACTTTACAACTGATGCTCTCAAACACACAATTCAAGTAATTAATTGACAAGTTTAGCACAGCTGTTAACTGAATACGCAACACCTGTGAGCAGAACTAATCGTTTTTTTATTTTTTATTGTGCTCTTAAATTGCTTAGGTGGTATATTTGTTTTTTTATGATACATGTTCTGAATGCTTTAATACTAAATGTTGAATGTTTGACACATTTCAGGTCTCACTAATCTTTTTCAAATTAAGAAATCATACTGATAAAGATGCCTACTTTAGAGAATCTAAAATAAAAAATAATTTAGTTTAACACTTTCTTTGGTTTTCTAATACTTTGCATGATTTTGGATGCAGAAAAAATGAAAAGGGACTGGATTTAGGGTGTGACTGGTACTGTATATAGAGAGACTAAGCATCTAGAGTCTGAATGTCTGAGTATTTATGTCCGTATAATTTATATTATATTATATTTTATTATATATATTGTGTTTAGTTCTCTCCTACAGCTGCTGTTGTGTTACTTTGCAATATTAGTAAGTTTTTATGGTTAAGATGCTGGTCACTGTAGACAGAGTTGCGATTATATTGCTGTATTTTATTGTGAAGCCGCAGTGTTCTGTGCTTATGAGCGCTGCTTGCTGTGTCGTTGTCAGATCAGTGATGTCCCCAGACACGCTGAGGGCGGCTCATCCTCCTCGTCTTGCTCTCTCGCTGCGCCACCGTCTTCCTCCCCCCCTCTGTCGCACTCTGCCAGCTCCAGCCAAGGTAATCATGTATGTATCAGGCTGCTGGATGGAGGTGCTCACAGATAGGGTTCTGCTACGTTCTCTAAGGCACAATTTTCTGATCAGTTCTGTGATTTAAAGGAAAAAAGTAGAACCTTAAAATTAAACTTCAGCTACTATGAAATCAAACGTTTAATCAATTACAAATAAAGTTTTTAAAACAGGGACGGGACTGATATATTAACAACGTAAAATGCTGTCTGAATATGGTATAGCGTTCTAGATTAGCTGGTTGTGATTCTGTGAAACTACAAAACCTTTTCTTTTTCGTACGTCTTGCTGTTAATTCTGTATGCAGTGCGGCGTGTTATTGTTTAAAGCTTTGAACTCTTTAAAATTTGTTTGGTCCTGCACAGTTTGTGCTGCACAGTAACCCTTTTGTCCTTTCTGCAGAAATAGCCTGCAAAGAAGAAGCCATTCTTACCAAAGAATTATTGACTCATGTGGATTCTACACTTCCCCAGCAATTCTGTAAAAAATATATCGCATCATGTGAGCTACCCCCTCAGGTAAGAAATGCTGGAATATCGTAGTTAATGGTACTTTTACAATCTATTTCAAGTTTTTGGATTTAAAGTTTGGCATTAACTGTACAAATACTTTAATATTTAGTTTTACTTTAGCTCAAGTACACGTTTTCCAGGCCATTCTGTATATATTGTCCAAAAAATAATGGCACTTGGAATGCTCAGTGCGAATGGAATTAGGATGTTGCAAGTTCTCCCACTTAGAAATCATGGAAAGGCCTGAAAGCGTCTGTGAGAGACAAAAAAAATCAAGAAATCACAATGTATGATTTAAAAAAAAAATGTATTTGTGTTGCTGCCGCAAGTAACTATTTGAACACTGCCAATCAGCAAAAATTTTGGCCCTCAAAGACCTGTTAGTCCGCCTCTAAAAAGTCCACCTCCACTCCACTTATTATTCTAATTTAGAAGCACCTGTTTGAGGTCGTTAGCTGCATAAAGACACCTGTCCACCCCACACAATCAGTAAGACTCCAAATACTAACATGGCTATGTTCAAAGACATCAGAGACAAAACTGTAAACCTTCAGAAGGCTGGAAAGGGCTAAGGGGCAATTGCCAAGCAGCTTGTTGTAAAAAGATCAACTGTTGGAGCAATTATTAGAAAATGGAAGAAGCTCAACATAACTGTCAAACTCTCTCGGACTGAGAGATTTTGCGGTGGATTAAGGGGCCGTGAGTGGCTTTTTAGAACCGAATCTTCGAATATTCGCTACCAATCAGTGCCGAATATCCGGACTCAACAAACGCTATTCGGGCCAGACCTAAAATCATTCCAGAACTACACGGGAGGAGCTGGTCAATGACCTGAAGAGAGCTGACACCACTGTTTCCAAGGTTACTGTGGGTAAAACACTAAGAGGTCATAGTTTAAAATCATGCATGCCACGGAAGGTTCCCCTGCTTAAATCAGCACACGTCCAGCCTGTCTTAAGTTTGCCCATGATTATTCGCATGATCCAGAGGAGTCATGAGAGAAAGTTCTGTGATCAGATGAGACAAAAAAAGAAATTTTTGGTCTTAATTCCATTCGCCGTGTTTGGAGATCGAAGAATGATGATTATTATCCCAAAAACACCATCCCTACTGTGAAGCATGGGGGTGAAGGCATCATGCTTTGGGGGTGATTTTCTGCACATGGGACAGGACGACTGCACTGGATTAAGGAGAGAATGAAAGGAGCCATGTATTGTGATTAATGATTTTTTTTTATTATGTCTCTCACAGTGGACTTGCACCTAAGATGAAAATTTCAGACCCGTACATGATTTCTAAGTGGACTTGTAAAGTCACAGGGTGTTCAAATACTTATTTTCCTCACTGTATCAAGTCTGAGCACACATTCTCATTAAAATGTGTTCTTAATTTGTATTGTTACTACATTGTAGATTTAATATTAAAAACTATTAAGAAACACATATGCAGTTAGGTAGTCACAAACACTGACGTAAAAACTGAACCCAGGTTGTTTGGGATGAGTTGGAGCGCAGAGTGAAGGAAAAGAAGTTAACAAGTTCTCAGCACCTCTAGAACTCCTGTAAGACAGCTGGGGAATCATTCTACTTTATGAAGTGACTGAGAGGATCAGCCAATGGTGGGCAAAATTGGCATCAAAGTAAATGTGCTACTTTAAAGAATCTGAAGTATAAAATATTTTGGCTTGTTTAAAACTTTTGTCATAATTCCTTTGTAGTTTTGATGTCTTCAATATTAATCTACAATGTAGAAAATATTTAACTTTTTTTATTTTTTCATATAATGGTCCCGGTTTAATGTGTTGCAGGTTAAAACACAACTTGGAACCTGTTCGTTTCCCGAGATCCTTTCTGAATCAGTGAAGGATGAAAGCTCAGGGTCAGTTCTCTTTCATAATCTTTCTATTTTTAGCTAATTTAGTTTTGGGACTACGCATAATAATGTAAACAAAAACTTTTATATTTGCTTAATTTGTGCAGTAGTATGAAAACATTTAAAAATTGTAGGTTACTGTGGGGCACTGTGGGGGGAAAAGGCAGATTGATGCAGTGTGCAACAGAGTGGGTTATAAATAACAGTAAATACCAGCCTGAAGAGTTTAGATTATTAATAATTTGTGCAATGATTGAGAAATACAGTTCTGTTCTGTATTTTAAGAAAGAGCTGAAAATGAAAGACTTGTTTTGGTTGTTCTTTTTTGTTGAATGATACAAAAATACAACAAAAAATACTTCTTGATCATTGTGATTTGTGATTGGAGGCAATGGAAGCTCATGCACCTCAAACGTCCTATTATTACCAAGTTACACCAAAAATAAATCAATAGAACCATCCTAAAAATCTCAGGGCAAATTTAAGCAATCTATAGGAAGCTTTGTGTGTCAGTTCAAAATGCACAAATAGCATGTACTAATTCTCCTAATTAATCATGGGTGTATTTTGGGCGTAATGTGAAATAATAAAAAAAAAAAAATAATAATAATAATAACAAAAATAATAGTGATTGACCAGTATTTTTTTATGGTCAATGCCGACATTTAGAGAGGCTGATGGCCGATATATAAATCAGGTATTTGTCCAAACATCTGAAATTAGAGTATTCTAAAATAAAATAGTTTAGTTTTCTGAACTGACTACTTTAATTTCAACATTCAACATGTAAAACACCTTTAAGTTTGTAAAGTGTGCAGTGTAACAAAAAAAGCAAATGCATCTTTTTTACTATTTATTTAAAAAAAAAAAAAAGAATATGGATCAAATACATACACAGAAAAAGTACAACAATATTATCTTACCTGGGTCAGTCAGAGCCATCACAGACTAATAAGAGAGACCCTGGTCTCTGGGAAAGTAGCTTTTCCAGTGTAAACAGTCCTGTTTATCTTTTTTTACCATTTGGGGTTCCACCAAATCCTTTGGAAAGGCCATTGTATTTACACATTATGTCGAATGCGAACACTGTATTTACTAGTTGGGAAACTCAAGATTTTCCACTCTGTAATTGTTTGTTTGCATTTGAGCGATTAGCTACAACAAACACTGTTTTACAGATATCGGCCAATGCTGATTTTCTGAAAAATTTGCAATAATCAGCCTGATTTATCTGCCATCCGATATATTGGTGGATCCCTACTGCAGACATGATACATAAATCATAGCAAACAGCAACACTTATCCTATCTAACAAGAATCGACAACTATTGGAGAGTGATTCAGCCTAAAGAAAAACACCAAAAAATACTTCAACTGAAATGGACAGCTAGGTGAATATTTAACACAATTGACTGATTTTTCTTTTTCTGATTCTTTTATCAGTTGCATGTAATTTTTTGGCATTTTATTAGCTGTTATACCACATTTGTTTTTATTTATTTATTTTTTTTTTTTTTAGATGTTTTTACTGCAAAGAAGATCAGAACTCCTGGACCAGCAGATTCTCCACACCAGTTCTTCCCCTCTGTTATCTCTCCTACACCACCTCCAACCTGGACTTCAGAACCTTACTGTCTGCTTCCATCTGCCAGGAAGATAGAGAGCGGACATCCTCCCGGCCGTGCAGGACCACCTCTGTAGACGTCCCCCATCAGGGCAGCCCTGACTCTGGAGGAGGGTATTTTGAGATGGGTCTTGACCATTGTGAGGACATCATGGGCTGCTCGTCCTCATCCTCATCCACAGTTCCAGACAAGGAATCTGAAGGAACTGAGGATACAGGGAAGTCAAGTTTTAGCGTGAATCAGCTTGTGTGGTGTCACTGTGTCTGCGTGGCTCAGGATGTCAGTGTGAGTCAGTGGACATGCTGTTTGGCAGCGACAGAGGACTTGCTTGTTGTTTTTCAGGCGAGGTCCAAAGATCTGCCCAACAGCTTGCATGAGCTGATGGAGAACCTTGAGATAGCATTAATGGTGCCATATACGGACATTGAGGTTTTTCAGTTTGACATTCCAGACACTTGCATCTTATTAAAGGTGAGGTTCAGCGATGCACAGTGGCGTTTCTTCTCAAATGTCCAGAATGTAAAAAATATGCATTCATATGTAACCAACCTAATGATTAAAACACCAGGAGAGCCAACACATGCATCATCCAACATCCAGCTCTTCATTCAACAGTTCTTAAATTCCTGGGAAATTGAAGAAAACGACATTGGAGTCAAGAACGGATTACTAGTTCACATCCTGGACCGTTCCTCATTGTTGACTCCCACTCAAGAAGTCACGAACAATCCACGACAAGGTTTGATACCCTCGGACGTTCTTTCTATGCTCCACGAAAGTCACACCTCCATCCCTGTAGTCCTGTTCCTCACCACTCGCCACCTCTGCATCCTCAAAGTGGACTTTGCAGCCCTGGCCATAAAAGGCTCAACTGACGCCGGTCGCCTTCGCTCCTGCAGCAAGTTGACACGCATCCCATTGGCGTCCACCCTGCTCAACCCCAAACACGGCTGCGTTGATCAGTGCAGCAGCAGCTCTGACGCTCATCGTTTCTGTAACGGTCATGTTCTGGAGCTGATGGCCGGGCATGACCACCTCGCTGTGGTATTCACTCTGCCCCACGACAAGTTCTTGTTCCTGAGGCAGTTTGGCCAGTTCCGTGCCAGCCTGAGGGACATCAAGACCATCGCTCTGCTGCAGACCAGACAAGCGAAATTTGCCATGCCCACCAAAACCTCCCAAAGAGCAGAGAAAAAGAGGTAAAGAGAGTGTCTGTCCAGCCTTAACCTATTATAAATCCCTCTTATTCTGTTTAAGAGAACATTCATGAAACTGAGTAGAACTAAGTTTACAGAATATACAGAAAAGTATAGAATTAAACATACAAAAACGTATACAGATGCAAGAAAAACTATTTAAACCCTTTGAGATTAGTTGCATTTCTGCATGAATTGGTCATTAATTGGTCATTTTTGTAGCGGGCTCAGTGGTTTAATACCTGGTGCTAATTGAGATGTTGAAATATTTTTAATTGGGCGCCAGTTATTAAATTAATTTAATTAGATTAATTAATTAATTAATTAATTAATCAAATTAATTAATAACACAAGACATCTCAGGGTGTGGTTTCTACAGGTGACAGAAATTTTCATAACCAAGTTATCCAGAAAAACACACTGAAATGACAGGTTTTGTAAAATAAAAGTATTTATTAAATCACACAGATATGAGTAAATAATTCATTAAAAAGTCATAAATGTAGCCATTAGCTATCAAATCATAGTGTAGAATGATAAATGAGAAATAAAAGAACAAACACGTTATAATGCTGATATGAAAGGAATAAAGATTAATATAACTATTAAGTGAGTATTTCTAAATAAGGGTCTAAGGCATTTTAAGTCTACGAAACCAATTCTTATTTCCAACCAAGCCACTCAAAATGAGTCATCTATACTAAAGACGCTCTATTAAAGACCCGACCCAAACCATGACCAACAGACACCATCTGCCGAAAGATTAAACCCAGCTCTGCCTTACTCTGAGTTGTTGAAGTGGGCCTTGGTGACGTCCGCCTGGGTTGGTCGTCTGATGCTTCACCCCGAAAAAGGATCACGTGAGCCTGTCTGCAGGGTGGTTTGACTTCCTGTGTCAGCACGGAGCCCCATTAGAACCCACAGGGTAAATCCCCACTCTCAGCTGGCTTGCTGGTGGCCTCCGGACCGCAGGTTTCTGGGTTGGATCTGGCGGATCTCCTTTTCAGCTGTACTTTAGCTAAACTTAGATGGAATAATGCTTGGCTTCGTAGATTGTAAAATAACCTTAGATATTTTAACTAGGATAGCTAATATTAATATACTTGAAGATTAAATGCACTAGTCTAAGAAAACTAACTTAAGATGACTAAACTAACAGTCTATCCTTTCTCCATCTCTGGGCTCCCTAACCTCTCTCCTCTAACTGTTTTCCTCAACTCATCTTCTCCAACTCCTTCTCCCACTCCTTCTCTAACTGCTTCTCCTCCAACTGCTCTGACCTGAACTCCCAAAACTCAACTGGCAACTCTAAACTGGCAACTCCCAGTTTAACTATTAGACTCTGTGGCCTGTTTGGCCTTCAAGCTATGATTGGCCCTGTGGCCCAAATGTCTGTGTTTTGATTGGTCTAGGAGCAATTTCAAACTTTGGTGGGGATTCACAAAGGGCCATAAACCCCCCCTCGCTCACATGGTCAGCATGCTTCAGCATTTTTCTAATAGATCAAACCAAAAGAAAACTCAATTAAACAGTGGATCAAAATACATTTTTCAGCATATCAGTTTGTGAGGATAAATTCAGGAAACAAACAATCTTACAATTGAATCACAATAAATGTAATATATATATATATTGCCCACAAACATGTAATATTCAAGATAATCTTAGAAATACAACGATGGATGGTACTCTGTCAGAAAGAGATCAAGAGTCATGTTATTATTTAAACCCAATTAAATCACTTAAAAGATAATACATGGTTAAACCACTGATAACCAAATAAAGCTATATTATCAAATGCTAATTAAACCTTGTTGATTCAGACTTGAATGTGTAGGAGAATTCAATCAGGACACATCCAAACACATATACCATATACCAGACACATATACCATTATTTAGTAAACATTCTATAAAACACCTTTTTTATATAGTCAATATATATGTATTTTAAGCAAAATCTTCTGAGTGAGAAATTCCTCCCCTTTGCTGAGTGCTTAGATAAGCGGTTGACATCGGAATTTACGATGGTGGGGGAAGGAGTTCTTTCTGCACCCCACAGAATTTGAGCCTGCAATGTTGAAATTGGAATCCCAAGCTTAGAACATTTCTCTTAACTTCATTAATCTTATTTCTAAGTGATTGCAGAAATAACTAGGCACAAACCCCTAAATTGGTACAACATTTGGTGAATTAACAATTTCCAAGGCATTAATTAAGTTTTGACACTCTCTTAAGTCCGCAGTCCCGTCCTAGTGATGGTGTTGCAAATGTTCCAAATGTTTACATTAACTCCGAGGTTTATGACTTGGAGGAATGTAAACAGAATTTTACCCTAAACTCGCATTTAGGGCTCTTGAGCGAGGCTGAGTGAAGAAATAGTCAGTAAATGTCATTTTGAAATTTAAGGTTGTTTGAAAAAAAGATTACTCCAAGGTTTTTTTAGAGTGTTCTGGGTTCGAAGTTTCCTTATAGGCCGTAAAGTGGGGGTAGTGTGTGTTTGTGTCCAAGCAATGAAGAAATCCTCTGGTTAATCCACTACATTTTGATTTTCATCTAAGTCGCAACAATAGACAAACACAGTATGCTTAAACTAATACCAGACAAAAAAATTGGTTGCATGTTTTTTTTTTTTTTTAAACACGTGAACATTCCCAGTGAGAGTGGAAGAAATTTATGTTAACCTCTAGGCTAATGACTTTTCTAAGAGCTAATTGAAGCCAGGATATGATGAGATTAAATGTGTTGGTTAAAGCTGCCCTGCCCTTAAAAAAAAACACACACCAGTTTTGAGTTTGCTGTTCTTAAGAAGCATTGCTTGATGTGAATCAGGCCTCACACAAATGAGCTCTCAGAAGACCTACGTTCAAGAATTGTTGAGTTGCATGAAGCTGGAAAGGGTTACAAAAGTATCTCTAAAAGCCTTGTTGTTGATGTTCATGTTCATGTGTCCACGGTAAGACAGACAGTCTACAAATGGAGAAAGTTCAGCACTGTTGCTACTCTCCCTAGACGTGGTCGTCCTGTAAAGATGACTGCAAGAGCACAGTGCAGAATTATCAATGAGGTGAGGATGAATCCTAGAATTTCAGCCCCCTCCACCATATTTCACATATGGGATGAGGTTTTGATAATGGTGTGTTGGGCTTTTTTTTCTCCACACATAGCATGTGCCAGAGATTTCTGTAAGTCTTCAGGTCTTTTGGAACACACAACGCTAACATTTTTGTTGACAAATCTACAAAAAAGAAAACATGAAAGAATTGAGTTCATGGGAGGACACCACGGAGGAAGCCACTGCTGTCCAAAAAAAAACATTGCTGCATGTTTAAAGTTTGCAAAAGTGCACCTGGATGTTCCACAGCAGTACTGGTAAAATATACTGTGGACAGATTAAACCAAAATTGAGTTGTTTGGAAGGAACACACAACGCTATATGTGGAGAAAAAAGGTACAGCGCACCATTATCAAAACCTCATCCCAACTGTGAAACATAGTGGAGGGGGCATCATGGTTTGGGGCTGCTTTTCTGCCTCAGGGCCTGGACGGATTGCCGTCATCAAATGAAAAATTAATTCCCAAGTTTACCAAGACATTTTGCAGAAAAACTTAAGATCATCTGTCCACCAACTGAAGCTTAACAGAGGATGGATGATGCAACAGGACAACGATCCAAACAATAGAAGAGAATCAACAACCCAATGGCTTCAACAGAAGAAAATACGCCTTCTGGAGAGATGCTGTGGCATCATGACCTTAAGAGAGCGATTCACACCAGATATCACAAGAATATTTCTGAACTGAAACAGTTTAGTGAAGAGGAATGATCCACAATTCCTCCTGACTGTTGTGCAGGTCTGATCTGCAACTACAGGAAACGTTTGGTTGAGATTTTTGCTGCCAAAGGAGGATCAACCAGTTATTAAATCCAAAGGTTCACATACTTTTTCCACCCTGCACTGTGAACGTTAACATGTTGTGTTCAGTATAACCATGCAAATATATCGTTTTTTTGTGGTATTAGTTTAAGCAGTGTATGTGTTTGACTATTGTTGTGACTAAGGTGAAGATCGGAACACATTTAATGACCAATTTATGCAGAAATCCAAGTAATCCCAAAGGGTTCACATACTTTTACTTACAACTGTAGAACTAAATAAACATAATAAACAGTAAAATATAAAACTAAATATACAACATATACAGAAATATATGGAATTAAAAACACAAAATATACAAAATGTACAGAAAAATATAGAACCAAGTGTACATAATATATAGAAAAATATATAGAACTTAATATACAGAATATACAGTAATATATGGAACTAAATACAGAAATTTTAACAAAATATACAGAAAATATACAGAACTTAATATATATTCACTCACTCAATCATCGTCAACCGCTTTATCCATTAAGGGTCGCGGAGGGGCTGGAGCCTATCCCAGCCGGCATCGGGTGGAATCACAGTAATATGTATTCAATGAAACAAAATATATATATAAATATACAGGAAAATATAGAACTAAATTTACAAAATGTATTTTTGTAAAATTTTTGTAAATTTACAACATATCATCCAATAAATTGGCTGTCATGATAGACCTGTTTGTTGTGTCTTTTAGCAGAGCTTTTGTAAAAACAACCCCTATACTGTGAGCAGCAGAGTGTCAGTAGGGCCATCTGCTGGACAGAAATGTCTCTGGCTGCTTTTTTAATATAATACTCCAAGGCTTTATTCACTAAGCGCATATATTACAGACTACTATATCTCCACATTTTCACACTCTCATTCTCATCATTACTGTTTAAAAAGTCTAAAAACCGTTTTCCTCCCTTTTAAGTGTTCCTCAGGATGTGCAGAAGCCCTGTTTAACCCTGTCCCTGCTGTACCCGGGTGAGACGCTGATCCAGCAGCTCTCAGAGGAGAACCAGTGCCCCTGCCACCTCTCACTCTCCTCCTCCCTCCAGTACCTCTCCTCCCTCAGGGGCGATGACCTCATCACCTTCTTCCACCACAACATTGCTGAGGTGCGGGATTTATGTGATTTATGTGACTGTAAACAACTTTAACAGTTTTGTGATCTTTTTTATACACTACCAATGTTTCAGTTGTCCAGTAGCAGTGCTATATGGTCCAGATACGATTACTATACTATTATTTAATCATCTTAGCAATGACTCTATTTCTGTACCTCACCCATCAGACCTCTAATTCTTCTCATCACTGCTTAAACTAAGATTACATGTCTCTCCAAACCATCACTGATTATAGAAACTTCACACTAGACCTCAAGCAGCTTAGACTGTGTGTCTCTCCAGACTCTGATCCCTTGATTTCCAAATGAAATGTAAAAATTACTGATGATCAGTGATTGTTTGGAGAGCCATGTAATCTTCTGGTGTTGGTCCACTGTGTTACATCAAGTCTAAAGTATGGAGATGCGGATTTCGTTTTCCAGCAGGACTTTCCATACTGCCAAAATTACCAATTGGTCTTATTATATTCTAATAATCTGGGATAATGGTTTTTGGGTTTTCATTGCCTGTAAGCAAAAATAAATGATTAAAATAGATCACTCTATGTGTAATACATCTATATGAGTTTTGCATTTTAAACATTTTCAATGATATTCTATTTTTTTGCGATGCACTAGTATTTCCATCGCTACTGCTAAATGTTAACCAGCAAATTGTATGCTGAAAATCACCCCCACTTTTTATAAACCATATATTATTTTTTCATTTTGTTTTTACTTTTATACTTAAATTTGTATTTTTTTTTTACAGTACAGTACATTACGTTTAGCAGTTTAGGTCATTTGTTTTCATTAAAGGCCCTGGTTGTTTTACTGCATAATTTCATACACTGGATTTTGTACCACTTCCGGTTATTGTCTGGACCAGAAGCTTTTATCGCAAAAATAAAGGGAAATAAATAGGGGTTCTAAAACATTTGACTTGAGCTTGTCTTAATTTATTTTACAATATTACTATAATGACTACGAAGGGTTCTTTGCCATAAGTAATATAGAAAATCTGTTTGGTTTAGTAAAAAATAGATTTTTTATAATGTAAATGACCTTGGCCATGATTTACTTATGTGACATTTTGTAGTAATTTTAAAGTTTTGCTCTGTGTCTGATACAATATTTATAATAAAATTTAATTTCTGATTTATTTTATAGATAAAATATTCTGTTCTGCTTAGTTTGTTTATTAATAATAAACTTTTAAAATATTGTATAATGCACTCTTCAGGGTAAACGTGATAGAAAAGTATCAAAAGCAAGAGGAGGAAGAGGAGAATGATGAGTCTTGTTCTCTTCTGCAGGTGGAAAATGAAGAGTTAAAGCATATACTCTGGACGCCTGTTCTTTTCTACAAATCACCTGATGTGGAAATGACTGCATGCATTATGTTGTCCACCAAAGCTGTGTACTTCATCCTAGATGATGTAGCCTCCACCCTCAGTGACCAAGCTAGTAAGTGATCGCCTTGTTAAATGCGGTCTGTAGTTCAAAAGTAAAATAAGTTAAAAAAAATTACATTTACATTATGCATTGTTTTTTATGTATTCTTCTTCTTACCCATCATTATTTCTATTTGTTTGATCAAGATCAATTTATCGTTTTTAGGCCAATTGTTCCATAAGCATTTTTTTTAACTAAAAATGCCAACTCTGGTCTTTCTTCCTGCAGTGATGTGGAGCTGGCACCCATCAGAGCACAAAGACGCAGATTTCCTCATCTCTTTCTGCTTCACCATGAAACTGAACGAGCTGCAGAGCGTGAATGTGGGGCTGTTTGACCAGTACTTTAGAGTGGTGGGTGAGTAGAGATGTGCTGTAATGAAGCTGATCAGAATGAAAAATAAAAGGAGTAGCTTGCTGTAAATCAGTTAAGGTATATTTTTATCTTAGTAACAGTAAACTCCTGTGTTGACCTTATTGCTGTTGCTGTTTAAAGGGCCGTCTGCTGAGCACATCATCTCCTGCCTGACCCGAGACAGCTACAGTACCCACCACTTCCTCCAGCAGCTGATGACCGTGCTCTCCTTACAGGAGAAGGTTCCCTCACCAGAGCCCTCCGAGCAGGACTTCTACACCCAGTTTGGGAATAAGAGTACAGGTGTAGTTGATTAGGGTTTAAATGTTATTTTGAGGGCTTGATTACATGCGTCAAAGGATTAGAACAAAACACATCCTCATCTGAGCTATAGAAAACCCTCCTCTATGGAAAGCAGACAAAATGTGTAAACGGTAATAACACATGAATCTTGGATTGCATTTTGTTTTGAAATTGTATGTAAGAAAACACCTAAAAGCTAAAGGTTTGAAAATCTGCAGCTGAATATTTAGCCGATACACATATTTAGACAATATGCAATCTTCTCCCTCAAGAGCACCTTCAAAGTTTGCGCCCTACCAGTGTTACATGTACCCGCATGTGTTGTTGACAGTGGCTCTGGAGACAGGTACAGGTTTGGACAGAAGTTTGGACTCACCTTGATTTCAGTGTTTTTTTTTCCATTATTTTAAAAGTTCTGCCATGTAGATTAATACTAAAATCATCCAAACTATGAGGAAAAACATGGAATATATATAAAAGTACATAATATTAGCGTCTCTTGTTTAGTTGACAGCTTTGCATTTCTTGGCATTTTCTCAGTCAGTTTTATGAGGTAGAGTCAACTGGAATTCAGGCTTTCAGTTAACAGCTGGGCTGAACTTATCAAGAGGTAATTAATTGAATTTCTTGCCTTTTAATGTGTTTAAGAGTATCAGTTGTAAAGTTGTGAAGAGTAGAGTTGGTATACAGTGAACAGCTCAATCGGAGTAATGTTCTAATTCATACTATGGCAAAAACTACTCAATTAAGTAAAAAATAATATAAATGAAGGTCAAAAATTCAAGAACTTTGAAAGTAAGACTTAAGACTGTCTAAAATGTTAAGATTAAACTGGCTCTCATCAGGACCGTCCAGGAAAGAAAACAAAGTTTATGAGAGTTACCAGCCCCAGGAACTGCTACATGATTCCTTATGTGTTCCTTCATAATCTGGATTTACAAATTTAAAATAAAAACATTGAATGAGTGGGTGTGTCCAAATTTTTCACTGGTACTATTATATTGTAGGATTGGATACGATTTAATAAACCATCACAGTATATTTCCTTGATTACAGTGTCAAATTATATTGTGATGTTCTGAATTATAAGCCCTGTATCGTAATAAAGATCATATCACCAGGATATGGCCAATACCACAGCCCTAGAATGCATCACCATGCTAAGCATGCCAATCACCATGCTTCTTTCTTTCAAACCAGGTAAAATGGTGAATTATGAACTGGTTCACTCCAGCAAGGTGAAGTTTGTGTACCCGAGCGAGGAGGAGATTGGAGACCTCACCTTCATTGTGGCGGAGAGAAAGGGCCCTCAGGGATCTGCTCAATCCTTCAATATCCTCTTCTACGTGCTGGTGTTCCAGGTGCGGACCGCTCCGGGCCCTTCATCTGATAAGCAACACCAGCACCAGCTGCAGCCCAAGACCCTCATCCTGACCAGCACGGACGTCTTCCTGCTGGACGAGGACTACATCAGCTACCCACTGCCCGAATTCGCCAAGGAGCCGCCACAGAGGGACAAGTACTGCCTGACTGATGCCCGGCGGATACGTGACCTGGACCGCGTGCTCATGGGATACCAGACGTATCCTCAGGCGCTCACTCTGGTGTTTGACGACGTTCCTGGCCCGGACCTCCTGTGCCATCTTACCATGGACCACTTTGCAGAAGAGCAGGCGAAGGGGGACAGGGTGCAGGGGAACGGCGGGGCTGAGAGCGAGGTCCAGTGGTGCATCTTTGTGCCGGGGGCTGAGAGCAGGGAGCGGCTGATTTCACTGCTGGCCCGCCAGTGGGAGGCGCTGTGCAGCCGTGAGCTTCCAGTGGAGCTTACTGGGTAAAGCATATTTGGAGCTCATGTTCTTTGTGTGTTTTTTTTTTTTTTTTTTAAATCATGCAGTACAAAAAGGGAGGAACAGTAACATTTAGATCTCCCCCAACCAATGCACATACCACACACATAACACACTGTCACATCATCGCTGTTGTAACAATAGAAATGTTCCTGGTTTACACTTTTATATACAAAATTCTAATAAATTAAGATGCTACAAATGGTTCCTTTATCGATGCCACAAAGAACCACTTTTTACTTTGATATAGAACCAGTTTTGAAGCGGAAAGAACCTTTAAACATCAGTTGATGTTCTTCAGTTCGGTTGATCAGTTCTTTAGACCTAAAAGGTTGTAACTTATACTAAAACATCTCTGTTTGGCAAACGTCTAAGGCTATGATCAGACTGCCAACCCAAATCTCATTTTGGTGTACCTAGATTGTATCCAGATTGATTTTTGATAGTCTGGACAGCCAGAAACCACACAAAACACGATTTGGGATCCAGTTGAATCCAAACCACATTTGAAGGTGGTTTGAAATGCGATTCCAGTCAGATTCCAATCATAGTCAAAAGCATTACAGCCTGGGTGCTGTTTTAAGTCACAAAAACATCAAATCCAAAATGAGAAGAGCGCCTAAAGTTTTGCCAACATCGATACCACAGCAACCCATGCAGATACGAGTGTGGTCACTTTGACCACAATACTGCTGACAGTCAGCTCAACACATCTGATCTAAGAAACAAATTTTTTTGCTTGCAGTCTGAACATAGCCTTAGCCACACCCAACCCAACACCTAACATACCTCCTACATCTCTATTTCATCTCTAGTTCCTTAAAGAACTAATGTCATTGATTTTCTATATCATTGCATTTTAAACCATAGACCACTGCAGTCATGTAATCATTTTGTAGCCGGTTTATGGTTTATGCCCATATTTGGGGTTCAGAGTTTGAGGTGAATAAAAAAAAAAAAAAACGCCCATTCATTTCGGCCATATAGAAATGCAGCTTAGACATAGAACCCAAAATATGGGCAAACGAGGATTTCAGAAGGCCGAGTGCAGTGGTATGTTTGTAGCTCCTTTTTTATTTTTGAGACTTTTGATGAACAAACATTTGGTCTACAAAGACCCCTGCAGATGGCTCATAGTATTGCTTCAACCTAACTTCCGCAATATATGTAATAGGTACAGAGCAAAAATGTAGATCAGACCATTGTCTTGCTGCTTTGTCATCAGCGGCTGGAGTCTGAGAGAGTACGGTTGGCCCTCATGCTCTTTCTCTGGGTCAGTACCGTATATTGTGCTCTCTCCCCTCATAGATACTATTGTGATGCTGGCCGGCACAGGCATCTATTACCTGATGTATCAGAGCTGAGGATTCAGCGCTTTCTTCTGAGTGCACTGTAATGTCTTCTAGTAATGCTGCATTTATTACTGGCAGTTAAAAAGAGCCAAGCTGACTTTATATGTATCCAAGGAGGTATGAACTTGTCTTGTCCTCATTTGTCCCGTCTTCTTAGATTCTTTACCTCTCATTTACAAACCTCACAACTGAAAAGTTAGTTTAAGTGCTTCTCAAAGTGGTTCTTCTGTGATTTTGTGCCAAGAACCTGATTTGCCACCTTTATTTTCTAAAAAAAAAAAATCTTGTTACATTGACGCTAAACATTTTAAAATTATGATTTTTGTATAAATTTACTGTTTGACAATGCTGGGTTGGTTATGACAGTGATAATGTGCACATACATAGACTCACACACACCTACACATGTGAATATGTTGGCTAATTTTTTACTCTTTTGTTTTGTAATTCCTTAAATACGGATGCATCCTGGGAAGTTGTGTCTAGAGTCCACATGAGTGTAATGTTTTCTTTTATATCAGGCTTCGAACTTTGACTCGTCTTTTCTTCGCTGCTTTCTTATTGTCTTATTTATCTGCTGCTGTGCACAATCCACAAACAACATGTAAATGACTGAAAAGAACAAAGTGAATTCTGTGTATTATTTTACGTTTCAGACAGTATTCATATTATTATTATTATTATTGTATTTTAATCATAATTAAGTAAATATATACTTTTTTGGACAAAAGCTTTTCTTAGCTGATTTTACTTTAGTGTTTTAAAGACTTTTAGAAGTTATTTTGAGTTGTACTGTCTATATCTCCAGGTTGCACATCCCACAAATGGAAAACAATGTGTTTACAGGATATTGTGGTTCAGTGTGTTTAGGTGCAACACTTTGAGATTATTTCACAGCGGGAATTCTGAACTGAACATGCACTTTTATGAATGACTTTTATGAATAAATGTGGTTAATGCAAAAGCTATGTGTTCTTTATGTACATTGTCTACCCACTCAGAGGAGCAGGGCCAATTGGGATCTCGAACTCCGGATGCTAATTTATGTTTAAAAATGATACTGTGTTTTGGGAAATCGGTACAGTATTTAAATAATATAAATTTGCGGATAACCAGATAATCAGTGGTTGTAATATATATATTAGGGCTGTCAACGTTAAAGCATAAAGTTAGTTAGTTAGCAAAACCAGCAAGCTGATTGGCTGTTTCTCCTGAAAGGCGGAACTTTATCTTTAAACTGTCTCCGTGATAACGTTAAGAGATTTTTCGTTCACACAGCGGTCAGTGGCCTGTCTCCTCATTAATAGCACAGCTGAGCTAAGCGAAACGATTCCTGGCTGCCAGGCCAGGTGACGCCCCTGCTACAAACCAGGCTTAGACAGAACAACCTGAATGACCCCAAATGTGTTTATACTCTGTTTCTGAAGTCACAAGAAACATTAATCAGTATTACATCCTGCTTCTGTGTACACCATGACAACCTCAGGCCTGGGAAATTCTAGCAGAACTGTCTGTTGGGTTTGTGTGATTCAATCAGATCCAATTTGGTCAGATCAGAAGTCACATTAGATTCAGATCAGACCAAAAAACGGAGGAGAATTACTGGAAAGATGGCGGCACAAAAGCAGTTTCCTTAAAAATTACGATAACCACAACATTACCATAGTTTAACATGTAGTTTCAATGTTTTATGGCCATTTTCCTCAAAACAAGCATAAAAAAATGCTAGTAGTTCATCTCAGTAACTAGTATTTGGAGGGTTGCAGGGTTCTCCCAATTCTTAAGGAGAAGATTTAATCCGGGGAAGGGTTACACATTAAAAAAACAAAGAGTAGGGGTACAAAAGAGAAATGAGATTGGGTTTCCTTAGTTTAGTTTCACTCAGGTCAGGTTCAGTTAGATCAGATTTGAGTCTAATCTGACTGAATCTGATCTGAATAAATCTGATTCAACTAGTCAGATCATGCTCAGGTCAGATCAGAGTTTGATCAGATTCTTTTTGATCAGATTCAGTCAGATCAGACTTTTTTGTGTGGATCTCTGAGGTAGTAAAGTGGGAATAATAGGAAACTGTGGGCATGTTGTGTTGTGTTAGAGGGACCAGCATTGGCTTTGTTAGTTTGACCTCATCGTTTCCTGTTATTGTGGGACAGGCCGTGTGTGTGCTGTGTTAAGAGGTCAGAGCGCACAGAGATGTTCTCTGAGCTCTGTGTGTGTGTGTGTGTGTGTGTTTTATTTTCGGGTTGAAGAGTTTAGAGATAAATTATTAATGTCCGTCAGGCTTTGTTTTTTTTTTTTTTTTATAATTTTATTTCTAATTTTTCCCATTTTCTCCCCAATTTACACAGCCAATTACCCAACCCATTCATTAGGACTCCCCCTATCACCAGTGATACCTCAACACACCAGGAGGGTGAAGACTAACACATGCTTCCTCCGATACATGTGAAGTCAGCCACCGCTTCTTTTCGAGCTGCTGCCAATGCAGCATTACCGAGCAGCCAGCGCGCTTGGAGGAAAGCACAGCGGCTCGGCTCTGGTACATCAGCTCACAGACGCCCTGTGCTGCAGACATCACCATAGTGATGTGGGGAAAGAGCGCCATCTACCCACCCAGAGGGAGCAGGGCCAATTTTGCTCCCTCTGACGCCGGCAGCTTGATGGCAAAGCTGCATGAGCTGGGGTTCGAACCGGCGACCTCCTGCTCATAGTGGCAGCGCTTTAGACCGCTGGACCACTCGGCGCCCGTCAGGCTTTGTTTAACAAACCTCCATCTGAGCTGGATTTTATTGGCACTGCACTCAGAATCGCTCCCTATTACAGAAATAGTGCCCTATATGGAGTATCAGCCAATTGACAATGGAGCACTTATTCTGTAATAGTAAATACGTAAAATTGGTGGTGAAAAAAATTAAAGAACACAAATTACTTAAATCAATTTTATTCTAAAACAATATTCTTCTTTATGATGATAGGAAGGAACGAATATGCCATGATGTAATAAACAAAAATTTGTTAAACAAGCCAAAATATGTTCCATACTTTTTTCTTTAACGTAGAATCTTTTGCTTTTCTCATGCCAACTTTGCCCACACATATCTTTAATATTAATCGCAGTGTAGCAAATAATACAAATAAAGAGCAAATATTAATGAGAATGTGTGTTCAGACTTGACTGGTACTGCATATTACTTGTTATATTATTTATAATGTAATATATAATAACATAATATAACAATATATGTATATATATATTTTTTTTTCAAATTAGTTGCAATTACAACAATGTATTTTTTTTCATTTGCTAAATATAAACATAATGAAACTTAATAAAACAAAAAATGAAATCTTATGCAAAATCTTTGGGCACATGTGGTAATGTTTTTGTTTGTTTTTCAGAATGTAATCTTTCTGTACAATGCACCGTACTGCACATTCTCAAACATAAAAAAACATGCATGTGTGTTAAATTAAGTAAATTAACAAAAACTTGAGAATATTGTAGTTCAAAATAATGATAAAAAACATGTTATAAATGTAGAAACACTCAAAAACACAAGTTTTTCAAGTTTTGTTCAGTTACAGTAATACATATAATAATAGTGGAGATATGAAGTACCCCTGACTGATATCATGACCAGCAATGTCAAGTGGTGCTACTTAAAGGTGTAAACTAAATGTGACCTTAAATGTGACTTACTTTTTAGCTGACTGAATTATATTTTTTGCTTTCAGAATTCTCGTAAATGGGAGTGGGACATTATTGAAATATGTGTAAAACAATGCCAGGAAAGGACGGTATGATTCTGATGACACAGCGATGTTCGCTTCTGGTGACAGGCCACAGATGTGGTGTTTTTTTGCAAACCAGCAATAAATGTGTTTCTTTAGTATCTTGTGAAATGAGTAATTAGAAAAGGGTCAGAAAAACTTTGGAGGCCTCTACGATTCAACTCATCAACTCTCACTGCAGGGGGGTGGCATGGTAGTAGGGCTATCATGGGCTATCATGACTTTATATATAAACAACCCCCTGAAAGTGTTCTGAGATTTTCTGGGGCGGTTCTGTTATTTTGCCATTGATAGCAATCCTTTTTTGATTATTGATTACATATTTTATTACTTTATGCCATTCTTTATGTTGACCTGTACACCAATACATTCATTCATTTATCTAATCATCCATTTATGTGGCAGCAGTGCTGAACATTATGTGTCTGATCCAGCAGGTTCACATGTTTTGATCAACCATCAGAATACATGGAAAGAATGAGGTCTGGAATTGCCGGTAGGATTGCTGGTGTCAGAAGAGCACCATCATACAGGCCTTTATGCTGGCATGGTGTCAAGGTTGTTGCCACTTTAATTGTGTGAGTTCAGGAGTCCTTCTAAATTGATCTGAAGGGTTAATTTGCAAAAACAAATGGATATTATTATTTATAGAAACAGAGCCATAAAAAAGTGTTTGCCCCCTTACAGATTTCTGTTGTTTTTTATTTTTTGTCATACTTTTGTCATACATTTTTTTGTAGTGACCAGCCTACTGGCATTAAATGAAGCCACCCCTGCAGGCTATAATTATATTCACAATCTGAGATTGTCCGGTAGAGGAGGTGGGGTCTGCATACTTTTTCAAAATACCTTAGTTAGCAATCAGAAACACTATGATCATTTTACTTCTTTTGAACACCTTTATACCAGTATAATTAATCCAGCATTTTCTTTCATATCTACAGACCACCAGGGCCCTATGTAGAATTCTTAAAAGAATTTAGTGATTTTGTTGCAGATTTAGCAGTATGTAGTAATAAAGATTATAGTAGGACACTTCAACATTAATTTTGAAAAATTGGATGATTCATTAAAAAAGGCATTCACATACATTTTAGAGTCGTTATTGTTCAGAGATTGAAGAGGTGGGAGGTCAGCCTTTTAGTGCTCAGACCATATGCTGGACACTACGTCAAATTGGTCTGCATGGCTGTCACCCCAGAAGGGAGACTCTTCTGAAGTCTTTACACAAGAAAGCCTGCAAACAGTTTGCTGAAGACTTGTCAACAAATGGCATGGACCACTGGAACCGTGTTCTATGGTCTGATGAGACCAAGCTTAATTTGTTTGGTTCAGATGGTCTTACGCATGTGTGGCAGCAATCCGGTGAGGAGAACAAAGATAAGTTTGTGTTGCCTACAGTCAAGCATGGTGGTGGGAATGCCATGGTCTGGGGCTGCATGAGTGCAGCAGGTGTTGGGGAGTTACATTTTATTGAGGGACACATGAACTCCAATATGTACTGAGAAATAATGAAGCAGAGCATGATCTCCTTCCTCCAGAAACTGGGTCGCAGGGCAGTATTTCAGTATGATAATAACCCAAAACAACCCTCTAAGACGACCATACGTTATTTAAGAGGCTGAGAGCAAAGGTACTGGACTGGCCAAGCATGTCTCCAGACTTTAACCCAATAGAACATCTTTGGGGCATCCTCAAGCGGAAGGTGGAGGAGCACAAAGTCTCAAATATCCGGCAGCTCCGTGATGTCTTCACGGAGGAGTAGAGAAGCATTCCAGTGGCAACCTGTGAAGCTCTGGTAAACTCCATGAACAGGAGAGTTAAGGCAGGTTTTAGAAAACAATGTGACTTTAAGAATTTTCACGTGTTTCAAGTGTACTCACTTTTGTTTCCGGTGGTTTAGACATTAATGGCTGTATATTGAGTTATTTTAAGGGAAGAATAATTTTTGCTCTAGCTCTGAGGGAGTTTTTCCTTCTCTTCTTGCTCACTGGGGGGCTCTGTATTTTTGTCTGATTCTCTGTGCTGCGATCGCATTTCTGTAAAGCTGCTTTGCGACAACATCAGTTGTAAAAAGCGCTAAACAAATAAATTTGATTTGATTTGATTTGACAAATACCGTTGCAAAATGCAGCATCTCATAACAGGTAATATTATTATATTAATTTAGACAGTTGGAATAAAGTACGACTAATTAAATAATTTGATTATTTATGATGATTTGCTATTGTTAGATAGCTAGCTGCTACCTGGCTCAGTATTTTTGTTGAAGAATACACCATAAACTACAATTCAGTGTAAACAATATTAAACAATGATAAATAGTAAAAAATATCACTTAACAGTCGCTTTTTATGTGTAGAAACTGAAAAAAACATTTATGTTAGCTCTAGTGCAGGGGTGTCTAAACTTTTTTTGTTGGGGGCCAGAAGGAGAAATATATTTGAAGTCACAGGCCACAGACTCTGTAATAAAACAATTAATGAAATATACCACTTTAAATAATAAATTTTCCTGATTATTTCATTTACATACCATTTTACTTGACTTACTATCTTTATCTTTGACAGTGTTGTGTAAACTAAGATTTTTCAAATTGATGTTTAATTTCATGATGTCTCTTAATATTAAACTCCTTAATTACGGCAACTTTTAGACTCTTTGGACCTGTTTTTCTGCGCTAGAAATGTGCACCCTCTGCGCTTTTAGACTCTTGTTTTGCCCCGTTTTTCTGCGCTAGAAATGCGCACTCTCTCCGCTTTTAGACTCTTTGGCCCGTTTTTCTGCGCTAGAAATGTGCACCCTCTCCGCTTTTAGACTCTTGTTTTGCCCCGTTTTTCTGCGCTAGAAATGCGTACCCTCTCCGCTTTTAGACTCTTTTGCCCCGTTTTTCTGCGCTAGAAATGCGCACCCTCTCCGCTTTTAGACTCTTTGGCCCGTTTTTCTGCACTAGAAATGCGCACCCTCTCCGCTTTTAGACTCTTGTTTTGCCCCGTTTTTCTGCGCTAGAAATGCGCACTCTCTCCGACTCTTTGGCCCGTTTCTGACACCTAGCATTCAAACTTTGAATCTCACATTATAAAAACCTGCTTAACAGCGGGCCAACTTTCATTCTATTTCTAAAATACCGTGCAGGCCGCACCAAAAAAGGAAACGGGCCACAAATGGCCCGCGGGCCGTAGTTTGGACACCCCTGCTCTAGTGGTAGATTTAGCCTCAGCTCAACTTAAGGAAGATAATTTTTTTTACTGAAACATACCACTCAGTTAGCTAGCTACCAGATCAGTCCTGTTTTTGTCTATTGTAATGGCCACCTTATTCTGACAAGCCCACTTTTAAGAGTTATTTTTTCCATGTTTATAATATCTTTTCAGTTCATATGAAATGATTTAAAGTTGTATCATTTTTAAAGTAAACCGAGTCTAAAGTAGCTGCTGTTGTGGACACTGATCATAAAGTAGCTATGCTAATCCAGCATTCCAACAGGCCATTTACCCTTACTGACCTCACCAATGTTCTTGTTGCTAAATGCAAACATTCGTATCAGAGCTGCTACAAATTCTAGTAGAAAATCTTCTGTCCCTGCACAGTAGAGACAGAATAAACCCATCCAAGCACGATAAATTCTTTTTTATATTCTTCATTCATAAGAAACAATGAATGAGCAGGTGTCCCAATACTTTAGTTCATATAGCCAAGTGTTTTACTAATCTGCCAGGTGAGTACCCAAAAAAATGATGTTCTTTATGTGGCTAGAAGTGGTTCTGTTCCATTCCGGTACCTTTACCATTGTATTTAAGAGCGTAGGTTTAGCTGCTGTATACCTCAGTAAAAAGTTGGGATGATCCTACAGTTGGCATCCTGCACTTGTTAGCTGTGACACCTTTTATTTGCTGATTGCCACTGAATAGTTTTGTTTCTTTTTCCGAATTTCGCTGAACCTTGCAGAGTGGTCAGCTGACAAGCACGGATTTCCTAACAGTCATGGGGGCGATTCAGCAGAGGAAATCCGTCCATTTTCCTGTCAGGAAAAGATAATTTTCTCTGACTCCTCTGCTTTGAAACTGGTGTGGGGTAGAACGACAGGCACGGCTTCCCTCTTTCAATGTGGAGCTTGCTGGCATGCTGTTCCCCGAAAGCAAGTGAAGAATTAAAGGTTGGAGGTGGACCAGAACTTTCTGCCTCATGACTCAATTGTGATTAAGGCTAATCCTGAAGGAGGTTGGGTTTTCTTTCATTTGGCTTATCTTGGAAGACATCAGGAGCACCCAGAATGAACGGTGCTTGGTCTCAGGAAGCAGTCATGCTTTATCTCCTGGTTCTGGGACTTATGGTACCATGTAGTTTACAAAGCGAGGTAAGTTGTCCACTGACTTTCTACTATAACACAGTAACTAGCAGCCTTATTGTACCGTTCAAACTTGCACTTGCTTTCTATGCACCCAGTGAAGTTGAACTTTGGTAGGATACCAGCTTTCACCATGCTTGCATGCTTATTTTTTGGTTTTGGTGCCTGTGGCATCTGTTTTAGGCTGGGTCCAATCGCTGCGATGAACCTCGCACCATCCAGCACTCGACACTGTGTACGTCCTGCGCTGCAGCACCTTCCATTGTTTGCCCACCCGGTTTCAGGAAGACCACAACGAATGTTGAATGCCGGTACATAAATCAACACAATACACTTAGGGTGTCTAGTCTTATCTGCATCAAACCAGTGGAATGAAATGATAAGACTGGACACCCCACCTTTCAAAAAGGCAACCAGTCTTAATATAAATATAATAATTTGGGCAAGCATGTTTAATGCTTCATTCCTTCATTGTGGCTTAGTTGCCCATCCCATTGATTTAAAAAGAGCATCTAAAGATTTGCCTGTTCACCTACACTTTTTCATTGACACTATCCAAACAAAACACTATCCTGACGATCTTTAAACAACTTTAGCATCTAGTGTCCAACATCTGTGGATCACTGGGCTCCAAAGTGCCTTTGCAGACTAGAACACTGACACTATGTAGAAAAGTGCAAAGTTAAATCCCAGGTCATGCTGCTTCATCATCAGTGTAGTGCTGGCTCATTCAGGTGTCTTTTAGGGGCATCGGTGGCTTAGCAGTTAAAGCACCAGGATGATGATGACAGGGTTGTCGGTTCCATTCCCAAGTTGGACAAGCTGACAATTTTGGGTCCTTGAAAAAGGCCATTAACCCTCACTACCCCCACTCAGTCCAGGTGCATTTGAAGACACTCTTAGGCTGTCCCTTTTTAAAGTCTACTTCATATGCAGCCAATAAATGTGTTCTTGTTTTTCATGACAAAAAAGGATCTATTGTGTAGATCCTTCAGAAACCATTATATCCTGAAATTTATTGCCACACCCCTGATTTGAGATACTGTTTTTGTCTAATGTCCAAGCTGTTGGTGGAAAGCCCTTCTAATAAATGCATAATTCAGCTACTTTAAGGTGCAGTGATTAACCCTTGTGTGGTGTTCGGGTCTGTGGGACCCGTTTTCATTTGTCATCAAATGATACTAAAAATATATTTTTTCTAACTCAAACTCATTGGCATTGGCTCATTTTTTGTGAAAAACATATATCAAAACACATTTTCAATAAACACACACTGTACACCACCCCCCCCCCCCCCCCCCAAACATTTATATTACATACAGTATGTTTGGCCAAGGGCTAATAAACATTGCTTCATTTGTAAATTTGAAACTAAACACATTTTCTACTCATATCTTGAGTTTAATTCATTTTCTTTTACATTTTATTAAAAAACTAATAAAAAAGAGTAGCACTTTTTGAAAGAAATGTAACATAAGAAAGGTAAAGTGCAAATATTAACCATGTAAGCTGTTTATATTGCTTGCAATTTAGGTGAAGCGAGCATGTGTAAAGCATTTTAATGTAAAATTGCTTAATTTTGCTGAATTAAATACAAGTAACAAAGTAAATGAGTAACAAAAATATGAACACCACACAAGGGTTAATGACAAATGCACACATTCCCACAACTTGTCCAGTCCCTGTAGAGAAGTTTAGACAATAGATCAGGTCTGGACAAAAGGTTTGAGAATACTCACCAAAAGTGGTCCAAGTAAGGACAACCATTGAACCAGTTTAAGACCAGTTTGTTGATGCCCAAGGTTCATTAATGTGGTTTCCAGGTACACGGTGGAAATTGGTGACCGTCTACTGGAGCTACCCGGTTGCTCACGGTCTTGCGAGAAGGTCACCAGCACAAAGAGATGCTGCCCTGGTTTCTGGGGACCCTTGTGTTTGCGTGAGTACTGAACCTCTTTTATATAAACTGATTTACACAGCGCTAACAGCTGGATTCATTGATTAATTGTGTTTCTGCAGCCTGTCCCAGCTGGTCTGGAAAGATGTGTAATTGGCATGGTGCCTGTTCAGAGGGGGCTTCAGGAAATGGCACCTGTGCCTGTGAGGTATTTCAGTTTACAATGTTAATTTCTATTATATACTCGCTGTTTCATATACAGTGAGAGGTATGTGTATTTTTGTGAGTTAATAAAAAAAATGTATTAAAATAACATTAAAAGTACAATAATAAATACAAATCCAGATATACTCTTTTTTACTTGATTATGCTATATATCATCGCTGTCCTATGAAAAACACTTATCTCCATTTTTGTCGATTTTTAGTTTACTACATAATCTTACACTGTGCCAAAAGATCTTGATCAACGGATCAATACAAACTCTTCAAAATGACCTGAAATTAATTATTTTTACATTGACTTCCATTGAAAGTTTACAAGGTTTTTCTCTCTCCAGTAAAGTTTTGGAGATAAATGTTTTTCATTGGACAGCGATGATATAAGTATCCGCTTAACCATACAAATCATTAAACTCAGGTTTCAATCACTTCCATGGCCACAGGTGTTAGAAAGCATCTAGACATATGAATGGCTTCTACAAACATTACTGAAACACATTTAGTCGTAAAATTTCCTTAGTGCTTAATGTTCCACAGCCAAATGTCAGTGCTATTATAACAAAGTGAAAGTGACTGGGGACAAAAGTAACTCACTCTGTCAATGTTAAATAGTGTACTGAGGTCATCAACTTTCTGCAGAGTAAATCACTACAGACCTCCAAACTTCACATGGCCTTCAGATTTATGGAATGGGTTTTCATTGCTGAGTAGCTGCATCCAAGCCTTGCATCACCAAATGCAGGCGAGTTGATACTTTCGTCAATGTGGTGTAGTTTCCACATGGCATTTTTATAGCAATAAAGGCTATACATGCACCCCTTATGTCTTTCGGCTGCATGTACAACAGCCACCTGGGACACCATAGCAACCCCCTGAATCCGCAAACACCTAGCACCCCAATAGAAAACATCCTGTGATACAATAGGAGTTACTAAGCAAAACATAAACAACCACTTAAAATTGCATATCAGGAACCAGTTCAATAATGAGAAAGGGTTAAGGTGCCAATTGTAAGTTTTTCTCCTCATTGTATCTTCTCTGACGAGTGACAGCATGGGAGCATCAAAACAAAACTCTCAACTGACCTGAAAACAAAGATTGTTCAACATCATGGTTTAGGGGAAGGATGTCTCAGAGATTTCAGCTGTAAGTTTGCACTGTGAGGATCATAGTGAGGAAATGGAAGACCACAGGCACAGTTTTAGTTAAGGCCTGAAGTGGTGGCCAAGAAAAATCTCAGATAATCAGAGGAGAAGGATGGTGAGAACAGTCATATTTAACCCACAGACCAGCTCCAAATATCTACATCATCATCTTGCTGCAGATGGAGATACTGTGCATCGTTCAACTATTAAGCACTTGAGGTATGCTAAAGCCAGCTTCATTTTGGAATAAAGTGCTGTGGACTGATGAATTTAAAATTGAGTTATTTGGAGGGCAGTATGCAGGGCAGAAAAAGAACACAGCATTCCAAGACAATCACTTTACTGCTCCCCACAGTAAAATCTGGAGGTGGTTCTAACATGCTGTGGGGCTGTGTGATCAGTGCAGGTACTGGGAATCTTGTTAAAGTTGAAGGTTGTGTGGATTTCAGTCAATATCAGCAGATTCTTGAGAACAATGTTCGCCTGTGCAGGGGCTGGATACGACAAAGACCCTAAACACTGCTCAACATCTAAAAAGGCATTCATGCAGAGGAATAAGTACAGTGTTCTTAAATGGCTATCTCAGTCCTCAAACTTTTTCATACCACTGTATAACAAGTACACTATATGTTCTTTACAAACTGTTCCAATGTGATTTTAATCCAGTATCATTAATGTGAGGCTCACTCTACATCCTGATTGTGTTACCTAATGTGTTTTCAGGAAGGCTTCACAGATTTTGCTTGCCACAAGTGTACCAACACAAATGCCTACGGGGAGAACTGTCAATCAGGTCAGTTTTTAAAAGACAGCCTGCATAATTTCTGAATTATTTAGTCATATAACCAATATTTTGTTTACTATATTAATAACCTTGACTTGGATGAAATTCTAAAGTTTTTTTTTTTTTTTTTTATTGCCACTGTATATGAAATACTGATGATAAAATAATGGCTGATCTGAAAAGTATAAAATACTTTTTTCTATTAAAATTGAACTAAAGTCTATACTCTTTTAACTGACCTTACTTAAGTATTTTATAGCAATAACATTAATACCATGATCATTATTTATGTTATGTTATGTATGGGTGTACATATATAAGGAGTTTTTATGCTGACGGTATGTTTTTTTTCTTCTGCTTTAGAGTGCAGTTGTGTGAATGGACAGTGTAATTCAGGTCCAGATGGGGATGGACAGTGTTACTGTCAACCACCATATTCAGGCCCAAAGTGTGACAAAGGTAATTGATTATTTTTTTCATCTTTTTATTATGACCGGGGTATTCAAACTTCTGCAAACCTTCTTTATGGGTTACATTAGTAGTATTTTAACTTGACCACATAAACTATGTATGACCAAATGATACATAAGAGTAATCACATTTCCTATTTACTGCAGTAGATTATGTTAATATGTAGTAATTATTCCTGTACATGATTAAAATATTAGCATTGTTTTTCCTCTGTGTGCAGTTACTACCGCCTGCTCCAAATGCACTCTGTACTCATACTGTAAAGGTGAGGGGGACAGTGCTGTGTGTGAATGTCTTCCTGGCTTTAAGAAGATTGGACAGATCTGCACAGGTACTGTTCTTAAATGAGTAATATGACTTAACAGAATGATTTGAATGATAGATGTTTGATTGATATTTGTTTGATCTATAGTCCTGCCGTGTTTTTGTATGCAAAGTGTCTAGTTTAATATCTTTTGTTTCTTTGTTTCTTTGTTTGTTATTAGACTTCTTATTAGTCCTTTATTTATAGTCTTTTTTATTAGTCTTAGTGTTTGTTGTCTGCTTTAAACTTTGTTCTTTTTTGCTGCATCCTCAGTCACTCGTACATTATGTACTGTAACATTTACACTGGGAGACTTAGAACATGTGGGGTTGGAAATGAGGGGGTGAGGTAATAAACAGGACAGGTGGAAATACTAATGACTGGGTGGGGCTTAGCATGACAGAAAGACTTGTAGCTTTACAAAGGGAAATAGATGCGTTAGCAGCTCATATGTGGAGCATATTTTGCTCGGGTGAAGAGCACACAGCTCATCTGAAGAACATGCTCAGGTTGAGGAGGAGAAAAAAGACCAGGCGGCTTGCTTTTGCTGTTTTTGCAGAGATGTATGGGTACGAGAGAGAAGCATGTAGCGCATTCCGATTTGACAGTTCACATTCATGTAGCATGTCCATGGATCGGATATGGATTCAGTGTAGAACCACTTATGAAACTGACTCAAATCTGATTAGAAAAAATCAGATCTGGGCCACATTGAGCAAAAAATCAGATTTGAGTCACTTCAGGATGGAAATGTGAATGGAGCCCAAGGTGTGACAATGGCCTAGTTTTTACTTAAATACTCATATATCATACGCCTACTCTGTGGCTGAATGTTGTGGTACAACAATACAGTTGTGTTTTAAATTTATTATAACCTATGTTGCTTTAAAAATACAAACAAGGGCATAGGAGCGGGTTTGATATTGGGGGCACATTTGCTAAAATGAATCAAAGCCCACCATACAGCGACTTCGAACAACATTTGTGGAATTACTTTTAATCACAAATAAACACTTCTGTTTGTTGTTAGTTACATCCAACTAAAGGTCACTTTACAACCTAAACATGTTACTCCACATTACATTTACTGTTGTTAGAAGAAAATGATGCGTGCAATGTCTGAATTATATACATATATAACAAAAACTGATCAGTAATCACCTAGTATTTAAAATAATATAACAGATTTGGTTATTATTATTATTATTATTATTATTATTATTGTTATTAGTAGTAGTAGTAGTAGTAGCATTGGGTCCTGCGCTTTTAATTTTTTCTACAGAAAGCACTTCTTATGATGGTGTCCTTTTATGAAAAAAAATGTAACTTTACCTTTCATAGAGATTTTTGGCAGCAGTTGATATAAACGTTAGATAACCCAAAAGCCATTTTTATTCCAGTATATTGTTATTGTTGTGATGCATTGCTTTCATCACTGATCTCGTGTGTAAAGCTAGCACCCAATGAGGAGACAACTCGGGTCAGTAAAGCTGCTGCGAACTGCAGGACATTTCTAAGCAGGCATCTAAAACTAAAGCCTAAACCAAGTGAAAGAGCACATAATGACCAGAGCCAGTTGCTAACGACAAACACAGCAGCAAAAAATATATATATATTTTTTTCAATAAGTTTCCTGATATATATATTTTTTTATATTCAGTGGATTTAAAATTTAACAAAGGTTGCAGAAATTTAGCAAAATGACTGTTGGTGTCCTAAAAATAGTATCATGAGGACCAGACATATTCTATCAGTAAATCCATTCCTCAATAAAGTATGCAAAACAGTATAGATTTCATGTATAAATGTAACAATGTAAACAAATTACTTGATTATAAATTGTTCTTTTATCTTTTATGACACACAAACAAATGATTGAAAAAAATAATTCATAATTATTAGTCGGAAGGGACCTACACTATTAATACTCTTTAGGAATTACTTATATATCCTGTATGCATAGTCTTGCTTCCCCACTATAGCACACTGACTCCTCCGCGCTCTGCAAAACCAGCAATCTGATTGGCTCTTTCTCCTCAAGGGCGGAACTTTCTCCCAGAACAGGCTCCATAATTGGTGTTAAGAAATTTCTCATTCACACATCGGTCAGTGACCGGTCTCCTCATTAACAGCTGAGTTGAGCCAGAACGATATCATTTTTGGGGGGACTACAATACCTGCACTGCTGAACCATCATTATGCTAATACAGACCTTTAAACCCCACACTTCACAGACTCTTCAGTGTTCTAACAGAGCCCTTTAGAACTGGTACAACAATTAACCTAAACCTAAGCCTAACCAGTTCTTAGTAGTAATTTTTTATTTTTATTTGAACATCTTTTTGGCTTGTTTTCAGGCATCTGTTCACCAAACACATGTGATGTAAACGCTGAGTGTTCGTACGTTGGTGCGGGACAGTTTCAGTGCAAGTGTAAAGAAGGGTACGAGGGGAATGGCAAATCCTGCACCCCCATCAACCGCTGCTCTCAGAATAACGGCGGCTGCCCTGCTAACTCTACAGTGTGTCAGTATGCAGGCCCAGGCAAGGTGAGCTTTGGGTTTCATAGTGATTGTACTCAATTTATAGGTCAGTCGGCAGGGTCAGCATAAGATACTTTACTAATAATACAGTTGCAAGAAAAAGTATGTGAACCCTTTGGGATTACTTGGAATTCTGCATAAATTTGATTATTAAATGTATTCTGATCTTTATCTAAATCACAACTATTGACAAACACAGTCTGCTTCAACTAATACCACACAAACAATTATATGTTTGCATGGTTTTATTGAACACAACATGTTAACATGCACAGTGAGTTGGATTTAATAGTAATATATGTAATTTATCAATGTAGAAAAAAAATCAATAAAGAAATGAAGAAATCTATAGAAGGTGCATACAGTACAGTATATCTATGTCTCAAATTGTTGTTATTTACAACAATTTGGGGCATTAAAATGTAGTTATGTTTAATAATGCCATAATTAGTGTCAATTAATAATTAGTTGAGGAATTGCTTAATCATTTAAAAAAATTATTACTGTCATTAGAAATTCTAATTGTAACTCTTGTTTTAAAAAGTTGCCAAAAATGAGGAATTTGATTGAGTAGTTGTTGTCATTAATCCAAACAGCTAATTTACATCCTCAGGTGCACATGCTTGAGCTAAAATACAGATTTCTTGATCTTATTTCAGATCCTACAACAATCTAAGAAATCTGAGCATGCTGTTTACTGCATATGACAATTAGAAAAATCAGATTGAGCTGCAGTAATCTAAAAAATGACTGTTCATGTAAACGCACTTAATGATCCGGCATGTCATGATATTAATAATGCACTCTGTACATCCAAGATTGGAGTAAAATACATTATATTTGACATATGGACAGTTTTTTATTTAGTAAGCTGTATCATCTTCTGTGTTTAGAGTGGTATTAGTACACTAATGGGCCTGTGTAACGTGTTGTTTAAAGGATGTGCCTGTTTTCCCACCAGGCTAAATGTGTGTGTATAAGTGGAATGGAAGGATCCAACCCTGCTGCTGGCTGCACTCTAAAATCTGCCTGCACCATGAACACATGCCACAGGAATGCTCGATGTGAAACAGGCCAAGACGGAATAGCCAGGTCATCGTCTGCCTTTTTATACCACCATTTTCACTAGCCTTGTTTTTCTGGGATGATTTATGTAACAAAATACTATTTTTATGGTAGCCAGTGCCTTTTACATTAAATTAATTATGTAATCAAGAATTTTATTACAATTCAGTTGTATCACTATTTATAAGGCTTTCATAAACATTAATAATCCTTTATAATACTTATTTTGACATGTATGCTTAGACATAATGGCTAATTATATTGATTTTAAAGAGCAATGCTAAATTCCGTTTATCTTAGAAGCCAGATGACTGGATTAACAATTGAGTCCTTCCAATGAATACCAATACAACCATTTCTCTTACCAAATCAGTTATGTTTACTACTAGTGATATTAAACTGTACAATATGACTGTTTTTAATACTGCTGATGTGTATGCAGGGCAGACATCTTGGATTCAGAATTTGAGGTTGGTAAGGCTGTCCTAACACAGCCTGGCATGTTAAACAGTAAAATGCCAGGGCCTTAACAGAAAACAAATAAACTAAAACAAACAAAAAAAACATTTAAGAATTGTAAAAACAATAGTGTACTGTAAAAATAAAAAAATAAAACTGAAAAAATCATATTATGTTTAAAAAAAGAGGAGGGGGGGATTTTTAGCAATCAATTAATCGGTTTGCAGCCTGGTTTGTTCCACTATTGGGGAACTATGTAGGAGCACAGTCTGGATTGATTTATGTGAATTGTTTGGCAAAGCTAGGAGACGTTGTTATGTTCTATAGAGTTCTAAATCAAAACCTCCACTAGGAGGCACTGTATAAGTGCAGCAGGAGGAGGAGGTAACCTAACAGACGTTTACTGGAAGAAAGCAGCAGCCGGGAGGAAACTCTGTAACTATTAAAAGTATAACTTTTTTTTTTTTAGAAATTACAGATCAAGCCAAAGAGCAGTGAATATTGTTTCCTGCACCAAGAATTTTGGAAATAGAAATAAGAAAGAACACGATAAGGTTTGGCTGACCCACATGGCAACGCCTTTAGCTTAGCTTAACATTGAACTCAAGCCTCAGTATATTAGTATAACAGGCACTATATCACTAGTGATTTCCTGTTAGCAATATTATGATCTTGATCTTCACAGTAATGATGGGAATGTTACGTAGGAATATAACCATATAAAATAACTGCATTATATTTGGGGTAGTATAAATATAGTATAGGATTAGTTAGTAGTGTGGTGTTTGATCCTTATCATCATTAGAGATCCAATAAAGTGGCAAAAAAGTGAACTGTGCTTTAATTCAGAGGTTTTGCTTCAGTGCCTATCAGAAGGCCTGAGGTATGTAGGAGTTTCCTGAAGGCCTCGTCTCTAAATTAAAGTATTTTTTCTTTTCAGGTGCCAGTGCAGTCGTCAGCAGATAAGGGATGGGAAGCGGTGCTATGGTACCATCATGGAGCGGGTTCTGGAGCTGGACAGAGAGGGCAGCCAGGCTGGGAAGCTCACAGGAACTGTGGGACTCTTCGGTAGGGATTCTGAGTTTTCCGCATGAGTCTTTCATCTGCTCTCCAGATCTCAGACGAGTGGACTGGTGTTATCTGATGGGAAGAGATCAAAGCAAAGCTGAAAGTATGTTTTTTTTCCTTGCAGAAAAAGGCTGTGAGCTGGTTCTGAGAAAGCACGGCCCATTTACAGCCCTTGTTCCGGCGGATACGTCACAAGTGAGCTAAACATAAATAGCAGATCTGTTACTGTATGGTAAATCTTAGAACTGCATAATAATTCAGTATCAGTGTTCACCGATCTGGCAGAACTTTATGACCATCTCCTTCTTTCTTAATACTATTTAGTATTGTCAGCTCCGCTGATCAAATTACAGACTGCTTCACTCTGTCATTCTCAGCACTGAGTAACACTGGGATGGTGGTGATGTATGGTGTTTTAGTGTGTGTTGTGCTGATTGGTTAGAGTGTATCAGACACAGCAGTGCTGCTGGAGTTTTTAAACACCTCAGTATCACTGCTTATCCAAGAATAGTCTGCCAACAGCGTCCTGTAAGCCATATTCTTCTGAGAAGCATCCTGTAGGCAGCATCCTGTGAGCAGCATCCTGTGAGCAGCATCCTGTAGGCAGCATCCTGTGAGCAGCATCCTGTAGGCAGCGTCCTGTGGGCAGTGTCTCGGGGGCAGAATCCTATGGGCAGCATCCAGTGGGCAGCATCCTGTAGGCAGCGTCCCGAGGGCAGCGTCCTGATAGCAGCGTCCTGATAGCAGCGTCCTGATAGCAGCGTCCTGATAGCAGCGTCCTGATAGCAGCATGTTATGTATGATTTTACCGGTTGTAACGAGAGGTAAAGCCACTCAGCTGAAGTACAGCGTTATACAGGAGTTTACTATGAACTATTGGCCTGGCTTACCGGAACACTCAGGGTCCCTCAGTGTAGAGCTATTGGGTGGCATTAGCCACTACAGCAGCTAGCCTTAGTGAAAATCTGCAGATCTAAGCTTACTATAGATAAACGGAAGAGCTTTACTCACCCTAATAAACATTTTTCCGGAGAAAAAATACAGTGCATGTTTGACTTTAAAATAATTTTTATTTTTTTTTAAGACTTACAGTTTTGTTTATTTAGTTTAGCCCATTGGTGAGACCTGAAGAATTGGAAGGAAAACATGGCAACACCCCTGTTCCTTACTTGTGTCGCATAATGTGCCTTATAATCCGGTGCACTTCATAGTGCAAAAAATGCGATATATAACTACAAAAAGTCCTAAATTATCAGTGGGTGTGGAAACAATGTGGTCATGTTGTTTGACTGCTGTATACTGTGATTGAAAATGTTTTGAAACACATTTTTTATATTTTAGTATACGTTACTTACAGCATCTCTCACTCATTAACAATTATTACAGGGCACATTACATATTATTGAGCTTATTATTTTTTTTATTATTATTATAGTTATAGGAAATGTACGGTTGCAATGATATTTGCAAGGAAGATAAAAGTTACCAGGAAAAAAACTGAGACTGAGAAGAGAATCTCTTATTCTCTTATTTTATTAAGCTACACATAGTAGTGTGTGATGCAGGTGTAACGCGGCAACATGCCAGAGGTCTCGTTGTGGAGTTGTAAAGATTCCTAATGGTGCCTGTGATAATCCATCCCATGCAACTCGAAAACTCTCACGCAGTGCCTGCAGATTTGATTTGATTTGAGTGGTGATAGCGCGTCCAATAGCATCCCACACAGTTTAAATCAGGGATAGGTCTGGCAGTGTCGCAGCCCGTGGCGTAGTCTCTGTGTCTTTAAGGCAGGCTTTTGAGACGGCAGCAGTATGTAGATGAGCATTGTCCTGTTGAAATAGCTACTGGTTTCAGGACCTCATTAACAGATTATTTAGATCTACCTACACTTCTGCATTCCTGAATAAACTCTTCTCTGCTTTCTTCCAAGAGTGCTTTTGACTTCTTCAGTCACTTCTTCAGGTTGTAAATTTTTATGTGTTAAAATTTACTTCAGATATCCGCGCACAAGCTTAACCACCAGCCCACAGCTGGAGCCATATGTAAACATCACCTCATCCTCGGCCAGCACCTTTACAATGACCTGGAGGGCCGAGACTTCTGGACTTATGGAGGAGAAGAGATCATATTTAAGACAAATAAGGTAAATCAGCAAAAATGTAGATAAAAATTTTTGTTTACACAGTAATTATAGGATTAGTGGGAATTATTTAATCATAAGAGTACTTTATATGATTATTCTGACTGTCGCTTTTAAAATAAATGAAAACTTTAATACGACAAAAATGTGGATATTTATTTTATTACATTTTTATGCATCTAGAGCTCCTTAATTCATTAAAATTAATTGATTTAATAATGATGACATTGTTTGACTAATTATTCGAAATACTTAGCTTTGTTTTACAGAAAGTTATCAATTCTGTGTGTGCATAATAATTTACTCTACTGTTGTCTGTGTTTTCAGCAATTCATCTCAAAGAAGGATCCGGACACTCTGTATACGATTATTCAGACTGATATCCCTGCGGCCAATGGAATTATACACATCATCAACAAGGCATTAACATTAGCAAATATAGACACATCCAGCAGCACTGAGGTATGAATCTGGCCTTCAGTTTCTTAGATTTTGATGATGGTGGTGATAACTGTGCTTCTAAAGGTTGAAACTGACAAGTCAGTGTCTGATCTTCCATGTTCTAATTCTTATCTCTTATTAATCTGCAGTTTTCTTCCAAGACCATTCGAGAAATCATCACAGAAGATGGCCGATTCAATCGATTTCTCTCACTGGTAGACGTAGGTGTCTTTTTATTCTAGTGCTGAGATGATTTTAGATGACTGAGGTATTCAGTCTCAATCACACACTCTTTTCCTTTTTTAAGTTCCAGCCATTTATTTTCCCATTAGATTAATTCAGATATGCAGTTTTTTGTCTTCTTTTGAGCCATTACCTGGACATATAAAGCTATAGCATCTTACAAAAGTTAGTAAACCCCTCACATTTATGTAAATATTTTATTTTATCTTTTCATGGAACAACAATGACGATATGGCAGATTGATACAATGTAAAGTAGTCAGTGTACAGCTTTTATAACACAATGTAAATTCGCTGTGCCCTCAAAATAACTCAACACACAGCCATTAATGTCTAAACCGCTGGAAACAAAGTACACCCCCTAAGTGAAAACGGCCAAATTGTGCCCAATTAGCCATCTTCCCTCCCCGGTGTCATGCGACTTTAGAATGGAGGTCATTCATCAGTGTCCTAAAAAAAATCCTGTTTTGATGCTGATGCACAAGGGGCTCCTGCACCTCCCAGTGTGCTGGCTGCTTAGTGATACTTTATTGATTGGCAGCAGTTGAAAAAAGAACCAGAGTCTGACTTCACACGTATTGGAGGGGGCGTGTTTCGGCCCTCACCCTCCTGGGGTCTGAAGCATTGTAAATCATATTGATATTATGTTGCTTAAAGTTTTATAATATGATCTTTTCCACTGTTACACTTTTACAGAACTGTGGAGCTCCCATGCCGCTCACAGGTCCAGGGCCTCTGACAGTTTTCATCCCGACCAATAAAGCAGTGGACCGGTTCCGAGACGGCAGTCTGATATACATGCTCACTGATGTAATTTTGTTTTCATTAACATGCTCTCTTTACCTCAATCCAGATAATTCAGAATTCATGTCTATCTCCTGCAGGCCAGGCACAAACTCCAGGAGCTCCTCCGCCACCACATGTTCTCCCAGGCAGCCGTGAGTTTACTCTGTGTTTTTAATAGATGTTCCCGTGATCCAAACACTAGACCCAGTTCAGATTCAGAAATGTATTTTCTACCAATATTACATGATAGAAGCTTACTGTATGTCTAATATTAATTTTTAGAAACATTTACAGTATGTGAAACAAAAAAATTGCTAACACTTTACAATAAGGGTACATTAATTAACAGTTCTAATGACATAAAGTTTTTACTGATTATTATTTACACTGGTTAAGACAATCTTTCATTCTGCTCTGATGTTCATTACTGGTGACCCTTACAGCTCTCACCACTGCAGACTGTACCAAAAAGTAGGCTGGTCCTGTCTAACTGCTCGATGGGAAACACTGACTTATATTTATTTATAACTCGCTCTCTGGCCATATGCCATCTTATATCTCATCCATGATTCTATGAAATTATCAGCAACGATTTTATGTTTTACCTTTTAGCCTTTTAATTGTTTTTTGTCCTTTTATTTATTTAATTTTATGTTTTACCTTTGGCCTTCTACCTTTTTATTTATTTTATCCTTTTTTATGTTTTTTATTTGATGTCCAATGTTTACTTTCTTTATAAGCTTAGTGTTATTTTTAGCTACTTCAGTTTTTAGTCCTCTAAATTTTTATTTTATTTTTGTGTTCGTTTTCATTTTAAAAACTTATTTGACGGCTTTAAATTTTAGCTTGTCCACTTATTCTTTTATTCTGAATTATTCTAGTTCTTCTTAATTAAATCTTATATTGTTTGTTTGTTTTTCTAATGCTTTTGTTATTTAATTGTAATTTAATTTTTTCAGTTCTTTTGAATTGAAAATGCTCATATAGTGTTTGGCCTACTTAAGAAAATAAAACCTAAAATAAAACATTTTGGAAAAACTTTACAATAATTGTAACAATTACAGTATTTACAACAACAGTAATAAACATTGTTAAATGGTTTAGTAATGTTTCAACTAATTATTAACTAACACTAAATCTTATTAACCACTGTAAAATTGTAATGCTTAAAATGTGTAATAATTAATGCCTTTACTAGTGTCAATTAATAATTATTTTACACATGTTAATTAATGTAACTCTGCTGTACTCTTAAGTGTTACACTACTTTAGTATGATAGGATATCTTGTGGTATTTTAAATATGTACACTGAATATGTATTTATTTATCACAGGTCACTGTGGACCAGGTGGCCAGTATGAGTGAGATTCAGACCATGGCCCGTCAGGTCATAACTATCAACGCTACTGGTGATGTAAGTGACTGAATATATTTGTGATTAGTGTAGAGCAGGGGTCAGCAGTTGGCCGCTTGAAACATCTAGCCTGTGATATTATTTGAACTATTGTGAGAAAAAAATAAAACACTTCTCCGGCGATTGTTTATATCCCTCCCCTGTCTATTTCTCGGCTCGGCGTGACTTTTGTTTCTGCCCATTTTCGTTTTTTTTCAATCTTGGACTCCCTCTCTCCTCAAAAGAGCATTTTTTCCGGGCTGTGTCCCAATTCAGTAGTTGGGGCAGCGGTAGTGTATTGGACCACGACTGATAACACAGGTTTAATCCCGTGATTATTTTTTCCTTTTTTTTGGGTTAACCTTATTTGAGATCCATCCTGACCTTACTTACATTGTCCTTGTTGCCGAATGCAATCAAATCCTCACTGCAACGCTACAAAATCTAGTAGGAAGCCTTCTTTCCTGGACAGTAGAGACAGTTACTCCAACAAAAGCATAATAAACTCTTTTAATACCATTGATTTAAAAAGAAACAATGAATATGTAGGTTTCCCAAAACAATTATATATAAAGTGGCTTTTAAAAGTATTCATACCCCTTGAATTTTCCACATTTTGTCACCTTAAACATTTTGTCACCCACAAACTTAAATTTTGCATAAGTGTGAAATGGAACTAAAATGATACATGTTTTTCAAAATTTTTACCAAATAAAAATCTGAATAGTGTGATATATCAATTCTTAGTAGAGCCAACATTCACTGCAATTACAACTGTAAGTGCTTTGCACATCTAGAGACTGAGATTTTTGCCCATTCTTCTTTATAAAACAGCTCAAGCTCAGCCAAGTTGGATGGAGCGTCTGTGAACTGCAGATTTCACGTCTTGCCACAGACGCTCAATGCGATTTAAGACTGGACTATTCTAACACATGAATATTATTTGATCTAAACCATTCCACTGTAGCTCTGGCTGTATGTTTAGGGTCATTGTCTTGCTGGAGGGTGAATCTCCTTCCCAGTCTCAGGTCTTTTGTTGCCTTCAACAGGTTTTCTTCCAGAATTGCCCCGTATTTAGCTCCATGATGCTGCCACCACCATGTTTCACAGTGCGGATGATGTGTTTAGCATGAGTTAGAGTTCAGAGTTTCTGCCACACATAGCGCTTTGTATTTAGGACAGAAAGTTCAATGTTGGTCTCATCTGACCACAGAACCTTCTTCCACTGCTGCGACTGCAAACAGCAATTCATATGTTTCTTGTAACAGTGATTTTTTCTTGACACTCTTCTGTAAAGGCCAGATTTGTTGAGCACATGACTTCTGATAGTTGTCCTGTATACAGATTCTCCCACCTAAGTTGTGGATTTCTGCAGCTTCTCCAGAGTGACCATGGGCCTTTTGGCTGCTTCTCAGGCCAGGG